>NC_040080.1:51150274-53918608 GCF_003369695.1 Bos indicus x Bos taurus
ACTCCCTAACAGCCCCTGAGGATCTTGATTCGGGTTTAAGCTACGAACAAGGCTTCCCCCTTGGCCAGGAAAGAGATGTTATACAAACTTTGGAGGCATTTTGCTGCATGTTGCTATTTTATCCTGCTTTTTTGGCATTAGATTGGACCTTTTTCTCATTCATCTAATTCTTTGTTTTCTTGTTTGAAAGACACTTCTGCATGAAGAGGAAGAAGAGGCAGAGGAAAAAGAAAGAAACAGCCATAGAGGGAAGGAAAAAGAAAGGTAAAGAAGCATTTGGAAACCTACTCATGGGAAAAGGAAGTTTCCTATTTTTTTCTGCTGCTTGCAGTGGAGGGGCTGCCTACCCCGGAGTTGTGATCTTCCAGGGACCCCCAGTAGCCTAAATGCCCCTTAGTGAGGGTAGTTGGGAGGCGGGTAGGATGAAGCCCAGCTGGGAAGGTCCCAGGAAAGCCAACTTGGCAGAAAGCCAACCTCATCTTCAGCCCAAATTCTGGGCTCCTAACTGGCTGGCTAACTCTATTGCAAATGCAGATTCCAAGGTGAGAGAACCAAAACAGATGTCAGCAGCCAAGTATGGGATAGGGTTCTGCAAATCATCTAGGAAAGTAAGGATGAAGTGATGGGTCAAGACTGTGAAAGGAGCTGATCGTAGAACAGGGACTGCTGGTGTGTTTGTGTACATGAGGGAATCAGCAGCACTTATACTGTATATGCTCACAAGCACATGTGTGCATGCACACACACACAGACACTCATATACATAGGTATAGGTGATAGCGTCTAAAATTCAACAACCAGCTATAATGTACACCATGTTTAACTAAGGACTGGATTGAGCCTCTTTTTTTAAAATTTACTTATTTTTAATTGAAGGATAATTGCTTTTCAATATTGTGTTGGTTTCTGCTATACATCAGCATGAATCAGCCATAGGTACACATATGTCCCCTCCCTCTTGAACCTCCCTCCCACCTCCCACCTTATCCCACCCCTCTAGATTGTCACAGAGCACTGATTTGAGCTAGCTGCGACATACAGCAAGTTCCCACTGGCTATCTATTTTACGTAAAGTAATGTATGTCTCAATGTCTCTCTCAATTCATCCCACCCTCTCCTTTCACCACTGTGTCCACAAGTCTGATCTCTAGGTCAGCGTCTCCATTGCTGCCCTGCAAATAGATTCATCAGTATCATCATTCTAGATTCCATATATAACTTAATATATGATACATGTTTTTCTCTTTCTGACTTATTTCACCCTGAATAATAGTTAACCTCTATATTTTAGCTGTATCTGTCTCCTTTGCCACTTTGGTTTATGAACAATTCACTTATATCACAGACTATCGCTGCTGCTGCTGCTGCTAGTAAGTCGCTTCAGTCGTGTCCGACTCTGTGCGACCCCATAGATGGCAGCCCACCAGGCTCCTCCGTCCCTGGGATTCTCCAGGCAAGAACACTGGAGTGGGTTGCCATTTCCTTCTCCAATGCATGAAAGTGAAAAGGGAAAGGGAAGTCACTCAGTCATATCCGACTCTTTGCGACCCCATGGACTGCAGCCTACCAGGCTCCTCCATCCATGGGATTTCCAGGCAAGAGAACTGGAGTGGGGTGCCATCAGACTATTACTACTAATCATTATTAGCACACCTAGATGCACCTTTTAAGCTTCAAAAGCTAAAAGGGAAATAAGGCCTTATCCCAATAATTCTACTTTCCACTAAAAATTTATACAAAGGATATAACTGAACATACCCGAATATTTATCTACAAGAGTATTGGTAGAGACTAAATGTTTATGTTCTCTCAAAATTCTTCTATTGAAATCTAATCCCCAGTGTATGGTATTGGAGGCTGAGGTCTTTTGGGGTGATCAGGTCATGATGGTGGGGCCCTCCTGATGGGATTAGTCCTAGAAAAGAGGCCTGAGAAAGAGCCGGTCCCCTTCCACCATGTAAGGTTACAGGAGAAGTCAGAAATCTGCAACCCAGACTAGAGTTCTCATTAGAACTCAACCATACAGGCACCCTGATGAAGTTCCAACCTCCAGAATTAGGAGAAATAAATTTCTATTGTTTATAAGCCACTCAGTCTGTGGCATTCTGTTATAGTCATTCAAAGGGATTAAGACAAACATGAATAGCAAAGTAATTTTTAACAGAAATATCCAAAATACAGGATTAATTAAATCATGGTACATAATAAAAATCAAAGTTCAAACTGTTAAAAATGACACTGTTGGAAAATATTAATTCATTTAAGCAGATGAGAAATATTTATTTGGCACCAACAATATATGAAAAGGATAAAGTAGAAAAAAACAGGTTTTAAAACAGTAGTCATAATATTCTTACTTTTAAAAAAACTTTACAAATACATGTATAAAAATATCTGAAAGGCAGACAGCAAAATGTTAATCAATATTAGATTGGTGGGCTATAGATCGCTTCAATATTTTTTTTAATTTACAATGAACATATATAATTATGTAGTCAGAAAAAAGTAATATCAATATGATTTTTTCAAGTTAATTGTTTTTTTAATTTGTTTTTTCTATGGAGGATAATTGCTTTACAGAATTTTGTTGTTTTCTGTCAAACCTCAACATGAATCAGCCATAGGTATACATATATCCCTCCAACAAGTTAATTGTTTTTTTACCAATACATAATAGATCTAATATGAAAGCCTATAAAGATCTGATACTTAATGCTAGTGTCCTCCAGACACTAGATTGTCCCAACTAGCCCACCTCCCCATAACCTTAAACCTTGGGTATTATTATTTTTAATATCTGTTCCAATTTGATGGGAAGTAAATTAACAGTCATCCCAGTCTTTTAATCTGCCCTTCCTTGATTTTTTTTAATGAGACTCAACATGTTTTCATATGACTGTCGGCCACGTAGGGTTTCTTTTTCGTTTGCTACAGTTCTGCTCTTTCAGATTACAGAAGAAAAAGTTAGTTGCTCAGTCGTTTCCAACTTTTTGTGACCCCCATGGACTATAGCCCACCAGGCTCCTCTGTCCATGGGACTTCCCAGTTGAAAATACTGGAGTAGGTTGCCATTCCCTTCTTCAGGGGATCTCCCTGATTCAGGGATCAAACCCAGATCTAACCTGCATTGTAGGCAGACTCTTTACCATCTGAGCCACCAGGAAAGCCCTTGAGATTACTGAAATTCCCCCCAAATTCAAGCATGCTTCGATTCTGAACCACTGAGCCCAAGCATCCAGCCCTCCATTGCTTCCTCCCAGCTTCTCCCAGGCTTTCATTAACTTAATGATTCTCAACCTTGCCTATAGATCACAATGACCTGAGGAGCCTTAAAGATCCTGACACCTCCAGAGCTGTTGGTTTAACTGATATAGGGCTTCCCTGGTAGCTCAGATGGTAAAGAATTTACCTGCAATGCAGGAGACCTGGGTTCGATCCTTGGGCCAGGATGATCCCCTGGAAGAGGGCATGGCAACCCACTCTAGTATTCTTACCTGGAGAGTTCCATGGACAGAGGAGCCTGGCAGGCTACAGTCCATAGGGTGGCACAGAGTCAGACACCACTGAAGAAACTAAGCAGCAAGTAGCAGCAGGTGCAGCCTAGGAAACGGGAATTATTAAAGCTCCCCAAGTTACTCTTTTTTGTTGTTGTTGTTGAAGTGGAGTTGATTTACACTGTTGTGTTTCAGGTGTACAGAAAAGTGATTCAGTTATATGTATGTATGTGTGTATATATATATATATATATATATATATATATATACACTAACATATGCATACATTCTTTTTCAGATTTTTTTCCATTATAGGCAATTATAAGATATTGAATATAATTTCCCAGCTCATTCTAATGTGCATGATACTGAGAACCACAGCTTCAGAGAGGCTCTGCTAATGGCATCCTAATGAGCATCCTGAGATGCTGGAAAATGCCGCCCATTAGCATCTACATCTGCTATGAAGAGCAAGGCAATAAAGATGCACACAAAAGACAGAGATGAGGAGGGAAACAGATTGATCTCCAGTGTCATCTCATTCGTTTAACATATTGACTCAATAAATATTTGAGCATCTACTAGGACAATAATGGGCTTCCCTTGTGGCTCAGTGGGTAAAGAATTCACCTGCAATGCAGGAGACCTGGGTTTGATCACTGGGCTGGGAAGATCTGCTGCAGAAGGGAAAGGCTACCCAGCACAGTATTGTGGCCTGGAGAATTCTGTGGACTTCTTGCAAAGCCCTGTAGACTATAGACTATAGCCCATGGGGTCGCAAAGAGTCAGACCTGACTGACTTTTACTTTCACTAGGACAATAATAATCGTGCACAATTATTGAACGTTTACTATAGGTCAGCCTCTCTTCTAAGCCCTTTACACGTAGTCCTTATCTCATCTTATCTCCATTATATAGGTGAGGAAACTGAGGCACAGAGAAGTTGAGTTATTTGCTTATAGTCACACAGCTATTAAGGAGTAGAGGCAGGATTCAAACACAAACAAGGCAGCTCTGGCGTTCATGTCGTAACACCACAGGCCAGTTGCTGCAAAGGCAGCTGGTACATCATAGTAAAAAAAACAAAACAGTTAACAGTTCCTGCTTTCATATGTCTTAAGGTTTGCATGCTTGTCAAGTCGCCTCAGTCATGTCCAACTCTTTGCGACCCCATGGACTATAGCCCGCCAGGCTTCTCTGTCCATGATTCCCCAGGCAAGAATACTGGAGTGGGTTGCCATGCCCTCTTCCAGGGGATCTTCCTGACCTGGAGATCAAACCCATGTCTCCTGCGGCTCCTGAATTGCACAGATTCTTTATCACTGAGTCACCAGGGAAGCCCTGTTTTAAGGTTTACTGGAGAGCAAATGAATAAACACATGAGATATAAAGGAAAACACAAGACACTATAAAAGAACATAACCATATACACACATTCATAGCACATTATTCGCAATAGCAAATGTAACATATAAGATGGAAGCCACCCAAGTGTCCATCCACAGATGAATGAATAAAGAAAATGTGGTATACACATACAAAGGCACATTATTCAGCCTTAAAAAGGAATGAAAATACTGCCTTATGCTAACAACATAGATGAATCCTGCGGACATTATGCTAAGTGAAAAAAAATCCAGTCACAAAAGAACAAATACAAATAATGTACAATTCAACTTCTCTGAGGAATAGAGTAGTCAAATCGTCAGAAACAGAAAGTATAATGGTGGTTATCTGGGGCTTGAGAGAAGGGAATGGTGAGTTTTTATTTCATGAGCACAGAGATTGCACTTTGGAAGATGAAAACCAGTTCCAGAGTTGGGTGGTGACAAAAGTTGCTGCGAAATGTGAATACATTTAATGCCACTGAGCCATACACTTGAAGATAGTTCAGATTGTAAATGTTCATGTTCTGCACCTTTTACCACAATTTTTAAAATAGTTTTTAAAATTATAAAGAAAATAGCCAGAAATCTCAAATTAGGATGGGGAGAGAGTCAGGAAAGGTCTATTTCAGGAGGTGACATTTTATGGGAAACTCGGGGATCAAAGGCTTAGCAAGGTAAAGATTAGAGCAAGGCTATTTTGAATAGAAGGAACAGTGTGAACGAGACTCCAGCCATGGTCCCGGTACAACTCCTCCATCTCAGAGGCAAGAAACTGTGGCATGGAGAAAGAAAACGACTCGTCCCAGGTCACATCATTTCCTACTGTCCAAACCATCCAGGCTCTTTCTAAATGCACTTGGAAAAAGTGACCCAGCAACCAACCCTGTTGGTAGCAGCCGGAAGTCGACCTCACACAAAAACCGTGGCAACAGCTACAGAAGAGGAGGGAGAATTTTCCTAAGAGCTGAGCAGGCACTGGCCAAGCAAAAGGGAAGTGGGAGCAGCAGAGAGGTTACAGAGTGAGTTCTGGAGCTTTGCACTGTGTTCTGCTTTTAGGAAAAGAGGAACATTACGGTGGGAGACATCGGGGCTATAGTTGTGAAGATTGAGCTAATGCCCTGATTATCAGTCTGCCTACCACAGCATAGTTGCCCCATAAACAATAGGAAAGCCAGCGAAACTTTTCTCGAGTGTGGCTGAAAATATTTCTGAGTAACTCCTCATCAGGAAAACAAATTTGATCGGGAGAATGTCGTTTGGGATATCTGAGACTCGGCTGTAAAAGTGAGATTTTCATTCATTTCCGGGAAGGGGGTTGGGTGCAAGTAAGGGAGGGAGGGATCCAAGGAAGATAAAACATTTCTGCATCCCAGGCTGACACACTGAACCTTTTCAAGTATGAGAACAGTTGGAATTCAGCAGGGGCATTTTGACAGCACTGAAATTTATGCCTGCCTGGGAGGAGATAGTACCCCACGTTTTTAAACAGTTTTGGTCAGAGGAGAAAAATGTAAAATTGGTCCCGAGCTAATGAGGCCTGATCATCCTTTTATGGCGCTCTAGTATGCAATTAAGGTTAGCTTCATGTAAACTGCCAGCAGGCTCAGACTTTTAACAGCCTTATGTATGTCAGGAAGGAAAATAAATAGTCCGCTGTTTGTGCTTTATGTGGGGAAATTATTGAGATAAACAGTGTGAGCCTGACAGGTGTGACTTCTTGCAGCTTAATGTGATGGATTCGCCAGGGGCAGCTGGAGCTGATAGCACCAAACTGTTGATGGAGGAAAAGCATGGTGAAGATTCTGACAATTATAGAATTGCCAGAGCCAGCCTGGGTCTGCTGTTTGACTGTGAGGCATGCAGACTTTCAGGGTTTGGGAATGTGGATGGAGCCAGAAAGCAGAGATAGCTTCATTCTATAGAGTAGGTGGAATCCTCAAACTCCAGAGGAAATTAGAGATGGGGACAGGAAGACCTAGAAACGTCTAGTGACCATACAGCTGTTCAGAATTGGCCCCCAGGTCTCCCAGCCTATTCTGCTTCTGTTACCAAACTTGCGTCACCTGCAGGCAGTGAAACCAACTTACTGACACCAGTTTGTGCTGAAGGAAAGTGCCGTGTCTATGGCAGGGCACCAAGCAAGGAGTCAGTCCAGACAGCTAGAGCTTAAAAGACCCCAACTCCAGATAGCTTTCAGGGAAAGGTTTTTAAAGATAAGGTGAGGGAAGGGGGTTGTGTGCTGCATGATCAGCTCAAGGACATTCTTCTGAATGGTGGGTGGTGAGGTAATCAAAGACATTACTTTGCCAACAAAGATCTGTATAGTCAAAGCTATGGTTTTTCCAATAGTCATGTATGGATGTGAGAGGTGGACCATAAAGAAAGCTAATGGCAGAAGAGTTGATGCTTTTGAACTGTGGTGTTGGAAAAGACTCTTGAGAGTCCCTTGGACAACAAGGAGATCAAACAAGTAAATCCTAAAGGAAATCAATCCTGAATATTCATTGGAAGGATTGATGCTGAAGCTGAAGCTCCAATACTTTGGCCACCTGATGTGAAGAGCCAAATCGTTAGAAAAGACCCTGATGCTGGGAAAGATTGAAGGCAGGAGAAGAAGGGCATGACAGAGGATGAGATGGTTGGATGACATCACCGATTCAATGGACATCAGTTTGAGAAAGCTCCAGGAGATGATGAAGGACAGGGAAGCCTGGCATGCTGAAGTCCATAGGGTTGCAAAGAGTCGGTCACGACTGAGTGACTGAATGATGACAACAAGGTAATCAGGAGCCAACATCATCAACTTTTTGGTTCCAACCATCTGGGGTCTACATGCATGTGAGCAACTTATAGTTAACTCCTTCTACCTTGTGAGAGTTTCAGTTCAGTTCAGTTCAGTCGCTCAGTCGTGTCCGACTCTTTGCAACCCCATGAACCACAGCACGCCAGGCCTCCCTGTCCATCACCAACTTCTGGAGTCCACCCAAATCCATGTCCATTGAGTCGGTGATGCCATCCAACCATCTTATCCTCTGTTGTCCCCTTCTCCTCCTGCCCTCAATCTTTCCCAGCATCAGGGTCTTTTCCAATGAGTCAGCTCTTCACATCAGGTGGCCAAAGTATTGGAGTTTCAGCCTCAGCGTCAGTCCTTCCAATGAACACTCAGGACTTATCTCCTTTAGAATGGACTGGTTGGATCTCCTTGCAGTCCAAGGGACTCTCAAGAGTCTTCTCCAACCACAGTTCAAAAGCATCAATTCTTTGGCACTCAGCTTTCTTTATAGTCACACCCATACATGACCACTGGAAAAATCGTAGCCTTGACTAGATGGACCTTTATTGGCAAAGCAATGTCTCTGCTTTTAAATATGCTATCTAGATTGGTCATAACTTTCCTTCCAAGGAGGAAGCGTCTTTTAATTTCATGGCTGCAATCACCATCTGTAGTGATTTTGGAGCCCCCAAAAATAAAGTCAGCCACTGTTTCCACTGTTTTCCCATCTATCTGCCATGAAGTGATGGGACCAGATGCCATGATCTTAGTTTTCTGAATGTTGAGCTTTAAGCCAACTTTTTCACTCTCCTCTTTCACTTTCATCAAGAAGCTCTTTAGTTCTTCTTCACTTTCTGCCATAAGGGTGGTGTCATCTGCATATCTGAGGTTATTGATATTTCTCCCGGCAATCTTAATTCCAGCTTGTGCTTCCTCCAGCCCAGCGTTTCTCATGATGTACTCTGCATATAAGTTAAATAAGCAGGGTGACAATATACAGGCTTGATGTTCTCCTTTTCCTATTTGGAACCAGTCTGTTGTTCCATGTCCAGTTCTAACTATTGCTTCATGACCCGAATACAGGTTTCTCAAGAGGCAGATCAGGTGGTCTGGTATTCCCATCTCTTTCAGAATTTTCCACAGTTTATTGTGATCCACACAGTCAAAGTCCTTGGCATAGTCAATAAAGTAGAAATAGATGTTTTTCTGGAACTCTCTTGCTTTTTCCATGATCCAGCGGATGTTGGCAATTTGATCTCTGGTTCCTCTGCCTTTTCTAAAACCAGCTTGAACATCTGAAAGTTCACGATTCATGTAAAGCTGAAGCCTGGCTTGGAGAATTTTGAGCATTACTTTACTAGAGTGTGAGATGAGTGCAATTGTGCAGAGTTTCAGTATCTGCAAAACAGCTCAAAGGACTAAGAATATATAGCTGAGAATATTATCTATAGACCTTGAGGAACTAAAAGTCCTTGACTTTGTTTAGTAGCTAAATTATTTTGTCTTTCTTGACTCTTTTCCTGTGTTTATGCACTTTCTCACTTCTCTGATTTAAATTTATTCATTGGAACTCTGGGAAGGCCTAGGAAGATAAAGTTTTACTACAAAGAAGAGGCAGACAGACATGGGGGAGGGGGGTAGTCTGCCCTGGGAAGGCCCCATAGGGTCCTGCTCGGTTACATTTCCACTATTCTCAACTGTTAAGAACCCTGCAGCATAATGAATTGATGGACTCAGACATAAACTTGGGTTTGATCCTGCTTTTGCCACTGTCTCCTGGCCTCTGGTCACCCCCTCTGTCACCTCGTTGTAATTCATATCATTCAGCACCAGTGGAATTTCCTAAAATGCAAATCCGAGCCTGTCTCACCCTCTGTCCCCTGTTTAAAACCCTGTAAGAACTATTCTCTGCTATCTGGATAAATCTGTAACATGGCTCACAAGGACTTTCACAAACCTGACCTGTGCTTTCATCTCCAGGTTCATAATCCCTGTTTCCACCCATCCAAACTCTATATGCCAGTCTTCCTGAATACTCTGCTCTCTCTACAAATGGTTTGTCAGATAAAATACACAGTGCTGAGTTAAGCATAAATTTCAGAGTGACAATGAGTAATCTTTAGTGTAAGTATGTACCATGGAATATTTGGAATGTTATCTGACATTATCTGATGTTTTCTATCTGACATTCAAATTGACTGAGGGTTTATTTATCTGCTAAATCTGGCAGCTTTACTCAATTAGACCTTGATATTTCCTCACCTCTGGGCCTTTTAAAAATGCACCACGTTTGCTAGACCATCAAGCCTTTTCCCTATCATTGCTTAGCTAACTTACTAAGTCGGGGACACCAAAGCTTCATGTTCACCTTCCATAGTATAAAGTTATCACTGGTGGCTACAAACTCAGCAACTATATTTCTAAGCCCCCTGCATCTAGGTGGGGCCATATGACTAGATCTCACCAGTAGAATATGAGCAATGAGCATGCATGTCACTTCTGGGCCAAAGTGGTTAACAAGTAGGTATATCTTCTCCCCCCTATATCCTCATCTGACAACCATACATAAGGACCCCAGGTCTTAAGGGATGGTGGAACTGTAAGCTGGAAGGAATCTGGAACCCTGAATCACTGTAAGGAAGGCCACCCACAGACCAATCACATTGTCAGTTACATAAGGGAGAAGGAAACTTCTATCATGGCAGTGAAAGGTGAGGGTTTGCTTGTTATAGCAGCTAGCATTATTTTAGATAATATGTGCGTTCTTTGAGTCTTTGACATATCCTCCTCATAGAGAGTCCCTCAAATTGGGTTAGTGACCCCTCTTATGTGCTCCCATAACACACTCATTCTTTCTAATTTCAGTAACATCTACCATGCTGTTGTAATAGGCTCTTGTCTGACATTTTTTCCTACTGACAAAATGTTTCTTGGAGGTAGGGACTAGAATTTTCTTGGTCACAATTACATCTGCAAAGCATAGCACTGTTGAATAAATAACTAGAGTCTCTTCAACTCTGTTGTTCTGTTTCCTTGTTTTTTAAATTAAGGTGGCAATCAAGTGATTTCTAAGATCACTTTCATATCTATAATTCAGGAGTTATGAATGTAGTGAAGTGAAAACCTGTTGTTTTACTTCCCAGAACCACATTTTCCATGGGGAATGTAGCTTCTTCCATTGGCTATGGTTCTGATGATCATGGCACCCACCCCTCAACTTTCACCACCACAGAAATGGGGCAGGAAATCAGGTTAGACCCTACTGATTCACCCTCCTACAACAGTGATTGATCAGAGATAGGAAGAAGACCCGTTCTAGATTTTCCCCTTTCCTTATATATGCATATTGAAACACAGAAGCTGTTTCCCCGCCCACTGGGGTTCTTACGGTAGAAGGATGTATATGGTAGCCTCTTAGTGGCAATCTTTTATTAGAGTGTTTTAAAAAAATAAAACTAACACACACACACACATCAGAAGGAAATAAAGAAAAAAGATCTCCAATAATTTCTAAGTTTCTGGATCAAGCATTGCCTGAAGCCAACAACCTCTAACCTTACAACCTCTAACCTTTTCACTCACATGTGCCAACAAATCCTGATTTTGGCTTGAACCAAACCTTAGATTATGCACTTATATCCAAAAAAGTTCTGAATAATGTAAAAATAGTAGCCTTCATGAGATAAAATATATCCAGGACCGCACACTATTTGGTATAGAATACATACAAAATAAACTTGATATTTAATTTTAATTGGTTAGGATGAGATAACAATAGATACAACCAGTGTATTAATATTTACCACAGAACATAAAGCACGTGCCTGTACTATTCACTATAAAAGTGGATGAATTTAGAAAAATTTTTTTTAATTTTTGGCCATACTGTGCAGCATGCTGTGATCTTAGTTCTCTAATCAGGGATAAAACCCGTGTCCTCTGTGTTGGAAGCATGGAGTCTTAACCACTGGACTATCAGGGAAGTTCCTAGAAATGCTTTTTAAAATTCAGTTTCATTCTGTAAGTGCCAACCTAAAGAACAACTAAACAATATAATTTTAAAGATATGAAGAGTTCTTGTCAGTAGGTACCTGCTCTCATTTTCTCACACGTACTGGAGGAGGGTAGTTTCTAAACAAAATTTCTAATTTGCTATAGGGAAACCAAGTTGAAGCAGCTGCCAAGTTTTTGACCACACTTGCATGCATGCTAAGTCTAGTCGTGTCTCACTCTTTCCGACGCTAGAAACTATAGCTCTCCAGGCTCCTCTGTCCATGGGCTTCTCCAGGCAAGAATATTAGAATAGGTTGCCATGCCCTCCTCCAGGGGATCTTCCTGACCCAGGGATGGAAACCACGTCTCTTAAGTCTCCTGCGTTGGCAGGCAGGTTCTTTACCACTAGCACCACCTGGGAAGCCCTTTTGACAACACCCCAACCACCAAATCTATACCACTCTTTATCCCCAGCACAGCCAACTGATCAAGGAAAAGTACCTTACAAGCTGAAGCAATCAGCTTCTGTCCTACCTGAAATTTGAAGCTTGTACTGAGAGACAGACTGAAAATGAGGGCACTAGGTCACACAAAGAGCCCACCCAAATGAGAAGGAACCTAAACATCTGCTTCTGTATTTCAGGGAATGTGCTTGTTTCTGCTCTTTTAATTCTGGATTGTCTATTCCTCCAATCATAGGAGCAGCCCAACATCTTTTTCCAGAATGTTTTTCTTAATCACGTGGAGTCAGAAAGAGGACATCTAAAAGTGGACATCCGATATCATTGCTCCTGAGGTCCATCACTCATGCCCTTCTGCCAGCATCCCACTGGATACTGGCGTGCTCCTCTGCCCTCCATCATGTTGAGGACCAGTCCACCTCCTGCAATCACCAGTGTCCTGAAATCCAAGCCCCCAATTCCCCTCAGATATGTAATACTTTCCACAGCTGCAATTTGTTATATTATGCTACATTGTCACGCAGAGTAGTTGAGCTATTTTGTCTCAAATTTCTCCACTATAGACTAGGATTTTAATTTGACCATTGTGTACTGCAGTATGTTATGTTTTTCACAAAATAAAAGGCCAGCCTTACTCCAAAGATGAATTCTTCTTCTACCGTTACAGGGAAAATAACTGGTGACAGCTTTATTCTTTTTAAATTTCTTTCCAGTTTCTTTTTTTTAATTTCTCTTTGTATTTGGAATCACAAAATTAACAATTAACAATAAGCACACGATATATACATACATGGATATATTATATATATGCATGCATGCATGCTAGGTCATTTCAGTCATGTCCAACTCTGCCACCCTATGGACTGTAGCCCCTCCAGGCTCCTCTGTCCATGGGATTCTCCAGGCAAGAATACTGGAGTGGGTTGTCATCCCCTTCCCCAGGGGATCTTCCCGACCCAGGGATCGAACCCATGTCTCTTATATCTACCTGCACTGGCAGGTGGGTTCTCTAGCACGAGCACCACCTGGGAAGCCCCATATATATGCATAAATACATATATAGGCAGATATCTATCTAGAACAATAAATATACATATAAAATGCAGAAGCCTGTACAACAAACTATGCAAAGTTTGGCCCATGGACTGGCTAGTGGCAGCTTTATACTATTGGTTTGTTCTAGCTTCCAGCCTAAAGATTTCAGAGCTATTGGAAGTCAGACTAAGTACCCACTTTGCATGGAAAGGCCCGGTTCACCTCCTTTTCTTAGAACACCAAATGGCATCCAGGGAGACATACCTGAAATTCTTCAGTTCAGTCGCTCAGTCGTATCCGACTCTTCGCGACCTCATGGACCACAGTACGCCAGGCCTCCCTGTCCATCACCAACTTCCGGAGTCTACTCAAACTCATCTCCACTGAGTCGGTGGTGCCATCCAACCATCTCATCCTCTGTTATCCACTTCTCCTCCTGCCCCCAATCTTTCCCAGCATCAGGGTCTTTTCAAATGAATCAGCTCTTCACATCAGGTGGCCAAAGTACTGGAGCTTCAGCTTCAACATCAGTCCTTCCAATGAACACTCAGGACTGATCTCCTTTAGGATGGACTAGTTGGATCTCCTTGCTGTCCAAGGGACTCTCAAGAGTCTTCTCCAACACCACAGTTCAAAAGCATCAGTTCTTCTGTGCTCAGCTTTCTTTGTAGTACAACTCTCACATCCATAAATGACTCCTGGAAAAACCATAACTTTGACTAGATGGACATTTGTTGGCAAAGTAATGTCTCTGCTTTTTAATATGCTGTCTAGGTTGGTCATAACTTTTCTTCCAAGGAGTAAGTGTCTTTTTTAATTTTTTTTATTTTATTTTACAGATCGAAAGCTTTATGGTAGGAAGATTTCTTTCTTTTTTTTTTTTTTTGATGTGTTGATTCCACTCTTGTGGAATTGAGATCTTTATTTTATTATCTTCAAAACTCAATAATAACAGAAATATAAGAGTAGACAATTTCTTTAACAAGTGGTGCTGGGAAAACTGGTCAACCACTTGTAAAAGAATGAAACTAGAGCACTTTCTAACACCATACACAAAAATAAATTCAAAATGGATTAAAGATCTAAACGTAAGACCAGAAACTATAAAACTCCTAGAGGAGAACATAGGCAAAACACTCTCCAACATACATCAATCACAGCAGGATCCTCTATGACCCACCTCCTAGAATATTGGAAATAAAAGCAAAAATAAACAAATGGGACCTAATTAAACTTAAAAGCTTCTGCACAACAAAGGAAACTATAAGCAAGGTGAAAAGACAGCCTTCAGAATGGGAGAAAATAATAGAAAATGAAGCAACAGACAAACAACTAATCTCAAAAATATACAAGCAACTCCTACAGCTCAATTCCAGAAAAATAAATGACCCAATCTTTTTTTTTTTTAATTTTATTTTATTTTTTAACTTTACAGTATTGTATTGCTTTTGCCATATATCAACATGAATCCACCACAGGTATAATAATTTCATGGCTGCAGTCACCGTCTGCAGTGATTTTGGAACCCCCAAAAATAAAGTCTCTCACTGTTTCCATTTCCCCATGTATCTGCCATGAAGTGATGGGACTGGATGCCATCATCTTAGTTTTCTGAATGTTGAGCTTTAAGCCAACTTTTTCACTCTCCGAGTTCTATCAGTAATCCAGAGCCAAGGGAAATAATCCAGGGGACAAACGCTTCTGTCTCCAGACTCCCTCCAGGCATCTGGTGATCCTCAGGCAGCCGAGGTGGACAGGCTGCACGGCGACAAGCAAATAGGAAACAGGCCTCTGTCCGGGTGGTCTGCCGCTCAGTGTCCATCACAGGCCAGGGAGCCATAAACAGCTGTCTGGCAAGGAGGCCAGTGCATGCCCAATGCAGACAGCGACGAGCCAGCCCTCCCCACCCTTCTGCCCCAGGCATCCCCCAGTGGGCTGCCAACAAGGAGGAGGGACAGTCTTTTTTTCACCGAGTAGGTCACATCGAGTTGACCAACAGAAACCACCCAAAGGCTGTGTCCACACATGGACAGTCATCATGGTAGAGGGGCCAATCAGTGTGTAAATAGGGAATCTCGCTCAGGCGTCCTGCAGTTTGGAGAAGAAAAGGAAGCCATGGATGTTTAATTGACTGCCCGAGTGCCCGAGAGCCATTGTGTACAATGGGTGGAGACTACAGTTCCTCTGCTCCACCGAATGTGGGAAATCACTTCATATTTGAAGCTACTTTTCTGACTGTAAGTTGAGATGGTTGGACCAGACCTTGGAATTGCAGAATACTAGAGAATGACTGGCGAGCTAAACCAACCCCCTCATACGACAGCTGAGTAAATTGAGGCTGGTTTCATATAATAAGCACATTTCTTGAGCTTAACTGAGTGTCAGGTGAAGTGTTAGATGCTAGAGATAAACTAGTGAGCAAAAAAATACACAGTCCCTTCCCTCGAGGTGCTTACAGTACAGTGGGGGTGGGGGGCAAGAGAGAGACATTGATTGAATAATCACAGGTATGAAAGCCTACCACAAGCTGAGCTCTGTGAAAAGGAATTCAGTATACTAAGAACACATTTCAGGCCCAGTGACATTAGTCCTGTAGGGAAGTTCTTTTAGATCTGAGACCTGAAGGAATGATAGGCTTTGACTAGTTGAGGGAGTGGTGGGGAAGAAGAGACAGAGAAAAAGCATATGCAAAGGCCCTGAGGCCATAGAGAGCAGGGGGACTTTTAGGATTCTGAAAACTGCCAGGGGGTGAGGGGCTAGAACAGAGAAAGATAGGCAGAGAGTGGGGCAAGATGAGACCAGAGTGGGAGGCAGAGACACCCTCCAAGACATAGTATGAAGGGGTTGTGTGGTGGGTAAAATTCTAAGATGGTTTGTAACACTTCAAGGCCCTCTTGTTCTTGATGTGCTCAGTTGTGTCCAACTCTTTGAGACCCCATGGACGGTAGCCCACCAGGCTCCTCTGTCCATGGGATTCTCCAGACAAGAATACTGGAGTGGGTTGCCATGCCTCCTCCAGGGGATCTTGGAGGAGGGATCAAATCTGCATCTACTGCACCTCCTGCACTGCACATTGCAAGAAGATTCGTTACCACTTATCCACAGGGGATGCCCCCAGTGTCCTGTAATCCCTCTCTTTTGAGTCTAGGTAGGCAGGACCTATGAATATGATGGAATGTTACTCCTAAAGTTATGCTACATTAAAGAGCAAAAGAGTTTTGTAGATGTAACTACAGCTAAGTCACTTCAGTCATGTTCGACTCTGTGCAACCCCATAGACGGAAGCCCACCAGGCTCCCCCCTCCCTGGGATTCTCCAAGCAAGAACACTGGAATGGATTGCCATTTCCTTCTCCAATGCGTGAAAGTGAAAAGTGAAAGGGAAGTCACTCAGTCGTGTCCGACTCTTAGCTACCCCATGGACTGGAGCCTACCAGGCTCCTCCATCCATGGGATTTTCCAGGCAAGAGTACTGGAGTGGGGTGCCATTGCCTTCTCCAGATATAACTAAGGTTCCCAATAAATTGCCTTTGAGTAAAATTAAAGGATTGGAGTAGGCAATGGCATCCTACTCCAGTACTCTTGCCTGGAAAATCCCATGGACGGGGGAGCCTGGTGGGCTGCAGTCTATGGGGTCGCTAAAAGTCGGACACGACTGAGCGACTTCACTTTCACTTTTCATTTTCACACATTGGAGAAAGAAATGGCAACCCACTCCAGTGTTCTTGCCTGGAGAATCCCAGGGACGGGGGAGCCTGGTGGGCTGCCGTCTATGGGGTCGCACAGAGTCAGACACGACTGACGTGACTTAGCAGCAGCAGCAAAACAGTTAAAAGATAATTATCATGGGAAGGCCTGATCTAATCAAGATCAGCAGCAGCAGCAGCAGACACTCCTCTGCTGACCTGGAAAAAAAGAACTGGCCATCTTTATGAGCTGCCTGTGGTGGGGGCTTGTGACTGTGTCCTGAGGGCAGCCTCTAGGAGCTGAGAGGAACCCCTGGGCAACAGCCAGCAAGAAAATGGGAACCTCTGTCCTGTGGAAACAAGCAAATGAAATCCGCCAACCACCTGATTCAGTCTAAGACGATCCTGAGCCCCAGGTGAGAACACAGCCTCAGTCAACACCTAGATTTCAGCCTTGTGAGACTGAGCGGAGAACTTGGCCTGCTACACTCAGAATTCTGACCCATAGAAACTATGAGACAACAAATGGGTCTCTCAAAGTCCTTGAGTGTGTGTGTTTGATTGTTGTAATTGGTTGTGTTGTGACAGACACTAATACAGCTGTTTAAAGATGTTTGTATTTACCTTTAGAACATTAGGAAATCATTGGGGAATTTTAAAGAGGGGCTTGGAGGGGTTGACATAGTCTCCTTGGGTTTCTGAAGATTCCTTAGGTTCTTATATGAAGAATGAATTTGAAAGCAAGAGTGCAATAAGATGCAAGAGATGGTAGTGGTTCTGATGGTGGATTTGGTCACAGAGACAGACAGAAAAAATAAACAGACAGTAACCAAGGAAAATTCTGACTCTTATCTTCAGAAATATATACTGAAATATTTGCTTCAGAACAATCCAAAAGGTAAGGAAGAGAATAGATGAGACAAAATTTGCCATGTTTTAATAATATTTCAAGCTAATAGAAGCATCAGGTTTATTATTATACTAGTATTTCTATTTTGTATGTATACAAGTATATTGATTTTTAGTTAAAATATATACACAGTGAAACATAAATCTCAAGAGTACAGACTGATAAATTTTGAAGAGAACATATACTTACATGACCCATTCTCCCTGCCATCCCAGAAAAGCTCCCTCCATTCCCCACCCAGCTAATATCAGCTCTCTATCTAGAGGCAAAATTTACTAATAAATTCAATAAAGTTGCAGAATACAAAATCAACATATAAAAATCAGTTTCACTTCTTTACACTAATTAAAAACTATCCAAAAAAAGAAATTGAGGACAATTTCATTTACAATATCATTAAAAAGAGTAAAATACTTAGGAATAAACTTGACTAAAGAGGTAAAACTCATGTACATTGACAACTAAAAATGTTGAAAGAAATTAAAGGCACAAATGAATGGAAATACGTGTGTTTGTGGATTAGAAGATTTAACATTTAAAATGTGCATACTACCCAAACTGTTGTACAGAATCAATGTAATCCCCATTATGTATCAAAATTTTAATTCATTTTATCTTTATCCTATAGTTCATTTTTATCCTATAAAAATAATCACAAAGCACATAAAGACGTATGATCATACCCATGTTTTAGAATGGAAAGAAATTAAAAACACTCTGTGTCCATCACAATGGTTTGGTGGAGTAGTGTGTAGTCATTAATGTGTTTATGAAGTTCTACATTAACATATTAAAATGTTCACAGTAAATTATTGGGTGAAACAGCAATTACAGAGCATAATGTACAGTACATCCCACTAAAGTAAGTTTGTGACTCTTTAGGAATATTTGCAGATCCATCCAATTCCTAAAAATCTGGGTGAGGGGATTTGTGATTCTTCTTTATAATTTTCCATGATTCTGTACTTTTTTGGGTAATGAACAAAAATGTTTTGTAATCGGATGGAAAAAAATGATTTTATTTTGGAGTGAGCAAGTGAGTAACAGGAAATGACACAGGCAAGAAACATAACTGGAATGTGATTTCCAATGAGAATGGTCCTGCAAAGCGATGGTGCACGAGCCTTGTCATGCTTGCTAAGGAGAGGACTGCTCGAGAGACTGGCCAGACCTTGAATCTGCCTGTTCTCCAGCTCCCACCTACCTCTGCCCTAGTTCAGCCTCAGATTCCTCATCTGTTAAACAAAATTTTAGTAACTTGCCTGTAATTATGGAGTTGGGCTTCCCTGGTGGCTCAGTGGTAAAGAATCCACCTACAATGCAGGAGACTCGGGTTCGATCCCTGGGTCAGGAAGATCCCCTGGAGGAAGGGATGGCAACCTATTCTAGTATTCTTGCCTGGAGAAGCCCATGGACAGAGGAGCCTGGCAGGCTACATCCATGGAGTCGAAAAGAGTCGAACATGACTTAGTGACTAAATAACAACAACTCATGGAGATAACAGGTGAAAACACCTGAACTTGAACCCAGACAACTGACCCAAAAGCTGTACATCATTGTCCCCCTGAACAACCCTGACTCTGGTCCAGAGAGCTGATCAGCCTTGGCTGTCTCCCTCCACCTCTTACAGATGTCCATCACAGCCCCCAAAGACTTGGCTACAACCCTTTCTTCATGATCCATCATTCAGTTTAGACTTGTGCTGTCACATGAGGCTGTTTACATTGAAACTAATCCAATTGAAATAGCATTTTAGAATTCGTTTCTTTAGTTGCACTTAGCACTTCTCAAGCACTCAGTAGCGCCACATAGCTAGTGGCTACCATGTTGGAGAACACAAACACAGGCTGTTTCCATCATCACAGGAGGTGCTGAAATGAGAGGCCAGGAATGGTGCACTGGGTTCTCAGTGACCAGCTGAGTATCTAGTACTCAAAAGGCCTGCACTGAGTGAGTGAAGAATTAATGATTCAATCCATCAAATCCTAACAAACTGAGCCTGAGTGGGAAAGGTATTTTGCAGGAGCTAACATTTCAGCCAAGTGCCAAAAGGTAATTATATAAACGGGTGGGTCAAGAGGAGGGTAGAGTATTCCATATGGGAAAAGACATTGATTTAGTGAGTAATGTGAAGGGAATTGGCAATGTCGAGCTATTGTTCTCAAGCTCTTTTTCGCTGCCAATTAAAAATCTTCTTAGGTGGTGTTTTCTTATCAGACTTCCTCCCTGATTTGGTATTATTGTAAGGTCTGCACTGACTAATTGGGCTCTTGGCAGTTGAACAGTCAGGCAATTTTTTTAAGTCTTTTAATTTTGTTCATTATTTTTTTTTTTGATTGGCGGTGAAAGCATATACCCTAGAGAACTACAAGAAGTTTTCCAAGAGACTTTCAACCCAAATGCCCACTAGTTCAAGTGTTCATATAACCATCATCAAAAAGGATGTGTCCTAAATGGCCCTGGAGTGTAGCAGGGAGACAGTTGAATTCTGTGAAGGAGCTGTATTCAATCCCCAGGCAAGATATTTCAAGTCAGTTACTGCCGGAGACATAAAAGCAAGAGTTGTCCCAAACTAATTCTAAGAATCATCTTCTTTCTTTTATTCCAAATCTAATACTAGTCCAGACTACATGGGGTGGGGGTGTTAATCCAGTTGGCTTTACAACTTACTAGCTGTGTAGCATTTCTGAGCCTCAGTTCCTTCTTCTGTAAAATGGGGATAATAGAAGTGTTGTGCTGTGCTTAGTCGCTCAGGTGTGTCCAACTCTTTGTGACTCCATGGACTGTAGCCCACCAGGCTCCTCTGTCTATAGGGACTCTCCAGGCAAGAATACTGGAGTGGGTTGCCATGCCTTCCTCCAGAGGATCTTCCTAACCCAGGGATCAAAGCCAGGTGTCCCACATTGCAGAAGGATTCTTTACCATCTGAGCCACCAGGGAAGCCCATAGAAGTGTTAGGACTAATAAATACACTAATGTATATGAAGTGCTTAGTGCAACGCCAGGTACATAGTAAATACCACATAGGAGTGAATATTAACTACATAATGGTAAAGAACCCGCCTTCCAATGAAGGAGACGTAGAAGACATGGATTCGATCCCTGGGTCAGGAAGATCCCCTGGAGGAAGAAATGGCAACCCGCTCCAGTATTCTTACCTGGAAAATCTCATGGACAGAGGAGCCTGGTGAGCTACAGTCCATGGGGTTGCAAAGAGTTGGGCATGACTGAGTAACTAAACACACACACATAAACAATAAATAACTAAAAGGTACATGCTTTGCCATAGCTCCAAATATGTTTTTGTAATTGACTAGTGTTAAGAATGAAAGTAATAACCCTTAAGTATATCATTTATAAAGCTTCTACTAAATACAAATCTTTATAGCAATCTGGAAACCTATCACCCTGCTTCACTACCACCCTGATCCAAACCACCATCACTCCATGCTGGCACTAGTACAATAGCCACTTATCTAGTCCCCCAGTATCCACTCTTATTCCTCATATGGCATTAAGGGTATCTTTTCTTAATGGTAAATCAAATTTCATCACCTCTCTATTTAACCCACCAGTGGCCACCCCTCTAACAGGGTGGCAGAGTGGAGTTTCAAATTTGTCATCAATGAAAATTTGTTTAGATATCCACTATGTCCAAACACCTTGTGTCTTATCCAGTTGACCAGAGAACAACAGGGATTTGAATTGTGCAGGTCCACTTATAAGTGGATTTTTTTTCCCCACTAGATAAATATTTCAGTACTACATGATCCACAGTTGGTTGAGTTGTGGATGGCATATGAAGGGCTTACTCTAAAGTTACACCCGGGTTTTCTATTGCACCTCTAACCTCTTAGTTGCTCAAAGGTCAACTGTACCATCATTGTCCTTTTAGCAGGGAAAGGAAACTGAGGTTCAAGAAGGTTCAGAGAGAATAAGGAACTTGCCAGAGGTTACCCAGCACGTTAATTGGGTGGGTGGGGGTTGTTGAATGCTGAATCCAAACCTCTTCCTCTTAATCTCAGTGATGGATGGCTGGCCTGTAATTGCTGAACTATAGAGTGTAAGAACTTATAACCCAGGTGCCCTCTGCCTATTCCCAGGCTGGGAGCCTGGGAAAGGTCGATGTTAATCTCTTGATTGCCTTGTCCTTGAAAATACCTTTCACAGAACAGAGAGGAGGTGTATGGGGTGTTCTCTTCTGTCACAGCCTCCTGTTCCTAAGACTCAGTCCCTGCAGAGTTCTTCTGCAAGCCCCAGACCTTCTCAGCCTGACTTTTCCATGCCTTGATTTTGTGCTCCTTCTCCAGAATGTTCTTAGGCTTGACACAAAGGAAGTGCCTATGCCATGGCTAACATCTACCCAAAATATCTAACATTCCAGTAACTTTGCAGGAGGGGCCAGGAGACATGGGCACACCACTGATCTGTTTATATTGTCCTTGCAGACAGACCAACTTGAAATTAAACTATATCGACCTCCAATGTATGGTTTCTGCCATTTGGCATCCACTGAACATTGATTAGTAATTAACTTCTCAGGCTGATATTACATCTTCTTCATTCCTGAATACTACCAATAACTTCATTCCATTGTCTGCACAGTTGCACATGTATATAACCTTCTACTTAAATATTTATAGAGTCATATATAGTTTTATATATTGTCCTATCATATGTTTTCATGTCTATGCTTGTAACTTCAGTTACTAGCTACATGCTGACAACTCCCAAATTTATATCTTCATTCCAGACATTGCTTCTAAGTTCCAGACCCATATATCCAGCAGCCCACTCAACATCCCCACTTTCATGTCTCACAGATGCACAAGCTCAGCAAGCCCCAAACAAAACTCCTGATCTTCCTTCCAGAGCGTGTTCATCCTCCCATGCTCCTTATCTCAGGAAGTAGCAGGAACCATCCAACCATGTGTCCAAGCCAAAAACCCTGGAAGCCATCCTTAACACCATCTCTCCCTACCTACCAGATCCATTCTTTCCATGTCTGGACAGCTCTGCCTCTTAGTCATTCATTCATCAATCTACTCATCTATGTTACAATTCCTTATTCCGCAGCACTCTATGAAAAATGGGTGATACAATGGTGAATAAGATGGTTATGGTCCTTCCTTCTCAGAATTCGTAGTCGTAAACCACAACTGCACATTTTGTTGAATGAGTGAATAATATGCATACAGAAAGATGGTTTATACAGGACAGAAAAGTTATATAATTTCACCAATGTGCAATTGCATATTTTCCACTAAATCTTGTCAAGGACCATCTATAGAGAGAGTGTAAGGGCTGAGGGCATGGACTTTAAAGTCACAGACAGAATTATTTGGTCAATCAGTTATTAAATACTTATGACACACCTATTTTCTTAGTCTGCCCAGGCTGCTATTACAAAATAGCTTGTTGTTGTTCAGTCAATAAGTTGTGTCCAACTCTTTACAAGCCTGTGGACTGTAGTACACCAGGCTTCGTCCTTCACTATCTCTCAAATTCATGTCCATTGGGTTGGTGATGCTATCTAACCATCTCATCATCTGCTGCCCCTTCTCCTTTTGCCTTCAATCTTTCCCAGCATCAGGATCTTTTCCAATGAGTCAGCTCTTTGTATCAGATGGCCAAAATAGACTGAGTGGCTAAAACAACAGACTTTTCTTTCTCATAGTCATGGAAGTTTGAAAGTCCAAGATCAAGGTGCCAGTTGATTCAGCTCCTGGTGAGAGCCCCCTTCTTGGTCTGCAAATGGTTGATGTCTTGCTATATCCTTACATGTTAGGGAAAGAGCAAGAGCCCTGGATCTCTTCCTCTTCAGTTCAGTCACTCAGCTATGTCCAACTCTTTGCATGCCCATGGACTGCAGCATGCCAGGCTTCCCTGTCCATCACCAACTCCCAGAGCTTACTCAAACTCATGTCCATCGAGTCAGTGATGCCATCCAACCATCTCATCCTCTGTTGTCCCCTTCTCCTCCCACCTTCAATCTTTCCCAGCATCAGGGTCTTTTCCAATGAGTCTGTTCTTCGCATCAGGTGGCCAAAGTATTGGAGTTTCAGCTTCAGCATCAGTCCTTCCAATGAATATTCAGAACTGATTTCCTTTAGGATGGAATAGTTAGATCTCCTTGCTGTCCAAGGGACTCTCAAGAGTCTTCTTCAACACCACAGTTCAAAAGTATCAATTCTTTGGCGCTCAGCTTTCTTTATAGTCCAGCTCTCACATCTATACATGACTACTGGAAAAACCATAGCTTTGACTAGATGGACCTTTGTTAGCAAAGTAATGTCTCTGCTTTTTAATATTCTGTCTAGGTTGGTCATAGCTTTTCTTCCAAGGAGCAAGCGTCTTTTAATTTCATTGCTGCAGTCACCATCTGCAGTGCTTTTGGAGTCCAAAAATCTCTTCCTTTTAGATAAGCACTGATCCCATTATGATTTCATCTAAACCTATTTACCTCCCTGGTCCTTTCAAAATGCCAGCACATTTGGGAATTAAGGCTTCAACCGGAGGCATTGTTTCTGTTGAGGACAGAAACTTTCAGTCCACAACACCTACTATGTGCTGAGTCCTATCCTAGGAACTAGGAGTTTAGCTAAGAATGAGCAGTGCCTCTGCACCCCCAGCATCTTGAAACACTTCCTATGTCTGGGAGATAACTCATCTTGATGGGAATAAGAAATTTCTTGTCTCTATAACTTACTTTTTTGAACTCCCTTGCAGCTAAGTTGCAGGCATTAACCTGGGCTCAGACTATCAGAAGCCTCTGTAAATTGTATGTTGCAAGGAAATTGGCACCAGGGAGAATCTGCTTAAAGAATAGTGCCAGATACATCCAGCTCCCAGAGGCAACAATAGGAGAAGTTCTGGCATGAGCAACCCAACTGTGACATTAGCAGGAAAAGCTGCTGAATGTTGAATGTTGTTCCATGCCTGCTTCTTTAGGGCCAGTCAATATCTTTTATGAAATCAACTTCTTGTTTAAACAAACCAATATTGAGTTCTGTTTCCAACTAAGCTGAGTATCTCTGGGCAAATTATCTAACTTCTTTCAGCTTGTTTCCTCATCTACAAAATGAAAGCCATTTAGTGCAATAGTTCATGGGCTTCTTGGGTAGATTGATTGTGATTTTCATCAGGGCTTTTCAGTTTTGATATCTCCATGTGCTCTTATGGAATAAGCATCATTCTAAGAACTCAAGGACTGGGCTTCCATTTCCCCTCCATCTATGGTTCCTCCCACTTCTTTCTTAGACGAGAATCTCCTTCCTGAGCTTTTAGTTAATTCATCCAGTTTTGGAAATTAAAACCAGGCCTCTTAGAAAGAAGGTAGAATTTAAAGACAGACAGGCAGGCATGCATGCATGCACGTGTGTGCAGACGTGTCCGTTTCTTTGCGACCCCGTGGACTATAGCTCACCAGGCAAGAATACAAGAGTGGGTTACCATTTCCTTCTCCAAGGGATCTTCCCGACCTAGGGATTGAACCCATGTCTCCTGCATTGGCAGGTGGATTCTTTACCACTGAGCAACTTGGGAAGCCCACAGTCAGACAGATCTGGGTGTAAATCCTGTCTCTGCCCCTTATTAGTGTATAGCCTCAGGGAACTTGCTCCATATTTCCTGTTTTTGAGCTTTGGACACTTTAATTGTAGAATGAGATCTCTTATGCCCCTGGGCATATCACCACACTCCAGACAACAAATAGCCCATACTGTAGAGGTTGTTTGTAAGTGGTTTATCAGCTAACAGGGAAAAATAGTCAGATATATGCTCCTTTGATATAGTATTTAATAGTCTGCTATGTTGTTGATTCTCACAACAACCTTGAGATAGGTATGCAGGATAGTTATTTTAATTCCCATTCCATAAAAGAAGAAACTGAGAGGATCAGAGAAGTTGAATCTAAGTCAGTGCTTTTTCAGTTACACTCAAGTTTTAAGGATGGGCAGAGCGTTTCACTTAGGTTCTTTGTCTTTTGAACCAAAAGCTGTGACAGTAAGTTAAAGCTATCTAGTTTTCAAGCATACCAGACATTCATCTTTAAACCACCTTCCTACTTTTAGAGAAACCCCGCTACTATGCGATCCCACAAGGAAAGCCAAAGAAGCCCCTCTGCCCTCTCTGGAACCAGGCACAGAACCTGGGATCAGTCATTGGGTTGTTCCAATTCAGGCCTGTGAATACTGAGCAAGCAATCCAATGACATGGAGATAGCTGAGGATTTTTATCCGGCTACATTGAGGTTCAGTGCCAGAAACCTCAGGGTCCAGGAGTAGCAGCAGTGGTGACATAGTGGCAGGGTGCTAACAAGAGGCTTCAGCTGTGGCCTAACCCCCTGTTGTTGTTGTCCAGTCGCTAAATAATGTCCGACTCTTTCCAACCCCATGGACTGCAGCACGCCAGGTTTCCCTGTCCTTCACTGTCTCTTGAAGTTTGCTCAAACTCCTGTCCATTGAATCGGTGATGCCATCCAACCATCTCATCCTCTTTAGCCCCCTTCTCCTCCTGGAAAAGGGAAAGGCAAACCACTCCAGTGTTCTTGCTTCAATAACTTCCCTGGAATACACTTGGTTCTCTGGTTTTCCACCAATTTTGGAAGCTACTCAATATCTCCTCAATACATGCATTTTATGTCCAAATCTGTGGCTTACACCCCATAACCTTGAATGATACCCTAAGGGAAACATCGACAGGAAATACTGAGATGTTCTCTCTAACACACTTGGCCTCAAAGAAGGATTTATGGATAGACTGGCCCAGCTTGAGCTCTATCCAACTCAAAAATGGAAGGACAAAGGGACTTTGAGCCATCTACAGAGCAGGTCCACAACAAAAGTCACATGGGCTGGCCAGGTACATGGGCTGGCCAGGTTCCTGAATTCTCTGTATTTCTGTACACATTATAAACCTCACGGCCACAAAAAGGCAACCTCAATACAACAGAAATGCATTACAGACCAGGGCCAGTGTAGTAAGTGAATTACTGAAAAGATCCTGTGAGAGAGTGTTTTACAAAATGACCTTAGTGAGAAGCTACCACCAAGAATAAAACAGGCACTGACTTGGAGCAAAAAGAAAGGTTAACTTATTAGAAATCCTAATGAAGACTATTTAAGAACTTCCTTCTGTACAGCAAATGCTGCCTGATTTGTGTTATTTCAGGGTATTCAAGAGGAAGAGACCCATAAAACTCTGCAATTAGCCTACAATGCAATCTTCCCCAAATGTCAAAATCTATCTACCATGTGTCTTGCAGGCATGCTTCCACGCATCAACTTGCTTACCTTTTCCAAATAATTCTGTAAGATGACTATTATCCTCTTTGCACTGTTTATTTTACAAATGAGGAAACCAAAAGTCAAGGAGGTTAAGTGATTCGCCCAGGGTTACCCAAGTATTAAGTGGTAGAGCTGGAGGAGAGCCCAGGGTCTGCCTGGCTCCAAAAGTCACATTCTTTCCACTAGCCCCCCACACCGTTTTCCTTCCCAAGGTGATTGTCAAGCTCCTTTGCCAAAAAGGCTAACAACTAATGTCTCTGGCAGTGGAATAGATAGGAAGTCTCTTGGTGGCCCTGGTGACACACAGGAGTAGCTGCCCATGAGATATGAGTTTGTTGGGATGGGATGGGCTGTCAGAGAGGCGAAGTGATTTCTGACTTGGCTGTTTGTCTCAGGATGTCCTAGTGGGGTTATTAATTCAGGAAGGGTAAGGAAGAGAGAGGTTGAGGGGTAGGGAAGGAGAAAAAAGAGGGGAGAGGGAAAAGGAGAGAAAGAAAGAGGGGCTTTGCTGTCATGCATAGCCACATTTCTGCCTTGCATGGAGTTCACACCCCTCAAATCCAAGACAGCAGCTCCTCTCCAGAAGCAGTCACTGCCCCTTCAATAAGCCCCTCACAGTACCAACTCTCTCTCCCACCTCAGAGGCTCTGTGTCAAGGCTCCATCCTGACAGATTCCTTCATCAGTCTTGCTTCTCCACTGGACAAGAACCTCTTTGGAGCTGTATTTGAAGCTGTACTAGATGGAATTTGGGACAAGAAGTAAGAAAGGGAGTATTTTTTAGTGATTTAATTCACATGAGTTGCTTCAACTCAGAAATTTCTGAGAGTCAAGTTGACCCTGCCCCCAGCAACCTAATCAGAACACCAGAGGAGCAGAGACCATATGGGAAGAGCAGCCCCCTGAAGCGGGAGTTGAAAGGATTCAGCTCCCATGAGGAGACAGCAGCACCCTACCCTGACTATGGCTATGTCTCGAGTAGTCTCAGCCTGCAGCAGCTTGGAGCAGGGCCTGGGTTCCCAATCAGAGACTGGGCTGGGTCGTGGCAGTGAGAGCACCAGATCCTAGCTACTAGACCAGTGGTCAGTGACAAGGGGCCTGGCCCTTGCAGAAAAGAATTTCCACAAAGACAGAAAGTAGTGAAGCAATTTAAGTATTTATTAGGAGGAAAAAGAGTACAATACAGTACATCTGGAGAGACACACGGGCAGGCTCAGAAGGAGAGTCCCTGAGTTGCTAGGTTGAGCCCTCATGGCAGTTTGAATTACTTTTATGGGATGTTTCTTCCGAGTCTCCTTTGGCCAATCATTCTGATTTGCCTGGTTCACAGGCCATATTTAATATATCTCCGGATCCTCCCGTGTGTGCACACGCATCTCTTAGCCAAGACGGATCCTACCGAAAAGGCGTCTGAGTAGAACATCCCTTGACATGACTCCCCTTTGGCCTCCAAGGTGCCTTTTCTGCACCTGTGTGGTTGAGGAGGTCTCTTGACTTTGTGGGTCTGTGCAGGGTCCAGCCTCATCCCTTAATTGTCCTGCTATTCTTGTCTTGGAGTTTTGATCAATAGAGAATAAATTTCCAACTGTTTTACTCTGGGGGGCCCACCTGCCTCCTGCCTCAGGTTGACTATGACAAAAACGGGGGAGCATTCAGAGGAGACATGTTTTCCCCACTCTGTGTGTTCACTGTGGTGAGAGGGGTTCCCCTGACCACACCTGGCCTCTTGTTCCACCTCTCATTATTCCCTGGGGAGACCATGAGTTAGTTGGTGGGCAAACGAGAGCCTTCTGTCTGTTCCTTAAGTGGGTGGTGCTGGTGTGTCAAAGACTAGCAAAGATTAGTTGGTCTCTCTTCTGCGTCCTCTTCACCCTAACAGAATGTGCTGTTTGCAGACCCCAGTGTGCTCGCAGGTTGGTTCCTCCGAAGTCCAGTCTGGGTTTGGGGAGTCAACAAGCCCATGTGGGCGGTCACTCAAAAGTGCTCCAGTCATAATGGTGACGGTTCAGCCCCATCCACCTCATGCCTTTGCCTTGGCTCTGAACCCAAAGGGAAAGAAGAGATATTAATTTTGCCCCCTCAAAACCCCAGCTAGCAAAAATGAGAGCTGTGATGATTAATATTATCATTTCCTTGTTTCTGAGGCAAATTTATCAACAACACAAACTTGGGATTTCCGTCTCCACTGGTTTATTCAAACACATCCCAGTATCCCTGCAAACGGCCTCAAGCTCAGCACTCATCCCCTCACAGCAACCCCTCTGTACTCCTCACCCACAAACACCCCATCCATCACTCCGCACCCACATAGTTTCCTGTCTTCTTAGCACATAAACTCTTCGCTCAGTAACAGGGCACTTACAATCCAAGGTCACTTACCATGCAAAAGAGGCCGCCAGAAAGAATGTTGAGATCCCCATTGTCCCACTGTCTTGGATGAGGCCCTTGTTAAATCAGTTTTGCAAAAGCCTGCCAAGCATTTAGGAGGAGGAAGGGTCTTACCCGTGGGCCTGTGCAGTCCCTGGAGGGTTTGCAGACATTCCTATCCACTGATGTAAGGGGACTAGACAGCAATACAGTGCCACAGGGTGTATGGGATTGTGTGTGCATGCACACAAGTGCCTGTGTGTTGGCAGGAACCCAGGCATCTGAGTCTGTCTGTGCCCAGGCCTCTGACAAGCCCAGTGTCCTTCAGTTTCTAACTAAGATCCAACAGTTGGCAACTTGTAAATTAGCAAAGAAAGGGGGGGAGGAAGTGCTTGCTACAGAATGGCTTACATTGTGCTTGGTAGACAAACTGGGGATTGGGGGACTTGAGAATGTGTTTATTTAACACTTTATTTCACATTAAGGAAGAGGTGACTGGGGACTTCTCTGGTGGTCAAGTGGCTAAGACTCTGCACTCCCAAAGCAGGGAGCCTGGGTTCAATCCCTGGTCTAGGTTTAATCCCTGGAACTAGATCCCATATGCTGCAACTAAGATTTCACATGCTGCAACTAAAGATCCCATGTGCCCCAGCTAAGACCTGGCACAGCCAAATAAATAAATAAAAATATTTAAAAAGGAAGAGGTGACTGTACAAAGAATCGGGGTGCTGATGGAGATTATGGGGGAATCCTCAAGCTTCCCCACTGAGAAAATATTTCCTGCCATGTCAGTAAACAAGGATGTCACAGTTATCAGCGATTACAGCTCAGCACAAGCTGGAATTAAGATTGCCGGGAGAAATACCAATAACCTCAGATATGCAGATGACACCACCCTTATGGCAGAAAGTGAAGAGGAACTAAAAGCCTCTTGATGAAAGTGAAAGAGGAGAGTGAAAAAGTTGGCTTAAAGCTCAACATTCAGAAAACTAAGATCATGGCATCCAGTCCCATCACTTCATGGGAAATAGATGGGGAAACAGTGTCAGACTTTATTTTTGGGGGCTCCAAAATCACTGCAGATGGTGATGGCAGCCATGAAATTAAAAGACACTTACTCCTTGGAAGGAAAGTTATGACCAACCTAGATAGCATATTATAAAAGTAGAGACATTACTTTGCCAACAAAGGTCCAACTAGTCAAGGCTATGATTTTTCCAGTGGTCATGTATGGATGTGAGTTGGACTGTGAAGAAAGCTGAGCGCCAAAGAATTGATGCTTTTGAACTGTGGTGTTGGAGAAGACTCTTGAGAGTCCCTTGGACTACAAGGAGATCCAACCAGTCCATTCTAAAAGAGATCAGTCCTGGGTGTTCATTGGAAGGACTGATGCTAAAGCTGAAACTCCAATACTTTGGCCACCTCGTGCAAAGAGTGGACTCATTGGAAAAGACTCTGATGCTGGGAGGGATTGGGGGCAGGAGGAGAAGGGGACAACAGAGGATGAGATGGCTGGATGGCATCACCGACTCAATGGACATGAGTTTGAGTGAACCCCAGAAGTTAGTGATGGACAGGGAGGCCTGGCGTGCTGTGATTCATGGGGTCGCAAAGAGTCAGACACGATTGAGCAACTGAACTGAACTGAACTGAATGTGAGCCCTAAGGGAACTCAAGAAGGAGAAGAATACCTGTCCTCCAGCAACCATGAGACTATAGCCACTCCCTACAGTGAGCCCTGAGAAGCTCAGGATATGAAAAATACAGGATACAGGCCCCAAATAGCTGAGGTATATATCAAAGGAATGATTTCAGTGAGCCCAGACTCTTGCATCTTCCCATACATAGAAAAGCGCTAAATCCTTTGACTTGGGTTATCTGGTTTTCTTTAATTAACAATAATCTTTTGATGTTCAGGCTACCTGCCCTTTGTTGCAAAACTTCTGTATAACACAGATCCTCTTTTCACCTCTTCAGAGTGGTTCTCTCAGAGTTACTTGAGATGCTGTCTCCCAGACTTGAAGTCCTAAGAATTTCTGCCGAATAAAATATAACTCAACTTTTAGGTTGTGTGTACTTTTTAAGTTGACATTATGCTACGGCATCGCCCCTGCCAGGGGAACTTTATTCAAGGCAATTACATCCTGTCATTCAGTTTGTCTGAGTACATGGGAACCACCATTCTTGCCCATTTCTGTTTATTGCATGTGTCTCTGTGCTCTCTCCTTTGTCTCAAGTTTTGCTATTTTCTTTGTGCCATACCTATGGAATTTAGGGGCTGGTAAGACTTTCAAGGGCAGGGATAGAACTGAATCACTTTGTATCCCAGCACCCAGGACAGGCTAACATGGGACAGGTGCTCGGGGAGTGTTGATTGCCTAAGAGAAGCATCTTTCTATCTACAATGTGCAGATTCTCGCCTAATCAACAACACAACATTTCAGACTCTCCCAACTGGCTCCACTGTGAATAATCTGATAAATGGCTCCTATTGAAAGCCTGGCTGAACTATCAGTGCTCCAGAGAGAGAAAACCATTAGCCAGGATTTTCCCAAGGTTCCCACCATAACAAAGAAGAAAGGAGGTAAAATGGTATTCCATTCCAGAGTTTTCAGATATAGTTTTCTTTAAAAAAAAGCAGTCCCTAACACTCTTGACCCCCACCCCTGCTAGATTCATTGCTTGAAGACTCTAGAAGAGTTGACATCTCATTTCACCCCTGGCTTTGTTGAGAGCCAATAAAACAACCAATAATGTGTGGAATGTCTCCATGTTAAAAGAAATAATTGCTATTGTGGACATCATCCATTATGATGTCCAGTGTCCCTTTTCTTTTGCTTTAGGCAAACTCATAAAGAGATGAAGTGAATCCACATGGTATGGAATGGGAGAGAGACCCAAGTCTTTAGCTGAGCAGAAGACAAGAGGTGCCTGTTGATGGCAGAGGATGCTCTCAATAGCCAGGGAAGATTTCAAGTAAATAAGCAGTGACAAAACATATTCAGAAAGGGATAGGTGGCTACAAAAACGTGAGAGGACCACCCACTCAGACAACAGGAAGGAGGGCTTCCTGGAGAAAGTGAGAGCTGAGTGAAGATCATGTAGGAGTTGAAAAGGGTAGGGGTACGGAAAAAGTTCCTTAACAAAGGAAACAGCATGAAAAAAGACAAGAACACTGTTCGTTTGGAGAAAAAGAAGGCAGTTCACTATGTCTGGAATAGATGAGGCAAAAGATGAGAACATAAATGTTAACAGGAGTTCTGAGAATGATCAGAAACATATATTTCTTAATATTTATTTACTTGGCTGTGCTGGGGCTTCGTTGTGGCATATGGGATCTAGTTCTGTGACCAGGGATCAAACCGGGGCCCCTGCATTAGGAGCATGGAGTCTTAGCCACTGGACTACCAGAAAAGTCACCAATCAAAAACATTTTGAACTTTATTTCCCCCCCACCCAAAGGTAATATGGTGACATTGAAGAGTTTCAGTAGGGGAATTAACCAATGGAAATTTCCTGGGCTCAATGTGGACACGGATGCATGGATGATGGGTGGGGTGGAGGGGATGTGGGGGGATGTAGAAAGATGCAGTTGCTGTACTGGAAGTGAGGTGACAGTGACCTGGACTAGGAAGGTGGCTCACGGGATTAGGAGAAGCGATGGATCCGAACGATATTTTAGAAGTAGAATCAATGGGACTTGGTAACTAGTTGGGTGGTGATGATTTAGTACCAGATTGAAATAGAAAGGATTCAAGGTCAGCTCCCAGCTTGTGACACTGGGGGTGAGACATTCCCTGGGCCATGATTTCCTGTGGGCAGGGCCACCACGTCTGCTCAAGGACAGTGTTGATGACAGACAGGTTCTCCGGCACTGCCTACGTGCTAGACCAAGCCTCAGTGCATCTCATGCACTCTGCTCCAGCATCACCGTGTCTGCCACTGGATAGACACACAAACGTACTATTGACAGATCTAACCTGACTTTGGGTGGAGGCAATAGGAAGCTTGCTTAAGCTTCCAGGCCTCAGCCTTGTACCCCAACACAGAAAGCCCTTCTATAGCTATTGCCAGGGATGGGGGTACAGTATATGGAGGAAGGGGGTATCAGGTACTTGCCCAAATATTACTAGAGGAGGATTTTTTTTTCCTTCCAGTGTTTGTCCCCAAGGAGTTCCAATCTCTTCATGGGGAAACTAACAGGCACAAATGAGAGGATGGTGAGGTTCGGGTACCTAAGTCTTACTCCAAAATCCCATCATTATTCATCCTTGTAAGCCTAACACAGGCACTAGAAGGAGCAACCCAGGGAGTGGGGAGGGGGTAAGGAAAGGGGATAAGTAAATAAAGGGACCCTCTATCCATAGCAGCAAGGTCTCCCTCCATTTCCCCACCCACTCCTAAAAGGTCCCCACCCAGGCCCTTAGGAGCAGAGTCCTCCTTCCAGCCTTGCAGTGACCATCTGACTCCCCTGTGTCTGTCTCCACAGCAGAATTCCTGATGAAATCCGCTCCCCTTCCCCACCCCCCTCGCCCAGAGTGCATTCCTTGGATCCAGTCCTAGCTCTTAAGGAAATTGGCACTTTAGTCCAAGTACTTAAAAATGAGGAAGACAGAGAGAGAGGAGTATAAAGAAGAGTCGACAGCTGTGCTGTGTGCTTCTCAAGGGCACCATGGACGTTGTATCTTTGTCAGACGAGAACTTGGAGTTATGTGGACTGCCACCCAGCTTGGGAGTCAAGAAACCCAGTCCCATTCCTGCATGGCTGACCTGTGGGCATCACTATCCCAACCCATCCCACTGCACATACCACAAAGCCTCAAGCCTTGCCTCTAAGAGTCCAGGTATTGGGTTCCTACCACAGGTCCCATGGACCCCTACAACTCCATGCCTCAAATGCAACAGTGTTTCCCAAGGCATTAAATTCACTATACTTACTTGTAATACGACAAAAAATCCAAAAGGGGAAAAAAAATGTCAAAACTGAAGAGCCCAGGTTTGACAAAGGAGCAGGGAAAACCAGCCCAATGGCTGAGGGGAAACTTCCCTGAGCCACAAGAGCACTCTGCTCTCTACCACTTGGTTGTGAACTCTGCCAGACTCAGGGCTGGGACAGCTCACCCCAACCCTCCCATCGTCTAATGAATGTATCCTCTGCTGAGCCTGCCAGCCCTCCACTCTCCCCACCACCAGGGCTCCTTAGGGGCTGCGTTGTTGACATTTCTCTCCGGGCCCACTCAATGACATGATTATAGGAGAAACAAAGGAAGCATATTTGTAATAAATCCTGAACCAAAAAAAGAAGTCATTAAAAAATTGGGTTTCTCCCCAGTGCCTTTGGCAGAAGAGAGCAAAGAGAAAGAGAGATTTGCTCATTGGTTTCAGTATCTTTAGTTTGCTCTCCACTTTTCCTCCCTGCTATGGACTCTTTGTGTCCTCAAAACTCACAAGTTGAAGCCTAACCCCCAATATGAGAGTATTTGGAGGTGGGGCCTTTGGGAGGTCATCAGGTCATGAGGGTGGAGCTTCATGAATGGGATCCCTAAAAGAAAAGACAAGCAAGCAGATCTCTCTCTGGCATGTGAGGACATAAAGTCAGGCTTTTACCATTTACTGAATCTGGAGCCCCTTCACCTTGGACTTCCCAACTTCTAGAACTGTAAGAAACAAATATTTGCTGTTTAAGCCACCCAGGCTATGGTATTTTGTCATAGCTGCTTGCTAGCCTATGGGCCTAAAGCCTGCCCACTTCTCCCAGACGCCCAGGAGTTCTAGCTGAAGGACTTTAAGGCAATGGAATTTTGATGCAACATGCAGGCGACAGTGAATAAGGAAGGGGATCTAAAGAAAAGGCTGGAGTGAAGATGCTGCATAGCTTCTAGGGGCCAGTTAACAGGGCTGGGCACCAGTAGATGTTATCTCCTCAACAGGATGTTCACTCTGAGAGGTATGCAGGCATGCTAAGTCACTTCAGCCATGTCCAACTCTACAATCCTATGTACTATAGCCCACTGGGCTCCTCTATCTATGGGATTCTCCAGGCAAGACTACTGGAGTGGGTTGTCATGCCCTCCTCCAAGGGATCTTCCTGACCCAGGGATAGAACCCGGGTCTCTCATGTCTCCTGCATTGGCAGGTGGGTTCTTTACCACTAGTGCTACCTGAGAGGAAGAGAACCCATTTGCTATCTCATTCTCTGTAAAACTCTATAGTCCAAATCATTGTCTAGTACATAGTAGTTGTTTAATAACTATTTGTTAGATGAATAAGTTAATGAATCTCTTTCAGTCTATACAGAAACCCTATGGGGGATTATCATACAGATTTGACAGATGAGAAAGCTGACTCTAATAGTCAAATACCCTATCCCATGGATGATGTTTCAGACTTTGAACACAGATGGACACACAGAGAACATGCAGATAGTTGATACGAACCCAAGGTCCTGATCCATCAAATAGGAAGCTCTTCCTCTCTGAAATGCTCAGAAGGCCACCTTGAGCTTGCTTTGTCTATATGACACTTCAAATCTCTACTCCATTCTATCTATGGCAACATAAATCTATCCCTGCTTTCTTTGTCCCACCATAACACATGAGATGTGGCACAATCATGGCACTTACTATTCATGATGGCAATTGTTTTCTAACAGTTCATTAGACCATGACTTCCTTGACAGCATCTTGTTTACTGGATGCTGGGGATGCTGAGATAGTCTTCACAAAGATTCATGGCATAAATGAATAATTGGATGAATGACTTCATATGAACCCTCCATTTCAAAAAATACTTTTGGTTACATTATTTCATGCAATCTTCATGTGACTTAGTGAGTTATTACTTTTAGTAACCTCAAGTACAAAACTTCCACTTGGAGGTGTAACAGTTGTATGGGAAAACACTTCAAGATGGTGGAGGTAGGTGAGAACCACAGGGCCAGAGATGTTGACCCAGACAACAGAGAAGAACAAAGAATCTTGACTTTGGGTAAGATGTAAGGCAGTGAATATGCTGAGATCAATTAAGAGAAGAGAAAACAGATGATACAAAGAAAAGACTCAGAGAGAAAAGTGAAAATGTTAGTTGCTCAGTTGCATCCAATTCTTTTGCAAGCTCATGGACTGTAGCTTGCCAGGATCCTCTGTCCATGGGATTTTCCAGGCAAGAATACTGGAGTGGGTTGCCACTCTCTTCTCCAGAGCAAAGAGAGAGAAGGACTTAATTAAACGATGAGTGATGCAAGGAGCCAGTGAGACCCTCTCATGTGGGGAGGGTGGCTGAGGGACATTTTAGGGATGGTATAATGCGTACCACCCTTTTGAAGCTGATCAGATTTCTATCATGCAAACCCTCATGTCTTTTTCCCCTGCCAAAACCAAGATGAAAAATAAAAAAAAACAGCAACAAGACACTCTGGTCAATTTTACTCCTCTTATTCTTGCTGCTCTGCAAGCAGGCTGTTCTGGAACTTCCCAGAAGGACCAGGCTCCATACTGGGTCCACATGACACAGAACAGAGACCACATATAAGGAAGCTGGAGCCCAGAATTCAGACATTCAGGAGATTTTTATGAGCTGTGGTAGGAGAGGGGAGAGGTATGTGAAAGTGTTAATCACTTAGTCATGTCTGATTCTTTATAACCCCATGGACTGTAGTCCACCAGGCTCTTCTGTCTATGGAATTCTCCAGACAAGAATACTGGAATGAGTTGCCATTTCCTTCTCCAGGGGATCTTCCCGACCCAGTGATCTATCTCGGATCTCCCACATAGCGGGGAAGGTTCTTTACCATCTGAGCCACCAGGGAAGTATCTCCTTTTCCACTTTCTTTCTGACAGAATGTTCCTAAGTTTCTAGCTGGGTCTTTTCTGTGAAGAAACCGAGGCCCAGAGAGGTTAAGGACCTTGTCCAAAGTCACACAGGTAGCAGTTGGCAGAAAAAGATTCTAAACTCAAGCTATACACTTGACCTTAAATCCCTTGCTTCCCTTGCATATCGAGGTTCCTGCACAAAGAACACTGTTAGCACTGACAGGAGGAAGATGGGCCTGAGCCTGACTTTTGGACTGCACGGCCCAGAACAAATGACCACTCACCATCCCCCCCACCACAGGAGACACCACTATGGTTTGCCCTGGCTGTTAACACAAACTCTGGAGGACTTCAGTAAATGCCCCCCACACACACACATTCCCTCGGTACAAGCTCCTGCTCCACAGAGATCTCCTGCTGTAGCTCTCTTGTGTCTGTTTTTGGAGATGGGAAGAAGGGGTGCAGGAGGGCTTGTCCTGGAGCTCTGCAGACAACCCTCCCCCCACCTCCACCCAACAGGCCAGAGCAGCCAGAGGAGCCAACTTGGCAAGCAGAGGCCCCATTATATCTGTCACCGGCCCTCACACACACTCAGGCTTTATTAGGAACAGGCCCAGGCATGAGCAGGCAGGACACTATAGTGGAACGTTCACCCGCCCATCTGCCTGTCCTCTCAACACCCCGGCCTCACACCAGGCAAGGCACTGGCCATGTCTCAGGAGTGGCCAAGCCACTGCAAATGCCCACCTACCTCCCACTAGCCGTCATCACCATGGCAATGGCCATCCGGGTAGGCCTGGGAGGCCTGAATGCCTGATGCTCAGCCCAGATTCCAGCAGGGTCTTCCCAGAGCTCCCCTGGCTCCAGCACTGCACCAGGAGAAGCCATGCTCAGCCATTTCTTTGAAATACTGTTCCATGAATGAGTCTGTCCAGCTCCAACCAGGAGTGACTTGAAGAATGCTCACTCTCTCCCACCCAATCCTCTTTCTCCAACACATGATGAAATGCTACAAATCCTCATTAAAGCTTAAATATCTCCTAACTGGGGAAACACTTAAAAGTTTTTTTTATTCAAATGACATTTAATATTTATTAGGCACCTACCATGTTCCAAACACGTTATATACATCTTGTTTAATCCTCACTATAGCCTCACAAAGCAGGTACTATAAACGCAGCCACCAAGGCTCAGAGTGTTGGTCATGCAGCTAATAAACTGGGAGGGAAGTACTTGAACCAGTGGACCTTCTGGCCCCCACGCCCGTGTTTGGCCTACCATACTGTGTAGCCACGAAGGGCAGGTTTTAATGTGGGCTAAAAGGAGGGAGTCTGGGTTTGCTGTGGGCTTGCAGGGTGACAGGTGCTGGGCTGTGGGGCAAGGGGCTTTGGGGTGGGACCAGCAAGAAAGGAAAAAGATGAAGAACAGGACTCCAGAGAAAGGTCATGAATTTTCAGAGGATCTGTGGACAGAGTTCAGGGGGCCCATGAACTTGTGGGAACTTTTCATGTTTTTTCTACTAATTGAAACTGAAATGTATTCAGTTATGAATGTGGACCACAAACCACAGGAGCATAAGCAGTTCCTGTGACTTTGCATGAATAGAAATCACAGATTTTTTAATCGCTTTATAGTTCTCACAGTTTTTCAAGATATGATTTTAGACTCATCACCACCTTGAAATTATAGTAGCTATCAGCCCCGCTGCTAATTCTTAAACATAGTAGGTTATTAATAAGGAACCACTTATAGTACTAATTTTAGAAGTTTGGTGTTTTTTAATTGTCTTATTGTATATTTCAATATATTTGGCTTCCTCTGTAACCCTATGTATTTTGCTTTAGTCATTTAGGAAGTAGCAATATATACTATTTTGAGGACGGTCTATGGGCTTCAACAAATTGCCAAAGATCAATGGCAAGAAAAATCAAGAACTCCTGGTTGGGGAGGTCTAAGATATGGTTTTCCTACTTTAAAACTTTATCCACTCCACCCCTTCCCACCTATGTTTCATTAAATGAACTCTGGCCATGAATTAATTACCTAGGAGGTTTGCTAAAATGTAGATTTCCAGGACACACATCCAAAGTACAAAAACAGAATCTGAAAATTGGAAACTGGGAATCTGCTTCAACCCATTCACCAGTAGAGGTGCTTCCCAGTTGGCTCAGTGGTAAAAACAACAGCAACAAAAACAAAACAAAACAAAAACAAATCTGCCAGTCAATGCAGATGTGGGTTTGATGCCTGGATTGGGAAGATCCTCCAGAGAAGAGAATGGCAACCCACTCTAGTATTCATGCCTGGAAAATTTCATGGACAGAGGAGCCTGGCAGACTACAATCCAGGGGGCTGCAAAGAGTCAGAGATGACTGGGCACCCATGCACACACAGGATAGGTGCCCTGTATGATGCCCCTTCATGGATGTGGTCCCTTGGGGTGGGCTGGACACCCACCCCCAACCTTGTGCAAGTAGGAAAAGTCTACAGGGCTTCACCTGGGGATTTTATCCTCCAGGTGATTTCCAGTACTCACTAAAGTATCTCAGTGAGGAAGAAAGGATAAGTCATTGCTTTTTGTGTTGGTTTGTGGGGTTTTTTGGCACTAGCTTTTTTTTGAGGGGGTGGATTGTGGGGTTGGTTTTTATTTTGTGCCTTTTTTCTTGCATTTTAGGGGATTTTTGTTTCTCGGGGCTGCCATAAGACATTATCACAAACTAAGATGGCTTAAAACAATAGAAATGTATTTATTCTCTCACAGTTCTGGAGGCGCAAGTCCAAAGTCGAGGTGTCTGCAGGATTGGTGCCTACTAAAGTTTCTGAAGGAGAGCCTGTTCCATGCTTCTCTGCTAGTTTCTGGTGGTTGCTAGAAATCCTTGGTCTTCCTTAGCTGGTAGATAGATCACTCCACGGAGAAGGCAATGGCACCCCACTCTAGTACTTTTGCCTAGAAAATCCCATGGACGGAGGAGCCTGCTAGGCTGCAGTCCATGGGGTCGCTAGAGTCAGACACAACTGAGCGACTTCATTTTCACTTTCATGCATTGGAGAAGGAAATGGAAACCCACTCCAGTGTTCTTGCCTGGAGAATCCCAGGGACGGGGGAGCCTGGTGGGCTGCTGTCTATGGGGTCACACAGAGTCGGACACGACTGAAGCGACTTAGCAGCAGTAGCAGCAGCATATCACTCCAGCCTCTCTCTTCATCTTCACTGGCATTCTCCCCTGTGTGTCTCTGTCTTTGTGTCAATAAATCTAAGTTGTCCTGTTCTTAGGACACTAGCCATAATGAATGTAGGGCCCTCCCTAATCTAGTATGACATCTTAACTTGATTACACCTGTGAAGACCCTATTTCTAAACAACATTGCATTCACAGGCTACAGATAGACATGAATTAGCAAGGGGCACTGTTCAATCTAGTATGGCTGTGTGATGTTTTGTTTGTTTCAAATACCTACATCTAACCTTCCTCCCATCCAGGGGGAAACTATTAACCTAAAACAATGGTTCTCAGGGCTAACCTGGTGGTCCAGTGGTTAAGAAACCACCTCGCAGTGCAAGGGACACCAGTTCAATCCCTGGTCTAGGAGGCTCCCACACTCCAAGGTGCAGCTGAGCCTGTGTGCCACAACTACTGCAGCCCGCTTGCCTACAGCCGATTCTCCAAGAGCAAGAGAAGCTACTGCAATGAGAAGCCCACACACACAACCAAGAGTAGCCCCAGCTCACCACTAGAGAAAGTCCCCGTGCAGTAGCAAAGACCCACTACAGCCAAACCATAAAATAAATAAATAAATAAACCTTTAAATTAGAAAACAGAACAATGGTTCTCAAAGCATGGTATCCAGAATTTACCTTGTCTGCGACCATATTAGAAATGCTATTATCCGGCCTCTAGAATCAGAACTCTGAGGTGGGGCCCAGTGATCTGTGCTCTAACAAGTCCTCTGAGAAATTTGGATGCCTTTTCAAGCTTGAGAACCTTTGCTCTCTGAGCAGGGGCATCTGGGTGAATCTTCCCTTCAGGCTGAATCATCCATTTATTTCACAAACACTTAGATGACAGTGTTAGCTACTGGGGATGCCCCCAGGTGCAAATCCCAGTCTCTACACACTGGGAGCTCTCATTCTAATGGTAGATGGATGCACAAGACCAGATATCTGACATGTACTGGGCTGCAGCATGTGTAATGGTCAGCAATCATCTGTGACCACAAAACGGGCAGTTCCACATGGCTCATCGCTAAAAAGCGATGAGTTTCCAGGGTGCCGCAGAAGTCTCTCAAGAGACATGAACACACAGCCTAGGGCTGGAGAAATGACTTGAGGAAGTCCTCACGAACAAAGGAAGGGAGGAATGTGCAGACAGGAAACCGCACACGCAGAATGGAGGCTTCCACAATCTTCCAGGCTGACCCTCCCCACTTGCTGTCTTTGCCACAGGCCACTCCACAGTCATCTGGGTCTCAATAAACAAAGCTGCATCTAGATACCAGGCATTGACACACTGGAACCTCCACTGGGAATGGAGGAAGCAACTGTCAAAGAAGGAAGGTATAGATAAGAGTGGAGAGAAGAGGTTCAGAAACCCTGGGGGATTCTCAGAAACAGGGCCAACCTAACTCATCAGTTTACCATTAGGTCAAATGAGACACCACCAACACACAGGTTCTCAGGGTTCCAAAAGGAAGACCTAAGGGAGGAAGAATGCAGAGTTGAAGCTATAGCTGTAAAACTGCAAAGAAGATGGGAGACAAGGTAGGCCTACCCCTACATGAGGGTCACCTGGTTCGTAAGAGAATGACTAGATCTCAGGATTGATACTGCAGGAGATGAGGGTGAGTGGGGAGTGCAGAAATGGAAAGGACCAAAACTGGGTCAAGAAAAGGGAGGCACTGGAGTCTCTGGGCCATGCTCAGAAGTACGGTGCCCACAGACAATAGGCCACCATGGAAGTGAGCATCCCGTGTGGACAGGACAGAGGAGCCACCTTAGCTACTGTGTCAGTGTGGGGCCTACAAGTCATCTATTGATCACCCAGGAGAAAGTCACTTGCCTGTGACCTCAGATTTACCTGAGCCCCAAACTTTCCTTGTAGCATACTCCTATTTTTTTAACAAGCTGGCTCACATGTAAACCCCACTGAAGCCAAGAGTAGGTAGGGTAGAAAAGTCCCAGAAGTAAACCTTAGGGAAAGCTGGGCAATGGGGAAAGATGTGCTCAGTCACTCAGCCATGTCTGACTGTGGCCCCATGGACTGTAGCCTATCAGGCTCCTCCATCCATGGGATTTTCCAGGCAAGAATACCGGAGTGAGTTGCCATTTCCTACTCTAGGGGATCTTCCTGACCCAAGAATCAAACCCGAGTCTCTTTTGTCTCATTGGTAGGGGGGTTCTTTACCACTCACCACCTGGGAAGCCCAACTCCCCTCCAGACTCTACCCTAAATTCTTGACTTATGTCATGTCATCCTCACAACATCCCTGCTACAAGGGGCCATATACCCCACCTTTAAAGGAGAAAGTCACCCTCAGAGACTGTAGGTAACCCAAGATCACAGAGCTAAAGTGATGACAAATTCAGAGAAGTGGTTCCATCTTGTTCTTGCTAGAAGACTCAAAGAATGAAAAGCTCATTTTTCTCTTTTTCTGAACAACCAACCAAGGGGAAAAAAAATCTAACATAATTTTTGTTTACTTTGGTTTTCTGCTTTTCTGGCTGATTGGTTGGTTTGTTTGGCTTTTAAGAAAGGCTTAAAGAACTTAGTTACCAAAAGGGAAAGGTGGAGAGGGATAAATTCAAAGGTTGGGATTAACACATTCACATTGCTATATTTAAAATAGATAATCAACAAGGACCTACTGTACAGCACATGGAACCCTACTCAATATTTTATAATAACCCCTGTATAGGAAAAGAATCTGAGAAAGAATGAATATATGTATGTATACCTGAATCAGTTTGCTGTACACTGGAAAACCAACACAACATTGTGAATCAACTATAGTCCAATATAAAATTATAAATTTTTAAATTTTAATTAAAAAAAAAAGGCTTAAAGAGATGAGAAAACTGTGCTGAGGGAACCTGTTTTAATAAGGGTAGGAAGACAGACGAGAGGTGACTCAGCCTAAGGGGCTACATGTCTTCCCTGAGACTGAGACGGGAAAGGATCAGTAGTTTGCATGCCCCTGAGGTTGGAGACCTTCAGCCTGGAATGGTGGGGGGTGAGAATGACTGAGAGGTGTGCCCAGGAAAATGTCAGCCCACTTGCCTCCGGAGAGCCCTGCCAAGACCCCAGACCAGGCTTGTGATGGAGGAACATGGTGGCTACCTTCAAAATGGTGCAGACCACGAGCCAGAATTTCTCAGCCATGGACCCAACACCTCAAACTTGCCCCTGTCTTGCTGAGTTCCCTAATTCCCAGGGTTTCCTATGTTCCCAAGAATGAGAGAAAGCACCCTTAGCACCACACCTCCCCAAAACACATTAACTAAGAATAAGTTTCCTGCCAGCCGTGGCAGGTGGGGGACGAAGCCCGATTTAAATGCTTTAGAAAAATAAAGAAAACGTGTGGCCGCTCACACCCAAGTGTTTCAGAGCAAATCCTCCTGGGTTCCAGCTGGTGAGCAGCCGTATTAAGCATCCAACCTTCCCCATCGTCCCTCAAAAGAATCAGGGGCATACTGAGCCCCTGCCCCCATAAAGAAGCGATCCTTTCCATACTCAAGCCATCACTTCTGGCTCAGGGCTCGGAAGGCACTGCAGCTGGTGAACGTGCAGTAATGAGGTAGAGCGCGCCTGAAAGATGATAACAATAATTTCTATTTCTCCACCACCCTCCATCCCCTCATGAGTTTTGCAGATTTTACAGCCATGACGCACCTCCACTACTGCGGCGGGGTTGCTCAAGGGAGCGCACGCTCACAGCACGCTAAATCTAGGCAGAACATGAAAAGAAAGAAAGAAAGAAAAACCGCACACCCTGGCTAATTACAAGAGAAACGCTCCCCGTCACGCGCCGTCCAGCTGACTTCATGCCTGGGCGGCAGAAATGCGATAAAACTCCCAAGTTGGTCCTTAGAATTTCAAGAGTCAGATGGTTCAGCCATGATCTCACAGCCGGTGGCCCTGAGCCAGGCTTTGAAATATGACCTAAGAGGGGGCTGGTGACCGAGGGGCCTTTTCTGGCAGGGATCATCCTAAATCAATTTTCCTATGAGGTTGCATCCTTCTCTGGCTGCCCAGCGAGGCCTCCCCACTTGCAGCTGCTGGCATGACCGGGTGGTGGGGGCCACCTAACAGCCCAATGGTTTCACAGAGGGTCCAGATTTCTCTATTCCTATGGTGATGCTCTCTGTACTGGGCACTTGGCCCTCAGCCCGACGCACTCAGGTGGTGCTATTCAACACCATTCAATCAGCAAACATCTGCTTGGAGGCATGAGAGCATGGTGCCTGTGAGTTTGGATTAAGAAATACTATGGATTTGTATTCTGCCTCTCTCCAACTGCATGAATGCAGGCAGGTGATTTCACCTGAGCCTCATTTGTCATTGGAGGAACCTCACATATCAGATGTGGGCCATTATATAGTGCCTGACAGTAGGGACGATTATACCCCACCAATAATACTGTTTCCTCTCTAGCAGCAAAGTGCACCAATTCCAGGAGCAGCAGCAGGTTAGGAATGTTCTATGAAAGGTGTGAATATGCATGGCGAGGGCGAGTTCCCCACCAGTCGTGGCATCAGGGGCAATGTCTGAACCCGGCTTTGAAGGACGGGGCCAATGTGGTGACCTTACAGTGGGAGCAGCAGGAAGAGATGCTCAGGGGAAATACAGGGGAAACACAGCATTTGTTCAGGGAGCAGCAGGCTGGCTCTTGGGGTATCGAGATGGGGAAGCAGAGCAGAGTCACGTGGGGGAGCCTCCAAATTCCAATATAAGGGGTAGGAACTCCTCTTCTTTTAGGTCTCAAAGTGTGATTCATGGGCTGTTGTAAGCAGAAGCAGGGGTGGGAGATGCCCATGAGGAAGTTACACCAGCCACCAGAAATTTGAAAGGAGGATCCGGGGCTGGAAGCAGGGACAGGGCAAAGGAAATGAAATGATGAGGGTTGGAGAAAATGAACCACAGGATGTGGGAGATTCACATTCTAAGTAGAGGAGCAGGATGAGAGAAAGAAAACAAACCAAGACGAAACTGGGATTTCAAGCCTAAGGAAGGAGCGACAGAAGACCAGCTGGAGCATATCAGTTTGAGGACAAAAAAGATGCACCCTGAGTCTGGGGCAGTGGGAAGGCTAGGGGAGACCCTTCTCCTGCCTCTTTCCTCTCCCATCCCTAAAAACCTATTCTCAGGACCTCAATCAAACACAAAAGCAATGGCCAAGACTACCTTGAAGCCATCCAGGTTGCAAGAACCTTGGGTCCTGAGTTCTTTCTGGCTCCTCTTGAGGCTGGTCCCACCAGTGATGCTGAATGAGGACTTGACCCATCACCCAACACCTTCCCTTGAGGGAGCATTTCATGTAGATGGTCTCATTCCACCCTCCATAACACTGTGAAGTGGGCACACTCACCTCCCCTGTCTCACACAGAAGGAACTGAGTCTGTGAGTATCCAGACGTGTAGGTCCCACACCAGCAAGCAGCTTGAGGCTCCAATGCAGGCCCTTGGAGGCCACATCTGCTCCACTGCACACAGATCACACAGAGGAGAAAACCCAAGGGTGAGAAGATTGAAACCCAAGTCTGTCCAAAGGCCAAAAGCTCAAGTACAATCATTGTCCTGAAATGAACATGGTGGTGGTGGCTCCTTATAGTGAGTGAGACACTGGGTCCAGCATCTTGGAGGAAGCAAAATGTCAGTTGAGACCTCCTCCCTCAAACACCTGCAGCTTCCTGAATCAGACAAGACTCCCAGCCAAAACAAACATGCTAGCAGAATGAGTAAATGAGCCTCTCCTTGTGTTTACTTCACGGCACTTACCTCTAACTGAATTTACCCTTCTTAGCTAACTGTGTGTTTACTGAGTGTCTTCCTGCATTGGCAATGACCAAGAGCAGCTGTTTCTGGTGACTCCCCAGTGTCTAGAAAAGTGCCTGAAACCTAGCTGGCACTTTGTAAATATTAATATTTGTTAAATGAACACCAAGCATGTGGCCAGGCAGGAAAGTGGAAGTGAAGCTGAGAGGAGCAAAAGATGGTCTTAAGACTTCACTGATGCTGGGAAAGATTGAAGGCCGGATGAGAAGCAGGCGACAGAGGATGAGATGCTTGGATGGTATTGTCGACTCAGTGGACATGAGTTTGAGCAAAATCTGGGAGATCGTGGAGGATGGAGGAACCTGGTGTGCTGCTGTCAATGTGGTTGCGAACAATCAGACACAACTGAGTGAACAACAGAGACTTCACAGTAAGGAAGAGTAAGAAGGATTTGAAGTTCAGGATGTAAGCGAGAAGAGAGAAAGATGTAGGTAAATATAGATATTGAGGAGGAGAGCATCATTGCTCTTCACCTTTCCCCTTCTCATCCTAGCACACCTGCCCCTGTCCCTTCTCACCAACCCCAGATCCATTCCCTCCTTTATCTCCAAAACAGATGAAACAGCTAACACCAAAAAAGATGTCCTTTCCATCATAGGGGATTGGAATACAAAAGTAGGAAATCAAGAGATACCTGGAAAAGATTGAAGGAAAAAGAAGACAGGAGCAGCACAGGATGAGATGGTTGCATGGCATTACCGACTCAGTGGACATCAGGTCAGCTCAGTCGTGTCTGACTCTTTGTGACCCCATGGACTGCAGCATGCAAGGCCTCCCTGTCCATCACCAACTCCCAGAGTTTTACTCAAACTCATGTCCATTGAGTCAGTGATGCCATCCAACCATCTCATCTTCTGTCATCCACTTCTCCTCCTGCCTTCAATCTTTCCCAGCATGAGGGTCAGCATGAGTCAGTTCTTCTCATCAGGTGGCCAAAGTATTGGAGTTTCAGCTTCAACATGAGTACTTCTGATGAATATTCAGGACTGCTTTCCTTTAGGATGGATTGGTTGGATCTCCTTGCAGTCCAAGGGACTTTCAAGAGTCTTCTCCAATACCACAGTTCAAAAGCACCAATTCTTCAGTGCTCAGCTTTCTTTATAGTCCAACTCTCACATCCATACATGACCACTGGAAAAACCATACCTTTGACTAACAGACCTTTGTTGGCAAAGTAATGTCTCTGCCTTTTAATGTGCTGTCTAGGTTAGTCATAACTTTCCTTCCAAGGAGTAAGCATCTTTTAATTTCATGGCTGCAATCACCATCTGCAGTGATTTTGGAGCCCCCAAAATTAAATTCTGCCACTGTTTCCACTGTTTTCCCATCTATCTGCCATGAAGTGATGGGACCATATGCCATGATCTTAGTTTTCTGAATGTTGAGTTTTAAGCCAACTTTTTCACTCTCCTCTTTCACTTTCATCAAGAAGCTCTTTAGTCCTTCTTCACTTTCTGTCATAAGGGTGGTGTCATCTGCATATCTGATGTTATTGATATTTCTCCTGGAAATCTTGATTCCAACTTGTGCTTCATCCAGCCCAGCATTTCTCATGGTGTACTCTGCATGTAAGTTAAATAAGCAGGGTGACAATATACAGCTTTGATGTACTCCTTTGCCTATTTGGAACCAGTCTGTTGTTCCATGTCCAGTTCTAACTGTTGCTTCCTGACCTGCATACAGGTTTCTCAAGAGGCAGGTCAGGTGGTCTGGTATTCCCATCTCTTTCAGAATTTTCACAGTTTATTGTGACCCACACAGTCAAAGGCTTTGGCATAGTCAATAAGTCAGAAATAGATGTTTTTCTGGAACTCTAGTCCTTTTTTAATAGTCTAACAGATGTTGCCAATTTGATCTCTGTTTCCTCTGCCTTTTCTAAAACCAGATTGAACATCTGGAAGTTCATGGTACTGTTGAAGCCTGGCTTGGAGAATTTTGAGTATTACTTTACTAGCATGTCTGACAAAATGTGGTCCACTGGAGAAGAGAATGGCAAACCACTTCAGTATTCTTGCCTTGAGAACCCCATGAACAGTATGAAAAGGCAAAAAGATAGGACACTGAAAGATGAAATCCCCAGGTCAGTAGGTGCCCAATATGCTACTGGAGATCGGTGGAGAAATAATTCCAGAAAGAATGAAGGGATGGAGCAAAAGCAAAAACAACACCCAGTTGTGGATGTGACTGGTAATAGAAGCAAGGTATGACGCTGTAAAGAGCAATATTGCATAGGAACCTGGAATGTTAGGTCCATGAATCAAGGCAAATTGGAAGTGGTCAAACAGAAGATATCAAGAGTGAACGTCAACATTCTAGGAATCAGAGAATGAAAATGGACTGGAATGGGTGAATTTAACTCAGATGACCATTATATCTACTACTGTGGGCAGGAATCCCTTGGAAGAATTGGAATAGCCATCATAGTCAACAAGAGTCCAAAATGCAGTATTTGGATGCAATCTCAAAAACGACAGAATGATCTCTGTTTCCAAGGCAAACCATTCAGTATCACGATAATCCAAGTCTGTGTCCCGACCAGTAACACTGAAGAAGCTGAAGTTGAACGGTTCTATGAAGACCTACAAGACCTTTTAGAATTAACACTCCAAAAAGATGTCCTTTTCATTATAGGAGACTGGAATGCAAAAGTAGGAAGTCAATCCACCAGAAAATTACTAGAGCTAATCAATGAATATAGTAAAGTTGCAGGATATAAAATTAACACTCAGAAATCTCTTGCATTCCTATACACTCACAATGAAAAAACAGAAATTAAGGAAACAATTGCATTGACCATTGCAACGAAAAGAATAAAATACTTAGGAATATATCTACCTAAAGAAACAAAAGACCTATATATAGAAAACTATAAAACACTGGTGAAAGAAATCAAAGATGACACTAGTACATGGAGAAATATACCATGTTCATGGATTGGAAGAATAAATAGAGTGAAAATGAGTATACTACCCAAAGCAATCTATAGATTCAACGCAATCCCTATCAAGCTACCAATGGTATTTTTCACAGAGCTGGACAAATAATTTCACAATCTATATGGAAATACTAAAAACCTCGAATAGCCAAAGCAGTCTTGAGAAAGAACAATGGAACTGGAGGAATCAGCCTGCCTGACTTCAGGCTCTACTACAAAGCCACAGTCATCAAGACAGTATGGTACTGGCACAAAGACAGAAATACAGATCAATGGAACAAAGTAGAAGAGATAAATCCATGTACCTATGGACACCTTTATCTTTGACAAAGGAGGCAAGAATATACAATGGAGAAAGACAATCTCTTTAACAAGTGGTGCTGGGAAAACTGGTCAACCACCTGTAAAAGAATGAAACTAGAACACTTTCTAACACCATACACAAAAATAAACTCAAAATGGATTAAAGATCTAAATGTAAGACCAGAAACTATAAAACTCCTAGAGGAGAACATAGGCAAAACACTCTCCAACATAAATCACAGCAGGATCCTCCTTGACCCACCTTCCAAAATATTGGAAATAAAAGCAAAAATAAACAAATGGTACCTAATTAAAATTAAGAGATTCTGCACAACAAAGGAAACTATAAGCATCGTGAAAAGACAGCCTTCAGAATGGGAGAAAATAATAGCAAATGAAGCAACTGACAAAGAATTAATCTCAAAAATATACAAGTAACTCCTGCAGCTCAATTCCAGAAAAATAAACGACCCAATCAAAAAATGGGCCAAAGAACTAAACAGACATTTCTCCAAAGAAGACATATAGATGGCTAACAAACACATGAAAAGATGCTCAACATCACTCATTATCAGAGAAATGCAAATCAAAACCACAATGAGGTACCATTTCACGCCAGTCAGAATGGCTGCGATCCAAAAGTCTACAAGCAATAAATGCTGGAGAGGGTGTGGAGAAAAGGGAACCCTCTTACACTGTTGGTGGGAATGAAAACTAGTACAGCCACTGTGGAGAACAGTGTGGAGATTCCTTTAAAAACTGGAAATAGAACTGCCATACGATCCAACAATCCCACTGCTGGGCACACGCACTGAGGAAACCAGAATCTAAAGAGACACGTGTACCCCAGTGTTCATTGCAGCACTGTTTATAATAGCCAGGACATGGAAGCAACCTAGGTGTCCATAGCAGACGAATGGATAAGAAAGCTGTGGTACACATACTCAATGGAGTATTACTCAGCCATTAAAAACAATACATTTGAATCAGTTCTAATGAGATGGATGAAACTGGAGCCTATTATACAGAGTGAAGTAAGCCAGAAAGAAAAACATCAATACATAATATGTATAATAACGCATATATATGGAATTTAGAAAGATGGTAACAATAACCCTTGAGAAACCTATATGCAGGTCAGGAAGCAACAGTTAGAACTGGACATGGAACAACAGACTGGTTCCAAATAGGAAAAGGAGTACATCAAGGCTGTATATTGTCATCCTGCTTATTTAACTTACATTCAAAGTACATTATGAGAAATGCTGGGCTGGATGAAGCACAAGCTGGAATCAAGATTCCCGGGAGAAATATCAATAACATCAGATATGCAGATGACACCACCCTTAAGGCAGAAAGTGAAGAGGAACTAAAAAGCCTCTTGATGAAAAGTGAAAGAGGAGAGCAAAAAAGTTGGCTTAAAGCTCAACATTCCGAAAATTAAGATCATGGCATATGGTCCCATCACTTCATGGCAGATAGATGGGAAAACAGTGGAAATAGTGGCTGGCTTTATTTTTCTGGGCTCCAAAATCACTGCAGATGATGATTGCAGCCATGAAATTAAAAGACACTTACTCCTTGGAAGGAAAGTTATGACCAACCTAGACAGCATATTAAAAAGCAGAGACATTACTTTGCCAACAAAGGTCTGTCTAGTCAAGGCTATGGTTTTTCCAGTGGTCACGTATGGATGTGAAAGTTAGACTGTGAAGAGGGCTGAGCACCAAAGAATTGATGCTTTTGAACTGTGGTGTTGGAGAAGACTCTTGAGAGTCCCTTAGACTGCAAGGAGATCCAACCAGTACATTCTAAAGGAGATCAGTCCTGGGTGTTCATTGGAAGGACTGATGCTAAAGCTGAAACTCCAGTACTTTGGCCACCTCATGCGAAGAGTTGACTCATTGGGAAAGACTCTGATCCTGGGAGGGATTGAGGGCAGGACAAGAAGGGGACGACAGAGGATGAAGATGGCTGGATGGCATCACCGACTCAATGGACATGAGTTTGAGTGAACTCTGGGAGTTGGTGATGGACAGGGAGGCCTGAGGTGCTGCAGTTCATGTGGTTGCAAAGAGTTGGACACGACTGAGTGACTGAACTGAACTGAGCTGAACGATAACCCTGTATGCGAGACAGCAAAAGAGACATAGATGTACAGAAGTCTTTTGGAGTCTGTGGGAGAGGGCAAGAGTGGGATGATTTGGGAGAATGGCATTGAAACATGTATATTATCATATGTGAAACGAATTGCCAGTCCAGGTTTGATGCATCATACAGGATGCTTGGGGCTGGTACACTGGGATGACCCAGAGGGAGAGTATGGGGAGGGAGGTGAGAGGGGGGTTCAAGATGGAGAACACATGTACACCTGTGGCAGATTCATGTCAATGTATGGCAAAACCAATACAATATTGTAAAGTAATTAGTCTCCAATTAAATAAATAAACATATTTTTAAAAAGTAGAAAGTCAAGAAACACCTGGAGTAACAGGGAAATTTGGCCTTGGAGTACAGAATGAAGCAGGGCAAAGGCTAATAGGGTTTTGGCAAGAGAACACACTGGTCATAGCAAACACCCTCATCCAACAATACAAGAGAAGACTCTACACATGGATATCACCAGATGGCCAACACTGAAATCAGATTGATTATATTCTTTGCAGCCAAAGATGAAGAAGCTCTATACAGTCAGAAAAAACAAGACCGGGAGCTGACTGTGGCTCAGATCATGAACTCCTTATTGCCAAATTCAGACTTAAATTGAAGAAAGTAGGGAAAACCACTCGACCATTCAGATATGACCTAAATCAAATCCCTTATGATTATACAGTGGAAGTGAGAAATAGCTTCAAGGGATTAGATCTGATAGAGTGACTGATGACTATGGATGGAGGTTTGGAACACTGTACAGGAGACAGGGATCAAGACCATCCCCAAGAAAAAGAAATGCAAAAAAGCAAAATGACTATCTGAGGAGGCCTTACAAATAGATGTGACAAGGAGAGAGGTGAAAAGCAAAGGAGAAAAGGAAAGATATATCCATTTGAATGCAGAGTTCCAAAGAATAGCATGCAGAGATAAGAAAGCCTTCCTCAGTGATCAGTGCAAGCCTTTCCTCAGTGTTTACAGGAAAACAGTAGAAAGGGGAAAGACCAGAGGTCTCTTCAAGAAAATTAGAGATAGCAAGGGAACATTTCATGCAAAGATGGGCTCAATAAAGGACAGAAATGGTATGGACCTAACAGAAGCAGAAGATATTAAGAAGAGGTGGCAAGAATACACAGAAGAACTGTACAAAAAAGATCTTCATGACCCAGATAATCAGGATGATGTGATCACTCACCCAGAGCCAGACATCCTGGAATGTGAAGTCAAGTGGGCCTTAGGAAGCATCACTACGAACAAAGTTAGATGAGGTGATGGGATTCCAGTTGAGCTATTTCAAATCCTGAAAGATGATGCTGTGAAAGTGCTGCACCACTCAATATGCCAGCAAACTTGGAAAACTCAGCAGTGGCCACAGGACTGGAAAAGGTCAGTTTTCATTCCAATCCTGAAGAAAGGCAATGCCAAAGAATGCTCAAACTACAACACAATTGCACTTACCTCACACACTAATAAAGTAATGCTCAGAATTCTGCAAGCCAGGCTTCAGCAATATGTAAACTGTGAACTTCCAGATGTTCAAGCTTGTTTTAGGAAAGGCAGAGGAACCAGAGTTCAAATTGCCAACATCCTCTGGATCATCGGAAAAGCAAGAGAAGTCCAGAAAAACATCTATTTCTGCTTTATTGACTATGCCAAAGCCTTTGACTGTGTGGGTCACAATAAACTGTGGAAAATTCTGAAAGAGATGGGCATACCAGACCACCTGACCTGCCTGTTGAGAAATCTGTATGCAGATAAGGAAACAATAGTTAGAACTGGACATGGAACAACAGACTGGTTCCAAATAGGCAAAGGAGTACATCAAGGCTGTGTATTGTCACCCTGCTTACTTAACATATATGCAGAGTACATCATGAGAAACGCTGGGCTGGAGGAAGCACAAGCTGGAATCAAGATTGCCAGGAGAAATATCAATAACCTCAGATATGCAAATGACACCACCCTTATGGCAGAAAATGAAGAAGAACTAAAGGGCCTCTTGATGAAAGTGAAAGAGGAGAGTGAAAAAGTTGGCTTAAAGCTCAACATTCCGAAAACTAAGATCATGGCATATGATCCCATCACTTCATGGGAAATAGATGGGGAAACAGTGGAAATAGTGCCTGACATTATTTTTCTGGGCTCCAAAATCACTGCAGATGATGATTGCAGCCATGAAATTAAAAGACACTTACTCCTTGGAAGGAAAGTCATGACCAACCTAGATAGCATATTAAAAAGCAGAGACATTACTTTGTCAACAAAGGTCCATCTAGTCAAGGCTATGTATGGTTTTTCCAGTGGTCATGTATGGATGTGAGAGTTGGACTATAAAGAAAGCAGAGTACCTAAGAATTGATGCTTTTGAACTGTGGTGTTGGAGAAGACTCTTGAGAGTCCCTTGGACAGCAAGGAGATCCAACCAATCCATCCTAAAGGAGATCAGTCCTGGGTGTTCACTGGAAGGACTGATGTTGAAGCTGAAACTCCAGTACTTTGGCCACCTGATGTGAAGAGCTGACTCATTTGAAGAGACCCTGATGCTGGGAAAGATTGAGGGCAGGATGAGAAGGGGACGACAGAGGATGAGATCGTTGGATGGCATCACTGACTCCATGGACATGAGTTTGGGAGTTGGTAATGGACAAGGAGGCCTGGCATGCTGCAGTCTATGGGTCACAAAGAGTCAGACATGACTGAGCGACTGAACTTAACTGAACTTACTAGCGTGTGAGATGAGTACAATTGTGCGGTAGTTTGAGCATTCTTTGGCATTGCCTTTCTTCAGGATTGGAATGAAAACTGACCTTTTCCAGTCCTGTGGCCACTGCTGAGTTTTCCAAGTTTGCTGGCATATTGAGTGGTGCAGCACTTTCACAGCATCATCTTTCAGGATTTGAAATAGCTCAACTGGAATCCCATCACCTCATCTAACTTTGTTCGTAGTGATGCTTCCTAAGGCCCACTTGACTTCACATTCCAGGATGTCTGGCTCTGGGTGAGTGATCACATCATCCTGATTATCTGGGTCATGAAGATCTTTTTTGTACAGTTCTTCTGTGTATTCTTGCCACCTCTTCTTAATATCTTCTGCTTCTGTTAGGTCCATACCATTTCTGTCCTTTATTGAGCCCATCTTTGCATGAAATGTTCCCTTGTTATCTCTAATTTTCTTGAAGAGACCTCTGGTCTTTCCCATTCTACTGTTTTCCTGTAAACACTGAGGAAAGGCTTGCACTGATCACTGAGGAAGGCTTTCTTATCTCTGCATGCTATTCTTTGGAACTCTGCATTCAAATGGATATATCTTTCCTTTTCTCCTTTGCTTTTCACCTCTCTCCTTGTCACATCTATTTGTAAGGCCTCCTCAGATAGTCATTTTGCTTTTTTGCATTTCTTTTTCTTGGGGATGGTCTTGATCCCTGTCTCCTGTACAGTGTTCCAAACCTCCATCCATAGTCATCAGTCACTCTATCAGATCTAATCCCTTGAAGCTATTTCTCACTTCCACTGTATAATCATAAGGGATTTGATTTAGGTCATATCTGAATGGTCGAGTGGTTTTCCCTACTTTCTTCAATTTAAGTCTGAATTTGGCAATAAGGAGTTCATGATCTGAGCCACAGTCAGCTCCCGGTCTTGTTTTTTCTGACTGTATAGAGCTTCTTCATCTTTGGCTGCAAAGAATATAATCAATCTGATTTCAGTGTTGGCCATCTGGTGATGTCCATGTTTTGGACGAGGGTGTTTGCTCTGACCAGTGTGTTCCCTTGTCAAAACTCTTTTAGCTTTTGCCCTGCTTCATTCTGTACTCCAAGGCCAAATTTGCCTGTTATTCAATGGACATGAATTTGAGCATACTCTGGGAGATAGTGGAGGACAGAGGAACCTGGTGTGCTGCAGTCCATGGGGTCACAAAGAGTCGGACATGACTTAGGGACTGAGCAACAATGAAAGACCACTGCGCTCCATCTCTCAGCAGCCGGTTAGGAACCTGAAGCCCAACCACCCTCAGAGAGAGCCATCTCTTTCTCTTGGATACTCTGCATCCTATTTGGGAAACTTTCTCTCTTGATCCTGTCAGTGGGGACAATGTAGGCCTGCCGCTCCCTCCACTGTCACTTGATTTAAGCCTGAATCAAGCCATCTAGACTGGTTTTGCTCTGGCACCGGAATAAGAATATGCAATGTGGTCTCCCCACTTCTCCCTGTGAGTATGACCATCCCTTTCCCCAACATGGTAAGACCCCGATTCAGGTGTGGGTCCTGATGGGGTAAATCCTTTTGCTGACTTGGCATGCTTGTCTGTTTTACATCTGGTTCTTTGGAAGCAGAGCCTGAGACAAGGATTTGGGCACATGTGTCTTACTAAGGAAGTGAGCAAAGCCAGGATAGGGTCTCAGCTTGGATCTGTCTGAAGCCTGATGCCCACAGGGAGCTCTGGAGCATGAACTGTATGTCAGAGTTGATCCCCCTTTGAAACAGGGGCTCATCTCATATAACCCCTATTGGCTACTCATTGGATGCAGGTTGAAGAAGACAAATGGGGGAGCTTGCATTCTCCCAAGTAAAGAGGCTCCAAGGATGGAGGCAAACCTCTAGAGAAGGGGCAGTTGTGAAGTTTTAGCAGGCAGCGCACAGAGCAGCTGGGATCTGGGGGCACCAGACTGGTAACAGGGATGGGGTGGGAATATGAACAGCAACCCCTCAAGACTCCTTGGTGCCACTTTTTAAAAATATAATTAAGTATAGTTGATTTACAATGTTGTTTTAATTTCTTTGTGTTTCAATATAAATATATTTTCTTTTTCATGTTCTTTTCCATTATAGTTTGTCAGAGGATATTGAATATAGTCCCCATGCTATAGAGTAAAACCTTGTTGTTTATCCAACCTATTTACAGTAGTTTGCCTCTACTAATCCCAAACTCTTTCTTTCCCGCCCTCTTCCCCGACCCTTGGCCACCACAAGTCTGTTCTCTATGTCTGTGAGTCTGTTCTTGTTTTGTAAATATGTTGATTTGTGTCATATTTTAGATTCCATACTTGGTGCCACTTAAGAAAAAGAAGTCTTCATAAGATGGAGCCTGGGTCTACTGAAGTTTGTAACTAGGTTTGGAGTCAGGGTCTTAACAAATAATTCAGGGTTGCTTTGCCTTGTTCTGTTCCCATTTCTTTCCATTGAAACCTATCCTGGAAGGGGTTGGTACAGGTGAGCCTTAGTCTCATGCCCACCTGTAGAAGCACTCAATGGTGATGTCATTTCTCTGGGAGAGTACCTTAAGGGAGACAAAAGAACAAGATCTGGGACTTCCCTGTTGGTCCAGTGGTTAAGACTTCATTCTTCCAATGCAGCAGGCACAGGTTCAATCCCTGGTCAGGGAACTAAGATCCCACATGCCCTGTGGTGTGGCAAAAAAACAGAAATAGAACAATACCTCCTGTCCACTCCATAAAATCAATGTTCATAAGACCTGAACAGAAGCCGTGCTCAGTCCACAGGAATTCCTAAGGAAACCCTCTCCAGAGCAGTCTCTCTGCACAGAGGCATGTGGAGACTTGCCTACTATACTAAAAAGTGCCAAAAATTTTTTCATTTGGGGAGGTTGATTTTTAAGTGGAAAATTCTTAACCTTTCAGCTAAATGACATAAATTGATTGCAAATGCCCCATTCAGAAAAGAAAGCAAAGAAAATCTGTGGAAAACTAAGTACATATTTCTACCCCCAATATTCTGCTCCAGCCACCCTGTCAGGTCACATTGGACCAAATAAGGAGAAAATGACACACAATCTCTTTGAAGAGAAAGCTGAGAAGGCGATGGGGGGCTGGGAGAAACAGCTGAGGTGGAGGGAGAAAACTGGGGGAGATTGGAAGTGACAGAAGTTTCCAAAGAAAGAGATTAAGATCACAGAAGTCCACACCAGGGCTGGTGTGACAGAGAAAGAGGGGACAGGAGGAGGTGGCAAAGCTGATAAGCTGGAAACAGAGCTCTGGGCCAGGAGAAAGGGCCCCTCCTGGAGGAAGGACCCCCTGATAAAGGGAACCCTACTGCCCCAACAATGATGATGAATAAATGGCAAGATATGAAGAGCAAGTCAGGGAAAATGAAGCACTGGGGACTCTGTTTTGTGTTTCATACCCAGGGTGGAAGGTATATCTGGAACCATGGTGACCAGATGTATGAGAGACTGTGAAATCCCCACCAAGATAGGGGAAGTTGAATGTCAGCCTCGCTTGGCCACGCTTTTCCCTAATCTGTGAGTCAGATTTCTAGAGAGGGCAGAGATACGTTTATCCCACCCCTGAAAGGGTGGGGCTTTGTCCCTTTGGCCATCTGGAAGGCCAATCTGCAGATCCCCTGGCAATCTAGAACAAAATCAGAGACCACCCCATGGGGATGGAGGTGGCCAAGTGGACAAGCCAAGAACACCAAGCTGATGTTGGCTCCTGGGCCAGCAGGGCCAGTTCCAGAGCCCACTTGCTAGGCACTTGGCCTAGCCTGGCAGGAGATCAAGCAAGCCGTCCCCTGGGCCAGCCCCTGAGTTGGGAGAAAGATCTACAATGCCCCACGGACTCCCCCATCAATACCATACTTCTCAACCTATGATTCTCAAATGTCGCCTTCTTCACTCAACCATTCACTTTATTCATTCAACAAATAGAGCTGAACCTAGTCCACATTTCAGGCTCCAGAACCAGGGAAAGCTGGGTATGCCCTGAAGCCTCCCTGCATCCTAGCTGTGTGTCCCAGGTCAGTTGTGCAACCCTCTCAGCCTATTTTCTCAATTGCCCTTCTTCCTCACTGAAAGCTATTTCTTCCACATGGGGGAGGTCCCACTTCATTCCTGGTTTCTCTCTGTTTCACTGGCTCTCAGGAGAGAATGATTTTTTTTTTTTTAATTGGGGTATAGTTGCTTTACAACATGGTGTTAGTTTCTGCTGCACACAGAAGTGAATCAGCTCTAAGTATACAGATATCCTCTCCCTCTAGGACCTCCCTCCCACCCCCTACATCCCAGGCCTCTAGGTCATCATAGAGCACCAAGCTGAGCTCCCTGTGCTATATGGCAGCTTCCTATCAGCTGTCTGTTTCACTCATGGTAGTATATATATGTCAATCCCAATCTCCCAATTCTTCCCCCGTTCCCCACCATTTCCACACGTCTATTTCCTACATCTGGGTCTCTATTTCAGCTCTACAAATATGTACATCTTGACTACTTTTCTAGATCCCACATACATGAGTTAATAAACAATATTTGTTTTTCTCTTCTGACATAATTTTACTCTGTGTGACAGACTCTAGGTCCATCCACATCTCTACAAATGACCCAATTTCATCCCTTTTTATGGCTGAGTAAAATTCCATTGTATGTATGAGCCACATTTTCTTTACCCATCGCTCTGTCAATGAACATTTAGGTTGTTTCCATGTCCTCACACTGAACAGAATGGCCATCATCAAAAAATCTACAAACAGTAAGAGAGGGTGTGGAGAAAAGGAACCCTCTTGCATTGTTAGTGAGAATGTAGATTAATACAGCCACTATGGAGAACAGTATGGAAGTTCCTTAAAACACTAAAAGTAGAACTACCATATGACCCAGCAAAGAGTGATATTTTTATTCTAAGTTTGAAGAGAGGAGTTAGGAATGTACAGCCCATCCCTTTCTTTACATTTTCTCTTGGGAGAGAGCCTGTCTGCCAGAGCATGATCTGGTACAAAAGGGCATGCTCTGCCCTTTGTATGGTGTTTCCAAGGGCCTGTCCAGAGCTGCTCTGCCTGAGGGAGTTAAGTCTTTTTAGGTTGGGGACTCAGTAGCAAGAAATCTACCCGTCCCTAGAACACACACATTTCCCACTTCATCAGTAACAAAAATGGTGCTGTATTTCAATCTCCAGCGGCCAAGACTTTTGTTTTAGTCCTCAACCAGTTCATAACTCTGGTGAAAAAGAAAGGTGCTATTTATGGGGTGAACCTCAAATCCCAACAATTAGAAATAATTATTTGCACACGCATAACTGAGATTCAACTGCATCAGTTCAATGAAACAGTTCAAAGGGAACAATGAATTCAAATCCTCAGACTATTTTTTCCCCTTGAATCCCATGGGCATCCCCATCAACATTCCAGACATTTGATGACCCTGTGATTTCTAACAGAAATTTACAGTTTCATTATATGAAAGACGAAAATAAGGCTCCTTGCCCATTTACTCTTTTTAACCCGGTTCCGTCCTGGAGCCAAGATTCGCAGTTTTCATGACCACCACTTACTTTTTGTTTAGATCGTCCTTCCCTGCTGAATTCCAGATCCTTATCCAGGACCTGTGCAGGAGAGGACTTCTTTCATGTGGTTTTTCTTTATGAGCGTCTAGGGCTGAGCTACCTTCGGTAACTAAGAGCATCTTTGGCTCCCTGGTGACCACAAGGGTTTCATTTGTAGAGGCTGACTCTTGTTTGGAAATGGTGATTACACAAAGCAGAGAGATGCTGAGATTAGGCGAGACGGAGCATTCCAGCTCAATAAATCAATCCCTTTTTAATTGTGTCCTTGTCAGTCAACATTCTTCTAGAGACTGGAGGTCGAGGAGCTTGTTTAGCTGAGCGATTCCTCACCGCCCTTTGTGTGCTAACCTGACTGTCAATCACATTAAGCCAGAGGGAGCAGAGGCCGTGCAGGGGCTACTGGGCCTGTCACCGTCACTAGAAAAAATTCAAATAGATCATCCACACACTTGGCTCTGATTTGGAGCTTCTGAGCAATTTAAACCTGAATTGTCATCTCTGGGGGGTAGACAACCTTGTTCTGACCCCATTTGGCAAAACCAGCCAGCTCCCTTTGCGTATTTCTAATGTCTTTACCTTAAAGATTATTAAATTATCAGCTACATTTTCCAAGTAGCTTCCAAAAGCTGTTAGACAATACAGCTCCTATTCAGCGTCTAAGTGTATCTTTCCTCACAGGCGTTTCTGCCTCTTACTCTATCAGCCACACACCAACAGTTTACATCCACCTGCAAGGTGAATAAAACCTTAGCCGTATGATGATTTGCTATCTTACAAAAGCTGAACATTTCAGGATATTGAACAGTGTTTGGATCTTTGCCTTGTTTTACTTCTCAAATTTTAATATGAATTAGAGTTACTTCAGAGGCTTAGGAAAACGTAGATTCTTTTTTTCTTTGTCTCCATCACTTTATTGGGCTATAATTTACATACCAAAAAGCAGTCTTCTTAAGTGTATGGTTTGACTTTAGACAAACCTATTATCCACTACATAAAACAGGGAAAATGTAGGTTCTAACTCAGTAGGTTGGAGTAGTGTTAAGATTAGAGTTAGGAGCTGACATTGTGTATTTTGAAGGAGCTCCCAGTTGATCCCACGGCTTTTGGGCCATGGACCAGACGTTGAGTAATAAGGATCTAGACTTATACTTTCATCTGGATCACATTCTAAAATCCTTGACATGATCTCCTTTATCTAAGATTTGCAGTCTGGCAGACCTGGACAGGTTATTTAAACCCAGTGAGTCCCCTTTCCTCACTGGTATCTCAGGAGATAGAGCATGAAGCTACTTTGAACAGCCTAGCAAAGATGATGCATTTAATAAACAGTACTGTTTATCAGCATCTACATCAAGGTGGGGCAAACCACAGCCACAGCCAAATCTGTCCTGCCACCTGCTTTTAGAAATAGCTTGATCAAAACACAGCCATGCTCATTTATTTCTACAGTCTATGGCCACTTTTGTGCTACAATAGAGAGTTGAGAAGTTAGAACTTAAAACCCAACATAGTTTGTGTTTAAAATGCAAAACCCAAGATAGCTGCTATGGGGCCCTCACAGAAAAGGTCAGTCAACCTCTGATCTATATCACTTATTCAACAATAAAAACATACCAAGCACCTATTCTGTACCAGGAGGTAGGCAGGATAAAGAAAAGTTTTTTCTCCTGAAAGTGCTCAATACCTAAGAAATATTTAATGAATCCCTGTGACATCCCAGACAAACATTCCCCTTCAGTCCCTCATCTTCAAAATGGAGACTATAACAGCATCAACTTCAGACTATTTGCCTTGTGGACCTACTGAGTTAATGCATGTTAAAGTCTTAGAACAGGCTTCCCTGGTGGCTTAGTGGTAAAAATCTGCCTGTAAGTGCAGATTCCATCCCTGGGTTTGGAAGATCCCCTGGAGGAAGAAATGGCAACCCACTCCAGTATTCTTGCCTGGGAAATCTCATGGACAGAGGAGACTGGCGGGCTACAGTCCATGTGGTCACAAAAAAGTCAGACACGACTTAGCGACTCAACAACAAACAAGAAAGTCTCAGAACACTACCTACAACATATTAAAGGTTTATAAATTTTTGTCATTATTATCTTTACCCTTGTAGGTATTTTCATTTAAATTTCACACCCAAGAGAGAGGATTGCCATTGCTATTTTATAGATGTAGGAAGTGTGAGCAGTCAGGATCCTTGGTCTTAAATGTTTAAAGCCTCCAATGCAGTTGACACAATGTCCTCCCCATCATCCTATTCCCAGGCCTCTCTCTCCTACAGTCTGGCCCAGGACAGCCCTCGTTTAGATACAATAATGATGATAAAAATATTACCAATAGCTAACACATACTGAGAGCACTTTACAGGCACCACTTCAAGTGCATGATGACAATCAAGCACCACTAGTGTGACACAGGCCACTTCTGTTTTCCCCACACGCAGAAACAGTGAAAGAGGCCTCGAAAGGCTTTGTCTCCCAGCTAATAAGTGATAGAGTCAGGATTTGACCCCATTTTTCTCTGACTCCAGGAGCCAAAAATAACTCCACTGCAAGCATCAAATAATTAGTGGGCAAGCCATAAATATCTGAAGTATCCTTGTAAACGGAACATAGCATTCCAATGCCGAGCAACAAGCATCACACCTCTCAAATCAGCAAAAACCTTCCGGCACCTTTATTTTGCTGGTAACAGATGAGTCAGTCACACGACTGTATTGATCTCTGCTCCCAAGATAATAAACCAGAAAGCAAAGGCAGAGGATGGCCAAGCTATTCAGTAGGCCATGTGGCCTGAGGTGAGAAGCGGCTGAGGATTTGGATTTCAGTCCTGGTTGATAAACATGCCTTTACCTAAAGCCTTAGCCCTGGGCCTGGGTCTTGTGAACATGCGATTCATGGCAGCTATGTATGTTACATGTAAGACTATATAATATAGAGCTTTGAAATCAAGGAGAAAAAAGGATTGAAATCTGAGCTCCAGTCATTTCCAGTGGTGGTTTCTCAGGCAGGTGCTCATCTTGAGACCTCGGTTCCTCTTCTGTACTATGGGTCCATGGCAGAGCCAGCCCTGGAGGGTCACTGTGAGGATGGAAAGAATGTCCCGTGTAACTGGAATGCTTCCACCCAGTAAACCTACAATGGGTGCCTGCTCAGCTGTGTCCAACTCTTTGCAACTCTGTGGACATCGCCCACCAGGCTCCTCTGTCCATGTGATTTCCCAGGCAAGAATACTGGAGTGGGTTGCCATTTCCTTCTCCCAGAGATCTTCCCAACCCAGAGATCAAACCTGCATCTTCTGCTCAGCAGGTGGATTCTTTACTCCTGAGCCACATGGTGCCACCCTGTAAATCCACAATAAGTGCCTTTATTTCATGACTCCAGCACAGCCTGGGCCTTTTGTAAGTGTCCACCATATGTCATGTCCCTTCCCTCTAATTTCCCTGATGGAGACCTGATTGGAGACGTGTGCTCTAAGGCCTTCCCATCCTGAATCAAGCCTTCATATCTTTTAACAAGTTTTTCCTCTAAGTCTAGTTTTATCAGAAGAGAACATAGCTTTCTTCTAAGAGCCGATGGATTTAAAATGTTGCATGGAGCATAATTACCTGACTCTCCACTTCTCCCCGGACTTACCATTTTCATTTAGACATGTTCTACTTTTGTTGCTGATGTTTTTTCAAATTAGTGAATCTTTATTGAGCACCTGTGAAGTGCCTGGCACTATTCTCAGTGCAGAGGATAAAGCAGACAGCAGGCTTCTCCCATGGAGTTGACATTCTTGTGGGGATAAACAGAGAATGAACATGTGAATATGTACATGTAACTTCACATTCATGCTCTGAGGAAAATAAAGCAGGATTGTGTGACAGCAACTGGGGTAGGAGACAAATTGGCTCCAGATTTCATGGTCACTCGGACTCTGAATAAGGGGAGAGCAAGACGTGGCAAAATGGGAGAAAGTATTTAAGGCCAGCGGAATGGCCAGTGCAAAGACTGTGGGATGGGAAAGAGCTCCATCTGTTCCAGCAACACACAGACATAATGGAGGAGCAGAAAAGAGGGCTATAGTTGAGAGGTGGGGACCTGGGTTCAAGAACCACTGAAGCTACAGGACGGGGTGGGGAATCTTTTTCCAAGAGTAATGAGAAGCCATGTGAAGGTTTTAAAGTTGGAAAGGGCTATGATCTGATTTCACTCTTAGTGCAGTCTCTTTGGTTACTAGCAAAGGATGGGCTGGGAGGGGCTGGATCAAGCAGGAAGACCCGTTAGGTGGCTACTGCAGCTGCAGCGGAAGGGAGATGGTGGTATGGACCAGAGTGGAAGTAGTGACAACACAGAGAAGCAGACAGGGTTGGGATATATTTTACAAGTCATTACAATTCCAGTATAGCCCCCCTCTCTTCCAATCAGCTCTAGTCAGGCTCCTCTCCATAGCTCACACTGGTCTTCACAGCCAAGAACTGTAGTTATTAGTTTGTCAAGTTTCCACCCCAACCTGGAGATCATCTCCCATCCCTCTGGAAACTCCCTTTCATTCATGGAAAACTTTGGTCCAAGGTGCTGAGGCCTTCATCTCCCTAAGCCCTCCTGGTAACTGTCCCATGGATAATCTATTCCATCCCTTGATTTTCATCTCCACCTACCACCACTGCATTCCTGCTCCAATCACACGTTCCTGTGGCCACACCTGAACTCAGGCTTCAGAAGGATGGCTCCATAGCTGAAATCCAAAAATCAGACAACTCACTTTCTGCCCAAAGCCTCATATTTCAGAAATTAAACAAGGGTGGTACGCAGACCATTCAAATGAGAACTTCTTGGGATGCTTGTTACACATATAAATCCCAGACCTCAACTCATACCTATTGGTTCAGAATCACTAAGAGACATACTCAGAAATCCATACTTTTTACACATTCTCTAGATGATACTCATGCACAGAGGAGTTTAAGAACCACTACCAATCAACCCAGTGCTGGCTTTACTCTCACCACACCTGTCCTTCAAATCCACAGAGCCCTCTGGTCCTTGGTTCCTCTGTGTTCAATCTACCAGCCTTTCTGCCTTCACTTTCTTCCTGTCCAGCACACACTCCCTCATCAACCACTTCAGCCCTCTTGGCAATTTCAGTTTCCTTGTCCAGAGAGGCTAGTTTTGTCCAGCAAAACGGTGGCCCTAGAACAATTCATCTACTCATCTTTTCTACCAGGACTCATTGATTCATTTATCCTTTCAATAAAATTTTGCTCAATGCCCCAAATATTCCAGCCACTATATAAGAGTTTGTTTTACTTTGTTTTTTAATCCATGATCCTTTGCCCTTGAGGGATTGTGGGAGAGCCATAAAAGGATAAGTTCAGTGAAAGAAGTAAGCACAAGACACTATAACTACAGGAAGGAGAAGATCCCAACCCAGTCTGGGGTAGGAGAAGATTAGGAAAACCTTCTTGGAGGAGATATTGAAGAACAGTGAAAAGGAAGTAGATGGACAAAGAGGAGCGGCAAGCGTTCCCAGCAGACGGCCCTGAATGAGCAAAGGCAGGGAAGTAGACCCACAGAGCAGGTGTGGGATGTGGGAAGCCAGTAAGGGCTGCTGAAGCGTGAAGTTCATGGCATGGAGGGCTGATGATATTTTCCAAACAAAAACTCAGGATATATGGCCCCAATGAGGTGGAATGTTCCGAATCAGGAATGTCTCAGAAAATACGAGAGATGATGTCACCAATATGCTGGGTGGTTGGGGCTCTATCTACCACCTCTGCTCTATACTCTGGCTCTGACATGCAGCTTCATTCCCTACTCAAGACCACCAGAAAATACAACTCGCCTTGCAAGATTCTTAGAGACCCTTTTCACATCAACCCTAGTAGTATGTACAAGAGTGAAAAATAAAAACTAATCTCACCACCCATCAACAGGAGATAGTTTAAATCAATTATGGCACATTCAAATATATCATGCCATCCTATTAGACTTTTTTTGGAATAACATAATTATTTTAAATAAAGACAGTCATATTCAATGTATTCAGAGTGATTTCTATTTTTTTTTTTTTTGACTCTATACATGTGTGGTAATTCATAATGCCATCAGAGAACAAGTAAATAGAAATAACAGTTAGGTTCCATTTTTTTTTTCTAATCCTACTCCAAACTATTCTTCATGCATAGTCACACTGATATTCCTTAAAATGCAAATCTTGAAACTCCCCTGGTGGTCCAGTGGTTAACTGCACTCCCAATGCAGGGGGCCTGGGTTTGGTCCCTGGTCAGGAAACTAGATCCCACGTGCTGCAGCTAAGAGTTCCCGTGCCACAGCTCAAGATTTCACATGCACAACGAAGACTGAGGATCCCAAGTGCTGCAACTAAGACCAAGTGCAGTCAAAGAAAGAAGTGCAAATCTTATCCTGACTAAAACCCTTCAAAGCCCAAACTTCATTATCCTGGAGCCCAGAACCAATGTCATCTGGCCCCTTTCCAACCCCTGCCCTTACTTGCCATTGCTCACCTCCAGGCCTTTGCACATGCTGTTCCTTCTCCTTAGATGCCCTTCCCCATTTCCTTTGCTCGCCTGACTAACTCTGCTCTTTCTTCAAGACACAACTTAGATGTTGCTGGCTGTAGGCCCCTCCCACAATGGCCATCAGCCTCAAACCACATCCAGCTCTCCCATATACTCCTATCCCATCCTAGGCTTTTATAGCACTTTTCACTCTGCAATGTAGTTGTTAGCTTTCTCATTTCTATGCCCCACTAGCAGCATATTAAAAAGCAGAGACATTACTTTGCCAACAAAGGTCTGTCTAGTCAAGGCTATGGTTTTTCCAGTGGTCATGTATGGATGTGAGAGTTGGACTGTGAGGAAGGCTGAGTGCCGAAGAATTGATGCTTTTGACCTGTGGTGTTGGAGAAGACTCTTGAGAGTCCCTTGGACTGCGAGGAGATCCAACCAGTCCATTCTAAAGGAGATCAGTCCTGGGTGTTCATTGGAAGGACTGATGTTGAAGCTGAAACTCCAGTACTTTGGCCACCTGATGTGAAGAGCTGACTCATTTGAAAAGACCCTGATGCTGGGAAAGATTGAAGGCGGGAGGAGAAGGGAACAACAGAGGATGAGATGGTTGGATTGTATCACCGACTCAATGGACATGGGGTTTGGGTGGACTCCAGGAGTTGGTGATGGACAGGGAGACCTGGCGTGCTGCGGTTCGTGTGGTTGCAAAGAGTCAGATACAACTGAGTGACTGAAGTGAACTGAACTGAACTAGAACTTAACCTCCATGATGGCAGAAACCATGTCTGCCTTGAAGACAGAAAAAAAAAAAAAAAATCCATGTTAGTTATCAGTACATATCAAGTGAAAGTGTAAGTGTTAGTTGCTCGGTCATGTTCGATTCTTTGCAATCCCATGGACTGTAGGCCATAAGGCTCCTCTGTCCATGGGATTCTCCAGGCAAGAATACTGGAGTGGGTTGCCATTCCCTTTTTCAGGGGATCTTCCTGACCCAGGGATCAAACTCAGTTTTCCCTCATTGCAGGCAGATTCGTTACCACCTGAGCCACCAGGGAAGCCCTGTACATATCAAATTATTGCCAAAACTTGGTGGCTTAACACAGCCAATATTCATCATCTGGCACAGTTTCTGAGAATCAGGAAACAGGGAATATGTTAACTATGAGATTCTTACTCAGGGTCTCTCATGAGGTTACGGTCCAGATGCAGGCATGGGCTGGAGTCATCTGAAGGCTTGCCTGGGGCTCAAGGACCTACCTCCAGGTTGGTTCACTTCAATGGCCATTGGCAGAAAGCTCAGATTTTCTACCACATGCATGTGTTCATTAGGATGCTTGAGTACCTTCATGGCATGTCAGCTAGCTTCTCCCAGGGAGGGCAAATGGGAGGAGAAAGCATGGACTTAAGACAGAGTCAAGATCTGTCTTAATCCCCATTTTCCATTTAAGGAAGCAGAGAGAGGCCAGGTAAATGTGTCCAGACCTCATAGCTAATTGGGATCAGAGGTAAGGTTCGAACCATGCAGCTTGAGAGCACTTGAGAGCACTTTCTCCTAACCATCATGCTACCCTACCTCTCTAGAGCAATCAGTACATATTTGCTGGATGCACACATTGCCCCCAATAAAAACCCCAAGATTCTGGGGTATTCATGGCTTGGAAGGGAAGCCAAAATCCTTTGGCCTCAGAAAGCTGGTCTCATAATCCAGTTCTAAGGGCCAGGTTTCTCTGGAAGGTCATGTGAGCTAAGTAACCTCAGGCCTCTTGGGCCAGGAGGCCCAGCATCACTGCTGCTGACTGAGGCAGCCGTCTTGTCCTTCAATACCTCCACCCCAGGAGATGAGCCTGGGACCTGAGTGTGCAGGTTGAGGCTGATAGCTGCCATTTGGGCCTGATGATTTCACCAGAGAACCATTCTACAGCTGCCTTCCCCGGACTGCAAGAAATCTTGGAGGGAGACGGCCCAGATGTGAAATCACCAGTGAGGCGCCAGGTACAATGGCACCCTTGTAGGATACAGCTTGTGATCTCATGGGTCCAGAAAAACAGAGCCAGTATCCCTGCCTCAGCCCAGCCCCACCCAGGTGCAGCACAGGGCAGTCTGCACTGTCCACGAGCTGGTATTAATCTCCTCCAAATCAAGGCTTAGAATAAATAAGAAGAAACCAGCAATATTCCCTGGAGAAGAAAATTTTCAACTCTCTCCTCAGGCTTAATATCAATAAGAGGAGAACCTGAATGTCCTTCCACTGAATTATTATTCACCCTAGTCTGGATACAGAGATTATTCATATTTAAATGAAACATGTATACTAAAGGATGATTCTTTTTGCTTTTATAAAACATTTTCCCCACCTTACACAGAGATGATTTAAGACTTTTGCATATACAACGCAGCAAGAAGACACAGATTATGTCAGCAAAAGAAGAGAAATCAAGATTAGAACAATAAATGGCACTAGGACCAAGGAAAATATAGAAAAAAATGTATATAGTGGAGTCCTTTATATTTGGTATGGAAGGTTGTACTTTGGCTCTGAGATTCCTAGCAACCACAGTGAAGAAGGAAACCTGATCAAATTCAAAAATCAGTGTTTCACATATTTTTGCCATCATATTTTACTTCAATATTGTTTCTTACAAATCATAGTGTTCCTAAGATTAAAACCAGCCAATTACTAAAGAAAAAACACAGCTACAGAAAAACACAGCTACTAAAGATTTATCACAAAAAGAATGTTAAATGAAATAGTGAATAATATTTTTATATATAAAAAAAAAACTCTTGGTGAAGACCACCAATATTACTGTAAAAATCAGAGTAATTCAATTCATGAGCCAAACTTGGCCTTCACCTTGTTTTTGTAAATAAATTTTATTGGAACATAGGTGTGCTCATTTGTTTACATATTGTATATGGATGCTTCTGTACTATAAAGGCAGAGTTTAATAGATGTTACAAAGTCAAGACACCCAAAGACATTGCCCCTCAATGAGTCATCCTTGTAGAGTCCCCTCCCCTTGAATGTGGGTAGAACCTGTGATTTGCTTCCAGACCAATCAATTACAGCAAAGGTGATGGGATGCTGCTCCCTTGATTGATTACATTATAAGGCCAAGGTGACAGGATATTGCTCCCTTGGTTATGTTACTCTGTGTAAAGCTCTGTCTAAACAGAATGGAGAAAGAGAGACACTTAGACTCTTACTGGTCTTGAAAAAACAACAATGATGTGAATTGCCTATTGCAAGGGCCACATGTCAGGGAACTGCAGGTGATCCTAGGAGCTGAGAGCCTTAGTCCTACAGCCACAAGGAACTTAACTCTGCCAAAAACCATGTGAACTTGAGTGTAGCTTCTTTCCAAGTTTAACTCCCAGATAAGAATGAAGCCCAGTCATTCACCTGACTGCAGTCTTATGAGACCCTCAGCAGAGGTCCCAACTAAGCCATGCCCAGGTCCTGGTCAACTGAAACTGGGAGATAATAAATATGTGTTGTTTAAAGCCAATACATTTGTGATAAGCTATTACTCAGCATAGAAAGCTAAAACATCATTCAGCTCTCCCAGACTCAAATACATAATATCTGGCCCTTTGCAGAAAAATTTTGCTAATCCTTGCACTAAAGCACAATTCAAAAAAAAAAAAAATCCTATGAGGAGTGTATGGAGTTTTTAAAAACATGTGGAGAGAAGTAATAAGAATGTTTAGAGGCCCTGCTCTGGGTCAGCATTTTCAGAACCATTGACCTTGGCACCAGGAAATATATGAACAGGGCCTAAGAGGGCAACTGAAGCAATCAGAGGTCATTGGTGGCAAGCAATAGGAGCTGACTGTGGCTAAGCTTACACAAGAAAGGAAGTTCTTAAAGCTTATCAGATAATTCACAGAATCAAAGGAAAACCTGGCAATTTATTCTCAATCATAGTAACCAGGGGAGTTCTATGGGTTTAAATAGCAGAAAGGGTTCACAGCATCAGCAGGACTCTGCCACTGACATAAAGGCTACCCAACTGCTGGGTTATATTTTTTGCATCACTGGGTTCAAAATTCAAAGTCCCAAGAGAGGGAGGAAATGAGTGGCTGAGGAGGGGCAGGCACTTTGGTTTAATTCACCATGATTGCACAAGGGTGGAAAGAGATTCCTCCCCTAAAGGGAAGCAGGATGCTAGACTGGAAAATGAATAAAAAGTGCTGAGCAACCATAACTAGCCACAACTTCTGTCTCCTCTGCATTCCTGCATCCCCTGCATTACCTCCATTACCTGATCCCCCTGCACTCACCCCACCCACCCAAACCCTCCTGGGAGCATTCTCACATTTATCTTTACATAGCGATGTCCATCTGGATGGAGTGTAAGCTGCAAGGGGCAGGGATGATGTTCACCTTGTTCTCCATGGTAACAGGAATGCTTAGCATGTGCCCAGCACACAGTGAGTACACAAGAAAGATGTGTCAGGGACCTATGTACACCTACAGCTAATACATGTTGATGTATGGCAGAAATGGAACCAATGTGTAAAGCAATTATCCTTCAATTAAAAATAAACAATTAAAAAACCAAAGAAGAGTAAAGAGTGGGGGGCATTATTCATGAATTCCTCATCTCCTCTTCACTAAAAATTTAAATGGATAAATACCAGATAAAGTAATAAGTGAAAAATCATTATGTTAAATAAACTGCTACTTGATGCACAATGAATCTAGCTGGTACTGATTTTCTATAAATATGAAAATGTAGTGATTGTCCCTGAGCTAGTCATTAAACTTCAAAGTCAATGAAAAAAAAAAAAGAAAGATAAGGCAAGTGGATGGATGAGAGAATGAATGAACAAAGGTTCAGACACACTAATCTCTGGACAGACTTGTTTCCTTCCCCGTTTCCCCTGCCACCCACTCTTCCCCAACTGCCTTTCCTCCCCTTTGCAAGATGGGAGAAGCACCTTGCATCTCTCTCTTCCTCAAATCTTTCTCAGCAGCCTTATCCTTTCCTCAGCTGCAGAGGTGCCCAACAGACGAGCCCTTTCCACGACTAGCCCCTTATAGTGGTGTTAGGGAAACAAATGTCCACAGTAGAGATATGGCTATATGCTTCTCCCCGTGAAATGGTCAGTGAAATGCTATAAACATCACTGCACTATTTCTTGCTGCTTCCAACAGGTGATGCTTTGAGGCCAGGGGGATGGAAGGGAGGAACAGCTGCTACAAGGGGGCCCTTTTGGGCATTAAGTATTTCTTGTGTTTCCAGAAAGTCAGGAGCCTTGCTCTGGCCAATGACAAACACAGAAATCTTGGCTCAGTGAGAAACCAAGCCTCAGAAAGAGACATGGAAAGCCATTCTGAATTCAGCACCATATTCATTCCTTCATGCATGCATTCATCCATTGCATATTTATTTAACTCTGTGTGTTCACCATGCATCATTCTGAGGTGCTGGGAATACCACAGTGAAGCAGCTAGTGATGGTCTCTGCTCACAGAGCTCGAGGTTAATGGTAAACACGACGAGCAGCCAGATGGTTATAGTCCAACAAGGTTAAGTGCAAGAGGAGAGGACACTTACAGGAGCACAGAAGCAGGCGATTTTGTTGGACTCAGGTAACCAAGGAAGGCTTCCTGGAAGATACGACAACAACGCTTTGACTTAGAGAAAGAGACTGAGTGAAAACAGATGTTCTGTAGCTCACAATAAACTCATGGAGGATTGGGTATCAGTGGCAAGCACACATGCCATACATACTGCCCCTGCCCTTCTTGCCCGCACAACAGACATAACAAATCAATCACAGACCTCTTTGCCACATGGCCTCAGAATGCTTAACACAGAACTCTAGGAAGCCACTGCCAATCACTCAGAAATGGCATGGGAAAGCCAACCAGCAAGGCCTTGCTTGGTGTAGAGGAGAGAGAGCTGAATCTAGAGTTACAGGACCAAGACTATAGGTGGGGAGCTGCAGCCCATGAGAGCTACACCCAAGGGTTCCCTGGCGGGGAGGGGGGCAGTGGGGGAAGGGCAGGGCAGGTGGGGAGAAAGCAGGGAGGAAGGAAAATGCTTGGTCAGGGCTCAGACATAAGGCTATGATCAGGGGTTCTGTCATTACACTAGTCTGACTTAACAGCAGCTTTGAGGGGAGGTGTAGGGTCAACCTCTTGGTATAAAGAAACCATGTCAGACAAGAGAGCCAGCTCTCCCTCAAGTCAGCTGTGTGACCTTGAGAAAGTTACTTCCCTTCTCTGAGCCTCAGGTGTCTCACCCATAAAATGACGGAAACAATCTACCTCATCAGGCTGCAGTGAGAACCAATCAACACAAGATTTTAACTGTGATATGCTGCAGAAACAATATCATAATTATTGACCTGCTGTGGAACCCTGGGAAAGTTCCTTAACCTCTCAGCACCTCAGTTATTTAATAATTCATCTTAAAAATGGGAGTGATAATACCAACACTTAACTGCATGCTTTATGCATCAGGCATAAGACTTTCATGAACTAACTCATTTATTCCTCATAACAATACTCTGAAGTAGATGCTCTCATTATCCATAGGGCACTGAGGCACAGAGAGGGGAAGTAAATTGCAAAAGATTATACAGCCAAGACATGGACAGAGTCAGGACTCAAGTGCAGAACATGTGACTCAGGGCCTGCATGGACAATCTCCCTATGACATGGGCACTCGTATGGCTGCTGTGCAGGACAAATGTGTTCATGGACAGAAAGCACTTGAAACAATGCCTGGCACAGGACAAGAGGCAATAACGCTGGCTGATAGCAGTATTACTAACTAGAAAGTAAAAGACACGCTTTATTTTGGGGATGGGCTGTCATCATGGGGCTTTTGGCAGAGTTTCTGGAAATGAGGTATTTTGGGAAGCTTGACCCATTGGAGGAAGGTGAGGGAAGGTGAGACTGGTCTTTCAGGAGGAAGACAGGTGAGCCAGGTGGCCCTGTGGCTCTTGGCTGGGCACAACCGTGAGTCCGTGCTCAGCTGTGGTTACAGGAAGCTCTGCTGCTGATCTGGGATCGACTCTTCTTGTGTCCAGGATTGGCTGGCTGTTAACTGGTCTAGAACAGCTTCAGCTTGAACAGCTGAGCTCTTCTCCACTTGGACTCTCATCCTCTAGCAGATTAGGCCTTGGTGTGATTAGGCTTGTTCACACCCAACAAGCGGAGCTCTAAGAAAGAAGAGAGCTGTACACACAGCCTCATGACAGGCACAGCCTCTCTCAACTCCTCACCTTCTATTGGCCAAAGCAAACTGCAAGGTCAGCCCAGATCCAAGCAAGCAGGCTCCGCCTCTTGATGGCAGCATTGCAAAGTCATTGCTATGACCTTAATTTTGTGTCCTCCCCACCAAATTCACATGTTGAAACCAAGCCCCCAAGGCAACGGTTTTAGGAGATGGGGTTTAGGCTCTGCCCTCATAAGATTCGTGCTCTTATAGAAAGAGGTCCCACAGACCTCCCAGCTGCTTCCAACCCTGAACCTAACCAGACACCCAACCTTGCGGCTCTGTGACCCTGGTCTTCCAGCCTTCAGAACTGAAATGTTTATTGTTTACAAGCCACTCCAGTCATGGAACTTCTGTTACCGCAGCCTGAACAGGCTGAGATGGTCATTTGTAAAGGGCACAGGCTCAGAGAAATTAGGAATTGGGTCCATGGAAGCAGGGATCAGTCCTGGCCACCAGGGCCCCTCCCAGCGCCTAGCCCGCTGTTCACTCCCTGGGAACCCACTCCTGTGAGGCTGTGAGCTCCCACGTGGAGAGACCTTGCCAGCTGTGCCCCCTGTTCTTTCTCTCTCACACACACCTGGCACACACTGGAGGTTTGAGCATGTTCATCCATTAAAGCAGACAGCGATGGGAAGAAAGTGTGTCCCTCTCCTCCAACTAAGTCTCTACAAGAATCGTGTACTGCAGGGTGGTTCGCAGAGGCTTCTGCAGGACGATGATTAGAAAAATTCCTCGAACTTAATACCACCATCGATTCTGGAATCTGAAAGACTCTCCCCACCCCCCAAGAGGAGAAAGAGCCTCTCACCACCAGCAAAGCCCCCACCTTTGTTGCTGGAGTGGTGATGCCTGCCGAGTGAAGCAGACGGAGCATTTCACCTTTCTTTCCATGACATAGAGTGTCTAAGAATGCGCGGCTGCCCCAGCCTGGGTGACGCATGAGCTGAGCTCCCGGCTGGGATCTCAGCCCCCGGCACCCGCTGCTTGGGCTGCAGCAGGGGCTGCAGTTGGGGGTGGGGGGGGTGGTTTCCCACATGCACAAAGAGAGGAGCTTTTAAGGCTTTCCACCAACTGAGAGTGTGAGTCAGCTAGGATGTCTGGAGATGGACAAGCACCTTGCCATGGTCTCCAAATACATATGTATACTCACACACACACACTGCCTGGGATCCACAAGCTGGCAATGCCATCAGACCACCCCCACTGTGTCCCCTCTTTCGTGATCCCAGTCCATATTCCTTCAGTCAGGAGATACTGCTGACACTTTGGCCAGTGAGTGCCCAGCCCAAAGAACCCATGGGACTCCATGTTGGACGCTGAGTTTTCCTTTGCTTTCTGGTTTTGCACCCACCGCTACTTATCCCCTATCCACACCCAGCTCTGGTTCATCCCATTTCCCCTCTAGACTCCAGTCTCAGTCATCCCAGGGACTTAGTTATCTCAGGGACCCACCACTCCATCCTCAACTGGCCCTCACCCAGTGCTTCCCGTCTAGAAGAGAACTGTCCTCATAGTCAGACATTCAGTACCCACCAGTGTGGTCATCTTAGGGGCATTTGCACTGTTTAAGGCAGAGCCTTCTGCAGGCTGGGGGAGGGGACTGTCTGTGCTGAGACCCCAGGGTACTTTTCAGGGAGAAGGAAATGCTCTGTATTTCATTTATGGTGGTGGTTATACAACTGTCCTAATGTATCATCCTATAGGTCTGAAAAGGGTACATTTTACTGAATATAAAGTATGCTTCAAGAGATCAGACTTAAAATTTTAATTATTAAATCTCCAATGTTCATTATTTGACTCTCCTACCACTCCAACCAATCCTCAAGCATGATGGAGGAGTGTTTTGGAAGATAATGAATTCAAGCAGTGCTTTAAGGGCATCCATCTGCTTGAACAGGAGCTCCACCAGTCTTTATCTTGTGTCCTCTTGGAAGCAGTGAGAGCCTGGGGGATAGGTCCTTACCAACTGAGATGGTTCATTTTATGTCTGTACTTGACTGAGTCTGGGATGCCCAGATAGCTGATAAAATTATTCTTCCCAGTGTTTCTACAAGAATATTTCTGGAGGAGGTTAAGCATTTGGATCTGTAGATGGAATAACAAGATCTACCCTCAGCAATGAGGTGCCAGCCAAGCTCCCTGCCATCTGCTCACAGCGCCCCTCAGGGTTCTGCTTGCAGCCACATTACAGATGCCCTAGGAAAGCCAGGAAGCCATCAGCACAGCTAGACAAAGCCTCACATGGGATCTGGGGAGATAAAGGTGGGGCTGAGGGGTCAGCAGCAGGAAGGGAACATGATGCTCCATGCTGGACTGACTTGGTTCCCCTTGAGTCCATCTGCCCCCCTCCCAAGTGCTGTCCAATTGACCTCTGACTCCCTTCAAATCCATCCCTTCCGCCTCTTCCCCCTCCCTGGCTCAGTGGCCCCCCCTCATCTGGACCATCTCTCAGCAGCCTCCTGAATGAGCTGAGTTCTCATCCCAGGAGGTGGTCACCATGCAGGCACTTGTGTGGACCCCAAGCTTTGGACTCATCACTGACCCCTTTCTACATCCAATCCCTCAGCAAATCCCATCCACCCTGCTTAAACATCTACCCAGAGTCCATCACTTTTAACCCCTCCCTCCACGGCTGCTCATCCCTCAGCTGGACCACTGCAGGGGCTTCCATCCTGGCTTCTGAGCAATTAGGATCTACACGCTCTGGTGCTAGTGACACCTTTGCAGCCAGGGTTGGTGTGATAGCAGGGCTGCAGCTTAATGAAAGAGAAGAGAAGTCAGAGTGGAGTTTGTCACTGTCCCACCAAAAGGGGACATAGCTCTTTCTGCCACTACTCAAATCCTAATTCTGAATCAGGCCAGTGACCCTGCTAGCCCTCAATCATACATAACAATCAGCCCCCTGTGAATGAGTCTCTCACCTTCTAACCCTGCTGATCTGAGTGCAGCAGGATCTGGGGAGAACCTTCAGTCCTGGGAGACAAATGATGGAGAGGTTTGCAAACTCATCTGTGGAACCTATTCCCTCCAGAATACGAGGACAGGCAGAAAGGCAGGGGGCCAAGAAGAAGACGAAAAGGGGTGGACAGTGGGAGCAGGCTGGACAGGTCCCAGCCCAGAAGACTCTCTGGGGCTGAGATCAGCCCTTCTCAGTGCCCTGCCAGCAAAGAACCCTTGCACCTCTGGATACCCTTCTCCCTGTAAATTCCTTCCACGCTCTGTGACAGCCAATTTGTATCCATCTATCTTTGTGAATCTTTGCAGTCCATAAACACTTAGTGAAAAAGAGACTAAAGTCAAGCTGGGAACTCTGGCAGACTCCTCATCAGAAATAGAGGAAAGGGCTCCTCCTATACTATGTAAATTCTTGAATTTTTTCCTTAATTTGGCAACGATGGACTTGACAAAACATATGACAAACGTATGAGAAAACATATGTTTTGTCAAATCCATCGTTGCCAAATTGTTGCAGTGACCGAAATTGCACTCCTGGTTACATACCCAGGAGAAATCAGTGCATATGTCTGCCAGAGGACAGGCCAAAGAATGCTTATAGCAGCACTGTCATACCCTGAACAGTCAACAACCCAGCTGTCTATCAATAGCACAATGGCTAAGTAAATTTTGGTATATTCAGACAATAGACTGTGATATAATAAGGAAAAAGGTCTCTAGGACACATGCGACATAGATACATCTCTCACTCATACTTTTGACCAAAAGAAGCCACATTTAAGAGTGCATGCATGCACAAGTCACTTCAGTCGTGTCCGACTCTTTACGGTGGGCCCCGTGGACTGTAGCCCACCAGGCTCCTCTGTCCATGGGATTCTCCAGGCAAGAGTACTGGAGTGATTTGACATGCCCTCCTCTAGGGGACCTTTTTGGCCCAGGGATCAAACTCACGACTCTTACATCCCTTGCATTGGCAGGCAGGTTCTTTACAACTAGCACCACCTAGGAAGCCCAGATTTAAGAGTGCATGTCATCAGCTTCAGTTATACAAAGCTCAAAAACAGGCAAAGTTAATGCACAACGAAGAGTGCAAAGAATAATTGTCTTAAGGGAGTGACCAGAAAGAGCAGAAGAGAAACTACTGGGTGTTCAGAATGCTCTGCTTCTTGATCTGGGTGCTGGCAACATGAGACCATCTATTTGTAAAAATGTATTAATTTGTGAACTTTATGTATATTTTATTTTAATAAATACACATGTTATATCCATCTATGGCTGTCCATCTACAAATACAAGTGAATACAGATACATAGAAAGAGAGAGAGCCAGATATCAGGGATTTAACATTTTTAAAAATTGGGGGGGAAAATTGCACTATCCTCGGCCCTTACGGAACTTAAGAGAGAGTGGAGGGAGAGACGTAAGCAAATGATCACCCAAAGGAAGAAAGAATAACAAAGTGGGATCAGAGCAATAAAAAGAAAAGTGGAGGGGAGAGGGGCCTATAACATGAGCTCTGACTGAAATCTGTGTAAAAAGATTTCTCTAAAGAAATGACATTTCAACCAATTCTGCAGAAGTTAGCCTCCTTCCGGCAGAGCGAGGAGTAGAGCAAAGGTTCTGATGAAGATGGACTTCGCCTAGAGAGGGACTGACAGGTGGGAAAGGAGCGCAAGTGGGCAGCACAGGTGCACAGAACAGAAAGGTGGCACATGAGGGGAGATTCTGTGGACTAGGTGAAGGATTTGGGGTTTCCTTCTGAGAGTAGCAGGTACCCTTTGGATGATTTCCCTCAGAGAGCAACGTAATCCAATTTTCATCCATCAGGGACATCTGTCAAAGGCCAAAGCCAAAAGAAGAGCTAAGAGGTGACTCTAAGAGACCCAATATGGACTAATGGTCAGTTAATGGAGAATGGTTTACAGATTTCAGTTATTGATATTGTAATTGGACATCAGCCCTGGTGGGAAAAAAGACACACTGCATTAAGCGTAAGCAAAATACGATAACAAGGAAAACGTCAGTGGCCGACAACAGCACGCATTCACTCATACACTTCAATACTCCTTGCTCCATCAATATCACCTTCAAAATGAGTCCCAGAAGCCTCTTTAAACTCAAAATCTAAACATTTTTCTGAATTATTTTTGGCCGTGGATAGTCAGGCACGACATTGGATGTAATATCGGGAATAATGTGCTATTTATCCTGATAGCTAACATCCTGGAACACTTGCCATTTGTCAAACATTCTTTCTAGTGTTCATGTTGACTAAACTCATTTACTCCTCATGGCAACTCTGTTAGGTCAGGGCTGTTATTATCCCCATGTACAGCTGAGAACGTAGAGGCAGAGAGAAGTACCCCCAATCCCCTAGATACTGAAAGGCAGAGCAAAGGTTTAAACCTAGGCAGTGTGGGCTGGATCTACATTTTAACAAATAGGCTGTAAGTTCTCATGATCAAATCTTTGATCTTGACCTCTCGGGAAAACTTTCGATGAACAGAGTAATTTCCCGGCATATCAAATTACACTGAAGTTTGTTTGCATTTCCGGATTTGGTTAAATGAATGGCTCTGTTTTTTCCTCTATTGCGGTTTACCTTCCTGGAAGTTCAATAGCCACTCTTGAAAGTCAGCCAGAAGCGTTTGACAAGCTAGACACTGTGTGCTTGGTGTCCTTCAGGACACAGCAGTCAGTCATATCAACTGCTGTTGGCTTTGAAGAGTCTATTCTGCATTCCAAAATATTTGGTAATCTCATCTCTTGAATGGCGTTGTCCAACATATGGTGGAAAACCTGTGAATTCAGCAAGTTCAGGTTTCAATACTTAATCCGAATGTAACTTTTATTGGAGGAGCTTCATGAAGTAGGCAACATAAAACCATAGTCGGCCCTGTAAGGTGCTACCAAAACCAATAAGTCAGCTGAAGTGACAGTAGAAGAAAGTTACACACACGCTAAAGATGACAGCTCTGTTAGAGCTGATTCCAGTGCTGGGGAGTTGGCAAGTTTCTGGTAACATCTATTATAAGAGCAACCCCTTTTCACAAGAACATAAAACTTATGAAATACCAAATTTCAGACTGAGGAAAATAGGGTATTTTGAAACTAGAATCTCCCTTTTCTCTAGGCAGTAAGTCAGTTCCCATGCCCCATGGCAGAAGCCTGCCCCTTCACCCCTCTAGTCTGGTTCCCAGCATCCAATTCCAGACCAGTTTCACCTGCTTCAGTTATGCTCATATCCCTCTAACCCAAATGCATAAACTATAAGGTAAATATGTTCTATCTTTTGAAGATTAGCATGGCCCTAGTATCAGGTAGCATTGTCCCATATTTTATTGTGATCATTCACTAGCCTTGTGAATATAAGCAGGTTACTCTGAGTTCAATTTTCTGTTCCAAAACAATGAGGATAGTAACACTTACCTCCAGAGCTCTTGGGGGAATAAAATGAGAGAGCACATAGAAATAATTTAATATAGAGTCTTACACCTAGTGACTTATCAGTGGATGTTAAGCTATTATTACCATTAACATCATCACCATAGTAGTAGATCTCTTATTAACCCAAGTCCTTAATCAACTGATTAAATAAAAAGTCAGACAAGTGAGAAGTTAATAATAAAAAGCTACTTCAAATGTTTGATTCTACTTATATTGAGAAGTATATCCTTAGCTTGCAGGAGACCAACTTTTATGCCAAGAAAAAGTAGAAAAACCCATTAAAATACAAAAATAAATCTGTTTGAAGGCATCAGAGAGTTACTGAAGCAGCCAGAACATGATAAATCAAGATCCTGGAGAGAGAGGGGCCCCAGGGAAGTGAGCCAACATTTCTGCTCCTTTTTCCCCTAGTGGCATCTGCAGGTATCCAGGCAGAGGACAATTGTTAAGGGTGGAGGTGCCAGGAAAGCTTTCAAGAATCTCACAGAGCTGGGGGGATAAAAATTATAGTTTAGGGCTTCCAAGGCAGCCAAGAATTGAAGGATCAAGATCCCTTAGAGGAGAGAGGCATGGAGGGGGAATCCAGCACTCTTTTCCCCTCGAAGCATTTGCCCAGAGCAAAAGGTAAAGAATCCACACAGAAAAGTGCTCAAGATTTTAACCCTAGAAGGACATGTCTCTTGACTGTTTTGGATTCTAATACTAAAGCTGAATAAACAAGAATTATTTTGTTGTTGTTTGCATTTACAACTCATTTTTAAAGAGGATCAAAAGAGTGCCAGAGTTCAAATTCTTGATCACTAAGCTGTATGGTCTAAGGTGACCTATGCATTCATCTTGATTTCTTTAGTGCATTTTTGTTTAACTGTGTATTTTCAAGAATATCAACAAATCCTGGAGTTTGCCTGAAATAGTGCCAATTTTAAGTATATCTAATTTAAATCTGTTATCTAAAACCTTCCCAAAGAAGTTTCCAGCCCAGATGACTTTACTGATGAATTCGTCTAAATATTTAAAGAAGAAATAACACTAATCTTAAACAATCTCTTCCAAATGGAAACAAAAGAGAAAACACTTCCCAACTTATAACACCAACATAACTTTGAAAACTAAACCTGATGAAGAAGCTATAAGAATTGAAAATTACAGGTCAATCTCTCTCCAAACAGGTGGAAAAATGGTAACCAAATATTACCTAACCATTTATAAAAAGAATAATCACGACAACCAAGTTGGTTTTATTCTAGTAATGCGAGGTTAGTTTTACATTCAAACTCAATCAGTCAATGTAATTCACCACATCAGTATAATATAGAACACCCATTTGTGGTTTTTTTAAAAAGTCTTAGCAGACTAGGCTTGAAAGGGAACTTTTCAAATCTGATGAGTATATATATTTTAAAAGCTACAACAAATGCTTAACAAATGGAAAGTTTAGTTTCCACCTGAGATTAAAAATGAGAGAAGGATGTCTACTATCACCATTTTAGTCAATATTGTACTGGAAGTCACAGACAGTGTAAAAAGGAAAGAGAAATAAATAAAAGGTATAGGCACTGAAAAGAAAGAAAAAACATTGCCCTTGTTGACAAAATAACATAATTGTATACATAGAAAAGGCAAAAGATTCTCCAAATAATTAAATTAATAAGGGAAGCTAGAAATAGTAGATATAACATCAATATATTTTTAAAATAATACTTTAATACATTATGAGTAAACGATTATAAATTAAAGTGTTACAGTTACCTCAGTTCAGTTCAGTTCAGTTCAGTCACTCAGTCATGTCTGACTCTTTGCAACCCCACAAACTGCAGCATGCCAGGCCTCCCCGTCCATCACCAACTCCTGGAGTTCACTCAAACTCATGTCCATCAAGTCGGTGATGTCATCCAGCCATTTCATCCTCTGTCTTCCCCTTCTCTTCCTGCCCCCAATCCCTCCCAGCATCAGAGTCTTTTCAGAGACTCTGAATCAGAGTTCCAATGAGTCAACTCTTTACATGAGGTGGCCAAAGTACTGGAGTTTCAGCTTTAGCATCATTCCTTCCAAAGAAATCCCAGGACTGATCTCCTTTAGAATGGACTGGTGAATCTATACAATATCAAAAATATTGGCTGCTTAAATTGAAACAAAATATGCATAAGGCTTTGACACAAAAACTAAAAAATTCCTAGCAATAAAAAATCTCCCAAGATTGACTCAAGAAGACATAGAAAATATGAATAGACCAATCACTAGTAATGGAACAGAATCAGGAATAATACAACTCCCCAAAAACAAGGAAATGGCAACCCACTCCAATAATCTTGCCTGGAAAATTCCATGGACAAAGGAGCCTGGTGGGCTATAGTCCGTGGTGTCACCAAGAGTCAGGCATGACTGAATGACTAAACAACCAACAAAAGTCCAGAATCAAATGGTTTCACAGGTTAATTATGTCAAACATTTAAAGAAGACTTTATACCTATCCTCCTTAAACTATTACAAAACATTGTAGAGGAAAGAGCGCTTCTAAACTCATTCTACAAGGCCAGCATCACAGGAATGCCAAAATCAAAGACACTATAAAAAAAAGAAAAGAAAATGACAGGCCACAGTCACTGCTGAACATGGATGCAAACATTCTTAACAAAATATTAGCAAGCTGAATTCAATGATACACTAAAAAGATCATATACTACCATCAAATAGGATTCATCCCAGGAATGCAAGGATGCTTCAATATTCACAAGTTAGTTAATGTCATACAAAATGTAAACAAATTGAAGAAGGAAAAATCATATGATCATGTCAATAAATGCAGAAAAATCTTTTGATGGAAGTCAATATCCATTTATGATAAAGTGGGTATAGAGGGAATACACTTCAGTCCAATAAACACCATCCATATATGACAAACCTACAGCCAATATCATACTCAATGGCGAAAAACTGAAAGCATCTCCTCTAAGATCAGGAACAAAACAAGAATGCCCACTCTCACCACTTTACTCAACACAGTACTGAAAGTCCTAACCACAGCAATCAGACAAGAAAAAGAAACAAAAGGAATCTAAATTTCAAGGAATAGGTAAAACTGTCACTGTTTGCAGACAACATGAGACTATACAGAAAATCCCAAAGATGCCACCAAAAGCTATTAGAACTTCCAGATAAATTCAGTAAAGTTTTAAGATACAAAATTAATATACAGAAAGCTGTTGTGTCACTATACACTTACAATGACCTCTCAGAAAGAGAAGATAAGCAAACTATCCCATTTAAAACCACATCAAAAAGAATAAAATACCTAGGAATAAATCTACAGAGATAAAAGGCCTGTACTCAGAAAACTTTAAGATACTGATAAAAGAAATTGAAAACAACACAAGCAAGTTGAAAGGTAAATCATGTTCAAGTATTGGAAGAATTAATACTGTTAAAATCACCAGTGTAAGATAGTACACTCTTTGACTTACAAAAAAAAAATATATATATATTGATTGCTATATCTCCCCAGGCAAGTGAAACAAAAGCAAAATTAAATGAATAGGACTACATCAAACCTGAAAATTTTTTGCACAGTGAAGGGCAATGCCAAAGAATGTTCAAACTACCACAGAATTGTGCTCATTTCGCATGCTAGCAAGGTAATGCTCAAAATCCTTCAAGCTAGGCCTCACTACAACTTCCAGATGTACATGATGGATTTTAAAAGGCAGAGGAATCAGAGATCAAATTGCCAACATCCACTGGATCATAGAAAAAGCAAGGGAATTCCAGAAAAACATCTACTTCTTCCTCATTTACTAGGCTAAAGACTTTGACTGTGTGGATCACAACAAACTGTGGAAAGTTCTTCAAGAGGTGGGAGTACCGGACCATCTTACCTGCCTCCTGAGAAACCTGTCTGCAGGTCAGGAAGCAACAGTTAGAACTGTACGTGGAACAATGGACTGGTTTCAAATTGGGAAAGCAGTACATCAAGGATGTATATTGTCATCCTGCTTATTTAACTTACATGCAGAGTACATCATGCAAAATGCTTGGATGAAGGGCTGGATGAAACACAAGTTGGAATCAAGATTACCAGGAGAAATACCAGTAACCTCAGATACGCAGATGACAATAACCTCAGATATGCCATGAAATTTAAAGACTCTTGCTCCTTGGAAGAAAAGCTATGACAAACCTAGACAGCATATTAAAAAGCAGAGACATTACTTTACCAACAAAGGTCCATGTAATCAAAGTTATGGCCTTTCCAGTAGTCATGTGTGGATATGAGAGTTGGACCATAAAGAAAGCTGAGTGCTGAACAATTGATGCTTTTGAACTGTGGTGTTGGAGAAGACTCTTGAGAGTCCTTTGGACTGCAAGGAGATCCAACCAGTCCATCCTAAAGGAAATCAGTCCTGAATATTCATTGGAAGGACTGATGCTGAAGCTGAAACTCCAATCCTTTGGCCACCTGATGTGAAGAACTAACTCCTTGGAAGAGATCCTGATGCTGGGAAAGATTGAAGGCAGGAGGAGAAGGGGACAACAGAGGATGAAATGGTTGGATGGCATCACTGACTCGATGGACATGAGTTTGAGCAAGCTCTAGGAGTTGGTGATGGACAAGGAAGCCTGGCGTGCTACAGTCCATGGGGTTGCAAACAGTCGGATATGACTGAGCGACTGAACTGAACTGAACTGAATGCAGATGATCCCACCCTAATGGCAGAAAGTGAAGAGGAACTAAAGAGCTTCTTGATGAAGATGAAGAGAAGAGCGGAAAAGCTGGCTTAAAACTCAACATTCAGAAAACTAAGATCATTGCATCTGGTCCCATCAGTTTATGGCAAATAGATGGAAGAAAAAATGGAAACAGTGAGAGACTTTAATTTCTTGCGCTCCAAAATCACTGCAGATGATGACTGCAGCCATGAAATTAAGACGCTTGCTCCTTGGAAGAAAAACTATGACCAACCTAGATAGCGTATTAAAAAGCAGAGACATCACTTTGCTGACAAAGGTACATACAGTCAAAGCTGTGGTTTTCCCAGTAGTCGTGTATGGATGTGAGAGTTGGACCATAAAGAAGGCTGAACACCGAAGAATTGATGCTTTCAGACTGTGATGCTGGAGAAGGCTCTTGAGAGTCCCTTGGACTGCAAGGAGATCAAACCAGTCAATCCTAAAGAAAATCAACTCTGAATATTCATTGGAAGGACTGATGCTGAAACTGAAGCTCCAATACTTTGACTACCTGACGCGAAGAGCCAATTCACTGGAAAAGACCCTGATGCTGGGAAAGATTGAGGGCATGAGGAGAAGGGGGAAACAGAGGATAAAATGGTTGGATGACATCACCAACTCAATGGACATGAAGTTGCTGAAGCCCATGGGGTTGAAAAGATTCAGACATGACTCAGCAACTGAATAACAACAGCGAAGGAAACTATCAACAAAACGAAAAGGCCACCTACTGAATGAGAGAAGATACTTGCCAACAACATGTCTGATAAGGGGTTTACATTAAAAATATGCAAATAATTCATACAAGTTGAATTCCAAAAAAACAAACAGCCCAATTAAAAGATGGGCCTAGGACTTGAACAGACATTTTTTCAAAGCGTCATTTGACCTCAGATGATCAACAGCTGTTCAGGTGTTTCTATTTTGCTAGAATTCACTTATATCTCTTTTTGGCTGCCATTTTTGAGCACCTAATGTGTACCACTACGTAGCTCATAGGACATTATACAATGAGACTGACCACATGACTGCTACATTAAGCAACATAGATGGATATCACAAGCATAATGCCAAACAAAAGAAATCTACCCCAAAACAGAAAACAAAAACAGTCTGCTTGATTTATATAACAGGCACAAGTAATCAATGCTTAAAGAAGTCAGGGCAGTGGTCCCATTTGAGGTGGGAGGATGTAATGATCTGGGAAAAGGCATGAGGAAAGATTTTAGGGTACTGGAAAATTCCATTTCCTGATCTGGTTGCTGGATACCCTGGGTGTTCACTTTGTAAAAATACATCCCACTGACTCCTAGATCTGTGCACTTTTCTCTATGTATGTTATGCTTCAGTAAAAAACGTTTCTTAAAGCTAAAAAATGATACATAATACTTCAAACCTGTTTAATTTTAACTTAAAACATATAAATGCACATTCATTCACCATTCTTTTGATCTGGGGCCAAAGCTTTTCTTTGCGAATGGGGTCGGCTCACTGGAGCTTCTTGTCATCTTTCTTACATAAACCACACCCATAATGCATCATCTACAGTTCCCAACATCAGTTTCTTTGAAGTAGAGAGAGATCTTAAAGACCCTTGTAAAGCAGTCTGAGTGTAGAATCTTGCTAGGATTTTATGATTTTTCCAATCTTTCCATTGTCTCAACCACACCCTATTCCACAGCAATTGTTTTTGTTGTTTTCTTTTTTTTTTTTTTAGCAGTCCTCCTAAGTATTTTCAAAGCTTTAAACCCAGCATTCAGAGAAACATTTCTCTTTTTACACACTTTTGGGAGGGGGGGAGGGGTGGCGCTAATGTTTCATTAAGTAATTAACAGCCGGCATAACCAGTCCATTCTGAAGGAGATCAGCCCTGGGATTTCTTTGGAAGGAATGATGCGAAAGCTGAAACTCCAGTACTTTGGCCACCTCATGCGAAGAGTTGACCCACTGGAAAAGACTCTGATGCTGGGAGGGATTAGGGGCAAGAGGAGAAGGGGACGACAGAGGATGAGATGGCTGGATGGCATCACTGACTCAATGGACGTGAGTCTCAGTGAACTCCAGGAGTTGGTGATGGACAGGGAGGCCTGGCGTGCTGCGATTCATGGGGTCGTAAAGAGTTGGACACGACTGAGCGACTGATCTGATCTGATAAGTAGATTTGGTACCGAATATAAATGATCCTTGACTGACACACAATTGAGCTAATGGGAACACACATGAGTGGGTGTCCTGGTCTGTAGCAAGCATTTCCCATGATGCAGAAGTGCCTTCATCAATGTGTTTTGCAGACTGTGTTTGTCAAGTGAAGAGGTCTTTCGTGTTGTTATGTATGCCCCTAAACTCCCAGCTGCTACCACAGGTCATATGGGAATCATCTTTCACCTGGGCCACTACGGAGGTCCTTTAATAATTTTCTATACAGGTACCTTTTCCTTTTCTGAAATACAAAGCATGCCCCTGTGTGCTGCTTAAAGGTTTTAAAATAGAGTGCCTGGTGTCATGTAGGTGCTTGATAAACAGGTTGAATGAGTGAATAACTAAACAAATGGATACACAAGTTTTCAATTCCTCCAGGACTAAGCTCCAGCTCTTTGGTCTCTCCTGCAAGGCCCTTCCTAGTCAGATCCTTCTCACCTTCCCATCATCTTGTCTTATATATCCTCAGTACACCCTGCACTGCAGCCCCACCAAGTGACCTGTGATCACTAGCCGTGCAGGGTCACACACACTGGTCCTCTGCTGGAAGCCCATGTTCCCCATTGTCATCCATGGAGGCACCGCATAAGACTCAATCGTCCTTTTCTCAGCTTTCCCGGATGCAGCCAGTGGTGTTCATCAGTAGCTCTGGTCTCCTGTTCTTATCATTCCTGGTCATATGCCTATTCCTCCCATACACAGTACAACCCAGAGACTTGACGATTGGGCTTCAGGCCCTTTATTTGGTTTCAGTCCCAACGTCTAGCTCGGCCTTGGCAGACAGTTGACTCTCAACACCACTGTGAAGGCAGGAGTTGGCTGGCCTGAGTTCAGATCTCCACCCTGCCACCTGATAGCTATGGAGCCATAGGCAAATTCTGTCTTCAACATTCAGCTTCCTGTCAAATAGGAGCAATGATACCTATCTCTCCACATTCCTATAAAGACTGAATGAGATCTAGGTAAAGGACCTGGCACCCAAAGAACCATCTAAAAACTCAAGGAAGGGCCCACTTTCAAGATCTATACAGCTGTCCACCTATGTCTTCCCAGAGCAAACGAAAGACCAATGTGACGTGAACCCCAGTAACTGCACACAGTAAATACTCAATGGATATTCGTTGAAGGAATGAATGATACCCTCTGCCCATGGTTCACTCCCCTGTCCTACTCTCCTCTTTGCTCTTACCATCATTCCCCACATCCAGGCCCCACCAGTCCTGTGGGTAATTTGAAATTAAAATCCCAAAGTTATTTTTCATAAGCAAGAACAATCATTCTTGGGTCTGCTGGCACCGCATCCTGACAGGGGCTGGCAACAGCCAGTTCACAGCGAGCCCTGCCAGGGGGCTGTGCATATACTTCTAAGAATAACTCAGTGTCCAAGAATTCCGCCTGTTCTATCGCAAGCTGGGGCCGGCCAGCAGCTGGTTTGCATTAGCGTCTAGAGTGATGGGATTCCGCTTTACTGTACTGAGGCTGACGCACCTCCTCCCCTTCCTCTGCTCTCACTCTGGGCTCCCACTGAGCAAGTCGAGTCTTTGTTTAACAGTCTTGAAAGCACCAGGAAGGGATCTGGTTAGAGGTACACTATGGAGTAGATGAAGTCCGCCTCCTGTGTCCTTTCATCTCACGCCTGGGTCATACCTCACACTTCCACCTGGGTACCATTCTGAGTACCCCCTGTGATCTCTGTACTCCAAGGCCACAGGAACATCCCATTCAAACCTGCCCTCAAAACAGCAGCCAATATTTGGGATTCCTGACCTTCTTTCCTTTGTATTTACATTCATTCATTCATTTCTACATGGAATTGTTGAACAATGAAGCTAAAGGGACCACGGAGATCACTTACAGAATCAGCTTGGTCTAGAGTGGCTCTTAGAAAAGAGGGGGCTGCATGTACACTGTCTTAAGGACATTTGAAATGTCTGAGCGCACTTATCTTTGGGCGTCGCAAAGAGAAAGAGCACTACTGGCATTTACTGGGCAAGAACTAAGGACACAGAATATCTTGCAATGCACAGAACATTCCCACATAATGAAGAATTATACAGCCCAAAAATGTTCCTGGCGTCCCTCCTGAGAAACCCCACTGGAGCCGAGTGTGTCATCTTGTACACTCACAGCACACTGGCTATGAGCACAGGCCTCCTCACTCCTGGCCTTGACATATCTTGTCTTCAAAACATTTGAAGTACATTTGCTTTATGATGGAGGAAAAAAGGTCATGGACTATGAAGTCAAAAAGACCAGGACAAAGTTCTGTTGCTGCCACTCCACCTGCAGACACTTGAGCCGAGTTCATGATTCTTAGAACCCAGACTCCTCCTCGTCTGTTGTAACAGTGCTCATAATGTCTATGTTGATTATGAGCATGGCTGCCATATTTCACAATTCCCAAAACTGAGTAAAAATATCCAGCATGCATGTGCTAAGTTATATCAGTCATGTCCAACTCTTTGTAGCCCTATGAACTGTAGGCCACCAGGCTCCTCTGTCCATGGGATTCTCCAGGCAAGAATACTGGAGTGGGTTACCATGCCTTCCCCCAGGGGGATCTTCCTGACTCAGGGATCAAACCAGAGTCTCTTACTTCTCCTGCATTGGCAGGCAGGTTCTTTAGCACTAGCACCACTGGGAAGCCCTAACAAGGTCCAGCAGTGAGAATTAAGTAAGAGAATTTACACAGAATACTGGGTGCATAGTAGGCATTGTGGAGAAGGCAATGGCACCCCGCTCCAGTGCTCTTGCCTGGAAAATCCAATGGACAGAGGAGCCTGGTAGGCTGCAGTCCAAGGGGTCGCTAAGAGTCAGACGTGACTGAGCGACTTCCCTTTCACTTTTCACTTTCATGCATTGGAGAAGGAAATGGCAACCCACTCCAGTTTTCTTGCCTGGAGAATCCCAGGGACGGGGGAGCCTGGTGGGCTGCTGTCTATGGGGTTGCACAGAGTCAGACACGACTGAAGCGACTTAGCAGCAGTAGCAGCAGTAGGCATTGAGAATACTGTAGATGTTACACATGAAGTGCCTTGTACTATGCCTGGCATATAATAGAGGCTCTTCAAATGTCAATTCCGTTCCCTCCCTCCTCCTCCCATAGATGTCCTGTGACTCATTGAAGGTCATCCAGGATTCCTTGAAGGCATGCTCTGTTGCTTTAAGTCATGTCCTACTCTTTGCGACCATATGGACTGTGGTCTACCAGGCTCCTCTGTTCATAGGATTTCCCAGGCAATAATACTGGAGTGGGTTGCCATTTCCTTCTCCAGGGGACCTTCCTAGGTCAGGGATCAAACCCACGTCTCCAGCATTGGCAGGCAGATTCTTTACCATAGAGCCACCTGGCTCATTAGAGCAATGTGGTCTCTATTCTCACAAAATTTAAAAATTAAGAGGTCTGATAACTCTTAACTGAAGTCTACTTCTTCTGTACTCTACTTCTCACTATCTTCAAAAGAATGATCTTTCAATCATTTTGTTCATGTTTTTGTCATGCTGATAACAAGAGCAGACAGATGGATGATAGAAGCCTAATTGCTTTTACAAGACAGGATGAGGCCAAAGCGGGAGGGAAAAGGGAGGAGACATTACAGAAAGTGAGGAAGAATGGGGGGTGGGGGGTGTGGTGGCAGGAAATAAGTAGGTTTCTAAAGAAGAAGAACCTAAGGACAAGAGGTGGTTTGGGGGTGATCAAGTTGCTGGGATGTTTCACTATACAGAGGCTGTCATCAGGGGAGTCCCACTGTGAGCACTTGAGATATGGTTTTGACCAGTTAGAGCTCCCAATTCTTCCCAAAGATTTCTACAGTCATTGTGTAGTCACTGGGTCCAGTTTCTTGCTCTCTTTTGTCAATATATTTAGCTTCACACATCAACCCAAATATAAAACTCAACTCTTTCTTCTATTTCTTCCCAAATCTTGCCCACTCAAAGCACTTATAAGAAAGGCAGACTTTTCTAAAGATGTGGAGGAAGCCAAGGAAAGGGATTACAACAATACAGCACAGAAGACATTGGGAGGAGCACAAGATACAATTCTTTCTAAAAAGGCCTGATCACCCACCACAAGAATCTGCTCTTCACCTCTCAAAGGTGCCACCTTGATGATGTCATGGTTCCTCTCTCTCTTCCCCATTCCTTCCCACCACCTCTCTTCTCTTCTCTAACCCCACCTCCTTTCAGAGGCAGGAAACAAATGCCTCTCTTTTCTCTCAGGCACAGCTTCTGAGAGAAGCTTTCTATCTGTCCATGAGCCCTCCAAAACCCATGCCTTTGGGGCTTGCCAATCCCCTTAATGGACATATCAAGGTGTTTTTAGCCAAAGCTGTTCCCTCTCGAAAAGAATGAAGTTAGACCATAGAGGTTTCACCTCATTTTTCCTGTCTGCGATTTAGATAACAAATTCAAATTGTTGAGAGAAACAAAGCATTGCGGAAATCCAGTGGGCTGGTCTGGAAGGATTTCTTTGACTTTAAGTAGACCCTTGAAGGATAGATTGTATTTGGAGAGAAACAAAGAAGGAATCCAGTGGTATCACAACATAAATAAAAATGCAGAGACTGAATTGGCACAGAATATGCAAGGGATAGGGGAGAACTTGTTCAAGCTGAAGCCAACAATACATTGGCTAGCAGTGAAGGAGAAAAATGTAAGCATTAGGTGGAATCATCAGTGGAGGACTCTGAATGTGTCGGATTACAAATATGCCCAAAATCTGATCTCTCCTTTGGGATTGGCTAATCTATTTTTAGGGGGTAGGGAGTTTGTGGTTTCTTTTTTTCTTTTTTTTTTTTTTAGAAAGCTGTATCAATGATCCTTTTAGATATGCAAGAGTAAAGCAAGAACATCTTGGAGAAACATGGGAATCTGATAAATACATCTAACTTAGACATGTGAGTTGAAGAGTTTGCTTGCTTATGCCCAGAGCCTCCAAGAGCAAAATCTCTGTGAATGCTATTGCTTTTTGGGGTAGAAAGGTTTCTCTCCTATATGGACATGTCTACCATATAGCTGAACATGCTTCTATTCTTTCTAGGTTGGGAGTTTTTTCCTTCAAACAGTTGTTTGCAGTAGGATCAGAATTCAAATGGACAAGTACTTGGAAGGAACAGGCAGATGTGCCCTTCTGTCTTTTTAAAAAGCCCTGGTCACCCACCACAAGGAATCTACTCTTTACCTCACAGAGAACTAGCAACAGCAAAAAAGTATTTGGATTGCGTTTGGTGACACTCAAGATAGATCTCACATGAGGTTCTTCAAAACGTTGTTCTCAGGAGAAGGTGGAATAAGTTGAGAGAGTAGCACTGACGTGTATACACTACCATGTGTAAAATAGCCAGCTAGTAGGAAGTTACCGTATAACACAGGGAGCTCAGCTCTGTGCTCTGTGATGACCTAGAGGGGTAGGATGTTGAGCTGGGAGGGAGTATATGTATACGTATATATACATATACCTGATTCACAGTGTTGTACAGCAGAAACTAACACACTGTAAAGCAATAATACTCCAAAGAAAAAAAAGTTGTTTTCACAACTGTGCTTACTGTGATGATGTTGACCTTACAAAACAAATTCAACTTAAGAAAATACTGCTGAATTCATTGATTGTAATATGTGAAGTATCCTTATAAAAATTGTTTTATTACCTTTTTGATAAAAAGAGTCCTATAGTCTGAAACTACGATTTTCCCCTGTGCAGTATTCATTCTCTCTGATTCTAGAGCTAGCACTCTAGTTTCTCCTGGGACGCTGGCTCCCTCTCTCTCCCTCTCCTCTCAGGTACTTGGTTTGGATGGAATACTGCCCTGCCTTTATGACACAGGGATCAATGCTGTACTACCAATCAGGTGCCAGCTGACAATGGTGATTGGGTGAGTGGTGGCCACATCTACTTCACCCAATCTGAAGCAGAAGCCCAATCACTTTCCAGCATATCTTCCTTCCTATTTTATTTTTCTGCACAGCCCTCATCTGATGTCTTTTCTTATCATTTACTCACTTTTCTGTTGGGGGGTATATGTGTGCGTATCTCCTACATCTGGAATGAATGCAGGGATCTTCTACGTCTTTTTAATGTGATGTCCCCAGTAACCTAAAATGCTGCTACCACATGGAAAGCAGTCAGTCAATGTATTTTGGTTGAAAGGTTTACAACAAACCTTTAACAAACACCAAACCAAAGAAATGGCTCAACAGTGGAAGTGAAACACAAGTGTGTCCCATCAAAGCTAATCCTTGAAATGTTGCTGGCATGATCAAGGAAGAGTCATTCAATTATGAGTCTATAAATCTAGAGCTGCCATGAGGTTATCACATGAGTAAAGCCCCCTATGTTGAGAAAGAAGTCAATACCAAGAAAGAGAGAGATGGAGAGAAGTCACTTCATGATAAAACCACATCAGGCTCCAGCTATGCCTGAACTCAATAGCTGAACTTTTCAGTACTGGATGTGCATCGTGAGGACTCTTGGCTTTCAGACTGTAGGCGTGCTTGCTGACCTCTGCAATGTAGCCAGAATCAGCTCTACAGAACACTACAGACCTGAGCCTGGGGAGACAGTCTCCCTCTAGGAAGGACAGTGTTGTACTGTTCCCACTTTTCCTGAAAAGAAGAAAACATAGCAGGAAACATTAACGTATACATTGTTTCCTGTGGGACTGAGACAATGGCTCAAAGCTCATGGAACAAGTTTAGGCATGACAGACGCCATGGCCCTGTGCCCACAGTCTATCCCACTTCCCTCCACAGGAAAACTGCCTGAAGAAGGAAACCAGACACCACCTTGTATAAAGACTGCAGGGCACTTCTTCAGTATTCTCTCTCATGGCCCAGCATAGGTGGGAAGGGCACTGATCATATCGCCAAAGATCTGGGTCCTCATTCCTGCTGTCTTGCTCTCTGAACTAAGACTACAGAACTTTTGGATCATTCAATCATCATGTAGCGAGCCTCATCCTGGGATTCTTCTTGTTGAAGAACCAGTGACTAGAGTTCAGGTGAATTAGTTTAAGCCAACAAGTGTATTTATGGACTCTGGGAACATCAGGAAGAGTTTCAGGAAGTCCAAATTGAGTTAAGTCCAAGATTGGCATAGTGAGGGGAGTTCGGGGTGCTCAAGTCATTTCCTAAAAGTCTACAGTGCCTCAGAGAATGAGGCTTCACTAGCTGTGGCCTTAAACATCAAGAGATGAACAGCTCTTAATATGACAGCGTATTTTATTGCCCAAAGCCCTCTTATCTACTTCTTTCTTCTGTGTCATGGGTTTCATTGTCTCTGTAGGCTGGACTGTGAAGGAAATGGACAGAGGCCTATTTGAACATAATGTACCCCACAAGCTGTGGCTCAACCTACCATAGAAAATAAGCTTGGAATACAATGTTGGAGTAAGATTTTTAAGGAAATTTGCACTCATCCTATTGAAAATGGGTAATTATTTAACACAGACAGCACTCATTTCTTCTAAAAATACAATATTTATTAAGCCAATATTATATACAAGGCCCTATAATAAAGAAATAACAAATAAGACACAGTCTCGGATCTCAAGAGAAATGCCAGTAGAAAGAAGACTTTAGAAACATCTAGAACAGCACTAGATGTGCTCATATAATGTGGCTCAGATAATGAACTCCTCATGGCCGAATTTAGACTGAAATTTAAGAAAGTAGGGAAAACCACTAGACCATTCAGGTATGACCTAAATCAAATCCCTTATGATTATACAGTGGAAGTGACAAACAGAGTCAAGGGATTAGATCTGATAGAGTGCCTGAAGAACTATGGACAGAGTTTTATGACTTTGTATAGGTGGCAATGATCAAGACCATCTCCAAGAAAAAGAAAGGCAAAAAGGCAAAATGGTTGTCTGCAGAGGCCTTACAAATAGCTGAGAAAAGAAGAGAAGCTAAAGGCAAAGAATAAAAGGAAAGATATACCCATTTGAATGCAGAGTTCCAAAGAATAGCATGGAGAGATAAGAAAACCTTCCTCAGTGATCAATGCAAAGAAATAGAGGAAAACAATAGAATGGAAAAGACTAGAAATCTCTTCAAGAAAATTAGAGATACCAAGGGAATATTTCATGCAAAGATGGGCACAATAAAGGACAGAAATGGTATGGACCTAACAGAGGCAGAATATATTAAGAGGTGGCAAGAATACACAGAAGAACTATACAAAAAAGATCTTCATGACCAAGATAACCACAATGGTGTGATCACTCACCTAGAGCCAGACATCCTGCAATGCGAAGTCAAGTGGGCCTTAGAAAGCATCACTATGAACAAAGCTGGTGGAGGTGATGGAATTCCAGTTGAGCTATCTCAAATCCTGAAAGATGATGCTGTGAAAGTGCTGCACTCAATATGTCAGCAAATTTGGAAAACTCAGCAGTGGCCATAGGACTGGAAAAGGTCGGTTTTCATTCCAATCCCAAAGAAAGACAATGCCAAAGAATGCTCAAACTACTGCACAATTGCACTCATCTCACACACTAGCAAAGTAATGCTCAAATATCTCTAAGCCAGGCTACAACAGTACATGAACTGAGAACTTCCAGATGTTCAAGCTGGTTTTAGAAAAGGCAGAGGAACCAGAGATCAAATTACCAATATCCACTGGATCATCAAAAAAGCAAGAGAGTTCCAGAAAAACATCTACTTTTGCTTTATTGACTACACCAAAGCCTTTGACTGTGGAAAATTGTTCAAGAGATGGGAATACCAGACCACTTAACCTGCCTCCTGAGAAATCTGTATGCAGGTTAAAAAGCAACAGTTAGAACTGGACATGGAACAATAGACTGGTTCCAAATCAGGAAAGGAGTACGTCAAGGCTGTATATTGTCACCCTGATAACTTAACTTAAATGCAGAGTACATCATGTGATATGCCAGACTGGATGAAGCACAAGCTGGAATCAAGATTGCCAGGAGAAATATCAATAACCTCAGATATGCAGATGACACCACCCTTATGGCAGAAAGTGAAGAAGAACTAGAGTCTCTTGATGAAAGTAAAAGAGGAGAGTGAAAAGGATGGCTTAAAACTCAACATTCAGAAAACTAAGATCATGGCATTTGGTCCCATCACTTCATGGCAAATAGATGGGGAAATAATAGAAACAGTGAGAGACTTTATTTTTGGGAGTTCCAAAATCACTGCAGATGGTGACTGCAGTATGAAATTGAAAGATGATTGCTCCTTGGAAGAAAAGCTATGACCAACCTAGACAGCATATTCAAAAGCAGAGACATTACTTTGCCAACAAAAGTTCATCTAGTCAAGGCTATGGTTTTTCCAGTAGTCATGTATGGATGTGAGAGTTGGACTACAAAGAAAGCTGAGCACTGAAGAATTGATGCTTTTGAACTGTGGTGTTGGAGAAGACTCTTGAGAGTCCCTTGGACTGCAAGGTGATCAAACCAGTCCATCCTAAAGGAAATCAGTCCTGAATATTCATTGGAAGGACTGATGTTGAAGCTGAAATTCCAATACTCTGGCCACCTGATGCGAGGAACTGATTCTCTGGAAAAGATCCTGATGCTGGGAAAGATTGAAGGCAGGAGGAGAAGGGGACAACTGAGAATGAGACAGTTGGATGGCATCACCAACTCGATGGACATGAGTTTGAGTAAGCTATGGACAAGGAAGCTGTCCGATGGACAAGGAAGCCTGGCGTGCTGCAGTCCATGGGGTTGCAAAGAGTGAGACATGACTGAGTGACTGAACTGAACTAAGAACAGCACTGTCCAGTAGAAATATAATGTGAGCCTCAAAATGTAACTTTAAGTCTTCTAGTAGCCACATTGCAAAAATAAAAATAAATCAGTGAATATCATCTTAATGATATATTTTCTTTAATCCAGTATATTTAAAATTATTTCAACATGTAAACAACATACGGAAATTATCTTTTTATCCAGTCTTTGTTTTCCTTTTTTTTTTTTTGGCCATGCCATGTGGTATGTGGAATCTTAGTTCCCCAACCAGGGCTCAAACCCTCACCCCCTACTGGGGAAGTGTGGAGTCTTAATCACTGGACCACCAGAGAAGTCCCTAAGGAAGTTATTAAGGAGATAGTCTTTTTCCTGATAGTGCAGTTGGTAAAGAATCCGCATGCAATGCAAGAGACCCTGGTTCGATTCCTGGGTTGGGAAGATCCACTGGAAAAGGGATAGGCTACCCACTCCAGTATTCTTGAGCTTTCTTTGTGATTCAGCTGGTAAAGAATCTGCCTGTAATGTAGGAGACCTGGGTTTGATCCCTGGGTTGGGAAGATCCCCCTGGAGAAAGGAAAGTTTACCCAGTACAGTATTCTGACCTGGAGAATTCCATGGACTGTATAGTCCATGGGGTGGCAAAGAGTACGACATGACTGAGCAACTTTCACTTTTACTTTCCTATTCTTTTTTTCTAATTAAGTCTTTAAAACTCAATGTATATTTTATACCTCAGTTTAAACTCACTCCATCTAGGCTGTAACTATATTTGATTCAAAATGATGCCATTTCCCTCAATGGCATTTGTGGGAAAATAATCACAATTCTTATACTTCCACTGAAGGGAAGTAAAGTGAACATTTGTCTCTTCCGTTTTAATTATTTTTCTTGAATGATACCCTGATAGTCCTCTCTATAACCACCTGTCCCCACATGCATGTGTGTGTGCTTACATGTCCAACTCTATGACCCCATGGACTGTAGCCTGCCAGACTCCTCTGTCCATGGAATTCTCCAGGCAAGAATACTGGAGTGAGTAGGTTGCCATTCCCTTCTCCAGGGGATCTTCCCAATTCAGAGATCAAAACCAGGTCTCCTGCATTGAAGGCAAATTCTTAACTATCTGAGTCACCAGGGAAGCCCTGTTCCCTACTTAGCTCATAAACATTTAGAATGGAGTTGATGCCATGCCAGATCCAGAGGTGGCTACTCAGGTCATTATATGGCTCTAGGCACAGTGATTCATTCAGGCATAGATATATAACCTAATCAGAATCTTTGAAATTCAATAATTCTCTTATTAGGACTTCCCAAAAGAGAAACACCTACTCTTTTCTGCAGGACTTAAGTCTGGGAGTACGTGAGCTTAGAGCATCAAAGGACCCCTTGAAGAACCTGAGATTGAAGCCATCTTGTTGAAAGTAGATCTATGAAGAGAAAGTCAATTCTTGTGGCACCAGCCAAGTTCCTAGAGAACCTTGAGCTTTCTCAGTTATGTGGGCCCATAAACTCTGTATTCAAGCCAGTCTGAGTATGGAGATTTCCTAAAAAGCATTTTGAAATGAGGGAACTTCTATTCCACTCCCCAGGAGAAGGTATTAGGTTGGTGCAAAAGAAATTGCAGTTTTTGCATTGTTGAAATTTGCCTTTAATATTGGAATACATTCTTTAAAAAAATGTGGTTATCTTATACATCATTTTAACACACATTTCTCATTTTATGTTTTTTTGCTAATGGCTTATTACTTGCTGCTTATTTTATATTTATTTTAGACTATAGAAATTATGTTAAACGAAAACCAAATTTGACCGATTTTATTATTTGAGTTCAAAAATGGGTCGTAAAGCAGAGGAGACGACTCACAACAACAACACATTTGGCCTAGGATCTACTAATGAACGTACAGTGCAATGGTGGTTCAAGAAGTTTTGCAAAGGAGACAAGAGTCTTGAAGATGAGGAGCATAGTGGCCAGCCATGCAAAGTTGACAATGACCAGTTGAGAGGATCACTGAAGCTCCTACAACTACGCAAGAAGTTGTCCAAGAATTCAACATCAACCATTATATGGTCATTCAGCATTTGAAGCAAATTGGAAAGCTGAAAAGGCTCAATAAGTGAGTGCCTCATGAGCTGACCAAAAATCAAAAAAATCTTCATTTTGAAGTGTGGTCTTTTCTTATTTTGCACAACAATAACAAACTGTTTCTCAATCAGATTGTGATGTGTGACAAAAGTGGATTTTATACATCAACCAGCAATGACCAGTTCAGTGGTTGGACCAAGAAGAAGCTCCAAACCACTTCCGAAAGCCAGTTCAGTTTAGTCACTCAGTCGTGTCTGACTCTCAAGAGTCCCAAAGCCAAACTTGCACCAAAAATAGGTCCTGGTCACTGTTAGGTGCTCTGCTGACCATCTGACCCACTACAACTTTCTGAATCCTGGTGAAACCATTACATCTGAGACGTATGCTCAACAAATCATTGAGATGTACTGAAAACTGCAACACCTGCAGCTAGCATCAGTCAACAGAAAGGGCCTAATTCTTCACGACAATGCCTGACTGCATGTCGCACGTCCAACTCTTCAAAAGTTGGATGAATTGGGCTACAAAGTTTTGCCTCACCAACCAATTACCACTTCTTCAAGCATTTTGACAACTTTTTTCAGGAAAAACACAGCCAGCAGGATGCAGGAAATGCTTTCCAAGAATTCATCCAATCCCAAAACATGGATTTTTATGCTATAGGAATAAACAAACTTATTTCTCATTGGCAAAAATGAGTTGATTATAATGGTTCCTATTTTGATTAATAAAAATATGTTGGAGCCTAGTTATAATGAAATTCATGGTCTGAAACCATAATACATTTGCACCAACCTAATAGTATACAGTGATTTCATCCAGTTTCCCTCTCCACTCCTGTATAGTCTACCTAAAAAAGAAGTAACATACGCGGCGACACCAGTGAATCTTAACATCCATTGGGCTACATGTATCAGGAGACAATATCACCATACTGAAATAGAAATAAGGTTTGTCTCTCATTTCCACTTGTCTCTTGCTCTCCTGGACAGACCTAGCCAGGGATCTGTCCTCTCTGTTCCAGATTCTACCCTATAATTGAGTTACTTGAGTCAGTTTAGTTCTGGAGCGGTTGGAATTTTTTTATTCTTACCTCTATGGTGGTGCCTGCTTTATACTAGCAACATGTTTACAATTATGGGGTATTGACTCAGTTTCCCCAATATGATTATGCATTAGTGGTAAGAAATGCATTTTTATTAAAAGGAGATTAAGTAAATGTCGTATCAGATATATGTATATGTATGGCTGAGTCCCTTTCCTGTACACCTGAAACTTGTTTATCAGTTACACTCCAACACAAAATAAAAGATTTTTTTTAGAGATACAAATGAACTTATTTATAAAACAGAAGCAGACTTGGTCATGGATAAGAAAAATTTCTATCCTTAAGGGAAAATTCTCAACAAGTTTAATTAAATTATACAATCCTTAAATTTCACCATTTATTCATCAAATATTAAGAGCATACCTACAAGGCATGATAATAGCCACTAAGGGTACAAAGATGAATGTGTCACTGAACTCAAGGAGACAATGTCAATTGTATTTGCATGTTTTACAAGTGTAATGAGAGACAAGAACAGGGAGGAAACATTGAGAAATGACACTTTAAAAGGCCAGGAGTAGTACTTACATTGAATTTATAAGGACAACAGAATCCAATAAAAAGTCAGAGGCTGGCAAAATGTATGAGAGAAAAATCATCTAACTATATGCTGCAAAAAGAGACATAATTTATATTTAACAATGCAAATAGGTTGATGGAAAATGATGGAAAAATAAATACCAAGCAAACAGCATCCAAAAGAACTGGAGTATTTCTGTTCTGTCAGACAAAATAGACTTGAAGACAAAAATTGTTACTTGGGACAAAGAGAAATATTTTATAATTATTAAAGGAACAATCCTTTAGGAAGTTGTAACAATTATAAAAATACATGTATCTAACAAGAGAACCTCAAAATCCATGAAGCAAAAACAGATTTAAGGGGAGAAATAGACAATTCAACAATAACTAAAGACTTTCAATATCCTCCTCTTTCTATAAAAGATAAGATATCCATTTTTGATAGATTCAATAATGAGCAGAACACTAACAAAGAAATAGAAGACTTGAACAACACTTAAAAATCAACTAGCTCTAATAGACATCTATTGAATACTAGCCACTAGCAAAATGCATATTCTTTTCAGTGCATAGAATGTTCCCCAGGATAGACTACATGTTAGGTCATAAAACAAGCCTCAAAAAACTTTAAACATTTGAAATTATATAAAATATACTGTCTAACCACAACATATAGAAATTAGAAATCAAAAACAGAAGTAAATTTGGGAAACTGACAAATATGTGGTCGTGGAACAAAGCATTCCTAGCCCAAAAAAATTGGCTCAAAGAAAAAATCAAGGAGAAATTTGAAAATTCTCTGAGACAAATGAAAACAAAAAACACAATATACCAAAATTTATGGAATCCAGCCAAAACAATGCTGAGAAGGAAATGAATAGTTGTAAATGCCTATGTTTAAAAAGAAGTGGAAAGATCTGAAATCAATAACCTAACTTTCTACCTTGGGAAACTGGAAAAGGAAAGCCAACTAGACCCAAAACAAGCAGAAGAAAAAAAATAATAAAGATTAGAGTGGAAATGAATGAAATAGACAACAGAAAACAATAAAGAAAACAAGTAAAACTAAAAGTTGTTTCTTTGAAAAGATCAACAAGATGACAGACAATGAAGAATGACGAAGACAAAGAGGGAACAGTCAAATTACTAAAATCAGGAATGAAATAGGAGATATCATGACCTACCTTACAGAAATAGATTCTAAGGTGATCACATAATTGTTTGCCAGCAAATTAAATAATATAAATTAAATGAAAGAATTCCTAAGTCTAAATCTAAGTGGAAGTCGCTGTCATGTCCGACTCTTTGCGACCCCATGGACTGTACAGTCCATGGAATTCTCGAGGCCAGAATACTGGAGTGGGTAGCCTTTCCCTTCTCCAGGGGATCTTCCCAACCCAGGGATCAAACTCAGGTCTCCCTCATTGCAAATGGATTCTTTACCAGCTGAGCTACAAGGGAAGCCCAAGAATACTGGAGTGGGTAGCCTACTCCTTCTCCAGCAGATCTTCCCAACCCAGGAATCGAACCAGGGTCTCCTGTGTTGCAGGCAGATTCTTTACCAACTGAGCTATGAGAAAGACACAGCTACGAAAACTGACTCAAGAAGAAAATTGAAAACCTGAACTGTAGCAGGAGATTACACTAACCATCAAAAGTCCTACAATAAAAAGCCCAGGCTCCAAAAAAATCACAGGGGAATTCCACGAAACATGTGAGGAATTAATACCATTTCTTCACACACTCTTTCAAAAAATAGAAGAGAATATGTTTTCAATCACAATTCAACAATAAAAAGACTACTCAATTTAAAACTGGGCAAAGAATTTGAAGAGGCATTTCTCCAAGGAACATATACAAATGACCAACAAGCCTACAAAAAGAAGCTCAAAATTATTAGTCTTCAGGGAGATGTAAATCAAAACCACAATGAGATATCACTTCATACACACTAAAATGGATATAACAAAGATAATAACCAATATTGGCAAATATGTGGAAAAATTGGAACTCTTAAGTTGCTGGCAGGAATATATAGTGCAGCCACTTTGGAAAACAGTTTGGCAGTTCCTCAGTAAGTTAAACATTGAGTCATCGTAAGACCTAGCAACTCCACTCCTGGGTAGATGTCCAAAAGGAACTGAAACTATTTCCACACAAAAACTAGGACATGAATGTGCACAGATTATTCATAAAAACCAAAAAACAGAAACACCCCCGAATGTCCAACTGATGAATGAATAATCAAAATGTGGTATATCCATAGAATGGAATGTTATTCAGTCATGAAAAGGAATAAGGTACTACTACCTGGATAAACCTTGAAAACATGACAAAGAAACCAGTCACAAAAGACCACACACTATATGATTCCATTTATATGAAATAGCCACAACAGGTCAATCTATAAAGACAGAAATAAAGTGGTGGCTGCTTTGACCGACAAGGAGAAGGAGAAGGCATGGAGAAGTTAGTGGTAATGGGTATAGGGTTTCTATTTGGGCTGATGAAATGTTTCAGAATTAGAGAGTGGTGATGGATGTACAACTCTGCGAATGTACTGGAAACCACTGAATTTTACACTTTGAAAGGGCAAATTTTATGGGATGTGAATTATATCTTAAACTGTTATTTTTTTTAAAAGACTTTAAGAGCTCAAGGACTACTTCCCAAAAATGACACCCTAAAATTGATCTTAAAAAAGAGAAAACATTTATTAGAAACAACCAAGGCACATTTAGTAAGGAATTTTAAATGTTTAACTTTACAAAGTACTAAAATTATACATTAGAGAAATCCCCCAAATTAATATATACACACTCTGAATGTCTGCTCAGTCACTTCAGTCGTGTCCTACTTTTTGTGATTCACTGGACTGTAGCCTGCCAGGCTCCTCTGACCATGGGGATTCTCCAGACAAGAATACTGGAAGGGATTGCCATGCCCTCCTCCAGAGGATCTTCCCAAACCAGAGATCTACTGTGTCTCCTGCATTGCAAGCAGATTCTTTGCTGCTGAGCCACCAATGAAGCCCATATACATTCTAGAAGCTTACAATCTACCTGAAGATACACTGGCAGGAAATACGAAAGTGTGTATTACTTCAGATCAGATCAGTCGCTCAGTTGTGTCTGACTCTTTGCGACCCCATGAATCGCAGTACACCAGGCCTCCCTGTCCATCACCAACTCCTGGAGTTCACTGAGACTCACGTCCGTCGAGTCACTGATGCCATCCAGCTCCTATGTTATTGGGCTCTTTCACCTACGTATTTTCTTTTTGCTTATATCTCACAACAATCTATTTTTGAAACCTAAAATTAATGAAACTAAGAAAGACTGGTTAGCTATACTTGGCCACACCCTTGCACAAATGACTTACTTCTTAAATATAGCTGTTTGCTCTTGTAGAGCTACAACTTTTGTGTTTCCATCAGAGGCGTCATGCCTTTGGATCCTCATTCCATTTTAACTGTGAGTCAAGGGATCCCGGTTGGTGTTCAGTATACCAAACGGTAACCAACATAAATATCCTGGAAGCCAGAACCCTAAGGTTGCCTCCCACTCTGGAGGTTGTGAGTTTCCGTTGTCAGTGTATGTTTCCCTTTCAAGACAAGGCAAGCTATGTATGTGCTAAGTAGGAGTGTTACATGATCCACCTCCTCACTGGTGCTAAAAGGAAAATAACGGGTCGAGTAGAAGAGAGGAAAATGGCGCCAGAAAGAAAGAAGAGCCAAACTAAATTTGGCATTTCACCTTTCATTTCCCCCCAAACGCTGCCTACCCACAAACCCGACTCAGTGTCAGATGTTTCAAATGTTTTCATTGTTCCTTCCCCCAGCCCAGCTCCAAATCCCAGAAAGTGGGAAGAAAAAAAAAATCAATGCCATACAGATGTGTTTATCCCCTCTTGCCTGGATAAAAGACTTCTTTCAAGTACAGTGCATATCTTCCAGGCCGAATCTCTGCACGCTTAGGAATGCCACATGGCAGTCAGGTCAGGGCTGTTCTTTTGCTGTCCTTTTCATGTCAAACCCAAGCTTTTGTTCTCTGATGTTAAGGTTGACAGATGTGTTCTCAGGCAGCCAGCACACTGAAAACACGTGGCAGACTGAAGCCCCTGGTCTCCTTGGCCAAAGCACGGCCAATGACATGAGCAAAATGATTCCACAGTTTCCCGAGGGGCTCCTCCACTGGGGTGAAGGTTGGGTGCGATGAGAATGATGTAGGCTTAGGACCATGCTCAGGGGAGTGGTGATGCAGGAAGAACTGCAGTGAGTCCTCACTTCTTCCTGGGACCTAGAGGTGTTACCATTAGAGCTGGTCTACTGGGAAGAGGGTTAGTTTTTCATCTTAAGTGATAGTCGAGGCTTGCAGCACCTTGTTCACTCAATTCTCTGCACACACAGGTAATCGCACCTCTCTCCCTTCCTTCCCTCTTTCCTTCCTTCCATTGTTTTCTCTTTCCTTCTCTCTTTCCCTGCCTCTCTTTTTCTTTCCTTCCTCCCTTCTTTCTATCCATCTATCTTTCTATTCTCTCCAAACACCCCTTTTAGCATCATACTCATACTTTCCTCTCTCATACTCACTTTCCCATCTTTGTTTCTGCTTTCCCTCCCTCAGATGATAAAGAATCTGCCTGCAATGCAGGAGACCTGAGTTAGATCTCTGGGGTCAGGAAGATGCCCGGGATCAGGAAATGGCAACTCACTCCAGTATTCTTGCCTTGGAAGTCCCATGGACAGAGGAGCCTGGCATTGAGTTGGGCTTCCCAGGTAAAAAATCTGCCTGCCAATGCAGGAGACTCAGATCCAATCCCTGAATCTCCAGGGAAGATTTCTTGGAGAAGCAAATGGCTACCCACTCCAATATTCTTGCCTGGAAAATCCCACGGACAGAGGAACAAGGGGTTGCAAAGAGTCAGATGCAACTGAGCAACTAACACTTTTCTCTCCCCGTGTCTATCTTTTAATGCTTCCCCTTCAACACATTTCTCCCTCCGTTTTCCCCTATACATACACACACAGATACACCTCTCTCTCACTCTCATGTCCTAATCAAGTCTCAGTGACCCAAACATATTGAAGGCTCCACATTTCTGCCCTTTGTTAACTCTGGGTCCAGCTCCTCTTCGTATGGCTTTTTGCAGAATCCTGGGCTGCTGTTTTAGGCCACTGGGACTGCTCTGGCTGCCTGCTAAATTTAGAACTATCTACCCATCTTAGCAGCAAATCATTTTATATTTACAGAATAGAGGGAGTTTCTACAAACGTCTGATCTTCCCAGAAGTTCTTGTCCTTGTCTCTCAGCGCTGTACAAACTCACTTCTCCCTGTGGCCTTGGCAGTGGGCAGTATGGTGCTTTGGCATGCTCCAAGCACAGACAAGGGTTTCCTCGACAGGAGGGGCCCAGTCAGACAGAAGGCATTTGTATTACCACTGCCCTGGTTCTCTCCCCCCACTTTATTCTCATCCACTCTCTGTCTGTACTCCTGCCAACTTGTCTGAGACTGGAACTTGCCAGCTGCTACCCCTTGTGACCAGAATTCTTCAGGAAATTTTATTAAGAACCTAAGAGAAATGTAATCTAAGTTTGTGGTGCTATGGAGAGAACATAGGTTGGAGGGGGGCAATGCATCTCTATTTGAACATTACAGGAAAAGTACTCTGCTATCTTAGCGTGACAAAACCTGCTGGGTGTCCCTGTAGATGCATTCTCCCTTTATTCCTCTATGATAGAACCACCCAAATAGAACCTGGCTGGGTACATAGCCACCAGAAGAAATAGTACAGTCCCCCAAGGCCTCCCATAACTAGATACAAATATACACCAAATTTTAGTCAATGGGATTATAAGTGAATATGACTTGTGTGATCCTTATGTATGTAAATTCTTATATGTATAAATTATACATGTATAATACAACTCGAATAACTTCCATCATGTATATAAGTGTAATGTCTGTGTCATTCTTTTTCCTTTTCCTTTTCCCAGAGGTCTGGATTAAAGTTGTGATAGCTGGAGCTGGAGCAGCCATCTTGGACCACAAAGTAGAAGTCTTGTATTAAGAATGAGAAAGCAAAAAGCTTGAAGGAGAATAGTTTCACTAGCCTACAAGCCTGGGCTACTGATATCTTAATGTGAGGACAAACTAACTTCTATCTTATTTAAACTACTGTTTTTTGGTAGGGGAGAGGGATCTCTCAAAGGAGGAGGTGAGACTATATGATCATCTAGTCTGTTCCAAATCTGAAATACCAATGGATCCAGTTAAAAGTCATGGATGCATTTACAGAGCTCAAATTTCTAAGTGTAACTTCAAACTAAGCAATAGGTCAGAAGGAATGGCACAGCTTAAAAGAAACCCAGAGCTTTGATTTCTTTTCTCCCCATCACTCTGTCTACTTAGTGACCATGAATCCCAGTGATAGGAAGACTAGAACTGAAACAAAAGTTAAAAACAGCTACATTTATTGGGCTTTTGCCACTGGGCATCATTTAACCGTCACATCAACCCTAGTAGGCAAGTACTACTATTATCCTTTTTTATGGTTGAGAAAACTGATTCCTAGGGATGTAGCATCCTTACCAAGGGTCTCCCAGATGTGTATGACAGAGCCACCTTCCAACTCAACTTCCTGATTCCTGTCTTGCACCAACTAGCTGTTTTTATGTTGAAAGAAGACTGCAAAAACCAGTGGTTCAGCCTGTGAGTTCTGGAAGCCGACTGTCTCAGGCACAGATCTCAGCCACGTTACCTCTAAGGCAAGTAACATTATGTAGTTTCTTTGGATTTATGTGTGCGTTCTTAGTCGTGTCCAACTCTTTTTCGACTCTATGGACTGTAGCCTGCCAGGCTTCTGTATCCATGGGATTCTCCAGGCTAGAGTACTGCAGTGGGTTGCCTTTCCCTCTTCCAGGGGATCTTCCCAACCTAAGGATCGAGCCAGTGTCTCTTACATCTCCTGCATTGGCAGGCATGTTCTTTACCACTAGCACCACCTGGGAAGCCCCAGGTTTCTTTAACCTCCCTCTATCCTACTCTCTTTATGTACTGCTGCTGCTGCTAAGTCGCGTCAGTCGTGTCCGACTCTGTGCAACCCCATAGATGGCAGCCCACCAGGCTCCTCTGTCCCTGGGATTCTCCAGGCAAGAATACTGGAGTGGGTTGCCGTTTCCTTCTCTAGTGCATGAAAGTGAAAAGTGAAAGTGAAGTCGCTCAGTCTTGGCTGACTCTTTGCAACCCCATGGACTGAAGCCTACCAGGCTCCCCCGTCCATGGGATTTCCCAGGCAAGAGTATTGGAGTGGAGTGCCATTGCCTTCTCCACTCTTTATGTGCACTTGGAGATAACAATAGTCCCTGTTATGATGAGCAAAGGAGGTGATGCAGGTACAGCAATCAGCATGGTCCTGACACACGGGGACTCCCCATGGTCTCAATAACATCTGAGCATAAGCCAGTAACCTGCAATGGACCTGTCTCAAACAAGGGAGATCAAGGCATGGGGAAGAGGGATAAAATTTAAATAAGCAAAGCGAGCATGAGCATTTTCCCCTATCTCAAGCTGACAGTGATAAATAGAACCTGCAGATCATACCCTATCTCAGAGAAAGAATTCTAAACAAGGAGACATGGAGCACAGGGCACGGAGCCTCCCACCGCTGGGCTCACTTTCTTATCTGCAGAGGCATCATTTAGCATGTGTCTTCACACATCCCCCAGAAGGGTAATAATCAAGTTCCAGTCTTCTCTTCTAAGTGAGAAATTCCTCATCCCAAAAGCGCAGGATTTCCAGGGATTAGTGTGAAAGGCACTTAAGCATCTAAATCCCTTGGAATGAAGAGTGGGAAAGTCCCACTGTTTCCCCCACCCAGGCCCCCTTTCCCCCATCCCCTCAAGACCTCACCCTCAGCATTCTCCCCCTTCCCCCTACCTTGAGCCTCTCCAGCAGCTGGTCACTGCTTAGCAGGCAGGAGGGGGCACAGTAAGGAGGGAGGAGAGAGACTGTGAAAGGCAACCACAAACCCCACAAGTCATAGGGATGGCTGCATACGTCTCACACAAGCTTGAGGACAAATCCTAAGCACCCCAACATTTACAGATTTCAGATTGCTTACAGTTCTTGTATAAGCTGAGTAGGGGCTTCTGTTTTATATTTCCTCCCTGGCAGAACTGCAAGGCTTATGGGATCTTAGTTCCCCGACTAGGGATCGAACCTGGGCCTCAGCAAAGAGAGCGCAAGTCCTAACCACTGGACCACCAAGGGATCCCCTGAGGCTTCAGTTTTTAAAGAGTTAGGATCAACCTCAGTTTGTTTTCTGTCTGTAATACCCACTGCTGCTGGGTGCTAGAAAGTTAAGCTCCCAAATTGCAGCCCTTGAAATATAAGGTCTTTGTGCTAGCCTTTTCAGCAACCCCCTGCTCCCCCCACCACCTTTTTTGCTGGCTTTACAGAGTGAGGGACTGAGAATACAAGGCAGTGAGACAAGCACAGGTATTGTAGTTAGAGAGGCTGTGGGCTCAAACCTGGCTCCCTAGTCCCCGGCAGGGTGGCCTTCAGGTCATCCGCAGGACTTCTGGCCTACCAAATAACAGCAAGCTTTTTTTCTGAAGGAAGTTACACTATGTAACTAGGTTTTCTCTTTCCAAATGGTTGCTAGAAAGTTAAGCTCACAAATTGCAGCCCTTGAAATATAAGGTCTTTGTGCTAGCCTTTTCAGCAACACCTCCCCCCCTTTTCTGCTGGCTTCATTTTAACCTACATTCTTATTTGCTTTGTACCTAGTTTTTATTTTAAACTTTTATTTATTTATTTGGCTGCTCTGGGTCTTAGTTGCAGCATGCAGGCTCTTTCAGTTACAGCATGTGAGATCTAGTTCCCTGACTAGGGAACAATCCCAGACCCCCTGCTTTGGGAGCACAGAGTCTTAGCCACTGGACTACCAGTGAAGTCCCTTGTTTTGTGTGTAACTTTAAAATCAATGCTGTTCTTTGTAACACAAATACACTCATGAACCTTCTGAGTAAATCCTTCTGAATCAAGGTGAAAATTGTTTTTAGACTTATCAGTAATGTATCAGAGCTGTCTGGATTTATTACTGAGTAGATGCTAAACAAATAGTCATCATTAATATTCCTGTGACCTTTCACATACATTATTGTGTTTATTCTGTGTAACCATCCCAAGGTGGTTGAGAACAGATTAAACACAAAGAAACAGAAACACAGAGGTTCGACAAGGGGGCCGATCCCCAAATACATTCTCCCAAAGTGACAGCTTTCCAATCATTTTTTCAAGTAATGTACGACCCTTATGGCAGAAAGTGAAGAGGAACTAAAGAGCCTTTTGATGAAAGTGAAACAGGAGAGTGAAAAAGTTGGCTTAAAGCTCAACATTCAGAAAACGAAGATCATGGCATCCGGTCCCATCACTTCATGGTAAATAGATGGGGAAACAGTGGAAACAGTGGCTGACTTTATTTTTGGGGGCTCCAAAATCACTGCAGATGGTGATTGCAGCCATGAAATGAAAAGACGCTTACTCCTTGGAAGGAAAGTTATGACCAACCTAGACAGCATATTAAAAAGCAGAGACATTACTTTGTCAACAAAGGTCTGTCTAGTCAAGGCTATGGTTTTTCCAGTGGTCATGTATGGATGTGAGAGTTGGACTATAAAGAAAGCTGAGTGCAGAAGAATTGATGCTTTTGAACTGTGGTGTTGGAGAAGACTCTTGAGAGTCCCTTGGACTGCAAGGAGATCCAACCAGTCCATCCTAAAGGAAAACACTCCTGGGTGTTCATTGGAAGGACTGATGTTGAAGCTGAAACTCCAATATTTTGGCCACCTGATGTGAAGAGCTGACTCATTCGAAAAGACCCTGATGTTGGGAAAGATTGAGGGTGCGAGGAGAAGGAGACGACAGAGGATGAGATGGTTGGATTTCATTACCGACTCAATGGACATGAGTTTGGGTAAACTCTGGAAGTTGGTGATGGACAGGGAGGACTGGCCTGCTGCGGTTAATGGGGTCGCAAAGAGTCGGACATGACTGAGCGACTGAACTGATGAACATGACTGAGTGTCATTAATGGCATAATTAGTAACTACAGATGATCATTGAGAGTATGACTTGAAGTGATGTAGTTTGAAATCAAGATCCTGAAATCCATAGCAAAGGCAAATAAAGGTTGAAGTTTGATACCCCACTAATCAATAATCAGCTGGACCTCTACCACAAGCCAGTCTCCATCATACCTTCATCACTTCCATCAGCATTAGCACCATTCTGGCCTGGTTACACATCCTCACTCCCACTGATGATAAAAAGTGTAGCTATCCCATTAAATACAGCCAAAATGGAAAAAAGCACTTTTGGTAAAACAGAAGATGACCCAGCAACTCTTTTAGTATACTATCACCATAAATTATATAAATGCCCATCAAATGCTCTGTTTGTAAAGGCTTTGCTCGGCATTTCATACCTTGGCACAGAACTTCTTGCACTAACATCATCAAAAGCCTTTAATTCTATTTAGCTTATTAGAGGGAAAGGCTTTGCTAACAGCACCAAGTCCCGTGGCTCCCTTTCCTCCTGTGGTGCCTCCAGTCTGTCCAGGCAGCTTCCTCAGTTGGGTGGGGAGCAGGGCATGGCAGATAAGTGATGTAGAAAATCGTGTGAGACTCTTTGCTGTCATCTAGGTAAGCAGCTAGCAACCTGGTGAGAATTTCTTTCATCAGGCAGGACAGATCTTACAGCACAGCCAGGCAGTCTGAGATCACCTCCCAGATCAGCTGTTTACTACTATGTGACCTTGGGCGAGTGAATTCCCCTCTCTGCACTGTGGTTCAACTTTTGTAAATAGAGGCAAACATGGCACCTACTTCATAGGATTGCAAAGATTTAAGACTCCGTATTAGCTAAGTGTTCAGACTCCTGCCTGGCATGCTTCTCTGAGCTATTTCCTGTTTTCTGTTTCTCTTCATTTAAATGGTGCAAAAAACACTTATTGAGGTACTCTGTTGAGGACTGAGGGCTGGGGGGAGCAGACCGAGTCCCTGCCCTTGGGAGGCATGCAAATTAAGAAGGAACTACCACCCAGGGGGATGAGAGCAGAGACAGGGAGCAGGACTCTCTAGGGGCTCACAGAAGAACCAGCTGACAAAAGACAAAGCTGATCGTTTTACTCTGCTGCTTTATATTCTGCACTGGCTCCCAAACACCCTCAGGTCCATCCAGACTCCCTAAATTGGATCATACATCCTCTGTGGTGGGGCCTGTTCTCTCCCTCTCCCCTCATTTGCTGCCACAATCCCCTCTGCTCAGGTCCTGCTCTTCCTTTGCTGTACTTTTTTTTCACTTCCCAGGGCAAGTTCTGCTTGGTCTAAAGTCAGCATTTTGCACATGCTCCCCTAGTTCCTTTGTCATTGAGATCACATCTTCAATATCACTATCTCCAAGAAAGTTTCCCCCACCTTTCAGATCTTGGCAGGTGTCCTTAGCACCTATGCTTCTCCCGTTTTGGCATTTATCACCCTGTTTTCTAATTGTCAGTTGGTTTATTTGTTTTTCTCCACTAACCTTTATCTCCTTAACCCCAAGGACCAAATCTGTCTCACTTGCTCCCGTTACTGAAGCATCTTGCAGGAGCCCCATTCATATTTGGAAAAATGAATCATTTGGCTATGAAACTCCCAGAGAGCATCTATAAGTATTGCCCAGGCTTTCAGGATGATCTAGCTCACTCCTAAAAGTGTTAGTCACTCTGTCGTGTCTGGTTCTTTGCAACCCCATGGAGTGTAGCCCACCAGTCTCCTCTGTTCATGAAATTCTCCAGGCAAGAATACTGAAGTGGATAGCCATTCCCTTCTTCAGGGGATCTTCCCAGTGCAGGGATCAAACCCTAGTCTCCTGCATTTTTGGCAGGTTCTTTACCATCTGAGCTACCAGGGAAGCCCACTCCTAAAATAGACCAATTCTGTATTTCCCATCTTAAATATTTTAAAAATAATAGAACTCAATATAAAGTTTGACAGGGGTGGCTTCCTGAGTAGAAGGAAACAATATCTTTTGAGAGAAATAATCCACAGTTTTCAGTAGCATAGGCCAAGGGCTCATGTAATCTGACTAAGAACCCTCAGAGATGCTGCTGGACATTTATACAGGAAGGAAACAGTGTCCAAAGAGTTGAACAACTGCCCAGACTCAACTGCTAGCCCAAAAGATAAGCTTCCCATTTTCATGCCTCTGTCTTGGAGGACATGGCCATGTCCACAAGATACCCTTGCCTGGGGAAGAGTAGCCTCAGAGAAGTAGCATCCTTGGTGTCTGGTCCCTTAAAACAATTTCAAGATGATTTCCCTCCATCCTTTCTTTAGGGGAAGGGAAAGAAAGCACAGAGCAAATTGAAGAGTGGCAACGGGGGCTCTGAAAGTCAAATTTCTGCCATTCCTGCTTTAGGGTTTGTACAATCCCTGGAGGCCTATACCAGATCGCACGCATTCCATCGTGTATGTAATGAAAACAGCCTGGTCTCTAGATGCCGGTCTGCATGAGCGCCGGGCTCTCTCAAAAGTCAAGAGTTATGTTATTTCTCAGCCCCTCACATAAAGGCAAGTCAGGCTGCCTCCGGAAAAAGCCAGGGGCCACCATGGAGGGCGCCTTCCTTCTGGGCCAGACTCCCATCCCACGAAACTCCATGTGAGATACTCTTGGGAGTCACTCACTGTTTGGAATTTAAACATCTCCTATTTTTCCTAGATGCACAGGAAGTATTTTCCAGGGATGCCAAGAATTAACCAGTGAGGGCATCCGTTTAATTGTATTTGAAACAGAAGCTAATGTTATTAACACACCGACCACATTTACTGAGAGCAAGAAGAGGAGAAGGGCAGCTGCAGAAATTATTAAAAATAGGTGAGACTAGAGCCAGCTTTGAGGAGCTCTAGGGAGAAAATGGCTAAAAGTGTGCAAACGGTCATTGTTTCACTGAATTCATCTTTTCATTAGTAAAGAAAGAAACCCACGGTTCTGTCTACATTCATTGTGTTGTTGCAACATCTTTGATCTCTCAAATCAGCAAGAATCCCAAAGGGAAGCTCGCAGTGTTTTTGATTATTATCTTTAAAGTCTAAAATTCCTTAGGTGAAATTCAGTATGAAACGCATCCATGCAATGGGGAAGGTGAGTGACTCTGTCAACATCTGGGCCTTATTAAGGCGCAGCTATTTTCACGAGGCAGTGAACTGAAGAAACCAAATTCCTTGATAAAGCTCGAAATTTCCAGGAACTGCTTGTAAAAGGCATTTCTTCTGTCTGGTTATTTTGCATGACACACAGCACTGTGAGTTCCTGCCCCGCCAAGCCGTGGGGATAAAAGGCATTATCTGTTTGTCGAATTGTCTCTAAAGCTTTAATGCTCTGGTTCACTGTTTGGTTTTGACCTTTGTAAAACACTGTGCAATTTACAACGCCTTCCATAGACCCCCTGCCTTTTGATCTGTACAGCAGCTCTGAGAGGGAGAAGACACAGATGGGAGCCTCATTTTACAGCTGGAGAAATTGAGGCTGAGAAGACTCCTGTGGGATCTTCTTTGGGCCCAGGTGACAAAACAATGATTTGATGTCACCCAATGAGCAGGCGAATTATCTAGAGATGAGCTTCCCAGGTGGCGCTAATGGTAAAGAACCCACCTGCCAATGCAGAAGACAAGAGACAAGGGTTCGCTCCCTGGGTTGGGAAGATCCCCTGGAGCTGGGCATGGAAACCCACTCCAGTTTTCTTGCCTGGAGAATTGCTAGGACAGAAGAGGCTGGTGGGCTACAGTCCATAGCGCCTTAAAGAGTTGGACACGATCAAAGAGAGTAAACACGCACGCAGGTAAAATAAGGATTCTGATCCAGGAGGTCTAGGGCAGAGCCCTCATGCTGCGTTTTGCTCAGCTCCCAAGTGATCCTGATGTTGCTGGTTCACGGACCACACTTGGAGTAACCAAGAGATCAGAGGCAGATTTGGGACTCAAAGAGAGTCTTAAGTTTTCAAGTCTAAGATTACTGCACTAAATCATGCTCCTTTAATAGGGGGCAAAAGCACAAGTTCCAGAGCCTGATTCTGGGGGTTCCAATCCCACCTGACACCTGGTAGCCTTGCACCACCTTCTTCTTCTCACCATGCATCCATTTTATCATCAGCGAATGGGGATTAAGTGGTACCAACATTCACAGGATTGTTTTTTAGCATTAAAGGAAATGACACATTGAAAAATCTAAAAGAGTTCCTGCCACCTAGTAGGTACTTGGGAAATATGGGATCTTTTTATTACTTATTGAACAGGTGGGACTCAAGCCCTCATGGCAGAGTCCCCCTTGGAGCCTACAGGTTACTAATCTACAAAGTGGGAACAACAAAAGATAACTACAAGGGTTGCTGTGAAGAACAAAAGAGATAATAAATGAGTTACACCACCAAAGGCAAGAAAATGATTATTTTTCTTGAGCCTGCTCAAGTAGCCCAGGGACCCTCAGATGCTGCTTGAGGCCAGGTTGGTGAGGTTCACTGAAATTGCTAGTTTTTTGGCAATTTCATGGCCTGTTGGCCCCTACCCTAAAGACCTGCAGTTCCTATAAGTGTCTTCTTTCTGTCTCTTTCAACCATCATGCTTAGCATACTTTGAGTGTGGAGTAGGGGCTCAGTGAAAGTGTTCTCTTTGATTGATTTAAAATAGTTGCCTATATATATATATATGCATTAATATATGATCTTTTCTTTCCTCTTTCTGACTTACTTCACTTTGTGTGACAGACTCTAGGTTATTTGCATGGCAGGAATAGACAGGCAGACAACAGAGAACAAACTTATCAACACAGCGTGGGAAAGAAAGGTGGGCCCAATTGAGAGTAGTATTGACCACCATGTGTAAAATAGATGGCTAGTGGGAAGCTGTGCAGAGCACAGGGAGCTCAACTCTGTGCTCTGGGATGACCTAGAGGGGTGGAATGGGGGTGGGTGGGAGGGAGGTCCAAGAAGGGGCTATATGTATACATATGGCTGATTCACATTGTTGTACAGCAGTAACTAACACAACATTGTAAAGCAGTTATCCTACAGTTTAAAAAAAAAAATTTTTTTTAAACAGTTGCCCATTTACACACATCTACCACTGGGGCTGGGGAAGAAGCTTTCATTTAGTCAATCCTATTGACAACAAAAAAATAGCTTTAAGACATTATTCTTTAAGGCTAAATAAAGTCCTTTGGATTCTTTTATGAAAGATTACCAACCCAACCAAAGATCCTCCAGACACGACTGGGAAGGGAACTTTCCTACTGCCCTGCTGAAGGCACCTTCTCTCTTCGCCTCCATCAGCACTTTTGATGTGGCCTCGAGGGACATTAAACAACCTGCTAACCTTGGGTTTTCTCCAAGTGGAAACCTCAGAATGAAAAAAGGGATAGGAAGAATGATTCCCAACCAAGTGGAATAGACATGCCATCAAAATACTAAAACCAGCAGGATCCCTCAGCAGATTAGCCCTTTGTGAAATGAGGAGGACCACGACACAAAGATACAGAGATTTGAGATCTGCTTGCAAAGCTGACTTCCTGACACATATTTCAGTTCAGTTCAGTTCAGTCACTCAGTCGTGTCTGACTCTTTGCAACCCCATGAATCGCAGCACGCCAGGCCTCCCTGTCCAACACCAACTCCTGGAGTTCACTCAAATTCACGTCCATTGAGTTGGTGATGCCATCCAGCCATCTCATCCTCTGTCATTTCCTTTTCCTCCTGCCCCCAATCCCTCCCGTCATCAGAGTCTTTTCCAATGAGTCAACTCTTCACATGAGGTGGCCAAAATACTGGAGTTTCAGCTTTAGCATCATTCCTTCCAAAAAACACCCAGGAATGATCTCCTTTAGAATGGACTGGTTGGATCTCTTTGCAGTCCAAGGGACTCTCAAGAGTCTTCTCCAACACCACAGTTCAAAAGCATCAATTCTTTGGCACTCAGCTTTCTTCACAGTCCAACTCTCACATCCATATATGACCACTGGAAAAATCATAGCCTTGACTAGATGGACCTTTGTTGGCAAGGAATGTCTCTGCTTTTGAATATGCTGTCTAGGTTGGTCACAACTTTCCTTCCAAGGAGTAAGCGTCTTTTAATTTCATGGCTGCAATCACCATCTGCAGTGATTCTGGAGCTCCCCAAAATAAAGTCTGACACAGTTTCCACTGTTTCCCCATCTATTTGCCATGAAGTGATGGGACCAGATGCCATAATCTTCCTTTTCTGAATGTTGAGCTTTAAGCCAACTTTTTTACTCTCCTCTTTCACTTTCATCAAGAAGCTTTTTTGTTCCTCTTCACTTTGTGCCATAAGGGTGGTGTCATCTGCATATCTGAGGTTATTGATATTTCTCCCAGCAATCTTGATTCCAGCTTGTGCTTCTTCCAGCCCAGCGTTTCTCATGATGTACTCTGCATATAAGTTCAATAAGCAGGGTGACAATATACAGCCTTGACGTCCTCCTTTGCCTATTTGGAACCAGTCTGTTGTTCCATGTCCAGTTCTAACTGTTGCTTCCTGACCTGCACACAAATTTCTCAAGAGGCAGGTCAGGTGGTCTGATATTCCCATCTCTTTCAGAATTTTCCACAGTTTATTGTGATCCACACAGTCAAAGGCTTTGGCATAGTCAATAAAGCAGAAATAGATGTTTTTCTGGAACTCTCTTGCTTTTTCGATGATCCAGCGGATGTTGGCAATTTGATCTTTGGTTTCTCTGCCTTTTCTAAAACCAGCTTGAACATCTGAAAGTTCACAGCTCATGTATTGCTGAAGCCTGGCTTGGAGAATTTTGAGCATTACTTTACTAGCATGTGAGATGAGTGCAATTGTGTGGTAGTTTGAGCACAACTGAGCTGAAGTTTGATCACAGTTGATCATAGTTTGAGCTGAAGTTGAACGGTTCTATGAAGATCTACAAGACCTTTTAGAACTAACACCCAAAAAAGATATCCTTTTCATTATAGGGGACTGGAATGCAAAAGTAGGAAGTCAAGAAACACCTGGGGTAACAGGCAAATTTGGCCCTGGAACACGAAATGAAGCAGGGCTAAGGCTAATAGAGTTTTGCCAAGAGAATGCACTGGTCGTAACAAACACCCTCTTCTGATAACACAAGAGAAGACTCTACACATGGACATCACCAGATGGTCAACACTGAAGTCAGATTGATTATATTCTTTGCAGCCAAAGATGGAGAAGCTGTATACAGTCAGCAAAAACAAGACCGGGAGCTGACTGTGGCTCAGATCATGAACTCCTTATTGCCAAATTCAGACTTAAATTGAAGAAAGTAGGGAAAACCACTAGACCATTCAGGTATGACCTAAATCAAATCCCTTAGGATTATACAGTGGAAGTGAGAAATAGATTTAAGGGCCTAGATCTGATAGATAGAGTGCCTGATGAACTATGGACGTAGGTTCGTGACATTGTACAGGAGACAGGGATCAAGACCATCCCCATGGAAAAGAAATGCAAAGAAAGCAAAATGGCTGTAGAGGAGGCCTTACAAATAGCTGTGAAAAGAAGAGAAGCAAAAAGCAAAGGAGAAAAGGAAAGGTATAAGCATCTGAATGCCGAGTTCCAAAGAATAGCATGCAGAGATAAGAAAGCCTTCTTCAGTGATCAATGCAAAGAAATAGAGGAAAACAACAGAATGGGAAAGACTAGAGATCTCTTCAAGAAAATTAGAGATACCAAGGGAACATTTCATGCAAAGATGGGCTCGATAAAGGACAGAAATGGTATGGACCTAACAGAAGTAGAAGACATTAAGAAGAGGTGGCAAGAATACACAGAAGAACTACACAAAAAAGAGCTTCACAACCAAGATAATCACGTTAGTGTGATCACTCACCTAGAGACAGACATCCTGGAATGTGAAGTCAAGTGGGCCTTAGAAAGCATCACTACAAACAAAGCTAGTGGAGGTCATGGAATTCCAGTTGAGCTATTTCAAATCCTGAAAGATGATGCTGTGAAATGCTGCACTCAATATGTCAGCAAATTTGGAAAACTCAGCAGTGGCCACAGGACTGGAAAAGGTCAGTTTTCATCCCAATCCCAAAGAAAGGCAATGCCAAAAAATGACACATATTTAGGAGTAGGCGTAAAATAAGAGATCTTGGCATATGTAAAACTCAGTATTAATCTTTTGTCATATCAGAGGAATCATGGTCAATTCATTCATGCATCGTTCATTTGACAATTATTAAATGAACAGCACACTAAATGAACAAGACAAATTCATGCCTGAACTCTCAAGATTTATAGTCTATGGGAGAAATTGACACAAATTAAGCCATTATAATATACTGTGTTAAGCATTACAATAAGGAAGGGCAGACTTCTAAGTCAGATGAACCCCATGTGATATAATAATACTAAACTTGTATACATTTAATATGATAACCTCATTTTATCTTTTCACTTCAGCAGCAAAGAGAATACTAGGGGAATCATACTAGGGGAACCTTCAAAATTTTGAAGATTCTGCAAAATCTTCGGAATGTGGACTGTTACTCTTTCAGCCCAGCATCGCCAAGGACCCGGTCAGGCAGCTTACCTCCTCCCAGCTGGACTGTATCTGTCTGAACTTGACCTCCTTAAGACATATCCCCAGTTCTCAAGGGAACTCTAGGTTAAAGTGTCATGGTTTGTGTTCATTCCTAATGAGCTTCCTATCTTAGAAGGGGAAAACAAAGGCTATCTAATAAACACAGCTGACTGGCAACGCCCAAAATATCCCAAATTCCTAAGAGAGGAAAGCCAATTGTGTGCAAGGGTGTGTAAACTCACACGGGGCAGTATAATTGAAGGAAACTCTCAAGGAGTAGGCATATTTCTGAGGCATGCATCACCTGCCACAAAGTTGGGCTCCTGTCCCACCTACCTCAGCAGTCGCCCTAACACTGGCCTTGGTTTAGCTGTGGGAAACCCACTGCCAGAGAACGGGATGTGACAGTCAGTGGTGACCCATTCAAAACATCCTCTCTTCAATCCAGGCGCTGCTAAAGAGGGTGTGTGTGTGGTGTGCTTCTACGAGAAGCACCTAACTTCTTAGGAAATCGCAAGTCCTTTAAGCCAATTAATGTTATCACGTCCCCACAATGACCTGGCCCACCAGCCTGACTTTGCTTCCTGACCAGGAATTCATAGAAGGTCAAGTTCCTTAGTGCTCTCCCTGCTCAACAACTCTAGTATTGCCAGCAGGCTACAAAAGCCACAACCAAGAGCATCTTTGTGTTTGATAGCCTTTATCAAGAGTTCATTGTGTCCCATGCACGACACTGTTTTCCCACATCATCTCAGCTGCTACTTATGACAACTCAAATCAGCTAGGTAGCATTTGCAATCCCATTTTATAGACAAGTAACCAAAGCTGAATGACTAAGCATCCCAGCAGAGGTCATATGTCATCAGTGGTGGAACCTAGATTCCAGCCCAGCCCTCTACACTCCAGAGATGGTCTTAACCATGGGCTACACTGCCTCCTCAAAGACTAATCAATCCTAGGTTAATCTTCAAATGAGACCTTTTTAAGGGAGAGCTCTAGGCACACTTCCCTGCTTCCCTGGTGGCTCAGATGGTAAAGCGTCTGCCTGCAATGTGGGAGACCTGGGTTCAATCCCTGGGTTGGGAAGATCCCCTGGAGAAGGAAATGGCAACCCACTCCAGTATTCTTGCCTGGAAAATTCCATGGACTAAGGAGCCTGGTGGCCTACAGTCCATGGGGTCGCAAAGAGTCGGACACGACTGAGCGACTTCTCTTTCACTTTCACTTTCTAGGCACACAAGAAAGGGAACTCTGGAGGCCTCTGCTGCTCTGATTGGAGCACGAAAGCACACACACATTAAACAGAGGTGCAAACTTTACAAGTAGCTCTTATGTATTTCGTGAAAGGTTGCTCTGTGTGTGTGGCAGTTCTCCTCAGGGAGCTGTAAGCACTGTAAGGGCAGAAACTGTGTGTGATATTTTTTTGTGTGTCTCCCACAGCTAGCAAGCTGAAGCTCCAATACTTTGGCCACCTGTTGCAAAGAGCTGAGTCATTGGAAAAGACCCGGATGCTGGGAAAGATTGAGGGCAGGAGGAGAAGGGGACAAGAGAGAATGAGATGGGTGGATGGCATCACCAATTCAATGGACAAGAGTCTGAGCAAACTCCAGGAGATGGTGAAGGACAGGGAAGCCTGGCCTGCTGCAGTTTATGAGATCGCAAAGAGTCAGCCACAACTGAAGGACTGATCAACAACAACACACCTAGCGAAGTGCCTGGCCTCTAGCAGGTGATGTGGAAATGCATTCCAAAGAGGGCAGTGAGGGTGCTGATCATAAGGATACTGCAGTCTGGGTGCAATTAAGTTTTCCAGGCTGACCTTCTCTCCCAGTCCCCAAGACACCCCAGGATTTTCACACCTCTGTGCCTTTGCTGACAATGTGGTCCACACCTGCAGTGCTGTCTGTTGTTCTCCCATGCTTCCCTCAAGTCCCTTCTTAGATGCCCTCTCCCCAGGGAAGCCTCTTTGGGTAACCTTCTCAGTTAGAAATCATCTCCCCTCCCTCTGAACTCCCTTCTTTCCTGCCAATTCCTTCCCTCCCTCCCTCTCCTGCATCTCAGAGGCTGGATATAATGTTGAAGTGAGACAATGTTCTAGAAAACTCTTTGTCAGCCAGGAGGCACTGTCCAGACATGAGGGCTTATAAAAGCTCCAAGCTCATCAAGAAGGAATAAGACTGTCTCTGACTTCGGATTCAACATTGCCCAGTCCAGAAATTCCCACACCCAAGGCACAAGGAGCATTTGCTGAAAACCTGTCTCCAGACTCCTCCCTTCTCTCCCTCTTCCTTGGAGCCATGGCTATGCCCTTCCAATGAGGTTGAGAGGACTTCCATCATGTCAAAGTCAATTCTTGTTAGGAATGGATTGGAAAACCATGGGAAAGGAAAAACTGGGAGTGTCCACTGAACACCTCCTGCTAAGGACTAGTACATACCATAACAGTTCTCAACTCTGTACTGTCTGTCCTGTCCAAAGTCCTCTTTTAGTAACAAATATTTTGTAACTTTCCCTTTCCAATCAATAATGAAATCCACAGGTAATATAGATGGCAGTGACTGGCTACCTGCTAACCACACAAGTCCTGCCTCCTCCTGGCAGCACTGACTGGATTTCCCAGCCTCCTGGGCAATGAGGTGTTACCACATGACTGAGCTTCATCCAGTGGATTAGGAGCACCACGTCCAGACCTGGGCCCATGTAACCACCCACTAGCAAAATCTAGGGCTTTTTGATGTTCTTAGAAGCCATAGTTTAAAGCTGACTGAATCCAACTGTGTGGATTCCAGTTGCTGAAAGGACTTAACTGGAGGGAGAGATCAAATTCTACTGTTTAAACTACAGAGACTTGGCAGTTTATTCCTTATGGCCACTAACATTGCCCTGGCTAATACACTCTAACACATTCCCATATATCTATGGCTCCCAATCCTGAATAGATTCTGTTTTTAGAGGATTTCAGTAGAAGTCTGGGCCTGGGATCAGTAGACTTGGGTTCTAATCTGGACTCTGCCACTAAATAACCGAGTGATAGGAGTCAAGTTCATTTGCCCTCTTTGGGCATCTGTTTCTATGACTGTGAAATAAAGGATTGAAAAGATTACCTTTAAGGTTCCATCCAGCTCTAGGATTCTAAGACTCCACTGTCAGCTCAATGACACCAGGGGCCACGTCTGCCTTGGGGATCTTAGAGTCCCACTTTTGACTCTACAGTGAATACAGTGCCTGGAACATGTTTTCATTGTTATTCAGTCGCTAAGCTGGATCCAAATCTACATAACTGCATGGACTACAGCAAGCCAGGCTCTGTCCTTGGGGATTACAGGTACTCAAAAAACACTTCTTGAATGAGAGAATAATTCTATTCGTGAGAGAATAATTCATGACCTTATACTTTACCCACTTGCAATTGCCAAATAGCACATTATTGACCACAAGGGTTTTGCAGAAACTAAAGCCTGTGACTGGCCATTTGTTAATATAAGTGAATATTGAAACGTCTCCAGTCAATAACATTTGGGTAACAAAAGACATAGGCTTCCCTGGTGGCTCAGACGATAAAGAATCTGGCTGCAATGCGGGAGACCAGGGTTCAATCCTCGGGTTGGGAAGACACTCTGGAGAAGGGAATGGTAATGCACTCCAGCATTCTTGCCTGGAGAATTCCATGGACAGAGGAGCCTAGTGGGCTGCAGTCCACAGGGTCACAAAGAGTTGGACACGACTGAGCAACTAACACTTTAACAAAAGACGTATTAATACATTTTCAGTCAATAATTTGATAGCAACAAATTGCATGAACTGTTAAATACTTTCTTCTTGTGTAATAGGGATCATTGATGGTTTCCTCCTCTCTGCCTCTCCCCCTCTCTTCAGCACACCCCCTTCAACACACACACACACACATACCCTCCCACTAAATAGACCCCAGACCTAGGACCTCCCGCAAACTTCCATTTTTCTGCCCTTGCACACTCTGCTCCTCTGCCCTTTGGTCCCCACAAGCCATCAACCTCTGTGAGTCCCCAAGCCCCACCCCATCGTTCCTCTCTTCAAGAACTAAAATGCTAAGTATTTTTATTTTAAGATGGAAGAAAATTAAAGCCTACAATTAGCACATTTTTCAACACATTGCCTAAACCACTGCTGTTTAGTGGAGCCAAGAACAAGTGCTAGTAAAGTTAACATGATTTATTAAATAGGAGAAGCCATCCAGAGCTAAGCTAATAGAGCAACCATATGTAAGGTCCACCTCCTCACGGGGTTAGCTCCATCAAGCAGGCTTTAATGAGGAAAGGCACTCGCCTCCCAAAGTCAAACTATGGATCGCAGCAAGGAGGGCAGAGAGCCGGATTTCAGCTATAAGACCTATGTGCTGTGTGACCCTGACTTAGTCAAACAACCTCTCTGAGTCTCAGTTTCCCAACCACAAAATAATGACAACCTCTGATATACCTCACGGGACAGTTAAGATCACACCAACATACACATGTTATATGTATATATGATAGTGTATATCATGTACATGCACTAATATGTGTAAAAACGTTTTCTAAATCAGAAAAGCTCTATGCTTTTAGTTTATTGCTTGCCATTTTTGTCCATCCATCTTTCTTTCTCCCTTTTTTTTTCTTTCTTCCTTCCTTCCTTTCCTTAGTTTGTAGAAGAAGACAAAACCCTGTTCTAACCCCTGTGGGTAGAAGAATGAACAGTGTGCGGTCCCTTCCTCACAAGCTCAGAGTCCAGCTGGGGACACCAGCATTATACACAGCTACAGGGTCATGGGCCACTACATAATGCTGTGCAGATGGGGGGAGGGTGTCCTGGTGACTCTCATGCACTCCTGTCACCAAGCCCTTGATGTAGGATTGTGTTGGCTGAGTAGCAGGGGAGCCTTTGTCTAACTGAACAAAAGTGATGCTGGTCTATACGTCAGCCTTTTAAGCACAGTTAATGTGAGTCAGCTCTTGAAAGTCACTCCTGAGCTGATAAATCAAGTCTCTGAATCTACAGAACTGAAGGCCATAGAGCAGAATGCAGCAAATCCACAAAGGGGATTGCTTCCTATGATGCCTGTAGTAGAGAAGTAACTGGCTTCTCTGGCAAGAGCCCTCCACCACCAAGTACTGTGTATGTAATCTAGCGCAAGGGTTCCTAGGCTGCCTTACAGGGCAGCTCCCACCGAAATGGGTTCGTGAACATTCTTTCCTGAAATACTTGTAAATAACAACAACAACAAAAAAGTAACTTTCAAACCCAAAATGTATCCTTAAAATAGTAGTTTCCTGAGTTCTTCATATATACCAGTGTTCCTTACAAATTTGAAAAAAAAAAAAAAATGGCTCATCTGTCAAAATGGAAAACACTCCAGGAATTTCTGCTCTAGAATAATCTATCGCATCTCAATTCAGATCCCCGAGAACTATGATGGCGCCAGTGGGATAGAGCTATCATGTTATGTGTCTGTCATATAACAAGGGGCTCAAACCACCTTGCCAAGGGTTCTCTTCTTCCTTTTGAACCAAGCATAGCACAGAAAGAGCCTTTCCTCACATTGTGAAAGGGGCACTGTTGGGCCTAGAATTTTATAAGCTCACAAGTTAGCATGTTCCTGGATGCTAGAAGATGACACAAGACTCCTGGATCAGAGACAAAGGATGTCACTGCTCCCAGCACAGCAAGCAGCATGAGCAGCAGCATGTCTGCATCTGTTTCTCTGGCCTCCAGTTTCCACGTGACAGTATAATAAGCCCAGATGGAGGCTTTACATCCAGTAAGTCCAAATTGCAGCTGAGGGACACTGAGCCTTGGGGAATCCACTACTTTTATAGCAAGAGGTAAGCCTGCCTGCCCTTTGTCCTTGAGGGAGATGTTACTTCATCCCTCAAGGGTGCTCACTGCAGACACAACTCTGAGATGTGTCCCAAGTAAAGAGGTCAGTCTTGCATTCTCAGCATACAGAAGTGTAATGATTCCCAGATATTTTTGTCCAGAGAAACAAACAGCATGGAGTTTAGAAAATGCATTGAAAGTTGTTCTTGAAATCAAAAAGTCAGTTTCTCTTAGATGTCACCCCACACTCCCAGCTTGATTTGACTCTGCCTTCTCAGAGAAGAGAACACTTTATCTCCTGCCTGTGCCATGACATAGTCCATATATGTGCCCTTTTTCAGCACCCCCTACCCACTACACACTCAGCACCATGAGGGGACGGGCCATGTCTTTGAAGCTGCTGTGCTTCAGAGCACCTCACACAGTATCAGGGCTCTACTGTGTGCCTACTGTCTGTTGAAAGAATTCGTGATTTAGAATATCTTATTTGAAGAGAGGATCCTGAGCCTAAGCAAACCCTACTCCTTCAATTATACCAGGGTTTGGCAATGACCATTGCTGCCACACCTGCACAGATCTACAAGGAGACCAGGGCTGGAAAGACGCAGATGCAGCCTGAGGCCACTTGAAGGCTTTTCCACCCTCCCCCCAAAAGCTATCCCCACTTCCTGAATGCACACTCTCAGCCAGCACACACCATCCAGTCTGCTGATCTCTGCCGACTGTGCCAGATTTAAAAGATGATTGGAAACAAGGGACGATATCCTGGACAGAAAGGAAGACCAGCTACTGAATCCTTGTCTCCAACACTGGACATTTCCAATGGACCTAGGAATTGGAAGTCTACTTGGAGGATCTGGGTTTTTATCCATATAAAAGATCACATGGGGAGACTTCTCTGGTGGTCCAGTGGTTAAGACTTCACTTTCCAATGCAAAAGGTGCAGTAGGTTCGATCCCTGGTCTGGGACCTAAGATCCCACATGCCTCACTGCCAAAAAAAAAACAGAACCCAAAAAACCACAGAAGCCATAATTGTAACAGATTCAACAAAGATTTTTAAATGGCCCACATAAAAAAAAAAAAAAAAAAAAAAGGTCATTTGGTATTTTTCCAGAAGGGAAAAAGGAGATTATGAGCTGGAATAAAGGATCTCATTTCCAGCAGAGTCACTATGTAACTATACCATTTCAGCCTTTGGAATCCTATGTTATCAAATGCCCAGAGAAAGATTCTGGAGAAAGAGGATTGTTTTAAACTGGCCCTCTTGGCCTTCCACAGCTAATCATTCTCCCAGGACGTTACCCACAGCCCTTTCCCCTCCCAGCGATATCTGCCCCTCCAATCTCACTAGGAAATCCAGGCCAGCTGGTGATTTCAAGCTCCTTTATCTACTGTGATAAGGAGTATCCCAGCATGCCGTGGGGCCCCAATGCCAACTCCTAGGTCACAATGCCAAGTGAAATCATAAAAAGTTGCCATGTGGGCCTGTCCCAACACCCTCAAAAAGGAAGAGCAAACAATGGCTTACCAACAATACTCATGTGCATTCACTTGAGATGTCTCATTCCCAGGCCAGGCTCCCAGATACACACAATTCCCACTCCTTTCAAAAGGAGATGACGTTAGATGAATGGTTTTTCAGGCCAAGCCTTTAATTGTTTATTTGCTATCAGTATTTTATTTTTATAGTTCTGATGAATCTGATGTCAACTCTTGATAGGAGGGGACTGACTAGCTAGAAAATAAAAAGCATGGATTTAGAATCAAAAGGCAATGAGTCTCGATCTCCTTTTCCATTCCTACTATTACAGTTGAGGTGCTTTGACCAATAATGTTTCTGAGCTTCAGTTTAATTATTGTAAAATGGTATCAACAACACGTATTATCAGTCTATTGTGGAAATTAAAATTAATAACCCATAAAAATAATAAATAAATGTTTGTTCCATTATCTAATGTTCTGTGACTTGACAAGGACCCCCACATCCCACATGGTGTGGCCAAAAAATAAATAAATTTATTTTTAAAAAACCAAGTGATTGGAAAAAGAAAAATGTCAGGTATGACTCCTCTGCTCAGAGCCCAGCAATGGCCAAAGACAATGTCCTCATGGCAGTGTCAGAAGGTAGTACCTAGCTTTCAGGAGCCCTCCCGTGACCTCCTCTCCTCCATGCTCCTGCTCACTCCCTCCCTCCCTCCACACCAGCTCCCTGATGGTCCTCAGACACTCTGGGGGCAGGGGCCTCCTCTCAAAGCCCTATGGCTCACTCTTTCCCTGGTTCCAGGTCCTTGCATAAATATCTTCTCACTGAGAACTTCCTTGACCACCTGTTTAGACTTAAACTCTAGCATCCCTTCTCCTTTCCTGCTTTGTTTTTCTTCCTTTTGCTTGGTATCATCCATCACTCCCTATAATTTACAGATTTACTTTATTATCTGCCTCCCCCTTTAGCACAGAACCCCCATGACAGCAGGTAGTTCCATGAGGTCTTGTCCATTGCTGTACCCGCAGCACCTAGAACACTGTCTGGCACAGAGTGAGTGTTCAAGATATCTTTGTTGAATGGATCAATGAATGGATGATACTTTGCCTCAAAGGTAGTGATTGCAACATTTAAGGGCCAGGCAGAGATGAAAGAACCAGTCAAACTGAGAAGAGTTGTGTCAAGGGTGAGAGTAGAGGAGAGGGTGATATTCTAGAAGGCAAGTGGTCATGAGGTTCAAATGCCACAGAGAAAGGGATGATACAAGAGGAGGAATGAAAAGCGAGGCTGGAAAGATGCATGCAAGAATATGGCTTGAAGACTTCCCTGCGAAAACCTGTACAAAAATATTAAGTGACATTTTTGTTGTCATAACCATTTATCACAGTCTGATGAATTTTTCCATGAGGAAACGAACAATCTTTTGATCATAATAGCAATGAGAAGTGGTATCCTTGTCTAATTTTTTTCATGCTTCTATAAAAAGTTGCAGAATGCCTAACTTTATGGTGCCAGGAAGTAGGCAAATCTTACAGCACTCTGTAAATATTTCTCTATTATGAATGCTGCTACGTGGGGCTTCTTTGGTGGCTCAGATGGTAAAGAACCCGCCTGCAATGCAGGAGATCTGGGTCTAATCCCTGGGTTGGGAAGATCCTCTGGAGAAGGGAATGGCAACTCCAGTATTCTTGCCTGGAGAAATCCATGGACAGAGGAGACTTGCAGGCTACCGTCCATGGGGTCACAGAGAGTAGGACAGGGCTGAGTGACTAACACTAACTAATGTGGGGCTGGTGACATTGAGAAGTATTATTAGTTGTTTAGACCCTTTTGAGTTCCTACAGGGGCATAATATCATGATTTAGGAAAGAGTTAACCCATAGTCATAAAGCACATTGGTTAAAAAAATCCCCTACTAATGACTGGGAGGCTCTTGTGCGTCAAGCACTTGTCCACCCCCTTTCAGCTTTCACACAATAGATACTCTTCAGAACAAGCCAGTGAGGAAATACCATCCTTCTAATATACAACAAGAGCTGGGGTCCTCAAGTCACATAGCCTGGCTTTTCATTCCTGTCCTGCTACTTACCAGCCATGTGGCCGTGGGCATACTTTTTGACCTCTCTGAGCCCTGTACTAACTGCAACTATCTCATGGGAACAGAGTGAGGATTAAAACAAAATAATATATGGAAAGTTCCCAACAGATTAAGTAGCTCACAATAAGCTCTCAGAAAATATTTTGTTATAACAATGAATGAGAATTGAACCTGAGAAAGCCCAGGTAAGTAATGTCCCCAAGGTATTCTAACCAGTAAGTGAGAGAGTCAAGATTTAAACCCAGGTCTTCTGTGCCCTGATATAATTCTTTTTCCTTGTCATCATAGATATCTCACCACAATTCCTAGCAACAGGGATGCATCCTTGTTGAATGTAAGAGCTAAGCAAGTCGGGAGGATCTTCTAAAACTCAAGGTGATATCAGATGGGGCTGTAATCCTTCAGGACTTCTATTGGTTTGGTACATTCAAAGGGCTCACCTACGTGTCTGGGGACTTGACAGGGAGAGCAGAATACTGGGCTTACAAGAGATTCTGGGACAGCTACAAAATACAGCACCAAGGCACCCACAGCTGACTCTTCGGGTACATGCATTTCCACCACCTTCACATGTGCTTTATGACAATCACCTAAGGTGTCAGTTCCTTGAAATTGAGAACTAATCTGCCTGGTTCATTGCTGGACCTGAAAAACTGTGCCTGGGATGTGGCACATGCTTAATAAATATTTGTAGATAAAGTTTATGGAAGGGAGAGAGGATAGAAGGCAAGAACGAGTGGAGGGAAGAGAAGGCAGGAAATGAGAAAAGTTCTCCCACTCAGGGTATGTTAATTAAAATTAAAGAATTAGAAGGAGGTGTTGCTTTGGGGCTGTGGAAGCCTGCCTCATGAAAACACAACCCAGAGACCACCTCCTTCCTCACCCACCCCAGAGAAGAGTAAAGACGGTATCTCCCATTTGACTCACAGAAACTGTGCTCTCCTTCACACCACCACCATTTTTCCTATTTATCAGTCAAATCAGATGAGCCCCAGAGGCCAGCCAATCATCCAACCTGAACTTGTCTATCCCTGTGGGTGTCCCCGCTAGAGTCAGACTCAATTGCTTCAGAATTTCTGGGGATGGAGCCAAGCATCAGAACTTCTTAAAGTTCATCCGTTAACTCCAATGTACAGCCAAGAAGCCAAGATTGAGAATGAGAGCCCTTTATCCAGAGAACTGAGAGCTTTTGGCAAATACACACACACACACACACACACACACACACACACACACACACACCTGTAAGTCTAGTTCTTAAAGCCTTTAGTGAAGATTGTAGTTCCTCATAATCTACACTCCTCTTAGCATCTCTTAGCTGTCTGTCTTCTCCACATTTAATTTTCATTAGGTTTGTACTTGTCATCTCTTCTGTCTGGGTGTAAATTCCTGGAGGAAAGGATTCACGCTTCCTCCATTTCGCAGGCTCCCAGAGCACCTGGCATGCATCAACACTCCATCTGCTCCTGACAGCACAGCAAGCTCCCAGGCAACAGGCCTTCAAATAGGTGCATTGACCAGAGGAGCTGGTCTTGGAGGAAATCCTGTGAGTATGTTTCCTACGGGGCTTCTGCTTCTCTCCTCTGACTCCTTCTTTTCCTCTGTTCTGATTCTGGATGTTCTCAGCTCCCTAGCAGAGTGAGGGAATCCTGGCTCAGAACCCAATTTCTCAGCACTGGGCTGTGTCCACCCCGCAGAGAGGCTGCTGCTCTAAATACATGCATCTGGGCATTTCAGCCTTGACCTACAGACCCACCTTGATCCTTGGGATGGCTTCAGGCCATTTGAACTGGCTCAAGAGGGAACCTGGAGGCTCAGACTCCCACGGTGAGGCAGCTAATAAGATGAAAGGAAGGAAGATTGTCTCACCAAATGGGAGCAACAGGGATCCTGGCCAAAATTCCCCATCGAAAACAGAAAAATCAATTTTGAATGGATTTGGACAGACAGTCCTGCCAGGACATCCCAGCAGCGGGTCTAAATACCAGCAGCAGACAAAGAGAATACATGTGGTTCTGTGGGATCACCATGGGCTACCAGAGCTGCCAGGGAACTGCACCCCTCCAGCTCAGCCCGCTCAACCCCAGCCTCTGACCCCCTCCTTCTCTACTGGGACCCTCTGGATGCCTGCATCCTTGTAACGTATCACCTACTCCTTCCTTCCCAAGGAGCAGATGTGCCACTACCCTAAGTGGAGTTACTTCTTGCACCGTGTGTTTCCTACTCAGCAGAAAAGAATGGATATATCCCAGACAGGCCCAAAACGGGTAAAGCTTTTGACCTTAAAGCTAAATTTACATGCAATCTCAGAAAACAGCTCTTTTTATATATTCCTTCCCAGCTTCCAGGTCTTGTTAGCTGTGGGCCACTGAAGAACTCCTCCTCTTCCCACCCTCCTTTGTGAACACAAAATCATTGCTATGCAAAGGATGGCAAATGGGTTTGCTCTCCAAGGCCAACTCCAATAGATTTATAATGTCTGCTGAGGTGCAGCCCTCCCCAAGGCTCAGTGGAAAATCACAGTTGATTAGTGATGTCTGCCACATGCCTGGAAAGGAGACATGCAGAGTGTTCACCTTGCTTTTATCAACTCAAGGAGAAGATTAAGGCTCCCCACTAGGGGAGAAGGAAGTCTCATCCAGATTAAATACACAATGATGGACACTGGGGCTACTGAAGTAAGTGTAGTGTGGCTTGGGTGGGAGGTCAAAGCAGAAATGACTCTGATTCTCTTCCATGGGATGGGCTCTTCCTCTTTTTCCTTAGTGACTAAGGAAATGAGATAACCCCCTTAGTGGAGGGCATCCTGCATCTCAGAGGACAAAGATAGGAGGAGAAAGAGGACAGGCATAGGTGGCTCTGGGAAAATGAGCAAAGGGAATTCTCTAGAATCCCATCTCAGCTGCCTGGTTAGAAAGAAGCCAGAGAAGAACAAGGGCCAGAGCTCTGGCCTTGTCACACTTTATCCTGCACAGATATCCCTAGATTTCTCAGTGGGATGGGGCCAGGGCCATTGGATTGTGAGAACTGCCATCCATACCACATAGCATGCAGGATTGTAGTTCCCTGACCAGGGATTGAACCCATATCCCCTGTAGTGGAAGCTCAGAGTCTTAAGCACTAGACTACCTGGGAAGTCCCTGGAAGGGCCTTACTGCAAAGGAGATGGAAAGAAATGGGCATCTTATCTGTGTTGGTGGGGAAGGGAGAATATTTTAAATACATTTTTCTAATCTATGCAAATCACCTAGAAAAATGGAGTGCACAACCTACAGGCCAGAGAAAGCCTTGTTATGTAAGAGTCCAATGGGGGAGAAGAATTTCAGAGCCACAACAAACCATAAGCTGGACCTGAGTTTGCAAAACAACTTCTGTTTTGTTGGTTGGCTTGTCCTCTTTTAAAGCAAAAACAATAACAAGAAGGCTGGACTGCTGCTAACTTTGATGCTATCTAAGAGCATTGGCTCTGCTCCTACAAGTTCCCCACTTGTCTGTGTCTGAGTAAAAATAAAATGAGAATACATTATCTGGGGTAGGAAACGAGGCATGACTTCCCATTATCACATGAGCAGATTAGCTAGACTCCAAAAGCAGGCTCCAAGGAAACAGAAACAGGATGTCCACATGTCAACAGGGAGGAAAGAGGGTCCAAAAGGTCCTAAGTGGGAAGAAGGAGTCAGATACCTTGGTGTCAGGGCTTCTCCTAAAAAGGGTCACCAGGGGACAATGGAGGATACGCTGGCCCAGGAAGCAGTAAAACTGGCCAAGAGATACAAAAGGGGACATCCAAACATGCCAATCAGGGGGCATGTTTGCCTTCATCTTACTTAGAAGCAGCCCTAAAAGCCCATTCCTCACCATGTCACTGCACATCCCCATGAAGTCTACTAGTATTGAAAGGAACCACTCTTGGGGTGACCTGTTTAAAGATGCTAACTTACTGTCTATTCATCAGAAATACAATGTTGTTGTTGTTCGGTCACTCATTTCATGTCCAGCTCTCTGTGACCCCATGGACTGCAGCACACCAGGCTTCCCTGTCCTTCAGGGGTATATGTGTATGTATGACTGAATCACTTTGCTATTTACCTGAAACTAACACAACATTGTAAGTCAACTTGTTATTCAGTCGCCAAGTTATGTCTGACTCTTTAAGACCCCATGAATGCAGCACACCAGGTTTTCCTGTCCTTCACCATCTCCCAGAGTTTGCCCAAGTTCCTGTTCACTGAGTCAGTGATGCCATCCAACCATCTCATCCTCTGTCACCCGCTTCTCCACCTGCCTTCAATCTTTCCCAGCATCAGCGTCTTTTCCAATGAGTTGGCTCTTCAAATCAGGTGACCAAAGTATTGGAGCTTCAGCTTCAACATCAGTCCTTCCAATGAATATTCAGGGTTGATTTCCTTTAAGAGTGACTGGTTTGTATTCCTTGATTTCCAAGGGACTTTCAGGTGTCTTCTCCAGCAACACAGTTCAAAAGTATCATTTCTTCAGCACTCTGTCTTCTTTACTGCCCACTATACTCAATATACAAGCAATTTTTTTTAAAGAATAAGAAGGGTTAATAAGGTTATCCGTATAAAGTGCTTAGCACTTTTTGGCACAGAGTAGGTGCTTAAATTTGGTTCAAAATTGGGAAAGGAGTATGTCAAGGCTGTATACTGCACCTTGCATATTTAACTTCTAGATAGGGTACATCATGCAAAATGCTGCACATGCTAGAATCAAGATTGCTGGAAGAAACATCAGTAACCTCAGATATGCAGATGACACCATCCTTATGGCAGAAAGCCAATAGGAACTAAAGAGCCTCTGATGAAGGTGAAAGAGGACAGTGAAAAAGCTGGCTTACAACTCAACATTCAGAAAATGAAGATCATGGCATATGGTCCCATCATTCATGGCAAATAGATGGGGAAACAATGGAAACAGTGACAGACTTTTTATTTTCTTGGGCTCCAAAATCACTGCAGGTGGTGACTACAGCCATGAAATTAAAAGACGCTTGCTCCTTGGAAGAAAAGCAATGACAAACCTACACAGTGTATTAAAAAGCAGAGACATCACTTTGCCAACAAAAGTCTGTATAGTCAAAGCTATGATTTTTCCAGTAGTCATGTATGGATGTGAGAGTTGGACCCTAAAGACTGAGTACTGAAGAATTGATGCTTTCAACCTGTGATGCTGGAGAAGACTCTTGAGAGTCCCTTGGAAAGCCAGCAGATCAAACTAGTCAATCCTAAAGGAACTCAACCCTGACTATTCTTTGGAAGGACTGATGCTAAAGCTGACGTTCCAATGTTTTGGTCACCTGATGTGAGGAACCAACTCATTGGAAAAACCCTGATGCTGGGAAAGATTGATGGCAGGTGGAGAGGGGGATGACAGAGGGTGAGATGGTTGAATGGCACCACCAATTCAATGGATATGAGTTTGAGCAAGCTCCAGGAGATGGTGAAGGACAGGGAAGCCTGGCATGCTGCAGTCCATGAGGTCGCAAAGAGTCAGACACAACCAAGCGACTGAACAACAAGGTGCTTAATAAATATTAACTATGAGGCTTAAAAATCTTAAGTGAAGAATGGGACACCATGGCAGGCTGTCAGGATGAACTTTGGTACAGAGCCCCTTTCAACCACCATCAAATTATCCTGAGCAGGGAGCTTTCATTAGAATCCATTATCAGAAAAATTATCTGATTGCCGGAAATAGACAAAAGAGGTTACTGAGCACATTTTCAGGGCAGTACTGGTCTTTAGTTTTTATTTCCCGGGCTATTTTACAACCCTGTAAGGGCAAAGGTTCACTTGCAGAATTTTGTCTGGTAGAGACGCAAACAATTTAAGACTGGGGAAGTAGATACCCCATAAGCTGTGATGTATGACCCTGTCGGACTTAAACCCAGCAATCTTTTAAATTACATGTACATACAATTACACATAATACATAATTATTATATAATACATATAGCTATATAATTGCATATTTGTATATAATTATATATAATTATAAACATATATAATTAATATTATATATTCTATTATTATATATTATCTATAATTAATGCATGTATGTATATTCCTAGTTTTTCAAACACTCTTGGACAGGTTTCAGCTTATTACTGGTTCTCTGATTAACGAATGAATGATGAGTTTTTTTCAATTTTAGAATCATGCTTGTTTAACCTTTTGAAAATTACACTTTTACACTATGCAGAGAAATAAGTCTTTCTCTGGGAGCCCAAATGAAGTCACGTGATTCCTGGCTGCCCAGAAACACCATTCAACCTTGAGTTGCCCACTGAGCAGCCCTGACCTGGCCACTGCCTCCAGCGCAGGCAACATGGGAGCTTCAGGACTTTAACTTCAGTGAGGGAAGTGGGACCACTGACAATATTCCCTCCCTGCTTCCAAACAGGGCTCCAGGTCAGAGCAGGAGCAAGACCAGCCTCACATAAAACTGACCGTCATGGAGATGATACCTAGGTTCTTAATTTGTACTGTGCTATGCTTCGTTGCTCAGTTGTGTCTGACTCTTTTCAACCCCTGGTGGACTGTAGCCCACCAGGCTCCTCCGTCCATGTGGATTCTCCAGGCAAGAATACTGGAGTGGGTTGCCATGCCCTCCTCCAGGGAATCTACCCAACCCAGGGATCAAACCCAGGTCTCCCGCATTGCAGGTGGATTCTTTACCAACTGAGCCACCAGTTCTTAATTTAGGTAAGTAACTATTAATAGATGCAAGATATTATCATTTACTGAGATGAAGAAGACTAGGAGAAATAAATTTGGAGGTAGAAGATTCAAAGAGAGAGTAGCTAATCTCCCAGTTCCTGATACATTTGGAAGCCTTTGGTACAACAGGGCTAGAATTACACAGAGGGGAAGTTTGATTCGTCTTATCAGCCCAGTTTTCTGTAGTGGACTTCTTTCATCTACTAAAATCTTTGCATTTTGGAAGGTGCATTTGCCTTGTGCTCACCTTACAAACAGCTGAATGCCTGAGTCAAGAGACCATGGGGTGAGTTTTGCCATTGTTCAGTGAGTACCTGTTTCATCAACATCTCCTCTCAGAATGCTGGTGCTTTGCTCATTTATATGGAGTACAGTCTTGTGCCTTATGCCTGGTGATATCAACCTCTTCAGAGAGGGCAGTGTAACTCTTTGCTTTCATCTGTTTGTTTGTTCTGTCACTACCACTCTGTTTATTTGTTCGCACTGAAGTTTGAATTGCTTAAAAGTTTAGCATCATCTTTGCAATTCAAGAGAAAAATCTTCATGTCTTCACTGTGCTCTGTGTAATGGATTAATGAAAACAAGTACACAGCCATACTATGCAGAGGAAGATGTGAAGGGCAATGCTTTTTAGGCTAACTTAACAAATGAAGCAGTTTTGTCCATTTTGATGTGATTTGCAGGTTGTCTTATTTTTTGTCTTTTTTTTTTTAGCAGGATGGAAGTCAATTTGAGGACTGGAATTAATGGTGTTTTTCAATTTCAGAGGATTCCCCCTATGGTGAGGGATTTTAAGAAAAGAATTGCGCTTATAGAGTAGAGAACCATTTTGGCTGTCAGAGGGTGTCAGTAAAGGCAGTCCCCAGGTCAGGTCCCAGAGGTTTGTCCCACACCTCCTGGCGGGGCTAGGACCAGATGCTGTGCCCACGTCATACTGAAGATGTCAGGTGAAATCCCAAAACATTGAGCCTCATGACAACTGTGCCTTGTTAGCATTGGTTCCAACTTCCTCCCTAGACTGTCAGTTCCCAGGAAATTAGTGACAAGAAGTAGGGCTCCTGACAGTGGGCCTTTGTAAGCACTTAGCACAGTGTTAGTTAAGGCTAGCTGTTTTCATTCAAAAGGAGAGGAAAAGTTACATATTTAGATGCAGATGTAAATATGGATGACACAACATTCACAAATGGAAAAAAAATACTAGCGGAAGTAGAAACAAAGCATTGGCAAAAGTTACCTCTGGGGACTTCCCTGGTGGTCCAGCAGCTAAGAACCCACTTAGCAACGCAGGGGACACGGGTTTGGGGAGCTGGGATCCCACGCGCTGCAGAGCAACCAAGCCCATGTACCACAACTGGGGAGTCTGTGTGCCCCAGTGAAAACCCCACGTACTGCAACTGACACCCGACACAGCTAAATACACGCATAAAAAGAATCTCTCTGTGTAATAGCACAGCAGTTAATTTTCTCTTTTATTTTTGCTTTTAACTATTTTCTGTGATGAACCATGTGTTCATTCCTTAGAACTAGAACCCAGCCAGAGTGATAGAAGTCATTCCAAAGATTAGATAAGGTCTAACATCTTGCCCACAATCACTCTGACTCTTCTCATTTGCTCTCTTAGATGAAGCAAGTTGTCATGTTGGAAGCTGACCTATAGAAAGACCCATTTGGCAGGAAACTCCAGCCAGCAAGGAACCGAGGCCCTGAGTCCAGCAGCCACAGAAGCTGAATCCAACCAACAGCTGGGTAACTTAGCTGGGAAGTGAGTCCTCCCCCAGTCTAACTCTGAGACCACTCTAGCCTGACCCCTGGATTGCAAACTTACCAGAGACCCTGCACCCAAGGATCAGTTAATTTACACCTAGATGCTTGATCCGTGAAAACTGGGAAAGAAATACTGGTTGCTTGAAACCACTACATTTTGGCTACACAATAATAGGAAACTAAAAATATATATATAAACTAGTGATGATGGGAGGATTGCAAGGATTATTACAATATTAAATTAGTCCCATAAAATGTTTAGAACAGGTCCTGTCATATAATAAGCATTATATACACTTTGCTCTGAGATATTATAAAGCACTGATGCCCTTGGTACCTACAGAAGGTTCTAACTGCTTTCTCCATCACCAAATGGTCCTAGCCTCCTCTGCATCCTGAAAGGTTCCCTCTCCACCTTCCTGTCACTTAACTGCCATTCCTAGTTGGTGTCAATGTGTCTGCTTCTGGCCGTTCCTCCTCTCTCTGATAAAATAACTTTTCAAAAAGCTGCTTTTAATCTTCCATAGGTTTTAAATTAATAAATAAACTTGTTATGAAGTAACTAAACTCAAAATAACTGGGCTGTGATTTAGGGTCTGGGGAGCTCTCTAATAAGCACACTGCAAGGCTGTTTCTCTTTGCTTTAATACCATCCTTTTTGAGGCTCAGAGGCCCTTGCTGCTTCTAGTTTCTCGGCTCTGTTGTAGTCAGTTGAGGCCACTAGATTTAGGAGACATCTCTGACTTTCTACCTCAAGATGCATACATTCTACATCCACTAGGTCATGGATCGCAGCTCTGATTTTACTCATCCCCAAGCTTGGTGCCTCCTAGCCCGATCCAGAGTTTATTTATTTCAGCCAAAAAAATATCCTTTGTTTTTAATGCCTCAGTTTAATCAAATTTAACTTCTGTCATTGGCTAACAAGAGTCCTCAGGGATTAAGGAGTACACAGGGATTAAGGGAGACTTGCTGTAGGAAGAGAAGATTAAAAGGAGATCCAGGGGATAAGTTGACTGTAAATGAGTGCAGGAGAAAAGGGATTGGAAGGTGGTTTACAGCAAAAGGAACAACTCCTGTGAATTCCCCGAGGTGGGAGAGAGCAAAGCAAGTTTGAGAAATAGAAGTAAAGTCAGTGTGGCTGGAACTCAACACATGAGGGAGGAGGGCACTAGAAGTGGCAGGGCCAGGGCATGCTGGCTTTGACACGCCGGGTACGAGTTTGGGTTTCAATCTAAGGGCACAGGCCAAAGAATAAAGGGTTGTAAGCCAGGGGTTAGCCAACAACGGCCCTGAGCCATGTCTGGCTCCCAGCCTGTTTTGGTAAATACATTTTTATTGGAACATAGCCATGGCCATTCATTTACATATTTTCTATGGCTCTTTTCACACCATGATGGCAGAGTTGAGTGGTTGTAACAGACATCACAGAGCCTGCAATGTTGAACATATTTACTACATGACCTTTTACAGAAAAAGTTGCTGACCTTTGTTTCAAGCTTGTGGGTTCTATGATCGGATCTGCATTCTACACAGATTCTGGCAGCCAGTTGAGAACCTTGATGTAGGGATGGATTTGTTACCACTTCCCCTTCCGTTCCAGCCCAGATGGGGCTACAGCATGGTGAACTATGTTGGTGTGAGAAAGAGCAGGAGGAAGACAGAGGAGAGGCGCGTGGTGTGGATGATAAACACACAAGTGAACTGGACCCTACATTTTTAATAAGCGAAGAGCATTTTGGAGAGTAAGAGAGATAAATAGAGTTATTTTTTTCCCTTTCATTGATATCACAGAAAATGTGCATGTGTGCATGCTCAGTTACTCTGTGGTTTCTGACTCTTTGCAACCCCCTAGACTGTAGCCCTCCAGGCTCCTCTGTTCATGGGGTTTTCCAGGCAAGAATACTGGAGTGGGTTGCCATGCCCTTCTCCAGATCTTTCCAACTCAAGGATCAAACCCAAGTCTCCTGTGTCTCCTGCATTGGCAGGCAGGTTCTTTACCACTGACCTACCTGGGAAGCATCAAAAATGGGGTGGCACGTTAAGTACAAAAAACCTAAACTGAGTTAGTAGCTCAAATGCACAACAGGGACTTCCCTGGAAGTCCAGTGGTTAAGACTCTGAGCTTATAGAGAAGAGACTTGTGGACACAACGGGGGGAAAGAGAACATAAGACAAGTTGAGAGAGTAGCACTGACGCTTATACACTAATGTGTAAAATAGATGGCTAGCAGGAAGTGCTATATAACACAGGGAGCTCAGCGTGGTGCCCTGTGATGACCTAGATGGGTGGGATGGAGGGTTGGTGGGAGGGAGGCTCAAGAAGGAGAGAATATATGTATACATGCATATGGCTGATTCACACTGTTGTACAGCAGAAACTAACAACGTTGTACAGCAGTAATCCTCCAGTTTAAAAATAAACTAATTAATTAGAAAGAGACCCCAGCTTCTAGTGCAGGGGGTACAGGTTTGATCCCTGATCAGGGAACTAAGATCCCACATGCCACATGGCACAGTCAAAAAGAAAAGAAAAATCTATTCCTCCAGGCCTGATGTCTATGTGTACAAGGACCCACTTGCCCTGGACAATCTCCAAGCTGCTACCAGTCTAAGTGTGCTGAGCTTCCGTGATCAAAGGGAGAAAAGTCACAAAGGTATTAAAAAGATGACACTGGCTTAGGTCTTTCTTAGGTTTCCTTAGGAGCAGTCATTTGCTAGGAAAACAATTATTATCCTCTAATTTTGGTTAGGAGCGGTGGGGGTGAGAGAGAAAATGTGAAGCCAAGGGGAGTTGTTCCTTTAGGACAGCTGGCTGAGAACCAAAGTACAAAGTTGTCCACAAACTTCTCGAATCAGTGTGAGACTTGAAAGAGAGCAATGTGCTGGCAGCGTGGGCCGGTCTGCCTTGCCAGAGTGGAATTGAAACCATCCGTCCACCTCCTGCAGACATCACCCACTGGAAGGATGTTCTTATAAATCCTCTCCTCCACAACCCCCTCCCTCTTCCCCTTCTCCTTCACTCCCCAAACCAGAGGAACTTAACAAAAACAGAAGGAACTCATCTCTCCCCAGAGCTGGAAGAAGAAGGGAAACAAAAATACACCAAGGATGCAAATGAGCCCTCTGGTCACTACTGCTCAAGCTCCTGTGGACTCTACCTTTGTGGTCTATTTGATCCAGGTCACCCTGAGTGGTACAAAATCCATGGATGCTGGGGTAAACTCCACGGTGCCCATAACAACAGGAGATGCCCGATCAGGCTGCCCTTTACCTGAGCTACTCCACCCACTCCCCAGCCAAAGAATTCCAGGTTGATTTATGAAAATCTGACTTCAATCTAGAGCACCTCCCAAATGAGCCCAGAGAAAAGATAAAAAGCTCCATCCTGGGTTGAAAACCAAGGCTAAATCACGCTACAGAAGTGGAGCGGGGAGTTCTTATTCTGGACAGATCCCACTGTTTCCACGGAGAGGTCCTGACCTTGATAGTCAAGATTCTCCACAATTTGACCCAACTCTCCCAACTTTGTCCTTTTCAGTCCCAACACAAACACTGTCAGATTTCGTCCCTCATCCATGCCATCAATATCCCAGCTCCCATCATTGCTCCAATTAGAAAGTACTTCACCCTCACGGGTCCCTCCCTATTCAGGAAAAAGTTTACACCTGTAAAGAGAAAGAGTCTCAAAAAGCTCAGAAACATTTCAATCCTCTAGGCAAACAAATTTCATTAGGTTAATACAACAGTATGCATGCTCAGTCACTCAGTCGTGTCCAACTCTTTATGAACTCCTAAACTGTAGCCCAACAGGTTTCTCTGTCCATGGGATTCTCCAGGCAAAAATACTGGAGTGGGTTACCATTTCCTCCTCCAGGGGATCTTCTTGACCTAGGGATTGAACCCGAGTCTCCTGCATCTCCTACACTACAAGCAGATGCTTTACCACTGAGCATACTATACCTCAGTTAAAAAAAAAAAGTCTGAACTAGGTCCATATATTAAAAAGATATCCATGTAAATATTACCATTGTGGATAATTTTTTCTTTGGAGAGGAAGACAAGGAGACTGTCCTTGACTGTTTCTTGAGATAGGTCAACATTTAACAACTGATAGAGGTGAACAAAGGCTTCCCAGGTGGCGCTAGTGGTAAAGAACTGCCTGCCAATGCAGAAGACACAGGAGTTGTAGGTTCAATCCCTGGATCAGGAAGATCCCCTGGAGCAGGGCGTGGCAACCCACTCCAGTGTTCTTGCCCATGGACAGAGGAGCCTGGAGGCCTACAGTCCATAGGGTTGCAAAGAGTTGGACACAACTGAAGCAACTTAGCACTCAGAGGTGAATGATGGGGCTGGTGCAATGGGACGACCCAGAGGGAGGGTATGGGGAGGTAGGAGGGAGGAGGGTTCAGGACGGGGAACACAGGTATACCTGTGGTGGATTCATTTTGATATTTGGCAAAACTAATACAATATTGTAAAGTTTAAAAATAAAATGAAATTTAAAAAAAAAAAGAGGCGAATGAGTCTTTAAAAAACAAGAAATTTGAGAGAAATTTTTTAAAAGAGATGATTTAGTGGAAGCAATGGAAAGTGTTTCAGAAAGGAATTAGCACTTGGCTCTAACAAACATTGAATGAAGCACAAGATGACAATATTTTCAAACACCGTTGAATTTAAAAATACAAAGGCCATTGATGACTTAGAGGCCACTGATGACTTTGGCAAGAAGTATTTCTGTTGTATGTAATAGGCTACCAACTACACTGAAGCTGAAGAAATAGCTAATTACCAACAAATATATAATATTCAGATCTATAGAGGAGAGCTGTATGTGAACAGATACTTGGGTGGCTAAATCACACTTTGGGAACTATACCTTGTGAAACAAGTATTTGTCATAAAAAAATACTTCTATAATTTAAAAATTCACTTATAACTACATTCTCCAACTTTGAATATTTTTGAAATATATGTATTATAATATTGCATCCCAAAAATAAATAAATAAGTTGATAGCACCTGTAGTAAACTGAATCAGTTCAGTTCAGTTCAGTCACTCAGTCGTGTCCGACTCTTTGCGATCCCATGAATAGCAGCACTCCAGACCTCCCTGTCTATCACCAACTCCAGGAGTTCACTCAGACTCATGTCCATCGAGTCAGTAACGCCATCCAGCCATCTCATCCTCTGTCGTCCCCTTCTCCTCCTGCCCCAAATCCCTCCCAGCATCAGGGTCTTTTCCAATGAATCAACTCTTAGCATGAGGTGGCCAAAGTACTGGAGTTTCAGCTTCAGCATCATTCCTTCCAAAGAAATCCCAGGGCTGATCTCCTTCAGAATGGACTGGTTGAATCTCCTTGCAATCCAGGGGACTCTCAAGAGTCTTCTCCAATACCACAATTCAAAAGCATCAATTCTTCAGTGCTCAGCTTTCTTTACAGTCCAACTCTCACATCTATACATGACCACTGTAAAAATCATAGCCTTGACTAGATGGACCTATGTTGACAAGGAATGTCTCTGCTTTTGAATATGCTGTCTAGGTTGGTCATAACTTTCCTTCCAAGGAGTAAGCGTCTTTTCATTTCATGGCTGTAGTCACCATCTGCAGTGATTTTGGAGCACAGAAAAATAAATTCTGACACTGTTTCCACTGTTTCCCCATCTATTTCCCATGAAGTGATGAGCTTTAAGTCAACCTTTTCACTCTCCTCTTTCACTTTCATCAAGAGGCTTTTTAGTGCCTCTTCACTTTGTGCCATAAGGGTGGTGTCATCTGCATATCTGAGGTGATTGATATTTTTCCTGGCAGTCTTGATTCCAGCTTGTGCTTCTTCCAGCCCAGCATTTCTCATGATATACTCTGCATATAAGTTCAATAAGCAGGGTGACAATATACAGCCTTGACGTACTCCTTTTCCTATTTGGAACCAGTCTGTTGTTCCATGTCCAGTCCTAACTGTTGCTTCCTGACCTGCATGTAGGTTTCTCAAGAGGCAGGTCAGGTGGTCTGGTATTCCCATCTCTTTCAGAATTGTCCACAGTTTCTTGTGATCCACACAGTCAAAGGCTTTGGCATAGTCAATAAAGCAGAAATAGATGCTTTTCTGGAACTCTCTTGCTTTTTCCATGATCCAGCAGATGTTGGGAATTTGATCTCTGGTTCCTCTGCCTTTTCTAAAACCAGCTTGAACATCTGAAAGTTCACAGTTCACGTACTGCTGAAGCCTGGCTTGGAGAATTTTGAGCATTACTTTACTAGCATGTGAGATGAGTGCAATTGCGCAGTAGTTTGAGCATTCTTTGTCATTGCCTTTCTTTAGGATTGGAATGAAAACTGACCTTTTCCAGTCCTGTGGCCACTGCTGAGTTTTCCAAACTTGCTGGCATATTGAGTGCAGCACTTTCACAGCAACATCTTTTAGGATTTGAAATAGCTCAACTGGAATTCCATCACCTCCACTAGCTTTGTTCATAGTGATGCTTTCTAAGGCCCACTTGACTTCACATTCCAGGATGTCTGGCTCTAGGTCAGTGATCATACCATCGTGATCATTGCAGCGGGCAGCTGCAATGGCGCACAAGCATGGCCGAGAGGAGCTACCCCACGTCCAAGGTCAGGGGCAGCAGCCAAGAGTGCCAGGCTGCGACAACGCAGGAATGGCTGAGAGGAGCTACCCCTCGCCCAAGGCCAGGGGCGGCAGCCGAGAGGAGCTACCCCGCATCCAAGGAGCGGTGGCTGTGCGGGCGCAGGAGGGCCTAAAGGAGCTATTCCACGTTCAAGGTCAGGAGGGGCGGCAGTGAGGAGATACCCCTTGTCCAAGGTAAGGAGCGGTGGCTGCGCTTTGCTGGAGCAGCCGTGAAGAGATACCCCACGTCCAAGGTAAGAGAAATCCAAGTAAGATGGTAGGTGTTGCAAGAGGGCATCAGAGGGCAGACACACTGAAACCATAATCACAGAAAACTAGCCAATCTGATCGCATGGACCACAGCCTTGTCTAACTCAATGAAACTAAACCATGCCCGTGGGGCCACCCAAGATGGGCGGGTCATGGTGGAGAGGTCTGACAGAATGTGGTCCACTGGAGCAGGGAATGGCAAACCACTTCAGTATTCTTGCCTTGAGAACCCCATGAACGGTATGAAAAGGCAAGTAAACTGAATAGTGGTCTCCAAAAGACACATTCGAGGCCTACCTGGTACTTGTGAACATCAACTTATTTGGATGGAAATAGGCCCTTTGCAGCTGTAATCACGTTACGGATCTCCAAAGGAGATCATCCCACGTTTCAGTAGGACTCTAAAAAAATCCAATGGAGAGTGACCTTCCAAGAGAAAAGAAGACACAGACACACACAGAAGGAAAGGCCACGTGAAGACAGAGACTAGAGTTAGGCAGACTCGAATTAGGCAGCCAAGAATTGCCAGCAGCCGCCAGTCCATGGGGTCACAAAGAGTTGGACATGACTGAGAACACACACACAGACACACACACACACGCACACACACACCAGAAGCCAGAAGAGAGGCATGACTCCTCCCTTGGAACTTCTGCTGCTGCTAAGTCACTTCAGTCGTGTCCGACTCTGTGCGACCCCATAGACTAGAGGGAACTAACCCTGCTGACACCTCAATTCTGGACTTCTTGACTCCAGAACTGAGAGAGAATAGATTTCTGTTGTTTAAGCTGCCAAGTTCATGCTAATCTGACCACCCTCAAAAATTATCACAATACCCAAATATGTGTCTGAACTCTCTGGCCTCTCTCTCAGTTCCAGACTAATATCTGAAACTGCCAACTTTACATCTCACCTAAACTCAACATGTCCATGATTTAATTAAACATTTTATCCACCTGCATCGGTCAGCTTTCTCCAGAAAAACCGAACCAATAGGATAAATAGGGAGACATATTAGAGGACATGTATCATGGGAACTGGCTTATGCAGTTTTAGAGTCCAGGAAGCCCCAGAAGCTGCTCTCTGAAAGCTGGAAAATGAAGAAAACCGATGGAACCATTTAGTCCAAATCCAGAGCCCTGAGAACAGAGAATCCACTGGTGTAAGTGCCAGATCTGAAGCCCTGAGAACCAAGAGCTCTGATGTCCAAGGACAGGCAAAGATGGAGATCCCAGCTCAAGAAGAGAGAGAGAGTTTGCCCTTCCTTCACCTTTTTGTTCCATTCAGACCACTAACAGGTTGCATGATGCCCACCCAACTGGTGAGGACAGATCTCTTTATTCAGTCTACTGAATCAAATGCCAGTCTCTTCCAGAAACACAGAAACACCCAGAAAGAATGTTCTACCAGCTAGCTGGGCACCCCTTAGCTCAATCAAGTTGATACATAAAGGCTTCCCTGTTGGCTCAGATGGTAAAGAATCTGCCTGCAATGAGGCAGACCTGGGTTTGATCCCTGAGTCAAAAACAGCCCTTGGAAAAGGGGATGGCAATCCACTCCAGTATTCTTGCCTGGAGAATCCCATGGACAGAGAAGCCTGATGGCCTACAGTCCAGGGGTCGCAAAGAGCTAGACACGACTGAGCAACTAACAATCTGCCCCTTGTCAACTTGACACCTATGTGCATCTCCCTAAACCATACTTAATCTCCAAATAAAGACATTAACAAGGTCATAATTCCACCTAATGACTGAAAATGCACTAACCCCTTTCCCAGAAGGGAAATTACCATGGTCCATAACTAAGGTTGATGGAAAACGATGGAAAAAAGTCCAAGTATTGTTAACTTTATATCATAGTCTTTAAGTTATAGGAGACTAAAGAGTGATTTTCTCTCTTTAAGAGACACCTACAGAGATCCCCTATATTTCAGATATACTCTTCCTCCTCTTCATTGTGGAGTTGTAGTCCAATGGCCCCCTGATCATCAGGACCCATCACCCTCATCAACACAGTAACTCCCTTCCTTATCTGTTGATTAAAGAGGCATGAAGAGCCCAAATTAGCTTGGCGGCCGTCTCAACTTCCAGTTCAATGAATCATTGTTGTGTCTCCTGTTGGAAGCATTCCTCCTCATGGAACTATGACCTCTAGGCCAGTAGGGGCCTAAAGTTGCAAGAACAGGAAGCTAATTTTTGCTTAGCAGGTCACTAGGGGTAATAGTGAGAGGAGCCACTCCCATCTTGATTCCCAAATCTGTGGATCCTGGCTATCACAGAAACAGTACCATATTTGGGATGCAGATTCAGAGCATACACAGATTTCTGGAGATACTTATCCCAGCCCTGCAAGGTTTTGCCACCTATCTGGTGCTGTAACTGGGTCTTCAAAAGACCATCCCACTGTCCAATCAGGCCAGCTGCTTCATGATGGTGGGGAACACGGTGAGACCAGTGAATTCCATGAGCAGGGGCCCTGCTTCTTTCACTGTGAAATGAGTTTTTGATCCAAAGCAACACTGTGTGGAATATGAAGATGGTGGATAAGTCATTCTTCAAGTCCACAGATGGCAGTTCTGGCAGCAGCTTTATGTGCAGGGAAGAAAATTTTGTAAACAGAAGGTCTATTGCAGTATGGACAAATGCAGCCCCCTCCATGATGGAAGAAGTCCAATGTAACCAACTTGCCACCACGTAGCTGGCTGATCACGTAGGGCACTGATGCCATACTAGGGCTCAGTGTCGGTTTCTGCTTTCAGCAGGCTTGTCTAACAATCAAGGACCCTGACAATAAAATGGCAATAATGTCATGATCTCCCTGATGGCAATGACTGTGGGTTTTCTTTCCATATCCTCAATATCTAGTTTATAGCCAGTCTCATAGACACTGCTCAATGAGTGTTTATTGATAGAATGATTAGATGTTTTTAGATACCAATTAGCAACACAGCTATTCTGAAGAGTCCTCAGAAAGTACTGCCACTTGACAAGGATTTTAAACTTAGGGCCTTGGGCAACATACAATTACTATTCCTGTGTGCTGGTTTGGGCTTCCAATAGCTAGATTTCCTCTTTTTCCTCTAGGGAGTGTCACCATCCCCCACACCCCACCCCCACCTCATTCTTTGTGCTTTGGGTGGGACACAGAGTGAATATCCACCCCTGATTGGACATGTGACATAAACCTGACCAATCAAAATAACACACCCTCCTGGTCACAGTAACCAGCATGATGATCAGAGATGGGCCTGTGACCCAATCGTGGAAATTAAATGATCAGAGCTAATCCTGAGCCTTTGGTTTGAGCAATCAGAGAAGAGTTGATGAAAGCCATACTGTCTTCCTCTGGTCTTGGGGAAATGAGGTTGCAAACCAGGAGTGGCCGGATGCCATCAAGAGGGGAAGGCTTCTGACAGTAAAATGAACCCAGAGGAAGAAGAACCAAGAGAAAAAGGGAAACCAGGTCTTAATGACATTTTTTAAGCCACCAGATCTAGCTATGGGCTTCCCAGGTAGCTCAGTGGTAAAAGAATCTGCCTGCCAATGCAGGAGATGCAAGAGACTCAGGTTCGATCCCCTGAAGGAGGGGGACCAAGATGATCTCCTGAAGGAGGAAATGGCAACCTACTGCAGTTTTCTTGCCTGGAGAATTCCAAGGACAGAGGAGCCTGGTGGGCTGCAGTCCATGGGATCACGAAGAGTCAGACACAACTGAGCAACTTCGCTTTCACTTTTCACTTTCATGCACTGGAGAAGGAAATGGCAACCCACTCCAGCGTTCTTGCCTAAACAAACATAAGTTGGGTTTTCCAGAAAACTTGAGGGCCATAAGTGAGGTTTTCCATCATTTGCAGCAAAGAGGGCCATTAACTGCAACTCTATCTTCTGAATACATCTGAATTTGTTGATGCTTTGAACTTGAGAATTCCAACTTTAATACATTATACCAAGTAATTAATGATGCAAGTCTAAGGACACCAAAGCAGGGATCCCAAGTATACAAAGACCCCTTGGGTGACATATGAGATAGGTCAGAGAACTAGGGTGATGGCTGTGAAACTTCCAAGGACTCAAACGCTTAGTTAATTGTATCTGAAATTCAAACATCTTCAGGAAGAAGTCACATTTACCTGGCTCAGATGGTGAAGAATCTGCCTGCAAGGCAGGAGACCCCGGTTAGATCCCTGAGTTGGGAAGATTCCCCTGGAGAAAGGAGTGGCTACTCACTCCACTATTCTTGCCTGGAGAATTTTATGGACAGAAGAGCCTGGCAGGCTACAGCCCACAGGGTCGCAAAGAGCTGGATGCAACTGAGTGGCTAACATGTTCAGTTTTTCACTTTTCAGAATCCATACAGTCACTCCTGTTTCCATGATAACACCCAGTGAGTCCCCATTAATTGGCCCCTATTTATCCTCAATCACTGGCTGCTGTGAGATATTTATGCTGGCGTTTTAGTCAGGAAGACATTAGCCGGGCCTAATTGCGCAGACTGTGTTTAACAGACTGCCTGCGCTATCAGATAGCTCAGGAAAGAAAACAATAGAAGGCTTACAGTGCAGCTCTAGGAATGTCAGGTATGTAGTCATAAAATCTAATAATTTCAGAGCAAGGAGAGCCTTAGATGAGCCGCTAATCTCCCCTATGGCCTGAAACACTAAGTGACCCAAGCTGACTAATGAAAGGCTGAACTCCTTTCCAAATGTTAAAAGATAGTTTCTGAAAAGCTAGCAATCACGATTCTCGTGCAAATATAAAATAAACACACGTCAAGGATTTTATTCTATTCATCAAGTAATGAGGGCACCCTAAGGTGTTCAATTGGTTCAAAGGAGACGTCAAAGAGCAGACACACATGTAGGCAATCAGAAGTGCTGATTGCATTTCAGAAAAGCTAGAGCGAGTTTGTTACGAGATGCAAGACCGGCTTCCTCCACCAGACGTTCATTTGCATTGAATGTGGACAAGAATCTTTTACATTATTACGGGGTCTTTTTCAACTTACAGACTTATGAAACAGCTCAGAGACAATGAAAGGTGCAATCCCTATACATAAAATTTTAAAACTCATAGAACTGGAGACCACCCAGCATTTCTTTTATTTTTTAAATTAATTTTTGTTGAAGTATAGTTGCTTTACAATGTTGTGTTAGTTTTTACTGTTCAGCAAAATGAATCAGTCATATGTATACATATCTCATGTTCCTGCTCAGTCACTAAGTCATATCCAATGCTTTGAGACCATGTGGACTCTAACCCGCCAGGATCCTCTGCCCATGAGATTTTCCAGGCAAGAATACTTGAGTGGTTTGCCATTTCCTCTTCCAGGGGATCTTCCCAATCCAGGAATCAAACCCACATCTCCAGCATGTCCTGCGTTGGCAGGCGGATTCTTTACCCCTGAACGCCTGGGAAGCCTCAGGTGTTTATATCCCCCTCCCTTTTGGATTTCCCATTCAGGTCACCACAGTGCATCAAGTAGAGTTCCCTTTTCTCTACAGTATGTTCTCATTAACTATCTATTTTATACATAGTATCAATAGCATTTCTTTTAATCCCCAGTAATCCCTTTGTCTCCACCATTCAAAGATTTGTGCAATTTTTCCTCTCACTATGTATGTGTTCACTAACCGAATATATGTTGCCCATATTATTTTACCATTTTTGTGGTTTCTGAAAAACCTCACTGAGCCTCAGTTTCCTCACTTACAAAAAAGGAAATTACAGTATTCATTCTGTAGGATGCGCTGAAGATTAAAGCCAAGCTGTTTGGGAAATGGCCGAGAACCGTCCTAGACACCCAACACCTAGTCTCTTAGGGAAGAATTCCTGCTTCAGGAGAAAACTATGCATTGTCTAGAGCACATCCTTCCGGGGCATCTGATTTTGATTCTATGGGAGATCTGCTGCTTTCATTGCCTTTGAGGTTTTTTTTTATAGCTCTGTAAATTGTAGATAACTGATTGCAATGCAAGTAATTTCTGTCTATAGACATGCAAATATATTCTGTCTGGTGGAGGGATAACCAGCCCCCTCTCTTTTTTTTTTTTTTTAAGGCAGTTTTGCAGTCATTTGCAAATTCGTTTACTTCCAATCTGTAAAAGTCTCTGCACTTTGACACCGCCTTGAAAATAACTATAACATCCATCAGAAGCTGCCTCCACAAATACCACCAACACAACCTCTTGATAAGACAAAGCCGAGTTTGTTGCTTGCTGAGGGAAGAGAGTGTGTGAATGCGTAGTTGCTTCAGTCATGTCCGACCCTTTGTGACCCCATTGACGCTGGCCTGCCAGGCTCCTCTGTCCATGGGATTCTCCAGGCAAGAATACTGGAATGGGTTGCCATTTCCTCCTCGAAGGAAGAATGCCACCTTACAAATGGTGGCAGTGTCTCCGAGGAAGAAAGGGAAAGTCAAAATGTATTAAGAATTGGAAGTTTGATGTCAGGCGGGTTTTCAAAACAGGGCTTGATTAGGCATTGAGTAAAGATCACAGTTCTACAGTCCAGAGATGGAAGACCTCAAAGCAAAGGATTCAAGGAATCTTCATGAAGAACAATGAAACCATTTGCCTGGGCAGCAGGCCCTTGGAAGAATCAGGTCATGCTAATGAAGAGAGAGGAAGAATGCAGAATCACATGGATGTGCAGTGAGGTGCAGATTAGTTCTCAGTGCTGTAAGTGTGAAGATAAACACTTTTTTTATTTTGCTTTGGCCAAAGAATCCCTTAAGAATGTGACTTTGAAATCGGAATTTTCTCTATGCCAATTAAGAAATGAAGACCAATGGAAGTTTGAAGCTTTCTCCTTTTTTGAACTTTCTTAGTCTTCAGGGCCAGTTTGAGGAAAGGGCTTATTTCAGGACCTACACCTCGTCCCTACAAATTTCATCCTATGGATGGACAACAAAAGTGACAAAGACAAGGAGACAAACAGATTTTCACCAAGGACATAAACTTTTTTTTTTTCAAATTTGGACACTGAGAAAGGGTTTCTTATTTTTAGGAAAGGAAATAAAGTCAGCATCTAGGAGCTCAATGAAAGAGATCAAAGTTCTAATCGATGCAAGTTCTCTTTATCAATACCTGCCCTGTCTTGGGAAAAGGCAATGGCACCCCACTCCAGTATTCTTGTCTGGAAAATCCCAAGGATGGAGGAGCCTGGTAGACTGCAGTCCATGGGGTCGCTAAGAGTCGGACATGACTGAGCGACTTCAGTTTCACTGTTCACTTTCATGCATTGGAGAAGGAAATGGCAACCCACTCCAGTTTTCTTGCCTGGAGAATCCCAGGGATGGGGGAGCCTGGTGGGCTGCCATCTATGGGGTCGCACAGAGTCGGACACGACTGAAGCGACTTAGAAGGAGCAGCAGCAGCCCTGTCTTCATAGGCAGAAAGTCCCCAAGGAGAAGGCTCAGTGCCCTGAGAGGGCATTCGGTTTTGTATTCCAACACACTGGCCATGGCAATAATACCCAACTGCATCTCAGTGGGAACCCCAAATCTGGCTCCCCAAATATCACCAACACAGCCTCTTGATCTGTCGAGGCTGTTAACTGCTCACTGCATTAACACAGCACCATCTCTCAAAGCTTTGGAAGTGCCTCAAAGAGGCAAAGGTAAGGTTGGAATTTATTGTGATTTGAACACATACAAAAGTAGGAAGTCAATAAAAACCTGGAGTAACAGGCAAATTTGGCCTTGGAACACGAAATGAAGCAGGGCTAAGGCTAATAGAGTTTTGCCAAGAGAATGCACTGGTCATAGCAAACACCCTCTTCCAACAACACAAGAGAAGACTCTACACATGGACATCACCAGATGGTCAACACCGAAATCAGATTGATTATATTCTTTGCAGCCAAAGATGGAGAAGCTCTATACAGTCAGCAAAAACAAGACCGGGAGCTGACTGTGGCTCAGATCATGAACTCCTTATTGCCAAATTCAGACTTAAATTGAAGAAAGTAGGGAAAAACCACTAGACCACTCAGGTATGACCTAAATCAAATCCCTTATGATTATAAGTGGAAGTGAGAAATAGATTCAAGGGACTAGATCTGATAGACAGACTGCCTGATGAACTATGGACGGAGGTTCGTGACATTGTACTGGAGACAGGAATCAAGACCATCCCCATGGAAAAGAAATGCAAAAAAGCAAAATGGCTGTCTGGGGAGGCCTTACAAATAGCTGTGAAAAGAAGAGAAGCAAAAAGCAAAGGAGAAAAGGAAAGGTATAAGCATCTGAATGCAGAGTTCCAAAGAATAGCAAGGAGAGATGAGAAAGCCTTCCTCAGCGATCAATGCAAAGAAATAGAGGAAAACAACAGAATGGGAAAGACTAGAGATCTCTTGAAGAAAATTAGAGATACCAAGGGTACATTTCATGCAAAGATGAGCAAAAGGACAGAAATGGTATGGACCTAACAGAAATAGAAGATATTAAGAAGAGGTGGCAAGAATACACAGAACTGTACAAAAAAGATCTTCACGACCCAGATAATGACGATGGTGTGATCACTCACACCAGACATTGGTGTGTCATAGAGCCAGACATCCTGGAATGTGAAGTCAAGTGGGCCTTAGGAAGAATCACTAGGAACAAAGCTAGTGGAGGTGATGGAATTCCAGTTGAGCTATTTCAAATCCTGAAAGATGATGCTGTGAAAGTGCTGCACTCATTATGCCAGCAAATTCGGAAAACTCAGCAGTGGCCACAGGACTGGAAAAGGTCAGTTTTCATTACAATCCCAAAGAAAGGCAATGCCAAAGAATGGTCAAACTACCACACAATTGCACTCATCTCACACGCTAGTAAAGTAATGCTCAAAATTCTCCAAGCCAGGCTTCAGCAATACATGAACCGTAAACTTCCAGATGTTCAAGCTGGTTTTAGAAAAGGCAGAGGAACCAGAGATCAAATTCCCAACATCTGCTGGATCATGGAAAAAGCAAGAGAGTTCCAGAAAAACATCTATTTCTGCTTTATTGACTATGCCAAAGCCTTTGACTGTGTGGATCACAAGAAACTGTGGACAATTCTAAAAGAGATGGGAATACCAGACCACCTGACCTGCCTCTTGAGAAATTTGTATGCAGGTCAGGAAGCAACAGTTAGGACTGGACATGGAACAACAGACTGGTTCCAAATAGGAAAAGTAGTTCGTCAAGGCTGTATATTGTCACCCTGCTTATTGAACTTATATGCAGAGTACATCATGAGAAACGCTGGGCTGGAAGAAGCACAAGCTGGAATCAAGATTGCTGGGAGAAATATCAATAACCTCAGATATGCATATGACACCACCCTTACGGCACAAAGTGAAGAGGAACTAAAAAGCCTCTTGATGAAAGTGAAAGAGGAGAGTGGAAAAGTTGGGTTAAAGCTCAACATTCAGAAAACGAAGATCATGGTATCTGGTCCCATCACTTCATGGGAAATAGATGGGGAAACTGGAAACAATGTCAGAGTTTATTTTGGGGAGCTCCAAAATCACTGCAGATGGTGATTGCAGCCATGAAATTAAAAGATGCTTACTCCTTGGAAGGAAATTTATGACCAACCTAGATAGCATATTCAAAAGCAGAGATATTACTTTGCCAACAAAGGTCTGTCTAGTCAAGGCTATGGTTTTTCCAGTGGTCATGTATGGATGTAAGAGTTGGACTGTGAAGACATCTGAGCACTGAAGAATTGCTGCTTTTGAACTGTGGTGTTGGAGAAGACTCTTGAGAGTCCCTTGGACTGCAAGGAGATCCAACCAGTCCATCCTAAAGGAGATCAGTCCTGGGTGTTCATTGGTAGGACTGATGCAAAGCTGAAACTCCAATACTTTGGCCACCTCATGTGAAGAGTTGACTCACTGGAAAAGACCCTGATGCTGGGAGGGATTGGGGGCAGGAGGAGAAGGGGACAACAGAGGATGAGATGGCTGGAATGCATCACCGACACGATGGACATGAGTTTGAGCGAGCTCTGGGAGATGGTGATGGACAGGGAGGCCTAGCGTGCTGCGGTTCATGGGGTCGCAGAGAGTCAGACACGACTGAGCGACTGAACTGAACTGAACTGAACACTGCATTCAAGGCAGATCTTTCTAATGTTCAGTTGTTGTTCAGTCACTAAGTGGTGTACAACTTTATGTGACTCACAGACTGCAGCACACCAGCCCTCCCTGTCCCTCACCATCTTTCAGGGTTTGCCCAAGTTCATGTCCATTGAATTGGAGATACTATCCAACCATCTCATCGTCTTGGTTAGGATTGGGTAAAAATCATGATACAACAGTCCAAGATTGGTAGAAAAAGCAAGGCGGGCATTTAAAAGCAAGGGATGCCAGGAATCCTAGGGTGGCTTTTAAGTAAGTTCTTGTAATGACCAATCCAAGCATTTGCTTGGGCAGCAGACTCCTGAAAGAATCAGGTCATGCTAATGAAGAAAGAATAATAGCACAGAGTCCTGTTACTAAAACCAGTGACCCATGGCTTTGGTTTTCAGTGTCCAATCTAATTATAAGGGTAGAGAGTCTGCATGCTCCCATCCTTTCTGTTATTCTCATTTAATTTAGGAGTTAAATAAAATCCTCATCATGCCTTTATTTTATATCTGAATAAGAATTTTAATTTTACCCTTTCAGAAAATTTTCTTTAACAGTATATACTCATTAATGGTAATTTGAATTGTTTTCATTATTTATATGAAGCCATAGCAACAAGAGGGCACAATTTATTATGTCTTTCTGAACATACGGGTCCAATCATTGCCCATGTCTGTGATGTTCTTATCCTTTATAAACCTCTCACTTGGTTGAGTATAAAAACTGCATCCTTTTTGGCTTTCAAGAAAAATATTACATTCTCAGTCTATCTTATGGAGCCTCCCTGGTGGCTCAGAGATAAAGAATCAGCCTGCCACTGCAGGAGACACGGGTGGGAAAGGTCCCCTGGGTGGGGAAGATCCCCTGGAAAAGGAAATGGCAACCCACTCCAGTATTTTCACCTGGGAAATCCCATGGACAGAAGTAGTCTGGGGGCTACACTCCAAGGGGTCACCAAGGGTCGGACATGACTTAGTGACGGAACAACAGCCACAAGCAGACTTGGAGGTGGGGAGCGGTGAAACATAATTTTTCCAACAGTTGATTTGAAATCCAAACCCAGAATATTGATTTGCAATAAAAACGGTTATGTTCTGTGATCAGGACAGCTTTGATATAAAAAGAGAAAGCTCCCAGAAGGCTGGTTTAACAGAGTCATTGGCCCTCTATACCCCAAACCCATACCCCAAGTCAAAGTCAGAATCTTACAAAGCCCTCTGATACCGCAAGAACTAGGATTCCCAGCAGGATTCTGACTGGTAACATAGTCCCCCTTTTCGGTGGTTTTGCTTTCTGTGGTTTCTGTTACGTGAGGTCAACTGTTTCAGCTTTTAATATCTGAAAATATTAAATGGAAAATTCCAGAAATAAATAATTCATAAGTTTTAAATTGGGTGCCATTCTGATTGAATCTCTAGCCATCTCAATCTGTCCCACTCAAGATGCGAATTACCATTTTTCCAGTGTACTTACATTATTTACACTGACCACCACCCATTAATCATTTAGTAGCCTCTAGGTTATCAGTTGATCCTCCTCCTGACTATGGTCCGAAGGTCAATAGTAGTTTAATGCTATGTCACACTGCTTACATCCTTCACCTCACTTCATCTCATCATGTAGGCATTGTATCACCTTATATCATCACAAGAAGAAGGGTGAAAAGTGAAAGTCGCTCAGTTGTGTCCGACTCTTTGCAACCCCATGGACTACACAGTCCATGGAATTCTCCAGGCCAGAATACTGGAGTGGGTAGCCTTTCCCTTCTCCAGGAGTTCTTCCCAACCCAGGTCTCCTGCACTGCGGGTGGATCCTTTACAGCTGAGCCACAAGGGAAGCCCAAGAATACTGGAGTGGGTAGCCTATCCCTTCTCCAGGGGATCTTCCCTACCCAGAAATTGAACCACGGTCTCTGGGGTCTCCTGCATTGCAGGTGGATTCTTTACCAACTGAGCTATCAGGGTAGCCCCAGAAGAAGGGTGAGTACAGAGCAATAAGATATTTTGAGAGAGAGAGAGAAAAACCACATTCATATAACGTTTAATACAGTGTTATTGTTGTTTAGTCACTAAGTCGTGTCTGACTGTATGCAATACCATAGACTGTTGCCCAATAAACTCCTCTGTCCATGGGATTTCCCAGGCAATAATACTGGAGTGAGTTGCCATTTCCTTCTCCAGGGCATCTTCCTAGACCAGGGATCAAACCTGTGTCTCCTGCACTGGCAGGCAGATCCTTTACCTCTGAGCCACCAGGGAAGCCCCTTTATTACAGTACTTTGTCATAATTGTTCTATTACTAGTTATTGCTGCTAATCTCTCATTGTGCCTAATTTATAATTTAAATTTTATCATAGGTATGTATGTTAGGAAAAAACAGTATACAGGGTTCAGCATCATCTGCAGTTTCAGGCATCCACTGGAGGTCTTAGAAAGTATCACCCCACAGATTCAGGGAACTACTGTATTTCCCAGCTCCATCTTCCCATCAGTAATTCATGAACCTTATTGACTGCACTGTAGTATTTTCAAAAATAGCCTCTTTTTCCCAGCAAAGACAATAGTGTAAAAATTATTCCCGGCAAAGAGAATGGGGGGCCGGGGAGGAGATTTGCCAAAGAATTTCAAAAAGCCAAGAATCTATTGTGTGGTATCATTTAATCTTTGGGTGGTCTCCCCCTCCCTACCCAACTTCTGGCTTCCTGGCCCTAAGTACTCTTGACTTAAGATATCTTGAAGATCACCAGAAACAGAGTCCTGTAGATCATGCATGAAGCCTTATCTTTCCTGGTTATGCTTTTATTTCAGAGGTCACCCATCCACGGCGCTCCAGGAGGCTCACGGCATTAATGAATTCCTTGCTGAATTTACAGTAGCAGCTTTCAGCCCACACATTAGTGCCACTTAGACACAGATCAAATTTCCTTTTTAAGCAAAAACTTCAATAGCTCACAGATCAGCCAGCTGAGCTCTCTCTCCCCAACTTCCAATGTGAATAGTGGGGGGTCTCAGGGAGCAGAGAATAAAAACCAAATTCCAACACAATGCTTCTCATTTTAAAACTTTCCCACAGCTGTTTTTCAAAATCATTTCTGCTAGCTTTATGAGGAAATGGGAAGTCTTTGCTCTGGATAAAACAAAGAATGCTTCTAAGGACAGTCCCAAAAGTGTTTGATCAGTTATTTACAATTAAATAATCATTCACTAGCCAAGATACCTGAAGAATTCATTTCTCTGAACATCAATTTCTTCATCTGTAGAAAGGAACTAAAAATATATGGTCTGGCTACCACTCAGGATTGCTGTAAAGATCAAATGAGATAACAACACATGTGAATGTACTATTGGTGCTAACGGTTGTGTTTGAGACGCAGATGAACTAATTTGTTGGACAAACTTAAGACCATGAGAATTGATGCTTTTGAACTGCCGTGCTGGAGAAGACTCTTGAGAGTCCCTTCGACTGCAAGAAGATCAAACCAGTCAATCCTAAAGGAAATCAACCCCGAATATTCATTGTGTATGTGCTGTTTGTATGGGCTTCCCTGGTGGCTCAGAGGTTAAAGCGTCTGCCTGCAATGTGGGAGACCCAGGTTCGATCCCTGGGTCGGGAAGATCCCCTGGAGAAGGAAATGGCAACCCACTCCAGTATTCTTACCTGGAGAATCCCATGGATGGAAGAGCCTGGAAGACTACAGTCCACGGGGTTGCAAAGAGTTGGACACGACTGAGCGACTTCACTTCACTTCACTTCATGTCCTGCTTGGAGGAGGGAGGTCCCAACAAGTACCAGCTGAATGGTCAGAAGAAGGAAAGAATCGAGGCTACAGCTCACACCGGTGTAGAGAGTTCCAGCAACAACACCACAATGGGGCACCCAGGACCACCCTGGGTGAGAATCAAGACTCAGCCAGCGTAGCCACACCTCACTCTTCCCCAGACTGAAGAAAACTGGGACTTTTGGTGGGCCAGAGATAAGTGCTTTGTAATTTACAGTAATTATTGCTCTGGTATACACCTGGGTAGGTAGGTCTCTTTCTTTTCACCCAGGTGGTCTCTGGTTTCAACCAGAGAAACTCCAGCCCTCACAACTGTTTTCAATTCCATGCAATTTTTATTGAGGGTTTATTTATGTTAAGCATGGTATTTAGAGCTGAGGCTCCAAAGATAATGATGGTAATAACAAATGCCATCTTATCACGTTCATTCTACAGAGGAGGAAACTGAAACTCAGAGAGGTGATTTCCACAGCGGCTGCAAAGGAATAAATGGCAGAAGTGGAATTTAGAGAAGGGCTGTGTGACCCCAAGAGCTCACATTCATGACACCACTGCATGATAGTCCTACCCTCCCAGTCTCGTTCTCAGATCTACAGGGTGCATCAATCACTACAGCCTCTATATGCACCCTGAGGCAGCAGCATCACCCCCAAAGTTGTCTGTCCCATTGTCCAAGGACCACCTGCCCTGCCCCCTCTTCTCTGCCTTCCATTCTAGTCCTCTTTGAGAGATGGTGAGGTTGCCCCAACCCCAATCTCAGCTACCGCACTGGATTTCAGCCAGCTTCCGGCTAAGAGCTCAGACCACTGCTCCCCCCGGAACTCAGTCCCTCTACCCCACACTGAGGCAGCCCGGAGCAGTCACAGGAGTGCTTCCACCTGGGGTCCCTTCTTTGAGGCTGTTTCCTTATCTATGAGATGAGGTATGATCTCCCACTAAGATCAGATGAAATCATCTATGTACAATGCTCAGTGCAGGCTTGATTCCTGGGGCTCCCATCTGCCTGAGACTCTCAAGATCATGCCCGGCCAAGAAGGTGAACCCACCCTCCCCACATAGCATTAAGGGAACTTCACTTGAGTTTGTTCATTTCTGGGATGCTATGCACTGCCAGGTCCAAGGCCTACCTCTAAAGCCCAGCCAGTTTCCCCAGCCCATCTTGTACTAGCCAATGGGGCAGGGCTCTGCTTACCCCTCCACTGCACCTCCACCCCCAGCAGCCTTGGCTGAGGTCCCAGCATGTCCGCTTCTGTTGCCACACTTCACAGCAGTGCTTTTCACCAGAATTTTCTGGAGTGATGGAACTGATCTGTATCTGTGCTATCCAAAATGGAAGCCAGAAGTCCTTTCAAGGGGCTGTTGAGGACTTGAGATGGTTAGTGTGGCTAAGGAATGAGCATTTTAATTAATTTTATTATAAATCACCATTCTAGGCTGAGGTTGCTGTCAATCTTATAGGACGGCCTAGGTGTGACGCACACGCACTCAGGTGTGTTCCTTGTCTCTCTGCTCCTGGTCATGACTTCACCCCAAGTGGGTTTGAGTAGCCATAGCCACTTACAGTCAAGTCCAGCCCCACCAGTAACACACCAGGAGCTCACTGGCTCCTACAGACGAGCCTGTGATTATACCTAGTGCGTTCACCTCTGCCGGAGACATTCACCTTCCAGGTAACAACTCTTTTAGGGGTCACTGGAAGGTAAGGAGGAAACAGACAAGCCATCCAGCAGTGCGTCTGCAGCAGCCAGAGCTGAGAAGGGGTGTATATAATTACAGATCCCAGGACTGGAAAGGATTAGACGTGCTACAGAAGTGAATGTCAGGCAACATGATATTCCACAGGTGTGAAAGGAGCATTTCTATAGGGTTGGCCAACACTCTCTAAATCAAAAATATCTGCAGCCAGAAAAAAAAAAAAAAAAGAATTTTACTAGAGTAAAATGGAATAGGAGAGACCATACAGGGTTGTCAAACCAGCAGACCATACCTGCAAACCTGAGTGCCCACTCACGGACCTAAAGACTAGATCTTTTATCAAAGGGACATATGATTTAAATGGAAGATTGTTGTAGTTGTTCAGTCACTGAGTCATGTCCAACTCTTTGCGACCACATGGACTGAAGCACACCGGGCTTCCCTGTCCTTCACTGTCTCCCGGAGTATGCACAAATTCATGTCCATTGAGTCAGTGATGCCATCCAACCATCTCATCTTCTGCCACCCCCTTTTCCTTTCCCAGCATCAGTCTTTTCCAATGAGTCAGCTCTTCGCATCAGGCAACCAAAGTATTGGTGTTTCACATTCAGCATGAGTACTTCAGTGAATATTCGGGGTTGATTTCCTTTAGGATTAACTTGTTTGATCCCCTTGCAGTTTAAGGGACTCTCAAGAGTCTTCTCTAGCATCACAGTTCAAAAATATCAATTCTTTGGCACTCAGCCTTCTTTATGGTCCAACTCTCACATCTCTACATGACTACTGGAAAGACCATAGCTTTGACTATGTGGACTTGGTTGGCAAAGTGACGTCTTTGCTTTCTAATACACTTATCAGGGTTGGGGAATTAGGAACTAGTCATAGTATCATTTTACCCCTGAGAAAACCAAATCATAAGAGGTTAAATGACTTGCTCAAGTTCACATAAATTGTGCAGAGTTGAATTAGGGTTTGAATGCAACATCTAGCTCTTGCCTGCTGGGCTAACCAGCCTCTCAAGTCCATCAGTTCATGACAGAGAACCTACTTGGCATCTGCGAACTGTAATAAAGAGAGTGTTAGAAAGAGACAGGAATGTAAATAGGCACAGCCTTTGGAAGCAACTTGGCAGTATCTGTCAAAATTGTAAACGCTCACCCCCTGTAACCTGGCAACTCCATTTTTAGGCATTTATCCTAAATATTTGCAGATATGGACAACAAGACACACAGTATGATCTTGCAGTTTTGGGGGGGGGGGTTTGAAAAGGGGAAAATTGGAAAGAGTCTAAATGTCCATCGATCTGGCATTTCTAAATTAACTCTGGCAAATCCATACAATGAATAACCATCAGGTTGTCATAAAGAACAAGGTCAGTTTTGACATGTGGCATTGGAAATTCTCTAAGGTACGCGGTTAAGTGAAAAAGGCGAACCGTGGAATGCTAGGTACAGGATGGGCCAGGGATTTAAGCACTTAGGTTGAAAACAGCATAAAACTGAACTGTATTTCTGTACATGGAGCAAAGCTCCATGGCAGATAGGAGTAGGGATTTCTGTGTTTATTGATGGTCATGGCATCGGGTCCCATCTGCTGCTGCTGCTGCTAAGTCACTTCAGTTGTGTCCGACTCTGTGTGACCCCATAGATAGCAGCCCACCAGGCTCCCCCATCCCTGGGATTCTCCAGGCAAGAACACTGGAGTGGGTTGCCATTTCCTTCTCCAATACATGAAAGTGAAAAGTGAAGGTGAAGTTGCTCAGTTGTGTTTGACTCTTCACGACCCCATGGACTACAGCCCACCAGGCTCCTCTGTCCATGGGATTCTCCAGGCAAGAGTACTGGAGTGGGGTGCCATCACCTTCTCCCAGATCCCATCACTTCATGGCAAATAGATGGGGAAACAACAGAAACCGTGACAGACTTTATTTTCTTGGGCTCCAAAATCACTGTGGACAGTGATTGCAGCCATGAAATTAAAAGACACTTGCTCCTTGAAAGAAAAGCAATGACAAACCTAGACAGCATATTAAAAAGCAGAGATATTACTTTGCCTACAAAGGTCTATAGAGTCAAAGCTGTGGTTTTTCCAGTAGTCATGTACAGATGGGAGAGCTGGACTGTAAAAAAGGCTGAGCGCTGAAGAACTGATGCCTTTGAACTGTGGTGCTGGAGAAGACTCTTGAGAGTCCTTGGACTGCAAGGAGATCAAACCAGTCAATCTTAAAGGTAATTAACCCTGAATATTCACTGGAAGGACTGATGTTGAAGCTGAAGCTCCAATATTTTGGCCACCTGTTGCAAAGAGCTGACTCATTTGAAAAGACCCTGATGCTGGGAAAGATTGAGGGCAGGAGGAGGAAGGGGAAAACAGAGGATGAGATGGTTGGATGGCCTCACGGACTCAATGGACATGAGTTTGAGCAGGCTCTGGGAGTTGGTGAAGGACAGGGAAGCCTAGTGTGCCACAGTCCATGGGGTTACAAAGAGCTGGACATGACCAAATGACTGAACAACAACAACAAATGCTATTTTGGAGAGACTCCTAAGAGGCCAGATAGTAAAGGTTACAATTAGTCACAAGCATGCTGGGAGGGTAAGAAAATGTCCCCTTGTATCCAAGATACTAGAGAAACCAGAAGAATGTCCTGCAGAATGTAAAAGAGTTATGTCATGTCCGACTCTTTGTGACCCCAAGGGCTGTAGTCCACCAGGCTCCTCTGTCCATGGAATTCTCCAGGCAAGAATACTGGAGTAGGTAGCCATTCCCTTCTCCACAGGACTTTCCCAACCCAGAAATCGAACCCAGGTCTCTCCTGCATTTCAGACAGATTCTTTACCATCTGAGCCACCAGGGAAAGCCAGAAGAATGTCCTGCAGGGTAACACAGGGCAAATCAAGAACTTCGAGGGGATATTTCAGGGACTATGGAATAATGATAATCCTCACCCTGGCCCTTCACTCTAGACTCTTCAGAAGGCTGTCTGCCTCCCACAGAAAGATGTCCCAGTGGTTGCTTAAAGCCACCCAGCTACTCAGGAACTGCCCTGGCATCAGATAGCAGATGTCCTGTAAGTCCAAAGCTGCTCCACTTTAAAGCAATCAACTCTAGATTGTCGATCCTTAAATTGCATTCCAGGTGTTTTCAAAGAATGTCTTACTCTCTGGCACAAATTATAAAAACAAACTAGAACCCAGGTCACCAGACTCCAGAGGCCCTCAAGACACATTCAAGGAGAGCAAATATGTCCTTTTCGATAAGGTTTTGTTTTGCATGCTCAATCAGTGTGAGAGGAACTGACGTTCAATTCTTGGCATTTTGCTTGATTCTGTTTCATTGCAACCATCCACCAATAAATACTTTTTTTAAAAAAAAAGTTTTGTCCAGGCTCCTGGGCCATTGCATTTCTCCTGGTACAGCCTGTCATTTGGTCACCCTGCTGCACTTTGTAGATCTTGGGTTTTTTCCGCCCTGAACTTCAAAGACCCAATTACATCAGCCCAGAGCTGAGTTAGATTACTGCAGCAATGCTGCCCTCTGCTGGCCACTGCCAAGCATGGCCCTTTAAGAGGGACGCCTGTCTAGAATTCAGGCACTTAACAGCTATTATGTTCTTACTCCTTTACATGGATTATGTCATTGAATTCGCACAACTGCCCTATGACATTAAAAATTATTTTCTACATTTTCAGAAGAGAAGTCTGAATCCCAGAGTAGTTAGATAACTCGTCCAAGATCACACAGCTAACAAGTAGCATAAACGGTATTTGAACCCAGGTGTATTGGACGGAGGAGCCTGGTAGGCTGCAGTCCATGGGGTCGCGAAGAGTCGGACACGACTGAGCGACTTCCCTTTCACTTTTCACGTTCATGCATTGGAGAAGGAAATGACAACCCACTCCAGTGTTCTTGCCTGGAGAATCCCAGGGATGGGGGAGCCTGGTGGGCTGCCATCTATGGGGTCACACAGAGTCGGACACAACTGAAGTGACTTAGCAGCAGCAGCAGTATCTACCCTGCTAGCCATTATTTAACCCTCCCAGAAGGGAAGATAGCTAACAAATTTTGAGCAACTGAAAGGTTAGTTAATTAACGTGAAAAAAACTTACGTGTTTACCTGTGGCCATGTGACCAATAAAGCAGATGTTTCTGGGCCCAAAGCATTGGCTTCATCTCTGTCATTCATGCAGATGCATTGTCTCCAGGAGACCACTGGCAGGGAGTCCGTGGGCTGACAGCCTCCAACCACTGTGCCTTCAGCGCGAGCACCAAGGCTACGCTCTCCCTGAATTCACGCCACAGATGGCTGAGCATGAGGAGCAGACCAGAGCGCGGCCATTTCTGCCCGGTGCAGGACCTCTAAGACCACTGCTGCTGGACACTCCCTGTCGGCCTGCCCTGCAGTCTGAGGCTCTTTCCTCCCCTGTCCCGCTCTGTCTTGCCCTCATGTCACAGGTGGCACACCTTCACTGTGCTCTGAGGGTCTCCTACCCACTCTTGCTCTGTCCCCCTTTGTTCTTCACAGCTGTCACTCTCTGAAAATTCCTTGTACATTTCATGTCTGTTTCTCAGGAAACCCAAACAGAGCCTATCAAAGGGCACGTTTCTCCTTCAGTGGAACCATCAGTACTTATTATTGTTAATTCTCATACACTCTAAAAGAGCAACCAAGAAACCATCCAAGTCCCGTGCAAATGCCAGATCTCTCAATGTGCACCCCAGCAGCTAGTGACGGGCTCTCAGATTACCCCATGCCCAGATCAATCACTCATGGTTGGGAGTGGCCACTGTCGGTGGAAGTCCCCATCAACCACCATCCCACATGAGAGGGTCTTGACAAAACTATGAAGAGAGAAGAGTTAGTTTTCACAGTCTGCCTACCTTACCTGCCACGAGCTCAATGCCTTATGCAGGTCCCTCCTGATCAGGTGGAATGTGGAATCCCAAATGGGTATGTCCACCTGACATAGGAATTTATCCTCCAAGATGTTCTCACCTCCCTTCCTATCAGTAGATCTCATGTCCTCCATTCAACTACCCATGTAACATGGATCAGAAGCCCCAGTGGTCACGCATCAGTTTTGGCAATTTGGGGATCCAACCAGGTGAATCCAATACTAATCTTACCTGCACATTGCTTGAACCAGGTGGAGGAATTTAGTTGTGAACATTTAGTTGATGACTATCCAGCAGGATAAACCACCATGAGAAGCAGCAGTATAGAGGGAGAAGTCTAGGATTTGTAACAAGAAGGCCTGGGCCAGAGTCCTGCATCTGCCTCTTGGGCAAGTTTCCCATCCTCACCCAGCCTCATTTCCAAGTCTATAAGAAGAGACCAGAGAAGAGTATGTCCTCACCATGAGCCACATGTTCTGGTGGATTAGAAGACTCTGAGGTCAGGCAGACCTGTGTTTGACTCCTGGCTGGATAAACTTGAGCAAGGGACCTGGCGTCTCTGCTCCTCAATTCTTCTGTCTGTATAATAGGCACACTAACACACATCTCGCAATGTTGCTGTGACCATTAAGAATGACATGTATGTAAAGAATCTGTTCATAATAAATATGAGATACGGACTTCCCTGGTGGTCCAGTGTTTGAGAATTTGCCTGCCAATGCAAGGGACATGGATTCGATCCCTGCTCCAGGAAGATTCCACACACCTTGGGGCAAATAAGCCCATGCCCTATAGCTACTGAGCCCTCACTCTACAGCCTTCAAGCCACAGCTACTGAAGCCTGCACCCTAGAGTCCATGCTCCACAACAAGAGAAACCACTGCAATGAGAAGCCTGTGCACTGCAACTGGAGAAGAGCCCCTGCTTGTTGCAACTAGAGAAAGCAACTAGGACCTAGTGCAGCCATCAATAAATAGTTTTCCTTTTTTAATGAGATACATGGCAGCTATTCACCAAAATGTTTTGGTTAGAAGAAAATAAAAATCATAAGGTTTTTTATCTTCTCAGCAGACAGAGGTTGGTTGTCGCTATTATTTTAAATGCCCTAGAGGGAATGGAATTAAGGGGTCTGAAATCCAAGGAGAGGGGTCGTAGCTGAAGTAGGGAGAGGAGAATCAGGCTTTGGACAGGCAGAGGCAGAGGGGACATCAGGCCAGGTGTGGAGACCAGCAAAGACAAGAAAGCTCAAGGGAACCTGCTGCTGGTAGTCGCTTCAGTCGTATCTGACTCTGCCACCCTATAGACGGCAGCCCACCAGGCTCCCCCGTCTCTGGGATTCTCCAGGCAAGAACACTGGAGTGGGTCAAGGGAACCTGCATAGAGCCAATTCCCTGGGCCCTTTAGGTGAGTATAAAAGAACCTGAGAAAGGAAGCCAGGACAGTGCCTTCGTGAGAGGAGAGTATGGAGGAGGCAGGAAAGGTGCCTCAGAGATCTCAGGCTTCTGGCAGCTTCCGAGGAGTTTACAATCCCCCTGGGAAACCACACATGCTGTGGACACAGAGAAGTAATATCCAAGACACTGGGAAGAAGGGGAAGATGGTAACGTGGCTCCCAGAACTCCAAAGTCATCTTCCTGAGGTCAAGGGAATGAAGAGAAGGTTCTATCAGACAAGAGGGAGAAGGCAGTGACCTGGGCCCAGATGCCAAAGGCCGGGAGACGGCAGAGACACGACCAGGCTGCTCTTCACATTTACATCACACTTGCCAGACCTTCTGAAACACCAGGGAAGGGGGCAGGAATTTCTAAGAACTGGGCCGCCACCCAGTTTTTGGCCTTTTATGGTTGGCTTCAGAACTGTCATGGCACTGGTGAGCCTGTGTGTCGTTTACCAAATGCTGACCATAAAGGCCAAGCGCTGAAGAATTGATGCTTTAGAACTCTGGCGCTGGAGAAGACTCCTGAGAGCCCCTAGGACTGCAAGGAGATCCAATCACAACTCTGGCGCTGGAGAAGACTCCTGAGAGCCCCTAGGACTGCAAGGAGATCCAATCAGTCCATCCTAAAGGAAATCAACCCTGAATATTCATTGGAAGGACTGATGTGGAAGCTGAAACTCCAGTACTTTGGCCACCTGATGCGAAGAGCCGACTCATTGAAAAAGACCCTGATGCTGGGAAAGATTGAGGGCAGGAGGAGAAAGGGACAACAGAGGATGAGATGGTTGGATGGCATCACTGACTCCATGAACATGAGTTTAAGCAAACTCTGGGAGATAGTAAAGGACAGGCAAGCCTGGCATACTGCAGTCCATGGGGTTGCAAAGAGTAGGACACAACTGAGCGACTGAAAAACAAGCCTGACCACCATGGGGCTGAGGTGGGACTAAATGACAGCCACCCCTCAGCTGGTTCACCCAACCCTCCCACCCCTTCCCCACCAGCCTGGGTGAGGCTGCGTGGCTGAGATGGGGTTTAAAGGTAGCATGTCTCCTGACACAGTGTTTCAGTTGGAAGCCATAGGGAAGGGCAATTTCATGCTGAGCCCACAGTCAGCATGTTTTCCACAAGTCCACACTCCTGACTACGACACAGACAAATAAATGCTCATAACCACCTCACTCCCTCTAGGGCTGACTCTTGCTGGAGCAAGCTTTGCACCTGGGAAGTAGTCACGTTTGGGATAAATGAATAAATAAACAAAGAAATAAATGACAAAGTATCCCTAGGTCCAGTTGGTCAGGAAATGAACTTCAACCAGTTATCACAACCAAGTCTTAAGGAAATTCTACTTATATTTGCAAAATGTTTGGTGTGAGGGAATCTCTTTTGAAAGCTAAGAGTGGGGGAGAGTTGGGAGGGGGCTGTGTTTAGTCTCATGGAGGTGACAAGTGAAAGAGAGACAGTAAATTTGGGCGCAAAACACAAGAGTTTATGTCCTCAAAACTGGTGAAAATCTTAATAATAGCTGCCTGTTTTCACAGATTGCTAAGGGGGCTGGGGCACAGGTGGGACGATGGGGATGGGGTAAGAGAGCAAGTGGTAAAATACAGTGCGAGCTCAGAGCAGCAAGAGGGCCTAAGCTACCTGGAACTCCTTTTTCAGGAAAGCCATACTCTCCACAACTCCTTAGTTTCTCTGCAGCCTGACCTAGTAAAGCCAAATGGTCCCAAAGAGCTGGGGCCCAAGACCCTAGGAGAGGCAGGAACCACTTGGCAGCTGACAGGCTCAGCTGCTGGCAGAGCGCTAAGAGGGCCCCACTCTTTGGGAAGATGGCATGCACCACAGGGGCCCTTTTAGTCTAGTGAGGAAGGACACGGGCAGTGAAGTCAGGGAAACTCAGGGGTCCTGGCAACGATGTAGGTGCTTGGCACTCCAGTGGGTTGAACTCAGTGGGGTTTAAGGCACTAGAGACAGCACTGGGACCATGCTTAGCCGAGGAGATGCTGAACCCTACCTGTTCTAACCGGGGCACTTTAATATGGAAAGTTCTTCCTGAGGCTTTGGAGGGACTGTGCTGTGATAGTCAGTTTCCTAAGGAAGACTATGAGGCCCAGAGCAAGCCAGGAGTGTGTTGTTGGTTATGTGACAAGTGGAGCAGATCCCAAGGGCTCAATTCCTGGTCATGGGTTGGACCTCTCTAGTCAAACACTAGTCTAGATGTTGCTGAAAAGGTATTTGCAGCTGTGATTAACACTTACAGTCAACTGACTTTAAGAAGGTTACCTTTGATGGTGTGGGTTCAGTTCAGTTCAGTCACTCAGCCATGTCCGATTCTTTGTGACCCCATGGACACCAGGCTTCCCTGTCCATCACCAACTCCCGGAGCTTGCTCAAACTCATGCCCATCAAGTCAGTGATGCCATCCAACCATCTCATCCTCTGTCATCCCCTTCTCCTCTGGCCTTCAATCTTTCCCAGCATCAGGTTCTTTTCAAATGAAGTTCTTCACATCAAGTGGCCAAAGTATTGGAGTTTCAGCTTCAGCATCAGTTCTTCCAATGAGTATTCAGGACTGATTTCCTTTAGGATGGACTGGTGTGGGTCTCATCTAATCAGTTGAAGGCTCAAACACAAAAAAATGAGGTTCCTTGAAAAAAAGAATTCTGCCTCAAGACTCTAACATAGAAATCCTGCTTGAGTTTCCAGCTTGCCAAGCTCCCCATGGACTTCGGATTTGCCAACTTCACAAACATGTGAACAAATTCCTTAAAATAACCTTAGATTCCCCAAAATGTCTTAGCATACACAGACATATATTCTGTTGATTCTCTTTCTCTGGAGATCCTTGTCTGATACCCAGGATATTTACCAACATCTAGGGTATGAGGTGGGAGAAGGCAATGGCAACCCACTCCAATACTCTTGCCTGGAAGATCCCATGGGCGGAGGAACCTGGTGGGCCGCAGTCCATGGGGTCGCTAGGAGTAGGGCATGATGGAGCAACTTCACTTTCGCTCTTCACTTTCATGCATTGGAGAAGGACATGGCAACCCACTCCAGTGTTCTTGCCTGGAGAATCCCAGGGACAGGGGAGCCTGGTGGGCTGCCGTCTATGGCGTCGCACTGAGTCAGACACGACTGAAGCACCCTAGCAGCAGCAGCAGCAGCAGCAGCAGGGTGTGAGGTGAGCAGAGCAGCAGGTGTCAGATAAAAGGGCACAGCCAAGAATATGATGCTGTCACACAAGTGCCCTGGGTGCTGGGTTAAGGCTGGAATTAGCCCATTTTACAGATGAGCAAACTGACACTTGTCAGCCATTTGTCCCAAATTTCACATCTTACTGATGGTAGAGCAGAAACCTAAATCCTAGTCTTCCTTCTCCTAATGCCTTGTGCTCTTCCTGCTATATCTCAGAACCACTAATAACCAGCTGTCTCTTAGTTCCACCGTCTCCACTCAGAGCATGCCCTCGAGCCCCCTTGCACAGTGGAACACAGTCACAGGCACCATCCATCAGCCAAGCTTCAGGGCCGGCTCTAAGTATAATACTCATTCACCGTCTCCATATCAACCTTATGTCAGTTCCCCTGTACTGAATCGCAAGGATACTAGGCCATCTTTTACTTCATCTTTTTCTCACTCCCTACATCTAATCTCTTAAGTTTTAGAGAATCAGCCTCAAAGATGTTTCATAAATCTGCCCTCTTTTTGAATCTTCCCACTGGGACCGTGGGCTTTCCAGGTGGTACAGTGGTAAAGAATCTGCCTGCCATTGCAGGAATTTTTACACAGGAGATGTGGGTTCGATCCCTGGATCGGGAAGATCCCCTGGAGGAGGAAATGGCAACCCACTCCAGCATTCTTGCCTGAAAAATTCCACGGACAGAGGAGCCTGGCAAGTTGCAGTCCTTGGGGTTGCAAAGAGTCAGACATGACTGAGCAACTGAGCACACGCACACAGACACACAGAGACCAGACGTGCTCACGCCCTGGGTCGCTTCTCACCCATGAGCTGAGCACTGAAAACAGATTTTGAGAACAATTGAGCCCTTGTGGGATGGAAGAAACCAGTGGAAGAAATTCCAGATGGTGATTTTTGTGACCAAAATCTTGGACTCCTTGGACATCTTTAAATGCCTTTGTGCCAACAATTCTCCTTCTTACTGTGAAGCAACCAAAGGTCACTTACTTACAATGTTTTATACCCTGGGTGGGCTTGCTAGACATTTTGTAATGGGGACCATATTTCACTCCCTGGAGAGTATTTAGGGAATCTGTAGGGGCATTTTTTGGTCACAATGTTGGGGGTTTGGGGGAATTTGCTGCTGGAAATTAGCAGGTGAGGCATAGGACAGTGCTGCACAATAAAAAATGTTCCCCATCCCACACACCTTTCAAATGTCCTGCTAGAAAAATATGTAGATAAAAAGCTTGTTCATAAAGTTCTGAGTATAATTTTGTCTCACATATAAATATCAAGGTACTTGTACACATCTTTAATATATATCCATTGTATGTTGTACACAAGGAATGCAACAAGTCAGATGGAGATGGCATTGATTTGTTTGTGGAAAATCACCGATATCAACACACTCAGGAACAGCACGGGTTTCATCACACCTGCACAGTAGCCTGTGCTCGTGGATAAGAGGTAGGTGTCTAACCAGTGTGTTGTGTATCCCTGCAGTCCAGCCTCAGTGTTACGTTCTGAAACACAACATACTACTTAATTGCAAGTTACTAGCCTATTTTTCCTCCTTTGTGAAACAGTTACGCCAGGATTGGGGAGGGGAGGGGAGGTGGTAAAATGGTGCATCTGCTATGGAAAATGGTATGGAGGGTCCTCAGAACATTCAGCATAGAATGACCAGGGATTTAGCAATTCCACTTCTAGGCAGATACCCCAAAGAACTGAAAGTGGGACTCAACCAAGTCTTTGCACATCCGTGTTCACTGCAGCATGATTAACAGTAGCTGAATGGTGGGAGCAACCCAGGTGCCATCCACAGATGAATGGATGAACAAAATGTTGTCTAGAAAACATACCACAGGGTAACATTTAGCCTTAAAAAGGAAGGAAATTATGGCACTGGCTACAACATGCATAAAATTTGAAGACTTTATGCTAAGTGAACTAAGTCAGTCACAAAAGACAAATACTGTAAGATCCCACTAATACGGGGTCTCTGTATGTGCGCGTGCCAAGTTGCTTCAGTCGTGTCCGGCTCTTTGTGACCCTATGGACTGTAGCCCACCAGATTCCTCTGTCCGTGGGATTCTTCAGGCAAGAATACTGGAGTGGGTTGCCATGCCTTCCTCCAGGGGATGTTCCCGACCCAGGGATCAAACCCACATCTCTTATGTCTCCTGCATTGGCAGGCAGGTTCTTTACCACTAGTGCTACCTGAGAAGCTCCATATGAAGTCACTAGAGGAGTCAAATTTAGAGACAGAAAAGTAGACAGTGGTTGCCATGGGCTGGGGAGCAGAGAGAGTGGGGAGTTAGTGTTTAATGGGTACAGAGTCACAGTTTGGGAAGACAGAAAAAGGTCTGGAGCTGGTTGATGCTGATGGCTACAGAACAATGTGATTGTACTTAATGCCACTGAACTGAATACCTCAAAATGGTGAAAATGGTAAATTTTACATGATGTACGCTTTACTACAACTTTTTTTAAAACAGAGTTATGCATTTTATTGGGTTTTTTTTTTTTGCCTGTATCAGCAGGATAGTCAGAGGGCATTTCAAAATATTTGTTTTGAAAAGGAAACATTACATGGAAAACAAGGTGTCTAGAGTTTTATGCCCTTAGCGGTTTACAGCACACTTTATTTCGTCTGGAGACTTTCTGGCACCCCTTTGAAATCTGTGGAGACACCTAGGCATCGCTAATGAAGGGCTGGGGATTGTTGGAGCACAGAGTGGAAGACCCCAGGGGACTAAGAAAATATGTATTTGAGCTTATGAGGATTAGGACTGAGAGAAGAGCTACTCAGAGTCCCTTTAAGCTGGATGTGAGCTAGCACGTCTGGGACTACAAACATTTTATAATATATTTATGGAGCTTCTCACGCTTTATGACACAAAAGCTCTGTACATGTAGAGTCCATTAACAGAGGTGGCTATGGCAGAGTGCGAGTCAGGGCTGCCCTGGCCATGTTAGAATTGTCCATGTGATTTAGGACAAATGTGTTAACTTCTTTGAGTCCCATTTGCCACAATCTGTAGGACAAGAATATTATTTACCCAACTTCTTATGAATACCTCCTATTTATAGATACCTACTATGGGTCAGGTTCTTGGCAGACATTGCATCATTTCATCATTAATCATTTAATTTTCACAGCTGCCCCTTGAATTAACATAGGAAACCCAAGCAGATGTAGTCAGTCCCCCAGCCAGTTCCCCCTGGCTCATTGGAGGGCATCAGTGTGACTTCCTGTGTCTCTCTGGCTGCTGAGTTTCCTCTGCCCAAATACAAGCTACCGGGAAGGCCCATGGAGTTGAAACCGCAGGAGCAACCCTCAGCCAACAAGGGATGGGAGCCAGTGGATAAGCAGTCCAGCACCTCACCCAGTGACAGAACAATTCAGGGTTGTTCCCCACACAGTCTCCCAGAGGTCCCTGTAGGACCCAGATCTGCTATTGGTTTTACTCACTCCCTACACTCACCATGCTATGCTTCCTGGAACCAGCTCCCAAGTAAACCACTTCACTCAAATACTTGTCTCAGGATCCACTTGTGGGGTTACCCAAAGGAAGACAGCAGGGAGGTTCAGAGAGTGAAGTTCCTTGATGGAGATGCCACAGTTAAAAAGCTCAGCTGAGCCCCACTCCTGAATACAAAGTCTATCTGCCTTCAACTATCCCTGGGTGTTGGGACTGAGTGAGATGAAGCCAATGAAGAAGAGATGTCCGTGCACAGTAAGTGATTATCACGTTTTCACCTGATCTTCGTTCTAGTCCCAGGAGGTGGATCAGCAGGCTCGTTTTATGCCCACTTTACAGGAAATGGAGACTCGTTGAACAGAGTGACTGGCTCTTCAATGACAAATGGCAAGGTGATTCTGTTCCTCCTGGCCCGTTTTCTCCGTTTCTCTGCCTCTCTCTGTGACCAGGAGTCCACACACTGGACTTCATCCTTCGGGCCCCTCAACCTCTGGCTTCCAGCTGGGGTCAGCCAAGAGAAGGCACCGGCAGTAAGAGAGAGAAGGGATGTGTGACCACCCCCACCCCGCTTCGAGAGGGTATAATTTTAACAGTGGCTGCATTTCTCTGTTGGAGTCACAACTCCTTTCCAACCACTTAATTAAAAAAAAAAAAAAAAAACACTTAGATTTTCCCAGCTTTTATTAAGAAAGAGGGAAGGAAATGGTGAGAGTTTGCTAAGACCCCAGGACCCTTTCCAAGGGCCAGTCTGCCCTGATCCTGTATCACGGCTACAGCGCTCAAGCCCTTGACTTGCCCATCAGCAAAGGCTTCTGGCTCTTGCTGATCCCAGGACATTTCTCAGCCCTGCCCACACCTCCATCAATCTCAACAGGAGTCTCAAACCTCCTCTAATGCCTGATGATGTGAAGTGGAGTTGATGTAATAATAATAGGAATAAAGTGTACAATAAATGTGCTTGAATCTTCTCAAAACCATCCTTCCTCCCTAGGTCTGTGGAAAAATCTTCCATGCAACCAGTCTTGGGTGCTAAAAAGGTTGGAGACCACTGCTATACATCATCTTCATTACACCCTCTTCAATGAACCTCTTTGAGGTACCATTCTTTTGCTTGATGGGACTTGAACCCGAAGAGTTTAGCAACTAATAAGGGGCAGGGCAGGGGGAGGGCAGGGAATAAAATCCCTATGGAGCAAATACCATTTTCTAGGCCCAAATGACCCTTTTCATTCATGACCCTCATGAGAAGGTGGTGAGGTGGGTAGAATTATGATTCCCATTCCACAGATGAACAAACTGAGGCTCAGTCATACTACATGGACCAAAGTCCAGGTCAGTTAGAATTGACAGCCCATTTTCTCTCCCCTTTCCCACAAAGACCACACTGTTCTCTAGCTTCACTTGCCTTTACTGTAGATAACTGTCGGGACCACAGCCCTCCAACCTGGCCCTGGGCATGTCAGGAAACCCGGGACACCCTGCCTGTGGCTAGGGTGTAGCATCTTTGTGGCCAGTGAGCATTCCATGAATGGAAACAGCCTTTCCCTTCTGTGAGGAAAGGCAGGATTTCATGTGAATGTGTGATGGCTGGCAGAGGGCCAAGAATAAGAGCAGGAAATGGAAGCCCAAGTGAGATAACTGCCACGAACACTGAGGGGAGGGGGCAGGATAAACAGAGGACTTTCAATTTTGCAAAGCATTGGAGAGCTCATTGGATTAAGGAACGACCCTTGGGGAGAACCCGGGGAATATTAGGAAAAGGGGGAGATGGCCTTGGCAGGCAGCAGAGACTAAGTGCTGGTGGAGCAATTAAAGGGTGGGGTGAATGACTGGGAAACCACAGAATAATGCAAAACCCAAAAGCAGGCATCTGAAATGTGCAGAAGGAAAAAAAAAATCAATTATAAGGCAAAACATAACCAACTGGAGTTTATGCTTAGTAGCTGAAAATATTCAAAACAACATTTTGGAATGAGAAACACATGGAATAAAAAGCAACTGTCATTTGATTTAGCAGCTTAAGAAATGTGACTTCTCCCCACAAGGGTTTGGAAGAAGGACTAGTCAGAAAGACGGAATTCAGAACTCTAAATAAAGATGTGGGGCTGAATGGGTCCGGAGGGGTTGCCCAACACTTGACAATTATGAATAAAATCAGAAATACCAGATTTCATAGAGTTTATTAGAATATACAAATTTTCTTTCTCCCTACCTCTACAGCAGTCTGCAACATACCCATTATATAATAATGTCCAGCTATTTAGCACCTATGTTGCAGACACTTTACATACATTATCCCTAATTCTCCCTACAACCCTACAAGTAGTAGTATTGTCCCATTACACAGATTTGGGAACTGAGGCACAGAGTGTTTGAATAACTTGGCCCAGGTCACATGAAAGGTTGCTGAGAGTCTGAAGAAAGAAGAAAATCCAGATCATTTTCCCCAGGTACATTCCATTATCACATGGAGAATCCCCAAACCTAGGTTTTCTAAATGGTCCAAATCTCTGTTTTCAGAAGGAAAATTCAAGGAACAGAGAGAAGACAAACATATTTATAGAAATGGCAGCCCTAGAATTTGAGTGGAGATCTATGGGGTCTGGGAAGTGAAATCTTAAGATCACTGAGCCCAACGCCTCTATTTTATGCCAAGGTAATCCCTCCAAGAGCTTGAAGCAGGGGCAAGAGGAAAGTTCATTTCTCACACATGGTAGTACATCCTACTATCCATGTATTCATTTAACAAACCTTTTCAAGTGGCAGCAAGTGTGTGCTATGAAAAGTATGAAAATATTTTTCTGATAAGCAACTGGAAGGTGCTTGATGTACATTTTATTTTGATTTGATCTTTCTTTTTCATTTGAGCACATTTCCACTTCATTCACTGCATCAGTTCCTCAAATGCTCCTCCAAAAACTGTATTCAGTGAACAATCAACAGACTGCTATCTTTAGAACATTTATCATCAAATAGCAGTCCTTGGTTTTTTTCCAGTCGTGACTGTGTTTTCTGTTCTGCAACACTGGCAGCTCTGAAAGCATGCTTTTTTCTTAGCATATATGAATGGTAAAGGCCTCTTCTATTCCCTTGTCCGAGCTGAGAAGGGTAATTGAAAGGGTGCTTTGTAAAGGCTCTGAAAAGCGTATGGATTTGGCTAGAGTTTTATTAGAAATCTAGAAACCTGGGAAAGGGAAATAAAACCATATATGTTTGCCAAATCCCAAAACATTTTCCCCATTTGGTCAGATCAAGTGCCAGGTTCCTGCTACCCTAGTCATCAGTAAATTCTTTGCTGTGTAACAAATGACCCCTACAACTGAATGCCTGCAAGTAATAAACACTTATCATTTTCCCTGATCCTGTGGGTCTGCGAGGTGGTTCATGTGGGCCTCTGGCCTGGCCTGGATGGGCTAGGATGTCACATGTCTGGGACTCACCTGGGTTGAATAGGGCCTCTCTCCTCTCAGGGGCGCTGGCCTGGGCTTCTCCACATGCCAATGGAAGGGCCCCCAGCAGCCAAAGAAGAACAAGCCCCAGTGGGCAAGCACTTTCAAGACTCTTGTATCACATGTGATTCTGGCCCCATTGACCAAAGCTTGTCACGAGGCCAAGCCAAATTCAAGGGGTGGAAAACAGACTCCACTTCTTAATGGGCGTATCTCTAAAAATATTGTGGCCATTTTTTTTCATATTCCCTCCACTGCTGGGCATTTTGCTGGCTGAGGTCTCTCAGCTATCAGCCCTCTCAGAAACTGCTCCTTTTTTCCTAAAGAAAACCATCTCACTGAAGGACGATGCTCATTCCCAGGGGCAGCAGCCTGCTGTGGTAACTGGTTGCTGTGGGAATACAAAGGTTTAGTCTCTTGCCCACATTTGAGACCTGAAGTCTGACCAGTCATCCCAGCTTCTCAGGTTCTTCAATGGTCAGCTGAGGCCTTTGTTGAAGCTGTTGTTGTTGTTCAGTCACTAAGTCGTGTCCAACTCTTTGTGACCCCATGGACTGCAGCACACCAGGCTTCCCTGTCCTTCACAATCTCCCAGGGTTTGCTCAGACTCATGTCCATTTAGTCAGTGATGCCATCCAACCACTTCATTCTCTGTCGAACTCCTCTCTCTGCTCAGTTCTGCGCCTTTCTTTCCACCACAGGTGTCCCTCCTGAGCACATCCCCCAGTAGGCCTAACACAATCTAATCTCTGTGCCACAAGCTGCCCCCTGTGGACAGATAATGCCAGGAGTAATCTGAGAAAACAGATGCTAAAATGGACTCTAGGGCTGTATCACCTGCCAGCTGACAGGCAATGAGAACCCCATTACTGTTGATGTTGTGGTTGTTGTTCTTTAGTCTCCAAGTCGTGTCTGACTCTTTGCAACCCCATGGACTCTAGCCTATCAGGCTCCTCTGTCCATGGGATTTTCCAGGCAAGAACACTGGAGTGGGTTACCCCAGGATTTCCTTCTCCAGGGGATCTTTCCAACCCAGGGATCGAACCTGTGTCTCCTGCATTGGTAGGCAGATTCTTTACCACTGAGCCACCTGGGCAGTCCATTGCGGTTGATACACAGAGCTAATTCAGCCCCATATGGAAGATGGCAGTGAAACTGGTCAAACTTCCACCAGTAGTGAAATAGAATGGGATACTGGTGGAAGAAATGGTCCTAGAGTATGTGACATATTGGGCTTTTGCCAAAGATGGAGGAAAGAGTCGTTAGGGACAATGGAATTGAATGGCTGTTATTGGAGAACAATGTATTCTTTGGGGGAAAAAAAAAAGATAATGAAAGATTGCAATGACTATTAGTCAATAAAGAAAACCAAGTAGAAAAGTACAAGGGCCTCCTTAGCCCCTCCTTAGCCCCATAGAAAGGAATTCTCATCTCCTGTAACCAGAGACCAAATTCTCAATCAAAACATGGAAGGAGCTGGACTCCTAATGGCCTTGTGAAGCAGAGCCACTGTCATGAGCTCAGATGCTTACATGAGAGAGAAATCAATTTCTACCTAATTTAATATTATCATTATTTAGGGTCTATTTCATATCTAGTCCAAGTTATACCCTGCTATAGGCTGAATATCTGTGTCCCCTAAAATTCACATGTTGAAGCCAAATCACCAGTGTGATGGTATTAGAAGGTGGGACTTCAGAGAGGTGGTTAGACCATGAGGATAAAGCTGTCAGTAATGGAAGTAGTGCCCTTAAAAGAAGCCCCAGAGAGCTCCTTCCTTCCTTCCTTCCACCTTGTAAGGTCACAGTGAGTCTGCAACTCCGAAGCAGGGCCTTCAGTCTTAATGTTCCATCAGCACGTCCCCACTGGGAGGTTCTCCAGAACAGACATCCCAATTTCTTTAAGAAATAAAAGGGAAACTAGAAAAGGAGACAAAAATCTGGTGATTTTATCAACAAATCACAATATGTTAACCTTATTTGAATGTTGACTCAAAAACTGTTAATTAAAAAAAAACACTTAAAACATGTGTGAGACAACTGGAAATATAAACACTGACTGGATTATTTGATGATATAAAGAAATCATTGTTAATATATTTAAGCAAGTTAATAGGCTTGTGATTATGTTAAAAACAAACCTAATATTTCAGAGATGTGAACTGAACTATTTATAGAAGCAGTGATAACGATCTGAAATTTGGTACAAAATAATACTGAGGCAGATTAGGTGGAAGTTTAAATAAAACAAGCTTGGCCATGATTTAATCGTTGAAACCAGGTGATGGGTAACATGAAGATTTATCATATGAGGCTGTATGTTTTTGTGAATGTCTGAAATTTTCTACAGTGAAAGTTAAAAGAAAAACATGCAAAGGGACCTGATTTGTTGGGTGGGTAGGTGGGTAGGTAGATAGATGGATGTGTGGCAGCAGAGGGAGTCTGTGATTCAGAGCCTTATGTTTAAATTAGGACAGGATTTCAGCTAGTGGTTGGGGGTCCAGGGAGTGGGGAGGAAGTGGTGGGATGATCTGGGTTATTAAAGTACCATCCCAAGAACCAAGCAGGAATATCAACAGAAGACCAAGCAAAAAGTGGGGGGAAAACCAGCATGGTAGACACATGGACATTAGCTGCTTATCGCTGCCAAATTAATTTCCAGATCCCACCCACTGGCAGACACAGGGCACTCAATGTACTGCCAACACCATGTAGATTGATTCCAGGGCTGGGTGGGACTGGGCTTGCCAGTGAATGGCCCCAGCGCCTACAGCCCAGATCAGCAGGAAAAAGGCATACAGTAATACCTACAGTGACTTAACCCTCCAGAGGGAACATTGAGACAATTTTAGGACTAAAACATGAGTGTATAACAGAAGGGTTTGATATCCTACCTTCCCTTTCTGAGAAACATTCTGTCTCTGTGGTCTAGACTGCCATGTTGGAACCACATGACCCCACCCCCCTGGCCACAGCCTACTGATCCAACAATGCACACCTAACCTAAGGGGAAAATATCCATAGACTGAGAGTAGTCCATCACATTTCTCCTCAAGAATGTGAACTAGTAAATCAAGAAACCAAGTTTAAGAACTGTAAACCACATCATCAAAGAGTGGAGGCACTGGATTTAGAAAGTCATTGCCATGAACTGAAGTTTTGCATCTCCCCTCTCCCCGCAAAAAGTATGTATGTTGAAACTTAATCCCTAATGTGATGGTGTTTGGAGGTGGAGTCTCTGGGAGGTAATTAGGTCATGAGGGTGGAGCCTCATGAATGTGATTAGTGCCTGATAAGAGAGACCCCAGAGAGTTCCCTAACATCTTTCTGCCATATGAGGATATGATGGTAAGTTGGCAGTCTGCAATCTGGATCCTGACCATCCTGGCACCCTGATCTGACTTTCATCCCCTAAAACTGTGAGAAATAAACTCCTGTTGTTTATAAGCCACCCAGTCAGTGGTAATCTGACATAGCAGCCCCAAGAGACTAAGACAGTCATGTATTCCCACAATATGAGTGCGGGTTTGACTCCAACTTACCTGTGTGACTTGGGGTGAGTTACTTGTTCTCCTCAAACCTCACTTCCCTTATCTATAATGGGAAGATAATAAAGATATAAGTATATATAAAGTATAAATTAATAAATATAATATATAATAAAAATAAGTATAAATAAATAAGCATAAATAACATATAAATAAAGGCAACTATTTCAATTTGATTTGAGGATACAATGAAAATACATATGAAATACTTACATAGTAAAAGTTCAATAACTATGAGCTAGTCTGATTATTATTAGCAGGGTTACTGCTGTCCTTGGCTGTTGTTAATGTACCCTTGGCCACATGAGAGCAAAGGAAGCCAGTCACAAGAGACAACCACACTAACCTAGGCTGAGCCACTGCCCAGCACCAGGTGCTGTGCTAAGTACTTGACAAGTGATAACCTATTGAAACCTCCAATGCTCACTTAACCAGCAAGGAAACAGGGACACACTGATTTGCTAAAAGTTTAGGAGGTAGGAAAGTTATGACCAACCATGGCACCCCACTCCAGACAGTACTCTTGCCTGGAAAATCTCATGGGCAGAGGAGCCTGGTGGGCTGCAGTCCATGGGGTCACTAAGAGTCGGACACGACTGAGCGACTTCACTTTGACTTTTCACTTTCATGCATTGGAGAAGGAAATGGCAACCCACTCCAGTACTCTTGCCTGGAGAATCCCAGGGATGGGGGAGCCTGGTGGGCCGCCATCTGTGGGGTTGCACAGAGTCGGACACGACTGAAGCGACTTAGCAGCAGCAGCAGCAGACAGCATATTAAAAAGCAGAGACATTACTTTGTCAACAAAGGTCCGTCTAGTCAAGGCTATGGTTTTTCCAGTGGTCGTGTATGGATGTCAGAGTTGGACTATGAAGAAAGCTGAGCGCCGAAGAATTGATGCTTTTGAACTGTGGTGTTGGAGAAGACTCTTGAGAGTCCCTTGGACTGCAAGGAGATCCAACCAGTCCATTCTGAAGGAGATTAATCCTGGGTGTTCATTGAAGGGACTGATGTTGAAACTGAAACTCCAATACTTTGGCCACCTGATGCAGAGAGCTGACTCATTTGAAAAGACCCTGATGCTGGGAAAGATTGAGGGCAGGAGGGGAAGGGGACAACAGAGGATGAGATGGTTGGATGTCATCACCGACTCAATGGATGTGGGTTTGGGTGGACTCCGGGAGTTGGTGATGGACAGGGAGGCCTGGCATGCTGTGGTTCAAGGGGTTGCAAAGAGTCAGACACAACTGAGCCACTGAACTGAACTAAACTGAACTAAATGGTAGGGATGAACATCCAGCTTCTGCTTCCTGACCTATTCCCTCAACCATTCTGGGATTCTTGGGCAGATGAGGAAAAAGAGGCTCAAAGGAGATCGGGAAGCCCCAAGAAATTGGAGGAAAAGGGAACCCCTGAGCTGAAAGCCTGAAAGAATGACTTGTGTCCCACAAGTCTAGTACCTGGGTCCTCTGAGGACCCAGCACCTTTGTTTTCCAGTGAAATAACAGTTGGAGCCCTTGAATGAGCCCCTCATTTTTTTTCCATTAACTAAAATCTACACTTTATTCCAATTTCCTTTGTTTTTATGTAATGTCCTTTTTCTATTCCTGGATCCCATCCAGAATACCACATACTTTTAGTTGTCACGTCTCCTTAGTCTCCTCTTGGCTGTGATGGTCTCTCTGACTTGTACGGATTTGGATCATCTTTACAATTATGAGTACTAACCAGATATTTGCAGAATGCCTGTCCATTGGGATCTGCCTGGTGTTTCTCTAGGTTAAACTGGGGTTATGGTGGGGAGAGAGATCACAAGATAAAGTGGCATTTCATCACATCATATCAAGGTTACATGCTATTGATGGGATCTATGATCATTGATGTTGACCTTGATATGCTGCTTTTATTTATTATTTAATGTTGTTCTAGGGGTTTCCCAGGTGTCCCAGTGGTAAAGAATCTTCCTGCTAGTGCAGGACATGCAGGAGACTCTGGTTCGATCCCTGGGTCAGGAAGATCCCCTGGAGGATGAAATGGCAGCCCACTCCAGGATTCTTGCCTAGAGAATCCCAAGGACAGAGGAGCCTGGTGGCCTACAGTTCATGTGGTTGCAAAGAGCCGGACAGGACTGAGCAACTGAACACACACACAATGCTGTTCTAACTAAAACTGAACATTTTAACTACTAGCATAAATTATACAGTTCCATCTTTATACTGTACAATATGTTTTAACTGCAAATATAAGAGCACTTGACTCACATGCAGAATCAGAAAAACTGCATAACTCACACTTTGTAACTCATGCATGCATATGTATTTATTTCTTACCAGAACAGTAGAAATGCTGCTCAAAACTGACTCAACTGTTTATATTTTATTTCTTGGTACATGCACACATGGACATTCTTCACGTGCAGAATGGAACTGCAACTGTGGCTTGTTCTATATTTCCATCTTTGTCATCATTTTCAACATTAAGTGGTTGGCAAATACAAGGAAGGAGCACATGTCAGAAAGGATATGATTGGCTTTCTTGGTCGTTTGTGTTTCTTGGAATGTGACGATGTGTTGGAAGTAAGTTCTGAGTGGAACCAAAGGCTGGCCTCTCCTGAGCCCCCCTCATCTGAGCAAACTTTCGTGTTCTTTGTTCTGACTAAAACAACGGGAATTTTGATGTCTTTCAGTCACCCACAGTAGAATCCTCTGTATAAATCTACCGCTTAAGTGGTGTTGGTGCCAGGAAAAATATTGTGTTGTGGGTATGACCGCTCAAATGTCTAGTTATTCTAAGGAAAGTTCATTCCGTCCCTATCCCTATCTAACTGCTGCTTCTACATGGCATCCCTGTTCACCAGAATAAACCTCCGCTGCCCCGCACAGAGAGGGCTTTGACCGAGAGAGGGGGTGGTGCAACATGGAGTCAGAACAAGATGTAGTGTGGAGAATTCTCTTTTGAGAACACATCCCCTCAGGCACGAGTCACAAAATAAACAGAGACAGGGCAAAACCACTAACAAGAGAGAATTTGGAAAGCCAGAACGTTGAGGACAGGGCAAAGAGAGCTCTTTTAATGAGACCAGACTCAAAAATAGAAAGACTTTCTCCTTTGCCCTGGCTGTTTTTCCACCCATCACCTCCAGCTCTCCAATTTTATAAAACTCATTTTTTAAAAACTATAAAATTTTCCATCTGAGGCAAAAGTTACTAAAGGAAGACAGAAAATAACGGTAGAGAATACCAGCTGTCAAATATCTGAAGCCGATGGGTAAAACTTAGCCATCTCCAGTTTCATCTGAAGAGAAGCTGCCAGCCCCACAGCCATCCCTAAGAATCAGCAGTGGGGAAACTATATAATTGCCCATAAAACTTGAAAAGCCAACATGGATTTTTAAAGACAAAAGAAAAGTGGATGATCCTCTTTCAATAAGGCTAAGAGTGACAAAGGCAGGCTGGTTGTGTGTAGAGAGAGAAACCACAGCAACTCCAAAATGCGAGTGCTTTGGGGCCAGATCTGGACATGGCCACCAAGCAACTAGTGATCTTGAGTACATCCTTAGCCACTCAGCACCTCAGCCTCTCCATCTGTGTAAGGAGGATGATAAATATAGACCCTACCTCAAGAGACTCTCTGGAGAAGGAACCAGCAACCCACTCCAGGGTTCTTGCCTGAAGAATCCCATGGACAGAGGAGCCTGGTGGACTAGAGTCCATGGGGTCACACAGAGTCGGCCACGACTGAGTGACTAACACTTCCACTTTCAAGAGACTACGGTGAATATTCATGCACAGTGCCATAGTGGACACATGCCACAGATACCTGTTATAGTAAGTGTAATTATAAAAAGAATGAAATAATGCCATTTGCAGCAACATGGATGAACCTAGAGATTATCATACTAAGTGAAGTATAAGTCAAAGACAAATATCATATGATATCACTTATATGTGGAATCTTAAAAAATGATACAAGTGAACTTATTTACAAAAAATAAATAGACTCACAGACCTAGAAAACAAATTTATGGTTACCAAAGAGGATAGCAGGGGGAAGGATAAATTAGCAATTTGGGATTAACAGATACACACTACTGTATATAAAATAAACAACAAGGACCTACTGCATAGCACAGGGAACTATACTCAATATCTTGTAATAAACTATAATGGAAAAGAATCTGAAAAAAGAATATATATGTCAAACCAGCCCTAAAGGAAATTAATCCTGAATATTCATCAGAAGGACTGACACTGAAGCCAAAGCTCCAATACTTTGGCAACTTGATGAGAAGAGCCGACTCATTGGAAAAGACCCTGATGCTGGGAAAGATTGAAGGCAGGAGGAGAAGGAAGCAACAAAGGATAAAATGGTTGGATGGCATCACTGACTCAATGGACATGAGTTTAAGCAAACTCCGGGAGATAGTGAAGGACAGGGAAGCCTGGCGTGCTGCAATCTATGGTGTCGCAGAGTCAGACATGACTAAGTGCCTGAACAATGGAAAAAAAATAAAAATTAAAAAAATGTATATATATATATATATATATTGAAAGTAATACAAAATTGTAAGTCAACTATACTTGAATTTTTCAAAATGTATAATTATACAATTTTTGTGATTATTATGACATAATTATAAGTAAGGAAAACCAAAGTTATTTTCAAAGCTTATGCAGCATATGTGACCACAGGAAATCTGAAACTGAAATGAGGGTGACTCCCAGGTCCCCAAATTCCAGAATCATGGGCATCATGAAGATGAGGGTGTGGGGCTTCTGCTACAGCTTCTCTGGGTGCTGTGGGGTGCACTCCATGTCAAAGGCACTGAATAGAAGAAAAGTGAAGGAGAATTAGGACAGAGGGCAAGAGTTGAACTGGTGAAGCACTGCCTTGGGCCCAGGCACTGGACTGAGCTACACACACACACACACACACACACACACACACACACACACAAACCTTGTCTAAATCCTCTCAGTGACTCCACCAGGAGGCAGGCACTACTATCATCCCTACCATTTTACAGGAAAGGAAGTCAAGATTTAGAGACAGCCCATGACTTGCTCAGGGTCACAGAGCGAGTACATGAAGGCATTGGGGTTTGAACCTGAGTCGGCTTCCTGACCACCCTGCACTGTCTTCCCATAACACACCACCATCTCCCTTCTCTGGGCCTCAGTTTTCCTTGTCTGTAAAATGAACTTTTCACCACAGGCCTGTGTAGCACTTATGTTCCATGGTTCCCAAGATTGTGAAAAGCTCTTTCAGCCAGGATCACCACTTTCCAGGAGATGGGCAGGAGATGTTCCCTGAAATCTTCCACAGGCATGATTTTGTCTCTTGGGCTCACTACAAGTGAAACTGAAGGGCAGATGACAATGTCGCCCCCACAATGCAGGGGCCCCACAAGGGGTCATGTCAATATCACATATTGGGCTTCGGAAGCCAGGAGCTGAGTGGGGAGGGTGGGGTTCTCACCAGGAGTATGAAGGGATATTGAGCACACTAAGTCCTTGTTGCTGAACCGACCCTGAAACCTGTGAACAAAGAAGAGGAAATCAGAGACACCTGTGAAACAGCACGTAAACCACTGACCAGCTTAATAGGTGGAGTCTGAGAAAACTGGTATAGACAAACTTATTTACAAAGCAGAAGTAGAGACACAGACATACAGCACTGGTATCCCCACAAGTGTGGATGGATACCAAAGGCAGAAAGGGGGTGTGGGGTGAATTGGGAGATTGGGATTGACATATGTACACTCTTGATACTATGCATAAAATGGATAACTAACGAGAACCTACTGTATAGCACAGAGAACTCTACTCAATGTTCTGTGGTGAACTAAAATGGGAAGGAAATTTTAAAAAGAGCAGATATATGTATATGTATAGCTGATTCATTTTGCCATGCAGTAGAAACTAACACAATTTTGTAAAGCAACTGTACTCCAATAAAAACTTTTTTAATTAAAGGAAAGTAAAACATTTTTTAATTAAAAATAAAATACACATAACATTAAAAAAAAAACAAAACCCAGACTAACCAGCTTAAATGAGTCTTGCCTCCTTAAATAGGTGGATTGACCCTAAGTTATTTACAGGGACAGGACTACACACGTGCCACATGGGAGTTCAGATCTCCAGAATGACTCAGAACCCAGAATCTTCAGTCTACGGAGTTCAAAGAATAGAAATGCAGCCACTGACTTTGCTAAGTGAGGAAGGCTGCAATAAGGAAAATCTTGCCTCCCCACACAGCCCAGGGTAGCTAATACGGACTGACTGTGAGATTAGCCAATCAGTTGATTGGAGACTAGCCAATCAGCTTCCACGTTTGAAATTTCCCAACCACGTTAAATTTTGCCCTTGACCCTGGATCAGAAAGATAGGTTTGTAGGCTTTGCCTCCTGTCTCTTGCCAGTCCATCTCACAATACAGCTCTTTCTTTTCTCAAAAGCGATACCATGATGTTGGTTTCTCTGACTGTCAGGCTCTGTGCCCTTGCTAGTAACACCCAGGCTCAACTGAGGCCCCAGCCTGTCCACAGCCAATGAAAACCAAGAGCCCCAAGGAACCAGAGTTGCTGGAACATAGTCTCTCTGACTTCAAGATATGATAAAGAAATTAAGATGTTAAATTCAGGAAATTTTAGCCTCTTTTTCCTAGATGATGGTATCTACTGGTGCTCATTTACAGCATCTTGGTTACTTCTCCCAGCTAGCAACAGGATGGGTACCATGATCTTCCTTTCAAAGATGGGGAAGCAAAAGTTCAAAGAGGTTAACCAACATGCCTGAGGACACACAGGGAGCAGGGAGTCAAGCCAAGAGAGCAACCATGGGCAGTCTCATCCATAGCCCCTTGCTGAGCACTACACCTTCCTGGCTCGGGAAGAGGGGTGTTCACACTCTCAAAAGGTTGGGTAACTGCTAGAAGAGCTCAGAAGAGGCATAGATATGAGGGGGTCCCCCTCAACGCTCTAAGAGAGTGCTGTGGAGAGTGAAGGTATTGGCAGCATCCAATGGGTGTGGCTGGAGTATCCAGGATATAGAGCACTGTCACAGGTAGAATAGGGTACCTGAATGTGTCGGGGGGAGGGCTGGAAGGGAGGAGACATGGCTGGGATACTGAGTCAAGGCCTCATCTATGCACCCTCACAACCAGACACACACACACACACACATACACACACTAAGAGGATGCAGTGCATCAAGCCTTCTCAACATGGACTTCCCTGGAGGAAGATGGAATTTGCTGAACGACCTTTGTTGTTGACATTGTAGTCATGGGTATAGTGATCGGTGTTTAAGTTCTTCCAGGTGGGAAAGCCATCCTGGCATCAGGTGACCTGCTAAACCACAAGTCCCAACAATCTGGATGGGGAGTTGGGCCAGCAGGTGATCTCTACTCTGTCGCCCTGCTTTCCAGATGCCATCCTGGCAAAAGGCTTCCTGGAATGGCAGGGGCAGCCTCCTGGTGCTGTGTCAGGCAAACCAGCTGTGGAATCTCACTGGACTGGTGTCAATTCCCCCTCCTACCCCCACCACACACTGACTAACTAACCACATGACCTCGAACAAATCATGGCACCTGTCAGAGCGTCAGCTGCCCCCTGTACTGCTCAGTGTGGCCCTCGCCACACAACTTTGTGGTGGGTTCAATGAGATAATATAAACACACCGCTGATCATAGGGCCTGAATCGAGTGACCACTAAGAATGATTCTTATTTTTATTGGAAGACACAAGAGGGTTTTAGCACAGAAAACAGTCAAGCCCATCACAATCCCCTAAAACAAGAGACTTTGAGATCAGTTGGAGATTAGAACCTGCACTCTGTTCAAATTTTTTGAAAAAGCCCAGGGGGCAGTCCTAAGATGGTGGAGGAATAGGACGGGGAGACCACTTTCTCCTCCACAAATTCATCAAAAGAACATTTGAACGCTGAATAAATTCCACAAAATAATTTCTGCATGCTGGCAGAGGACATCAGGCACCCAGAAAAGCAGCTCATTGTCTTCAAAAGGAGACTAAGTGCCCAACAGTAACTCCCAGCAGAGAAGCAGCGCAGACGCCCGCATCCTCCACTAGCAAGCGGGGGCTGGGCAGGGAGGTCCGGGCTGCATTGCTTAGAGTAAGGACCGGGCCTGAATGCCCCGAGGGCAATCTGAGGGAACTAACTTGAGATAGCAACCCAGACTGTGGGACAGCTATCCAGCGAAAAGCCCTAACCTAAGACACCGCCAGGCCGGCTCACAGAACAAAGGACTGAGCAGAGCTAGCCAGCTGCAGACCGGCCCATTCCCTGCTGGAGACAGGCAGGCGAGGGCAGCCAGAACCAGAAGGGGGCAATCACAGCCCCAGAGAGGCATCATCTGCCAAACTGCAAGCAGGCTTCCTTGCTAACCAAGACTTCTTGGTATTCTGGATGGTCAACATCCGCCAGGAGGGTTGCAGCCAGAGATCAGCTCCCCAGAAGAGACACACGGCACACCTGAGAAGGTGCGCCAGTTGTACATCCAGAAAACCAAGCGGCAGGATGGGGGAGGCGATAAGTTGCAGCAACCGCACTTGCCAAGCACCTGGTCACCTGAGCTGCTCAGACCTGGGAAGGGCACAAAACACAGGCCAAACCGAGTCTGCGCCTCTGAGGAGTACCCAAGAACCTGAACCTGAGTGGCTTAGACCTGTAAAGTGCATACAACCCAGAGCTCGCCTTAGACAGTTCCCAGCAGAGCAATCTAGAGCCTAAGCAATGTAGACAGGGAAAGCACACACGCCGTGAGCAGGGGCAAACCCAGTGTGGCCAAGACACTGCGAGCACTCCCCACACATGCCAGTGTTATTTGTTTGCAGTGTTCCTCCCTCCCCACAGCACAACTGAACAAGTGAGCCTAAAAAAGTGTCCACCACCGCCCCCTTGTGTCAGGGTGGAAATTAGACACTGAAGAGACCAGCAAACAGAAGAAGCTAAAACAAACAGAGGGAACCGCCTTGGAAGTGACCGGCACAATAGATTAAAACCCTGTAGTTAGTATCGACTACATAGGAAGGGGCCTATATATCTTAAGAAGTATAAGCCGGATCAAGGAACTATCTGAAAATGAACTGACCCCATACTGTCCACAACACCAGAGAAAGTCCTAGATATATTTTTACTATTATCATTTTTTAAATTAAAAATTTTTTTTCTATTTTTAAGTCCTCTATAACCTAGATAGCATATTAAAAAGCAGAGACATTACTTTGCCAACAAAGGTCCATCTGGTCAAGGCTATGGTTTTTCCAGTGGTCATGTATGGATGTGAGAGTTGGACTGTGAAGAAGGCTGAGCGCCAAAGAATTGATGCTTTTGAACTGTGGTGTTGGAGAAGACTCTCAAGAGTCCCTTCGACTGCAAGGACATCAAACCAGCTCATTCTAAAGGAGATCAGTCCAGGGTGTTCATTGGAAGGACTGATGCTGAAGCTGAAACTCCAGTACTTTGGCCACCTCATGTGAAGAGTTGACTCATTGGAAAAGACCTTGATGCTGGGAGGGATTGAGGGCAGGAGGAGAAGGGGACAACAGAGGATGAGATGGCTGGATGGCATCACCAACTCAATGGACGTGAGTTTGCGTAAACTCCGGGAGTTGGTGATGGACAGGGAGGCCTGGCGTGCTGCGATTCATCAGGTTACAAAGAGTCGGACACGACTGAGCGACTGAACTGAACTGAACTGATTACTCTTTTAATTTTCATTTTTATAACCTACTATTACTTTGCAAAAAAAAAAAAAAAAACCCTATTTTTTAAAGCAAACTTCGTGTGTGTGTATATATATATATATATATATATATATATCTCTTATAATTTTGTGACTTTGTTTTTTTCTTTAATATTGTATTTTTGAGAATCCAACCTCTACTCTAGATTTTTAATCTTTGCTCTTTGGTATTTGTTATCAATTTTGTACTTCTAAGAACCCAATCTTCAGTACCCATTTTAACCTGGGAGCGAGATTACTGGCTTGACTGCTCTCTTCCACTTTGGACTCTCCTTTTTCTCCACCAGGTCACCTCTATCTCCTCCCTCCCCCTTCTCTTCTCTACCCAAATCTGTGAATCTCTTTGTGTGTTCCAGATTGTGGAGAACACTTAGGGAACTGATTACTGGCTGGATCTGTCTCTCTCTTTTTGATTCCCCCCTTTATCCTCCTGGTCACCTCTGTCTCCCTCCTCCCTCCCCTCTTCTCTTTATAACTACATGTACATCTCTGAGCGGTCCAGACTGCAGAGAGCACATAGGGAAGTGATTACTGGCTAGCTTGCTCTCTCCTCTTTTGATTCCCCCTCTTCTCCTCCTGGTCACCTCTATCTCCCTCCTCCCTCTTCTCTTCTCCATGTAACTCTGTGAACCTCTCTAGGTGTCCTTCACTGTGGCGAAACTTTTCATCTTTAACCTAGATGTTTTGTCATTGGTGCTGTATAGATGGAGAAGTCTTGAGGCTACTGTAAGAATACGACTGAAAACCAGAGGCAGGAGGCTTCAGTCCAAATCCTGAGAACACCAGAGAACTCCTGACTCCAAGGAACATTAATCAATAGGAGCTCATCAAATGCCTCCATACCTACACTGAAACCAAGCACCACCCAAGGGCCAACAAGTTCCAGAGCAAGACATACCATGCAAATTTTCCAGCAACACAAGAACCTAGCCCTGATCTTCAATATACAGGCTGCCCAAAGCCACACCAAACCCACTGACATCTCATAAGTCATTACTTGATACTTCATTGCACTGCAGAGAGAAGAAATCCAGCTCCACCCACCAGAACACCAACACAAGCTTCCCTAACCAGGAAACCTTGACAATCCAACCCCACCCACAGCAAGCAAACTCCACAATAAAGAGAACTCCACAAACTGCCAGAATACTGAAAGGCCACCAAACACAGCAATACAAACAAGATGAAAAGGCAGAGAAACACCCAGCAGGTAAAGGAACAGGATAAATACCCACCAAACCAAACAAAAAAGGAAGAGAATCTACCTGATAAAGAATTCCAAATAATGATAGTGAAAATGATCCAAAATCTTGAAAACAAAATGGAGTTACAGATAAATAGCCTGGAGACAAGGATGGAGAAGATGCAAAAAAGGTTTAACAAGGACCTAGAAGAAATAAAAAAGAGTCAATATATAATGAATAATGCAATAAATGAGATCAAAAACACTCTGGAGGGAACCAACAGTAGAATAACGGAGGCAGAAAATAGGATAAGTGAGGTAGAAGACAGAATGGTAGAAATAAATGAAACAGAGAGGGGGAAAAAAACGAATTAAAAGAAATGAGGACAATCTAAGAGACCTCTGGGACAATGTTAAATGCCCCAACATTTGAGTCATAGGAGTCCCAGAAGAAGAAGACCAAAAAAAAAAAAAAAGACCATGAGAAAAACTTGAGGAGACAATCATTGAAAACTTCCCTAAAATGGGGAAGGAAATAATCACCCAAGTCCAAGAAACCCAGAGAGTCCCAAACAGGATAAATGCAAGGCAAAACACCCCAAGACACATATTAATCAAATTAACAAAGATCAAACACAAAGAACAAATATTAAAAGCAGCAAGGGAAAAACAACAAATAACACACAAGGGAATTCCCATAAGGATAACAGCTGATCTTTCAATAGAAACTCTTCAAGCCAGGAGGGAATGGCAACACATACTTAAAGTGATGAAAGAAAATAACCTACAGCCCAGATTATTGTACCCAGCAAGGATCTCATTCAAATATGAAGGAGAAATCAAAAGCTTTACAGACAAGCAAAAGCTGAGAGAATTCAGCTCCACCAAACCAGCTCTCCAACAAATACTAAAGGATATTCTCTAGATAGGAAACATAAAAAGGGTGTATAAATCCGAACCCAAAACAATAAATTAAATGGCAATGGGATCATACTTATCAATAATTACCTTAAACGTAAATGGGTTGAATGCCCCAACCAAAAGACAAAGACTGGCTGAATGGATACAAAAACAAGACCCCTATATATGTTGTCTACAAGAGACCCACCTCAAAACAGGGGGCACATACAGACTGAAAGTGATGGGCTGGAAAAAGATTTTCCATGCAAATAGAGACCAAAAGAAAGCAGGAGTAGCAATACTCATATCAGATAAAATAGACTTTAAAACAAAGGCTGCGAAAAGAGAGAAAGAAGGTCACTACATAATGATCAAAGGATCAATCCAAGAAGATATAACAATTATAAATATATATGCACCCAACATAGGGGCACCACAATATGTAAGACAAATGCTAACAAGTATGAAAGGGGAAATTAACAATAACACAATAATAGTGGGAGACTTTAATACCCCACTCACACCTATGGATAGATCAACTAAACAGAAAATTAACAAGGAAACACAAACTTTAAATGATACAATAGACCAGTTAGACCTAATTGATATCTATAGGACATTTCACCCCAAAACAATGAATTTCACCTTTTTCTCAAGCGCACACGGAACCTTCTCCAGGATAGAGCACATCCTGGGCCATAAATCTAGCCTTGGTAAATTCAAAAAAATTGAAATCATTCCAAGCATCTTTTCTGACCACAATGCAGTAAGATTAGATCTCAATTACAGGAGAAAAACTATTTAAAATTCAAACATATGGAGGCTGAACAACACGCTGCTGAATAACCAACAAATCACAGAAGAATCAAAAAAGAAATCAAAATATGCATAGAAATGCATGAAAATGAAAACACAACAACCCAAAACCTGTGGGACACTGTAAAAGCAGTGCTAAGGGGAAGGTTCATAGCAATACAGGCATACCTCAAGAAACAAGAAAAAAGTCAAATAAATAACCTAACTCTATACCTAAAGCAACTAGAAAAGGAAGAAATGAAGAACCCCAGGGTTAGTAGAAGGAAAGAAATCTTAAAAATTAGGGCAGAAATAAATGCAAAAGAAACAAAAGAGACCATAGCAAAAATCAACAAAGCCAAAAGCCGGTTCTTTGAAAGGATAAATAAAATTGACAAACCATTAGCCAGACTCATCAAGAAACAAAGGGAGAAAAATCAAATCAATAAAAGTAGAAATGAAAATGGAGAGATCACAACAGACAACACAGAAATACAAAGGATCATAAGAGACTACCATCAGCAACTATATGCCAATAAAATGGACAACGTGGAAGAAATGGACAAATTCTTAGCAAAGTACAACTTTCCAAAACTGGACCAGGAAGAAATAGAAAATCTTAACAGACCCATCACAAGCATGGAAATTGAAACTGTAATTGGAAATCTTCCAGCAAACAAAAGCCCAGGTCCAGACGGCTTCACAGCTGAATTCTACCAAAAATTGAGAGAAGAGCTAACACCTATCCTACTCAAACTCTTCCAGAAAATTGCAGAGGAAGGTAAACTTCCAAACTCATTCTATGAGGCCACCATCACCCTAATACCAAAACCTGACAAAGATGCCACAAAAAAAGAAAACTACAGGCCAATATCACTGATGAACATAGATGCAAAAATCCTTAACAAAATTCTAGCAATCAGAATCCAACAACACATTAAAAAGATCATACACCATGACCAAGTGGGCTTTATCCCAGGGATGCAAGGATTCTTCGATATCTGCAAATCAATGTAATACACCACATTAACAAATTGAAAAATAAAAACCATATGATTATCTCAATAGATGCAGAGAAAGCCTTTGACGAAATTCAACATCCATTTATGATTAAAAAAAAAAAAAGCGCCTCCAGAAAGCAGGAATAGAAGGAACATAGCTCAACATAATAAAAGCTATATATGACAAACCCACAGCAAACATTATCCTCAATGCTGAAAAATTAAAAGCATTTCCTCTAAAGTCAGGAACAAGACAAGGGTGCCCACTTTCACCATTACTATTCAACATAGTTTTGGAAGTTTTGGCCACAGCAATCAGAGCAGAAAAAGAAATAAAAGGAATCCAAATTGGAAAAGAAGAGGTAAAACTTTCACTGTTTGCAGATGACATGATACTCTATATGCTGCTGCTGCTAAGTTGCTTCAGTCGTGTCTGACTCTGTGCGACCCCATAGATGGCAGCCCACCAGGCCCCGCCGTCCCTGGGGTTCTCCAGGCAAGAACACTGGAGTGGGTTGCCATTTCCTCCTCCAATGCATGAAAGTGAAAAGTGAAAGTGAAGTCGCTCAGTCGTGTCCAACTCTTAGCGACCCCATGGACTGCAGCCTACCAGGCTCCTCCATCCATGGGATTTTCCAGGCAAGAGTACTGGAGTGGGGTGCCATTGCCTTCTCTGGATCCTCTACATAGAAAACCCTAAAGACTCCACCAGAAAATTACTAGAGCTAATCAATGAATATAGTAAAGTTGCAGCATATAAAATCAACACACAGAAATCCTTTGTATTCCTATACACGAATAATGAGAAAATAGAAAGAGAAATTAAAGAAACAATTCCATTCACCATTGCAACGAAAAGAATAAAATACTTAGAAATATATCTACCTAAAGAAACAAAAGACCTATATATAGAAAACTATAAAACACTGGTGAAAGAAATCAAAGAGGACACTAATAGATGGAGAAATATACCGTGTTCGTGGATCAAAAGAATTAATATAGTGAAAATGAGTATACTACCCAAAGCAATCTACAGATTCAATGCAATCCCTATCAAGCTACCAACGGTATTCTTCACAGAGCTAGAACAAATAATTTCATAATCTGTATGTAAATACAAAAAACCTCAAATAGCCAAAGCAATCTTGAGAAAGAAAAATGGAACTGGAGGAATCAACCTGCCTGACTTCAGGCTCTACTACAAAGCCACAGTCATCAAGACAGTATGGTACTGGCACAAAGACAGAAATATAGATCAATGGAACAAAATAGAAAGCCCAGAGATAAATCCATGCACCTATGGACACCTTATCTTTGACAAAGGAGGCAAGAATATACAACGGAGAAAAAACAATCTCTTTAACAAGTGATGCTGGGAAAACTGGTCAACCACTTGTAAAAGAATGAAACTAGAACAATTTCTAACACCATACACAAAAATAAACTCAAAATGGATTAAAGATCTAAACAAAGACAAGAAACTTATAAAACTCCTAGAGGAGAACATAGGCAAAACACTCTCCGACATAAATCACAGTAAGATCCTCTATGACCCACCTCCCAGAATATTGGAAATAAAAGCAAAAATAAACAAATGGGACCTAATTAAAATTAAAAGCTTCTGCACAACAAAGGAAACTATCAGCAAGGTGAAAAGACAGCCTTCAGAATGGGAGAAAATAATAACAAATGAAGCAACTGACAAAGAACTAATCTCAAAAATATACAAGAAACTCCTGCAGCTCAATTCCAAAAAATAAATGACCCAATCAAAAAATGGGCCAAAGAACTAAACAGACATTTCTCCAAAGAAGACATACAGATGGCTAACAAACACATGAAAAGATGCTCAACATCACTCATTATCAGGGAAGTGCAAATCAAAACCACTATGAGGTACCATTTCACGCCAGTCAGAATGGCTGCGATCCAAAAGTCTACAAGCAATAAATGCTGGAGAGGGTGTGGAGAAAAGGGAACACTCTTACACTGTTGGTGGGAACGCAAACTAGTACAGCCACTATGGAGAACAGTGTGGAGATTCCTTAAAAAACTGGAAATAGAACTGCCATACAACCCAGCAATCCCACTGCTGGGCATACACACCGAGGAAACCAGAAGGGAAAGAGACACGTGTACCCCAATGTTCATCGCAGCACTGTTTATAATAGCCAGGACATGGAAGCAACCTAGATGTCCATCAGCAGATGAATGGATAAGAAAGCTATGGTACATATACACAGCGGAGTATTACTCAGCCATTAAAAAGAATACATTTGAATCAGTTCTAATGAAGTGGCTGAAACTGGAGCCTATTATACAGAGTGAAGTAAGCCAGAAAGAAAAACACCAATACAGTATACTAACGCATATTCATGGAATTTAGAAAGATGGTAACAATAACCCTGTATAAGAGACAGCAAAAGAGACACTGATGTATATTGATTTAAAAGACTAATGTATATGTCTTTTGGACTCTATGGGAGAGGGAGAGGGTGGGATGATTTGGGAGAATGGCATTGAAACATGTATAATATCATATATTAAATGAGTCACCAGTCCAGGTTGATGCACGATACTGGATGCTTGGGGCTGGTGCACTGGGTCTACCCAGAGGGATGGTATGGGGAGGGAGGAGGGAGGAGGGTTCAGGATGGAGAACACATGTATACCTGTGGTGGATTCATTTTGATATATGGCAAAACCAATAAAATATTGTAAAGTTAAAAAATTTTTTAAAAAGGCTGTAAAAAGAGACAAAGAAGGACACTACATAATGATCAAAGGATCAATCCAAGAAGAAGATATAACAATTATAAATATATATGCACCCAACATAGGAGCACCGCAATATGTAAGACAAATGCTAACAAATATGAAAGGAGAAGTTAACAATAACACAATAATAGTGGGAGACTTTAATACCTCCACTCACATCTATGGATAGATCAACTAAACAGAAAATTAACAAGGAAACACAAACTTTAAATGATACAATAGACCAGTTAGACCTAATTGATATCTATAGGACATTTCACCCCAAAACAATGAATTTCACCTTTTTCTCAAGCGCACACGGAACCTTCTCTAGGATAGAGCACATCCTGGGCCATAAATCAAGCCTTGGTAAATTCAAAAAAACTGAAACCATTCCAAGCATCCTTTCTGACCACAATGCAGTAAGATTAGATCTCAATTACAGGAGAAAAACTATTTAAAATTCCACCATATGGAGGCCGAACAATATGCTGCTGAATAACCAACAAATCACAGAAGAAATCAAAAAAGAAATCAAAATATGCATAGAAATGCATGAAAATGAAAACACAACAACCCAAAACCGGTGGGACACTGTAAAAGCAGTGCTAAGGGGAAGGTTCATAGCAATACAGGCATACCTCAAGAAACAAGAAAAAAGTCAAATAAAAAACAAATCTACACCTAAAGCAACTAGAAAAAGAAGAAATGAAGAACCCCGGGGTTAGTAGAAGGGAAGAAATCTTAAAAATTAGGGCAGAAATAAATGCAAAAGAAACAAAAGAGACCATAGCAAATCAACAAAGCCAAAAAGCTGGTTCTTTGAGAAGATAAATAAAAGTGACAAACCACTAGCCAGACTCATCAAGAAACAAAGGGAGAAAAATCAAATCAATAAAAGTAGAAATGAAAATGGAGAGATCACAGCAGACAACACAGAAATACAAAGAGACTATCATCAGCAACTATATGCCAATAAAATGGACAACGTGGAAGAAATGGACAAATTCTTAGAAAAGTATGCCTTTCCAAAACTGAACCAGGAAGAAATAGAAAATCTTATCAGACCCATCACGAACACAGAAATTGAAACTGTAATCAGAAATCTTCCAGCAAACAAAAGCCCAGGTCCAGACGGCTTCACAGCTGAATTCTACCAAAAATTGAGAGAAGAGCTAACACCTATCCTACTCAAACTCTTCCAGAAAATTGCAGAGGAAGGTAAACTTCCAAACTCATTCTATGAGGCCACCATCACCCTAATACCAAAACCTGACAAAGATGCCACAAAAAAAGAAAACTACAGGCCAATATCACTGATGAACATAGATGCAAAAATCCTTAACAAAATTCTAGCAATCAGAATCCAACAACACATTAAAAAGATCATACACCATGACCAAGTGGGCCTTATCCCAGGGATGCAAGGATTCTTCGATATCTGCAAATCAATGTAATACACCACATTAACAAATTGAAAAATAAAAACCATATGATTATCTCAATAGATGCAGAGAAAGCCTTTGACAAAATTCAACATCCATTTATGATTTTAAAAAAAGCGCCTCCAGAAAGCAGGAATAGAAGGAACATAGCTCAACATAATAAAAGCTATATATGACAAACCCACAGCAAACATTATCCTCAATGCTGAAAAATTGAAAGCATTTCCCCTAAAGTCAGGAACAAGACAAGGGTGCCCACTCTCACCACTACTATTCAACATAATTTTGGAAGTTTTGGCCACAGCAATCAGAGCAGAAAAAGAAATAAAAGGAATCCAAATTGGAAAAGAAGAAGTAAAACTCTCATTGTTTGTAGATGACATGATCCTCTACATAGAAAACCCTAAAGACTCCACCAGAAAATTACTAGAGCTAATCAATGAATATAGTAAAGTTGCAGGATATAAAATCAACACACAGAAATCCCTTGTATTCCTATACACGAATAATGAGAAAATAGAAAGAGAAATTAAAGAAACAATTCCATTCACCATTGCAACGAAAAGAATAAAATACTTAGAAATATATCTACCTAAAGAAACAAAAGACCTATATATAGAAAACTATAAAACACTGGTGAAAGAAATCAAAGAGGACACTAATAGATGGAGAAATATACCGTGTTCGTGGATCAAAAGAATCAATATAGTGAAAATGAGTATACTACCCAAAGCAATCTACAGATTCAATGCAATCCCTATCAAGCTACCAACGGTATTCTTCACAGAGCTAGAACAAATAATTTCATAATCTGTATGTAAATACAAAAAACCTCAAATAGCCAAAGCAATCTTGAGAAAGAAAAATGGAACTGGAGGAATCAACCTGCCTGACTTCAGGCTCTACTACAAAGCCACAGTCATCAAGACAGTATGGTACTGGCACAAAGACAGAAATATAGATCAATGGAACAAAATAGAAAGCCCAGAGATAAATCCATGCACCTATGGACACCTTATCTTTGACAAAGGAGGCAAGAATATACAACGGAGAAAAAACAATCTCTTTAACAAGTGATGCTGGGAAAACTGGTCAACCACTTGTAAAAGAATGAAACTAGAACACTTTCTAACACCATACACAAAAATAAACTCAAAATGGATTAAAGATCTAAACAAAGACAAGAAACTTTATAAAACTCCTAGAGGAGAACATAGGCAAAACACTCTCCGACATAAATCACAGCAAGATCCTCTATGACCCACCTCCCAGAATATTGGAAATAAAAGCAAAAATAAACAAATGGGACCTAATTAAAATTAAAAGCTTCTGCACAACAAAGGAAACTATAAGCAAGGTGAAAAGACAGCCTTCAGAATGGGAGAAAATAATAACAAATGAAGCAACTGACAAAGAACTAATCTCAAAAATATACAAGTAACTCCTGCAGCTCAATTCCAAAAAACAAACGACCCAATCAAAAAATGGGCCAAAGAACTAAACAGACATTTCTCCAAAGAAGACATACAGATGGCTAACAAACACATGAAAAGATGCTCAACATCACTCATTATCAGGGAAGTGCAAATCAAAACCACTATGAGGTACCATTTCACACCAGTCAGCATGGCTGCGATCCAAAAGTCTACAAGCAATAAATGCTGGAGAGGGTGTGGAGAAAAGGGAACACTCTTACACTGTTGGTGGGAACGCAAACTAGTACAGCCACTATGGAGAACAGTGTGGAGATTCCTTAAAAAACTGGAAATAGAACTGCCATACAACCCAGCAATCCCACTGCTGGGCATACACACCGAGGAAACCAGAAGGGAAAGAGACACGTGTACCCCAATGTTCATCACAGCACTGTTTATAATAGCCAGGACATGGAAGCAACCTAGATGTCCATCAGCAGATGAATGGATAAGAAAGCTATGGTACATATACACAACGGAGTATTACTCAGCCATTAAAAAGAATACATTTGAATCAGTTCTAATGAAGTCGCTGAAACTGGAGCCTATTATACAGAGTGAAGTAAGCCAGAAAGAAAAACACCAATACAGTATACTAACGCATATATATGGAATTTAGAAAGATGGTAACGATAACCCTGTATATGAGACAGCAAAAGAGACACAGATGTATAGAAGTCTTTTGGACTCTGTGGGAGAGGGCAAGGGTGGGATGATTTGGGAGAATGGCATTGAAACATGTATATTATGATATGTGAAACAAATCTCCAGTCCAGGTTTGATGCATGATACAGGATGCTCCGGGCTGGTGCACTGGGATGACCCAGAGGGATGGGATGGGGAGGGAGGTGGGAGGGGGGTTCAGTATAGGGAACACATGTACACCCGTGGCAGATTCATGTCAATGTATGGCAAAACCAATACAATATTGTAAAGTAATTAGCCTCCAATTAAAATAAATAAAAATTAAAAAAAATAAAAATGCCCAAATGTTGAGGGCAGGGTGGGACAAAAATGCTGATCCTAATCAACATAATATTCCCAACCCTCAAAAGGGAACTACTTAGGCAAACATTTCTGGGTGTCCAGTAGAATTCAACAGGGGACAACCAAAAATTCAAGAGGAAGGATGCAAGTTCATTAGAATGTCATCAAGTTGCCAAAACGCCTCTTCCAACAGCTTGATGTTCAACCACACATCCTTAGTCAAAAGAACATCATTTAAAAAGCCATCTGAGAAGGTACAGGGCAGGAAAGGCACATCATTTCCATGGATCAGCTGAGAAGAATCTCCTCTCCACAGCCAAAGCCTCCCCACTACTCCTTTCCCCAATTAGCGAAAATACTTTGATCTCAAAACCAAAAGAAGCTACTTCCATTCACATGACTTTCACCGGTGACTGACCAGCACCTGAGTCCCCTCCCAAGGGAGGCCTCCTGGGAGGCAAAGTAATAAGAATATGGAGTCCAATACCAGCTGCACTGCTTGTTAGCTATGCAATCTTGAGCAAGACACTCAGCCTCTCTAAGCTTTCACGTCTCCATATTAAATGAGAATTTATTTATTCAACAAGTAGGAGAGTCCAGTCCTGTGTTAGCTTCAGCATCTAATTTTTGTTATTGCGGTTGCACATTTCCAAGAAGAGCTTGATTTTCACAGGTAGACAATTTGCCAGTCATTATAATTACAATTCACCAGTTATCTTTATGTTCTGCATGAGGGAAACTCAACTCAGGTTAGTGAAGTTGCTCAGTCATGTCTGACTCTTTGCGACCCCATAGACCTGTAGCCTACCAGGCTTCTCCATCCATGGGATTTTCCAGGCAAGAATATTGGAGTGGGTTGCCATTTCCTTCTCCAGGGGATCTTCCCAACCCAGGGATTGAACCCACGTCTCCCGCAATGCAAGCAGACGCTTTACCCTCTGAGCCACCAGGGAATCCAGAGGGAGCATTTATCCGTTCCCATAAGGAAGAGCCAAGGACTTAAACAGCTTCAGCCATGGCAACCTTTCCATCTCCCCCTCCTCCATCTCTCAGCCCTGCTCTCCCTCAAAGTGGCTTTATTCCTAGAGAGCCTCCCTGTATTGGAGGGAAAGATGACCTCAGTAGCTGTAGGCTTACATCATAGTTAAAGCTATGATCATACAGGTGGAGCTAGTGGTAAAGAATTTGGCGGCCAATGCAGGAGACATAAGAGATGTGGGTTTGATCCCTGGGTCGGGACGATCCCCTGGAGAAGGGTATGGCAACCCACTCCAGCATTCCTGCCTGGAGAACTCCATGGACAAAGGAGCCTGGTGGGTTACAGTCTACAGGGTTACAAAGAGTCAGACACGACTGAGTTGAATTTAGCACACATGCATAAATCATAGAGGGAAAATTTTCTCCCTAAAGTTCTGGAGAAAATTTCTGGCCAGATGCTGATCAGACATCTTAGGTCACATGCTCTTCTCAGAAAGATGACTATAGGTAATGAAAACAGGAAATTTTTGACCAGGTTAGAGTCACGTTGCCATCTTGGTGGTGAGAGAAGTTGAGAGGTCAGCCCCTCCCACCCATGAGGAATGGATTTCCCACAGGGAGGAGGGCTTCTCTTAGCAGAACAAGGGGAAAAGGAGAGTGTGCTAGGCAGATGCAACCCATAGCTACCACAGCTCTCTTAATTTACATAAATAAGTAGCTACACAGGTAAAAACTTTCATGGCTCACCTTCCAATCTCAGTTTACTGGAATAGACCCAGAGTTTGACAGATAGTCGGGATTGTTGGTGTAACAATGAATCACTAACACCAACAATTAAGTCACATTCCTTAATTACTAAATGTCTTAAAAGGGATTTGATGAATAAGTCTTCAGCAAATTTAGATTTTTCCTTGTTTTGAAAAACCAGAACACTTTTCAAATATATCTTGAAATAATCGATGACAACATTTTTAATTGCTAGAATCTCAATTCCTGTTCAGTAAGATACTTGCAGAATACTTCAGAACTAGTTTATTTTGTTTTGAATGTTCAGTTCACAATTTAATCTTTCAGTGACTTTAAAGATGCTTTAGCTGTTCCAGTTGTTCAGTCACTAAGTCACGTCCAGCTCTTTGCAACGCTATGGACTGCAGCACACCAGGCTTCCCTGTCCTTCACCATCTCATAGAGTGTGCTCAAACTCTCCATTGATTCAGTGATGCCATCCAACCATCTCATCCTCTGCTGTCCTCTTTTCCTGTTGCCTTCAATCTTTCCTAGCATCAGGGTCTTTTCCAATGAGTCAGCTCTTCACATCAAGTAGCCAAAGTATTGGAGCTTCAGCTTCAGCATCAGTCCTTCCAATGAATATTCAGGGTTGATTTCCTTTAGGATTGACTGGTTTGATCTCTTTGCAGTCCAAGGGACTCTCAAGAATCTTCTCCAGCACCACAATTTGAAAGCATCCATTCTTCAGTGTTCAATCTTCTTTATGGTCCAACTCTCACATCTGCACATGACTACTGGAAAGAGCTAGCTTTGACTATACAAACCTTTGTTAGCAAAGTGATGTCTTTGCTTTTTAATATGCTGTCTAGGTTTGTCATAGCTTTTGTTTCAAGGAGCAAGTGTCATTTAATTTCATAGCTGCAGTCACTGTCTGCAGTGATTTTGGAGCTGTTCCAGTAGGCAAGGCAATTTTGCGAATCCCATGCTGTTCTGTTAAAACCATTCTGCCTGCTAAAGTCAGAACTATAGCAAAGACTAAAATACTGAAGTGATCTCTGACATTAGATGGTCACAACTCAGCATATTTTAAATTCTGCTATTACTACTCAGCTGATCTATAAAGTTATAACCGAACCTCACCCAGTCTGTACCTGAGAATGACCTGCACATGTGTTATAAGAATTTACCCAGTAGCACCATTTCAGGCAAGTAGATGATTGTTGGCCTAAATTGTTTCTAAATATCAGTGTAACACTCCAGCCCCATCAGTCAGTGAGACTTTCACCAGAATTTTAAATATATGCAGAGCTTTGGTCCAGAGTTTGCATAAACCATGCAACATACATTAAAAAGCAAAATGGTGGATTTCCCTGGAGGTCTAGTGGTTAAGAATCCACCTGCTGGTGCAGGGGACATGAGTTCTATCCCTGGTCTGGGAAGATTCCACATACCTTAGGACACCTAGGCCATGGGCCACAATTACTGGGCCAGTACCCTGGAGGCTATGCTCTGCAACATGAAAAGCTACTGCAATGAGAAGCTATTCACCACAACTAGAGAACAGGTCCCACTCATTGCAATTATAGAGGAAGCCCACATGCAACAAAGAAGGCCCAGTGCAGCCAAAAAGAAATAAACAAATAAAATTTTTTTTAATTTTATTTTATTTTTAAACTTTACATAATTGTATTAGTTTTGCCAAATATCAAAATGAATCCGCCACAGGCATACATGTGTTCCCCATCCTGAACCCTCCTCCCTCCTCCCTCCCCACACCATCCCTCTGGGTCGTCCCAGTGCACCAACCCCAAGCATCCAGTATCGCGCATCGAACCTGGACTGGCAACTCGTTTCTTACATGATATTCTACATGTTTCAATGTCACTCTCCCAAATCTTCCCACCCTCTCCCTCTCCCACAGAGTCCGTAAGACTGTTCTATACATCAGTGTCTCTTTCGCTGTCCTGTACACCAGGTTATTGTTACCATCTTTCTAAATTCCATATATATGCGTTAGTATACTGTATTTATGTTTTTCCTTCTGGCTTACTTCACTCTGTATAATAGGCTCCAGTTTCATCCACCTCATTAGAACTGATTCAAATGTATTCTTTTTAATGGCTGAGTAATACTCCATTGTGTATATGTACCATAGCTTTCTTATCCATTCATCTGCTGATGGACATCTAGGTTGCTTCCATGTCCTGGCTATTATAAACAGTGCTGCGATGAACATTGGGGTACACGTGTCTCTTTCCCTTCTGGTTTCCTCGGTGTGTATGCCCAGCAGTGGGATTGCTGGATCATAAGGCAGTTCTGTTTCCAGTTTTTTAAGGAATCTCCACACTGTTCTCCATAGTGGCTGTACTAGTTTGCATTCCCACCAACAGTGTAAGAGGGTATACAATGGATTAAAGACAATCTCTTTAACAAGTGGTGCTGGGAAACCTGGTCAACCACTTGTAAAAGAATGAAACTAGACCACTTTCTAACACCATACACAAAAATAAATTCAAAATGGATTAAAGATCTAAACCTAAGACCAGAAACTATAAAACTCCTAGAGGAGAACATAGGCAAAACACTCTCTGACATACATCACAGCAGGATCCTCTATGACCCACCTCCCAGAATATTGGAAATAAAAGCAAAAATAAACAAATGGGACCTAATTAACCTTAAAAGCTTCTGCACATCAAAGGAAACTATTAGCAAGGTGAAAAGACAGCCTTCAGAATGGGAGAAAATAATAGCAAATGAAGCAACTGACAAACAACTAATCTCAAAAATATACAAGCAACTCCTACAGCTCAACTCCAGAAAAATAAATGACCCAATCAAAAAATGGGCCAAAGAACTAAATAGACATTTCTCCAAAGAAGACATACAGATGGCTAACAAACACATGAAAAGATGCTCAACATCACTCATTATCAGAGAAATGCAAATCAAAACCACTATGAGGTACCATTTCACACCAGTCAGAATGGCTGCGATCCAAAAGTCAACAAATAAAATTTTTAAGAAAGTAAAATGGTGGTGATCCCCCCTCCCTTTGCTACATAGTAGGATATGATATATTTGAGTCTTATTCTTCTTTTTAATCAGTTTTATAGGGGGGTAGCTAACATGCCATAAAATGTGCCCATTTCAAGAATATATTTCAATCAGTTTTCTAGATAATAGTTAACTTTTAAATGGTGTTTTAGATTATAATCTTTAGTATTTACATTAGACCTAACCTTCCACGTCTTAAACATAAAATCCCTGGGATTAACATGACCAGGTATTTTTAAATATTATAAAGCTATAATAATTAAAACAGCTTGGTACATTGGGGCATTGTATTAGCTTACAGGGTTGCTCTAACAAAGTACCACAAACTGGAGAAATGTATTGTCTCACAGTCCTGGTGGCTAGAAGTTCAAATTCAAGGTGTTGGCAGGGCCACACTCCCTCTGAAATGTTTTGGGAAAGGATCTCACCTCTTACTAGTTGACAGATACACTTTGGCATTCCTTGGCTTATAGGTACATCACCCTGATGGTTCCTCTTTTTCATATGACTGCCTTCCCTCTGTATGCATCTCTGTGTCCAAATGTCCACTTTGTATAAGGACAGAAATTCTACTAGATTAGTTCAGTTCAGTACATTTCAGCCGCTCAGTCATGTCCTACTCTTTGCAACCCCATGGACTGCAGTATGCCAGGCCTCCCTGTCCATCACCAACTCCCAGAGCCTACTCAAACTCATGTCCATTGAGTTGGTGATGCCATCCAACCATCTCATCCTCTGTCGTCCCCTTCTCCTCCTGCCTTCAATCATTCCCAGCATCAGAGTCTTTTCAAATGAGTCAGTTCTTCCCATCAGGTGGCCAAAGTATTGGAGTTTCAGCTTCAGCAACGGTCCTTCCAATGAATATTCAGGACTGATTTCTTTTAGGATGGACTGGATTAAGGCCCACCCAAATGACCTCATGTTAACTTGATTACTCTCTGTAAAGAACCAGTTTCCAAATAAAGCCACATTCTGAGGTCCTGGGGGTTAGGATTTCCACATACCTTTTCTATAGGATACAGTTCAACCCATAACAACCAGAGGAGCAGATGAAGTAGAATTTTACCAGAAATGATCCAAACACCAAAGAATTAGAATGTGATAAAAGTGCTGCTTCAAACCAGTTGAGAAAAGATGGATTACTCAATGCATGGTGCTTGAACAACCATGTTGTATCTAGTTGTATCAACAACTAAGTTTTATTAATACTTTGCACCTTGTACCTCATCACTTCCCAGTTCATGCTTCTAATCCCTGGAGAGACCTCCAAGTCCTTGGGTTCTACAAAATGCTCCATTATCCCTCCAAATAAGTTCATTTTTACGACTGGCTTGAGTTGGTTTCTGTAGCTTGTAACCATTTCAGAGGCTGACGGCCTCCTAACTGAGCCTTCCTTCTCACAAGAAATTTATATGTCCTTCAGTTAAAAAAGTAAAAATTAAAAAAAAAAAAAAAAACAAGAACTTTCCTCTCTGTCACCCTGCCTCCTTCCCAATTCCATCTGGTTTCTCGCCTCCACCTGGAAGTAGGCTATTTGAAGTCAATTGGTTCCTTCTGTGGTCTTCCGTCATTCCAGGCCTCCCAGGAGAAGTGATCAGTGCAAGTAGAGGCTGTCCTCTGAGGGCCACTAGGCGGTCTGCAAAGCCAGCTAAGAACGCAAGTATTTTAAAACTAGACATCAAAGTATTTGGATGGGGTCCAGCGTTTCCTGCCTCTCCACGACCTCTTCCCAAAGAGAATCAAACTCTTAAGGAGGAGGGGGAAATCACCTTACTTAGACCTCTAATTCCCCAAACTGCTATTGGACTCCTTACTACAGAAGGGGACTCCTGGCATACAAAGCCAGGGCTCTGGGACAACCTAGAGGGATCAGGTGGTGAGGGAGGTAGGATAGGGGTTCAGGATGGAGGGGATACATGTACACCTATGGCCAGTTCATGTTGATGTATGGCAAAAAAATCACAATATTATAATTATCCTCCAATTAAAATAAATAAATTATTTTTTTTTAAATAGAAAGGGGCTCCTGAGAAGCTGACTTACTAAAATATTTTTCTGAAAATTGGTGAGATGGAAGGCAGTCCTAAAGCTAGACAAATTGTACTAATGACTGAGGCTTTCTCTCTTTGAGGTTTCCTCTTTCAATGTTCTGATTTGCTTTTCAAATAGAAGCAATAGCTCCCATCTATTGGCCACTTGCATGTGTAAGACTCACATGATTATATTCTTGAATTCTCTCCATGGCCCCATAATGAAGGTTCTCTCTCCCTGCCCCCCGCCCCTTGGAAGGGATTCAGTTCAGTTCAGTTCAGTCACTCAGTCATGTCCAACTCTTTGCGACCCCACAAATCGCAACATGCCAGGCCTCCCTGTCCATCACCAACTCCCGGAGTTCACTCAGACTCACGTCCATCGAGTCAGTGGTGCCATCCAGCCATCTCATCCTCTGTCCCCCCCTTCTCCTCCTGTCCCCAATCCCTCCCAGCATCAGAGTCTTTTCCAATGAGTCAACTCTTCGCATGAGGTGGCCAAAGTACTGGAGTTTCAGCTTTAGCATCATTCCTTCCAAAGAAATCCCAGGGCTGATCTCCTTCAGAATGGACTGGTTGGATCTCCTTGCAGTCCAAGGGACTCTTAAGAGTCTTCTCCAACACCACAGTTCAAAAGCATCAATTCTTTGGCACTCAGCTTTCTTCACAGTCCAACTCTCACATCCATACATGACCACTGGAGAAACCAAAGCCTTGACTAGACGGACCTTTGTTGGCAAAGTAATGTCTCTGCTTTTGAATATGCAATCTATGTTGGTCATAAATTTCCTTCCAAGGAGTAAGCATCTTTTAATTTCATGGCTGCAGTCACCATCTGCAGTGATTTTGGAGCCCCAAAAATAAAGTCTGATATTGTTTCCACTGTTTCCCCATCTATTTCCCATGAAGTGATGGGACTGGATGCCATGATCTTCATTTTCTGAATGTTGAGCTTTAACCCAACTTTTTCACTCTCCTCTTTTACTTTCATCAAAAGGCTTTTTAGTTCCTCTTCACTTTCTGCCATAAGGGTGGTATCATCTGCATATCTGAGGTTATTGATATTTCTCCCGGCAATCTTGATTCCAGCTTGTACTTCTTCCAGCCCAGCATTTCTCATGATGTACTCTGCATATAAGTTAAATAAGCAGGGTGACAATATACAGCCTTGACGTACTCCTTTTCCTATTTGGAACCAGTCTGTTGTTCCATGTCCAGTTCTAACTGTTGCTTCCTGACCTGCATATAGGTCTCTCAAGAGGCAGGTCAAGTGGTCTGGTATTCCCATTTCTTTCAGAATTGTCCACAGTTTCTTGTGATCCACACAGTCAAAGGCTTTGGCATAGTCAATAAAGCAGAAATAGATGTTTTTCTGGAACTCTCTTGCTTTTTCGATGATCCAGCGGATGTTGGCAATTTGATCTCTGGTTCCTCTGCCTTTTCTAAAACCAACTTGAACAGCTGGAACTTCACGGTTCATGTACTGCTGAAGCCTGGCTTGGAGAATTTTGAGCATTACTTTACTAGCGTGTGAGATGAGTGCAATTGTGCGGTAGTTTGAGCATTCTTTGACATTGCCTTTCTTTAGGATTGGAATGAAAACTGACCTTTTCCAGTCCTGTGGCCACTGCTGAGTTCTCCAAATTTGCTGGCATATTGAGTGAAGCACTTTCACAGCATCATCTTTCAGGATTTGAAATAGCTCAACTGGAATTCCATCACCTCCACTAGCTTTGTTCGTAGTGATTCTTCCTAAGGCCCACTTGACTTCACATTCCAGGATGTCTGGCTCTAGGTGAGTGATCATACCATCGTGATTATCTGGGTCGTGAAGATCATTTTTGTACAGTTCTTCTGTGTATTCTTGCCACCTCTTCTTAATATCTTCTGCTTCTGTTAGGTCCATACCATTTCTGTCCTTTATCGAGCCCATCTTTGCATGAAATGTCCCTTTGGTATCTCTAATTTTCTTAAAGAGATCTCTAGTCTTTCCCATTCTGTTGTTTTCCTCTATTTCTTTGCATTGATCGCTGAGGAAGGCTTTCTTATCTCTTCTTGCTATTCTTTGGAACTCTGCATTCAGATGCTTATATCTTTCCTTTTCTCCTTTGCTTTTCACTTCTCTTCTTTTCACAGCTATTTGTAAGGCCTCCTCAGACAGCCATTTTGCTTTTTTGCATTTCTTTTCCATGGGGATAGTCTTGATTCCTGTCTCCTGTACAATGTCACGAACCTCCGCAATAGTCATAGATTCTTTTTTTAATTAATTATTTTTAATTGGAGTATGATTGCTTTGAAATACTGTATCAACTTTTGCCATATATCAACATAGGTTCTCTTATTATCCCCATTTTACATATGAGAAAACTGAGGCTCAAGGAGGTAAAATCAATTGCCCAAGTCCACACATTTAGGAAGTAACTGAACACAGATTTGAACCCAGGATTTGTCTGACTCACCTCTGTGCTCTCAAACACTACTCCAAGAATCCTAAGCCAAAATGTCTGAAAGTGCCAGGCAGGAGCAGAGAGGATGGTGTGGACCCAGGATAAGACATAGAGAGTGGCAGGCAGAATGCCGGGCCAGAGGGCCCCCATCAGAAGAAGACACCACTTGGCAGTAACAGCCAGTCCTAACCCTGTGGGAAAGTGGCCAATGTGACCAGATTTTCCATTTTCTGAAAGAAGCTTGAGATCTGGATTTTATATGAAATCTCCCGACTTTTATGGGAACAGATTCAAATATTTTTAGAAAAACATGGTGCAGTCTGAAAATTGGCATCTACGCTGTCAGGCAGGAATTCTTATCCCCTACTCTTCATGTTTCCTGTTGGAGGAAGTTCAGCAGGACTACCCCCAACACCCACCTCATTCTGCCCCTCTGATTGGCGAGTTTCCAGGAAGGAACTGGGCTTGCTCACCTAATCTCCATCCTCCAAGGAGCCAGCCTGATCTGTGGAAAATCTTCAAAGAAAGGCTGGGGGGAAAGTCCATCTACTCAAGGATTTGTTGTTATTGCTTAGTCACTAAGTCATGTCTGACTTTTTTGTGACCCCAAGGGGCACTCAAAAAGTGAGCAGAAAGTCATGTTCTCCAAACTGCTTTTGTGGTGTTTTCCTTTCCTGTGTCTGCCATAATGAAGTACCACAGACTGGTACTTACAACAACAGAAATGTACTCTCTCAGAGTTCTGGAGGCTAGAAGTCCAAAATCAAGGTGTCAGCAGGGCCATACTTCCTCTGAAGTTTTCAGGGAAGGCTCTTTTCTTGCCCCTTCCAGCTTCTGGTGTCTCCTGGCAATCCTTGGGCTTCCATGACTCACAACTGCATCACTTCCATCTCTGCCTCTCTCTTCACATGACATGCTCCCTCTTTGTCTCTGTCCATCTGTTTTACCTCCTTATAAGGCATGAGACATACTGGATTTAGGTTCATTTAGTCTGGCATGGCCTCATCTAGACTAATTACATCTGCAAAAACCCTATTTCCAAGTCAGGTCGCATTCTGAGGTGGAGTGAGCATGAATTTTGGAAGAGGATGTTACTCAACAGAATTTTTTATTATTATTTATTTATTTGGCTACACCAGGTCTTAGTTGCAGCATGTGGGATCGTTGACCTTTGTTGCAGCATGCAGGATCTTTAGTTGAGGCCAGCAAAGTCAGTCGCAGCACGGGCGATCTAGTTCCCTTACCAGGGATCAAGCCTGGGGCCCCTACATTGAGAGCAGAGTGTTAGCCACTGGACCATCAGGGAAATCCCCAGAATTTTTTTAAGAGTGGTATTTTAATCTCCATCTCTCTGATTCCTGTGTTTATCTCTATACTGGTTCCTGTTGGGAGAGTTTATCTCCTACAAGTTCAGCAGTTAATGCTGCCTGTTTGCATCCTCTACATCACACTGGAATGAGATCATTTCTCTCCTGCCTACTTCCTTCTCTTCTTCCCTGGCATTTCCTCTTCTCTCTCCTTTTGCTTTTTAACTGCTCTTTGGTAAGTTAGGCCTCTGACAAACGTTGCCATGCTATAGTGGAAAGGCTCTGAGATTCTACAAACCTGGACTCAAGTCCCACCTTGGCATCTACCAGCCCTTAGGGCCTGACTCCTCACAGATGTGCAGTTAATGTGTGAATGGAATGTGCCATTAAAGAGGCTCAGACTGAGGCAGGTGCACGGTTCTGCTGGATCTCAGCTTCATCAGAAACACGGAAGGGATCATAAACATCACAGAGAAACCCTGTGTTCCATGAAAGAGACATTTCACCATAAAATAAATGGCTCCGCAAGAGAAGAATCAGGGAAACAGTAACATCATTCGGTGAATTTTTCTGAGAGTAAAGAGAACTCATAGTGCCCACCATAATAAGCCAAGCGGCCCTAGAGACCTTCCAGGCTAAGTCTAACACCAGGAGCCACTCCTGGAGCCCACGGCATAGTCTCTCCCTCTCTCTCCTTTTCCACTGCACAAATGGCAGGACAGGAGTATGTCAGTACTTTTCTGATGTGATGGGGAAGAGGGAATCCAAAGGTTTGAAGAGATAGAGATGCTGGTGTGAATTTCTCAAGGGTGAGCTGCTCCCCACCACAGAGGAGACCCCCTCCCCCAAGGCACTGAGCAAATTGAGAAATACATAGTAAAGGGAGTATCCAGGGGGATCATTCTCTGTAACGTGGCTGTGACAATGGGAGATGCTGCCCTTGAGATGGGTTCTTTGTTTACTTGGCGGGGGGGCGGGGGCTGGGGGTGGAGATGAGACCCCAGAGAAGCAGAGGTCAAGAACTCAACCACCCAATCAAGAAGGAGGGAATATGTGTATACAGTGAGAGCCTTTTTTGGTGTGGGGGCTCCAAAATCACTGCAGATGGTGACTGCAGCCATGAAATTAAAAGATGCTTGCTCCTTAGAAGAAAAGTTATGACCAACCTAGATAGCATATTAAAAAGCAGAGACATTATTCTGCCAACAAAGGTCTGTCTAGTCAAAGCTATGGTTTTTCCAGCAGTCATGTATGGATGTGAGAGTTTGACTATAAAGAAAACTGAGCGCTGAAGAATTGATGCTTTTGAACTGTGGTGTTGGAGAAGACTCTTGAGAGTCCTTGGGACAGCAAGGAGATCCAGCCAGTCAATCCTAAAGAAAATCAGTCCTGAATATTCATTGGAAGGACTGATGCTGAAGCTGAAGCTCCAAAACTTTGGCCACCTGTTGCAAAGAACTGACTCACTGGAAAAGACTCTGATGCTAGGAAAGACTGAAGACAGGAGGATAAGGGGACAACAAAGGATGAGATGGCTGGATGGCATCACCTACTTGATGGACATGAGTTTGAGCAAGCTCTGGGAGTTGGTGGAGGACAGGGAAGCCTGGCGTGCTGCAGTTCTCGGGGTCACAAAGAGTCGGACACGACTGAGCAGCTGAAGTGACTGATAGCTGATTCACGTTGATATATAGCAGAAACTAACACAACATTGTAAAGCAACTATGTGTGCACGCATGCCCTGTTGCTCAGTCGTGTCTGACTCTTTGCACCCCCATGGACTGTATGTAGCCGGCTAGGCTTCTCTGGAAAAAATTTAAAAAAACAAAGTTGCTATTAGAAGTTAATTCCACAAGAGGGCAGTAAATGCACGCATTACATAGGCATGCTCCTAGCCCTTGGTTTGTCTTTTTTTTTTCACCAAGATGTTAAACACTCAAAGTTATTACAGATTTTATGCAGATTGTTAAGAAGTCAACTCAAACTAGTTTCCTATTATCTTTAAAGTACAGCGGATTACTGTGAGAGTTAAATATAATACAGTCAAGTGTCTGGTAAAACTCAAGATCTGGTAAACTGATGAAAGGACTTCCTCCATCAATATTCAATAAACCATTTGTACTCACTCCTGTGAGCCTAACACTGCACTAATGCTCAGGGTCAGGGTGTATCAGGCTTGAAGGTCACTGAACAATGAGAGACAAGGACCCACTCCACCACTGCACCACACCCCACTCACCTTTATTCTGTGTATACAAATACCTCCCTACACACATATACAAAAACATCTGGGATAATTCTGTATATAACTTTATGTTTGCTTTCTGAAACATACTGTGCACATTTTCCCATTAAATTACATATTCATCAAAAGCATAATTTTTCTGACTATATAATATTCCTGTATAGCTGACTCATAAAACATTCCTTTATTGTCAAACGCAGCAAAGGAAACAATCGAGTGAAGAGAAACACGAAAAGTGTTCAACATGACTAATCGTCAGGAAAATGCAAATCAAAAAACCACAGTGAATTATCACCTCACATCTGTTAGAATAGCCATCGTCAAAAAGACAAGCAGTAAGTGCTGGAGAGGATGAGGGGAAAAGGAGACACTTGTACTCTGTTGAGGGGAATGTAAGTTGGTACAGCTACTATGGAAAACAGTACAGAGTTTCCTCAAAAAATTAGAAATAAAACTGCTGTGTGCTTAGTTGCTCAGCTGTATCTGACTCTCTACAATCCTATGGACTGTAACCCACCAGGCTCCTCTGTCCATGGGGACTCTCCAGGCAAGAATACTGGAGTGGGTAGCCATGCCCTCCTCCATGGGATCTTCCCGATCCAGGAATCGAATCCAGGTCTCCTGCATTGTGAGCAGATACTTTACTGTCTGAGCCCACCAGAACTGCCATCAGTTCAGTTCAATCGCTCAGTCGTGTCTGACTCTTTGCGACCCCATGAATCGCAGCACTCCAGGCCTCCCTGTCCATCACCAACTCCCGGAGTTCACTCAGACTCACGTCCATCAAGTCAGCGATGCCATCCAACCATCTCATCCTCTGTCATCCCCTTCTCCTCCTGTCCCCAATCCTGCCCAGCATCAGAGTCTTTTCCAATGAGTCAACTCTTCGCATGAGGTGGCCAAAGTACTGGAGTTTCAGCTTTAGCATCATTCCTTCCAAAGAAATCCCAGGGCTGATCTCCTTCAGAATGGACTGGTTGGATCTCCTTGCAGTCCAAGGGACTCTCAAGAATCTTCTCCAACACCACAGTTCAAAAGCATCAATTCTTCGGTGTTCAGCCTTCTTCACAGTCCAACTCTCACATCCATACATGACCGCAGGAAAAACCATAGCCTTGACTAGATGAACCTTTGTTGGCAAAGTAATGTCTCTGCTTTTGAATATGCTATCTAGGTTGGTCATAACTTTCCTTCCAAGGAGTAAGTGTCTTTTAATTTCATGGCTGCAGTCACCATCTGTAGTGATTTTGGAGCCCAGAAAAATAAAGTCTGACACTGTTTCCATTGTTTCCCCATCTATTTCCCATGAAGTGGTGGGACCAGATGCCATGATCTTCGTTTTCTGAATGTTGAGCTTTAACCCAACTTTTTCACTCTCCACTTTCACTTTCATCAAGAGGCTTTTGAGTTCCTCCTCACTTTCTGCCATAATGGTGGTGTCATCTGCGTATCTGAGGTGATTGATATTTCTCCTGGCAATCTTGATTCCAGTTTGTGTTTTTTCCAGTCCAGTGTTTCTCCTGATGTACTCTGCATATAAGTTAAATAAGCAGGGTGACAATATACAGCCTTGAGGTATTCCTTTTCCTATTTGGAACCAGTCTGTTGTTCCATGTTCAGTTCTAACTGTTGCTTCCTGACCTGCATACAAATTACTCAAGAGGCAGATCAGGTGGTCTGGTATTCCCATCTCTTTCAGAATTTTCCACAATTTATTGTGATCCACACAGTCAAAGGCTTTGGCATAGTCAATAAAGCAGAAATAGATGTTTTTCTGGATCAACCATAAAAGAAGAAGGAAATCTGCCATCTGCAAAATCATGGATGAACCTGGAGGACATTATTCCAAGTAAAATAAGACAGACAAAGAGAAATATTGTCTGATCACACTTGTGAGTAAAAATTTTTATAAAGAAATTAATTCATAGAAACAGAGAGTAGAATAGTGGGTACCAGGGTTTGGGAGAGTGAGAGAAATGGGAAGATGCTAGTCAGAGGGTAAAAAGTTGCAATTATGTGGGATGAACAAGTCTAAAGAGCCAAGGCTCAGCATGATGGCTATAGTTAATAATACTGTGTTGAATAACGGAAATATGCTAAGGAAGTAGATCTCAAGTGAACTCATCACAGACACATATGGGAAATAATGTGTTGGTTTGACTGTAGTAATCATTTCACTATGTATATCAAGTCATGTTGAACACAATAAATATATACAATTTTTATTTTAAAGTACATTTTAAAGAATTAAAAGTCTATAATGGTCCCGGTCTTTCTCCAAAATACCCCTCCCCCATGACCCTCTAACCTCTCCAACAACTCTCCCATTTGTCATATCCTTTTCCAACCACACTGAATTCTTCACTCTTCTTTAAATATTCTAGACATATTTTTGCATGAGGTATTTTAGCTTGCCACTTCTTAAAATGTTCTGCTGGAACCCACATGGGTAGCTACTTCTCCTTCAGTTCTTTGCCTTCAAATGTCTTTTTAGTGAGTAATTCCCTGATCTTCCTATTCAAGATTAAAATTGCAAACCCACCTGCCCAACTAGCTCTCTATTCCCTTTTCTGGCTTAGTTTTCCCCCATAGAACTTATTACTGTAACACATATATAATATTTATTCACTTAGTGCATCTCCTCATGTAAAACATAAACCTGATATCAAGGACTTTTGTCTGATTGGCTCACTGTTGCATCTCCAATGCCTAAAATAATGCCAGGCCTCCAGCTAGTGATTGTTCCTAGCAAAAGGGCAGTGGGACTTCCCTGGTGGTACAGTGGTTAAGAATCTACCTTCCAATGCAGGGGTTTGATCCCCTGGTCAGGAAACTAAAATCCCACATGCTGTGGGGCAACTAAGCCCAAGCTCCACAACTAGAGAAAGCCCACACTCTACAAAGAAGTCCCAGCATGGCCAGAAAAAAATTAATAAAAATTAAAGAAATAAAAAAAAATAAAAACTTCCTATGAATTAGATGAGATAGAGGTATCCTGATAGGTAGCTCAGATGGTAAAGAGTCTGCCTGCAAATGTGGAAGACACAGGTTCTATCTCTGGGTGGGGAAAATCCCCTGGAGAAGGAAATGGCAACCCGCTCCAGTGTTCTTGCCTGGAAAATCCCATGGGATGGAGGAGCCTGGCAGGCTTCAGTCTGTGGGGTCACAAAGAGTCAGACATGACTGAATGGCTAACCCTTTCACACTTTGAGTAGGGACTTCCCTGGCAGTCCAGTGGTTATGAATACATCTTCCAATTCAGGGGACACAGGTTCAATCCCTGGATGAGGAACTAGGATCCCACATGCCTTGGAGCAACTTAACCTGCTTGCTGCAACTACAGAGTCCACGTGCTGTAACAAAAGATCCTGCTGGTCACAGTGATCCCCAGTGCCACAACTAAGACCCGACACAGCCAAATACATTAATTTTAAAAAATACACATCCACAGGATGAGTAAAAAGATAAAATTTGTTACATTTAAAAAAAAATAAATGCCAGACCTAGACTCTCAGAAAATAATTGTTGGATGAATGAATCAGTGAATTAATGAATCCTTCTAATAACAATCTTAGAAGAAAACTAGAATAGATTTTGTCCTATTTACTGAAATTTTTCAAGGCACAGAAACAGCCAGATGATTTACCAAAGGCCTTCAATCTGTCCCAAAGATACTACTGCTCTAGAGAAAACACACCCTGTCTGAGAGTCACAAATTCTCTTGCTTTCATATCAATACAAAGTCATTTTTTCATAGTAGATCCCTTAGACTCAATTCTAAGAAGAATGGAAAAGAATATACAAGATGCCTGCCTCCTAGGGAGTCTGCAGCACTTTAAGTATTTATGGAATAAGCAAAATAGATAAAAGAAGTGCTAAATTATCATGTAACATGTAGTTACAGACTCTGTTGTTGTTGTTCAGTTGGTAAGTTGTGTCTGACACTTTGCGACCCCATAGACTGCAGCATGCCAGGTTCCCTTATCCTTCACTATCTCCCAGAGTTTGCTCAAACTCATGTCCATTGAGTCAGTGATGCTATCTAACCATCTCATCCTCTAGTGTTACGGACTCTACTGGTGGCAAGAGAAGTTTGTCTTCATTTAATGAATCGCTTTAGTGAAGAGAAGTGGGAGAGGGATGTGAAGTAACAGGATGGCCTCAATTACTAAGCAGCTGGTTATACTTGGTGCTGGGGGAGGTGTGGCCCTGCCCCATGAAATGTTTCTGACCTTCCTAGTAGAATGTCTTGGTTGGAACATACACTTTTGTTTCTTTATTTTCCTTGACTCTGTGTGTCAGTTTTTATGCATTAAACAGCCAACCACCCCTCCTAGTCTTGAAGGAATGTCTTGTGTAGGAGATAGACGTTATTGTTTAACAACGTTTTCCACAAATTGCACTGTCTAAGAACTCCAAGTCTTTTGTATTAGCCATTAAATGGGAAACGCCCATCTTCACAAACTAGAACTGCAAGTATTAGTCATGCCTCTACAGAGAGACTCACAAACCAGGGGTTGGAAGAGAACGAAAGACGAAGCCTTCTGATGGCCCTTAGGTGAGTGACTGGGGGGACCCAGCAGGTAAACCCCACAATTGCTTCCCCCCACAGTGGCTTCCCACAGTCTTCAGATGAAGCTCCACCTCACCCCATGAAGCTCCCACAGTCACCCTGCCCCACCTCTCCCCTGCAATTCCCACCACCCCCACCCAGCCAGGATGAACTCCCAGCAGTTCCCAGGACACACTGAGGGTCTTCAGGGCTCCGGGTTTGCGGTTCTTTACCCTTTCTTAGCTTCTTCTGCCCATATTTGTTTTCCTGGTGCTCCCCCTTATGGCTCAACAGGGAACTGCACTCTGGGAATCTATCCTAAGCCAGAAGTCTGACATGGGTGCCCCTGCACTGTGCTCCCAAAGCCATCAGGCTCCCCTGGGCGTTGCTCTCTGCTTAATACAGGTTACCCAGTGCCCTCTCCCCTACTATTCTAAAGAGCCCCAGATGCAGGGGTTGGGTCTTCCAGCAGTGTCCTCGGTGACTAGTATCCATATGGGGCACAGCAAGAACTCAATTGGTGATGATCAATAAACAACTAAGAATTGGAATGGGGTATCAGAAACCAATCTATGGGAAAGCACATCATTTTGTTCTGCTTGGATTTATCATGTTCATTAAGTAAAAGTAAGCTAAGAAAATGTAAACTATCTTCCTGGGAATGAGTTCCTTACATAACTCTTCACTCCTGAAATTCTTCACAACTTTCAGCACAGATATGATAAGACTACATAAAGCTCCCATTTGCAAAACAGAACCTTCTCCTCTTCCTCTTCAAGCCCTTCCCAACTGGAAAGCCCAGTGAGATAACCTCCCAGTTGTACTAACTTGTGCTAGTGCTAAGTCGCATCAGTCATGTCCGACTCTTTGTGACCCTATGGACTGGAGCCTGCCAGGCTCCTCTGTTCATGGGGATTCTCCAGGCAAGTACTAACTTAGCCTCTTCTATCATTCTGTTCCTCTCCCTAGAGCCTCCTCCAGATCACTTCTGAGAATTCAGTTCATTGAGGAAGCCACTCTTCCATAAAACCCCAGAAGTAAGTTGTACTTGCCAAAACCAGACATCTACATTCCAGAGATTGAAACAGTTTTTCCAAAACTAAATTCAAGCAGGCTCCTAAAACCAAGTCTAGAAATAAATGCTCCTAGCATAGACAGTTTCTTAAGAAATCTTTTCCAATCAAAATAATTTTGTCAGAAATTCTCTGAAACTCATCTCTCCAGTATACATTACATTTCAGTAACAGTCTTACAAAGAACCAGAATACATTGTTTGAAGAGTTGTTAACTCTCAAATTTTGGGCACACTCCTGAATATTCATTGGAAGGACTGATGCTGAAGCTGAAACTCCAATACTTTGGCCACCTGACACAAAGAACTGACTCATTTGAAAAGACCCTGATGCTGGGAAAGATTGAAGGCAGGAGGAGAAGGGGAGGACAGAGGATGAGATGGTTGGAAGGCATCATCGACTCGATGGACATGAGTTTGAGTAGGCTCCGGGAGTTGGTGATGGACAGGGAGGCCTGGCATACTGCAGTCCATGGGGTTGCAAAGAGTCAGACACAACTGGGCAACTGAACTGAACTGAAAGGTTTCTCCAATCTCTTGCTTTAGAAAGCTCTTAACATTAGTAATTACTCTTGTCTAAGACTTTCACTCAAGATTCTTGCAATACTTAATAAAAATGGTAATCAGACATAAGACATAGGTAAGTGGGTGGTGTTATTAACTTGTAAGAATCACAAGGTTCTAAATTTAAATAATGTCTAGTTGAAGGAAAATGCTAAGACTTGTCATAATATGAAAAATACTGTTCATTTATAATAAAATTGATGGGAGTTTTAGGAATGTGTTTAAACTAACTTTTGAATTGGATTTTTGTTCTTGCTTGCTAATAAAAGTCAACCTAAGAAGAACAAAGGATGGGGTTTTTCAAGAACTAACATGAAAAACAATCAATGAGCAAAACTTGAACAATGTGAGCAATAAAATAGGTATCATTATAGTGCCAGACTATAACCTAAAGAAGAACGTAGTATCCATGAGTCCTATGATATAAATAAATAATTGAATAAAAAGTAAATGGGGGTGCTCAGCCGCTCAGTCATGTCCAACTCTTTGTGACCCCATGGACTGTAGCCTGCCAGGCTCTTCTGTCCATGGGATTTCCCAGCAAGAACGCTGGAGTGGATTGCCATTTCCTCCTCAGGCGGATCTTCCTGACCCAGGGATCAAACCCAAGTCTCCTGCCTCTCCTGCATTGTAGATGGATTCTTTACCACTGAGTCACCTGGGAAGGCAGATGTGGGAGAAGAGACAAGTATTCTTCAGAGAAGGATTCCAAGTAACACAGGTGCAGGAACAAGGGAAGTAGAACATGAGCACTGGAAGCCACAGTGTATGCTGCCAGCAGGGTCCAAGGATGAATGCTAAAATTGGTGGGCAAGTCTTTAAAAACAGGACATGTTCAGAGTCTCAAAGTGTCTCCCCCCAAATACTTAATAATTACCGTGGGTTTTTCCTTTTCTTTCCCTTTTGCTTTACTTTTTAATTGAGGTATATTTGACCTCTTTTGTAAACTCTGGTGCACAACATAATGACTTGATATGTCTATACATTTCAAAATGATCACCACGGAAGTCTAGTTACCATCTATCACCAAAGATACTACGTTATTATGGACTGTATTCCCCACACTGTACATTTTATCCCCATGACTCATTTATTTTGTAACTGGAAGTTTATATCTCATAATCTCCTTCGCCTATTCATTCCTTCCCCCATCCTCCCCTCTGGCAAACAGCTGTTTCATGACTGTTTCTGTTAGTCATTCGTTTTGTTTTTTAAATTCCACGTATAAGTGAAATCATATAGTATTTGTCTTTCTCTGTCTGACTTATTTCACTTAACATAAATAAGTTCATTCATGTTGTCACAAATGGCAAGATTTCATTTTTTTATGGCAAGTAATACATAATGCTTCTCAAAAATTCCTTGACACTCTTTTCTCCAGGATGTTGAGCTTAATTCCCCTCTCCTTTGAATGTGGTCAAACTTCCCTGGTGGCTCAGATGGTATATGCCTACAACGTGGGAGACCCGGGTTCGATCCCTGCGTCGGGAAGATCCTCTGGAGAAGGCAAGGGCAAGAGTATTCCAGTACGCTTGCCTGGAAAATCCCATGGATGGAGGAGCCTGTAGTCTACAGTCCATGAGGTCACAGAGTCGGACACAACTGAGCAACTAAACTTTCACTTTCTTTTATTGAGTGTGGTCTAAACGTCTGACTCACTTATAAGGAACAGAGAATGGAAACAGAACACGAGACACCTTACGGTGGAGAAACCTGACAGATGCTCCTATCCAAATGATCATAGTTAATATCACCAATAACAAATTATGTTGAAGTCATAAGATATTATGATGTGCTGAAGGGGGCTCTTCATCTCTGTGGAATTCCCCTCAAATTTATAACCCCCATCCATAAGAAAACATCAGAGAAATCCAGACTGAGGAAAATACTTAAAATATGTAGGCTTCAAAAGTCTCAAGTCATGAAAAATAAGGAAATTCTGAGAAAACACCAGGAAGAGGAGAGTCAGGATGACAAATGCAACAGAATGAAGTGGAATTTGGGGCTTCCCTGGTGGTGTGGTGGCTAAGACTCCATGCTTCCAATGCAGGCGGCCTGGGTCCCACTCCTGGTCAGGGAACTAGATCCCACAGGCCACAACCTAGACCTGGTGTGACCAAACAAATAATTTAAAAAAAAAAGAATGCAGTGGAATTTCAGGTTGGACCCTGAACAGAAAAAGGATGCTAACAGAACAGCTAATGGAATCCAATGAGAGCCTGTAGTTTAGTCTATAGCATTATACCAATGTTTAATTTCTCAGTTTTGACAAATATAGTATGTTTATGTAAGATTTAACATTAAGGAAAGCTAGAGAATGGCATTTAAGAACTCTCTGTACCATCCTTACACTCCTCTTTAAATCTAAATTTATTTCAAAATTAAAAGTTTTCAAAAGTTAATCTATCTGTTATCTCTATGGGATAAACATGATATTTCACCCAAATGCCATTATGGATGTGTGGATATGGGACAGGAGTACACGTACCATAATCATTTCTCAGTGATTCTAATCTTCAGTTTGTTTGTTTTTCAAATCCATTTGAAGTCCCTATGATAGTTGTATGGAATACATAAGGTAATGATTTTCTTGTGAAAGATTTTGTTCTTTTCATAGCAATCCATTTATACATTATTATTTTTATACTGATATATTGTATCTACATATCACAACATGTGACTTATTTGAAAGTGTTCTTCTAGAAAATAATGAAGAAATCCAGGTAAAGAGGGATAAAAATGTTTTAATTGTTGAAATGCAATTGAGTGATTTACATTGCAGTATTAAGTGGATACACAAGGTCGTTATCAAATTAAGAACTTTCCAAATATCCCACTAACCATCAGTGACAAGTCCTTGAAAACAGTACAGAATTAACATGATAAGATGCTTTGATCACACACAAGTAGAATGGGAGACTTGATGGCTATGAAGTACTTGTAGTTACATAAGCCTTTAACTAAAGAAAAGAAGAAGTTAATTGAAATGTACGTACGGCATGCAAACCTCAGCAGTTGAAGTATTGCCATGTAATGTGTTGTTCCCAATAAAGAAACTCCTTTGACATTTAAATAAAGCTGAAAACCAACAGTAAAAAAGGGAGACAGCAGGAAGTTATCAATTTAATCAATTTTACAGCTAAAAATCAACATGAAGTAGAAATAGTGAAAAATAACAGACAAATATATTACTTTGGGTAACTCGTTGATAGTGCCTTATTATTTTAAGTTATAAATAGATGAAGGATTTTAATTTATAAAAACTATCAAAAAAGCATCAGTGAAAAGACATGATCTTCATGAGCTGTGGGGATGTTCAGGTGAGAACACACCAGGGACACAGAGACCGGCTGGGCAAGAACCCTTCATAAGTTTGTCTTCTGCAGGTGGATCACAGAAAGTTCCATATCCAAGCATGTTGTTTAACCAATTCCCTTCTAGTACCACAACATTCAGTATGTACCCGTGGTTTCAACTACCAACTAAGAATTTGGGGGGAGGGGTGGCGACTGTTTAGAATTTCCTTGGAAATGTCTGTGCACATTACAAAATCCCATGAAGGAAAAATTTCATCCAGATCTTGATGAACAGGCTATGAAGGTAACAAACAAAAAAAAGGGGAAAGAGTTATTAGGAAGCATGAAAGACAACACTTAGATAAAAATACATCAGCATTAAGCCTGCAAATTATTCAGATTTTCTCTTCAGCAAAACACACATTCAACATCCGTTTAACATCGATCTGAGAATGAAAATGTGGCCAGCATAGGGGGAAGCACTGATGACACTTATATAGAGACAAAGGTGGATGGACAAAGAGACTTTTCAACTTATAACTAAACTATTGGTTGGTCAAAAAGTTCCTCTGAGTTTCTTCACAACATCTTATGAATTGAACTCATGAATTGAACTCTTTGGCCAGCCCAATACACCAATGGGATGATGCCCAAACCTAGTTACCCATCAACAGCACAAAGATACAGATTGTTCAGCCACAACCCCACTCCTTTCCTGCTCAGTCAGACCCTCCTGGGAGGGGGCGAGCTATCCACATTATCTCCCTGGGGATCTGATGCAGCAAGCCCATCCACTGGCATTTGAGAAGCATTACTGCACTGGCAGCACTCCATACATCTAAACGGGCAAAACTTCCACCCTTGGGTCATCTGTAGAAGAAACTACACATCTGGAGATACAGCCAATTTTAAGAGATTATGAAAGTGTCCGTCGCTCAGTCATGTCCAAATCTCTTTGCAACCCATGGACTGTAGCCCACCAGGCTCCTCTGCCCTTGAAATTCTCTAGGCAAGAATACTGGAGTGGGTTGCCAGTTCCTTCTTCAGGGGATCTTCCCAACCAAGGGATTGAACCTGGGTCTCCTGCATTGCAGGCAAATTCTTTACGATTTGAGCCACTAGCTTCACAAAGTAACCAATTTGACTGTGAACTTGGGACACTAAGATTTTACACATATGTTGTTTAGTCGCTCAGTCGTGTCTGACTTCAGCAATCCCATGGACTGCAGGACGTCAGGCTTCCCTGTCCTTCACCATCTCCCGGAGCTTGCTCAAACTCATGTACATTGAGTCAGTGATGCCATCCAACCATCTCATTCTCTGTCGTTCCCTTCTCCTCCTGCCTTCAATCTTCCCCAGCATCAGAGTTTTTTCCAATGAGTCAGCTCTTCACGTCAAGTGGCCAAAGTACTGGAGCTTCAGTTTCAACACCAGTCCTTCTAGTGAATATTCAGGACTGATTTCATTTAGGATGGACTGGTATGACTTCCTTGCAGTCCAAAAGACTCTCAAGAGTCTTCTCCAAAATGATAGTTCAAAAGCACCAATTATTTGGTGCTCAACTTTTTTTATAGTCCAACTCTCACATCCATACATGACCACTGGAAAAACCATAGCTTTTTCTACATGGACCTCTGATGACAAAGTAATGTCTGCTTTTTAATATGCTGTCTAGGTTAGTCATAGCTTTTCTTCCAAGAAGCAAGCACCTTTTAATTTCGTGGCTTCAGTCACCATCTGCAGTGATTTTGGAGCCCCCAAAAATAAAGTCTGTCACTGTTTCCATTGTTTCCCCATCTATTTGCCATGAAGTGATGGGACTGGATGCCATGATCATTGTTTTTTGAACGCTGTTTTAAGCCAGCTTTTTCTCTCTCTTCTTTCACCTTCATCAAGAGGCTCTTTAGTTCCTCTTCGCTTTCTGCCCTAAGGATGGTATCATCTGCATATCTGAGGTTATTGATATTTCTCTCAGCAATCTTGATTCCAGCGTGTGCTTCATCCAGCCCAGCATTTGATATGATGTACTCTGCATAGTAATGCTCAAAGTTCTCCAAGCCAGGCTTCAACAGTACGTGAACCATGAACTTCCAGATGTTCAAGCTGGTTTCAGAAAAGGCAAAGGAACCAGAGATCAAATTGCCAACATCTGCTGGATCATCGAAAAAGCAAGAGAGTTCTAGAAAAACATCTATTTCTGCTTTATTGACTATGCCAAAGCTTTTGACTGTGTGGATCACAACAAACTGTGGAAAATTCTTAAAGAGATGGGAATACCAGACCACCTGACCTGCCTCTTGAGAAATCTGTATGCAGGTCAGGAAGCAACAGTTAGAACTGGACATGGAACAACAGACTGGTTCCAAATAGGAAAAGGAATATGTCAAGGCTGTATATTGTCACCCTGCTTATTTAACTTATATGCAGAGTACATCATGAGAAATGCTGGGCTGGATGAAGCACAGGCTAGAATCAAGATTACCAGGAGAAATATCAATAACTTCAGATATGCAGATGACACCACCCTTATGGAAGAAAGCAAAGAAGAACTAAAGAGCTCCTTGATGACAGTGAAAGAAGAGAGTGAAAAAGTTGGCTTAAAGCTCAACATTCAGAAAACTAAGATCATGGCATCCGGGCCCATCACTCATGGCAAATAGATGGGGAAACAGTGGAAACAGTGCCAGACTTTATTTTTTGGGGCTCCAAAATCACTGCAGATGCTGACTGCTGAAATTAAAAGACGTTTACTCCTTGGAAGAAAAGTTTTGACCAACCTAGACAGCATATTAAAAAGCAGAGACATTTCTTTGCCAACAAAGGTCCATCTAGTCAAGGCTATGGCTTTTCCAGTAGTCATGTATGGATGTGAGAGCTGGACTATAAAGAAAGCTGAGTGCCAAAGAATTGATGCTTTTGAACTGTGGTGTTGGAGAAGACTCTTGAGAGCCCTTTGGACTGCAAGGAGACCCAACCAGTCCATCCTAAAGGAAATCAGTCCTGAATATTCATTGGAAGGACTGATACTGAAGCTGAAACTCCAATACTTTGGCCACCTGATGCAAAGAACTGACTCATTTGAAAAGACCCTGATGCTGGGAAAGACTGAAGGCAGGAGGAGAAGGGGACGACAGAGGATGAGATGGTTGGATGGCATCACCGACTAGATGGACATGAGTTTGAGTAGGCTCTGGGAGTTGGTGATGGACAGGGAGGCCTGGCGTGCTGCAGTCCATGGAGTCGCAAAGAGTCAGACATGACTGAGCAACTGAACTTAACTCTGCATAGACGTTAAATAAGCACAGTGATAGTGTACAGCCTGATGTACTCCTTTCCCAATTTAGAACCAGTTCTTTGTTCCATGTCCGGTTCTAACTGTTGCTTCTTGACCTGCATACAGGTTTCTCAGAAGGAAAGTAAGGTGGTCTGTTGACCACCTTTAAGAATTTTCCACAGTTTGTTGTGATCACACAGTCAAAGGCTAAAGTATAGTCAAGGAAGCAGAAATAGATGTTTTTCTGGAAATCTCTTACTTTTTCTGTGATCCAATGGATGTTGGCAATTTGATCTTCTGGTTTAGGTCAAAAAACAAAAGCATCTCCAATCTCTTCCATAAAACGTCTCTTCTTATCAGCATTTCTGCCCGATAATTTAAGCTCCAACACCTCATGATAAGTACTACTGAGGATGCTTAACGATTGAGTAAACGGACAGCCTTTCAATGTAGACATTTTCTCAGATAATTCAAAAGAGGCAAATTGATTGGTAACCAGTAGAGTTAAAGAATGGGAAAAGTTGAAAGGAGAGAGGGATGGCAATAAAATAGTATCTGTTTTCATACCGATAGCCATGGGCAGTAGGGAAATATTCAAGCTCACCGTCTAACATTGGCTGATGTTGGCTGATTCACCAGCAGTGTGGCTCCACTGTTATCAGGAAATTTCAGATCCACATACAAAGCTTCCACAATCATCTTGTCTAACTCTCACATGTGAAAATTGAAATTGGGTGAAGCTGGGAGAAAGTGAGGGATTCATCTAAGATCCTGTGTTAATACAGACCTGTCAAGTCTCCTGATCTCTGTCTACACAGCACTGCTTCCCACTCTATTCAGATGCTTTCTGAAATATATCCTGTTTTCAGGAGGGTAAACACTAATGTATGCTTATTTTCAACTAGATTATCTTTTCTATTTGATGCAGATAATAAAAAAAAATACAGTCACATCAGAAAAAAGCAGCAGGGAACTTAGAAATCTACATGAGATTTAGAACTCTTAAAAATACTAGAAATAGAAAATCTCCAGCAAGTTCTCAACACCCTAATATGGATATGAGCACTAGGGAATAATGCTCCATAATGTTGTAGCCTTGACGAGAAAGTCTTTGAAGAAGCTGCCTAATATTGTTGTATTTCTTATCCCAAAGAAACCAGTTAAAACTTCCATGTCCCTTTCCTCCAATAGGAAAGCTTATTTGTCTCCATTTTTGAGCTTATTCTGCACCCCATATCGTCCCAGACACCAGTACCCATACTGGCTCTGAGCAAGAAGTTGGTTCAACATCAAATCAGTCTTGCTTCTGGTCTACCAAGGGCTGGATCCTAGTTACACAAAAGGATGACGGTACAATGACGATGATGATGGTGATGAAGACAGTGACAATTACAGCAGAAGGTACCATTGACTTTATATTTAATCCTAACAAGACCCCTTCAAGATAAATATCAGGGGAAGTAACTTGCCAGGCTAGTAACGGAAAGAGCCTGAATTCAAATCCAAGGTTGTCTGACTCCCAAAAGAGAACGGGCTATCTCAGGAGACAGAGCATTCCTGATCATTGGATGTTCAGCAAGACTGAAAGGCAAGATCTAAGCACTGCATGCATTGTGGACCAGGTGAACTGAAACTCTTTGGCTCTATGGTTGCTCAGTATCTTTTAGAGTATCTGGTACCCAGAGGGTCGTTAATGAAAGCTATTTTTCTTGTATCCTTGTTCTTGTTCATCGTATCAATATAATTCTAACTCCACACTCTTCACCAGGTCAACAGTGCTTCACCTTTTAAACTTGGTCTATAATTTTACTATTCCTTCCTGCAAAACTGCATCTTTGCAAACTGATGACTACCTATCTCTATTGGAGTTTTGGTACTGATAAATCTTCTCTCTGTATATCAAGTACTCCTGGCTATTGCCAAACATTTAATATTGATCCGAATCTAATTCCCAGCCTCTCTAGTCTTTCTTTGTCTATCATTTTCAAGGTCATAGCCCCTCAAAGATTTTGGCAATGAAGAGAGAAACCTCGGTAAGTCTAGGCAAACATGTAGCTTGTTCTTATTTGATGAATTAAGTTGCAGTTGAAAAAAAGTAAGTGAAAAAAGGTAACTGCAGAGAAAATCAATCTAATCATTAAAGACTTCTTTACAATAAAACATATTTGATTCCATAGATTTAACTGAAAGATGAGATCCCTCCTAATCTTATACAGAGCATTATTAATATCTACAGTTCATTCATCAAGGTTAAATATACAAAATTATTTAGAAAAATATACAGTACCTCTTGATTATTGAGTCATGATATTTTCTTCTTCTAATCTTAAAAAAGAAAATTAAGAAAAGTTAAATATTCAGTTATAAAGAACTTATTGCAGTTACCCATAGAACTACAAATAGCTGGGATATATACATATTTGCTAGTCTAAATCATCAAGTAGAGAAAAAGCAATGAGGAACAAATAACCAGGGTATGTTAAAATAATATAATATTTTTATTATATTTGTGTACAAATTAAATTACATGTTACATCTATATATGTGTACATATCAATAGTTCTTTAAAAAACCATATATTAGACAACTGTATAGTGATTAGTAAATCAGCATTCTTTACAAGCCACATTAAAACTTAACTTTAGCAAGAAGCTATCTACAAAGTTGCAATTATACCTATTATCAAAAGGACTTCATTAGCCCCACAATTACTAACTACTAAAACTCAGAAAAAGGAGCCTCCACTTCATTTCGTTACACAAAAGGCAGTTAATTTTCTTCTAATCACCAGGCTACTTACCAGTTACATTTATAAGGTATTGTAAGAATTCACCTTTATGTTCTACAAAAATTCCATAAATTTACTGAAACATTTGCTTTCACACTGATCATCACTGAAATTAAGATGAAATTTAAAATATCCATGGATCAACCACAAACAGAAGCTAACTGTTGCTCTGGAATTATTCTCATCATGTGGGTGGCAGTTTCAACAAATGATTACAATGAGCATGTATGGGTTTTTGTTGTTACTATTGTTGCTTGTTTTTTTTAGGCCATGCCTGGTGGCATGTAGGATCTTAGTTCCATAACTAGGGACTGAACCTATGCCCTCTGCAGTGGAAGGTTGAAGTCTCAACCCTGAACTGCCAAGGAAGTCCCAGATATGGTTCTTATACATGGTTCACTGAAACTCAGTAATATTTAGGGTGAGCCAGGCAAGTGGAAATATCAATTTCACATTTTTTTTTCACAAAACAAAAAATTAGACATGTAGAAACAGTAAATATCACAGAGTTTTACTTACTTTTCTGCACAGTCTTTGTCTGATTGGACACCATATTGACAGCTTCAGATGGTAGACCAACATACACTCCTCCATAGTTTCTTGATGAGAAAGAAGCAGAGATAGAAAAATCAGACCAAACTACATGGTTACATTTGCAGAAAGTGGTGATATCATGGGAACTTTCAAACAATTATAGAATTATTAAACTAATTTATGACTTTTCAAAAGTGGAATTCAGAATACTATTGTCCTTGGAAGATCATTGTTTTTCTATGTTTAAATAAAAGCTACATATAAAAATAGAAAGCTGTAGTTTTTAGATATTTTACTTGCAATGAGGAAGAAGGAGTTGGGATTGTTTTTAGAATTCAGTGGAGTAATAAATAACAGTGGCATGACAGGTTACAGTTAATCAGTCAACATTTATCAAGAATTCACCTAATGTGGTAGCAGGTGCTATGAACACACAAAAACACTTTATGTGTACGTAGATATAAAGTGTTGGAGGAGGAAATGGCAACCCACTCCAGTGTTCTTGCCTGGAGAATCCCAGGGACGGCGGGACCTGGTGGGCTGCCGTCTATGGGGTTGCACAGAGTCGGACATGACTGAAGCAACTTAGCAGCAGCAGCAGATATAAAGTGAGGAGAAAGAGAGAGGTAAGGAGTAATGAGAGTGAAGTGCAGTTAATCAGAGGATGGAAGGATGGAGAAGGCAGAGGAAGTGAAGAGATGTCATCCAATTTGAGAGAACAGCTCATCCAAAGTCCACGAGTGGAAGCTAGCACAGGCTGTGTGCACAGAACAAACCACGCTTGTTTGGAAGAAGCAAAGATAATGAAGAACTCGGGGCAACATCTTTATCACGCTACCTGCTCCCACCTGTATTGTCTGTGCCACAAGTTTCCCTGGAGGAATCGGTATTATTGGCAATGTGCTACCCAGGCGTCAATTAAATTTGTGAGTTAAATTAATTTGTGTTAAATTAAATCCATGAGGTGTGCCCAAATTACTCAAATTAAAGGCAGCTTCAACACTAAACATACCTCCTCTTATCATCTTCTGTTATCGATTCTTCTGTTCTAAAAGATCAAAAACATTTGATATGAGCCATTTGGTTACACAGAGACTTCATTTTTGGTTCTGAGCAAAAGGGGACTGACAAGTTAAAGACCAGTTTTGTTTCTTTCAAGTTCTTCCATGGAGTATTTCAGTAACACAGTATGCTCTCTCTGCCTCTACAAAGAAAGGAAGTGGAGATTTGGAATTTATCTGCTGAACACTGGCCACACACACAGAAAATACACCCATAGAGGGCAAAAACCACCCTGTGATCTAATTTGTCCAAATTGAGCCCATAATCTAAATTCACCAGCTAATGATCAACCTCATTTACCTCTTGATAAAGTTGGATCATTTTTTAATTCAAAGGTGTCAAAGTCATACTGTAGTAGACCCAGTGCTATGCTTACTGAAGTGGTATAACACTTTTAGGTGCTATTTACAACTTTTAATTAAAATGGATTTATAACCCATCAGTACAGATAATAGGAAAATGATGGTGACAAACTTGTTCAAGATTATCAGAACCGTTTACTCCGGTTCTGAATGGCCAGCGTTATCGTGAAATTGTTTTTGAAGCTGTAACTGGCAGTTATGGACATATAGAATGCCTAATTTTTTGCTGCAGATATTCTTTTCCTATCCAGTGACATATGTGTGTATTTTAAGTCTTTCCCCTTTTGTGTGATTCAGCTCAAGGATATATTCAATGTTTTAAAATATATTTAACTTCCCCAAATGTAAGAAAATAGTGAATTATTTTTAATCTATTACCTCATAAATTATTCAATGCCCTAAAACCCAACTTGCATTCTCTGTATAAAATTAATCAATATCTTATGCAACTAATTTGCATGAAATGATAATGTAGCTGCCATATTTTTGGGTAATAAATTAAGCTTCAGATATATTATTAAATCTTTAAAAATATCATTTATAAAGACTTACCAGATAGCCATTTTTTAAACCTTCAAGTAAGTTATAGTGCCTGCCTTTATCTACATGCTCCCTTCATTCCACAAATGATTATTCTATGATACAAAAACTGGAGACTAAAGACCACATGGGTAAAAACAGCATCATCAACGAGTCCTTCCCATGTGTCAGATTCTACATGCCAGACGTTCCACATGCACCAGTGTGATTTCTCCCAACAGTTCTGAGGAAATAGCTTCAGAGAGCCAGGTAATGAACAAATACGCAAGTCCAACAAGTAAGACCAACATTGAAACCCCACCCAGATATCTGACACCAAAACCACATTCCACATTCCAATTTACCACTCTGCCTCTCAAACAGGAAGATGTTAAAGTGAAAAACACTTCCTGCGACAAACCAACATGGTGGCTTCCCCTAGAGTGGGCGCTGCCTCCACACCACTCTTTACAAAAGCTGTGAGCCTCATCCCTGTCTCACAACCTGCTTGTGTAACTGCACCAGGTACTTTGCTCCTGCGATTCTACTATTTCCTTCAATCCTCATCACAATCCTGAAAAATGGGGATTTGTTGTTGTTGCTGTTGTTGTTTAGTCGATCAGTCGTTTTCAACTCTTTGAGACCCCATGGACAGTAGCCCACCAGGCTCCTCTGTCCATCAGATCTCCCAGGCAAGGATCCTAGAGTGGATTGCCATTTCCTTCTCCAGGGAATCTTCCCAACCCTAGGATCGAACCCGCCTCTCCTGCATTAGCAGGCAGATTCTTTACTAGTGAGCCACCCAGGAAGCCCAAAATGAGGATTAGTCACATTTAAAAATGAAAAACTGAGACTCTGAAAGGTGGTGTACTATATCCAAGGTTACATGGCCAAGTAATAGAGCCAGAATTCAAAACAAAGGTTGCTGTACAATAGAAATTAATACAACATGGTAAAGCAACTATGTTGTTTTATTGTTGTTGTTGTTGTTCAGTCACCCAGTCGTGTCTGACTCTTTGCAACCCCATGGACTGCAGCACGCCAGGCCTCCCTGTCCCTCACCATCTCCCAGAGTTTGCCCAAGTTCATGTCCATTGCTTCAGTGATGACATCTAGTCATCTCATCCTCTGACACCCTCTTCTCCCTCTGTCCTCAATTTTTCCCAGCATCAGAGACTTTTCCAAAGAGTCAGCTGTTTGCATCAGATGACCAAAATACTGGAATTTCAGCTTCAGCATCAATCCTTCCAACAAGTATTCAGGGTTGATTTCCCTTAAGATTAACTAGGTTGATGCTCCAATAAAAATCTGTATGTGTGTGTGTGATTTGTATGTGTGTGTGATTTCAGTTCCTGCTTCATAAACTGTGAGCCCATGCTAATTTGTATCAGAGAAACACCTCTATCTCCCAAGCTGGATCTCTCTGATTTTATCATCCCATTTATAAGAGGGAACCAAGGTGGCAGAAGGGTCTTAGTCAATGTTTCATTAGCATTAGACCTAAGCCTCTATGCTGTCAGGGGCAAGCAATCTTTTACAACTTGTTAAATGGCTACATAACTCATTTTATGAGTCATGTATTGAAGTTTTCTTGGTAGAAAACCTCTCCAGATCAGCAGTTACATTAGACTGTATTCATCTGAACAACCAGGTCCAAATCAAAGTTAAATCAAAAAATAGTGGCTGGTCTAAACCAAATCTCCTTGTGGACAGAGAGGGCCAAGCCACTCTGGCTGCCTGAGAGCCAAGTGCTGCCCTGTCCTGTTCGAGAGGACAGCAGCCTCTCAGCTATGGTGACGTGGTCCTGCCCTGCCTGCACTGGCTGTAGCCTTCAGAAAAAGAAATGGTTCATCAAGCAGCAATAAACATTCCTGGTAAGAGGAAGATCTAGAGACATTAAGCATCTAAAAAGATACACCTTTGGTGTGAAGGTCAGCTTCTTTTGAAAGGGTCTTTCTTGTTGATGAAAAGTGGACATTATCTCACAGCAGTTCAAAACAACTGGGGTGATAAATTTATCTGACTGCTAAGCAACTTGGCAAGAAACTTTAGTCTTCAGAATTCTAACACCTGGGAAGATTGACAAGTTTGGGATAACGCCTTGGCTGTCCAAATACCTGGGTTGCCCCACCCATGCACCATCTTAAAGAATCATTGTACTTGTTTCCCCTCACTGAGTGTATTTTGAAAGATCCTGTTACCAACTGGCCTTAGTAACTCACTTACTGACAATTTTCCTAGACATACAAGTGCCGAAGACATACAAAGCCTCTGAAGCACGGGATGATTCCCACAGGGAATGTGTAGAATGTGAATCAAAGGCAAATAAACCTTATGTTTTGCTAACCTACAGCCCGTGCAGCCTCGTTGTAGGCACATGCAATGCAGATTTCTGTTCAGTTTCTAAAGTGATGAAAATACCCTGTGGTCGGGCCAGGGCACCACCCTACCACGGAGCCCTTGAAGGAGCCACTGATCTTCATGGAGGACTTGATCATTTTTCTTTCCTGGTCACTATAGCTTTAGTGCAAGGGCAATGACTACTGTGCAGCTGTGATTGCTGATGCATCACAAGATCTGTTCCCAAAAGCAGGGAAGGAAGTGGGGAGGGAGAGCAGGACAGAAAGCCATGTAAACCCTGGCTTGGAGAGAAAGCAGCCACTGACAGAGCCTAGAAAGCCCTTGGTTGTGGCCATCATAGCTCTATTTTCTGCCAGCACTAAAGACAAAGAATGAGATGACTTCACCCTGGAGTCTTTCTTTAGAAAAGAGAAACTGAAGATTGAATTAGTCTATGCTGGGAACGGCAAAGTAAAAAGGAAGCCGATTCACAGTAGATGAGCCGGAAGAGGCCAAACCGCTCTGCCTGTCCTGACAACACTGCTCAGGAGTTCACTGGTCCAAATACCTCCACACATTCAGCCCATAATCCTGTTCCCTTAGACAAGGAGCAAGTGAACATACATCAACCAGCAGAAATCTCCTAGGGAGTAATGGAAATAAAAACAAAAATAAACAAGTGGGACCTAATTAAACTTAAAAGATTTTGCACAGCAAAGGAAACTACAAACAAGGTGAAAAGACAACCCTCAGAATGAGAGAAAATAATAGCAGAGGAAACAACCGACAAATAATTAATTTCCGAAATATACAAGGCAGCTCATACAACTCAATACCACAGAAACAAACAACCCAATCAAAAATTGGGGAAAAGACCTAAACAGACATTTCTCCAAAGAAGATATACAGATGGCTAACAAACACATGAAAAGATGCTCAACACTGCTCATTATTAGAGAAATGTAAATCAAAACTACAATGAGATACCACCTCACACCAGTCAGAATGGCCATCATCAAAAAGTCTACACACAATTAATGCTGGAGAGGGTGTGGAGAAAAGGGAACACTCTTGCATTGCTGGTGGGAATGTAAATTGATACAGCCACTATGGAAGACTGTTTGGAGATTCCTTAAAAAACTAGGAATTAATCCACCATATGACCCAGCAATCCCACTACTAGGCATATACCCTAGTATATGCCTATATAGAAGAAACCAAAATTGAAAAAGAAACATGTACCCCAGTGTTCATTGCAGCACTATTTACAATAGCCAGAACATGGAAGCAACCTAGATGTCCAGTAAGATGAATGGATAAAGAAGCTGTGGTACATATATTCAATGGAATATTACTCAGTCATAAAAAGGAATGCATTTGAGTCAGTTCTAATGAGGTGGACAAACCTAGAGCCTATTATACAGAGTGAAATAAGTCAGAAAGAGAAATATAAATATTGTATACTAATGCATATATACAGAATCTAGAAAGATGGCACTGATGATTTATCTGGAGGGCAGCAGTGGAGAAACAGACATGGAGAACAGACCTATGGATGTGGCGGGAGGGAAGGAGGGAGAAGGTGAGATGTACAGAGGGAGTAACATGAAAATTTACAATACCATATGTGAAATAGATAGCCAATGGGAATTTGCTATATATGACGCAGGGAACTCAAACAGGAGCTCTGTAACAATCTAGAAGGGTGGGATGGGAGGGAGACGGGAGGGAGCTTCGGGAGGGAGGGGACGTGGGTGTACTGTGAATCAGCTGATTCTTGTTGATGTCTGACAGAAAACAACAAAATTCTATAAAGCAAAATTATCCTTCAATTAAAAAATAATTAAAAAAAGAAAAAGAAACCTTCTAGGGCAGTAATCCACTTCTAAATAACAGTTCTGAAACAGTTCAGGAGTCAACGCTCAGGTGCCTACAAGCAGAGACACTGAAGATGGGAAATGTGAATGAAGGCATTCAGGGACAAGAATTCCCCTGAATTTACCACAAATGGAGAAGAAACCTTGAGAATAAGGCTTCTACCAAGAGAACCAAAACACAGGGGTATAGGAGGTAAGGGACCACGTACCATAAATCAAACTGCCTCGAAACAAAAACGGAAAGGTGACTCACCAATTTCCCTCCCTTTTCTCCTGCCCCAGCCCCAGTTTCATCACGATGGAGGCTGACGTCAATAAGGGGGAAGGAAAACCTGCACAAATTATTAATACCAAGGGGTCGACAGCTGGAAACAACCATGTGGCCTATCCAGACAAAATCTGCTCCCGCAGGGAAGCTGTGTTGGACCCTCCCTCCCCACACTGCCATGTGGGGACAAGGACTCAAGCAACATCCTCCTTTGCCACCTGGCTCCCCGTTAGGTTCCACCAAAGGGGACGCTCAAGAGACATAAAGTGCAGGAAGAGGGGAAAGGACTGCCCTTTCCAGCTCTGCGTGCTGCTCCTGCCTGCAGTAGCCCGGAAGCTGGTTCATGGGACCAGCCTTGCTGACACTCTGTTTCTGGTCATCACAGCTCAAGTGGGCAGGCAATGGATACTATGTGGCCTCCAGCTGTGGTTCCTGCTGGATTACGAAATTCAGATGTGACACCAGCCTGGCAGTGCCCTCTCCCCAGAAGTGAGCATCCCAGCCCCAGAGAACCCCCTCCTCTTCCAGCTCTTGGATTCTGGAAACCCCAACCTTTTTTCCTCTGTCACTCCTTCCCTAGGAGTGGTAGCCACTTCCTGATATAATGTTCCCTATTATCTTAGTCTTCCTTTCTCACATCCTCAATCCTCCATGACCTGCTTAACCAATTCCTAATGGTAAATTCTCTCTGCTAACATAGCTAATGTGGTTTCCTTTACCCTAAGTGGACACTAACTGATATATTACTTGGTAGCAAGAGTGAGGTTAATCTTGCACCCCCTGGACTGTATGTGTCTCACTAAAGTATTTAAAGGATGTGTTATTTCCTGTTTATCAGGTCTAATCTCTATAACATCATCAATGTACTAGACCAGTATGATGTGCTATAAGGTGTCAATAACATCAAGATATTGCAGAATACAGAATGAGCGGCAAGACTACAATGGTATACTGTTGACCCTACCAGGTAAAAGCAAACTGCTTCTGTAATCCTTGCAAACTGGTTCAGAGATAAAGCATTCGACAAACGTTGCATAACAGAAGCTAGGGTCTATGTTGATTGTTTTCAGTAAAGATACCGTATGTTGAACAGCAGCTGAAGTTGGAATGATCATTTCATTAAACTTAACAAGAATCCAAAGTCAGCCTTTAAAATAAATCTGCCTTCTGCACAGACCAAACAGACAAGTTAAAAGGAGATATGAGAAGTGTCTTCATGTTTTCCTTTTTCCACATCTTTGGTGGGGGCACTAATTCCTGCAACTCCAGGAATTCAATGTTCCTGTTTGTATATTATTCTGGTACAGAAGGGAAATCCGATGGGCTTCTACTTGACCTTTCCTACCATGACAGCCAATGTGGGAATTCTTTCAGTTTCCAAATACATCTACCCTGATTATGAACTCACAAACAAAGGAAATGACCAGAGCCTGGGATCTGCAGACTACTGGACTCACCACAGTTTTCAGGTTAGCCAAAATTCCACTGTTTCCCTGACCACTATAAGCCCACACATGGGCTGATGGCCCAGAATGGCATATTGCATCCTCAGGCATTAATATCAACCAGAGCCAGTGCCTAGAAATCTCTAGAAGGTCCAGGTACTTCCTTCTGTTCTGGGCACAGGTGCTCTAATGAATGAACACAACTCTGAGAAGATATAAAAGAATCTCTACCATGAATGTATGCAGCCATGTTTAAAATTCCCTCAAGGGAATGTGGCCTTAATCACTCTGAATCTGACTTGAGTCTGGAAACTGGGTTAAGAAGCCATGCCTTTCCATTGTGATGATCTCAGTTCAAGTTTCTGGCTCACACACCAGAAGTCTCCCTCTTACAAAATACATAAAGGCAGAAAAGGAACCTTGAGGCCATGTTTCTCATTTATCCCTAGGGAGAGTGTAATCAACTAGCTATTCTCAAAATTCCTTCCAAGATGAAACAATGTGCCTCTTCATCCTGCTGCCCATGTTGGTGAGTATGCCTATCTTGTCCTGGGTGATTGAGTTCTTGATTTTTTTTTCACTGGAGTATAGTAGCTTTGGGGCTTCCCAGGTGTCTCATGGGTAAAGAATCCACCTGCCAATGCAGGAGTCACAAGAGACGAGATGTGGGTTCGATCCCTGGGTTGGAAAGATCCCCTGGAAGAGGAAATGGCAACCCAATCCAGTATTCTTGCCTGGGAAATCCCATGGACAGAGAAGCCTGGTGGGCTACAAAAAGTCGGACACAACCGAGCAACTGAGTATGCATGCACACACAGTTGCTGTACAATGCTGTGCTAGTTTCTGCTGTACACCAATGTGAATCAGCTATAAGTATACATATATCCCCTCCCTCTTGATTGGGTGGTTGAGTTCCTGACCTCTGCTTCTCTGGGATCCCGTCCCCTTAAGGAAACAAAGTACCCATCTCAAGGGCAGCATCTTCCATTGTCACAGCCACGTTACAGAGAATGATCCCCCTGGATACTCCCTTCACTATGTGTTTCTCAATTTGCTCAGTGCCTGGGGAAGGGGCTCTCCTCTGTGGTGGGGAGCAGCTCACACTTGAAAAATCCACACCAGCATTCCGATCTCCTCAAACCTTTGGATTCCCTCCTCCCTATCACACCAGGCAAGTTCTCCCCTGGTGAGAGTGTAAACTCCTTCAGTTAAAGTTTATCAACCAAGTTGACTACACTGTTAAGAGTCCCAGCCATGAAACTGAATTATTAAGTCTAGAATCTGTTAAATAATAAATTCAGTCTCCTTATACACTCCTTCCTCCTTGGTCTCACATCTTTAGAAGCCATTTCTACACATGTTCCCAAGGATTGTGGTAAAAGAAACTTTCAAAATCCTGCAATTACTTAGCAATATAAGCTCTTTCCTCCCAGGCCAGACTTCGTGCTTGTCCGTGGGAGCACCCTGAGATCTGATCTACTTTTGGGTACAAAAACAGTAAGGGTTGGTTGCAGCAGGTCCGAGTAAGAAAACCACCCCCTAACAAGGCAACCACCCAGGCGAGGGGACCCAACTCCATGCCTCCTACCCAGCTGGTCTACCCTATTCCAAAGGCCCTGCTAGGAAAACAGTTTCTGGCTGGCAAAGATTGGGAGAGCAAGTCAATTCTTCGTTAGCTCCACCTCAATTCTAATGTACGCCAGTCTACTGCTCGAGAGAGAGGAAATGGGAAATAGAAGAGGCTACAACAGTTGTCTCTAATCTAACCAGGTGCCCACAGACTTCTCCCGGAAATGTGGAACTGAATCTAAAACAGCTAACAGAAAGCCCTGCCAACTAACACAGTTCTAATGCCTTAATATCATGACAAAGGCAGCACGTTGAGAAAGTCACACCACCCCCCCCCGCCCCCTGATTTCTGACCTCCACAACTAAGTGAAGAAGAGGCGGGAGTATGGAGAAGCAGGTGGCTGGCATTTTTATTCAGTGGTGTAGGCAACCACATATTTGAATAATTTTAAGGGTCTGGAAAGGCCATGATTTAAATATAGTTTGATTTTACCTGGTGGCAAAAGTTACAAATTCAAATTCTCTATTATTGGTCAGGTGTGCCTCAGTGTCAATGACGGGAAAGGCATGTGAGAAAGGGGGCCACGCCCCAATGAAGGGGCTGGAACTAAGAGCTGGGACTGCACTGTCCATTTTACGGTCGTGCCCAGGATGCATAGTAGAAGAAGACATACTTCCTGGGTCCAAAGAGTTAAAGAACAAAATAGTACTAAAGGACTTGGATTAATTGTAGCAAGTAGTTTCCTCCATTTTCAAATCCCCATGAGCTAATACTCTACAGAGTAAACTTATGTGATAAACTTGCTTTTTCCAGAAGCATGACTAAAAGCCTATTGGTATATTGCTTTCTCTAGTTTCAAGACAGTGTCTTATTTCTGAGCATATACGGTACTTGAAGTGGGCTGCCCTAGTAGCTCAGATGGTAAAGAATCTGCCAGTAATGCAGGATACCTGGGTTCGATCCCTGGGTTGGGAAGATCCCCTGGAGAAGGGAATGGCTACTCACTCCAGTAATCTTGCCTGGCGAATCCCATGGACAGAGCCTTGATGGGCTACAGTCCATGGAGTGGCAAAGAGTTGGACATGATGGAGCGACTAACTAACACACACACCCAGCATTTGAAAATTTGTGGAAAGTGACATCATATTTGAGAAAAAAATGTAACAGCATCATATTACTTAAACAAAAGGTCACATCCCATCGTAAGGGGGAAAAAAACTTTTAACTGCACACGCAAAAAAACACACTTACTAAGAACCATGGAACACATATTAATAATTTTGGACTAGGTTTATAAAAATACACTGGACATTTAATTACCATTGGGTATCTTTTTGTTAGCAAAGACTTAGCTTCTTTTATCAAAGGACAGGTGTTCCAGGAGAAAGAAAAGGTTAAAGCCACCCACTGAGTTTTACCATAAGCTCCTACAGTAAGGTCACCCGCTCCCAAGCTCTGACTCAGATTCTCAGCCACTGCATCAATAAAAATGTTTGGAGAGTCAAGCATGATTGAGGGTAGACCACTAGTCTATTATCTCCCCCACTTTGGGGACTGCTGAAAAGCTAAATTAGCAGTTGATAGTTTAAAAATGACACATCCTTGCAGAGTGGTATAGTGTTTAGTGATTTCTGTCTCACCAAAGTTGCCCCGATTTGAGGCCATGTGAGAAAAAGAAAAAAAAAGAAAAAGCAACCGTTAGTTTCAAAACTACTTTCTTATATCTAAGTTTCCACCAAATACTTCTAGCCCACTTCCGGTGAAACCAGCATGGTTCTTTCCTAACCCTTCTCAGATTGACTGTCTATACTGATTCAGATTTGCTCGTCAATGCACACCTGTCTGCTTCCTATTAGCTTTGCACACCTTCTCGAAATGAACCAGAGACACTGACTTTCTCTCTAATTATAAATAAGCTCGGACTGCTTTTAAGTCAAGGTTCCAGAAGGTGAGCTGCCTTCCAACCAGCTCCATGTCTGTGGTTGCTCTTTGGCGCTGGCTGGTTTTCCTCTGCCTGTTCTTTCTTCATTAATGTATTTTGTGCATTGTTGTTTAGTCACTAAGCATGTCTGACTATTTGCGACCCCATGGACTGTAGCCCACCAGGCTCCTCTGTCCATGGGATTTCTCAGGCAAGAATACTGGAGTGGGTTGCCATTCCCTCCCGCAGGGGCATCTTCCCCACATCCCCACCCAGGGATGTTCGAACCTGCATCTTTTGCATTGACAGGCAGATTCTTTACCACTGAGCCACCAGGGAAGCCCATTTTGTGCATATACCTATATAAAACTAAATAGCCACACCAAATACCTAAACCCTTTCATCAGTTTATACCACTATGTGAAGTCGCTCAGTCGTGTATGACGCTTTTCGACCCCATGAACTGTAGCCTGCCAGACTCCTCCATCTATGGGATATTCCAGGCAGGAATACTGGAGTGGGTTGCCATTTCCTTCTCCAGGGGACTGAACCCAAGTCACCCACATTGCAGCCAGACTCTTTACTATCTGAGCCACCAGAGAAGCCCCTTATTATTCCACTACGATGTCCATTTATCAACGATCACGTAGAGACCTTATTCTGAATTACTACAGCAAATACAAACCACTACTTTTTTCCTTTCTCAGTAGCGCTTGGTAATAAAAATATTTTCGTCACTATATTTGCTTAGTTTCTGGGTTACATAAAATAGCTGTCCTCAGGGACCAACAGAAGGGTTTCAGAGGTAAAATAATGAACCCACAGCATGGATACATTAGGTGCATTCGCCAGAACAAACACAGATGATAAATATCAGACAGCCGCCAGCCACTCCAATTAATATCTCCTCAAGCATGGTGGCTACAGTTGCCTTAAAATTCATAAAGTTCTTATTTCCCGAGCCTTCCAGAACAACATAGTTCCGTGGCAAAGAAATTATTTATTTTTCATTTATTTTGTCTAGAAAAGTGTTCTAAATATAGCATTATTCTTATTAACGATGATCTAAGAAGTAGAAAACAGTCTGCAGTCTTTTCTTTTCCCCTATTTGCAGTGTAACAAAAGAGGCCAAGCTTGCTGTGATTTGTAAACAGTACAATTTCAATATGAACCTCCGGGGGATCATTTGTGTAGCTCCAATGATCTAGTTTTAGCAACCATTCATGATCGACTTTGGAAGAAGCTTATTAATTGACAGTGTTTCCTTCTACCCACTCTACAGTCCTCCAAATAAAGTGCAATCATTCAATTTTCTCTGTAAGAGGTTTTTACGATGGCTCCTGCTTTTCAGGGAAATTCAAATCAATTCCACCAAGCATTCAGTTACAAATGATTTTGGACAGAATTAACGTTTTATCACTGACTGTTTGGGCCTATGTGTAATATCATTCATGTCTTCACAATCTCGAAACGCCTTGGGACAGTAGTTAGCTTTCCGTCTCTTTCCTCGGTCAGACCTCTTAGCCAATGTTGGTCCCTTTCTTTCTTCCAGAATGTATATTACCGGAGAACTTGAGTAACATTTGCTCTTTGTATAGGGTTTAATGGGTCAAGAATTAAATTGCAATTTCCCTTACCCCTCTCCTGCTCTCCTTCTAAGAAGCACATGCTGCTGCTAAGTCACTTCAGTCGTGTCCGACTCTGTGCGACCCCATAGACAGCAGCCCACCAGGCTCCCCCGTCCCTGGGATTCTCCAGGCAAGAACACTGGAGTGGGTTGCCATTTCCTTCTCCAATGCCTGAAAGTGAAAAGTGAAAGTGAAGTCGCTCATAGTGTTGGATTATTTCAATACTGGCTGTAGAAGTATCCTTTGCTACAAGGCAGGCAGGAATGTTCTCTCCTCCTTAAGGAACCTTGCTTTCCCCTGATGTATCACTTTTCTCAAAACCTAAGGAATAAGTAGCTAGTTTTCCCTTGTCCCAGTGTCTCCAAACAGGAGATGGAGCCAGAATACTTCCAACCTCTCCAAAGCACTCTTTCAGCTGAGGTCAATTTTATTTTCACTCCAAAATTCTCCTCTTTGGCATCAGAACCTTGCCATAACAGACCCCGGATGCACTGAAGATTTTGGCCCTGACTCAAAGGTTTTCTTTCTCACCATCATTATCTTGGACAATTTTAAATCCCATGAAAACCATTCAGTCGACCTCTTGCTTCACATTTTGCTAACTTCCTCTATCCCAGCAATTTTTACTGCTCTTCTAATAACTTACTCCCATGGGTGCTCCATGGAGCTTAGTTCCGGCAACTATTTCACCTCTCATATTTTAGAGTAGACAATTCCACTCCCTAGGGGGGAAAACAATCTTCCTTTGATCTCCCATCCCTAGCGCCCAACCCCAAAGAAGCCTCCAGTCCACACACCTCTCGGCTCTACCCTTTTATCAGCCACTTAGTGCTTCCCCTCCCCCCCTCTCCAGCAAGTGCCTTGTAGTCAAACATTTCAGCAATACTTGCTGGTCACCAATCCCTCTCTATCCCTGAATGAACACGCCCAATTGTTTCTCTGCCTGTTCCTATTCCACAGCGTCCCACGGAGGAAAATCTAATCATGTGTTGATGGACAAACAATGGGAATGTGAGATTTCTAACCACAGCGAGGCCCTTGATGCACTGGGTCTTCTCCCATCAGTGATTCATGACAGTTCAGTTCAGTTCAGCTCAATCGCTCAGTTGTGTCCAACCCTTTGTGACCCCATGAATCGCAGCACGCCAGGCCTCCCTGTCCATCATCAACTCCCGGAGTTCACCCAGACTCACGTCCATCGAGTCAGTGATGCCATCCAGCCATCTCATCCTCTGTCGTCCCCTTCTCCTCCTGCCCCCAATCCCTCCCAGCATCAGAGTTTTTTCCAATGAGTCAACTCTTCACATGAGGTGGCCAAAGTACTGGAGTTTCAGCTTTAGCATCAGTCCTTCCAAAGAACGCCCAGGGCTGATCTCCTTCAGAATGGACTGGTTGGATCTCCTTGCAGTCCAAGGGACTCTCAAGAGTCTTTTCCAACACCACAATTCAAAAGCATCAATTCTTCGGCACTTGGCTTTCTTGACAGAGGCACTGGCCAAATCTTTTCAACAACCCTTAAACCACCTAGTAATTCTAGCTACAATTTATGAGGGAGGGACAACACATAATACCAAGTATTATGCTAGGATACTAAATATACTGTATCAATAACCATCATAACCCTTAAGAGGTTGCTTAACTTCTCTGTCTCCCATCTCCCCATTTGTAAAATGAAAAAGAACTACTGTCTTCATCACACTGTTGGGGGTAGTGAGTGAGATGATATACTTCAAGTACTGGAATTCACTCTATGGTATGCAGTTCTCAATAAAGATAAGCTATTAAAGTTGAGAATGATGATGATAATGATGAAGATGGCTACCCTGAACAGTTAATATCATCCCAGTGTTATGATGGCACTGGTGGTCAGGAATCCACCTGCCAATGCAGGATACACAGTTTCAATCCCTGGGAGAAGGAAATGACAACCCGCTCCAGTATTCTTGCCTGGAAAATTCCATGGATAGAGGAGCCAGTCAATGGGGTCACCAAGAGTCAGACACACCTGAGCACGCATGCACAGTTAAGGGTGGAAAGAAGTTTAAACTCAGGTCTCTCTGCTTCCAAAATGCAGGTTTTTTCAATGCTAAATACTTTCCTACCCCCAGAAAATGGGTAAAATTTTTGAGTAGTAAGCTACCTTCCCGGAGAAGGCAATGGCAACCCACTCCAGTACTCTAGAAAATCCCATGGACGGAGGAGCTTGGTAGGCTGCAGTCCATGGGGTCTTGAAGAGTCCGACATGACTGAGCGACTTCATTTTCACTTTTCATGCATTGGAGAAGGAAACAGCAACCCACTCCAGTGTTCTTGCCTGGAGAATCCCAGGGACGGCGGAGACTGGTGGGCTGCCATCTATGGGGTTGCACAGAGTCGGACGTGACTGAAGCGACTTAGCAGCAGCAGCAGCAAGCTACCTCACCCTCATTAAACAGCCTTGCATGCCACTTCACAGAGGAGAAACAAAGTTATCAGATACACTCAGATCTTTAATTAGAAGAAGGCTCAGCTGACACAGATATATTAGACATGGGAAATTTAAAAAGGATTCCAAGGAAACTCAAGACTGGAGATATGTAATTTCAGCTTTTTAAAAAGACTGAGGTTTGATGTGTTTTATGGTAACTCATTCCAAGATATTTTTCTCTATAGCTGTTACCTTCCATAACAATAAAACTGCTTTGTCAAGAAAAATCTTAATGAAATATCACTTTACAAGTTTTAAGTGAAAGAAGTATTTGAATAACCTTGTTTAAATTGAGTGGCTATGATCTTTTATTTTCAACAGCAAACATTAAATTTGATTCAACTTGTTTAATACTGTTTCTTATTCAAAATATATTTGTAAAACACACACACACACTGAAAAGTAAATCAAGGGGTGGGCTGAATTGAGAGACTGGAATCGACTTATATACACTAATAAAATAGATAACTACCAAAAACCTATTATATAGCACAGGGAACTCGACTCGGTGTGCTGTGGTGACTTAAATGGGAAGGAAATCCTAAAAAGAGGGATATATGTATGCATATGGCTGATTCATTTTGCTATATAGCAGAAATTGACAGAGCAGTATAAAGCAACTATACTCCAATAAAAATTAAATCAAAAGATTATTTTGAAATAATATAAAAGTTGATCTACATGAAGAACCTGCTTTTTTTCTGCCTGCCCCATTATAATTCTCTCCCATTTTGGTAACAGCATCCCAATTTTTCTTTGGTGTGGGAACCACTGTTCTCCCACTATTTAAGGTTAGGTGAGGCTAACGACACTGATTGGCTCCAGCAGTTGAACGTGACCAAGGCCTGGCCAATGAGAAACCATGTCCTCGTGGCCCACTGACTGGTTCAGAGAGGGGCACCTGATCCCATGTCTTGGCCAGGGAGAGCCTAGCGCTATGACTTGATCAATCTTCAGGGAAAGAGAAGCTCTTTTTTCATGGGAATTAAGCCAATGAGATAAAAACTGGCCATCTCCATCACCACTGAAGAAAAGCTGCCTCAGAATGGAGCCAAACACAGGAAAGCAAAGATGAAAGAGTTTCTTCCTGTCATTTGATCACCTGGATCCAGCTGTGACTATGGCTGAACCCCTGGAGCTTTTCCGTTACACGTGCCAATAAATTCCTTTATGTTTGTTTGTTTAGGCCAGTTTAAGCTGGGCTTCTGCCATTTCCAACCAAAAATATCCCAACACAACCTATCTGTGCCAAATAGCTAAGATAAATTCCCTGAAATAAAAGCATGGTTGACTTTCAGGTTTGTGAAAACAGTCAAATGTCATCAAGTTGAATTCACTTCTATTTCGTTCTGCATGTGAGGGTTCTGTGGTTTAATTTTGATGAGAGGGAGTGAGAAAAACAAAAGTCTCACTCCCTGATATACATGTAGGTCTGTCCTATGATGATTAAATTTCTATATATCTTTACTCATACTTTCTTCCTTATCTCAAGCTGGTAAGGTGAACCTTCTATGTTTTTAATCTTTCTTGCATGTTCTAGAATCTACATCCATCAATTATTCTCTCCTTCACACAGATAACCCCTCCCCAAACCACCCTCAGCTTTTCTTGCTCTACTGGTTCCTATACTCTCACCTATCGGTGTACCTTCTGTCTCCTCTGTAAAAATAAATAGAGAATGAAAACCAAACTTCAATATATAAAATCACCCATACACATAATCAGGCAGAAAGAATCACAAAGAAATGGAAGAAAATAATGTAAAATATTAATGCTGATTGTCTATTGTCTCTCATGGTAGAATAACAGCTGATTTTTTTCTTTTTTTAAAATGCTTTTCTGTGGTTTATAAATTTCCTTAGTATTTATTTTATAACAGAAATGTATTTCTTAAAATACATTTCCTCTTCAAGCTACCACATTTTTCCATCCCTTACTGTCTAATATTGTAAAACAAAAGACCAGGCATCACTTCCTCACTCCTAGTTCACGGCCACACTGACTCTACTGGTATTCACTCCACTCAACTGAAACCATATCCCCCAGTGACTAGTGTGGCCATCATGTCGCATTCAATGGTTTCTCTTCTCCCTTTAGCTCATGTGACCTCTTTGGGTCATCAGCCATCCCTTCCCCTGGCTCGAGTTTGAAACCACAGAGCTATCGTTTCACCTCAGGTTTTCCTTTCCTTTCCTTCCCTATTCAGTCGTTCAACAGGTCTTATCAATGACATTTCCAGGTGCGCCCTGAATGCATCATTGCCTTAGCTCCTTGCCCGTGTCCTGTCTGCTGTCTGCCCCTCTCGTGGCCTCAGCCCCACTACTGCTCTGTGCCTCCACCCCTCCCCCATCTCACACAGCCCACTGCCCTGGGAGTCATCGCCCTAAAGCCCAAGCACAGTCATGGAAGTCCCCACCTTAAAATTCTGAATGGCTCTTGAATGCATATAAAAATCAAGTACCATGACCAGGCTGCCACCAAAGGCCCTTCACGAGCTGGTTCCGGCCCATCAGCCTCATCTTCCACATGTTGGAGCCTGTGCCACAGGCTCCGGGAACACTGGCTGACTTTCCAGAAGAGCATGAGGCTCTCTGGTACCTAAGGGCCTCTTATCGTGTTCTCTCCCCTGCCCTGCCACTCTTCCCCTCCCCACACAAACTCCTGTTCACCCTTCAAGACCCAGACTAGCATTAAATTTTGACTATTTTAATAATTAGCACTTATAATACTGTAGTTTGGTCCCCAGTAGATACTGACCTGCTCTACAGCAAAAACATCATTTTATTTATTATATCCTGGTTTCTTGCCTATAGAAAGCAGGCAAATAATAGTAAAAGGGAGATACTGTAAAAATCCCAAACCGTCCCTAGAACACTGATTTTTATTATATATTAAAGGAGTAATTATAATGATTCTGACTTATAAAAACAATCACAACCCCCCTCAAAAGACTTTTATGTGGTCTATATAATATGCTGTGTGTCCTATTTGAAGTGCTGTACTCTCAGCATCCGTGACGTGAGTCTGGCCACTTCTTTTAATTTGAGATCAGTCTCTTTAGATGACAAACAAAAACAAAAAATTTAAATCTTCATAATAAAAGTTTAAATTGTCTTAATTTCTTGGTTTCCTCCTTCATTCATGACACCTTCTAATATTACAGTCAAGATTTATATATCTACAGCTTCTGCTTTAAAAAAAATGGTTTGAGTATACCTTTTGTGCAAGGAAAAAAATACTATACTTTTCTTTAACTTTTTCCAATTAAATCTACCAATTTACTTTTGAAGGGCTCTGGTGGCTCAGAGGTTAAAGCATCTCCCTGCAATGCAGGAGACCTAGGTTCGATCCCTGGGTCAGGAAGATCCCCTGGAGAAGGAAATGGCAACCCACTCCAGTATTCTTGCCTGGAGAATCCCATGGATGGAGGAGCCTGGTGGGCTACAGTCCACGAGGTTGCAAAGAGTCAGACACGACTGAGTGACTTCACTTTCTTTATTGAATCAAATTATATCTTTTTAGTTACAGAACTTATAAGGTACACAAAGTCACAGGACATTTAAATCTAGTGAATTCAAGATTTTAAAAAGTAGTTAAGGGACTTTCCTAGTGGCTCAGTGGTAAAGAATCTGTCTGCCAATGCAGGAAACACGGGTTTGATCTCTGATTTGGGAAGATCCCACATGCCACAGGACAACTAAGCCCATGGACCACAACTATTCAGCCTGTGCTCCAGAGCCTGGGAGCTGCAACTACTAAAGCCCACAGGCCCCAGAGCCTGTACTCTGCAACAAGAGAAGCCACACAGTGAGAAGCCCATGCACCTCGACTAGAGAGTAGGCCCCGCTTGCCACATCTAAAGAAAAGCTGGAGCATCAACAAAGACCTGGCACAGTCAAAAATAAAAAATAAACAATTTAAAAGTAGCTATAGTTAAATGGCATCTCATGTCCTGGAGAAGGTAATATTGACAAAAACATCCAAAAAGCCATCACTAAATCTTCTTAGAAATTTCCATACCTTTAAAAGAAAGAAGTCATGCAACCAATCTGTCCTTAAAGAAGAATTATGAGATTCATCTGTTACACACTAGCTATGTCCCCAGCATGATACTATGAACTAGAGGGGACTTTTCTCAATTCCCAATGGAAAAAAGTCCAAACTGCTGTAAGAGTTCAAAAGAGGGAGATACCACAACTAACAGAGATCAGGGATATTCTTCTCATAAAGGGTAAGATATAAGCCAAGAAGAATAGACAGAATTTTTACAGACAGAATTCACCATTCCAGGCAGAGGGAACAGCAAAAAAAAAATTAAGGAGGCAAGACAGAAATCAGGAAGTCAGTGTAAGACCCTGAGAGTGGTCTCAGAGCACCCAGTTCCCCACTGGGCCCTTGATCTTGTCACTCCCTGACTGCAGGACTTCCTTCTCCTAAAGGCTGAAATCTAAAGGGCCTTTTCCTTTTTGCAAAGGATTCTGGACTCAATCCCATGGGCAATGGAGACTAATCTAAAATTGGGAGCAGAGATCCTGAAAGGACAGGGGATTAACCTGGCAACAATGTACAGAAAAGAAAGGGAGAGACTGAAGGAGAGATGGAGACACTGCCATACCAGGAATACATAAGGATGCTGAACGCACTCTTGCTCGATGCTTTGGTAATAAACTCAACCACTGCAACCAGGAGACTGAAGTGTTCTACACTGCTTCCTTTGTACCTCAAGTTCCATACAAAAAGCTTATTTAATCCCCCCAAAACTTTATAGCCCTAATCTAATCTTCTCTGGATTCCTTTTTTGATATATATATATATATATATATATATATATATATAAATGCCTGACTCTGCTTGTGACAAAAGCTTTCAAGTCCCACTGATCCTTTTGCCCCACAACTGTGCAAGCCTAAAGAAAACCTGTGAACTCCTCCATGTATGCCAACAGGGAGGAGACAGCCAGGCACTCCTCTGCCCACCACCCCGATCCACCCCCAGCACCACTCATAATAAGAAACAAAGCCACTTACCCCCTCCTTCATGCAAACTGAATGGACCAGTTTAGGAGACCACTTTGTGCTCTCTAGAAAGCCTCATTATGTGAGTAACACATCTTCTCCTGCCCTCTTGGTCTGTGTGTGTGGCACCATCAGTCTTGACCTCCAAACCGATTGCAGTGGCTTGGACAGAGGCTGGTCCCACAATCCATGGAGTGACTACAAACACTCCTTTTTCTATTTTTGTCCTTGGGGGCTCTTCATCCCTACCTTCTCCCTTCCCTACACCACCCTCACTACCCAGCTCCCTAAATGACACTTTTTTTTCAGAATATTTGCATTTTATTTATCTCTTTTTTAACTGAAGTATAGTTGATTTACAATGTTGTGTTAGTTTCTAATGTAATACAGCAAAGAGATTCAGTTATATGTATATATTCAGTCATATACATATATTCTTTTTCATATTCTTTTCTATTATGGTTTATTACAGAATATTGAATATAGTTCCCAGTGCCACAAACACTCTTAAATAGTGAACTACTGCAATGTCCTGTCTATACCTAGATTCAAGGTAGGAAGAAGCAAAGAAGATGCATGATGGAAACCCTCAAACGGTCCTGTGGTCTAAAATTCAACTCAATACTGATTGCCTCAAATGGACATATACATTCACTCAAACGTCTATTTATCACTTCAAAGCAATTCAGTGTGTCTTTAGTAAATGCTTGGCTCGCACCCCTCCCAAAGGGCTAAACTCTAAGATGTTGCATAGTCATAGAAGCTAGGTGCTTAATTCTGCTGTAATCACAGGCTTGCAATTAGAAGAAATCTCTACACAGCTAGGATGGAAACACAATTAAACATTTCCTTTTCATAAAGTTCTGGGTTAAAGTGCTAGGGCAACTTAAAGGCTAAAATAAAAAGCCACAAATAATCCCTTTATTCAAATAGCACTTTAGTTACAAATCAAATGAAAGCCTTGATTTGTGTTCAGTACAGAAAGTACTTCCATGTCTTTTCAGCCAAGCCTGCATATCTAAAGGTCATAATCATGAAAACAGTGTCTTCCTCAGAAACAGTTTAGAAAATCATAATATTAAGTACTTACACATCTTTAGCTGCTCCTGCAGGGCCTGGAAGAAAAAAAAAAGATATTTTCTTGTTATCTTGATAACACTGGTACAAAAATCTTAACCCCAGTATCCAACTAAAATAACTTTTTCAAGAGATGAGTTGAGAATATGATTTTTTGAAAGATCATCTCACAAAAGAAGAAAAAGGAGAGCAGAAAAATCATAAAAAGCCAAATCTTAGGTTTAGAATTTATTCTGTCCATTTTTAACAATTCCTATAAATTATAACAGATTATTCCCTGGTGGCTCAGAGGTTAAAGTGTCTGCCTGCAATGCAGGAGACTGGGTTCAATCCCTGGGTCAGGAAGATCCCCTGGAGAAGGAAATGGCAACCCACTCCAGTGTTCTTGCCTGGAGAATCCCAGGGACAGAGGAGCCTGGCGGGCTACAGTCCATGGGGTCGCAAAGAGTTGGACACGACTGAGTGACTTCATTTATCTTATCTTTATAAATTATAAAGTCCTGATTCTGAAAGGAATTTTATAAGATGCCCCAACCTAATCTGCTAATTTTACAGATACAGTAACAAATTTGAGAAGTATTTTCTTTTCTAAGCCACATGACTTCTAAGCTGGTACCCTACATGGAACTGTCATGTTACACTATGCACTAATCAAAAAGTTAAGCAAAGTCATCACATGACAAAATGGAGACGACATCCTAAATGAATTGGGAAGTCTCGAAGATGCCAGCCCAGCTCCAAAAGGAGTAACATTCATTTCCAACTCTTGTCCTATTTGCTATTGAACCCTCTCATTTTTGCTTCCCATCCACATGTCAAAAACCCATTCCTCTCACTTATCACAGATTCTCTGCCCACAACACAGTTCCATCTGCACTTCTGCCCCCTAATATCCTTACCTAAACAAACAGAACTTAGTTCCAACTTTAAAAGCTACATGGAATTCAGTATCATTTAACCTCTTATAAGTTCACTTCCCTCATGTCAAATGAGGAAAATAAAAACATCTGTCTCAAAACTTACCATGAAGTTCTTTAAAATCTATATATCTCTATCAAAATACCAATGACATTTTTCAAGAAAATAAAACAAATAATACTAAAATGTCTATGGAACCACAGCAGACCCTGAATTGCTAAAGCATCTTCTCAAGAACAAATCTGGAGGCATCATGCTCTTGATTTCAAACTACATGACAAAGCTATAGTAATCAAAACAGTATGTTATTGGCAAAAAAAACAGACACACAGATCAATGGAGCAGAATAGAGAACCCAGAAGGAAACCCATGCATACATGCTCAATTAATTTACAACAAATGAGGCAAGAAGATGCAACGTGGAAAGCATAGTCTTTTCAATAAACTGTGCTGGGAAAACTGGACAGTCGTATGCAAAAAAATGAAACTAAACAACTATCTTACATCGTACACAAAAATTAACTCAAAATGAATTAAAGCCTTATATGTAAGACCTGATACCATAAAACCCCTAGAGGAAAACATAGGCAGTAAGTTACTTGACACTGATCTTAGAAATTAATGTTTGGATCTGATTCCAAGAGCAAAGGCAACAAAAGCAAAAATAAACAAGTGGGGCTGCATCAAATCTTTTAAATTCCTGCACAGCAAAGGAAACCATCAACAAAATGAAAGGACGACCTACTGAACGGAAGAAAACACTTCTAAATTGCATATCTGATGCAAGAGGTTAATATTATAAATATATAAAGAACTCATAAAACTCAATAGCAAGAGAGAAAGAGAGGTTGAGAGAGAGAAAAACCAGCTTGATTTTTAAATGGGTAAATAATCTGAATAGACATTTTTCCAAAGATGACATACAGATAGCCAATCGGTACATGAAAACATGCTCAACAAGTCTAATCATCAGAGAAATGCAAATCAAAAACCACAAGATATCACCTCATACCTGTGAGAATGCTTACTTTCAAAAAAGACAACAAATAACAAGTGTTGGCAAGTGATGTGGAAAAAGGAGGATACCAGTGCACGCTCTTGGTGGGAATGTAAATCAGTGCAGTCACTACAGAAAACAGTACAGAAGTTCCTCAGAAAAATTAAAAATAGAACTATCATGCTGCTGCTGCTAAGTCGCTTCAGTCGTGTCCGACTCTGTGCGACCCCATAGACGGCAGCCCACCAGGCTCCCCCGTCCCTGGGATTCTCCAGGCAAGAACACTGGAGTGGGTTGCCATGTCCTTCTCCAATGCATGAAAGGGAAAAGGGAAAGTGAAGTCGCTTGGTCATGGCCGACTCTTCGTGACCCCATGGACTGCAGCCTACCAGGCTCCTCCGTCCATGGGATTTTTCAGGCAAGAGTACTAGAGTGGGTTGCCATTGCCTTCTCCAGAGGATCTTCCCAAACCAGGGATTGAACCTGGATCTCCTGCACTGCATCACTGTTATTAGCAGTCACATTTTCCTTAGTATCTCAATTTTCCTATCTATGAAGTGGGAGTTAACTCCTGTACAAGTCACAGAGGTATGAAAATAAAGGAAAACATGCTACAAAATAAAAACAAGTCTGCAGGAAAAGTTATTGCCAAAATTGTAAGAACTTTATCGGAGAGATATTAATCTAGGACGTATAATACTGCAAATTCAAAGAAAAGAATAAAGATAATCAAGACTATGTGTCAGGCTTCCCTGATGGCTCAGTGGTAAAGACTCTGCTTGCCAGTACAGTAGACATGAGTTCAATCCCTGACCTGGGAAGATCCCACATGCCGTGGAGCAACTGAGCCAGTGCACCACAACTACTGAGGCTGTGCTCCAGAGCCCTGGAGCCACAACTACCAAAACCCGGGTGCCCTAGAGCCCTTGCTCCCCAAGAAGAGAAGCCCCTGCAATGAGAAGCCTGTGCACCACACTATAGAGAAGCCCCTGCTTACCACAACTAGAGAAAAAGCCCAAGCAGCAATGAAGACCCAGCACAGCCAAAAAATAAATACAATTATTTTAAAATGAATTTTAAAAAGACTATGTCTCAAATAAATTCTTTAAAGGTTTTGACCAAACCTGAAATTTGTAACAAACTTAAGACTCTTTACTCAGGGGAGAGTAATATTTCTGTTTCACAACTCTCACTAAGATTATATAAATAAAAATGGCTTTGGAATCTGAGATCATAAAACCAAAAAAAAAAAAAAATCCTAAAATTTAAAAAAATCTTAAACATAATAACAGTGGAGAGTTCAACAGGAAAAAATAACAAAGATTTAGTGCCACCAAAAACCCATAAAAATGGACATTTTATTTCAGAATCAAAACAAGCATGAGAATCTGGGAGAAAGTCTAAAAAGAAAATAAATATCCTCGTTTTCTTAGTTTCATTTTCATGGAAAAAGATGGGGAATGATTGGGGGTTGCAGTGCTCAGGGGAGGAGAGAGCAGAAGGCATCAGAACAGATTCTGGGACGTCATACAGAAAGAAGACGGCGGTCATGATGTGAGGGCCACGAGCGCTGAGCCGTTAGAGATGAAGGGGAGGGCAGAGAGGACAGAAGCCACCTCACTGCATCTGATGGACAGCAGCAGGGTGGTAGGGAAACAACAGCATGGAACTGGAAGGCAGAAGAGCCAGGTAAAATTCCTGCTCCAGTATTTTATTTGACAGTCTCTAGATCCCTCTGCTTCAGCTTCTAATCCTGGGCTGACAAAGGCACCGGAAAAGACAAACCACAATAAGTGTGTGAGTGAAATTCATTTCAAAACAGTCACATGTTGTCTCCTCAGCACCTGTTTTCATCAGTCACCAGAAACCCTGCATCCACTTCACCTTGACTCCGGCGTCCCCACGGCCTCTTTCCTGCTGGGTTCACCATCTAACTTCCCAGCAGGCCCAAGGCAGATGCCAGGTGTTACCTTCCAGAAGGAAATCAGCAGGCCATTTCTTATGTTCACAAATGTACCTCTCTTAAAGGGCACCATCTATTTAACAACTGCAGTGGTGTGGAGGCCAAGAAGTCAGAAACACTGACTTGATGTATAGACATCAAGCCTATAGATATGATTATAATGTACATGCATCTTTCTAAAAGGGAAGAAAGCATACATCTTCACAGGAGCAAGGGATTAATGATAAGCTTATAACCAGTGCAGGTAGAACATGACTCCCTGACATACAACTTCTCAGAGAAAAAGAAAAAGAAAATCTGTAATTGTTGAAACTCCCAGCAAAAATATCAGAATTTCTAGGTATATAAAATATGAAATGTCTTTGTTTTGCAGAAGTATAAAATCATAAAATTACTAGAAAGAGAAGAAAAATTCTGGTTACCCTCAGTGCAACATTTTAATCATATTTCATCTAGACATTGATTAACCAGATTAACCAGTTAACTCTCCATCAGTTAACCAGATGGAGAGTTCTTCTCTAGATATTTTATGCAAAAGATACTTTGACTAGAACAATTCAAATAGTGGCAAAATCCCATTTGCTTTAAGTTGTGTTTATGATTCATGAGATTCATCATTTATTAAACAAATATTTATAGTGGTATAGCTACTTCTTTCAAGACCCCTGGGGTAAAACATTTTTCCCTGTTAGTACCACTTCATTTCCTGCCAAAATGCCTCTCTACTGTTATGGTACCTTAACACAAGGGAAGGCAGGTAACCATGTTTCTTGTGGGATAGAAGCACCACAAAATCTACAGACCTAAATTAGAATTTTTGTGAGTCAAAAGATTTAATGACTATTTTCCAAAATTGTATTATTGATCATTATAATTTTAAATATCTTCCTAAAAAATGGAAGTGGGAGGGGAAGGTCTGCTCTCAGAAAAGTATCACATTCAGTTCCAGTGACAAACACTTCCTTCTGAATACAACTGTTTCTTTAACACTTAGAAGATTGTTGTTCACAATATTGCCTCATTTCACCATGATTGTGTATACATATATATTTTTTTGGTGGGAAGCGCCTGCACTGTGAGGCATGCAGGATTCCCCAGCCAAGGATTGACACCCCCACACCCCCTGCGGTGCAAGCGTGCACTCAACCACCAGACTGCCACCAAAGTCTATACCTTTTAATTTCGTCAAAAGATTTTAAAATTGTATTCATGATTCCCAAAGTCAAGAGTCTCAGTCATTTAAAAATGCACAGCAAATGCAATTTATTAAGCATTAAAAAAAATTAATCTGATATTGACAAATCACAGAAAGATATTTGGTCTTCATTCCCTCTTCCTGGCACAGAGCTTCTAAAATCCTTGGAACTTCCTGAGAGATAAGGGTGATAGGAGCCTGTTTCTTCCAATGAGGTGACTCTTGGCAGGACCCCAGGTAGCTTCAGGATGGGAGCTCCCAGAAAACCCAAGGCTTGATTAGAAGCTTGGAACTTTCAACCCCACTCCCTGTCCTCTTGGAAAAAGAGAGGGGCTGGAGATCAAGTTAATCGCCAATGGCCAATGATTTGATCAATCAGGCCTATGTAATGAAACCTCCATAAAAACCACTAAAAGGACAGGGTTCAGAAAGTTTCTGAGTTGAACATCCATGTACCAGGAGGGGGTTTACCCCAATTCTATGGGGACAGAGACCCCTATGCCCGAGACTCTTAACATGACCTCTGTACCTCTCCATCTGGCTGTTCATTTGTGTCCTTTATATAAACTAGTACGTTTAATCCAGTAAGCAAAGTACCTTCCTGAGTCATACTAGCAAACTGTCAGGTCTGAGGAGGGGGGATGTGAGAACCCCCAAATTTGCTGTCAAGTCAGACAGCAGTGCAAGTAAGCTGGGGACCCAATACTTGATACTGATGTCTGAAGTGAGACGATCTCAGGCGACTCAGCCCTCAAACCTACGGTGATAGACACTAACTCCACATATGAGCATCAGAATTGAACTGGATGGTGTCAGAGAACTGGAGAGGCAGATGGCATCTGGGAAGGAAAAACCTCTCAGATAACCTTCACATTTTATAGAAATTGGGCACCCCCATAAATAACTGAGGCTCTGAACAGCTTTGAAATGCTGTATGAATCACACCAAGACTGAACGGTGCTGTATCTGCTTCAGCAAATGATTATTCACACTGCAGGTATTGTTTGTAAACTCTTCATTTTCTGATTTTCTGATTATATCCCATTCCAGGAACAATTACAAAAATGTCTTCTGTGTTAGTTCCGCATGAATGCTGTAACAAATCACCACAAGCTAAATGCCTTAAGACAACAGAGATACGTGCTCTCGGAGTTCTGGAGGCCAGAAGTACATCATCAAGGTGTCAGGAGGTCCCAACACCCTGCAGAGGTTGCGGGAAGAACACGGTCCAGGCCTCTTAGCATCACGGGACAGTGGGTCTTCCTTGGCACTCTGTGGCTGGTGGCCAGATAGTGCTTTCTCTGTTCTACCCCGTCCTCACATCACCTCCTCTCCATATCTGTCTTCTCCTTGTCTAGCTCTTCCAAAGACACTTCACCATCTAGGATTTAGAGCCTATCCAGATAACCTAAGATGGTGTCCTCATCTCAAAATCCTTAATTATACTGGCAAAGACTCTTTTTCCAAACAAGACAATATTCACACATTCCAAATTAGGATGAGAACGTATCTTTTTTAGAGGTCACCATTCAACCCAATACACTTCTCATTCCTGTGCTCCTCCACCTCTCCAAAAGCAGAAATTCCCTTTTGAAAAAAAATACATAGCAAAATTAATATTGAGCAAAAATTAAATTTAATATGACATGTCACATATTCTGCAAACACAGACAAAATTTTACTCCTAGTGCATGATAAAGCCAGCAGTTCAGTGATATTAAGCAGATATTTGTAACATCTTGGTTCCTATAGACAGATGTTTATTGGCAATCTAATAAGTCTTATAACTTTAAAAGATTGCCCTGTACTGCCCAGTACATTTTCAATATGGTTCAGAGTCATATATTTATTTTTATGAATTTCCTTACCCATGCCAAATTTTAACAAAAAGAAAATATTTACCTCTTTTAAAAGAAAGGTCACATACATATGTACATTTGAAAAAACACTATTAATGCCTTTTTCATCCCTGTTCTCTATGCACTTCATAGTGCTGAAGTAACATACTGGAACTGTTCACAAACAAATGAATTGCTAAATTACATAGTAAATCGTATCTCTTTGTTCAGACTGAGTAGTGATAACTTAAACACATACACCAGAAAATAAAATTATGCACATGAAGAATTTCTAAAAGGCACTGAAGATGCACAAATCACTCTTCTTTTAATCAGAAATATAAATGATTATGGCTCTTATGGGAAATAATAAAAATATGCAGGAATGTTTTACTCTTTATTTGTTTTATGAAAGAAAAACGTCTCTCTGAGAATTGTATAAACATAACTGTAGAAAAAAAACAAAGCTCCCTCTAATTTTGACAGCTTGCTATGTCTCCTCTGACCCATAATAGTTCTAAAACTATGTCATCAGCTCAATTGGCCAAAAGAAGTAGAACAACAGCTCTTTAGTTCATCTACAGCAATGTCTATTTTTCAATAAGCCAATAAGAGACACAGAATCGTAAGTCATTTCTTCAATAGTGGAGAAAAAATTTCAGATCAGTGTATTCTAAAAAGGTAAATTTTTTAAAGTATAGTTGACTTACGATGTTACGTTAATTTCAGGTACAACATAAGATTCAAGATTTTTATAGATTATGCACCAAAGTTATTAAAACATTATTGACTATTTTCCTTGTGCTGACTTACATCCATAAGACTTACTTATTGTATAATTGGTAGCTTATACCTCTTAATAATGGAGCTTTCCCTGTGGCTCAGTGATAAAGAATCTGCCTGCAATGCAAAAGCCGTAGGAGACACCAGTTCGATCCTTGGGTCAGGAAGATCCCCTGGAGGAGAACATGGCAACCCATTCCAGTATTCTTGCCTGGAGAATTCCAGGGACAGAAGAGCCTGGCAGGCTATAGTCCATAGGGTCGCAAAGAGCTGGACATGACTGAAGCGACTTGGCACACACACACCTCTTAATACCTTCACCTATTTCACCCATAAGCCCTCCTCACTACCTGGCAACCACTAGTTTGCTCTCTGTACCTGTGAGTCTGTTTTTGTTTCATTATAGTGATTTATTTGTGTCATTTTTTAGATTCCACATATAAGTGAAAACACACAGTATTTGTCTTTTTCTGTCTGACTTATTTCACTTAGCTTAATATCCTCTAGGTCCAACCCATGTTGTTGCAAATAAAATCATGTTAATGAATGTGGATGTTCTTAAGAGAAAACCTCTTTGCTTACAGGTTGCCCTTGCCGAATACTATGCTTTCAGTAGATAAAAATTAATAAACACAGCTGTATAAGTACAGACATAGGGCAACGCATTGACATTTAGCTGCTGTAATTTAAGCTATGTCTCTATTGAGCTGTAAGTGGCTCATGGCAGAGTTGAATAACTCTCTTGGGTCACCTTCATGAACCAGTCACATGGTTGCAACATCAATCCTGTGGGGCTAGAACAAGTGAACCTTCTAATCCTTTCGTGCCAGAGATAATTGTCTGCACAGAGGTGTTTTCACAAATCTTGTCATTCACATCACGTCAAATGCAGTCCATCCAAGAGGATAATGGGTCACCTGCATCCTCCAACCTTCCCTTTAGAGGGAGTAGCAGCTCCTTCCAGTCTCCTGCTGCTGTGCTAAGTCGCTTCAGTTGTGTCCAACTCTGCAACCCCATGGACTGGAGCCTACTAGGCTCCTATGTCCATGGGATTCTCCAGGCAAGAATACTGGAGTGGGTTGCCATGCCCTCTTACAGGGGATCTTCCCAACTCAGGAATCGAACCCAGGTCTCCCGCATTGTGGGCAGATTCTTTCCCACTAGCGCCACCTGTCTCCTAGGCTTTAACAGTTTGGGTACATTTTCATTTCTCCCTCCCGCTACCTCCCTCGGGCTTCCCTGGTGGCTCAGATGGTAAAGCATCTGCCCGCAATGTGGGAGACCTGGGTTTGATCCCTGAGTTGGGAAGATCCCCTGGGGAAGGCAATGGCACTCCACTCCAGCACTCTTGCCTGGAAAATCCCATGGACGGAGAAGCCTGATAGCCTTCAGTCCAAAGGGTCAGAGTCGGACACAACTGAGCAGCTTCACTTCCACTTCCTACCTCCCTCACATGTAGCCGGTCCTCAGCCTAACTGGCTTGCAGGGGTCCTTGATGTCAGTGCCTCCATCATTCACCAACAACCCTCTCACTTCATGGACTCCTGACGACAGCCTTAAATTACATCACTCTACTGCTGGCTCCTTCCTTCTATACCAGTCTATGACAGTCTTTCCCTGTATTAATAATAGCACATTAAGTACTTAGACAATAAGGCACTGCTCTAAGCACTTTATATATATTAAACTCATTTAATCTTGAGTAGGTTCTATAACCACTCTTCCATTCTACAGCTGAAGAAACTAAGATATAGACAGTTTCAGCAAGTTGTCCAGGTTATGCAGCTGATAAATGATGAAAGCAGGATCTGAACTGGGGTCTTTGGGCTCCAGAGCCTGCTCTCAGTTCTGAGGCCTTCTTGCCTCTCTGTCCTCCCCAACTCCCATCCTGACGGTTCTTACTTCCAACACTCTGCAACCAATGTGAACTACTGACCCAGTCAGAACAGATTTCTCATTGCCCTGAAATGCACTGAGCCCGTTTCTGTCCCTATGTTTTCATACTGCTCTAAAAGTGCCCTCCCTTCCATTCTCTGCTTATCCAAATCCTACCTATTCTGCAAAGTCAAATCAAGTCCCACCTCTTCCAAGCAGGCTTCCCTGGTTGCTTAAGGTTATATTTCATTCCTCTAGTGCTATATCAGTCAGAGAGTGCCTACAACAAGTTAGGACTTAATTTTATATCTTTTTTGTTTCCACAATATGTTTATCCATTCAACAAAAAAATTTTTAAGACCCAAAAACTTCCACTGAAAGACTGAATATTGGTCTTGAGGCTGAGCGTCCAGCTGTGACAAGACTCTCATGAAGCTTACCTTTGGGGAAGGGGAACAAAAATGACAATAAATAAACAAAATATCAGCTCTCCAGGAAAGAGTATTTCAAATAGACAGAGAACAAGAATGAGTGGAGCATATTTAAAGAATAGAAAGACAGCTTGGCTGGGGAGGGGGGGTGCCTAAGTGAGCTAGGGGGAAGAAGCACATAAGATATTAATGACTTCTTTGATGATAACAGCAAAATTTTATATTATTACCACTACACAGCCTGGACTAATGCTGAGCACAGTGGCTGAATTTCAGAACTACCAAACCATTCCAGTAGTCATGTGTGGATGTGAGAGTTGGACTATAAAGAAAGCTGCTTTTATAGCAAAGAATTGATGCTTTTGAACTGTGGTGTTGGAGAAGACTCTTGAGAGTCCCTAGGACTACAAGGAGATCAAACCAGTCACTCCTAAAGGAAATCAGTCCTGAATATTCATTGAAAGGACTGATGCTGAAGCTGAAGCTACAATACTTTGGCCACCTGATGTAAAGAACTGATTCACTGGAAAAGACCCTGATGCTGGGAAAGATTGAAGGCAGGAGGAGAAAAGGACGACAGAGGATGAGATGGTTGGATGGTATCACTGACTCAATGGACATAAGTTTGAAACTCCAGGGGTTGGTGATGGACAGGGAAGCCTGGCGTGCTGCAGTTCATGGGGTCACAAAGAGTTGGACATGACTGAGTGACTGAACTGAACTGACTGAAACCATCTACAGATGTCGATGAAGGCTGGACTACATAGCTACAGCAACAGAAGAGAATGTGATTATGTATCTAATAGAGGATAAGGTGATAACTAACCTAAGTAACTGGACCCAAAAGAAATATAGTAACTCCCTGGGTACAATGATAAAATAGAATAAAATAGAAGAACCACTATAGAAAGAGTCTAGTAATAAACTAAGTTATGGTCAGATAGCTGCCACTTACACATCTCTGGTAGAAAAAGCAAATCAACAATTCAATCAAGTACCAGGAGCAGAATACTTGTGAAATGACTCTGCTGCTGCAAATATTTTTCACAGCCTGCAAAATAGTCTACACTGAACCAGGCTCTTGTACACATTTGGAACCATCCAAACTTTGAAGGGATTTTTCTGGTTCACATAAAATAGGATTTCCTGGTTTACATTACAGACTCAGGCAACAATCTACATGTATGACTAGACACAGGAAATGACTGACCTGCTATGGTTCATCAGCTCAAATGCAGGGGTGTTCATGTCTCCGCCTAATTAAGGAATATATTCAAGGAAAAACAAGGGAATAGAGAATCTGGTTGCTGATCGAGACAGTGGTGGAGACGGAGAGCAAAGAAAAACACAGAGAAAGCAACAGCTCCCTGCCTGTAGCAAATGAAACCCTTTCAAAATGGACTCTTTTTATCTATCAAAGTAAAATAGATATTACACGATATCACTGTGGAATCTAAAGTATTACACAAATGAACGTGTCTACGAAACAGAAACAGACTCACAGACACAGAGAACAGACTTGTGGTTGCTAAGAGGGAGAGATGAGGGAGAGATGGACTGCGAGTCTGGGGTTAGCAGATGCAAACTACTATACATGGGATGGAAAAAGAACACGATTTGACTACACAGCACAGGGAACTATATTCAATACCCTAAGATAAACCAAGAGAAGATTTTAAAACTATATATAACAACCTCTTTGCTATATAGCAGAAATTAACACAACGCTGTAAATCAACAATACTCCAATTTTTAAAAGACGGGCTCTTAAACCCAGACGTTCCTCTAAAGTTTAGAGTCTAGACTCTACACTATGCAGGGAAAACGTACTGAATTGTCACTGAATGGAAAAAAGAAGTCCTGTATAGTTCTAGGTTGGAAAAAATCAAATTCCTACATTGAGACAGTGATGGTCCTAAAACATCAGAATGGGGACTGCGCTCATATAATTAAAGTGGTTCTCGTGTCCCCTTCTACCCTGATAGCATGGATACTTTGACTCCTCCCTGAAGACTTCTCTGAATAAACTATGATTTATTCCACATCTCTTGGGCATTTGGATGCTCATTGTATATTTGACTACACTTTGCTTTGCAGGTGTTCTCAAATGGTGAATCTTCCTACTTCAACAACCAATTTCTCAAGAGGGGGAAAGCTTGATTTCATTCTACAGTCATCCCTTTCTGGCTGCCCCTACCATTGCCCTAAAATTCCCTAACAGAGTATGAAGCTTTGCACACAGAGGTGGACCATGTACTAGCTTCCACTTAGAAATCTACTGCAAAGGAAATCTGACCTAAATTATCTAGGGTCTGTATGAGCGGATTCCTTCTGGCTGTTTGATCACTGTACTGCATTTTAGTTTCTCCATGTATTGGACATACAGAATCAAATTTACTGAAGCACACTACTAAATACCAATTTGTCATATAAACCAATTTCACCAGACAAAAGCCAAGAAAAGCTATTGTCCAGATAGCCCAGGGAAAAGAAACAATTATGTGGTTTTACCTGAATTACTTAGGGAGTAAGACAGGGCTTACAATGGCGATTTCAGGTTGGGGGTCCTTATTATAAAGTGCTAATGTATCCTCTGAAAGCAGATTTGCTGTGTTCTTATAGAAAAATATTCAGGGAACACCATTTCACCTTCAACGTGGTATTACTCCACTTCTATATAGTAATTACAGTAGAGTGCTATTCTGTTGCTCAAAAAAGTAAAGTGAAATGCCCACAGTGGCAGCCAGCACAGTGCCAATGTCAAGCTTGAGCCTCACTCTCCACATTCAAGTTCAGCACCTGCCCACCATCTTTCTCTTTTTTTTTTTTTTTTTTGGCTGAAAAGCTTAAAAATGACTATTGAAGTGTAAGACTCCTGGGACATTTCAGAAGTTTTGCACTGTAATTACTGGAGGGTGGAGACAACACCAATTTAATGCATTTCATTTTACTTGGGTTCAGTGACATGCATTTGCAGCTTGGGCAATAGTGTATTTAATGCTGATGCCAAAGTTCACAATTGAAAGAAACCTTTGCACTGCGGTTTAGTTCTCTTACCCTTCCATCTTTCCTCTTGATGCATTTCCTTTCTGAACCTAAGGTGTTACATCAACTGACAGAAAATTTCGAAATAACAATGACCAAAGCCCGAGGCTAGGCACCCGGACTCACCAGCAGAGAAATGTTTGGGGGATGACTTCTCAGAAACAAGGGCAGAGTCATCAAAGAGGTGATGCAATAACTCCCAACTCATGTTTTCTTCTCCTTCGTGTTTTATAGTCTGCCCTCGCTATTTTCCTCTTCTCTGAACACACAGTAATTTTTAGCAAAGAGCGAGCTTGAGGAGAGAACAGCATGCTCTTACAGGAGCTGTCCTTCGTGAACAAAAGTGAGGCTACTCATCCAGAAGACATGCGCTCAGAGTGGTTTTTTTCAATATAACTGTATCTCCCTTTACATAAAAAGGAATGTGCTCATTGGGGGAATAAAGGTCAACCAAATATTTGTAAAGAGAATCATGTTGTCTCTATTTCTTACCTCACCATTGCAGAGCTCACTTATCATAGTCCTGGTTTAGCAATGGAAAACCTCCCTCTATCTCCAAACCTGACAGGCAGTTCATTAACAAACAAAACTATAAATGAAGTAAGCCGGTGGTGGTGGTTTAGTCACTAAATCGCATCCGACTCTTGCGACCCCATGGACTGTAGCCTGCCAGGCTCCTCTGTCCATGGGATTTTCCAGGCAAGAATACTGGAGTGGGTTGTCATTTCCTTCTCCAGAGGATCTTCTCCACCCAGGGGTCAAACCTAGATCTCCTAGATTTTGCAAGCAGAATCTTTACCTACTGAGCTACCAGGGAAACCCTCCTCATTAGAATACTGGTAAGTATCCCTGCCTGTCACGCAGGAGACTAGGGTTCGATTCCCTGACAGGGAGACGACACACCCTGAAGTAAGCTAGCTCTACTTTAAAGCAAATGGGTTACAAATCCTTCCTTTTCTTTTCTTTCTTTCTTTTTATGACAACATGGAAAACGTACCAAACTAAAGGTAATGGTTTTTAACCTTTTTAAAAGTAAGGTACACATGCAATGGAAGGCATAGGGACACAGTGCGTGTTAGGTTGAGAGATATACATTCGATCCTTGAATAACACGGGGATTAGGGGCACCAACCCTCCACAGAGTGGAAAATCTGAGTATAATTCATGGTCAGCCCTCCATATCGGCAGTCCCACACCCCCGGATTTAAATGACTGAAGAGCATGTAGTACTACAGCATTTACTATTGAAAAAAAATCCATGTATAAGTGGACCTACGCAGTTCAACCTCAGTTGTTAGAGTAAATCGTAATTCCTGGTGCAGAATATGGTCTTGACATGGTTCCAGGTTTCCACACAGAGCTGTCTGGCCACTCTCAAGTGAGACTCCTGTCCTTATGCTAAGGCACTAATTAAGCTAACTACCTTTGACTCTGTTACAAGAATTAAAAGGGTTTGTTCCCCAGGAGCTCTCTGCCTGTCACAAGATTGGGAATTTAATTCGAGATGGTAAAGATGACCTGTCAGAAAGAAACTTTTCAATGAATCATTACCTGGCTTCATTCACAGCTTTGGGACTAGAATTCCACATATTTTAGTGCCTTCTCCTAAAATATTCCGTATGTCTGGTCACTGACAGCCAGAGAGGAATAACAAACTTCGCCAATTAAATGAGCAGATTCCCACATCTGATCCCATAAGTGAACATCAAAATAAACTTTAAAATAAATAAACTGGAAAGGCTTGAATTTTAAACTACATCTTCCAGGAGGTCTGGATCAAGGGAAGTGACAGGCCCAAGGTCACAAAGTCATTGAGCGGGCATTCACTCCCGCCTTGGAAACACTGCAGCATCAGAGCGCCCTTACCATTTGCTGGTTGGGATGGGATGTGGCGTCTGATTGATCTCAGTTGGAGGAGATATGAGTTCTGTATCCAAAAGACACCAAAATAGGTCAGCAGATACTGTATTACTCAAAACAGACCCAGACTCTTAAATAAGTAGACACTAGCTGAGTCAAAGAGAACGGTTGAGTTTTGGAATAAGTCACTTGATACAACGCCTGGCTGACTAGGGGGAATCTAGACGACTTCCCCGGCCAATCAACACAATGAAGAAGTGTAAAAAGAGGTTTCAATTTTTTTTTTAATGAAAAACATAAGAACAGATCACTGCTAATATTAAAGCTCTGTCACACATATTCTAAAGCATCCTCGATACTGCAGCTTCTCAGAGGAATCTTAACAGCCCAGCCGGTCTTAAACATCAAGACAGACTCAGATGAATTTTTAGCGCCCTGTTTGCAGTTCTCAACCCACTAGCACCTTCCCTCCCCCTAAAGAAAGTCCTGAATCGTTCTGCTGCACTTTTCCAGGTGCAGACTCTGGGTTGCGAGGGGCTGGAGCCCGAGGCCTGCGGAAGCGAGTGCGAGAAAAGAGGGAGCAGACGCTGGCCACGACTAGGAAACCTCTCTCCTAGGAGAGTGCCGGGACTACCCGCTGCAGGGGAGCCCCGCCACCAGGGCTCCCCGCGCTCCCTCCGCAGGATCGCCCTGCAGGTTCTCCTCATCCAGGCGTGACCGCCCCCGCACAGGGAGGGGAAATGCCCCGTTTTCAGTCTGTCCTAAACCGGACGATCGGCTCCTGTCCCGAAATCGGGGACGGGGAGAGGGGGCTGCACGCCCTCCCTGCCCCGGGTCCCCGCGCCCTTCCTTCTCGCCACCTCTCTCCTGGCCTCTCCCGCAGAGGCGGTCAGCCCTGCAGAACTCCCCACCGCCCCCGAGTCGCGGTCCCCGCGCCCCCAGCAGCCCGCCGCGCTCACCTTGGCCCGCGCCCGCGCTGGCGGCGGTGGAGTTCCCGCAGCCCATCGCGCCGCCGGCCGGGGAAGCCACGCTCGGGAGCTGGCAGCCGCAGATCCTGGGGGTGGAGACGAAGGCGGAGGGCGGCGCGCCCCGAGCCGGAGGCCGGCGGGGGACTTACGGGTTCGAGGGGCTCTCGGGGACCACCCACTCTAGCTACCCAGGAGCGCAAATCTGGGCGTCTCAGGCCTGGGCTGGCCGGGGCGGAAACTGCCCGGCAATCCTCGCCCCCGCAGCACCCGGCTCTCGGACCCCGCCGGACCCACCCGTCACCTTGGCAACCGCGGCGCCGGCCAATCCTCAGCCTCCTGAGGGCTCCCCGGCCGGACATTGGTCGTCGTTAAGAGGGGGCGGGAGTTTAAAGTGGGTTTGGGGGTGAGGGCGGGGCTGAGGGGTGTGGCCGGCGCGGGCTGGAGGGTGAGGCAGGGCAGTGGAGGATGCCCACCTAGCGGCCCTTCACATCCTCTTTGGCTTTTCTTCTCTTTGCCCACTTCCCCTCCCTACTTCAGGATGTGTGTTTTGGGACGGGGCGGGGGGGGCGGGAGACGGGAGGGGGTCGGCGGAGGAAGTGGCGGGGAACACCTGTTTTGAGCAAATGGGCGCTCCCCTCCCCCAAATATATAATATTTCTATAAACGGAAATCCATTTCTGCTTTAACAGAAAGCCAATACAACTCTGCTCCCCCATCCACACTGGCCAGTAACAGGAACATAAAGTCTTCCCTATGTTGGTCATATTAACCTACTAGACTTTAAGTATCTGCTGCAATTTTGAAAAACCTGGATCCAGAACCTTGATGCAAGAGATAAACGGGCTTCAGGCTGAGCAACTGACATCTGTCCCCTGTGGGCAGATGCTCCAAGATGAAGACAATGACAGGAGCCCAGTCCTGCTTGGATAGAAGATAAAGAGACTACATACATATTTCTCATTCTTAAGATCAAGGAGATCCCCCAAACTGCACATACACAGAAAGGTTCCTCAGAAGTCAGAGAAGGGAGGAGTTGCTGGACTATAATATACTCCATCAACTTCCCAGAAACCCTTGCACTGGAATCCATCTTGGCCAAAAGATGCTTGCATACAAGAGGGGCAGGGCCCTAAATTATACCAAATATGCATTCAGAGCCAGGCAAAGCAAGATGGTTGACCAGAGGAAACTCAGAAGAACTGCCTCAAATAAGTGACTGAAGCTACTGGAAAGGCTTCCATGATAGCTCAGACAGTAAAGAATTGGCCTGCAATGCAGGAGGTTCAGTCCCTCGGTCAGGAAGATCCCCTGGAGAAAGGAATGGCAACCCACTCCAGTATTCTTGCCTGGAGAATCCTATGGACAGAGGAGCCTGGCGGGCTACAGGTCATGAGGTTGCAAAGGGCTGGACACCATTGAGCAACTAAGTGTGCCCACAAAGGTGCACGACTCTCTCTGAGCCCACCTGTGTATGTCTATCCATGATATACGTTTTTCCTCCTAAAAAAACACTTGTTTCGCTACTTCCAACTCTTTGTTGAAATTCGTTTCTCCAAAGCAGAAGAACCAGGACCTAGCCACTGGCCCTCTTGGTCTCGTGACTAAGATTCTGCACTCTCACTGGCTGGACATGGCTTCAATCACTGGTCAAAGAACTGAGATCCTATTTCAAGCTATCCCAAGCCAAGGCCACCCCAGATCAACTTGAACTCTGATTTAATGACAGAACTGTGAATTTATGTGGCATTTTTCAGCCTAATTGTTGGGAAAGTATTACTGGAGTCAGGCTTTTGTTCACTCACTAAGTCACATTCAACTCTTTGCAGCCCTATGGACTGCAGCACACCAGGCTACTCTGTCCTCCACTATCTCCTAGAGTTAGCTCAAATTCATGTTCTAACCATCTCATCCTCTGTCACCCTCTTCTCCTTTTGCTCCAATACTTTGGCCACCTGACTAGAAGAGCCAACTCATTGGAAAAGACTGATGCTGGCAAGGATTGAAGGCAAAAGAAACCAGACTATCTGAGTTAAAATCCTTGCTCTGCCACTTAGTAGCTGTGTGACTTCAGCAAAATTACTTAACCCACAACTTATCGGTTGTTTTACCAGTAAAATGGCAATAATTATTCAGACACATGCAAAGCACCTAACATAGTACCTGACCCTAAATAAATGACAGCTCTTCTTTTTCTTAAATCTATTATAAGTGCATGCTAACTCCCTGAAAGTAAGGACATCTGATTTATCAAAATGTCTTCCTGGCTCATTGGACAGACTCAATAAATGTTGTGTGAGGTAAATTCAAGCCAGGAATTAAATCTCCATTTTAAATCCATTTAATATTTACAGAGAACCTAACCTGTGCCAAGTCCCTTGTTAAAATTAAGGTCCAGGGTTACAAACATATGGGAGAAAGTTTAACCAGGCAGATAGATTATAAGCAACATAATTACAAAATAGCAGGGATGCTAACAGAGGAATACAGGAAACCCAGAGGGTGCTGGGATACTGATAAAAGACCTTCCTAAATAACATACAGTTGTGTTTTGAGGAAACCTTGAACTCGAACCAAGGCCCTAGTGGATGGTTGTACATGATCTTTGGAACAATAGTGAAGACTGCTACTGCTGCTAAGTCACTTGAGTCATGTCCGACTCTGTGCGACCCCATAGACGGCAGCCCATCAGGCTCCCCCGTCCCTGGGATTCTCCAGGCAAGAATACTGGAGTGGGTTGCCATTTCCTTCTCCAATGCATGAAAGTGAAAAGTCAAAGTGAAGTCGCTCAGTCGTGTCCGACTCTTAGCAACCTTATGGTCTGCAGCCCACCAGGCTCCCCTGTCCCTGGGATTCTGAAGGCAAGAACACTGGAGTGGGTTGCCATTTCCTTCTCCAACGCATGAGAGTGAAAAATGAAAGTGAAGTTGCTCAGTCGTGTCCGACTCTTAGCGACCCCATGGACTGTAGCCCACCAGGCTCTTCCATCCATGGGATTTTCCAGGCAAGAGTACTGGAGTGGGGTGCCATTGCCTTCTCCGATAGTGAAGATTAGGTAGTCCTATTGTTCAGGTTACAAAAGATACACCATGCCCCCTTTAAAAATTAGATATACCTGGGCTCATGCTGAAATGATGATAAACTCTTGAGCAAATGGTGCATTTTTGAGCTGTTTGGCATTTAGAAGCACTGCTTTTCTACCTTGGCCTCCACCATCTTGATTCAGTGGTTACTTCCATACAAATACAGAATTGATGAGGGAGAAAGGTGGGGGATTATCAAACAGCCAGAAGAAACACTCTTACTTATTTCTTCACCATATGACACTGGAACCCTAGAACACTCATCAGAAAGAAGAAAACAGACCCTGGCATCCAGTAAATGATCTGACATTCACAGCTAGGTCTTCACCTTCTCTGATTAAATACAGTTGCATAGAAACCAATATCAGTGATGGCTGCTCGATAACTATGAGGAAGTAAGACCAAAAATACCACTCAGTAATCTTGTCTAAATATAACAAAGACAAATTCACTGGCAAACCACAAAGACACCACCCAAACCTGACTAATACTTTTTTGACTGTTACTTTTTTATTATTATTATTACCAGTTATAGTTTTAGCACCATTCTAGTCTTCTTGCCTTGTCGGTGACATTCATTAAGAATATCCCATCATAGAATTGTCCATGCTTCCTGACAATATCCAATCCAGGAAAAAAATCCTGCTTCCTTAAATCCCAACCAAAATCACCTAACTTAAACCCAGATCTTTTAAATCTTTCTCTAATACTCTGTTCCCCGTGATGTGCATTCTCTGTCACTGTGATGAATGGTAAACTCAACTTGTTCAACTACCAGGATGTTCCTAGTGGTCTTTAACTGGAGGACATTGACGCTTGTTAATCATATGTCCTCTGCCTTATAAGGTTATAGACTATGCTGTCTATCTTTCAACAAACACTATTGAGTGTCTCATTAGTGCCAGCCACTCTTCTAAATGCTTGAGATACGGCAGTGAACAAGATATAGAGGAAAAATCTAATTAAAGGAGATGGATCAAAATCAAATAAAAAATAATTTCAGATACTCTGAGTGCAATGGGAAAAAAATAAAGCAGGAAACTAAAATAGATGCCTGAGGGGGAGGGCTGTGTTAGGCTGGATGGTCAAGGACGGCCCCTCTGTTGCTGTTGTTGTCATTTAGTAGCTCAGTCACGTCTGACTCTTTTCCAATCCCATGGACTATAACCTGCCAGACTCCTCTGTCAATGATTTCCCAGGCAAGAATATTGGAGCTGGGTTGCCATTTCCTTCTCTAGGGGATCTTCCCAACTCAGGAATTGAACCCACATCTTCTGCATTGGCAGGTGGATTCTTTACCACTGAGCTACTGGGGAAGCCCAAAACCCTCTGAAGAAAGGCTATTTTAGCTGAAGTCTGACTGATGGGAAGAAATCAGATGTGTGAAGATAAAGGAAAGAGCATTCCAGGCAGAGGGAATGGGACGTGCAAGAGTCCTGAGGCAAGAACAAGCTGGTATGCTTCATAAACAACAACAACAAAGGCCAGGACAGCTAAGCTAGAGCTGAGATGGCGGTAGTTAGCTGAAGAGGTAGGCCACATCACACTGGGTAGGTGGGCTTAAGAAGAAGTTATGATTTTATTCCAAGGGCAATGAAAAATCATTTCATGATACAATACATGAAAATTTCCTAATAAAATGCAGGCATACAGTAAGTGCCCCATAAATGTCAGTCCTCTCCCTAACGTGAAGTGAAAGAGTAAGTCTAGTGTCTCCTTTATCCTTTTTAGGAATTTATTTTATTTCCTGGACAATGGCTAACCACATTTGGATGTTTTCAAAAAGCATTGAGTCAAAAGAAAATCATTAATGCATGCCTCATTTCCTGACCGGTCAATTTTAGCTTCTTTCTCTGTGCCAGTTTTAAATCACACCATTTAGCTGTTGTTTTCATTCTTTAAACAAGAACTGATGTGGTGAGAAGAAGACAGAAAAGGTGTGTGACTGAAATGGATCTGACAGGAAAGAGAAAACAAGAACACAGAGCTCAGTCAGTCTGTTTTCATGATTTGTCTTCCATAAAGAGTTGGACACCTGAGTTTTCTTTTTGTTTTTTTTTTTTTTCTTTTTCCTTATTGACCAATTGCAAGATGGCTGCCTCAGCTCTGAGTAGCTCAGCCACACAGAAATACTCAGCAACAGAGAAGGGGCTTTGTCATAACCCACCCCCACCCACCCCCACCCCCAGCAAAGAGGGCTTTCCCCTCTTTGCATCCCCTTTTTAAAGCCAGGAGGTACCCAGAGCACTTTCACTCCATTTCACTGGCCAGAATTAGTCACACATCCCTTTCCTGATCCCTAGGAAGATAAATAGGACGTTAATCATTGGCTCTGGTAAGTTACAGTTTGCCCCTGAGTTATGACAGAAAGTGCAGGATAGATACCTGAACAAAACGGGGGCTCTGCTGGCAAAAAAGGGAGGGATAATTAATAGCTGCTTAATCAGTAGTTCTCATAGATGTTACAAACGTGCTACAATATCTAGTTGTCTTCTGGATTAGATGCCCTACACCCTTGAAGATGGGATTAGACATGTGATTAGCTTTGGCCAATGAAATGGGAGTACAAGTCATACAAAATATGACTTAGAGACTCTATGAATTCTGGTCTCCTGGGAGTTAGGAGTGCAAGAGATTTATTGCAGGAAACACCTGAAAGATATAGGGAAGAAGGATCAGAAGTAGGCAGGGAAAGCCTTTCAGGCTGCATTCTCAGGTCTGTCATCCATGGGGAGAATAAGAAGAGAGGTCTCTATGGAGGACTGGGCAGGAAGAAGCTCAGACTGGTGTAGCTCTGAGAAAGTCTTAGCCAGGGCAACAGATTGTGTAGATTGGCTGCGAGGGTAGGCCCATGCTGGGCAGAGATGGCCAAGTCCTAGGATCCCTGCTGGGCTGGAAGCTGTCCAGAGAGATCTTGACCTCAGCTTGACCACAGCAGCAGATCTCAAAGATGCCAAGAGCTGGAGACTGTCAACCAACTTCAACACTCATAGCAAGTTCTCTCTTGAAGGGAAATCTGAGTAGCACATCTCCAAGCCAGCCGCAAATGAAGAAACTCTTGATTGCAAGTGCTAGATTCTCCAGCTGTGAGGACCCTAGAGGTACATGTAGAGGAGTTTCATCCTCCATCAGCCTAGATCTCTAAATCACTGCATCAGACAGGTCCCCACCCACATGCACAGTGGAGCTACAGCATGAGCAAGAAAGAAACTTCTGTTATGTTTAAGTCACTGAGATGTTAGGGTTATCATCACATACCAATAGGTATATCATACCATACCATATCATATCAAAACAGAGCATAGCATTTTATAACGTATCATAACAAGATATCAGAGAAGGCAATGGCAACCCACTCCAGTACTCTTACCTGGAAAATCCCATGGACGGAGGAGCCTGGTAGGCTGCAGTCCATGGGGTCGCTAAGAGTCGGACACGACTGAGCAACTTCACTTTCACTTTTCACTTTCATGCATTGGAGGAGGAAATGGCAACCCACTCCAGTGTTCTTGCCTGGAGAATCCCAGCAGCAGGGAAACCTGGTGGGCTGCGGTCTATGGAGTCGCACAGAGTCGGACACGACTGAAGCGACTTAGCAGCAGCAGCAACACAGATATAGCAACCAAATCTGTGTTTGGTACAATATATGTTTTCAAATGTATGGGCATAAAATTGACCACAGTATTTTTCTTGTGATTTTGATCTCTTTTATATCTGTGAATGTGCTCCCTTTTGCTGTCTCACTTTTGCTGTTTATTTGCACTTTTTCTTTCTTTCTTGATCTGTCTTGCTATATATTTGTCCATTTTATTGGAGTTTTAGAGTCCACTGTTCATTTTTTTACCACTTCTTTTTTTGTTTGGTTTTCAATTTATATCTAGCCTTTATTATTTTCTTCTTTCTAATCTCTTTTGAGTTTGCTTTGCTATTTTTACAACTTCCTGAGTTAATCATTGTTTCTCCAGCACTTCAATCAGTCTTTGGACCTGACCAGGCACTCAGGAATATATGTAAACATTCATCCATGCCACTGTGAGGTTGACCTAGAGGAGACAGTTTGAAAAAAAAAACCAAAGCAACAACAACAAAAATCTGCAAATAGATGCCCTCAAATCACTAGCTGGAATAAGTGCAAGGAAGAGATTCAGTCACGAAACAGGCTGAGATTAAATATACAAGTGGAGGAGCTTCATAGACGCTGATGGTGACATTTAAGGTAACCCCTGAGAATAGGATTGGGCTTCCCTGATCGCTTAGTTGGTAAAGAACCCGCCTGCAATGCAGGAGACCCTGGTTCAATTCCTGGGTTGGGACGATCCCCTGGAGAATGGATAGGCTACCCACTCCAGTATTCTTGGGCTTCCCTTGTGGCTCAGCTGGTTAAGAATCCATCCACAGCCAGGGAAAGGTTACCCTTTATCTGGTCTAGGAAGGAGCTAGGCTTTTAAAGCTTCTTTGCTTTGTGTTTTAATCGGCTATGACCACCTCGGGACTCCAAGACTCAGGACTTGGAATCAAAGAGCAAGTGGGACACCACTAGAAAATGTGTGAGAAACATGTGTTGAGCAAATTTCCTGGGATTTCAGAGTAAGAAAGGATCCCAGGAAATATGGTCCAACGTTTTGCCATCAAGTAAGTACTCACTCCAGTGTTCTTGCCTGGAGAGTCCCAGGGATGGGGGAGCCTGGTGGGCTGCCGTCTATGGGGTTGCACAGAGTCGGACACAACTGAAGCGACTTAGCAGCAGCATCTTGGGGGGGGTGTCCCCATTTTATAGTTCACACGATGTGTCTGCTTCCTTTTCTCCAGGTGATGTCTAATTACTTGGCTGTTTTTAAAGGAAGAGGCTGAGGCACAGAGCAAAAACAGGCATGTGACTTCAATCTCCTTGTAAAGTACCCCTTTCCCTCACCAAGTATCACTGCCAATCCTCCCAGTTTGATGTTACTACATTTTTAAATGGACATACAATTCACATAACATAAATAAAGCATTCCAAACTATACATTTTTGTGGCATTTAATCCTCACAGTGCTGTGCAGCCATCACCACTAGCTGCTGCTGCTGCTGCTGCTGCTGCTGCTGTGTCGCTTCAGTCGTGTCCGACTCTGTGCGACCCCAGAGACGGCAGCCCACCAGGCTCCTCTGTCCCTGGGACTCTCCAGGCAAGAACACTGGAGTGGGTTGCCATTTCCTCCTCCAATGCATGAAAATGAAACGTGAAAGTGAAGTCGATCTAGATCCAAACAATTCTCATCATCTCAGAAGGAAACCTTGCACCCATTAAGCAGTTACTCCCCATCCCCCACCTTTATTCCCAGCCCCTGGCAACCACTCCTCTACTTTCCATCTCTGTGGATTTGCCTATTCCGAGCACTTCATATAAATGGAGATGTTATTACAGTTTACATTTAGGGTTATTCATAGTGTTTTTACATTATTAAAGCTTGTATATTGTTTGGCGTGCCCATGAATTTACAGACTAAATAGTTCCAAGTGAGATCTAGAATAAAATGTTCTGTATGGAGTCAATAGTTTTTTCTAACAATGAGAAGATACTGGGGAAAATTTGCAGGAGCTAAGTGGCAATCAATCCTGCTTCTTGAGGCCTGGTCGGCAGCATGATGAAAATTTAATGCACATGTAAAATAAAAAATGTCATGTCCTTTTCTCTGAAGCATTTTCTCATTTCCTAAAGGGAACTGTGAGCATTTTCCTTGGGCAGCTAAACATTCAGGATGTAAAAGCAGTTATTAACCTGTAGAAAGTGGATGAGCTTGCCCTGATGAACTGAAGAGACATCAAGCTAGAATTCAAAAGCAGGAAGTAATTTGCCTGAATTTTTTTAATGAATTTTTTTACATACTATTTTTGAAGATTTGAAACATGGTTGAATAATCTCTGATGGCTTAAAAAGCAGGAAGTAAGACTTCCAGTGTTATATGTTCATTGACAATGTTAAACTTGTAAATATCCTTTCACTTGAATTACAGTTAAGATCACATATTTTAAATTACACAACACCATCAAACCCTAGAGAAAACTTAGAGACAGTTTAGATGCATTTATATGAAGTTTTCATTACCATGGACTGTCATTTATACGTTGATATTTGAAAATGGGATTTTAATAGTTACGTACTTGTTTCTCTACACAGGAAAATAAAAGGAAGCTTGATATTGAAATTCTCACATCCACATTTCTCCTGAAAAGTCCTTTTCTTCCAAAGGAATTTCCTCCCCTCTGTATTATTTTTTCAACAACTACCTTAAATGAAACCAAATGAGCTGCATTGTCACCTCTTATGTTTTCCTTACAAATGCATTTGAAAGACAAAGCAATACCAATCTAGCCTGCTAAAGAAACTTTTCCATTTGGTTGTAGCGTCATCAATTCCAAGGATATTGGCCATCCACGTAGATCACTCAAACCTTATGTTAGAAATTTTGGCTAATACAGCCAGACTGTCAATATTGTGTCTAAATTTAGTTGCTCACTTGCCTATCAAAGGACATGGTTGCCATGACTAACTAAACAATATATATAAATGGCTAAGATTAAATTGCTTGGAAAAGGGGGAAGGAACTGAAGGGTGAAGGGGAGATATTTAATCATTAGCTAAAGCACACGAAAATTGAACTGTGTTTGGACACAAAGGGATTTCTAAAGAAAATGATTTCCAATTTCAGGCTTCTTTGGTAAAGAAAATCTTTCAGGATTCAGAGAGATTACTAGTACATTCTTTTCTGATTTTAAGTGCTTCAAAAAATGACCCCCCCCCCCCCCCCCCCACCACACACACAAAAGATCTATTAAGCTGCTAGATGTTTCCTAGCTTGAAGGTCTTAAAATCTGATTTCAGATACAATGTCTCAGTCTAGAAACTTCCTGCTGCTACTGCTAAGTTGCTTCAGTCGTGTCCGACTCTGTGCAACCCCATAGACGGCAGCCCACCAGGCTCCCCCGTCCCTGGGATTCTCCAGGCAAGAACACTGGAGTGGGCTGCCATTTCCTTCTCCAATGCATGAAAGTGAACAGTGAAATGAAGTCGCTCAGTCGTGCCCAACTCTTAGCGACCCCATGGACTGCAGCCCACCAGGCTCCTCCGTCCATAGACTGAAGCAATTCTGACTTCCAATTTCTTATAGACACTCAATCCACCCACCCTGAGTTTCTCTAGCCTCCCCTACTTCTAAACCCTCTAGGAATCAGACTTCTCCCTATCATGCTTTGTTTAACTCTGCAGAAATTCAAAACTGAATGTCCTAGTGATAACCCTGGTGAACACTCATATTATGTTTAATATAAAACAGAGCAGGAATCTAAAGTCTTAGGACTTTGGAGCCAGATAGTCATGGAGTTAGTTCTTTGTCCTGACTTTTATAACTGAACCTATACCCTAGGAGCCTAAACCCTCCTAACTGCTTTAGACCTATCATATGGATGTGGCACATGGGATCTGAGTTCCCCAACCAGGGATCGGATCCACGCCCCCTGCAGTGTAAGCGTAGAGTCTTAACTACTGGACTGCCAGGGAAGTCCTGGACATAATCTAAACAACGGAAAGCACACAGATTCTTAGAGCCAGGCTGCTTGGGCCCAAATCCTAATTCACCACTGACTAGCAGGTTACCTCATCACACTCTGTCTCAGCTTCCTTATTTGTAAAAAAAAAAAAAAAAGAGGGGGGGTATGGGGACTAGCACCTATACCAGCAGGTTGCCATGAGAATTGAGTTAATATATGTAAATCACTACAGTGTCTGGCACATAGTAAGAGTCGTGTAAGAAATTTCAGTAGTAGTAGTAATAATAGTAGTAGTAGCAGTAGAAGAAAAAGAAACATTATTCTCACTATTGCAAATAGTTTTGTGTGAGAATAAAGTGAGATCACAATTATCTCACAAAGAGTAAGCATTCAGTCGATAGTACTTTTTATGTATAACCAGCTTCAGCAAATATAAAGACAGTGGATGCTTATGCTCATTCATTCAACAATAAAGTTTTTAGTGAGCAATTAGGAAGTGCCGCAGATGGTGCCAGGTGCTGACCACACAGGGATGCAAGGATAAGAGGCCAATCCTCACAACCCTCAGGTTAACCAGGAAAGAAATGTGCCACTGGGTGTTAGGGGTGCTATGAAACACATTTTATAGGGTTCCATGGTGTTCCAGATGGAGGAGACCAGAGAAGGCTCTGAAGGAGGTGACACTTGAGCTGAACCTTTAAATATGAATGGTCCAGCCAGATGGAGAAGACAAGGGGTCATTCCAGGAGAGAAAGCAGCCATCCTCGACACTGCTGCCAAGGCTTCCTTCTGTCCAAACACACTTGATCATATCTTCCCCCTCTTTTACATCCCATGTTGACTCCTCACTGCCAATAAGACAAAAGCCAAGCTCTCTAGGTGACAATTAGAGCCTTTGTATCTTCTGATTCTTCCACCTTTGTAGCTCCATCTCCTTTTCCTGAGCACTGTGTTCTGAGCACTCCAAACAGGCTGTCACCACCACACCTTTGCTCACACAGGTGCCCCGGCCCGGCATACCTCCCTCCCTCTCCTCCATTCTCTGACATCTTCATATTCAATCCTCAAGGCCCATCAAATGTTATCTTCTCAGCAAGTCTTCTTCTATTTTCCCAGGAGGAAATAATTTGTCCTCCCTCTATACCATGGGCTTTCCTGGTGGCTCAGAGGGTAAAGAATCTGCCTGCAATGCAGGAGACCTGGGTTCGATCCCTGGGTTGGAAAGATCCCCTGGAGAACGGAACAGCTACCCACTTCAGTGTTATTGTCTGGATAATTCCATGGACAGAGGAGTCTGGCAGGCTACAGTCCATAGGGTCACAAAGAGTCAGACATGACTGAGCGACTTTCACTTTCACTATCTCACAGGCACATTCCTTACCATACTATATCATTAGGTCTTGTTTATCCACCATCACCCCCACACCCAACCAATACTAAAATACAAATTCCACAAGTCAAGATTCTATTCAACTTTCCATTTTCAGAGCATAGCTAAACACATGGCAAACTCTCAGTAATCTTAAGCTATTATTTCTCTGATGGATGCTGGACAAATATTCACTAAGTCATGGAGTCAGTCAAGGAGAACTTGTTAAAGAAGGAGCCACTCAACCTGATCAGAGATTGTCCACAGCAATTTCATGCAAAAAAAAATCAAGCTGTTTTTCCTTACTTTTTCACTTCTTGGTCTTTGGAGCACTTGTTTTTGAAATGCACATCCAATAAGAGAAAAGTCACTGGAAGAAACTATCCTTCAGAGTCCTACATCCTATCAAATTCAGTCCTGGAATTTGAGTTCCTTGCGTTATCCAGTGAGCTCTTATCAACCATTACAGACCGTGACCTAAATTCCCCTGAGCAATAAATCGGAAATAATTCCCACCTATTGGCACAGAATGAAATTCTTATCCCCTATAGCTGGCCAAGGACACACATGAGACCAATTCAAGCTCTGCCAATAGAAGTGGGGACTTGACCCTCAGGTCCCCTAAGTGAAGGGTGCTGAAAAATGCTTCACCAACATCACTGAGAATGAACTATAGCTAATAGGAGAAAGCCTATGGCAGCAAAAGCAGGATAAGGGCATTTAAAATCAGTGACCTTTTTTCTATTTCATTTGCCTTATTATCAGAGTTGGGCTGCTAGAGTAGTCATAGTATGTGGTCACACACATCAGAAATTAAGATGGGCATTATCGATCCCTTACCACACTTGAAGAAAGCTCCCATATGTACTTTTTCTGCAAGTAGGTCACCTTCCACCTGTGCCTTGGACTCCACCCCCATTATATCAAAAAAGGCATCTCACATTTATCACGTTCCTCTTTTACACAGAGAGCATCAGTTTTTACCTTTTCTCCGACTTTCAGAGCGAGAATATCTCCTTCCGTTGTAGAAATAAATTCTGCTGTTTGATTCCATCCCCCTACTACCCTTTCTAACTTCCCTCATTTATGGCACACCTCCTGTCTTTCCAGAACTCCCAGTCTACTCACCATGAGTATTTGTTGAGTATCTTCCGGGACCTCTGGAATTCTTCCAAGGTCGTGAGACTGTAAAACTTCTACTTTTCACAATAGTTAGATATTCCTCCTTGCCACTGAAATCATCTTAATTAATATACTTGGTGACAGCAGTGGCTGCTCTAGTTTTTTTTTTTGAAGTATAGTTGATTTACAATGTTGTGTTTGTTTCACTGTACAGCAAATGAATCAGTTATGCATACACAAGTATCCATCCTTTTTTAGATTCTTTCCCATATAGTTTATTACAGAGTATTGAGAAGAAATCCCTTTGCTATACAGTAGGTCCTTATTAGTTATCTAGTCTCTATATAGTAGAGTATATATGTCAATCCCAGGCTTCCCTGGTGGCTCAGACAGTAAAGAATCTGCCTTCAATGTTGGGAGACCTGGGTTCCATTCCTGGGATGGGAAGATCCCCTGGAGGAGAGTATGATAACCCACTCCAGTATCCTTGCCTGGGGAATCCCAGGGATAGAGGAGCCTGGAAGGCTACAGTCCATGGGATCACAAAGAGTCGGACACGACTGAGCAACTAAGCACACGGCACATATGTCAATCCCAATCTCCCAATTTATCCCTCTGGGTTGCTCTAGTTTTGACCTACCAAGTACGTCTTTTCCCTTCTTACCACAAGAACCCATTGGGTAACTCTTCATCTCCCATTCAACATGGTTCTAATGGGACTGTGGGCCACAACAGCTCATGAAGGAGAAGACTTGGTTGAGAAATGGGCTGTGATCCAATCCAATCCTTCCACCAGAATTTGAATTTTGAGCATGGAAAGCTCACCTGCATGAAAAGCAGTTGGGGCTGAGTTATCCTGATGGCAATGCCCCCAAAGAGCCTGTTTGTGGAATCTCCATCTCTTCCCTGGATCCCTTTTCCCGAGGCCTGCTGTTAACTAAAATAGCTAAGGCAATTTACCAGAACCTAAATTCAAGGTAACAATGATGTTGATAGAAGGAAATACTCTTGGCTTAAAAAACATTTACTTAATTTAACTACTTTGCCATTATTTATCTATGACAAATTCCTCCTTTGATTCTCTAAAGCAGTGTGATTTCCTTCTAATATATTCTATTTTTTTAAGTTAACCTAACTTGGCTTCCCAAGTTAGGACAGGGAGGCCGGGCATGCTGCGATTCATGAGGTCACAAAGAGTCGGACACGACTGAGCGACTGATCTGATCTGATCTGATCTGAACTTGGCTTCCCAGGTAGCTAGCGCTAGTGGTAAAGAAACTGCCTGCCAATTAAGGAGACATAAGAGATGTGGGTTTGATCCCTGGGCTGAGAAGATCCTCTGGAGGAGGACATGGCAACCCACTCCAGTATTCTTGCCTGGGGAATCCCCATGGACAGAAGAGCCTGGCAGGTTACAGTACATAGGGTTGCAAAGAGTCAGACACAGCCGAAGTGACTTAGCAAGCAAACTTGGTTTCTAACTATAACCAAAGCAATGTAGAGTGACTAATGAATACCTACATCAATGAATACTTCTTCAGAAACCAACCTAGAAATACAAATATGCAACTTTTCCATAGTTATCATAGTTATGATATGCAGTCTCAGGCAGTTTGAATTCTTAAAGTGGTAATTTCCAAAATGGGATAGTCCCATGGCTGATTAAAACCAAACTGCAATCTCTAATGTGTTTTCAAAGTGCTCAGCTTCTATTCCAATTGTCTCTATAGATGTTTGGCGGGGGAGGGGTGGGAATTGAGCTTAAAAGATCTTTTGAGTTCTGTTTAAAATTTTTTTTTCATTTTGGAAACTGTGATGTGATTAAAATAAAGCTTGATCTTCAGGCCTTGGGAACTCCTTGCATCTAGCACTTGTCACCAGATGGGAGATGTTCTGCTTGTAGGGGCAGTTTCTTTCTTCTAAACTAAGGAATTTAATGGACACTATGTTCTCAAGTCCCCACCCCTACACCATTCATAATTTTTCCTAAGAGATAAATGAACTCTAACTTCCATTACTCTAATTAGTGTTCTTATCAAGTCTGAATTTGACCCGCTAAGATTCACCCTGCAGAAGAGCACATTTCCCTTCTGCTCGATGACAAGCCACTCAGGCAGGGAGCCCCGGAGAAGTTTCTTGGCAGGCCTTTTGACTTCTAGTTGTTTCCTAGAAGACTACTCAAAACCTCCACCCACAGCTTTGAATAGCATTTTTCAGAAATGAAGTCTTTATCCCTCAGCAGGAAACATTAGTCAAGGCAACTCACCAGGACTCAAGTTCAAGGCAAAGATGATTTTGATAGAAGGAAAATACTTTAACTTTAAAGGGGGAGGGGCGGTATTTAATTTTAACTTCTTGGCCACTCCATCCATTTATCTATGACTCTCAGTTGTTTATTCCTGGCTCTGCATGAAGACCTATAAGTACCTTGTTTAGACTACTTTAATCTGACATTCTCTCAGTAGAAATGTTGCCTTGTTCTTACAATAAATTCCGCCCATTATCTTCCATACTTGCCATCAGTTGCCAAGGAAATTTTCTTCCTTGTATATATAGGAGAATTTTTTGTCTTTAAAAAACATCTCTTAAGGGGCAGTTGTATACTGCATTTCTCATTCTTATCAGGAAGTAGAAAGGAAAACATCATTTCTAATCTTGATGTAAAGACATTTCAGCCAAACGTGGAAGATGACATATCTTAAAACATGTTTTGCCACATGAGCTAAGACAGTGGTTTCTAAATGCTAGTTCATGGATTAGTTTGTATCAGAAATAATACAGCAGCTTCTCAGAGAAGCACAAATCCTTCCCCAATTGAATGAATCAGAATCATTTTAATAAAAACATATCCATTTAAGAGACTGAAGTAGAACTACACATGTTATACAAAAAAGGTGTCCAGGAAACAGTGGACAGGAAAAGCAAATTACAGAATGGTAGATATAGAATGGTCACATTTGTGGTGGGGGGGAGATATAAATATGCATACAGTTGTATTGGAGAAGGAAATGACAACCCACTCCAATATTCTTGCCTAGAAAATCTCATGATAGAGGAGCCTGGCAGGCTACAGTCCATGGGTTCACAAGAGTCAGACACGACTTAGTGCCTAAACCACCACCACCACCATGGTTGTATCAGGGCTACCCTGGTGTCTCAGACAGTAAAGAATCTGCCTGCAATGCAGGATACTGGGGCTCAATCCCTAGGTTGGGAAGAGACCCTGGAGAAGGGAATGGTTACCCACTCCAGTATTCTTACCTAGAGAATTTCATCAATTAAGGAGCCTGGCAGTTACAGTCCATGGGGTCACAAAGACTCATACGTGACTGAGTGACTAACACTTTCACTTTTTTTTCACTTTTCATGGTTGCATTAAGTACCAAAGTTTTTGAAAGGCAATTAGTTCAGTTCAGTTCAGTCGATCAGTCGTGTCTGACTCTTTGCGACCCCATGGATCGCAGCACGCCAGGCCTCCCTGTCCATCACCAACTCCCGGAGTTCACTCAGACTCATGTCCATCGAGGCAATACACAATAATATATTACCAACAGGAGTATTCTAAGAAGTTCAAAGTGGAGAAGAGGGGATTTACTTTTCACTTTTTACCCTTCTGCACTTTTTGAACTGTTTTTTTAAAAGTACATGCTACATTTGTACTTGAAATTAATTAATTAGCAGTGAAAAATATGCTAAAAGTTTCCCAGGGCTTTCTAATCATCAACCAGTTTTAGGGACCATTGCACCAGGGAAATGAGATAAAAGTCCATTAATAAAATTTTTCAATTAAAGGAATTGCACTTTCTCTCAAAATGCAAGTTCTCCTAATTATGCCACAAGTACAAGGACTCAAAGCAATGTTGAGCATTTCTAGCATTGGGTGCATGGAAAATAATAAAGGAAAATACATAATGGGGGAATAAACAACTTACATTGAAATGTGGAAGTGGAAACATTATAGCCCAAGGAGGAAAAAAAAGTCTTAAAACTACTACAGGGATGGAGAAGGGGAAAGTAAATTCCCATCCACCATCTTATATGCCACATACACAAAAACTGCTTTGTCTCTTTCTTTAATGAAAAGATCCATAAATCAAGCTAAAATGTTTACTGTTTTAGTTCCCTATTGAAAAGTCTGATTTTCAACAGCCAACATGTGCTGTACTTAGTTGTTCAGTCATGTCCAATTCTTTGCGACCCCATGGACTGTAGTCCACCAGGCTCCTCTGTCCATGGGGATTCTCCCGGCAAGAATACTAGACTGGGTTGCCATGCCCTCCTCCAGGGGATCTTCCCAAGCCAGGGATCGAACCCAGGTCTCCCTCATTGCAGGAGGATTCCTTACCATCTGAGCCACCAGGGAAACAGCCAACATATTATTGAGTGTTATTATTAAGAACTATAATCTTTTATCATTTTGATAGGTCCTAATGAAACAAAAGCAGAGACATTACTTTGCCAACAAAGGTCCGTCTAGTAAAGGCTATAGCTTTTCCAGTGGTCATGTATGGATGTGAGAGTTGGACTGTGAAGAAAGCTGAGTGCTGAAGAATTGATGCTTTTGAACTGTGGTGTTGGAGAAGACTCTTGAGAATCCCTTGGACTGCAAGGAGATCCAACCAGTCCATTCTGAAGGAGATCAGCCCTGGGATTTCTTTGGAAGGAATGATGCTAAAGCGGAAACTCCAGTACTTTGGCCACCTCATGCGAAGAGTTGACTCATTGGAAAAGACTCTGATGCTGAGAGGGATTGGGGGCAGGAGGAGAAGGGGACGACAGAGGATGAGATGGCTGGATGGCATCACTGACTCAATGGACGTGAGTCTGAGTGAACTCTGGGAGTTGGTGATGGACAGGGAGGCCTGGAGTGCTGCGATTCATGGGGTCGCAAAGAATTGGACACGACTGAGCGACTGAACTGAACTGAATGAAACAGGCTGAGACAACCCTAAATGGAATATTTTTTAGTATACCTCAATGGTAAAATTCCACTGCTACTGCTAAGTCACTTCAGTCGTGTCCGACTCTGTGTGACCCCATAGACGGCAGCCCACCAGGCTCCCCCATCCCTGGGATTCTCCAGGCAAGAACACTGGAGTGGGTTGCCATTTCCTTCTCCAATGCATGAAAGTGAAAAGTGAAAGTGAAGTCACTCAGTTGTGTCCAACCCTCAGCGACCCCATGGACTGCAGCTTACCAGGCTCCTCCATCCCTGGGATTTTCCAGGCAAGAGTACTGGAGTGGGGTTCCATTGCCTTCTCCACTAGCCAAAGAACAAGAATCTTCTCCTCTTTAGCTTACAGCTTTGAGACACTAGCTTTAACACATTTTGCTTTCCTTTTCCCTCTTCCATACTGGACTCTTGGCTTAACACTCTGCCACAGCCATTTAGAGATCAAAGCCATTTTACCAGCTTGCAGCAGAAATCTCTGGACAGAAATTCCTACAGGTAGGTATCTAGAAAAATACAAATGATTGTCAACTCATTGTAGGCCCTTGTAAAACTTTGAGAAACCTCAATTAAAATAGAGTTGGGAGGCCAGAAGGGGGAGCTTTTATGCCCCACCAGGTAATAGAGCCTAACAGGAAGTAGAAAGACTCTACCTTCTTGGAAATAGCTCAGCCACTGAGAGAATGTCATAACTCAGCCAATGAAAAGCACTATACTTCAAACTATCAGTTCCTCCAATCAATTCTTTGTTTACTCTAGCCCTCCCAACTTCCTTTTCCCCTCTTTAAAAGAGTTCTCCTCTTCTTGTTATGTGAGGACTTGCATATGGTTCACCATGGTTGCAGGTCTGTATTGCAATTCTTTGGTGATGCCCATGCCCCCCCCCAAAAAAAAAATTTCTGCTGGAAAAATAACTGGCACACTGTTTTAGGTCAGTACCCTCCATTAGAAAAATAGGTGTACCAGTTCAACATTCAGAGTCCCGGTGGCCATACCTAGAATTTTGATTCAGTAAACTGGGTACTGGGTCCAGAAACCTGACTTTTAGCTAGTGAACAAGCAATTTTGATGCTCCTCATATGGGAACAATTGGAGACAATTTGGAGCCACCATATCATCTTTGCATGACTTCCCCCTAGACATGAGATAAACTGATGTACTTAAGCTACTAAATAGAGGTTTCTGTTATTTGTGGAAATCAATAGAATGTATTTCTTAGTAAGCCAATGTGGTACCCTGTGATATGATGATTTATAAGAAAATATGTATATACATATGGTCATTCAGGTGACAAATATAATTCTCATGAGTATTTGGTCTCCCTCCATGGTTTCCAAAACTTGGACCCTTCCTAAGAATTGGAAGTGATAAGGGTGTGTTTTGTTATGTGAAAGAGGTGACTTTTGGAAAGCACCCATAAATGGGGCTGGTTGCCATTGGAGCCAACTGTGTGATTAGAGTGTTGGGATTTTCAATCCTACCCTCCAACCTCCAGGGAGGGGAGAGTGGCTCAAGGTTGAATCAATGACCAATGAACAATGATTTAATCAACCATGCTCAGGTAATGAAACTTCATAAAAACTCTTTGAAGAACTTCCAAGTTGGAGGGGCTGAGAGAGGGGCGTACCTGGAGAGGGCATGGAAACTGGATACACACCTTGTTCTATACATCTCTTCATCTAGCTGTTCCTGAACTATATCCTTTTACCTTAAACCAGTGATTTAGGAATTAACATGTTTTTCTAAGTGCCCTGAGCCACTCTAGCAAGTTAACCAAACCTGAGATAGGAGTCATGAAAAGTTCTGATTTATAGCCAATTGGTCAGAAGTAGAGGTAACAACCCTGAAGATGGAGGGGATATGGACAGTCTTGTAGGACTGAACCTTTACTTGATCTGATGCTTTTTCCAGGTGGATAGTTCCAGAATTGAATTGCACTGTAGGATACAAGCTGATTTCTGGAGAATTCCTTGGTGCCATGAGGGAAAGCCCCACCCACACATTGGAAATCAAGTCTCAGAACCCAGTTTGATCCCTCACCCTCATTTAAGCATCATGCCTGCTGATCATCAGTTTCTCTAGAAACCTTCCTTTTCTTTTTTTCCAACCTTATTTCCAAAGACTCTTCATGCCTCACACCTTTTTTTTCGGCCACACCATGTGGCTGTGGGATCCTAGTTCCCCAACCAGGAATCAAGCCCATACCACCTGCATTTGAAATGCAGCGTCCCAACCATGGGACCTCCAGAGAAGACCCACATTTCACACTCTTAACTTTGGAAAGCTCTTCTTTCTAGCCCAAGAAGTTTTTCCTGTCTTTTAGTCACTGCTGCTGCTGCTAAGTGGCTTCAGTCGTGTCCGACTCTGTGCGACCCCATAGACGGCAGCCCACCAGGCTCCCCGTCCCTGGGGTTCTCCAGGCAAGAACATTGGAGTGGGTTGCCATTTCCTTCTCCAATGCATGAAAGTAAAAAGTGAAAGTGAAGTCGCTCAGTCATATCCAACTCTTAGCGACCCCATGGACTGCAGCCCACCAGGCTCCTCCGTCCATGGATTTTCCAGGCAAGAGTACTGGAATGGGGTGCCATTGCCTTCTCCACTTTTAGTCACTAGTATCTTTAAAATGTAATATGAGATGCCTACTTACAGGTTGCTTTACTATAAAACAAATACAGTGAAAGACAGGAAATCCTGGTGTGCTGCAGTCCATGGGGCTGCAAAGAGTTGGAGATGACTGAGTGACTGAACAACAGCAATAACATAATTTATCATAAATTGAAAAGAGATTTTTACAGACAGCTTCAAAATTGTTAAGCTTTTAGCAGTAATCAGTTTGTTCACTCATTAAGCAAATGCTGGTTGCATATATATTATATGCCAGAATGATATGCAAAGCAGTGAAGGATATTCAAAGAAAATAAAATTCACCTTTTTCCCTGGAGTTAGAGGATAAAAGATATGCAAACCCGAAACAGTTATGAGAAGATAGCAGGTGATCAAGAGGTATTAAAAAAAAGAGATTTTACTAAAAATTTATTATCATTCGACTAAAGGCCTAAATGTAAGGTCATACACTATAAGACTCCTAGAGGAAAACAGGCAGAACACTCTTTGACATAAATTGCAGCAATACTTTTGGGAATCCAACTCCTAGAGTAATGGAAATAAAAACAAAAATAAACAAATGGGACCTAATTAAACTTAAAAGCATTTTCACAGCAAAGGAAACCATAAACAAAACAAAAAGACAACCTACGGACTGGGAGAAAATATTTGCTAGTGATGCTAACAACAAGGGATTAATTTCCAAAATACACAAATGGTTCAAACAGCTTAATACCAAAAAAGTAAACAATCCAATCAAAAAATGGGCAAAAGGCCTAATTTGACATTTCTCCTAAGAAGATATACAGATGGCCAACAGTCACATGAAAAGATGCTCAATGATGCTAATTATTAGAGAAATGCAAATCAGCACCACAATGAGGTATGACATCACACCAATCAAAATGGCCATTGCTTAGAGGTCTACATGTAATGAATGTTGGAGAGGATGTGGAGAAGAGAGAACCCTCCTACCCTGTTGGTGCGAATATAAATTGGTACAACAACTAGGGAGAATAGTATGAAGGTTCCTTAAAAAACAATGGAACTAATATATGATCCTGCAATCCCACTCCTAGGCATATATCTGGAGAAAACTTTAATTTGAAAGAATACAAGCCCCCCAATGTTCATTGCAGCACTATTTACAATAACCAATACTTGGCAGCAATCTAATGGTCCTTTGACAGAGTAAAGGATAAAGAGAATGTAGTACATATACATAAGGGAATATTGCTGCTGCTAAGTCGCTTCAGTCGTGTCTGACTCTGTGCGACCCCATAGACGGCAGCCCACCAGGCTCCCCCGTCCCTGGGATTCTCCAGGCAAGAACACTGGAGTGGGTTGCCATTTCCTTCTCCAGTGCATGAAAGTGAAAAGTGAAAGTGAAGTCGTGCAGTCGTGTCTGACTCTTTGCGACCCCATGGACTGCAGCCTACCAGGCTCCTCCGTCCATGGGATTTTCCAGGCAAGAGTACTGGAGTGGGGTGCCATTGCCTTCTCCGAATGGAATATTACTCAGCCATAAAAAAGAGTGAAATAATGCCATTGTGGCAACATAAATCGACCTGGAAATCATCATATTAAATGAAGCTAGACAGAGAAAGACAAATAGTGTATAATATCACTTATATGTGGAATCTAAAGAAAGATACACATGAACTTGTTCACAAAACAGAAATAGACTCTCACAGAAAACAAACTTATGGTTACCAAAGGGAATATGAAGGCTGGTGGGTAGAGATAAATTAGGAGTTTGGGATTAACATACACACACTACTATATATAATGTAGAGGACTTCCCAGGTGGTGTAGGGGTAAAGAATCCACTGGTGCAGAAGTGAGAGACTTGGGTTTGATCCTTGGGTCAGGAAGATCCCCTGGAGTAGGAAATGGCAACCCACTCCAATAATTTTGCCTGGAAAATTCCATGGACAGAGGAGCCTGGTGGGCTAGTCCATAGGGTCACAAAGAGTTGGACACAAGTAAGCACACACATATATAAAATAGGTAAACAACAGGGATCCACTGTAGAGCACAGGGACCTAAACTCAATCGCTTGTTAACCTATAACGGAAAAGACTCTGAAAGAGGATACATATGTGTGTATATATACATATACATATATACAAATAACTTTGCTGTACACCTGAAACTAATACAACATTCAAAATAACTATACTTTGATTTTTAAAAGTCATTTTAAAAAAGGAAAAAAAATTAAAACATAGGATGGAAATTGCACTGGCAAGAACAATTTTCTAGACAATTTTTTAAAATAAAATGTTTGCTTTAGCAAATCAAGTTTTGCAGACAAATTTTTTTCAAGGACAAATAGTCTGTTTTGGAACAAGGAGAGTTATTTATAAAAAAGAGAAAAGATCAGAAAGTATTTGCAGAAGAAAGTAAATGTTTCCATGTGCATCCATCAGTTCCCAATGTCTCTTTATTGGTTTCTCAAGGGACCCATTAAGTCCTCAAGTAAATAGGAAGCTCAAATTTAAATCTTTCCTGTAAGCTAGAATTCCAAAATGGTGATGGGAATGACCTCCTTATTATACCCTGTTCGTGTGTTGACTATGTACCCTCATCAATGAGAATGTGGTTGCATTGGAATGCAAAGATGGGTGCTTCCTCCATCAAGTCCCCACTGTGTAAGTTTGGTGCCTCCTTCAATCTGGACCAAGAGAAATCCTTTTGAATTAAATTACCAAGAAACAAAGTATTTGAAAGCAAATAAAAGGCAGAGAAATTAATATAGAAATAAAGCCGTGCAATTATTATCAGATAAAAATGGAAAAAGAACCCAAGAAAAAATTTTCATGCTCTGTTTCACTATACATTCATGTATTCCCTTTATCATGTCATGCAACCACACCTAGAAGCTATAGGTTTAGAGTAACAGAAATGTGAGATAATCAAGGATCCAAGAACTCTACTTTGCAAAAGGTCACTTTCCGGAAGCAGTAGAAAGCATATGGTCTTTTGTTAAATAAATATTTTTTAAATGACTATCAAATGCACGGCATCACTTATCAGCCATACTTCTCCCATTGTAAAATAATTTCATTTGTCCTTGAAAAAAATTAAAATATCAAATTTAGAGTTGAAATTGACAGCTTCACAAATTTCTTCATTTCTTCCACAAATGCCAATAATAAATACCCTTGAGTACAAGAAGGAAATAGTGTTGTATAGATTTCTTGACGATATCTCCTGAACTTCTCAGAACACCCTAATGTCAAGTATTTTGTACCACACCTCATCTATATTCCTGGACTAGTCTAACCAAGCATCTTTGTAATGGACATCCATTGTTTTTTTTCTACTTAGGTCTCCTGCTTTGCAAGAACTTCTACCCTCTTTCCAACCAGGTGTCTTTGTTAGTGTTTTCCAACTAGAATAACAGGAATAGGTACATGACCCTTAAAAACATCAAAGATCATTATGTCCTCTTGATTTATTGACCTCTATAGTATCACAAAATTAACTTTATCTAAAAAAAATTAACTTTATCTATCCTGGTAATCCTGTATACAGGTCAGGAAGCAACAGTTAGAACTGGACATGGAACAACAGACTGGTTCCAAATAGGAAAAGGAGTACAGCAAGGCTGTATATTGTCACCCTGCTTATTTAACTTATATGCAGAGTACATCTTGAGAAACGCTGGGCTGGAGGAAGCACAAGATGGAATCAAGATTGCCGGGAGAAATATCAATAACCTCAAATATGCAGATGACACCACCCTTATGGCCGAAAGTGAAGAGGAACTAAAAAGCCTCTTGATGAAAGTGAAAGAGGAGAGTGAAAAAGTTGGCTTAAAGCTCAACATTCAGAAAACTAAGATCATGGCATCCAGTCCCATCACTTCATGGCAAATAGATGGGGAAACAGAGGAAACAGTGGCTGACTTTATTTTTCTGGGCTCCAAAATCACTGCAGATGGTGATTGTAGCCATGAAATTAAAAGACGCTTGCTCCTTGGAAGGACAGTTATGACCAACCTAGACAGCACATTAAAAAGCAGAGACATTACTTTGCCAATAAACGTCCGTCTTGTCAAGGCTATGATTTTTCCAGTAGTCATGTATGGATGTGAGAGTTGGACTATGAAGAAAGCTGAGCACCGAAAAATTGATACTTTTCAACTGTGGTATTGGAGAAGTCTCTTGAGAGTTCCTTGGACTGCAAGGAGATCCAACCAGTCCATCCTAAAGGAGATTAGTCCTGGGTGTTCATTGAAGGGACTGATGTTGAAGCTGAAACTCCAATACTTTGGCCACCTGATGTGGAGAGCTGACTCATTTGAAAAGACCTTAATGCTGGGAAAGATTGAGGGCAGGAGGAGAAGGGGACGACAGAGGACGAGATTGTTGGATGGCATCACCGACACAATGGACATGGGTTTGGGTGGACTCCGGGAGTTGGTGATGGAGAGTGAGGCCTGGCGTGCTGCGTTTCATGGGGTTGCAAAGAGTCAGACACGACTGAGCGAGTGAACTGAACCGATCCTGGTAATACAATCTTTGCTTAGAAATCTACTTGGTAGGGAATCCTTAACAATAAACTGATACAAAGTTTTGCACATCAGAGTTTTTTTGACTTAAGGATTTCAGGATTTTGAGGGAGAATAATGTTAAAAATAAATATTAGATCTTTTTCCTTCCCTATCCTAAAGTTGTGGTCAATATCAAAAGGCATTTTCGTGAAAAAATGGCCATGGGTATTTTCACTGGCTGTCATTTTCCCTCACTGAGAGGTGTAAGACTTAAATCTTTTGGATGATCATAATTTCTCATGGCCTCACCGTATACGGTCATTAAATATTTGGAAGGCTTTTTATCTGGATCTTGGCTACATTCCAATGGTAAATTATATACTGCTTCTTGAAATATTAAAAAAAAAACTCTACTTTTGTAAAAATTTTGGTAAAACACACATAAAATGTACTACCGTAACAATTTTTAATTGTACAGTTGAGTTGTCGTTATTATTTAGTCACTAAGCTGTGTCTGACTGTTTGCAACCCCATGGACTATAGCCTGCTGGGCTCCTCTGTCCATGGGATTTCCCAGGAAAGAATACTGAAGTGGGTTGCCATTTCCTTCTCCAGGGGATCTTCCTAACCCAGGGATCAAACCTGTGTCTCCTGCACTGCAGGCAGATCTTTTACTACTGAGCCACCTGGGAAGCCCATAGCACTGAGTAGTGTTAAGTACATTCCCGTTGTTATGAAATCAATCTCCAGAACTTTTTCATCTTATGAAACTATACCCATGAGACAACAGCTTCCTATTTGCCCCTCTCAAGCCCCTGGCAACCACCACTCTGCTTTCTGCTTCTATGAGTTCTCCTTCCCTTTGGTTTTCAAACCACAATTTATCTCATCAATATCAAAATAATAAATTTTCTATAAAAATTCAGACATTTTGGAAATGTATAAATGTAGAAAATCGAGTTGCTCCCATTCCCAATCCTGTAGCCCAGAGATAACAACTATTAATGGTTCTGTGTAGATGGGGCTGTGCTTTTACTCTATGCCTCTATTTAGGAAAGGATGGAGACGCTAGATGTTTGGGGCAAGCTGGGTAAAGTGTACAAAGGAACTCTGTGCCATTTTTTCCAGCTTTTTATAATTCATAAATAAGTTCAAAGTATAAAGTTACTTTTAAGAAGAAATTGATACATGTACACACACAAGCATTGATACATATTTGTATGTGAACACATAAAAGGGATACACAACCAACTGAAAACACAGATTGACTCTGAGAAAGGGAATTACATTTCTAGGGAACACAGAAAGACTTCTCTCTGTATATCTTTTTGTTCTTTATGACATTCAAATACAAAAAAATACACCTTTCGAGTTTCCCTGGTCGTGCACTGGTGAAGAACTTGCCTTGCAGTACCAGGAACACAGATTCAATCCCTGGTCTGGGAAGACTCCACATGCCTCAGATACAACTAAGCCCGTGCACCAAACTCTGAGCTCATGCTCTAGAGCTCGTGTTCCCCAACAAGAGAAGCCACTGCAATGAAAAGCCTGCGCACCACGACAAAAGTAGCCCCTGCTCGCTGCAACTAGAGAAAGCCTGCGTCAACGATGAAGACCCACCACAGCCAAAAAATAAATAAATAAATACATATTTTTTTTAAATACACCTTTCAAATAAGGTTTTCCATGACGAAAATGAAGGAAGAGAAGTAAAATATCACAAATGAAGAAAAGTTTCAGCCCTGGGTTTTTCAGAATACGATTAATTCTGAATGAATGAATTCAGAAGCAATGAAAACAGCGCTTCTTTCTTTTAGAGTTCAGAAAAGAAACACCTACCTTCTCTAGTGTTTGCTTTGCTGTTTCTTTTAAACTTGCTTGCTGAAACTAGCATTTTTACAGCAACAGAGTAAAAAGGAGTACCTAGAACCAGATAAATGTTAAAGAAATTTACAGTCAATATCATCAGCAAAATCTAAAAATAAATTTTTGTGCTTTCTAGGGATACTGAGAATTGTTTAACTTTTTTCTCTAGATTTTGTTACAGTAGTTCAGGGTAGGCATTGATGATTGTTCTGAAATTGTTTTCTAGTTTTTTAAGCATAGTAGATTCATATTCATCTCCTTAATTACATAGACTGAAAATGAAAGTGTTAGTCACTCAGTCGTATCTCTTTTCGACCCCATGAACTATAATCCACCAGGCTCCTTTATCCATGGAATTCTCCAGGTAAGAATACTGGAGTGGGTAGCCATTCCCTTCTCCAGGGAATAGACTAGTATGTTTCAAAAGCAAGAAATCTATAGTATTTAGAAGTAGGAGATACTTTTGAAATTGACAGTAATCTCAAGAATTGAGGAGGAGGGTAATGAACATATTTTTCAAGTTAAAAATTATCATAGAGACTAATGTTTCCTTTTTCTGGCTGAACTTTTAAAAATTAACTTTCCTTTCACTTCTTACCTACCTTTAAAAGATTGTTTACAGTAAGTCATCCTGGAACAGTTCCCATCACTGAGTCTATAAGTTGAAATTAATTCATTCCAACAATCAAAAGCAGCATATGTTGGTTGCTATTTTCTAAAGAAAATTAAAAGAAAGCTGCTGGCAGCAGAGAGTATTTCTTAATAAATAAGTAACAACATCTCAAGGAGTCAGAAGAAGTGGTGCAGCCTAGTAGATTTGAGAGTTAGTTTTTTGTCTTTTTACATTTTAAAGCCCTGCATGCATACTAAGTCGCTTCAGTTGTGTCCAACTCTTTGTGACCCTATGGACCGTAGATTGCCAGGCTCCTCTGTCCATGGGATTCTCCAGACAAGAATATTAGAGTGGGTTAAAACCCAGAAGTAAATGTTTGGACACTTACATGGGTTTCTTGTAAAGTTAGTCTATGTTAGTTAATGAGCAAGTGCCTTCACCCATCTGAAAGGAAGGGTTTCTTTGGTTTACAGAGGTTCCCAAGAGCCCTAGGCAGATGTTAAGTTGAGGAATACATTCACCTCTTCCAACCCTAAGCCTAACAACTTTTATTATTGGCACCTACATCTATCCAGCTTGTATCAGTCCTGACTCCACTTGCCATTTCCTCACTGCTAACATTAGCTTCCCCTGGAGAAGGAAATGGCAACCCACTCCAGTATTCTTTCCTGGAGAAAACCATGGACTGTAGCCTGTCAGGCTCCTCTGTCCATGGGGGTTGCAAGATTTGGACATGACTTAGAGACTAAACTACCACCACCAACATTAGCTTCTTCAAATCTCTATTGTCTCATGTGTGACATGGGACTCATAATATCTACCTAATGGACTCCAAGGAGATCAAACCAGTCAGTCCTAAAGGAACTCAACCCTGAATATTCATTGGAAGGAAAGATGGTGAAGCTCCGACACTTTGGCCACTTGATGCAAAGAGCCATCTCATTGGAAAAACTCTGATGCTGGGAAAGATTGAGAGGCAGGAGGAGAAGGAGGTGACAGAGGATGAGATGGTTAGATAGCATTACCAACTCAATGGACATGAATTTGAGCAAACTCTGGGAAATATTGGAGGACAGAGGAGCCTGGGGTGCTATAGTCCATGGGGTTGTAAAGAGTTGGACTTGGTGACTGAACAACAAAAACAACAATAGAATTGTAGGGTTTAAATGAAATAATGTGTGTGAAGCACTAAATGCATAGTTAATGCTGAGAAAGCAGCCTTTGACATTCCCTGCACTGCTGGTATGATGTTCCCAGACAGGCCATGTGGTCCTCCTGCTGGACATAAACCATCTTACAGGACACTGACATCAGACAAGGCCACTCTGAGACCATGATAACACGAGAGAGAAGAAGGTTGTGTACAGCCACAAAATAGTGAACATGTCCCTCTCTGCTAAAATGAGTGATTACTACTTCCTTACCAATTATTGCATCATCCCTGACTCTGGGCTGCCCTCCCTGGAGATAAGATTTATTGAAATGCCCAATCATGGTATTGCCGCTACTTCCTGATAAGGCCCTTGCTTCATTAGCTTCTCCCCAAGATTCCTCAACCAAAACCTAAATCCTATCACAGGTTCTTTCTACCACCGCTTACTGAAATACCCACAGTTCCCCTGGTGTGCACAGTCCTGGCTGCACTGAGCTATAAGCCCAGCCTGTTCAACTGCAGGTGTGTTCCTGGTGAACTGAACAAGCTCCTTTGGCTAAAGGATGCTTACAGTGCTCAATTAATGACTGTTACTACTTTGGGAGTCCGGTTCTCTTCCTCTTCTGATGTGCAAAATGTAAATATTGTGTTTCTCACTGGTGTTAGACTGGAAAATCCTAGCTTCATGGTTCTGAAAGTCTGTGATTCTGAACTTGACGCTACCAAAGATAGAATTCATTTGTTCTAGTTACTTCATTTACAAATATATAAAGAACAAACCTCATTGATACGCTCATGTAAAACACTGCTGGGAAAGATTGAAGGTGGGAGGAGAAGGGGACGACAGAGGATGAGATGGTTGGATGACATCACCAACTCAATGGACATGAGTTTGAGTAAGCTCCGGGATTTGGTGATGGACAGGGAGGCCTGGCTTGCTACAGTCCATAGGGTCACAGAGTCGGACACAACCGAGTGACTGAACTGAACTGAACTGAACAGCACTGTTCTTAGATTGTGCTGTAGTAAAAAGTCAGTTTCAGGAGAATGGCCAGAATCATGCATTCTCTATTAAATTGATGACATTGTGGGTTAGTTTCATGAAAAAAAAAAAATCTTGGTGGTATTTTTAATCTCTTCTGGGATCACTGAGTGCTGGCTAAAAAGGAATCTCAAGGTATCACAGAATATCTTCTCTTTATCTAGAATTCCCTGCACGGCAAGTGCCAGGTTATTATTTGGCTCATAATCACTCCGCCCTTGTTAGTTCAGTGTGTCCCAGATTTGAAACGATACAAAGTGTTAACCTTGTTTGTGCAAAGGCCTGTTCTTGATCCAAATTCAGTAAAAGCCTCTTAGGACTCTAGGGACATGTTAGTCCCTTAGATTAGGGAGGGAGCCAGTGACCTTGGCATTATGAAGGGACATCTGAAATAACTGTTGATAGATGGCTACCACTCCCTCTTTAGTTTTCCTTTTATCAAATCCACTAAAAGATGGTTGTTGGCAATCAATCAGTTATGTTTGACTCTTTGTGACCCCCTTGACTGTAGCACGCCAGGCTTTCCTATCCTTTACCACCTCCCAGAGTTTGCTCAGTCCTTTTAATTCTAAAATTCTATCAGCCTAATATTATACTTTAAGATCCTTGCTCTAACTGGCTGCCATTCTATTCTTCTCCGCCCTATGGTTGGTGGTTGAATCACTAAGTCATGTCTGACTCTTGAAACCCCATGAACTGTAGCCCACAAGGCTCCTCTGTCCATGGATTTCCCAGGCAGAAATATTCTAATGGGTTGTCATTTCTTTTCTCCAGGGGATCTTCCAAACCCAGGGATCAAACCTGTGTCTCCTGCATTGCAAGTAGATTCTTTACCAACTGAACCACTGTCATCCTATAATATGCTATAAATTCAGTAAACATGTTCTGAACACCTACGATATGCAAGGTACAATTTTAGACATCACGGAGACTATAAAGATGAATAAGACGTATTCTCACTCCAAAAGCTCTAGAGTGGGTGGATGGGAAGATGACATAAGGATACAGATGAACAGGTTCATGTAGAATGTAAAAACTGAGTTTGTGACCTCCTGAAGGGAGACACCTGGTTAGAAGGAACTTGAGAGAGAGAAGTTGCCATGTAAGAGCTGCCAGCTGCTTTCCAAATGGAAATAGTAAATTATCTTGGTGCAGTTTCTCTGCTCTGGGAAGAATCATGTAGGTGGTTTCTCCTAGTGGTGTGAAGGTAAGGAAAGTTGCTACCTATTGTCCTGCAGGAAGATGTAACAGGACTCTGATAAGACAAAGGCTACCCTTGGGAGGATCTAGGATATTAAAAGCTGTTTAAAAATGAACAGTTTTTTAAAGATGGTGTAGTCATGACTCTTGTATGTGCATGCATGCTCAGTCACTAAGCTGTGTCCAACTATTTGTGACCCCATGGACTGGGGCCTGCCAGGTTCCTCTGTCCAAGGGATTTCTGAGGCAAGAATACTGGACTAGGTTGCCATTTCCTTCTCCAGGGATCTTCCTGATTTAGGGATCCCCTCAGCTTCAGCATGGGCAAGTGATTCTTTGCCACTGAACCACCTGGGAAGCCCAATCATGACCCTTATACAAATGCAAGTTGAACACTCATCAAAGACTTTGTTTAACTCATTAGTTAATGAGGTAGCCACAAGCAGTTACAATCAGTTCAATGGAGAATCCACATTGCCACACTTATGTAAGTCAATCATGAATGCTAAAATAAATTTAGAAATAGGTGCAAAACTGGCTTCTTTGGTTGAAGAGTGGGAAACAATTGTCCTTATAGTGGAGAGACTTTGCTTTTATCCATGGAAAAGTACAACATTGCTATTCGCTGTCTCAAAAGAATAGTTGTAAAATCCCTTTAAGACAGCAAAAGGCACAGGGCCCCATCCAACAGATAATCCAGAATGATGTGCCAGAAAACACCTCATTTTTCACTGAAGACAAATGGTACTCTTTGAGTTCATCTTAAGGACTTTGACAATTTTCCCTACAAAATTCTCTAGGACACTGAGAATGTCCCACTTGAACCCCGTTGAGACAGAGGGACAGCAAAGGCCCAAGGAGGAACTCTCTAGATGGAAAGGGAGACAGACTCAACAGTGAGGTCTAGGGAGTTGGTCCCAGCATGTGGCAAAGTGGTCCTTTGCTCGAGCCCCCAGGTGTAGTGGTCCTGATGCAGGAATGGAGACAGAGTATGTGGATGTGAGTCTGGGACCTGGAATGTTGGAGACCATGAAAGAAGCCTGTACAGTACTTTGGACCACAGAGGTGTCCTACAATAAGGACTCTGTGACCCGGGTGGGCTGTCAGTGGTGGTACTGATAATGCTGAAAAGTGGATCCCAAATAGACTGATTGGATTTTCTGGTTCTTCAGCTTCATGAGGCATTTGGAAATAGTCCCCTGGAGTCTGAATATTTCAGAGGAGGCAAAATTCTGAGAAACTGCAACATTTAAAGAACAAGCGAAGAATTGAGGTCACGCATTTCTTAGATAAAAGATCAAGGAGAGTGACAGATGTAGACACCAGATTGTAGATGGTTGAGAAGTGAAAGGGAGGCTAAAAAGTATTGACAATGAGTCATAGTGATAATAGTAATAATAATATAGGAAATACCATTTTCTATCTATATAAAGCAATTAAGACTGGTTATTGTTTAGTCAGTTAGGAAAATATCTAAAGCATGGAATCATAAACATAGTTCACGGATACCTTGGGCATTATTTGAATTTAAAACACATAATTGTATATACAGTCACCAGTCAACTGATATACCATAGCCACAATGTTTACTTGAGTAAAGGTCTGAGATTAGAGTTCTATATCATGTTTCTTCACTAAACCACACTTGTAAACTATTTGGTGAGCAGAATCCTCCTTGAACTTTACTACTTTCCCCAATCTTTTACACTAGTTTTGCTCATCTTTAATTTCACTGTAATTCTTTTTAGTAATTCACTTTTATCAAATCTTTCCCAAAAATTCATAAAGCATTCAAAAGACGTTTCACAGAAATACCCCTCTGTTTACACTTCTAGGACATTTGTTTAGTAATAATTCAGTTCAGTTCAGTCGCTCAGTCATGTCCAACTCTTTGCGACCCCATGAATCGCAGCATGCCAAGCCTCCCTGTCCATCACCAACTCCTGGAGTTTACCCAAACTCATGTCCATTGAGTCGGTGAAGCCATCCAGCCATCTCATCCTCTGTCATCCCCTTCTCCTCCTGTCCCCAATCCCTCTCAGCATCAGGGTCTTTTCCAGTGAGTCAACTCTTTGCATGAGGTGGCCAAAGTATTGGAGTTAGTAATATTTATGTTAATATAATAAGAAGCACAAGTGGGATATACATGTTTGGGAACAATAGCAACTCAAAAGGTGGGAATAGAAGTGTCTAGATATTCAGCAAGCCATAGATGTGTTCTAGGTGTCTATCTGTGTATTTTGAGACTAGAGAGCAGTTTAAGCAGGTGGATGAGGTTAACAGAGCTTCTGTGAAATATAACATTGAGTTCTTACTAGGTCCAAACATCTCAGTGTTGCTTTAGTCTTATCTCATTTAATCTCAGCAACTAATGAAGTTCGAAGAGGTTAGGTCATCGTCCAGCGACATACCAAGTTAGTAAGTGGCAGTAACAAAATTTAAACACAGAATGTCTTATTCCAAAGCTGGTATTTTAACTCTTTCTTCATAATATTTCCTTTGAAGAGTGAATATTTTCTTTGGAGAGTTTTAGGAGTGAACCAGAGGAGAAAGGGCAGAGGTAGCTTCAAGGATACTGTTCCTATTGTTGTTTAGTCACTAAGTCGTGTCTGACTTTTTTGTGACCCCGTGGACTGTAGCCCACCAGTTTCCTCTGTCCATGGTATTTCCCAGGCAAGAATACTGGAGTGGGTTTCCATTTCCCTTTTCCAGGGTATATTCCTGACCCAGGGATTGAACCTGTGTCTCCCTCACTGCTGCTGCTGCTGCTAAGTCATTTCAGTCGTGTCCAACTCTGTGCGACCCTACAGACAGCAGCCCACCAGACTCCCCCATCCCTGGGATTCTCCAGACAAGAACACTGGAGTGGGTTGCCATCTCCTTCTCCAGTGCATAAAAGTGAAAAGTGAAAGTGAAGTCGCTCAGTCAAGTCCGACTCTTAGAGACCCCATGGACTGCAGCCCACCAGGCTCCTCCATCCATGGGATTTTCCAGGCAAGAGTACTGGAGTGGGGTGCCATTGCCTTCTCTGCTAGCACACAGATTCTTTATGCCTGAGCCACCTGGAAAGCCCACAGTCTCAGAGATACAACATACATCAATTGTTTTGCCTTTTGGGAAGAGCCCCTGATTTTCTTTTCAGTTAACACTCCTTCCTTGCTCTCAGGTCCACATACATCATACAGGATTTACCTCCTGGCTCTAGCTCTAGTAATAAACACGTGACCCAGAAATGGCCAATGAAAATACTTCATTCCTCTAACCACAGTGATTGGCTAAAATATGGACACATAACTCAAGTCAGGCTAATGAGGGTCATACTTAGGACAATTTCTAGTAATACTGAAAAAGTAGAGTACTTCTCCACCCTTTAATTCTCCACTCCCAGGATCACTAGTGAAGAACTATGGAAGCAACAGGCATCACTGATGTTGGCAAAATCCTGTCTGATTATGAAATCAACATAGGAAAGCAGAGTGATGAAAAGAAAGAGACCAGTGAGTAATCAGTTTTTAAGCTTCTGGATCCAGCCATACCTGAACTCTGCAAGAGCAGAGACTAATGATGTACAAAACCCAGTGTAAATTCCAGTTCTTGTCCTCAAGGAGCTGCTTGTTGAACTTAGATCCCAAGGATATGTTAATATTATATCAAACAAAAAATAAATTTAAAATATACTTATCTAATCAAGTGTGTCTTTATCTACCTGTCTGTCTTTATTTACCTCCCTTTTTTCCTTACTCTTCTCATCATTTCTCCATTACCTTTCTGACCTACTAAACATGACTAATTATAATTTTTTCTTGTCTGGAAATATATTTTCTGTCTCGGTCTACAGAAAGACATGCATGTACAAAAGCACAAATATTTTAGCTGTGCAACCTCTTTTCAAATGAAATCTTATCTGGAATTTCAGGATATAAAATTGTAGCTCTTTGGTTTATATGAGGCGCAGGTGACCCGAGGAGCACAGACTGACAACCCCTGCTATGACAACGCTTTTATCTGACAGGTCTCTGATTTATAATAAATGATGGTAGATCTTGACAAAGTACAGAATAGAATTTTGATAAACCTAACAGTTTTTGAAAGCTCTGCCAAATCTTGTCAAATACTACAAAGATCCATCAAAATGACAATCTGCACACCCTGCCAATATCATTATTTCTTTAAAACAAGCAGAAAATTCATTAAATTAAGCGAAAAAAGAAAATGTAGAAATAGTTGTCTCGTATCATCATTTCTTTTTGTTTTAACAAGTAGCTTATAAAACAGGAGTTAGATATGGAACCAACAAGGTAATTTGATCAGGGAAACAGTTTCAAACAGATTATATTAGAAAATAGAGAAAGGAGTATCTTTGGAGAGTTCAAGTCTGCATTTTAAGTGCCTGTGGCTTCAGCAAACAACAGCAACTCTGAAAAAAAAATCAAAGAGTAAACAATTTTAAGCAGTAAATCAACAAAATCATCATCATCATTACCACCAGCACCAGTGTCATGATCATTATCACATTCATTACCATCATCAATACCATCACCTTCACCATCCTCCTCATCATTACTCTCAACACAACCACCACCAGCATCATCACCATCTTCATCCCCATCTCTAATGTTTTGACCACTGATCCTGAATTGGACACTATGCAAAGTGGGCCATGTGTAACATCTTGTTTCATCTTTAAGCATGGCCCTCTGAGGGAAGCATACCCATTTGAATGCAGAGTTCCAAAGAATAGCAAGGAGAGATAAGAAAACCTTCTTCAGTGATCAATGCAAAGAAATAGAGGAAAACAATAGAATGGGAAAGACTAGTGATCTCTTCAAGAAAATCAGAGATACCAAAGGAATCTTACATGCAAAGATGGGCATAATAAAGGACAGAAATGGTATGGACCTAACAGAAGCCAAAGATATTAAGAAGAGGTGCCAAGAATACACAGAAGAACTATATAAAAAAGATCTTCATGATCCTGATAGCCACGATGGTGTTATCACCCACCTAGAGCCAGACATCCTGGAATGCAAAGTCAAGTGGGCCTTAGGAAGCATCACTACAAAAAAGGCTAGTGGAGGTGATGGAATTCAAATCCTAAAAGATGCTGCTTCTAAAGTGCACTCTATATGCCACCAAATTTGGAAAACTCAGCAATGGCCACAGGACTGGAAAAGGTCAACTTTCATTCCAATCTCAAAGAAGGGCAATGCCAAAGAATGTTCCAACTACCACACAATTGCACTCATCTCACACACTAGCAAAGTAACGCTTAAAATTCTCCAAGCCAGGCTTCAAAAGTACGTGAACCGTGAACTTCCAGATGTTCGAGCTGGATTTAGAAAAGGCAGAGGAACCACAGATCAAATTGACAACATCTGTTGGATCATAGAAAAAGCAAGAGAATTTCAGAAAAACATATACTTCTGCTTTAGTGATTACACCAAAGCCTTTGACTGTGTAGATCACAACAAACTGTTAAAAATTCTGAAAGAGATGGGAATACCAGACCACCTGACCTGCCTCTTGAGAAATCTGTATGCAGGTAAAGAAGCAACAGTTAGAACTGAACATGTAACAACAGACAGATTTCAAATAGGGAAAGGAGTACATCAAGGCTGTATATTGTCACCCTGCTTATTTAACTTACATGCAGAGAACATCATGTGAAATGCCGAGCTGGATGAAACACAAGCTGGAATCAAAATTGCAGGGAGAAATATCAATAATCTCAGATATGCAGATGATACCACCCTTATGGCAGAAAGTGAAAAGGAACTAAAGAGCCTCTTGATGAAGGTGAAAGGAGAGAGAAAAAAAGCTGGCTTAAAACTCAACATTCAAAACATGAAGATCATGGCATCTGATCCCATCACTTCATGGCAAATAGATGGAGAAACAATGGAAACAAGTGACAGACTTTATTTTCTTGGTCTCCAAGATCACTGCAGATGATAGCTGCCATGAAATTAAAAGACACTTGCTCCTTGGAAGAAAAGCTATGACCAACCCAGACAGCATATTAAAAAGCAGAGACGTTACTTTGCTGACAAAACTATGGTTTTTTGACTGGCTTTGCTAGTCAAAGCTGTGGTTTTTCCACCAAGAGTTTAAGAGAATTCCCTTTTCTCCACACCCAGGAGAAGGAGATTTTTGAACTAATAGAAATAGACAGTAGAATGGTGGCCGCCAGGGGCTGAGGGTGGGGGAAATGGGGAGATGTTGGGGAAAGGGTTAAAATCTCCAGTTAAAAGATGAGGAAATTCTGGAGATCTAACGTTAAGCACAGTGATGATAGTTTAAAAACTGTATTATATGCTTGAAAGTTCCTAAGAGAGTAGATCTTAAATGTAATCATCACATATACTCACACACACAAAAGTTAACTTTTGTGAAGTGATGGAGGGGTTAACTAACCTTATTATGTCAGTCATTTTATAATATATACATATATCAAATGATCAAGTCCTATACCTTAAACTTACACAATATTACATGTCAGTTATAGCCCAATAAAACCAAAGGGGGAAAAGGAGATGTAGGTTTTATTATTACTTACATCTATTCTAAAGAAGAAAATACAGACCTAAAAGACTGTGAAATTTTTCAGGAATCCTTTCTAGGAATCCTTACTAGTAACAGTAATCTCTCTGTAATAAACCACTGGATTTCATGCTAGAAAGGACTTTGGGCCTGAACCCTGATCTTTCTAGCCCCCAATATTTGTAATCTGGGGTCTAAAGGGTGCCTTAAGAACATGATCATAATAGCTAATATTTGTTTAGCTTTTACAAGATGCTTTACATATATCACTTATATCTCATAGCAACCCTTTGTAGTAGGCACTATTATTTCCCCCATATTAGAAAAAAGGAAATAGAGGTTTAGAAAGGTTTGGAAACTTGCTCAAGATGAGAAACCCAGGTGGAGGCAAAGTCAACCTTTAGATTTCAATCCATCCTACTTCCAATCCATTTTTAACCTGGTACAAATCAGCATGTCCAATGTACAAAGGGATTGTGTTCTAATTTGTTTGTTTAGAATTGGTACCTGTTTTCTCACAGAAACAATTTCTAAAGGGTAGGGCTCCCAGATCAACCCCCAGAGGCTTATTTATACCTTGATGTTCAATTTTATCTATTTGCAGGAAAAAAATGCAGGAACAAGATGTTTCAATGGTGGTAATGAAAGTAAATACAAAAGTGATGCAATGAATGAAGAATGTTTTTTAAATCTTAAACGTCTGTCTTGGGGAACTCAAAAATGACTACAAGAGGTAAAGGAGGTAAGTGAAAAGTTTTGTTAAGATTACAAACATTTCTCCCAACCAATTTCGAGCATTTTAGAGGTGATTACTTGCTGACTGTTTGTTGTGAATTTCCCATTCCTTGGTCCTGATGCACCAGCAACATTTATTGAGTATCAAAAAAGATAAAAGTGTCTTTTTTATAGTTTTGCACCGAACAAAGAGGCATTTGATACAAAATAAAATGCATGAACTTTGGAACCATACAGACAAGAATTAAAAATCAAAGCTCTGCCAAACAGAGAAGCAATTAAGAAATCTCAGTTCCACTTTAGCAGGGCTTAAGTGAGTTTGTAAGTGGAAAGCATTAACTTTCGGGGTTTCTGGTCATTTCTCTAAAGAGAATAGGATACGAGATCTTGGGCATTATATATATTATGTAGTTTGAGTAATTGGGTGGCTAAGTAGAAAGGCTGAAATTAAGACAGGCGAAAATTTATTATGAAAAACCAAAAAAAAAAAAAAGAAATCTAAATGAGCAGAAATTAGCATGTAAAAAGCATCAACTCTGATTCCAGCCTTGAAAAAAATCAGTCTATGAACAAAATGGTACTACTAATGAATGCGAAAAGAAGAGGCATTGAACTGGTAATCTTCCAAGATGTTCTTCTCTGCAGTCAAGCCATTAAAAAAAAAAAAAAGATAAGAAGAGATGGTGAAAATGAAACCAGTTGCATTTTTTTTTGTTCTTGCTCAAACTGCTTTTACACAAAACCAGAAAGCAAATCTTGATCCATTGTTTAAAAATACCCAGAAAGTACTGCAAATCTTTTCTCAAGAATAATTGTTAGGGGACTTCCCTGGCAGTGCAGTGGTTAAGACTTCACCTTCCAATGCAGGAGGTGTGGTTGGATCCCACATGCATCATGGCCATAAAACCAAAACATAAACAACAGAAGCAATACTGTAAAATATTCAATAGACTTTAAAAATGATCCACATCAAAAAAAATTATTTTAAAAAAATGATTGTTAGAAATTGACATTCTCTTGGAAACTTGATAACCATCTATTTTTATTAAATATTTTACTTCCTTTCAATCTGTACTCTTGCAAAGAAGTTCTTCAATAATGTTGACTGTACTAATAGCTTTAAAATCCAAATCAAATTCTCACCCTGATATTTAAGAACCAACTGAATGCAGCTACTTACAGTTCTTTTTTAAGACAAAAATAACTTTAAATACAACAGATCTTTTCTCAGGCTGTCAATGATACAGTAAAGAAAGATTTTTTTAAACCCGTAAAATGTCAATAAGTATCTTTTGTATGATAGGTAATTTCTAAAAAGGTATTTATTTCCCCAATTTGAAAAATAAGCATGCAGGTAAATCAACAGTTTCCATTGGGTTCCTTTTAGAGTTTTGCAAAACCAAGAAGCTTTTTCTCTTTTGACAGCATTCTTCTCTCCATAAAAGAAATAATGTTTAGGAGCACATTTCATTATTTACAAATGGAGTGACCATGGCCACAAACTGAGAAAAGAACATGCAGGTCTGTTAAGCATCTCGAGATGAATGGTTCCCTTGGAAACTGACAACACACTCTGTTTCCTCATGTCTACTGCGAAGGGGAGGGAGTCCCACATCCACTAGGTAAAAGGGTTGCTCTGGGGCTTGGACTGGGGACTAAACCACAGACTGAGGGCAGAGAGAGCCATGAAGCCATCTACTGGGCCACAGAAGTTCTCTTGTGTTACTTCTTCAAAACTTGTTTAAAACCTCTGGGCATAACAATCTAGATTCTGTTTGTATAATATATACTTAATAATGGGGTGATTATCTGACATACAAATGGGCCTTTTCTCTCCTGCTGTAGTTGGTAATATGTTACATTCCCAGATCAAAGTTAGCATGGTTAAAAAAAAAAAAAGTGAGCCCTGTTAAAGCTACATTCAATAAGAGAGCAGTTGGCCTGGTCTCAGGACCCCAAGGACTTCATATATATGTAAAATTTGTTGAAGAGTTACTGTGTGCCAGGGTTTACTTGACATACATTTTCTGCATTGATGCTCACAGCGTCCTAATAAGGCTGGTATTAATCTTTAGGCTTAAATACTGAGACGAAAGAAGGTTAAAACCTTGCCAGGGATCTTCCAGCTAGTCATGGTGTTCAGATTAGCTTACACTGACTACAGTGGTTGATGATGCAGCTACCACCAGTATCCCCCTTACAGCCCTCACCGACTCAGTGTGCTCCAGCTGATGGAGCTCTGAGCATGGGGATCTTGGGACCTAAAGGGCTCTTTTTGGAAACCTGTAAGGCACTTTCAATGACATGTGTTTATAGCAGGCTGGAAGCACCAGGAAATTATTGCAGCTTTATCTCACTCCAATGACCCTCCTGCTCAATCTACCCCAAGCCCTTGTCCCTCAGGTAGGCTTATTCTGAGATATGTGTTTCATACTGTTTCCCAGAATTTCCCTATGCTATTACATTTCAGTTGCCCACTGAGGCCACTGGTTTCATAACACCCTCTTTACTGGCTTCATCCTTTCCCTGTAGCACTTGTCAACTCTCCTAACAATGTTCCTTGTACTTGCCAATAAGCAACTTAACATTCAAATCCTTTCCTAAGGGTTTGGTTTGGGAAGAAACTCTAAGACAGTCATATAACACAGCTCAGATATATAACTAGTCCTTAGGAGTATTTCTTTTCAGGTTTCTACAAAGACCACAAATGAAGAGTGTAAAGGAACACAATATAGAAGGAGAATTATATGCATTTTATTATTCAGTTAAAAACAATGGTATTGATAAAGACAGGATCAGTTCAGTTCAGTCACTCAGTCATGTCCAACTCTTTGCGACCCCATGAATTGCAGCACACCAGGTCTCCCTGTCCATCACCAACTCCCGGAGTTCACCGGACCCACATCCATCGAGTCAGTGATGCCATCCAGCCATCTCATCCTCTGTCGTCCCCTTCTCCTCCTGCCCCCAATCCCTCCCAGCATCAGAGTCTTTTCCAATGAGTCAACTCTTCACATGAGGTGACCAAAGTACTGGAGTTTCAGCTTTAGCATCATTCCTTCCAAAGAACACCCAAGACTGATCTCCTTTAGAATGAATGGATGGTTGGCTCTCCTTGCAGTCCAAGGGACTCTCAAGAGTCTTCTCCAACACCACAGTTCAAAGCATCAATTCTTCGGCGTTCAGCCTTCTTCACAGTCCAACTCTCACACCCATACATGACTACTGGAAAAACCATAGCCTTGACTAGACAGACCTTTGTTGGCAAAGTAATGTCTCTGCTTTTGAATATGCTATCTAGGTTGGTCATAACTTTCCTTCCAAGGAGTAAGCGTCTTTTAATTTCATGGCTGCAATCACCATCTGCAGTGATTTTGGAGCCCCAAAAAATAAAGTCTGACACTGTTTCCACTGTTCCCCAATCTATTTCCCATGAACTGATGCCTCTTGAGATGCCTCTTGAGAAACCTATATGCAGGTCAGGAAGCAACAGTTAGAACTGGACATGGAACAACAGAGTGGTTTCAAATAGGAAAAGGAGTACGTCAAGGCTGTATATTGTCATCCTGCTTATTTGACTTATATGCAGGGTACATCATGAGAAACGCTGGGCTGGAAGAAGCACAAGCTGGAATCAAGATTGCTGGGAGAAATATCAATAACCTCAGATATGCAGATGACACCACCCTTATGGCAGAAAGTGAAGAGGAACTAAAATGTCTCTTGATGAAAGTGAAAGAGGAGAGTGAAAAAGTTGGCTTAAAGCTCAACATTCAGAAAAATAAAGGACAGGATCAGTTCAGTTCAGTCGTTCAGTCGTGTCCAACTCTTTGCAACCCCATGAATCACAGCACGCCAGGCCTCCCTGTCCATCACCAACTCCCAGAGTTCACCAGACCCACGTCCATCGAGTCAGTGATGCCATCCAGCCATCTCATCCTCTGTCATCCCCTTGTCCTCCTGCCCCCAATCCCTCCCAGCATCAGAGTCTTTTCCAATGAGTCAACTCTTCGCATGAGGTGGCCAAAGTACTGGAGTTTCAGCTTTAGCATCATTCCTTCCAAAGAAATCCCAGGGCTGATCTCCTTCAGAATGGACTGGTTGGATCTCCTTGCAGTCCAAGGGACTCTCAAGAGTCTTCTCCAACACCACAGTTCAAAAGCATCAATTCTTCGGTGCTCAGCCTTCTTCACAGTCCAACTCTCACATCCATACATGACCACAGGAAAAAACCATAACCTTGACTAAACGGACCTTCGTTGGCAAAGTGATGTCTCTGCTTTTGAATATGCTATCTAGGTTGGTCATAACTTTCCTTCCAAGAAGTAAGCATCTTTTAATTTCATGGCTGCAATCACCATCTGCGGTGATTTTGGAGCCCAAAAATATAAAGTCTGACACAGTTTCCACTGTTCCCCCATCTATTTCCCATGAAGTGATGGCACGGGATGCCATGATCTTCGTTTTCTGAATGTTGAGCTTTAAGCCAACTTTTTCATTCTGCACTTTCACTTTCAACAAGAGGCTTTTTAGTTCCTCTTCACTTTCTGCCATGAGGGTGGTATCATCTGCATATCTGAGGTTATTGATATTTCTCCCAGCAATGTTGATTCCAGCTTGTGTTTCTTCTAGTCCAGCGTTTCTCATGATGTACTCTGCATATAAGTTAAATAAGCAGGGGTGACAATATACAGCCTTGACGTACTCCTTTTTCTATTTGGAACCAGTCTGTTGTTCCATGTCCAGTTCTAACTCTTGCTTCATGACCTGCATACAGATTTCTCAAGAGGCAGGTCAGGTGGTCTGGTATTCCCATCTCTTTCAGAATTTCCCACATTTTATTGTGATCCACACAGTCAAAGGCTTTGGCATAGTCAATAAAGCAGAAATAGATGTTTTTCTAGAACTCTCTTGCTTTTTCGATGATCCAGCGGATGTTGGCAATTTGATCTCTGGTTCCTCTGCCTTTTCTAAAACCAGCTTGAACAGCTGGAAGTTCACGGTTCATGTACTGCTGAAGCCTGGCTTGGAGAATTTTGAGCATTACTTTACCAGCATGTGAGATGAGTGCAATTGTGCGGTAGTTTGGGCATTCTTTGGCATTGCCTTTCTTTGGGATTGGAATGAAAAGTGACCTTTTCCAGTCCTGTGGCCACTGGTGAGTTTTCCAATTTTGCTGCCATATTGAGTGCAGCACTTTCACAGCATCATCTTTCAGCATTTGAAATAGCTCAACTGGAATCCTATCACCTCCACTAGCTTTGTTCATAGTGATGCTTTCTAAGGCCCACTTGACTTCACATTCCAGGATGTCTGGCTCTAGGTGAGTGATCACACCATTGTGATTATCTGGGTCGTGAAGATCTTTTTTGTACAGTTCTTCTGTGTATTCTTGCCACTTCTTCTTGATATATTCTTCTTCTGTTAGGTCCATACCATTTCTGTCCTTTATCGAGCTCATCTTTGCATGAAATGTTCCCTTGGTATATCTAATTTTTTTGAAGAGATCTCTAGTCTTTCCCATTCTGTTGTTTTCCTCTATTTCTTTGCATTAATCACTGAGGAAGGCTTTCTTATCTCTTCTTGCTATTCTTTGGAACTCTGCATTCAGATGCTTATATCTTTCCTTTTCTCCTTTGCTTTTTGCTTCTCTTCTTTTCACAGCTATTTGTAAGGCCTCCCCAGACAGCCATTTTGCTTTTTTGCATTTCTTTTCCATGGGGATGGTCTTGGTCCCTGTCTCCTGTACAATGTCACGAACCTCATTCCATAGTTCATCAGGCACTCTATCTATCAGATCTAGGCCCTTAAATCTATTTCTCACTTCCACTGTATAATCATAAGGGATTTGATTTAGGTCATACCTAAATGGTCTAGTGGTTTTCCCTACTTTCTTCAATTTCAGTCTGAATTTGGTAATAAGGAGTTCATGATCTGAGCCACAGTCAGCTCCTGGTCTTGTTTTTGTTGACTGTATAGAGCTTCTCCATCTTTGGCTGCAAAGAATATAATCAATCTGATTTCAGTGTTGACCATCTGGTGATGTCCATGTGTAGAGTCTTCTCTTGTGTTATTGGAAGAGGGTGTTTGCTATGACCAGTGCATTTTCTTGGCAAAACTCTATTAGTCTTTGCCCTGCTTCATTCCATATTCCAAGGCCAAATTTGCCTGTTACTCCAGGTGTTTCTTGACTTCCTACTTTTGCATTCCAGTCCCCTATAATGAAAAGGACATCTTTTTTGGGTATTAGTTCTAAAAGGTCTTGTAGGTCTTCATAGAATCGTTCAACTTCAGCTTCTTCAGCTTTACTGGTTGCGGCATAGACTTGGATTACTGTGATATTGAATGGTTTGCCTTGGAAACAAACAGAGATCATTCTGTTTTTGAGACTGCATCCAAGTACTGCATTTCGGACTTTTTTGTTGACCATGATGGCTACTCCATTTCTTCTGAGGGATTCCTGCCCACAGTAGTATATATAATGGTCATCTGAGTTAAATTCACCCATTCCAGTCCATTTTAGTTCACTGATTCCTAGAATGTTGACATTCACTCTTGCCATCTCTTGTTTGACCACTTCCAATTTGCCTTGATTCATGGACCTGACATTTCAGGTTCGTATGCAATATTGCTCTTTACAGCATCGGACCTTGCTTCTATCACCAGTCACATCCAGCTGGGTATTGTTTTTGCTTTGGCTCCATCCCTTCATTCTTTCTGGAGTTATTTCTCCACTGATCTCCAGCAGCATATTGGGCACCTACTCACCTGGGGAGTTCCTCTTTCAGTATCCTATCATTTTGCCTTTTCATACTGTTCATGGGGTTCTCAAGGGAAGAATACTGAAGTGGTTTGCCATTCCCTTCTCCAGTGGACCACATTCTGTCAGATCTCTCCACCATGACCCGCCCATCTTGGGTTGCCCCACAGGCATGGCTTAGTTTCATTGAGTTAGACAAGGCTGTGGTCCTAGTGTGATTACATTGACTAGTTTTCTGTGAGTATGGTTTCAGTGTGTCTGCCCTCTGATGCCCTCTTGCAACACCTACCATCTTACTTGGGTTTCTCTTACGTTGGGCGTGGGGTATCTCTTCACGGCTGCTCCAGCAAAGTGCAGCCGTTGCTCCTTACCTTGGACGAGGCGTATCTCCTCACCACCGCCCTTCCTGACCTTCAACGTGGGATAGCTCCTCTAGGCCCTCCTGCGCCCGCGCACCCACCATTCCTTGGACGTGGGGTTGGTCCTCCCAGCTGCTGCCCCTGGCCTCCAGTGTGGGGTAGCTCTTCCAGTCACCACCCCTGGCCTCGGGCTTGGGGGCGTGGGGTAGCTCCTCCTGGCCGCCACCCCTGACCTCAGACTTGGGTAGCTCCTCTCGGCTGTCACCCCTGACCTTGGACGTGGGGTAGCTTCCCCCGGCCACCGCCCCTGACCTCTGGCTTGGGTAGCTCCTCTCGGCCATTCCTGCGCTGTCGCAGCCTGGCAGGATAGGATGATCAAATAGTTAGCTTAGAAACCCTTAGAGAATTGTTGATAGAGAACTTTAGGGTAATTTGGGAGACCACAGTAAGACTAATGATCACTCAAGAAAATAATGGGAAAATTCTGAAACAATGTTAGCCTGCTTGACTCATAAAGTAAAACAAGTCACTTTGCATCAAAGTCAGACAGGCTTGCCTAATGATGAAATCAAGCTAACTTGCTTAGCAACAAAGCCATGCAACAGAAATAGGAGACATGCCCCCAAACAACAGAACATTGGTGGCATGAGACCCACATCCTACCCAGTGAGCTCAGTGAATTAGCAACCACAAAGTATGTTCTTTGGTCCCTGAGACACGTTCTTTGTACCATGCCCCCCCAAACAATAAAACAATAGTAGAAAATAAGGCCTACAAACTACCCAATGAAATCATCAAGTTAATGGCTTCCAAAACAGGTTCTGTGCATACACACACACACACACACAAAACAGTCATTTATGGGAAGGTGACTTTTCAAAATGAAAGAACCTCATTGTACTGACACCCAAAAATATTTTTCCAAAGTGTCATGACAGTCCTGGCCTGACTGTATAGGGAGGGACAAGTAAACTTCCCTGCCCTACCTGGGGGAGGAACTGATGAAGGAAACATGATGTCTACTCAAGAAAGACAAAGAAGATCAGCACCCCTCCCCGCCACCTTCTTTCTCTAATTATAAAAACATAACCCACTGACTACCCAGGGCAGCGAGCGCAATGCTTGCCTGCCAGCTTGTGAACCTTACAAGCATCCTATTCTAATAAATCACTTCTTATCTATCACTTTGCCTCTCGCTGAATTCCTTTCTGTGTTGAGACATAAAGGATTACGGTGCCAGAGCTCTTCAGACACCTATAACACCTAACAGTTTCAGTATCACCCACTACCACATAGTAGTCTGAAGCCATTCATTCTGCTGATGTTCCGTGTGGACAGTTCTGGCAGGATGCAATCCCTGCTAATGGACTTTTTCAAGCATTAACTTACATACCATTTTCAATCAATTGCTCCCCTGTGGAGGGGCAGGGATCCAATTCCATTACTCTTGATGGATGGTGTAACTTCCTGGATGCAGTTCAGGAAAGATTCTTCCCTGGGAGCTGATGGTAGGTAACATCATCAACTATAATTTGGGACCACAGGAGTTACTGCTCAAGGCGGCTTTCTTCTCCATTTCATTTTCAATCCTTTTCTTGCTCAGTATGCCATGAAGCCCAGCGGTTCCCAGTCTCATTTATCTAGTGTCATTTGAGAGATGACGGAGTTTTCTAATGATTTACACTTACGGTTTTCTAAATTTGAGAAGATTCCTGTTATCCTTCTAATAACTGGGTTTTCACTTTGTTTTCCAAAGTGCTTTCTCTAGTAAGAAAGAAAGGAATAGAATTGAAGCTAAACCCCAGGGACCTGGAGATGGAAATTTCCTTAGCGCATGGGAGTGGCATGGGGAGGACTGAGAACTCCTGGGAGGGCAGGCTCCAGTCACATGAGGCAATGCTCAGCATTTAGGAAAGCTGACATGAAGTGGGGGAGGGAGGAGGCTAGGGGATCAGAGACTTGAAGTTTTACCAAACAACAACACAATGATTGATTACGGGCCTGCCATTATTTAAAGAGCTTTATATGCATTATCTCATTTAATATTTAAACAATAAGAAGCATTTTTACTATTACAGTCATTTTTTTTTTTTCAGAGAGTTAGAGAACCTACCACAAGTCACAGAGCAGCAGGGTGGGAACTGAACGTGGCAAGTCTGATTCCAGATTCCGTGGTCCTCAATATACTACATCACTTTGGTGTTGAGACTCATCTCAGAGTTTCTTCGTGTTAATTCCCCCATTCCCAAAAACCACCCCTTCTGTTAATTACATGAAATTAAAATGCAAAAGAAGGCAGGCTTCTCTGCTACCATCCTCACTCACTCATTTGTTCATCCATATATTAAATTGACGACTTTATTGAGCACCAACTATGTGCTAGGTGCTCTGCTCCCTACTTGAGCATACAGCAGGAAACAAGGCAGAAAAGATCCCTCCCCTCTCAGGGGAATTATACCCTTTAGGCTTGAAATTGACAATAAACATATAACAAATAAGAAAACTGAGACAGTGATAAGTTCCCAGGATATTATAAACATAAATGATGGAGAGGATCTAAGGGACAATTTTATATTCAGCCAGAAATGACATCAGAGCTGAGACCTGAGTCACAAGAAAAGTCTTAATGACAACATCTGAGTAAGAGAGCCCCAGTCAGAAGATAAAAGAACCAACTTGATGTCTTTGAAAACAGATGAAAGGGCAGCATTTTTGGAGTGAAGCAAGTAGGGGAGGGGGTCAGGGAGCATAGGTAGGCAGGGACCAGATTAGGTAGAACCTGGCAAACCATGGAAAAGACTTTAGATTTTACAGTAATTTGATGAGGAAACATTGGAGAGCTTGAAACTGGGAAGTTAGATGACCTGCTTCACATTTTTAATGCTTTTCATCCCCCTACGTCACTGCTTGCAGAAGGCAAAGTTCCCATGTGATTGATAGACACTTATCTTTGCCAGTGTCGATCCTCAAACAGGTAGCTGCCACTAAGTTCCTTTCCTGATTTCTGGAATTCTGTTGCATGTGTGCATGTTCAGTAGTATCTGACTCTTTTGCAAACCCATGGACTGTTTAGTCCACCAGGCTCCTCTGTCCATGGAATTTTCCAGGCAAGAATACTGGAATGGGATGCCACTTCCTACTCCAGAGGATCTTCCTCACCCAGGGATCGAACCTGCGTCTTTTGCATCTCCTACAGGTAGATTCTTTACCACTGCAGCACCAGAGGTAATCTTAGTGGTACAACTCCCCAGGTTGTGACTTACTCTTACAGCCCATGATTAGGCTACAATATTGTCAGCCAGCCCCTGAGGTAGTGCCCAAACTCTGTTTGGCCTGGGTGCCCCTCAGTGTGTGGAGAGCCTCCTGGGCATCCTCTAGCTTCCCAAAGAGATCCCTAAGCCATGCCTGCTAAGTTGAACCCTAATCCTTGTGACCCCATGGATCATAGCCCACCAGGCGCCTCTGTCCATGGGATTCTCCAGGCAAGAATACTGGAGTGTGTTGCCATGCCCTCCTCCAGAGGATCTTCCCAACCCAGGGATCAAATGCAAATTTCTTATGTCTCCTGCATTGGCAGGCGGGTTCTTTACCACTAGCGCCACCTGGGAAGCCTGGAAACATTAAATTCACAGCTCATCTGCATGACAAATATGTGGTGTGTGTGGGAGAATCCCTGACAAATGACTCCGTTTGAAAAAATTAATAATATTTGAAAAGATAATATTGGGCAGATACATATTGAAAAAAGTTTGCACAACATGAGAGTTGCAAGTTAAGCTTTATTTGGGGCAAAATGAGGACTGCTGCCTGGGAGACAGCGTTTCAGATAGCTCTGAGAAACTACTCTGAAGAGGCGAAGGGAAGAGCTGGAATGTATAGTAGTTTTGCATCAAAGGGTATCCATCTCTGTCTACATTTTGTGGTTGAGAAAACTGAAGCCCATGAGGGTTGTATGCTTTGCAAAGGTCACACATTTAGAACGTGGCAATGTTGGGCTTTGAACCAAGATCTTTTGACTTCAATAACTGGATTCTCCACTTCAAGACACATTATATTAAAGAAAATGTTAAAGAAGCATTTGCTTCACCTAGATGTCCATCAGCAGATGAATGGATAAGAAAGCTGTGGTACATATACACAATGGATCTTACTCAGCCATTAAAAAGAATGCATTTGAATCAGATCTAATGAGGTGGATGAAACTGGAGCCTATTATACAGAGTGAAGTAAGCCAGAAAGAAAAACACCAATACAGTATACTCATGCATATATATGGAATTTAGAAAAATGGTAATGATGACCCTATATGCGAGACAGCAAAAGAGACACAGATGTGTAGAACAGTCTTTTGGACTCTGTGGGAGAAGGCAAGGGTGGGATGATTTGAGAGAATAGCATTGAAACATGTATATTATCATATGTGAAATAGATTGCCAATCCAGGTTTGATGCATGAGACAGGGTGCTCAGGGCTAGTGCACTGGGATGACCCTGAGCGATAGGATGGGGAGGGAGGTGGGAGGGGTGTTCAGGATGGGGAACACAGTACACCCGTGGCTGATTCATGTCAATGTATGGCAAAAACCACTACAATATTGTAAAGTAATTAGCCTCCAATTAAAATAGATAAATTAATTTTTAAGAAAAGAAGCATTTGCTTCAAACATAAATATATTGTTGGGAACACAATAATGATATTAAGTAACATTGCTTTGAGCACTCATTATGCATTGAGCACTCAATCCTTGCAGCAACTTACGATGTAGGAAACTGAGACACAGAGAAGTTAAAAAACCTGTCTAAAGTCACACAGCTAGAAAGTGGCAGGGCTAATATTCAAACCCAAGGTTCACATGCTTACTAGCACAGCCCCTCTGGCTAACTGAGTCTACCACCTTGCAACCTCTTGTGATGGAAACAGGTGTGGCTCAGCTAGAGGAAGACCCTGGCCAAGAGGTTGGTGAGTTCTTAAGAGTCAAAAACAAAATTCCTAGGACTTCCCTGGCAGTCCAGTAATTAAGACTCTGCGCTTCCACTGCAGAGGGCATGAGTTTGACCCCTGGTCAGGGAACTAAGATTCTACATGCCATCCAGAGTGGCCAAAAATGAAAACAAATCACAAAAGTTCCTAAGACAGGAAAGTAAAAAAAAAAAAGAGAGAGAGAGAGAGAGAGCAAAATTGTATCTGACTTAGGAAATGGTAATCCTTCTAGAAAAACTGCAAAAGCAGAAGCTAATTAAAAGTAACTTAAAAGATTGAGAAAAAATAAGACCATCTTGAATACAAATCCAGGAGGCAACAAGAAGTTTTATAAATTAATAGTGACATTTATTGTTTGGGAAACTTTTATTGCATTTCCTCGAAATCACATAGTGAAATTATTTCAAAATGGGCCATTTAAGTTGATTAGCACTGAAAATCCCTCCCTAGCATGAAACAAAAGAGTCTAACACAATTGCTACTTTTATTTTGCTTCATCCTTATTTTTTTTTTTTTTTTTTTGCTGAAAACAGCATATTTTGAATACAGACTTTGTATCTTCCTCTTGAATAGACTCTAGGCTTCTCAAAGCCTCCCATCCCAACTGCAGGAAGGTTTACAGCACACTTGGTAGTGCCTGGGATGGCTGAATACTTTTTCTTCCCCAGATTCTGATGAGCTGAAGTCTTTCTGTGCTCTTTAAGAAAGAAGTTCTTCAAATTATCTTGAATCCAGTTTTGACATGTTATGGCTTCTGTGTTTATAGCGACAGTTTTTGTAGCATCACAGTCTACAATGTTTAATTTTTTATCCAGATGATAAAGCTTTATCAAGACATTTTTCACAATCAACTATAGGTATTTTCAGATTGTACATGTGAGTTTATGTTAGAATGTATGCATGCTGGAACAGAATAGAAAACAAATTGGAATTTGAAACATTACATGTGTTAAACAGAATTTCAATCACAGACCTGATTGAAATAAAAAGATGTTTATTTGGGGTTTGTTGGGACTGTAGCCTGGGAGATGCAGATTCAAGAGGCACTTGAATTGCTTTCTGCCAGACTAAAAAATGGAGCAGACCTATATAGGCAAAATCTCAAGCTTACAATTGGTTACATGAGTTATTTATCAAGAATTATAATTGGATCTACAAGGAGATCAAACTGGTCAATCCTATATGAAATCAACCCTGAATATTCATTGCAAGGACTGATGTTGAAGCTTAAGCTCCGATACTTTGGCCACCTGATGGGAAGAATTGACTCATTAGAAAAGACCCTTATGCTGGGAAAGATTGAAGGCAGGAGGAGGACAAGGGGACCACGAGGATAGGATGGTTGGATGACATCGCCAACTCAATGGATATGAGTTTGAGTAAACTCCGGGAGATAGTGAAGGACAGGGAAGCCTGGCATGCTGCAGTCCATGGGGTCGCAAAGAGTCGGACACAATTGAGCAACTGAACAATAGTTGGATCCAGCAAGAAGTAAAGGTGTTGTTAAATAAGGACTGGTTGTGATCCAAAATGGTTGCATAGATACAAGGGGAGATCTTGAGGTAGGTCTTGAGGTTGTAGCTGGCAAGTGATGTTCTGAATATGGCTGACGATGTCCTTGGGTCTGGTACAGTACACAGAAAGTTCAAGTTCTCAGTGCAGAGATCTGCCTGAGACCAGATCCTCAATGTACACCAAGTTCCATGTTTATTTGCCTGAACTGTACTCCATTATTATTTCAATTTATCATCACTTGTATTCAATATAGAAAATTCCACATCCACATTCAAAACAGGCTTAGTAACAGGGAACCCGACATTGCCAGGAATGAGAAAATCTGAGTTCCTTCCATAATAAAGCCCCATGATTTGGGAAAGCTTGTTAACTCTATAAATTCATTTCCCCATTTGTAATCATAAACTGAGATTGATTTTATTGCCATCAGTGAAGCTTATCTCCCAGAGCTTTGATTATTTTCTCAATAAGATTATTTTCTATATTTTAGCAGAAATTTCATATCATGTAAACTTCAGCTAAGTCTGACATTTAATACTGTAAATCTGTTTCTAAAAAGAACCTTTCTGCCCCGTATCAGTTCAGTTCAGTCACTCAGTCGTGTCTGACTCTTTGCGATCCCATGGACTGCAGCAATCCAGGCTTCTCTTGTCCATCACCAACTCCTGGAGCTTGCTCAAACTCACGTCCATCGAGTCTATCTCATCCTCTGTCATCCCCTTCTCCTCTTTCCTTCAATCCTTCCCTGTATCAGGGTCTTTTCCAAGGAGTCAGTTCTTCATATCAGGTAGCCAAAGTACTAAAGTTTCAGTTTTAGCATCAGTCCTTCCAATGAATATTCAGGACTGATTCCTTTAGGATGGACTGGTTGGATTTCCTTGCTGTCCAAGGGACTCTCAAGAGTCTTCTCCAACATCACAGTTCAAAAGCATCAATTCTTCAGTGCTCAGCTTTCTTTATAATCCAACTCTCACATCCACACATGACTACTGGAAAAACCATAGTTCTGACTAGATGGACCTTTGTCGGCAAAGTAATGTCTCTGCTTTTTAATATGCTGTCTACGTTGGTCATAGCTTTTCTTTCAAGGAGAAAGTGTCTTTTAATTTCATGGCTGCAGTCACCATCTGCAGTGATTTTGGAGCCCAAGAAAATAAAGTCTGTCACTGTTTCCATTGTTTCCCCATCTATTTGTCATGAAGTGATGGGACCAGTTGCCATGATCTTTGTTTTTTGAATGTTGAGTTTTAAGCCAGCTTTTTCACTCTGCTCTTTCATTTCATCAAGAGGCTCTTTAGTTCCTCTTCACTGCCCCATATACAGTATGCTAAATTAGCTCTTTGTGAAAAGTACTCAATATTTCAGGGGAAAAAAATTAGGTTATGACCATAAGTGGTCCAGCCAAGTTTCATCACTGAAAGTAAAAAATGATCATTGCTTTACATTCTTTTCTTCTCCCTCTCCATTCCATTTCTCTCTAACTCTGCTTGAATCCACTTACTTAAGCCAAGCATCCCTTTCCTATAGTGGAGAATGTTCCCAGCAGTCGGCTTTGGGCTCATTTCTGCTCATTTCTAAGAAGGTTCTTTTTATCTATGAAGGTCCCAAACAAAAATTATTTTCCATGAGGCCTCCTCAGGCCATCCCCTGTAACCCTCTCCCTCAGAAAGTTTAATCATTCCTTCCTCCATATCCAGTAACACTTTGTAACCACTGCTGGTACAGCACATAAAACATTGTACTATTTTTGGAGAGGAACTGTTCCCTACTTATCTTTGTACCCTCAGTGCCTAGATTTATGGCTTGTATATCAGTGCCAAGCATAATGCTGCTGCTGCTGCTGCTGCTGCTGCTGCTGCTAAGTCACTTCAGTTGTGTCCAACTCTGTGTGACCCCATAGACGGCAGCCCACCAGGCTCCTCTGTCCCTGGGATTCTCCAGGCAAGAATACTGGAGTGGGTTGCCATTTCCTTCTCCAATGCATGAAAGTGAAAAGTGAAAGTGAAGTTGCTCAGTCATGCCCAACTCTTAGCGACCCCATGGACTGGAGCCTACCAGGCTCCTCCGTCCATGGGATTTTCCAGGCAAGAATACTGGAGTGGGTTGCCATTTCCTTCTCCAATGCATGAAAGTGAAAAGTGAAAGTGAAGTCGCTCAGTCATGCCCAACTCTTAGTGACCCCATGGACTGGAGCCTACCAGGCTCCTCTGTCCCCGGGATTCTCCAGGCAAGAATACTGGAGTGGGTTGCCATTTCCTTCTCCAATGCATGAAAGTGAAAAGTGAAAGTGAAGTCGCTCAGTCATGCCCAACTCTTAGCGACCCCATGGACTGGAGCCTACCAGGCTCCTCCGTCCCGGGATTCTCCAGGCAAGAATACTGGAGTGGGTTGCCATTTCCTTCTCCAATGCGTGAAAGTGAAAAGTGAAAGTGAAGTCGCTCAGTCATGCCCAACTCTTAGCGACCCCATGGACTGGAGCCTACCAGGCTCCTCCGTCCATGGGATTTTCCAGGCAAGAGTACTGGAGTGGGGTGCCATTGCCTTCTCCGAGCATAATGCTAGGCCTTGTTATTGAATTTATTGAAAAAATGCAGTAAAGTTTTAGGGACCTCACTTAAGATCCTTGATTATGATGAATATCATGAGGAGAAGGGTGGGTTTTTATGGCAGAGACTGTTTACAGTCTTCATTTTCCATTTCCTCCATTATAATAGAACCACTGATTTTTGGTTGGGCATATGATAATACAGAACAAAGGCTGAATTTCTCAGCCTCCTTTCTGTTGGGTAAGGCCATGTGACTCAGTTCTGGCCAATGGGTTCTAAGCAGAAGTGTCATGTGACAGCTTCCAGGAATCCTCCTAAAAGGAGGGCAAGTTGATACCATCTGTTCTTTCCTGTTTTTCCTTCCTCCTGCCTTGAATTAAGTTTGATGGATGGAGTTGAGCAGCCCTCTTGGGTCAATAAGTGACTCAAGGGGTCAATGTATGGTGAAGCATCAAGACAGAGAGAGGAACAACCTAAGTGTCTGTGGATGGATGAATGGATCAAGAAATAGATAAATATACATTATTCCTTTAAAAAAGAATGAAATCCTGCCATTTGTGACAACATGTATGAACCTGGAGGGCTTTACACTAAGTCAAATAAGCCAAACAAGGACAAATATGATATGTTTCATTCTATGTGGAATTAAAAAAAAAAAAGTCAAATCATAAAAACACAGTTGAAAGGTGGTCGTCAAGGGCTGAGGATACGGAAAATGGGGAGATGTTGGTCCAAGGGTATAAACTTAGTCATAAGATAAATATGTTCTGAGGATTCAATGTACATCATGGTGACTATAGTTATTAATAATGTACTGTGTACTTGAAATAGGCTAAGAAAATAGATTTCAAGCATTTTCATAAAAAAATTAACTATGTAACATGATGAATGTGTTCATTGACTTGATTGTGGTACTCAATTCACAATGTACACATGTATTAAAGCATCAAGTTGTACACTTTAAATATATATACTTTTGTCAATTATACCTCAATAAAGTTGGAGGTGGGAGGGGATTAGAGACAGCCTAAATCTCTGAGGACCTCACAAAGTGCCATCTGGACACTAGACTGCCAATTCTGAGCTTTTATGTAAGAGAGAAATTTCTATGTTGTAGAAGCCACAGTTACTTGAGGTCTCTGTTACTGCTGAACCTAATCTTGATATTGTATTGCATTTTGTTGCTTCCTTGTTGGTATATTTTGTAATATCTCATATCCCAAAACCTTCCCCCAGAGGTTTAGATGAATCATATCTGGAATCTCTAGACTAGAAAATTAAATTTATTATGTCATCAATTACACACATACATGCATTAGGGGCATCAATTAGCTTTTGTTATTGACTGCTTTGTGTAGGCCAGATTTGATGTTATACTTTATGTGCATGATTTTATTTAATTATTATAAAAAAGCTTATGATGTCAGGACTTTTATTATCTTCTCCTTATCAGTGAGGAAGCTGTAGATCAAGAAGCTAAGTAAACAGCTGGCTGGTAACCAAAGCAAGGCAGCCTTCCCTCTAAGCCCATGTATTCACTGGACACTTGCTACAGGAGGGTCTCAGGAGAGACCCTTCCTTTGTCTACCCATCAGAGAGCTTTAGTTGAAAATCCATTGACTGCCAATGCTGCAAATGGCAAGAACTCCAGAAGTGAAATTTTGCTATTGGCCAGGTAACCTGATACCCTCCAGAGAGAGATCCAGAAAACTAAAGAGTAAGGAAGGAATCCCTCTGCTGACCTCTCAAGAGAAAGCCAGAGCCCAGAGGAACTCACCTTTTGGTGAGTAAATTGGTGGGGGTAGTGGGAGGTGAGTGTGGGATTCACAGCACAAGCAGAGCTATGAAAATGAAATCTGAAGCCAGAATGATACAGACACACAGAAGCTATCAAATCAGCTTCATATCTAAAGATTTAGAGCGTTAAGGACCTGAAACTCATATTCACAAGAAAGGCATTCAGAAAAAAAAAAAATGATTTATACGTTTTGCTACCCTGACCACAATGATAACGCCCCAAACATGCTGAAAGGAGTTCGGGGTGGAGATTAGGAATAAAGTATCCTGTGCTCTAGGAAAAACTGGCAGAACAGGCTTTCAGAGAGTTAAATATTTTCAGGAGGAGGTTTTATGAGCTTGAATTCTTACATCTTGTCATATCTACAAAAGCACTAAAATCGTTAACAGTGACATCTGTTCCTCATGACTAACAACAGCCCTCTGCCAAAACGTGTGTCTGACTGCATGTACCCGCCTCTCCACTAAGACCATCTGCATCACTGACCCTCCTTCCTCTTCTTTGAAGCAGCTCCTCAGAGCTATCTGAGAAGCTGTCGCCCCCTGGGGTATAGTTCTCATTTTGCCCCCAAAGAGCTCAACTCACAACTCTCATGTGCTTTATATATTTGTTTTCAGACAACAGTGATTATGTTCCCTTCATCATCCAGGGCATAAACGCTCATTCATTCAAGAAATATGTATCGAGGGACTACAACATGCAGTGGCTTTGCTAAGCAGGGACTGGGTCACACCAGGAAAGGAAGGAACCCTCCAGGATGGTGGCATCAGGTAGGAGACTCACCTATAAACAGATCTTTATAGCTCAGGGTGCCATCCACCTTTATGGAGGTGGATACAATGAGAAGCCATCTTTGGGTCAGTGAGTGTCTAAGATGATGGGGCAGGAGGGACATCTAGAAAAGAGTGGCAAGAAAGGAGCGAATGCTCCTAAGAAGGGAGGTACAAGTGCCAAGGCTCAAGAGAACCTGTTGCCTTCCAGAAAGTGTGCTTTCTTAGAAAGGCTGGAGCCCAGGTGTAAGGACAGAGAGTATTCTTAAAGTGATCAACTTCATGAAATGCTGCAACAAATTTACATTTTTCTGGTTGACCATCATTCATAGCTCCTGCCTGTACTTTCCATGGTGTTTGAGAAACATGATTGTTTTAAACTCCTCTCCTTTAAGAACAATGCAGTAAACCACTGTAACCTGGAAGGGTTAATTTTCACTCCACGTTGGATCTGTTTCTATGACTTTAACCTTTGCTTTTGTTATTATATTCATACATAAACCTAGACAGTGCATTAAAAAGCAAGACACATCACTTTGCCTACAAAGGTCCATATAGTTGAAAGTATGGTTTTTCCAGTAGTGATATATGGACTTCTTTCAAGAGAAGGCCATAAAGAAGACTGAGTGCTGAAGAATTGATGTTTTCGAACTGTGGTGCTAGAGAAGACTCTTGAGACTCCCTTGGATAAGAAGGAGATCAAATCAGTCAATCCTAAATGAGATCAACCCTGAATATTCATTGGAAGGACTGATGCTGAAGGACTGAAGCTCCAATACTTTGGCCACCTGATGGGAAGAACTGACTCATTGGAAAAGACTCTGATGCTGGAAAAGATTGAGGGCAGAACAAGAAGGGGACGACAGAGGATGAGATGGTTGGATGGCATCACTGACTCAATGGACATGAATTTGAGCAAATTTCCGAGAGATAGTGAAGGACATAGAAGCCTGGCATGCTGCCATTCATAAGGTTGCAAAGAGTCAACCCACTGCCAATTCCAATGTGTCAGAGCTCAGCTAGTGACATCATTTAAATGCAAAAAGTGTAGCGAGAGACTGAGGCAGTTGAGGTGGTCTGTCTGGACTCTCATAGGCCCTGGAGATATCCAAACTAATCGACAGTGACTAGCACTTAACAGATGTGTGTGGAAATTATGACCTCTGCAGACTAAGAAGTCCAAGATCAAAGTGCTGGCCAATTCCTGGTGAGAACCCTCTTCCTGACTTGCAGACAATCGTCTTCTCACTGTGTCCTCACATGGTGGGGAAGGAATGACTTCTCTTTCTTCTTCTTGTAAAGCCACTAACCCCATCACAAGGGCCCCACCCCAATCTCATCCAAGTCTAATGACCCCCCCAAATGCCCCATCTCCAAATACCATCACATTGAGGGGCCAGGGCTTTAACATATAAATGAGTTGTTGTAGTTTACTTGCTAAATCATGTCTGACTTTTCTGTGACCCCCATGGACTGTAGCCCACCAGGCTCTTCTGTCCCTGGGATTTTCCTGGCAAGAATATTGAAGTGGGTTGCCATTTCCTTCTCCAGGGGATCTTCCTGACCCAGGGATCAAACCCATGTCTCCTGCATTGCAGGCAGATTCTTTACCACTGAGCCATCTTAGAAGCCCATATGAATGTGGGGAGTGCATAATTGTGTCCACAGTACACCCCAAGTGAGACTTCATCTCTTAAACATTTCTACAATTCTCTAAGTCATAAATAACTCCTGAAAGTGAGACTGGTCCAACTTCCCAAAATATTTGTATTTTTTAGCCATGATTAAGTGTGAAACATTTTATCTCAGCTGGGAGAACATCAGGGAAAAATCAGTTCTGTATGAGTCAAAGTTCTTTAATACAGAGGCTTTGTGACATTCCTCTTTCCTAAAGAACACTTAGAAATTACACGAGGGCAGAAGGTCACAGAGAAGTGAAGGGAGGATGGAAAATAGGCCTATGTCACCCAGAATTCAAGCGTCCAAACAGTTCTGTTCTCTTGCTCCTTAGCCTGAGCTCAGCTCTGGAACCAATTGCACAGCAAATGAGACACACACAGTTTTGATTACAAGGAAATACCTCTAATTTGTTTATTTTGGCTGTGCAGAATGCAGGATCTTGGTTCCCTGAACAGGGATAGAACCCATGCCCCCTGCAGTGGAAGCACAGAGTCTTAACCACTGGACCACCAGGGAAATCCCATAAATCTCTAGTTTGTGAGACAGAAACAATTAGGGGAGGGGACAAGATTAAAAACAGTAGTCAGCATTGAGTGATTTTCTTGAACTGGGGGAATTATCTCTGGAATAATTTAGTGAGATGGCCTGAGCTGGTGCAGGGGCCAAAAGGCTGATTTCATGTTCATTCCACATTGATCTCTGCAGTGGTTGAAAAAAACTAAACAACTCTGGCAAGATCAAGCATCCATCTCTTGGTACCTGACAATGAAGCAGAGAAAGAGAATCCTGAGCAGAAGGTGGAAACAGAGAAAGTCTTAAAATATGTATGACTGATTTGGTTACCTCTTAGGAGGCTCTGGGGAAGACGGAAGAAGTGAAATCACATTTCTTGAGAGCTCACTGGAATATGAGGTCTTAGAAGGAAGGAAGCTGGTCTGTCTTGTTCACTAGTTTGTTTCCAGCTCCCGGCATAGGTCCTGACATGCAGTAGACATTCACTGTTAGTTGAAGGAAAGACAGACATGGCATAGAGCAACCAGTGGCAACCAGTAACTATTTTGAAGAAATGAATCTATCAATGAATACCCACTGTATGCCAGGCACTGTGTCATTCTTTCATTCAATTTACAAATGTTTTACTGAGTGAGCTCCTATCATTTGCCAAGCACTCTGCTGGACACTGTGGATTCCAACAAGAAAAGAAGCAGTTCTTGCCCTCAAAGAGCTTACAGTCTATGGAATAGACTATGTCAACAACTATGTCGACGACATAGACCTACAGGCCATGGTGATGCAATATATAATGACCACAAGCTGTATATCAGAGCTCAGACAAGCATAGGAGAGGTCTTAAATCCTCCTGGAAGAACCAAGGGAATCCCCACAAAGGAATCAGCCTTTGAACTGAGACTTAAAATGTGTAAAGGATCTCAGACATTTCAGGCAATGAGGACGGTGTGAGAGAAACTTGTTTACTACAAGAAGCTCATCCTTGGAGGAGAAAAAATTTCTGTGTGGCAAAGAAGTGGGAGAATGGATAGAGAAAGGAAAGAAGAGGCTTCCAGCTACTCATAAAAGGTCCAGATTTTCATTTAAAACAGCTTGAACTCACCCTACAGAAAATAGAAATCAAGTTCAGCTTCATGGGTGTGTAGCTGGTACAGTCCCATGGGACTTCATGCTTCGTTGGGCCCCATGCTTGGATTAATGCTCTGCTGCCAGCTGTTCTGAAATTCTCAATAATTTAATCTTTTTTCTTATTTATTTATTTAATCAAAGTACAGTTTTTGATGTACAGTGTTACTTAAATTATCCTCATGTTTAGTTGTGTCCGACTCTTTGTGATCCCATAGGCTGTAGCCTACCAGACTCCTCTGCCCATGGAATTTTCTAGACAAGAATACTGGAGTGGGTTGCCATTTCCTACTCCAGAGACCTTCCCAACCCAGAGACTGAACCTTCATCTCCTGCATTGGCAGACAGACTCTTTACCACTAGCATGGATTATAGAGTGATTCGTAATTTTTACAGGTTTATGGTTATTATGAAATATTGGTTATATTTCCTTTGTTGTAACTTACTTTTTCTAAATTTCTTTTTCAAAAAAATTAATTTATTTATTTTAATTGGAAGATAATTACTTTCCTTGTAGCTTACTTTATACATAGTAGTTTGTAACTCTCAACACCCCTCCCACCCTTATGTTGCCCCTCCTACCTTCCCTCTCCCCACTGGTAATCACTAGTTTGTTCTCTCTGTCAGTCTCTTTTCTGTTATATTTGCTAGTGTGTTGTATTTTTTAGATTCCACATATACGTGATATATATGGTATCATGGTATTTGTCTTTCTCTGTCTTACCCTCTAAGTTGACCCATGTTGTTGCAAATGGCAAAAATTCATGCTTTTTTATGGCTGAGTAGTATTCCATTTGGAGAAGGCAATGGCAGCCCACTCCAGTACTTTTGCCTGGAAAATCCCATGGACAGAGGAGCCTGGTAGGCTGCAGTCCATGGGGTCGCAAAGAGTCAGACACGACTGAGCAACTTCACTTTCACTTTTCACTTTCATGCATTGGAGAAGGAAACGGCAACCCACTCCAGTGTTCTTGCCTGGAGAATCCCAGGGACGGGGGACCCTGGTGGGCTGCCGTCTATGGGGTCACACAGAGTCGGCCATGACTGAAGCCACTTAGCAGCAGCAGCAGCAGCAGTATTCTATTGTGTATATATGCACATATATCACATCTTTATCCCTTCACCTGTTGATGGAAATAGCTTTATCTCTGAACTTGTGTTTTGTAAGTGAAGTCCAATAAGACAGAGGTGTGTACACACAAGCAGAGGAGGTCTATGCCATGTGTACTTCTGCATTATCTTGCTGCTTCACCCACATGTAGTCTTCACTGATGCTCCATGAGCACAAAATTAAAGTCACATACTATAGCCCCCTAGGCATTCTTAGCCCCTCAAAGCAAGAACAAGGTAAGCATATTATGAAAGGCACCAGCTCCCCCTAAGTGTTGATAGACCATGTGCATTTTAAGAAGTGAGATAAAACAGTTGGGCTAGTTTTGTTCTGTGGGCTATAAATACAAATTATATCACTTCAGTGATTCCTCATATGACTTAAACACTCATATTTCCATTTAAAACTGGCATGCGCAGATGAACAGTAAAGCTCATGCTAACCATTTCTCATTCAAAATTTTATTTTCTTAGAACATTGTGGCAAATAAAAATACCATGACATGTTGAAAAAGAGATGACCAAAAAGGGGAGAACTTTATATTTTAGTAAATTGAATGGCACTCTCCCCTTGCTTTCTCAATATTTTGCGCCAGGTCCCGTAAGCTATGTAGCTGGCCTTGATGGGGAGCCATTAAAAAATCTTGACCAGGGAAGAAAGACACAAGACAAGTTATTTTTTTTCTAGAAAAATAACTCTCAGCAGAGTGGGGAAGTTAATATAGGAGGAGGTACAACAAAAAGAAAGAACACCTATTATTACCGTCATACAGATGAAGGCTGGTGAGTCCTGTGCCAGGGCAGTGGAGGGGGATGGAGAGAAAGTGATAGATGTGAGAGGAACTTGTAGGCAGAGTTCAAGGGCTGGGTGAGTCATTCCACTGGGGGAGGGGAAGATAGCTCGACTCCAGACTCCTGGCTTCAGCTACTGGGTGAAATTATTCACTGAGACATGGAATAGAAGAGAGTAGGGATGGTGAGGGAGGAGGGATAGGTTGAAGGCTGAGTTTGGTCTGGGAGAGGGGGTAGACTCCTTAAGCCTGAATTTATGCAGTACTTCCTCTGTCTTCCGGTAACTAACCCCATTTCCTCCCGCATCGAGGGTGTGGTCCTGACCTGGGCCAAGCCCCTTGTGTTTTATGGTAGCATGTGCGCACACAGCCACAGTTAGTGATCCAAGGAGTGGATAGGTAGGGGTCCCAGAGTCCTTAACTAACTAAAGATGGGAGACGTCCCTTTGCTCTTCACTGCCAGAGATGAGCCTGCAGCTGCCAGCAGACATGATTCTAGAGCCTGAGACTCAGGGCTGAGAGAGGGAAGCCCACATGGAGAGGATGACTGGTGGAGAGGCAGCCCTGAGGATTTTGAGTTTCTCCTTCCAACAGTTTCCAGCTTCATGATTGCCCTTCCTGGTTAGACAGTCTCAGAAATCCTGCCTTCCCTCATGCCCCTCCACTTTCTCCCCGCTGTTTATATTTTCCTTAAGCTAATCAGAGTTAGAGTTCTGCCGTGTGTGACTGAAAGAGTCCTATTTAAAACAGTACAGGTGGCCAGGTGCCCATGGAAACAGGCTTTGTAGATACTATCATTCCCATATCGTAGAGAAGTGATCTGAGGCTCAGAAGGTTTGGAAAACTTGAATAACTTGTCTCAAAGTTTCATAGCTAGTAAACCACAATGCCAGGGGTTGAATACAGGTCTAACTGCAAAGTCAGTTATCTTTTTATAATGCCACACTTTCCTCATAATCTGTTCGTTATTTTTAGCATTCTTTTCTATAAATATGGGGCTTCAACTTTAGGGATGGTCTTCTTACTGAACATCCAAGTTTCTTGCTTGATAACCAAATGCTATGAGGACCAGACAGTGGTTTCTCTGGAGCATTGCCCAGGCTCTGACTATTCCAATTTAAAAGTCACTGCTAACAGAGAGCCAAGTTGTTAATTTTGCAGAAGTTTAAAGTCAGTGACCTTATAACCAAGACACTATTTTCTGAAACGGTTTTGTTTTATGAGTTCAAATGGAAAGTCAAGTCTTTAATCTTCAGCAAGGAGGTGATGATAAACTGAGCCCATGGCATTAGAACTTGAGAATATCTCTCTGGGAGTTTTCTCAAGCCTGCTTCTCTGTTCATGTCACGTACTCTTCTTGTTTTAAAAATTGAAGTATAGTTAATTTATAATGCTGTGTTAGTTTCAAGTATACAGAAAAGTGATTCAGGATACATACATACAATCAGGTTCTTTTTAATATGGGTTATTATAAGATATCGAATATACAGTAGGTCCTTGTTTATCTATTTTATATATAGTAGTGTATATCTGTGGAGAAGGAAATGACAACCCACTCCAGTATTCTTGCCTGAAGAATCCCAGGGACAGAGGAGCCTGGTAGGCTGCCATCTATGGGGTCACACAGAGTTGGACACAACTGAAGTGACTTAGCAGCAGCAGCAGTGTATATCTGTTAATCTCAAACTCCTAATTTATCCCTCCCCTTTTCCCTTTGGTAACCATAAGTCTGTTTTCTATCTGTGAGTCTATTTCTGTTTTATAAATAAGTTTATTTGTATAATTTTTTAGACTCCATATACAAGTGATATCATATGTTTGCTTTGTCAAACATACTTCACCTTGTATGATAATCTCTAGGTCCATCCATGTCACTGTAAATGGCATTATTTCATTCTTTTTTATGGCTGAGTAATATTCCATTCCTAAAGGAAATCAGTCCTGAATATTCATTCATTGAAAGGACTGATGTTGCAGCTGAAGCAGCAATACTTTGGCCACCTGACTCATGGGAAAAGACTCTGATGTTGGGAAAGTTTGAAGGCAGGAGGAGAAGGGGACGACAGAGGAGGAGATGGTTGGATGGCATTACCAACTAAATGGACATGAGTTTGAGCGAGCTCCTGGGGTTGGTGATGGATAGGGAAGCCTGGCGTGCTGCAGTCCAAGGGATCACAAAGAGTCAGACATGACTGAGTGAGTGAACTGAACTGAATATTCCAGTGGGGCTTCCCTGGTGGCTCAGATGGTAAAGATTCTGCAATGTGGGAGACCGGGGTTCAATCCCTGGGTTGGGAAGATCCCCTGGAGAATGGAGAAGCTACCCACTCCAGTATTCTTGCTTGGAGAATTCCATGGACAGAGGAGCCTGGTGAGCTACAGTCCATGGGGTTGCAAAGAGCTGGACACGACTGAGCTACTAACTCTTTCACTACTTTTCAATATTCCATTGTGTATATTTACCACATCTTCTTCATCTGTTTATCTGTTGATGAACATTTAGGTTGCCTCCATGTCTTGGCTATTGTAAATAGTGCTGCTATGAACATTGGCTGGAAAATCCCAAGGACGGGGGAGCCTGGTGAGCTACAGTCCATGGGGTCGCTAAGAGCCGGACATGACTGAGCAACTTCACTTTCACTTTTCACTTTCATGCATTGGAGAAGGAAATGGCAACCCGCTCCAGTGTTCTTGCCTGGAGAATCCCAGGGACGGGGGAGCCTGGTGGGCTGCCATCTATGGGGTCACACAGAGTCGGACACGACTGAAGTGACTTAGCAGCAGCAGCATGAACATTGGGGTGCCTGTATCTTTTTGAATTAAAGTTTTGTCTTTTCCAGGTATATGCCCAGGATTGGGATTACTGGATCATATGGGAACTCTATTTTTAGTTTTGAAAGAAATTGCCACAGTGTTTTCCCTAGTGACAGCACCAAGTTACATTCCCACCAGCACTGTAGGAGGGTTCCCTTTTCTCCACACCCTCTACAGCATTTATTATTTGTAGGTTTTTTGATGATGGCCATTCTGACTGGTGTGACGTGGCACATATTCCTCTTTATAGAATTTTTTCCCCTTTTATTCAAATTAACCTAAATGCAACCCAAACAGAATCATCAATTAATTCATTCTAGGAAACTATAGCAGAAATCACTGTCCCCAAATTATTACTCCCCTTTCTTTTCTTTCAATGATTGAATAGTATACCATAATACCACATTTCGTTTATCCATTAATAGGTTTTTAAATAAATTTTTTTTAATTGACATTTTTGGCTGTGCTGGGTCTTTGTTGCTGCATGGGCTTTTCTCTAGTTGCCGTGAGGGGGGCTGCTCTCTAGTTGTGATGTGCAGGCTTCTTAATTGTTAAGTGACCCCTCTTGTTGAAGAGCATGAGCTCTAGGGTGTGCAGGCGTCAGCAGTTGCAGCTCCTGGGTTCTAGAGCACAGGCTCAATAATTGCCGTGCGTGGACTTATTTGTTCAACAGCATGTGAGATCTTCCTGGACCAGGAATTGAACCCATGTCTCCTGCATTGACAGGTGGATTCTTTACCACTGAGCCACCAGGGAAGCCCTATCTATCGATAGTTGATAAACATTTGGGTTGTTTCCACTTCTTGGCTATTATGAATAATGCTACCCTGAACATTCATGTATAAGCTTTGGTGCAGACATATCTTTTCAATTCTCTTGTGTTTACACTAGGAAGAAGTTGCTGGGTCATTTGATAACTTTGTGTTTAATATTTTGAAAAGCTGCCGAACTATTTTCCACAGTGCTATGCCATTTTACATCCCCACCAGCAGTATATAAATAGAGTCTTTGGTTTTAGCTGGGCATACTAAGCCTGGGAAAAGGTCAATTTTCTAGCTTCCCATATATCTATGTGTGGCCATAAGAGTAAGTTCTGGCTTAGGTGATGGAACCTAAGAAGAAGCAGTACGTGCACTTTCTGGTGGAAGCATGTCCCCTGCTGCTTTATGCAACCTGCTGGTTTGGAAGGTAGACTTAATGACCAGAATGCCAGCAGCCATCTTGGGCCATGGAGTGACTCTGGGAAGGGAAGCCGGAGGACAGGATAGAAGGAATCAGTGACGGATACTGAGGAAGGCCATGCCACCACCTCTAGGCTTCTTAAGTACTTAACAGAAATAAAGTTCTATGGTGTTTGACACCATAATCTTTTTCTAATTAGTTACAGCCATATTTAACCCTACTGATACCTCACTTAGCAAATTTTCATTGAAAGCCAATTATAAATCAAGTCCTGAGCTTGGTGTTGAAGAAATAAAGATGTGTGAAATAAGGCCTGAGAAAATAAAAGCAGTCAGAAAAGAGCTCCTCCATCTTTCTGCATTTAATCTACCAACCTACTGTCTTATCTATCAACCGAATGCTCTATCCCTGCCTCTATTCCCCCCATCTGTGACTAGGTTCCCCCTCCTTTTCGTCTGCTCAAGGACTGTGTTCCTGCAATTATCTCTCCTCCCTTCTGTATCTTCCGTTTCCCCTGTTCCACTGGTTCATCCTCATCAGTGTACAAATAAACTAAGAAATACAGTCTTCTCATCCCTCAGTTTCTCCCAGACCTTTATGTTTTCTTTAAGCAAACAGGACTTAGGTTTCTGTCAGTTGCAACTGAGAAAGACCTGACTAATACAGGACACATAGATAGTTGCCTATGGAAACAACACCTGTACTTTTCCCCATTGGTCTTCAATGGGTAAAAAGATTGTAGCTCCGTAGAGTTCAGCTGTCTCTCCCCAGAGGACATGGCAACTCTAAATTGTCCATTTCTCTACTTCCTATCAGCAACCTCACAGCTGTCCAGGGATTTCAGATACAGCTGGGTGGATGTTTGCAGGCTACCCTCACAAGAGGTTAATAGGGGCAGATACTTATAACGAAAAATGTCTCTTGTTTACATAAAAACTCCTCTTACATAGTTTTGTACAGATTAACTATTGAAGAGGAGAATCCTTGGCCTCAGAATTTAAATGAGAATCACAAAGAAGATAGTAAAATAAGTGAGAGACACAGTGCTTAACATTGAGCAGCCTATATTTATTACATGAATGAATAATTAGATAAATTAATGAAATTAATTAAACATTTACAAATGTGTTGTATTCCCAGATTGGTTTTATAACTTAGTTGTTTTGAATTTGGGATGCATTTTCCCATAGAAACAATTTTATAAATGGTACTTAAGGGCCAAGAAATCCCACTAAGGTTGTTTAGCCCATAATGTAGCAATAAAACATAGAAAAGTAATGGCATCATGTAAGAACACAGTTTAAACAATTTTGAATACTGGTGTTTCAGGAAGAGTAACTTTAATCAGGAGATGAGGGGTGCATGAAAAATGTTGTGGCAATTCCCAATGGGACTTCTGAGACCTTTCAAGTATTCTGTCCCCTTTTTACATCTATTCCAAATAAAAATGCATGCAATATCTCTCCCTTGATACAATCTTGTACTATTCTTATCTTCAGAAGGACTTTTAGTGTTTGTTTGGTAGGCAGTTAACAACAGTTGTGTTTCCAATTGAATGGAAGGGTAGAAACAAAGCAAGATGGAAGGTTGAGGGAAATTCCTCTTAATTGGAAAGGAGTTGGAAGAAATGAGGGTGCTATATATAGCAAACTTGTATTTGTTATTATGTGTCTCAGTATTCAGAACAGAGGGAAGGTGATACAGACAGACTCACTATTTATAGACAGAGTAAGACCTGCATATAGAAAGAAAAGGCCCTACAGAGTAAGTCAAGCTGGATGACAATCAAGTCACATAGGATGACAGTCAAGACTCAGAGGAGGTAGCAATCTTTGGTGCTAGGAAGGGAGGAGAAAGTGTTTGAGTCTGACCTTGTGGAAAAAGATTTCAGTCACAAAAGAGTTGGGAGGGGGTATGAGGTGAAATTAACTGAACGATGTGCATGAGGGCTAAGGAGCTTTAGTTGTGTCTGACTCTTTGCCACCCTATGTACTGCATCCTGCCAGGCTCCTCTGCCCATGGGATTCTCCAGGAAAGAACACTGGAGTGGGTTTCCATGCCCTACCTGTAGGGAATCTTCCAGACCCGTGGATCCAACCAGCATCTCTTACACCTACTGTATTGACAGCTGGGTTCTTTACCACTAGCGCTGAATGATACTTGATAGAAAATACAGGAAAAGGAAGAAACATGGTATGAGCGTGATTCTACCCAATAAGAAGAAAGAACATGGTGGGGAAAGGATGGTGCATGATTTCCCCATGGAGCCTACACCATGGCTCAGGAAAGGTTAGTGCTGTCTAGAGCCAGACAGGGAATAATGGCCTTGGAGTTTTCAAGTGATCAGGCAGAACATCACTGGCTTTTCAGAGGTGTTTGCAATTCAGACTGTGCCTTAATATACCTAGGTGTTTCTATAAAACACAGAATTTGTATTTTTTAAAAAATCATATTCTGCTTGCCTTTTTTGTTTGTTGGTTTGGTTTTGGTGTTTTTGTTTGTCTGTTTTTGGTGATATGTCCTATTACGAAAATCTTAGATTCCTAAAGGAGTAAAGATTCTGAAACCCTTGCCTTTGGTATAAGAAGATACCAAGTTTCATTTGCCAGTATTCACCATCACCTCCTCTTCCCTCTTTCTCTTTTTCCTCTAGCTTCCATTAACTGACTCTGACCAAATCATTCTTGCTGCTGCTGCTGCTGCTGCTAAGTGGCTTCAGTCGTGTCCGACTCTGTGCGACCCCAGCGACGGCAGCCCACCAGGCTCCCCACCAGGCTCCCCCGTCCCTGGGATTCTCCAGGCAAGAATACTGGAGTGGGTTGCCATTTCCTTCTCCAATGCATGAAAGTTAAAAGTGAAAGTGAAGTCCCTCAGTCGTATCCCACTCTTCCCGACCCCATGGACTGCAGCCTACCAGGCTCCTCTGTCCATGGGATTTTCCAGGCAAGAGTACTGGAGTGGGGTGCCATCGCCTTCTCCGAAATCATTCTTAGGGTCCCTTAAAAAAAATCTCTAAATGACAACACTGAACTAGATCATCTACCCTAAAAACTTAATTAGGACATTTTCCAAAATGATACAACATACCAATTCACGAGGGTGAGACCTAACCATATTAGCCAAATAGCTGTGGTTTCCCAAAAGGTTACTTCCAAATACCACAGATGATTCAGTTACCTATTTTTTTTTCCTAGAACTAGCTGACCTCTCTGCTCTCAGAGCTGTCCCGAGGGCACTGAGATTTTTCTAGAAAAAGTGGTACGGGGAGCTTAAGATTTTCACACAGCATTGCACAGATTTTCAAAACCTATCGGCTCTTAATCTCCTTTACTCAAAAAGTCTGGGTACCACAAGCAGATAAAACCTTATCTTTGCGCTCTTGTGGCTCAGCTGGTAAAAAATCTGCCTGCAAGGCAGAGACCTGGGTTTGCTCCCTGGGTTGGGAAGATCCCCTGGAGAAGGCAAAGGCTACCCACTCCAGTGTTCTGGCCTGGAGAATTCCAAGGACTGAATAGTTCATGGGGTCGCAAAGAGTCAGACACGACTGAGCGACTTTCACTCACTTCTGCTCTTGAGTTCCCCCTCCTGGGCTTTAGATGCATTCTCGAGCTCAAGCACTGGCCCCTTAACCACGAACCCTCACACACTACTCTCTGGGAGCCCGGCGGGGTATGCGGTTTCCCGCGAGAGAAGGGCGCTGGCGGAAGCGGGGCCGCCACACTTCCGGTGGCCGTGTCGGCGCTCGCCACACTTCCTGTTGTTCCTGCTCAGCTGAGGGCTGGGCTGAGAGGAGGGCCGGCGGGCGGACGGCGGCGGCCACTGGCCAGGCGTGGGCGCGCGCGGGGCCACCCAGGGCACAGAGCACACGCTCGTCGCCTGAGCCTGGAGCACCCTCGACTGCCGCGCCGTCCGCTCTCCGTGCTTCCATCCGGCCCTCGGCTCTCCGCGCGGCACCATGCCCGCTGTGGACAAGCTCTTGCTAGAGGAGGCGTTGCAGGACAGCCCCCAGGTACCTCCCGCCGCCCGGGTCCCCCTCGCCCGAGGGCTTGAGGCCGAGGAGGCCCTTCCAGCCCCGGGGTGGAGGCGGGGAGTACGCCGGGCCACCTTGGGGGCAAGGAGGGGGCGGGTCCCGGCCCAATGTCCTGAACCCGGGATGCTCCGGGACATGGCATCCCTCAGGCAGAGTTGGAGACACCGGGAAAGCAACCCCCTGTCTTTGTATCCCGACCCCTTTCCAAACTCAGCTGAAACCGGGGCTGCTTGGCCTACACCCGGGCTCCACCGCTTACTAGCCGGGTGCCCCGGGCAGATAATCTTTTTCTGCCTCAGTTTCGTCATCTGTAAGATAGGGATAATAATTGTACCTGCCTCCTAGAGTTGTTAGAATTAAAGAAATGCCTGTAAAGTTGTTAGCGAGTAATGTCTGGCACAGAATAAGAAGTCAGTCTTATTACTGCTGCCGATATGCTGGGACCTGGTGGATTTAGGGCCAGAGTTAGAGGCAGAGAGCCTCGACCTCTTTCCCAGCGGTGCCAGAGCTCCCCTTGGCCCTGTTTTCCCATTTGTGAAGAGGAAATTGTAATAATACAATACCTCTCTCATTTGTCGCACAGGGAAACTTCATTAGCACTCCCCAGATGAGATTCAAGTCCTTTGAGCTCTGCAGAAAGCTGGTGTGTAAATATAGTGAGTGCAGAATGACTTTAGTGCCTAATCAGTACACCTTTCCCCAGGGAACCTTTGTTCACCTTCTTTCACGTTTCCCCAGCTTCTTATTTACCCTAGTGGCTCTGCATCCCTGGGTTACTTAAGTAAGGCTCTTTATTCCCTAGTATCTCAACTCTTAAAACATGAGAGTAAGATTTTAAGAGTAAACTATTTTCCTCTCACAACTTCTCTTCCCTTTTTGCTTTCGATTTTCTTCTTAATGTAATTGGGCCTCCTGGAGATGATCCTTTGATGAACTTACCCATTCTGCATCTCTCCACTTCAGACTTAGTAATCAAAGGATTCTGTGCTTAAAATCTTGTGCCCATTTCTTTGTCATCTTCCTTACATAGTCAAGAAATTGTAAGGAAGCTGTGATTTTTTTTTTTTTTTTTAATTGGCATCCTCAGGTCTGACTTTTTCAAAGACTGCTTTGAAGTCTCTGCACTTCTGGCATTTTGATGGGATAAAAGCCCTTGGTAGAAGTCATTTTGTCCATCCTCAGACCTGTTATGTGAGATCTGAAGATAATAAAGTGGGATTTCTATCATTTTGAACAAGGATTTCCACCACTTTGAACAAGGATTTCCACTTGCTTTGTAGTTGGAGAAACTGAGGTGCAAAGATACATTGCTTTCCTAATGGAGCATGGTGATGGCTGAGCCAGATGAGAGAGGCTGCACTAACTGAATCTCAGTGTTGCCCTCACCGAGGAGTTAACATTTGGAATTTTTGGTTCTCACATCAATGAATATGCACTAGTTCTGAGTGTTTTCAGGATGTACTCAGCTATGAGGCAGGCTAAGGAGGACTGGCAAGCAAGTTGGGACACCTAGGTCCTAATTGTGGCTCTAACATTAACTCATCATTTGATTTGGGTGAATTCCTCATCCCTGTCCTGTGACTGGGGCTTCCCAGGTGGCACAGTGATAAAAAACACCGAGCGACAGCACGAGCCCAATAGTGTGACTGGCTCGGTTTTTCTCATCTGCAGAATGAGGAGCAGATGATCTTTAAGGGGCTTAAAGTTTTATCATGCTTGAGGAAGAAGAGGTATAGAGGCCTTCTCATTCGTGTTTAGGGTTCCTCTTTATGCGATGAATTTGTCATTGCTTTTGAGACGTGAGTGTCACAAGGCTTCTTGGTGAGGTTTGAAAGGAAGCTAACTTCTAGGACGGTCTCTGATAACCATCAAAGCATAGTGTTCTTGTGTGGGGCCTGTGTCTAATGCAGCTTTCCTCCCAAGAGATTCATAGACTTCTAATTGGAAGGAATCTAATCCAACTCCTTCATTTTATCTGTGAAGAATAAAAACCATAGCAAACACCTGTATCATACATGCATTTTATGTGCCAGGCACTGTTCTCAATACTTTACATATATTAACTCATCTAATCCAACAATCTTTTGAAGTAGGTCCTCTATTAAAGTTACCAAGGAGCAGAGAAGTTAAATAATTTGCCCCCGGAATTATACATTATAGAGTGGAAGAGCCAGGATTGGAACTCAGGCAGTCTGCCTGTGTTGTTGAAGTTAGCCCAGCCACCTAGCACCTGGCTTTTCTGTCATCGGTGACCTAGAGTATTTCACTGAAAGGAAGCGTTCTTAAGAAACCATCTATTGTTTGTTTCCTCTTGTTTTATGTGGAGTATTTATGAGGGTTACTCCAGTAACCTGGTTGCATAGGATTCATTAATGAACACAGAAACTTTTATGTTTAAACTCAGTGACCCAAGAGGAGCTGAAAAACAGTTCACTGACCTTAGATACATCTGTTCACGTCCTTTTTTCTTTATAGTTCACAGCCCTGCACAACGTATTATAAGAGTTCAGTCACTCAGTTATGTCCAACTCTTTGCAACCCCTTGGACGGCAGCATGCCAGGCTTCCCTGTCCATCGCCAACTCCCAGAACTTATTCACACTCATGTCAGTCGAGTCAGTGATGCCATCCAACCATCTCATCCTCTGTCATTCCGTTCTCCTCCCGCCTTCAGTCTTTCCTAGCATCAGGGTCTTTCTAAGGAGTCAGTTCTTCCCATCAGGTGGCCAAAGTATTGGAGCTTCAGCATCAGTCCTTCCAGTGAATATTCAGGACTGATTTCCTTTAGGACTGATTGGTTTGAGCTCCTTGCAGTCCAGGGGACTCTCAAGAGTCTTTTCCAACACCACAGTTCAAAAGCATCAATTCTTCGGCGCTCAGCTTGCTTTATAGTCCAACCCTCACATCCATACACGGCTGCTGGAAAAATCGTAGCCTTGATAGATGGACCTTTGTTGGCAAAGTAATGTCTCTGCTTTTTAATATGCTGTCTAGGTTGGTCATAACTTTCCTTCCAAGGAGTAAGCGTCTTTTATTTTCATGGCTGCAGTCACCATTTGCAGTGATTTTGAAGCCCCAAAAATAAAGTATCTCTCTGTTTCCATTGTTTCCCCATCTATTTGCCATGAAGTGATAGGACCAGATACCATGAGCTTCATTTTCTGAATGTTGAGTTTGAAGCCAACTTTTTCACTTTCATCAAGAGGCTCTTTAGTTCTTTGCTTTCTGCCATAAGGTTGGTGTCATCTGCATATCTGAGGTTATTGATATTTCTCTCGGCAATCTTGATTCCAACTTGTGCTTCATCCAGCCCAACATTTCGAATGATGTACTCTGCATATAAGTTAAATAAGCAGGGTGATGATATACAGCCTTGATGTCCTCCTTTCCCCATTTGGAACCAGTCTGTTGTTCCATGTCCAGTTGTAACCGTTGCTTCTTGACCTGCATACAGATTTCTCAGGAGGCAGGTAAGGTGGTCTAGTATTCCCATCTCTTGAAGAATTTTCCACAGTTTGTTGTGATCCACACAATCAAAGGCTTTGGCCTAGTCAATAAAGCAGAAGTAGATGTTTTTCTGGAACTCACTTGCTTTCTCAGTGATCCAATGGATGTTCACAATTTGATCTCTGCTATATGAGCAACAGAATGTTTTAGGGATTAAGATACTTGTCTCTGTTGCTGTTCGGGAGCCTCTGATCCTGGCTGTGCTGTGCTAAGTCACTTCAGTCGTGTGTGACTCTTTGCAACCTTATGGACTGTAGCCCGCCAGGCTCCTCTGTCCATGGAATTCTCCAGGCAAGAATACTGGAGTGGGTTGCCATTCCATTCTGCAAGGGTTCTTCCTGACCCAGGGATTGAACTTGTGTCTCCTTTGTCTCCTGCATTGGCAGGCGGGTTCTTTACCACTAGAGCCACCTGGAAAGTCCCCTGCTCCTGGCTAAGTGCTGGTAAATGCTGGAATGTAATGACAGATAAGAATGCCTGCCCTCTGTTGGTTGACAGTCTGTTCTGGGAGACAGATGAGAGCAGCAGTTCCTGCACTGTGTGACTACTACTGTGATAGGAACACAAATGCAACTTTGAGCTGCTGCAGCTTGCCCTTCTCTAGGGCCTATTCTTTGTCCTGTATGTGGTGTGCTTTTGAGATAAAGTGAAGCGCTGTTGCTTGCTGTTTTGTTATGATGTTTGTTTCCTTTGCAGTTGGCACAACTGAAGCACAGACAGTTTAAGGACTAAGTTCTGAGATTATGCAGTGAGAGGTCCAACTGGGAAACCAGGCCTTTTTAACTCCAGCAAGATGCATCAGAACATTGCCTAGTGGTTTTGTCTTCATTGTGGAAGACTTTTGTCCTGCTGTACTCTTTGTTTATAATACATTTTTATTTCAGTAGACTTGGTTCTACTGAGACATTTCTGTCCCTCTCCCATAATGTGGGAATAAGAGTTTTGTTTTTACCTTAAATATATATATGTAGTATTTATACTTGTATATATTATATGTGATAAATATTGAAACATTTTAAATACATATAAAATATACACATACATGTGTGTAAATTTTATAATCACAGCTATTGAAATTGTGCCATTATATAAGTAGATGCTGTTTTTAGGCGTGAAAAATGTTTAGGACTATTTTGTTAGATTACACTTGGTTTCTTTATTGTAAGATGGAAGGTAGTGTGGTGCTAAGGCTGAGGTGTTTGGTTTTGTTCTTCTGTCCAGGCATACTCTTGAAAGTATAGAGTAGTAGAGAAAGGATGGAATTTAAATCTTGATCCAGGACGTGACTCAACCTCTCTGAGCTTGTGTTTCAGCACATGTAAAATCAGAATAAAATACTTGCTTAATTCTTATGAAGAATAAGTAACATATATCAAGTATCAATATCTCCACGCTTGCATGTTACAGTAACTCCATAAATGATTGCTGTTATTGTCCTTATAATTATATGCAACAGTGTCCTCTGGATTTTTTGGTAGAACTTTCCAGCAACTAGTGTACCTATGACTGGTCCTATTCCTTCATATCTCAGAACATTCCTGTTGTTCCATGTATTTAAACAGATGGCTGATAACTGTGGATATTAAAACAGTGTCTGAGATAGCTGGGTATTTTTTTTCAAGATGATCGTGGCCTCGTTCAGTTAGAAAGGGAAGATAGGAGTGTTTTTGTCAGTTTTAGTATCATGATAAACATGTTCAGGATATAAAGAAAAGATCTGCGATGTAGCTTTGGCTGTTATCACAGGTAAGAGCATGACAGTAGGATGAGCAAAGAGAAGCCAGCTCCAGACGGCTGCATCCTGCCTCCAGACAGGATTGGGGGCTGTGGGCCAAGGGGCATGCCCACTGATGAAACCCACCTTTGCTGGGTGACGGATGCAGACTCCTGTGATGGAAACAACGTTGGCCATTGGTGCCAGCCAGACCTGGGTTTACATTGCAGCCCTGCTGCTTCCCAGTTGTGGGAGGTTTCTTAACCTTGATGAGCCTCAGTTTTATCATCTGTAAAAGGGGTAGTTTAACTGTGGTATCTAATGAAGTTGGTGGAAGGATTAGATGAAGTAGTATTTAGTGCTCGACACAGTGTCTGATACATAGGACGTACAGAGTAAATGGTAGTTTTTAGTTTTCTTTCTACTCTCTTTGTGGAGGATATTTATACAAGCCCTCTCGTTTCATCCTACAGCTCATTTTCCATTCTGTTTTGTTCCTAAGAGTTTTAAAAACAGTAAGTAGGATTCAACTAAATGGATGGGAGTAGTATTTTAAAAAATTAAATAGCCTCGATCCAGTTGTATCGCTCTTTTTCTTTCTCTTAGACATACTGTTATAGCAAAGAAAGGAACCCGAATCATAATAAACGTTGAAGAACTCCTTCATTGCTGACACCATGAGTACCGAAAGGCTGTCTCCTATTAGCTGACGTTTATATCAGTAGTTAACTGTGTAGATAATGTTGCCACAGTGTTGAAATGAAATCATACATGTGAAGCCAACGTGTAATAAGCGACTGACGTTCATTATCTGCTTCATGATCACTATCCTCTGCTACCGCTAGTGTTAGACACTGGTAGGCACCGTAAGGACTTTCTTTACTTCTAGGGCTACCTGCAAATTAGTGTTAGGGCCTGAATTTGGACCCAGGACTGACATGGTCCCAAGAGGATCGCAGAGCCTTTGAGAGGGCCCAGTAGACTATAAGCTTCTGGAGAACATCGCTGAATCTGAATCCCCATCACAGTGTATCATCCAATATTGGATGAAGGCTAAAGTATATACGTGAATGAATGACTCTAGAGTAATGGACTAGTCACTGTAGGTTCCAAAAACATCTTTTAGCAATCTTCTTTTTTTCAAATAGTATATTTGAAAGAGATATAATAAAGAATTCTAAACCAATGTTTTTCACCTACTCATTGACATGCAGTGATGGATTAAGATCCAGTGGGTCACAGCCACGATTTTTGTTTTATTTGTTCTGATCCTTCTGTTGATAGGAATTGGTACTGAAGAGAGTTCATTGGTTTCAGAGAAGGTATTTTTAGCCATAAAGACCTCAGGCAAATCCAGGATAATATGTACTGCTGTGAAGTGCCCCAGAGTTTGTCAACAAAATCAAAGGTCAGACGATTCAAACGCCTGGATTTCTCTTCTAGTTTATTAGGGGATGCTTTGGGGTCAGTTATTGTTCTCTTGCCTGAGATAAGTTAGAAAAAGAAAGAAGGAATTGAAATTCCTTTGCAGGGAAACTATGCACCTTAATGGATTGTTCTTTGTAAGCTGCCCTGGAATCACCTTATTAAAGACATTTCTGTAGTTTACTCTCTGTTCACTGCCTAGTGGGTTGTTTTCTGAAATAGAGATCCCATTGTCACTAATGTTTCCCATTGTGCTAGACACATTAACAGTAGTCCCTTGAACAGACATGGTCTCTTATGTGATGCCGTGATACTTCTTTAGACATCTTCCAATATATAAATATTTTCTTAGTGCTCAGCAGATCAGGCACTCTGCATGAAAATGATAGGAAATACCTTTCATCTAAGACATTGCTCAGCTGTTCTTGAAACCCTGAGTAGTCTTCCCAAAGGAATGGAGCTAGCGTTCCTAAGTTTCTATTTGAGTTTTGTGCCCAGAACTTCTGCTGGCATGCCCATAGTACACGAAATTTCCTGGCCATGAGTTTAAAAATGTGGTTGACTAGAATGTGACGTAAGACATGGAGATTGACTGTAGTGTCTTAAGCGGAAGGAATGACACACTCCTGCAAGACACTCAAGATTGCAGAAAACCAGACAGATGGTTAACGACTGAGATGATGCAGTGCTGGGTGACCACACCCCAGGTACACAGACAGGACTGACACTGAGTTCGAGTTATGGGCTTGAAGGGAGAGGCTGCCCTTTTTAACACTGTTTTATTGGATGAACTTCACTGGTGCTTAGGTAGAGGCTAAAGTCGAGACAGATAATAGCCCTTGAGTCTTAACCCTTTAGAAACCAGCTTTCCTTCTCTGTTCCCAATACTCGAACTGTATTCAGTTTGGCCTTGCACTGTAGTCTAAAGGATTAGAAAAGGAATTCTAAATTAAAGCTCCAGGAATCAACTTGTATCAGTATTAGCAATAAAATAATAAAGCCAGAGAACAGGCATCTTCCTTCCCAGTTCTGTGTGTGTGTGTGTATTTGTTTTACTTCTTTTGTAACTTTTCCACTTAGAAATAATATTGGCCTCTTTTCTTGCAGACTCGCTCTTTACTGAGTGTGTTTGAGGAAGATGCCGGCACTCTCACAGATTATACCAACCAGCTGCTTCAAGCGATGCAGCGCGTCTATGGAGCCCAGGTATCCTCGTGCCCACTCACCTGGAGAGGAACAGAGTAGGAGCCCTCTGCCCTCACCTTGAACTTCTCTCAGGAGGTCAAGAGATTTGAGTCAGAACACCCCCCTTTAAATTTTTGAAATAAAATCACAATTGTTTTTCTCTTCTCTTCATCTCAAAAAACTAAGGACAGTTTGCTTTCATAGCCTAAGAAAGAGGATAATTTTCCTGTAACTAGTAGAACCAGTAGAAAGGTACCACATCACTGCTTTTTAATAAAAAAAAAAGGAATGCACTCCCAAAGGGAAACATTTGAGTCTCCTCTTCCTACTTGTGAATGAGTGGGTTCAGTATTCTGAGGCATGGCTCTTTTCTTTCTCATAAATATCAGTCTTAGATGTCAGTGCAGGCGCATAGAGATGTTTTTTCAAGTGCTTCCTCTGAAAAGATTTGAGTCACAGTTCTAGAACAGTTGGGTGGTTCTTTGTTTTGAGGAACAAGTATCTTTATCTTGCAAAACCATGGAAAATAAATTGCTGAGTAGCAAAAGTGAATCTTTTTAAGATCAAGAATTGCCTATGTATGTTACTTGCTAGGATAAAACTTGAGAGTTACTTAAAAGTAAAATTTGTTACCTTACACATCAAAATATTATGGCAACCGGTTTCATTATTAATTCCTTGCTGACTTAAATCTGTCTGTGTTACTGTTTCTTTTTCTCACCTATGATCTCTAAATACCACATTCAGTGTATAATAGTGTATATTAGTAGTCATGTGTAGTCATTTATCATTACATACTTACTCTTCATATATAATCACTTATTATCATTGTTTTATTAATCATTCGTTCATATCATATATGGGAAAAAGACTCAGTCCTTGCCATTAGGGAGCTTACAGCTGGGTTGGGAGACAAGACAGTTAGCAAAGAGTGTAGAGGTGCTGGGAGAGAAAGGGTGCCTAACCCGGAGGATTGTGCTGGACACCCAAAAGGAGGATGATTGTGACGGTTGAAATTTATTGACTACTTCTTAAGGTCCAGGCACAGTTTCAGAGGCTTTTACCTGTAATCATTTCATTTAAATTCACTCACAACTCTGTGAGGTGAGTGTTGTTACTGTTTTCTTCATTTTCTAGGTCAGGAGATTTAAGGATTCTCATATGAGTGACTTCCCAAGTCCACCCTGTTAATACATGGCAGAGCAAGTCAGCCTGAAGCCAAAGCCCAGACTCTTAACTACTACACATAAGAGTGGTAGCCTGAGCTAGGGCAGTGGCAACAGGAAGAGGCAGATTGGTGACTGACTGAATGTGAAGGGGTCAGGTCAGTGAAGAATGAATCAAGAATGAAGCCCAGGTCTCTGACTTGAACGACAGGGTGCATAGTTGGGAGAGCACAGGAAGAGGAGCTGGATGTTTGTGGGGGTGTGTGTGAGTGTGTGTGTGGATGTGTGTGTGTGTGACAGTGACAGGAATGGCAGAGACGCCAATCTTAATTCTTGAAAGGCTGAGGTGTCCATGGACATCAAAGTGGGGAAAGAGATCATGTTGAAAGTTCAGATCCAGAGTTCAGGCTAGAGATAGAGATTTGCAAACTACTATATTATAAAAGTGTTACTTATTAATTGGAACTAATTTTAGTGACCAGAAGAATCACACAGTTATTTGTGGTTTTGTTTCTGAGGTAAAGCACTCAGAAACTAGGAGACCTACTTCGTCAGTTTTTCAAAAACCCTATTTATTTCGATTACATTTTTTGTATTTTTTTCCTGAATATTCAGAATTTAAGGGAATAGAAAATTTTTTTACTGAAATTTGCTTGCTCTTCAGGAATTTGAATATTGTTGTCAAATGATTGGTCTCCTGTTTAAGGTTTAAGAGTCCCAAGACTTAAGGGACTACAACTCCGCCACTCCCAAGAGTCTCTGCTCTGCCTCTCCGTGTCTGTCAGAATCATTTACTTGGAGATGTCCAGACACTCTCTTATGTGTTTTTTTTTTTTGAGCCCAGAAAACTGCATTTTGCCAAAATTAAGTGGATCTTGCATTCCAAGAGCTGTAACCAGCTCTCAGTTCACACCACATGATCATCACATGGGCTTTTGTGCTGGCAGAAACCCTTCCTTCTGCCTCGGCGTTTCCTGTGGCAGAAGCTTAGCAGGAACGTCTGGCTAATGCTGCCAGCTCAGGGACGGATTCTGGCAGTGTCCGGTGGCACTCAGATTGGCTGAGGTCAGGGCTAGTTGGGTCAGGGCTAGTTGTTTTTCAGGTTTATTTGAACATGTTTTGTTTCTTTTTAATTAAAAAGAAAACTTTTCTAACTCCTCTTTGATCCCTTTGTTTATGTCCATGTATGTGGTTGGGCAGAAAGAGAGAAAGAAAGGGAGGGAGAAAGAGAAAGAGGTGCCAATATTTTCATTCAGCGTTTCCCCTTAGGTTATGTTTTCTTGGTTTTATTTAACATTCTTCCTTAAATATTTTACACCTAGACCTGTTCAATTATATTAATAGAGTTTTGTAATTTCATTTTAAAATACAGGTGCTTAGCAAGATGTTTTTCATTATTACATTTTTCAAACCAGGTTAATGCTGTTAATAAATGATAAATGTTCATAAAAGATATTTTAAATCAAGCCGCATGGTAATTTTCTGGATTCTGATACAGTGAACTTGCCCATTTGGGCCTTAGTTTTAGAAAGAGGAAGAGTGAAAAAAAACTAGAGGAAAGTTCTGTGAGCAGTTTTGCTGATATTGGCTGGTTTGGGGAAAGTCTGTAATTTTATTTGTCTTAAGCAGTAGAATGAAGCTGTGGGCTCTAAGCTGTTTTCAGCATTTTGCAGCAGTGCCTGGATGGCCTGTGGCTTCCTAAGTGTCAGACACGCCATTGCACACGCAGGAGCTGCGTACTCCATCGTGGGTCATCTGAACAAAAGAATTCGTCTCCTGTAGCAGAGATGATTTACATACTTAGGAATCTCTGCTGTCTTTCAGACTATTGACTAAGTAAGTTTAAAACTTACATAGTGTTTAAATATATGCATGAGTATACATATTCAGTAAAAATCTGCCCAAGTTTTGCATTTAATATATTTGTTTTGATTTTGTATATCTGCTGTACTTTTGTTTCTTTCCTAGAAAGGTTAAGGTTTTTAAAAAATCTTTAAAAAATGGATTTATTAGGATCTGGAAAGTTTACTTTGGTAATACTACTTCTCTCAGACACTGTACTGAGGAAACAGGGGAAGGTCAAATGATGTTCCTAGCAGTGTTAGTGAAACCTGGCATCTTCTAGAACCGTCTTTCTCCTCCAACAGATGACACGCCTCTGTAGTTGGTGCCTTCAGTCTGGATGGATTTCTTCGTTTGTTCTGGTGTGGTTTTTTTTTTTTTTTTTAATTACGTTCTGGATGGAATTTTTTGACGTGAGAACCATGGTTCAGGCTCTTTCCCTTTCCTTCAGCAAAACTGGCTTGCTTAAACATGGTCTCATCTCTGCAGCTGTTCCTTTTTTATTTACCTTTTTTTGTTAAATTTTTTTCTACAACTTTAAAACACACCCTGCAGCATATGGGATCTTAATTCCCCGAACAGGGATCGAACCCATACCCCTTGCATTGGAAGGTCGAGTCTTAACCACTGGACCACCAGGAACGTCCCTTTGCAGCTGTTCTTAAACAGACCTTTTGAAGTGCAGAACTCCTGATCCTAAAATGTAAAAGTCCACACTGGAGTTGGGAATCATATCTTTCAAATTGGGCTTAGACAGCGGGAGGGGATAGGAGTAAAGTACTTTGCAAGATATGCATACATTTGTTATTATAAAGAGGAAAATACTTTTTAGAAATGATGAGATATATATATATATAGATATCAAGCTAAATAAGTCAGTGTTCCTCTTGCGAAACAGAGTAGTGGGCATCCAGGAGTGTGAGCTTTTAATGGGGGAGAGAGAAGGATTTGGAAGGCGTAGAGGATCAGAACTGTGTATTTTAATAATAAAAATAGTATGAGACACATAAATGTACCACACACTTGGCGAGACACCTCTTGTGTATAATTTCATTTAGCTTTCACAGTAAAGGAGAGGTGTTTTTATAGTAGGTGTTTACAGGCAGGGAAACTAAGAGAGCTTATGCAGCTTGCCTGTGATCATACAGCTGATGAGAGTCAGGATCAGAATTTGAACTCAGGTCTTTGACTCTAAAACTTTATTGCACTGTCACTCTACACCGCCACACTGTACTCTCTTGACATACTGGTCTCTGGAAATGTCAGCCGAGGCTAAGGAAGTGGGAGTCTTCAGCAGTTGTTCTTGTCATCACAGAACAACCCTGCTTAGCAGCCTAGCAGCTTTGTGGTGTGTTAAAGGTGGGAGCCAGCTCCTTTTTGTGTCCCAGGGAAACTCCCCTTGTTTAATTGGGTTTTATTCATAATGGTTTCAATCAGTGCATTTTAACAGCTCTCAAAAACAGTCACATTGAGGTTCGTATGACAGGGACAGAGGAATATGTGTAGCTCAAGGCTGAGGTACGGGAGCCCCTGAGTGGTTCCTGGAAGCAGCCTCAGAGACCTGGGTTTTTGCACTGGGTTTGCATATGGAATCTACAGCCTTCCCTCATGCCAACATTGAAGGCTTTCAGATTGGTAGAGATTATTCTGGGCCAGGCTCATTCCTTAGGTACGAGGTTAAGTGTGTGACCTTAGATGTATCAGCTCTGGGTTCCAGTCTTGGCCACTTGCTGGGTGACCTTGAGCAGGTCACTTGATTGCCTGGGTTTCCTTATCAGTTAAACAGAGGTCATATTAATAGTAATAACCACCTCATAGGTTGTTGTGAGGGTTAATGGAGCTAATACCTGTAAAGTATAAGATCAGTCCTTGGCAGGAGGTGCTCACCGTTAACATAACCACCTTCTAAGCCTTAGAATAATCATAGTTATGATAGCACTGTACCCTGGGTCCACTGGTTGGGTTAAATAGAACTTGGTCCTGTGATCTTGACTTTCCTCAAGGGGCAGTGTAGCTGCGTTCTGATTCCTCACTGCATCGTTGATGTTTGCTCCTCATTCTAGACTCCGTCCCCCGCTGGCTGCACAGGCCGCTTAGTGCCTGATTCCCAGCCCCTGTCCACCCTCCCTCCCGGGCAGCACCCGATGCTGGTACCAGCGGCCCCTGCACAACTAACTGTCTTTGGTCCCTGTGACGGTGTCTCTCCCGAGTCTCTGCCCACCATTCTTGATTGTTTTCTTGTCCTGGCACCCTTTGCTGCCTGCCCCTTAAGTCTAACTCCACAGGAAGCCTTCTCTGGTTAGTCTCTACCAGCTTGCTGGGCAAGGTCACTGCAGCACAGCCTGGCCATTTCAGAATCTATTTCTAGCCCTCATCTCTAGGTCCTTATTCCAAATGACTTTTGCCTCTTGTCACTATGGAGAGTGAGTTTTCTGCTCTTACCTGTGCTACTGCAGCACCATCCTAAGCAGTTTCCCTGTGGTCAGGGGATTGTCTTTCGCTCTTCTGTCCATTCTTTACCCTCAAGCTACCACATCCAAACCTTCCCTGTCTTTAGATGCTTCTGTGGCTCCCTGATGAAACCCTCAGTATGGCACGCAGAGCTCTTTGTGCGCTGAGTCTCAGCCTGCTCCTCTAGTCTCGTCTTCAGCTGGCCCGGTGTGCCAGGCCCTGCATACATCTCGAGACTGCTGTGCTGTTCCTGCTGCCCGGAATCCCCAGGGGCCCCTTGTCCTGGCAAATGGCCTTCCCAGCAGGTGACTTTTAAGGCTGACTTCAGATCCGAGGTATCTGACGCCTTTCCTGTGTTCCTTTTCTCCCTTCTCACCAAAGCACCCAGACGCCCTGCGCTCTTGTGGGTCAGAGCTCTGATGGACAGTGTGTGGGATTTTTTGCCTCTCTGTACACTGTGAGCTCCGAGAGCAGATTTTCTTTGTCTCCAGTGCCCAGCACCTTGCCTGGCCTCATTCACTATTTGATAACTAGGTGTTAAATGAAGGACTGACGAGAATGTCGCGTACCCTCACTGTGTGCTTGATTGTCCCTCCAGATCTGTGCCCCGCCATCAGCACCTTAGCTTGGGGACTGCCATCGTGGGTCATCCGGTCTAGGGTCCAGCAGTCTTGGACTCCTCCCCCATTCACTCAAGCCTGATGTTTTTGCCTCAGTGATAGCAGGCAGATCTCTGCTACCTTCTCTACTTTCTGGCTTGGCGTCAGCCTTTTCTCTCTCACTCAACTTCAAATGGTCTCCTGACCCTCATGTCATCCTCTTTCTCCCTTCAAGGTTTCTTTTGCAACACAGCCACTTAAGGAATTCTGCTCACATCTGACCTTGTTATTCTCCTGCCCAGGTTCCTCAGGGCTTCCCTGGTACCTGCAGAGTATTGTTGGAGTCCTCAGCAGGTACCCCTCAGGACCTGCCCCAGTCAGGGCTCTCTAACCTTTCTCTTTGCCACGCTCCAGCCTGGGCTCCTGATCCCATCAGCTTGGGGTAGTGCTGTGATGAATGAGACTCTCAACCGCTTGACTTCAGGCAACGCTTCTGGCCAAGTGTTTGGTGGAGATCACAGCAGTGCCTACACTGTGACGGTGACCCTAGTGGGTTTCCTCTGCCCCCGCTCCCGGCCTCTCCTTCCCGGTCCCGGGCCTTCAGGCGGTTTCAGGTGACAGTTGCAGTTGGTGAGTGCTCCACGCCACCATGAGGTAAACAGTTCTTTGTCCAAATCTCAGTTTTCCTTCTGGCTTTGTCAACCACTGGTCTTTCTGCTTGGCACCAGCCTTGCGAAGTGATGTTGTTTAAAATAGAACATTCTGTCAGTAAACCCTTCTTCAGGTTCTCTCTCTTAAGGATTCTTATGACACATCTGATAGAGTAGATGGTAACCAGAGAGCTATTCCAGAGCGCTGAAGGACTCTACTCCCAGAACTCCATTATTCATAGAGTCTACATTTTAGACCACTGCTTTTGCTGAACTACAGCTAGAAAAATACAGAATTTATGCTGATATTTATAGGCCCTACGAGGCCTGCCCATGGAGTACGACTAAGTACAGTTTTGGACTTTGGATAGGAATAGTATCGGGTTAGCCAAAAAGTTCATTCGGGTTTTATAAATGAACTTTTTGGCCAACCCAATGTATTGTTAAGAACTTGCACTTTAGATTTTGAGTCTGACAGATCTGAGTTGAGTTGTTGCCATTCTGGTTACTAATTGTGTAGTTTATTATAGAAGAACCTTTCTCCTCATTTGTATGAGAGTAAGAATATGCTGTACATTGTAAGTGCCTTATAAGGATTAAATGTGATGATATATAAACAGTGCTTAACAGCAATTCAGGTACCTAGAAAAGACTCAGTAAATATTAGCAGCTACTTTTATTATTGTTACTACTAATATTTACTCTTAACTCAAGTTCCAGTTTTACAGGTCTTATTGCAGAGATAATTAGGCAGGCTTACCTCACAGGGTGTGGATTAATTAATTGATGTTGGTAAAGCATTTCATGAAACCTTTGTGTACAATACATTAAGTATGAGTTAAGATTAAAGTTGGTCTAGTTTAAAAAGACTTCACATCATGTGCTCTGTCCAGGGGAGTTTCATTTCTTTTCAGGGCAGGTGACAGGCCATTTTGTAACATGTATTGTTTTTGTCTTTGGTGGAGTCATGCTTGTAGAACAGAATCTTGGTGCCTGGAATCACACACATCTGAAATACACAGGATTTTCAGAAACTATTTCTAGTAGAGACCTGGCAGAGGCCACTGTACACAGGAGTTTTGGAAGCAGTTGTGTGTGTTGTTTGCTCTGCCCCTTCTCCCTGAGCCTCAGTGGAGTTGTGCACATAGCACATGAGCACCCCCTCCCCACGAACCCCCCCTCCCCCGTAGGCCTGGGCACAGTCGGGTGCCAGCAGCTCCCTGGCAGCTATCTCCACTACATGTGAGGGTGCTTGCCAGGACCCTCTAAAGCCGAGCAGGATTCAAGCAGCCTGTGGCCCTTGCTTGTTATGAAAGCAAGGAGTGTGGTTATCATGTTGATTGGTCTCTAAGGAGGCAGATGTGGGGCAGTAATATTTTAGACTTAGCTAAAATAAAGAAAAGAATGGACTAGAAGAGCAGAATCTGTTCCTGACTCTGAAGAGTTGTAGCTTCATGGAGAGCCTCCTGAGGGAGGTGAGGCAGAGGACAATCTTGTGAGACATTTACTGTCTAAACAGGACCAGCACCTTATGGCCCTTGGACTGGGCTCTTATTTTTGTAAATAAAGTTGGAACAAAGCCACACTTATTTGCCCATGAATTACTTATGGCTGCTTTTGTGTCATGACAGAGACCATCCATCCAATAAGTCAAAAATAATTGCTATCTGGCCTTTTATAGGAAAAGTGTGTCATCTCTAGCCCAAAGTAGTGGTCTTCTCAGGTCTCTTCTCTTAGCAGGACTTAGGATCTTAAGAGCGTGGGTTTTAGACTCAGACAGACCTGGATGCACATCCCAGTCCTGCTACTAACTAGCTATGTGACCTTGGGCAGATGGCCTAATGTCTCTGTGCCTCCATTTCTTCTGTAAAATCAAGTTAATAGTTAGGACCTGCCTTACAGGATTGTCAGAATGAAATGACACAATGCCAAGAATGCACTTAGTGTGGTATCTGGCTTGAATTAAGTGCTCTGTAAATGCTCACTGCTATGGTTAGGATGATTCTGTGGGTCTGCAAATCATAGTCTCCATTGTGCTGTCTGGGGTGACTTGAGCAGGTCCATATCAGACCCACTGCCATGAACTCAAAGAAGAGGAGTAGGGGGTTTTCTGATACAGCAGAGTAGCAGCTCAGTGAATGGGCTGAGACCCTTGTTCCCCTGCACCCCAATTGTCAGAACAGCACTGCTGAAGATGGTCCGCAGACTGTCTCCTGGCTGACTGCATCATCCGTGTCCACTCTGTATTCTGTTCCCCCCTTGTTTGTGATGTTGCCTTATACGATTAGAAAGTATTTTTGTCCTTACGCTGTGATCCCAGGTATTGTTTAAAAACTTGAAATTTAGATGAGTCCTCCAACCCTGTTTGTTCCTCCATTCATTAAGCACTTGTGGAGTGCTTCTCTGTGTTAAGAACAGTTGCACACTCCTGTCTAGAGCCAGGACACAGGGCTTTTGGATTTGTTCCTTTGCCTCCCTCTTGGCTACATGACTGCCAGCTCTAGTTTGTTTTCAAAGTAGTGGCACCCCAGTAGGATGCCAAAGCTAGGAATTTTCATTATGTTTGCCTGACTTCATCCTGGGGGAGAAGAGAGCATACCATGTTTCAGGGTCTATTGGCTGTTTCTTAGGACAGATGAAGGAAATTGGGGAACAGGTTGACCAGTTATCTGCAAAGAAGGCCAAAAAACCATAGGATTGGGCTCTGATGGATCTTGCAAAGGAGGCCCATGAAAAATAAAACAAGCCCCGGCAGAACTCAGGCTTTCACCCCTAAGGCACAGCAAACCCAGGAGAATTCGAACAGCAGTGGAGGTCAAGGCTGGCCAGTACCCTCCTCTCGTCTGGCACCATTCCTCTCTTAGGAGTATACCTCAAACCTAAAGAGAAGCCTTCACTGAGCTATAGAAATGTAAGACACGTTTTCTAGGCCGGATGTGTTGATGGTGGGAGGATAGTGGTAGACAGGTGCTGTGTAGCCAGGGATTAGAGGGAGAAATACAACAAGATGAAAGTGGTCCATGTCTGTCAGTGAAAAACAGGACAAAAGGGACCTTCCCAGGCATTGTAGCTGTGCTTCGGAATTACCATCCATCATTGGTAACACATGGATAACACTGACCTAGTGCTGTACTTTGGTAGAATCCGACTATGTGTCATGTCGTAATGTTGCTTACAGCTGGGCCACAGAGTCCTGCAAGCCCTCACTCTGCCTGCCTTGCCAGGCTTGTCTCACTTCTACTCCCTGTACCCCAAGCTCCAGCTACACCCCACTTTATAGCTTTTCAAACATGCTGGGTGCTTTTCTACATGCCCATCCCTCCTGGAAAGCCCATCCCTGTGGCCAGTTCCTGGTCTTTCTCCAGGGGTCTGTCTGCTTAAAACATCTCTTCATTAGAGACCATCCAGCTCCTCCAATCAGAGCCTCCTAATGCACCCAGTCTTTCCTCTGTGGGTCTCATCATGCTTGTAACTAGTTTTTAATGTGTATTTCCCCAATAAACCCTGTGAGGGCAGGGACCAAACCTTGGTTGGGTGTTTGGCACATTTTAGTGGTTTACTACATTTGTTTACTGACTGAATGACCAGAAGGAGCACTGATTTATAAATGGTGGGTATGAGAAAAGCTTTTTTAAAAAAAAAAAATTTTTTTTTCTGTTTTGGTCTTGTTTTTCAAATAATTTCTGAACAAAGTATTTTATTATTTTATAGATACGTATTACGTTTAAGGGATTCTCTGAGGTGGCATTATTTTCAGTGAGTGTGTGTGCGCTGGACAAATCTTACTTTTCTCTTTTCCCTACAGAATGAAATGTGCCTGGCTACTCAACAGCTTTCTAAGCAACTGCTGGCATATGAAAAACAGGTGACTTGATACATATGTGGCATATGTCTTAAGAGTGTCCTAGGTGGAGTTCTTACAAAGGAATTTTCTAGGGGCATCCTTTAGAGACCTTCCTTCTTTCCTTTGTTTTTTTCCATAGGCCAGTTCCATTTTTTTCTTGTTCTTGCCTTTTCTTATCCACTGATAAATTCTAATGATTATCCAAAAGTCTATATATTCTTATGTACGTATTCTTAAAATTAGCTTACAAATGTAATCAACTGCCCTGAGGGTTTGTATTTTTTGAGGGACTACAAGTGCATCAACACTAAGAATTCCAGGCAAGAAACTGAAAGATACCATTCTATCTGTGCCGAAGGGTGATGACCAACAACGGGATAGCCTGGGAAGGGCAGGTGACGGCGTGGCTGGGGCCGAACAAGGGAGAGCTCTGGTTCTCTGCAGTCAGACACTCTGACATCATGTGCTCTTGGGAGGAGAGGAAGTCGATGTGGAGGGCAGTATCTTGTGGGATGATGCTATAGTGCTGAATCCCCTGGCATTCAGCTAACACCTGGCACTTTTTTTCTTTGGTCTTAGAATTTTGCTCTTGGCAAAGGCGATGAAGAGGTCATTTCTACACTCCACTATTTTTCCAAAGTGGTGGATGAGGTAAGATGGCAACATGGCAATTTTTTTGTTGATTGAAGGATAAAGGTTTTACAGAATTGTGTTGGTTTCTGCCAAACATCAATATGAATCAGCCATAGGTATACATAGCAAATTTTTATTTGATTCTTTTTTCAAACTTTCTTTCCTCTTTATTTCACCCTACTTTTTATTTTTAGGTATATATTTAAATATCTGAGAAGGTATCTCAACTTTATCTTCCGAGGCTCATTTCATAAATGAGATTTGTATGCGGTTATGTTTGATTTTGGCTTGAGGGGAGAGGCCTTGGTATACATAAGCAATAGTTTGAAAGAAAGACTTCTAAGAATTCAGTTTCCTAAGGAGGAAGAATTACTGTCTTAGGGCTGCTGTAATAAAGTTACACATAGGTGGTCCGAAACAATGGACATGTATTCTCTCACAGTTCTGGAGGCCACAAGTATGAAATCAAGTTGTTGGCAGGGCCACGTTCCCTCCAGGGGAGAATCTGTCCTGGCTTCTCCCAACTTCTGGTGACTCTGGGTGTTCCTTGACTTGTGGCAGCATCACCCCAGTCTCCACCCCTGACTTCACGTGGCCGTCTCTCCTCACCCTACCACCATTTGTTTTCTTCATGTCTCTGTCTTATTTTCTTATTAGAACGCTTGTCAGTGGATTTAGGGCACACCTGGATAACCCAGAGTGATCTTATTTTGAGATCCTTTATTGTATCTGCAAAGATCCTTTTCCCTAAAATTCCCGCAGTATAGACATAACTTTGTGGGGAGTGTGAGTCAACCCACTACAGAGAGATTCTGACAACTGTTCGTATGGCTCTGTTGTATAATATATCTGGAATATTTGTGAAAAGCAGGTATTGGTATAGGAAAAGTGCCTAAATCCTACTTGTAAAAACTTAAGAGCTTAGGTGCTGCGGGTGCTGGGCAGCACCCTCTGCCAAATTAGATGAGCGTAAACGACTTCATTTTTCAAGGCGTTTGTGGTACTTACAATAGAATATCTTCAGAGAATAAGCAAACAAGACAGTTACAGGTGCCATTTCACGGTGCCACTGTTGATACGAAGGTGACACTGTCTTCAGTTTAAAGAACGAGAAACTAACGTTCACATAAATTTGTGCCAGTTCATTCAGTTCACCAAGTCAATATTCATTCAACAAATACTGACCACCTGCTATTTAGCAGATGCAGTTCGAGGCACTAGGGATGTAGATACAAACTGTCCAGTTGGTAGTGAGCTTTGTCCTCTGTTCCACTGCTGGGGCTCTGTATAATAATATGGATGCATGTCTAGTCCAGAAGAGGAGGAAGATGAATGGAAAATGGAATTAGAGAAGAGCAACAAGTAATTTTGTTGAAGGTGAGAAGAATTTTTCTTAATTAACAGTAAATGAATAACCCAGGGGGAGAAGCAGTAGTCTGCACTCACTGAAGTTATGTTTTCTTGACCAAAAGAGAGTTGCTAAGGAAATGTGGTTATTTGTCGAAACCCTAAATTAGGATTTCTACTTTAAGATCTTTACTCATAACTGTATTTTCCTGGGCAGGAATAATGATTCCTTTTTTTTTTTTTTTTTTAAATGAATTGATTTTTATTGAAACATAGTTGATTTTTCAGTGTTAGTTGCTGGTATGCAGCAAAGTGATTCAGATATATATTTTTTCTTCCGTATTCCTTTCCGTTATAGTTTCTTACACAATATTGAATATAGTTCCCTGTGCTTCTATAGTAGGACCTTGTTGTTTATTTTATATGTAGCAGTTTATATCTGCTAATCTCAAACTCCTAGCTTATTCTGCCACACCTTTTCCTCTTTGGTAACTTTAAGTTTGCTTTCTATGTCTGTGAGTCTGTTTCTGTTTTGTAAATAAGCTCATTTGTGTCATATTTTAAATTGCGTGCATAAGTGATGCTGTGTCATTTCCATAGTAGCTGCACTGGTTTACATTCCCACCACCAGTATAGGAGCCTTCTCTCTTCTCCACACCCTCTTCAGCATTTATTATACCTCATTATAGTTCTCATTTGCATCTCTCTAACTGTTAGTGATGTTGAGCATCTTTTCATGAACTTATTGGCCAGTGATGATTCTTTCAGTGGGGAATGATCATTCCAAAAGGATGGAAGCTTGGAGGTGTGATTTTTATAGGCAGTATCATAGCTTTCTGGAAACTTAGCACTGTGACTTTTCACACAAGCCTCTTGATGTCAAGACTTAAGCCAGTGAAAGCAGTTAACTCAGGTGGGAAGTGGAGAGTAACTTTTGAGGTAGTTTTCTCTACCTGGGTCTATATCAGATTGACAATTTTTCAAAAGAAGTAATTTGACTCAGAAATTGAAAAATCCAACTAAAAGTAGAGATTTATGTCACTTATATTTAATAGGATATGTTGGATTCAGATCTTTGATGTTATAGGCATATAGAGATTTTTATCCTTGATGATTTCACCAAAAGCAAGGTTTTTAGATTACTTATTTTTAGTGCATCTGAGACAGGGAATTTTTGACATTATTGATTCCATTGCCCAGTGTGTGTCAGGCCCTCTGCTCTGAGTGTAACTTATTCACGTTATTGTTTTATCCTCAAAAGAGTCATGTAAGGAACATGCTGTGATGCCCATTTTCTGTGTGATGATACTGAAGTGCCAAGAGATGGTCTGTGCTCTTTGCACACTTCTCAGCAGAGGTGGTATGTTTGGAAGTGATTATCCCTTACCTCCCAAAGCCCCAAAGTAAAGAGTTGGTGACACAGATCCCTTGATCCTTAAGAAGAAATTAGGAAGAAAATGAATAGTTCAGAAATTTGCCATTCCTGAGGTATATAACCTTTGGAAAGAAAACCATTTAACCTCTCTGTGTTTTGGTTTTTTTCATCTGTAAATGACAGAAGCAGGATAGTCCACTTAACCAAGCTATTATAAAGATTAAATTAAATAATTAGAGCATTCGATGCAGAGGCAGTTCATTGAATTCGTCTAATTAACTGTTAGTTTAAAAAAAAAAGGTACATTTCTTATTGCAGTTATTCAGGAAAAGTAGTTAACACATTCTGTGCTAATGCATTTTTTGGCATGGCTGTCTTCATGTGTTCCTCCACAGGGAGAAAAAAAAACAACTGCGATTCTTTGGCTTGATTGAAAGATAAGGGGAACATTGACTGGCCAGCTGCTCCCTTGCCTGACAGATGGTTGACCTTAGGCCAGTTTTTAATCTTGTCAGAGCAGCCTCTGCAAGCACCACCCTGAAGGACCAGATCTGTTGGGAGATCTGTGTGCAAAAGGGGGATGCGGGCATGTGACTGATCGGTGCTGAAAGAAACTTCACCTAACATTTACCCAAAAAACAGTCGCTGGGTGATTTCTCCTTATACACCCAACAGGAATCCCAGAGCATCCTCATAGTATCTGGAAGTCTGGGCCTTCCAGTGTTCATTACCAACTACCACACGTTAAATGTTTCAGCCACTTTGTGAGCGTGAAAGACAAACTGTATCCCAGACAATATTTTGAAAAGAGCGTGAATTTTAGATCCCAGTAGCCAGGAATTAACATTGTAGCTGTTCCACTTATTTGCTCTCTAGATTTAGAGATTTATTTGCCCACCTATAAAACTGAGGATAATAAATAATACCCATCTGACAGAGTAGATGGGAACTAAGTGATATAAAAGCACAGAAAGCGGGCGCACAAAGTGGTGCGTGAGGTGCTCCAAAGTGTTAGTGCTGGTGGTGATGATTTTTATTTCTCCTAGACCCTTTACGAGGACAGGAGTTAGTAAGGCCTTGTGATGGAAGAGAGGAAAGAATCAAGAGCTGTGGAAATTATCTGGTGAGGAGGAGCATATCTGAATATAGCCTTCTTGCTCCTGGAAAGGTCTGCAATCTGGCTGGGTTGTCTCCGCAGGGAGCTTTCTCTCTCCATGGCAATTCCCAGGTCCCGAGTGCCTATACTTGCAGGGTTCCCAGCAGGCCAGTCTTTAAGGTATGACCTCAGCCCCGTCTGAGAGAGCACGCGCACGCACAGGCCTGGCAGAGTGCTCACCTTACTGCCCACACATCAGAGCGTTCTCCTTCTCCTTCTCTGGATGTGTGCATGTGGCTCACATCCAGAACACAGAGCCAGAATTTGCCCAGTAAGCAAACAATAACCATGGGCTCAGAAATTCCTTTGCTGCTGCTGCTGCTGCTGCTAAGTCGCTTCAGCTGTGTCCAACTCTGTGCGACCCCATAGACGGCAGCCCACCAGGCTCCCCCATCCCTGGGATTCTCCAGGCAAGAACACTGGAGTGGGTTGCCATTTCCTTCTCCAATCAGAAATTCCTTTAGCAAACTTAAATGGTGCACTGGTCAGTTAGAACCTTGCCTTTAGTTTTTAATACCTCTTAGCCTCTGACATTTACTGCTTTATGAAGGGTAATTTATTTGCTAAGAAGTCTAACTGAGCTCTTTAACCACATGGAAGTGTTCAGTGTGATCACTCGGTGAAATAAGACAATGTCAGAAATAGTAGGTATAATTTTCTTCAATAGATTTCTCTTTCTTTCAGCTTAATGTTCTCCATACAGAGCTGGCTAAACAGTTGGCAGACACAATGGTTCTACCAATTATACAATTTCGAGAAAAGGATCTTACAGGTAAAGTGTTTGAGTTCAGTGCATATACTTTCAGAATATTAATTCTTTAAGTATTTTTTTTCCTGAAACTATTTCTTTAAGTGTGTGGATTATTGAGAAGTACCCTCTTTTTCAGCTTTTATTAAATCCTCACAGTGTTCTTGGCTCACCTAAAGGAAGTCAAAGGCTAATAAGAAAATAGAGTTGGAAACAATTGTAATGTGACAAGGGCAGCTTGATAGAGCTGTACAGGGAACAGAAACAGCACACAGGCATTATTATTACCCTTTTGAAGGTAAGGTGCCAAAGAAGGCTTCCTAGAGAAGAAGATCTCTGAGCTGAGTTTTGATAAATAAATGTTTACCAAGTAGACAGAGTTAACAAGGCTCATATTACAGGTTGCTGTTGATCAGTCGCTAAGTCATGTCCAGTGTTTGTGACCCCATGGACTGCAGCATGCCAGGCTTCCGTGTCCTTCACTATCTCCCGGAGTTTGCCCAGACTCATGTTGGGGGCATTTGTAAAGGCATGCAGTTCTTGTGAGCCATGAATACTTTGGAATGTAAGTGGAAAGCTTCAGGAGGAAAGTTCAAAGTGGGGACCATGCAGTATGTGTGCTCGATTCTGGGATATAGCTGTGAACAACAGTGGAGCTCACATTTAGTGGGAGGGAGTACATGTGACTAGTTCAGAGAGCCTAGTTGCCTTTTTGGGTTAATTTTGGTTCTTCAACTAAAATAAAACTTTAGAATAATTTTAAATCATTTGAAATGAAGGTAGTGAAAAAATAATCTTGAAAAAGCTTAATTGATATTACTTTTGGGAATGTGGATTTTCTAGTCCTTTTGTCCATTTTTATTTCATTGAAAATATTCATTGCTCAGAGAGTAAAGAATTGTATTTTCTACAACACCAATATAAAAAATTGCAGAACAGAAAGTCTGAACCTGAGTACTGAAAGATCTGTTGTTCAGGATAGTACTTCCTCTTTAAAAATACAGCACCTTAAAGTTTTTTTAGGCAGAAAAGATGCCATTCATGGAAGGCCAAATCGTAAACATAAAGCTTTCTTCCCCCTCGCTTTGAGATCCCCTGTGATCATGTCACCTGAGGCCAACAGAGAAACGGCAGAAGTGGCATAAACTCCACCCAAGGGCAGTTTGACAGCAGTAACACTTGATAAATAAAAAATAATACATAATATGTCAGCTTGTATGAAGAGAAACCTCGATTGAGCAGACTTTTGTATGTTTTTCAGTGTTGCTCATCTATAATCGCATGTAAATCCCAGACCTAAATACAGTCCTGTCCTGTGCTGTTTATCCAGTGGTAACTGAAAACTTCATTGAGTGCATTTTAAAAAAAGATTTTCTCTAAATGAAAATATTAGAAACATGTAGGGGTGTCATTTAAAAAATGAACTCTTAAGTCTTTTGGAGACAGAAGAATCCCCCCTGACGACTTGTATGGTCAGACTGATGTTTCTCAGGTTTGTTGGTGGGAACCTCAGCTTGAGAATGCTCTGCAGCCTTGATGACGTCGCCCTTGTTAGTCCAGAGGGCTCAGCTTGTGGAATAGTAGTATTTACCAGGATGATAATTTTTTTTTTAAGAGAATAAAAGTATCCAGTAGTAGTGAAAAGTCTCTTAGTATTCATGAAAAAAGTTGTTATCCTTTTCTGATGACACCAAGACAGAGATTTGAAGGGTTTGCCTTGGGTCATACCAACTCTTTAGCGACCCCATGGACTGTAGCCCACCAGGCTCCTCTGTCCCTGGGATTTCCCAGGCAAGAATACTGGAGTGGGTTGCCATTTCCTCTTTCAGGAGATCTTCCCAACCAAGGGATTGAACCTGGGTCTTCTGCATTGGCAGAGGGGTTCCTTAGCACTGAACTATCTGGGAAGCCTGCTTACCCACCAGTATAAGTACATAATCTGAATTAAGATAATACAAGAGTTTTTAAGCAGGTGATTTAAAATTGATAAGGAAAAAACTCTAAAACTGCTCCAATGGGAAGTAAAAGATGAGAAAGAAAGAAAAATTAAAGAATAGAAAGGCAGAAAGTAGCCCCCATATTAGAAAGAATAACAAAAATGTGAAGTGAAATTTATAAGCTGGAAGCAGTTTTGAGACAAAAGCAACATACAAAATGTGAAAATGCTTTTTTCTCTGTTGATAAAGTAAAAATGGATTATTTTAGAATTGTAGAAAGTGTCTCTTCCTTTTAAATATCTCCGTGCTTTTAAGTTTTTAACCTTGGACGGTCATTGCTCTCTAACGTTGACTTTGTGTTTTCGGTCTTAGACTTTGTTAAGCCGTCTTTATACATGATGTGTGTGGCACCTACATGGGGTAATATTTATTGGTGTTGGCTTGTTGCAAGTACAGTATACTAGATCACTTCAGAAGTTTTTCATGAAAGCAAGCATCCCCAGTCACCAGGACCTGGGAGTGCTGGTGAAGACTCTCCCCTTCCATGTACATGTCTTTATTTTCCTGGGAAAGCACAGAGCTCTGGGTTGGCATACTTTTTCTTTGTTTTAAGATGTTTCTTTTCTCTTATTCAGAAGTAAGCACTTTAAAGGATCTTTTCGGACTTGCCAGCAGCGGTAAGCATCTTCTCTGGTCTTGGTATGAGGGTTTAGTTTGTGGGTAGAGATGCTGAATGAATGTCTTGCCTTTCAACCCATCTGGGTGCTAAAATATCTGTTTATTTTTAGAGCATGACCTCTCAATGGCAAAATATAGCAGGCTTCCTAAAAAAAAGGAGAATGAAAAGGTAAGAAAACCTACCTTCCATGTTATTTTTCACTTCATTTATTTAAGCTTCTTTTATGTTTTCCTGTTATGAATTTGTGGCATTGAGGGTGTCCTGATGAATTTTTTTTTCTTACACATGAATTTTTAAAAATATTTATTCCGAATCTCTTAAGTAGACTTCTGTTTCTCGGTTCTAGCTTTTCAAACTAGTTTATTAAACATGAACTTGGAACCATTGTAAAATGATAATCATGTAATGATTCTAACTTAAGCTTGATACCTCATATGATTATCTGACTCATATATACTCAGGCACTTGATCTCCTTGCCCTGGATGTAGACTCTGATTCTTTAACTCATGCTTTCTAGCTTCTTAGCTGCTATAGAGAATATCAGGGACTTCCATATAGCTCAGATGGTAAAGAATCTGCCTGTAGTGCAGGAGACCCGGGTTCAATTCCTGGGTCAAGAAGATCCCCTGGAGAAGGAAATGGTAACCCACTCCAGTATTCTTGCCTGGAGAATCCCATGGACAGAGGAGCCTGGCGGGCCACAGTCCATGGGGTCGCCAAGAGTTGGACACGACTATATGACTAACACACACACATAGAGAATATCGAATATTTTCAGATATATAACTTTTACTTCCGTTCCATGATTTCCCGGGAATACAGTCTTACGAGTGAAGCAGAATGTTTGTGGCTGTGATTGCATGCTGCCATATCGTTTTCCTAAAGGACTGTAGTTCTTTGTAGTGCTGCCAGCAGAAAGTCTTGTCTTCACCCTCACAAACACTGAGATGCCATTAATTTTGGAATTTTTAATTTGACTTTTTAAAAACTTGAGGGAGAACCTTATGTTTTTTGTCACAAATATTGCTCTAATGAATAAACAAACATGTTTTGAAGTTGCCAGCTCGTACAGAATTGCTGCTTGCTTTGGACAGCTTGCCATTGGTTTTCCTCTCCCCTCTTAACCAGGTGAAGGCTGAAATCGTGAAGGAGGTGGCCGCAGCCCGGCGAAAACAGCACCTTTCCTCCCTTCAGTACTACTGTGCCCTCAATGCGCTGCAGTACAGAAAGCGCGTGGCCATGATGGAGCCCATGCTGGGCTTTGCCCATGGACAGGTAGGGCTGTCCCCCTGCCCCGAGGCCTCAGACCTGACCAGCTGTGGAGAACAGGGTGGTGTTCTGCTGACAAAGCCCCTAGGAGACATGGAAGCATCATCAGAGAAAGAAACACAGATGCACAGCCTTCCTGGAGGCTACTAGATGCAGCACTGGAGAGCTTCCAGAGGGGCTGGGTCCTCAGGAGCTGGACTTGTTAGGCTGCATGTGCAGGAAACAATGGCCTGTTCCCAGGACTCCCGTGGGGAGGAGCCAGCATGGCCTTTGTGTCTGATTCCAATGAAAGCCAGGCCTGGTCCAATTTTCTGAGAAGCCTCTGACTCCCAGATTGGTGGAACTGGGCCTGCAACCAGGACTCCGCATGTTCCTTTGTATTCTGTGTAGGAAAGGCTCTTCTCACAAGATAACCTTGCTGAGGTTATTGCCAGCACCTTGGCTTCTGGGGCATGGGGAAACGTTGCCATTGCCTGATGAAGTCTCTGTAGAATACTGATCCAGCTTCTTCCTCTCATTTCACGGGCTACTGAACACTGTCTGCAGGGAGGCTACAGTTTCAGGATGGGGCCTTGACCTGGGACACCATCCCTCACACTCCACCCCTACCCTGCATTTGCCCCACTTAGCTTGGCTCCAGAACCTCAGTTGGGCACATGAGAAACATACCTGGGAATCTTCTCAGTTAACCTTCTAGGAACAGAAGGGAATGTGAAGAAGCAAAACGTTGAGAAGGAAAAAAGCAACTTAAAAAAAAATCCCACATGTGAGCATCTATTGTTTTTAAAATACATTTTAAAAATACATATATTTCCAAAAAATAAAATATCCGTTTCATTCACAAAGAATAAGAGAGAACCTTCAAACATTTAAGCTCAGCTTTCTTCTCAGTATGTTTGTTACATTGTTTAGTGGTGGGGACAGTAAGGTCCGCTTATGTCTTCAGAGGTAATATTTAACTAGAGCAATATAATCTGTGTGTCAGCTGAGTAAAGCTGGATTAAACTAAACATGAGCGCTGTCCAGCTGTGGGCTCCAGTCCTCAGCAAATCCTTGGGCACTGCCCAGCTTCCTCGGAAGGGGCACGTGTGTCTACTCGTGTATACTCACTCACACTCTGCTGCCTTCCCCTCTTCTGCTAAATACTGCCCCTCTGCCCCTGCCCTTGTCCTGGCATTGTTAGAGAATGCCAGTACTCCCTTGCTAATACCTCTTCTTACATCTGACCTCCTTGATTAGCAGTTCTTGCCTTTGGAGCAGTAATTCCTTCTCAGTTAGAGGCCCCGAGTCAGGGAAGGACCTGGACTCAGCATCTCAGAAAGAGGAACAGCTCCGGGCCTGACGGGTCAGTGTTTGGGGAGCTGGGTTGGTCAGAGGAGGGTCCTCACAAGGCCCGAAGGATGGGTTTGATACTGACTGGTTTCACTGGCTTTCGCGGCCAAGGATTCCAGCACGTCTCCCAACCTGGCCGCAGAGGGGAAGACAAGACATCGGGTGCAGTAGCGCTGGTGTAGCCCCTGCACCTAGGAAGGCAGAGCAGAGCACACATCCTTGTTGGGTGGTGGCAGCATCGTTTTTGAGGACAGAGGATGGCATGTTTCATTTTTTATATGAAAAGTATGCAGATTTCAAGACAGAAGGCTGGATGAAAGTCTCACCCTGCAGACTTTTGAATTCTGATAAAAACTATAGTTCTTCCTGTAAACGAGGTTGTTGTCCGACACCGTGAATCTTTGGATGATTCTGAAGCATTCGCTGTCCTCCTGCCTCATCAGCCCTCTGTACCCACTGCCCACTGAGCATCTGCTTCTGTAGCTGATGATCATGTGACCACAGTACTTCTGCTGTTCACAGAGGGCCACGGACTGAGGTCTTTGGATGATATTGCACCAATGAGACTTCTCAGCACCACCCCCTTTAGTGAAGGTGGTTTGACTCCAGTTTTTCCTTCTCTGGCCCTCAATAAACAGGTTTCCAATTAAGCCATGATTCAATCTTGATGCCTGCCCACAGATTGAGGTTTCGTAATCTGTGTACAGGTACATGAGAACACAAAAAAAGTTGTATTTACAGGGTGAGTCGTACATCATGTGGTTGTATAAGCCGGTGGTGAATGCCTTCTTTCCATCAGGTTGTTTAAAGGACTGCATGAGCCTCTACCCTCAGTGTTTACAGAATAGTAGAGGAGCTGAGGTATGGACTTAGAGTATCAATTCCAAGGAGTTCGGGGCAGGGAAGCAGAGGAAAAGCCACCTTCGTGCTGTGTCCTCAGAAATGTAGAATGCTCATTTAACAGACTTTGATGTTTAACATTTCTGGGACTCAGAGTGGCATTTACAGTGTTTATCTCTGTATGGGTCCACGGTCACGGAGCCAGGGCATCTCCCTGCAGGTATTCCTTGCATTAGGAATACCCCGAGCACTGTGTTTCTGTACCGTGAGAACTAAGAACACTGGTGTATGTGCCTCCCCAGGGTGTCTGGGGGGCCAGGCGTGAGGATGTCAGAACTGTATCAGTGACACCTCCCATCCTCTTAGAGGTGAAAGGTTGATTCCCATGCCCACCACCCGGGCAAGACCTGCTTCCAAATCAGAATGATGGGGAGCAGGAGAGCGCCACCCCCAGTGTCCAGCACCTACCCAATGCCACAGACCTGCTGTGTCCTTCTCACACACAATCCCCTTTAAGTTGATGTCAGAGTTGGAAGGGCCTTTTAAGGATCTTCAGCCCCATTTTCCTTCTGCAAGCTGGCAGCCAGGTCACCGTCTGTCCAGCCTGTGTTCTTAGCCACATGTGGCTTGGTGAGAAGAGGCAGTCAGAGTGGCCTTCCCTTCACTGAGAGCTGCACACTGCTTCTCTGCTTCTTGCTGGTGCTGTGCATGTCACCGTGTTAGCTGCCGGAGACTCAAGGGTGAATAAGACCTAGTACTGGCCCTGAAGAGTTGACTCTAAATTCACACAGGAAAAAGGCAGATGATAATATCTAAATAATTATCAGTAGGAGTTATTGATGAGAGGGGTATGTACCAAGCACTTACACTACCTCTGGTCTTCACAACCTTTTAGCGAGTTAGCAGGCTCCACCCTTCTCCCTCTTCCGAGGCACTGTGGGCTTTGGGACTAACTCGGCTGGTGAGGTGGGGCTCAGCTGGAAGGCAGCCAGTGCTGCTGGCAGGAGGGCCCGCTAGTGTCAACCTCCCTGGTGCTGTCAAGCTCACATTTCACGAGTTTTGTCAATCACCTTTCCCAGACAGTTTTCAGAATGTCATAATTGTATCTTTCAGATTAACTTTTTTAAGAAGGGAGCAGAGATGTTTTCACAGAGTATGGACGGCTTCTTATCCTCCGTCGCAGACATGGTTCAAAGGTAATGCTGTGCTCTGGTTTGAATCTCCTTTGCCTTTTATCTTTTCTCCTGAGTCAGTCTCTCTGCAAGGTGAGGGGAGGGCCCCACAGAGCCCCCTACCCTGACCGCCTCCACTCCATAAATGCTCAGAGACGGCACCCATCTCTTTGCTGTGCTCTTTATGAGTAGTGTGCTTGGAAAGCCATGATTTCTGCAGTTCTTGACTTGTATGGAGCCAGAGTCCTATCTACTACAAATTCTAAACAAAAATTAAAATGTCCACAAGGGTACTTTCCCATTAAGTCCAAGTTCCTCTTCTTAAGATCTTCACGTTATAAGCCTATGAGTCCAGTTTAGAAGAGTGGCTTGCTTTTTTCTTTGAGAGCTAATGGGGTTATTAGCCAGAAGTGCTGCAGCTTTTCAGGAAACTCAGCATCATTTGTGAATGACAAATAGATAAATAAGACATTAAGCCTTTTTAAAATTCATTTAACAAACTGCAGTTCAGCCTTGCAAATGCAGACTGTCCTGCCCACGTTTAATTGAGGCTGCGGCTGCTCCGAGTCTCCTTGCTTCCTGTCATCAGTGTCCCCGCTGGTGAACTCATGGAAGGCACCCAGGCACCACCAACGCCAGGCTCATTTCATTAACAGCACAGATGTGCGGTTCCTTGAGCACTCCTCACGATTCCTGGAATATAGAAATGTTGTCTCTCTGTATATATAGATGTATAACTGATAAGTCAGTGTACAAAATAGAAATATAAGTAGAGGATCTTATTTTGTGTGGAAAAATGAGTGTTGTTCATTTTCTTGAGGATGTGCATTTCAAAGTATCTTTAAAAGGCCAAGGAGTAGAATTTATTTGGGCAACACGGGGAGAGTTGTGGTTTAGGAAAGCATATATTCCTTGGTAAAAGTCCCTAAACTGTTTTTTTCCTCTGATTGCTGATGCACGTTAGATTTATAATTATGTTAGAAAGCAGTTTGTGAAATCTGAATTCAGTTTCCTGCCTTGTAATGTGATTGTGAACCCCTGGGAGTGTCAGGAAAAAATGAAAATAGGGAGCCCATTAACTTGTCACTGCAAAACGCTCTCTCCCTTATCTCTCGCCGCCTCTGTCATCCTGCCTTAACTCTCAGAATCCCATGGTTTTCTGTGTCTGCAAGAACTTCTTGTGCTTCAGGGTTTTCTCGTGGACTAGATTTTTATATTAACAGAGGGCAGGACGTTTGTGCCCGTTTCCGGCACTCTGCAGTGCTCGCGTCCTCTCTCCTTGTCGGTGTCTCTCTGAACCGTCACCAGGGCACCAGCTGTTCCCACAGTCTCGTGACTGGGCCCTGGCCACACAGCCTGCTCCTGAGAGCTGGGTCTCCTTTTGTGAGTTGCACTTCTGCTGCCTGACGAGGCATTTTGCAACAGAGGCAGCAGGTGGGGTTCCCAGCTGAACCTGGGAGCCCCGGAACCTCCTGGTTCAAACAGTGAAAGCATTCAATTAAGAATTATCATTTTCCTATCCCTTACATTTTCTTCTGGTGAGTAGATGAATACTGCTGCCCCCCCTGCCAGCCTATGTTGCACTGCTATACGTCAGCAGCCAGCCCACCTGAGAGGCCGAGGGAACGGTGTCTCGTGGCGGCCCTGGGCTCTGCAGTGCTTCCGCGGGAGATGGATGCCTGGCCTCCCATCCAGTTGTGGGAGGATTCAGAACCCAGCCTGAACCCACATGGGTGGTATTTCAAACCACCCCTGGTGCCAGGGGCTTTGCTTTTAATCCTACTTTTAATACTACTGAAGTGATAACACTTCAGCCTTTTTTATTGGTTCCTTCTCACACACACTTTTTAATTAAATAAAACATGATTTTGTAAAAAAACAAAACCAAAACAAAAAACTATGAAGGGAACATTTGAAGATGGTGACTTTTCTACCCTGTTCCTGAGTTCCTGTGTTAGCTCAGAGTTTTTGAGCCTGAGTCCACATGGGTGGGGGAGGGGAGGGGACAGCTACTAAAAGCTCCCTGCAGTTGTGTGCACGATGTTGTGTTGGTTCACATGAGGGCTTTCCTGGGGGAAAGCATGCTTACCTTTCATGAGATCGTCAGAGGCTTCTCACAAAAGCTGATGAGCCTACAAGGTTCTGTATACGTTTGGCTTCCTCTTTTTAAATCCTTACCGCTTAATTTTTTTTTTTTCTCATTTCTTTGTCTCAGCCTTGGCAGTGACAGGCAGGTTAAACTAATGAGGTTCATTGGTGGAGCCCCAGGCATTCCATTCAAATGTCTAAATAGCCAAAATTAACTCAGACTGCCTGCTTGTATCAGGGAAACATTAAACAAGACCCAGCCAGTAGACACTGAACCTGTAAGAGGAGAACATGGAATGACCAAGCCCGAGCTCACTCACCTGCAGAATGCTTTTGAAAGGAAATGCTGAGGAGCTCATTCTAAAACCCTGGACTCGCTGGCCCCCAGGCTTCCTTCTGAAGTCAACACTGGAGTTCAGTCCTGTCTCCTTACCGCAGTGGGGAAGTGGAGCAGCGCCTCTAGAGTTTGTTTTCTTGGGTGGAGGGACCATCCTGGCAGATTGTGTTTAAGACTTTATAACCCAGGCTGTCCTCACTGGGTGTGGTAGCTGTTGGGGCCTCACCTTATCGAGGAAAAAGGGCAGCTGCTTGTTTCAAGGTAAAGCTTCCAGGTTTTCCACACTTCAGGGCACAAGGAAATGAAAGCCAGACCATGGGCAAACTATGGCCCGCCAGCCCGTGCCATCTCCGGCCATCTCTGGGCAGTTGAGTGGCTGTCACACTAGGGAAAAGCATCGGCCTTGCCTTTGTGTTTGCGCTCTAGTTGCTTTCCAGTCTCCAATGGCCGTCTCCACTCCTGCCTAGATGGCGGGTAGGTGGGTGCATGAATGACGGCCGTCTCCCTCTTGCCTCTCTGGCACTTCCACAGCTGCTAGCACCTGTGGCTCCTGAGGTTGGGCTTGCCTTCTCAAACTCTCCCTGGTAGTTCTGAGCCTGGACACCACTGTGTCGGCAGAGTAACTGCTTACCTGGATTCAGGCCTCACCCAGTGCTATTCAGTTATGCTCTGTTTGAAAACAGCAGTCCTGTTAACACTTTGAGTAAAACAGACTGGAGTCCCTGTGGTCTTCAGCTTTCAGGGCCTCAGGTGGAGCCTTTTGTATCCTGTGTGAGGTAGGAAGCCATGGGGAGGCTCCGCCATCTGCTGTGACAAGTGACTGACTTGACACCTTCTGTCTCAAGCATCCAGGTGGAACTAGAAGTGGAAGCAGAGAAGATGAGGGCATCCCAGCAAGAATTACTTTCTCTCGATGAAGCTGTTTACACCCCAGACTTCGATGTGGCTGCACCCCAGGTCAACAGGAACCTCATCCAGAAGGCCGGTTACCTTAATCTTAGAAAGTAAGAGTGCTCTGCCCGCCCCCATCTGAAAGTTGTATTCCCTAGCAGTGGCTGAAGAGCACCTGTTACGTGCCCCATCAAAGGCAGGGGAGGTGTGAGGGTGGGGAAGAGCTCCCACCAGGCGCCCCTCCTGCCTGGGACACAGGACCTGGGCCAGCTCCCAAACTGCACCGAGAGATGGGCTTGAAACAGTCGTGTGAGTAAGAACCCAGTACATGGACTCCAAGACACCACAGGCCACCCCTTCCTGCTCACCAGGGCCATTTGTAAGTAGACTGCTCTTACTGGTCATCGTCCTAGACCACTGAGACCCTTCCCCAGACCCCCAGTGGGTGAGAGCAGTGTGCCAGTGACCCAGCACTGAGGCCAGAGTCTTGAGGGCCAGGAACTTTTCAGAGTCGTCTAGATTTCTGTAGACTGAATCTCACATTTAACCTTCAGGTCTTCCAATTGCCCATCTCAAATGAATGAGACACTCAGGTTTACCTGAGCCTAAGAGCAGAGCAGGTGCAGTGGTGAACTCCCACTGGTCAGACACCCTGGCTTGGCTGGGCCCCCGGTCACTTCATTTGTCAAATAAAGCTGAAAACTGAACCTACATCCTAAAATTGCTACAAAGATTAACTGAGGTAATTCCTAGCAGGTATAAGCACTCCAGTGTTAGCTGTTTCCATTTTTGGAAATTGTCATTATTGAGGCAGGAAACCTAGTGCCCCATGCATAGTCACACTCCATACACTGAATGAAGCAAATATATTCAACGCCCCCCAAATGGAGGGGGTATGAAGAGGAATTGCCCGCTGCTTTCCTTCCAGGGTAGAGCTCTTCGAAAGTCTGGAAAGCTTGTCAAGATCACAGGCCACGTATCTCCTTTAGTTCTGTGCAGAACATTCCACAAGGTTCTGGTGTTACTGGCCAGGAACTGGATTTTTCTCTTGTAAACAGCCCACAAAACAAGAATAACATCTAAGCTGGAACAAAACCCAGTCTGATAAAAAGTTCCCAGGATTCTGCGGTATGTGCTGTGGGCTGAGGTGACCCTGGTAACTCTGTAACTAGATTCGAGCAGTTCAGCTCTGAGTCTAATGAAGTGGTCTTCCAGGTTTTCAGTGTCAGATGGCTGACACTGGGTTGAGAAGCAAAGTCTGGCTGCAGTGGTGTCCCCGCCCACATCCTGGAGCTGGCCCTGGGACCAGCAGAGCCTGTCATCTCCCCACTCATTCAGGCTGCACTGTCCCTCTCCTGCTAGTCTTTGCACTTGAATTCTTTTCAAAGCACTTTTACTTTAATGTCAAGAAACCCATCGTTTCTGAAACACTACCAATACCCATAAAAAGGCAGCAAGACTCTTGAGGTGCCATTCATGCTTCCTAGTGCTCATGGGCTTTTCACAATTCAATTCTCACAGTAAAACAGGGCTGGTCTCAACCACCTGGGAGAGACTCTACTTCTTCACCCAAGGCGGGAATCTCATGTGCCAGCCTAGGGGCGCCGTGGCTGGGGGCCTGATCCAGGACCTGGACAACTGCTCGGTGATGGCGGTGGACTGTGAGGACCGACGATACTGCTTCCAGATCACCACTCCCAATGGAAAAGCGTAGGCCACTCGGGTTTATGTGGGAGGAACGGGCAGTGAGTCTGCCTCTGCGAGGGCCTCCTAGCTCACTCTGTGCTGGCCCTCCTTGGGGGAGGCCCCGCTCTGGGTGATGTCGACCTTCCCGGAGGGTGGTTTTATGTTCTCTTTAAGCAAGGACACAAGACCATATGGAGTCCAGCCTGCCTTTTATAAGAAGTCCCAGGGAGGAGACTTCCCTGGAGGTCCAGTGGTTAAGACTCCATGCTTAACACTGCTGGGGGTGCAGGTTGGATCCGTGTTCAGGGAACTAAGATCCTGCATGCCACGCAGCCAAAAAAAAAGAAGTCCCAGGGAGGATTTGTATGTGGCTTTGGAGAAGGGGTGACCTACATGTGTAGAGAGCGATGGAAGGAGTTGTTGATCAGTAGAGACTCAGAGAGAGGGGTGGTGCCAGGCTCTTCCTGTTACTAGACAAGCCTTTGTGTCCGCATCATGGGGGTTGGCTGTGCAGCTAAAGGGGAAAGTGGGTGCCTGCCTGAGGAGTCCACTCCTCCAGCTGACACAGCTGATGTGAGCAGGACGTTCGGCTGCAGCAGCGTCGTTTCATTAACACGCTGTCCCCACGTACTGCTGTGCACCTTGGGCCCAGAAGTGACCACACACTTACACAGTGACAGCCTCATATCATCACAGTAGACCCTGTCTGAGCGGGATCCCCTCTCACTTGGAGCAGTGGTCTGAAATTGTTTCAGAGTCCAGAGCCCCGTGAAGTGTTCTGGGCTTCACCTGCTTGTGGGGAGGGGTGGCCCTGTGCTCAGAGCTGCTCTGCTTACATTTCCTTTCTCCACTGGGCTTCTGAGCTGAGATTCTCAGGGGAAGGAGCAGAGTTGTATGGTGTAGACCATCTCTTCTCCCAGAATGGCAGAGCATATTTAGACATCATCCTTCCTCCCTGGGTGTTGGGAAATGACTTGGGAATGGAGATATTGGATTCTAGTCACAGTCCCAGGCAGTTATGAAATTCCTCTGGGCTTCACTTCCCTGAGATAAGAAATAGGGATATGATCCATGTTCCCCAGCTCCCAGAGATGGGATGAGTAACACAGGAACTGGCAGGTGTGGAGTCCCTTCAGGAGCAATGCCTCTATGAAAGTAGGGCAGTATTGTGTGTGTCTTACTCCCAGTCCGTGGCATGCAGAGATTCAGTTCTTAGGAAGGCGTGGAATGGCTGCAGGTTCTTCTTTGGGTGTGGCTGGAGGAGTGGTAGGCCACAGTTTTGGCCACCTTGGATCATCTACGCAGGGCCACAAGATGGTCCATGCTGCAGAATCATGACCTTGGGCTAGCAGGTCTGAGTCCAGCTTGCTCACTGTAGAGATGGAAAACCTGAGGCCCAGGGGAGGGAAGTATGTCCCAGTCACAGAGATCTGGGCAGCACTTACTCAGATGTACTTTATTTCAGGGGAATAATCCTCCAGGCAGAAAGCAGAAAGGAAAATGAAGAGGTAAAGATTTCGTTTGTTTCATTCTGTTGTAGTATGGTGGATGACTTTGGGATTCAGCAGGTTTTTTTTTTGGTTTTGTTTTGTTTTGTTTATGTCCTCTGCAGTGGATATGTGCAATAAACAACATCTCCAGACAGATCTACCTGACTGACAACCCAGAGGTAATTCACAGCCACCCCACCTGCATCTCAGCACTTTTCTTAGTGTGAAAGATAAGCGTCCACCTCCTGGACCTGAGTGTTTCCTGTGGATTTTTAGGCAGTCGCCATCAAGTTGAATCAGACGGCTCTCCAAGCAGTGACTCCAATTACAAGCTTTGCAAAAAAACAAGAAAGTCCATGCCCCAGGTAACTAAAGGACAAAAGAAAAGTAGCTTTTGTGGAGCCAAACTTTGTATTAGGAATTTCACATGTACTAGAAATTTCATCCTTCCAGATCTGCCAGTTCAGCCCTATACTACAGAAACAGTAACTCTGACCAGGAAAGGGTAAACACTTTGCTCAGGGTCACACCACAGACAGGGGGCCAAGCCAGGATTCAAAGCTGTCAGCTTTCAACATCAGCATCATTCCTGGGGTCCATGCAGCTTCAGCCTGAGCAAATAGGATGTGCATTGAGTGTGTCTGCTAGTCAGGAGTTCTCCCCACATTTGTATCAGTATCAACAGTTACGGAACCAAAACAAAAATTTTAAAAATAATTTAAAAAAATCACCTTTTGTGTGTCCATGTTACAGCTGCAGGCCTTATCAGCACATACAGTGGTATTTTCATATGTGCATTTGTTTCACATACGTATTTTTCATATTTTTATTTTTCATAATTGTTGCTTTAACGCCACACTCTTCCATTAATTATTATTGTCTGTTTCAATACATTGGTCGTCTTCCCTTCCTTTACTTGCTGTTGTCATTTATAGTGAGCATTTTCACATGGACAGCTATCCTTTTACTTTGAATGCTGCGTTAGGGTTTATTCTAGGAATGCCACTCTTTATCTAAATGGGATTTTCCATTGGTTAAATAATAGAAGGCTGATTTATCTGTTAAGCTGATTAAAGCATGGTATCAAAGGGTGAGTTAAATCATGAGTGTATCAGGCACCCCAATAGCACGGTAGGAAGAACCCCGTTACGTGTTTTACAGATACTGTCCAGTGATTCCAGAAGAAAGTTGTCAGAAAGCTCAGAGTGATTAAGTAACTTCCCAGGGTCTCAGTGCTGTGCAGTGTGGAGCCAGTGTTCACACAGCCAACACGGGGACATGAGGAGGAAGAACACAAGATAAAACAAGACAGGTTGAGTCCAACTGTGAAAGAATGGCAGCGGAGGACTGCAGGCTTTGAGAAGTGGGGAGGCAGTCGGAACGGCGTGGGAAGACTGCTTGGTGACCCTAGGAGAGAGTGGGTGGGGTGGGAGAAGAGAAGGGCAGAAGGCCCCATGGGATGTCCTGTGAGGAGAACTTGAGCCAAGGAAACAAAAATGAGGAAGAAGCAACAAGTCTTGAGAACACTCCAGTGCCCTAATTTAAGGATACCAGTTTACACACAAGTAGCATGCTTATCAGATGGGACCCCACTCCAGTACTCTTGCCTGGAAAATCCCATGGATGGAGGAGCCTGGAAGGCTGCAGTCCATGGGGTCTCTGAGGGTCGGACACAACTGAGCAACTTCACTTTCACTTTTCACTTTCCTGCATTGGAGAAGGAAATGGCAGCCCACTCCAGTGTTCTTGCCTGGAGAATCCCAGGGACGGGGGAGCCTGGTGGGCTGCCATCTATGGGGTTGCACAGAGTTGGACACGACTGAAGTGACTTAGCAGCAGCAGCAGCATGCTTATCAAGTGCAGCTTTAAGGAAAGCACTTTATGAATGGAAACGGAAATACAGATCCAGCCAGTGGGGCTCCTCTCTGAGCCTCGGATTGGGTCAGTGTCTCTCCTCTCTTTGTAAAGCCATGCGAGTCTGAGGGGGACAGAGTGGAGAACATGCACTAGGCTGGAGTTAGGAGATGTAGTCTTACCAACAGCTCTGCTCTGAACACAGATAGATGTCCCTGAGTCATCAACACTGCAGGTCTTTGTCCCAACTCTGACATGAAATGAATTAGACCACCTCCGAGACCACCTCTTCCCACTCTTAAAACGCTCTTTCTGGAGTGCCAAAATTCAGTTAGTGTTAGTAATTAGGTGTGATTGGCTTTCTGAAAAAACAGTTTGCAGCTCAGATTTAGTAATTGATTTTTCTCTTCTGTTCTAGAATATGTAAACCACATTCTTAGAAAGGACCCCATAGAAGAATCCCTAGAAAAAAATGACTGTAGCCAACTGGCTGAAATCTGACCAGAGATTGGAAGGGTGACACACAGCTGCCAGGTGGTCTCTGAGCAGTGGAGGGGTGGGGTACTCTCTTAGGGTCAACTCATTAAGGATAAAGGTTTTGATGAGAGTGAGGGAATGAAGCAGAGAAACTGTGTTCTTGGAGACAAATTGCTGTTCACTTCCAAGAAAATCTCATGTGTGGCCTTCACTCATTCTGCAGTTACTTATATCTAATATTCATTCATTTATCCTGTTGTTCAACACACGCTTGTTAAATGTCCAGTATGTGGCAAGGCAATGAGCTAGAGCATGAAACTTACAGACTTGTAGGGAAAGACAGGCAAAAGGTAAATTAGTTGAAATACAGGACAGCACTGTTATGGTAAAGATAAGAATGCTGTCATAAAGAATAAAGAGGAGACCAATTTAGGGGCTGTCTGGGGAGATAGTATTTAAACTGAGAAGAGATGAGAAGTAGCCTCTCTTGCAGAGAGCCAGACATACTGCATTCCCGACATCAGCTGTGGAGGCTGAATGGCAGAGAAGAGCTTGGTGTCTTTTGGGAAATGAAAGGATATCAGTGTAACTAGGTGATGGTCCGCCAAGGGAGGCCAGAGAGGAGATGAGCTTAGGAAGGAGGGAGACAGGGACAGATTGTGAAGGAAGTCAGACTCACACCTTCCTCCAGTGAGTCACTTGTATCACACTCCCCTCTTAAAGACTGCATTGAACAGCAGGTGTGGTTCTGTCATTCTGGTTACTAAGGCAGTGTGACACTGCGGGAAAGACTCAGTTCCCAATCTAGCTCACCCACCAGATGACCGAGTCCAGTCAGGGTCATCAGCTTCTCTAGAGGCCGTGGTCCTTTTCTGTTAACAGTGGAGGTTAAGTGTCTCTCCTTGTACTGATCATCTACTATTCTGTCTATTGTTTCTCTGTCCACTTTCCATTCATTGTGCTCATTTGTCAGATGATACTATAAAGTAGTTCCTTACAACATACTGATACACAAACTATCAAATGAATGGAAAGATACTGAGAGTCTTCTTTTGGTTCAAATAATGTAAGAAATCAAAATACTTTTACATTCTTTACCCCTCACAGGCATTTACACTCTAGCTGGGGAGAAAAGATTATAAACATATGAAAGGTTAAATTACAGCATGCTGACACTGGGAAGAGAACAGACAGGGTCAATCACTGTTCAGACAGTGCTGTACTGTTCTGGCCACAATCCCCAAACCGCATGTGTGGGTCCAGTGCTAAGCCCCGGAGGCACACGGAGGTCCAAGGCTGTCCTGACTTCCTGAGAAGAAACGCAGGACTGCAGAGGAGGGAGAGGGTCAGGCTGGCTTGCAAGGCCTGGTGGCTGGAGGGTGATCTGAGCTGCTGTTTGCAGTGCAGGAGAGGGTGGGTGAGCAGTGGAACTGAGGCAGAGTTGGCAGGAGGAGCACAGCGGAGGGCGCAGAGGGCGGGGAGAGGGAGGCCCTCAGGAGGAGGAGAGCCAGGTGGTTGACTGCTAGGCCAAAATGTAGTGTTCATTCAGCAAACATTTGTGAGTGCCTACTGTGTACCAAGTGATAAATATGATTTAGCTACAGCTCCTGCCCTCAGAAACCTCCGTTAAAGAGAGAAAGATACAGGAAATTAATAGGTAATAGAAGAAGCAGTCTAGCATCATGTGGAATGTCATGCACAGAACCAGCTGTAGGTAATGGGAATATCTGAGGAATTTTAACTATGGACGTGAACGACATCTTAAAAGATTTATTGGTAGAGTAAGTTACATCTTCTCCCTTATCTACCTGTAAAAGTCACATAGGCATTCGACATATATTCATTTGATTGTAAAAACTTAAGGTCAAAAGGCATTAAAAAAAATTTTTTTTTTCAACTTTGTACCCCAGCCAGAACGTGAAAAGTTCAGAGATGGAAAATGACAAGATAGTTCCGAAAGCAACAGTCCCTATACCCGAAGCTGAACAACTGATTGCACCTGGAACACCTATTCAGTTTGACATTGTACTTCCTGCTACAGAATTCCTTGATCAGAACAGAGGCGGCAGGTATGGGCTAATAAGGGGGGTTGTTTCTGGGAGAATGTCGTTCCCCTCCCGCCCCCCACCCCCAGAGACCATCCCCTTCTGGCGTAGAGTTCAGGTGTTAAGCGTTCTTTGAACTGAAGCCCTTGGGATTGTTTTGACTCTGGCTGTCCCCCTAGGCGTACCAACCCCTTTGGTGAAACTGAGGATGCGACATTTCCAGAAGCAGAAGGTAAGTGGCTTGTTTTGTGTGCTTTTTCTTTGCCCAGCAGAGAATAATCAGGGCCCTTGAAGTAAGATGTGAAGTCATGTTCCAAAAAGCTTTGACTTGAACTATGAATTGAAATTATGACCCACAGATGTTGTGTGTGAAAACTCATTAGGACACAATGCCGATAGAACAGGTCTAGCGTAAAAACTGAGGGGTGCAAGATTTTCTGCAAGCATTGTACCATTTAGCCACATCCATAACCTTTTTGTAGCTCCTGCAGAGCAATGTTGCTGAATCTAAATCTGCTATCACATTACTGCAAAACAGACTCCAAGAGGATAAAATCCAGATGAGTCATAAATATGCTATTTCAAAAATAACTCATTCTTAAATTTGAAGGTGACATGAAATATGGGGGGGGATAAAAGTTATTTAATTCATTATAATTCAGATTGTTGTCTGATTTACATTCTTGTAAGGTGCATAAGAACATACCCGATAGAGCTAACCTGCTGCCCCACAGAGCTGCAGCTCCCAGCCGGGACAGTTTAGAAGTGCTGGCAAGGCCTTTTTAACACAGCTTCCTGACTGAAGCCACAGAATGTCATTAGAATGAAATGCCACTTATTTAAAAGTAGGACTTGTGAAGAGGCATTCCTCATAGCTTTAGGCAAAAAAATGAAAAATTATGTTATTAAATAGGCTGTGCCTCAGATCTGACTCTCTAGCTGACTTTTCACAGTCCACGTTATTTGTTACTGGTCTATACAGAAAACGTCAAACTTGTAAAAACTATCTTCATATGGGAGTAACCGTTTATATAACATGTCAGTTATATTTTCCTAATTTGTTTTTTCACCATTCAGATATTTTTTAGGGGCTAGGATACTAATAGGGAAGACAAGTGAAGAAAATGTAGGCTTTTTACTTTCAAATGGTGGAAAGGAGAACTATTGTTCTTATAGGAAAAAAAAAGATCTTTCAAACCTTCTTCATGATTTTCCAGCTGTGATTGCTGTTAGTGTTTGTCAGGTTATGTGTCATTATCAAGAAGCAAATACTGTAAGCTCATTAGCATCAAATAAGTTAACAGTTTGAGACCTCCCAGAGTTTATGGAATGTCATCACTGCCTTTCAGTAATCAATGATGTGCATAAATTGAGTGAGATCCAACATCAGGTCTTACTTTCTTCAAATACATTTTCTTCTATAAGAGGATTTTATCAGCAGGCCAAAGTAATGAATGAATGTTCTATTATCTGGAAAAGCTCATTTTCAGAGAAAAGGTAAGATGATATACTAGTGGTCACGTAGAGTTTTAGTGCTAGAAGGACATTCATCTGGTTTCATTTTATAGATGAAGAAAAAGGTGCTTTTCTAGTCTAATGAATAGTTCCAAACAGACAAAATAATAGACAATAGAAGATTCAGAGCTTTGGTGGTTTGTGGTTTACATAATCAGAGTAATGAGAAGTTTTGGCTTTAGAAAGCCCTTCAGAAAGCAAGAAAAACCTGATGTTGGCCTGTCCTCAGACCAGCACGTGGGTCGGCAGGCAGGAAGTGAACATGATCCTGAGCAGAAAATGCTCTCTTGCAGATTCTCTTTTGCAGCAGATGTTTATAGTTCGGTTTTTGGGATCAATGGCAGTCAAAACAGACAACACTACGGAAGTGATTTACGAAGCAATGAGACAAGTATTGGCTGCTCGGGCTATTCATAACATCTTCCGGATGACAGAATCCCATCTGATGGTCACCAGTCAGACTCTGAGGTACGTTGTTTCATTTTCGGACTTTCTTACAGCTTCTAATTCCCTGTTAAGTCACTTCTAATCGTCTAGAATGTTCACAGTAGAATACTTGTTGGATTGGATTAAGTGACGACACTATTCGTGTTTCTGCTTTGCTTTTTATAACACGTTTCAATTTCTTAAGATACACTGGCTAAAAGAAGTGCCCTTAAAGACAAAAGCTGATTTCTTTAGAAACTGGTATTTTTAGAGGTGAGTGAATCCTACCCCACTGTGCATAAAGATGCTGTCATTTGAGTGCTACTGTCTCTCAGAGCTTGCAAATGAAAGGGGTTGTTTTTTCTCTTTCACCTCAGAGTACTGTGTAATAAAAATTTAAAAACTGTGAAAACAGACCATGAGCCTGTCTGAGATAACTAGACCACCACAAGGAAAATCTGGTTAATATTTCTTGGGCTGAAAATAAAGCAGCCAAGCCATATCAACTACATGATTTGGGGTTTCAAGTAACGAGAGCTGTATGAATGATGGCAAACAGTGGTCAAGCTGTGGTTGGCACAGGTTTTATTAAGACCTGCACTGTCCATACTGCAGCTACATGGAACGTCTGAAACCTAACTCATCTGAACTGAGAAGTGTACAACACATGCCAATATTTAAGCTCTCATACTATCATACCCACCTCAGGGAGAAAGCAAAGTAATTGTTATGTTAGTAACATGTCTAGCTGGTAGTATTTTTAATCTATTATATTAATTTCACTTGCTTTCACTTTTTTCTTGATGCAGCTGCTAGAAACTTTTGAATTACACATAAGAAGCTTACATTAAATTTCTATGGGACAGCAGCACTGCTTTAGAGTCTTATTCCTGACTCTGGCATTTATTAGTTGTTTGAACTTGAGCAAGTTACTTAAGCTTTGTGCCTCGGGTTCTTCAGTTATAAAATGAAAACAACCTTATCCACTCCACATAGTGTTGTCATGAGGAATGAGTTAATTCATGTAAAACATTTACAGCCATCACTGGCACATAGAAAGGGCTCAATAAATAAATGTTAAGTTTCAAAAAAAGTTAACCAGTACTTCGGCAAAAATCAGAATATAGTTTCTTCCATTTATTAAAATCAGTCCTTTTCATGTGTTACAAACCTACTAAGAATGAGGGTTGTTTTTTTTTTACAACTCATTCATTTTAATTGGAGGCTAATTACTTTACAATATTGGGGTGGTTTTTGCCGTACAGCCACGGGTGTACATGTGTCCCCCATCCTGAACCCTCCTCCCCATCCTCCCCCACCACCCCTCTGGGTTGTCCCAGAGCACTGGGTTTGAGTGCCCTGCTTGGAGAATGAGGTTCTTATGAATAAAAACTTACATTTATTTAAAGCTTTTCTCCAAGTATGCCCTGGACCTTTCATAGGCATTGGCTCATTGTTCTTATAATCACCACCAAAAAGATGAAATTTATGTAAAAGCACTGGGAAAAAACATAGTGCATCAAAGAACACGATCCCAAAAAAAGTGCAAAGACAACACAGAATGGGAGAAAACATTTTCAAATCCTTTATCTAATACACAGAACTCTCACAAATGAACAAAGGAAAAACTCAGTTTAAAAACGGACAAAGGACTATCTATTCCTCCAAAGATAGGTAACTGGCCAAAAGCACATGAAAATATGCTCATGTCATTAGTAACTAACATGTAAATCATATCCAGAACCACTTCATAACCCACTAGGACGACTATAGATTTTAAAAAAATAGAAAATAGGTGTAAGCAAGTATGTGAAGCAACTGGAACCCATTGCTGGTGGGCATGTAAGATGGGTCAGCCACTGTGGGAAGTAATTTGGCAGTTCCTTTGGAACTTAAACATAGAATTCCATTCCTGGGTTGATAGCCAAAAGAATTTAAAACAAGTGTTCATATGAGAGTACTATACACAATAGCCAAAAGGTAGAGAAATAATTCAATGTCCATCAAAAGATGAATATATAAACAAAATGTGGTATATATGTACAGTGGGATACTACTCAGCCTTAAAAAGAAATGGGGGTTCAAGAGGGAGGGGACGTATGTATACCTATGGCTGATTCATGCTGATGTATGGCAGAAATTAATACAATAGTGTAAGCAATTATCCTCCAATTAAAAATAAATTTTAAAAAATAAAGTTACTACAACAGATGAACCTTGTAAAGATTATACTAATTGAAAGACACAAAAAAGCCACAATATTGTATGATCATTTATATGAAATACCCAGAATAGGCAAATCTACAAAGATTAGTGAGAACTGCCAAAAACTGAGAAGAAAGGAGAACGGGAAGTGACTGCTCTAACGGATGCAGAATTTCCCTCTGAGGTGATGAAGCTGTTGTAGAACTCGATAATGGTGATGCTTGTTCAATCCTGTGATGTGTTAAATATCAAGAATGGTGAATTTGATGTTAGGTGTATTTTACCACTACATACACACACATCCTTATATGAGAATTCGTAAGTTTTTAGAAGTCACACAGAAAATCAGATCTTTAAAAGCAAATACAGGTTACCTGTTATACACAGTAAACTATAAGTTTTAAGTTTCCATTTATAGAAAACTTTTACAAAATACTTTGGTTATCCCAACTTAAGGGAAATTGCTTATGATGTATATTTTAAAAATCATTAAATTCATACTGACTAATGAAGACATAAATTATTATTTAGCTTTGTAGCTTAAAATTCCATGCACATTTTGTTAACCACCTCTTTGAAGTTTACGGAGGTTCTTATCCCAGTTTTACGAAGCAGATGAGAGAAGTCAGGGTAACTTGCATAAGATAAAAGTTAGTATTCAGGAATTTAGTCTTGAGCCCTCTGATGATAAATATTGTGCTTTAACAAATATAAGTGTATATTTTTCAAACTGTTACCATGGGGTAGGAGACAGCTTTGTTGAAATATAATTTTACATACTGTATAATTTACCTATTTGCAGTGTTTTTTAGTATGTACATACTTGTACAACTGTCACCCAGTTTTAGAACATTTTCATCATCCCCCCCCCAAAAAACTCACACCCATTAGCAGTCACTCCCTTTCCCCTGCAACCTGCTCAGTCCTAGCCACTAATCTGTTTTAACAGATTTTCCTATTCTGGACATTCCATATAAATAGAATTATAACCATCTTTTAACAAAGCAAATAGATATTTCACTTTCACTTATGAAACAGCACATCAGTAATAACTTACATACACAATACTATGTTTTAGAAAGTAGAAATTTGTATCTATAAAATAACAGTAAATTCTATAAGGTAGTTTTCTCAGACATGGATGATGCTTAAAATCCTTTTAAGAGAGTATCTAGAATACCTTCCTAAAGTTACTCCTCCTACACCCAAACTGACAGTTTGGTTAAATCTGGGAATAGTTCTGTTAGGGAACAGTTCTGTTAAATCCCTTAACTGTTCTCACCTCTACCCCATGTTTTTGAGAAAACTTGTTAAAACTGAGAAGTATATGGTTCTGGTACTTTAAGAGAAACAGGCTGATAGGAATTTCTGAGGCGGCGGCTGCAGAGTATTATCCATCCATGTTAATTTTTCTGGAGAATTGTAATGCTGCCTCTTTGGATAAGCACTAAAATGCTGTGAAATCCACTATTTGCCATCATCTTCCATTAAAGATGTCCTGAGGTTTAACTGCACAGGTTCGGTCAAGGCAGAAACCAGGGCACTCACTCCCTTTGGATGGTCCCATGGTGCTCTCACCTTGCCCTCAACCAGACAAAAACATATGAAAATATGTTTTCATATTTAAAGTTTTGTGTGGTTTCCTGCTGAAGTTCTACAAACTCATCTAAGAATATAATTTTATCCAACATTTGTGATATAATGAATCTCTTAAAATTTCAGGTTGATAGATCCCCAGACTCAAGTAACAAGGGCCAATGTAAGTACCCTGCTGCATGCTGACTGTAGTGATTACTCTCTAACTCACCTTTGTGGTCACTGGAAACACACTGTGCACTTAAAAAACTTACTTGCCAATTAAACATCACCAGTAGTGTGCACTGTTTTTATGGAAAGTGAAAGTGAAGTCACTTAGTTGTGTCTGACTCTTTGCGACCCCATGGACTGTAGCCCACCAGGCTCCTCCGTCCATGGGATTCTCCAGGCAAGAATACTGGAGTGGGTTGCCATTTCCTTCTCCAGGGGATGTTCTCGACCCAGGGATCAAACCCAGGTCTTCCGCACTGCGGGCAGATGCTTAAACCTCTGAGCCGCCAGGGACCCTAATTCATTTGTTGCATAGTAATAGTCTATTCCTGTTTTTTTCTAGTTTGAACTCACCAGTGTCACCCAGTTTGCTGCTCATCAAGAAAACAAGAGACTGGTTGGCTTTGTGGTCCGCTTGCCTGAATCCACAGGCGGAGAGTCTCTGAGCACATATGTTTTTGAAAGCAACTCAGAAGGCGAAAAGGTCTTGTTATTTTCTTCATCTTAAGATGCCACAAAGGTGGCCGAGATAGCAGCTCAGTTGGGAGAGCATTAGACTGAAGATGCCAAATATTTCAGTCCAGAGATATTTAAAGGGTTATTTTGCACAAACCTCTTCAACATTTAGTTAACTACTCTTCAGGTCCCCACTGAGGAGTTTAAGAATACCTCCTACGAAGGCCCCACTGAAAACTGGAGTAAAACTTCCATATGGAAAGTACCTATCAAGCAAAAAGAGTGAAGAACTTTAATGGTGAAATATAATTGCTTAGGAGAGATAAGGAAATGTTAAAAAGCAGTTCACCTTAAATTTCTATTTTTAAAAGTTACAATGGAGAAAATCTTTTCTCAGGGAGGAAACCAAGGAAGCAGATGTGAGGAAAGTACATCTAAACCGTTCTTTAGTATGAAACTCTGTGGCTGCCTTTGCTACTTGGAATTAATCAAAATGATTCAACCTTCTTTCAGGAAGTATCTGTTAAGCACTGTGTGTATGAACATGCAGTGGCTAAATATGGTTGAGAGAAAGGAAAAAAGTACCTGGTAAGAATTTTAGACTGTTTAATAAGGTCAGTTTGCACTTAACATAAAGTGGCAACAAGAGACCAGTACAGGTGGACGCTAGTGTTCCGAAGCCCCATCTGACGAACTTCCTGCAGCCAGATCCTCTGCCTCCGTGGTGATGTGATCAGACTGTGACCTCACTATACTTTCAGAGTCACATTTTCTTCTAAAGTTCTTATCCTTTTCTGCCTTTGCCAAACACTGCTTTTCTTTTTTTGCAGATATGTTACGCTATTAATTTGGGAAAAGAAATCATTGAGGTTCAGAAGGTAAGGTTCATTTTAGTGCTGGCTGAACAACTCAAAAGGTATCTGTATACTTACCTTTCTCTCAAAAAGAAAAGCGATGCTCACTAGGCAGGGTGGCCACGTCTGGGACTTCCTTTTAAGCCTTCTGTGTGCCAGGCATTTGTGATCAGCTAGTTCCTGTCACTGGAAACACGTGGCGTTGCTAACAAATACCACGGCTACAGCCTTGGTGGTTGGCTAGGTTTCCTCTGTTTCAGATTAAAGGACACTCACTAACCAGTATCTGCTGTGTGCTCTAAGGCCTCACTCCCCAGTGTGGTCACAGGCCCAGCAACACTGACTGAGATGTTATCTGGAAACTGTCTGGAAGTGAAGACTCTCAGACCTATCAGTAGTACCCAACTAATTTTTGAGAGCAAATTCTGTGTAAGAAAAATCCTTGCGGTTATAGCATTGAGCCAGAGACACAGTTCCTGCCCCCAGGGGTTTCTAGTTCAGCACTGCCCAGAACTTTCTGCAGTAACGGAGATGGGCTGTTTAATATGCAGATTGAATGTGGCTAGTGTGACTAAGGAACTAGATTTGAAATTTTTAGTTTTAACTAATGTAAATAGTAACGTGTAGCTAGTGGGTATCACACTTGTGCAGTTCTAATCCATCAGGGAGGGGCAGGCAGGTCAAGGACTAGGACCAACATAATGAAAAAATAAGACTCGCGGCAAGTTTGTATCTTATGGTATGGATCAGAGTTGCCAAACTTTCTATAAAGGGCCGGAAGATAAACCTTTCCAGGCTCACCATCTCTGCTGCCAAACGACTCAACTCTGCTGTTTTAACATAAAAGCAGCCATAGTATGTAAATGAATTGGCATGGCTATATTCCAATAAAACTATAAAAACAAGTGGTGAGCCAAACGGCCATAGTTGGCAATTCTTGGTATAGAGTAAAAGGAAAAAAAGGAGTTTAAAGACAGCGGTCAGGGCTGTGAAAGAAATTCCTCTCTGGACTCTTTCCACAAAGATGATTCTGAAGTTTGCTATGTAAATGGTATTTTGGCTGACAGGTACAACCTTAGCCTAGTTTTGGGGAGAATATAATTGAGGTTTTTTTTTTTTTTTTTTTTTTTAAGAGATGTAAGAAGGTATACCTAAGACAAGAGTCAGAAGAAATGAGGCTAGATTACAGAATATAATGACAACCAAACCAAAGGGGTTTTAAGTGCATTTTAAGTGTTTTCTTTTCTCCTTCTTAAACTCCCGTAACTTCAGGATCCAGAAGCACTGGCTCAATTAATGCTGTCCGTACCACTAACCAATGATGGAAAATATGTACTATTAAACGATCAACCAGATGACAATGATGGAAGTCCAAGTGAAAATAGAGGCGCAGAATCTGAAGCATAACTTCCTTGCGCCTCTGGGTGAAGAGCACCCAGGAAGGAGAGCTACCTCCTTAAGGGTTTTCAACCTCTCTGATACATACAGGCACACCACCTGGTTTCAGAATGCTGACAATCGCTTGTGGAATGTACTCTTGATGCCTTGATACTGAGACTTGGGAGGGAAACAGTAAGAAATGGTTGACAACATACCCATCTACAAATGTTATTTTAGGTGCTTTGTGGTAAGTCCTTCTCTTAGATTGCATTGTTCAGTGCTCAGAATGAAAGCTATGAAAAAAATGCATTGTTCACTTTATTTCAGTGTCATCTCTTTTTCAGTATCCTTTAAGAAAAATGGTAAACGTCTAGATTTATAATTTGATAGACACTAAATATTTCCTATTAATATAATCTATTTTTGTATTTTAATGAAACTGTAAGTGCCTGTCATTCGGAAACTGGTCTGTTTATAATCAAGTCTGTCTCATCATTTGACCTAACAGAATTCATTTGTGCAGTCAGGTGATGAGCCCTGTGCTTTGAAGTCCGGGACGCGAGCACTAGCAGAAATGCAGGTCTAGTTTTGGTAACTGTTCAAACATCACACGATAAAAAGACGAGCAGATAAGTACCACAAAAGATGTCTGACTTTACAGTGGAACCTTAACGAACCAGCATTTGGAAGTGTATGGGCCTTTAGATACTGTTTTTAGGGGTGGAGCACCATGGACAGTGTACAGCTCCACCAATTTCTATTTCTTCTGAGCCAGACCCTCCTTAAAGAAGGGAACCAATGAATTTTTAAACTCACTTGAAGCACAGCTGGCCATGGGGCTTGGTAGAAAAGTTCCTATTTTCACCCTGACACATAAGTTCTAGACATCCTAGCCCATTAGGAAATAAGCGTAATGATCTTTAATTGATACAATGTATTTAATTATAACCAAGTTCAACAGAAATACCACTGTCTTTGTAATAAATTAACCTAGCAATAAACGCTAGCAAATAAAAACTATCATTGTTTCTTTTTCTTTTTGTGATTATTTTCTACAACATCCATGAAAGAAAACTAAAGCTGTTTCTGTAGCTTGAACAGCTAATTAAAAACAAAAAACAAAAACCAAACCCCAGGACATAATGAAATCGCAGCAGAGGGTTATGTATTATGCAAGGTGAGTGGAATAACGTGATCTCAAGGCCAAATTTTTAAAAGGTGCTGCTTTTTAAATGGATTAATAAAACAACTTTTGTAACTCAAAATTAAGAGGTGCCATCAGAAACACAGTGAGCTGGTCAAAACAGTATGAAATTATACACCATAAAATCCTAGCATAACCATAGTCGCTCATAGCTCAGCAAGTTCTGACAAGCTTCAAGAGCCACACCCCCTGAATTCTTGCTTAGAACTGTTCAGGGTGTAAAATAATATATCTACATAATAAAACTCAATAAAAATAGATGTTTTTAATTAAAAAATTTTAATAATGTGTAGCCTATGGAAAGTATGGAAGTTCCTTAAAAGATGAAAGAGAGCTACCATGTGATCCAGCCTGGGTATGTATCAGTCCTGGGTATGTATCCAGTAAAGATGAAAACTAATTTAAAAGATACATGCAGCACTATTTACACAATAGACAACTGGCTTAAAAAGATGTGGCAAACACACAGGCTTGCTACTCGGCCGTAAAAAAGAATGAAATATTGCCACTGGTAGTAACATGGAGGGACCTAGACAGCACTATACTCAGGGAAGTCAAAGAGCCATGTATCACTTGTATGTGGAACCTGGAGAATAATATAAATCTATGTACAAAACAAAAACAGACCGAGGCACAGAAAACATAAAATAAAATACAAAATGAAATACAAAATTAACTGAGCATCTTCCCAGGAGATAGTGGAGGACAGAGGAGCCTGCTGTGCTGCAGTCCATGAGGTCGCATAGTCACACGACCTAGTGACTGAACAACAAATTCAGCAAACACACATGAGCAAAGATTAGTATCCAGAATATATAAAATATTCCTAAAATTAGTAAGAAAAAAAATGAAAAAAAAAAAAGTCATGGAAACATTTCATAGGAAAAAAAGCTCAAACAGAAATACGTTCAATCATATAAAAATCAAGGAAATTCAAATTAAAACCACAGATATGATATTGACCAGACTGCAGAAATCCAGCTCCTGGCAGGGAATGGGAGTCACCTCACCTGCTTCTGGGATGGGACAACAGCCTGGCATTCTCTTCCAGTGAACCTGCAGGTCCACCGGGCCCTACCGCCAAGGAGGGTCACTTGTGACACACACCCGGGGAAATTCCACACACGTTCCCAGGGACAAGTACAAGGACGATTAGAGCAGCGCTATTCACAGTATCCCGAATTTGGAAATAACGCAGATCTTATCAACAGACCAAGTATCTAGGTGTTCATGTAATCCAGTATGAGGGAAATAAAGCTAAATGAACTAGATCTATATACATCAACGTGGATGAATTTCAAAAGTGATACTGAATTAAAGCCTAAGCACACAGAATACATTTATATTAACTTTAAAAAATAACACAAACATCACCATATTATTGTTTAAAATAATGACAGTTGTAACCCTCAAGAAAAACACAGTGCACTGTGGTTCCCTCTGCAGCAGAAAAGGGAGCAGAGCAGGAGTAATGGGAGCATCCAAGCTCATAACCCACCTGGTGGCTACACAGGCATTCTCTTTTCGATCACTAAATAGTACATACATACTAATATGCTTTTGCATGTATCCGATTTTTAAAAAAAATTTAAAATTCAGAAACAGTGGGTGACTCCCTTTCTCTCAACTGAAATGTGCATTAATGCATAGGAAAGCCCTCTAAAAAATTCACAAGTGCCAATGTAAATGAAAGGTGGGAGGCAGGAAAATGAGACCTTTTCTTAGGCAGCTGGCCTCACCAAACTGATCTCCCAGCACTGCCTTTCGTTGTTTGGCCCCGTGTCAGACCACCTTCAGGGAGGGGCAAGACCTGCCTCACGCTGTCAACACTCCACTGAGCTACAGAGTCAAATACAGACTGTTTTATCTTCAAACTTTTCAACAGCTAATAATTACATGCCAAGTAAATTTCTGCCAATAGGAACCACCATAGTAATAGCTAGTATTTATAGCAGTTACTGTTTCCTAATAAAGTGGCTTCATACATATTAACTAAATCCTCAATCTATGAATGATATTATTACACCATTTTAGGCCTCAGGAAATGACGCACAAAAAGGTTAGTAAACTTGTAAGCAGCAACTCAGGATTCAAATCCCTCCTGGTTCCAGTATCTATGCTTCTGCTGCATATTAGCACACAGAAAACCAGAGACAAAGCAACCTCCAAATGTTTCAATGCATTCATCTCTGATGATTCTGATATTCAGTAATTACATCAACTTAAAAGTGCACCTTTAATGCCTGATTACCTTTTGTACACATTCTGCAATGTTTACTGTAACACTACCACCTTTATATAAACAGGAGAGTCTGGGTATAGAAGTGTTAACTTTTTGGCCCCCCACATTAATGATAATGACTGCATTACCAGAGAATGTTTCAATACACAAAGATCTTACATTACAAGGTGACTCCAGAATTATGACATCAGATCTACACGGACTGAGAGAGAAATTTCACCTGTTTTCCCCAAGTATGTTCTCCACTCATGGGAACCAGTGCTATTAGGTAAACTAGGTGATAAAGAAGAACCAAACTATTACAATAGAGGAAAATATCTATACACTTGCCCAAATCAACCTTTCCTATAAGAAATTCCTATATAAACAACTCTCATTTGTCATCACCATCTGAGTTCACTGCACAGTTCTATGACTTCACTTAATAGACCCACTTATTCTGGACTCCTTTTTTAAAACTGAAATCTGTGACAATCTAAACTTTTAATTGTCCTAACATCTAAAAACAAACAAACAAAAAAATGTGGCATTAAATCTCGTAAGAAAAGGAATACCATCAGTCTGAAACTTCTGCAACTTAAGCTGGATAAAGAACTAAAATTATTAAAACTGGCTAAAGTCCACCATTTATATTTGGCCAGTCCAGCATAAAAAAGTAAGAGGACAATGTATGTGATGGTATTGTCTCACCTTTCCCACAACCTTACAAATTTACCACCTCAGAAGAGAAAAGCACAACATCTTCTCCAGCATAGTGTTTAGAACGCTCTCCTTTATTACGCTGGTCCAGTCCAAGTCATGATTGCAAATGGCACTACAGCACCACAGATTAATGATCCCCTCCCAGGAGTAAGATTTAAAATTATACACTCATTTGGGTTCTTTTATTTGAAAACAGCAAGCAACAGAAAGATTAAAAATATAAAAAGCAAAGAGAACAAAAAGTCCACTTGGACTACACAGAGGAGCCAATACCAATTTTATACTTGAAATGTCTTGCCTATATGCTTGCAAGCATTTGTTTAAAGACATTTCCACATACTATTAAAGGGAACTCCAGAAAGAGTAAGAACTACTGGTTTAAGACATTCAATTCTGAACAAACATCCAAAGGAAGTAAATTTTGGAAATTGCATTTATTCATGTTCTATTATACATATTGTATTCTCTTAGAACTGGGGGAGAGGAAAGCCCCCACTTAAGGGAGATAACAAACTTACCATCTTTTATAAAATCTAATTAGAATTGACAATGTTATGGTTAGTCTTTAATTCCTGAGAATTTGAACATTAAGTTTTCTGTGAATTCACAACAAATGCGCACACAAATTTTAAATTGCAGTATGTCTGAAAAAAATAAAAATGTTAACATTAATACACTGGCAAGGAAAACCATCATCTAAACTGTGCATTAACTTAGGTGTGAGACACTCAGCCCTGCTGCTCTGCACTGCAACAGCATTTAAATATGCGTACTTTTTCAGAGATGTCAAATAAGTAAATTTATTATACCTTATCCAGTCTGCAGTGACACATTATTTTGAACTAAAGGTAAAACTTGATCTCTCACATTTTTCATAATCATAGGTATCCATGGAGTCAGCATGTGACCTCTATCTAGTATGGATAAAATAACTGACATGTGGGGAAAATGACAGAAACCTTTGATTCTCTTCTAATTAGAATTTCTATTAAAGGAAACGATTTTAGGGAAGTTAGAGAAGAAAAAAAAAGTAATACTGTTGCTATGAAATGGTGACCAATTTGATCGAGTCAAATGCAAGATCATTACTATAAACATTTAAGACAAAATATAAATTATTAATTATGCAGCATGCTTCAGGGCCATTTCTACAATTAGTATGAATTACAAATATTAAATGCCTTTAATCCATCCATTGTACATAATTCTATAAGTCATGTTGACACAATAAAAAACATTTCCTACCTATTCTGTTTCTTCTGAATTTTAACAGTGAAAGTGTTTATCTTGAGCTGGGAAAGTTACCCTGACTGTGACCAATGAGAACAGACAGGGCATTGTACACCCATTCCAAAAGCTGGAAATCAAACAACGTTAGAATTACTCACAAAATTTACCCAAAGAAATGCTTTATAGGCAAGTGCAATGGAAAAATCAAGTATTTCCTAAAATAACATTAGTATTACATGTAAAGTTTCAAACTTTGTTTTCACTGTAAAGGTATCATTGTATTATATTAAAATATTATAGGCCATGATTAACCATTTTACTATTAACTGATATAATCTTTACAAAAATAAAGCTAATAATAGCTTGTCCAGAACTAAATTTACTCTAAATCTTTCTGTACTTTTTAAATCAGTAAAATGATTTAGTTATTTAGAACTTCATTCTCACAGTGGTAATTTTTTTAAAGCCTGCACAGTGCTAAATCTGATTTCTTAGATTATACTTGGTTTAAAGAAAAAAAATCTGCCCAAACCATCACCAAGACTTCAACTGAACCTAATGTAGAAGAAACCTGAGTTTGGATGTAGAAGTAAGAATTCATTCAGTTTTCTCTGGTATCATATATGCCTTCAGCCAAAAGTAAAGCGTCAAGCAGGACTCTATGGCTTTATCTGTATTTTCCTCCATCTTGAGTATTAAGTAAATCTTAAATTTAAAGCAGTTGTTGGAGGTTAAATAAGTTCTCAAAGCAATGTAAACGAGTTATAAAATACCTCACCAGACAGCAGCAGCTCTTGTGAGTCACGTGACATTAACAACGAGCCAGTTCACACTGTACATAAAGGATACACCAGTGCCTCACCTCTAGTGTCAAGACCATCTTCATATATCCCTTTTATAAGAATATTGATATGTATGCTTCATGAATTTCAGCCTCAACTCCTTTTGTTTAAATATATTTACTGGCTGTACATAGTATATGCACTGAATTTCCAATGACTGAGACAAATACGGATCAAAGACCTACGCAAATACAAATTATAAACATCCATGTAGATTATAAGAGATCTGAGGTGGCAGTTTAGGAATGTGGGTTAACCCTTTAACACTTCATTTCAAATACCGGTTCCCAAGCAGGCACACCAAGCCTAAAGTCCAAGAAAAAAATCTAATCTTTAAATCTCATTTTCAACCTTCGAAAAGTACAGCTTTTAGACGGAGAATGGACTTCACTTTAGAGCACTGCCTTAGAGAGATGCAGCATCTAAATGTTTCCCAGAGATGTGGCCCGGGAAACACTCTGTTATTAGCTTATAACATCCATTTCACGTACAATTTTGATGATCTCACAGGGGAAACGCAAACCATCAGTATCATTTGACAACAGGATCTGCAGACACCGTGCTGTCGGACAGGTCTCCATTGCTTGTTTTAGTCTCTTCTGAAAGCATGAGTAAAAATAATGGACATATTTATGTTCATTTAAAAAAAACAAACTAAAATCGAGAAGGACAATATTGCTAAATTTCAAATGAACAGAATGTTGCATCTACCAAATACTTCTCTAATATCACAAATTATATACAGTTTATCTGCCTTCATGTTTTAGAACTCTAGGCTAAATACTGCAAATGTGATGTTCTGACTAGTTTGTAATCGGGGTGTGGAACTGTTGAGACATCAGAACTGTGTCTGGAGTGGGGTTGGTTTCACACTGCACATTCCCCCACGTGGGTGAGGAAATTGTAGTGCTGTTACTGGTAAAAACATGACTGCAAATTCACATATAAAATTGTCCAGAATGAATCCCTTCCCAATTATGTTTATAATTTATTTTTAAATGTGATTTTTTTTATTATGAACATAATAAAATGAATTTCTGGCTTTTTGTGCAAAATGTCATATGCATATACTTCATTAACAGAGCAAAACTATTTAGCTAATACATTGAGCAACTCTGACAACTCTGAGCAACCTTTAGCTAACAGCCCTACAGCAGAGCCACCACCCAGGCATCAGGCAGCTATCTGGGTGACATATATTAACCCCAAACCCCAGAGAGTTCCTAAAGAACAGCAGTCCAAAGCAAGGAGCTCTTCTGAGACTGCAATGTTCATTTTGTCTTAATGCTCTAGGCCTTCAAAATAAACATCCAGTCCACCTGCAGACAAGGTTCTGGCATCACGACAGGCCTGAGCACAGCCTATGCAGTAACTGAACTACTGAATCTAAACTCTTAGATTCTAATCTAAACTACAGTTCAGTTACTAATCTAAACACTTCACGGTTTAGATTATACTGACTCAGATCCTTCCAGATGACTCTGCTAAATATTATTTTTAAATGAATCCAAAAGTAGTAAATATGTATTTTTTCATTTAATAAATACTGAGTATCTTCCCAGCAACAGCCTGAAATCATTTTTCAAGCACACAATTATCAATACTTACTTAGTATAGATTCCAAAAATGCTTGCATATGCTAGTAATACTGATGTAACATTATCAACAGGGAATAGGGTAATGGATGTAAGTGGTCTACAGAAATGAATGATCTCTTCAGTGTGAAATATTTAAAAAATTTAACTGATAAGATTAATAAAAATATCATAGTTCATGAAGTTCTTTTATTCTTGATCGCTGTGATATAAATACGAGTAAGAAGAAAGAAAGCAGGGCAAACACGAAGCCCATGAAGCTGCTATACGTAGTTCTGAGCGTCCAAAGAGGAAGCCTAAGTGGCGTAACTTCCATAACAGAAAAAGGAAATAACCATTTTTCAGAGAAAACAACTGGTGCTAAATTTCAAATCTGAGAAATGATCATGAGGGTCCCTTTAATATGAAATACTGAAGAATTTACATCCACATAGATTGTATCTGACAGAATCCTCTCCCCAGTGACCATCAGTTATGGCTGTACTGCTCTGATTCTCCAAGGTCTGGCTATAGAGGAGCACAGGAGGCTATTCACTCTGATACTGCAACAGTCTTGACTGTTATGCCTCCTGAGTCACCTGGCCCAGGCATTCAGTCAACATCTAGTCATCAGCAGTTCTGCACTCAGCAGCATTTAGTCTCCTCTAATCTGTTCCTTCTCATCTGCTAACAGTTGAAGGGTGAAAGAAAAAACCCAAACTTTGTATGTACAATTTTAAATTAAGATGAACTGAATAAAGTGTTATTCCAGAATGAAATGCATGTTAAACTTCTTTTCAGTTTCATAAATGATCCACTTAGGCTTTACTTTTAAAAAAAAGGACATTTCTAGGTTTATATATTTTTTCAAAAAGAAAAGTCTGACTAAATAAAATGGGGTATTCAAATCTATTATTGATGAAAGATTTACTAGTCTTTCCAAATAAAAGCCACTCACTAACCTTCTTTCTCTTTCTTTTCTTGGTTTTCTTCAGCCGCAGTCTTGTCAGCTCTGAAGAAAATTCTTGCACTGCTCAGTGAGAAATACAGCAATTCAAATTCCTAAGTAATAAAAATATCAGAAATAAAAGTTGAAAATATGTATTTTAACAAAATATCAAAATTACCATATTTAATATTTCTTCATTTTTCTAAAATGCTCTAGTGAGTGCAAATCATAAATACAGAAACTGAACGAAGCAATCCATCCATTTTAAAGATATGGGTCAAATGGCTTCCAAGTATCATTCATTTAAAAATATACTCTTTATGACCACTGTTCATCTCACCTATTAAAATGGGAGTTTCAATATGATTGACATTTTTTCAGTGATCAAGAAGTAATGGGTATTAAAAAGTCAAACCAGATTTGACTATTATTCTCCTCTACCTGTAGATAAACATCCAGTCGTTTCTGAGTGAGATTCATGGTTTGTAGTAGTTTTTCATCCTGACTAGTTGACTGTACATTCTGTTGCTTAGCAACTGCTCTCATCTCCTTCAGGTATTTCTCTCTAACAGACTGGAACCAGTGAAGTGAGTCAAATTCCTGGTACTGATCCAAAAGCTTCAGAATGTAAGCCACACCTAGTCATCAGCAAAACCAAAATCAAATTACAATGTGTACACAGACTGTATTCTACTCTACCAATAATTCTTAAAATTAACCATTTTAAAATTAATCCTCTTTCCAATTACACTTTACAGCACAAATGAGAAGTTTAGCAACATGGCTTAATTCCTCCTTAAAAAGATGTGATCCTATAAAGAAATCTTTTTTTAAAAAGCCAGTCAAGAAGATAAAAAGAAATAATATGGCTATGAAGATCTGCAGATCACCTGGAGATAACATAGGGCTATAAGAGTGGTTCTACTGCTAAACAGACAAGTGAGGAAACTACAAGGAAACGGGAGAAACTAAATAAAAGATGGTCAGACTGTAAAACTACAACAAAAACAAAGCCTAAATAATTAATCCAAGTGATCAGCAACACCAAAGGAGCATGAACAGTACAAATGATGGGAAACAAGTATTACCAATCAGATGACCCAGCTAAAAAGTAACCAGTAAATAAACACAGCTTGTGAAAAACAAATCTACGCAGAGCACACAGACCTATTCTCAAGCAAACATTTCAAAAAATTCATTGTAAGGTAAACACAAAATTCATGGGAAAAGAATTCATTAAGCTTACCCATGGCAAAGCCATCATCAGTAAAGGCAGCTCCAATTTTATTTTTTTTATTCAACTTCTCCTTGCAACTAATGGAATGCTCTACAAAGTTGAGGGTCTAAAAAGATATAACAACATATCAGAGAAACGACTGTGCTAAAGAGAGTCAGAATTTAGTTCCTGAAACAGACATTTCAAAAATTATAAATAGAATCTCTTCTAAGTTCCTGCCTTTTTGATTTGAAACACTTGCCTCATATAAAAAGCCTCTTGGTGAGATCACAATATGTGTAAGTATCTCATAATGGCTCTTTTCCAAATCCTTTAAATGTCAGCACTCCCTCAATCACCACTTAACCCAAGCACAGTGCCTTGTTATAAGATTCATTCTAAAATATCATGCACATTTTACAGATGAAGGGACTAAGGCTTGAGAAGTTTAGTAACTTCCCGAAAGCCATAATCTAAAGCAAAGCTGAGTCAGAAAAGTAGGTCTGCTTTACTTAAAAGCTTAAGTACTCTGAAACACAGCAATGCTTAGTTCTGCCCACCCAATTCATGCTATAATAGTACTTCTTACCATATTCTTGGCTTAAAAAGCTTAGTGGTCATTTGGATAAACAAATTCCCCCCAAAAAGCACTTCCCTAAAAATTTAGCTCCTGTAAAATACCTTAACTAATCACAGCATTTATTCAACAAAGATTTACTGAAACTTACTATGTGTGCTCAGTTGCTTTAGTCGTGTCTGACTATGACCCTCTCTGGACTGTAGGCTCCTCATTCCATGGGATTCTCCTCAGTCCATGGGATTCTCCAGGCAAGAATACTGGAGAGGACTGTCATGCCCTTCTCCAGGGGATCTTCCCAACCCAGGGATGGAACCCATGCCTCCTGTGTCTAATACACTGAAGGTAGGGATGGAACCCATGCCTCCTGTGTCTAATACACTGAAGGTAAATTCTTTATCCACTGAGCCACCAGGGAGGCCCAATTAAATAATTACAGTAAAAAAAATGAATACCATCTAACACTCTACAGGGCAACACTCCTGACAATGACAGAAATGCAGCGCATCTACAGTGTCCAGCCCAGTAAACCACCAGCCGCATCTGGCCACTGTGCACTTGAGATGTGGCTAGTGAAACTGAGTGCCTGAACTTTTTATAAAATTTTAACTAATTTAAGTGGCCACTTGGGGCTATGATAGCACAGTACAGGAATAAAGAGAGGCCTGTTCAAAAATAATTGTGGTACAATATGATAAGTACTACAATAGCTTACACTGGAAACAAGATTATCAAATTTCACTTTTTTTTTGCCTGTAAAACTTACTTGGCAATGAACTGCATTTTGTAAAATCTTTGTTAAAGACTTCTTCCTTAGATATTTCATGGTTTTTTCTGAAATTAGATTAAAACTCAAAAAAACAATAGTGTCCCATACTTTTCTTCTTTGTAGTGTTCTTAACCCACCTGTTTTCTCCATCACTAACTGAATTTTGACAGCTGCCCTGCAAAACTCCTCTTCCTCAGATCCACAAATGGTTCCTCACTGCTGTTTACTATGGCTTCAAATTAAAGAACCATGGTGAGAATTCACCGTGAGTTAACTACATTATTACTGAAATATAACTAAGATAGACTTGCCTCCAGTCTCACAACTATCTGAGTATGAAAAGACAATGCTTATCAGATAAATATGGACATTTTTGCTACATGGTATAACCATTATTATGACAGAGTATTAACAATAAATGTATTTTAAAAAGAAACAATAGAAAGGAAAATGCATGAAGAAAAAAGCTGTCCATAGCCATCAGATACTTTGAATTCATAATAATGGTTCTAAGTTGGCAGACTACAGTCCATGGGGTTGCAAAGAGCTGGACTTGACTCAGCGACTAACACTTTCACTTTCGGGTTTCCCTGATGGCTTAGACAGTAAAGAATCTGCCTGCAATGTGTGAGACCCTGGTTCAATACCTGGTCAGGAAGATTCCCTCCTCCAGTATTCTTGCCTGGATGATTCCATGGACGAGCCTGGTGGGCTACAGTCCATGGGGCTACAAAGAGTTGAATACGACTGAGCAACTAACAACAGTATGTTAGAATATATATGTTAATTCAGGCAGCAACATTAAAAAAGTTATTGCTCTTGATCAAAGTTAGATGTAATCAGAAGTTACATCTGCTCAGTGATATTTAGACTTTAGAGCTATTCTTTTACAATTTTTTTTTTTAAGAAAGAGCTTTGTTAAAGAAACCTTTACAGAAGAATAACTCTTTCCTAATATATACCTCTCTAATCTCTTAACTCCATTTTCCTCACTGTAATAACTGTTTTCATACTGCAATTGTGGTTATTTTTAAGATGTCAACTACAGAACTAGAGCAGCACACACTGTATACGATTAACAAAAATTTAGTTTAGATGTTAATATTTACTACTGAGTAGAGATATGCCATGCTATGCTAAGTTGCTTCAGTCATGTCCAACTCTTTACAACCAATGGTCTGTAGCCTGCCAGGCTCCATCTGTGGTTCTTTACCGCTAGTACCACCTGGGAAGTCCCTTTAAATAGTATGCTTTTAAAAAACACTTCATATTTTAACAGTCTACAATTAATCACTTAAAATGACCTATAATTCAGTCCAAAGATTACATGGTATATATATAAAATAGAATATACGCAAGTTATTTAAATCACACTAGGATTCCTCTGGCAGTTATTAACTCATAAGAATCTATCTTAATTATAAAGAAGTCTCATTCTGCACAGCTAGTAAGTAAAAATTCTAGGCCACATTCACTGAGACCACATTTAGTTTTATCTACAACCAAAAAGTCAACAATACAGTCTGTGTGCATTTCTTGCTGTAAAAAAATAATTGGATCTATTTATTAATACTTTAAAAAATTCATTTTGTGTATTAAAAATACTCACCAGAGGGGGAACAATGATATAGAAATTTCGGAGATGTATATTCTTTGGCCTTCGAAATTCTGGAGCAAAAACATCCACAAGCATTTTGAAATATTCTGTGCCTTCAGCAGAATTTCGTGTGTGATCACTGAGGACTGAATCCAAATGCCTAAAATGCAAAAAAAAGAAAAAAAGTATTTATTTGGCTCCTTTCTCAAAAGAAGGGGAAGCTTTTAAAATCCACCTCTCATTAGTTTAGATGAGAGCACTCAAAAATATGAATTACTGGAAGACATCTCTAAACTTCCTTGGAGTACAGGATGAACTTTTTTTTTTAATGGACAGAAGCTTACCATTGTTTAATTAACTTAGTCCCTAAAAGAGAACATGTAGTGCCTCTTGAAATTTTAGAGTTTTGTATTTCTTCTTCTCAAAATGAACTGTGCAGAAGTCCATTTCATTGTAAATAAATTCCTCTTCATCTTAACTCTCTTCACTAACATTCCTATACTTCCTGACTTCAACTGTAATCTATCTCCTTTTCAAGAATCTAGTTTCCCACTCAACCTTCAGGCTTCCCTCATAGCTCAGTTGGTAAAGAATCAGCCTGCAATGCAGGAGACCCTGTTTCGATTCCTGAGTCGGGAAGATCCCCTGAAGAAGGACAGGCTATCCACTCTGGTACTCCTGGCCTTCCCTTGTGGCTCAGCTGGTAAAGAATCTACCTGCAAGATGGAAGACCTGGGTTTGATCCCTGCATTGAGAAGATCCCCTGGAGAAGCGAAAGGCTACCCACTCCAGTATTCCGGCCTGGAGAATTCCATGGACTCTATAGTCCGTGAAGTCGAAGAGTCAGACATGCCTGAGCGACCTTCATTCATTCACCGAGTCAACCTTCAGAAACATTAGCTGCTGCTTCTACATCCTTATGTATGGCTATTATCACTTTCAAATTACTATTCCTCCACCAATAAATGGTAGAAATCTCTCTCCTTTGAGATGCATGTGACCCAACTATGTCCAACTATCTAACCACTCCTTCCTGAAAGCAGGCATCTATTAACCATTTTAACCACTTCACTTATCTTGAACTATGATACCTGCTCCAGAAGACATTAATGTCCATTTAGAGAATCAATTTATTATCATAACCTCTTAATTCCCTGACATCACCTGCCATAAACTTTCTTTTACTTGATGAGTAAACATCAAGGCAAGAACACAACACAGGTACTTGCCATTACACTGCATCAGGGGGCCCTATGTCAGCATGTAAGGTGGATACATCAGTCTCTCCACTGGAAAGGTGTTTTTTCCCCTTTATGATTAATAATCAATTCGTGAGACAATGTTTTCATAGTGAATACTCTGTTCTCCAAAAATGTTTGAGAATTCATTGATGATTTTTGTCTGATGTCAAGTCCTACAGTGGTAGTTGCAAAACTGGTTTTTCCCCTAAATTTTCTCATCCCTTTCATATTTACTAGCTGGCAATCACTGTAAAAAGGAACTTTCCCTCTCTCTCTCCAACTTTTATTATCACTGTATCACAGATTCTTCTTCAGTATTATGACCAATTTCTACCATTATTCTTTTTGATATTCAAATTGTTTCCACTTCGTCCAAGGGTGCCCCTTCATGCCTGACTCAATAACTGTTTTAGTTATTAATAAGAAAACCCAGTTTTCTAAATACTTAACAATTCTGCATGCCTTTTCAACTTTTAAATTGTGTTCCAAAATCACTACTTAAAAGTCTATACATGTGCACTGTTCAATAAGATTGTCATTAGCTATTTAAATTTAAATGAAATACAGATTTTATTTCAAATCCCTAGTCCATTAGCCCTATTTCCAGTGTTCAACAGCTACATTTGGCAGTGACCACTGTACTGGACACTACTGCTCCAGATTACATAAGGATGGACCAGTATTCTAGAACCATGCTGGCAAAGAGGAATATTAAAAGAGTAAAAAGAAATAGGTAAGTGGCTTCTCTGGTGGCTCAGTGGTAAAGAATCCGCCTGTCAATGCAGGAGCCAAGGGTCTGATGTGTGATTCGGGAAGATTCCACACACCGTGGAGCAACTAAGCTCACGAGCTACAACTACTGGGCCTGTGTTCTACAGCCTGGGAGCTGCAACAAGGAAACCACCGCAGTGAGAAGTCCACGCACCACAACTCGAGAGTAGCCCTCACTCTACTTTGTTGGGTAGCTACAACAAAGACGCAGCACAGCCAAAAATAAATACGTAAATAAAATTATTTTTAAAAATAGGTGAAATGTATTTCGTTAATGAGATTTTTTTTAATTTCTTCTTTTTAAAAATTATTTGGCTGCACCCAGTCTTAAGCTAGAGCACAGGAACTCTTAGTTGCAGGCTTGTAGGATCTAGTTTCCTGACCAGGGATAACCCAGGTCCTCTGCATTGGGAGTGAGGAGTCCTAGCCACTGGACCACCAGGGAAGTCCCAATTTTGTTAATGAGATATTTGGCTTTTTTTTTTAAACACTAAATCCTCAAAATTAGTTATGAACTTTATACTTCAGCACGTTTCAATATGGACTAACCAACCACATGTCAAGTGTTGAACAGTCACATGTATCTGAGGGCACCGTCTAGAAGATCCCTTTTAGTGACGCTGGAAAGATCTCAGAATACTGCAGTCTTAAAACAAATTGTATCCCATAAAAATACCATTATTTGCATAATAAAAACACTGACATATCAGTTTATATGTTATCCTCTAGTCTTTAATGTTTAAATGAACATACATGTTTTTAAATCTCCAAATTTAACTTATTTGTCCAAGATTAGATTACCTTGCTGCTTTTAACGTTTCTTCTGCAAGACCTTCTTCTTTGACTAGTTCTTCAAAATTTACAATATCTTCAAGATCAGGTACAAATCTACATTAAGAATTTTAGAAGGCATTTATTAAAGCAAATTAAATATATGCAATTGACAGACGAAAAGCAGTACTGTAAGACTAAATTTTTCAACAATATCTTTGGAAAGAACTCTGCATTTATTTCACTTGTATTATTAATATCACCAGTTTATATTTGGAACAACTGAGTTCCAAAACTCAATTTCAGCATTTTTAATTATTTACATATAATCATCAAATTATAATCTTTACAAATTATGTAATCTATAGAACATTTCAAACTGCACCGATAAAAGAAATTAATTTCAAAAAATACAGGTTTAAAATTTGAGAAAAATATTTAAGTAGTAGGATTAATGGTTTTCTTCCATATTTGATCTCAAAATATATCAACAAGAAAAGAAAAAAGCCCCTTCTACAATATTACTTACAATAAAGACAGATTTAAATGACATAAAATTTCTAAATGGCATAAATAAGGCAAAAATATGCTTGCATCCATACCTAATGGCATTGCTGCTACAGTGAAGGCCACCAGATCTTATCATTCGTACATAGCCCATAGCATTACCTTAAAAACCACATATACACAAAAAAATCAGATGTTTATACAAATAACTCTAAGTTCTAATAATCAGGAATACAGTTATATATAGCAGTTAATTACAAGGTTTCAACTCGTAAGAACCAAGAGACTTTGCTGTATTTTACTTCAGTTTTGCTCCACAAAAATAAAAGTTACATATTCGTGCACTTAAAATATTGTTGCTCAGTCAGTAGTGTCCAACTCTTTGAATATAAATGTACATAAACTTATACCATCTATATTAAATATTTTAAAAATAACTGTTTTAATTGATAAATGCATTAAATTGAGCACATTTTAAAAACTCAAACATTTAAAAATTACTGTTATCAACAGCTTCTTCACTCACATTAAATAACATGTCTCTCTCTCCCTCTCTCTCTCTCTCTCACACACACACACACACACACAGCTGCAAGTGGTATCAAGAAATCCTTATTTGATTCCTCCCAAACTAGTATCTCCAACCAAGACTGTTCCTCTAGGCTTTTTTTAATCCCATGCCTACATCTCCATGTCTAAGAAGAATTTTTAATTTAAGAAGTTTAACTCCAACTGAAGATCTTCACCCCCAGTTATATTTTCTTCCTCAGAAACTGACAAGTCTATCCTTCCAGTAGCTCAGGCCAAACCCAGTGAAGTCATCTCTGCCTCCTTCCTTACCCTCAATGTCGTTGTTTAGTTTAGTTAGTAGTGTCCAACTCTCTGTGACCCCATGGACTGTAGCCCACCAGGCTCCTCTGTCCATGGGATTCCCCAGGTAAGGATACTGGAGTGGGCTGCCATTTCCTTCTCCAGGGGATCCTCCCTGTGGATCAAACCTGCATCTCCTGCATTGGCAGGAGGATTCTTTACCACTGACCACCAGGGAAGCCCTCCTTTCCCTCATACTTCAATCAATGGCAAATTACACTGGCTCTACCTTCAAAATGTCACCAGAATTCAACCAGTTTTCCCGACCTTCACAGCTCTCACCCTATTCCAAACCACCAGCAGTTCTTGCCTAGAATACTACACTATACAATGGTTTCCTGATCTATTTCCACCTTCAGTATGCCACCCCTCAACAATGTTTCCTTTATATAGAGGTTAATGGTTCTTTGATTCTGCCCCTTGCAACTGTTCTGATACCACACCCTACCATCTGGGTCTTCACTAACTCCATTCCAGCCCAACTGGTTTCCAAAAATGCTAAGCAGACTCGGGACTTTTGCATTTACCACCACCTCTTCCTGGTAAACTCTTTCCTTAGCTATGCATGCACGTGGCTTATTCCTTCATGTTATTTAGGTTCCTGCTCACGTGTCACCTACTTAGAGCTTTCCCTAAATGTCATTAAACTGTATCATTCCCTGAATATCATTTAAATCATTTAAAATCATTAAGTGTTTAATGATATGTCACCTTACTCAGCTCCTATTACTGATACATATCTTTTTGTCTGTATCTCCCCCAACTAGAATGCAAAATCTATGATATAGCTTTTGTTTTCTTCACTGCTCCAACCCTAAAGCCAACATTTCCTATTCAAATGAAATGAAAATACTTGTAAGAACAAACAAAAAGATAAGAAGTAGTCAATACTTCATAGATTACAATAATAAAATTATGCACTTAACAGACATTATTTCATCTGATATCATTAAAAACCTTCAATTAGGTATCACTGAATCCAAGGCTTATCCCAATATAAGAAATGATGTTAAAATGCTTCTTTAATATGCATCTTAGAAAAATGAAGTATCTAGTTTGATTGTTTTCCATCAAATTGGTCAAATTGTTTTCCTCCAAATTGGCTGATCAAAATATGCTGCTGCTGCTGCTGCTGCTGCTAAGTCGCTTCAGTCATGTCCAACTCTGTGTGACCCCATAGATGGCAGCCCACCAGGCTCCACCGTCCCTGGGATTCTCCAGGCAAGAACACTAAAGTGGGTTGCCATTTCCTTCTCCAATGAAAGTGAAAAGTGAAAGTGAAGTTGCTCAGTAGTGTCCGACTCTTAGCGACCCCATGGACTGCAGCCTACCAGGCTCCTCCGTCCATAGGATTTTCCAGGCAAGAGTACTGGAGTGGGGTGCCATTGCCTTCTCCGCAAAATATGCTAGTGAGAAGCAAATAGGGAGCAGCAGTAAAGAGTACTACTGTGAGCTAGACTACTGGGTTCAAATCTGAACTCTGTGCTTTTTAGCTACAAAACCTAGGTCAAGTTATAAACTTTGTATCTTAGTCTCTTCATTTATTAAATTAAGCTATAATGGGTTAAACACTGGGTTTATTGTCATAGATATTACCAGCACCTAGAAATACTGTACTGTCCTCAATAAATATGTGGAATCAATGAATATAATACTTACTTCACAGCATTGAGTTTTACATGTGTTAGAACATATAAAGCACTCAGAATAACTTTGGCACATAACGAATGCTCAATAAATGTTAATGGTGGTGGTTATTCATTCAGCAGGCAGGTTATTAGACAAGAAGACTTCTCATTTTGCTCCCAGCTCTAGATTCCTTACTCCTTTTCTCAACAGAGTTAACAGACTCAAAAGCATATTACAATTTTTACGGGCAGAGGTAAAGAACTTATATTTCCTAAGAAAAGAATAAAGAATAAAATACTGGAATAAAGTGAAAAGGATAATATTCACCAACTGTGCAATACATGCCAGGGGCAGAGGTGACATGATTTTTTGTGTACTGGGGAAAAATGTGTATTTTCATGTACATTGGGGGGCAAAATGACTAGCATCCTAAGCTCATGAATTAATGATTACTTCATAGTACAAAACTACTTTTAGAAAATGTAAAAACATAAAATAAGTACTACCACAAGCAGTATTCACAAGGGGAAAAAACTTATTGGTGTGTGAATTTTTAAGTTTTAAGCAACACTGCTCTGAAGAAACAGCTCTTGAGTACCACGGACTCTAGCTTTGGGTATCTGACCTCTGGTATATTACATGCAGAACTGTATGTGAACATGCATAGGGGCATTATTCTGAGGAAAATCAATTCAGTATTTTCATCAAATTCTCAAAAAGGGTTAACAACTATTGCTCCATAAATTTACAATCTAATGTGACATTAAACATCACTATGAATAAAAGATTACTAGACAGTATCTCACTATTAAATTGTTTAAAATTAAAAATTTACAAAGGTAGAAGTCTCTAAGTTCTTGTACTAATACATAATAGAAAGTTTTAATGTGTAAACCAATTAATTTATATAATTTTAGCTAGTGCTCACTGACTTTATTCCCTAACTAAATGTTTATTATACCTTTCCCACTAGTAAACTTAAAGCCTCTTGAGAACAAAGGCTATTTGTATTCTCAGCATCAAGAAAAATACCTGGTATAACAAAGGCTTTATAAATGTTTGATAAATGAATCAATGAATCTCAGGAGGCCAAATTTTGCCAAATTAGAGTCAATAATGGCTTCCCCAGTGGGTCAGGCGGTAAAGAAATTGCCTGCAATGCATAAGACCCAGATTTGAGTCCTGGGTCGGAAGAGCCCCTGGAGAAGAAAATGGCAACCCACTCCAGTATTCTTGTCTGGAGAATCCCAGGGACAGAGGATACTGGTGGGCTACCATCCATGGGGTCACAGAGAGTCAGACATGACTGAACAACACAGTTTCAGTTTCAGAGTCAATAAGAATTTACTGAACTGCCTGCGGTCTGCAACTGTGAAGAATACAAAACATCTTCGGACTTGGAGCCGAAAAACCCTGGTTAAAATCCCAGCAACACCACTTATTTCTGAGTTTCTCTTTCTTCATCTTTAAAAAGATGATTACATGCCTATCTCAAGTGTTACCGTGAGGACATTAATACAGGTAATGCATATGAAAAGCTCAAATAAGTATACAGATTTTTAAATCTTGGATTATTTTTAAGTGAAGTTCTTCCTTTTAAATAGTGTTACACATTTCAGAAAACAAGTTCTACTTGTAAGGCAGAAGGACAACTCAAGAAGTTACATATAAACATAAAATGATGGAGCATAGAAAAATTATTAAGTAACTTTTCACCTTAACACCGCACATCTTTGCATTCAGGCTTAACCTGAGGGAATCTCTTTTAAAAGTCTGAAATAGGACCTTGAAAAGAATAGGCACCCAATAAATAATTACCAGTTGACTATTATGAGTATGGCCTTTGAGATGAGTTATATTTTTAATTTAACTGAAGAGGTTTTATTTATCCACAATGTATTTATAAATATTTTATTTATCTATCAATTATTTGTGCACCAACCATCCAATCATACTTGAAAAACTTTTGGTAAGGAAAGGAATTTACTAGTGGAATAAAGCTAAACTTAGGCACGCACATATTAAAGTTCATTCCTATGAGATATTTATAATATATCAGACAGATTCCTGGCATTTGTACTTTACTTTCCAACATGTTTACAATAACTTACCAATTTGGCTGATGAGCTGCCTGAACTGATCAAGGTAGCTTTGTCCCTCTGGGGTTATTCCAAGTTTTCTGATGCCTCGATTGAATTTTTCTGCTCTTTCAAAAGGATACTAGAGAGAAAATTTGAAGATTGCCATTATTAATAAAGACTCCTAAAACATAAAATATCTACCAAATCAATCATACCAATATCACTGTTCTAATTTTGCATTTCCATTGTGTTAAAAAAAATAATTACTGAATTTAATGACAAAAAAATTACATATAGCACAAAAACTACCAATATTCAAGGTTAATATAAATTAAATATTTTTATATTAAAGGGAATAATTATGAATGCCACCAAACTTAGATTTCCCATTACCAATATCAGTCTTCCAACTGCTCTACCAGATAGATAAAAGAAATCAATGCTTCCTAGAAACATCTTACCAAGATTTGTGGTAAGTTTCCATGGGCTGAAAAGTATTAGGGGCTTACATAAAAACACACTCCTTCCCAAGTAACATACATCAGCTGAACTAAAATTTCTAGCTGCCATCACCGATTAAAACAAGGTTTTTCAAGTCTTAGTCAATTTTTTTTCAATCATTCATTTTATATAAGTAACAAATGGAAACAATTCTTATACAACAACAGTACCATTTATTTCTCTGAACATTAATTTCTGATTCAATAAAAATGAGTTAATATAATTTCCTGATAACTGATCTGTATTTTATTATTTTGCTGCTCTGATACTGAAAAGAATGAACTACTAATATATAAGAGGGCTAGAACTAGGTGATGCTTAAGAAGAGTAATAAAAACAGGTTTGGATGTGGCAAATCAAACATAAAATCCATCCAAGCCTGCTGGTTTCTCTATCCACATGGCTATATGCAGCCTCTGTACAGTTAACACTTACAGTTCACTTCACTATGGGAAAATTCAGTCCAGAGGGCAAAAGTAAAATAGCCTTCTTATAAATTATTGGTGGGATTGTCAACTGGTGCAGTACTTTTAGAGTACTTGGCAACATGTATCAAAAATTTAAATAATCATCTTCTTTGCCCTTTTCCGCTTCAAGGAATCTGTCTTTCAAAAACAGTCCCTAACACTGAGATAAATATACAAGGATGTTATCTGTAGCACTGCTGGTAGCACAGAGAAATCAGAGGCTACTGAATAACTATTTCTCAGTAGGACATTAAAGGAGTTACAGTATGCATCTTTACTATCAACTCTGCAGAAGAATGAGGTAGATCTATAGGTGCTGACGTGATAAGCATACTGCAAAACAGCATGTTTAGTATTAGTCCATTTTTGTTAAGGGAAAAAGCAGTATTTGTAACGCACAAATACATGTTTATCACACAGACATCTGGAAGACGTCACATGACACTATTAATAGCAACTGCCCCCAGAAAATGGAATTGGGAGAAAACAGAAATGAAGGAGAACATTTAGTTTAAATGTTAAACAATACATTGTTTAAATGTTTCAAAATGAGCACGTTCTGCTTTTGCATTATTTTAAAATGAAGAAAAGTAATACCTGGTTACATTCATCATTTACTTTTTCCTTACACTTTCACTTACAGAGAATGCAAAGGGTAAGAAATTATAAGAGAAAATACAGAAAACTGGAAGCCAAACCAGGGAGTTATGTGAAAAATAAAAAAGAAAACAAAATCGCTAACAGAGCAACTCATAGTGAATTTCAGCATAAACACTTGCTATATAGGCAAACGCTGAAGATATTGAAGGTTTGGTTCAAGACCCTGCAACAAGGAAAATACTGCAATAAAGTGAGTCACGTTAATTTATGGTTTCCCAGTGTAATACAAGAGTTACGTTTTCACTGTACTTAGTCTATTAAGTATTCAATAGCATTACATATAAAAAAATAATGCACATGCCTTAATTTAAAAATACTTTGCTGCTAAAAAAAGGTAACCATCATCTGAAAACGCAGGTTTGCCACAAACCTTTAATTTGTTAAAAAATACAGCACCTGCGAAGCCCAATGAAGTAAAGCACAGCAATGTAAGGTATGTCAATATATTCAATAGTTGAATCAAACCACCTTTTCAAAAGAACATGTAAAATACCTTATGATCATTTTGGTCCTTGATTTCCCTGAAAAACCGAATATCTTTAATCAATCTGGATTTGATATGTTCATCATACATAAATTGGCTAAATATATAGAACTTCTTTTTCAAAAACTGGTAGGTGAAATTGACCTATAAAATTAAAATTGGAAAAATTAAATATAAAAATTAATTTCAAATCAGTACTACTAAATAAAATAATCCATTTATAAAGTCTAATTCATTTTGGACCTGAAATACTTAAATGAAGTTTTTATTGCCAAAATTTATAGAACTTTCTAAAAGCTCCTCTTAAATATTTTTATGACACAAAAAAAAGATTTAAAAAATGGAAAAAATATTCACATAATAATATGACTAAGAGCTATAGTGAGAATCATAAACCAGATTTGCCAACACGCTAGGTTTTATGTCATAAACCACACTCAGGAGATTACCAAGCTACATGAATGAACTGATACTAAAGTAAAAAACATGGAGCTCTCTGACCTTTCCTAAAGGAAGATAGTAAACATTCAATTATTTACCCATAAATATTTTGAGCACCTCTTATGTGCAAAACAATGTACCTGCTCTCATGCTAGACACTGCCCTTGTCATCATCAAGTGTATTGTAGTGGGAGTGACGGGGACTTTAAGACAAGTATATGTTAAATAAACTAGGAAATCTCGACTGCAATAACCTGTAAAATGACAAGTGGAGGTGTTTTGAGAATGGATTAAAAGGCCCTGATCTAGACTTAGAAAACACTGAAAAAGTAGGGTTTAAGCTACGATTAAAGTCAAAACAAGATTAATTCTGACCCACAGATGAAAGCCTTGCATTAACTTCCATCGCCACCACCTTCAACTATTACCAATTATTTTGGCATATATATGCCCATGTTAACTAACAGTCTTCATCACCCAGTTACAGAAGTGGGTGCTTTCTCAGAACTTTTCTTGCAGCTTTAAACACTGCTTTTTCTTGATCTTCTCAGTTGTAGTAGCTCTTAGAAGATTATTACACATCTTAATAGTAGGTAAATCTGCCAGTCTCTGATCTTATTTTTTCTGTGCTCAGCTCATCATCACCAGACATCAGGAATTTACATTTATTAGTGTGGTTAACTGATTAACAGCTGTTTCTCCCGCCAGAGTACAATTACTACGAGAGCAAGAAATGTCTGGTTTTCTCATCTCAGCACCCGGCACAGTGCCTGAGACACATAAAATACAGGCATAATTACATCTGTTACATGAATGGTTGATAGATGAGGTCAAAGAAGAGTTTGATCCTGAAAGGTTCAGAAATCTCTATGCAGATGACTCCTGACTTGAAATCTCAAACTCCATCCATGTCTCATTTTTCTACTGGTAACCACTAACAAAGAGCTCCAACCATGTTACTTATCAGCTCAAATACATCTTCTCCACTACACTAAAAATGGTCCTTTGCAACCTTCCAGTCATGTAACTTTTCCTTATTCTCTTACTCCCAAATATGCCTAATAATATTGTACTATTTAAACATTCACATTATTCTTTCCTTAAGGAGAAACCGTGACCTGAAAAGCAGGTAAATTTAAAGATTTCTCTTTTTCCAACAGAGGAAAAACAACATATAAGCTCAAATGATTCAGTCTCTCACGTGACTGCCCATATTTAGGAAGATTTGAGATATTTTTAGCAAATTGCTATTTTTAAGGGTATCAAATAACTAGTAAGTACCCTCCCCCAAAAAAGAGCATGCAAGTGTTAAGTGTTAGTGGCTCAGTTGTGTCTGACTCTTTGCGACCCTATGGACCGTAGCCCTCCAGGCTTCTCTGTCCATGGAATTCTCCAGGTAAGAATACTGGAGTGGGTTGCCATTTCCTTCTCAGGGGATCTTCCCAATCCAGGGATCAAACCTGGGTCTTCTGCATTACAGGTAGATTCTTTGCCTGGTGGCAGAGCCACCAGGGACTGATATTAAATAAACTATCGATGATTTGCTTTCAAAAGCAACTTTTCAGAGACTATCAGACAATCTACACAGATATATATATTTATGCTGATGTCTTCAAATCTCCAATGTTATTTATAATGACCTTGTGATGGTAAGACATTCTAAAGTGCCTTTTGAATCACAAAGCTTCCATTTCCATCTTACACAACTTCAGTGCCAAATACTTCAATTACAACAGAAAAATGGAAATTCAGGTACTATATGAACAGGTAATAATGTGTATTTATCAGAATATTCAATGAAAAAACTATCTTAAACTTCCAAATTAAACAGCATCAAACATCTGTACAACACCCCCTCCCAGAAGGTTCTTACTGTTGTATTCATGATTCCTGTGCCATGTGTTCGAATTGAATTAGCAATATGCCGAATATTAATAGTGTTCAAATGTTTGTTATTACTTGTTCGTTCAATAAAAATCTGTAATAAAACAAACACAATCCATAGCAAACACTGGTCAGTTAATCTAAGAATTTTAGAACTCTATTTTATTAGAGATAATTGGAAAGTCATTCAAGAAGATAATACAGTCAAAGCAAAGAAATAAACAAGATCTCTAAACAATCATTGTTTCCTTTATTTTACTAACTTTCACTGCTAAGAATCAATTCTTTGCCCCTCAGCCTTTCCTACTATACACCTACCCACAATAAAAAAATTTTTATTTACTCACTTGATTGTTGAGATTATAGAGGTATCGAGATACAAATATATGAATGTTTCTCATAATTTCCAAGACATCCAGGCCCTACAAAACAATCCACATATAAGTTCTATTATCATTAGTTTAAAATAATCAAACTTATCAATATAGTAACTTACTGCTTACATTAAGTCACCCAATATTTTAAAATTATTTTAAAGAACTACAGAAAACATACAACCAAAGATCAGACTAGGCTTCTGACACACACAAACAGGACTAACTGCTTGGGGAAATCTGACTGTTACACCTTTTGTGTAGATAGGAAAAGTTAAAACTTCAAAGATCCATGACTCACATCATTGCCCTACCACTTCTGAGAATATTTGTCTTCCCAAGGATTTTTTTCTATATTCTTTAGAAAGTAAATTAACAGCCAGATTCTAAAAGGAAGCCAGAATATGTGGTGATCTCTAAAGTATATAGTATTTTTCAGGCATTGTGCAAGGTTCTTTACATGGAATTCTCAAAAAGATATTATTCTTCTAAATTCCACAGCTGATCATCCTTTGTTTTTTTCAGTCTTTTATCTTTACTGAGGCTTTCAATGGCTAAGTTAAAGATCTCTCCTGGTAAATGACACACTGCACTTGAAAATATGTGGACTACTTTCAAGTACCTTTTGATATTGATTTCTAACATAATTCCACAGTGATAAGAGAACAGACATTGTATGACTTCAGTTACCTTTAGACCGTGAAATTTTTACATCTTGTTTTATGTCCCTGGATATGTTCCAGTGTCTCCTGGTTTATAGTCTATGGGAACTTAAATAGAATTTCTATCCTACTATTGTGTGAAAATTGTATAAATCTTAATTAAATCTTAATTTATCTACTTAAAAAAATAATTGAATAGTGGACTATATGTAACTTTGTACTATATTTTCTAAGTCACCTATAAATGTGTTACTATACTTTCATAATTTAAAAAATTTTAAAAAGGAGGAAAAAAATAAATTCCACAGCTAAAGAAAATGAAACTAAGAAAGTTCTGCAAAATCAAAAAGCTAGGAAGAGGCAGAACCTAGGGATTTTAGAAAGTCTAATTCCAAATCTTTATGCTTCTTTTAATTATACTAGACCACCCTGAATATAAGGACTTCTCAGATGACTCAGTGGTAAAGAATCCTCCCGTCAATGCAGGAGATGCAGGTTTGATTCCAGGGTCAGGAAGATCCCCTGGAGAATGAAATTGCAACCCACTCCAGTATTCTTGCCTGGAAAATTCCATGGACAGGGGAGCCTGGTGGGCTATAGCCCATGGGTTCGTAAAGTGTAGGACACGACTGGGCGGCTGAGCTCACCCATATGTACCTTTAATATACAAGTTACCTAATAAGAATCCTTCATTCTTCAGTGATTACTCTAATATCTAATGAATGGTATTATGTAAACTATTCCATAGCTTTTCTAATTGGGGCTCAAAGTAATACCAAAACACCACTTTGATTAAGTTTTTATTATAGATTTTCTCACATTTTAATCTAAAATTTTATTTACTCATTATTTTTCTTCCACTAGGCTACAGGTACATGAGCTAAGACCATTTCTATTTATTTTTGTATCCCTAAACACACTGAGGGCTTCACAGGAGACTCAGTGGTAAAGAATCTGACTGCAAAGCAATCAATGGGTTCAATCCCTGGGTCAGGAAGACCTCTGGAGAATGAAATGGCATCCCTCTCCAGCAACACCGTGTAGTGTCTAGCGAATTTTTGATAAATATTAATTTTTTAAATAAGTGAATGAAAGGATATACAAACTGATTCTGGAACTGGCCCGTATATATGCAGTGAGACAAATGAAAAATTATGATCTTCAAATTTTTGAACTGAATTAATGGATTTTAGTAAATATTACATCTGGATTATCTTAGAAAGAATTACATACAAATTAACTGAAAACAAATCTTTGCACTCCTGAGATACAACCATATTGTAAATTAGCTTACTGAATTAATAAAGCTAAATATTTTGCACTCAAATTTAAAAACAAATACAACTTTATAAATTTAAAACCATTTTTTTAAGATATTGAAGCACATATATTATATCTAGTTTAAAATTCTTAACCGCGACCTTGACTAAACTTGTAAAATTTCGGCAAAAGTCACCTCACTATCCTACATTTGTTTCTGAAAAGCTGTACATAAATTTATGTATGTACCAAAATTTCAACAAAAGGTGAAGTATAAACATTTGGAAGCATGTGATAAATTCTTTCATAAAGCAAATCAGCACTAATTTTTTATTCTTCTCAACTATGAGGTTTTTATATACAGCAAATATTTTCACTTTCAACTTTGAAATATAAACACATACTAAATAAAATTTTTTTAAAAATTGTCTTAGAGAAATACTATTAAGCTACCATTAGACTATACTAAGAACACTTTATACTATACCTGTTCCAAAGTCTGACTAGGAAGATGGGCCTCTGTCATAACCAATCCGTAACGCTGAGTAGCTAAATTTCTCATTTCACTGTAAGTAGCCCAGTCATGAAGAGCTACTGTCGTTAGATTGTAGAAAGTCTTGTCTAGGTAGTGAGTTACATAAGCTTCAAAACAAACAAAAAAATCAAAACTTTTTTTGCTTCATGATAACAGTAGGAAAGGAAGAAAAATGACACTAAAAACAACTTGTCTTTGACCATTAAATTTCTTCCCTTAAAATAAGGTGCTAGGAATGGGACTTCCCCGGTGGTGCAATGGATAAGAATTTGCCGGCCAACACAGAGGACATGGGTTCAATCTGTGGTCGGAAGGTTTCACACACCACGGAGCAACTACGCCCGAGCACCACAACTAATGCGGCTGTGCTCTAGAGCCCACAGGCCGCACCTGCCATGTGCACGCGAGCCTGCGCTTCACAAGAGAAGCCCCCAAACGAGCAGCCCGCGCATGACAATGAGAAGTCCCCACCTGCTGCAGTTAGAGAAGGCCCGCACACGGCAACGAGGACCCAGTGCAACCAAAAACAATACTGAAAAATGAATTAATTAAAAAGAAAAGACTGAGAGCTAAAAAGTGTTCTTTAAATAACACAATAAGCTGCCAGGAAAACAAAAATGAAGAAACAAAAAGGAATTCAAGAATAAACGGACTAATACAAGGAAAGATTTTTCTCAAGGTTTCGTTTTTGTTATTTGTTCTTTAACAGAGCAAACACATATAGAATATGACCCTAAGAAGAAAACCAGAACACTCACCTCGAATGTCAATGAAACGATTGAAAAACCGAATTGGATTCAGAGAGAAAAAAAGGGCCAGGTCTTTCATGCCAACTTTGAAAGGGTTTCTGTCATCCAGCTTTAAATGAGTATGCACAGAAAGCCGCAGGTCCTTCTCTATTTCTTTGCACAACTTGTCCAGCAAATGCTATTCAGAAAAGAATTGATATCTTAAATTTTCAAAATGATATTCCAACTGTATGATACTTCTAGATGTCCGTGTTCTCAATGTGAAGAGCTTTATACTCAATACAATGATGAAAAAAATCTGTCAAACTGTCAACCTAAATATTCCCTGGTAAAATACTGTTTCACTGGGAAAGTGAAATTATTTTGCTATCCATTTTACATCAATGACTATTTTTTTAACCAGGAAGCAGTCAGATGAGTTCTAATGATTTCATTAGTATTTTAAGTATAATAACCTTGCAAAGAAAATCAAAAGCTAATGTCTGGTAGTTTCACCACAAGGAACATGAATATACAACATGGAGCATAAAATTTATATAAACCAGAACAAAGGAAGAAAGATCCTGAGAACATGCAAGAGAAAAATTTTTAAATGCTTCCATATAAAATTATTAAAAAAACACAAAACTCACTGAGTTAACAGCAATGAAATTAATCATCTTCTCTGGTGTAACATGGGGTTCTAAATACTGACCAAGACATGTACCTTTTTTCTAAATATGAACATTCAGCATGATAAATTATATTAAAAATCTCACATTTTTATCAAACCTGAGAAGGTTTATATTGTAAAATTCACTCATTTTTAATTCCTCCCTCCATATAAAAACACTGCTGTCTGAAAATACAGTTTTAAAGATAGCAGTGTTTACAACACACACTTCATTAGAACAAGGAGAGATGCATTTAAATTGTTACACAACAAACAGGGTTTACGTTTAAATATCAAAGATTTCAGTCATTAGCTCTCAAAATGAAATTCAACATTGATGGTTGTCTTAACTATATTACCATGAGCAGCAGACAATATTCAAAGCAATTTTGCATTTGCAGTCTTCTAATGAATAAGACTTTAAATTCAAATATACTACTTATATAAAAGGAAAAGGAAAAAAGGAAAACTAAAAGGAAAAAAAATCCAAATTCCTAATCTGGATTTCTATACAAAAAATTAGGAATTAAAGACCAATTTAGCACAACAGTGACAGTTCCTTTGTTCTAGACAGTGATTTGTAAGTAAGAATCATACATTTGTGAAAGTCTGCTTCAACCCAAAAAGTTTTTCCAAACACTGCATTCCAAACACATCTTAAGCTTTTCAATCTCAAATGTTACCTCATTTAAAATTTCCATAATTTCCTTGTCATAGCAATCCAGAAGTACTTCATAGGACTCCAAATGCCTTGCATGCATCATGGCAGGCACACAGTCACGTAAAGCACTGAACATGTACTAAAGAAGAAAACCAGACTGTACGTGAATCTAGAGAAACTACATCTCTGAATTATATTACAGAAGTTACCTATCTTAAAAGACAAAGCCTCAATCTGAAGGCTGTTTTTCTACACATGACTACCTTACTGTGGAAAATTCTGAAAGAGATGGGAATACCAGACCACCTGATCTGCCTCTTGAGAAATTTGTATGCAGGTCAGGAAGCAACAGTTAGAACTGGACATGGAACAACAGACTGGTTCCAAATAGGAAAAGGAGTTCGTCAAGGCTGTATATTGTCACCCTGTTTATTTAATTTATATGCAGAGTACATCATGAGAAACGCTGGACTGGAAGCACAAGCTGGAATCAAGATTGCGGGGAGAAATATCAATCACCTCAGATATGCAGATGACACCACCCTGATGGCAGAAAGTGAAGAGGAACTAAAAAGCCTCTTGATCAAAGTGAAAGAGGAGAGTGAAAAAGTTGGCTTAAAGCTGAACATTCAGAAAACGAAGATCATGGCATCCAGTCCCACCACTTCATGGGAAATAGATGGGGAAACAGTGGAAACAGTGTCAGACTTTATTTTTCTGGGCTCCAAAATCACTGCAGATGGTGACTGCAGCCATGAAATTAAAAGACGCTTACTCCTTGGAAGGAAAGTTATGACCAACCTAGACAGCATATTCAAAAGCAGAGCCATTACTTTGCCAACAAAGGTCTGTCTAGTCAAGGCTATGGTTTTTCCTGTGGTCATATATGGATGTGAGAGTTGGGACTGTGAAGAAGGCTGAGTGCCGAAGAATTGATGCTTTGAACTGTGGTGTTGGAGAAGACTCTTGAGAGTCCCCTGGACTGCAAGGAGATCCAATCAGTCCATTCTGAAGGAGATCAGCCCTGGGATTTCTTTGGAAGGAATGATGCTAAAGCTGAAACTCCAGTACTTTGGCCACCTCATGCGAAGAGTTGACTCACTGGAAAAGACTCTGATGCTGGGAGGGATTGGGGGCAGGAGAAGGGGACGACAAAGGATGAGATGGCTGGATGGCATCACTGACTTGATGGACGTGAGTCTGGGTGAACTCCAGGAGTTGGTGATGGACAGGGAGGCCAGGTGTGCTGCGATTCATGGGGTCGCAAAGAGTTGGACACGACTGAGCGACTGATCTGATCTGATCTGACCTTACTTTCCTAAGAGTTGAATTTTATTCTCTAAAGCATATGCTAATACCAAAAAAAAAAAAAAAAAATCACATTAACTAATCCTTTTTATCTTAAGCATTCAAATACTTCATTTCCATAAGGAAGTGGAAAGATCTGAATACCTTGCTGACAAATAAGTCAATTATTTTGACACAAACTAAAACCCAGTGAAATGAGAATGATTAGGAATATGTTAAGAGTTAAGTATATATTCAAATTAATTTATATTAATATAAAATGTATATGCATAGCACTGTTAAAAAACAGCACCAGTTTTTAAATGGTTTATTAAATGATCTATTTTAAAATTAATTAAAATGGTTTGCACCGTATATTAAAAAAATGAATAAATAATGTTCTTTACATTATTCTTTTACTTACATGTAGTCTGGCTGCATCAACAGCATTTTCATATACGTCATCTAAATAAATTGGGAAGACAGCTCGATGCCAGTACAGAAAACAACAGTCACACTGTGTCTGGACTCTACAATGTAAAGTAGCAATTAATGGTACCAAAAGTGAAGTCACCCTCCAAAATAATGAAAAGAATGACATTACATACTGTAAAGGTAAGAGCTGTCTATTCCTATCTGTACTCCCTATATCACTTAACCCAAAATTAGCATAGAAAAGTCACAAAATACATATTTTTCAAATAATGGTAACAAAACAGTCCAATATGTGACACTGTTCGAATTTTATAAATGCATTTTAGTTTTAAAGCATACTTAAAAAATGTAACTTTAAGATAGTTTAAATTTTCAGTACTATTTGATACGACTAGGCTTACAAGCCCTGTACCACATGCACCATTTTACCTGTCTCAAAGTTGAAAAGGAGACCTTTCAAGAAACTGTGACCAAAACAGCAACAACAGAAACCAGTGGCACTCAACCTATTCATTATCTTTGCCAAGTGACTATTTCACGCTTTATAAAAGGGCAACAACTTGATCATAAATAGAGTGAAGAAAAGTTCCGTATTTCTTCCATGGATAGAAAGTGAAATGCCACTAACTACAAAAATCTGAGCTTCTCAGAATAACAAAAACATTATGCTATAAATATGAGCACTAAATAAAAATTGTGCTGTAATCTTAGTTCCACTGGAAATCAAAATTCAGAAAATCCATTTTCTCTTCTAAGAAACTCAATGCTTATTTGATAAAAAGAAAACAATAAAGCCACAGGAGTTATACAAATAAGCCTTCCAAAAATGAATCCATCTTAGTGACTGTCTAACCAACGATGTAACTCAAATTCTGTCCCAAATAAAATTATGGAAGACTATGTGAGATGGCTCTAAGTCTCTCACAAGCAGATGAAGCTTTGTTACAAAGCAGCAACTCTGAGTCCATTAGAGATACCCATCACAATAAGCACAACAGTTCCAGAGTCTGCCAGATGCTCTAAGGGCTAGACCACATTTTTCAAGTGAGTTCTTCCAAAAGCTACATCCTTACTACAGAAGACAAGTAAAAGAAATACGAACCCTTGTCAGTCTCATTCTAGTCATGCCGCAGAAATTATAAGGAGGAACCAAAGGTCTACCTAGATTATATTCCTTCTACTGCTAGCCTATGTAAAAAAAAAAAAAAAAAGCCCTGATGTTTCCATCACCCGTATCTTTCATTACCATTACATATCCCTACTTACCTTTCTCGGAGTTCACTGATAAGATCCAGTTTCTTCATGACTACTTGAAGTGGAAAGAGCTCTTCATCTTTAAATGTTTTCTATTAGGGAGGGGAAAAGCGCAGAGAAGTCACACTTGAAGGACAGGTTTCTTAAGTCAGTAAAAAGGGAAGTGTGAAAGCTCAGGTCTCATTTTCACTCTGTAAGCAACAGCAATACACTTACCATCTGTGTGCCCACACTCAGTGCCAAAGAAACAATAAGTCGTCGCTGCTTTGTGCTTGGTCCATTTAGAGTGTTTTCAGCCAAAACTAGAGCAGAGAGCACATCAAGACGCTGTTCACTATATTTTTTGTCAGAAATTACTCTTTTCTTAAAGATAAAAGGAAACAGGACATACCAGCTTTAAATTTGAGGCAGTAACAAAAGACTCATGAGGAAAAATTTTTCAGTTATCTTTTCCATGATTCAACTTAACAGCACTTAAGACAAATACTTTCCCTATTCACTTCTTTTGAAAATGTCAGATGCTTTATTTCTGTAACATTCTTGCTGAGCACCATCAGGAAGAGCAAATTACTAGGTGTACCTCAAAATTACCATATCAATTTAACAAGGAACTAATTTAAGAAAGATACAACATTATTTTAATAATGCACAGTATGTCTTTTTTAGAAGAACTGTGTTAATGCTGGAAATTCAGGCTAAAGATAATCCTCATCACTCTCAGTAAAATCATGGAATACCTTGGAGATTATAACCAAGAATATTGTGGATAAACAGGCTTAACTAGAAAACACAAAACAACAGAAGGGCAAACTAGAAAGATAATATAATTATGCTTTTATACCTTGGCCACAGAAATAGAATTAAGAGCCTGATGCTGAAGGTGCTGTGTTATATGTGAGACTGAATCAGCCACAACCATGCTTCTCCTGTAGAACATATGCTCTATAGCCTAAAAAGAATCAGAAGTGATTCTGTGAGAATCAACTTAAAACTTAAAATCTTTAGGCACAATTCTAGAATATCTTTATGACTTTGGGCCTGGTGAGAAAGTTATAAATGAGATGAAAAAAGCACTACTATAACGGGTAAGACTGGTCAATTCAACTGTATTAAAATTACAAATTTGTTTATCAAAAGCCACTATAAAGAAAATTAAAAGATAAACCAATGTATGAGAAAATACCTGCCACACACAAGGGATAAGTACTCAGAATATGTAGACACCAAATGAATCAAGCACTTTTTTAAAAAGGCAAACAATTCAACAAATACCTGAACAAAAGACATAAAAATATTTTTCACAAAAGAAACAGTTAATAATATTTGAAAAGATACTATCATTAATCATCAGGGAAATGTTAAATATAAAGTCGTCTATAAACACTAATTCACAAGTACACATGCACACACACACACATACACACAAAAGGTTGATAATACCAATGTTGGCCAGGCAGGGAACAACAGAAATCTAATATACTGACGGAGGTATGTAAACTGATGTTAACTACTTTGAAAAATAATCTGGCATCATCTTAAAAGCTGAGTATATACATAGCATAAAACCCAGCAATCCACTCATAGGTTTATAACACCTCATAAAAACTTTTGCACAATTACACCAAGAAACATAAATTAATACAAGAATGGCAACATGATTTAAAATAGCAAAAACTGGAAACTATCCAAAAGTCCAACCCTAGGAAGACTACACAGTAATGAAAATTAATGAACTACAGCTACTCACTCCAACATGTTAAGACCAAATAAAAAATTCTGAGTAAAAAGAAACCAAGCCAAAGAATACATGAGACATCACTCCATTAATACAAACTTCAAAAACATTTATAACTAAACAATGAGTGGTTGATAAGTTCAGTCATATGCCACCAACTAAAAAGAAACAAGGGAATCATGAAGCTCAGGACAGCGGGTCCTCCAAGAGGGTAGATTAAGATGCAGTCCAGGAAGGACAAGAGAGGGGGCTTTAAAAACACTGGTAACATTCGCTTTCCTAAATGGGATAATAGGTTTTTAAGTGTTTATTATTTTTAAATTATGCTTACATATTAAATATAAGATATACATGCATTTATACATATATATACTTCTGTATTTGCATTTCATTAAAAATAAATATAACTAATAATACCTTAAAGGAAAAAACGGCTAAAAATCTAAAGATAAGATCTCCAAACTATATTTCCTAAGCATATCTAAAGCCACTATTAACAGAAATTCCCTAGCAAATCTTTAGCTCAGGTTTTACAAAAAGCTACAAGTAGGCTCTCCCACCTATGAGTTTTATTTCTTTACGTAAGAGTATGCTAAGAAACATTTTACCACATTTTCAAAAGCATTCAAATCCCAAGATTACAACACTTCCTCTATATTATAAAACAAACAGCCTCACGCTGACTGGCCTCATATGCATTTTAATACTATAACATTTTATGTGTAGTTTTTAAAACTCATGTAACACACTTAGAACTTCCATGAGTAAAACCACTAATATTTTGACTAATCTTTTCATTTTCCTTCTTTTCTTTTGGACTACATGTTAACTTTTAATAAAGTTTAAGTATATTGGCCATTCACAGAAAATTATGCAAGAAATTTCTGTCACTGGTTAGTTCCTTTATCTAAGAGACAAAAACACATTCCCATAATTTTTTATACTCATAATCAAGAAGTCAAACCTTACCCCCAAAAATCCTACTTTATGCTTGGATCATTTCTCAATTATAATGGCAAGGTAAAACAATCCAAAACTTACCTTGAGAAGTTCAACAAGCCTGCATAATGCTTTAACTGATGTTTTGGTCATTGGCTTTTGCATGGACATGTAGAGATTCATTGTGGTTTTAATAATGGTACTAATACTATATGCATATAAAAAGCCCTATAAAAAACCAACATAAAACATCAATTAAAATCACAATAAAAGGTTTCATTCTTCAAGATTTCATTCTCTATGTGATAATAATTCTTCAACTCACCAATATCTAGTGTTTCTAAAGTGCATTTAAGATTCTGAAATACTCTTTACATGCAGTATTATACATGGTGGTGAAGTTTCAAAGCACCCCTTTAAAGTTATGCAACCTATCACACACTAGAAGGTTAGTCCTCTTGACATTACAGTGTCCTCTTGACATTACAGTATATAACTGCAATTAAAGAATATTTCCATTAAAAAAAACAAAACTTTCAGAGAAACGACTGGGATGTCAGGAAGGTATCTATTCATCCTTATGTTACCTGCCAGACAAGAGGATTAAAGACTCCTATTTGCTGCAGCTTAAGACAAAGGCTGAGGGCTCTAAGGAAGTAGGAAGTGAAAAATGAGGAGAAAGAGAGCTGCTCTCTGGCCAGTACAGACGTTCAACAGCACTCCTCAGTTCCAAACCAATCTCCCCTTTCTTTCTCACCCAGACCAACCCCTACCATCCATCTGCTACCATGTCCTCTGCTTGTGTTGCTGCTAATCAACTTTCTCTCCTTCCAGCCCCAAGAATAGGGTCTCTCTTACCCTTCTACTTATAAAGGAAGCCACAAGTCCTGTGAGGATTAAAAAAAATTTAGTGCTAATAAACCCAAGGAAACAGTATAGAATACAAAATAAGAAAAAGGCTATTACTTCTCAAACATATTTTCATTTAGATCCAAAAAGAACACACAGAAACAGAATAATGCAGATTCTTTGGGTTCATAAAGAAGGACCAAAAAGAGACACATGTACAGTTTAGAGATGAACCTAAACTATATTATTGTGAATATATCCAAGGTGCCAGGGCAGCAGCTATATGCCAGTGATTCTCAACCTTTCTCTCCAGCTCCACCCTGAGTAACAGTGGCTGACTAAAGGAATGACACAATGCAGGGAGGGGGAATTTTCTGTCAACCAATAGCAGCTCTATGGTAAGGAGATGCGACACAATTAAAAGGACCAAGAAATGAGAGTAGGCAGCTTCCTAAGAGGTGACAATAAGATCAGCGCTTGGGGTATACACGCAGGAAAGAGTCGCAAGTCTTACCTTGTCAGCTACAGGGCTATTACACCAGACCCTGAACCTACTGCAGCACTGGGAAAAGTTAAAAAGCAGAGACAAGGAAAAGGAAAGTATAACTCTAAGGCAGGCAGAAAAAGAGGTTTTCTGGGGGGAGAGGTGGGAGGGGACACAGAGGTCACAAGCTACCATCACCTCATTCCCAAACTAATTAATGGGCATTAGTTTGTGAAGGATACACATGAAGGATGAATGAATTTTAAACATCTAAATGGGGTGGGGGAAGGTCTGGGGTCTGTTTCTGTAAATGGCAGAATAGATAAGTTGGACCAACCTTCCTGTAGAAAACCAGAAAATCTGGACAAAACATTTTTTTTAACTCTTGGAAGGTATCAAAGAGCTATCAAGAAAATAAGAAACCACAAGGCCATGATAGGGAGAAGACAGAAACCCAGAGACATGAGCTCAGCATCTGAGGCTGCTTTCCCATAGAGGCATCTGCCCATTCCAAAAGAGGATAACAAAGACAGAAGCCAGACATATCTTTCAGGATCCCTGAGGATAAAAATAAGAGCTCATGGCCTATCAAGGAGAGGATGGAGTCCTGCTAAATCAACCAGGCTCTGAGTTGGGATTCTTAAAAACTACCTGCTAAAAAGTAAGGGTGAACTAGAAAAAAACAGCCATCATACAGTTTAGGTCCCGATTTACAATGATCTAAACCCATGACTGGGCTGAAGTAATCTCAGTTACTAGTTGTCCTAGACTAATGCGTATTGGAAGCAAATATTAAATCCTCTCTGGAGGAAGAAAAACAATACCCAGATCTTCAAATTATGTCTATAGTTTTATATACAATTTGTGTTATTACAAATCACCAGGCATACAAAGAGATAACATATATTCAAAAAACAAACAACAAAAATAGATAATAGAAATAACTAGCAATTATTGGACATGGGCTTCAAAGTAATTACACTAAGTATGCAGACGGAAATAGAACACAAAATTATTTCAGAAAATTGGAAACTATAAAAAAGAAACAAACTGAAAAGTAATTAAAATTAAGAACTAAGAAAAAAATTTTTTAAGTCAGTAGATGGGTTTAGTAGTAGGTTAGATGAAGAAATAATTAAAACAGATAATTGAACAGGAACAATACTTAAGGAGTTGATGACTGAGAATTTTCCACAAATTCCAAAAGCTTTACAAATCCCAAGTACCAAAAACACATAGAAAACCTCATGTAGGTACATCAAAAAATATTGCTTAAAAACCAAAAAGCATATTTTATAAGCAATCCAACAAAGACATATATTGGAAAAAACAGCAAAACTGACAGCCGCCTTCTCAACAAAAACAAAGGAAGCCAGAAAACAAAAAATTAAGTTAAATTTTAACAGGTATTCCACAAGGAGAAAGATGAGGGGATTCAAGAAGGATAAAAAGCAACAGAACAGGTAAATATATGGGTAAATCTAAATGAATACTACTAAAAACAACAGCAACAATGCCTTACATGGTTTAAAATATACATAGAATCAAAATACACTACAGCAGCACAGGTGAGAAGGGGTAAATAGAATTAAAAGGGCTTAAGAGCCTTATACTGTCTGGAAAGTGAATTACTCATTTATATTGGAGTTGAATGTTCAATAATGCATCTTAAAATCTCTACAGTAACCACTAAAAGAACAGTAAAATACTGAATGAAAGTAACAGAAGGAAAAATAAAATAAAAATAATTCAAAAGAGAGCAAGAAAAGAATATAAACAAATAGAAAGCATTAATCAGGTGCTAATTAAATATGAGTATCAGTATTGACATACATAAGAGTTTCACTGGGGAGAAATACATGTTGCTTAAACATGACCAAGATGATCACGATGGTGTGATCAATCACCTAGAGCCAGACATCCTGGAATGTGAAGTCAAGTGGGCCTTAGAAAGCATCACTATGAACAAAGCTAGTGGAGGTGATGGAATTCCAGTTGAGCTATTTCAAATTCTGAAAGATAATGCTGTGAAAGTGCTTCACTCAATATGCCAGCAAATTTGGAAAACTCAGCAGTGGCCACAGGACTGGAAAAGGTCAGTTTTCATTCCAATCCCAAAGAAAGGCAATGCCAAAGAATGCTCAAACTACCACACAATTGCACTCATCTCACACGCTAGTAAAGTAATGCTCAAAATTCTCCAAGCCAGGCTTCAGCAATATGTGAACCGTAGACTTCCAGATGTTCAAGCTGGTTTTAGAAAAGGCAGAGGAACCAGAGATCAAATTGCCAACATCCGCTGATCATCGAAAAAGCAAAAGAGTTCCAGAAAAACATCTATTTCTGCTTTATTGACTATGCCAAAGCCTTTGACTGTGTGGATCACAATAAACTGTGGAAAATTCTGAAAGAGATGGGAATACCAGAGCACTTGACCTGCCTCTTGAGAAACCTATATGCAGGTCAGGAAGCCAACAGTTAGAAATGGACATGAAACAACAGACTGGTTCCAAATAGGAAAAGGAGTACGTCAAGGCTATATATTGTCACCCTGCTTATTTAACTTATATGCAGAGTATATCATGAGAAACGCTGGGCTGGAAGAAGCTCAAGCTGAAATCAAGATTGCCAGGAGAAATATCAATAACCTCAGATATGCAGATGACACCACCCTTATGGCAGAAAGTGAAGAGGAACTAGAAAGCCTCTTGATGAAAGTGAAAGAGGAGAGTGAAAAAGTTGGCTTAAAGCTCAACATTCAGAAAACTAAGACCATGGCATCTGGTCCCATCACTTCATGGGAAAAAAGATGGGGAAACAGTGGAAACAGTGTCAGACTTTATTTTTTGGGGCTCCAAAATCACTGCAGATGGTGACTGCAGCCATGAAACTAAAAGACACTTACTCCTTGGAAGGAAAGTTATGACCAACCTAGATAGCATATTCAAAAACAGAGACATTACTTTGCCAACAAAGGTCCATCTAGTCAAGGCTATGGCTTTTCCAGTGGCCATGTATGGATGTGAAAGTTGGACTGTGAAGAAAGCTGAGCGCCGAAGAGTTGATGCTTTTGAACTGTGGTGTTGGAGAAGACTCCTCAGAGTCCCTTGGACTGCAAGGAGATCCAACCAGTCCATTCTAAAGGAGATCAGTCCTGGGTGTTCTTTGGAAGGACTGATGCTCAAGCTGAAACTCCAGTACTTTGGCCACCTCTTGTGAAGAGCTGACTCACTGGAAAAGACTGTGATGCTGGGAGGGATTGGGGACAGGAGGAGAAGGGGACGACAGAGGATGAGATGGCTGGATGGCATCACCGACTTGATGGACAGGAGTTTGGGTGAACTCCGGGAATTGGTGATGGACAGGGAGGCCAGGTGTACTGCAATTCATGTGGTCGCAAAGAGTTGGACACAACTGAGAGACTGAACTGAACTGAACTGAAAGGAGACACACATTAAATAAAGGAGCCAAACAGGTTGAAAATAAAAGGATAGTAACAGATGGACCTTGCGGACAGACCTAATTAAAAGAAAACTGGTACAGCTATGTTACTATCATACAAAAGAGACCTATGACAAAAAGCATTACCAGATATGATAAAAGGTTTGACTCACCACTAAGCTATAACAATTCTAAATGTTATGTGCCTATTTAGTCTCAAAACACATAAAATGAAAGTTGACGAAGCTACAAAGGATAAATAAGACAAATCTATAACACAGTGGGAGATTCCAACCCAATTATCTCAGTAACTGACAGAATATTCAGACAAAATAATTAAATATGATCCTACTTGATATATACAAAATACAACGACCAAAAAAAAGCAAACTACGTTCTTTTTAAGTGTACATGAAATGTTTGCCAAAGTTGTCCATAGCCCGATCCACAATGCAAATCTGAACAAACTTCAATACTGAAAATATTTTCATACTGGGAGAAATCAATAATAAAATGGTAACTAGGAAATCCTCATACTTTTGGAAATGAAGAATTCTATTTCAAAACAGTCAAAAGAGCAAAGGAGAAATCACAATGATTTTTTTTTAAGTATTTTGAAGTAAAGAATAATACAGATACAACACATCAAAACTTACGGGATGCAGCTAAGAAGTCAGGACTTGGAAGGAGTGTAGATTTGAATATATTAGATGCATATATTAAAAGCATGTATTAGAAAATCTAAACAAGTCACACAGACTCAAACTTACATAACCAAATCAATTTCAGTTTTAAACACAAAAACATATCCTACCCTTCACAGTTCTTTCACAGTGTACCTTCTGCATACTGGATTAACAAATAAATGATCCAAACATTCTAAGAAAGAAGATGCAACTACCTGTATAAAAACATTACATCTACTGGTGAGGTCTTCAGCAAATTTATCCATTCTCTGCTCTTTAGATAAAATAGATTCCATTTTCATCATCCATGAACTCACAAAGACGTAGTAAGACTGTACATCTCTAACAAAGGAAAATATTGAGGTTATTCAGCACAGGAAAGAAAATTTACTTCCATTTCTTCTTCTGGCTACAATAAAATATTTCCTGGCAGCAGTCAATTCATCTTTCAGATTTTTTTTTCCAGATTTTCGAAATATACATGTTATACATACACACATAATTTACTTAAGCAACAAATATTCACTGAATGTCTATACAGGCCAGGCACTGTTTTTCAGTACTAAAAACAAAAAACAGCAGTAAACAAAACAGACAAAAATCTCTGCTCCCATGAAGCTTACATTCTAGAAAGAAGAGCTGTGCAATAAAGCAATCAGTAACTGAACTCTGAGATGTCAGATATGTGCTACGGAAAAAATACAGCAGGGAAAAGTGACTGGGGCAGCAAGTACAATTTTAAACACAGTGATCAAAGTAGCCTTATTGAAAAAGTGATTGTGAGCCAAGATTTGAAGGAGATAAATAAGTAATCCATGCAAATATTCAACAGATGAGAATTTTAGGAAAGTAAACAACAAATGCAATCATCTCAAAACAGAAGAGTGTGCGCCATGCTCAAGTACTAAAAGAAGTCAGGATGACTGAAGAGCAGAGAGGAGGGGTGAGAACAGAAAAGGAGATCAGAGATACACAGGGGTGAGTGGGTTGGAGGAACAGGTAAAGTGGAGAGTAGAAAGGGATTTGTATAAGGCCCGGTAAGGACTTCAGTGGAAAGCCTCTGAAGTTGCTCAGTTGTGTGCAACTCTTTGCAATCCCATGGACTGTAACTTACCAGGCTCCTCCATCCATGGAATTTTCCAGGCAAGAGTACTGGAGTGGGTTGCCATTTCCTTCTCCAGGGGATCTTCCTGACCCAGGGATCGAACCTGAGTCTCCCACATTGCAGGCAGATGCTTTACCTTCTGAGCCACCAGGGAAGCCCCCCTTTAGACTCAACCTTGTTGGTACCAGGGATCGGTGTTACGGAAGATGATCTTCCCACAACCTGGGGGAGCTGGGGTGAATGGTTATGGGATGATGCAAGCACAGTGCATTTACTGTGCACTTTATTTCTATTACTATATCAGCTCCACCTCAGGTCATCAAGGCATTAGATCCTGAAGGTTGGGGATACCTGCGAGCGGATTTGAGCAGACTGACCTACTCTAACTCTGAGGAGGATCAGAATCACTTTGGTTGGCATACTGAAAATAAACTACGTAGGGGACAATGGCAAAAGCAGGAAAACCACTTAGGAAGTTCCTGTGATAATGCAGAGGAAAGGAGATGACAGCCAGAACCAGAATGAAGTATTTAGAATCTGAAAATTAAAGCTAACATTTACTGAATGCTTACTAAATATCCAATCACTGTTAAAAGCACTTTACACAAATTAACTCATTCCATCCTCACATTAACCTTGTGAGGTAACTAACATATTATGATCTCCATTTTACAGAACAGGAAATTGACAAACAGGGAAATTAAGTAATGGGCCCAACATCATACTAGTACTCAGCTGAGCCAGGACTTAAGCCCAAATCTAGGCAACTGTCCCAACCTCGAAAAGCTGAATCAGTAATAAAATTCTAAGCAGGTTGCTTATTAACACTACATCACTCTATCAAAGCATATCAAATCACTCAAGATGAGAACTTTCAGGGGCACAACTATTTAAGGTATACTCTTTTATTTTAAAAACAATAAATTAATTTCAATTGATTCTATGTGTTTTAAGGAGGTGAAACCTCACCATCAAATCTGAGAAAAATTATTTCTGCTGAGCCAGGATTCCATTAAACAAACCACCAACAGTTGCACTCTGCCTCAAATGGTGCTAAAATTTATTATTTGACTTGTGGATAATTTGATTTAAAAGTCTGGAACACAGATAAAGGGCCAAATCCCAGGGCAACGCCTCCACTTTGAGGAGGAGAATGTGATCAGGACTCAAGCAGGACTCCTCTCTCCCGGGCTTTACTTCAGTGTTGTGAATTTGAGGTTTCTTTGGCAGTTATGACAATGAAAAAGACACTGCCCCCTTCAGCTCAAAGGAGCTCTGCAATGACTGTGTAGGTATATTTTTGAAACAAAAGAATTTAGAAACATTAAAATGTTATCATATGGGGGGAGGGAATCCTTGAAAGTCAACTTATTTTTCACTTAAGAAGACTCAGTTCCTACAGCACCTTGGACTGACAGTCCTCTGTGTTCTGCCGGTCAGCTCTGGTGTAAGGTCATTACTCCTCAGGGCAGCTTACACAACTCTGCTGCAAAGGCTCAGAGCAGGCTGGGCACGGGTCTGCCTGGCCTCTCTGACATGTACCTAGCTGTGTGCCCTGGCAACATTCATTTCTCTAAGTCTCATTTTCCTTACCTGAAAATGGGATGAAAATAGTACTTTATAGTAGTGTTAAGGGCTTGCGCTCTAGAGGTAAACTCCCAGCTCCGCCACATTAGTTGTTTAAATTTGAGTAACGTCACTCTCTCTGTATCTCAATTTTCTCACTTACAAAATGGCCATAACAACAGAATCTACCTCACAGGATTTTCTGATGATTAAAAAAGATGACACATATGAAGTTCCTGGAATATACTGGCTTACTGAAAGCACAGGGTAAATATTAGTTGTGATTTTACAATTTCCCATATGGGAAGATTGTTACAGGGTTTATGTAAGACTGTGTTTAAATCCTTTAGCAGAAGGCCTACTGCTGCTGCTGCTGCTGCTAAGTCGCTTCAGTCGTATCTGACTCTGTGCGACCCCATAGACGGCAGCTCACCAGGCTCCCCTGTCCCTGGGATTCTCCAGGCAAGAATACTGGAGTGGGTTGCCTAGAACAAGCTTAAAAATGTTGGCAATTACTATTAATATCTGCCATGTTCATCTTTTGGTTCTGACTGAACTTCTGAAGACACAGGAATTAAATCTGTTCCCTATTCAATCTGAACGCCCTCCAAATATTTAAAGAAAATACATCATTCTTCAGATTTCTCTTTTAAAGGTCAAACCATATAGAGACTTTTCCACCGAGTCTTCAAAGGTCATGGTTCTCAGATCTAACATCCTGATCGGCTTCATCCACGGATGCTGCACTCTGTGGCCCTCTTAAAATGTAGCACCACCAAACACTAATTATGTGACCAGTAAAAATTCAATGCAACTATCAATTCCCCTAGCCTAGACATGGCAACTCATTTCCAAAATTTGGGTATAATTATTAATGTAATCTAAATATAAACTGACATTTTTATCAATTGTATTGCATTGTTAAAGAACGTTAAGCCTCCGATAACAAAAATATCCAAATCTTTTTTAAGATTACTGCTAATAAATCTGATTCCTGTCTCTCCATCCTACTGAATTCATCTCCGTAATATAACCCCAAACTTATGTCTTCATCTCTCAACTCTGTCTTAGCATGTATTGGAGAGCCCTGAAATCTCTGCCCTGAGTAGTCCTGCCTGAATTGAGTTGCTATCACTCTCCATGACTTTAATCACAGGACCTGACTTGGGAGTACTAAAAGATGCTTTAGGGGATCTCATATATTCCAAACATACTCCTCCTTTCCCACTGTACGGGAGTGATGCAACTTCCCCCTCAACAGTGAAGATCAACACAAAGTGGGTAGTTTTCCATAGTATCATATAACTACGTTACAGATTAAAAACCGTGATCGGTACCGGGCCAGTGGCAAAGTCCCATGACACCTCACTTAAAATCTTCATCTAGGTCAACATAAAATTTTAGCACTATACTCCAGGGAGAATGCAATATACTCCAGTGAGTAAACTTAACTGTTGAGCCAGATGATGAGAACACGTGAGTTCATTATACCGTTTTCTCTATTTTGTGCATATTTCAAATTTTACATAGGAAAAGAAGCTAAAAGATGTAAATATTAGAAGAAACTAGGAGTTAAAGTATTCTTTTAGGGAACAGGACTAAGGTATAGGGGGCAATTCAGCAGAGGACAATTATTTTTCCCTTTGAACCTTTAGTACTTTTTAACTTCTTAAATACAGGCATACATTACTTTCATAAAAATAAAAAAAGGATGGCATCAATCTTGCAAAAATCAACACTGAAGCACGTACACACGATGTTCTTAATTCATCAAATGGCATCTACTGCAGCGACTTCACGTCACACACAAAAACTACGTAATGCACCTGCTAAAAAGGCATGTGTGTGTATACGTGAGGGTACGCACATGTACATGTATTTCCATAACGCATAATTTGTCCACATCGTAAGCTGAGGTTTACGCCTCCAACATTTAAAACAAGAACACACTCCTAGAAAATAAATCTCGGAGAGACTGCCCAGCCTCTTCTCTGGTAATGAGTAACTATGTTTGATCTTATAATCAGTGTAAGAGTTAAAATATAAAATATCTAAGTAGTTTCATTATGGATACTTATAAAACCTACTTGGTAAGTGACTGTGCTTTCTGCTGTAGGAAAGTATCTCTGTGTATTTTAATGGCCTGAAGACTTTTTTTGTCCAGAAGTTTGGCAGCTGCTGGTATTTTCTGGATCAAAAAATTATCAGGAAACCAAATAATATTAGCAGTTAGAGTGATGGCTGGTACCTGAAACAGGAAATATAATAAAGGGGGAAATCATTAAATGCAGGCTAAATAATGAACTGTTTAATAGTCCAACAACAGGCAAAGGAAGACAATTTATTTCAAGAAAAATAATGATAAAAAGATCCTCATTAATGTGAAAAAATTTATGTTAACATGGCACAGAATTCAGGGCAAGGCATTCCTGTACCTGGTGTGGAGCATGACATTAATTTTATTCTGCCTAAATATTAAACAACATACACAACATACACAAACACACTCATGGATTTTCAGATGAACAAAAATATGTAAAAATTAAACAGAAACTTGAATCGTTACGACCTTTACTCTCACTTTATATTAGTGAAAAAATGCAGAATACATATCCAAGATGGCTGGGTTCTCATGGTCAATGTACCTGATTCTACATAATGTTTAAATTTTCAACTCAGAAATCAGGCGCCACACCATGGAAACAGCAAAGACAGAAAAAAAAATTATCTCATATTTTTCCTACTTCAATAATGGGAATGAATGACAAAAAGAAGGAAAAGAAAGAGAAGAGATAAAAGTAGTAATAGGAAGTTAATGTACAGGAAAAGATCCAGAAAAGCACCTACTAATCTGTATTTATATGATGCGGAATTATGGGGTATTTTCATGTACAATGTTACTTATTTTTGGACAGCTTAGTTTTTTAAATGAATATTATACTATTAGTTTTATAATTATTATTACAAAAATTATCATTTTTGTAAGCAGGAATAAAACACATTTTAAAAGATCTAGTTTTATCCAAAATCTTTTCCATCTATTCAAATTGAAAAAAAACAGAAGTTACAAATTCTTACCTTCTTACAAATGTCCAATAAAGACTTGTAAAACTTCTTATCAACAGTTCGAAAAATTTGAAAGTGCAATACAAAGAGTCCGCAAACTCCCACATACTTGTCTCTCTGATCAATTTCAGAAGGTTCTCCTTATAAAACATGAGAGAAAAAGAGTATACTTATAGTTCTGCTTTAAAGGAAATGAAAACTTTACAAACAAAAAAAAGAATGCGTTTTACATTACCAAGTCTGGCTTCTACATTTGCAAAAATTGAGCGAATACTATGTGCAAATTCTTCAGCAAAAGTGCTATTTTTCGACACAGATACTCCTCCATTGAGAGAGTCAAACTGCTGTTCTATACAGGCCTACACAGAAAACGTTTAGAGAAATTTAGACTCTCATAAGTTATATGACTTAATATGCTATGAAACAGAATTAAATATAGTGATAAAACCCTACATTCATCATTTTAATTTTACTAACATTGAGGCTCAAGTTTTCAATCTAATCCAGTATCTAAATCTTTCTGAATGGGAAATGTATATATACGTATATATTTGAGCACCAGTTATGTGAAAGGAATAAAACAGAACTGAAAATCTATATCCTACAAGAAGGGACACAGTGGTGCTTGGTGATACACAGAAGGTGTATCTGATGAAGCATGGGAAAGCATGCTTTATTATTTTAATTTACACTTTTAAGAAGAGACTTTATTTTTTCTGGTTACAATTACTGTCCTAGCACTTTATTACATCATGTGTAGAAATGGCTCCTGGAAAAAGAATCAATGAAAAAAATTCTTCTAAAATTAATGGATTTGTAGTTACATTGGTATAAACAAGAGCTGTGATCATTCTGTAAAAACTGTGACCATCTAAAATATAAATTAAAGGTAACCTTGAAATAGATCTTTAAATGGAATATACAGTTGAACCTTGAACAAGTCAGGGTCAAATCACATATAATTTATTGCTAGCCCTCTGTATCCACAGTTCCTCTCCATACTTGGATTCAACCAACTATGGACTGTGTAATACTATAGTGTTCACTATTGAAAACTATCCATATATAAGTGGACCCGTGCAGTTCAAACCCATGCTGTTCAAGGGTGTACTGTAATGCAACTTCTGGTGAACACTACCAAAGCAGTGCCATCTAACAGAACTTCCTCTGATAACGGAAATGTTTTATGTATGTGCTGACTGGTATGACTGTTAGCCACAGCTGACTTTCCTCGCCGTTTTACTGAGATATCACTGGCATGTAACATACATAAGTTTAAGGTGTGAGGGCTTCCCTGTGGCTCAGCAGCAAAGAATCTGCCTGCCAGTGCAAGAGATGTGAGTTTGATCCCTGAGCCGGGAAGATCCCCTGGAGAAGGACGGCAACCTACTCTAGTATTCTTGCCTGGAGAATCCCATGGACACAGGAGCCTGGAGGGCTACAGTCCATGGGGTTGCAAAGAGTCAGACACGACTGAGCACACACCCAAGTGTGATAATTATATTACATGTGGCTATTAGCATTTGAAATGTTGCTAGTATGGCAGAGGGTGATTTATTTTAATTTAAATAGCTACATGTGGTTAGAAGCTACCTGAATTGTATAGATCCAAATTATATTCCCTGTGTAGGAAGAATTAAAACAGACTTTTAAGAGGCTGTTTCACAAATCTAAAATCTAGAGATTAACAACAAAAAAATGCTTGACAAACAACTGTTTATATACTAATCCTCGAACAGTTTTATCCTTTTACATAATTTTAAAAAAACTTTATCCCAAATATAACCAGTATACTGTTAATTTCATTAGCTACTAGATACTGACATAATTATATTTTACAACATAATCAATGTTTCAAGCTTAAGCACTTTTAAAGAAAAATACAGTCACAACAGTATGTTATAAAAGTGCCCCACTACAATTCTGAGCTGGGTCTACTAACAGAAGCCCGTTTATTACAGTCTGATACAGCTCTCATACCTGAAATATCATTCCATCAAGTAACTGCCCTTCTAGCTTCAGCAAGAACTTTTCAAATGGCTTTAGCTTTTCTTCCTGAATTCCAAACTTTGAAGGATTGTGATGGACAGATTTCAGTAACCTTGTAGAAAAGGAGGAGAAAGACCTTCAATTTGCCAATAAATTCTTATATTAAAACTATTCCCCAAAATCAAAGTTCTATATTTATAATCATTTGACACTACACATTTGAAAATTTGAACAAAAACAATCCTAATATATTTAAATTTCTAATCACATACCTTTTTATATCATCTTCAATTCAGATACCTGGTACTCTCTAGATAAAATTTAGTGAAAACCTAATAGATTGAATAAAATAAAATGCCTTAACTTTAAAAAGTCTGGAATATAAAACAAAATAAAATCAAGCTGAGAATAAATGTTACTTGTATAGAACAAGGAAAATAAACCTGGGTCCTAAAATAGTCAAATTAACATTCACTACACTTTAAGAATTAGGATGCTTTATACAAGTATATCATACTCTCAAAAAGCCCATCTGCAATTAAAAGAATGGTTACTGTCTTCAAAGAAAATCTGAAATGAGATCCTTCTAAATATGTATCTTCAGGTCTCTTAAAGGATCTGTACTATTTATATTTATTTTTTAGTAATACATTAACTGTACAAAGAGAATATTTTAAACATTTTAGTTGGCTCACCTTTTGTACATAGTCCAGTGGTCTTTTAATGTGATGTGATTATCAATAATTTCATCCAGGGTAAGCAAAACTGTTAGCAGCTCTCCCAAGTGCTCATACATAGTCTGCAAAAAAAACCTTTAATGATTATCATTTAATCACTAGTTAGAAGTTAAGCTTCATGTGGATTTTAAAGTTAAACACACTTGGGATAATTACTAACTTAAAGCAGTGGGAAAGTTAAGCTACAGATGAAACTACTAATCCTCAAGATGGAACAGCCTAAAATTGGAAAACCCTTCACCCAAATTTCATCCTTAATCACATTACTGTAGATTCCCTCAGACCACTTACAGCAGGGGTCCCCAGCCTTCAGATCTAATGCCTGATGATCAGAGACGGAGCTGATGTAATAATAATAAAGTGCACAGTAAACGCAATGTGTTTGGATCATCCCCAAACCATCCCTTCACCCCCTTCCCCACCCCTGTGGTCTGTGAACACTGTCTTCCAAAAAAGTGGTCCCTAGTGCCAAAGAGGTTGGGGACCACCGACTTCGAGAGTCTGCACTGGGCCAACACTAGGAAGAGTTACACTCACAGTGGGTCAATAACGCCTCATCAAGTTCACAAATGAGAGAACAAATGCAAAAGAAAGAAAGAAACCCTTTAAGAGCCTTGCAGTAAGTGTAGTACTCCCCAATCATATAAATGCCAAAGCAAAATATGCAAAAAATTATTATTTTACGAGTTAAATTACTTTTACCTGAAAATGAACTCCAGTTGTTTCTATAATTTTGGGTGCAATCCTGTAATAAAATAACATCCAAGTTTAAAAGAAAACCTCATTTTTTGGTCACAGTTCATGTTTATTTTAAGGAAAAAGCCTCTTGGAATTTAAAAATGTATTTACTTTTATTTAGGCTTTAGTCACTAAAATTTATGCAACACAAGTTTACTATCATAGTCCACACCCAAGAAGAGAACTAACGTACTCTCCTTGTCTATACCCAACTCAGTGGGTAGGTACATGTCAATACATGGCCCATCTAGCTTGGGATGAAGCAGAGAAATACCAAAACTGATATTCATTTATTTCTAAACTATTAGAATTTCTCAATTTTCAACTAGAATCTTTGCTATCCTACCCAAACTGGCATTTGGAAACTAGTCCTCTCTTCAGTTGGGTTTATTTCTAGAGTTTTCATTCCTACTGAGAAAACAATGCATACAAATGGGATTACACCAAAGTCAAAGCCCCAGGATAATTCAATTTTACTTCCCAGAGACTCAACCTACTCAACAGTAAATAAATTAATACTTATATATTAAAGCACATATAAAATATTCTGCAAGATAGAATACTTTAAAAATTAAATACAAAATTCAAATAAACTTTGTCTTTCTAGGACAGGGCTGTGGTAGAGGGGGGTCTCTGAATCACACACCAGGTTCTATGGCGGGCCGGGGTAGCTATGCTGTCAGTCCCTTCTGCCATGAGAACTTTAGTGAAAAAGAGAGCTAAGTATCTGACAGAGCAGAAGCACACAAGAATGGGAAACAACACACTCTTCCACTTTACAAAGAGAGTTAAGATGCAGCATGGTCTAAGAACAACAACAATGAATGTTCTGGTGACCAAAAGAATCAGACTGAAACTGCTATGGAATCTTGGCAAATAGTTCCTTTGGGCCTCAGTTATCTCTCTTCTCACAACTGAGAACTCCTAATCATACACCTAAACAAAGGTATTTTAAGATTGTAAGTGAATGGGAAAAAATTAAGTATAAAGTTTTAATCAAATGCAAGGTATTACTCTGTGGTGGTTAGGAATACTAACCATGACAATTTGATCATTTTTCTTGATTTAGGGCAATGATATCCAAACTTGGAAGATCATTAGAATTATAGATTATCTAGTCCCCTCTCCCTAAGATTCAGTAGTTTAAGTGTCATATGATTCTAATGAGCCAAGAATACTTCAATGTAAAGAAAAGCCGTAAGAGAACTCAGTACATTCTATGTTAGCCCTTTTCTCTACAATTAAAGATTATTATGTCAACATTTTCATTCAGACAGATAATGGGTTCCTGCACCACGGTATAAACTGTCTTCCTAACCTCTGCATTATACACATCACGAGTGTTTAAAACATCACGAGCGTTCAAAGAAAGATGAGTACGTGAATGAAGGAATGAGGGAATAAATGAGTAAACACACGAAAACCTTTTAAATATTTAGCTAGTTTAAGAAAAGACATTCCCTGCATCTCTATTAAAAATGCAAAATGATTTTTAAAATCCATTACTTGTTACTGATATAGAGGGCAGCCAACTGATGGACTACATTCATCACCACTTCATAGCACCTCGTAACAAAACAAGACAGTTCCTGAAATGACAAGTTGAGTATATGTTACAAGTTGAGTAAACGTCATCATTTCTGACTTTTATGTTAACAACGCTAAACATAAACAAAACTGTTTTCCAGTAAAAATCTCCAGTTAACCTGCAATAAGATTTAAAGCATCCTTCAAGCAATCAGTTATTCACTCACCTCCCACGGTCATTTCTACCTCTTTGCCTCCATAGCATTTCATTCATCCTTGTATTTTAAGTCTTGCTTTCACTGCTCATATAATTCCTAAGTGACAGAGACTGTCTTACTCCTTTGAATAGCCACTGTCCAGTACTGTGGTTAATCTTCAACTGCTTCTCAATTTCTGCCTATTAAATGAACATCTGAATGAATGAAGCTCAAAAGCTGCCAGTTTACAAAGTGTGACAAGGAATGGAAAGGGTCTTCAGAAATCACTCTGAAATAACTTCAAATGTTTATAACCTTTAACCCTACCTATTAACAGGCTTGGCACACATTAAGTGAAATATAGATTTTCCCAGGAATATGTTTGTCATTCTTAAAGAGATGGGAATACCAGACCACCTGACCTGCCTCTTGAGAAATGTGTATGCAGGTCAGGAAGCAACAGTTAGAACCAGACATGGAACAACAGACTGGTTCCAAATGGGAAAAGGAGTACGTCAAGGCTGTATATTGTCACCCTGCTTATTTAATTTATATGCAGAGCCATGAAATTCAAAGACGCTTACTCCTTGGAAGGAAAGTTATGACCAACCTAGACAGCATATTCAAAAGCAGAGACATTACTTTGCCAACAAAGGTTCGTCTAGTCAAGGCTATGGTTTTTCCAGTGGTCGTGTATGGATGTGAGAGTTGGACTGTGAAGAAGGCTGAGCGCCAAAGAATTGATGCTTTTGAGCTGTGGTGTTGGAGAAGACTCTTGAGAGTCCCCTGGACTGCAAGGAGATCCAACCAGTCCATTCTGAAGGAGATCAGCCCTGGGATTTCTTTGGAAGGAATGATGCTAAAGCTGAAATTCCAGTACTTTGGCCACCTCATGTGAAGAGTTGACTCACTGGAAGAGACTCTGATGCTGGGAGGGATTGGGGGCAGGAGGAGAAGGGGACGACAGAGGATGAGATGGCTGGATGGCATCACTGACTCGATGGACATGAGTCTGAGTGAACTCCAGGAGTTGGTGATGGACAGGGAGGCCTGGTGTGCTGTGATTCATGGGGTCACAAAGAGTCGGACACGACCAAGCGACTGAACTAAACTAAAGAGTATATCATGAGAAACGCTGGGCTGGAGCAAGCACAAGCTGGAATCAAGATTGCCGGGAGAAATACCAATAATCTCAGATATGCAGATGACACCACCCTTACGGCAGAAAGTGAAGAACTAAAGAGCCACTTGATGAAAAGTGAAAGAGGAGAGTGAAAAAGTTGTCTTAAAGCTCAACATTCAGAAAACTAAAATCACTGCATACAGTCCCATCACTTCATGGCAAATAGATAGGGAAACAGTGGAAACAGTGGCTGACTTTACTTTTCTGGGCTCCAAAATCATTGCAGATGGTGACTGCAGCCATGAAATCAAAAGATGCTTACTCCCTGGAAAGAAAGTTATGTCCAACCTAGACAGCATATTAAAAAGCAGAGACATTACTTTGCCAACAAAGGTTCGTCTAGTCAAGGCTATGGTTTTTCCAGTGGTCGTGTATGGATGTGAGAGTTGGACTGTGAAGAAGGCTGAGCGCCAAAGAATTGATGCTTTTGAACTGTGGTGTTGGAGAAGACTCTTGAGAGTCCCCTGGACTGCAAGGAGATCCAACCAGTCCATCCTAAAGGTGTCCTGGGTGTTCATTGGAAGGACTGACGTTGAAGCTGAAACTCTACTACTTTGGCCACCTGATACGAAGAGCTGACTCATTGGAAAAGACCCTGATGCTGGGAAAGATTGAGGGCAGGAGGAGAAGGGGACAACTGAGAATGAGATGGCTGGATGGCATCATCGACTTCATGGATATGGGTTTGGATGGACTCCAGAACTTGGTGATGGACAGAGAGGCCTGGCGTGCTGCAGTTCATGGGGTCGTAAAGAGTCAGACACGACTGAGCAACTGAACTGAATTCACGCCTATCTTATTTAGAATCTAATTAAATTTATGGCTGTTCTAAACAATAAGCTCTCTGTGGGCAGAAATGTGTTGGTTTTGTGCACTGCTGTATCCCAAGCACCAATCACAGTTTCTAACATATGCTAGGCTCCCAAAACATTTGTTGAATATATAAAATGGAATTATATGCAGCTGTGAGATCCACAATTTAAATGTTTTAAAAGTGAAAATAATGCATTTCAATTTTATTTAAACAGCTCCAGTTATCTCTTATTAAACTTCTATAAATCTAATAAAAGCAAAGCAAAGACTAGAAAACGCAGGACAAATAGAAAACACAAAGCAAAAGGTAGAAACGAGTCCTGGTACATAACAGACTATCTATAAAATACAGAAAAAGAACCAATTAAAACACAGAAATTTTCAGATTATATAAAAAAGCAAAATCCAAATAGATCCAGTTTTAGAGAAATACAACTGAAACATAATGACACTGAAAGGCTGAAAGAATAAAAAAGAATTTTAAAAAAAGAAAATGCTAACTAGAGCTGGGGCAGTGATAGTAGTATCAAATAGATTTTGATTAACATTGGTATAGCTAATTAATATGTATGTAATTATATATTATATACATAATTATCACAGTTTAAGAAGGTCATCACACAATATACAATTCGATTTACTGGGAATTATTAACAATTCTAAACTCATAAGCACCAAATAAAACGTCCTCAAAATAAGAAATGCAAAATTTGACAAAACCAGAAGGAGAAACTGACACCTTCACTTCAACCTTGCAAATCAACATTTCTCAGACCCCAGCCCAGCAGGCTTCCTGTTAGGTTTTGTCAACAGGTGGCACTAAAAGGAGACCTAAAGGTAGGAAAGGGACATCCCTTCTATTTCTTGCTGTTTTTATCAACATAATCCAGGCAGGATCAGTTCAACCCAGCAATCACAACTTGCCCCAGGCTCCAGCTTCTTTCAGCACTGCTGCTGCTGCTGCTAAGTCGCTTCAGTCGTGTCCGACTCTGTGCGACCCCATAGACAGCAGCCCACCAGGCTCCCCCGTCCCTGGGATTCTCCAGGCAAGAACACTGGAGTGGGTTGCCATTTCCTTCTCCAATGCATGAAAGTGAAAAGTGAAAGTGAAGTCGCTCAGTCGTGTCCGACTCTTAACGACTCCAGAAGCAATATTCAATTTTAAAGTCTACCAGCAGCAGCCAGGCAGCACTGATTCCTCAGAGCTATGATATTAATACTAATTCCTTGGGGCTCCTCCTCCTAGCTTTCAGATTCTAACAACCTGAACCTTTTTCCTTTTTTACCCTACATATAGGGGTGATACTTGCGTCCTCTGGCTTACCTCACTGTTTTTCCTTTCAGCCCTCCAATCCTTATGTAACCAATTCTCTAGATTTAATATATATTCTTTTCTTCTTTAATTGAAGTACAGTTGACTCACAATATTGTATTAGTTCCAGGTGTACAGCAAAGTGATTTAACAATATATTTTTTTCAGATTCGTTTCCATTAAGGTTAATAAAAAAACCTGAGCACAGTTCCCTGTGCTATGCAGTAGATCACTGCTGTTTACCCGCTTTGTGTATAGCAGTGTGCACCTGTTAATCCCGTACTTCTACCTTATCCCTCTTCCCACCTTTCCCCTATGGTGACCGTAAGCTTGTTTTCTATGTCTGTGAGTCTGTTTCAGTTTTGTAAACAAGTTATTTGCATTATTTTTTAGATCCCACACATAAATGATATATTTGTCTTTCTCTACCTTCACTTACAGTATGATAACCTGTAGGTCCAGCCATGTTGCTACAAATGACATTGCTTTATTCTTTTCTGTGGCTGAGTAATATTCCATTGTGTATGTATATACCACATCCTCTTTATCCATTCATCTGTTGACAGGCACTTAGGTTGCTTCCATGTCTCATCGACTGTAAACAGTGTTGTATTACTGGGGTGCACGTTAACTTTTCAAATTAAGAGTTTTCATCTTTTCAGAATATATGCCCGAGAATAGTACTGCTGGACCAAATGGTAGCTCTTTTCAATCTCCCCTTTTGAAGTATCCTGTGTGATACTTGCTTTTGGATTGAACCCTGACTGACACGTACCATCATAGAGGACAACTGCAACAAAATGCTCTCAATTAGGTGAGAAGACCAAAACAAAGTAGTAAAGATATAAAAGATTTGAACATATTAGCATGCCTGATTCAATGAAATACATCAAATATTATATCCAACAGTCAGAAGGTAAGTGGGATTATGGCTACTGTTTCCTGATTTCCAGTTTTTACTTTTACCATATAAGCACTGCTTTTACAACAGGGAGGGGAGAAACAACTTATTTCATTCTTTTGATAAATCAAAAGACCTAGAATAACTTTACACTGTAAAATAAAACTTTACAGTAATGAAAAGTATATCTAAATTGAAACATCTGGTTAAAAGCATCATATGCTGCTGCTTTTAAAACTTCACTCTTGTTCATATATCAGCTTAATGATCTTTCTTAGCCACTTTTTCTATCATAAATTATCTTTTCCTACCAGGTACAAAGTTTAAATTGTTTTAAGAGGCATGGTGATAAACTGTCCATAAATGAAATTATACAAACTTATTTTGATAGCTTATGTCACTAAAAACGCTTTGAAAATCTTTCAGGAATTACAATCTCCTTAAATATAATCCAATGCCAACAAAGTGCCTTACCCTCAGAGTACAATCTCTGAGCATCTGACATTTCAGAACTCTTTTCTGATTACGTGATTTACTCAAACTTTTTTTGGGGGGGGGGGGGGGGGGAACTCAATAAAAAGTAAAAACCACTTACCTGTAAGAATGAAATAAATCTCCCCATTTGAATTTGACAATCACCTTCCACCATGCTGGAATCTGTAGCTTTAAAAGGCAACATGAAGAATATTTCAAGTTTTTATCTTAAAGTCAATCAACATCAAAAAAGGAAAATGATTTTTATTCATTAGGACATCTTCTAATCTGGACAGTATGAAAAACAGAATTTTACACTAAAGAGAAAAATGAAACAATCATTAATCACACAATTAAAAGCAACCATCTGTCCCACTATTTAATGAATTCAAGGAAAATATTCATCTAGCTATTGTGCTTTGTAATTTATAAAAATATTCACAAATCAATTTTATACAGAATTTGCTGCCGCTTGTTCACTGAGGTTTTCACCTGTTTACTAAACAAAAACACAAAGCAACAAAGAAATGTGACTGTTCACTGCTCAAACTAACACTTTACATGATCATAACAGTCCTAGAATTCAGTTAACTTTGTTTATTTCAAGTACCACAACATTACAATGTGAAATTTTAAAACTTACCTCCTTCTCCATAAAACAAGAGACCATTATAAAACTTAGTTTCAGCCTGTTTAAAAAAATTAAAATAATTTTAAAGGTTGCTATTTTGTTTTTAAATTCCTAGGCTGTCTTCATTATCCTTATTTAATAATACACAGATGACTACATCATACATACAAATTTACTTAACTTCAAAAACTGCTTATAATATAGGTAAATTCAATCTATCTTTAGAATACCGAAGATATTACTGATACTCAAAGTTATTTCTTGATTTCTTTAGCCTTTATCTGACCACTCTAACTGTCCGACATCCTCTCACAAGTTCATGAGAGAAAGCAACCATGTAGTACCAAAAACGTAAAAAAGAAAAATAAATTAAAAAAAAAAAAAATCTAAAGAAGAAAAGATGAAGTTTACCATCTACCACTTTCAAAGGCTCATGGGTGAGGAAATGCAAAACATTATAAATTCAAACCTTTTTTATTACCATCTACCAGTTTTAATGGCTCACGGGTGAAGAAACGCAAACCATTAAAAATTCGAACCTTTTAAAAAAAAATCAGTTATATCCAGAAGATCCAGTATACATGACAAGTAATACAGAAGGAATGCAGGCCCAGAATCAAACCATTACTACCAATAAAATGTTGGATGAGTGACACCCTCTTTAAGCTTCAATTTTCTCATCTATTCCTCACGTACCTCCAAGTGGTTATTACTGTTAAGAGGGTTAGCATGGTGTTTGGTAAATAGTACTTAGTGAATGGTCTCATTATTATTGCTAAAATAAATATATAGCTCACCCAATCTTCATGAAATATTTGTGCACACTTACACATATAAAAGCGCATATTTGCTTTTTCATATTTGCTTTTAAATCATGTTTTTAATGTCTTGAAGAATATAAATAATTACCTCATATTTTAATTTCTTGATTTCACAACAAAGTGCAGCATAAACAGTGATGACTTTGTTTAGGACCTAGTTTCATGAGGAAAAATACAAAAGGAAAGAAGTAAATTATAGAAGATAATGAAAGCATTTTAAAAAATAGATTTTTAGGTTTAGGAATCTGTACCTTGTTTTCGGTCTTGATGAGTTCCAAAAGGGAAGACTGTTCATAAGGCAAAAGCTATAGAAACAAAGGAAAATAAATTCCTTTTTAATTTAAAAAAAATCATTAAAATTCTCAATACACAAATTGAGACTAGCTCTATTTCACTGAAAGTTGTGTTAGACCCTGTACTCAGCACCCGTCCCACAGCAGATGGGCACTGCTAACAGGTACAGGATTTCTTTCTGGAGTGGTGACAATGTTCTAAAATTGACTGTGGCACAAGTCTATGGAAACACTACAAACCAAAGAAATTGTATGATACACAAATTACATCTCAGGAAAGTTGCTATTAAAAAGTCAACACTGCTACCTTAGGACAGTTGTCTAGCACATAATAAATGCTTAAAAAATGTTATTATTTGAGTAGTAAGAGGCTACAGTTTCAAAGATGAAACAAAATAGAACAACCTCAAAATGGACCACAGCAGCTTATTTTATATATTAAAAAAATAAAAATTAAAACACTCCCATATTAAGAGCCCCTAAATAGCATAAAGGAGCTTTTGAAAAATCATGGAAATATTCTTTATCTTGACTGGGATATGAGTTACAAGGGGATAGATGTTTGGTAAAATTCACCATACAATATATTTTAAATCTACACACTTTTCTGTATGTAAAATAGTCTTAATAAGAAAACAAAGCCTTAATATGCTATTCCAACCCTCTTCATTTTCTTGATAATGAAAAACAAAAGTCAGCTCAAAGACTGGAGTTTGCATCATTCTTTAAAAAAAAAAAAAAAACACACACATGCATGGCTTAGAGAAAAGGAAATTAACCATGTTTCTCCAAGTTTCTTTTAGCTCTCTAGACTCCAAATAAAAATATATATCCCATATTTGAACACTGTTTCAAGGCATATATGTTCTGAAAATGTATACGTAAATTAAAAATAAAACAAATTCCAACCTTTAATGCTATAGGATCAAGATTGAAATCCCAAACGTCTCCAATTGAGTCATCCAGTGCATCCTCAATTCTTCTCAATTGAGAGGTATACTCCTCAAGAAATTTCCCATAATTCTTAAGCTGGACTTCAGCATGAATTTCTAAATATAAATTTGAAAAGTTTGTGAAAAGTAATGAATTACAAGACATTTACTTCAAATAATCTCAAAAGTCACAGAAAAGTAGATAGTAAGCATTGTTAATGTATCACCCTGGAATGTCTGGAATTCTTGAAAATAAAGTTCTAAAGTTAAACAGTAATTGAACTTTCTATCTTTTCCAAGTATAATAATAATTGTACATACAGTAGATGGTACTTTAAGAAATCATCTTAAAACTATAACTTTAAAGTACTATGAAAAAGTCACTATACTATTTACCCCATAATCTAAACAATCTGAAAATGCCTTAGACAACTCAATGTCCTAATTCTCTATTTTAATCATAAACAACTACTTTGTGCAAAAAACCTGATTTAGGTGCAAAAATCTGAGCTGTCATAGAAGCAAAATTTTTAACTGTAATGCTTAATTACACAGTAAACTATGCCTAAAAATACACCTAAATATTGTTTTTGAAATGATTTTAGATCTGCTTCATCACAGTATTATTTCTGTAATGCCCCAAATTTATATTGCTAATTTTATATTTATAATGCCCCAAGATATATTGTTTTAATTATCATAATAGAATTGGAAAAGCCAGTAAAGGACACTGAGTACAGAATATTGTGTTGATATTTACAGACTTTACATATTAATAGAGGACTCTAGAAGTCACTGGAATAAACTGGACAAAAAGTTTCCTTACTCATCAAAAATACCTGCTTGTCAATGCAGGAGACGAAAGAGACGTTAGGTTCAAAAAATCCCCTGGAGGAGGGCATGGCAAATCACTCCAGTTTTCTTGCCTGGAGAATCCCATGGACAGAGGAGCCTGGTGGGCTACAGTTCACAGGATCGCAAAGAGTGGGACAAGACTGAAGTGACTCAGCACCATACATTATAATTACTTACTCCAAAGGGAGCAAATTCAACTCCAACTCAGATTCTCTTACTGATGTGAATTACTTTATTCAATTGCTGACTTCTTAAAAAAGTAAAGCTTTTCTCTCCTCAAATTAGCAATGCAAAGCAACTGTAAGTATGTTCCAACTCACTGAAGACCTAGCTTCACATTCTCCCCTATTCTGCAACTAATGTTCAGAATCAGGTGGATTCATTTAGTTAACTTAATGCCTGGAATCAGGTGGATCCATTTAATTACGGTTCCTGCTTTATTATAGCATTAATCCAGGCAATTCTGGAAAGCAATATAAATGATTCATATTCCAAAAATTAATGAAAACCAGGCCCAGAGAAGAGAGCTCTTCCCTTCCTTACAGCTTAAATTTTAAAAACTGTGTATGATTCTCAAAATCCCAAGTACCTGTCTAATTTTCAGTTACAAGGGAAATGACCAAAGCTGCATTTAACCAGAAAATGACTTCTTAATGACAACGCTAGACAAACATGCCAATGAATTATTCATTTAGTCTGTTTGGAAATTAAAGTAGCAGGCAAGAGAAAATCTGTAATAACATTAAAGTTCCTTGCTGATAAGTTTTTAAGCTGGTAAAAGTTAAAATAAGATCTGAAATAAGAACTCTATAGTGATTCTTCAAGAGTTAAATTCCAAAAACCTATTAACATGCTTATCACTTCCAAGAGACTGAATTCCTTTTTTTATCTTTGTGTGGAAAATATCTTTGAGTGAATCAGACTGAACTGATTCAATCTACCAGAACCATTTTCAAACCCAAACATATCTTCAATCCAATATTTCACAGATACAGAGTAAGGAACCTCTATCCATAAAACTTCATACATGACAAGGCGCAGTTCACTTTAACAAAGACAGAATCCTCTCCACAAACAAGTTGAAAGATCCTGTCACTATCACCAGGATTGTTTTCTCATGCTGTGTAAGAGCTAGTAACTCATGGAAAGTTTTGTGAGAAACGGCTAACCATCCTGAATTAAACTCACCCTTTTGACAGGCTAATAAAATCTACATACATCTAATGTGTCTGTCTTTGTAAAAATTAAGCAAAATTTACACGTAATTTTTAAAAACTACACCTTTTGAGAAAACTACATAAAAAAACAAATTCAAAAAGCAGTTAAGCCTAATATCTCTTATTTAAATCACCTATACAGATTCATATTACCAAATATAAGAAACAGATTGCGAATTTGTATTCATCTTAAGTAGTTTCAATGAAATAGCTTGACCTCTAAATTTTGCTACGTGGAACTGAATTTGTTAGGTTTTGGAGGTTGGATTTCTAAATTAAAATGAGACAATCCAATTTTATGAAGTAAAATCTGCAGGAGATATGCTGTTAATTTCCGAAACCTGTCTAGGTGCGCTGGAAACCACAGGGCATCACTTTTCAAAAATACCATTAAACGTAAATAAAAGACATGGAAGGTAATAAATTGATGTTCACGTGTTTGTTTTTCACGCTTGAGTTCTTTTTCGCTACCTTCTACAGTTCTAAGAATATGAAGGCAAAGACACTCGAAACTTCCCAAAGTTGGTTTGGGAGGAAAACGAAGAAAAACAGGAAACCGAAACAGGAACCTCGACCTCAACCTCACCTAAAACTGCAAGCTCGGAAGATCCAGCGAAAGTCCCAGGAGACCAGGGACCAGGCCGCCTCCGCTCCCCAGGATGCGGACCTCCCCGGGGGGGCCCCGCCCGGGGCCCCGGCTGCACCAAGTGGACACGCCGCGCCCCCGGGCCACGGCGCGCTCCGCCGGACAATCACAACCCCATACGCCAAGCCAGGCCGGGCCTGCTTGACTCACCATCACTGGGGCTCCCGACACCGAAAGTTAGGTTCGCGAGCCCGTGCCTCTCACACCCCAAGGCGCAGAAAGCTGCGAGCCCACCGCAACGCAAAACCCTCCCGCAGGAGCGCTGCCCGGACGTCGGTGGGCCGATGAGCGTGCACCCGCAGCCCTCGCCCTGCCGCTCCCTTACTCTGTGAGCCGTCGTCTACGCGGTCGAACTCCCAGTCCGGGGACAGAGTCTCCACCGCCATCACCCCGGCGCCTCCCCCAGTCACAGCCCAAACCAGCCTTGGCTAAGACCGCGGCCTCACCCCAGCGGCTGTAGCAGCACGTGACTTCCGGCTTCGGCCCCGCCCCCGCTCGCGAGGGCCAGCGGGGCTAGACGCCCCTGCGGGCCGCGGGGGCCGCTGGGAAACCGAGTCCTCCGGGGGTGACCGGCGGAGGCTGCCACAGCCTTGGCGGTGGTCCTTTAGGTGTCCCCTAGTTACTACGTGGGCGTCGCAACCATCCAGTTCATTTCTCACGCCATATCTCTATACCTTCAGTTTAGCCCTGCAGTCTCCAGGAACTTTTAATACTAAAAGAACTGCTCCCTCATTCTAGCCTAAAGAGGGCAAAATTGATGGGGTGAGGGCTTAATAGGAAGGCGTGGTCAACTAGAACATAGCCGTCCAGGCACTTCTTACCAGAAGCTCGTTTAGCCAACGACTTCCTGGTCTCCAACGTCCGAGCTCTTGCCGCTCTTGTCCTGCACTCCCAATGCGGGTTGCTCTTGAGGGGAAAACAAAAAACAAAAACGATGTGCAAGAGGAGTTACTTTATGAACACATTTAAACGAGGAATTTTACTACTCTGTTTATTTTGCACTCAGCTCTCATCTTTCGTGCTTCGTGCTCAGTCATGTCCGACTCTCTTCGACCCTATGGACCATAGCCCACCAGGTGATCTTCCCAACCCAGGGACTGAACCGGCATCTCCTGCGTTGGCAGGTGGATCCTTTATCACTGAGCCACCTGGGAAGCCCCGGCTCTATTCATACCTCTTCTTAAAAAGCCAGAGGGAAGAAGTGCAGTTGAAGTGGCTACCTGTTGTTGTTGTTCAGCTGCGTAGTCATGTCCAACTCTTTGAGACCCCGTGGACTACAGCCCGCCAGGCCTCTCTGGCCCTCACCATCTGCTGAAGTTTGCCCATGTTCATGTCCATTGCATCAGTGAGGCCATCCATCCATCTCATTCTTCTTCTGCACTCAGTCTTTCCCAGCTTCAGGGACTTATCCAATGAGTCAGCTGTTGGCATCAGATGACCAAAATACTAGAGTTTCAACTTCAACATCAGTCCTTCCAACCAGTATTCAGGGTTGATTTCCTGTAAGATTGACTGGTTTGATCTCCTCGCTGTCCAAGGAGCTACCTGTGCCTACCTGCTAACAGGCTTTTCAGTGAGCAGGGATCTGTGTTACTCAGTAATGCTACATGTCTACATGTATTTGAACAGCAGTGTTCATTGCTGCATGGTTTTCAGTAGATACTAGTAAGAAACCCTGTGCATGTCCATCCATGGGGAGTAATTACATAAAGTTTAATATGTCTGTACAGTGAAATACTAGATAACTGTTCAAAGAAATGGAGTAGATTTATAGAGACATGAGAAACTAACAGGAGGTAGTTGCAGGAAAGTGTGTATTTGTGGTTACATTTGTGTTTTCATATAAACCTGTACCAGCATCAGATCAGATCAGTCGCTCAGTCGCGTCCGACTCTGCGACCCCATGAATCCCAGCACACCAGGCCTCCCTGTCCATCACCAACTCCCGGAGTTCACTCAGACTCACGTCCATTGAGTCAGTGATGCCATCCAGCCATCTCATCCTCTGTCATCCCCTTCTCCTCCTGCCCCCATTCCCTCCCAGCATCAGAGTCTTTTCCAGTGAGTCAACTCTTCGAATGAGGTGCCCAAAGTACTGGAGTTTCAGCTTCAGCATCATTCCTTCCAAAGAAATCCCAGGGCTGATCTCCTTCAGAATGGACTGGTTGGATCTCCTTGCAGTCCAAGGGACTCTCAAGAGTCTTCTCCAACACCACAGTTCAAAAGCATCAATTCTTCGGCACTCAGCCTTCTTCACAGTCCAACTCTCACATCCATACATGACCACAGGAAAAACCATAGCCTTGACTAGACAGACCTTTGTTGGCAAAGTAATGTCTCTGCTTTTGAATATGCTATCTAGGTTGGTCATAACTTTCCTTCCAAGGAGTAAGCGTCTTTTAATTTCATGGCTACAGTCACCATCTGTAGTGATTTTGGAGCCCAGAAAAATAAAGTCTGACACTGTTTCCACTGTTTCCCCATCTATTTGCCATGAAGTGGTGGGACCGGATGCCATGATCTTCGTTTTCTGAATGTTGAGCTTTAAGCCAACTTTTTCACCAGCATATGCGCATGTAAATAAAAGAAAGAGAAATTACTGAACAGGACAGTGGTCAACTGGAAAAGAGTATGTATTGGTGCTTAGAAAGTGAATTTTCAAGTTTTATTGTGTCTACTTACATTTTTTTAATCTTTAGCAAAGAGAATTTGTGAAGGTCTTCTGTAGTCTTAAATAGGACCAAAAATAACAAAGCAAGTAAACAGCCTCTTGAGGAACATTCCTTGAGGCCCCTGAATCTGCAGTTGGTCAAATATTTGAGGACCCACTAGGTACCAGGCACCATGCTATATGTAGAGATTGTTATGGAAAAAACAGACCAGAAAGGTGGATCCCACCCCTGTGGTACTTGCAGTCTTAGTGGGCATTTTAGAAAGGAAAAAAATAAAAAATTTGAAAATAACAGGAAACATCAGTGCTGAATGGTTAGCAAACTTTTTCCTTTTACTTCTGTGTGATCATGAATTTGACTGTGCTATATTCTTCATGTTTGTGCTAATCACTGTAATTAATCCCCTAGTAGCTCATTATGATACATTGAAATTAAAGGTCAGAGCAATTTGAATCTGCATATTCACTAATCTATTAAATCAGAGCGAGAGGCAGTTTCATTTAATAATTAAAAGCACAGTTTCTACAGTCAAACTGTGTAGGTCTGAATCATAGCTCTGCCGCCTACTAGCCATGGAGTTTGGGGCCAGGTAGTTTTTCCTGTGGTCATGTATGAATGTGAGAGTTGGACTGTGAAGAAGGCTGAGCACCGAAGAATTGATGCTTTTGAACTGTGGTGTTGGAGAAGACTCTTGAGAGTCCCTTGGACTGCAAGGAGATCCAACCAGTCCATTCTGAAGGAGATCAGCCCTGGGATTTCTTTGGAAGGAATGATGCTGAAGCTGAAACTCCAGTACTTTGGGCACCTCATTCGAAGAGTTGACTCATTGGAAAAGACTCTGATGCTGGGAGGGATTGGGGGCAGGAGGAGAAGGGGATGACAGAGGATGAGATGGCTGGATGGCATCACTGACTCGATGGACGTGAGTCTGAGTGAACTCTGGGAGTTGGTGATGGACAGGGAGGCCTGGCGTGCTGGGATTCATGGGGTCGCAAAGAGTGGGACACAAATGAGTGACTGAACTGAACTGAATTTAACCTCTGCCTCAATTTCCTCATTTGTAAAGTGGGACAAATAATAGGAAAATCCTCGTAAAATTGTTATGAGGACTAATTTAGTTCATACATATAAGAAGTATAGAGCAATGACAACCACATGCTATAGAAATGCTTGCTGTTTTGAATCATTATCACCTAATTTTAAAATAAATCACAGGGATTGCCAGTCTTGAGCTTGCATATCTTTAAATCAAATTCCATACCTAGAATTTCAAATTTTATTAGAGAATTACAAGTCAGAGACTAAATCTAAAGCACATTAACTATTAACTGAAATGTGCTATCTGAAAGTTATTTATTACAATAGATTTTCTGTATTTCTTAGGCTTAGGCTATCGAAGGCAAATAATCATTCTGAAAATTAAATACCCTTCTTTCTACTTTTCATCACTCTTAACAGTGCTTTCTGAAAGATAAGCTTGAAACTAGAAGGGGCAATATTTTATATGGACAGTATCATGCTATTTTGACAGCTTCAAAGAACTTTAAAACAATTGCCCTTAGAATGTGCCTGCCCACGGGCACCTAGCAATCCTTTCACTTAACTCTTCTACCCACAACTTAAACTTAACTACAAGTTTATTTCATACCTAAATATAGTATAGATAGATACTAGTGCTAAGGTATTGATGAACTAGTTTCTTAATATATGTTTAAAATATGTTTCTTACAATAGAAAATCTATGGTAATAACTCACTAAAGACATTTCTGTTAGTAATTTGTCAGAGTCCTATGTGTATCTGTCAAAAAGATTCCTAATATGTTAATACTCTTGCTTCTTGCAAGGGAAGCTATGACAAACCCAGAAAGTGTATTAAAAAGCAGAGACATCACTTTGCCAACAAAGGTCCATATAGTAAAAGTTATGATTTTTCCAGTAGTCATGTATGGATGTGAGAATTGGACCATAAAAAAGGCTGAATGCTGAAGAATTGATGCCTTCAAATTGTGGAGCTGGAGAAGATTTTTGAGAATCACTTGGATTGCAAGGAAATCAAACCAGTCAATTCTAAAGGAAATCAATCATGAATATTAATTGGAAGAACTGATGCTGAAGCTGAAGCTCCAATACTTTGGCCACCTGATTGGAAGAGCCAACTCACTGGAAAAGACCCTGATGCTGGGAAGAACTGAAGGTAAAAGGAGAAGAGGGCAGCAGAGGACAAGATGGTTGGTGGCATCATCGACTCAATGGACATGAGTTTGAGCAAACTCCAGGAGACAGTGCAGGACAGGGAAGCCTGGAGTGCTGCAGTCCATTGGGTAATAAAGAGCTGGACATGACTCAGTGACTGAACAACAATGTTAATTCATATATTTCCCTCATGGCTTAGATGGTAAAGAATCTGCCTGCAATGCAAGAGATCCAGGTTCCATCCCTGGGTTGGGGTGGGATGATACCCCTGCAGAAGGAAATAGCACCCCACTCCAGTATTCTTGCCTGGAGAATTCCTTGGACAGAGAAGCCTGAAGGGCTATGGTCCATGGGGTCACAAAGAGTCAGACATGCATCCCAATGCCGAAAACTCCACTCTTAATTACAATAAATTTTTAAGTGTTGCTGTCTAGTTAGACAACCCCTATTCCTGTTTTCTCCTCAAGGGTATTTTTATTTTTGACCCTTTGATTTTCCAAATACATTTTAGTCAGTTTGTAGAGCTCCATGGGAAACCCTGTTGGAATTCTAATTGAGATGGCACTACATCAGTTTGGCAGGAATAGATTTCTCTTCCATTGGTATTGAATCTTCCTAACACTAACGTTTATTGGGGTTTTCCCTAAAGTCTTTCAGCAAGTGTATAATTTTCTTTTCTTTCTAAACTTCAGAGGTTTCTTTTCGTAAATTTCTTGCATATCTTTTGTCAGGCTTATTCTTTTTTAAAAATATTTTTATTTATTTGGCTGTGCCGGGTCTTGGGTGAGGCACATAGACTTATTCTTTTATTAATGAATTTATTTTTGGCTGTGCTGTGCATCTTTGTTGCTGCACACAGGCCTTCTCTAGTTGCGGTGAATGGGAGCTACTCTTTGTTGGGATGCTCGGGCTTCTCATTGCCGCGGCTTCTCTTGTTAAGGAACACAGGCTCCAGGGCCTGAGGGCTTCAGTAGTTGTGGCACACAGGCTGAGTTGCTCTGCAGCATACGGAATCTTCCCAGGCCAGGTATTGAACCCGTGTCCCCTCCATTGGCAGGCGGACTCTTATTCACTGATCCACCAGAGAAGTCATATAGACTTTTTCTTAAAGTAAATTTGCTTTCAATGATTGCAATTATAAACCATATTACTTCTAATGTTTTCTAACAGTTTCTTGCAGGTGTATCAAAGTAATAGATTATTATATATGGAACTTATATTCAGTCAAATTCTCCATTTAACTGTAACAAATTGCAGATTCTTCTGCATCTTTTCCTAAACATTTTGTCTGTGCATAAGGATATTTTTGGTTTTCCTTTTTAATCCTTATATTTTTTTCTTATTGTCTTACTGCATTCTCTAGAGCCTTGTACACTGCTGAATAGAAGTGGTGATAACAGACATCTTTGTCTTGCTCCCGATTTTCTGAAGGAAGTATATATATACAAGTTTTGATTATGAAAATAAAGCTGTTTGCTATAGTGTTTTAAAATGTACACTTCATCAAGATAAAAATAAAGTCTCCTGCTAGTCTTAGCTCTCTTTGCAAGAGGTGTATTGGGTTTTATTTATTTTAATAGTTATAAAGACACATCATTTAGAGCTGCTGCTGCTGCTAAGTCACTTCAGTCGTGTCCGACTCTGTGCAACCTCATAGATGGCAGCCCACCAGGGTTCCCTGTCCCTGGGATTCTCCAGGCAAGAACACTGGAGTGGGTTGCCATTTCCTTCTCCAATGCATGAAAATGAAAGTGAAAGAGAAGTCACTCAGTCGTGTCTGACTCTTAGCGATCCCATGGACTGCAGCCTACCAGCCTCCTCCATCCATGGGATTTTCCAGGCAAGAGTACCAGAGTGGGGTGCCATTCCCTTCTCCGATCATTTAGAGCAGTTATCAGCAAACAACAGCTCAGTCCAAATCCAGTCTATTTTTATACAGCTTCAAAACTATGATTTTTAAATGGTTGAAAAACTCAAAAGAAAAAATATTTTATGACACCTGAAATGACATGAAATTCAAATTTCTGTGTCTATAATAATGCTTTATTGGAATACAGCTATATTTAAGAATGGTCTCTAGCTGCTTTTGTTAAGCCAGTACTCTTGCCTGGAAAATCCCATGGATGGAGGAGCCTGGTGGGCTACAGTCCATGGGGTCGCTAGGAGTCGGACATGACTGAGCGACTTCACTTTCACTTTTCACTTTCATGCATTGGAGAAGGAAATGGCAACCTACTTCAGTGTTCTTGCCTTGAGAATCCCAAGGATGGGAGAGGCTGGTGGGCTGCCGTCTATGGGGTCGCGCAGAGTCGGACACGACTGAAGCGACTTAGCAGCAGCAGCAGCAGCAGCAAGTAGTTGCAACAAGTCTACCATATGGCCTGCAAAGCTTAGAATGTGTACTGCCTAGCCTTTTAGAGAAAAGATTTGCCAACCCCTGGTCTAGAATAATGCAGTTATACAAAGTTTGTTGTGAAAAATAGCAAAGTCTTACTGACTGCTCTCCCATTTTCCTCTCCCCAAAGGCAATTGTTTTATCTTTTTAGCTGATTATTTTAGTATTTACTTCCATTTCTCTAAATAGCATAATTGCAGTATTACTTCTTCAATTTTTGATGTTGGGAATTATATATTGTCTTCCCTCACTATGGGAGATGAGGATGTAACTACCTTGTGGTTTTTTGGTACTGCTTGACATGTGGGATCTTATATCTTAGTTCCCAGAGCAGGGATCAAACTCAATCCCACTGCATTGGAAGCATGAAGTTTTAACCACTGGACCACCAGGGAATTCTCTTGAATGTGTTTTTAAGTTTCCAAATGTAAGGGGATTTTTTGATTTATCATTCAAAATTGAAATCTAATTCAACTGCATGTGGTCAGTTGAATTATGCATGTGGTCCTGCATGATGGTCTGCAGGATATCAATTCTTTCAAATATTTTGAGACTTCATTTGTATCCTAATTTGTAGCCTAATAAGTGATGAAATGAGAAAATGCGTATGAGCCTAGAAAAAAAATATGTTCTTTAAGTACTGAATGCAGAGTCCTATGTTCATTAAATCCAACTTGTTAATTAAAGATAAAATGAAGTTTTGTTTCAGTCTCCTGCTGCTGCTGCTAAGTCGCTTTAGTCATGTCCAACTCTGTGTGACCCCATAGACAGCAGCCCACCAGGCTCCGCCGTCCCTGGGATTCTCCAGGCAAGAATACTGGAGTGGGTTGCCATTTCCTTCTCCAATTCAGCTTCCTAGTTATTCCAAAAATCTGCCATTCAGCATCCTTGTATTCCTATACTCACGAGTGACCAATGATTATGGGATTATGTGGGTTATTATCATATGTGTGAGTATTCCTCATTCTGTGAATCCCGGATTGGACTGAGCAGTCCAGCCCTGTGCTTCCATAGTATTTACTTCTTGGAAATTGTATGTTGATATAATTGTGTCCCCTATTAGGCTATCTGTTGGTTTCCCATTGCTATGATAGATTGCCACAGACTCAGTGGCTTAGAACAGATTTATTATCTTACAGTTAGGGAGATTAGCAGTCCAAGACGAACCTCACTGGGCTAAAATCAAGATGTTGGCAGGGCTGAGTCCTTCTGAGGGAGACTCCACTTTCCTGCCTTTTTTGGCTTCCATGCATTATGCCAATCTCTAGCTTCTGCCATCACATTGACCACAGACATCGATTCTCCTGACTTCCTCTTCTAAGTGAAGTTGCTCAGTCATGCCTGACTCTTTGTGAGCCCATGGACTGTAGCCTGCTTGGCTCCTCCATCCATAGGATTTTCCAGGCAAGAGTACTGGAGTAGGTTGCCATTTCCTTCTCCAGGGGATCCTTCCGGCCCATGGATCGAACCCAGGTCTATCTGCATTATAGGCAGATGCTTTACCATCTGAGCCACCAGGGAAGAGGTCTTCCACCAGGGAAGAAGGTCCTCTTCTAAGGACCTTGTAATTACACTGGGCCCATGCAGATAAGGGCTTCCCTGGTGGCTCAGAGGTTAAAGTGTCTGCCTGCAATGCGGGAGACCTGGGTTCGATCTCTGGGTTGGGAGGATCCCCTGGAGAAGGAAATGGCAACCCACTCCGGTGTTCTTGCCTGGAAAATCCCATGGACAGAGGACCCCGGTGGGCTATAGTCCACAGGGTAGCAAAGAGTCGGACATGACTGAGCGACTTCACATTCAGGCAGGTAATCCTGGTTAATCTCCCTTTCTCAAGAGCCTTAACTTAATCACATCCACAGAGTCCCTTTAAACAGATAAGACAGAATAATCACAGGTTTGAGGATTAAGACATAGACATATTTGGGCATCTATTATTCAGCTCGGTATATATAGGACATCTTTTCTGATAATTCCAATATCTGGATTTATCTATATGTCTCTATTCTGTTGTTTGGTGTGTGGGTGGTTTCTTTTCCCTCTTGGTTTTCTACCATTTGGTCTTATTTTCTGATGAGCCTGATCATTTTTTAGTGCTTCTTGGTCTTTAAGTGTGAAAAATTATAGAGATAAGTTGAGGGCCTGAATGATGTTATCTTCCTCCAGAGAGGATTACTATTAATACCTCTTCTGGGAAGTTATGAGAGTAGGGGCAGATTACGTTAACTCCGTCTAGGACTAGTGCAATTCCAAGATGGGTTTCTGTCTTTGTGAGGCTGGCCTATTTCTGCATCATCTTAATTCTCAGATACAGCCCTGCAGGTGTGCTTGACAAGTCCTGTCAAACCTCTGCTCAGCTTTTCAACCTCAGAGCTTCTGCTTTCTGCCTCTCAGCCTCTTAGAACCTCAGCTGCTGCTGCTGCTGCTAAGTCACTTAAGTTGTGTCTGACTCTGCTCGACCCCTGAGACGGCAGCCCGCCAGGCTCCCCGGTCCCTGGGATTCTCCAGGCAAGAACACTGGAGTGGGGTGCCATTTCCTTCTCCAATGCATGAAAGTGAAAAGTGAAAGTGAAGTCACTCAGTCGTGTCCAACTCTGAGCGACTCCATAGACTGCAGCCTACCAGGCTCTTCCGTCCATGGGATTTTCCAGGCAAGAGTACTGGAGTGGAGTGCCATTGCCTTCTCTGAGAACCTCAGCTACCACATACCAATCAGTAAATGCTTTGAGGTTCACTTCTCTGGACTTTCTCTGCTGAATCTCAGTTCCTCAGATCCTTACTGTACTAGGACACCAATGCCTTCAGAAAGATTTTTAGCAACAAAAGCAAAAATGGATAAATGAGACTATACCAAACTTCAAAACCTCTGCACATTAAAGGAAACAATCAAGAGTGAAACCTCAACCTATGGGATGAAAGAAAATGCAAATCATGTATCTGATAAGGGGTGAATATCCAGTATATTCAAAGAGCTGCTACAATTGAAGCATTAAAAAAGTAACTCAATTAAAAATAAGCAAAAAATCTGCATAGACATTTCACCAAAAGATATAAAAATGGTCAACAAGCATTTGAAAATATGCCTCTATGGAAAACACTATGGAGGTTCCTTAAAAAACTAAAATTAGAATATAATCCACTTCTAGGTATATATCAAAATGTTTTTTAGTTGGAGGATGATTGCTTTAAAATATTGTGTTAGTTTCTGCCATACATCCACATGAATCAACCATAGGTACATATATATTTGTCCCGTCCCTCTGGAGCCTCCCTCCCACTTCCCACCCCATCCCACCCATATAGGTTGTCACAGAGTACGGGGTTTGAGCTCCCTGTCATACAGCAAATTCCCACTATCTATTTTACATAAGGTAATGTATATGTTTCAATGTTACTCTTTTAATTTGTCCCTCCCCCTCGTTCTCCCACTGTGGTCACAAGTCTGTTCTCTAGGTCTGCATCTCCATTGCTGCTTTGCAAATAGGTTCACTGGTACCATCTTTCTAGATTTCCTACATGTGTGTTAATATATAATATTTATTTTTGTCTTTCTGACTTACTTCACTCTGTATAATAGACTCGAGTTTCATCCGCCTCATTAGAACTGATTCAACCGTGTTCCTTTTTATGGCTGAGTAATATTCCATTGTGTATCTATACCACAACTTCTTTCTTTTGTTGTTGTTGTTCAGTCACTCAGTCATATCCAACTCTTTGCGACTGCATGGACTGAAGCATACCAGGCTTCCCTGTCCTTCACCATCTCCCAGAGCCTGCTTAAACTCATGTCCATTGAGTCGGTGATGCCATCCAACCATCTTTTTCTGATCTCAATCTTTCCCAGCATCAGGGTCTTTTCTGATGAGTCAGCTCTTCAAATCAGGTGGCCAAAGTATTGGAGCTTCAGCTTCAGCAACAGTCCTCCCAGTAAATATCCAGGGTTGATTTCCTTCAGGATTGACTGCTTTGACCTCCTTGCAGTCCAAAGGACTCCCAAGAGTCCTCTCCAACACTGCAGTTCAAACACAACAATTCTTCAGCACTCAGCTTTTTTATGATCCAACTCTCACATCCATACATGACTACTAGAAAGATCATAGTTTTTAGAACTTCTTTATCCATCTCGAAAGCAAGGTTTTGAAGAGACATTAGCACACCTGTGTTCTGTGTACATTATTCACAATAGTCAAGAGAAGACGTGGCTCAAATGCCTATCTACAGATAAATGGATAAAGAAACTGTAGTATACACATACAATGGAATACTATTCAATTTTTAAAAAGAAGGAAATTTTGCCACCTGCTGTAATACTGGATGAGCCTTGAAGACATTGTACTGAGTAAAATTAGCCAATAACAAAGGACAAATATTCTGTTCCACTTACATAAGGTATCTAAAGTAGCCAGAATTGTGGAAAAGTAGAATGGTGGTTGCCAAGGATTGAGGGGAGGGGAAATGGGGAATTGTGCTGTGGATTATAGAGGTTCAGCTTTGCAAGGTGAAAAAAAATGCTAGAGTCATGACTAAATGTAATTTAGTCACGTCTAAATTACACAACAATGTGAATATGGTTAACACTGCTAAAATGTACATGTAAGAAGGTAAATTTCATATTATGTGCTTTTTACTACAATTAAACATTCTCCTCCCAAAAAGATTTTAAAATGTATTTTACCAGCTCTTCTAGTTGTTGTCAGCAAGAGAATTGTTCTGACAGAAGCTAGGCAATCATAGCCAGAAGCCTTGAAGGTGTTTCTATTTTCGCTTTTAATAATATAGTTGCTTACTTCCCTGTTGCCATTCTTTCCCCCACTCTAATTCTTGACTTAGTCAGAGTTTGATTTTTAAAATATAATCAGTATTCTATTCCTTTGTTTTTTAAAAAAAACTGTCGGTGGCTTCCAGTTGTGCTTACAATAAAACACAGCATCTATAGCAAAATCCTGTCTGCCTCACTAGCATCATCTTCAGCCTCTTTTCTTTTCACTCCTTACGATCCAGCCGCATTGGTGGTTCACTTCCTCCAAAAAACCAAGCTCTTTTTCCACATGAAGGCTTGCACGTGTACTGTGTCCTCTTTTTGCCTGAAAAGTTCTACTCCCTCATCAACTGGCTCAATTCCAGTTATCTTTCAGATCTCTGATTAAATATCTCTTTTTTAGTAAGGACATCCTCGATGACACAAGCACAGATATATACTCCTATTGTATGAAATTCACTATGTTTCTTTCCTTTGTAACTCTTACCAAAATTTTTAATCATATATCTAGAGGGTTACTTGCTAAATCTCTATCCCTCCCACTAGATTCTAAACATCCATGCCATGTATCTTTGATACAGTTTAATGCCAAGTACAGTGCTTGGTACACAGATTGTGTGTATATATATATATATATATACACACACACATATACATCAGATCAGATCAGTTCAGTTGCTCAGTCGTGTCCGGATCTTTGCAACCCCATGAATCACAGCACACCAGGCCTCCCTGTCCATCACCAACTCAGGGAGTTCACTGAGACTCACGTCTATCGAGCCAGTGATGCCATCCAGCCATCTCATCCTCTGTCGTCCCCTTCTCCTCCTGCCCCCAATCCCTCCCAGCATCAGAGTCTTTTCCAATGAGTCAACTCTTTGCATGAGGTGGCCAAAGTACTGGAGTTTCAGCTTTAGCATCCTTCCTTCCAAAGAAATCCCAGGGCTGATCTCCTTCAGAATGGACTGGTTGGATCTCCTTGCAGTCCAAGGGACTCTCAAGAGTCTTTTCCAACACCACAGTTCAAAAGCATCAATTCTTCGGCACTCAGCCTTCTTCACAGTCCAACTCTCACATCCATACATGACCACAGGAAAAACCATAGCCTTGACTAGACGAAGCTTTGTTGGCAAATTAATGTCTCTGCTTTTGAATATGCTATCTAGGTTGGTCATAACTTTCCTTCCAAGGATATATTTGTTGAAAGAATAAATAATATATATATATTTCAATTTCTCTATAATATTCATTTTTTGAGGACTTCCCTGGTGCCTCAGTGATAAAGAACCTACTTGCTAATGATGCAGGAGACACGAGTTCGATCCCTGGGTTGGGAAGATCCCCTGAAGAAGGAAATTGCAAACCACTCCAGTATTCTTACCTGAGAAATCCCAAGGACAAAGGAGCCTGGCAGGCTACAGCCCATGGGTTGCAAATAATTGAACTTGATTTAGCAACTGAGCACACACCCATAATATTCATTTTACAAGAAAATTATTTACTCTTAGTTTGTCAGTAGGTGGCACTGTTGGTTAAAGAATTTGTAAGTATCAAAAATAATAAAGAGCCTTTATTTACTTATTTATTTGCTGTTTTTATTTTTTGCTTTTTTAATATAAATTTATTTATTTTAATTGGAGGCTAATTACTTTACAATATTGTATTGGTTTTGCCATATGTCAACATGAATCCACCACAGGTATACACTTGTTCCCCATCCTGAACCCCCCTCCCACCTCCCTCCTCGTACCATCCTTCTGGGTCATCCCAGTGCACCAGCCCCAAGCATCCTGTATCATGCATCGAACCTGGACTGGCGATTCGTTTCGTATATGATATATGTTTCAATGCCATTCTCCCAAATCATTCCACCCTCTCCCTCTCCCAGAGTCCAAAAAACCATTCTATACATCTCTGTCTTTTTTGCTATCTCCCATACAGGGTTATTGTTACCATCTTTCTAAATTCCATATATATGCATTAGTATACTGTATTGGTGTTTTTCTTTCTGGCTTACTTCACTCTGTATAATAGGCTCCAGATTCATCCACCTCATTAGAACAGATTCAAATGTATTCTTTTTATTGGCTAAATAATACTCCATTGTATATATGTGCCATAGCTTTCTTATCCATTCATCTGCTGATGGACATCTAGGTTGCTTCCATGTCCTGGCTATTATAAACAGTGCTGCGATGAACATTGGGGTACACGTGTCTCTTTCAATTCTGGTTTCCTCGGTGTGTATGCCCAGCAGTGGGATTGCTGGGTCGTATGGCAGTTCTATTTCCAGTTTTTTAAGGAATCTCCACACTGTTCTCCATAGCGCTATACTAGTTTGCATTCCCACCAACAGTGTAAGAGGGTTCTCTTTTCTCCACACCCTCTCCAGCATTTATTGCTTGTAGACTTTTGGATCGCAGCCATTCTGACTGGCGTGAAATGGTACTTTGTTGTTGTTTGATTTGCTTTTCTCTGATAATGAGTGATGTTGAGCATCTTTTCATGTGTTTGTTAGCCATCTGTATGTCTTCTTTGGAGAAATGTCTATTTAGTCCTTTGGCCCATTTTTTGATTGGGTCATTTATTTTTCTGGAATTTAGCTACAGGAGTTGCTTGTATATTTTTGAGATTAGTTGTTTGTCTGTTGCTTCATTTGCTATTATTTTCTCCCATTCTGAAGGCTGTCTTTTCACGATGCTTATAGTTTCCTTTTTTGTGCAGAAGCTTTTAAGTTTAATTAGGTACCATTTGTTTATTTTTGCTTTTATTTCCAATATTCTGGGAGGTGGGTCATAGAGGATCCTGCTGTGATTTATGTCAGAGAGTGTTTTGCCTATGTTCTCCTCTAGGAGCTTTATAAAGTTTCTGGTCTTACATTTAGATCTTTAATCCATTTTGAGTTTATTTTTGTGTATGGTGTTAGAAAGTGTTCTAGTTTCATTCTTTTACAAGTGGTTGACCAGTTTTCCCAGCACCACTTGTTAAAGAGATTGTCTTTTCTCCATTGTATATTCTTGCCTCCTTTGTCAAAAATAAGGTGTCCATAGGTGTGTGGATTTATCTCTGGGCTTTCTATTTTGTTCCATTGATCTATATTTCTGTCTTTGTGCCAGTACCATACTGTCTTGATGACTGTGGCTTTGTAGTAGAGCCTGAAGTCAGGCAGGTTGATTCCTCCAGTTCCAGTCTTCTTTCTAAAGATTGCTTTGGCTATTCGAGGTTTTTTGTATTTCCATACAAATTGTGAAATTATTTGTTCTAGCTCTGTGAAGAATACCGTTGGTAGCTTGATAGGGATTGCATTGAATCTATAGATTGCTTTGGGTAGTATACTCATTTTCACTATATTGATTCTTCCAATCCATGAACATGGTATATTTCTCCATCTACTAGTGTCCTCTTTGATTTCTTTCACCAGTGTTTTATAGTTTTCTATATATAGGTCCTTTGTTTCTTTAGGTAGATATATTCCTAAGTATTTTATTCTTTTCGTTGCAATGGTGAATAGACTTGTTTCCTTGATTTCTCTTTCTCTTTTCTCATTATTAGTGTACAGGAATGCAAGGGATTTCTGTGTGTTGATTTTATACCCTGCAACTTTACTATATTCATTGATTAGTAATTTTCTGGTGGAGTCTTTAGGGTTTTCTATGTAGAGGATCATGTCATCTGCAAACAGTGAGAGTTTTACTTCTTTTTTTCCAATTTGGATACCTTTTATTTCTTTTTCTGCTCTGATTGCTGTGGCCAAAACCTCCAAAACTATGTTGAATAGTAGTGGTGAAAGTGGGCACCCTTGTCTTGTTCCTGACTTTAGGGGAAATGCTTTCAATTTTTCACCATTGAGGATAATGTTTGCTATGGCTTTGTCATATATAGCTTTTATTATGTTGAGGTATGTTCCTTCTATTCCTGCTTTCTGGAGAGTTTTTATCATAAATGGATGTTGAATTTTGTCAAAGGCTTTCTCTGCATCTATTGAGATACTCATATGGCTTTTATTTTTCAATTTGTTAATGTGGTGTATTACATTGATTGATTTGCAGATACTGAAGAATCCTTGCATCCCTGGAATAAAGCCCACTTGGTCATGGTGTATGATCTTTTTAATGTGTTGTTGGATTCTGATTGCTAGAATTTTGTTAAGGATTTTTGCATCTATGTTCATCAGTGATATTGGCCTGTAGTTTTCTTTTTTTGTGGCATCTTTGTCAGGTTTTGGTATTAGGGGGATGGTGGCCTTATAGTATGAGTTTGGAAGTTTACCTTCCTCTGCAATTTTCTGATAGAATTTGAGTAGGATAGGTGTTAGCTTTTCTCTAAATTTGTGGTAGAATTCAGCTGTGAAGCCATCTGGACCTTGGCTTTTGTTGGCTGGAAGTTTCTGATTACAGTTTCAATTTCTGTGCTTGTGATGGGTCTGTTAAGATTTTCTATTTCTTCCTGGTTCAGTTATGGAAAGCTGTACTTTTCTAAAAATTTGTCCATTTCTTCCAAGTTGTCCATTTTATTGGCATATAATTGCTGATGGTAGTCTCTTATGATCCTTTGTATTTCTGTGTTGTCTGTTGTGATCCCTCCATTTTCATTTCTAATTTTATTGATTTGATTTTTCTCGCTTTGTTTCTTGATGAGTGTGGCTAATGGTTTGTCAATTTTATTTATCCTTTCAAAGAACCAGCTTTTGGCTTTGTTGATTTCAACTATTTTCAACTATTATCTCCTCAAGTATTTTCTCATGGTCTTTCTTTTTGTCTTCTTCTGGATGCCTATGGTTCGAATGTTAGGGTGTTTAATATTGTCCTGGAGGTCTCTGAGATTGTCCTCATTTCTTTTAATTCATTTTTCTTTTTTCCTCTCTGATTCATTTATTTCTACCATTCTATCTTCTACTTCACTAATTCTATCTTCTGCCTCTACTATATTCTACTATTTGTTCCCTCCAGTTTGTTTTTGATCTCATTTATTGCATTATTCTTTACATATTGACTCTTTTTATTTCCTCTAAGTCCTTGTTAAACCTTTCTTGCATCTTCTCAATCCTTGTCTCCAGGCTATTTATATGTGATTCCATTTTGATTTCAAGATTTTGGATCATTTTCACTATCATTGTTCAGAATTCTTTATCAGGTAGATTCCGTATCTCTTCCTCTTTTGTTTGGTTTGGTTGGCATTTATCCTGTTCCTTTACCTGCTGGGTATTCCTCTGTCTCTTCATCCTGTTTATATTGCTGTGTTTGAGGTGGCCTTTCTGTATTCTGGCAGTTTGAGGAGTTCTTTTTATTGTGGAGTTTCCTCGCTGTGGGTGGGGTTGTACGGGTGGTTTGACAAGGTTTCCTGTTTAGGGAAGCTTGTGTCTGTGTTCTGGTGGGTGGACCTGGATTTCCTCTCTCTGCAGTGCAATGAAGTGTCCAGTAATGAGTTATGAGATGTCATTGGGTTTGGAGTGACTTTGGGCAGCCTGTATATTGAAGCTCAGGTCTGTGTTCCTGTGTTGCTGAAAAATTTGCGTGGTATGTCTTACTCTGGAACTTGTTGGCCCTTGGGTGGTGCTTGGTGTCAGTGTAGGCATGGAGGCGTTTGATGAGCTCCTGTCAATTAATGTTCCCTGGAGTCAGGAGTTCTCTGGGTTCTCAGGATTTGGACTTAAGCCTCCTGCTTCTGGTTTTCAGTCTTACTTTTACAGTAGCCTCAAAACTTCTCCATCTATACAGCACCATTGATAAAACATCTAGGTTAAAGATGAAAAGTTTCTCCACAGTGAGGGACACCCAGAGAGATTCACAGAGTTACATGGAGAAGAGAAGGAGGAGGGAGATAGGTGGATGAGATGAGGGGGAATCAAAAGAGGAGAGAGCAAGCTAGCCAGTAATCACTTCCTTATGTGGGCTCCACAGTCTGGATCGCTCAGAGATGTTCACGGAGTTATACAGAGAAGAGAAGAGGAAGGAAGGAGACAGAGGTGGCCAGGAGGATAAAGGGGGGAATCAAAAGGAGAGAGACAGATCCAGCCAGTAATCAGTTCTCTAAGTGTTCTCCACTGTCTGGAACACACAAAGAGATTCACAGAGTTGGGTACAGAAGAGAAGGGGGAGGGAGGAGATAGAGGTGATCTGGTGGAGAAAAAGGAGAGTCCAAAGGGGGAGAGAGCAGTCAAGCCAGTAATCTCGCTCCCAGGTAAAAATGGGTACTGAAGATTGGGTTCTTAAAGGCACAAAATTGATAACAAATACCAAAAAGCAAAGATTAAAAATCTAGAGGGATGGTATGGGGAGGGAAGCGGGAGGAGGTTCAGGATGTGGAACATGTGTATACCTGTAGTGGATTCATGTTGATATATGGCAAAACCAATACAATATTGTAAAGTTAAAAAATTGAATAAAATAAATTCAAAAAAAATCTAGAGTAGAGGTTGGATTTTCAAAACCACAATATTAAAGAAAAGAAAAAAAAAGTCACAAAAATTATTTTAAAAATATATATATATGAAGTTTGCTTTAAAAAATAGGGTCTCTCTCTCTCTTTTTTTTTTTTTTTGCAAAGTAATAGTAGGTTATAAAAATGAAAATTAAAGGAGTACTAGAGGACTTAAATTTTTTTAATTAAAAAAATGATAGTAAAAATATATCTAGGACTTTCTCTGGTGTTTTTGTGGGCAGTGTGGGGTCAGTTCATTTTCAGATAGTTCCTTGGTCTGGCTTATATTTCTCAAGATCTATAGGCCCCTTCCTATGTAGTCGGTACTAACAACAGGGTTTTAATCTATTGCACCTGTCACTTCCAAGGCAGTTCCCTCTGTTTTAGCTTCTTCTGTTTGCCGGTCTCTTCAGTGTGATTTCCGCCCTAACACAAGGCGGCCGCTGGTGGACACTTTTTTTAGGCTCACTTGTTCAGTCGCGCTGTGGGGAGGGAGGGACCCTGCAAACAAATAACACTGGCGTGTGCTCGCAGTGTCTCAGCCACACTGGGCCTGCCCCCACTTCTGGCGCATGTGCCCTCCCTGCCCACACTGCTCAGGCTCTAGGTTGCTCCGCGGGGAACTTTCTGAGGCCGACCCTGGGCTGCATGCACCTCCCAGGTCTAGGCCGCTCAGGTTCAGGCACTCGGGTAGTCCTCAGAGGCACAGACTTGGTTGGGCCCATGTTTTGTGCCCTTCCCAAGTCCGAGCAGCTCAGGTGATGAGGTGTTTGGCGAGCGCGGTAGCAACTTATCACCTCCCCCATCCCTGCTGCTCGGTTTTCTGGGTGTACAACCGACGTGCCTTCTCAGGCGGATGTTGATGTCCAGAACCCCAAGAAGTCTTAGTTAGCAAAGAAGCCTGCTTGCAGTTTGGTAGATAATGCCTCTCTGGGGCTGAGATTGCCCACTTCCGGCTCTGGCTGCCTGTCACCGGAGGGGGATGGTCTGCAGCAGGCTATCTGTTTAGTACTTTATTCTGTGAGCGGGCCTGGCGGTGTCTTAGGTTAGGGCTTTTCGCGTGGTAGCTATCCCACAGTCTGGTTTGCTAGCCCAAGCTAGTTCCCTCAAATTGCCCTCGGGGCATTCAGGCCTGGTCCTTACTCTAAGCAATGCAGCCTGCGCCTCCCTGCCCAGCCCCCACTTGCTAGTGGCGGGTGCAGGCGTCTGCGCTGCTTCTCCACTGAGGGACTTACCGTTGGGCACGTGATCTGTGGGTTTTCATTATTTATTTATTTTTCCTCCCAGTTATGTTGCCCTCTGTGGTTCCAAGGCTCTCCACAGACTCGGCAGTGAGAGTGTTTCCTGGTGTTTGCAAACTTCTCTCTTTTTAAGACTCCCTTCCTGGGACGGAGCTCCGTCCCTACCTCTTTTGTCTCTCTTTTTGTCTTTTATATTTTTTCCTACCTCCTTTCGAAGACAATGGGCTGCTTTTCTGGGTGCCTGATGTCCTCTGCCGGCATTCAGAAGTTGTTTTGTGGAATGTACTCAGCATTTAAATGTTTTTTTTGATGAATTTTTTGGGGAGAAAGTGGTCTCCCCATCTTATTCCTCCACCATCTTAGGACCACCTCTAAAGTGGCTTTTAAAATTGTTCATTTCTTCCACCAATATTTAATCAGGATCTTCTCTGTTCGATACATCATATTGACTAAACCCTTTCAAAGAGCCCGGTTGTCTGGTAAGATAAATTATTAAGATATTTTAACTTAGGGATCAACAGAGTAAGCAGATCCACCATCTGTTTTTGTAACTAAAGTTTTTTAGAACACAATCATGCCCATTTATTTACATTTTGTCCATGATTGCTTCATAATACAATGGGCAGAGTTGAGTGGTTGCAACAGTGACCATTTTAGGCTCACAAGCCCAAAATATCTCTACTATCTGGCCCTTTAAGAAAAAGCTTGCCAACCCTTGTTTTAATTCCAAAAGATCAAAATGAACTCTCTCTCTCTCTATATATATAGTATATATACATATATATGAAAGTGAAAGTTGCTCAGTCCTGTCTGACTCTTTGCAACCCCATGGACTATACAGCCCATGGAATTCTCTAGGCCAGAATACAGGAGTGGGTAGCCTTTCCCTTCTCCAGGGGATCTTTCCAACCCAGGGATCAAACCCAGGTCTCCCACATTGCAGGCAGATTCTTTACCAGCTGAGCCACAAGGGAAACCCATGTGAGTTTTAGTCTACAAAGTGGGTTGAAATAACCTAATTTACAGCAAAAACTAACACAGTGTCATAAAACAATCATATCCTAATTAAAAAACCAAAAATATAACTATTAGAAAAATCTTATAATTAACATATTAAAGTAATTCACAAAGATACTTCTGTGTCCTCAAGAGGTACTGGAGGCAGCCTAAAGCAAGTGGGTTGCTGCTTGCTGCTAATAACAAAAAAAGTAGACAAAATAAAGATAACTTTTGAAAAACCTGAAAGATAATAAATTTAGGCAGAAACCATAGGAGAATTTCCTGAGCAGCTGGTAATAATTATGAGTCTGTGACTTCTTAGCTGACAGTGTTCTCACCCCTTCAAATCTGGGAGTGACAGACTGCAGTCTTACTGGCTCAAGGTGGTAGCAAACTAAGTTCAGGTTTATTGGAAGAGAACCTGGAAACTTGGGAGGGAATCCTGAAACAAAGGTCCCACAGAAGGGGTGAAATTAAAAATCCCTGGCTGACCTCTGAACTACCTGCCCAGGCCCTGCTGAAAGAGCTGTTCAGGAGCCCTTGAGAAACAACAATACTGGGTCAGAGATGTGTTTGCTGTCCTCTGACAGCATATATGCCCCAATACATGTGCACCTCAGGTAGCAAGAGCTAAGCCTTGTGGGTTTAAGACAGCAGAGAACAGAGACTGGGCTGGCAGAGCAGCTTGACATTTAGAAAGGAAAACAGATCATCAGGGGAACAGCAAAGAAGGTGAACCCCATCATCTGAGAAAAAACACTGGCCAAATCTTTAAGTGAAGACTTAAGAAGAAATATAAGCCACTACATGCTACAGAGTTTGAATCCAAGCAAATTTACTACTTTAAAAATCAAAACCCTAATAATTTTCTGAAGACCATAACAGAATCCAGAATACCAGTGAATTTACTTTTTTTCACAACAATGATAGTTATAATTGGTTAAAATCTGACAGAATTAGAAGATATAGATAAAATTATAATTATAGTTGGAAATTTTAATACCTCTCTTGGTATTTGGTATAAAGCAGACAGAATATGGGCTTCCCTGGTGGCTCAGACAGTAAAGAATCCACCTGCAATGTGGGAGACCTGGGTTCTATTCCTGGGTTCAGAAGATCCCCTGGAGGAAGGCATGGCAACTTACTCCAGTATCCTTGCCTGGAGAATCCTCATGGACAGAGGAATCTAGCAGGCAACAGTCCATGGGGTCACAAAGAGTTGGACACAACTGAGTGACTAAGCACAGACAGAATATATATTTGAATGATACTCTCAACTAACTTGTCTTAATTGGTATTTATAAAACATTTTATCACCAAACAGATAAACAGACATTTTTTTCCCAAGTATACAAAGAATATCCAGCAAGACAGGCCATAAAACAACCCTCAATACATTTAAATGGATTGAAATGTTACAGTGACATTCTCTGACCACAGTGGAATTACATTAAAATCAATAACAGAAGAACCTCAAAATCCCTGGAAGATTTCTAAATATTAGCATGAATCTCAAGGGCATTATGCTGAATGAAGACAACCAGTCTAATACCTTTTTAAAATATTTATTTATTTTTGACCACGTCAGGTTTTATTTGCAGCATGGGATCTTCACTGCATTGTGGGCTTCTCTCTAGTTGTGGCACCCAAGCTCCAGAGCATGAGCTGTACAGTTGCAGCACATGGGCTCTCTAATTGTGGCATGCAGGCTTAGTTACCTCACAGCATGTGGGATATTAGTTCCCTGACCAAGGATCAAGCCCTGCTGCTGCTAAGTCGCTTCAGTCGTGTCCGACTCTGTGTGACCCCATAGACGCCAGCCCACCAGGCTCCGCCGTCGCTGGGATTCTCTAGGCAAGATCACATCCCCTGTATTGGAAGGTGGACTCTTAACCACTGGACCACCAGGGAAGTCTCTCTAAGAACTTATTAATACATACTACATGAGTCCATTTATTTGACATTCTTGAAAAGATAAAACTACAAGGACACAATGTATCAGTGGTTATCAGTGTTCAGGGTGGTTGGTAGACATGACTACAAAGGGATAGGAGAAGGATGTTTTTGTGTATGGGGGAGTGTTTTGTGTATGGCAGGAATGCAACTGTTCTGTATTCTGGCTGTGGTGTTCCTTATACAAAATCCACACATATGTTAAAACTTACACAAGTGTACAACAAAAACAAAGTCAATTTTTACTTTATGTTAACATAGTGGTTAAATAAACAGGGTGAAATATATAGTCTTGACGAACTCCTTTTCCTATTTGTAACCAGTCTGTTTTTCCATGTCCAGTTCTAACTGTTGCTTCCTGACCTGCATACAAATTTCTCAAGAGGCAGATCAGGTGGTCTGGTATTCCCATCGCTTTCAGAATTTTCCACAGTTTATTGTGATCCACACAGTCAAAGGCTTTGGCATAGTCAATAAAGCAGAAAGAGATGTTTTTCTGGAACTCTCTTGCTTTTTCCATGATCCAGCAGATGTTGGCAATTTGATCTCTGGTTCCTCTGCCTTCTCTAAAACCAGCTTGAACATCAGGAAGTTCATGGTTCACATATTGCTGAAGCCTGGCTTGGAAAATTTTGAGCATGACTTTACTAGCGTGTGAGATGAGTGCAATTGTGCAATAGTTTGAGCATTCTTTGGCATTGATTTCTTTGGGATTGGAATGAAAACTGACCTTTTCCAGTCCTGTGGCCACTGCTGAGTTTTCCAAATTTGCTGGCATATTGAGTGCAACACTTTCACAGCATTGTCTTTCAGGATTTGGAATAGCTCAACTGGAATTCCATCACCTCCACTAGCTTTGTTCATAGTGATGCTTTCTAAGGCCCACTTGACTTCACATTCCAGGATGTCTGGCTCTAGGTCAGTGATCACACCATCGTGATTATCTGGGTCGTGAAGATCTTTTTTGTACAGTTCTTCTGTGTATTCTTGCCATCTCTTCTTAATATCTTTTGCTTCTGTTAGGTTCATACTATTTCTGTCCTTTATCAAGCTCATCTTTGCATGAAATGTTCCTTTGGTATCTCTGATTTTCTTGAAGAGATCCCTAGTCTTTCCCATTCCGTTGTTTTCCTCTATTTCTTTGCATTGATCACTGAAGAAGGCTTTCTTATCTCTTCTTGCTATTCTTTGGAACTCTGCGTTCAGATGTTTATATCTTTCCTTTTCTCCTTTGCTTTTCACTTCTCTTCTTTTCACAGCTATTTGTAAGGCTCCCCAGACAGCCATTTTGCTTTTTTGCATTTCTTTTATATGGGAATGGTCTTGATCCCTGTCTCCTGTACAATGTCATGAACCTCATTCCATAGTTCATCAGGCACTGTATCTATCAGATCTAGGCCCTTAAATCTATTTCTCACTTCCACTGTATAATCATAAGGGATTTGATTTAGGTCATACCTGAATGGTCTAGTGGTTTTCCCTACTTTCTTCAATTTCAGTCTGAATTTGTCAATAAGGAGTTGATGGTCTGAGCCACAGTCAGCTCCTGGTCTTGTTTTTGCTGACTGTATAGAGCTTCTCCATCTTTGGCTGCAAAGAATATAATCAAGTTGATTTTGGTGTTAGAAACACAAGTTGGAATCAAGATTGCAAGGAGAAATATCAATAACCTCAGATATGCAGATGACACCACTCTTATGGCAGAAAGTGAAGAGGAACTAAAAAGCCTCTTGATGAAAGTGAAAGTGGAGAGTGAAAAAGTTGGCTTCAAGCTCAACATTCGGAAAACGAAGATCATGGCATCCGGTCCCATCACTTTATGGGAAAGAGATGGGGAAACAGTGGAAACTATGTCAGACTTTATTTTTCTGGGCTCCAAAATCACTACAGATCGTGACTGAAGCCATGAAATTAAAAGACGCTTACTCCTTGGAAGGAAAGTTATGACCAACCTAGATAGCATATTCAAAAGCAGAGACATTAATTTGCCAACAAAGGTTCATCTAGTCAAGGCCATGGTTTTTCCTGTGGTCATGTATGGATGTGAGAGTTGGACTGTGAAGAAGGCTGAGTGCCGAAGAATTGATGCTTTTGAACTGTGGTGTTGGAGAAGACTCTTGAGAGTCCCTTGGACTGCAAGGAGAGCCAACCAGTCCGTTCTGAAGGAGATCAGCCCTGGGAATTCTTTGGAAGGAATGGTGCTACAGCTGAAACTCCAGTACTTTGGCCACCTCATGTGAAGAGTTGACTCATTGGAAAAGACTCTGATGCTGGGAGGGATTGGGGGCAGGAGGAGAAGGGGACGACAGAGGATGAGATGGCTGGATGGCATCACCGACTCGATGGACGTGAGTCTGAGTGAACTCTGGGAGTTGGTGATGGACAGGGATGCCTGGCATGCTGGGATTCATGGGGTCACAAAGAGTCGGACATGACTGAGCGACTGATCTGATCTGATCTGAACACAGTGGTGGGACTGGGGCCCTTGTGATGTCAGGTCTTGACTTTTCGCCATTTCTTTTCCATCTCTTGAACAGTTTTTGCTACCTTCTTTAAGTTGCATATACTAGTCCTTGGCAACTTTGGTCTCATATCAATATAATGTCAAATCTAGCCTAAGAGAGATAAAGAGCAGGTGGATTCTTTACCACTGTGCCATCTGGGAAGCCCCAATCATTAAGAGTCGGACACGACTGAGCGACTTCACTTTCACTTTTCACTTTCATGTGTTGGAGAAGGAAATGGCAACCTACTCCAGTGTTCTTGCCTGGAGAATCCCAGGGACGGCAGAGCCTGGTGGGCTACCATCTATGGAGTCACACAGAGTTGGACACGACTGAAGCGACTTAGCAGCAGCAGCAGCAGCTCAAAGGAAATTGTACAATGAATTGTTTTCTCTAATAAAGATGATTGTCAAAAGAGAGATTAAATTGGTGGGGGGTGAGAAACTCTGGGCTGGAAGAAGCACAAGCTGGTATCAAGATTGCCAGGAGAAATATCAATAACCTCAGATATGCAGATGACACCACCCTTATGGCAGAAAGTGAAGAGGAACTCAAAAGCCTCTTGATGAAAGTGAAAGTGCAGAGTGAAAAAGTTGGCTTAAAGCTCAACATTCAGAAAACGAAGATCATGGCATCTGGTCCCATCACTTCATGGGAAATAGATGGGGAAACAGTGGAAACAGTGTCAGACTTTATTTTGGGGGGCTCCGAAATCACTGCAGATGGTGATTGCAGCCATGAAATTAAAAGACGCTTAGTCCTTGGGAGGAAAGTTATGACCCACCTAGATAGCATATTCAGAAGCAGAGACATTACTTTGCCAACAAAGGTCCGTCTAGTCAAGGCTATGGTTTTTCCAGTAGTCATGTATGGATGTGAGAGTTGGACTGTGAAGAAGGCTGAATGCCAAAGAATTGATGCTTTTGAGCTGTGGTGTTGGAGAAGACTCTTGAGAGTCCCTTGGACTGCAAGGAGATCCAACCAGTCCATTCTAAAAGGAGATCAGTCCTGGGTGTTCTTCGGAAGGAAGGATGCTAAAGCTGAAACTCCAGTACTTTGGCCACCTCATGTGGAGAGTTGACTCATTGGAAAAAACTCTGATGCTGGGAGGGACTGGAGGCAGGAGGAGAAGGGGACGACAGAGGATGAGATGGCTGGATGGCATCACCGACTCGATGGACGTGAGTTTGAGTGAACTCCGGGAGTTGGTGATGGACAGGGAGGCCTGGTGTGCTGCAATTCATGAGGTTGCAAAGAGTCGAACACAACCTAGCGACTGAACTGAACTGAACTGGGAAGTTGAATGGTGATCATTTTGAAGGATAATGATTTACACAAGAAATTCTCTTGGCAGGAATATGGTTTGGAGAATCCCAGGAATCTGAAAAAAAGATTTCCCTGTCACCAAAATTTGAGATTCACAATGGTTTTAGGTGTATCCCTCATGATTTTTCTGTATCCAACTAGACAGCTCCACAGGAACCATAGGCATCTTATCAAATTTAACTCATTCACTAGTGAACTCATGATCTTCCATTCCAAAACCTGCTTCTCATTCTGTATGCAATCCATGTTTTAGTAAGTGGGTTCATTTCCTACAGAAGCACACTGTAGATATACCTTCTATCTCTTATTCTCATCCATCCATCAGTCACAGGGTTTAGTTGATTGTAATGATGTCTTTCAAATCAGTTCCTTCTTTTTCTTCCCACTGTAACAGAGATGACTTTTTTGACCTATTGCAGTTCTTCCTAAACAGCCTCTGGAGTCACCTACCACCTTCCATGCTGCAAACAAAAGCATTTTCTTAAAGTGCAGTGGAATTGCCCCCCACCCCCTGCACTGCTTAACTGTGCTTCAGTGAGGAAAAAGACCCAAATGTTGAATTACAGGATTGGTGATTTGATGTTTTTGCTCTTTATACATTTTGACATTTTACAATATTCAATACTGACTGTATGAAAAAGATTTAGCCCTTTTCATCACCTACTTAGCATGGTATACAAGCCCTACAAGACCCCACGCGGCCTTCCTGGCTTTGCCTACTCCCCCTGACCCCCATGAACACTCTGTAGCCCACTGGCTTACAAAATGAGCTTAACGAAGTCTCTTTTAGAAGTGCCTTGGAGGTCACAGCAGGAGATTGAGGGCTCTCCTTCACTCAGAAATGAAGTGAACCCATACCCCTGCCATTTATTTTTGAATATATTGGGGTTCTTCATAATATTTCCTTTAAAGAATACATTTTTGCCTCTAAATAAAAGTTTAACAGTCGTTATCTCATCTAGCCTTAAGAAAGTGTTTTCTGATCTTGCCCAGAGTTCTTTCTGTCCTTCATAACTTTCACTTGCTGTTTCTTGTACCACTGGTTCTCTTTCCACCTTTAGGAAAACTCTTTCACTTCAAAACTTATCTTTTAGAGTGGGAGGTCAAAGTGGGAAGAGTGTTAAATCTTCTGTGAAAATCCTCCCTTATGATGTGAAACTGAGCCAGTCACTCCTTTCTCTCGGTTCCTCACCCTCTATCCAGTCACCACATTCACTTACTTCTGTGTTCCATGAATATGTATTCCATGTGTCAAGAATTAGATTCCACATGCCTTGAAGCAACTAAACCTGTCCACTACAACAACTGAGCCCTCGCTCTAGAGACTGCAAGCCGCAATGACTGAGTTTGTCTGCTGCAGCTACTGAAACCTGCATGCCTAGAGCTCATGCTCTGCAACAAGAGAAGCCACTGCAGTGGAAGCCTCAGCACCGCAACTACAGAGTAGCCTGTGCTCACTGCAATTTAAGAAATTCTGCTCACAGCAAGGAAGACCCAGTGCAGCCAAAAATAAAATAAATGAATAAAAATTTAAAAAAAAGAATTATGCTGAATCCTGGGGTGCAAGGTGATCAGCATACTCACTAGACCTGAGTTAGATCTTCCTGCTTCATGTTTCCATGAAACCCTGTTTTCATCTTTTATAGCACTGATCACACTTTGCTTATTTGCCATCGTCTGCTGGACTATAAGCAGCATGAGGGAAGTGAATCATCTGTCTTCTCATCTCTCCATGCCCAGCTTCTACCACAGTACCTAGAACACAGTAGGTGCTCAGACATTATTTATTGAACACTTGCACTTAAATGGGACACAGTTTGGTAGGGGCGGACATGATAAAGCAGTATATTATTTATTTATTGCACAGAGATGACTGGTCAATGGCATCCCACTCCAGTACTCTTGCCTGGAAAATCCCATGGATGGAGGAGCCTGGAAGGCCGCAGTCCATGGGGTCGTTGAGGGTCGGGAACGACTGAGTGACTTCACTTTCACTTTTCACTTTCACGCATCGGAGAAGGAAATGGCAACCCACTCCAGTGTTCTTGCCTGGAGAATCCCAGGGATGGGGGAGCAGGGTGGGTTGCCGTCTATGGGGTCGCACAGAGTTGGACGCGACTGAAGTGACTTAGCAGCAGCAGCAGTGGTCATTTCTACCCTAAGCAGTTCTCATATGATACTGTTTGCTTCTTTGGGCCATTTTTCTTGATGTCCCTGGCATTTTTTGATTGAATGTGGGAGAACAAATGAACAATTGCAAAGGTTTTGGATAATGTTATCTTTCTACAGAAAACATTGACCTTCTTTTCTGGCAGGCAGCTAAAGTAGGGCAGATTAGTTCATTACAGTGAGGGCTGAGCTCATGTGAATCGGGCTATGAGTTGCTCTGCTGCAGGAACGGGGACCCCTTCCGGGGTCCGAGAGTGGGCTCCTAACACTCAGAAATGAATTGTCTGAGGAGAAAAACATGCTGACAAATCAAGAGACTTTATTAGGAAGGGGCACCTGGGCAGAGAACAGGGTAAAGGAATCCAGGAGAACTGCTGTGCCTTGTGGCTTGCAATCTCAAGTTTTATGGTGATGGGATTAGCTTTCGGGTTGTCTCTGGCCAATCATTCTGACTCAGGGTCCTTCCTGAATGCATGCATTGCTCAACCAAGATGGATTCCAGCGAGGTGGATTCTGGGAGGTTGGCAGGATATGTGGCATCTCCTTCTCACATTTCCTGAATTCTTCTGGTTGGTGATGACTTGTTAGTTCTGTGTTCCTTACCAGGACCTCCTATCCTAAACTAACTCATGCAAATGGTTACTATGTGCCTGGCCAGGATGGGCAGTTTCAGTCAGTGTTTCCCCTAATAGCTCCACCTCTAGATTGCACTCTTTCTAGGGAGATGTCTTTCATGAGTATCAGTTGAGAGGGATGAGATGTTTCCTAGACTCCCTCCTTCTAAGCAGATGTTCAACTCCAGTTTCTGGGTATTGAAAACACTGTTTTGCATTTTAGAAATTTTCTCCTTAGTTGTATAGCCTCTAATCCATGTATCTGAAGAATCAGCAAATATCTGAAACTGAAAACAAGTGTCAAGAGCTAAGTGCATTTCTGTATCTCCCTTACTGCTGAGATCTTGGCTCCTCACATTCTGGCTGCTCAAACTCCAGTTGTTCTCTCTACCCCCATGAAATTGCTGAAATCTGCTGGTTTCTCTGCCTTTTGACCTCTACTTTTTGCCTTTTGACCTCTACTCCAGTTCTTCCTGTTGTAGATCCCTGGGTTGGTGCTCTCAAGTATTTCTTTTATCATGAAATTAATTTCACTTGAATAATAATCAAACATTACTAATAATACCTGTTTTCAAGAGTGGGTTAATTAAAATGAGAATTTATAGTCAAAACACCATTCTAAAAATGAATAACATAGAGTATTCAGCAGCACAAATTAAGAATAAACACAGACGGCTATGTTTCCAAACAGTAAAAATGACTGCACATCAGTTTGAGTCAAAAAAACAGTCAAATAAAAGGAGAGTGAAAACTCACAGAATTTTATTCTAAAATCCTGAAGTTGACTGTGAAAGTAAAAATTTTAAATGCTTAAAAAATTTATAGATTATATGACTTGCAGTTTCATAAAATTATCAGTGAATGTGCTACCTACAATTTAACATTAAATAGATTGCTGGGCAACATATCATAATTGAACAAAGCCCCTGAAAGTCAGATGCCAGTCACAGAAGTAGACACTTACTGATGGCAAACTGAGTAAAGATTTCAGTGTGATATTCTAGAAGCCCAAGACCATAAACCACTCTTCCTATACACAGCTCTACACACAGAGCTTTGTGTGGAATCTCTTGGGTTTCCATTTGGCACATCTTCTATCACCTGATGTGTAAAATCAGTTCTGACATTTGCAAAAGGTTGTACCAATTACTATATTCACAAAAATGGCACAAAAGTGAATTCAACAGGTTATGCGTGTACATACTTCGTTTGCATCTTCAACAAAAACAAAAAGATATTCTAATACTAGAGAAGTGAAAAACACTAGGACCATGGGCTCTCTTGAGTAAACATCAGTGTCACACAAAGTTAGACAGGAATGGGGAAATATTGCCCAAGAAAAAAATTCTACTTTTAAAAATGAAACAAGTTTAAGGGAAATCAAGTTCGGCTATAGAGGCACAAGTCTTTCACATTTCTTTGAAATGTGTGATATCTTCTAATCTGTGTTCTTAAACTTCTGTTTTACAAAATCTGAAAAGAAAAAGACACAAGAAAGTAATACAATAGAGATTATATGAGACCACCATTATTAGAATCATTCTATATAATACTCATTTAAATTTGTCCTCATATTTACCCTCTCTAGTGCTCTTCACTCCATTTCTGAGCTTCCATCTAGTATTAATTTTCTTTCTGCCTGAAGACTATTCCATTCCTCCCAGCCTTCCCAACTTATCCAACAATTTTTTATTATTGCTTTTATATTTTCATGTATATATCTTGTTGATATATACATATATCTCCAAGACTTTATTATTGGTTTTGTTCATATGGTCAGTGTTTACTTAAATTCCCTCACGTATTTGCCTTTTTGTCAGTCTGGGCTTCCAAGTCAGTAATTTTTCTCTTACTTGAAGGACACTCTAATATTCCTTTTTGTATGTCTACTGATAACAAAGTCTCTCAAGTTTTTTATTTTAAAGTTTGCTTTATTTCATCTCCATTTTTGCCAGCAATAGGGTTCGATCCTTTGGTTGGGGTTCCCCTGGAGAAGGAAATGGTAACTCACTCCAGTATTCTTGCCTGGAACATCCCATGGACAGAGGAGCTTGGTGGGCTACAGTCCATGGGGTCGCAAAGAGTCAGACACGACTGAGCAACTGGGCACGCATGCAGAAAGTCTAGATTAGCGGGTGTTTTTAGTTTTTGTTTGTTTGTTAACCTCTCTAGTTGCATTTGGCTTCAGTTCAGTTCAGTCCAGGCGTTCAGTTGTGTCCGACTCTTTGCGACCCCGTGAATCACAGCACGCCAGGCCTCCCTGTCCATCACCAGCTCCCGGAGTTCACTCAGACTCACGTCCATCGAGTCAGTGATGCCATCCAGCCATCTCATCCTCTGTCGTCCCCTTCTCCTCCTGCCCCCAATCCCTCCCAGCATCAGAGTCATTTCCAATGAGTCAACTCTTCACATGAGGTGGCCAAAGTACTGGAGTTAACTTCCAATTATAAAAAGAACTACATTTCTGGCTTTTATAGAGAAATTTTTAGGCATCATGTATGTTTTATTATATCTGTGTAAACATAAACTCATTTTCCAAAGTTGGGAACTGAAGTATATAACTATGGAATCTTCACTCAGGAAAAACCACACTCCTTGCTTATCCTCCCTGGTTCAGAATAATTCAAAATGAATATCAATATTTGGAAGTTTAACAGAAGCAAGGAGTCACAAAATGCAGTCAGGGAAATGGGTTAAATTGTCAAGGGACAGAGAGTATCTAAACCAAAACCCTGGATGTTTGTTGCAATTCTCCAGGCTTTAAGAATGGTTCTTTTCTAGTATACATGTATACATATCTGTATAACTGAGTGGTTTTGCCGTACATATGAAATTAACATTACATTGTACATAAACTACACTTCAATAATTTTTAAGTTATTTTTCTTTCCTTCTTACCTTCTTAAACACATGCATTCATTGATTTGTTCTCTCTTTCAACAAGTATTTTCTGAGCTCTGCTTAGTGCTAAGTACTATAAATCCTGATAAATAAGGCATGGATTCAGCCTTCAAAGAGCTTCCAGGAGAGAAGATGAAAGGTACATAAATACCAGTAACTGACTGAGGCATCCTCAGTTCAGTTCAGTCGCTCAGTTGTGTCCAACTCTTTGCAACCCCATGAATCACAGCACGCCAGGCTTCCCTGTCCATCACCAACTCCCAGAGTTCACCCAGACTCACGTCCATCGAGTCAGTGATGCCATCCAGCCATCTCATCCTCTGTCATCCCCTTCTCCTCCTGCCCCCAACCCCTCCCAGCATCAGAGTCTTTTCCAGTGAGTCAACTCTTCGCATGAGACGGCCAAAGTACTGGAGTTTCAGCTTTAGCATCCTTACTTCCAAAGAAATCCTAGGGCTGATCTCCTTCAGAATGGACTGGTTGGATCTCCTTGGTGTCCAAGGGACTCTCAAGAGTCTTCTCCAACACCACAGTTCAAAAGCATCAATTCTTTGGCGCTCAGCCTTCTTCACAGTCCAACTCTCACATCCATACATGACCACAGGAAAAACCATAGCCTTGACTGGACAGACCTTTGTTGGCAAAGTAATGTCTCTGCTTTTGAATATGCTATCTAGGTTGGTCATAACTTTCCTTCCAAGGAGTAAGCGTCTTTTAATTTCATGGCCTCAGTCACCATCTGTGGTGATTTTGGAGCCCAAAAAAAATAAAGTCTGACACTGTTTCCACTGTTTCCCCATCTCTTTCCCATGAAGTGATGGGACCGGATGCCATGATCTTCGTTTTCTGAATGTTGAGCTTTAAGCCAACTTTTTCACTCTGCACTTTCACTTTCATCAAGAGGCTTTTTAGTTCCTCTTCACATTCTGCCATAAGGGTGGTGTCATCTGCATATCTGAGATTATTGATATTTCTCCCGGCAATCTTGATTCCAGCTTGTGCTTCTTCCAGTCTAGCATTTCTCATGATGTACTCTGTATATAAGTTAAATAAGCAGGGTGAAAATATGCAGCCTTGACGTACTCCTTTTCCTATTTGGAACCACTCTGTTGTTCTATGTCCAGTTCTAACTGTTGCTTCCTGACCTGCATACAGATTTCTCAAGAGGCAGGGTCAGGTGGTCTGGTATTCCCATCTCTTGAAGAATTTTCCACAATATATTGTGATCCACACAGTCAAAGGCTTCCGCATAGCAATAAAGCAGAAATAGATGTTTTTCTGGAACTCTCTTGCTTTTTCCATGATCCAGCAGATGTTGGTAATTTGATCTCTGGTTCCTCTGCCTTTTCTAAAACCAGCTTGAACATCAGGAAGTTCACGGTTCATGTATTGCTGAAGCCTGGCTTGGAGAATTTTGAGCCTTACTTTACTAACGTGTGAGATGAGTGCAATTGTGTGGTAGTTTGAGCATTCTTTGGCATTGCCTTTCTTTGGGATGAGAATGAAAACTGACCTTTTCCAGTCCTGTGGCCACTGCTGAGTTTTCCAAATATGCTGAGGCATCCTAAGATGACCTAAATCAAATCCCTTATGGTTATACAGTGGAAGTGAGAAATAGATTTAAGGGACTAGATCTGAAAGATAGAGTGCCTGATGAACTATGGACGGAGGTTCGTGACAAGAATCAAGACCATCCCCAAGAAAAAGAAATGCAAAAAAGCAAAATGCCTGTCTGAGGAGACCTTACAAATAGCTGTGAAAAGAAGAGAAGAGAAAAGCAAAAGAGAAAGGGAAAGATTATGCAGAGTTCCAAAGAATAGCAAGGAGAGATAAGAAAGCCTTCCTCAGCGATCAAAGCAAAGAAATAGAGGAAAACAATAGAATGGGAAAAACTAGAGATATCTTCAAGAAAATTAGAGATACCAAGGGAAGATTTCATGCAAAGATGGGCACATTAAAGGACAGAAATGTTATGGACCTAACAGAAGCAGAAGATATTAAGAAAAGGTGGCAAGAACACACAGAAGAACTGTACAAAAAAGAGCTTCATGACCCCGATAATCACAATGGTGTGATCACTCACCTAGAGCCAGACATCCTGGAATATGAAGTCAAGTGGGCCTTAGGAAGCATCACTATGAAGAAAGCTAGTGGAGGTGATGGAATTCCAGTTGAGCTATTTCAAATCCTGAAAGATGATGCTGTGAAAGTGCTGCACTCAATATGCCAGCAAATTTGGAAAACTCAGCAGTGGCCATAGGACTGGAAAAGGTCAGTTTTCATTCCAATCCCAAAGAAAGGAATGCCAAAGAATGCTCAAACTACCACACAATTGCACTCATCTCACACGCTAGAAAAGTAATGCTCAAAATTCTCCAAACCAGGCTTCAGCAGTACATGAACCGTGAACTTCCAGCTGTTCAAGCTGGTTTTAGAAAAGGCAGAGGAACAAGAAATCAAACTGAGAACATCTGCTGGATCATCGAAAAAGCAAGAGAACTCCAGAAAAACATCTGCTTTATTGACTATGCCAAAGCCTTTGACTGTGTGGATCACAATAAACTGTGGGAAATTCTTCAAGAGATTGGAATACCAGAACACCTGACCTGCCTGGAGAAATCTGTATGCAGGTCAGGAAGCAACAGTTAGAACTGGACATGGAACAACAGACTGGTTCCAAATAGGTAAAGGAGTACATCAAGGCTGTATATTGTCACCCTGCTTATTTAACTCATATCATGAGAAACGTTGGGCTGGATGAAGCACAAGCTGGAATCAAGATTTCCAGGAGAAATATCAATAACCTCAGATATGCAGATGACACCACCCTTAAGGCAGAAAGTGAAGAAGAACTAAAGAGCCTCTTGATGAAAGTGAAAGAGGAGAGTGAAAAAGTTGGCTTAAAGCTCAACATTCAGAAAACGAAGATCATGACATCCAGTCCCATCACTTTATGGGAAATAGATAGGAAAACGGTGTCAGACTTTATTTTTTTGGGCTCCAAAATCATTGCAGATGGTGATTGCAGCCATGAAATTAAAAGATGCTTACTCCTTGGAAGGAAAGTTATGACCAACCTAGACAGCATATTAAAAAGCAGAGACATTACTTTGCTAACAAATGTCCGTCTAGTCAATGGACCTTTGAGTTGTATGTATGTGAGAGTTGGACTACAAAGAAAGCTGAGCGCCGAAGAATTGATGCTTTTGAACTGTGGTGTTGGAGAAGACTCTTGAGAGTCCCTTGGACTGCAAGGAGATCCAACCAGTCCATTCTAAAGGAGATCAGTCCTGAGTGTTCATTGGAAGGACTGATGTTTAAGCTGAACCTTCAACATCAACTGAAGCTGAAACTCCAATACTTTGTTTTGGCCACCTGATGTGAAGAGCTGACTCACCGGAAAAGACCCTAATGCTGGGGAAGATTGAGGGCAGGAGGGGAAGGGGACGACAGAGGATGAGATGGTTGGATGGCATCGCTGACTCAATGGACATGAGTTTGGGTAAACTCCGGGAGTGGTGATGGACAGGGAGGCCTGGGATGTTGCAGTTCATGGGGTGGCAAAGAGTCGGACACGACTGAGCGACTGAACTGAACTGAAGACATGCATAGGGAAAAATCTTTCCCAGTTCAGAGGAGTGAAAGATTACTTTGGGGATGTCAGGAGGTGGGGGAGGAAAAATAATCTGGAAAACATTTGTTTTCTCCAGGAGGCAACATTTGAGGTATACCTTTAAGCAGAGAAGGAATTTGGTCAGGCGGCAAATTTTCCTGGGAGGTATTGTCCAAGAAATCATAGACAAGTACTACATTCAGACTGAATTACAGGTGCAAAGGAATTGCAAGAAATAAGAGTAAATGCCAAACTACAGATGCCTTGAATGCCAGGCTAAGGAGTTGTGTTTGATACAGGTGTTCAACTAAAGCCTGCCTTGAGCATTTCTTCAGGGAGGTGAGGGGAAAGGACCCATCTATCTGTCTGTCGTCTATCAGGGATCATCTCTGTGCCAGGCCCTTTGTCAGGTGCTTTATACACAATCTCATTAAATGTTCTTATTAGACTACGAGGTAGGAATTGGGACCCTTACGTTGCGAAGGTGCCCCCACCCCTTACTTCCGTGGCTCCACGTTGTCTTTTCAGGACTGTGTTAAGGACATGAGTTGGGGTGTCAGATTGACCTTTAAGGCAGATCCTTATATACCTCAGAAGTGTGAGTAACTGGTAGAAGATCCCTCAACTAGTGAGGGTGGAACAGAGGCAGCCGCCAGAAGCCGTCCCTCTGGCTGGACACCAGGGCAGCTCCGGGAGATCAGCGCACGCCCCGCCCCGTCGCACGGGATTGGCCGCGGGAGCCCGGCCAGGCGAGGGGGCGGGGTCGTAACGGGGGTCCCGGGACTCGCCGGGGACCCGGAGGCTGCAGGCCGAGTCTGGGCTGAGTTGCTCCCGGGCTGCCCGCGCGAGCGCTCCTTTCCAGCATGTTGTGGCGGGGCGGCCAGGCGCTCAGGCGCTTCTCCACCGGCCGGGTGAGTTCGCCCGGGCGAGCGTCCCGGCTCTCACCCGGGGGCTGCTTTCCAGATTCGGCGTGGGCCGGGCGGCGGGGCTAGGGTGGGCAGCTGTTTACTTTGCAAGACAACGTTTGTTTGTTTGTTTTAAACTGGTAGAGTGGAGGTAAAGGTCGTAGGAGGGTCCCGAATGGGCTTGTCGAACGAGCCTTTGTCCTCTAGCGGGAGGGGCTGAGGATGTCTGTCTGGGATTGACAGGGTGGAAACAGTCAATCGACCAGGGGCACAGAATCGGCTTCCTTTCAGCTTTCATTTCAATGCTGAGACCCCTGCCTGGTTACGAGATGGAGCGGAGGTCCAGGACCGAGTCCACCTCTTGGAGGAGAGTGGCATCAAGTCGACCGGGTCCTCCTCCGCAGCCCGACAGGTGTCAGCGCTCCCGATGGGCATGCAGTGCCCATTCACACAATGGCAGTCCCAGCCGGTGACTGCCAGCTCATTATTCCGGAGCTGCAGATGGCAAGCTTTCTACGATTACCAGGCGCTGCAGAAGCAGCCACCCTGGAATACTGGTAAACAATGATGCAAGAACAGAGCCCTGGCCTGGCCCGGCCCGGCGCCTTGGAATTGCATCAGCTTCTCCAGCGATGAAATGAAGGCGGACACGTTGCATGTGGGGCTGACTTCAGCACTTCAGGGGGCCTGGGGAAGAGATGCATCTATGCATCTAGGCAGAGTCCGAGCTGTTAAGGGAAGAAAACAGATCCATCCCATGTACCTCATCTCTTTTATAGGAAGTGCATGTTTGCTGTGTTATAAAAGAGTTGGCATTTTGATTCCTCTTCTCTGCTAGAGTCATGTGTGCATGTGTACCTATCCAGATATTAAAAAAAAAAAAAAAAACTTGGAGCAGAGAGGTCTTGAGTCGCATCCAGAACTGGCCAAAAGTTGCATAAATGGGAAAGCTTTGGTCTCCCAGACAGCCACAAGTAATGAGAATTCACTTTATCCCATGCTGCCAGTTCTAGTTATTTTTGTAATAAGGGGAAAGAGACCTGTTGTGGCAAAGACTTTGCTGTTTTTCCTTTGCAGTGCTCTGGACTCCTCCTTAGCTCTCTCTTGCTACGTGGCACATGGGAATCTGTGTTGAATGGTACAGAGAGCAAGGGGCTTGTGTTTGCCTGTTTCATTGGCCTCCTCTGTCAACATCTTTAATTGTCTTTTTTGGAAGCAGACAGGATTCTTGAAGGATGAAAAGATGTCAATAGTGGGATTATATAAGCTTTCAGTAATAAAAGATGAACATCCCAGGTAGCAAATGGCATAAACAAAAACACCCAAGTGGGCAAGCACCAGGCATGGTCCGAGGTCAGGTGCCTGAGTCTGTCTCCAGGAATACATGTGGGAGAGCTGTGCCATATGGCTGGGGAGAAGGCAAGTTCTTCAGTGGCCAAAAGGAGAACATGGAATATTAGGTGTTGCATTTGGGGTGTTTTACTCTGTAGAAAATGGAGATCCATCCTTTAGACTGTATTCTATAAGAATTGTTTTAAATCAAACACGGCTGATAGGAGTGCAAAATGGTACAGTCACTTTGGACAACTGACTTTTTTTTTATAAAGGTAAACATACACCTATGACATGACCCAGCAATTGCCCTCAGAGGTATTTACCCTAAAGAAATGAAATCTTATGTTCATTGGAATATCTATTTATGGATGCTTGTTGTTGTTGTTGTTCAGTCACTTGGTCATGTCAGACTCCCTTCGACCCCATGGACTGCGGCACTCCAGGCTTCCCGGTCCTGTCCTGGATGTTTACAGAGGCTTTCTTCATAATTACCTATTTAAATGTCTTTCAGTTGGTGTCAAGATAAGCAAACTGTGGTATATCTATCCATATGGTAGACTCTTACTCAGAAAAAAAAAATGTAATGAACTATTGATAAAAACAATAGGGATGAAGCTCAAATATGTATGCTAAATGTAAGAAGATAAACCCAAAGTGTTTCATATTTATATGGGTCCTCAGGTGGTTCAGTGGTAAAGAATCCCTCTGCCAGTACAGGAGACATGGGTTCAATCCCTGGATCAGGAAGATCCCCTCAGGCCACCCACTGCAATATTCTTGCCTGGAAAATCCCATGGACAGAGGAGCCTAGCAGGCTAGAGTCCATGGTGTTACACAGAGTTGGACACGGATGAGCAACTGAGCACATATCATGCCACATTCATCTGACACTTTGGAGAGAGTGAACTATAGTGATAGAAAAAAAGACCAGTGATTATCAGGGGTTGGAGTTAGGGGGAGGGAGGGACTGTAGAGGGACAGAATGGAATTTGGCGAGATGATGGAATTGTTTTATATCTTGATTGTAGCAGGAGTTACATGACTGTATGATTGTCCAAACTCACAGAATTTTACTCTGAAAATGGTGTTTTATTGTATATACATTGTCAGTTCAGTTCAGTTCAGTCGCTCAGTCATGTCCGACTCTTTGCGACCCCATGAATTGCAGCACACCAGGCCTCCCTGTCCACCACCTACTCCCAGAGTTCACCCAGACTCACCTCCGTCGAGTCAGTGATGCCATCCAGCCATCTCATCCTCTGTCGTCCCCTTCTCTTCTTGCCCTCAATCCCTCCCAGCATCAGAGTCTTTTCCAGTGAGTCAACTCTTCGCATGAGGTGGCCAAAGTACTAGAGTTTCAGCTTTAGCATCATTCCTTCCAAAGAAATCCTAGGGCTGATCTCCTTTAGAATGGACTGGTTGGCTCTCCTTGCAGTCCAAGGGACTCTCAAGAGTCTTCTCCAATACCACAGTTCAAAAGCATCAATTCTTCAGCACTCAGCCTTCTTCACAGTCCAACTCTCACATCCATACATGACCACAGGAAAAACCATTGTCTTGACTAGATGAACCTTTGTCGGCAAAGTAATGTCTCTGCTTTTGAATATGCTATCTAGGTTGGTCATAACTTTCCTTCCAAGGAGTAAGTGTCTTTTAATTTCATGGCTGCAGTCACCATCTGTGGTGATTTTGAGCCCCAAAAAATAAAGTCTGACACTGTTTCCACTGTTTCCCCATCTCTTTCCCATGAAGTAATGGGACCGGATGCCACGATCTTCGTTTTCTGAATGTTGAGCTTTAAGCCAACTTTTTCACTCTGCACTTTCACTTTCATCAAGAGGCTTTTTAGTTCCTCTTCACATTCTGCCATAAGGGTGGTGTCATCTGCATATCTGAGATTATTGATATTTCTCCCGGCAATCTTGATTCCAGCTTGTGTTTCTTCCAGTCCAGCGTTTCTCATGATGTACTCTGCATATAAGTTAAATAATCAGGGTGACAATATACAGCCTTGACGTACTCCTTTTCCTATTTGGAACCAGTCTGTTGTTCCATGTCCAGTTCTAACTGTTGCTTCCTGACCTGCATACAGATTTCTCAAGAGGCAGGGTCAGGTGGTCTGGTATTCCCATCTCTTGAAGAATTTTCCACAGTTTATTGTGATCCACACAGTCAAAGGCTTCGGCATAGTCAATAAAGCAGAAACAGATGTTTTTCTGGAACTCTCTTGCTTTTTCCATGATCCAGCAGATGTTGGCAATTTGATCTCTGGTTCCTCTGCCTTTTCTAAAACCAGCTTGAACATCAGGAAGTTCATGGTTCACATATTGCTGAAGCCTGGCTTGGAGAATTTTGAGCATTACTTTGCTAGCGTGTGAGATGAGCACAATTGTGCGGTAGTTTGAGCATTCTTTGGCATTGCCTTTCTTTGGGATGAGAATGAAAACTGACCTTTTCCAGTCCTGTGGCCACTGCTGAGTTTTCCAAATTTGCTGGCATATTGAGTGCAGCACTTTCACAGCATCATCTTTCAGGATTTGAAATAGCTCAACTGGAATTCCATCACCTCCACTGTAGTGATGCTTTCTAAGGCCCACTTGACATCACATTCCAGGATGTCTGGCTCTAGGTCAGTGATCACACCATCGTGATTATCTGAGTCATGAAGATCTTTTTTATACATTGTACCTTCATCTTAAAAAACTTTTTAAAATCACACAGCACTTTTGAGTTTGTATTATACCAGAATCAAGGAAGAATGAAAAAAAAAATCTCTCAGAATTTAATAAAATCCAAGGAGAAAATTTACTTAAAACACTTCCTGGCATAATTAATTCTCTGTCTTAAAGAAATGGCCTTACAGTTATTTAATGATCTCAGCTTAATGATATGGCTGGATCTTTTTAAATAGTGCAACTATCAGTTCAGTCGCTCAGTCGTGTCCGACTCTTTGGGACCCCATGAATCGCAGCACGCCAGGCCTCCCTGTCCATCACCAACTCCCAGAGTTTACCCAAACTCACGTCCATCGAGTCGGTGATGCCATCCAGCCATCTCATCCTCTGTTGTCCCCTTCTCCTCCTGCCCCCAATCCCTCCCAGCATCAGAGTCTTTTCCAATGAGCCAACTATTCGCATGAGGTGGCCAAAGTATTGGAGTTTCAGCTTTAGCATCAGTCCTTCCAAAGAACACCCAGGACTGATCTCCTTTAGGAGGGACTGGTTGGATCTCCTTGCAGTCCAAGGGACTCTCAAGAGTCTTCTCCAACACCACAGTTCAAAAGCACCAATTCTTCAGCACTCAGCTTTCTTCACAGTCCAACTCTCACTGTATCTAGCAATAAAACCCTTGTCAATGAGCTATTATTGTCCACCTCCAGTATCTTGCCTGGCTGACTGCTTCTTAATTTCTCCCAATGACGGGGGCTACTTAGGCATTATATTTATTTGGCAACCTGTTACTTAGCTCCTCTGCCAGTGTCTGAGACAAGCATGACTGGTGCTCTGGGTTCAGGACTTGGGGTTACTTTATGATCCATTTCAAGAGGACCCTTCCCTGCTTCTTAGAACCAAGTACTGACTTTACATCCTAGTTCTAGCAACTAGGTCCTTGACTTGTTTCTTTATTGCATGACCCTCTGCTTTGGTGTCTAGTTTAATTTAGGACCCTCAAATTCAACTTCAAACCACATTAAATTATATATTATGTACTGAGCACTTATATATATTATGTACTGTCTAAATCCTGAAGAAATAATAATAAATACCATTGGTCTAGGACTTTATATGCAACAGGTACTGTTACAAATGCTTTGCATATACTCATTTAGTCTTCATAACATCTCAGTGAGGTAAGTAATATTAATATGCTCATTTTACAAAACAGGAAACTGAGATGCAGAGAAGTTAAAAAACTTTTTCAGAGTCTCATAGCCAAAAAAGAAGGAAAAAAAAGAAGAGATAAATAGTCCCTGCTTTCAAGGAGTTCATAGATTACTAGGACAAATGATTAAACTTGCCTTTAGGTAAAGAATAATAACAAAATGGAAATACAAATGGGGAATAAAATACGAATAGGCATTCAACCAAACTAGGACAGGGACTCTTCTGGTTGCCTTTAGCGTAGGAATCCCAAACAAAAATGCCCACAGAGGCCACACAGGTAAGACGAATGAGGCATTTGGGCTGGACTGAGTAAACCACATTCAGAGTTGAAGGACAGCATCCCCTGGTCAGCTCCAGCTGACCATTGCCACTTGGAAATGTTGATCATGGTTGACAAGCCTCCTGATTTTTAAAGAGAAGTCAGAAATTCAGCCTGCTAATGCAAAACCTCCCAAAAATCTTATCATAGTTCTTTTACTAATGCTCTGTGGGCCAAATATAATCCTCTTGTCAGGTCACTGATTTGCAGCCCCTACCATGCAACAGGGAGCTTCCCTGATAGTTCAGTTGTTACAGAATCCTCCTGCAATGCAGGAGACCCTGATTCAATTCCTGGGTCAGGAAGATCCCCTGGAGAAGGGATAGGCTACCCACTCCGGTATTCTTGGGCTTCCCTGGTGGGTCAGCTAGTAAAAAATCTGCCTGCAATGTGGGAGACCTGGGTTCTATCTCTAGGTTGGGAAGATCCACCTGGAGAAGGGAAAGGCCACCCACTCCAGTATTCTGGCCTGGAGAATTCCACGGACTGTACAGTCCATGGGGTCACAAAGAGTCAGACATGACTGAGCGACTTTCACTTCACTTCACCACTCAATAGTCCTGTACAGATGTGAGAGTTGGATAATGAAGAAGGCTGAGTGCCCAAAAGTTGATGATTTTGATTTATGGTGCTTGAGAAGGTTCTTGAGAGTCCTTTGCACAGTAAGATTAATTCAGTCAATCCAAAAAGAAATCAACCCTGAATATTTATTGGAAGGACTGTTGCTGAAGCTCTAATACTTTGGCCATTTGATGCCAAGAGCTGACTCTTTGGAAAAGACCCTGGTGCTGGGCAAGATTGAGGGCAGGAGGAGAAGGAGAAGACAGAGGATGAGATGGTTGGATGGCATCACCGATTCAATGGACATGAGTTTGACCAAACTCCATGAGATAGTGAAGGACAGGGAAGCCTGGTGTGCTGCAGTCCTTGAGATCACAAAGGGTTGGACATGACTGAGAGACTGAACAACAACAGCAACCACACACTGTGCCCAGAGCTTGGCAAATGCCCAAAACATGTTTCTTGAACAGATCTTGCACGCTGTCAGGCATGATTTGGGAAACCACGTGCCAGAGGGTCCCTTAAGAGTTAGGTATCTCGCTGTCGCAGAAAAATTCATTTTGTTTTATTCTTTTGTGAAAAAGGTCCTTTCCCATTGGAAAAACTGCCAGTTCTCACAATTTCTAACATAGGCAGCTTTGACCTTATTTTACACCCTGCTCAAATGGTTTTATTAAGAAGGGCTTTGGATTAGCTCAGACTCTTAGCACTGTGCCTTTAAGTTTTCTGTAGAAGACTGCATTTTGTTTTTTTTTTCCAATCATTAGAGCATAATGAGTTCATATTAACTTGCTTCCCAAGAGAGTTTCACCAGGATGTGGATAGCTGCGGGAATGCAATATTTGATATTAATAGTTTAAGAAGCAAAAGCCCTATATCCTGCAAAAGGCTCTTCTAATGCAGATTATCTCAAGGGAATTCCAGGATAATAGCACTTATCACCCAGATTTAGAAATACTCTGAATCATTTTATGCCCCCTTCTTCTTTCTCACCAATGTAACAGATTCTGCTGGACTCCCCATTTTTATTTTAAGGATTTTATTTTAAGAGTAGATGTCATCCATCAGCTTTAAAAAATGTGAACCTCTGCTCTGTATCCCAGTTTTGCTGACAACACTGTACATTGATACCATACTTCCTCGTTGTAAAGTCAAACTTTTGTGGTACATCCTCTCGTGCTTCTGCAAATCCTAATAAATTCTGACTATGACAAACAAACAAAACAAGCACTGAGAGTATCTCAAAGAATGTCCTCTGGTCACCAGCCTTCACCCTTTAACAAATGATAACTGTGTCCCATGTCAGGACCACCATGGTAATCCATTAGAAAGTCTGATGAAACTGTATCCCATAACTGACCTGTCAAACTATTGCCAAATTTTTCTTTAAAAAAAAAAAAGAAAAGATGGGAGGAGGAAGACCATCAACACAGGAAAGCAATAGAAGTACATCTGCTGAAGTGAAATAGATCTGAGTTTGAATCCTGCCTTTACTCCTTATTATTATTGGACATGGAACAACAGACTGGTTCCAAATAGGAAAAGGAGTATGTCAAGGCTGTATATTGTCACCCTGCTTATTTAACTTATATGCAGAGTACATCATGAGAAACACTGGACTGGAAGAAACACAAGCTGGAATCAAGATTGCTGGGAGAAATATCAATAATCTCAGATATGCAGATGACACCACCCTTATGGCAGAAAGTGAAGAGGAACTCAAAAGCCTCTTGATGAAGGTGAAAGTGGAGAGTGAAAAAGTTGGCTTAAAGCTGAACATCCAGAAAACGAAGATCATGGCATCCGGTCCCATCACTTCATGGGAAATAGATGGAGAAACAGTGGAAACAGTGTCAGACTTTATTTTTTTGGGCTCCAAAATCACCGCAGATGGTGACTGCAGCCATGAAATTGGAAGGAAAGTTATGACCAACCTAGATAGCATATTCAAAAGCAGAGACATTACTATGCCAACAAAGGTTCGTCTAGTCAAGGCTATGGTTTTTCCTGTGGTCATGTATGGATGTGAGAGTTAGACTGTGAAGAAGGCTGAGCGCCCAAGAATTGATGCTTTTGAACTGTGGTGTTGGAGAAGACTCTTGAGAGTCCCTTGGACTGCAAGGAGATCCAACCAGTCCATTCTGAAGGAGATCAGCCCTGGGATTTCTTTGGAAGGAATGATGCTAAAGCTGAAACTCCAGTACTTTGGCCACCTTATGCGGAGAGTTGACTCATTGGAAAAGACTCTGATGCTGGGAGGGATTAGGGGCAGGAGGAGAAGGGGACGACAGAGGATGAGATGGCTGGATGGCATCACTGACTCGATGGACATGAGTCTGGGTGAACTCCGGGAGTTGATGATAGACAGGGAGGCCTGGTGTGCTGCGATTCATGGGGTCGCAAAGAGTCAGACATGACTGAGTGATTGATCTGATCTGAGATGATTATTATTATTATCTGTGGCCAGGTTACTTAACTTCCCTGAGTCCTGTTTTCTCATTTGTAAAATGGATCACAGTGAGTCTTAATGATGTATGATAAGGATTTGATACATTTTTTTAATTAGTGAAAGGGGTTCAATAGAGTGCCTGCCTCATGGTACACTCCCATAGGAAAGGTTCATTATCATCGTTTTTATTTACCTGGGTATTACTTGTAGTATAATAAGAATACTAGCTGACATTTCAGTTCAGTTCAGTTCAGTTCAGTCGCTCAGTCATGTCTGACTCTTTGCGACCCCATGGACTGCAGCACACCCTGTCCATAACCAACTTCCGGAGTTTACTCAAACTCATGTCCATCGAATTGGTGATGCCATCCAACCATCTGATCCTCTGTTGTCCCATTCTCCTCCTGCCTTCAGTCATTCCCAGCATCAGGATCTTTTCCAAGGAGACAGTTCTTCACATCAGGTGGCCAAAGTATTGGAGTTTCAGCTTCAGCATCAGTCCTTCCAATGAATATTCAGGATTGATTTCCTTTAGGATGAACTGGTTTGATCTCCTTGCAGGCCAAGGAACTCTCAAGGGTCTTCTCCAACACCACAGTTCAAAAGCATTAATTCTTTGGTGCTCAGCTTTTTTTATAGTCCAACTCTCACATCCATACATGACTACTGGAAAAACCATAGCTTTGATTAGACAGACCTTTGTCGGCAAAGTAATGTCTCTGCTTTTTAATATGCTGTCTAGGTTGGTCACAGCTTTCTTCAAAGGAGCAATCGTCTTTTGATTTAATGGCTACAGTCACCATCTGCAGTGATTTTGGAGCCCCCAAAAATAAAGTCTCTCACTGTTTCCATTGTTTCCCCATCTATTTCTCATGAAGTGATGGGACTGTATGCCATGATCTTCATTTTTTGAATGTTGAGTTTGAAGCCAGCTTTTTCATTCTCCTCTTTCACTTTCATCAAGAGGCTCTTTAGTTCCTGTTCACTTTCTGCCATAAAGGTGGTATCATCTGCATATCTGAGGTTATTGATATTTCTCCCAGCAATCTTGATTCCAGCTTGTGTTTCATCCAGCCTGGCATTTCACATGATGTACTCTGCATTTAAGTTAAATAAGCAGGGTGACAATATACAGCCTTGACGTACTCCTTTTCCTATTTGGAACCAGTCTGTTGTTCCATGTCCAGTTCTAACTTGCTTCTTGACCTGCATACAGATTTCTCAGGAGGCAGATCAGGTGGTCCGGTATTCCCATCTCTTTCAGAATTTTCCACAGTTTATTATGATCCACACAGTCAAAGGCTTTGGTGTAATCAATAAAGCAGAAGTAGATGGTTTTTCTGGAACTCTCTTGCTTTTTCAATGATTCAACAGATGTTGGCAATTTGATCTCTGGTTCCTCTGCCTTTTCTAAATCCAGCTTGAACATCTGGAAGTTCACAGTTCACGTACTGTTGAAATGGCTTGGAGAATTTTGAGCATTACTTTGCTAGTGTGTGAGATGAGCACAATTGTGCAGTAGTTTGAGCATTCTTTGGCATTGCCTTTCTTTGGGATCAGAATGAAAACTGACCGTTTCCAGTCCTGTGGCCACTGCTGAGTTTTCCAAATTTGCTGGCATACTGAGTGCAGCACTTTCACAGCATCATCTTTCAGGATTTGAAATAGCTCAACTGGAATTCCATCACCTCCACTAGCTTTGTTTGTAGTGATGCTTCCTAGGGCCCATTTGACTTCACATTCCAGGATGTCTGGCTCTAGGTGAGTGATCACACCATCATGGTTATCTGAGTCATGAAGATCTTTTTTTGTATAGTTCTTCTGTATAGTTTTCATTTTTTGAGCATTTACTATTGCCACACACCACGCATTGCCACATTACAGGCTTTATCCCACTAAATCCTTATGACAATAATAATAGTAAGTTATAGGATAAGTTACTATTATTATTCAGATTTTAAGTGATACCCAGCAGCTGGTGTTATAGAAGAATGATGGCACTGACATGATAACTGGGTTAGAATCTCAGAGCTACCACTTAGTAATGATTGGACTCCAGGCTGTATCTTAATCTCTCTATTTTAATTTCTTCATCTGTGCTACGTTGCTTCAGTCATGTCTGACTCTTGGTGACTGTTGCCTGCCAGGCTCCTCTGCCCATGAGATTCTCCAGGCAAGAATACTGGAGTGGGTTGCCATCCCCTTCTCCACTTCATCTGTAAAACAACTTATTAATGGCTGTCTCTGAGAGTCATTGGGCAATCAAATGAGATAACATATATTAAATACCTGACACACCCCAGGGCTTCATTAAAATGTTTGCTATTACTTCACCACTTCTTTCTGACCCAGACTGCCCAGGGCAGACACATTTTGGAGGGATGGACACACACTCTAAACACCAGAGATTTGCTGATTTGCATATGCCTGTCAGTCAATGGAGAGCTTGTTAAAATGCAGCTTCCTGGGCTAATATGGTGCAGAGACAGGGTCCAAACTTCCTCATATGCTTTTGAGTTAATGCCAACTTCCTGAGGGTCTGACTCAGTAAATCAGGGGTGGGACCCAGGAAACCACATTTTTAACATTTCCTTCCAGCTGATTCTGCCAACACGGACCGTCAGTCCTCAGATCATACTTGGAGAAATAAGACTAAAGTAAAACATCCCAGTACAGTTCTTTAGAATTATACTAACTCACGATAAATACTTAAAATCATTAACTCTGAAATTTTCTGTTAGAAACTTGCCTTTATAGTTTCAGTTTTACCACTAAGCTCAGAAAGTGTTTCAGTGAAAGTAGAATTTCCAGAGATACTGACATGGTTTCTTTAAACACTTTCTGGGGGACTGTTGATTTAGGAATTGAAATCCCAATAATGAGATGACAGCTGGGGGCACACTACATTTGAGTCAGCTCATCCTCATGGCCCTTGATTGTTTTACGACTAATATTTAGGAAGTCTTAAAATATTTGGCATTGGTAATGGTGTGAGGTAAAAGCCAAATTTTCTAGGCTAGCAAGCGCATTGGTTCTGTATCAAGCAACAGCATTAATTATAGGATCTGAAAATAGAGTATTTACCAAACATTTTGAGTTTTTGAATGAGAGGAAATGAATAGTTACGTGTTATCTGTAGGCAAATTGAGCTGTTCTTACAGAGTAAATCTGTCTGTTTGTAAGAATCTGTTAGATGTTGAAGCTTTAGGCTCTTTGGGGATAGAAACTTTGGCTGGCCCTTGAAAGGAATTTTTAAACCCAAACCCTAATTGATTAATTATGAGCTCACAGGGAAGGTGTGAACCTGCATGCTTTTAAGTTCATGCCTAAAAAGGGATGTCATTTATGCCCTTAGTAAAGTGAATTCCTATATAAGGAATGTCATATGATATTTCTACAGAATCTAAAAAGAAATGATACAAATTATTTACAAAACAGAAACAGACAATGACTTATGGTTGCCAGGAGGGAAGAATGAGGGGAAGACATGATAGTTAGGGAGTTTGGAACCTACATATACATATTGCTATAGTTTAAATGAATAACCAACGAAATCCTACTGTGTAGCACAGCGATCTCCACTCAGTGTGGCAACTTGGATGGGAGGGGAGTTTGGGGGAGAATGGATAGATGTATATGTATGGCTGAGTCCCTTTTCTGTCCACCTGAAACTATCACAACTCTGTTAATTGGCTATATTCCAATATAAAATAAAAAGTTAAAAAAATTTTTTTAATTAAAAAAATTTAAACCAATAAATAAATAAAATAGGAAATAAGGGAAATTTAAGTTTCTTATAGTCAGAGTTTAACAGTGAGGCTTTGCTAATTTAGAATGACTTTCTGGAACATTAATGAATCCTATTCAAACTGAAGGAAAAATGTTCTATGTCCAAATCCTGTGGAGCTGAATTCTAATGTGGTGGAATGAAAGATGAAAAGAACTCTGGGGAGCCGGGGTTGGTTCTTTGCCAAAACAGGATTCACATAGGAGGTCATGACTCTCTGATTACCATCCCTACATGCACAATCCTGCATCCAGCCTGCTTCACCTGGTGACTCTCTTCACCATCTTAACAATCGTCACGTCAACACGTTACCTTAAGCTTTGTGAAAAGACTTCCTCTTGGGAGAATTTACAAAAGGTATAATTGCTTAAAGACAGTCCTTAAAAACTTTAACTCTGTTAGTGTCATTCTTATCTATATGATGTTTATATTTATTGGCCATCAGTGTATTTTTGTGCATCACTGTAGTGTTCTAAAAAGAAGGCAGACTAACACAACATTGTAAAGCAATTATACTCCAATTTCTTTTTTTAATTTGAAAAAAATAAGTTGGAAGAGATGGGCAGTGCTGGCTCATTTTAAGTACCTATGTGGGCTTTGGAGTCTGACAGCCCTGGATTCAAGTCCCACCTTTGCCTTGTTTTGCCAGTATGACCTTGGTGATAAACTAGATTTTTCTAAGCCTTGGTTTCTTCATTCATAGAATGATACAAAATGAGGGGTAAGAAAACAGGATAGTTGTGAAGATTAAATGAATGAAATAATGGGCAGACCTCAATTTCTTCTCTAAAACCTGTGGGGCCAAATGTGTTTGGGGTTCAGAGTTATTCACATTTAATAGAGTTTGTATGGTACGTAGAAACTTACGTGCACTTTATAGTAGGGTCTGGGTTAGTATCTGTAACTAAGCACATGATTGATTTTCTCTGCAGCAAAGCATACTATATTAAAGACTATAAATAGTATTGTCAGTTCAGTCAAGTTTGAAGCCAAATGATTTTGTGTTAATTTATAAGACACCTTCAAAGACTATAGAAAAACATTTTATTAGATCAATCCAGATCTTGAAACCAAATGAGTTTAGATTACTATTACTTACCAAGAATTTTGGAATTCTAGACTATGTGAAAAAACATAGAATTGTCTACTATGTGGCAAAACCTTTAAAACATTATTAAAGCTTTTACTTACACAGTGCTGTGTGTCAGACACTGCTTTAAGCCTAATAGATATTGTCATCTACTTCAATCAGAATTGTGTGAGTTGGTGTTATCTGCATTTTATAGATGAGAAAAAAAGGCAAATAGAAGTCACTTACTTGAGGTCACACAACTAATAAGGGGTGGGTGGCACTAGGCTTTGGCCTCTATATTTTACTAGATGTTGATTCTTGGCTTTTTTTTGGAGGTGAGAGATGAATCAGCTCTTATTTCTAAATTGTGGGGCATAAAACCATTGTTTTATTGAGGTAGATCTTGCTGAGAATTACACTCTTTTTAACTGTGAAACTTGGGCTTATTTGTTAACATCTGGTTTCATTTTATCAAGGAGTTGAAATACCTTGTAAAAATATATGCAATCTCAATGATTATAATGAATAATCATGTGAGTGAAAACAAAGGGAAAATGAGGAATACTTAGGTGTGAAATTACTTGCAGTATGTAGCATGTAGTCTGAGTTCAGTGTATGTCAATAAATATTTTACTTTGTAAACCTTTAAGCCTTTTGTAGTCCTTACTATCTGGTATTATTGAGAAAAGATTATTTATTATCCGTGTATCTTCTATCCATACTAATGTTGTTGTTTAGTCGCTAAAGCGTGTCTGACTTTTTTGTGACCCCATGGACTGTAACCTGCCAGGCTCCTCTGTCCATGGGATTTCCCAAGCAAGGATACTGGAGTAGGTTGCCATTTCCTTCTCCAGAGGATCTTTTCCACCTAGGGATCAGACCTGTGTCTCCTGCACTGCAGGCGGATTCTTTACCATGGAGCCACCAGGGAAACCCATCCATACTAATATCTGTCACTACTGAATTGTTTCACAGGTTTGTTTCAAAAACAAGTTGAAAGTAGCACTTATTGGTCAGAGCCTCTTTGGACAGGAGGTCTATAGTCATCTCTGCAAAGAAGGCCACCGAGTCGTGGGAGTGTTCACAGTTCCAGACAAAGATGGAAAAGCTGACCCACTTGGTGAGTGTATCTTGGAGCAACTGGATCATGGACTCTGCACTTGGCCTTCTCAGGCCAAGTCCATTTGTATGGTGGATACAGACTCAAACATTCTCCCTTCTCTTGTGGGCCTCAAGACAAAGATGCAGGCCCCCGTTGTACTGAGTTTCTCCACTTACCAATGTGGTAATCATCAGGTCCATCAGAGGAATTTCCAAGCATATGTTTTTCCTGAGTTACGCTTGTGACTTTCCAAAGGTTCTATAAGACATGTAGAATAATGTCTGATGCAGAGGTGCCAATATGAATGCAGGGAAGCCCACATCCAATGATAGCAATTGATGTGGACTTATAAAGAACACATTTATCTCAGACAAATTAATAGCGATGGCTGCTTGACTCTTAACAGTAGGTAAAGAAAATAGCCATCCTCAAAGCAAACCTACAGTGTGATTCTGATTTGCTCACTTTAGCTATGTTGAAAAAAAGGGCAAGAAACAGGTATTAGGTTAACCAAAGAGTTGATTCATTTTTTTGGTAAGATGGTACAGAAAACCCAAATGAGCTTTTTGGTCAACCCAGTAGAAACAGTCTACAGGTAGAGAATAAGAACTAGCATCTAGAAACCTTGGCTTGTGACTTGAATCTTTATAAATCACTGGTATGATGCAATATATTGGTTGGGAAATAATATCTATGATAACTCTAAGTTTATTTTCTTGAAAGAAGCAGCTCTGGTGTTTATTCTAGTTCCTGTTACTGGGAGAATTGGATAAAGGCAGTCAGAAAGTAAAAACTCCCAATTATAAGATAAGTAAGGAGTAGGGATATAATGTACAACCTGATAAATATAATGAATACTGCTGTATGTTACATATGAAAGTTGTTAAGAGGGTAAATCCAAAGCATTATCATCATAATAAAAAATCTTTTCTACTTCCTTTATTTTGTATGTATATCAGATGAAGAATGTTTACTGAGCTTACTCTGATAATCATTTTCATGATGTATGTCAGTCAAATCATTATGCTGTACACCTTAAACTTATACAGTGGGGCTTAAAGCAGCTACCTTGGGCCATGAGATGGTCAGAATCTAAATTGTTCTTCATCATGTTTTATTTATAGATGTTTCATGAAATTACAATGTGTGAACTCATAGTAATACAAAATTATGGCCCAAACTTTTTTGATGAAAATAATCTTCTCTTTCATGCTCAGCATTGGCTGCAGAGAAAAATGGGACCCCTGTGTTCAAGTTCCCTAGATGGAGAGTCAAGGGCAAGACCATAAAGGAGGTGGCAGAGGCCTACAGATCCGTGGGTGCTGAGCTCAATGTGCTTCCTTTCTGCACACAATTCATCCCCATGGATGTAATTGATGGCCCAAAGCATGGTTCCATCATTTATCACCCGTCTATCCTTCCCAGGCACAGAGGAGCTTCTGCTATCAACTGGTGAGATTTTTCTTTAAATAACCAAGATGGGCCCATTTCTGTTGCCTGTAATCTTTCTGTTTTTAACCTAGAAGATTAAGGAACTAGGTATGCTTGAACAATTGTGAGATCCTGATTGCATGAACTCCCTGAGATCTTGAGGTACTGCATAAGCCAGAACAGCATTCCCAAGAATCTTCTATGGCCTATTGGCTCCACTGGATGTAACTAGGTATTTAGCAAGCAAAGGTCCTGTGTTCAGACGAGTCTGGTTTATGCTGGATTTCTGTTTCTCAGAACTTAGAGAATTTAATATGTGCTTTCATGTGAGCATCCTAATCTCCAAGGAGGAATGTGAGTACAAAGTGTTCCTCAATTTATTTGGCCATAGAACTTTTTTTGCATAGAGTATCTCAGGTACATTTCAGGAAATGCTGAATTACCTGAAGTTATCTTTCTCATGGTCTATCTTCCCCCATTCAAGGTTAAGTTTCTTGAGGGGAGAAAGGACTATGGTCTAACGTTTTTACTGTCTTAAGGCCCAGGTTCAAGAACACTGCCTGCTCCTGCCCAGTATCATAGGTACACTATCCTGTGGGTCAAGGTGGGCCTTTCTCATCTTCTCTACCATCTCTCCTTTACCTGCATAACCCCCAGCTCTCTCTCAGGGTCAAGTTATCATATAGGCAGAAAATCTACCCTTGGTTTAAATGTGGTGAAAAACATTTAATTATATTGAGCTGACCAAAAATGTCATTCAGATTTTTCTATAACATACTATGGAAAAACTCATGTGAACTTTTTGCCCAACCCAATGCTTCAAGACTGATTACATGAATTGATTTCTTTTTGGCTCTTGTAAATAGTACTTTAGTGAATATCTTTGTATTTAAACATGTATTTTTTTCTCATTTCACATTGCTTCCATGTGCAGAATCATTGACTCAAAGTATATGAATATTTTCAAGGCTCTTGATAACACAGTGCCAATTAGTTCCTCAAGATTTCTGCAATGAGTAGTTGATTGATTGGTCAGTTGATTGAGTTGGTCTTCTTGGCTAGTAGCTCAGAGAGGTAACAATGATCTCAGTGAAGAGTATGGCTGACCTATCACTTCATACTCTGTCTATATTAGCCTGCTCTCTGATATGCTTTTATATATGTATTCCCATCTATCTGGTTTATTGTATATATTATAAGGCCTGTGTGTGTCCATACAAAGTTGCTTCAGCCGTGTCTGATTCTTTGTGACGCTATGGATTGTAGCCCTCCAGGCTCCTCTGTCCATGAGATTCTCCAGGCAAGAATACTAGAGTGGGTTGCCATGACTCTCTCCAGGGAATCTTCCAGACCCAGGGATTGAGCCCGAGTCTCTCATGTCTCCTGCACCTGCAGGCAGGTTCTTTACCACTAGCGCCACCTGGGAAGCCATAAGGTCTGTAGGGTCAGTATTTCCTCTTAGGCTAAATTTATAGAACACGTAATACAAGTAGTTGAATTAATCCACTCTCTTTTACTATTATTTATTTATAGACAATCTAATTCCAGCTCTAAGTGATGCCTATACCTGAATTATACAACCTAAATTAAACATCATTCTCCTTTCAACACTGCAATGACTATCCTCTGTTTTAGCTTTCATGATCGTATTCTGCCTAATACAGGGTCAGGTGCAATGTGGGAATTGGGCCCTGGTGGGCAAAATTACTTGATGTTGCAATAGAAAGCCAACACCTGGGAGTCAGTGAGACGTAGTACTGATAGTCTCTGATGCCTTTTCATTACTGTGTGTTAATAAGAAAGATTACAGAGATGGGGATGTATAAAATCACAGAGCCATTAAGTTGTATTTTTTTGAATGCTGATATCGTCTGGCCCTGCTCTAATTTTCACAGTAGCTTCATTCACTGTCTATTTTCCACTGTGACCACATTGTACTTTCATGTTACTAATTCACCTTATGATACAGTTAACCAATGTGTTACGTTGCAACTCTTTTCACAGGACTCTGATCATGGGAGATAAGAAAGCTGGGTTTTCTGTTTTCTGGGCTGATGACGGTTTAGACACAGGACCCATCCTTCTCCAGAGGTCGTGTGATGTGGAGCCCAATGATACAGTAGATGCGCTTTATAATCGATTTCTTTTTCCAGAAGGAATCAAGGCCATGGTCAGTACAATTATGCCATCAAGGAGAATCTAGTAAACCTTTAAAGTTTTGGCAATGTTTCTCTTTTATTGAGAATTTGCTCCTATGACTTTTTACTAAAAATAAGTCTGAAAAACAAAATTAGATTTTATTATATTTACTAATAGGATGGTATATTGAGGGAGGAAACCTGAACTTCAGAATTTCTTATTCTGTGAAGCTGACTTATTCTTCTGAGGATAGTGATCAACTGGATAAGGTAGTCATCAAACTTCATTTATTTTACCACCTGTTTGGATCTCCATCCTGTTTATAATGACTAATTGTTAAGAAGTAGCAGAATGTGAAGAAATTTTGCTATGTAATTTGGACTTCCTTCAAAAACATTTAAAATCAGTCTATGTGATAAGGCAAAATTTGACACTGCTTTATTTGTTCAGGTATGCTCTGAATTAAAAACTCAAAACATGCACATCATAAAAAAGTGATATATTAACCTGTAAAAACATTGAAAGATAATTTCAGTATTATTTAATATCTTCTAGTGTTTGATATGGTAAAAGTACAGCACAGAGGTGGACAATAAGATAATATAAAACAGCAGCCATTGATTTAGGAGAGAGGAGAGCAGTATTTTGTTTGTTATCATTTAATGATTAAGGGGGGGGGGGTGCTTCCCTAGTAGCTCAGACGGTAAGACATCTACCTGCAAGGCAGGAGACCTGGGTTTGATCCCTGGGTTGGGAAGATCCCCTGGAGAAGGAAATGGCAACCCACTCCAATATTCTTGCCTGCAGGATCCCATGGACAGAGGAGCCTGGCTGGCTACAATCCATGGGGTCACAAAGAGTTGGACACGACTGAGTGACTGACACAATGATTAAGAGAGTAGTTCTTGTTCTACCATTTGTTTAAAGAGGGAAGTCATTTAGCCTGTTTAGCCTTGGTTTCCTCATCTATAAAATGTGGACACTACTGCCTGACTTACAAGGTTGTTGTTGTGAAAATTAAATGACATTTGTGTAAAGCATCTGGTACACAGTAGGTGCTCAAAATGATCATTATAATCAAAGTAGTATTCTGTGTGTTCAGTAGCATTTGTGCAAACCTGGATTATAGCCAGAAATGGGTGGAATGAATGAGCTTAGCTTGAACCTGTCCCAGGTGGCTCCCTCCACATGCTCTTGAAGAGGTTGGAGTACTTAGCTGTGAGTATTTAGAGAGAAAACTGAGAACATGAGCTCACATAGGTTTCCCAGTGAAGGACACAGGCTCTCAACTCAAGGTAAAAATAAATGGTGCACAGAAGGGGACACAGGACACATCCCAAAGGCAATCAGACTCATGGACAGACTAATTTTTTTTTATTCCAGGTGTCCTAAACTATAAAGCAAGGTGAATTCCTTAAACATAACAATGTATTATTTTCTAGAATCATCATGATGAGCAGAAAAAACCCGCAATGACTTATTTTACAATTATCTTCCTAAAATTTCCATTGAAAAAGCAAGAGAAGATTGAAATGTGTTTAAATAAAGGAGTCATGTTTAAAAGTGCAGGCTGGATATTGACAGTAGATAGATCTGGATACAGACCCTTCTCTGACACCTACCAGCTATCTCTGTGATCTTGCTGCTGCTGCTGCTAAGTCGTTTCAGTCATGTCCGATTCTGTGTGACCCCATAGATGGCAGCCCCAGGCTCCCCCGTCCCTGGGATTCTCCAGGCAAGAACACTGGAGTGGGTTACCATTTCCTTCTCCAGTTCATGAAAGTGAAAAGTGAAAGTGAAGTTGCTCAGTCATGTCCAATTCTTAGCGACCACATGGACTGCAGCCTACCAGGCTCCTCCATCCATGGGATTTCCCAGGCAAGAGTACTGGAGTGGGTCGCCAGTGCCTTCTCTGTGATCTTGAGCTAGTTGCTTTTTCTCAAGCTAGTTGCTTGAGGCTTTTTGCAACCTCCTATGTAAAACAAGACTGATAATATCCACCTTGTAGGACTTGTGTGATGTTAGTTAGTTAGTCACTCAGTCATGTCCGACTCTTTGTGACCCCATGGATTGTAGCTGACCAGGCTTTTCCGTCCATGGAATTCTCCAGACAAGAATACGGAGTAGACTGCCATTTCCTTCTTCTAGGATCAAACCCAGGTATCCTGCATTGCAGGCAGATTCTTTACTCTCTGAGCCACCAAAGGATATTTTACATAAAGAAGCTAACCCAGGTGTGTGTGTATGTGTTAAGTCGCTTCAGTTGTGTACAATTCTTTGCGACCCTTTGGACTGCAGCCCACCAGACTCCTCTGTCCATGGGATTTGCCAGGCAAATATACTGGAGTGGGTTTCCATTTCCTATTCCAGGAGATCTTCCCTACCTGGAGATTGAACCTGAGTCTCTTATGCCTCTTGCATTGGCAAGCAGGCAGATTCTTTACTACTAGCGCCGCCTGTGAGACAGTCAATTCCTAGGCAGGTTGATAAGAAGTCTGGGGGTCCCCAAGGAGAGAGGGGTCTGGAATTCTCAAGGAGGAAAGGACAAACTTTTTTTCCCCTCTACATTCCTTAGGATTATATAACAGTAATATATCCTGCTTGAGGACAGTTTCTGGAAAAAACCTTCTGGTTAATCCTGTTATCTTAAAATGTAAATTATGGGAGTGGGCCTAGTAATGTCTTTACAACCTCCAGATATTCTTCTGATTCACTGTAATAACTAATTAGAAAGTATGTAACTCCATTGCTAACACTAGCGAGAGGGCACTTTCTGCCGCCTTCTGATGTCTATGTTAGAAGCTTTCTCTATCTCTTTTACACTTTAATAAAACTTTATTACACAAAAGCTCTGAGCGATCAAGCCTCGTCTCTGGCCCCGGATTGAATTCTGCTCCCCCGGAGGCCAAGAATCCCGGCGTCTTTCATGGTTCAGTAACAACCTTTCATCTTGGGGTTCGTCCGGGATTCTTCAGGACAAGGTAAGGATGCTTGGAGCTCTAGTTCTTTGTTCTCCTAGCAAACACGTTTTCTGCTGTACTTTACTAACTCTACAGTATGCTTGTGTGAATGAATACACTCCTTGAGCAAAACAAGTGAGGAGGAGCCCTGCTCTGAGGTTCTGCCGTGACCTCATATGGCTTATGGCAGAAACCTATCGGGGGTTTATACCGACCTGCCAATGCCAAGAAGCACCCAACGTGTCCTTCAGGGACCGACCAGAAATGGGCAAAGAGTGTGGACTGAACTCTCCTTTCTCAGTCAAACCTTCCAGTTTCTTTGACCATTTCATAACTCCTTGGGAATTAGAACTACTAACCTATCTGTCGGATCATAGACTTTCAAGGGACTTGTGATTTATGCTGTTACTGTGTACTGTTACTTAGGACCCCAACTTGGATTGGTAGTCAGGAAGCGCCTAGCCTTGCTAGGAGTCAAAAGTTCAGAAGCTAGATGGAGCATCTCTGAGGTTAAAGGTTACTCAGATTGGAAGTGCAATGGGTTTCTTCCGTTGGTAATGCTAGCTCTTAATGGGCCAGAGGAGGCTTTCCAGTGGCTTTTGTCCCAACTCCTTAGATATTCTTTCTGTGGAATCTGTGGGAATGAAATGGAAGGACTGGCCCTAATAACTCGAGGACAAAAATCAATTTTTCCTCACTGGCCAGCCCTTCACCATCTCTTTTGCTATTGCTTATTCTGGTGTGGTGATGCTTGGAAGAAACATCTCAGTTTTATGTTCATACTGGTCTTATTGTGGTCAGGAATATACTCAGGGTTGTGCCGAATGTTTCCCCCAGCAGTCTTAGCTTGGGAAGCATTCTGGAAGGTTACTGATTGCACCTCAGGTGGCATCAGAGGCAAGCAAGGTTTTAATGGTGAGGAACCGGACATCAGTCTAGGATGTCATCAGGTCTACCCCTGGTGCATCTCTGCCCTGCCTCGGTGGTAGAACTGGGAGGGACGAGTACAGCGCCTGCATCAGTAAGGAACAGACTAAGTCCGACCAAGGAAGGGAAGCTTTGGTGTAAAGTCTGTCTACACCCCCATGTAGATCAGGGAGGGATGCCTTCAGTAGAGAGATGGTCTGCTGGTTGCTTCTTTCTCTCTTACAGATTGGGGCTAACAATTCCAGACCCCTAGCTCCTCCTTGAGAACCCCAGACCCCTCTGTCCTTGGGGAACCCCGGACTTCTTATCAACCTGCCTAGGAATTGACTCTCTCACCTGGGAAGCCCCACCTAACACACTGCCTGGTACAATTATGGATTCAAAGAAATGGTAGTTATTTTATCAAAGTCTGACTCTCTGGACAGATTTATATGTAGTAATTCTGTTAAACAGAAACTTCAGTTAAACAGACCATGTCATTGTTGACCACTGGACTCTAACACCGGTAACATGTTTGGCTTTAGGTGGAAGCTGTCCAACTCATAGCTGATGGTAAAGCTCCTCGCATTCCCCAGTCAGAAGAAGGAGCAACATATGAAGGTATCCAGAAAAAGGAAAATGCTAAGGTATTTATATCAACTCAGTTACGCATCTCAGAATTCACTGTCCCCCACCTTCGAGCAGTTCTCAGTGTACCATTTCCTCAATGAAAGGAAAATCTCCAAGCCCCCTGCCCTATCCCTACCCATGTCTGCCACTGATGAAGAGAAATGTTTCTCCTGCCTTTGAGACTTGAGAAGTTCAACCTGTGCTTTGCACATTCCTAGATCTCTTGGAATCAGTCTGCTGAAGCTTTACATAACTGGATCCGAGGTCATGATAAAGTCCCTGGAGCCTGGGCAGAGATAAATGGACAGGTATGTTCTAGGGGCCCAATGTTTTCTTTCGGCATGTGACCTTTGTAAGAGGCATTACTCATGAGTCTAGGCGTCCCCTGGTTCTTCCTTTGCTTGTGAGGAGAGTTTGTGTTCTAGGTACACATGACCAACTAAAGAGTTTAGGTACACTAGCCAGCTAAAAGAGCCTAGGTACACATGGTCATGTGGTCCATTTTTTACTCCACACATATGGAGCATTTGATGTGAGGCAGACACTAGGCACAGCCTCTGCTCTCAGGGAGACTGCAGTTTTATGGAGAAAGCAGGGAAATGAATAAGCACTCACAAGACAGTAAGACAAACGCTGTAACTGAGGTCCAGGCTCAGGTATCTTAGGAAAGGCTTCCTAGAAAAGTTGTTTGGCTTGCACTTCAAGAAGAGGTCAACAAGTAGAGAATGAGACACAGAGTTAAAGACCAGAGGTAGGAGAGCATGTTACCCAGACAGGAACTTGCAGTAGAGTTCAGAGAAGCTGGGGCCTCAGATGTGAGGACTGGGAGTGAGAGGATGGGGAAGAGATGCTGCAGGGGTGGTGGGCAGGGGCAGGAAAAGCCTTCTGATACCTGGGGAAACTCCACTCAACTCAGCTTCTCCAGCTTCGCCTCCTCTAGGAAGTCTCCTGACCTCATACTCCCAGCCTGGCAGGACTGGGTATCCGTTTTCTCCTTTCCAGTAATGCCCTGCCTAGCTCTGACTCAGCATATTGTCTATTGTAAGCATTTCTTTATGTATCTATCCCTCTACCCACCATAGACTGGGAGCCCCTCAAGGGCAAGGGCATCATGCTGTTGTCTTGATAGTCTCAGCCCTTCAGCTGGGTCCTCAGTGCATATTAGATATCAATAAAACTATATGGGATCAGTGAAGAACCAAAGGTGGAAGTCCAGTGCCATGGTTAAGAGTAAGGAATTGGAGGGTACTACGCTAAGTGAAATAAATCAGAGAAAGACAAATGCCATATGATATCACTTATATATGGAATCTAAAAAATACAACAAAGTAGTGAATATAATAAGAAATAAACAGACTCCAAATATAGAGAACAAACTAGTGGTTACCAGTGGGGAGAGGGAAGAGGGGAGGAGCAAGACAGGAGTAGGGAATTGAGAGGTACAAATTATTATGTATAAAGTAAGCTACAAGTACATATTGTACTTCAATAAAACATTTTGTCATGGACATCCTTATACAAATGTACTCTTGATTACATGAGGAATACTGGATATACATCTTGGACTACAGTGACATCATATAGCATATGAATATATTTTATCACTATTGATAATGCCTTGTTTTTCAAAGCAGTTATACTCACAGACACACCAAAAGTGTGGGATCTGAAGCCAGAATGTTTCCAGTAAAATTCTGGCATTGCCTCTATTTGCTGTATAACCATGGGCAGGCTACTTAACCATTGAGTACCTTGGTTTCCTTGTTGCAGAATGAGACTAATAATAGTGCCTCCCTCATTGGTTTGGGGTTGTTGTAAAGATGCAATGAGTTAATACATGTTAATTCATCTAAGAACTTAGTCCCTGACATAGAATAAATATTCAATAAATATTAAATAATAGAGTTGTCAATAAATGGTAGCTAATGACCATGGAATTATAAGAGAATTATATAAGAATTATATATGGAATTATATAAGAATCTGCCTACCAATGTAGAAGATGTAAGAGACACAGGTTCAATCCTTGGGTTGGCTCCTGTATTCTTGCCTGGGAAATCCCATGGACAAAGGAGCCTGGCAGGCTACAGTCCATGAGGTCACAGAGAGTCAGACACGACTGAGTGACTGAGCACACACGCAAGCATAGAATTATAGTAATTATTATAATAACAATAACAAGTCAATTAATATCCAGTTCTCTTAGTTCCAGTCTGGATCCGGTCTTGTTTCCATGAGCTTACCCACAAAGCTTCCTGCACCTCCATCACACATTCCACTGCAATGCAATAGTCTGTTTACTACTCTGCACCTGCCTCCCTGAGCCCACATCAATACCTCCACTTCCCACAAAAACTCTACCTTCAGGCTGCAAAGTCTGTGAGAGCTTTCATGTCATTCACTTGTGTGTCAATGCAAATAAATGATACATGTATACTTGCATCCCCTGGATGTGGGGTGTTTTTCAACTCTTCAGTCATACCCTCACAGACTGTCTCTTGCTTTGTGTCATTCCGATAGGTGCTTGATATAGTCTCTTACACTGGCAGTGGGAGGTCCCTCATTTTGGCATAAATGAGAATGTCAGCTGTTTTTTTTTTTTTTTGCAGGGCATGCTGCTTTCATACACCCTTATAAACAGCCTTCATTTCCTCCTTTCACAACTTGGGTTTGGTCTCTTTACTAGGTGGTCACTTTCTATGGCTCGTCATTGCTGAATAGCTCCGTCCCTCCTGGAGAACCACTGGAAATTAAAGGTGCTGAGAAGCCTGGTCTTGTTACCAAAAATGGACTTGTTCTTTTCGGTAACGACGGAAAAGCAGTGAGTGCTCGATAGGGTTACCTATAAAATCACTTTGGTGGTTTCCTTCAATTACCCAAGCTCTTGAGGGAGTCTGGCAGGGTAGACTCCCAGGACAGTCTGGCTGTGCAGTGGGATATAGGAGGTTTAAGATGTCTGTGGCCCATTTCTCTCTGGGGATGAGCTGGCTTTATGTGCCTTGATTGAGAACCAGGCATCTCAGGATGGACCCACAGGACCTGCACGGCCTGCTCCGTGATACAGTAGAAAGAGCTTAGCGTTTGGTCAGGAGCCAGGCTGTGAATCCCTGCTCTGTCACTCACTGGTGTGAGCAGGATGCCTCTCCCTCGGAGGCTCCGTTTCTCCGTCTACAGAACGGAGAGCGTGGTCTGGTCTGGGAGGATCAGGTGGTGTGAGCCTCCTCAGATGGTCCTCCCTTTGCCAATAGGGAGATGCCCATCTGCACTGCCTGCACTTGGGAGCATGAACTCTGGCCCTCGGTGGGCTCTTGGGCAGGTGCCCAGTGAGCAAAACAAAAGGGAATTTGCAGCTCACAGATACCTTCTCCTGGCTCACAGGATACATCAGTTAGTAAGATGGTAGGCCTCAGAGTCCAGCTAGTCCTGGGTTGTAACCTCAGCTCTGTTACTTGCTGTGAAGCACTGGGAAAATTACTAAACCTCACTGAGCCTTCATTTGCTTATCAGTAAAATGGGGAAAATAAGGACATTATCCCCATTCTCTGCATCTGTCAGGATTTAGGAGACTGAATAAGATACTCAGCATATACGTACTTAGCACTGTGCGTGCTGCAGACTAAGAGTTCAGAAGATGGTAGTAGAGGCAGTAATAGTGCTATTAGTAGCAGTGGTACTCATTGTCAGCTTTAGACCCAATTCCTCTATGCAAGTGTCAATTTTAGGGGTGTTTATCATCCATTTTGAGATATATCTACCCCTGGACTTAACTTTCTCCTCTCTGCAGCCATAACTGAAATACCATTTCAGCCCTTTTACACATAGTAGGTAGTGCTTTTAATCCATATTTTCCTATTTGCCAAATAAGCTGGTCCTTATACTCACATACAGAGAAGGCAATGGCAAGCCACTCTAGTACTCTTGCCTAGAAAATCCCATGGATGGAGGAGCCTGGTGGGCTACAGTCCATGGAGTCACTACGAGTCGGTCACAACTGAATGAATTCACTTTCACTTTTCACTTTCACGCAATGGAGAAGGAAATGGCAACCCACTCCAGTGTTCTTGCCTGGAGAATCCCAGGGACGGCAGAGCCTGGTGGGCTGCTGTCTATGGGGTCGCACAGAGTCGGACACAAGTGAAGCGACTTAGCAGCATACTCACATAAGACTCTTTCTGACACCAATCTCACTTTTGAATTGTCCTAATTCTCAATTCTTCTGCTTGTTTTGTCTTTATTTTACAGCTGATGGTGAGAAACCTGCAGTTTGAAGATGGAAAAATGATTCCTGCCTCTCAGTACTTTTCATCGGGTGAGATGTCAATGGTGGAACTCACAGCCGAAGAGGTGAAGGTGGCGGAGACCATCAAGGTGAACACGTGAAGTTTTTAAAGTTCCTTGTCTTGGAACAATTCTTGTAACCATTTTTGTAACTCGTACCATTAATCCTCAAAGGAGGTGGGATGAAACTTTTATTTCCTCTTTTTTTGTATTAGCTGCAAAAGGAAATCAATGCCAAAATTTATATGCACATTTATTTCTCATTCATATAAGTAATCCAAGGCAGTTCTAGGTTTGCATGGGGGTAAAGTGGGAATATGAGGGTTAGGGGTGGAGTCAAGCAAGAACCCAGGCTCTACTATCTTCAAGGACCTGCTGGGTGTTATCTCCATCCCAGACAGCCAGGAAGAGCAAAAGAGCACAGAAAATTGTGTGACAAAGGTTTTGCATGGGCCACGATTGACAGTGTTATTGTTGTTTAGTCGCTAAGTCACGCCTGACTCTTTTGCAACCCCGTGGACTGTAGCCCACCAGGCTCCTGTGTCCATGGGATTTCCCAGGCAAGAATGCTGGAGCGGGTTGCCATTTCCTTCTCCAGGGGATCTTCCCAATCCAGAGATTGAACCCACATCTCCTGCATTGGCAGGTGGATCTTTTTAACCACTGAGCCACTAGAGAAGCAAGATTGACAGCACAGGTCACTTACATTCATATTCACTGGCTAGAAGTTGGTCAAACGGCCCTCTCTAATTGAAGAGATGCTGAGACATGTAAAGAAGTAGGTTTCGTGAGAAGCTAGCTGGTCTCTGCCAGTGTTCTACACGGCAGCTCCCTCATAAAGTTTCCCTCGTGTCGTGTAGGTCATCTGGGCTGGAATTTTGAGCAATGTCCCTGCTATTGAAGATTCAACAGACTTCTTTAAATCTGGAGCAAGCTCAATGGATGTTGCCAGGTAAAACCACCACCTTAGTGACTCACACCCCTGCACCAGGGATTTTCACTTTGACCTTGAAAATCGAATCTAAATCCTTTGTACTAGATCTCATCACTCTATCATACCCATCTATTATATTTCTCTTTCCTTCATCTTTCTTTGCTTGTTTCCATGGTCAAATACATGTATTTGTTCTCTTTTCTTTGTTGCTAACTATGAGTGTTTTCATATTGACTATACACCTAGAAAACCACCCTACTAATTGTTTATTTCACTTAAAAATATGTCTTCATATTTCACATTTCTTCAAATTTCTCATATTTCTGATTCTCCTCCAATTGGAATTGGGAAGCTCTGAGTGGAGAATGTTAATTGGAATTTTCCTATATAATTGCATCTAAAAGGATATCTAACATTGATTATGCTTACCCCAAATCTTTTTTCCTAACTCCCCAAGTTACCCAGTATGGTATATCTAGAATGAGGATTATCAGACTTCTTGCAAGAGTAAGGGTAGTCACTCTATAGTCAGAATTTCTCTGCAGAAGTTTGCAATAGGTAGAAAGGGCTAGAGGACTAGAAAGCCACCCTCTATGGCATGAAGAGCAGACCAGGATCCTAATAGTGGAGAGTCTTGTAGAGGTGCTTTTCCTTTGAGGGCCACCGTATGGCTTTTTACTAAATAAACAAGGTAAAAGTCTTCATGTTGACAAAGCAAGTGTTCTTGATGAATATTCTGTTCATGTATTCATTCATGTATTTTTTAAAATAATTTTTATTGGAGTATAGTTAACTTTCAGTGCTGTTATTTTCTGCTATATAGCAAAGTGAATCAGTTACACATTGTTGACTAAAAAATACAGTCGCAACCTGAAAGTAGAGAGTTATTTTATTTCGTGGGAATGTTTAGGACTCTGAGCCCAGGAGACAGCATCTCAGTAGCTCTGAGAAAACTGCTCCAAGGAGGCAGGAGGGGAAGTCTGGCTATATACAAGTATGCAACAAGGGGAGCAGGCCATCTGAACGTCAAAAATCAGGTATCCGAGCTAAGGAATTTGGCATTCTGTGTATGGGGAGATGCACGCCTCTGGGCTTGCTGAATTCATTCCTTTCACATGCAGCTCAGCTACCTGGGCACAATCCTGTTTCCCTGTTCACCTTGCTTCTTGCACCCCCCAGCTCCTCAACAATCCCCATGGGGGTGGCAGCATCTGCTGGATCTCAGTTTTGGGAGCCCTTATTCACATTTGGAGGCCAGAAATCACTGATAGCTATGACATTTTTTAGGAGAAGGCAATGGCACCCCTTTCCAGTACTCTTGCCTGAAAAATCCCATGGACGGAAGAGCCTGGTACGCTGCAGTCCATGGGGTCGCTAAGAGTCGGACACAACTGAGCAACTTCACTTTCACTTTTCACTTTCTGCATTGGAGAAGGAAATGGCAACCCACTCCAGTGTTCTTACCTGGAGAACCCTAGGGACGGGGGAGCCTGGTGGGCTGCCATCTATGGGGTCTCACAGAGTTGGACATGACTGAAGCAACTTAGCAGCAGCATGACATTTTTTGTTTATTGAAATGGCAGGAGATATTTTCATTTCACACATGCACATATGTTCACTCTTGTTTAGATTTTATACTCATATAGGTCACTACAGAGCATTGGGTAGAGTTCCTTGTGCTATACAGTAGGTTCTTCTTATTAGTTATCTATCTTATATACGTGTGTGTGTGTGTACACACTCAGTTGTGGTCCAACTTTTTGTGGCCCCATAGACAGTAGCCCACCAGGCTCCTCTGTCCATGGAATTTTCCAGGCAAGAACACTGGAGTGGGTTGCCATTTTGTATTCCAGGGGATCTTCCTGACCCAGGGACAAACCCACGTCTCCTGCATCTCCTGCACTGGCAGGCAGATTCTTCGCTAACTACACTGCTTGGGAAGGTTCTATTTAGTACCCACCTTAGCCATGTGGGCTTTCCTGGTGGCTCAGAGGGTAAAGAATCCGCCTGCAGTATAGGAGATGAGGGTTCGATCCCTGGGTTGGGAAGATCCCCTGAAGAAGGGTATGGCTACCCCTTCCAGTATTCTTGCCTGGGTAATTCCATGGATGGAGGAGCCTGACAGGCTACAGTCCATGGGGTCCCAAAGAGTTGAACACAACTGAGCAACTAAAACTTTCACTTAGCCATGTAATACAAACAAATGTTTGTTTTATTCTTACACCGGATCCAGAGAAAACAGTCTATGATGTGACTTTGGTCTCTCATAATGATCACAGTTCAGAACTTTTCTTTATTCTTTATTCCTTGAGTACTTTCGAAAGGATAGAAACAGATTTTATGTGCCCTTTATCACCTGCTGTGTGCTGTGCTTAGTCGCTCAGCGAAGAGTGGTGTCCAACTCTTCTCTCGAAAGTAATGAAAATATCTTTGCTTCAGTTTCTTATATTAAAAAAAATTGCCACTGTCTTTTGAGAAAGCTTTAACATTTTTTTCCTCTCAATCTCATTAATTTCTCTTACTAATATAGACGATCTCATGGACTATAAATAAGTATGTGACATACGTCCTACTTCAAAGCAACCTAAATGTAATCATACAGTCCTCGAAACTCTAAAAAAATGTAAGTAATGTGAGCTGGTTTTTCTTTTCAGACTGGTTGAAGAGATAAGACAGAAGTGTGGGGGGCTTCAGTTACAGAATGAGGATGTTTATATGGCCACCAAATTTGAAGACTTCATCCAAAAGGTCGTGAGGAAACTGAGAGGAGAGGATCAGGAAGCAGAGCTGGTGGTGGATTATGTAAGCCTGTCCGTGGTGTTGAAAAGCTACATGGTTAAGACCTTCATGCTATAGAAGAATGCTGTGCCTTTCATGCTTTTACATTTACAACTTTCTTAAAATGACAGTTTTGAGATTTTAATTCAGATACCACACATTTCACCTTTTTAAAAATGTATAATTCATTGTTTTTGAGTATATTCACTGAGTTGTGCAACCATGACCACGATCTGATTATGGGACTTTTTTTTTTTTACCTCCCCTAAAGAAACTCCATATCCACTGGCATTCATGCTCTCCTCTCCTCGGCCCTGGCACCAGGAAACCACCAATTTACTTTCTGTCTCTATGGATTTGCCTATTTGAGACATTTCATACATGTGGAATTAGGCGATATTCTTTCACTCAGCTAATGTGTTCAAGGTTCATCTAGATTCATCGACATTCTAGAGTAGATTATCACTTTATCCCTTTTCCTGGCCAAGCAATAGTCCATCATGTGGATAACTATGTTTTATTTATCCTTTCCTTGGTTGGTGTACATTTGAGTTGTTTCTGCTTTTTGGCTATTATAAATTACACTGCTATGAAAAGTCACGTAGGGTTGGCCAAAAAGTTCATTTGTGTTTTTGGTAAGATGTAACAGAAAAACCTGAATGGACTTTTTGGCCAATATAAGTTTTTGTGTGAACATATGTTCTCAATTCTCTTGGGTAAATATCTGGAAGTGGAATTGGTGAGTCATATGGGAGCTCTTGTGTTTAACTTTTTAGGAACGACCAGTCTGCTTTCCCAAGTGCCTACACCATGTTACACTGCCACTAGCCATGTAGGAAGCTTCTGATTTCTCGTGTTCTCGCCAGCATATGCTGTTGTCTGATTTTTTCTATTTCAGCTGTCCTAGTGGGTGTGAAGCAGTATCTCACTGCGGTTTTGCTTTACATTTTCCTAATGACTAGTGATACACATCTTTTCATGTGCTTATTGGCCATTTGTATATATTCTTTGGAGAAATATCTGCTCAACTCCTTTGTTGTTTGGCTGTACCAGGGGCTTGTGGGGTCTTAGTTTCTCAACCAGGGATGGAACCCAAGCCCCTGGCCGTGAGAATGCCTAGTCCTAACCACTGGACCACCAGGGAAGTCCCTCAAACCCTTCACCTGTTTTTTTAATTGGGATATTTATCTTCTTAATTTTTTAGTTGTAAATGACCTTAGTATATTTTAAATAGTAGCCCCTAATCAGATACATTATTTGTAAATATTTTCTCCCATTCTGTGGGTTTTCTTTTCACTTTTTTGATACTATCCTTTAACACACACAAGTTTTAAAATGTGATTAAGTTTGATTAATCTGTTTGTGCTTTGGCCACTTGTGCTTCTATAAGTCTTGATTTATGCCTCTTTCTCTCCTCTCTTCCTCCTTACTGCTCTTTTTTGTTAAATGGATATTGTCTAGTATGCCCTTTTAATCTCATTGTTTATTTTGCTATATACTTTTAGTTATTTCCTTAGTGGCTGAGGATTCCTAGAGACGTTTTTCTTAAAACATTCTTGCCCAGATTAATACCAGTTTAATACTAATAGTGTAGAAAAAATCTGTTGTAGTATAGCTCTGCTCCCTACCCACTTACCTGTGCTATTATTGTCATACAAATACCTCTTTATACAGTATAAGCCCATCAACATAGTCTTATAATTATCGCTTTATGCAGTTTTCTTTTAAATCAGATAGGAGAAGAAAGGAGTTTAAAATAAAAATTACATTTATATTGACTTATGTTTACCTTTGTTGGTTTTCTTTATCTTTTCAGGTAGATTTAAATCACTGTCTTGTGTTCTTTCATTCTGTCAATGACACCTTTTAGTCTTTTTCGAAAGGCAATGTGCTAGCAATGAAGTATCTTAGTTTTTGTTCGTTTGAGAATGACTTAATTTGTCCTTTGTTCTTGAAGGATATTCTTGCTGTATATGGAATTTTTGGTTGACATTCTCTTTCTTTCAGCACTTTTAATATATAATCTTATTGCTTTCTGGCCTCTGTGTTTCCGAGGATAAGTCATCTGTTAATTTTATTGAGGATCACTTTCACGTGATGAGTTGCTTCTTCTCCCTTGCTGCTTTCAAGATTCCCTTTTTGTCTTTGTCTTTTGACCATTTTATCATGATGTGTTTAGGATGGATCTCTTTGAGATTTGTCTACTTGAAGTTTATTGAGCTTCTTGGATGTGCAGATTAGTTTTTTTAATAAAATTTGGGATATTTTCTGCCATTATTTCTTCAAATATTCATTCTACCCCTTCATCCCTCTCCCCTCATTCTGAGACTCTCTTTATGCACATGTTAGTACATATGATAGTGTCCTGCAGGCTTCTAAGGCTATATTCATTTTTAAAATTATTTTTCTTTCCTATTTTCACACTGGATGTCTCCATTGACCCATTGTTTGGTTTTCTATTTCTTTCTTCTGCCTGCTTGACTCTCCTGTTGAACCCCTCTAATGACTTTTAAAATTTCAGTTATTGCTCATTGCTTTTTATGGTTAAGTAGTATTCCTTTGTAGGTTTTATATATATATATATTTTTTTGTATAGTAAAATATTATATAAATATATATATATATCTCACATCTTCATACATTGATGGACATTTAGGTTGTTTCCTTGTCTTGGCTATTGTAAATTGTGCTGCTATGAACACTGTAGTGTATGTTATCTTTTCATAATTAGAGTTTTGTCTGGATATATGCCTAGGACTAGGATTGCTGGATGATATGATACTGTTGCAGGAAGGGGACACCTTCCAGGGCCCGAAACTGGGCTCTTGTCTAACACTGGAAATGAATTGTCCGAGGAGACACATGTGCTGACAAAGCAAGAGATTTTATTGGGAAAGGGTGCCCAGATGGAGGGCAGTAGGGTAAGGGAACCCAGGAGAACTGCTCTGCCACATGGCTTGCAGTCTCAGGTTTTATGGTGATGGGATTAGTTTCCAGGTTGTCTTTAGCCAATCATCTGACTTAGAGTCCTTCCTGGTGGTGCACGCCTTGTTCAGCCAAGATGGATGCCAGAGAGAAGGATTCTAGGAGGTGGTTGGACATGTGGTGTCTCCTTTTGACCTTTCCTGAACTCTTCCGGTTGGTGGAGGCTTATTAGTTCTGTGTTCCTTACTGAGACCACCTGTCATAAAACAACTCATGCAAATTGTTACTATGGTGCCTGGCCAGGGTGGGCGGTTTCAATCAGTGTGCTTCCCCTAACAATACTACTTTTAGTTTTTTAAGGAACCTCCAGCACCCGACTCCAGTACTCTTGTCTGGAAAATCCCGTGGATGGAGGAGCCTGGTGGGCTACAGTCCATGGTGTCGCTGAGAGTCGGACACGACTGAGCGACTTCACTTTCACTTTTCACTCTTATGCATTGGAGAAAGAAATGGCAACCCACTCCAGAGTTCTTGCCTTGAGAATCCCAGGGACAGGGGAGCCTGATGGGCTGCCGTCTATGGGATCGCACAGAGTCAGACACGACTGAAGCGACTTAGCAGCAGCAGCAGCATACCATTTCCTGTAGTGGCTATACCAATTTACTTCCCACCAACAATGTAGGAGGGTTCCCTTTTCTCCACACCCTCTCCAACATTTGTTATTTGTAGACTTTTTAATGATGGCCATTCTGACCAGTGTGAGGTGGTACCTCACTGTAGTTTGGATTTGCATTTCTCTAATAATTAGTGATGATGAGCAGCAAACTACACGTTTGCTATTTTTTTGTTTCTTTTTTAAGCATCCTCAATTTCTCTATATAAAATAATTTCTTAAATCATTAAATTTTCTCTTTAATACCTTTAATTGAAGTGAGATTTTATGCCAATAGTTCTCTTTCACATATATTATTTTAATTATGTCTCTTAATGATTGTATGAGGCAGGTATATTATCATTTTATTGTTGAAACAAACCGAGATTTATAGAGGTTAATGGACGAATATAAATTCACTTGCCAGCTAATAGTACAGACTACAATTTAAGCAGCACATATGTAAGAGGGGGAGACTGAAAATGGGGAAGGAGACTGGAAAGAAAACTTAAAATGTCACCAGTATGAAAGTAAAGAGTGTTGATGGGCAATTTCAAAAATTTGCGTGACAGCAATGGCTGAACTCCACAAGTGGTGGCACTAGATGGCGGTGTTTCCATTATCTGGAGATCTTCTGAGTCATCTTTCATCTCAACGAGGAAGAGACAGATCTTTACAATGCCCGACTCAGACCACTTTGGTCGTCACAGAAGCTGACCTCCTGTCTCAATGGCCACTCTAAGCATCATAAGGCCTAACTATTACATCTGCTTGTCTCTTCTGAACAGTAAGCACTGGAGTCCCACTGACAACTTTTCTGTCTGCATTAGTGAATAAGCTTCTTTTTTGCATAAATATAGAAATCTGTTGATTTTATTAATGTAACTCTCTCTCTTAGGTTTCAAAGGAGATCAATGACATGACAGTAAAAATGCCATATCAGTGTTTCATAAATGGACAGTTCACAGATGCTGAAGATGGACAGACTTATGATACTATCAACCCAACAGATGGATCTGTGAGTTGTGATTTAGTGTGTGCAGTAACCACTGATCATGGATTTTTTTTCATTTATACACCATTATAAAACAGTCTTTAGAATTACTTATTCTATTACTCTGTCTCTCTATTATTCTGTTACTCTGTCTGAGCACTTAATATAAATGTACTTCATGTATTCTTTTAAACTATTCAGCTCTGGTTCTGGCTGCTGTTATCTACTGTAACTTACTTTTAAGAATGAATATTTATGATGAATTTAGATGGGTCACTATACCTATATACATACAGAAGTACAATTCCACATGGAGCTGTATATGTGAGAAAAATCTCAGAATTTGCAAGCTCATGGTGAGAAATTCAGCGTTCCTTAGGCGGGAGAAGAAATAGGTACAGTTTCCTACATGTGTCTTCTCATAGTGTAGTGTGAATGAGAAGTACTGAATTTTAGGCTCACAATTTTCGTGTTAAAATGGTTTCTTTTTCTTTACTGTATTACCAGAAGTTTACTGTAAGTATTGATTTTCCATCATCAAAACTCTTTGAATTTTATGGCATAATATTAATCTCAAGAAAAAGTTGTATATCTCTCTATAAAAATAGTCTATAACCTATGTTTTCTTACCTTGAAATAGACGATATGCAAAGTATCCTATGCGTCTTTGGTGGATGTTGATAAAGCAGTAGCAGCAGCAAAAGATGCTTTTGAAAACGGTGAATGGGGAAGAATGAATGCACGAGACAGAGGAAGATTGATGTATCGGTATGATTTTTTTAAGAGTACGAGTCTGAGGACTTCCCTGGTGGTCCAGCGGCTAAGATTTCACGCTCCCAATGCAGAGGGCCCAGGTTTGATCCCTGGTCAGGGAACTAGATCCCACATGCTACAACTGAAGATCCTGTATGCTGCAGCTAAGACCTGGTGCAGCCAAATAAATAAAAATTTAAAAAAAAAAAAAAAGAGCACAAGTCTGTGGCCTTTGGATACTGACTAACATTGCCAAGATTTAAAAAAATTTTTCAAGACTTTCTATTATGCACCTATTAGATAGTATATCTTTTGTTACTTCCATCATATAAACTCCCATATATGGGAGTTCCTGATTTTTGTATTTTTGCTTGTTTCAGTCATCATCCCTGTATGAGCAGTTTAGTAAAGGACTACTTATTTGTAAAGATGTAAGCAAGGTCAAGGGAATTCATTATCAAGGATAATGAAGCACTCAGGCTGGAGGGGTAAAACAGGGAAACTGCTCTTACTGCAAGGCCTAATGGGACAGAGGAAGGGGCTGTTACTAGAATCTGGCAAGATCTGTGGCTGCAGGAGGAGACCACACCCGTGGGTTTCAGTGGAAGGACACAGCAGCTACCGCTGCCCATCCACAGCCTACCAGTCAGCCATCCCCAGACCACTTTATCCTCCAGTTTGGCAGTCTCCTGGGGCTGCCTCCCACTGGCCTGTCATTAGCCATGTCCAGTGAGAGAACCCAGAAGCCTGTGATGTAATCTGTAAAAGTCATCCTCCAGGGGTCACAGAGCAGGGCGGAGACTGGATTACAAGCAGCACATGGAGAACATCCAGCACCCTGCTGTTTCCACAGAGAAATTTTAAATCTACTTGATGTGTGAGGAGTAGAAACAAGGAGGAAAAACATGAAGGCTTGGAAAGGGTGTTATAAATTGGTAGCTGAGTATGCCAAGCGTAATTAGATTCAATCCCAGATTCAGTTTTCTGCTTACTAAATGACAAATAGCTGATCTTGCTCAAAAGATCTCCTAGAGCAGGATCTGGAAGAAATATTAGGGAGGAAGGTTCCAAGCCTGACCTGGAATGGTCTGAAAGAAACGGGTCAGAACCATGAAAGGAAGGAAGGAAGGAAAACAAATGGAAGAGGTAGACACAAAAGATGAATTTTGACTATTTCATAGTCATTAGTCAGTTTCTAGGTATCTTTCCACAGAAACCAGACAAACAGAAGCCTGTTGTGGTGTTTATAGTTCATTCCATGTATTTCTGTCTTGTCCTTTTCAGCCAGTGTTGGAAATATTTCTACACCAACCAGAAATCCTCAGGTGTTCGTGGGTTCTCCAGGGGTGTGGGTCGCCCTCTAACATCTCCCAGTGTATTCAGGAACTATCCACGTTCCCACTGTGTTCTGTCACTGATCTCCTTGGCTGACTGTGACTCCATCACTCTTACTTCTTATGCGTCTATAATGCGAATGATACAGACTTCCAACACCCTCTGCCTCTTCATGATAACTCTTAAATTGTTCATGCAATTATTAGTTCAATGCCTGTCTTCCCTATGAGACCACGTTCTCCATGAGGACGGGGACCTGGTCCATTTGTGTGAATTCTCAGCCCTTAGGAGGACGCCTTTTACACAGTAGAGACTCAATATCTGTTGAATGGATTTCTTTCACTGGCCAACAGACTTGCAGACCTAATGGAAGAGAAACAAGAAGAACTGGCAACCATCGAAGCCCTCGATTCAGGGGCTGTCTACACCTTGGCTCTGAAGACTCACATTGGAATGTCTGTGCAAACATTCAGATACTTTGCTGGCTGGTGTGACAAAATTCAGGTAAGTGCAAAATGTTGTTTGTTTCCGTGGAGATCATTCCTAGAGGAAAATGGACGAATGTTTGTTAGTTTATAAAGACCCCTTGTCAGAGTCACCACTTCCGTAGGTTTTCTCATCTGATCCTCATAACAGTTATCTGAGGTAGGTAGATAGTTGTCAACTCTTATTACAGGTGAAGAAACTGAGGCTTGAGGACAATGAATGACTTACCTATGGTCACATAGTAAGTAGAGCTAGGATTTGAACTCAAGATTTTTCTGAGCTTGAAATCTAATATTGTTCTTTGTTTTGTACTATAATATCTCTTGAGAGCATCTAATAGTCTTGTTGGCATATAGACAGAAGCTTGATATAATGGAGGAATTGAAGACTCAAATACCTAAGGAGGTCAGAGAGCTAACATAGTTGGGCTATGCAGACTGGTTATAAGAAAAATTTCTTAAAAACATAAATTTGATAAAAATGTCAATTTCCTTCTTCTTACAAGAAAATAAATAGCACATGTGTGATGATAAATGGCAACTACACTTGGCTTTGGTATTGAGATACAGAAGAGAAATAGGGCTTGCAGCAAACAGCAGAATGCATGCCACTTCTGGTCTCATGGTAACCACTGAAGCACCAGCCATCACAGCCACATTCCTAAAAGCCAGGAGTAAGTGGGAAAGAGGGAGAAAGGTAAAAGGACTTTAAGAAACATTCCCATCCTCCCTACACTTTGTGTTTGTATCTCCCATTGGCTGTCTCTATCTGCTAAGGATACTGGGAAAGTTTTTTCTGGTCACATTGCTGTACCATCATTTTTATAGAATCAGAGAGACCACCTGGTTCCAGGCCTCATCCTTGCCACTTACTAGCAGTTGTTGTTATTTACCTCTCTCAGCCTTACTTTCCTCATCTGTAAAATGGTCATGATAATCCATACCTTGCAAACTACGTTATGAGAATTAGAAATGAGTGTTTATATACTACAAGTGTTTATATATACAGAATTAAAGTCTGTACTATAGTAGGTCTTGCACATAAGTGTAGTTTTTATTATTGTTCAGCTACAAAGTCATAAGTATTTAGTAAGAGCAATTTAAGTCCATCCTTTATTCTCAATTATGAAATCCAAATAGTTCTGAAACCTGAAAATTGATTTGTTTGATTGACTCAAACTCATTTGGTGCCAAAATCTTACCCAAACCAACATGAGTCTATAAGTTTTATTCATCTTCAGTTCAGTTCAGTTCAGTTCAGTTCAGTCTCTCAGTTGTGTCCGACTCTTCGCAACCCCATGAATCGCAGCACGCCAGGCCTCCCTGTCCATCATCAACTCCCGGAGTTCACTCAGACTCACGTCCATCGAGTCAGTGATGCCATCCAGCCATCTCATCCTCTGTTGTCCCCTTCTCCTCCTGCCCCTAATCCCTCCCAGCATCAGAGTCTTTTCCAATGAGTCAACTCTTCGCATGAGGTGGCCAAAGTACTGGAGTTTCAGCTTCAGCATCATTCCTTCCAAAGAAATCCCAGGGCTGATCTCTTTCAGAATGGACTGGTTGGATCTCCTTGCGATCCAAGGGACTCTCAAGAGTCTTCTCCAACACCACAGTTCAAAAGCATCAATTCTTCGGTGCTCAGCCTTCTTCACAGTCCAACTCTCACATCCATACATGACCACAGGAAAAACCATAGCCTTGACTAGATGGACCTTTGTTGGCAAAGTAATGTCTCTGCTTTTGAATATGCTATCTATGTTGGTCATAACTTTCCTTCCAAAGAGTAAGCGTCTTTTAATTTCATGGCTGCAGTCACCATCTGCAGTGATTTTGGAGCCCCAAAAAATAAAGTCTGACACTGTTTCCATTGTTTCCCCATCTATTTCCCATGAAGTGATGGGACCGTATGCCATGATCTTCGTTTTCTGAACGTTGAGCTTTAAGCCAACTTCTTCATTCTCCACTTTCACTTTCATCAAGAGGCTTTTTAGTTCCTCTTCACTTTCTGCCATAAGGGTGGTGTCATCTGCATACCTGAGGTTATTGGTATTTCTCCCGGCAATCTTGACTCCAGCTTTAGAGTGAATACTCATAGTTCACTGAATAAGTGTTCAGTGGGTTGCCTTTCCCTTCTCCAGGGGATCTTCCCAATCCAAGGATCGAACCTAGGTCTCCTGCATTGTAGGTAGATTCTTTACCATCTGAATCACCAGAGAAGCCCAAGATGACTGGAGTGGGTAGCCTATTCCTTCTCCAGAGGATCTTCCTGACCAAGGAATCAAACCAGGGTCTCCTGCATTGCAGGTGGATTCTTTACTAGCTGAGCTACCAGGAAAGCCCTGGATAAATACTAATATGCTTGATTATGGGAGGCAACCCCAAACATTAATGGGGGTTATAGATATTATAACATTATATAAGGTATTGTTTATGCATTATATTATGTTTCTAAAGTCAAATTCTGAATCCCAAAGCACACCTGACCCTAGGGTTTCAGATGAGAGATTATACACTTGTATTAGTAACAGCAATAATATTTTATGTGGCAAAACAGATGGATAGTTTCAGTTAAAGATTACTGCCAAAAATCAGTTGGGATCAAATTTAGCTGCATATAATAGAAAACCCAACCAAAGAGTCTTTTTATCTCACTTTCAAGGAGTCCAAGAGCAGGCAATCAAGACTAGTCTGAGACAGGAAGATTCCTTCTCTCTCTTTGCCAGGCCATCCTTAGTACCATGTGACTGCTACCGTCACGGCTGCCTCTTGGTGTCATGATAGCCACTGCAGCACCAGCCTTTTTAGCAACATTCTGGAAGGAAGAATGAAGAAGTGAGGGAATAGGTAAAACAGCACTTGTTTTAGCTGAGTCAGCCTACTTTAAAGAGTGTTCCCCTTCCAGTGCATTGTACTTACATCTTCCATTAATCATCACCATTTGCTATGGAAACTGGGGAACATAGTACTTTACCTGGCACATTGCCATCCCCATTATTAACCAAGGGTTTCTGTTACTAAGAACAGAGGGGAGAATAGATATTGGGCAGGCAATTAACATTCTCTGCCATGCCCAGAAATTGGGAATGGAGATGATCAAATTAGAATTATGTGTTTTTTTTCTCCTGTGTCTTAGTTCTTTTGAGAAGGGCATAGCAGTTCCTTTTTAGGTGTGGCTATGTTTCTTATAAATTGAACACTGCTTCTTTTCTCAAACTGTTGATTTTGTATTGGGATATAGCTGATTACCAATGTTGTGGTAGTTTCAGGTGAACAGCTAAAGGACTCAGCCATGTACAGGTATCCATTCTCCCCCAAATTCCCCTCCTATCCAGGCTGACACATAACATTGAATAGAGTTCCATGTGAACACTGCTTTTTTAAATATCAGCTAAGAGAAAGTAAGAGAGGCAGATAGAAAATGGATTCATTGAGATTAAATTTACTCATTTAAATTAATAAAGTAGGAACTTCCCTGGCAGTCTAGTGGTTAAAACTCCATGCTTCCAGTGCAGTGGGTGCAAGTTTGATCCCTGGTTGGGGAACTGAGATCCCACATGCTGCATGGCAAAGAAAAAAAAAATGAAATTAGTAAAGTAGTATCAACCTTTTTTATTCTTTAGGGTTCTACAATTCCCATCAACCAGGCCCGTCCAAACCGCAATCTGACCTTTACCAAGAAGGAGCCACTTGGGTAAGACAAGGAGAGTGCCTCTGAGTGGCGTGTGTTAAGTTAGTTTGAGGGGACTGAGGCTGTCTCTTTCTCCTCTTGCAGAGTCTGTGCCATTATCATCCCCTGGAATTACCCGCTGATGATGCTGGCATGGAAGAGTGCCGCGTGTCTGGCAGCAGGCAACACCTTAGTGCTCAAGCCGGCGCAGGTAAGACACGCGAGACCAGGTGTGGCATCTACCCCTCCCACAGACGTACGTTGACAAATATTATTTCTTGAAAAAAATGGGATCATATATTACACCATCTTTTCATATATCCTGGGCATCTTTTCATATTAGTAAATATTCATTTTTAATAGCTACCCAAAATGGGGATTCCAGACTTTAGAACATCCATGAGAATGGAAGCAGCATAGTGTATGTCAGTGAAATCCCCTGAATTTCTACAAACCAGTTCAGTGCTTGCAAAATGCCACATGCCCCGAACTGAGGGAGTTATTTAGAGTAGTTATGAAATAGCAAAAGAAGTTTTATGCAGGCATTCAAATTTTAATTGTCAAAAATATTGTAAAGTTATTTACAATAAGATGTGGGAAAAGCATGCAAATAATGTACATAATTGTAGCTGTTTGAAATATATATGTATGTGTAAAACAGGAAGTTAGTTTAAAAATAAATGATAGAGTTCTCAAAAACATCTTTTCAATGCTAGAGTAGCTTTTCAAGAAAAAAAAAACGTAGCAAACTTAACACCTGGCTAAGCATTTCCTCCAGACAGTGCACAGGAGTGGACATTCTGAGGTACCCAAGTTGGTGGGGAAAGCTTGGTCTCTATTCAAGAAGAGTCTACAGTTTGTTACCTATTATTTTTTTATTTCTTCTTTTAGGATTAAAAATTTTTTTTTCATTTGGAGCAACTATATAGTCATGTGACCACAGCCATCTTGTTTTCCTCATTAAAAAAAAGATATACATTCAAAATTTTTTAAATTAAAAAAATACAAAGAGATAGATGATGAAAAGTCTCCCTCTTATTCTCCTGGCTAACAAGTTTACCTCCCTGAGGCAACGAGTGTTTTTGTTATTTATTAGTTTCTGAGGTATTCCAGATATATTCTCTGTGTATACAAGCATATTTTTTAAATTAAATAATTAGGTAATTTTAAAAATATTTTTTAACCAACTGAAAACCACACAGGAGGAAAAGGGTTAATGAGAAATTGCTAATCAAGAGGCATAAAATTTCAATTATGTAAGATGAGTAAGTTCTAGAGGTCTGCTATACATCATATTACTGGACATGAATTTGCACAAACTCCAGGAAATGGTGGAGAACAGGGAAACCTGGCATGCTGGGAAGTCCATGGGGTCACAAAGAGTCAGACATGACTTAGCAGTTGAACAACCATAATGTTGTATTGTACACTAAACAAATTGTTAAGAGGGTAGAGGTCATGTTAAGTGTTCTTAGCACAATACAATACAATATAAAAATAAAATGAAGTAAAATAGAAGCACTCTCTACATACTTACCAAAAAGGGAAAAAACTTAAAAAAAAAAAGTTTCCAGTGTAAAAAATGTGTTAGTCACTCAGTTGTGTCCGAGTCTTTTCGACCCCATGGACTATAGTCTGCCAGGCTCCTCTATCCATGGAATTCTTCAGGCAAGAATACTGGAGTGGGTTGCCATTTCCTTCTCCAAGGGATTTTCCCAACCCAGGGATAGAACCCTGGTCTCCTTCATTGGAGGCAGATTCTTTACCATGTGAGCCACTAGGTAAGCCCAGTGTAAAAAATAAACAGTATTTTATTTAACCTATACCTAATTAATGGATATTGAGATTTTCCCGCCTTTTTGCTGTTATAAACTGTGTTACAATTAATAACCTTTTAAATGTAGCATCATAGGACTTCCCTGGCAGTCCAGTGACTAAGACTCTGAGCTTCCAGTGTAAGGCACGTGGGTTTGATCCCTGGTCAGGGAACTAAGATCCCATATGCAGCACAGCAAAAAAAAATTTTTTTAATTGAAAAAAATATACAGCTTCATGCACATATGCAACTATCTTTGTAAGATATGTTCCTAATAGCAGAATCACTTAGTTAATAGATCCATGTTTTGTGTGATAGATATTGGCTCATTCTTTCACAAGGATTGAGTAATTCACCAGCATCCTGTATGAGTGCTGTTTCTCCCGAGCAGCAGCACTCATTAAACAGCAAAAAACTAGTAAAATGAAGAGAGGAGGCAGATAACTTAGCCCAGCAGTGCTCAATCCTGGCTGCACATTAGAATTGTCTTTTAAATTCTCTCTAGAATTTAAAATTCTAAATTTTAGAATTCTCTTTTAAAAATACTAATACCTTGGCCCCACTGGCAGAGATTCTGATTTAACTGGTCTGGGTCAGAGGCCAGACCTTGGTATTACTTAACTTCTTCACATTAGTTTCTAAGGTACAGCCAGAGTTGAGAACCACTAGATGGTGGTATCCAAAGACAGTGCTAAGCATTGGAAAACTCCAGTGACTACACGGAATATTCAAAAATTACAAACATGTATCGAGTGCACACTAATTGTCAGGCATATTATCAGTGACAAAGACATGAAATTTCTGTCCCATGGAAATTACTAATTCAGGATAGTTTTTAAAAGTCTTTCTAATCATGATGATTTCATACTAGAATTTTCTTTAACTATAGTAGATATAAAGCCACTATTTGAAATATCTTCTTGCCAATTTTAAATATTTGAGCATTTGAAAAATTTCTCCTCAAGTATAACTAGGTTGACATTTTTTTAAACGTCATAATGTTTATTGCCATGGACCTGTTACTTGAAGGAGGAAAAATGTGAACCCTGTTTTTTTGTTGTTGTTGCTTGTGTTTGTCCTATTAATATTACTGTTTATTATGCAGTTTCTATATAGATTCCTTTTCAGTCTCTTGACCATTTTATTAGCTAAAACAACAATATAGTCTATGAATATGCAAGCAGGCCTGTAAACTCCAACACATGGCAATATCCTGAAAGCATAGTGAGCAAGTGAGGAAGCCACAGTCTGTCCCTTGGCCTTGTGAGCTCCTGTTCTTTCCTAGGACACCACACTTACCTGTGATCAGTGATCCTCTGACCTTCATTCAGACAGAGTGAGAGTACCGTTATCCAGCCCCATATTAACTGTTAGCTATGTTTGATTTATTTCCTGTCTTTCTCTGTTAAAATATAGAAATAGAAGCTCTACTATTTTTCTATTCACAACTCAATTTTCGTCCATTCCATTTTTTGAGACCAAGCTAACAGAATACTAATTTAAGACTTAATCAGCATTGGTTTTTCAGTGTAAACACATTACTCTCATTTTGCTTCTGAGATATGCATTGCTGTAATAGATCTTTAAGATGAGATCCATAACTATACCACTCTTTTTGGTAAAAAGAAAGGGAAAATATTATGTGTTCACTGAGCAAAAAGAAACATGGTAAGGATAATGAGACTAATGAGGTTGATTAACTTGGGAGGATGACCTAGGAAGGATGGGGGAAGGGGTTCTCAGGAGAACACGTCTTTGAATGTACTGTTGTATAATCCTCACTTTTGGAAGCATGTTTCCCATACTCTACAAAACAACAAATGAACAAATAAAGAAAAAAATATAATCAACATAGCTGAGGCCAACATTGAATACAAAAAAAATCAATTAAGCCAAATTTCAAATTAATAACAGCATCACGCTAAAAGCAATGAGGAAGGACTAACCCAAGAAACTTTTGATTGACATTTGGACTATATGGCCTCAGACTGGAGGCAAAAACACTGTAAATAATATTGAAGTTAGTAGGCTTCTTTTTCATAGGCTTAGTAATTTTCAAAATATTTTCTGTATATTTTAAGACTAAGCAAATAAGTAAAATATATTGTGGATGTTGAGATTATATCATACTCCTTAAACAGTTCAAAAACACAGAGAGCGAGGAAGAGGATAAAGCAAACAGTAAAATATTAACATTTGAAGAATGTGGGTGACAGATACATAGGAATTCTTTGTACTGTTTTTTGCAACTTTGCTATAAGTCAGAAATTACGTAAAAGTAAGAGAAAAAATAAACTCTAGTAAAAACAACAACAACACTAGTGTGGCCATAAAAGGATAGCTGGGTATTGGTCCACAGGACAGGACAGAGTCTGAAGAAGGCAATTTCTGTCTACTTCTGCTCAGGTCACGCCCTTGACTGCTTTGAAGTTTGCTGAGCTCTCTGTTAAAGCAGGCTTTCCGAAGGGGGTAATCAACATCATTCCAGGCTCAGGTAAGCCAAGAACCTACTTTGCTGTAACTAATGAACAGTTTTCCCACTCGAGTCTTGTCCTGACATAGCTGTTGGATTGGTCAAAAAGTTCATTCGGGCTTTTCCATGCCATCCTATGGAAAAACCTGAATGAACATTCTGTCCAATCCAAAATATTAAAACTAAATACAGTTTAGCAACAGTGCAATAGAAACATGTGCTAATATCTTAAAGTGGAAATACAGTGGCAGGTGAATTGGGTGGGAGGGTGGAAGTTGTACAACATCATAAAACTACCCTATGGTGTCCCATTTCCGTTTTTTAAAATTACTTTAGAAGATTAAAAAAATTGAGACATAACCCATCTTTGGGGTACTGACAATTGCATGGAAGACATTATTCAGATTTTTGTCACGCTGTTATTATTATAGAAAATGTAAAACTAAGATTTAAATGAGAGCTTGGAAAACTGCTTCAGTGAATTCAAAGACACCTCTACCCTAAGACCTTGATAAAGTTTTAATTTGTGTTTTATTCCATTAATCGCACAGGTGGTGTAGTGGGACAGCACCTTTCAGAGCACCCTGATATCCGCAAACTTGGTTTCACTGGTTCCACTCTGATTGGCAAACAAATCATGAAGAGGTATTGGCTTTAGTGTGCTGATTTGCTAAGGATCCTGTTAAACCAGGTCTTTGGCTTTGTGTTTACTTTTTTAAATAAGGTGCTTTTGGAAGGAGAAAAATCACATCGAATGTAGAAGAGAAATCCTATCACAGCAGGGTACTGAAATGTTTGAATACAGTAAAATACTTTCTAAAGTGTAAAACCCAAAGTCAGTAAAACCAGAGATGTATTGAAAGCCTGCAGGCTTCTGGTAGCTTTAACAATCTGGCACAAAAAATTTTTGATACTAAAACTGTGGCCCAAATTGGTTTTGGAAGCCTAAGTAAGAAACTGAAAAGACATACAAAAGACAAATCTGGATTATTTATAAAATGCATTCCTGAAAAACAGTAACATTAGTTCAAAAAAATGCAAACCATCCAAATGTCTAAAATAAGGCAGTGGTTAAAGTTTGTTAACATAATGGAATACTGTGCGGTCAGGGAGAATTTTTAATAACTCTAGACTGTTATTAAATGGTAAATGGAAAGAAAAATAAGGTATAAAATTGTACATATTGGGTAATCCTAACTATGTTAACTAAGGCAAAGGCTGTGTTTGGAAACAGACCAGAAACAAGTATATCAAAATGGTTAAAAAAGAAAATAGTCATCACTGAGCCATGGAATGGAATTTTGTGATTTTTTTTCCTTCTTTCTGAATTTCTAAATGTATTTTAAATGCTTTAAATAACAAATTTTTTGCAAATAGGAAGTAATAAACAGAATTTTAATAACTTCTAAAAATGGATATTTTCCTCCAGTGTGCCAGTAATCTAGTTAAATGTTAAGTTCTTTGCCAGGCCTTTATGTAATCAAAATTCTTACACCCAAAGAATGTATTCACCCATGAGAATCTCTAATTATTTGACCACAGAATTTTTAAAAGACGCAATTCTTACAGAAGATTTCTAACAGTCACAAAGCTCACAGAATAGTGTAATGAACCTCCATGTACGTGCTCATCACCCAGCTTCAGCTGTCATCACCATTCTACCATGCATGTTTTGTCTTTGAATAAGTTTCTTAATATTTCTGAGGCTCAATTATATTTTACATCCTAAGTAGTAATTGTGTCCAAGAAATAAGAGAAAGAAACTGAGAGAGTAAATGCTCATATTCCATTTATTTTTCTCCAGCTGTGCTATAAGCAACTTGAAGAAAGTTTCCCTTGAACTTGGTGGAAAATCCCCACTTATAATATTCAGTGACTGTGAACTTGACAAGGCTGTGCGAATGGTAAGAGGAGATCAAGTCCAGTGAAATAGGTGCTACTTCTGAAACACATTTCAGCTTCTTGTTCATCAGGTGCCTTAAAATGAGGTCTGGTTTTATCTGACCATAAACAGAAACCATTCTCTTTATGCTTCAATTTGGGATTGCTCAGGGCACTTAATTTAAAAAATAATGTCATTATAATTAGAGGTGTTTTTAAAACTTGGAGGCCAGCTTTTTACAAACAGATGAAGAGGTTTATAAACATTCATGATTTATATAAACCGATGTAGAGATTCTAAAAGCAAAATTTGGCATGCAAATATTACATTTAAATGTATAGTCTACATTTTCTTATAACACAAAATCTTTTTATCGGTATGTCATCCTTGATAGGTACATCTCTTGTAAAGTACTCATGGATAGAAAAGGGGAAAGGAGAAATAAAATTTCTAAAAATATCAAAACCAAGAATCTCTAAGCATCACTAACTAGACCAAGGGCTTGTGTTTTTTTTCTGATTTCTCTGTATTGCCTGCTATTTTATGATAAGACAATTCTTAGTGTGTGCAATTTTATGACAACCTTGACTTCCCAAATAACAACAGTATTTTGTATTTTGCTGCCAAAGGGCATGGGGGCAGTATTTTTCAACAAAGGAGAAAACTGTATTGCAGCTGGTCGGCTGTTTGTGGAAGAATCCATCCACGATGAATTTGTGACAAGAGTGGTAAGCATCTTCAGATTCGCTCTGTGAGTTGGATAGAAATTGTCTTTACTTTCAAAGTACTTCTGGGATTATTAGTGATGATAGTATATTTTTAAAAAACAACACAATCCTTATTTTTTAGAAGTACTTTGTGACATATTTACAGATTAGATTATGATATCTGGATTTTGCTCCAAAATAATGCAGAAGGGGAGGAAGTAAGTCAGGGAATAAATTGACCATGGCTTGGCAGTTGTTGAAGCTGACTGATGGGTATGTGGAGTTTCATTATATTATTTGGCTACTTTTATATATAATTATAACTTTTCATAATAAAAAGTTATAGGTCTATATTAAAAAACCTGATAAAGTATACTGAAGAGCTATTATTACCTTTATCTTGCTCTGTATTTATAGTATATTAGATCCTTGATATTTATGGGATATATACCCCTAGGTTATTATAAATCCCTAAATTGCCTATGAGAGGTATACCACTAGATTCTTACAAACCCTGAATTTACAGTAAAATGACAGCATATATATTTCCTCCACTAAGATAGATACATACCTACATACCCCCTGATGTTGGACACGATTCCGTAAATATGAGACTAGAAGCATTTATAGAACTATTAAGATGAATTCTGTGGTAAAAATGAACTCTGAACATACTGCAGTGTATCATCATTATGGTTGTAGTAATCACAAATTTGTTTCTAGTTGAAAACCCAGCACCCAGCTTTTCTTTGCCTTCAGAGCCAATTCCCCAATTCCACCCCCAAGAAGCAAAGGCATCTTTCCTCATGAGAGTAGGAAACAAGGAAGCCATACAGAAGGGCAGACGGCAGGCAGTGTCCAGCTCATGAGCACCCCGCAAATTCACGTTTCTGCCTTAGTAAAATACAGGGCACAGCATGACACATCATGGGCTTTCACAACTACAACTTGTTGAAATTTCAAATGCTAAGACCAGAAATGTCACAGATTTGCTGCTATCAGTCCATCAACAATATGTTTTGCACACATAGGAACAGGATTAATTTCTTTATTCAATGGCTATTTTTTGAGCACTTACTGAGGGATTTTAGCCAGACCTAAATTCAAAATTCATGGCCCTGTGGGGTTATGGTAACTCCCATTCTTTCTCCTTATTAGAATTGGTCTTAACAACAAGAAATTCAGAAACAGATTAAGATAACTAAGGAGCCCTAGAGATTGTCATTCTGAGTGAAGTAAGTCAGACAGAAAAGGAGAAATATTGTGTGACTCCCCTTATATTGGAATCTAAAAGGAAATGATACAAAATGAACCTATTTACAAAACAAACAGGCTCACAGATTTGGAGAACAAACTTATGCTTTGGGGCAGGAAGGATGGGGGGACAGGATAGTTAGGGAGTTTGGGATGGACATGTACATACTGCTGTATTTAAAATGGATAACAAGGTCCTGCTGTATAGCACGGAGAACTCTGCTCAATGTTATGTGGCAGCCTGAGTGGGAGGGGAGTTTGGGAAAGAATAGATAGATACTTGTATATGTGTGACTGAGTCTCTTTGCTGTCTACCTGAAACTATCACAGCATTGTTAATTGGCTGGAACTATCACGACATTGTTAATTGGCTATACTCCAAAATAAAAAGTTAAAAAAAAAAGATAACCAAGGAGCATGTGTGAGTGATGAATGTTCCATGTAAAGATGGTTTTTCATCAGAACATTCTAGTATGTCCTCCAGTGTGGCTATACCGTGAGATTTTCACGAGGGCAGTCGGCCACATTTAGGGAGAGGAAAAGACAACAATGTGGCCATTTTAGAAATTACTTTGCCATGAAGAGTATGCTGTATTGACAAAAATTCCAGAACATCAGGTTTGCTATTTTAATGGATTAACATTCAAGATAATTTTAATACAATGCATGTGGCTTGTGTTCTGTTTAAAACTCAGTGGTTAAAAGCTTGGGCTTTCACATCAAGAAAACTCTACAGTATTTAGTGGTCGTGTGCCCTTGGGCTAGTCACTTAGCCCCTCTGATCCTCAGTTTCCTCATATGTAAGATGGAAATAAATATCTACCTCCAATGCTACCATGAAGACTAAGTGAGGACCATCTGGGAAGAGCTCAGTACAACACCCATCACCCAGCAGAAGCTTGGTGAAGGGTATCCATTACTAACAGTCAATTGTGTTTTACAAACTGGGTGATATACAGGTGGAAGAAATTAAAAAGATGAAAATTGGTGATCCACTTGACAGATCTACTGATCATGGGCCCCAAAATCATAAGGCCCATCTGGAAAAGCTTCTGCAGTACTGTGAAGCTGGAGTGAAAGAGGGGGCCACCCTGGTGTACGGAGGAAGACAAGTCCAAAGGCCAGGTATGATCACCTCCAGGGGAGGGATGCTGGGGGCCTGGCTTCTTAAGTTGGAATAATTGGTAACAGGCTTCATTATAGCACCATCTTGCCTCAGAAGTAAACAGTGGCATTTATGTTATGATCAGAAGAAATACGTTCTAGATCCTGCTTGGCCACTTTTAAGCTGTGACACCTTCAACAATAGTTTTGTTGAGCCCTAGTTGTAAAATGCGATGAAATGTGCACATCCTGCTTTACGAGGCTGTGAAAATCAAATAAAATGATGTGACAGGCCCTTAGCTGTGCAGTAAACAAGCGTAATGGATAAGTGTGTTTCAGGAACTGGCGGTTTTCATTCCTGGCAATGTGAGGCTTAATCTTAGCCAGTTTAGCCTGGGAAGGATTCATTCCTGTTGTGTAACTGTTAATGAAGAACTGACTCATTAGAAAAGACCCTGATGCTGGGAAAGGTTAAAGGCAGGAGGAGAAGGGGATGACAGAGGATGAAATGGTTGGATGGCATCACTAACTCGATGGACATGAGTTTGAGCAAGTTCTGTGAGTTGGTGAAGGACAGGGAAGCCTGGTGTGCTGCAGGCCACGGGGTTGCAAAGAGTCGGGCATGACTGAGAGACTGAACTGAACTGAACCCAGTACTTGTTACAGAAGTATGTGAATGACTCCATGTCATGATACCCAAAAGGAGAGAAAAATGAACAAACAACAGGTGTAAAACCTCCTGTCTTACTGTGATAGACTGAGTACCAGCCGTACGACTGGATATGATATGTCTTCTATGGGATCCAGTGTGTAACACACCATCACCGATGAAGTATTCTTGCCAAAAACATTTAACCATGAATCTAACCATGCCTTTATGTCATATTTTCTATTTAAAGAAGCACAGGGGATAGGGAAACAAATCAAATATCATCCCAAAGAAGCAATGACAAATCTGAAATGCCTAAGATATTCTGCCGGACAGCTGAATCAGTTTGTTTAACAAAGTCATGCATGTGTGCTAAGTCACTTCAGTCATGTCCGACTCTTTGCAACCCTATGGATTGTAGCCTACCAGGCTCCTCTGTCCATGGGATTTTTCAGGCAAGAATATCAGAGTGGGTTACGATTTCCTACTCCAGGGGAATCTTCCCACCCCAGGGATCGAACCTGTGTCTCTTGAATCTCTTGCATTAGCAAGCAGATTCTTTCCCACTGTGAATTCACCGGTTTAACAAGTCAGTGCCATGAAAATTAAGGGGTGGGCATAAGGGAGGAAATGTTCCAGATTAAAGCTATCTAACAACCAAATGCAAAGTGTAACTTATTTGAATCCCTGAATCAAACAAATCAACTACAAAGAGATATTTTCTAGAAATCAGAAATTGAATACAAATATCAAATCATTATGTTGTACATCTGAAATTAATGTTATGTGTCAATTATATCTCAATTTAAAAATTAGAAGTTAAATTGAAAAAAACTATGAATAAGGGATTAGCGTTAATTTTGTTAGGTATGATAATGTACATTACAATTTATACTCCAAGTATTCTAGTACAAATCTATGTCTCTGGAATTTGCTTTAAACTATATCAGCAAGGAAAAAATGAATCAAATCTAGCAAAATATATACATAAAGATTTATTTTACTATTCATTATACTATTTTCTCTACTTTTACATATGTTTGAAATTTTTGTAATAAGGACATTAAAAGTATAAGAACCTAGGATTGTTAACACCAAATAGGAAAATGAAAGTCTTCTTGGTTTTACTGACCCAGAAGGGAAGAAATAAAAGTTGTAATGTAATTAAATGAGAGAACTACTAATTGAAAATTACACTATAATTGATGTTATTTTCTTCTGGTTTTCAAATAGGCTTTTTTATGGAACCTACTGTCTTCACAGATGTGGAAGACCACATGTATCTTGCCAAAGAGGAATCCTTTGGGCCTATTATGGTCATTTCTAAATTCCAAAATGGGTATGTTCCTAGGCATAATTTAACTGGGTTGACTAGATACAGGTTTTTTTTTTCCCTACCACTGTGCTATATACAGAGCATACAGTTAAAGAACATACAATTTCTGCTGCTGCTGCTAAGTCACTTCAGTCGTGTCTGACTCTGTGCGACCCCATAGACGGCAGCCCACCAGGCTCCCCTGTCCCTGGGATTCTCCAGGCAAGAACACCATAGCGGGGTGCCATTGCCTTCTCCGATACAATTTCTACCATAATAATAATTGACAAATAATTAGAAGAGAATACTAACTTACAATGTAAGTTGAAATAAATTTTTGCTCCTTAGCTTAAATTAATGGCTGACATCATATGGTATTTGCTAGTTTTAATTTTTGTACAGTTGGCATTTGAAACATCTCTGGAATAAGGCCAGTAACTGAGACTAACAGAAGTGGTTTTTGCATTTACATTTTTAGAGAAGGCATCATCTATGAAATCTGATTTTCCCAAAGAAAGAGTGGAGTGTTTTCTCCACAGGGGATCATGCCCCCAAAAACCTACAACTCAACTCTTTGTAGAAAGCCCACAGTCACCTTATAAACAACCGTAAATGACGTACTGGTTTGTCAGGGTCCCTGAAACTTCCCAAAGTGTTTAGCATATCAAAGAAGTCCATATGGTAACTGAGTTCCTATCATAATATTTAATATAATAGACTCTCTGGTATACTGCACACAGTTCTTTAGAATTATGGCTTTAGTTTTTCTTTAACCAATGAGAAGGTGGTAAAAAACAGAATACCCAGTTCAGAAGGGCTTCTTGGTCTTTGATAGATTGTAAGAGAACTTTGGGGACACTAAATTGTAGTAACATTTTGACATACTGATTGAAAGATGCTCTTTTAACCTCTTTTCCTAATTATAAATTCCCCTATATGATAGTCGTGTTAACCATGCAGATATTAGAAGCCAGGTTTAGAGAATGTAAGCCTACATAAATCACAGATCCTATCCTCAAGGAGGTCACCATCTAATAGGGGAGACAGACAAAGAGACAGGCAGTTAACCCAAGAGGGTGTAGGTGGGAAATGCAGTGGGTGGAGTCTGCACTGACCACCCCTGTGGGCTTGGGTTACTAGCGTAATTCCTCTATTAAGTTTCTCTATTTGTAAAGTTTATCTATTTGTGAAGTTGGGCTAGTTATTAATAGTATCTATGTTTTGGGGTCATTGTTGGTGATGGACAGGGAAGCCTGGCGTGCTGCAGTCCATGGGGTCGCAAAGAGCCAGACACGACTGAGCGACTGAAGATTTAAATGTGTTTGCTGCTGGTGCAGTTGCAATCATTGTTATTATTCTAAAAGTGGACAAGGTGTACTATGAAGCTGTGTGATCTCAGCAGTCCTCAGTGGGCACTGGCATCCAGCCATCTTTCAGCCTTAGTCCAATCTATGAATATCTTCAGTGCGATCAAGTGCAGTGCATCAAGTGTGAGAGTTTTAGCAGAGTCTAGTCCACTCCAAATGAGATTCCACATTTCTCATGAAAGTTGAAAATTGGATAGAGACAAGATTACCTTTGAAAATCCCTAGGGGAGGCACCACATTCAAGCCTTTGTTGTCTCTTCAAAGAATTCAGCACAACTAATTTTTCTTCCAGCTTTGGAACAGAAATCCCATTTCCTTGCCAGATCCCCAGATGAAATCTTGGCTTGCATTTACTGGCCATGTTGTAGAAATTTCATGTTTTTTGTTTTTTTTTTTAACATTAGGATGACACTCATAAAAATGAGATACTGTATGGCAGGCACATGGGAACTGGAACAAGTGGAGACACGAGTGGGTTCATGTCTGCACTGACTTGGCCACGCACACATACTGAGACAGAAGGCAGGGAAGTCACCAGACCCACTGAAGGAATGATTTTACTACCCTTTTATGGGATTAGCCTATTAATTGAGTTCACATTTGATGTTGCCACATCCTAGTATAAAGAAAAATGAAATGTTCTCTTTCTCCTTGGGAACTTCCTGTCTAGTTGGAAGGTGACTGAGTTGGAGGAACGTGGGCTACCCAATTATAGCTGACTTTCACTGAGCATTTCCTTTGTTCCAGACACTATTGGCTCATTTAATCCTTATGACAACAGACAGGAGGTGCTATTATTACTATTTTCATTTTTTCACAAGAATACAGAAAAGCTGGGGGAGATGGGGTCATTTGCCCAAAGGTCACCCAGGCAGTCTGGCTGCTGAGCCTTCTCACTGGGCCACTCCACTCTACCGCCTAAGCAGTAGCACTGATGGGATCTGAGAAGGCTTCAGGGTGAGGCATGGAATGAGCCCTTGAACTGTGCATGTAAAATCTGAATAGATGGAGGGACTGAGAGGGTGCTCTGAGAATATATAATATCTATATATGGAACTGAGGGGAAAGACAAATGGGGTAGTCATGAAGGAAAACCAATGAAGACGATTAAAAAGATGACTTCAGCTCAGATTTTAAAGGGTGTCACATGATATATGTGAAAAAATACAATACTAGGGTTGTAATATCTCATTGGGCGTTTCTTTTGGTGTAAGCCTGGAATATTTCATTTATAAAAATGTAAGCACACTGGCAGTAACGTTTTCCTGTTTCTAACACAGAGGGGAAAAATATTAGAACATAAAATGAAAGTGTTTTGCTTTTACGTTTAATGAGGTTTTATGTCTTCCTATAAACATCTTATAGGGACGTCGATGGAGTGTTGCAGCGAGCAAATAATACAGAATACGGCTTGGCCTCAGGAGTTTTTACAAGAGACATAAATAAAGCCATGTATGTGAGTGAAAAACTAGAAGCAGGAACTGTTTTTATTAACACCTACAACAAGACGGATGTGGCTGCTCCTTTCGGTGGATTTAAGCAGTCTGGGTTTGGAAAAGACTTAGGTATGAATATGCCTTACCTTTCTACTGCACATCATAAAAAGCCCGCTTCGTGCTTTGTCCAACACTTGTATATTGCTTTAAAGGGCATTTCCCACGTGGTAGTTGATCTGGGGTTTCAAGGGCATTGATTTTTCTTTCAATGTTAAACATTTTTTAAAAACTTTTTATTTTATTTGGAGTATGCTGATTAACAATATTGATAATTTCACGTGGACGGCAAAGGGACTCAGCCACACATATCCACATATCCATTCTCCCCAAACTCCCCTCCCATCCCAGGCTGCCACATATCAATGGTTAAACATTTTATTGAACATAACATACATATAGAAAAGAACACAAATTGTATGGAAAAAGGCTTCCTTTTAAAAAAGAAGATTCCTATCGAAAAGAAAACACTGACAATTTAGCTAAAATATGTTTGGTTGTTTCTTTTAACCTGACATTCAGCATGAACTTGGTTTAGGTGTCATGGGACCAAGTGGAACCAAGAAAGGAAAATGGGTAGAAGGCAACAACCAGCTAGCTCCAAGAATGTATGCTGTCTCTGAACCACTTGGCAGTCTTTCAGAGTCAACATTGAAACTGGCAGAGTTTTCTGGGCCTCTGGGAGCTCAGATGTAGAGTTTGCAGAAAGCCCCAAAACGTAATTTACAGTGGGCAGCAACATTATCACATTTCCAGTAATAGCTTATTTTGAAAACTAAATACATACCAGGCCTATAAGAGCATATGAGCAGCCCTCACAATAGCCACGGGAGCATTGCTATCCAGTTGCTAAATTGTGTCCAACTCCTTTCGACCCCATGGACTGTAGCATGCCAGGCTCCTTTGCCCATGGGATTTCCCAGGCAAGGATACTGGAGTGGGTTGCCATTTTGTTCTCCAAGGGATCTTTCTGATCAAGGGATCGAACCCGAATCTCCTGCATTGGCAGGCGGATTCTTTACCACTGAGCCACCAGGGAAGTCCCAGCCATGGGAACCCAGATGCTATTATTATCTTTATTTTACAGATGAGGAAAATGGCCCTTAGAGAGACTGGGTAACTTGCCCAAAGTCAGCCAGCCAGCCATGGACAAAAAGACTGCAAAGCGAGGTCTTCCAGCTGTGTAGCCCATGTCCTCACCCCTCACAGTCTGGCATGTTGTTTCAAAAGTTGAAATGTTTGTGATTTACCAAAATTACAGTATGCTTGTTAATTTGGGGTATTTTTACATCTTCTCTTTCCTGATGACATTTGACAATTTATTTGCAACAATAAGAGTGACTCCCGTTTTAAATTCCATTGAGTTGAAGTTTAATTCTTTTTTTTCTTTTCATGTCTTCAATCTGGCTTTCATCCCTGGATCTAAACTACAGGGGGAGATTTTCTTAGGGAAATTATTATCAGGAAGCAATAGTGTTAGCATTATCAGGAAGGCAATAGTGTTCCATTTGTCTTTGGATAGAGAATGATCGATTTGTCTGTTTTATTATAACACAGTAAACTTTGTCTTAACAGTTTCTTCCTCTCTGAATTTGAAACTCCCTCAGCTCAATGGTTCCCAGCTGCACACTGGATTAGAATCACCTGGGAGCTTTAAAAAAAAAAAAATGCAAAGATGCTGATTTAACTGGTCTGAGGTGTGACCTGGGATCAGGAATTTTAAAAGCTCCCTAAGGTGATTCTAATTTAACAGTAAGAACACTGAGTTTAAACTTAACTCCAGAATCATATACTCATTAGTTTCACTCATGGTATTCATGCCCCTTAACTGCTGTAGAATCGATGATTGCGGAAGCTCAAAACAGGAACGGCACAGAAACAAAATGGCAGACCTATTTTTTGCCTGGATATGCCTTCTGTGGATTTCCCAGGTGCCTCAGTGGGTAAAGAAACCGCCTACAATGCAGGAGACACAAGTGGCCCAGGTTCAATCCCTGGGTCAGGAAGATCCCCTGGAGGAGGGCAAGGCAACCCACTCCAGTATTCTTGCCTGGAGAATCCCATGGACAGAGGAGCCTGGAGGGCTTCAGTCCATAGGGTTGCTAGGAGTCAGACACGACTATAGTAACTACATGCACGCATGCATGCCTTCTGTGTCTTTAACATACTATGTAAGTCAGGAAAAATACATTTCTCTTTTCTCTAACAAAATTAAACAAAATGATCTCAAACTTCACTCTATTCTGCATTTATTGTAATTGGATTTAATGCATTTAACTGCATTTAATATAATTACATTTAATGTAATTGGAAGGACAGTATCCTGATCACTTTTGTTCAGCTTAAATGGCGAGGAAGAGAGATGAAGATTTATCATCAAGCCAGGACATAAAGAAGGGTTTTGGGTAGAGGTTGATAAGTCAACAGTGTGGTCCTTAGAAGGCCTGGTAGCTGGTCTAAACCCTTATCCTCAAAGTGTAGACCATGAGCATCAGCATTTGGGGAATGGTTAGAAGCATATAGGGATTCCTTGGTGGCTCAGACGGCAATGAATCTGCCTGCAATGCAGGAGATGCAGGTTTTATTCCTGGGCTGAGAAGATCCCCTGGAGGATGGCATGGCAACCCACTCCAGTAGTCTTGCCTGGAGAATCCCCAGGGACAGAGGAGCCTGGTGGGCTATGGTTCATGGGGTTGGAGAGTCAGACACGACTGAGCAACTTTCACTTATAACCTTGGGGCCTCTGCTGGATTTAATCCAATCAGACTCTACAGTGTCATAAGATCAGGTGATTCACATGAAATCGAATGTTTGAGAAGCACTGTCTCAGCCCCACTCTCTTGCTCAGTGAGATACACTACACCTGGCGCCATCACGTCCACCTGTGAACACAGTCCATCAACTGCTTTTCTCTTTCCTAGGTGAGGAAGCTCTAAACGAATACCTCAAAACCAAGACTGTGACGTTGGAGTACTAGAGCAGTGCCATCCTCAGGAACTCCTCGCGGGCCCACCACTCTTCAGCTCTCCCAGTGAAGAAGCCTGGCTGTGCCGAGGACAGAGGTGCCAGCCGCCAGCCGAAAAACATGCACAGGGACCATGAGGAGGGTGGGGCCACATGTCTAAGCATTTACACCTGTGCCTGAGTGTTTTCTAATACCCCTTTTATACCTTCAAATGATGTTGGGTTTTGACTATGTTGTATACCACACGTATTTCTAAAATATTGAGCTGCTTTTTTTCCCCCACCAAGACTAATCCTAATCAAGGTTGTTCGTTTTGCAAACATCAATATGATGCAGTTATAGTACAGAAAGTTGGGAACCCTTGTATAATAGGTAAGGTTTTAACCTATGAACCAGGCATGTGGGGGTTATTAAAAAGATTTTCTGTAATCTTTTAAATATATTTTTTAATTGGAGGATAATTGCTGTACAATATAGTATTGGTTTCTGCCACAGAACAAGGCAAATCAGCCATAATTATACGTGTATCACCTCCCTCTTGAGCCTCCCTCCCTTTCCCTCATCCCACCCATCTGGGTCATCAGAGGGCACAAGCTGGGCTTCCGTGCTATATACCAGCTTCTCACCAGCTGTCTGTTTCACACATGGTAGCACATACATGTCAATACCACCTTCTCCATTTGCCGCAATCTTTCTTCCCCTATTATTTTGCTCTCAAGAAACAGTATATCCCCCAAGGAAAGCGAAGGAAGTTTTTTTATTTTCTTTCGGAAATAAGATACATCATTATGCCCTTGATGTTCTATTTTTCAACCCACTGTGATAAGTGACCAGCTCATAAACAGTTCTTGAGTACCTACTAAGTACGAGGTGCTATATTATGTCCTGAGGAGTACACAAAGTTTAATGACATGATTTTTGACTTCAAATAGTTGAAATTCTTGTCAACAGCTTTTAAAGTGAATTTTACAGTATGATATATTATTAAGTAAGTAGTTTTTGGAGGCTGATCTTGGTTCATATCATACCATCTTACTGTCTATGTGACTTGGGGAAACTGATACAATTTCTCCAAGCCTCAGTTTCCTTGTATGTAAAATGGGGACAGTAATGCCTCCCTCAGGAACCTTATGATGAGGTGAGGATTCAATGCAATAATCTTAGTAAAGCACCTTGCACTGGGCTTTGTTCATGGTAAATACTCAATAAAGGGCAGATTGGTTACCTAATATATCAATATAAAGCTGAGAGGTGGAATCTATAAAATAGGGATAAAGTTCCTATCTCATTAGGTGTCGTAAGGATTCAATGGGATTATACACATAATGCACTCAACAAGGTGTCTAGATCATTCTCTGTGCTCAAGAAAGAGGAATTATTACAACTCATGAAGCACTTCATAATTGCCTGATGCAGACAAAAACAGGTGGGTAAGTAGTCCAGGTGTGACTAGCAGAAGGTGAGATCCTGACTTGAAGAGTCTCTAGAAGTTTGTCAGAGCAATTAATTTCCATTAATTCTCTTTTTAAAGTAAAATTTCAGTAAACATTCCTATCTCTCTGGCTTTGAAGAAGCCCTTAGGGATTACTTAACTACTTTGGAACTCAGCAGTTTAACCAAGAAGAGTGCAGGGAATTGTTAATCAATAAACAACAATAACAAAATCAGGGGCAGAAAACTTTCAAAAGGAAGAATATTAGGTATGATCCTGGCATGATCAATAGAGCAAATTTTGCCTGTAAGCTGGCACAGGTAAAATTCTAAATTTGGACCCAACAGGGTCCAAATTGATAGTTCATATTTGAATAAAATGACAAAGTTCTTATTATAAAGGAACCACATTTTAAATGCAGTTTTTTTACTGATTTCATGTGATTTAAAATATCACTTTATTTTATACAACTGAATATTTTACTGATAGATGAAATGGCAAACAAAAACATGCCCATTTCTTTTAGACTGACTTTTACCTTCTAATATTAATCTCAGTAGCAGTGCTTTTAATCTTTTGGGGGGGGAGTCATAAACCTCTTTTGAGAATCTGATAAAAGCTATGGATCCCCCTGTCCAAACTCACACCTGCACACCTAATTCTGCAAATATCTTCAAGAAATTCACAGACCTCCTAAAACCCATGCTTGAGCTCTAGATTAAGAACTCATTTTTCCATAGTGAGTTTTGAAGTTCTTAGTGGCTTGAGTTTTTATATCCGATTGCTGACCAGAGTCAAAGGCTACATGGGATTTATAAAATGACAGGTGAATTTGAATGAGAATATAATGATACACAGCCTGCTAGGTAATTTAATTAACATACAGAGTAATTTATCACCATTTCTTCACATCGCTGATTATTTTGCCAAAGGATAAAGCTGTGATTCGTTCCCTTAACTGGGGAGTTGAGGAGGTGTAGACACTTTTAAACGTTCTATTTTCCTTCCATTTCCCAGTGTTGCCCTTTTGTTCAAACACCCTTCCTGGCCTTTCCTGTGCCCAACTTGGTTTTAAGTATCTCTCCTCTATACTTTGTCTGGAACACAGTTCTTACCATGTGGTGCTGGAATGATTGGTCTTCCTAATTAGATATGAGACCCCTTCCCCACTCCCAGGATTGGCATCTGTCAATAATAACAGCTATCACTTATGTAGGGGCTGCTGTATGCTAGTCACTATGCTAAGCCAACTTACTTAAACTTCACATCTGAAAAGATGAATAAATCGAGGCGCTCTTTTTACTGGCTCCACCCCACCAAGAGGTTATTGCGTTTCCTGACTAGCCTTCCTGATCCCTCCCTGTGTGGTTCAAACCCTAAGTCAGAAATGTGTCACTCCTCTGCACAAAACCTCCTAATGGCCCCCATTTCGCTTACAATAAAGTCTACCACTTACCATGCCTGCAAAGTCCTATCAACTTTGTTCCTGGCTACCTCTAACCTCATCTCCTACCATCTACCCTCTCATTCTGTTTAGCCACCCTGGCTGCCTTGATGTTCCTCAAACTGATCAAGCACACTCCTAACTCCTAAGTGCAGGGCCTTTGCACTTACTGCTCCTTCTTCCCAGCAGCGTGCTGGTAAATATTTAACAAGTGGCTCTCTGGGGAAAAAAATCAAAAACAAAATTCTGACTTGTAGCATTTTCTGATTTCTGTGTATAAATGCTCTCATACTGGCTGCTTTCAAGGTACAAACTTCACTGAACACAGAATTGGGAAGAGATACGTGTGATTAGAACAAGTGTGGGCTACAGCCAGTACACCACTGCTTCTTTTTGAAACTTGTCCCACACACCACCTCCCAACAGGCTGCCTCATCTCCAGGTCTCTGCTCAAACACCATCTCAGTGGAGGTCCATTCGCTGATCACTCTTCCTAAAATAGCACATGAGATTCCCACATCCACACCTCATTTGTCCTCTCATTTTGTCATTTGCCTTCTCCTGCATTGTTTTTGCAGCACTTATCACCACATGGTTATTAACCATCCAGCTCTTCCCATTAGAACTGAAGCTTTGTGAACAGGGGCTTTTGTTCAATGCTGTATCTCCAGTGTCTAACACATAGGAGGAGTTCAATAAATATTTGTTTTCAAATGAAGGAGGTTAAGTAACCAGCCCAGATCAAACAGCTATTCAGTGGCAGAGCAGGTACTCAAGCAATGAAGCTGAAAGTCTTTTAACCAAGCTAAGATCCCGTTGTTGCCCATAACCAAATCAGACCCTGGATAATGAAGAGTAGGCATGTGTTAAATATTTGTCAAACTCAAAGCTAAACTGAGTGTAACATGAACTGTGAGAGCTTTTGTGGAAACATCAAGAGACAGGGCAAGAAAAAAAAAAAAAGAGACAGGGCAAGGAAACAAATTGGTTTCCCTATACCTGCCTTTTTAAGAAAACAGAAGCTCTCAAGGGAACCTGGTCTAGAAGTAGGTTATCAGACATGAACATGATTGAAAGGATGAATTATTATGATTATTACTATCATGCAAATAATACCTAAGTGGACTTTTAATGATTAAGTCACACCTTATTTTGTAAAAATAATAAAATGAGAAGGTAAGATTCAACCACTCTCCACAAATAACCAGATGATATCTGAAATTGTTCCAGATTTTTTTCTATGAATATACTTTTTTTTAGAACTAATATATACTGTACATAACTTTATCTGCTTTTTTCAATTAAAAATACGTAACCATCTTTCTATGTCAATAAATACCTCTACATATGTTCACTGGCTTTAATTCAACTTGTTCTCTTATTGTTGGACATTTATATTTGCTTTTTGACTGTTTTAAACACTGCAATCAATCTTTTTTTTTCCCAAAAAATATTTATTTGGCTGCACTGGGTCTTAGTTGACCCGACACGCAGGATGTTTTGTCTCAGCACGCGGACTCTCTAGTTGCAGTGTGTGGGCTCAGTAGGTGCAGCACACGGGCTTAGTTGCTCCGAGGCATGTGGAATCTTAGTCCCCTGACCAGGGACTGAACCCCAGTCCCCTGTACTGCAAGGCAGATTCTTAACCACTGGACACCAGGGAGGTCCCCGCAATCAATCTTATATAGAAGTTTGTGAACAAAACTGTATTTGCTTAATTAGAATAAATTCCTAGAGGTGTAATCTCTGATTAAAAGGATATAGCAATCTTGCCAACAGTTTCTCCACATTTTTGCCACCACTGTATTTTTCTTATAGCATAACACCTCACACTTACCAAACACTGTTCTAAGCACGTGATAGGTATTAAGTCATTCATTTCTTATTAATACTAAAACCACATAAGGGAGATACTATTATTCCCATCTTACAAATGGAAAAACTAATGTAAGTGGCTGGGCTGGGATTGATCCTGCTTCAGAGCCTACGCTTGTGGCTTTGTGACTGGCACAAAGACCCATAACGGCAGTGTGGGGCTGACTGAATTGAAAATGTGGCTCCACCACGTAAGTTGCATGGGGTCTTAGTTGCAGAATGTGCAATCTAATTCCTGGACCAGGGATTGAACCCGGGCGCCCTGCACTGGAAGGACAGTCAGCCATTGGACCACCAGGGAAGTCTCTCCACCACTTACCTATTGGGAGGCTTTAAAATTTTTGCTTAGTGTCTCCCTGCCACTTTTTTCTTTAAATCTGTGAAGTAGCTATAAGAGTATCTCATAAGGTAGTGGCCTTTTTTTTTTTTTTTAAATAAAAAAGAACTTCACTGTCACAAAACTAGAAATCCAGTGATAGCTTTGTCAAGTTATTTGATGCAGTAATTCAGTGATGTTCCTTGCTTCTCTGTGCTCTCCTTGGCATGCTTACTGTGGCTCCAGGTATGCCCACTAGGTCAGAGTGGCAAGAGCCATATCCAACCACAAGATATCCACGGTTCCAAAGAAGGAGCCATTTTTTCATGTGCCTTCTTCGGAATAAGAAATCCTTTTCTTTCCAGAAAGTTTACTAACAAGACTTGGCTTGTGCCGCTTTCTGAAGGTTGTCACATACCCATCGCCCAAACCAATCACTGCCAGGATTTTCCATGAACAAATGGTGGAGAAAGTGAAAGTGTCACTCACTCAGTCGTATCCAACTCTTTGTGACCCCATGGACGGTAGCCTGCCAGGTTCCTCTGCCCATGGAATTCTCCAGGCAAGAATACTGGCGTGGGTTGCCATTCCTTTCTCCAGGGGATCTTTCCGACCCAGGGATCGAACCCGGGTCTCCTGCACTGCAGACAGATTCTTTATTGTCTGAGCCACCAGGGAAGCCCATACGGTGGGGAGTCACCCACAAAGATGCCAACATTAAACTCTGGGGAAAAGTCTACTAATCAGTTAGACAAAAGACAGTAGTAAACCTGTCTTTCTTCAGGACTGGTGACCACTGATGTTTAAGATGTATTACTTTATTGGCGTCAAGAGGAAAAAAAAAGTTTTTTTTCATGAACATTTACTGTACATTCCAAGTGAAAGGCACCATGCCAGGCACTGAGGGAAATACAAGTGAAAGGCTCAATCTCTTCGTCTTTTCTGCCACAGCTGTGGACTCAGGCACAGGAATACAAGCTACTTGGCAAGGCAGTGTTTTTTTTTTTTCAATAAATACCACATTTGATGCACAAAGTATTATGAGGATAGAGGAGATTCATTAAGAATATTTTTGCTTCCAAGACCATTAAACCTAATTACCCAGTTTAAGACTGTCAAAGAGCCATAAAAAGATAACACACAAGGCTAAAGAGAACATTTGAGCAGCCTTAGCAGGAACAAGACTGTTCAAATGGCAGCCGTCACCTTACACCTAAGAATCAGGCAGAGAATGCACAGGGTCAGACCAACCAAAGCATGACGGTGACTCAGTTTCCAAGAGACTGTAGAGCAAGCTGCGTACAAACAAAACAGCTTTTTCATTAAGGTATAACATACATAAAGTACACAGATGTTAAATGTGTAACTCGATAAATTTTTCTATGTGTGAGAGTGGTGGTAACGCACAAAACACTCAGAATAGTGGCAGGCACACAAAAAGGTTAAGTACTAGTTAAGTACTAGCTGTTGTTTCACCTGCCACTTCAACAGGTAAAAAAGTATAACCTTGGTTTTATTTGCATTTCTTTGAAAAATGGGACTGAGCATTTTTTTCCCTGTGAATTATCTGCTCACATCTCACTAACTCAGAGTATTACTTTTTTTTTTTTTTTTTACTAATTTGTAAGAGCCCATTTTATACTAATAACTCTCATTCTTTGCCTTTTATTGCAAATATTTTTCCCAATTTGTCCCTTGACTTTAGTACATGGTATGAGCCTAGATTCTAACTTTGTTTAAAAACAGCCATCCCTGACACTGTGTATTAAACAATGGATCCAATTTACACTTAACTATTGGAAGGAAAGTTATGACCAACCTAGACAGCATATTCAAAAGCAGAGACATTACTTTGCCAACAAAGGTCCCGTCTAGTCAAGGCTATGGTTTTTCCGGTGGTCATGTATGGATGTTGAGAGTTGGACGGTGAAGAAAACTGAACACTGAAGAATTGATGCTTTTGAACTGTGGTGTTGGAGAAGACTCTTGAGAGTCCCTTGGAATTCAAGAAGATCCAACCAGTCCATCCTAAAGGAAAACACTCCTGGGTGTTCATTGGAAGGACTGATGTTGAAGCTGAAACTCCAGTACTTTGGCCACCTGATGCGAAGAGTTGACTCATTGGAAAAGACTCTGATGCTGGGAGGGATTGGGGGCAGGAGGAGAAGGGTGATGAAAGAGGATGAGATGACTGGATGGCATCACCGACTCGATGGACATGGGTCTGGGTGAACTCTGGGATTTGGTGATGGACAGGGAGGCCTGGCGAGCTGCGATTCATGGGGTTGCAAGGAGTCGGACACGACTGAGCGACTGAACTGAACTGAAAAGGACAACCCTATCACATATTAGATTTCTTTTTTTCCTCCAATGTCATAAGAATGTCCAGAGAACTGAATTTAGGTGACTTCTTTAACTGTATAGAACACTTAGTTGTATTATATGAGATAGCCAAAGAAGGGGAGAAATATTAAAATTCTACGTACTAGTATGTAATTCTACACTGAATAGTCTCTTTCACTGACCAGTCTACTACTTAGGTATGCATTTCTGGTGAACTTACACCTTCATATCCCCATGGATACCATGGCTTAAAATGCCCTGTACATCCCCATATACCTGTTGATTCATTTATCTACATCATTCAGTGCCTACTGTATACCATGCACCATGCTAAGGAGTGAACCAGACAAATGCAATTCTTCCCACAATGTGGCATAAATATTAGCTGGTAGAAGACATTATTTAAATATTTGTTAATTTATTTAAATACATATTTACACCAATAATTCATCACAGCTGTGTTTGGTGCTACCAGGTACAACATGGTATCTTTTCTAGCTGAGAAATCTGGTTTCCAGATCTGTTCACTCTGCATACTTTTAAGGCACAGCCTGGGTTCCAATTTCCAATGGGAAATACCAGAAAGAACCTTGAGAATAATCTTCAGAGTATTCACAAGGATAAGGTGAGGAGTAAGAAAAAAAACAGTTAAAAAAAAAAACCCTAAAACATTAGGGAACAAAGTCCCATCAGCTCAATGCACTTGGAGACACTCCTCTAAATTCTCTAGTTTACATCCTGAGCAAAGCCAGTTCCATGGCAAATAAGAACCCAAACAAGTTTAATAAGGTCAAGAATAAGGCAGAAAGGAGACCCCAAAGTAGGATCATTTTGTCTTTTGAAAGGGAAAACCAATTACTATCTTTTTATGTACTGTGCCCTATTTTTCTTGGGGTGTCCCTATTCTCTACAATGAACAGATTTCAAAACTGGGCAACTGTGAGGAATAATTTTAATAGTTGAAACAAACAAAAACATTGCTTTATGAGAAAAAGAAAAAACAAAACCAAAAAAGTAAATTCTACATACATTCAGAGAACTGAACTTAGATGACTTCTTTAATTTTATAGCACACCTGGTTGTATTATATGAGACAGCCATGGCAAGGGAGAAATATAAAAATTCTACATATTAGTATGTAATAAGGGGCTACAGAGTCATCGACAGTGATTAAACCAATTTAATCCAGTTTAAACCAGTGATTAAACCAGAACACCAGTTTTCCCGCTCAAATTGGAAAGGAATTTTTTTTTTTTTAATGAAAGTAGATATGTCTGAGGGTGGCTAAATGTAAGTAATTATTTTCTTTGTAAAAAACTTCTTTAACCCCAACTTCATTGACCCCATTTTGATGGTAATAAATAAGTCTGACTTTATAAAAACTTAAAAAATAAAAACCAACCTAGGTTGTTTTATCCAAGTGGACAATTTAAAGTAAAAACAAACAGGTGATATGTATTTTTACCTTAAAATAAGTTTGAGATTTCTGAAGTCTATTCTATGAAGAAGGATGCCAACAATCTCACTCATTACCATACATAAAATTAAGCTTTCTAAACGCAATCTCTTTAGCATGAAAACAAATACAGTGTGCTCTTAGAGGATCCCCAAATGCTATCCCTTCCAGCTCTTTAAAAGCCAGCTTCTGTTTCTCCAAGAAACAAAGTATATTCAATATTGCAAAAAAGCACCATAGGTATCTGAAATGCAAAACAACTAGTGAGTCACACTCTTTTCCATAGAACTGAAGTCAAGTGAAATGAAGTCGCTCAGTCATGTCCGACTCATTGCGACCCCGTGGACTAGCCTACCAGGCTCCTCCGTCCATGGGATTCTCCAGGCAAGAATACTGGAGTGGGTTGCCATTTAATTAGCAGGCATCTATCACCTGTTTCTTAGATCACTTATTTCCCTGTTTTTCTTTGTTTTCACTAGCAAGACTGTCCAGAACCTCTATCTTGCCTTTTCCATCTTCTGAATGAGGAAGCTTAATATTATCTATGGTGACTTCACCTTCCGAAGAGGTGCTGTCGTCTTCATCCTCAGATTCTGAACTTTCCTCTGAACTGTCTTGTGAATTCTCTTCCGAACTGTCCTCTTCTTTCGAATGAGACTGATTCATCTCAAACAAGGCCACGTCCTGAAAGAAAAAAAATTACACACCATGTGGGAGATTTATTTTGGGGCAGTTCCCTAAAAAGTTATAAAAACAACTTTGGGAATGACCAACACTTAGCACAAATACTGAAGCACAGAAGACAGGAAATGTTTTTAATACAATACTATTATTCTTTCCAGAGATGGCAATGGCACCCCACTCCAGTACTCTTGCCTGGAAAATCCCATGGATGGAGGAGCCTGGTAGGCTGCAGTCCATGGGGTTGCTGAGAGTCGGACACGACTGAGCGACTTCACTTTCACTTTTCACCTTCATGCACTGGAGAAGGAAATGGCAACCCACTCCAGTGTTCTTGCCTGGAGAATCCCAGGGAAGGGGGAGCCTGGTGGGCTGCCAGACGTCTATGGGGTCGCACAGAGTTGGACACGACTGAAGCGACTTAGCAGCAGCAGCAGCAGCATTATTCTTTCAGTTGCCAGAGTCTGGCCTAAGGATTTACTTTTATTACAAGTCTAAAATGTTCCTCACAGCTGAATTCTATGTAGCTGAATCTACCCAACAAAACTCACTCAACAAATATTAACAAATACCAACATTAACCGGGCACCACATTAGAATCTCAACAACAACAACAACAAAATCCTTGCCTTGGTGGAACTTATGTTTTTGAGCAGGAGGTGGCAAACCATGGCCTGCAGGGCAAACCCAGCCCCCTGCCTGTTTTCATGCAGCTCATGAACTAAGAATGCTTTTACATTTTGAGTGGTAGGAAAAAAACAAAACAACAAAAGAATAGTATTTCATGAAATGCAAAAATTGTATGAAATTCAAATTTTGGATTCCATAAAAAGTATATAAAACGTGCCTACTCATTACGTATCATCTACAGCTGTCTTTGGGGCTTCACAGGTGGCGCTGGTGGTAAAGAACCTGCCTGCCAATGCAGGTGGACATAAGAGATGTGGGTTCAATTCCTCGGTCGGGAAGATCCCCTGGAGGAGGGCATGGCAACCCACTTTAGTATTCTTGCCTGGAGAATCCCATGGACAGAGGAGCCTGGCAGGCTATAGTCCATGGGGTCGCAAAGAGTTGGACACAACTGAAGCGACTTACCGAGCGCGCACACACACACACAGCTGTATTCACATGGAAATGGCAGAAATAGACAGTCATACCGGAGACAGCATGGTCCACAAAGCCTAACGTTATTTACTATCTGGCCCCCTACAAATAATGGCTGCTGACCTCTGTTTTAGTTAAGAAACAGGTTTTCCGGTGGTCCAGTGGGCCCACGCTCCCAATGCAGAGGGCCCAAATTTGATCCCTGGTTGGGGAACTAAATCCCACGTGCTGTAACTAAAAGCCTAAGAGCTGGTACAGCCAAATAAATAAATGTATTTTTTTAAAGGCAATAAACAATTACTCAGAAAGCACAGTGTAGGGCAGTGAAAAGTTAAAGAAGAAAAAAAGAAGAAAGAAAACCATTGAGGTGACAAATGATGAAAGATGGAGGAATTTGGGGATGGGATTTTACAAAGAGGGAAAAGGCCCAGAGCCAAGGAGACGGAGGCTGGAGTACAATCAGTGAGGGTCCTTGGTGGGAGAGAAGGTCAATGGAGAGATGGAGGCAGGATCACACTGGCCCATGAAGGACTCTGAATTAATTAGAAATGTGATGGGAAGCCCCCTGGTTCCCAAACTGGGAGCCACATACAATGTGTCAAGAACAAGCTTTGGGGGGAAAAATGTGGAAGCAGAAAGCCTGGCTGGGAACTTCCTGGGATAATCCAGAGGAGAGACTGTCATCACCTAGAGTGAGGGTCCTGGGTGCCGAGCAGGAGTGGCTTGATTCGAGATGTACTCTAGATGCAGAGCTGCCATATCTGCTGATGGATCAGGTATATGATTATTAAAAATGGTGTCAGATCTGTCCAGACATGAGTGTTATAAAGGGGATTTCAGTGCAGAAATAAGAGGAGCCCAAAGTGAGAGACTGGAGAAGGCAATGGCACTCCACTCCAGTACTCTTGCCTGGCAAATCCCATGGATGGAAGAGCCTGGCAGGCTGCAGTCCATGGGTCACTAGGAGTCGGACACGACTGAGCGACTTCACTTTCACTTTTCACTTTCATGCGTTGGAGAAGGAAATGGCAACCCACTCCAGTGTTCTTGCCTGGAGAATCCCAGGGACAGGGGAGCCTGGCAGGCTGCCGTCTATGGGGTCACAAAGAGTGGGACACAACTGAAGCGACTTAGCAGCAGCAGCAGCAAAGTGAAAGACAATTTCACACCTGAGTTATATAAGCAGTTTTTCTGTTATACACATTGTTTATTTTTGCATTCTCAATGAATCAGACTCTGATTACTTCTTTTGGGCCTTGAATGGGAAAATTTTTAAAAACTCAGGACACTTAGTATATAAATGCTTCTAGATAACACATGTGTTATTGGAGTGGAAAAAGCCTTTCTATGATTCTGAACGACTAAATTCCTAGACTTCACCCAGGGAAGCTTGCTGACTTATGAGGTTATTAGGATTAAATAACTCGGTCATTTAATCATCAAATGACTGAGCACCTGTGCAGTACTGGAAACATGAGCTGACTTTGCAAAAAGGAAAATAACACTTGGAATTAAAATTTAAAAGTTCTCTTTCTTTTTCAGGTGATGAAACATATTGTTTATTTTATACTATGAAATGAAAACAAGGCATAGTTACCATTTGAATAACTTGTCCAACAGTCTCATCAGTATTTTCAATATTGAAATGACCAGGTGGTGCAGCTGCCATTTCTTTTCTTAGCTTTTCGTTTGCCTGAGCCATCTGTGGGAGAAAGGTCCGTACTTGGTCCAATACTAAGGAGCGAAAATATCATTTATCAATATTTATGTTAGTCTTTGGCCAAACTTTTAAAATTCAGAATTTCTATATAAACACTTCTCAATCTGACAGGAATAATAACAACAGTTCAATAAAAAAGCATTCAAATTCCTTCTATTTTAAAACTTCTCATTCTCTTCTGAATTCTTAAATGGTGGGCTCAGACAGTAAGTAAAGAATCTGCCTGCAATGCAGGAGACCCGGGTTCGATCCCTGGGTCAGGAAGATCTCCTGGAGAAGGGAATGGTTATCCATGCCAGTATTCTTGTCTGGGGAATTCCTCTGTCCATGAAAAACAGTATGACTGTACAATTCAGCAATTATTTCTCAATGTTTTCTGGTTTTCATATATGCCCAGAACTGAAAATTCCTAGAAGAATGGCATTCAACAGACAGTAAACTGATTAAGTAGGCAGTTGGACTTAATAGTTAAATGCATGAGACTCCAAGGCTTTGGGGTCAGACTGCTGAGGCTCTTCAGAGAACCCCAGTTCCACGTCTTACTACCTGAGTTACCTGGGCAGGTTAATGAAGCAATGGATGTTGATGAGGCCCACATCTGTTTCCCTTTCTTCTGATAATGATGACTTTCTTAAGCTCTGTCACTCTTAGTCACTCCTGTTCCTACCCAGTTCATGCCTATGTATTCCACAACCTTGGCCACTGGGATTCGGTCTCATGACACCGTGATCTGGCAAGCCAATTAGAGATCACCCTGGGACTCTGTTTTGGACTGTTGAGAAAGATGTCCATTCTTCCAGAGTCAATGACTAGGTGAGTTGCTGAATGTAAACCTAGAGCTGCTGATAAACTGGCCCACCTACCACCCATCATCAGGGAAGAGCTGGTTCTAGATAAAGTCAACACCTACAAAAGTAGAACTAAGAGATATAGAGTGGCAGATCCCAGGTGACGCTGAGCACCTGGATGATGCAGATGTACCTGAAATCACTGGGGGTATTTTTCCCCAAAAAATGAGCCAACATCAGTTGGCTAAAGGCAACTGGATCTGGGTTTCATTCATGTGCAACCACAGGAATCTAATACATTTAATTTAACCAATCAAAATCTCAGTTTACTCATCTGTGAGTGCTAAGCACAGGGGAGACAAAGAACAGGGATATGTCATTTATTGAGTTAGCTCTCAAGAGAGGCCCAGGATATAACCATGCACATCATGAGCTCTCAGAACTTAAGTCACTGACACAGCCATGTAACAGTGGACTAAAATGTTCAGAGCATGGAAGAAGAAAATGGAGGTGAGGATCAAGAAATGGCCTTGAATTGTGAAACAGGACTGCTAGGATTCCAGATGGTATACCCAACTTGGAAAAGAATTTGGCAATCTTTTCTCTATTAAAAAATACACTCTGGGGACTTCCCTTGGGGTCCAGTGGCTGAAACACCATGCTTCCAATGCAGGGAGGTGACAGTTCCACCCCTAGTTGGGGAACTAAGATCCTACATGATGGGTGGCACGGCCAAAATACTAAAAAATAAAAATTCTTAAAATTCCACTCAGAGATATGTACCCTCCAAAAATATAAACCTATGTCTACACAAAAACTTATATTTGAATGGGGACCCACCATGCAATCATTTCAGCTGTTGTACATTTAGTGCATATTATGGTTAACTTCCCCTCGACTACTCACGATTTTGTAGTTTACAGACATGATAACCTCATGTATCATTTACACCATTTTTACTAATTCTTGTCTTTATTTTCTTTTAAACATTAAAAGGGAATTACACAAATGCTAAGTGTTACATAATGCTATCTGAACAAAGTCTGACTCACATATATTTAGAGTATGTGATACACCAATATCACAGAGTAATTAATAAAAAGAACTGGCCCTGTTATGAGTAACGTTTACCATTTAAGTAACTGTGTCCAATTTAATCAAATCTGGTGGTGTTTTCCCACATCCGTGTGTGAAATTTAGGAGTCAGTAACCTCTGGAAACATTCCCCATGGAGTTTAAGAATAGTTGATTTTGATTTCCAAAAATCCATCCCACAAGTTTTTCTGGGCAAGGTTACCCTCTTAAGTGTTAGTCACACTCAGTCGTGTTTGACTCTTTGTGACCCCAAGGACTGTAGCCTGCCAGGCTCTTCTGTCCATGAGATTCTCCAGGCAAGAATACTGGAGTGGGTTGCCACTCCCGTCTCCAGGGGATCTTCTCAACCCAGGAATCAAACCCTCCTGCCTGGTTTAAGCCCCATTCTCTTAAAGCAGGGGAATAATACAAGAAATTTTATCCCTGTGCACTGAATTCATGATGTAATTTCCAAGTAAGACTTGCTAGAATGGACTCTCTGACAACAAAAGCAGACACTGTCCCAACAAATAAGTGATTAACTAGGCAGAATTTCATATCACAGAGGGTTCTTGAGAGACAGAGAGAAAGAGAAGAGAGGGAAGGGTACTTACAGGGACTCCTCTCTATCCGAACTGTTTGAAGAGTAGAATTCTTTCTGGAATTAGGCTTGGAGTTGATGAACAACCTGTCCCATATACCTGCAAACACACACACACACACTTCCTTTATTACAGCACAAAGAAATAGGAGCCCAAGAGCAAACTTTGCAAGACTACCCTCCACCCTCAAGTCTTGACTGTTCCTTCCTCACTTTCTAACACATTAAACAAAAAAAAAAAAAGAAGGAACATTCCAAGTTCCATGACAACATTTTAGTTCTTTCTGCAGATCTCCCCCCTTTAAACCTGTCTCTTACATCTCTGCCTCACCAATGCCAGGTAGTAAATGCCCACTAAACTGCACCTTTCTGGGCCAGAAATCTACCAGCAACAAATGTAGGTCGGCAATGACAGAATGCAGGAAGCAGTACAGAATACATAAGGGTTAAGTAAAGCCAGAAATGGTTTACCAGCTACATTATATTGGGCAAATCACCTACACTTTTTGAGTATTAATTTCTACATTTATAAAACATCTCTGCCTGGTAAGTTCCCTTTCAGTCAAGATGTCTGATGTAGACAAAACAGCCCTTTAAAGAGAACCCCTTTAGCCTTTTCACAGCTCCTCAAATCAACCCAACTCTCCAGCCCATCAGAGCACAGAGAACAGGACTTACTTTCAAAACCCAAGGCTTTATGCACCCCGGTTCCCACACCTGGAAAATCTCTTCACTCTGGCATAAAAATCCTGTTCACCCTCAAAGCAGCAGCTCCACACTCCTAGCTACTATCAATAGCTTATACCTAATAATTGGATTAGTGAAAAGAGCATGGACTCTGGGGCCACACCGATTGGATTCAAATGCCAATTTTGCCACTTTCCAGCCACATGATCTCCAACAAGTTACTTATCTGTGTGATACACCAGGTCTCAGTTTCCTCATCTGTACAACTGCCCTAACAGAACCAACTCCACACAGGGAAGTTGTGAGGATTAAATTTAGCGAATTAATTCCTGGGGCAGAGTAGGCACTAAGAAGCTTCAGCTATTATCGGATGCTCTGGATTCTCAAAGAATCTTTTTTCAAGTTAATATTTAATGAGGATATGTCCAAGACATTACACTCATTCTTCTTCTCAGAAAAAAAAAAAAAAACCAAACACTATAGGTACTACTACTTCCATTTTCCAAATGTAAAAACTGAAGCTTTGGGGATGTAAACAACTCTCCTACTATGGTGCTGAAGACTCTTGAGAGTCCCTTGGACTGCAAGGAGATCAAACCAGTCAATCCTAAAGGAAATCAACACTGAAATACTCATTGGAAGCACTGACGCTGAAGTTGAAGCTCCAATATTTTGGCCACCTGATGTGAAGAGCCCGACTCACTGGAAAAGACTCTGATGCTGAGAAAGATTGAGGGCAGGAGGAGAAGAGGGCGACAGAGGATGAGATGGTTGGATGGCATCATCGACTCAACGGACATGAGTTTCAGGAAACTCTGGGAGATAGTGAAGGACAGGGAAGCCTGGAGTGCTGCAGTCCATGGGGTCGCAAAGCGTCGGACACCGAGCCACAAAAAAGTTCCACAGCTGGTTCTGCTCTTCCTTGAGCCAGCCATCTGTTCTAACAGCGTCTACCACTCGAATGAACTTTATTCTCTTCAAACACCGCCCCCCTCCAAAAAAAGTTCGACAGCTAATTACTCGTGGGGTTGGGATTCGAACCCTAGTTTTTTTTAGCTCTCTATTATGATGTCTAAAAACCTATGAGGGTTTCCTGGACGCGTCTCCCTCTACCAGAGCAGCGCACTAAGGGAGCGCACTAAGGATGGCTCTGTGAGCATCTGCAGAGAGAGGGTGCTCAATCCATAATACTCACCTGCTCCCCTTACTAGCCAACTGCTGGAACCCAGACCTGATTCTAAGGTCGTCCCCTTGGGAGGGGGAGGGGTGCGGGGGAAGGTCGTGCTGCGGGCCTCAGCACTGGGCACTCAGCACTGTGCCTAAAACATGAAAACACAAACCACCTTCGGGCTCGAGGCCGGATGCCCATACCTAGGCCGGCCAGTCCCCCAACCCCGCAGCCGGGGTGATGTCCGGGTCCCTCGCTAGCTAGGCAGGTAGCCCCTGACCCGCAGCTCCAGCAGCGCCGCCCCCAGCTGCACGTGCGCGCCCCACGCCGCTGCCGACCACCCATTCGTCACCTCCGCGGCCGCCGCTCCCCGCCATCAGCAACTCCTTGGAGACCGAAACCCCGGAGCCATCCCGCGAGGACGACGAACAGCTTGGGCCGGAGTGGGATTCGCCGGAAACCTCCATGCTGCTCGCTGGTCTTCACAGCGGCCTCTCCAAGCCCGGATGCAGGAAAAAGGCTGGGGTAGGAGGCGGGGCCAGGACTGCGATTGGAGGAAACTCGTAGGAGCGGGGCTAGGGGCAGCGCGAGGGAGGCCCGCGGAGAGGGCGGCACCTAGCGGAGTCAGGAGGCCATTCCTATCCGGAGAAAAGGTAGGTGGAGGCTCTAGAGATCCTGTGATTCGATGAAAGAGCTAGCAAGGCTGGATTTAAAAGTGAAGAGCGCACCGTAGGGGCTGCCCTCCTCTTCAAACCTCTGTGACATAGAACACACTTTGACGGTCCAGTGGTTAAGACTAGAACTTTCAGTTCAGGGGGTATAGGCTGGATTCCCGGTCTGGGAGCTAAGATCCCACATGCCTCCCAGCCACGAAAATAAAAATATAAAATAGAAGCAATATTACAACAATTTCAATAAAGACTTTTAAAAATGATCCACACCAAAAAGAAATCTTAAAAAAAAAAACCATATAATCCTATTTTTATGGGTATAGTTCAGAAGTGTTAACTATTTACATTGTTATGTAACAGATCCGTAGAATTTTTGCAAAACTGAAACTCTATATTCATTGAGCAACGCCCCACCCCCACCCCTCCCCCACCATTGCATCCTGCCTCCACCATTCTAATTTCTGTTTCTGTGAGTTTAACTACTTCAGATATCTCATATAAGCGAAATCATACAAAATTTGCCTTTTCTTGACTGGCAAATTTCACTTAGTATAGCATTCTCAAAGTTTATCCATGTTGTAGCAAGTAATAGGATTCCCATCTTTTTAACGGAGAAGGCGATGGCAACCCATTCCAGTACTATTGCTTGGAAAATCCCGTGGACGGAGGAGCCTGGTGGGCTGCAGTCCATGGGGTTGCTGAGGGTCGGACACGACTGAGCGACTTCACTTTCACTTTTCACTTTCATGCTCTAGAGAAGGACATGGCAACCCACTCCAGTGTTCTTGCCTGGAGAATCCCAGGGACGGGGGAGCCTGGTGGGCTGCCGTCTATGGGGTCGCACAGAGTCGGACACGACTGAAGAGACTTAGCAGCAGCAGCAGCAGCAGCAGCAGCAGCAGCGTCTTTTTAAAGACCGAATAGTATTCCATTCCATGCATATACCACACTTTCTTTATGCATTTCATCCCTTGGCAGGTGTTTGGGTTGCTTCCTCCTGGGTACCCTGAACAATGAGGCAGTGAACATAGATATGCAAATATATCTTCCAGGTACTGCTTTTAATTCCTTTTTGTTTAATATTTATCTATTTGGCTGTGCCAGGTCCTAGTTGTGGCATGCAGGATCTTCCATCTTCATTGCAGTGTATGGGATCTACTTCGCTGACTAGGGATCAAACATGGGCCCCCTGCACTGGAAGCATGGAATCTTAGCCACTGGACCACCAGGGAAGTCCCTGCTTTCAATTTGTTTGGATATATTATACCCAGAAGTGTGATTACTGACTATATGGTAATTCTATTTTTAACTTTTTAAGACCCTTCAGTGTGTTTCCATAGTGATTGCACTATCTTATTCCTACCACTAGGGCATAAGGGCTCCAATTTCTCCACATCTTCGTCAATGTTTATTTGCTTTTTCTTTCTTTTTTTTTTTAATAGTGGCCATCCATCCTAGTTGAGTTCTTCTCTGGTGGCTCAGATGGTAAAGCATCTGCCTGCAATGTGGGAGACCTGGGTTCGATCCCTGGACTGGGAAGATCCCCTGGAGAAGGAAATGGCAACCCACTCCAGTATTCTTGCCTGGAAAATCCCAGGGACAGAGGAGCTAGTAGGCTACAGTCCATGGGGTCGCAAAGAGTTGGACACAACTGAGAGACTTCACTTTTTTTCTTTCTTTCTTTCTAGTTGGTGTGAGGTGATAACTCACTGTAGTTTAGATTTGCATTTCTCTAACAATTAGTGATGTTGAGCATGTTTTCATGTGTTCATTGGCCATTTGTGTATCTACTTTGCAGAAATGTGTATTCACATCCACTGCCTGTTTTAGTTCAGGTAGCTTTGTTGGTGTTGAATTGTAGGAATTATTTATATTTTCTTATCAGATATATGATAATAGACATAGACCATTATGAACATACAAGAACTCAGGAAATATTGCTCCCAAACCCTCCTTGAGGAATTTCCTAGAAAATATGATTCAGAAAATAATTGGAGAAATGCAACTTAAGTTTTGGTAGTGAGCATTTTACAGTAGAATTGTGGGAAAACAGTGAGAATAAGGTTGAAAGAATAGTCTTTAATTTTTATAGGTTTTGATAGTGCGGATATAAAACAAAAAAGGGGGAGAAGCAGAGACTATATAGTAAGAGGAAATCTGACTTTTTAAAAACTTGGAATAAAAGGATAGTATTTTAAGTTAGATGTTGGGGGTAATGGAGAGAAGAGAAAGAGGAGGTTAATTGTAAGTTACAATGTTGTTCATAGTAAGACAATATCAAAATAAAAGGGGACTGAATGATATTGAGTACAGTTATTAGAACAAAATAAAAATATTCATAAATATAAAAATTAATAAGATAGAAAGAAAAGAATTCAGGCTCTTTCCCCTAAAAGGAAACAAAAAGATACTTTATAATGCTAAATATAAATATAATGCTAAATACTAGAATCTGCAAAGAGGAAACTATCATTAATATCCACGTGCCTAATAAAATAGCAACAAGTATCATAAAACAGAAACTAAAAAGGAATGCAAAGAAAATTAAGCAAAAACTCTAATAATTGGAAATTTTAACACTGTTTCAGAACAGACTATATCTAATTGAACAAAAAATTATGTGGTTACAGAAGACCTAAACAAAATTATAAATAAAGTAGAGGTAAAAAATCCACCTTACCAATTCAGGAGACGCAAGAGACACAGGTTTGATCCCTGGGTCAGGAAGATACCCTGAAGTAGAAAATGCCAAGCTGCTCCAGTATTCTGGCCTGGAAAATTCCACATACAGATGAGCTTGGTAGGCTACGGTCCATGGGGTTACAAAGAGTTAGATTCAATTGAGCACACACACACAGATATAATAAATGTAAACACTGAATCCTGATAACAGAGATTAAACCTTCTTCTAAGTCACATGAAAAATTCACAAAATTGCTGTATTATAGTCCACAAAATTTCAATACATTCCAAAAGTATAAATGATATAAGTGGCCTTCTGTGATCACAATTCTATATAACTAGCAAATAATGACTTTTAAAAAAGTCTCTTCCACCTAAAAATGTAAAAACACACTGCTAATCAATCCTTGCATTAAAAGGAAATAATGAAATGAACCTTTACCCTTAAAAAACTAACCACTAGCTTAATGTGAGTCAAAATACAGGGGTGAAGGAAGGTTTGAAGGTATAAATATATGAAATAAAAGGTAATGAAACAATAACCATAAAATCAAAGGAAATATATAAAAACGTATAAACGCTACTTTGCACAACTCTATGCAAAGGAAATTGAAAGCCTAAATGAAACCATTTGAAATGGTTAATGTTCCAGAAATATATAATTTACAAAATTTCCCCAGAATTCAATAGCAAGTCTAAATAGAGCAATTTTTATAGATGTCACAGAGAGGGTTGTCAGAGCTCTCACATAAAAACACCATGCTCAGTTGGTTTTACAAGGGGATTTCTATCAAACTTTCAAAGATCAGATAAACCTAATGCTACTTAAACTATTTCAGAGCATGGGAAATAAAAGTAAAATTCCCAAGTTCTAAGAAATGAATATAGCATTGATACCCAAACTTCAGAAAGACTGTACAAAAAAGAAAATCATAGAACTGGCTTAATTGGTTTCCCTAGAAGCCAGCCTAGAGATGAGGTTCAAGTGCAAGTAGCTTTGAAGCCAGAAGGGGGAAGAGAAACAAAGAAGGAAAGGAACCAGTATTGTGTTATGTGCTCAGTTGTGTCTGACTCTTTGTGGCCCCATGGACTGTCCATGCTCCTCTGTCCACGGAATTTCCCAGGCAAGAATTTACTGCAGGGTAAGGGTATCTTCCCAACCCAGGGAATCAAATCTGCTTCTCTGAAGTCTCTTGTATTGGCAGGCGGATTCTTTGACCACTAGCGCCACCTGAGAATTAACAATAATGTGTTACTATCAAGCAAATTGTGGCTAAGGGCAACTGGAACTTAATACTGCTGGGGAATTCTCAGTTACCCTCAGTGAGCCTAGGTATTTGTCTACTAGCTCATGTCAGTTATTGGTTGAGGGCTGCTCCTACGTGGTACAAGTTGCCCAGCATTTCCAGCCTGTTCTTTGCTTTCTAGTTAAGTGGGCTCCAGTGGCAAGAAAAAATCTTCAGGCAGAGAGTTACAAATGCTGGTCATTGAAAATTGGGCAGGGGCTTTCCTGGTGATCCAGTGGTTAAGAAGCCTCCTGCCAAAGCAGGGCACACAGATTCGATCCCTGCTCTGAGGTATATTCCACATACCTCAGGACAATTAAGCCCTTGGGCTACAACTCTGAAGCCCACCTGCTGCAACTACTGAGTCCATGAGCTCTAGCCCATGCTCTGCAACAAGAGATGCCACTGCAATGAGAAACCCATGCTTGGCAACTGGAGAGCAGCCCCTGCTCATGGCAACAATGAGAAAGCCCATGCCAGCAATAAAGACCCAGTGCAGCTAAAAATTAAATTAAATTAAATTAATTAATTAAAACAATTTTTTGAAAAAAGAAAATTGGGCAGAAGTGTATATAAATAGTAAGTGCCAATGGGATGTGGGTGAGGCACTGACAACCTTTACGACAAGACCAGTCTTAATTATGAATATTGATGCGAGAGATTTGTTGTTGTTCAGTCGCTCAGTTGTGTCCAACTCTTTGCGACCCCATGGAGCAGCATGCCAGGCTTCTGTGTCCTTCCCCATCTCCTGGAGCTTGCTCAAACTCATGTCCATTTAGTTGGTGATGCCATCCAACTATCTCATCCTCTGTCATCCTCTGCTCCTGTCCTCAATCTTTCCCAGCATCCAGGGTCTTTTCTAATGAGTCGGCTCTTAGCATCAGGTGGCCGAAGTATTGGAGCTTCAGCATCAGTCCTTCCAATGAATATTCAGGATTGTTTCCCTTTAGGATTGACTGGTTGGATCTCCTTTCAGTCCACAGGACTCTCAAGAGTCATCTCCAACACCACAGTTTAAAAGCATCAATTCTTCAGTGCTCAGCCTTCTTTATGGTCCTACTCTCACATCCATACATGACTATTGGAAAAACCATAAGCTTTGACTAGATGGAACTTTCTTGGCAAAGTAATGTCTCTGCTTTTTAATACACTGTCTAGGTTTGTCATAGCTTTTCTTCCAAGGAGCAAGGAGCAAGTGTCTTTTTATTTCATGGCTGCTGTCACCATCTACAGTGATTTTGGAGCCCCCCCAAATAAGTCTCTTACTGTTTCCATTGTTTCCCTATCTATTTGCCATGAAGTGATGGGACCGGATGCTATGATCTTCATTTTTTGAATGTTGAGTTTGAAGCCAGCTTTTCCACTCTCCTCTTTTACTTTCATCAAGAGGCTCTTTAGTTCTTCTTCACTTTCTGCCATGAGGGTAGTGTCATCTGCATATCTGAGGTTATTGATATTTTTCCCAGCAAACTTGATTCCAACTTGTGCCTCATCCAGCCTGGCATTTCACATGATGTACTCTGCATGTAAGTTAAATAAGCAAGGTGACAATTTACAGCCTTGATGTACTCCTTTCCCAGTTTGGAACCAGTCCATTGTTCCATGTTCAGTTCTAACTATTGCTTCTTGACCTGCACATAGGTTTCTCAGGAGGCAGATAGGGTGGTCTGGTTTTCCCATCTCTTTAAGATGAAACAAATTAAATACTAGCAAGAGAATCCAAGAGTACATTAAAAACTAGATGCCATACAAGAGGTGCTTATTCTAAGAGGGATTAGTATAGTCTTTAGTATATTAATAGTAGTATTGTCATTAATATATCGGTTTAACAGTTACAAAGAAAAATCATATAATCGTATCTACAGATGAGCATTCAGTAAGATGAAAACTGATACCCATTATGCATAATAAAATCATATATACTTCTGCCCCCAAATCAGCATTTTACTTAATGGGTAAATGCGAGGCTTTCTTCCTAAAGCCTCTAGAGGAAATGCAAGGATGTTCAGTCTTTGCTATTACCTAAGCATTGAATTGGCAATATTAGCCAAAACATTTACACAAGAGGAAACAGAAACATAAGACTTGGAAAGTGTGAGGTAAGACTATTTCTATATACGAATGTTACAATAGTATATCTGAGAATAGGAGTGGGGAAAGAATCAGAAAAACTGCTACAAATGAGAATCTTGTAAAATAGTAGGAAATAAATGCAGAGAAACGCCACCCAGTTTGAAAATATAGTGGAAGGGAAAACCCATTTATAAGATAAACTAAAACACCTAGGCATAAGCTTAACAAGAAATCTTCAAAAAGTATATAAAGAAAACCATAAAATATTCTTGAAAGATAAAGGATAGATTTGAATAAAAGGAAATATGTAACAGATATATCCATTGCCTTGGATAGAAAGACTCAATATCAAAAATACTGTCAGTCTCCTAAAGTCCACCATGAAATTTCCATAATCCTAATAAAAATGCCATCAGGTAATCTTTTCCCTTTGAATGATGAAAGAGTTCATACAAAATGACAGTAACAGCAAGGAGACTGAAAAAGAGGAGCTACAATGAGAGGGAGGTGTTTCCTCTATTAGTAAAACGTACTGTAGAGTCTGCCTAATAATTAAAAACAGTCCTGATGCACAAACTAAACAGAGGACAAAAAATACAATTCAGGAGTAGATCCCCATGCTTTGGGAATTTTAGTGTAGATAAAGGCAGCATCTCAAATCAGTAAGGAAGAGAGGCACTTTTAAATAAGTGCCTCTTACTAGGGGACTGCCCTGGTGGTCCAGTGGTTAAGACTCCATGCTTTAAATGCAGGGGTCCTGGGTTTGGTCCCTGGGTGGGGAATTAAGATCCCACAGGTAATGTGGTATGGCCAAAAACAAAACAAACATGGTATTAGAACAAAAGAATAGCCATTTGAGAAAAAAGGAAAAAAGGTAAATTTGGGTCCATTCCACACACTATGCATCCAGACAAATTCCAAATGTATTAGAGAGTCAAACTTAAAAAATGAAACTTTAAAAGTAATAAAAGAGAGCTAGGAAAAGAGAGGGCAATAGAATGTTTTCTTTATAACTGAAATGGATGGGGAAAACTTTCTTAACTATCATTCAAAATCTAGAATCAATAAGAGAAAAGATTCATGAATTTGACTATATAAAAATTCAAAAATAATTTTTACAGAAGAAAAATAAGCATAAGTGATGTAAGAAGACAAATGACACATCTGAAAACAAGACTTCCAACTTATATCACAGAGTTAATACCCATAACATTAAAAGCTTCTAAAAACTGAGAAGAAAAAGACCAATAACTCCACAGAAAAAAAGGTTAGAAAAGTGAACCAACAATTCACAGAAACAGAAATACAAAAGTTGCTCAAACACACTCATATTTTAAAAAAAATGCTGAAACACACTCATATTAAAAACACACACATAAAAGAAAAAGACATTGGGGAGCTACTTCTCATCTATCAGAATGGCAAGAATGAAAAATTAAAACATACCCATTGGCAAAGTAATGGGGAAGCAGGCAGTGTCGTACATTAAAGTTGGGAATGAAAAATAATAGAGTTGTTATGGAAAGGAATTGACATTATCCAGTAAGTTACATATATGCATTTACCTTATACCCAGAAATTCCTATCAATATTCTGGGAAAAAATTTAAGATAACGTAGGCACTGTGGCACTATTTGTAATGGTAAAAATGAAAATAACCTAGATGTCCATCAATGGGGGTCTATTTCAATAAACACAAAATGAAATACTATGCATGGTAAAAAGATGAGGTAAATATGTATATCCTGCTATGGAGGATCTTCTGGATATATTTATAAGCACATAAAGCAAATTTGTTTAATAAAATGAGGAAAATACCTATATATGTTTATATACACACACATACAGATACATATGCATGTATATTTTCAAAAAGAAGCAATGGAGGATAAGCCAAAAATAAATAAAAGTTATTATTCATTTCATATAAAAATGTTACTTCATTTCATAACATTAACAGAAGGGAAAGGAAGGAACAAGGAAGGGTGTTAGACTTTTCTGAATGTGTTCTGTTTAATCATTTTGATTTTGGAATCCTGTAAATAACCTATACTTTAAAAAATTAAATACAAAAAGAAAGAACCCTCTTCCCAAAACTTAAAATGGACAGAAGTAATTGAATTTAACTGTATATCAAGTTTGTGGCACAACACAGAAAAGACTTATTTTAGATAACTCTAAAACTTAATATTTGGACAGTACATCCTTAATAAGATATATCTTAAAGAGAAAGACAATAGCCACACACCCTCAACAAATCTTAAAATTTGCATTCTATCATCTTAATTTTTAGTACTCCTATTGATATGGTAGGCTGCAGTCCATGGGGTCACTGGGAGTCGGACACGACTGAGCGACTTCCCTTTCACTTTTCACTTTCATGCATTGGAGAAGGAAATGGCAACCCACTCCAGTGTTCTTGCCTGGAGAATCCCAGGGACGGGGAGCCTGGTGGGCTGCTGTCTATGGGGTCGCACAGGGTCAGACACGACTGAAGCGACTTAGCAGCAGCAGCAGCATTGATATGATTATTTTGAAACTGCTTATATAAATATTCTTGTTGTAATTGTTTAGTTGCTAAGTTGTGTCTGACTCTGCAACCCCATAGACTGCAGCACGCCAGGCTTCCCTGTCCGTAAACTATCTCCTGGAGTTTGCTCAGATTCTTAGATTTTTAAATACTGTTAGATTCTTAAACATTCTTAGATAAAGCAAATAAAGTTATATAAACACGAATTGCAGCTCAGATTTTTTGTGTAAGAGATAAGAGGTAAAGCTCTTCTATAATCTTAAATTTAAATTGGCAATATCTGTATAAATTCATGATTTCCTTTTCTCTTTCTGAAAAACTACTTATTCCCTAGCTTGGCCCACTGGCAGGTCTAGAAACAGTAACAACCCTTTGTTACAAGTATTCCTGAGCCCAGGTGGTGCCCACTAAACAACTTTCCCCACTATTAAGAAAAGGAACAGAGCTTCTTAGACACATGGCTGATTTCATGTCTGGGTCAGGAAATATAAACCTGGGACACTGGGGGAACCAGAAAGCAAGGAGGCTCTCAAATACTATTGGGGTCATGTCAAAAGGAATCTGGAACTAACTCCAGAAATTCCCACTAGCTCAAATGAACTAAATCTGACTCTGCCAACCATTCTGATATCACTAAAACTATGGCCAACCCAAGTTTGTGTGGTTCTGACTTTAATGTGTTAAGAAGCGCACAGTGCCACCTAATACATTTTGTAAAACAATGACATTTCTAAATCAAGCCCCTAGTACAAACTACCATTTTATAGGAAAAACGAGAAACAGGGATTAGTGAAACCACTCAAGAAATCAACCAATCAAATCTAGAATATGGGAAATTCTACAGGATAAATTTCTGTTTTATTCAAAATGAAAATCATAGAAAAGGAAGATAAACTGTTTTAAACGTTAAGATACTTAAAAGGCATATAAGAAGCTTGTTGGTTGACCTGCATATATTATAACTTACAGTTATGATCATCAGTTTAGTTCAGCGTCTCAGTCATGTCCGACTCATTGCGACCCCAGGGACTGCAGCATGCCTGGCTTCCCTGTCCATCACCAACTCCCGGAGCTTACTCAAACTTATGTCCATCGAGTCAGTGATGCCATCCAACCATCTCATCCTCTGTTCCTGTCCTCAACTTTTCCCAGCATCAGGGTCTTCTCAAATGAGTCAGTTCTTCACATCAACTGGCCAAAGTATTGGAGTTTCAGCTTCAGCATCAGTCCTTCCAATGAATATTCGGCACTGATTTCCTTTAGGATTGTCTGGTTTGATTTCCTTGCAGTCCAAGGGACTTTCAAGAGTCTTCTCCAACACCACAGTTCAAAAGCATCAATTCTTTGGTGCTCAGCTTTCTTTATGGTCCAACTCTCACATCCATACATGACCACTGGAAAAACCATAGCCTTGACTAGACAGACCTTTGTTGGCAAGTATTGTCTCTGCTTTTTAATATGCTGTTTAGATTGGTCATAGCTTTTCTTCCAAGGAGAAAGTGTCTTTTTATTTCATGGCTACAGTCACCATCTGCAGTGATTTTGGAGCCACATAAAATAAAGTCTGTTACTGTTTCCATTGTTTTCCTGTCTATTTGCCATGAAGTGATGGGACCAGATGCCATGATCTTCATTTTTTGAATGTTGAGTTTGAAGCCAACTTTTTCACTCTCCTCTTTCACTTTCATCAAGAGGTTCCTTAGTTCTTCTTTGCTGTCTGCCATAAGGGTGGCAGAGGTTATATGAAGGTCAATAAAATGGCAGCCCACTCCAGTGTTCTTGCCTGGAGAATCCCAGGGACTGGGGAGCCTGGTAGGCTGCCGTCTATGGGGTCGCACAGAGTCAGACATGACTGAAGTGACTTAGCAGCAACCTTCATATCTGAGGTTATTGATATTTTTCCTGGAAATCTTGATTTCAGCTTGTGCTTCATCCAGCCTGGCATTTCACATGATGTACTCTGAATATAAGTTAAATAATCAGGGTGACAATATACAGCCTTGATGTCCTCCTTTCCTGATTTGGAACCAGAGGTTATATAACCAGAGGTTATATGAAGGTCAATAACCTTCATATCTGAGGTTATTGACATTTTTCCTGGCAATCTTGATTTCAGCTTGTGCTTCATCCAGCCTGGCATTTCACATGATGTACTCTGAACATAAGTTAAATAAACAGGGTGACGATATACAGCCTTGATGTCCTCCTTTCCTGATTTGGAACCAGTCTGTTGTTCCATGTTCAATTCTAACTGTTATGTCTTGATCTGCATACAGATTTCCCAGGAGGCAGGTCAGGTGGTCTGGTATCCCCATCTCTTTCAGAATTTTCCACAATTTATCGTGATCCACACAGTCAAAGGCTTTGGCATAGTCAATAAAGCAGAAATAGATGTTTTTCTGGAACTTTCTTGCTTTTTCGATGATCCAGTGGATATTGGCAATTTGATCTCTGGTTCCTCTGCCTTTTCTAAATCCAGCTTGAACATCTGGAAGTTCACAGTTCATGTACTGTTGAAGCCTGGCTTGGAGAATTTTGACCATTACTTTGCTAACGTGTGAGATGAGTACAATTGTGCGATAGTTTGAACATTTTTTGGCATTGCCTTTATTAAAGATTGGAATGAAAACTGACCTTTTCTAGTCCTGTGGCCACTGCTGAGTTTTCCAAATTTGCTGGCATGTTGAGTGTAGTACTTTCACAGCATCATCTTTCAGGATTTGAAATAGCTCAACTGGAATTCCATCACCTCCACTAGCTTTGTTTGTGATGATGCTTCCTAATGACCACTTGACTTTGCATTTCAGGATGTCTGGCTCTAGGTGAGTGATCACACCATTGTGATTATCTGGATTGTGAAGATCTCTTCTGTATAGTTCTTCTGTATATTCTTGCCACCTCATCTTAATATCTTCTGCTTCTGTTAGGTCCATACCATTTCTGTCCTTTAATGTGCCCATCTTTCCATGAAATGTTCCCTTGGTATCTCTAATTTTCTTGAAGAGATCTCTAGTCTTTCCCATTCTATTGTTTTCCTCTATTTCTTTGCATTGATCACTGAGGAAGGCTTTCTTATCTCTCCTTGCTATTCTCTGGAACTCTGCATTCAGATGGATATATCTTTCCTTTTCTCCTTTGCTTTTCACTTCTCTTCATTTCTCTCCTATTTGTAAGGCCTCCTCAGACACCATTTTGCCTTTTTGCATTTCTTTTTCTTGGGGATGGTCTTGATCACTGCCTCCTGTACAATGTCACAAACTTCTGTCCATAGTTTTTCAGGCACTCTGTCTATCAGATCTAATCCCTTGAATCCATTTGTCACTTCTACTGTATATAGTTATGATCATGGGCAAGCTCTGATGATGGGAGAAGGGAGGCAGGTCCTGGTTGGTGATTAGGTGTTACCATAAAACTTTCCCAAGAAATTGGAATTAAGATTGTTATCCAGGGACTTCCCTGGTGGTCCAATGATTAAGACTGCCCTTCCAATGCAGGAGATGTGCGTTTGATCCCTGGTCAAAGAAACTGAGATTCCATGTGCTGTGTGGTATGGCAAAAAAAGAAAAAAAGAGCGCTCTCCAGAAATTAAATGTAAAACTAACCAACTTGGGCCAAGGCCTGCTATTGAACTAGCTGAGACGATTAGGACGATCCTAATTGGTTTAGGCCAATCAGGGCCTACCCCTCCAGCTGGGGGTGGATAGGTCAATATCACCCAGAAGGCAGCGCTGCTGTGATAGGGAGAGAGTGCAAAGGAAACTAGGGAAGCATTCACATCTCAACTGCAGTCAATAATATTTGGGATTGTTTTGAGGTTTTCTCCTCAGGGGTAAATTTTACTCATTTTTTTATCTTCAGCAGACTAACCAAACTGATCGTTTGTATTGCTAACTTTTCAAGTTGCTATTACCTGGCTCTCAGGCCTATAGGCCTATATGCTTAATTACCCAGTTTTGTAAATCAAAACTATTTTATGTCTAGAGATACGGATACTTAAATGCTAAAAATTATGGTGTAATTAGATTGCAAATAATTGATTTTCATTAGCCTCTCAATTCATCTATTTAACACTAGGGATCAAATCAAACATTTGTGTCAAAGAAATGCTTTATTTTCTAGCAACATAAAATGTTCACCCAGTGGAGGAAGTAGGGAGGCATGCAGAACAAGATTTTATTTTTCATCCTGAAGCTAAACTGGCTTAAACCTTGATTCTCTGCCTCTTGTGCTGAAATCTTTAAGTTATTTTTTTAAGAGTTGAATTTTGTATATAGTGCAAGGCATCATTTCTTCATCAAAAGGAACAAATGAGATCTGTGTTAAATTCTGCTAAATATTAATGAACAAGAAGCGATAATACCCATGAGTTAAATCCTAAGAGAGGACTGGAAGGAAATACCTTTTTATTAAAAAAAATCACAAATTGTGTATGGTTTTACTGTTCCTTTTTTTCTGGTCCTACATACCACCTCTTTCATTTATCTTACGTTAAGAATATTTTGCAAGAATTGACACATTTGAGTCAGTTCTAATGAGATGGATGGACCTAGAGCCTATTATGCAGAGTGAAATAAGTCAGAAAAACAATATTGTATATTGATGCATATATATGGAATCTAGAAGGATGGTACTGATGAGTCTGTTCGCAGAGCAGCAGTGGAGAGACAGATATAGAGAGCAGACTTATGGGCAAGGGTAGGCGAGAAAATGGAGAGGGTGAGATAAATGAAGAGAGCCTGGAAGCATATACACTAACATATGTAAGTAGACAGTCAATGGGAATTTACTATATGACTCAGAGAACTCAAAACTGGGGCTCTGTAATAACCTAGATAGGTGGGAATGGGCAGGAGATGGGAAGGATATTCAAGAGGGAGGGGACATATGTATACCTATGGTTAACTGATATTGATATATGACAGAAATCAAACCAAGATTGTAAAGTAATCATCAATGAATTAAAAATAAATAAATATTAAAAATTTTTAAAAATAGAAATTGACTTAGGAAAGAAAAAAAGAATATTTTGCAAGATTAGACACTCTGATTACAAACTATGACAGGGCTCCCAAATTGCTATGCAGGACAGAGAGATCTCTATGATTTTAAAATGAATACTTTCATTTTCACAAAAGCTGTCTTTGAAGCTGCCCAAACAGACCACCTACACACTGGTTAGAAGCTCCTGTTTTGTTTTGTTTTAGCCAAGAATACAGACGGTATCAACAGAGAAGTGGTACAGAGAGCAGGAGCAGATACAACCATCATATTTTTGTATGACTTTTCCCTCTGCACTGGTGGAATGTTACCAAAATAATTTTTTATGTCCCTCTTCCCCCATCTTTGGCAACCCACTCCAGTATTCTTGCCTGGAGAATTCCATGGAGAGAGGAGCCTGACGGACTAAGGTCCATGGGGTCGCAAAGAGTCGGATATGACTGAGCGAGTAAACACACACACTTCCCCCTCTCAATTTTTTGGTCACATTTTTGGGGGATATAACTTCTGATTTAAAAGAAGACAAGTTGCCACAACAGTATAAGCCCCGTAAACCTTTTATCCAGATTGAAACATGGATCTATTTTGCCCCATTTGTTTATTTATTGATTTGTTTTTGACTGTGCTGGATCTTCCACGCTGCAGTCTTTCTCTAGTTGTAGAGAACAGGGGCTGCTCTCCAGCGGCAGTGCCTGGGCTGCTCACTGTGGTGCCTTCTCTTGTTGTGAAGCACAGAGGCTTCTGCATAGGCCTCGATAGTTGACGCTCACAGGCTCAGTAGTTGTGGGCCACTGGCTCTAGACCATGGGCTCCATAGTTGTGGCACATGGGCTTACCATGGCACATGGGATTTTTCCAGACCAGAGATTGAACCCATGTCTCCTGCATTGTCAGGTAGATTGTTTACCACTGAGCCACCCTTTGTCATATTTCTCTCTCTCTCTCCCCACACCATACAACACAATCCTTTCTTTGAATAACTTGAGAGCAAATTGTAAACTTCCTGGTCTGTATTTTAGTGTATAAATCCTAAGTATAAGATAAGGATATTTTCTTACATAACCATAGTACAATAAACAAAATCAGACAGTTTACCATGAATTTATTTCCACTATGGAACCCACTATTTGTATTCAGACTTTGTCTTAGTACTGTCATTTATGACTTTTTTTTTTTTTTTTTGGCCAGGCCAGTATCAAACACAAGGTCATGCACTGCATTCAAGCCTTTTTATCAATCTGTGATAAATAGTTTTTCAGTCATCAGTCATCGTTTGCCATTTATAACTGACATTTTTAAAGAGGATAGATGAGATTTCGTAGAATATCCCTCAATTTGGGTCTCTCTCCTGTTTCCTTGTGGTTAGACTCAAATCATATATTCCGGCAAATTAATCACAGAGCTGATATTAGGTCCTTTCAGTCCATCATGTATGTTCATGACGTAGATTTGTCTCACTACTGGTGATATTAACTTTGATCACTCAGTTAAGGTGGTATTTGTGAAATTTCTGCTCTGTCAAATTACTAGTTATTTCTTTTCAATTAACAAGTATTTGTGGGGAGAGATGTAAACATATTGTCTCATTAAAATTTCACTCAATTTTTCATCTACTGATGATTTTCTATGTGAAAGTGAAAGTCTCTCAATCGTGTCTGACTCTTTGCAACCCCATGGACTATAAAGTCCATGGAATTCTCCAGGCCAGAATACTGGAGTGGGTAGCCTTTCCCTTCTCCAGGGGATCTTCCCAACCCAGGGATCGAACCCAGGTCTCCTGCATTGTGGGCAGCTGAGCCACAAGGGAAGCCCAAGAAGACTGTAGTGGGTAGCCTATCCCTTCTGCAGCAGATCTTCCCGAGCTAGGAATCGAACTGGGGAATCGACTTAGGAATCTCCTGCATTGCAGGCGGACTTTCTATGTATGAGTTGGTATTCTATTGTGAGAAAGCTTTCTGTCCTTCCATTTACTTATTTGTTCACTTATTTATGTCTGTTTAACTCATGGATTTTTATTCTATTTAAAGGGCTTTAAGCCATTACTATTATAACTTATCTTGATACAAAATTGTCCCAGAGGGAGCTCTTTCTATTTGCAAATCTCTCCTTTTCATGTATCCTCGTCTTTTTTTGCACACTTCATTAATTTCTGGTACAAGTTGTTGCAGGCTCATTTTGTACTTTCCTGTCCCCAGCCCTGGAATTAACCTTTTCTCCAAGGTTCCTTTTAATGGTGAGAGTGGTATTTGGAAAGTAAGATCTGAATGTGTTAGTTAGCTAGGTGTGCTAATTGTGGCTCCTTGGTAAAGAATTTGCCTGCTAATGCAGCAGATGCAGGTTCAACCCCTGGATTGGGAAGATCCCCTGGAGGAGGAAATGGTAACCCACTCCAGTATTCCTGCCTGAAAAATCCCATGGACAGAGGAGCCTGGCAATTTACAGTCAATGGGGTCACAAAGAGTTGGATACAACTGAGTGAGTGAGCATGAACACACAGTAGCTAATTGCTACCAATGTGCCCTAGCTCTTAGGCTTTTCCATTGTAGAGGGCAAGGAAACACATACATACATATCCTTATCCACAATATATCTATATTTATTTCTATATTTATCTATATTTAAAAACTTCAAGAATGAGAAGCTTGCCACAGTGTGCTGGAACCAATATGAACCAGCTCACAAAAGCTGATTACTAGCTATTTGTAATTTTTTGAGCTGATCATTGCCTGAAAATCAGTCATGGGACCATTTATACCATTGCGATTGGCAAATGCTGCAAATCAAATTTTCTTATTCCCCTTCCCCCCTCCTCCCACAGAGAACCAGTTTAGCAGAGTACCACTGGAAATCTGACTTTCATTATTCTCAATATATTTATTCATCATACATTACATGGTAAAAGGGAATTAAGGTTGCTAATCAACTAACTTTAAAATAGAGAGATTATTCTGGATTGTCTGGTAGGCCCAATGTATTCACAAGGGCCTTTAAAAGTGGAAGAGGGAGACAGAAAAAAAGAATCAGAGTTGTGATGATGAGAGGGTCAGAAATGCTGTGTACACTGCTGTCTTTGAAGACAGAGAAGGGGGGCCACAAGCCAAGGAATGTGGTCCACCTCTAGAAGCTGGAAAAGGCTGGAAAAATAGCCACCAGCATCCCAGTGTTAGAGAAAGCCTGTCTCCCAACAACATCCAAAATGTCAGGCTCAAGGAGCAAGAACAATGCCATACGTAATTACATTTTAAAATCTATTCATAATTCTGCTGGGAGTGGAACTAGAACAGAAAATCAAAATGCCAGTAGCAGCATCACTAAATGCAAAGGAAGTTCAATTAAAATGTATTTATTCATTCATTTCAGGGTAAAAATTATTGAGTATCTGTTTAAGGCTAAAAATGGTGTGCTAATCTGAGATACAAGGCCCCGCTGACAGCCTAGTAGAAAGATGGACAGATAGGGGACTTCCCTGGCGGTCTTGTGGTTAAAACTCTGCCTTCCAGTGCAGGAGGCACTGGTTCGATCCCCGGTTGGAGGATTAAGATCTCACATGCTGTGAGGTGCAGTCAAAAAAGTTTTAAAAAAATCACCTAGGTGCTAGTAAAAAGATTCCAAGGCCTTTCTCCAGGAAAGTTTGGATTCAGGAGGTCTGTAATTAAAACAAGCACCTGTGGGTGATTCAAAAAACGAAAAAAGGAAAGATGGACAGATAATTACACATTACAACGTGGTATTTTTAAGTACTATGATCATGCCCTTCACTGGCTGTCATGGAAACCAAGAGGGAAGACTCTGAGTTCACCTGGTGGGTACAGACCTGGGAAGGCTTCTGGGAGAATGGAGTGTCCTAGTTAATGAGAACAGCAAGCCCTGAAGCTGGGAGGCAGGAACCGGTGAGCACAGTTGAGGAACAGCAGGGCCCTGATAAGTGATCAAAGACAGCTGACCTCTGCTTTCTCAGCGATACAGTCTAAGACAGCAGGAAAGGGAACCCTTGAACCATTACCGTGACTTGGTGGAGGAAAATTCTCTATAGGGATCAATCAACAAGTTGCTCTAAAAGAGGCAGAAGCACCACTCTGAAATTCTTTAGTTCCTTAAAATCCCCATCCCCCCTCCTTTTTGCACAAGTAGTTCCCTCTGCCTGGAAGACTCTCTCCTTCCTATCCTATCTTACCTCTTAAAATGCCTTTTAGTTTAGCCACTGATCCTTTACACTTCAGCCCACCATCACTTCTTGTAAGGCTTCTCTGACTTCTGCCTGTCTTCCCTCCCCGGAAACTTTGGGAGATGCTCTTGCTCTGTACAACTGCAGCCCCTCAGACTCCCTCTCCCAGAGCTCCAGATATTGCTGTAGTTGTCTATTGAGTGGTCTGTCTTCCCTTACAGACAGTGCAGTGGTAAACTCAGGAGTCGTCTTTGCATTTTACAGCTGTGGCATCTGAGGCACACTCAGGGCTCAGTTCCTCATCCACAGAATGGTAATAACAATAGTATTTACTGTACAGAGTTGTCATGAAGACTGGATGAGTTCACCTAGATGGGCATTTAGAACCGTGAGCCCTCACCAGGTGACCTCACACCAGTCTCCTGAATTTCTTCTTGCAGTCTTTCCCCTTGCAGCAAATGGTAGTTCCATTCTTCCATCAATTGACACCAAAACGTTGGAGGCTTCCTGAACACTTCTCTTTTTCTCCTGCATGCGTGCATGCTAAGTCGCTTCAGTCGTGTCCCGACTCTTTGCAACACCATGGACCCGCCAGGCTCCTCTCTCCATGGGGATTCTCCAGGTAAGAATACTAGAGTAGGTTGCCATGCCCTTCTCTAGGGGATCCTCCCAACCCAGGGATCAAACCCACTCTCTCATGTCTCCTGCATTGGCAGGAGAGTTCTTTACCACTAGTGCCACCTGGGAAGCCCCCTTTTCTAGAATATTCCTCATTTAATCTATTAGCAAATCCTATCTCTCAGCTCCACTGTCAGACGTATTCAGAGTCCAGGCCCTTCTCACCACTTTCTCTGCAACCAGCCTGGCCTGTCCCCTCAGCGTTCTCACCTGAGTTATTGTGAAAGCCTCCTTGCTGGTCCTCCTGCTTTTGCCCTCCTTCCCTCACTCAGTTCTCCATGGTGACACCATTGTTCCCTAAACCACTTCTCTGCTCAGATACTTTTGGTGGCTCCTGTGTCACCCAGAGTGAAAGCCAAAGACTTTACTGTGACCTATGATCCCATGACCTGCCTCTAACCCACTGTCCTGACCACATCTGTGACCACTGTCCCCTTGATCAGGTCACTCCAGTCACACAGGACATGGCTCTTTTTTTTTTAATTAAAACTTTAGTTCCAGGAGTTAGTGATAGACAGGGAAGCCTGGCATGCTAGAGTCCATAGGATCACAAAGAGTCGGATATGACTGAGCAACTAAACTGAACTGATTAAAACATTTTTTTAAAATTGGGGATATAGTTGCTTTATAATGATGTGTTAGTTTCTGCTGTACAACAAAGTTAATCAACTATATATACAAATATGCCTTCCCTTTTGGACCTTTGAGAGAGTCATTTCCTAGGCAGGTTGATAAGGAGTCTAGGGGTCCCCAAGGAGAGAGGGGTCTGGAATTCTCAAGGAGGAAGAAAGGACAAACTTTTTTTATTTCTTCACATTCCTTAGGATTATATAACAATAATGTATCTTGCCTAAGGACAATCTCTGGATTAAACCTTCTGTTATCTTAAAATGTAAATTATGGGAGTAGGTCTGATGAGGTCTTTACAACCTCCAGATATTCTTTGGATTATATAACTTCATTGTTAACACTAGCAAGTGGGTACTCTTTCTGCCCCCTTCTGATGTCTATGTCAGAAGCTTTCTCTGTCTCCTTTATACTTTAATAAAACTTTATTACACAAAAGCTCTGAGCGATCAAGCCTCGTCTCTGGCCCCAGATTGAATTCTTCTCCTCCAGGGGGCCAAGAATCCCGGTGTCTTCGCATTCAACAACCTTTCACCTTCCTCCCACTCCGCACCCACTTCCCACTCCTTTAGGTCACCAAAGAGCACTGAGCTGAGTTCCCTGTGCTATACAGCAGGTTCCCACTAGTTATCCATTTTACACATGATAGTGTAAATATCCCTGGAGAAGGAAATGGCAGCCCATTCCACTATTCTTGCTGGGAGAATCCCATGGACAGAGGAACCTGGCAGGCTACAGCCCATGGGGTCGCACAGAGTCAGACACAACTGGGCAACTAACACTACTAGGTCCACTATAAATACTTGCTGAATGAACAAGTGAATGTTCTAGAAATTCCCAAGAAGGGTGTTGATAACAGGGGATGGGGACAAAGAAACTGGAACATATGCCTCGAAACATGTACTGCATGGGCTGCATGTCTTCTGAGTCATGGTTTTCTCTAATCCTTTTTCTTTATGAGTATTTTATATGGTTTGCAGGACCACTTTAAAAAAATATTTATTTATTCGGCTTTTCCAGGTCTTGGTTGCAGCATGCGGGACCTCTTAGTTGAGCAACGTGGGATCAAGTTCCCTGATCAGAGATTGAAACCTGGGCTCCCTCACTGGGGATGCAGAGACTTAGGTTCTAGACCACCAGGGAAGTCCCTGCAGGACCACTTTCAAACAGTCCACAGGATAGTTCTTGAACCTCAGTGATCATCAAAGCTACCCGCAGAGATTCTTATTTAATTGGGATTTTAAGTAATTTTGAGTGAGGATTTAACCCTTAGTTTCCTCATATGAAAAACGGGATTATAACTATAATCCTTCATAGGGGGTAAGGATTAAAATAACCTCTGTGAAGTGTCTCACAGTCAATTTAGGTTCCGTTTGCTTCTCTCATTTTCTCTACAGTTTAGAGGTTAAATTCTTACAAATCATATTTCATGTTCTTTTTTTTATATACAAATTGTTTATTTTTCATCAAGAAAGCATTTCAAATTACTGTATTTATATTTCATGTTATCTTAAAGTTTAGCTTTGAGTTTATCTCCAGTCCAGATCTCTGAGTTCCAGATTTATTCTCCAAATATATTCTTAGCATCTTCACTTGGATATCTCATAGAGTCAGCAAACCCATCATAGCCAAAGTAACTCAAAATGATCTCCTTTAGACTTCCTCCTTCAGGTTACCCCTCTCTGGGAAAAGTATAAGCTCAAGCCAGAAAATGGGGAGTGATTTTTGGATCCTTTTCTCTCCTTCACCTTTCACACACAGTCAAAAATCAAGCCTTTGCAGTTCTAACCCTCACTTATTTGTTTGATTCACTGCCTCCTAGTTCCCATTGCCTACAACCTGGTCTTCATGCCTCCTCCGTGGCTCCTTTCTTAATTGTGCTCCCTGCTGCAGCCAGAAATGTCTTCCATGAATACAAATTTGATCACGTCCAAATGGACCATTTCCAGCTCTTCAGTGGCTTCCTTTTGTCTTTTGGAATAAATAAAGTCCTCGTCGTAGCACTCAAGGCTCCTGCTGTCCTCTCCTGCAGTATTAGCCATCTCACTCCAGCCACAGTGGTCCCTTCTCAAGGCCTCCACAGGTAGAACCCCTTCCTACCAAAGGGCCTTCAAACCTGCAGTTTCCAAACTCCACTCCCCACCCCATCCCCTTCCTTTTGTTGCCAGGCCTCCTACTCCTTATTCTTCAAGGCTCAGATTAAATGTCACTTCTTCAAAGGGCTCTTTCTTAGCCTCTAGAACAGACAGGTCTCTTTGTTACACACTTTCATAACTCCCAGGCCTCTCTCTAGCAATCATCACAACCGTGATTACTACATATCCTCAATTCTAAGTCACTTGCTTCATATTTAGAGTTGCCAGCTGTCAGGTAGAAAATGAAGTTATAATATGATGCTGTTGCCTGCACACATTGGGACCTAACTTTTCAGAAGGGGGTATCCCTTCACCAGCTTCCACCTTGAGCTATTTTCAGGGTTGAGATTTAAATTTGGATTCCAATTTGAAGCTTAAAATAACTAAATGTATATATATGTGTGTGTGTGTATATATATATATATACACACACACACACTCCATGTTGTGGCATATAGAATGAGAGGCACTGCATGAGGAGAAAGTTGCTACATGCTGGCTAGTAAAATTCAGGGCAATGGAAACCATTAGCTCTCAGGAAAAAAAACGTTGGTAGGATTTTCTAAACCGGCAGAGGGTGGTGTATCCTATGTATGGTTTGTGTAGAAATCTTGAGACTACAGGACCCAGAGGAGGTATGTATCTTTTTGGAACTTTTACTTCTAGCAAGCTTTCAACAACAACTATGACAAAAGCTTTCAAGAGGAGTTAATTACCTCGGGGTGATATGCAATTCAAAACCTTTAGAACAAAAATCATTTGAAAATGCAGTGGAAACACTGTTTTTCCACTTCCTTGCAATTATACTTTCATTCCTAACCAATGTTTAGGGGTGAAGAACACTTGCGTGTTCAGTTCAGTTCAGTCACTCAGTGTATCCAACTCTTTGCGACCCCATGGACTGCAGCACCCCAGGCTTCCCTGTCCTTAAACTTGCATGGGCCATTATAAAAAGCATTACCTCAGATGACCAAAACTGATACAGAATTACCCTTCATCCTGAAGGTGAAGGTCAAAACTCTCATGGCAGAGACTTCCCTGGTGGTCCAGTGGCTGATTGCACACTCCCAATGCAGGAGACCCAGGTTTGGTCCATGGTCCGTAAACTAGATCCTACATACTGCAACTAAGAATTTGCATGCTGCAACTAAAAAAACAAAAAAAAGAGCACGCCTCAAGAAAAAAAAAAAGTGGGTAAATATACTCTCTGATCTCTCTTAGCACCCGAAAATCTGCTACTAAATCATTGGAGTGACTTAAGATTTGGTGGAAGCTTTGACTTGAGGGAAGTGTCATGTGCTGGGTAATTTTTAAAAGGGCAGTCTCTCTTTTAGCAGAGCCTGAGGACAGAAACCTTTGTTCTGGTCACTGGAATACCTCCAGGGCTTCACCCATTACCTGCAAAAGATGCTCAAAAGATGGTTGTTAAATAATGTAAATGAATTCTTGGCTTTACGTTGCAAACTCTAGCTTACTTTTTTACATAGATTTAAAAACAAGCATGAGCAAGTTTGAAAAGTCTGGCATTCCAGCCACCTCCCCTGGGTCCATGCACTTTGCTTTGAACACCACTCTCCCACTGCTGGGACCTGCCCTAATCTTATCCCATTTGGGGGCCAATCCCCTTCTTTCCTGCCTAGGATCAAACTTGGACCATTCTGCGCAGTTTAAATCCAAGTCTCCGCGAGAGAAGAAAACACGAAGCCAGCAAACCAGGAGGCTCCCAGCTTGAGAATAGAAGTCATGAGTCATAAATTTGAGCGTTAGGACCAAGGAGCAGCCAGAGATGTGGATGTGGGGCGGTGGGAGCAGTAGGGCTACGGGGATGGAGTGGGCTGGCGAACAAGGAAGGCCACAGCCCTTCTCTACTGAGTAGACTCCCATGAAGATTCCCCTTTTGCTCTGCTCGATCGGGTTCCCGGAGCGCGTCGGTCAGGGTGCAGCCAAGGGTCTAGGACTGGGTGGCGCTGGCGCTGCAGGTCGCCACCCCCGCGGCCACATCACCAGGTTCTCGCTTCCCCTCGGGCTCAGACGCCGCTGCGCGTGCGCGGGGCGGCCGCGCGGGGGCGGGGTGGGCGGCCGGGAGCCAGCGGGCCGCGAGCGCCGGCTCCGGGGCTGTCAGCTCCGTGCCGGGACGGCGCGAGGAGGCGCGCGAGAGGAAGGAGCCGCGGGCGCTGGGCAGCTGCCTCAGCCGCCGCCCGGGGGACTAGGTGAATTCCCCTTCCGTGCCCTGGTGCCGGTTCCTTGGTCGCGTCTGAGGAGGCGAGGTCCCTCTCCTTGCACCGCGCTCCCGGGCAGGTGATATGGAGGGAAAGTCTCGGCTTTGGCCGCGGCGCCGGGTTCGGGCGCATCCCAGGTACTGGAGGGAGGTGCGGCGGCGACGGGCTTGAGACTCGCGGCCAGGACGCGGGGAGGCCGGGGCAGGGGGAGCGGCGGGGCCGGCCCGAAGCTCCGTATCCCCTCCGGGCCCGCAGACAGCGCCCGAGCCCGGCCCGCCGCGGCTGCCCCACCTTGGGCTGGAGGGCTGGCCGGCCCTGGGCGCCCGCCGCGGAGCCGGGCAGCCGCGGTGGGTAGTCCCCGGCCCTGACACTGGACCAGACGGCGGGTGGGGGCTGAGTGATGGGTGAAGGCGAGCAGGATGGGGACGCTGCGAGGCGGACTGGGGCACACCCCAGATCCACGGCTTCAGGGCTCACAGTTGCTCCGTGTCACCGTGTTCTTTCATTTCTCTCTTTATATATGTGAAATATAGCTCAATTAAAAAAAAAAAAACCCAAACGTTGATTTTTAGAGATTACGTATATGTATGTAATACACTTGTAGGTACTTTACATGTGTATGTAATTTCTTTCCGTAAATGAACAATTAAAAAAAATTGAGATATACTTCACACACCATAAAATCCATCCTTTTCAAGCACGGTCTTTAGTATTTTCACCAGGTTTTGCAACTATCACCACTGTACAGAATATTTTCATCACCCCAGAATGAAACCCTGTACCATTATCAGTCACTCCTCATTCCCTCTTATCCCACCTCCTGGCAACCACTAATCTTTCTGTCTCTAAGGATTTGACTGTTGTGGAAATTTCATATAAATGGAATCGTACTTTATGTGGCTTTTAGTGTCTGGCTTCCTTCACATAGCATAATGTTTTCAAGGTTTATCCACGTGTGGAATTCATCGGTGCTTAACTCTTGTTTATGGCTGGATAATAGTCCGGTGTATGAGTGTACCACATTATCACAGTTTACTGGTTTTCAGTTAATGGACATTAAGGATGTTTCTAGTTTTTGGTCATTGTAAATAACGCTGCTGTGAACATTTGTGCACAAGTTTCTAGGTGGACATATGACTTCCATTGTTTTGGGTCTATATATTTAACTTTTAAGAAACCGTCAAACTTTTCCAGAGTAGCCACACCATTTTACACTCTCATCAAACAGTGTATGAGGGTTCCAATTCCTCCACGTTCTCACTACTTGTTATTGACTATTTACTAGTTTTTATTATAGACATTCTAGTGGGAATAAAGTAGTGTTAATTTGCGTTTTTTATGGCTAAATATGTCGTGCGTCTTTTCATTTGCTTATTGGCCACTTACATATCTGCTTGGAGAAATGTCTGTTCATATCTTTTGCCCGTATCTCAATTGGGTTATTTGTCTTTTTATTGTTGAATTATATGTTAAAAATTCTAGGTTTAGGGGGCTAGCACTGCCTGAAAAACCAAACAACTCCATACTAAGCAACACAATGCTTGTACTTGGGGGAGGTGAATAAATGCTGTTTCAGTCTTTCTGAATAACCTGTCATTTCTTGGGAATCTTACTGACCCTTTACCCTTTCTGGAATTTTGAGAAAAGTCACAAAAAGTGTGTTCATGACCAAAGGCAAGGGAGACCACACCCAGTTAGCATTTTCATACATTCTATGCTCGGTTTGAAAAGTTCCTGTTATCACTTTAATTTCAAGTAATTTATTTTGGTGGCTAGCTAAGCAAACTCATAACAAACAAACTCATAACAAACTAATTCCTCAATTAAAATTTCACATATCTCTCAGGCAAAGTGAAAGATCTTATTATCCTCAGTTTGTGTAATCTTTATTATAGCTCTATTCTTATTTGGGTGGCAAATAAGTATTTTTCATGGCGCTGAAGTTAAGAAACCACTTGGAGCTGAATGAACGCTACTTGGCCTATTTTTGTGTTTTTTTTTCTGAGTGCACACAAATTCAATCTCAGGCTTAGGTCTTTCTTACAAAAACGCCTGAAAAAGACATGATTTTGCCTCCCAGGAATTCAAGTCATTTTTCTTTTACTCTAATATGACTGTTCTAAAGTATACTATCAAATTTCAGAAATGTTATGGAAAATAAAATTAAAGATTTTCAAGTGGAATTAATGTATCAACAACCTATTCAAAGTGTGTGAAGAGCCATCCATCCTGTTCTTCAACTACTGAACTTTAAACAATGGGAATGTTATTTAACCCCGTTATGCCTCATTGACCTCATTAGTAGAATGAGGCAATAATTGCAATATATAACCTGAGTGAATGTTTTTGTTTTACCTAATGGAATGATTATCAAATATACTTAAAGTATAACCTATCCAATCTAATGTTGATTGTCATTGACTTGCCCAATCAATGAATAAGTATCCTGTAGCTATAGATGCTTTCTCAAGTTGGCTTTCTCTGTCCTCTTGGGTTTTTAGTGTCACTTAAGGACTGAAATGAAGAAGGAAATGGCAACCCACTCCAGTGTTCTTGCCTGGAGAATCCCAGGGACGGGGGAGCCTAGTGGGCTGCTGTCTATGGGGTCACACAGAATCGGACATGACTGAAGTGACTTAGCAGCAGCAGCAGCAAGGACTGAAAGTTGGGGAAAATGTGGGAACAGCTTTGGGGACATGATCTTTGGGAAAGCTGGTCAGAGCAGACCTGACTCCTTTAGGGCAAATTTAGGCACCCCTCATCTTTTCTCTGAAATTACTGTGGTTAGATGTCTATAGCTTAAAAATGTATGTGTGTATAAAATAAAACATATATGTATCTCTGGTGGTGGTGGTTAAGTCACTAAGTCATGTTCAACTCTTGTGACACGATGGACTGTAGCCTGCCAGGCTCCTGCGTCCATGGGATTTCCCAGGCAAGAATACTGGAGTGGGTTGTCCTTCCCTTCTCCAGGAAATCTTCCTGACCCAGGGATTGAGTCATTGGAGGCAGATTCTTTACTGCTAAGCCCCCAGGGAAGCCCGGATGTATTTCTAGGAGGGTTTAAAAGCTAGGACTGTCAGTTATTTTATCTTAATGTGAATGGATTTAGTCAGATTGCTTTCCTGCTGATCAGCTGCACTGAGAAAGTGGGAGTTTTGGTGTGAGGAGGGAGAGGAGAGGTTAGTGGTATGGGCTCAAAGGAACATTTTGGAGGTTTCAGAAAAATTTGCTTGTTTCTAGAAGTGTGGGTGTTGAAAATGAAGATCTTCGGGCAGCATAAGGGGATTTGGAAGAAGAGAAAAGAGAAGCAAGAATGAAAATTTGGAACGGAAGGTTGTAGTATTCAAAGATAGATTCAACTTGTTTAGTCATTTTTGCCCAAGAAAAATTCGAAAGGAGAAGTGGAAGAAACCTTAGCTTTCATGCCATTCCCTTCCCTTTCGTCCCACGTTGCTCCTGTATGTTGCTGTTCTCCTGGGACCCAGGAATCAGACTAGGATGACTGTTGTTACTATTCCTGATTACATCTCTTCTGTCTCCCGATTTTGCAGATTGAGGTCAGATTCATGAAGCCAGGTGAGAATTATAGTACTATAAAAATACAGTTTAATTTTCATTTCTGGTAAAGCTGGTTTGGAGAGTTTAGCTTAGATTCATATTTACTGTGTTCCTTCTTGCTTTATCTGCCCGGATTATTGTCTAGCACCTAAAAAACTGCAGGTCTCTCCTGCAGGTACAGAAAGCCCTGTCTCAGAAAGATTTCCTCATAGGATTTGGAAGGGAAAGGAAACTTTCTCTTCTTGAAGACAGATAGATTCAAGAACCAGTGAGAGCTCAGGGGTGGGGCCTGTCTGGAATATTGACCTTTATTCATTTTTTTCTCATTTATTATTTTTTTTATTGGAGTATAATTGCTTTACAATGTTGTATTAGTTTCTGCCGTACAACAAAGTGAATCAGCTATACGAATACATATATCACCTCCCTCTTGAATCTTCCTCCCCGATCCCCATCCCAACCCTCTAGGTTATCACAGATCTGAGCTCCATGTGCTATACCGCAGCTTCCCACTAGCTGTCTAATCTCATCTCAGCCATTAGCTAAGTCACTTTGCTCTAAGGAGTGAAGTGAAGTTGCTCAGTCATGTCTGACTCTTTGTGACCTCATGGACTGTAGCCTACCACGCCCCTCTGTCCATGGGATTTTCAAGGCAAGAGTACTGGAGTGGGTTGCCATTTCCTTCTCCAGAGGATCTTCCTGACCCAGGGATCGAACTTGGGTCTACTGCATTGTAGGCGTACTCTTTACCGTTTGAGCCACCAGGGAAGTCCACTTTGCTCTAGAAGGAACTAACTGATAAAATAGGGAGAAAGCAAAGTGTCCCTTTAATCCTGTTTTCTCCTACTTAGAGGAGTGAAAGTTCTGTTGTCCTGGCAGAGAGGGAAATAAGCAGCTGTCCTCTTATCAGTTAAGTGTATGGGGGGGTAATAGTATTTTGCAGGCTAGCTTAGGAGCCTAATCACCATTTATACAGTTGGAACTGAGCATATATTTTCCTTGGAACTAGCTAAACTTTTTAACAGTTTTTAAGTGGGTGCTCATTTCATCATGTGGTTAAATATTAACATATAGATTATTCAAGTCCATTTCCTCACTTGTTTTACTCCTCAAACATTGATTGAGGGCCTAATCTGTAGCAGGCACTGGGTGTGGCTCTCAGGATTCGGCAATGAACAAGAATGGGTCCTGATGCTCATGGGATTTACATCTTAGAAAGACAAAGTGAAAGTGACGTTGCTCAGTCTTGTCCGACTCTTTGCAACCCCATGGACTGTAACCTACCGGAGTTCTCCGTCCATGGGATTTTTCCAGGGAAGAGTACTGGAGTGGGTTGCCACTTAGAAAGACAGGCCATGTACAATTACAGTAAAGCTTAATGAACATTAGAAAGCATGGAGTATTAGGAACACAGAAGACAGATAACTAATCCAAGAGGGTCAGGGAAGTGATGTTTATGAGCTCAGGTCACAAAGTAGAATAGGAAGTAGCCAGAGAAAAGGAAACAAGATGAGCAAGAATGTTACAGACAGAAAGAATGCATGGAAAGGCCTAGAAGTGAGAGAGAGAGTGTGCATGTGTGCTAAGTTGCTTCAGTTGTGTCTGACTCTTTGCGACCCCATGGACTATAAAACCCCAGCAGGCTACTCTGTCCATGGGATTCTCCAGGCAAGAATACTGGAGTGGGTTGCCATGCCCTCCTCCAGGGGATCTTCAGGGCCCAGAGATCAAACCCGTGTCTCCTGCATTTCCTGCATTGGCAGGTGGGTTCTTTACCACTAGTACTACCTGGGAAGCTCGAGAGAGAGTGTGGTATATGCTAAAGTACTGTTTTTCAAACTGCAATACTTAAGCACTGACCAAGAGATTATAAAATCAGTTTAGTGGTTGTGACCTGCATGTTTTTAAAAAGAAATAAAATAAAAAATAAATGTGTCATATATTGATACTTTAGTAAATGACAGTGTATAAAAGTTTGAAAATCCCTACAACAGAGGAAACAGAAGTGCAGTGTGACCACAACCCAAGATCTTGGGTAGGTGGGGATGATGATGCAAGATTTAGTTACCCTTTTCAAGACTTTCTTTTAAAGATTATGGATTTCTCTTATAAGAAATGAGAAGTCACCCAAAAGTTTTAGCACCTGCATAGATTAATATTTTCTAAGGATCCCTTTGAATACCTAGGTTTCCTTTATTCAAACATAAATGCCACCTTCCTTGGCCTTGACAGGTATTCCAAAATCTGGTTCCAGTCTCTTTCTTCTAAAGCATATTTCTGTTTTTGATATTGGAACTTCTCATTTCATAAAGATTTGTGGTTTACAAACATATCTTTGCACCAAGAGAGAGAGGCCCATGAGAGCAGATCTTCTTCTGTCTTGTTCACACAGAAGCATAGCACCCTGTGCCTGGCAGGGACTAAGCAAATCTTTGCTGATAGAGTCTGAATACACTTAAAATTAGAACTGTCACATAGTAGTAGAAATGACCTGGATTTTTCTAGCCATCCTTGCTTTTAGAACTTTTACATATTACTACGAATGACCTTGATGTCTAGCAATCCTTGCTTTTGGAAAAAAGAAAAGGGGGTATTTAGAAATTCTTTTTGCCCAGTTAGAAACCTTAGTGATGGAACCCCATTCACTTATTTAAAAGATAATTTAGTAAAAAGTACTCTTATGCTATATTACAACAGTAATTGAGATAAGAAAAAGAACAACACACTTCCTGACTTTGGGGTTTCACCTTCCAAGGAGTATAGAGCATTAACCGATTGTTCACAGGCAGAGGCAATCTAGCAACCCTTTATATTTTGTTTGAACAGAGACAGGCATTCTCTGAGCCCTCACCAAAAGGTAGTTTTATAAAGATGGCTGGAAACGAGAGTAAATTCGGTCAAGATGTATCAATCATAGGAGCTTAATGGAGAGGCAACACAAAATAGATTTTGATCTTAGAAGTAAAAATAGAACATCCTTATACTCCATAGAACTTCCAAATAAGAATTTAATGATGTTAGTTTGTTGCCAGAGAATGATTGTACTGTCACAGGATTGTGACTTCACAGAATTAGATTGTGAAACCCAACTGTGAAGAGAGATTCTTTCAGTGTATGGTTTTGATAAGTGGCAAGAGAAGTTATGAAAAATTCATGAAAGGTAGAGCGCTTTCAAGTTCTGTTTCAGATTTCTCTTTAATACGTTTTTCGAGTTGTGGAAACTTTGCTGATTAGTTTGATAGATTAGATTTTATGTATCTTAATCATGAATGCTGGAATCAAAATCTTGCTACTGTAGAATGGCATTTAAAAATACTCACTGAATTTTATATTTTTTTTATGTTCTAGAGAGTCTTATTTTAAGCCATGTATTATAGAACTTAGATGGAAACCATTAACTTGTATAAATTTGTCCTAAGCAAATCATTCTAAATATGGGAAAGTCTTATGCACAGAGATGTTCATTTTCATTGCGATGTAATTTAGTTTAAAAAGTATCCTGCAATTATAAGTAAGTAATTCATTAAAATGTAGCAATCCACTTGAAGAAATTGAACCATTAAAAAATGCTTTTTTTAGAGCGATGGTGTCTTATTTATTTTTAAAGTCTAGAAAGTAAAAAGTGCTCAATATAAACAACAGTTCAAATAATATAAAAAATGTGAGATTTAAAAAGTGAAAATATTACTTCAAGTCCCTCCTTACTATGTTCCCCAGCCTAGGCCAACCCAGAGGTCAGTGCTCTGAGCCCTTTGGCATCTGTGCTTCCAGACATTTTTCTAACTCAGGGTTTTTCAGATTGTGGTCCAAGGAGGGTCTTTGGAGTCTTCTCAAGTCAGATAAGGTGGGGACTGAGTGGGGCTACAGAGTACCTGTTTTCTATCAATATAGTGGGGTTTCACATCAGGTTTAATTTAAACACAGAATTCTCCTGCATTAAAATAAATGTTTAAAAACAAATCAGCCTAATTCAGAAAACGAAATCCTAACCCCCGGAAAGGAATTCCACGTCTTCGTTTTACCGTTTTTGCTGCTTGATGATGTGGATCTTCTGCTCTGACCTGCCTGTTCATTTCCCCAGGATGTCTGCCTGGTTACCAGCCACCTTGTAAGAATGCACTTTCCCCTCTTTTTTCCCATCTCTCTAACTCTTACTTGTTATTTAAGGTTCAACTCATCATTGTTTCTTTTGCTCCTTTTAACATTTTTAGTGGACGCCACCTACGTAATACTGAATGGGGCTTTCTGGTGGCTCAGTGGTAAAGAATCTGCCTGCCAATGCAGGCAACACAGGCTGATTGGGGAAGATACCTTGGAGGAGGAAATGGCCACCCACTCCAGTATTCTTGCCTGAAAAATCCCATGGACAGTAGAGCCTGGCGGGCTACAGTCCATGATGTTGCAGAAGAGTCAGACACGACTTAGCGACTAAACAACAAGTGGGGAATATATAGAATTTTGTATCAAGAGTTCACAGACTAGTAAAAGGCAACTGAACTTCATAAAAGTAAGTGCAATTACTGTAAACCAAGCGCATTTGAGGGGCAGATATTAAAGATATAAATATCCTCTTTTACACTATCTTATATAGCACTTTTAAGTGTCTGACCCTTTGCGACCCTATGGACTGTAGCTAATCAGGTTCCTCTGTCCATGGATTTCTCCAGGCAAGAATACTGGAGTGTGGCACTTAAAAAATGGTCAATTTATGGTATGATTACATTTCTGGGTCTTCAGTAACTGCTTGTTTATTGAGTAAGACAAGATAATTTACTTGTGAATTAGGGAGTGAGACATGGGAAGAAGCTGTTTCCATTCCTGAGCCATCAATTGTGTTCAAAGAGAGCTTGAATCCAGTTAATCTATCCAGTGCTGGGCATGAGTGGACTTGGGAGGAAGCGCTAGCAGGCCTTGGTTCTGTATTCCTCATCTCTGACCACTCCCACTGCTGTACGGGGGATGCCTGTCATTTCTTCTTTATCGTTAGCTGGTTCGAAAGTTGTGAATTTGAGTCCTGTGCCTTTATTTGTTTTAAAAATATTTATGTATTTGTTTATTTTTGGCTGTGCTGGGGCTTCATTGCTGCGCAGGCTTTCTCTAGTTGCAGAGAGCCGAGGATACTCCCTTGTTGCAGAGCAGAGGCTCTCGGTGCACAGGGTTCAGTAGTTGCCTCATGCGGGCTCCAGAGCACAGGCTCAGTAGTTGCCGCCCATGGGCTTAATTGCTTCTCAGAATGTGGAATCTTCCCGAATCAGGGATTGAACCCATGTCTCCTGCATTGGCAGGTAGGGTCTTTAGCACTGAGCCGGCAGGGAAGCCTGCTGCTGCTGCTAAGTCGCTTCAGTCGTGTCCGACTCTGTGCGACCCCATAGACGGCAGCCCACCAGGCTCCCCGGTCCCTGGGATTTTCCAGACTCTTTATTTTACTTTATAACTTGGGCATATTACTTAACCTCTCTGAGACTCAGTTTCCTGAGCTGTGGTGTATGAACATGTCTATCTCCTAGGTTTTCAGAAAAGATTACACAAGTACATACCAACGAAGTCTCTTCTTTTTGCTTTCAGTGGTTTTGTTGTCTTAGCAGAAGGTCCCCAGCCTTTTTGGCACCAGGGACCAGTTTTGTGGAAGACAGTTTTTCCACAGATCGGGGATGGGGTGGGGGTGGTTTGGGGATGATTCAAGTGCATTACATTTATTGTGTACTTTATTTCTATTATTAACTATATCAGCTACACTCAGATTATCAGGTATTAGATCCCAGAGGTTGGGGACCCCTGTTCTAAAGAATGAGTGAGTGTTCTCCTTTCTTTTGGGTTTAAGTTTTGAAATATTTTGTAGGACGTATGGATTAGACTCTAGTTCTTTTTTTTTTTTTTCTGGCCATGCCATACGTCTTTCAGGATCTTAGGTCCCAGACCAGGGATTGAACCTGCGCCCCTTGCACTGAAAGCATGAAGTTCTAACCACTGAACTGCCAGGGAAGTCCCTGACTAGTTCTTTGAAGAAGTGTCTTTTTGGTTTTTTTTTTTAGTTCAAGAGTGGCTTTTTGATAAGCTATTCATATTCCTGGTAAGGTATAAATAAATAGTATAGGAAGGTAATAAGGCCAACATTTAGTGGAGAAAAATCTTTTTCATTGTTAGCCAGTGTATTCTCCTGGGATTTTAAGCAGACTGTCATATCTATGATCAAGAAAGCAAAATTAACAGGTAGTACCAGAGTCCAATGGAGAAGGTGATGGCATCCCACTCCAGTACTCTTGCCTAGAAAATCCCATGGATGGAGGAGCCTGGTAGGCTGCAGTCCATGGGGTCGCGAAGAGTCGGACACGACTGAGCAACTTCACTTTGCCGTTTCACTTTCATGCATTGGAGAAGGAAATGGCAACCCACTCCAGTGTTCTTGCCTGGAGAATCCCAGGGATGGCGGAGCCTGGCAGGCTGCCGTCTATGGGGTCACACAGAGATGGACACGACTGAAGCGACTTAGCAGCAGCAGCAGCAGCAACCAGAGTCCAAAGCCTGGCCTCCTTGCTTCACTTTATGTGCTGCTTTCCTCTATCTTTTACGTAACAAACAAAGAATTTTTATGGTGACATTCTAGTACTCTTGGAAAAAGAAAAGTCGGAAAATTCTTGTCTGTTATTTCTGGATTGTGGGTTTCAGAATAACCCCAGGCAAACTCATGACGGATTCTTTGGAGTATTTCTTGCTCTGGTTGAGCAGGCTTAGTCCTCTAATCTAGAATGAACCTTACAGTGATGGTTTAAGGTTGTTTGTTTTATTTGTAAATTATAAAAATGTTACTTAGATATCTTTTTAGAAGTAAAAACATACATTAGATGTGATATTTAAATTTAACAACAGGATTAGAGCTACTTCCTATTCCAGGTTTCATTTTCTTTTTTTCTTTTAGGAGATTGTGGTTTCCTGAAGACCTGTGTTGTTCAGTATCTATAATATGTACCATCTGGTCTCTGTATATACTAGTCATTATATAATATTTTATAGCATGCTGGCAGTTTAATAAAAAGTAGGATGAGGACAGTGTACAAAATGTAAATATTAAACTTCAGTTGACTTTTTAGAGAAAGTTGAAACAAAACAGTTGATCTGAAAATTATAAGGCAGGGGTTTAATGTAGCAATGTATAACTGGTATATTCCTAATTATGGGGAGAAAGAGGTAGAAAGTTAGGTTATGAACCCTTTATAAAAAGTGTAGAGTAATAATGATACTCTGAGTAATGATGATGATAACTAGCTAATATTTATTGAAGACTCAATACACTTTTCTATGCATATTACATGTAGTAAAGTACTTAATCTTCACAGTAACGTGTGGAGGAGATATTTTTACCTTGAAGAAGCTGAGGAATAGAGGCATAAGTCCCATAGCTAGTGAAAGTCAGAATTTAACCAAAACCAGGGTTTCCCTGGTGGGTCAGTTGTAAAAAATCCTCCTGCAATGCAGGACATGCGGGTTCAGTGCCAGCCTGGGTTGAGAAGATGCCCTGGAGGAAGAAATGGCAACCCACTTCAGTATTCTTGCCTGGGAAATCCCATGGACAGAGAAGCCTAGTGGGCTACAGTCCAGGGGGTCGAAAAAGAGACACCACTTACTGACTAAACAACAACAACAAAGTTTGACTTCGGAGGCCAACCTCTTAACTACTGTCAGTATCCTTAGTATGTTGACACTTCTTCACATTTAATTTTTTGCAAGCAAATCATCTCTCTTAACTGAAGTGTGAAGATTTGCTGAATAAGTCACTTGAAATTTCCCCATAAAACCACCCAATGCAAATCATGTTATCAGTTTATTCATCTAATGAAAGCATGCCAAATATCTCAGGAAGCTTTGTATAGTTTCAAACATGGCATAAAGCATTTGCCAGTGATTCCACGTGAATAATACAACTTTGAACAAGCAGTTAATATTGTCCCTTTCAAAATGTGTTAGACTGAAATCTGTGTATTCAAGTCTGAGATTTTGATTATGCATAGATTTTATCATCTGAGTTTAAACTCATATTGTTCCTTGGAAAAAAGCTTATTCTTTCCTCAGTCTCTGGGGGCAGTGCTTAATAGACAGTCTTGCTTCCCTGGTGACTCAGATGGTGAAGAATGTGCCTGCAGTGCCGGAGACCTGGGTTTGATTCCTGGGTCAGGAAGATCCCCTGGAGAAGAACATGGCAACCCACTCTGGTATTCTTGCCTGGAGAATCCCCATGGACAGAGGAGCCTGGCGGGCTGCAGTACACGGGGTCGCAAAGAGTTGGACACGACTGAGCGACTAAGCACACACACAAGCATGTGGTTGAGCATTAGTGAGGGGCACCAAAAACACAAAAACATTTAAATCATGTTTTGTCATTTTTTAATATGTGTATATATATCTCAATTATTTTCCATTATAGGTTATTACAAGATATTGAATATAGTTTCCTGTGCTAAATAGTAGGTCCTTGTGGCTTATCTGTTTTATGTATAGTGGTTTGTATCTGTTAACCTCATACTTCTAATTTATCACTTCCCCTCCCTCCCTTCCCCTTTGGTAACCATGTGCTTGTTTTCTATGATTGTGAGTCTGCTTCTGCTTTGTTTATAGATTCACTTGTATTATTTTTTAAGATTCCACATATAGGCATACATATGTTTGTTTTTCTCTGACTGACTTCACTCAGTATAATCTCTAGGTCCATCCGTGTTCCTGCAAATGGCATCCTTTCTTTTTATTACATTCATCATTGAATAATATCCATTAATCTGTCCATGATCATTTAGGTTGCTTCCATGTCTTGGCTATTGTAAATAGTACTGCTATGAACACTGAGGTGAGTTAGAATTTTCATATTTTCTGGATATTATGCCCAGGAGTGAGACTGCTAGATCATATGGTAACTCTATTTTTAGTTCTTTTTAAGGAACCTCCATAGTATTTTCCATAGTGACTGCACCAATTTACATTCCCACAAAACAATAACAACAACAACAACAACAAAACACTGTAGGAGGCTTCGCTTTTCTGCACACCCTCTTCAACATTTATTATTTTTAGACTCTTTGATGGTGGCCATTCTGACCAGTTTGAAATGATACTTCATTGTGGTTTTGATCTGCATCTCTCTAATATGTTGTTGCCTGTTGGCCATCTGTTACTATTTTGTAGTCTTTAAAGAAACAACGAGGTGGTCTTTCTAGGAAAAGTCACAGCTTGTTATGACTCTTAATTTGTTTGGAGTTATTATCATTTTGAATTATTGAGGGAAAGTCCATTTTGAATTATATGTGATGGATCATGGGAGAGACACACCATGGACTTGGTGGCACCCTGGCCCTGCCTTGGAGCTTGGTGGGGTAGATCCAGTATTGTATCCACGATCATCTAACAATATAAAATATAAATGAAATCACTTCTACGAATACAGCAGAATGTTCGTTTTCTGTAAGTTGTTTAGGGTGTGTTAATGAATGAAGACTATTGCCTTTTAGTCGTGTTCCTGTTGGGAAACCGTGGAGGGGGATAAAGTAGGAAAAATAAATTTTAGAGCCCCTGAGAGTTTTAGAAAGAGGAAAATATAGTTCAGTTCAGTTCAGTCGCTCAGTCGTGTCCGACTCTTTGCGATCCCATGGATCGCAGCACGCCAGGCCTCCCTGTCCATCACCAACTTCCGGAGTTCACTCAAACTCATGTCCATGGAGTAGAAGGCAATGGCACCCCACTCCAGTACTCTTGCCTGGAAAATCCCATGGATGGAGGAGACTGGAAGGCTGCAGTCCATGGGGTCGCTGAGGGTCAGACATGACTGAGCGACTTCACTTTCCATTTTCACTTTCATGCATTGGAGAAGGAAATGGCAACCCACTCCAGTGTTCTTGCCTGGAGAATCCCAGGGATGGGGGAGACTGCTGGGTTGCCATCTATGGGGTCGCACAGAGTCGGAGACAACTGAAGTGACGCAGCAGCAGCAGCAGCATGTCCATCGAGTCGGTGATGCCATCTAGACATCTCATCCTCTGTTGTCCCCTTCTCCTCCTGCCCCCAATCCCTCCCAGCATCAGAGTCTTTTCCAGTGAGTCAACTGTTCACATGAGGTGGCCAAAGTACTGAAGTTTCAGCTTTAGCATCATTCCTTCCAAAGAACACCCAGGGCTGATCTCCTTTAGAATGGACTGGTTGGATCTCCTTGCAGTCCAAGGGACTCTCAAGAGTCTTCTCCAACACCACAGTTCAAAAGCATCAATTCTTCAGCGCTCAGCTTTCTTCACAGTCCAACTCTCGCATCCATACATGACCACTGGAAAAACCATAGCCTTGACTAGACGGACCTTTGTTGGCAAAGTAATGTCTGCTTTTCAATATGCTATCTAGGTTGATCATAACTTTCCTTTCAAGGAGTAAACGTCTTTTAATTTCATGGCTGCAGTCACCATCTGCAGTGATTTTGGAGCCCAGAAAAATAAAGTCTGACACTGTTTCCACTGTTTTCCCATTTATTTCCCATGAAGTGATGGGACCAGATGCCATGATCTTCATTTTCTGAATGTTGAGCTTTAAGCCAACTTTTTCACTCTCCTCTTTCACTTTCATCAAGAGGCTTTTTAATTCCTCTTCACTTTGTGCCATAAGGGTGGTGTCATCTGCATATCTGAGGTTATTGATATTTCTCCTGGCAGTCTTGATTCCAGCTTGAGCTTCTTCCAGCCCAGCGTTTATCATGATGTACTCTGCATATAAGTTAAATAAGCAGGGTGACAGTATACAGCCTTGACGTACTCCTTTTCCTGTTTGGAACCAGTCTGTTGTTCCATGTCCATTTCTAACTTGCCTCCTGACCTGCATATAGGTGAGGAAAATATAAGTAGCTGTTAAAAATAACTTTGTAGAATACTGATAAGAAAGTCTTTTGATATTTTACAAAATGCAAAAGCAGGATGCCAACAGTGTGTATAATATGAATGTATTTTTGATTTAAACATATATGTATATATAGAAAAATACAGCAAATTTATCATATATACTATTATATCATCAGTGATTATCTCTGGATGGTGGGTTTCTAAAATAAACAATTCTTGTTTGTCCTTTGGGCTTCTCCCCTACCCCCCCCCCTCTTTTTTTTTTTTGGAATTTAACACGTATTCTGTGAAAAACAGAGTAGTGAAAGAGAACTCTGTGCCAGTGGACATCAGAAACACCATTTCAAATAAGCTGAGAAAGAAAGGTAGTCAGGTTATTTTAACTACCTGAGGATAGTTTTAGTTTGAACTCCAAGTTGGACTTAAAGCCTTTGGGCTCCTTTTTTTTTTTTTTTTAAAGTGATATTTGAACAAGAAAGTATGCAGCCCTGACCAAAGGGTAGAGACATGGTTTCAGAGAGTAAAGATACTGAAAGAGTTAGATCATTCTTTGAGGTTGATGCCAAAATAGTTGGCTAATGTAACACCATGTACCTGTGGTTCACCGTTTCTGCAAAGAGTCTCTTGCCGTGAGTTTGTGTGCTTGAGTGGACTTCACAGCACCGTGTACCAGGGAGCAATATTGAGCAAAAGTCCGGTTTGGGAACATGGAAGATTGGCTCATCTCCCTGGATGATGCCATGGTGAAGGTGTCCCAGGGAGGGAAGGTGATGCTAGACCCCCACCTGAGGAGGACCCGGCTCGATGTGGGGGCTGTCCTGTTCCATCACCTGGTGGAAGGTAGAGTAATGTACTGTGGCCTGCTCATCTGGATGTAGTGTGCCACTTCACCTCTGTGACGGGGGGAGGAACCAGGGTCCCTGGAGGACCAGAAGTGCTCTGAGTAAATACTGGGAATGGAATCACCGTGAAAATGATGGGGCACTCTTGGTCTTCAAAGAAAGAAAAATGTTAACCTTACCCATGGCATATCATGTTTCCCTTTGCCTTTTCTTAGAAGATTTTTGCTTTGACACATGATTATCTTTTCTGTACTTTACAATTCTGGAAGATTTTATATTCAGCTTTCAGTTTAATTATGCAAAGAATAAAGTATATCTTTTAAGTTGTCTGAAGAAGTGTGTTCAGATTTTTCAAACTGAATTCTTTTAAGAGTATAAGGATGTATTAAGACTAAAATATGGAAGTATACTCTAGAGAGTTCTGAATAATAATTTCTCCTCATTTGAAATGCTGGAGTTCATCTTATCCTATTATGTTACCTAGTATCTATATTGAAGTATTTCAGATTTATAAATGCCAGAGAAAACCAGTAAGGAAATGTGTTATTTATGTTTTATTCTCATGTACACTACCTTTTACACAAAGGTGTTGAGTCACTTTATAAAAACAACTACAAGAAGTCTTTTTAAAAAAGTGATGAAGCCAGTACAAGAGAAAATAAAACTAAGAATGTAACATTCAGTTCAGTTCAGTTCAGTCGCTCAGTCGTGTCCAACTCTTTGCGACCCCATGAATCGCAGCACACCAGGCCTCCCTGTCCATCACCAACTCCCGGAGTTCACTCAAACTCATGTCCATTGAGTCGGTGATGCCGTCCAGCCATCTCATCCTCTGTCGTCCCCTTCTCCCCCTGCCCCCAATCCCTCCCAGCATCAGGGTCTTTTCCAGTGAGTCGACTCTTCGCATGAGGTGGCCAAAGTATTAAGGTGAATAAATTGATCATAAATTCGAGTTTCAGATGTGGCTATTAAGTTTCCTGTTGCTGAAGTAAAGTAAAAGGGTGGCTCAGTCTTTGTTTTGTTTTGTTTTTTGGCCATGTGGCTTGTGGGATCCCAGTTCTTCAACCAGGAGACCAAGGATTGAACCTGGGTGCCCTGGAGTGGGAGCTGGGAGTCCTAACCACTGGACCACCAGTGAAGTCTAAAGGGTGGCTCAATCTTTATTAAAGAAAAAGAAAAATTCCAGTTTTCAGTAGCAAGGCTTTCTGTAGTATAATTTTTAAGTAAAGTTTTATATGATTTTCTCTAGGGATGATTGATAAGGTGACGCTCTTAGCAATGTGTGCTCAGTTACTCAGTCATGTCCAACTCTGCGACCCCATGAACTGTAGCCTACCAAGCTCCTCTGTCCATGGAATATTCCAAGCAAGAATACTGGAGCGAGTTGTCATTTCTTACTGTAGTTGATCTTCCTACCCAGGGACTGAACCTGCATTGCCTGCTTTGGCAGGTGGATTCTTTACCACTGAGCTACCTTCGAAGCCTGTTCTTAGCAATAGTGTGCAGGAAATTAATGAATGTCAATTGCAAGTTAATTGCAAGAGCATCATTAATTGGTAGTTTTTTTTAAAATAAGATACATGTAAGAAATGTTTTAAAGTGGGAGAAATATACTTTTTTTGTTGCTTAAAAGCAGTTTCTGTACTTCAAAACAGATTTCTGTGCTTTAACTTCTTTGTTATTTGACCATTAACTGAATTATTTCAAACAGTAGTCCTGATATTTCTGATTATTGCCTACTACCTGTATTGTTGTTAAGTCTGACTCTTGAGACCCCCCCTGGACTACAGCATGCCAGGCTTCCCTGTCCTTCACTATCTCTCAGAGTTTGCTCAAACTCTTGTCCATTGAGTCAGTGATGCCATCCAACCATCTCATCCTCTGCTGCCTCCTTCTTGTCCTCCCCTCAATCTTTCCCAGGATCAGGGTCTTTTCCATTGAGTTGGCTTCAAATTAGAGCTTCAGCTTCAGCATCAGTTCTTCCAATGAATATTCAGGGTTGATTTCCTTTAGGATTGACTGGTTTGATCTCCTTGCTGTCCAAGGGACTCTCAAGAGTCTTTTCCAGCACCACAATTCGGAAGCATCAATTCTTTGGCGCTCAGCCTTGTTTATGGTCCAGCTCTCAAGTCGATACATGACTAATGGAAAAACCATAGCTTTGACTATATGGATGTTTGTTAGTAAAGTGATGTTTCTGCTTTGTAAAACACGGTCTAGGTTTGTCATAGATTTTCTTCTAAAGAGCAAGTGTCTTTTAATTTCACAGCTGCAGTTACCGTATTATAAAAATATTTATGTATTGTTATTAATCTAACCAAAATATCTAGTAAAATGATTTGTTTTTCACTTTTCAGTTGGTTTGGTAGGGCTAAATATAATCTAACTGTTGGCAGTTGATTGAATAGACTTTTGTTTATGCAATACACTTTGTTCTTTGGATGCACACTCTATTTATTCTGTCAACATTTTCTCAATAAGCAGAAATGGTTCCACTGTGGATTTTGTTTTAGTTGATTCATTGGCTTGTCTTTGATGTATCCTTCTTCCAAATAAAGCATTCTTTTAAAAGTGACTTTTTTTTTTTTTAAAGTGGGATTGAGGGTTGTGATTCTGAAAACAAAATCACTTGTCTGGGTCTGGTTTTCTTTGAAAAATTATTTGAAGTGTATTGAGCATTTATTATACAGAGGATTTATTATACCCACTGGTTGTTTCTCTGGACTCAAATTCTTTACAAATGTTTAGCTGTCTTTTAGGCCTGTAGAAACTTTGTTACTTTTTTCTATCTGTGGGTAGCCTTAGAATGACTGATTGTTTTATGGAATCAGCTAGCTTTTGGATAGCAGGAGCTGAATCATTCCCATGATTTCTCAAGCTTTTGTGTTTGTTAGAGACTCTCAGGACCGCCAGATCAATAAAGTTTGACATCACTACCTATTACATAAATGAAACCTGTGTGAATGCTTGAATTCACTTTTAGTAGACAGTTTCCAGTTTAAATTAAAAAACTCTTTTTTTTTTTTTTTTTTCAGGAGCTAACTGTGCATTTGAGCCAAAACAAAAAAGGAGTTGGGGAGAGATACTTCATCCTACTTTAGAGGTGAGCCTTTTCATCAGGGAGGACAGTATTTGTGAGGTAGCGTGCTTTATATTTCAATTTCCAAGTACTTTAAATGCCCTGAACATTGATAGAAATCGTGAGATAAGATAGTGTGGATTGCTATTGTTTGGACCAGTTCGAGACTTACACCACATGGAGTTTATGGGATAGTTACTGACTAGATGCACCTTTGTTGTTTAGAATCGTTGCCTTGGGGTTGTTCCTTTTCCTTGGTAAACTGCAGAAAATGGGCAAAATACAGATCCATACATTTGTTTTTTTCCTAGTCGTGTGGTTCCCTCCATAGGTTGTGCCTGACATTTTGCAGCCCCATAGACTGGAGCATGCCAGGCTTCAGTGTCCTTCACTGTCTCCCAGAGTTTGCTCAAACTCGGTCCACTGAGTCAGTGATGCCATCTAAACATTTCATCTTCTGTCATCCCCTTCTCCTCTTGCCTTCAGTCTTTCCCAGCATCTGGGTCTTTTCCAGTGAGTCAGTTCTTTGTATCAGGTGGACAAAGTATTGAAGCTTCAGCTTCAGCATCAGTCCTTCCAGTGAATATTCAGGGTTGATTTCCTTTAGGACTGACTGGTTTGATCTCCTTGCTGTCTAAGGGAATCTCAGTAATTTTCTCCAACACCACAATTTGAAAGCATTGATTCTTTGGTGCTCAGCCTTCTTTTATTATCCAACTCTCACATCCATACGTGACTACTGGAAAAACCAACTGGATACTATGAATTATATATACCTCTGCCAAGCAGCAGTAATATTGGTACATTTGGAGTTCTGGAGATTTCTTTTTCATTGCCATATTTATTTTTAACTTTTGAGGGTCAAGTGATATAGCAAGTATCATCAGAAAAAGAAGATGTTCTCTTTGCCCTGTAGGAATTGGCAATGGGAAACCAAATGGATACCTTTTATTTTTAAAAAATTCTTTTAAAACTGTACATGATAGGAAGATTGCTCACTGTTTTGGACATTTAATTTTGACTGTGTTTTTTTTTTTTTTTTTTCTGTCTGTACCCTGAACTCTGCATTAATTTAGGTAGATTTCTCTGAGGTGGTCAATTTTTATGGTGACCTTTTGAATGAGGCCAAAGTTCCAGAACATTAGAAACAGTTAGTAGAAAGTATAGGGACAACTGAATAAAAGAAATTTGGTTGAATAGAGAAAGCTTAAAGAAGAATAAGAGATAATAATTTAGCTGATTTAGGAAATTGAGTAGAAAAAATTAGTTTGAAACAATTAGGACCCCTGTGGATGAGAATAGTGAAATCAAAGGGTTTAAAATGAGAAAGGATGGGCCTTTCCTGGCAGTCCAGTGGTTAAAACTCCACACCCCTAATGCAGGGGGCCTGGATTCGATCCCTAGTACAGAAACAAGATCCTGCATGCTGATAGCACTGCCAAAAAAAAAAAAATTTTTTTTAATGAGATTTGATTTTAGTAGTAGCTGTTGGACTAGCTCAAATGAGGAATAGAGCTCTTCAGTATGATTTAGTAGTCAAGGCTGTGATAGCCATGCTTGGGACTAGGGTGACCTTGTGGGTTCTGATGTGTTCTCCAGGAAGAAGGGTTTGACAGTGAGCTTATGGTAGGACAGCAGAAAGCTGGCATCAGAGTGAACATGAGAAAACCAAAGAGGGGATTGTTTAAGAGCTGTCTGGGATACGTGTTGAGAAAAGTGATTTGATGGTCAATTCTTCAGGAAAATGGAGTTTGGGGATAAGAAATGGAGAAGCTAAGGAATTCAGGTGACCAAACTGGGTATCAAAAAGACTATTGAGAGTTTTAAAAATAGTTTTTGCTTAAATGGAAATAGTAATCATTGAAATCAATGAGGATTTATGTTTACATAGGTTTTATTCTTTAAATGGAAATAGTGAAAGAAAACGGATCAGCCATGAAGGCAGCCTGCTGTTTGGGTGCTACAAAAAAGCAAATTATTATAAATAGATATAATCCTTCTTTGTGAACCTGCTATCCAGTGAAACAAGTCAGTACTTACTGGGTATCGTTGAAAAAAGTGTGCCAAAAATTTTTTTTAAATAAGAAAATAATTTGTACAACATCAGCTAAGGTCTCATTTTGTCTGGCATGACGTCTCTGAAATCTAACTTAACTGACCACATAATACATCCTGTTTGGTGACTATCTGCATCTTCTAACAAACAGAGATGCAGAATACATATATTCAGAGGAAGTGAAAAGCAGAATGCACACTTGGAGAGTGGCAAAACTAAGAATACATAATAACCATAATCTGCCTTGACTTCTAGGTCATTTGGTGTGAGTATATGTGTGTGACAGTGCTGTGACAAGTTTTGAGATTTTTGTCTCCTTTCATCTTTTTGTTCTAATGGGAAGATAAAGTATTAAACTTACATTTATTGCCTTTCTTAGTAATGAGGCGTGACATAAGTCTGCTAACTCAGCTGCTCTGATGAATTTTTCAAGTGTATTATTTAACCTTTACAGAGGAACAGATTGCCTCCTCCAGCACAATGGGCAGATTTTCTCCAAGATACTGATTTAGTAAATCAGCACACATACAATTCTTTTTCTTAACTTTTAAAAACAAGCGATTTTAACATTATTATTATTTTTGTAACTGCAGTTGAATTAGTCAGGACTGTCTGATATTAGTTTGTTTTCCTTTAAGTCAGTGGTTCCCTAACACAACTCTCTGATTAATGTTGGCCCATGACAGAGCTTCCACAGGAAGCAAGGAGTGAGTTCTTAATAAATCTAAATGTATTCGATGGAAAGGCTTTTAGTCTGAGAGTCTGTCCTTTCTACTTGTTTGGTGTTAAAATGTGCACTTATATTTTAAAGGAAAAATCATTGTTAACTTGATAAAATTTGAGGGGAAGTGTGGTTAACGAGATCTAAATATTTGGAAAACACTCTTTTAAAGCTCTTTAACCATAGATGGAATCCTTACATGCTCAGTATATCAGAGAGACTCTATTAAACTAAAATAGATGGGAATATTTGGGTCAGATTCTTTTTTAAGATGCCTGCTTTTGAGTTTAGTTTTCATTAAATCTTGCTGTGGTAGTAAACAATCCTGAACCCTCGGTGGCTTTCAGCAGCAAAGCTTTCTTTCTCTCCTCCTACATGTTGCCCGTAGGTTGCTGCAGATGAGCTTCAGTACCTGCAGCTCTGGGTGTTATCTTTGTCCCAGGACCCAGTCTGAACCTTGGACATGTCGTTCCCATGACGGAGGGAAAAGATGGCAGAGTTGAACTGCTTCTGTTTGTAGATGTTGTTGCTTCCTGAGTCGTCTGCCCAGACTTGATGTCAGTAGAGATGAGGCAGTGTAATCTTCACATACTCCCTGCAGGTAATTTGGCAACAGGCAGAGATGACAGTCCTCTTACAGGAGGGAAGCAATAATGGGGAGTAATAAAATCTGTCACAGAATCATTCAGACCGAAGCACACATGCCAAATAATCAAAATGTTAAATTTGAATGCAGAGTTCCAAAGAATAGCAAGGAGAGATAAGAAAGCCTTCCTCGGTGATCAATGCAAAGAAATAGAGGAAAACAATAGAATGGGAAAGACTAGAGACCGCTTCAAGAAAATTAGAGATACCAAGGGAACATTTCATGCAAAGATGGGCACAATAAAGGACAGAAATGGTATGGACCTAACAGAAACAGAAGATATTAAGAAGAGGTGGCAAGAATACACAGAAGAACTATACAAAAAAGATCTTCACAATCCAGATAATCACAATGGTGTGATCACCCACCTAGAGCCAGACATCCTGGAATGCGAAGTCAAGTGGGCCTTAGGAAGCAACACTACGAACAAAGCTAGTGGAGGTGATGGAATTCCAGTGGAGCTATTTAAAATCCTAAAAGATGATGCTGTGAAAGTGCTGTACTCAATATGCCAGCAAATTTGGAAAACTCACCAGAGGCCACAGTACTGGAAAAGATCAGTTTTCATTCCAATCCCAAGAAGGGCAATGCCAAAGAATGTTCAAACTACTGCACTAGTGCACCCATCTCACACATTAGCAAAGTAATCGTCAAAATTCTCCAAGCCAGGCTTCAACAGTATGTGAACTGTGAACTTCCTAGATGTTCAAGCTGGTTTTAGAAAAGGCAGAGGAACCAGAGATCAAATTGCCAACATCTGTTGGATCATCGAAAAAGCAAGAGAGTTCCAGAAAAACATCTGCTTTACTGACTACGCCAAAGCCTTTGACTGTGTGGATCACAACAAACTGTGGAAAATTCTTAAAGAGATAAGAAACCTGTATGCAGGTCAAGAAGCAACAGTTAGAACTGGACATGGAACAACAGACTGGTTCCAAATCGGGAAAGGAGGATTCAAGGCTGTATATTGTCACCCTGCTTATTTAACTTATATGCAGAGTACATCATGAGAAGTGCCAGGCTGGGTGAAGCACAAGCTGGAATCAAGATTGCTGGGAGAAATATCAATAACCTCAGATATGCAGATGACATTACCCTTATGGCAGAAAGCGAAGATGAACTAAAGAACCTCTTGATGAAAGTGAAAGAGGAGAGTGAAAAAGTTGGCTTAAAACTCAACATTCAGAAAACTAAGATCATGGCATCCAGTCCCATCACTTCATGGCAAATAGATGGGGGAACAGTGGAAACAGTGAGAGACTTTATTTTATGTGGCTTCAAAATCACTGCAGATGGTGACTGTAGCCATGAAATTAAACGCTTGCTCCTTGGAAGAAAAGCTATGACCAACCTAGACAGCATATTAAAAAGTAGAGATATTACTTGCCAACAAAGATCTGTCTCGTCAAAGCTATGGTTTTTTTCATGTAGCTATGTACTACATCCATACAGTAGTCAGGTATGGATGTGAGAGTTGGACTATAAAGAAAGCTGAGCGCTGAAGAATTGATGCTTTTGAACTGTGGTGTTGGAGAAGACTCTTAAGAGTCCCTTGGACGGCAAGGAGATCAAACCAGTCAATCCTAAAGGAAATCAGTCCTGAATATTCATTGGAAGGACTGATGCTGAAGCTGAAACTCCAGTACTTTGGCTACCTGATGCGAAAAACTGCCTTATTGGAAAAGACCCTGATGCTGGGAAAGATTGAAGGCAGGAGAAGGGATCGATAGAGGATGAGATGGTTGGATAGCATCAGCGACTCAATGGACATGAGTTTGAGCAAGCTCCGGGAGTTGGTAATGAACAGGGAAGCCTGGCGTGCTGCAGTCCATGGGGTCACAAAGATTCAGATACAACTGAGTGACTGAACTGAACTAAAGAACAATAATAAACATTTAGGTATCTACTACCCAGCCTTAAAAATATAACCACTACCTTTGGAGCTCCCTGGGTGGTTTTTGTACTACTTTCACAAATGTAAGCATTCTCTTGAAATTTGTGCTTGCTTATAATCCCCTCCTTCATAGATTCCATTGTGTGAATATCCCACGATTTATCTTTTACTGTGTTAATTCTAGTTTTTTCTTTTCTTTTTTTTGCTAATGTGAAAATGTTGCTAAGGATATTTTTTTATGTGTCTTCTGTGTACAAAGCAAGAGTTGCTTCAGGGTATGGACTTAGGTGTGGAATTGTTGGTATGTGGCACGTACATGTCTTCAGTTTTAGTAGATCAGACCACGTTGTTTTCCAAAGTGGTTGTGCAGTTTCCACTCCCACTAGTGGTGGTGTATGTGTTACCAGTACTTAGGTCTTTGGTCACATCTGAAAGTGTGACAACATCTAATTTTTAGTCTAATGTGTATAAATCAAATTCTCTTGGATGTTCAGGGAGGTGCTTCTTAAACTTCCATGTTTACATACAGCACATGGTTTGTATTTTAGTCATTCAGTCGTGTCCTACTCTTTGAGAACCCGTGGACTGTAGCCTGCCAGGCTCCTCTGTCCACGGCATTCTCCAGGCAAGAATACTGGAGTGAGTGGGCTGCCATGCCCTTCTCCAAGGGGTCTTCCCAACCCAGGAATTGAACCCAGGTCTTCCAAATTGTTGTCAGATTCTTTACCGACTGAACTACCAGGGAAGCAAAGCACATGGAGATGGTATTAATACTATAAGCAAGGTTGTGATTCAGTAGGTTGGGTTATGCTTGGGAACTGAGATCCTGCGTTTCTCGTAACCATCCAGGTGATGCTGCTGGTGCTGTGTCCTGTGCTCAGTTGCTCAGTCGTGTCCGACTCTTTGAGATTCCATCACAAAGAGTGATGGGGGACTGGGGGGCTACAGTCCCATAGGCTCCTTTGTTCATAGGGTTTTCTGGGCAAGAATCCTGGAGTGGTTTGCCATTTCCTACTCCAGGGGATCTTTCCAACCCAGTGATTGAACCTGTGACCCATAAGTATCTCCACTGATATTCTTTCACTTATAGCACGTAAAACTAGAGAAATTTTGCCCAATCCTATTTACTTATTTTTAAACTTTTTAGTAATTTTTACTCATTTATGGATGAAGAGCAATATAGAGAAACCCAACTGATTTTTATTTAGTGCCATATGTGTACATTACCCATTTAAAATCAACTTCAAAGTAATTTGATTGTAGTCATTATTCAACGAGTTTCTAAGTGAGTTCTTTAAAGGAAGAAAATTCAAGAAATCTTTAAGGGAGATAATAGATCTTTATAGACCTTGTCAGTATGCAAGCATTAGACTAACTGATCACTCGTTAGCTGGGTAAAATGAAGGATAAATAAAAATGAGCACATTTTCCTCAGTGCAAGATTGTGGTATGTGGTCTATGGTACACACTTGTAGCAAGATAATTCTTAGTACTTCCAAATTGCATTGTTTTACAAACAGATGTTAGGACACAAGCACCGCTTAGCCTAGCTTAAGCAATGGAGATTTAGTGGCCCATAAAACTGGGGAGAACTGGGATGGAATGGGCTTTAAATAAATGAGATATCCTAATCATGTAGTGTTATCAGAACCCTCTCAACATCTCCTAGCTGTGATTCTCTTTCTGTGGATGGATGAGCTTTCCTCCAAGTGTAAATGGTGGTGGTGGTGGTGGAGGGAGTTTTTGGAGGATAAAAATATAGTGACAAACCTCAGAATTTTCCCATTCAAAAAGGAAGTGAGAAAACACTCTTTTTTAAAAGAATTAATTTATTCATTTGGCTGCACTGGGTCTTAGTTTCGGCATGCGGGATCTTTGGTTGCAGCATGTGGGATCTAGTTCCCTGACGAGGGATTGAACCCAGGCCCCTGCATTGAGAGTGCAGAGTTTTAGCCACCGGACCACCAGGGAGGTCCTGAGAAAACACTCTTCCAGAGGCCTCCCCCTCTGAAGTGGCCCTGTACGTCATTGACTCTCTGCTCTATCAACTGTTTCCTTCATTACCTTTATCACAAATTATCTCCTTTACTTATTGGCTCACCTAATTGTTTTTCCTCTCCACCACAAGGTAAAATCACTGAAGAAGGAGTAGTGCCTCTTTTGTTGGCATCTGTCAGCCATTCAGGAAATAGTAAGGCAACAGGTATGTGAAATTCCAGGGTAGGACTCAGGCCTGCCCCAGGCAGTTGTCATTATGTGGTCTGGAGGTCAGGGAAGTTTGATTACTGGGCACAACGGAGCCTCATAGACGAGGCAAGTGTGATTTCACATGGGAAATGGAGCTACTATAAGCTGAAAAATTGGGAAAAGATGCCGAGGAAACAACAACAAAAGCACGTGGTTTTTGTGCCCTTTAAGTGTGGTTTACTGTTTCACTCAGCTGCCCAGTGTGTGTGTAAAGTTGTGCAGTTTCTGCAGTGCATGAGGTGCTTGCTGAGGAGAGGGAGAGGGGTTGAAATCCAGCACGAGACTCCACACCTGTGGCTTCCTTTTTCCAGGAGGCATTGCTTTAAATTTACCCCTAAGTTCTGCCTGGTCTGTGCCCACTGGGCCCGGTTGAATATCTGTGTCGCCATCTCACTTTCTTCATAGCTTCCCTGGAGAAAGAATACCAGGAGCAAAAGTGTGTGAGCTGGATGCATCTGGATCCCGCTGGCCAACTCAGTGTAGACTCTATGCTTAGCCATGCCCTGCAGGTATTCTAAGAGAGATAACTTTCTGGAAAATTCCTCCCTCCCCCTTTTTTCTTACCTCCATTTTTCTATTTAGGGTTAGTTGGTCAAGTTTCCTGACCATGCATTTTGAGGTGAATGCTGACTGAATGGTAATATACATACTGTCATCTACATTTCTCTGCATTTCTAGTTTGATTACTTTATAATTCTGCTTCAAGAGGAAGAAGAATTGCCTATGTCCATCACTGGCCCTTTAGTGGAATATACTGTCTTAAAAGTTTGTTCTGTTTTTTGTTTGATTAGAGATCTCTTTGGGGCAGTGAAGTGCTCACTATTTAAAAGGAGGCAAATTGATTTAAGGAACAGAAACCCACTCAGTCTGACTCATGTAAGGCTGCTGGCAGTCTCCTAAGTTTCAGACATACAGCTGAGCCTCTTCTTACATGGAAGGGCCTCAAGGAGCCATTCTGTTCTCCTCTCTGGATTGCTTGCTTTCTTCTTTGCTTCATTCTGGACATTGTTTCTGTTCATTTGATTTTCTTTAAACACTGAGTTTGTATACTGATCCACCTGCCAGTGGCAAAAATGGCAACTAGTACTTCATCTCATTGGGTTCTCTGCAAGTTCACAGAATGTCTGTACTGTAATCACTTGGGGAGTATAAAAAAAAAAAAAAAAAGATTTCTATGCCTCAAACATATTCTCAGCCAGTAGGTCTAGAGTCCTAGAATCTACATGTTGAGACTTTTCCCTCGCAGGAATTGCCAGACCCGTCTGTAATCACAAGAGAAAGCAAGTGAGTGAATGATGAAGTAGATGAACCCAGGCCCTAGTATCCACTTTCCCCTGACATAGCCCCTTCTCTTTTTTCCCTTTGCCATTTCTTGCCATTGATCTTCCTATCCAAGGAGAGGAGATTGCCATTCTAAGAAGTTGAAAACAAATATTGAAGAATAGAATAGTTTTCATTAAAAGCAGCAGTATAGCAGCAACAGTTCTTAGTCTAGTTTGGTTGGTGAACAGTCTCCAGTTAGGCAGTGGGGCTATCTGTCCCTTATGAAATCAGGGCTAATTAGTTGATCTTGAATGCTCTTGGAAGTGTAAGATAGGGCTGGGTGTTCTGAGAAACACCTGCAGCCTTAGGCCCACTCTAATAACTTTGAAAACCTCTGTACCTTGGTGGCAGCTGTCCAAAGAGACTCTCTACCTGGGCAGGTGATATATGACCTCACAACTTCAGTGTCTGTCACTCTCAAACTAGCTTATACTTTAGTTCAGTTGTTCAACAGCATCCGACTCTTGACCCCATGAGTCATGACCCCATGGACTGCAGCACGCCAGGCTTCACTGTCCATCACCAGCTCCCGGAGCTTGCTCAAACTCATGTCCATCAAGTCGCTGATGCCATCCAACCATCTCATCCTCTATAATCCCCTTCTCCTCCCACCTTCAGTCTTTCTCAGCATCAGGGTCTTTTCCAATGAGTCAGATTTTTGCATCAGGTGGCCAAAGTATTGAAGTTTCAGCTTCAGCATCAGTCCTTCCAATGAATATTCAGGACTGATTTCCTTTAGGATTGAAAGCTTACATTATGTGTCTCTAGTTTAACATCTTCAGAGAGAGAATCTCATCACTGACTAGCCAATCAGGAGCCTACTCTGAGGTTGAAGGTCAGAGCTAACTTTGAGAAGGGCATTAAAAGCTTTCTTTTGGTTGACTTGCAAAATAGGATTAAGTGATTTTGTAATCCCTTTTCATTTGTTGTTTCTTAGGTAACATTATTATATCCCTAAATCAACTATAATGATTTTTTATTGTTGTTGGAACTACAGATATAACATCAATATACTTTTACATGTGAAATAAATACCATGTACACTATTTAGGATATTTATCAAGTAATTTCATGGCAAACATTATCATTGTTTCTTCATATTTTAATAGCAAGATGTATACTGTATTAAGTTGGAGATAAAGTAATAGATATTATTTAATATATTTAAAATATAATGTCATATACTTTACCTTGTTGTGCTGATATATGTAAAGGGTGGTAGCAATTTAATTCTGAGACTTCAGTATAAGTAATGGAAGCCATTACTTTAATAAATTTTTCTTTTGTAGAATTGCAGAGACATTGAAGACATTTGAAGGGCTTCCCTGATAGTTCAGTTGGTAAAGAATCTGCCTGCAATGCAGGAGACCTTAGATCAATTCCTGGGTTGGGAAGCTTCACTGGAGAAGGGATAGGCTACCCCTTCCTATTCTTGGGCTTCCCTTGTGGCTCAGCTGGTAAAGAATCCTCCTGCAATGTGGGAGACCTGGGTTCGATCCCTGGGTTGGGGACATCTCCTGGAGAATGGAAAAGGGTACTCACTCCAGTATTCTGGCCTGGAGAATTCCAATCATGGAGTCACAAAGAGTCAGACATGACTGAACAACTTTCACTTTGAAGGCATTATATGGGTATTAATTACATAAAGTATGCAAAAATAAATACTTTTAACCAAAATAGGCCACCAAAAAAAGCTGTATGCTACATTTCTGCATCCAAAGCGGTTGCATGGCATAAACCAGTTATGTGTTAAGCCCACAGAATATAATGTCAGTACCTCAGGGTTCATTTAAGAACATGTGTTTTTTATATCTGTAACTATGAGGTATTAAGAGAGTTATTCTGACTTTTAAAAATTATTTTATTTTTCCAGATCCAGTCCCTGTGTGGAGCTTCTAAACATCTTCTATTAGTGGAAGTGCTGTTTTCTGCACAATGAAGTCAACATCTTAATTTACACCAGCATTTGTGTGGTTCTGATTCATCTGCTCTGGTTCACGAAGCTTGAGATCTAAGGCAAACAGGGTCTTTTGCAATGACAATATGACTAATAGTAAAGGAAGATCTATTATTAATAAATCAAGTGGTGGTCGAAGCAGTGGAGGAGGTTTTGTGGACTGGACTTTAAGTTTAAATACAATTCAGTCTGATAAGTTTTTAAACTTACTGCTGAGTATGGTTCCAGTAATATACCAGAAAAACCAGGAAGACAGGCACAAAAAAGGAAATAGCATTTGGCAAGATGGGTTATCACCTGCAGCACAGACTTTCAGTAATAGATCCGAACAGCACATGGAATATCACAATTTCTCGGAGCAGTCTTTTCATGGCAACAGTGGGCACGCGCCATCAAGCTGTAGCCAAAAGTATGATGACTATGCCAACTACAATTACTGTGATGGAAGGGAGGCTTCAGAAACTACAGCCATGTTACAAGATGATGATGCGTCTAGTGATGCTGATGAAGATGTCATTGTAGAGACAGGCCAGAAGTTACCAAAGGAATCCAGTGGTGTCATGGCACTGCAAATACTTGTGCCGTTTTTGTTAGCTGGCTTTGGAACAGTCTCAGCTGGCATGGTTTTGGATATCGTCCAGGTAGGTTCTCATCTTTGTTTAACTTCACTGACTTTGTTGTTTAAAGTGCTTCGTGTCAGGTACTAATCTCAGACATTATATTTAGTTTTAATTTATCCCTTAGTTAAAATGAACTGATGCAGACTGGTGGAGGATCTGCTCTTTCTAGGTATCTTTTGTTTGTTTTCCGATATTCTAAGAGAATTGTCTGATTCTGACCATAAAATAATTCATCATAAAATATTAAATATAAAGTAATCCCAAATAGGGTAAATCAGCTAAATGAATAACTCAATATATTTAAATATGTCCCTGTTTTTTTTTGTTGTTGTTATTTTTTTTTTAAACTTTACAAAATTGTATTAGTTTTGCCAAATATCAAAATGAATCCACCACAGGTATACATGTGTTCCCCATCCTGAACCCTCCTCCCTCCTCCCTCCCCACACTGTCCCTGTTTTAAAAATAAAAAATAATATATGTCCATTAAAATGAACTCGAACAATGCAGAGTATTAATGATAAGGAGTCCTGTTCTTCATCTCCAAATCAAAACTCTCTTCCCCTCTGGAGGTTACCATTGTTAAGAGTTTGCTGTATATACTTGCAGGTGATTTTTCTGTGCTATATACAAGCATATGTGCAGAGGTTTTTTTTTTTTTTTAAATAAAAATTAAATTCTGTGTGTATTTTTCTCAGTTTATTGTCACTGCTTATTGATATATCTTGGACATGTTTCTAAATTAGTAAAAAGGATATTTAGCATTTTTAAAAGAGTGCTTGATATTTTCATTGTATGTATATATATACACCAAAATTTACTTATTCATTCTCCTATGCTGGTGCTATAACAAACATCCTTACAAATTTATTTTTATACACTCATACTAATTTTTTCATAAGACAGATTTTAAAAATGGGATTATTGGGTATTAGAGCAGGTGTGTGTGTTTAAAATTTTATAGGTATTGTCAAATTGCCTTTCATTGTACCAATTTGTAGTCCTTCTAGAAATATGTAAATACTTTTATTTTTCCATACCCTTAATCAACATTTGATGTTCTTGATCTTTTTCATTTTTGCCAGTTGATAGGAAAATGTTACCCTATTTTAATTAACATTAATTACTATTAATATTTTAGCCTCTTTTGATATGTTTATTGGCCATTCTTACCTTTTCTGTGAATGTTGCTTATATGAATTACTTTTTTGTATCTTATCCATTTTTAAGGTGTTTTTTTTCTTTTTAATTTATATTTTATTGAAGGATAATTGTTTTGCAGAGTTTTGTTGTCTTCTGACAAACCTCAACATGAATCAGCCATAGGTATACATATATCCCCTTCCTTTTGAACCTGCCTCCCATCTCCCTCCCCATCCCACCCCTCTAGGTTGATACAGAGCCCCTGTTTGAGTTTCCTGAGCCATACCGCAAATTCCCATTGGCTATCTATTTTACATATGGTAATGTAAGTTTCATATTACTCTTTCCATACATCTCACCCTTTCCTCCTCTCTCCCCACGTCCATAAGTCTTTTCTCTATGTCGGTTTCTCCATTGCCACCTTGTAAATAAATTCTTCATTTTTCTAGATTCTGTATATGTGCGTTAGAATACAATATTTATCTTTCTTTTTCTGACTCACTTCACTCTGTATAATAGGTTCTAGGTTCATTCACCTCATCAGAACTGACTCAAATGCGTTCCTTTTTATGGCCAAATAATATTCCATTGTGTATATGTACCACAACTTCTTTATCCATTCATCTGTCGATGGACATCTAGGTTGCTTCCATGTTCTGGCTATTGTAAATAGTGCCGCAGTGATCAGTAGGATACATGTGTCTTTTTCAGGTTTGGTTTCCTCAGGGTATATGCCTAGGAGTGGGATTGCTGGGTCATATGGTGGTTTTATTCCTAGTTTTTTAAGAAATCTCCATACCGTCTTCCATAGTGGCTGTATCAATTTACATTCCCACCAACAGTGCAAGAGCATTCCCTTTTCTCCACATCCTCTCCAGCATTTATTGCTTGTAGACTTTTTGATGATGGCCATTCTGACCCGTGTGAGGTGATCTCATTGTGGTTTTGATTTGCATTTCTCTAATGAGTGATGTTGATTATCTTTTCATGCGTCTGTTAGCCTTCTGTATGTCTTCTTTGGAGAAATGTCTGTTTAGGTCTTTTTCCAATTTTTTGATTGGATTGTTTGTTTTTCTGGCATTGAGTTGTATGAGCTGCATGTGTATTTTGGAAATTAATCCTTTATCAGTTGTTTCATCTGCTATTATTTTCTCCCATTCTAAGAGTTGTCTTTTCACCTTGCTTATAGTTTCCTTTGCTGTGAAAAAGCTTTTTAAGTTTAATCAGGTCCCACTTGTTTACTTTTGTTTTTATTTGCATTACTCGAGGAGGTGGGTCATAGAGGATCTTGCTTTGATTTATGTCATCGAGTGTTCTGCCTATGTTTTCCTCTAAGAGTGTTGTAGTTTCTGGTCTTACATTTAGGTCTTTAGTCCATTTTGAGTTCATCTTTGTGTATGGTATGGTGTTAGGAAGTGTTCTCATTTCATTCTTTTACTTGTAGCTGCCCAGTTTTCCAAGCACCATTTATTGAAGAGGCTGTCTTTGCCCCATTGTATATTCTTGCCTCCTTTGTCAAAAATAAGGTACCCATAGGTGCATGGGTTTACTTCTGGGCTTTCTATCTTGTTCCATTGGTCTATATTTCTGTTTTTGTGCCAGTACCATTCTGTCTTGATGACTGTAGCTTTGTAGTATAATCTGAAGTCAGGAAGCTTGATTCCTCCAGCTTCATTCTTCTTACTCAAGACTGCTTTGGCTATTTGGGGTCTTTTGTGTTTTCATATGAATTGTGAAATTTTTTGTTCTAGTTCTGTGAAAAATGCCATTGGTAATTTGATAGGGATCACATTCTGTAGATTGCATTTGGTAGTGTAGTCATTTTCACAATATTGATTCTTCCTACCCAGGAACATGGAATATCTCTCCATCTGTTTATGTCATCTTTGATTTCTTTCATCAGTGTCTTATAATTTTCTGTGTACAGTTCTTTTGTTTCCTTAGGTAAGTTTATTCCTAGATATTTAATTTTTTTTGTTGCAATGGTGAATGGGATTGATTCCTTAATTTCTCTTTCTGTTTTTTCATTGTTAGTATATAGAAATGCAAGTGATTTCTGTGTATTGATTTTGTATCCTGCAACTCTGCTAAATTCACTGATTAGCTCTAGTAATTTTCTGATACTATCTTTAGGATTTTCTATGTACAGTATCATGTCATCTGCAAACAGTGAGAGCTTTACTTCTTCTTTTCCAGCCTGGATTCCTTTTATTTCTTTTTCTTCTCTTATTGCTGTGGCTAGGACTTCCAGAACCATGTTGAATAATAGTGGTGAAAGTGGACACCCTTGTCTTGTTTCTGATTTTAGGGGGAATGCTTTCAGTTTTTCATCATTGAGAATAATGTTTGCTGTAGGCTTATCTTATATGGCCTTTACTGTGTTGAGATAGGTTCCTTCTATGCCCATTTTTTGAAGAGTTTTAATCATAAATGGGTGCTGAATTTTGTCAAAGGCTTTTTCTGCATTTATTGAGATTATCATATGGTTTTTATCTTTCAATTTGTTAATATGGTGTATCACATTGATTGATTTGCGTATATTGAAGAATCCTTGCATTCCTGGAATAAGCCCAACTTGATCATGGTGTGTGAGCTTTTTGATGTGTTGCTGAATTCTGTTTGCTAAAATTTTGTTGAGAATTTTTGCATCTATGTTCATCAGTGATACTGGCCTGTAGTTTTCTTTTTTTGTGTGTTGTCTTTGTCTGGTTTTGGTATCAGGGTGATGGTGGCCTCGTAGAATGAGTTTGGGAGTGTTCTTCCTCTGCAGTTTTTTGAAAGAGTTTTAAAGGGATAGGCATTAGCTGTTCTCTAAATGTTTGATAGAATTCTCCTGTGAAGCTATCTGGTCCTGGGCTTTTGTTTTTTGGCAGATGTTTGATCACAGCCTCAATTTCAGTGCTTGTAATTGGGTTGTTCATAATTTCTATTTCTTCCTGGTCCAATCTTGGAAAATTGAACTTTTCTAAGAATCTGTCCATTTCTTCCAGGTTATCCATTTTATTGCCATATAGTTGTTCATAATAGTCTCTTATAATCCTTTGTATTTCTGCATTGTCTGTTGTAACCTCTCCTTTTTCATTTCTGATTTTGATGATTTGAGTCTTCTCTCTTTTTTTCCTTGATGAGTCTGGCTAAAGGTTTGTCAATTTTGTTTATCTTCTCAAAGAACCAGCTTTTAGTTTTATTAATCTTTACTATTGTTTCTTTTATTTCTTTTTCATTTATTTCTGCTCAGATCTTTATGATTTTTTTTCCTTCTACTAATGTTGGGGTTTTTTGTTCTTCTTTTTCCAGTTATTTTGGGTATAAAGTTAGGTTGTTTATTCGATGTTTTTCTTGTTTCTTGAGGTAGAATTGTATTGCTATAAACTTCCTGCTTAGAACTGCTTTTGCTGCATCCCATAGGTTTTGAGTTGTCATGTTTTCATTGTCATTTGTTTCTAGAAATCTTTTTATTTCCGATTTGATTTCTTCAGTAACCTTTTGGTTATTTAGAAATATATTGTTTAATCTCCATGTATTTGTGTTTCTTACAGTTTTTTCCTTGTAATTAATATCTAGTCTCATAGCATTGTGGCCAGAGAAGATGCTTGATATGATTTCAGTTTTATTAAATTTACTGAGATTTGATTTGTGACCCAAGATGTGGTCTATCCTGGAGAATGTTCCATGTGCACTTGAGAAGAAGGTGTATTCTTCTGTATTTGGATGGAATGTCCTGAAGATATCAATGAGATCATCTCATCTAATGTATCATTTAAGACTTGTGTTTCCTTATTAATTTTCTGTTTTGATGACCTGTCCAGTGTTGTGAGTGGGGTGTTAAAGTCTCCTACTATTATTGTGTTACTGTCAGTTTCTCCTTTTATGTCTGTTAGTGTTTGTCTTATGTATTGAGGTGCTTCTATGTTGGGTGCATAGATATTTACAGCTATGTCTTCCTCTTGGATTGATCCCTTGATCATTATGTGGTGTCCTTCCTTATCTCTTATAATCTACTTTATTTTAAGGTCTATTTTGTCTAATATGAGGATTGCTACTCCAGCTTTCTTTTGCTTCCCTTTTGTGTGGAATATATTTTTCCATCCTCTCACTTTCAGTCTATGTGTGTCTTTAGGTCTGAAGTGGGTTTCTTGTAGACAGCATATACATGGGTCTTTTTTTTGTATTCATTCAGCCTGTCTGTGTCTTTTGGTTGGAGCATTTAATCCATTTACATTCTAAGTAATTATTGATATATATGTTCCTATTGTCATTTTCTTAATTGTTTGGGGTTGATTTTGTAGTTCCTTTCTCTTTTCTTGTATTTCTTGATTGTATAAGTCCCTTTAACATTTGTTGTAAAGCTGGTTTGGTGGTACTGAATTCTCTTAACTTTTGCTTATCTGAAAAGCTTTTTATTTCTCCATCAATTTTGAATGAGATTCTTGCCAGGCACAGTAATCTTGGTTGTAGATTTTTCCCTTTCAGTACTTTAAATATATACTGCCATTCCCTTCAGGCCTGCAGAGTTTGTGCTGAAAGATCAGCTGTTAAGCATATGGGGTTTCCCTTGTATGTTACTTGTTGTTTTTCCTTTGCTGCTTTTAATATTCTTTCTTTGTGTTTAGTCTTTGTTAGTTTGATTAGTATGTGTCTTGGCATGTTTCTCCTTGGGTTTATCCTGTATGGGACTCTGTGCCTCTTGGACTTGATTGACTATTTCCTTTTCCATGTTAGGGAAAATTTCAACTATAATCTCTTCAAAAATTTTCTCATACCCTTTCTTTTTCTCTTCTTCTTCTGGGACCCCTATAATTCAAATGTTGGTGTGTTTGATATTGTCCCAGAGGTCTCTGAGACTATCCGCAGTTCTTTTCATTCTTTTTACTTTATTCTGCTCTTCAGAAGTTACTTCCGCCATTTTACCTTCCAGCTCAGTGATTCGTTCTTCTGCTTCAGATATTCTGCTGTTGATTCCTTTTAGAGTAGTTTTAATTTCAGCAATTGTGTTGTCTCTACATGTTTATTCCTTAATTCTTCTAGGTCTTTGTTAATTGATTCTTGCACATTTTCTCCATTTTGTTTTCAAGATTTCTGATCATCTTTACTATCATTATAACACATTCTTTTTCAGGTAGTTTGCCTATTTCCTCTTCATTGATTTGCTTCTGTGTTTCTAGTTTGTTCCTTCATTTATTTGGTATTTCTTTGCCTTTTCATTATTTTTTTTTTAAACTTATTGTGTTTGAGGTCTCCTATTCCCAGGCTTCAAGGTTGAATTCTTTCTTCCTTTTGGTTTCTGCCCTCCTAAGTTTGGTCCAGTCATTTGTGTTAGCTTTGTATAGGTTGAGATTTGTGCTGAGTTTTTTGTTTGTTTTTCCTCTGATGGGCAAGGCTGAGTCAGGTGGTAATCCTGTCCGTGAGATGAGGCATCCTGCACAGGGTGCTACTGGTGGTTGGGTGATGCCAGGTCTTGTATTCAAGTGGTTTCCTTTGTGTGTTCTCACTATTTGATACTCCCTAGGGTTAGTTCTTTGGTAGTCTAGGGTCTTGGAGTCAGTGCTCCCACTCCAATGGCTCAGAGCTTGATCTCTGATCAGGAATGAAGATTCCACAAGTGGTTTGTTATGGCATTAAGTGAGATTAAAACAAATATCCAAAACCATGAAACCAAAGATGAACCCCAGACAAATGGCAGTTACAAAATCAGGCAAATAACAACTAAAATAATGGAATATAAACATATACATATACACCCATGAGCAAATTCAAAACAGTCCAACAAAAATAAAGTACAATAGATTGACCCAGCAAACAAACAAAATCAAAAATTATATTTACCAGTTAAGAATAAAACTAACAAAAGCACAAGTAGAAAACAAAACTAAAGCAATGAAAGCAAAACTAACAAATATGTTGAGAGGAAAGGAAAGAAAGAAAAGAAAGAAAGAATAGATATGCAAAGTTAAATAGAGGTAGATGAAAAAAATTTATATACATTAAAGATGAACTGCAAGGGGAAAAGAACAGTAGGGAAGGCAAACAAAGGAATAAATGTAGAAAAAATATAATAGGTTTAAAAAAATTAAAATTATAAAAAAGAGAAAGAAAAAAATACTGGAAGAAAAAGAAAAAAGGAAAACTTCAGATATCTCAAAAGCCCAATGTAAAGGCAGAGGTTTATAACAGCAATAAAAAGTGTGACTGAATATATATATATACGTATACACCCATAAACAAAATCAAACACAGTCCAACAAAAATAAAATACAATAAATTGACCCAGCAAACAAAGGAAACCAAAAATTATGTCTACCAGAATAGAACTAACTAAAGCAGAAACTGGAAAACAAAACTAAAGCAAGATGCCAATTGGGGAATAAAGCAGTGAAAATAAAACTAACAATTATGTTGAGAGGAAAGGAAAGAAAGAAAAGAAAGAAAGAATAGATATGTAAAGTTAAATAGAGGTAGATAAAGAAGATTTATATACATTAAAGATTAAAGGGGAAAAGAACAGCAGGAAAAGCAAACAAAGGAATAAATGTAGAAAAATAATAATAGGTTTAAAAATTAAAAATAAAACGAGAAAAGAAAAAAAAGGAAAACTCTCCAGAAGTGCAAAAGCCCAATGTACAGGCAGAAGTTTATAACAACAATAAAAAAATGTGACTGAGAAAAACAAAAAAGAAAAAAAAAGCTCAAAAGCTTAATTAGATTCATAGTGCCAATAAAATCAACAGTTACAACAGAGGGAGGATAAAGGAAAAAAAAAGAAAAAAAATCCAAAAGAATCTAAAGAACAAGTCAAAACATAAGAATTTAATAGATGTTTTTCTCGAGTCACTGCTGTCCGAGTCCTTTCCCTCTCTGGGAGTCACAGTCCACCTCACCTCCCTAGGATGCCCTCCAACACTGTGCTGATTTCTGGACCTGTTGTGGGGGCAGCTCAGATTCTATTCTGGTCCTACTCTGTGTTCTTGCCTCCAATATCCACAGCTATCAGAATTAGTGCGTTTTCTTTTGTGGGAGCACTTAATGACCTTTTATATATTCCATAGACACAGAGTCTGCCTAGTTGATTGTGTGGATTTAATCTGTAGCTTGTACAGCTGGTAGAAGGTTTGGGGTCTTCTTCCTTAGTCACACTGCCCCTGTGTTTCAATTTTATTGAAATTGAAACTGAGGTGGTTTTATTTCCACCTCTGCATGTGGGTCGTCCCCTGGGGTTTGCTCCTGAGGCTACCCTGGAAGACTTGGGTTTGCCCCTCTGAGGGCCAGGTGTGGAGCTGGTGCAGCTGCTTGGGTTGCAGGGGTTCTGGCAGCACCAGATACTCAGGGGAGTTGGCGGCTAGGGCAGCAGGAAATATAGTGCTCTAGAAGGGTATGGCAGCCAGTATTGGCCAATATGCTCCAGTATTCTTGCCTGGAGAACCGCCCTCTCTGACAGAGAAGCCTGGCAGGCCATGGTCTACAGGGTCGCAGAATCGAACACTACCAAAGTGACCTTGCGTGCATAGATGCAATACTTTTTTTGCCTGTGGCAGCTCAGCCCCAGTGAGTTGAGCGTGAAGGTGGCATGGCTTCTTGGCTTGCAGGGACCCTGGTGGCGCCAGGTGTACAGGGACACAGACTGCCTCAGCCACAAGAGTTATGGCCCTATCAGAGTCTTTTTCTGAGCCTCTCTAGCTGGTGATCGGAAGGCCTCTTTGGCCAGTCTTTGTCCGTAGCTCCGCCCGTTCAGGCACTTAGAGGGCTCCCTTGCCTGGGGTCCTTTTCTGTTGTTCGGTTCGTCAGGCACTTAAAGGGCCCTGCTATGGCTACAGTCCTACTCTGTAAATCAGCGCGTCAGGCACTTAAAGGGGCACCCTGGACAGGACCCTCTTCTGTAGTTCAGTGCATCAGGCAGGTGTTTGATGGGCCAACCTCTCTATTGTTCAGCTGCTGATGCTGGCATGTGGGGAGAGAGAGGCTGCGGTTAGGGCTGCATCCCCTAGCATGACTCAGTAGTATTGCCTTGCTTCCATGGCTGCTTGGCTTTCCTCCAGAGGCATTTCCCACTACAGTCTCCTCCCTCACATCCCCTCGATCCGTCTCTCCACAGTCAACAGTAGCCCTCACCCTGGAATCGCTCCACAATCCGTCAACTCCAGCTCCCAGCCATTGCCCCTTCCAGGGAATCTACGTCCCTGTCTGGGGTATGTATGGCTGCGGCAAGGACTGTCTGATTCCATTTCGGCTGCCACAGATCAGCTGTTTCACTCACAGCCTTAAATGTTTCTCTGACTCAGACAATTGCCCGGATGTGGGGATCGGACCCCTGCTTCAGTTCCCCCACCGCTGAGGGCAGGTCCAGTCCTTCTAATGCTCCTGTTTCCCCCCTAGTTCCTTCGTCCTGCCGAGTTTTGCGTGCTTCTATATATTCTTTTCCTCTGGTCGGGTACTCCTGTCTGCTCTCAGCTGTGTTCTGCATGAACTTCTATGTCTGAAGATGTGTTCCTGATGTATCTGTGGAGAGAGATGTACTCCACGTCCACCTACTCCTCTGCCATCTCATTCTTTCTTTTATCCATTTTAAAATGTGTACATTACTTATTTACTTGTAGGAGTTCTTAATGTAGTATTATATAAAGTTACAAAGTTACCTGTTATATAATTATCTTTCTAACATAGTACATTGTAAAAAGGTAGCATTCTGTTACTATCAATTTTCATTCATTAGTCAGAAGAAGATTGTGTCTAGGAATGTGTTAGATACATTATCCTAATGTGCCTTTCTCTTTCATTGTTTACTCTCTAAAGTAAATCTCAGGTCGTTTATGACTCTAAGACACTTTTAAACACATAACATTTTTATCTAAATGGAAAATGTACATTTTATCTAAATAGAAACATAATTTTTATACCATCAGGTGGAAAAAAGATATGAAGAAAACTGTTAAGTATATTGAATTTTTGAATAGACTGTAATACTAAAGGGGGACCAAACCTATCATCTGTCCATTTGAAATATGATTGTTTTAAGTTATTACCATAGCATCATAACTGCTAAAATGAATATAATGTTTTGGGTTGACTTTTTTTTTCTGATTTTTTGGTGACAGTTATTCTGAAGAAACACTCAACAGTTAGCTACAGGGACAGGGGAGCCCGGTGGGCTGCCATCTATGGGGTCGTACAGAGTCAGACACAACTGAAGTGACTTAGCAGCAGTAGCAGCAGTATGATAACATCTGTAGGAAAAATATGTTAGTGTATATAGATTGTTAGGTAGAATAGTTACATTACTTATTATGTCCCTTCCTCTGGTGTATGCTCACTGATTTCTTGATATTTGAGAGAAGAGCATGTGTGTAATTGGGAAAAGTTGCTTTTATGATTTATAAAAATTTTTTCCTTATTTGTTTCTTTTTGGCTTGTGCTGGGTCTTCATTGCTGCATGTGGGTTTTTCTGTAGTTGCAGAGAGCAGGGGCTCCTCTCTAGTTGCAGTACACCGGCTTCTCAATGCAGTAGCTTCTCTTTTCGCAGAGCATGGACTCCGGGGTGCAAGGGCTTCAGTAGTTTCGGGTCCTGGGTTGTCCAGAGCACGTGCTCAGTAGTTGTGGTGCACAGGCTTAGTTGCTCCACAGCATGTGGGATCTTCCCGGATCAGAAATCAAACCCATGTCTCCTGCATTGGCAGGCGGACTCTTCACCACCGAGCCACCATGGAAGCCCTTGCTTTTATGATTGTATGAACTTTAACACTGCTAGCCCTAAGAACTTTATAGTGTTAAACTTTGGTGTTAAAAACCATGAAGGTATAATATAAATGTTTTGAAAGATTTAATTTGATGAGGTTTTAAAAACTTATTAGATTGTGAAGTTTAAAATATATAGAGTGTAAGAAACAGAAATATACAGTTCAGTGAACTTTTATGACACAAATAACCATATAATGGTCACTTGGGTCAACAAATAGAATCTTACCTGTATTTCATTAGTTTTCATTGGTGCTCCCTTCCAAAACCTTTTCTTTTTTCTCCATCACTGAAGATAATCAATAACCTGATATTTCTCAGTACTTTTTTGTCTTTATAACTATGTATTATTAAACACCATTGCTTGGGTTTACTTAATTCTTTTTAAAATTTATGCAATGGAAGTATGGAGTATACCTTCATGTTTGGGGTTGTTTTTTTTTTGGTCAACATTATGTAAAATTGTAGAAAACTGTGGATCATTTATTTTTGTTGCTGTGTTGTAATCCAGTGTATAAATACATCACAATTTATCCATTCTGCTCTTTTCTTCAGTGCATTCTACTGTTGATGGACTTTGGGCTGAATGGTGTTTCCAGGCTCTTGGTGTACATATGCATGCGTTTCTCTTGGGTATATATAGGTAGAAATGGAATCTCTAGGTCTTAGAATATGCAAGTATTTAAATGCAATGTTTGTCAAATGGTTTTCCAAAGTGGTTGTACCAATTTATAGACAAATGTAGCCATATATGAGCAGTTCCACTGTCTTATATTATTCATTTATACAAGATATCAGCAGTCTTTTTTAAAATGATTTTGTGGTGTAGTCTCTAAGTTGTGTTCGACTCTTGCAATGCCATGGACTGTAGCCTGCCGGGCTCCTCTCTCCATGAGATTCTCCAGGCAAGAATACTAGAGTGGGTTGTCATTTCCTTCTCCACGGGATCTTCCCGACCCAGGAATTGAATTCGGGTCTCCTGCATTGCAGGCAGATTCTTTACCAACTGAGCTACAAGGGAAGCCCAAAATGATTTTAATTTATTTATTTATTTTTGGCTGTTCTTGGTCTTTGCTGCTGGGCTGGCTTTTGCTCTAGTTGCAGTGAGTGGGGGCTCCTCTCTAGTTGTGGTCTGTGGGCTTCTCATTGCAGTGGCTTCTCTTGTAGCGCACAGGCTCTAGGCGCCCAGGCTTCAGTAGCTGCAGCACGTGGGTCAGTAGCTGCGGCTCAACGGGCTCTAGAGCACAGGCTCAGCAGTTGTGATGCACAGGCTTTGTTGCTCCTCGGCATGTGGCATCTTCCCAGATCAGTTATTGAACCCACGTCTCCTTCACTGTCAGGTGGATTCTTTACCACTGAACCATCAGGGATGCCCTAGCAGTCATTTTAATTTTAGAAATCCTGGCATATGTGGGGTGGTATCTCACTGAGGTTTTAAGTGGGATTTTCCTATGATGATGTTTGCTGATCATTTGTATATCATTGTTGAATTTTGTTTGCCCATTTTTGTATATAGTTGTTTGCCTTTTTTTAAATTGATTTATAGGAGTTATTTTTATATTATAGATGTAAGCCCTTTAGTGAAAGTAAAAAGTGGAAGTGTTAGTTCTCAGTCATGTCTGACTCTTTTTGACTTCATGGACTGTAGCTCCTCTGTCCCTGGGGATTCTGGAGGCAAGAATACTGGAGTGGGTAGCCATCCCCTTCTCCAGGGGATCTTCCCAACCCAGGGATCAAACCCAGATCTCCTACACTGCAGGCAGATTCTTTACTGTCTAGCCACCAGGGAAGCCCCAAGCCCTTTAGTTATATGTGATACAAATATTTCCGCCCCCACCCCCTCATCGTGGCTTGCTTTTTTACTCTCTCAGTGGTATGTTTTGATGAGCAGAAGTTCTTAATTTTTATACAGTCCTCTTTTCCCTGCTTTTCAATGGTCTGTGCTTTTTGTCTGCTGTTTAAGAAATCTTTCTACACCCTGTGAATTTAGATATTCTCATATAATACTTCCTTGAAGTGTCCTTGTTTTGTCTTTTACACTTTGACCTTTCCCTCCCTGGAATCCATTCTATATAGAGTGTGAGGTAGCGGTTCTATTTTTTCCTTTCCACATGGATTTTCATTTGTGTTCTCACTATCATATAACTAAAATATTTGTTGTAATTCAAGTGCCCATTTGTGAGTAGGGCTACTTCTGGGCTCTCAGTTCTGTTCCTTCGGTGTATTTATGTCTCTTGTCGTGAAAGCCACACTGTCATCATTTACTCTATAAGTCTTGCTATCTAGTAGAGAATTTTCTCTCTTTAGTCTTCCAGGAGAGTGCTTTGGTTATTCTTTCCCTTTGCATTTCCATGTATGTTTTAGTGTAAAAACATGTCAGTTTTCAAAAAAAAGTTGTTGCAGTTGTGATTCAGAAATAATTAGGTGGAAAACTGAGTCTATTGTTCCATGTATGTGGAATAATAGTCCTCCATTTGTTTAGGTCATCTTTAATTCCCCTCACTGATGTTTTACAATTTCTGAACAAAAGTCTTTAACATTTTTAGTTAGGTTCATTTCTAGTTATTTGATACTTTTTAATGCTATTGTAAGGGCTTCCTGGATTGCTCAGTGGATAAAGGATCAGCCTGCTAATGCAGGAGACAGAGGAGACACAGATTTGATCCCTGGGAGGGGGAAGAGCCCCTGGAGGAGGAAATGGCAACCTAAGCCAGTATTCTTGCCTGGAGAATTCCATGGACAGAGGAACCTGGTGGGCTACAGTCCATGGCGTCACAAAGAGCTGGACACGACTAAGCGACTAATCACACAGCACATATTCTAAGTGATACAGTTGTAAAAAAATTATTTTCTACGTGTTGCAGGTATGTTCATGTATCTATAGAGGTAAAAAGTGAGTGGTGTAGGAATTCTGTAGAGGTAACAAAAAGACCTGTAGGAGTAGAGAATGTCTGCTTCTACATATTCAAGATTTTCCAAAGGAGTAAGCTTTCGTGCCAGTCTAAACACCTCTTTGTGCTTATGCCTTGAACATCCTTTATATTCATTTTTGGTCCCAGATTAGTAAAAGAACATATAAAGCACCAGTTATACTACCTGGAGATAAACGTTGCATGAGTGGTGTAATACTAACAAGTATCATTCTTTGCATGAATGTTCCCTGTCAGGACTCTGCATGAGTTATCTCATTTGATGCCTATAAGAAAGACTCTGAGGTAGGTGATGTTATTCTTATTTTATGAAGCTTAGAGATTTGCCTAAGGTCACGCAAGTGGTAAGTGGATGGATTAAACCCAAGTTTGTTACTCTAAAACTCATGCTTTCAACTACACCATCTCCTTATTTATAGGGAACATAGCTAATTTTTGGATCAGTTCAGTTCAGTTCAGTTGCTCAGTCATGTCTGACTCTTGGTGACCCCATGGACTGTAGCACACCCTGCTTCCCTGTCCATCACCAACTCCTGGAGCTTGCTCAAACTCATGTCCATTGAGTCGGTGATGCCATCCTGCCATCTCATCCTCTGTCGTCCCCTTCTCCTCCTGCTTTTAATCTTGCCCAGCATCAGGGTCTTTTCCAGTGAGTCTGTTCAGATATATATGTATCTACTGCAGATATAAGTAGATCTGGGGCTTACATTTATGATTAAATTCGTGATTACCTTGTCTCTGTCTTTCACTTCAACTTTTGTTTGTGGCCCTCATTCACTCCTGTTATGTGGCTGCTGACAGTTGTGAGGTCATGTCCTTTTAGTTTGTTTTACAGAAGGAAAGAATGAGCCAGCCTTCTGTAAGTTGGCAAATTCTAGGGCAGAGCTCAGTAGTTGGCTTGTCTTTGGTCACATGCTTACCCCCAGGATCAGTGGGTGATGATTAGCCCATTGAAATTTACATTTTTATCCGTGGAACAGAGGGGCATTTGGATCAGTAATTTTATCAGAACTACACACAAAAAAAGGAATGTAACTGCTTCTCAGTAAAGAGGGAATGAATATTGTTGCAAGGAAAATGGAGATGAAAGAGTGTGAAGAGGCAAGAGCACCAGCTTTACAGCAGAGACCCCCGACATGTGGGACTTTATCTGAATCAGTGGTTCTCCATGTGTGCTCCTTGAACTAGCGCATCCAGGAGCTTGTTAGATACACAGATTCTCAAGCTCCATTCCAGTTCCTCTGAATCAGAAACCCTCAGGGTGGGGCCCAGCAATCTATATAAGCATTCCTGGTGTCTTGACGGGCTTCCCTTGTGGCTCAGCTGGAGAAGAATCCGTCTTCAATGCGGGAGACCTGGTTTCGATCCCTGGGTTGGGAAGATCCCCTGGAGAAGGGAAAGGCTACCCACTCCAGTATTCTGGCCTAGAGGATCCCATGGACTATACAGTCGATGGGGTCGCAAAGAGTCTTATGGGTAAAAGTTTGAGAACTAATCATCTAAAGTAATCCAGGTTCCTTTCTTGCTAGTAAATGGGGTCGGGTAGAATAGTTAGGCCACATAGTTTTTGGTCCCATTTAAGTAGGGCCCAGACCAAAAAACCAGCCTAATGCCTTACACAGAGCAGATGTTCGGTGATTCCTTGATAATATAATGAATGAAATAAAATTAAACTCTACCTCAGTTATAAAGATCCCTGAATTTTGATAATCAAATTTAAGAGTTTTAAGTCATAGAATGTCAGATTTGGAAATCCTTAGAAATCACCTGATCCAAGCTCCTTGTTTTTTCTTCCCTTACTAAAAATGAACAGAGTTGTAAGTGATTTACCCAAGAATATATGAATACACAGCTAGTAAATGACAGAGCCCTGTATGTGGCTAAATCATGTTCCCTGCATAACATGCTATATATGTATCTCAGATTGTCTATAGACTTAATCTATCACGTAGGATTAGTGATAGCCACCCATCCATCTAAAAGAAATACAAGTAAACTGAGCTAATACCTTTGGACTTTCCAGGAGTTTCCTAGGTAAATTTATACTTAGAATATTATTGGAAGCTGATGGCTACAAAACCCCAAGATCTTTTGTATTTTATGAAGACGGTATTATTGGAATGCTGAAAAATCTTCTTTTGAAATCAACCATAGTATGACTCTCAAGTATTCCTTAATTACTATGCTGCTAATGCAGTTTGTGTATGTTTCAGAATTCAGATAGAATGATGCACTGACCCTGGAATTCTGAGTAACACTGTTTTTCTGATGTATAAAGTAGAGAGATCAGAGAGGAAAGGGATAGTGTGTTGAAGTTTTGTGGGTTAAATACCAGTGTGTTTTGAAAAGTGCAAAGAGAAGGTAAGAGGACACTATCAGTGTTAGATTAATTTTTTGTCATCAGTTTCTCGTTTCGCAAAGCTAGGGACATCACGTTTGTCCCTCCTTACAAGGTATAGCTGTAGTTTTAAGAGTTTGTATTAAAGATAAAATTCCTCTTTTAACATAACCGTGACCTGAGGAAGGCACTAACACGCTGATGTAATGTTTCTGGTTTTTACTTCAAAAATAATAAATGTAATTCTACTTCTGGGAAGCTGCAGTAAATATACTTTCACTTTTCCTCCCATTAAGTACCCCCCAAACCCCAGAAACTTTATATAAAACACACATAAGAAGACTCTGAAAGAAAGAAGGAGGCTGGCAAGGCCCCTTAGGGCTCAAGGAGCAAAACATTAATGAGTTCCTGAGGTTTTCTTTTGCTTCATATATCCCAGAAAGTGAAAGTGTTAGTTGCTCAAGTCATGTTTGACTTTTTGTGACCCCACGGATGGTAGCCCTCCAGGCTCCTCTCTCCATGGAATTCTCCAGGCAAGAATACTGAAGTGGGTAGCCATTCCCTTCTCAAGGGGAGCTTCCCAACCCAGGAATCAAACCTGAGTCACCTGCATTGCGGGCAGATTCTTTACTGTCTGAGCCACCAGGGAAGCCCACATTTATCCCAGATTTGGAGCTAAAAAAGCCGGCAGCAGAGATATGCAAACAACCTCAGACAAAGCCAAACCCACCTAAGTCTGGTCTTTGTAGCTGCAGGACTAGGAAAGGAACGCCCTAACAAGACAGAAAAGTTTTAGACAATAACTGCTCTACTCTAGCCAAACACTACAGAGAAAACTGTGGCCCCACCCACAGCCACCTCAGCAGAGCCCCAGTGGGGCGCCTGGAGGGCATTCTGCTAAGTAAAATAAAATAGAGAAAGACAAATAATGCATGGTATCTCTTATCAAAGAAAAGTCAAAGTCATAAAAACTGAGAGTAGAGCAGTAATTGCCAGGGCCTGAGGGGGTGAAGGAAACAGGGAGAAGTTGGTAGAAGGGTACAGACTTTCGCTTATAAGCTAAGTGTGTTCTGAGGATCTACTGTACAGCATGTTGACTGTAGTTGATAACACTGAATTGCATACTCAATATTTGCTAAGAGAATAGGTCTTAAGCATTCACACTGAAAAAAGAAAAAGTAACTGTGAGGTGATGAATATATTAGTTAACTTTTTGGTGGAATTGCTTTCGTAATGTGTATGTATTTTAAGTCATCCTGCTTTACCCTTTAATATATTACAGTTCTGTTTGTCAGTTGTACCTCAGTAAAGCTGGGGGCCGGGGTGGGGTGAAGGAGGCTGAAATGAGGTGCTGTAGTACTTTAGCCAAGATGGTATCAGAGAAGGGCAAGTAGAGTGCTGGGAATTTCATCTTGTCCGCTGATAATGAGAGGGCCCCAAGAGACCTGGAAAGAGAAATAGAAAAATCCGCAGTTACAGTTGGAGACTTCAACACTCTTCTCTCGGTAACTGATAGAAAACTAGACAGTAGATGAGTAGGGACGTAGAAGAATCTGACAACGGCACCAATCAACAAGATCTAACTGACGTTTACAGAACACTCCACCCAAGAAACAGCAGAATGCCATTCTGCTCAAGCTCTTACTGATCATATTTAGAGATAGTCCATATCCTGAGCCATCACAGAAACCCCAACAAATTCAAAATATTGAAATCAGAGTATGTTCTTCGACCACAGTGTAATCAAACTTGAAAGCAGTAACAGCAGAATCTTCAGAGATGAAACAGCATATTTTCAGAGAACCCGTTGGTTAAAGAGGAAGTCTCAAGAAAAATAAAAAACAAAACAAAACATTGAACTGGGTGAAAATGAAAGTACAGTATCAAAATTTGTGAGTCACAGGTGCAGTGGTCCAGAGATAGAAATTTGTAGACCTGAATGCATACCTCAGAATGAAAAAAATCTCAAATCCATCACCTATGCTCCCATCTCAGACTTAGAAAAAATGAATAGAATATACCAAAAACAAGCAGAAGAAAGGAAATAATAAATATAAAAGCAAAACTCAATGACATTGAAAGCAGGAAGATAATAGAAAAAAAATCAGTGAAACAAGCATTTGATTCTTTGAAAAGATCAATAAAACTGACAATTTGTAGCAGACTGACAATGAAAAAAAAGAGAGAAGACATTACCAGTATCAGAACAACATAGGGGATATCACTACAGATTCTGCAGACATCAAAAGGGTAATAAAGAAATGCTATAAATGACTCTGCACACATAAATTTTACAACTTAAACTATAAACGCAGTTACCACATTTCACCCAAAATGAAGTGGGTATTTTGAATAGCTCTTATTCACTAAGGAATTTGAATTCATACTTTTAGAAACTCCCCAAAAAGAAATCTTCAGACACAGATAGTTTCACCCAAAATTCTACCAAATGTTTAAAGCAGAATCAACACTAATTCTACACAAGCTTTTCTGGAAAATTGATAAGGAAGGAACACTTACCAATTCACTTCAAGAAGCTAGTATTACCCAGATACCAAACCAAAGACAATGCAAAACACAAACAAACAAACCCAACCCCGTCTCCCAAAACCCACAGACCAATAGTTATCCTGCTACTGCTGCTGCTGCTAAGTCGCTTCAGTCGTGTCCGACCCTGTGTGACCCCATAGACGGCAGCCAACCAGGCTCCACCGTCCCTGGGATTCTCCAGGCAAGAACACTGGAGTGGGTTGCCATAAATGTAGACAAAAAAATCCTTAACAAAACATTGGCAGATAGAATTTAGCAACATATTATGAATTATACACCATGGAAAATGAAGTTTATTCCAGGGATGAAAGTCTTGTTCACAATTTGAAAATCACTGTAATTCACCATATAAACGGGCTAAAGAAGAAAATCACATGACTGTTATCAACTGATACAGAAAAAGCAGTTGACAAAATCCAACATGCATTCATGATTAAAAAAACAAAAACAAAAACAAATAGGAACAGAGTAGAACTTCATCAACCTTGTACTTAATGGTGAAATACTGATTGCTTTTCTCCTAAGAACAGGTTCAAAGCAAGGATGTCCACACTCATTACCTTTATTCAGCATAATGCAATAGTTTAAGAAAAGGAAATAAAAGACATACAGGTTGGAAAGGAGGAAATAAAACTTCCTATTTGCAGATGACATCATGGTCTACTTAGAAAATCTCAAGGAATCTACCAAAATCAAAACAAAAACTCTGAGAACTGATAAATGAGCTCAGCAAGGCCATGGATACCCGATATGTACAAAAAAAGAAATTCAGATTCTAGCAATGAGTATGTTGAAATTAAAAAATAACTGTCAACTGAAAAAAAATGCACAATGTGAGAGTTGTGAGTTAAGTTTTGAGAGACTGCTCCAGAGAAGCAGGGGGAAAGGAAAGTTATATATGTGATTTTGGTAAAGGGGGTGCACATGCAATCAAGCATATATTTTTTTGTAGGAAGTTTCTGCTGGTCTCGTGAAGCTTCTGCTAGTCATGAGAAACAGTCATCACCATGAAGGATTTTAGTGTTTTTCTAGATATGAGGAGATAGAAGAATTGGGCTCATAAAATCAGCTCCTGAGAATATCTGACTATCTGAAGACCTGTCCTGCCAGTTTTCCTGGAGCACAGAGTACCTCATTTCTGCTCTCCACCCTGAAGTCCTTCAGGGGGTGTTGGAGGTCAACGGCTGCAGCAACACCTGATTTAATCCTTGTAGATGGCAATTACCCATGGCAAGTTCCAGTTTGTGGTTGATGACAATAACATTTACTCAAAAAATAAATACCTGGATGTAAATCTTACAAAACGTGTACAGGACTTATATGCTGAAAGCTATAAAACACCAATGAAAGAATCAAGGAACATCTAAATAAATGGAGAGACTTGTATTCATGGCTTAGAAGATTTGACATAGTAAAGATGTCAGTTCTCCCCAAATTGATGTAGTGTATAACAGAACTTTTAAAATCTCCATAAGATTTCTTTATAGAATAAATAATATTCTAAAATGTACACACAAAGGGACAGAATGTAGAATTTTCTTTTTTGAAAATAAGAATAAAGTGGAAAGGATCTGTCTCCTTGATTCCAAGTTTATTAAGATGACCACAGTAATCAAGACTGTGGTATCGGTGGAGGGGTGAACATGCCTAGACTTGACACCAAGAGGATGATCCACAAAAGGAAAAATGGATAAACTGGACTTCATCAAATACAATTTTTGTTCTGTGAGTGACTTCATTAAAGGGAGGAAAACACAGGCTACCAAGTGGAAGAAAATATTTGCAAACCACACATCTGACAAAAGACTAGAATAAAGAACTCTCAAAAACTCAACAATAAAAACAAAAACAGCCCAGTTGGAAAACTGGCAAAAAACCATAAAGGCATTTTGCTGAAGAATGTGTAGGGATTGTAAATAAGCTTGAAAAGATATTCAGTATCTTTCGCCATTAGAGAATACACATGAAAACCACAATGAGCTATCACTATGTATCTATCAGCATGGTTATAATAAACAACAGTAGTAGTATCAAGTGCCATTGAGAATGCAGAGAAGTGGCGTCATTCATATATTGCTGGTGGGAATTTAAAATGATACAGTCACTCTGGAAAACACTTCAATAGTTTCTTTAAAAACAAAACAAAACCTAGGTATTAACTGTCTTGCAACCTAGATATTGCATTCCTGGGCATTTATTGCAGAGAATGAGGACTTAATGCTTATACAGCTCCTGTATGTGAATGTTTACAGCTGCTTTACTTATAATAGCCAAGAACTGGATACACGCCAGATGTCCTTCAATAACTGAATGGTTAAACTTTGGTGAATCTGTATGCTGGAATACTGCTCAGCAACAAAAAGGAATGAGCTATTGACACATGCAGCAATCTAGATGAATCTCCAGAGAATTATGCTGAGCGGAAAAAGCAAATCTCAAAAGGTTATACATACTACATTCATTTATAAAAATTCTTGAGTTGACATTTTATAGACATAAAGAGCTGATTAGTGTTTGCCAGGGACTAAGAAGGGATTGGAAGTGAAGAAAAGTGGACATGGCTATAAAAGGGCAATAGGGAAACCTTGTGGTGATAGAAATGTGCTGTATTTTGACTATCAATGTCATTATCCTGGTTGTGAGATTGTCCTAGAGTTTTGAGAGATGTTAGCATTGGGGTAAATTTGATACAGGGTACATGGGAATCTCTCTGTATTACTTTTTATAATTGCATGTGAATCTATAATTATTTCAAAAAGTTTAATGAAAAACGTGTATCTGGTTGAGCATATCTAAGCTGTATGAAAGAATATGTAATGGAGAAAAGAATCTTCTGCATGCCCTTGCCCTATTCTCTTCTTTAGAATTTAGTGGTATAATTTTTTTGTCGCCTTCAACTGAAGTTAAATGCATGAAGATGCATACATACATGTTAATATGTGTGTGTATTCACTAAAAAACAGAAGCAAAAAACATCCTATAATGCTGCCCTTTACCTTGCTCTTCTTAATTTATATTGGAGCTTCCTTATAGATACACACAGATTTACCAGATTCTTCTCCAGCTATGCAAAGATGTATCATTGTTTTTCTACCAAGTTACCTAATGAAGGAGATTTAAAGTGCCTCAGATCTTTTGTGATTCTGAACAATGATGAAGTTGACTCATTATATGTACGTGTTTGAACTCATGTTCAAGTTTATTTGTAAGGTAACTTTCCTTGAAGTAGAGTTTTTAGTCGACAATTATGTGCATTTTACATTTGATACATATTGCTGAATTCCAGGCCCCCCCGCCGCCCCGCAAAGTTAAACCTTTACATTTATGTTCTCACCAAAAGTATAATAGAGTGCCTGTTTCCTTATATTAATACTCTTACCAACAGAGTATTATTCAAGTTGTTAAAAATTTAAATTTTTATTTTTTAAAACTTTTTATTTTGTATTGGAATAGAGCTGATTAACAGTGTTTTAATAGTTTCAGGTGGACAGCTGAGGGACTTACATGTACATGTATCCGTTCTCCCCCAGACTCCCCTGTCATCCAGGCTGACACATAACATTGAGCAGAGTTTCATGTGCTATACAGTAGGTCCTTGTTGGTTATCCATTTTAAATATAGCAGTGCATACATGTCCATTCCAAACTCTCAAACTTTATCCAACTTTTTGACCTGTACCAGTCTCACAGAAGAAAGTTGATCATCTTTTAATTTGCATTTTATAATTATGAATGAGGTTGGTCATTGAGTCATATGTTTAAAAGTGAATGGGTTTAACTTTTTAAAACTAAGTTAAAATGAGAAACAATTCTTCTCTGTTATATGTTTTAAAATTACATAAGCATGTTTTACCAATCAGATATTTTTTAATCTTTTCTATTTATTTTTAAGACTCTATTTATGTGTTCCCCAGCAGCAGGAGCAGCTTATGTTATTTGTTTTTTTCTTAAGTTTCATATTTGTTTGTCCTTTGGGGCACTAATGGATAGGTTTCAAATGTGTAGTACATTTGTAAGCAATCCAACATTACATTTGAGAAGTGGGTTCTTGCCCAAGATTCTGGTTATTGACAGGTGTCCAAAATTAGGTAAGATTAAAAACCGATTTCTGTAGGGCAGAGTCTTGTGGAAGCTTGCACTGCATAATAATTTGCCTTGGAGGACATGTCTGTATCATGGCAAAATTTGTAAGTAGGTGAAATTTACTGGGGGTGTTGCAGGAAGGGGGACCCCTTCCAAGGCCCAAACCTGGGCTCTTGTCTAACACTCGGAAACAAATTGTCCGAGGAGACATATGTGCTGACAAAGCAAGAGAGTTTACTGGGAAAGGGCACTTGGGTGGAGAGCAGTAGGGTCAGGGAACCCAAGAGAACAGCTGTGTCACATGGCTTGCATCTCAGGTTTTATGGTGATGGCATTAGTTTCCTGGTTGTCCTTAGCCAATCATCTGACTCAGGAGTCCTTCCTGGTGGTGCACGCCTTGTTTGGCCAAGATGGATGCCAGAGAGAAGGATTCTGGAAGGTTGTCGGACATGTGGTGTCTCCTTTTGACCTTTCCTGAACTCTTCAGTTGGTGGTGGCTTATTAGTTCCGTATTCCTTACCAAGACCTCCTGTCAGAAAACAACTCATGCAAATGGTTACTATGGTGCCTGGCCAGGGTGGGCGGTTTCAGTCAGTGTGCTTCCCCTAACAGGGTCACTAGCTGTATCAGCATTCCATGTCTGGATATTTTTTTTCATTACTTCCTCCTTACAGGAAGATTTACTGATAATATGTTTCGGTGTTAGAACTAATAAAGTCTCAATATTGTTATTTATTACAATGTACAGAAATGGTTCTGAACACAATCGTATGAGGTAGGTACAGTTATGACTCTATTTTAGGTGGAGAAAGTAAAGCATAGTTTTACATAGCATACTCAAGGCATACAGTAAAAATAGTGAAAGGTTGTTGCTGAGCCACTAAGGACACCAGGATTCTTGGCCTCCAGATGAGAAGAATTCAATTTGGGACCAGTGACAAGGCTTGATCGCTCAGAGCTTTTGTGTAATAAAGTTTTATTAAAGTATAAAGTATAAAAGAGATATAGAAAGCTTCTGACATAGATATCAGAAGAGAGCAGAAAGAGTGCCCCCCCTGCTAGTCTTTAGCTGGATGTTATATAGCTACTACTGCTGCTGCTAAGTCACTTCAGTCGTGTCTGTCTCTGTGTGACCCCATAGACGGCAGCCCACCAGGCTCCCCCGTCCCTGCGATTCTCCAGGCAAGAATACTGGAGTGGGTTGCCATTTCCTTCTCCAATGCATGAAAGTGAAAAGAGAAAGTGAAGTTGCTCAGTTGTGTCCGACTCTTTGCAACCCCATGGACTGCAGCCTACCAGGCTCCTCCATCCATGGGACCAGGCAAGAATACTGGAGTGGGCAGTCTGCTAATTAGAGGAAAGGAAATGTCTCAAAACTCAGAGACTGGCACCAGGCCCCTTACCCACAACATGCATTTTGAGATAAAATTGGCACAAAGTGAGTTGTCTCAGGCCATAAAATGATTGACATGACAAGAAAGGCAGGTTTCCAAGCAAATACAGTCTCATTAACATAGTTTAAGAGAATATTTGCATGAGTGAAATATACTGGCTTGTCAAGTCAGTTCTGAGTCTTAGGCAGAACCCACTTGAAGACAGAGTCTAGGGTAAATACATAGTTCATTAACATAGCTTAAGACTAACATTTCCATAGGAAAAATGCATTGGGTGGGAGAGGGAGAGGGTGGGGAGATTTGGGAGAATGGCATTGAAACATGTATAATATCATGTATGAAACGAGTCGCCAGTCCAGGTTCGATGCACAATACTGGATGCTTGGGGCTGGTGCACTGGGATGACCCAGAGGGAGGGTATGGGGAGGGAGGTGGGAGGGGGGTTCAGGACGGGGAACACAGGTATACCTGTGGTGGATTCATTTCGGTATTTGGCAAAACTAATACAATATTGTAAAGTTTAAAAATAAAATAAAATTTAAAAAAGAAAAAGAAAAGATAAAAAAAAAAAAAAATGAATTGCCAGTCCAGGTTCAATGCAGGATACAGGATGCTTGGGGCTGGTGCACTGGGATGACCCAGAGGGATGGTATGGGGAGGGAGGTGGGAGGGGGGTTCAGGACGGGGAACACGTGTATACCCGTGGCAGATTCATGTTGATTTATGGCAAAACCAATACAATATTGTAAAGTAAAATAATAATAATAATAATAAATAAAAATAAATAAATTAAAAAAAAAAGAAAAATGCATTGGTTAACTCAAGGTTTGAGAAAAGTTCAGTTCAGGTGGGCAATACAAAGAATGCTCAAACTACCCCACAATTGCTCTCATCTCACATGCTAGTAAAGTAATGCTCAAAATTCTCCAAGCCAGGCTTCAACAGTACATGAACTGGGAACTTCCAGATGTTCAAGCTGGATTTAGAAAAGGCAGAGGAACCAAAGACCAAATTGCCAACATCTGTTGGATCATCGAAAAAGCAAGAGAGTTCCAGAAAAACATCTATTTCTGCTTCATTGACTGTGGCCAAGCCTTTGACTGTGTTGATCACAACAAACTGTGGAAAATTCTTACAGAAATGGGAATAGCAGACCACCTGACCTGCCTCTTGAGAATTCTGTATGCAGGTCAGGAAGCAACAGTTAGAACTGGACATGAAACAATGGACTGGTTCCAAACTGGGATAGGAGTATGTCAAGGCTGTATATTGTCACCCTACTTATTTAACTTCTATGCAGAGCTGCTGCTGCTGCTAAGTTGCTTCAGTTGTGTCCAACTCTGTGTGACCCCATAGACGGCAGCCCACCAGGCTCCCCCATCCCTGGGATTCTCCAGGCAAGAACACTGGAGTGGGTTGCCATTTCCTTCTGCAATGCATCATGCAAAATGCCAGGCTAGATGAAGCACAAGCTGGAATCAAGATTGCCAGGACAAACATCAATAACTTCAAATATGCAAATGACACCACCCTTATGGCAGAAAGTGAAGAAGAAGAACTAAAGAGCCTCCTGATGAAAGTGAAAGAAAGTGGAAAAGCTGGCTTCAAACTCAACATTTAAAAAATGAAGATCATGGCATCTGGTCCCATCAGTTCATGGCAAATAGATGGGGAAACAGTGGAAACAGTGAGAGACTTTATTTTCTTGGGCTCCAAAATCACTGCAGATGGTGACCAGCCATGAAATTAAAAGATGTTTACTCCTTGGAAGAAAAGTTATGACCAACCTAGACAGCTTATTTAAAAGCAGAGACATTACTTTGCCGACAAAGGTCCATCTAGTCAAAGCTATGGTTTTTCCAGTAGTCATGTATGGATGTGAGAGTTGGACTAAAAAGAAAGCTGAGCACCAAAGAATTGATGCTTTTGAACTGTGGTGTTGGAGAAGCCTCTTGAGAGTCCCTTGGACTGAAAGGAGATCCAGCCAGTCCATCCTAAAGGAAATCAGTCCTGAATATTCATTGGAAGGACTGATGCTGAAGCTGAAACTCCAATACTTAGGCCACCTGATGTGAAGAACTGACTCATTGGAAAAGACCCTGATGCTGGAAAAGACTGAAGGCAGGAGAAGAAGGGGACGACAGAGGATGAGATGGTTGGATGGCATCACCGACTCAGTGGAGATGAGTTTGAGGAGGCTCCGGGAGTGGGTGATGGACAGGGCGGCCTGGCGTGCTACAGTCCATGGGGTTGCAAAGAGTCGGACACGACTGAGTGACTGAAATCATTAACTAAGTTCAGGTGAAACCAGGTGTTGTCATGGCAACACAGAATTTTAAAAGAAACCTCTTTTTAAATTTTTATAGAGAAGGGGAAAAAATATAACACTAGTAGTTTGTTTCCTCTTGCCGCTAAAGAGAGAGAGAAAAAATGTCTGACACTTGCAGCCTATTTCCTCTGTTAGGAGACTGCTGGCCTTCCTGCCTGGGAATTAGTATCAGAATTCCAACCCAGATAATCTGATTGCAGAATCCCTCCCTTTGGCTACTGTACCATAGTGTTCCTCACTATTCTCATATTTCCCAATCTGTGTGGCTGGACCTTAGAGGCGCTGTGGTGTATATTAAATTTTTGAGGGAAACACGGTGACATCTCTTGGACATCACTACAGACCACTGGCTCGAGGTGGTTTAGCATTCAGCATTAGATCATACTGCATTTCTCTTGATGACATACCTCTGCAAAGCTAGATTTTCAACAGTGCTGGGAAAAAAAAGCAGGTGTCACACAAAAGTCAACATGGAACAAGAAATGAAGGCAGTGGTTTCCGGTTACAAGGTTTGAGAAGTTATGCAGTACCCAAGAGATACACACATCCCATTAGAAATTAATGTTGTTAGAGGACATAAAAATACAATATTTTCCTTCCAGTGTTTGTGTTATTTCTTTAGAAGGCTAAAGAATTGTTAGGGAATAAATACCTATTAAATTGTTTGGACCTAGCTGCTTGGCAGGACTGTTAGGTATTTCTTTTGACCAAAGGAAGCCATGAAAACATTTCTGAGATGCTTCGGGTGCTGTGAGCTGAGAAAGTTTGAGAACTTCAATAAGCACATGTGTGCAGGCTATAGAGAGAAGAACGCAGGATCTGTTGGGCACAAGGTAGGAAAGCAGTATGCGAAAGTTCTTATTGTTATATCAGTGCTAAAGTGTAAGTGTTTTCATAGGAATTCTCACAGGAGCATTTGATTTTAATTACACTCGGAAAGGATGTTAGGAACCCAATGGACTGCATCCCAACAGATCCACAGATGGAGTGCATGTGACTCATAGAGAAATTTAAAATCATTGTATAGATAGGTGTCTTAAAATTATGACCTAGGTAAAACATATTCCTGAATTATGTCTAATCTGATAAAAATGCTATCTCATAAGTTTGTTGTGAAAATTAAATGATGAAGGCTAGAACAGTGACTGGCACATAACCAGCAATCAGTGAATGTTGACTGCTGTTCGTATTTATTATTATTATTGTCTGTTCTTGTTCGTTGTCATCATCACCGTCATCTCGGAAGGATGCATATCCCATTAGGACAGCAGAGTTCTTACCCAACATAAAACACAGGCAAAATTGTTTGGTAGTTTCTTTCATAGGTTAAGGAATCTGAGAGGTTTCTGGACCTCCAGTGCCTCTTTTAGCTCCATCCTTAATTGAATCCCTGGATGGATTCACTTGTGAATCCTTTGAACCAGGTTTTTACCAGAGACTGGTCTGACAAATATTTCCTGAACTCTCTTTAGTCCCTAGTTCAACATCTATTTGGAACAGCCTCTAGGGAAACTTTGGAGACAAATTAAAATTTCCTTTCACTTATCTGATAGATTTAAGTCTTTTCTCAACTGTATTGGTATTAGTGACAGGACTGTATTCTTGATATGTTTTGGCATAAATTAAGATTCTTAGTTACTAAAGTCTCATACTGGGACAATCACCTCTTAATAGCACTTGTGAAGTAGCATTTTGTGTTAGTTATTTGTATGGCATTTCCAGTTTATAAAGTGCTCTAATATCTCTTGTTTTCATTATTATGATATTTCTCCATAGGCTCAACAGGACATGATAGTATCTTCATTTCATGGTTGAAGAAGTTGAAATCAGAAAAGTACATAACTCATCAAAGATTAGACAGCCAGTTTGTGACAGATCCATGCCTTGATTTCCAGTTTCGTGCTCTTTATGATCCTGTGCTTTACAGCCTCTTGCCTCACATCCTAAAGTGGGGAGCAGAACGTGGGACAACTCAGAACTTCTGGGGTCAATTTTAGGTCCCATCTTTTGGTCTTGGGAAAATCACTTTATCTGAATCTCTATTTCTTCATTTGTGAAGCTAGCTAATAATATTACTGTAATTTTTCTGTAGGTTGGTTATAATCAGTGTTGGAACCAAGATTCAAATACAGTTTATCTGGTTCTTGAATCTGTGCTCCTAATCACTAGTTACACTGACTTGGCATCATTAAGAGATAAAGTAGACTTTAAGAGTAACAGAGTTGGACTTAACTTGGTGGTCCAATGGTTAAGAATCTGCTTTACAGAAATGTGGAATTCAATCCCTGATGCAGGAACTAACATCCCACATGATGCTGGGCAATTAAGCTCATATACCAGAGTTAGAGAAAGTCTGTGTGCCACAACGAAGACCTAGGGCAGCCAAAAAAAAAAAGATTGTGTAACAAGCTAGATATACTATGAGATACAATGACTTTATCAACTATTATTCCCAACTGTAACTGAGTCTTCTAAAGTAACTCAAGGCTTCAGAACTCTGGAAGTTGTTGTTCAGTCGCTAAGTCGTGTTTAACTGTTTGCAACCCCACGGACTGCAGCATGCCAAGCTTCCCTGTCCTTCCCTACATCCTGGTGTTTGCTCAAACTCATGTCCTGAGTCTATGATGCCATCCAGCCATCTCGTCCTCTATCGCCCTCTTCTTTTCTTGCCCTCAATCTTTCCCAGCATCAGGGTCTTTTCCAGTGAGTCTGCTCTTTGCATCAGGTGGCCAAACTATTGTAGCGTCAGCTTTAGCATCAGTCCTTCCAGTGAATATTCAGGATTGACTTCCCTTAGGATTGACTGGCTGGATCTCCTTGCAGTCCAAGGGACTCTCAAGAGTCTTCTCTAGTACCACAGTTTGAAAGCATCAGTTCTTTGGCACTCAGCCCTCTTTATGATCCAACTCTCACATCCATACATAACTACTGGAAAAACCATAGTTTTGACTATACAGACCTTTTGTCAGCAAAGTAATATCTGCTTTTTAATATGCCATCTAGGTTTGTCATAGCTTTTCTTCCAAGGAGCAAGCATCTTTTTATTTCATGGCTGCAGTCACCATTTGTAGTGATTTTGGAACCCAAGAAAGCAAAATCTGTCACTGTTTCCACTTTTCCCCTATCTATGGGAATGGGTTAAGCTGAATGTTCAATGATTAAATGACCTATGTAGTTACTTAAAACGTAGATGCAACATTGGGGGAAAAAAGCTGAAAATTTTGGAAATCTTTATTCTAAAGTGTTTTTAAAGTGTGTTGAAAATTATTTTTTTTTTCCTTGCAGCACTGGGAGGTGTTCAAAAAAGTAACAGAAGTTTTCATTTTAGTTCCTGCACTTCTTGGTCTCAAAGGGAACTTGGAAATGACACTGGCATCCAGATTATCCACTGCAGTAAGTTCATTCCTACCTCTAAGTATGTATATTTTCTACACATGTGCACACACACACGGATATATATGTGTGTGTGTGTGTCTGTGTCTCTTTGTGTGTATATATATCACATATGCTGTTCCTCTCTATTGAGGAGAACTTTTATGAGGAAAAAAAATTTTCTCCTCTCTCTACTGATAAGTTTCTGAACCTCAGGGCTATGCTAAGTAGTTATGCCTGTTATCATGTCCTGAAAGTTCCCTGGGCTGTCTGATTTGGGAATTACAGACCCTCCTTTACCCTGAGAAGAAGTAACATTCTTGCCTCCTTTCACTTCAGGGGATTCTGGCAGTCATCATCAGTGCTTAAGACATGGGCAAGTCAGACACTGAGATTCTTTATGGTTTGATGGTTGGTTGATTGGCATTTAGATTTTCTGTGATTGTAAAAGTAATACATGCTTATTGTAAAAACTGAAGGAAAGGGAAAACGTATAAAGAAGAAAATTTAAAACTACCCTCAATTCTTTACCTAGACACAATCTCTATTACTATTTTGTTATAGATCCTTCTATACTTGGATAACTCTACTTACACATAGGTTTGGCATAATGTGATACACACACACACACACACACTATATTCTTAAAAAAAAAAAAACAGGAATCATACATATTCTCATTTATAATCTTTGATATCCATTTGAAGAGACATCATGATCATCTTTCCATATCAAGAAATGTGGACCTATGCCATTTTTATTGGCTGTGTGTTTTTCTGTTGTATAGCTCTACTGGGATTTAATCTGTTATTGAATATGTAGGGTCTTTTTAATGTTTACTGTTATGACTATTCTTGTATATACAGTTATATACTCTAATTTCTTTTGGGCAAATTCTAAGATGAAATTATTGTTCAGGGGAGGAAAAAAGCATACTCTTATGGCTTTAGCCACATACTAGAAAACAGTCATCCAGAAACATTAAACACTTTTAAAAATACTGCCACTAGCAGGGTTCTGAGTTTTTTTTTTTTAGTAGACAAAAAGGATTTTGTTTTCTCACTATAATATTCTTTGGGGGTTCCACCATTGTGGAACCAAATTATCATTAGTCCATGTAGCTAGTGAGGCTCACTTCAGTGAACCATCAGCCCATTGAACGTTACTGTTGTTGTTCAGTTGCTAAGTCATGTCTAACTCTTTGTGACCCTGTAGACTGTAGCACCCCGGGCTCCTCTGTCCTCCCCTGTATCATGGAGTTTGCTAAAATACATGTCCATTGAGTTGGTGATGCTGTCTAACCATCTCATCCTCTGCCACCCTCTTCTCCTTTGCCTTCAGTCTTTCCGTAGCATCAGGGTCTTTTCTAATGAGTTGGCTCTTTGCATCAGGTGGCCAAAGTATTGGAGCTTCAGCTTCAGCATCAGTCCTTCCAGTGAATATTCAGGGTTGATTTCCTTTAGGATTGACTGGTTTGATCTCCATGCAGTCCAAGGGACTCTCAAGAGTCTTTTCCAGCACCACATTGAATGTTAGCCCCAAATTAACTAAGCTGTCATTACTGATTGCAGTGCTGTTAGTATATGAGGTTTGTTTTTTCCTTTAAAGAAGATGCAGCCTATGAATCTGTCTGTGAACTAGGAAAAAACATTTGTGTATCTAAGGGTAATGAAGATGTGGAAGCTGAACAACTGTGTTTAGCTAGAAGCCCCCTTTTCCTCCTTCTCCCCTCTCCTCATTTTTCTCCAGGCAGCTCTGAGGTCCCTAAGTTTTCTTGAGTGAAACAGATGCTTGGAAAGGAAATGCATTAAGTAATGTTTTATTAACATTATTATTTGCTTTTTCAAGAACTGCTACATATACCCAATGGAAACTTCTAAGCTGTTTGCTTGTATATAAAAGGTCATATAGCCATACTCCATCCAGGCAATAATGAAGTGCTGAGTATTAGTGAGTTCTCATAATGTGCCGGGTTTCCCAGGTGGCACTAGTGATAAAGAACCCACCTGACAGTGCAGGAGACAGGAGATATGAGTTCGATCCCTGGGTCGGAAAGATCCCCTGGAGAAGAAAGTGGCAACCCAGTCCAGTATTCTTGCCTAGAGAACCCCATGGACTGAGGAGCCTGGCAGGCTTATAGAGTTGGAAAGAGTCGGCATGACTAAAGGGACTTAACACGTACGCATAATGTGCCAGCACTGTGCTAACTGCTTTAGGATGTCTTATAACAAACCCTATGAGATAAACACTATTCCTGTTTTACAGAGGAGGAACTGAGGCTTTGAACAATTGAGTAACTTTCCTGAAGACACAGAGGTAGTATGTGGTGAAATAAGTCATATTCCAGAACTTTTCCTTTTACTTGTACAGGATAACTGTGTCTGAGTTTATAAAACCAGTAAATAAACACAATAGCAAAACCCTAATAATCTCCTTCTCCAGTGGACCACATTTTGTCAGACCTCTCCACCATGACTCGTCCGTCTTGAGTGGCTCCACATGGCATGGCTTAGTTTCATTGAGTTAGACAAGACTGTGGTCCGTGTGATCAGATTGGCCTGTTGTCTGTGATTGTGGTTTCAGTGTGTCTGCCCTCTGATGCCCTCTCTCAGTGCCTACCATCTTACTTGGGTTTCTCTTACCTTGGATGTGGGGTATCTCTTAACGGCTGCTCCAGCAAAGCTCAGCTGCTGCTCCTTACCTTAGGCCTGGGGTAGCTCCTGTCAGCCGCTGCCCCTGGCCTCGGGCCTGGGGTAGCTCTTCTCAGCCACACCAGAAAAACATCTATTTCAGCTTTATTGACTATGCCAAAGCCTTTGACTGTGTGGATCACAATAAACTGTGGAAAATTCTAAAAGAGATGGGAATACCAGACCACCTGACCTGCCTCTTGAGAAACCTGTATTCAGGTCAGGAAGCAACAGTTAGAACTGGACATGGAACAACAGACTGGTTCCAAATAGGAAAAGGAGTATGTCAAGGCTGCATATTGTCACCCTGCTTATTTAACTTATATGCAGAGTACATCATGAGACGCTCTGGGCTGGAGGAAACACAAGCTGGAATCAAGATTGCTGGGAGAAATATCAATAACCTCAGATATGCAGATGACACCACCCTTATGGCAGAAAGTGAAGAAGAACTAAAGAGCCTCTTGATGAAAGCGAAAGAGGAGAGTGAAAAAGTTGGCTTAAAGTTCAACATTCAGAAAACTAAGATCATGGCATCTGGTCCCATCACTTCATGGCAAATAGATGGGGAAACAGTGGAAACAATGGCTGACTTTATTTTTATGGGCTCCAAAAATCACTGCAGATGGTGATTGCAGCCATGAAATTAAAAGATGCTTACTCCTTGGAAGGAAAGTTATGACCAACCTAGACAGCATATTAAAAAGCAGAGACATTACTTTGCCAACAAAGGTCCATCTAGTCAGATCAGATCAGATCAGTTGCTCAGTCGTGTCTGACTCTTTGCGACCCCATGAATCGCAGCACACCAGGCCTCCCTGTCCATCACCAACTCCCAGAGTTCACTGAGACTCACGTCCATCGAGTCAGTGATGCCATCCAGCCATCTCATCCTCTGTCGTCCCCTTCTCCTCTTGCCCCCAATCCCTCCCAGCATCAGAGTCTTTTCCAATGAGTCAACTCTTCACATGAGGTGGCCAAAGTACTGGCGTCTAGTCAAGGCTATGGTTTTTCCAGTAGTCATGTATGGATGTGAGAGTTGGACTAAAAAGAAAGCTGAGTGCCAAAGAATTGATGCTGTTGAACTGTGGTGTTGGAGAAGACTCTTGAGAGTCCCTTGGACTGCAAGGAGATCAGTAGTCCATCCTAAAGCAGATCAGTCCTGGGTGTTCATTGGAAGGAATGATGTTGAAGCTGAAACTCCAATACTTTGGCCACCTGATGGGAAGAGCTGACTCATTTGAAAAGACCCTGATGCTGGCAAAGATTGAGGGCAGGAGGAGAAGGGACGACAGAGGATGAGATGGTTGGATGGCATCACCAACTCGATGGACATGGGTTTGGGTGGACTCCGGGAGTTGGTGATGGACAGGGAGGCCTGGTGTGCTGCCATTCATGGGGTCGCAAAGAGTCGGACACGACTGAGCAACTGAACTTAACTGAACTGAATGATCTCCTCCTCTACATTGTAAAAATGCTCTCCTATGGTCTTGGTCTTAGTACCACTATACTATATCTGGGGTATGTATGTTTTAAAACTTAACTTTTTATATTAAAAAATATTATTTGTAAATATAACCCTGTGGCTTATCTCTGTAGTTAGTTGAAGTTAATATACAGAGGTATCAGTTGGAACCAAACCACATAGAATTACTTTGTAAATTCACTTTAGTCTAGTCTTTAATTTTACATTATTGAGTAGTAAAAGAACTGGAGAATAATAGAAGCTGGAGTTCCTTAGATTTGAACATAAAAGTTCAGAATGACCCTGAAACATCTTGTGCCATAAAGTAAAGAAATGCTAGAAGAAACAAACAAAGAATGATAGGTAATGATGAAAGGGTAATGTACAAACCAGATCTGGGACAATTTGAGCAACAAAATAAATAATGATATTTCCAAATTATAACTCATAGCACTAGATAAGAATCCATGAGTTTGCAGATGAATAACAAGGCAGGCATGGTCTCTGCTATGGTAGAATTTACATAAATAATTTCAGATATTGGTAGAGGCATTAAAGAACATAAAACAGGGTAATGTGATGAAGGGTGATTCACAAGAGCTGTTTTATATTAGGTGGTTAGGGACAAATTCTCTCAGGTGGTGTGTAAGCTGGAAAATGGAAAGTGAAAGTCTCTCGGTCGTGTCTGACTCTTTGTGACCCAATGGACTATACAGTCCATGGAATTCTCCAGGCCAGAATACTGATGTGGGTAGTCTTCCCCACTGGGTGGGGATCTTCCCACCCCAGGATCAAATACAGGTCTCACACATTGTGGGTGGATTCTTTACCAGTTGAGCCACCAGGGAAGCCCAAGAATACTGGAGTGGGTAGTCAATCCCTTCTCCAGGGATCTTCCCGACCCAGGAATCGAACTGGGGTCTCCTGCATTGCAGGTGGATTCTTTACCAGCTGAGCTACCAAGGAACCTGAATGATAAAAGTGAGTCAGGCATATCAAAATCTGGGAAAAGACCATTCCAGTTTACTATTGTATCTGATCAGTATAATGATGTCAGTGTAATAGTATCAGATGTTTAAAGGCATTCTGTACAGATTGACTTTCACAGTTGAGCCTGGGGCAGGAATAAAAACAGAGGCCCATGTAGCCATATGTGCACTTAGTTTAAAATTATACAACAAGCTTACACATTAAAAAAAACTCCATCTTTCCACCTTTACAAATGTTTCCTCTGACAATCTGAAAGTCCAGCATCAAATTTATACTTCTTGGACTCCTTGGGTTCTGTTTTGGAACACAGTGTTGTGGAAGGAGCCAGTTCCTGGTCTGAGCCCTGCCCCACTTCATTCCCCACCCTTGGCTCTATGGTCTGCACTGTGGGAGACCTCACACATCCCTCAGACCTCACATCCATCTACACCCTCAACAGCCAGCCAGCCTCTGAGCACTCCTGGGTTTAGGCATGCACCAGAGGTGGCATGGCCTGTCTTCAGGAGGATTGGCTTCAGGAAGAGGCCCTGGAATTGGACTCAAGGCCGTTTGGTCATGGACTTCTACTGTCCTAGGTATCTGAAGTGTGGCTTAGAATGGGATGAGGCACAGGTGTTGAGTGGGCACACTGCTTGGGTCCCATGCACTCTTCACCCTGTTGAAAGGGGCACGGCTAATGGAGGACCAAAGTGGGGCCTTCTAAGCTATGGTTCTCAAAGCTGGAGTCCCTCTTACAGATTCAAAACTTCTGGCCTAAGGAAAATTACATGACATAGAAGGGATTTCAAAGCTGCCTTGTGATGTACTTCAGTAAGATATAAAAACAAGGGGGGAAAGTTATATATTAAGAAGGATTGCTTGGATAAAATAGCCTTACTAGTACACACTGAAGGCAACAGTCTCAGGACTTACTAATAATCAGTGATTGCTTACAGAAAAGCAGTTCTTTTATTGGAAACATCTTAAGTACCCAAATGGATGCACCTTGAGTATACAAATTATTCTTACATGATCTCTATCCTACTATCCTACTCTTGAGAAGGGACTAAAAGTGTCATGAATTCAATAAAAGCTGAGATACCAATGAAATTTCATTACTTTTTTGATGTCTTGGAAGCCAGACACATCACTCCATTGTTACACTTTGAAAAGATCCAAAATTTAAACGCAGATTTTTCTCAAGTGATCATGTGAAGCAGTAAGTATGTGTAAAATATTAAAATTTAAAAATGTGTTAAGGCAACATTCCTTTGACTCTGAAAATATTTAGAAAGCATCATCATGAAGCAATATACAAAATTTCAGTTTATGGAATTATTTCAATGAAAATGCATCATTACTATTAACCAAAACATCAAACCTGTAAATTAAAGAGTATAGAAGTCCTTTATCAATTATATTTCTTTTCCTGTTTAGGAGAGAAAGCCTAATAATTTGATAACACCATCATTCTCAGCCGTATCTAGACTGGCAAAACTAGCCAAAAACAATCTTGATTCTCTAATGACTTCATTTGAAAGTGGGCATCTGCATAGTATTACAGCTATGAAGTATAATGGCCACAAGATCAGTCTAGCAGCCCTCAGTGCTAAGAAATTATTTCTAAAAAATTTAGAAATAAAATAAGATTTTTGGGCTCCCCAGTTGGTGGCTCAGTGGTAAAGAATCTGCCTGCAGTGTAAGAGACACAGGTTCAGTCTCTGGGCTGGGAAGATCCTCTGGAGAAGGAAATGGCAACCCACTCCAGTATTCTTGCCTGGAAAATCCCATGGACAGAGGAGTCTGATGGGCTACAGTCCATGGGGTGCAAAAGAGTAGGACACAGCTGAGTGACTAAACAACAACAGCAGCAATAAGATTTTTAAAATTTCATTAAATTTCACATTTGTTCTAATATTCCAGAAGTTCATCGTGTAATGGTGACATTGCTGTCAGCTGAATATTGTTTTTTAACATTTGGCATCCAACTGGAATGTGTGGCATGTGTTTAAAAGCTACTATATCTTGAACTTTTGTCTTAAAAAACAACAGTATGTTTATGTAGTTTTACTAGTTATGTAGTTTTCCGAGTTAGTGAAATTACATGTGTTTAATCTTCCATCTTTTCCCAGTGATCCACACTTGTAACTGTCTTAAGAGCTGGTAGGTTACCTAGATAGAACTCATTCCAAAAGGGTTTTTGGCAGGAGATGTGAATAAAGAAGAGTTCTTGAAAAACACGAGTGTCAACATTTAAGGGAAAAGAAAGTTATTAGAATGAGAGTTAAAAGATGGTTTTACTTTCATTTTGCTAGAAAATGAACTTCGTTCTGATGAATATAGTTAGGCATACAAACATTTAAGCAGCTTGATAAGTTTGCCAGGAAAATTGAAATTTTGACTAACTTACCACAAAAAATATATTTCTAAAAGTGACATTATTGAGCATTACCCAGCATTTGTTTAGATTCAAATAATAGATTAAACATACCAATCCACTTTAAAATAGGCCATGCTGTAGGGAATCTGATTAAAAAAGAATATGCTGCAAGTTAAATTGTTTAATTTGATCATGTATTACCATTAAGGGGCTTCCCAGGTGGTGCTAGTGGTAAAGAACCCACCTGCCAATGTACGAGACATAAGAGACGTGGGTTTGATGCCTGGGTGAGGAAGATCCCCTGAAGGAGGGCATGGCAACCCACTCCAGTATTCTTGCCTGGAGAGTCCCATGGACAGAGGAGCCTGGCAGGCTGCAGCCCATGGTGTCACAAAGAGTCGGACACGACTAAGTGAAGCGACTTAGCACACATACACCCATTATCATTAAAGCTGAATTTCGTCTTTTTATTTGAACTTTATTTGTTGTGACTATATTTTATATTAGAATGTTTTATCATATGTCTAGTTATATTTATTTTTCTGTTCATATTTAAGACAGGAGAACTCCAAAGCTGAATAGAAGCTCAGCACAAGGTCGTTACTGCAGGGTCATTTAGCTGGGCCTTTCATTGGGAAGATTAGGGTGGAGTTGCTGTCTTCCACAGGTCAAGAATTGTGTCACTGATTATAAGATATCTGAGTCATAAACTAAAGAAATTATTCAGTTCTCTAAGCAATTAAAATAGCATAAAGAGATGAATAAACCATGTTATTAAAGCTTGATGTCATGAATTACTACTTTTCCATCTACTAATTTGTTTAGTTTTATTTTTGAGGCTATTAGAGGTAAGATGACATGTCCCAGGGCCCGAGACAGGGCCACTGTTGGATCAGTAGTTCTCAAAATGCGGTCTTCAGAACATTAGTGTTAGCATCTTGTTAGAATAGCAAGTTCTCAGCCCCACTCCAAAGCTACTGAGTCAGAAATTCTGGGGTGTGGCTTACCATCTGTATTTGAACAGTCTTTCCAGATGATTCTGATACACATCGGAGTTTGAGAACCACCCTGTTAAATGAATGGCGTGGAGGCCGATAGGGTTGGGACCAAGTGAGAGAAGGGGGAAATCACAGGATGCGAGACCACCTGGTGGGTCACTGTGGGGACTTTGGCTATTGTGTGAATGGGAAGCCTTTGGAAGATTTTGAGCAGTTGAGTGGTGTGATCTGACAGGTATTTTTAACAGATTATTTTGACTGTTGTGTTGCAACAGAGCAGTAGGAAGCCAAGAATTAAAGCAGGGAGACAAGTTGAGAGTCCATTGCAATAATACTGTAGACTAAAATGAGGTTGGCTTGGATCAGGGTGGGTGCAAGCAGAGGATGTAGTGAGACATAGTTGGAGTCCAAAACTCATTTTCTAGGGGGAGTTGACAGAATTGGCTGATGGATTAGCTAAATTAAAGACTTGAAATATTCTCTAAATTTGAGAGGGGTAAGAATAGCCAAGTTAGAAGAGGGAAAAGTAGTCACTTGTGGCATCAAGCTTAGATGACATGGCTGACATGACTAGAAGATATTCATCTGCTTGTGATATTTTAATTGCTTAGAGAATCTGACTTCAGGTTTTCCAGGTAGAATACTGCCATTCTGGTAGAGTACTGGAGAATCTTTATCAACTTGTAGTCCAGCTCCAAAGCTCTGTGTGTGTGTGTTAGTTCCTCAGTTGTGTCTGACTCTTTGTGACCCCATGGACTATAGCCCACCAGGCTCCTCTGTCCATGGAATTCCTCAGGCAAGAATACTGGAGTGGGTTACCACCGCCTTCTCCAGGGGATCTTCCCAACCCAGGGATCAAACCTGGGTCTCCTGCATTGCAGGCGGATTGTTTTACCATCTGAGCCACCAGGGAAGCCCTATTTGTTGTTAAAGCAATTCTAAGTTAATCACTTCTTAACAACAAAACCCCCAAAGCCTCACCTTCTAGAGACTCTTCACTGACTGTTCTGAAACAGCCTACCTGAAATTTTTATTACTCTTGACTTTGAGACCCCACACTGTTCTACCCTCTCACCTCTTTCACCGCTTCTTACTTCTTCTTTGCTTGTTCTCTGCATGTGAGATTTTCTTGAAGTTTCAGTACCTTGTCTTCCATGTTCTCCATCAATAATTGTAGTCCACCACCGCTAACACATTACTGATTCTCAGATTTGCATCTCCAGTCTCTGCTGACTCCCCAGCTGAAATTTTCAACTATCTGCACCACTCACTGCAGTGTAGTTTCAAGGCTAAACTCATCATCTTCTCTTACTCTAACAAGTAAAACAGCTTTCTGTCTGCCTTGTCAGTTTATTTTCGTTACAATCACTTACCCTCCCTCTATCTAGTTATTGACTAGTCTGTCAGTTCCACCTATGAAATCCTCATCATTTTCTCTTATGCCCGACCTGCCACCACCTTAATTTGGTTGCCTGTTTATAATTGGGATGCTGTAGCAGACTGCTGACTGTACTCCCTGGTTCCAGGAAGAAGGTTGGACGAATATAATTTTTTTTAACTTTAAACAAGCACTATTTGAAAGTCACCTCTTCCATCTATGGTCAAAGTATAATTCTTCTATACATTTTCTAATTTTTCGATGATCTATTTATTTTCATTTGTGAAAGTAGGAGTAAAAATCATTATAACTGTAGAAGGCTAGTCCATGATTACTTTAATCTTTTGCCCCATGAAATAGTCTTTTCTCATTTTTATGATTGTCTACAATAGAAATAGGTTAAATGAACTTATAGGATTTTAAGAAAGGCCTATAAAGATAGAGAATTTAAAACACAAGATATCAGATACAGCCTGCTCACCCCATCTGTCAAAGGTCAGTTGTATATAAAATTTGTTGTTTTATAAAGCTAAAGATTCAATGTTCACAGATAAAAAAGATATTCCAATAAAATAGATTTCCTGTTTCAACAAGGGAGATTTCATAACAGTGAATCCAAATTGACTTTATCTCACCCTCTTTACTTTAGTCAAAATTTATCTCTAAAGGTATAATAATTAACTAGAAAAATTTTTCCTAGATTTTTATCTTTTCAACAGTAGATATATGTTAGAGTAGATATTCTTATAAATATATAGCAGTAGTCTATAATTGAAAAATAAACCAAATACAGTGGTTCTATAAATTGCTGAGTTTAAGTTCTGTTATCTGAGGTCTAAAATTTTCTGCTTCTGAATGCTGAAGAGTCAGGAATGATATTCACTGTCCTAATGATAGTAGGCGGAGAAGGCAATGGCAACCCACTGCAGTACTCTTGCCTGGCAAATCCCATGGACGGAGGAGCCTGGTGGGCTGCAGTCCATGGGGTCGCTAGGAGTTGGACACGACTGAGCGACTTCACTTTTACTTTTCACTTTCATGCATTGGAGAAGGCAATGGCAACCCACTCCAGTGTTTTTGCCTGGAGAATCCCAGGGACGGGGCTGCTGTCTCTGGGGTTGCACAGAGTCAGATACGACTGAAGTGACTTAGCAGCAGCAATGATAGTAGGATTTTTTTTTTTTTTTTTAAGCTTTTAAAACTATTTTCTGGGAGCAAATTGCTATTTTTGTTGCCTCAAACCTTGGTTCTCTGAAGTTATGTTGAAAAATTCTACCTTTTAAATTCATTAATTGAAAAAATATTTTTGAGCCTTTACTATATGCCAAATGGTGGTCCGTGTGCTAGGGAATCTGTAATAAGCAAACTGGAAAATGTTCCTGCCTTCTTTGAGCTTACATTCCAGTGGAGGCATATGAAGTTGGAAAAAATCTCTTTCCATAATAATTTTACATTAGACTTTCCATTCAAACTGTAAAACTTCTAAATTAAAAAAAGAAAGTCCCCAATAATGACATTAATAACTCTGACATAATGTAGGTACTGTTACAGTCTCAGTATTTTTTCCTAAATTTGGCATAATTCTAAATTTTATGTGTTATTGTCATACCCTCACTGTTAGATACAATTAAGAGTGCAAATTCCTATTATTAATCTTAATTTTAAGATATGTTTCTTAAGTTATAACTACTAACCCATAGTCATAATTTTGTGGAGTGGAACTGCTTAAGTTTAATCAAGAACTGTTTTAATCAACTAGATTTTTAAGCTCTCTCCTCTTCTTTATAGCTTTTTTGAGGTATAATCAATCTACAAGAAACCAGACAAATTCAGTCTTCAGTTTGATGAGTTTCAATACATAGTATGTACCTGTGAAACCATCATCACAATCAGGATTATAAGCATATGCTTCACCCCTGACAATTCAGAAAGATATTAGGGTGTGTGTGTATTTTAGCATATTAAGTTTTATTATCAAATATTTCAAGCATGTAACATTGTAATAGTGTTCCCAATTCAGTTGTGAACCTTCTCAGAGAATAACAGTTATAAAATCAAGGATAATAGATTATTTGTAGATTACTGAAAGCCTACAAAACCAACTAGAAACTAGAATTTACCCTTCAGTTCAGTCGCTCAGTCGTGTCCGACTCTTTGCAACCTCATGAACCACAGCACTCCAGGCCTCCCTGTCCAACACCAACTCCTGGAGTCCACCCAAACCCATGTCCATTGTGTCGGTGATGCCATCCAATGATCTTATCCTCTGCCGTCCTCTTCTCCTCCTACCCTCAATCTTTCCCGGCATCAGGGTCTTTTCAAATGAGTCAGCTCTCTGCATCAGATGGCCAAAGTATCGGAGTTTCAGCTTCAACATCAGTCCCTCCAATGAACACCCAGGACTGGCTGGATCTTCTTTCAGTCCAAGGGACTCTCAAGAGTCTTCTCCAACACCACAGTTCAAAAGCATCAATTCTTCGGCACTCAGCTTTCTTTATAGTCCAACTCTCACATCCATACATGACTACTGGAAAAACCATAGCCTTGACTAGATGGACCTTTGTTAGCAAAGTAATGTCTCTGCTTTTTAATATGCTGTCTAGGTTGGTCATAACTTTCCTTCCAAGGAGCAACCGTCTTTTAATTTCATGGCTGCAGTCACCATCTGCAGTGATTTTGGAGCCCATAAAAATAAAGTCAGCCACCATTCCACTGTTTCCCCATCTATTTGCCATGAAGTGATGGGACTGGATGCCGTGATCTTCATTTTCTAAATGTTGAGCTTTAAGCTGACTTTTTCACTCTCTTCTTTCACTTTCATTAAGAGGCTCTTTAGTTCTTTACTTTCTGCCATAAGGATGGTGTCATCTGCATATCTGAGGTTATTGATATTTCTCCTGGCAATTTTGATTCTAGCTTGTGCTTCCTCCAGCCCAGAGCTTCTCATGATGTACTCTGCATATAAGTTAAATAAGCAGGATGACAATATGCAGCCTTGATGTACTCCTTTTCCTATTTGGAACCAATCTGTTGTTCCATATCCAGTTCTAACTGTTGCTTCCTGACCTGCACACAGGTTTCTCAAGAGGCAGGTTGGGTGGTCTGGTATTCTGATCTCTTTTAGAATTTTCCACAGTTTATTGTGATCCACACAGTCAAAGGCTTTGGCATAGTCAATAAAGCAGAAATAGATGTTTTTCTGGAACTCTCTTGCTCTTTCAATGATCCAGCGGATGTTGGCAATTTGATCTCTGATTCCTCTGCCTTTTCTAAAACTAGCTTGAACATCTGGAAGTTCATGGTTCACATATTGCTGAAGCCTGGCTTGGAGAACTTTGAGCATTACTTTACTAGCATGTGAGATGAGTGCAGTTGTGCAGTAGTTTGAGCATTCTTTGGCATTGCCTTTCTTTGGGATTGGAATGAAAACTGACCTTTTCCAGTCCTGTGGCCACTGCTGAGTTTTCCAAATTTGCTGACATATTGAGTGCAGCACTTTCACAGCATCATCTTTTAGAATTTGAAATAGCTCAACTGGAATTTCATCACTTCCACTAGCTTTGTTCGTAGTGATGCTTCCTAAGGCCCACTTGACTTCACATTCCAGGATGTCTGGCTCTAGGTAAGTGTGAGTGATCACACCTTTGTGATTATCTGGGTCATGAAGATCTTTTTTGTACATTCTGTGTATTCTTGCCACCTCTTCTTAATATCTTCTGCTTCTGTTAGGTCCCTACCATTTCTGTCATTTATTGAGCCCATCTTTGCATGAAATGTTCCCTTGGTATCTCCCTTAAGAGACCATAACTGCAGTGGGTAAGAATGGCAAAATCTGTGGCTTCTTTTTCTTGATGGAATTCCCCAATCTCATGTGGTAGAAAACCCATAGTCTTCCCAACTTGAGGTGACAAAGTTCAAGGAGTCTGGCAAAAGAAAAAAAAGAACAAAAGTAGGCAAAAATGTGAAGCATCCTATACTTGAAAGACAAATACACTGGCAAAATTTGAGTTTTTGCATTTTTTGACTAAGTGCCTTCTGTTATTATGCATACCCATAGTGGCAGAAAATTGAAGTTTTGGTGGCATGAATTATCAGATAACAGAGCTTGAAGCTGACAGAGCAGGTAGAAATTTATGGGGAAATCCCAGCAGCAAGAGAACTGCAAAGAGGATAAGCCCCAAAATCTGAGCATTAATTCTGTCCAAATCTTTGGCTGACCATTAAACTACATAGGTGAGGAGAGATCCTCCCCAAAAGCTGAGCTGAAAAGCAGTATTTGGTAGCTGGAAGAACCAAGCAGAGATATGAACTGCTGCACCTTGTGGGAGAGACAGTGGTTTGCAGTTTGAGTCTAGACCAATTAACTGCCTATTAGAAGGAAAATCCAGTTATCCTCAGCAGAACGTAACATTATCCAGAGTTATTATAACACATTATTATAATGTCTAGTTTTTGACTGAAATCACTAGTGGAAAGAAACCAAACCCAAAAGTGTGATTCATATTCAGTCAACAGGAAGTGACTCAAAGTGGGCCCAGATGTCGAGTTTAACAAAATCTTCCAAAGCAGCTAATATAAATGTGTTCAAAGAAGTAAAGGAAAAAATGTTCAAAGAATTAAACAAATGTGTCTTAATGAGTGAATGTATCAGATTGGTGAGAGCAGAAGAAAGAATTCATGAACTTGAAGATAAATCAGTAGAAATTATTCAATCGGAAAAAATAAGAGGAAAAGGTTGAAGACATCATAAATTGAGTCTTGGATATCTGACTGTATAATGATGTTGAACATTGTTGTTGTCGTTGTTGTTCAGTTGCTCAGTCATGTCTGACTCTTTGCGACCCCGTGAACTGAAGCATGCCAGGCTTCACTGTCCTTCACCATCTCCCAGAGCTTGCTCAAACTCATGTCCCTTAAGTCGATGAGGCCATCCATCCATCTCGTCCTCTGTCATCCCCTTCTCCTCCCGCCTTCAATCTTTCCCAGCATCAGGGTCTTTTCCAGTGAGTCAGTTCTTTGCATCAGGTGGCCAAAGTATTGGAGTTTCAGCTTCAGCATCAGTCCTTCCAATGAATATTCAAAGTTGATTTCCTTTAGGATTGACTGGTTTGATCTTACAGTCCACAGGATTCTCAAGAGTCTTCTCTAACACCACAGTTCAGAAGCATCAATTCTTTGGTGCTCAGCCTTCTTTGTGATGCAACTCACATCCATACATGACTACTGGGAAAACCATAGCTTTGACTAGACAGACCTTTCTTGGCAAAGTAATATCCCTGCTTTTTAATATGCTGTCTAGGTTTGTCATAGCTTTTCTTCCAAGGAGCAAGCATCTTTTAATTTCATGGCTGCAGTCACCATCTGCAGTGATTTTGGAGCCCAAGAAATAAAATCTGTCACTGTTTTCATTTTTTCCCCATCTATTTGCCATGGAATGATGAGACCAGATGCCATGATCTTTGTTTTTTGGAATGTTGAGTTTCAAACCAGCTTTTTCACTCTCCTCTTTCACCTTCATCAAGAGGCTCTTTAGTTCCTCTTTGCTTTCTGCCATTAGGATGGGGTCTTCAGCATATCTGAGGTTATTGATATTTCTCCCAGCAATCTTGGTTCCAGCTTGTGCTTCATCCAGCCTGGCATTCTGCATAATGTATTCTCCATATAAGTTAATTAAGCAGGCCTTGATATACTCCTTTCCCAGTTTGGAAGCAGTCCATTGTTTCATGTCAATTTCTAATTGTTCCTTCTTGACCTGAATGCAGGTTTCTCAGGAGGCAGGTGAGATGGTCTGGTATTCCTGCCTCTAAGAATTTTCCACAGTTTTCCACAGTTTGTGCTCCACATGGTCAAAGGCTTTAGTGTAGTCAATGAGGCAGAAGTCACTATTTTTCTGGAATTCTCTTGCTATTTCCATGATCCAACAGATGTTGGCAATTTGAGCTCTGGTTCCTGTGCCTTTTCTAAATCCAGCTTGAATATCTGGAAGTTCTTGGTTCACCTACTATTGAATCCTGGCTTGGAGAATTTTGAGCATTACTTTGCTAGCGCGTGAAATGAGTGCAGTTGTGTGGTTTGAACATTCTTTGGCATTGCCTTTCTTTGGGATTGGAATGAAAGCTGACCTTTTCCAGTCCTGTGGCCACTGCTGAGTTTTCCAAATTTGCTGGTATATTGAGCGCAACACTTTCACAGCATCATCTTTTAGGATTTGAAATAACTCAGCTGGAATTCCATCACCTCCAGTAGCTTTGCTCATAGTGATGCTTCCTAATGCCCACTTGACTTCATGTTCTAGGATGTCTGACTCTAGGTGAGTGATCACACCATCGTGGTTATCTGAGTCATTAAGATCTTTTTTGTTAAACATATGTGTGATATATTCGTATACTACATATGGTAAAAGTTTTAATACTTGACCAAACCAGGTAGTGGGAATATAAATGTTATTGAAGAGCATAAAAGCAATTCCTGTTGTATGAAATTATCTTTATAAAAGTTAAATTCATTGAAGTATAGTTTACATTTAATAATATATGTACATATTAACTGTATAATTTGATGAGTTTGACAAATATATTAAATGTGTATCTATCACCATCAACAAGGTACAGAACATTTTTCTCACCCTGATGCACTTTTGCTGTTAATTCAGCTGCCAGGTAATCCCTCTGACCTCAAGTAATCTCTGCTCTTTCAGTTACTTTTTTAGAATTTCATATAAATAGAATCATAATTTTTCTCATTGTTTATTCATATTCTTTTCCATTATGGCTTATTATAGGATATAGAATATAGTTCTCTTGTTGTTTATCCATTCTGTATGGAATAGTTTGTACCTATTAGTTCCAATCTCCAAATCCATCCCCCACCCTGTACTCCTTTCCCCTTGGCAACTGCAAGTCTGTTTTCTAGGTCTATGAGTCTCTGTTTCGTAGATATGTTCATTTCTATTATATTTTAGATTCAACATATAAGTGATATTATAGTATTTATCTATCTCTGTCTGACTTACTTCACTTAGTAGGATAATCTCTAGTTGCATCCATGTTGCTGCAGATGGCATTAGTTCATTCTTTTTCATGGCTAAGTAGTGTTCGGTTAGATCTTCTTTATCCATTCAACTGTCAATAGACATATATTTAGATTGTTTTCCTGTCTTGGCTATTGTAAATAGTGCTGCTATAAACATAATGGTGCATGTATCTTTTCAAATTATAATTTTTCCTGGATATATGCTCAGGAATGGGATTGCTAGATCATATGGTAATCATATTTAGTTTTTTGAGGTACCTCCATCCTATTCTCCATAGTGACTGTACCAACTTACATTCTTACCAACAGTGTAAGAGGGTTCCCTTTTCTCCACACCCTCTCCAGCATTTGTTATTGGTTGACTTTTTAGTGATGGCCATTCTGACCAGTGTGAGAACTCTCACCTCCCGATCTTTTCCTGTGCTCAGTTGCTCAGTCATGTCTTAGCAGCTACATGGACTGTAGCCCACCAGGCTCCTCTGTGTATGGAAGAATACTGGAGTGGGGTGCCATTTCCTACTCCAGAGTATCTTCCCATCCCAAGGATCAAGTCTCTTACTGTATTGGCAAGTGGATTATATCACTATCGCCACCTGGGAAGTCCACCCTTAACTTTAGTTTTCACTGGGATCCAGTCAACAATCTTTGATCTTAGAGGAGGAGTTTAAAAGTTTTTCTTTTGTTTCTTGTCCATTTTACCTACTTAAGAGTTCTGGAATCCCCAGAGTGGGGTTAAGCCAAGGAGGTCACGCTCTTTGGCCTAACTGTTGCCGCAAACAATTGCTAGTCATATATCTCAGGGTAAATTTTTCTAGCCCCTTAAATATATATATTTTAAAACTGGGGTATAGAAAAGACTTGTTTGGCTTTTAATATTAGAGGGAGGGGTCCCTTTTGGCCCATTTAACCTGAGGGTAGTATAATAAGGGGCTTCTCCAGTGGCTCAGCAGTAAAGAATCTACCTGCAATGCAGGAGATGCAGGAAGATGTGGGTTCGATCCCTGGGTTGGGAAGATCCCCTGGAGCAGAGCATGGCCATCCACTCCAGTATTCTGGCCTGAAAAGTCCCATGGACAGAGGAGCCTGGTGGGCTACAATCCATAGGATCACCAAGAGTCATATATGACTGAAGGGACTGAGCACAGCACAGCACAGTGTAATAATATCAAATCTTGTTTTCATCACATAAATATCCATTTTATTTCTCCCATTTTAAATAACCATCTAAATATTTCTTAACTCCTTTTAAAATTTACCTTGTAGAAAGTAATAGCTAGACTTTCCTTACAAGTTTTTTGTTAACATTGATTACTCTAATACTCTTGTTAGTATCTGTAAGACCCATTGAGGGGAAGCAAAGAATACAAATGAAGCTTCTCAAACCAGTTTTTCTTATTTGTTTACTTATTTTGTTTTCCTAGACTGTAATGAATGTGTCTCCATTGATCATCAAGGGGTTCTGAAGTCTTGACATCTTGTACTTTTTCATGGAATCATTTTAGATTGATTCCTATGCCTGTAGACATCTTTCTAAAAGTTATTACAAATAACATGAGTTTCCCTTATACCTGTTTCTTAAACACTAAACCTGAGCTAGGTTTAGTGTTTAAACATAGGTTTAGTGTTTAAAGTATAAGCCACTCTTTAAACATGGCTTATACTTTATAAAGGAGAAGGCAATGGCAACCCACTCCAGTACTCTTGCCTGGAAAATCCCATGGACAGAGGAATCTGGTGGGCTACAGTCCATGGGGTCGCAAAGAGTCGGACATGACGGAGCGACTTCACTTTCACTTCACTTATACTTTATTCACTAGAGCAGAGACTCAGAGCTACAAACACAAGTTTTATGAATAATTCAGACTTCTGGGCTTAGGAAGCAAATAATACAAGTAAAGAGAGCAAGAATAATTATTCTAAAACACTGAAAAATCTTAATATGTGCATTTGCTTGATACTGTGAGACAACAGTCAAGAGTGAAGTTAGAGAACAGAATCTGTTTTCCAGATTGAAACAGGGAATGTTGATGTGGCACTTAACCTGTTGGTTTGAAACCAGTGAGCTAACCTATGGTTTGTCCATGGTTAACTACCCATAAATAATTACCCTTATGTATCTGTTACTTTACCCATTCATCTGTCTTCAATAACCAACCATATAATGAATAATTGAAACTTGGCTCAGTGAATTTTAGTAATGATTGCTTATTGCTTTCCAAATGACTGCATTAGAAAAATTATCAGGTTTGGATATATGTTTTTTGAATCCTAAGTTGTTGAAAAGTATGATTTAGCTTACAGAGCAGTTGAATGTGTGAATAAAATATTAATTTTTGAAGAATATTCTTCCATTTAGCCAACAGATATATACATTTTAATAGTGAGATACATTATCAACATTCATATGTGAACAATATAAATTTTTTATTGATAATTTTGACTTAGTTATGACTCAGATATAAATTATGTAATATGAATTATTTATTTACATCTGGTTTTTTGGTCAGTGCATAAGTTTTATGATGTGGAATTAAATGCTAGCATCTCAAAATTATGTAATTATTTATGTTGGGTCTCAGTAGACAAAATTTAACATATTAGGATGATGCTTGATGTTAGTTGTAAAATAACGGAGGGCAGGTGGACAATACTAACTAGTCCACTGGTTCTTTTGAGCTAGTAATTAAGTTAAAAAAATTTTTTTTCTAAACATCTCAGGCAAGCTAAATATGAGATGCAAGACTTGTAGTGAATTTAGAATTATAGTTAATATGCAGTATAAGCTCATCAAATATACTAAAGGATTGTTTTTGGCTTTAATACTTAATATGCTATTTAAGCAGAATAGAGGGCATATAGCTTACTCAGTGATACATGAAAATATTCATTTTAACAGGTAAACATTGGGAAGATGGATTCACCCATTGAAAAGTGGAACCTAATAATTGGCAACTTGGCTTTAAAACAGGTAAGTGATATGTATATGGGTATACACACACATATATTTATGAACAAATGATAGAATAAATGGATAACTTCTGAAAGTTTTCTTTTTCTAGAAACATCACATTTTTCTAAATATGGAAAATGTATAACATACAAAGTATAGAGTAAATATAAAAAATATTTTCTCCCATATGTAATAGAGCCAGAATTTGAGTTAATATGTGTACAAATAAATATGTAGCACTTCATTGCTTAGATGCTATTTTTCTTTGACTTTTTAAAAGTAAATCTTCTAATTAAACTTCGCTCATTTTTATATGATAGGATGTGTAAGCTGAATTTTCCTTAATTTGTTAATATTATCAGTGTTAATACAAATGAGCACATTAAATTGTCAATTATATATAGATCATCCACAGGTCTTTCTAATCTCAGGGGAATCTCTCTTCCTCTCCCACTACCTGCTGCTATCCCCAAGACACAAGACTGCAGCTCCCAGCACCTCTTTAGCAAATCTGAGTTTATGAAGTGCTCGCTAATTAAAAAAAATTTTTTTTTTAATTTGGCTGCGCTGTGCAGCATGTGGGTTCTTAGTTCCCCTGCTAGGGATCAAACCTGTGCCCCCTGCATTGGAAGTACAGAGTTTTAACCACTAGACCATTGGAGAAGTCTGGCTCAACTAATTTTCATGTTAGGTCAACTCAGACGTAATGTTGAGAACGTGGTTGCAGAAAAAAAATTTCATGTTATGTTCAAAGACAAAGAAAGAAAGGCAATTTTGGGATATAGGCTTTTAAAAGGTATCTGTGTTTCTAAGATCACAGGCTTAGAAACAAGAAAATTTGAAATCTAGTCTCAGCTCTAGCAATCACCAGCTATATAATGTTTGTTAATTTAGCCTTTCTTCTATGTTTCATTTTCCTCTTCATTTCCATAGTGTCGCACTAGGGATACCCAAGATCCTTTTCAGCTTGAAACTGTAGGAATCTATGCTGGAGTAATAAGCAGTATATCCAACAACCAGTAGGCTACTTATAAACTAATAAATGAAAATTTGAAAATATATCCTATTTTATTCTTTAAATACCGTAAACTCTTACTGAGTAATATGAGTTAGACTATAAATTATTCTAATAATTTTCCACCTCTGCTTTTGTTTTATTTTCTTAAGAAGCGCTCATCCTTTTTAAAAGATTTTTATTTATTTATGGCTGTGCTGGGTCCTCATTGCTGTGTGGGCTTTCTTTATTTACAGCAAGTGGGGGCTCCTCTCTAGTTGCGGAACGCGGGCTTTGCATTGCAGTGGCTTCTCTTGTTGCAGAGCACAGGCTCTAGGTGTGCAGACGTCAGTAGTCGTGACTCATGGGCTTAGTCGCTCGTCAGCATGTGGGATCTTCCCAGACCAGGGATGGAGCCCCTGTCCCCTGCATTGGCAGGCGGATTCTTAACCACTGGACCACCAGGGAAGTCCCCATCTCGCTTTTAACTTTTCCTTTCACTCTTAGTCTCCGCCCTTCCCCTGCCATCCTCTCTTTCCATAACTGTTGGTCAGGATGAGAGCTAGAGATGGCTGCGGTTTCACTGATCCTATCATAATAGTGCCACAGCCTGAAGTCTGTGTCTGTGTCTCACTCCACCAAGGATGCATGAGAAACGGGGAACCCCACACGGGCTCATCAGGACCCAGCTGGTATAAGCCAGTGAGGCAGCAACTGGTTGGAGTCTAGTTACCTGTAGACAAAAGTAGAGGGGAGAAGAAAATAAGGTCAGGTGGGGGTGACAGTGGTGCCGTCTCTGAAGCTTTATCTGCTCCAGCTTGTGAGGGAGTAGACGGCTGGCTGGGGGAGTAGGGGGAGCTGGCAGAGCTCCTCTGACTTGAGGCTGGCTGTGGACGGGATGGGTGGGGAGGGATGAGAAGGACAGAGGCACCTCGTGCTGGCATTAGCTGGCGTGCGTGTTCTTCTGACTATTAAATGGGATCCCAAGCAGATGACCATCACAGAATTTCTTCACAGTTGTACACAGTGGCCATCTCAACCTGTCCATAAATTGTCAAATAAGTAGGTATTTATTTATTTTTTGGGGGGGAACCCCAGAGTTCCCAATCTCATTGAAGAGTCATTCCCTCGCCAGGATAGATGTATCCTGTGTTCACGTCTATTTAGGCCCATGCCTCCTGTTAACCTCTACAGCTCCTCCTTAACCTGGAGTTTGCTCTTCTCTTGGGTACAATTGGGTCTTTCCTTTGCAGGTTTATACACTAGGACTTCTTTATTTCAGCTGTGTGTGTGTTACAATGTCTTCCATAGGCTCCCTAGTTCTGTATTTCATTTCTAAGAAACAAAAACTCTGCATTTTATTTCTAAGAAAAACCTTGGAGTCACAGTATTAGAATTTAAATTATTAATTTTATCACTTTTACATATATTATTTACTAACCAGGATCAGGAATGCAGGTCAGGAAGCAACAGTTAGAACTGGACATGGAACAACAGACTGGTTCCAAATAGGAAAAGGATTATGTCAAGGCTGCATATTGTCACCCTGCTTATTTAACTTATATGCAGAATACATCATGAAAAACGCTGGACTGGAAGAAACACAAGCTGGAATCAAGATTGCCAGGAGAAATATCAATAACCTCAGATATGCAGATGACACCACCCTTATGGCAGAAAGTGAAGAGGAACTAAAAAGCCTCTTGATGAAAGTGAAAGTGGAGAGTGAAAAAGTTGGCGTAAAGCTCAACATTCAGAAAACCAAGATCATGGCATCCGGTCCCATCACTTCATGGGAAATAGATGGGGAAAGAGTGGAAACAGTGTCAGACTTTATTTTTATGGGCTCCAAAATCACTGCAGATGGTGACTGCAGCCATGAAATTAAAAGACGCTTACTCCTTGGAAGGAAAGTTATGACCAACCTAGATAGCATATTCAAAAGCAGAGACATTACTTTGCCAACAAAGGTCCGTCTAGTCAAGGCTATGGTTTTTCCTGTGGTCATGTATGGATGTGAGAGTTGGACTGTGAAGAAGGCTGAGTGCCGAAGAATTGATGCTTTTGAACTGTGGTGTTAGAGAAGACTCTTGAGAGTCCCTTGGACTGCAAGGGGATCCAACCAGTCCATTCTGAAGGAGATCAGCCCTGGGATTTCTTTGGAAGGAATGAAACTTTAGTTTCAGCTAAAGCTGAAACTCCAGTACTTTGGCCACCTCATGAGAAGAGTTGACTCATTGGAGAAGACTCTGATGCTGGGAGGGATTGGGGGCAGGAAGAGAAGGGGACAACAGAGGATGAGATGGCTGGATGGCATCACTGACTCGATGGACGTGAATCTGAGTGAACTCCAGGAGTTGGTGATGGACAGGGAGGCCTGGTGTGCTGTGATTCATGGGGTCGCAAAGAGTCGGACACGACTGAGCAACTGAACTGAACTGAACTGAACTGAACCAGGATCAGACATTACTTTGTCCACAAAGGTCTGTCTAGTCAAGGCTATGGTTTTTTCAGTAGTCATGTATAGATGTGAGGGTTGCACTAAAAAGAAAGCTGAGCGCCAAAGAATTGATGCTTTTGAACTGTGGTGTTGGAGAAGACTCTTGAGAGTCCCTTTGACTGCAAGGAGATCCAGCCAGTCCATCCTAAAGCAGATCAGTCCTGAGTGTTCATTGGATGGACTGATGTTGGAGCTGAAACTCCAATACTTTGGCCACCTGATGGGAAGAACTGACTCATTTGAAAAGACCCTAATGCTGGGAAAGATTGAGGGCAGGAGAAGGGGACGACAGAGGATAAGATGATTGGATGGCATCACTGACTCAATGGACATGGGTTTGGGTGGACTCTGGGAGTTGGAGATGGACAGGGAGGCCTGCTGTGCTGCAGTTCATGGGGTCACAAAGAGTCGAATATGACTGAGCAACTGAACTGAACTGAACCAGGATCAGAATGCTGAAGTATCTTAACAACTGGTACTAGCATAGTGATGCTTGCAGCTCAGCACTAAATCTGCTGCAATGAAAGATCTGGGGCTAGAATCCAGACTATCTGAACTTGCTAGCCTGGCTTTTCCATTAATTTACTCTATGACAAAATCAGAATACTTGGGTTTTTCATCTGGAGCCCTGATTTCAGTACATGGATTAGCTTCAGAGAGTCTCTGAGCACACAGAAATTCTGCTCAAAATTTTGACTGCATGGTGTTTTCATGAAGAGAAGAATCTATAAAACTTTCACCAGATTGTCAAAGGAGTCCATGACACAAACACAAAAAGAATAAGTGAACTAGAGGTGCCTTTAGGGTTTCTTTTGGTTCTAGCATTCGTCTAATGTGATTCTAAGAGTTCACAGTGTGACTTTTTTTAGTTGCTTTTTTTTTTTTTTTTTTGAGGGTTGCTTTGTGCTTTCCACTTTCACTGTGGAAAGTACTTTATATATTCATGTAATTCATTTAAATACAAAATAACCCTTCCATGTTCAATATTACCATTTTTCAGATTCGGAGCTGAAGTTTTTAATAGCTGTTTGTGAGGTTATTTTTTAATGTCTGCCTCTCCCATTGACCAGGAGCTCTATGAGAGCAGGGAATAAATTTGTTTTGACCACTGCTGTAGCCTAACACCAGGCATAGCACCTTGTATATAGTAGACCCTAAATTAATGCTTGTTGAATAACTTACCACAGATTAAGTGTATAGCTAGGAATGAAACCCTTATCATTTGATTATAGAATTCAGTCTCCTGCCAATACTGCCTCAAGAGTCAGACTTAAGCTATGTGGATTGGGTACATTTCAGTCTTAAGGTTGGTATTTTCTTAGATGATCTGTGGATTTCACCACCAAAGTCACTTAAGATGCTTGTTAAAAATACATTCCTAAACCCCATTCCATACCTACTGCTACCAGATCAGGGCATTTTGAGAACCCACTAGCTTAGGGAATAGTAAAACTAAAATGTAGTAGTCTCTTCAAAAGGTAAGGCAACTTAGTTACCATATATAATACTTTCTTTTGACTCCTTATATGCCTATTGACATCATCAAATAAAAAAATGTGTTTTCTCAATGAATAATTCAGTTGGGTTTTATTAAATATTTTTTTAAGGTTCAAGCAACAGTAGTTGGCTTCCTAGCAGCTGTGGCAGCAATTATATTGGGCTGGATTCCAGAGGGAAAATACTATCTTGATCATTCCATACTTCTGTGCTCTAGCAGTGTAGCAACTGCCTTCATTGCATCGCTCCTGCAGGGTAAGTAAATTTCAGTGTCTACTCTGCAATCTCTACTTTCTAATTATTCATTTTCCATGTTAGCTATTTTTACTTAACTGATATTTTTTCATTATTTTAAAAAAACAGAGAAAAGTTATCTACAACTTTTCAAATAGCTTATTTCAGATATATTTATATGTATCACATGTAAACCTTAGCATACAGAGCAAGCTTCCTAAGGTTGTGTCCAGGCTTTAGGTCCCCTGGTACAGCTCCCAAACAAGACCAGGAAAACAGCCTAGAGATTTTATTTGTCTCTGTAAGTTAAATTAATTGAGAAGCTCCTTTCTGGAAATCATGCAGAAGATTTGCTAGCTTGTCATTTGAGTAACAAGTATTCCAGGAATTCTAGATTTCAAAAGCTGTCCCTCTGTTAAAATTTTTTGAAGTTTCAGATTTCAGAAAAAAGTCCTTTACTGTCTGTGGCAGTAGAAGTATAACCATATGCTTAACATAGCATATTGTTGGCTATAGAATGTTAAATAGCCAGAAGGTTTTTTAGTTGGGACACCATTTTTATATTGATTTATTTATATGAACTTCACACTAGAGAACTAGATTATGGAATCATAATCATAAAGACTTGTTAATTTTTATTTATAATTGCCATCTTCTCATTTTATATCACCAGCAAGGTTAAAAACGGAATACTCTCATATCAGGTGATCTCATACAACGAAGGTAACTTTTGGGGCTAGATTCTGATAATTTGGTGGCTCAGACTGTAAAGAGTCTGCCCGCAATGCAGGAGACCCGGGTTCGATCCCTGGGTTGGGAAGATTCCCCTGGAGAAGGAAATGGCAACCCTCTGCAGTATTCTTGCCTAGAAAATACTGTGGGTGGAGGAGCCTGGCAGGCTACAGTCCATGGGGTTGGAAAGAGTCAGACACAACTGAGCGACTTCACTTTCTTTCTTTTCTAATAATTTAGAAGCTCTTAACTTTAAAATTCAGATTTAAAAAATATATGTCTACACCTTTATTTTGAATAATGTATATTCCAATTTTTTAGTAACTTGACCTTTATATATGTAGAGCAGATGGTATTGAACCACCTTTTGTAGGTGAGAAAACTGACTTAGGTAAGTAGGCGTATATAATTTCATAAGCTTATGAACATAAAAATCAGATTTAAAACCTGTTTCTTGACTCCCAACTCTTTTCACTGGTCCCTGATGGCAAAATAACTTGTTTTCAGCTGAAAAGTTAAATAGCATTCTGTCATAGGAGAACTTTCCACATTGATTTTTAAATGTACTAATTTTGAAAAAAAAATTATATGATTACATCTTGAATAATTATTGTAATATACATTTAAATGTTTTCCTGCTATGTTTTTTTTTTCTATTTACAATGATATTATGGGAAAGGTAGGTCCATAGATTGAAAAAGCCTCCAGAATATAAGATGTGAGGCATTGAACCAAGACAAAATTTATACTTTTAATAATTTCGGCCTTACGGGTAGTAGGAAAAACACTGTTACAAGCTGTGTGACCTTAAGCAAGGATTTAATTTATGCTTAGCATGTAAATTAACTAATCTTAAATTTTCTCTGTACTGCATCCTCTTAACATGTTGGCATGAGAAAATCTGTCCAGTATGGTGTAGATATGATGTTACCATTTTTCTCCCATTTCTCTATTCGAGAATATGAGGATTTAAATGTACAAGAACCCAGTCACATTTTCATCTTCTGTTGTTGTAGGTTTATAGACAGAAAACTATAAAAGTTTCTATAGATAGAAACTTTGGGGTTTAAGAATATCCTGTACAAACACTGCTTCTTGTATTCTGACCTCCAGTGTTCAAAATTTAATTACTCTTCTCTTCCTAATACTTCAACACTTTTTAATAAAAAATGGGGCAAGCATTTCTGGCTACCTCTGTGTAAACACATCTGGTTTTGTTGGCCTCCTTCTCAGTTGCTATATGTGTAAATATAACTCACCTTTCTTTGACATTTTCATACTTTATTTGAGGGTTAAAATAAAATCTTTGGCTTTGTACACATGAATACATTACATCCAAGACATGCATGTTACTAAATTGGAAACTTTAATGTTATTTTACAGTAGCCTTTCAGGTCTCTAAATGCAACACTGAACGTCTCACATCTTTTATGATCCCTACTTGGAATTTGTTGAAAGACACTTTACCAAAACATTCAAGTAAAGTGTTTTGTTTGCTTTAGTCAGCTTATCTAAGCAGCCTAACGGGAACTGATGCGCTGTTTGTCTAGTGTGTGTACTTCAGTGTTTAGGGGAATGGATTTTCTTTAAACCATAGCACAAAAAATAATTAACTTTTTTTTCCCCTAGGAATAATAATGGTTGGGGTTATCGTTGGCTCAAAGAAGACTGGTATAAATCCTGATAATGTTGCTACACCCATTGCTGCTAGTTTTGGTGACCTTATAACTCTTGCCATATTAGCTTGGATAAGTCAGGGTTTGTACTCCTGTCTTGGTAAGTTGACCTGAAATTAAATATAATGCGTTATTCAGAGTCTCTTTAAATAAATATTGTTGCAGCAATATCATGACTCACAGTGGCCTTCATCTGTGTTGGAACTGTGGTTGAGGCTGATTAGAACAATCACTGCTACTTGCTGTACACCTACTATATGTTGAGGTTATCACATACTTCTTCTCTTCATAAAGAATCTAACACTCTAAAAGATAAGGAGTATCATCTCTGATTTCAGATGAGAAAACTGAGGGTCATAGAGGTTATGTGAAGGTTGAATGCAAGTCTATCATAGTCTTTGAATTCTCTCCTCTGAATGTGTAGCGCTGAGGCATCAACCCACAGGATTCTGAAACATGTTGCACTGTTGTCTCAGAGCATAAGGTTGTGCTTGAAATTTAGTGATTTTCCCCCATATCAGAAACCAGTGTGGCAATTAATAATAGCAGCTGAAAAATCACCATGAAAATTAGCCTGAGTGTTGTGGGTATTTGAAGTTATATATGCAATTCCTGATAATAGTTATTGGGTATTTATAGAATCTAATGAATTGTTTTAATGCAAATTTATACTCCGGAACTATTGTCAATGTAAATGTATATGATTTGCGAACATACATTTAGTCCTAAAAGTTGATTGTAGTTTCATTTTTTTAGATGCCAAATTTTTAAAAAAATTTAAAGAAAATATAAAACCACAGTAATACAAAAAGAGAGAAAGGTAGTTTATCAGCCAAACCAGAAGCAAACATATATTCACATATCCTCATATATTTTCATGGATTCTAGACAGATTTATGGTATACTTTAGAATAAGTCTAAAAGTACATTTGGTTTGAAGAAGTCAGAATCTCAGATAAATGTTTTTGAACTAAAGAAAGAGCTTTAACCTAACCAAGGCAGTGATTTTCTGCTACCTTTGGGGATATCAAGAGAAGCTTCATTTAGTATATAAAATTACCTTACATTATATAATGAGTGATATAAAAAGCAGTACTCATTAAGACGATGTATATATTCAAGGAAAATTCTCTTTTGGAAGATAAGATGTGTCTACGTGTTGTAAGGTAGAAGACAATAAATGATCAAGGACCCAAATATAAGATCTTGTTCCCATAACAGATAAAGGTATAGTATTTGTACCCTTGAGTATTCAAATTACTGTGAAGTAATTTGTAACACATTTCTCAGCTGCCTGCTAAATACCAGGGTGTCTCCCCAGTTAAAGCCATTGAAGAATGTTACTATAACTGTGACAGTTATTATAATGAGACAGACTAAATATTATGATATTTCATATGAGGAAAATCTCACTTTTTAAATTTATTTCTAAAAATTATACAAGTGGTAAACTCTCCTTACAAAAGACTTAATAAAAGTGTGTTATTCTCTAAAAATTTTAGTATCTTGAGTGTTATAGATGATACAATAGTGTTTAAGTCAGGAAATAAAAAGTGAAATATAATGATAATAGTATAGATCATAATTTTGAAAAATAGTTTTATTATCAAATATTGCTTAGACTTTTCTAGGCCTGTGTTCTGAAAGTTGACGCATCATTATTCAAGATGAATTCATTAAAACAGAATCTTTTATGCTTCGTCAGTATCATTTTGATTCCTTAAAATGATATGGTTTTAATGGGCTGCTGATTGATTCCGGTTAATTTGAAGGTGTTTCTGAAGTCACTGTTTGCATTATGAGCACTAGGGGGCCTCGTAGCACCAGCAGTTGGAATCCTAGTACTGAGGGTGTTCTGAACAGAGGTTAGAAATGGGCACAGACAGTGGGGACACATGTACACCTGTGGCTGATTCATGTCAGTGTATGGCAAAAACCACCACAATATTGTAAAGTGATTAGCATCCAATTAAAATAAATTAATTTTAAAAAATTCCAAGATCCCCTCATGTTGCTGAGTGGGATGCCTACCTCTAGGAAACAAAGGTTTAATTCCTGAACTATTATATATTGGAAACACTTAGCAGTCTTTAGAGATAAAAAGAGGGTTTCATGGCAACCATAGGCTTTGGTTGTAAATGGAGGCCGTGAATTGTGTGGCTATGAAAGAACCGAACACCGAGAAGTCTCACTTGACTCCCCACTTAAGAGTTTTGGATATTCGGAAATGACTTTGACTAGCTCCCCTGGTGGTCTGTGGGCTTTGGCATGTGTACGAAGACTCACTCCACAGTCATTCAATGCGCTACCTTTCTTTCGCTCCCAATAAAATGTGCTGATTTCTGATGCCTGAAGTAAATATGAAATTTCCCCCCTTCCCGCCTATCCAGTCCTCCAAAACAAACAAGACAAAAGAAACTAAGCTTTGTTTACTCTTCCTGAGTTTATTTTGTCACAGCCCTGGGGAAGCCTCCATTGCTTAGTGAACAGAGTTGGAGTTTAAGCCTGGTGTTCAGGCCTCTTGGAGACTTAACCTTCTCAAGCTCCCAGCCGCCCCTTCCTTTCTTATATTCGAGCCAAACTCCAACATTTACTGATTCTCATACATGCTGGTGTTTTTTGTCGTTTCTTTCTTATGTTATCCCCCTCCTCTCCCTGAAGGTCAATCAGAATCGTCATTTTGCAGTACTAAATTAATAGATTTCCCTAATCTTAGGTAAACTTTTCTCCCCTGAATTCCTATAGCATGTTATTGACATTTCTCTTAAGACATTCTTTACACTTGGCCAGTCATTATAGCTTTTAAAGTAAATGTGTCTTCCCTTATAAAGGTATAAAGGAAGGACAAAACTGTCTTTATTTTATGTATTTGTTTTGTAGACCCCATATATTGTATACATAATGAGTGTTAAATAAATAGCACTTCATCACATGCTTTATTCTTTTTGAAAGCTATCCAGTTAATGTGTGTAGAAATTATTAAGGAAGTGGTGTCATATATGGAAAACGGAGGACAGATATCCCTCTGAATGACTTTGCCACAGTACCTACCCAATAACATAATAGATTGTAATGAAAAAAAAAATGATCCTTTTAGAGAAGACATAGTATACGGAAGTTATTGGAAGGGTATACTGCCTTAGCAGAAAGTACAGTGTAATCTAAGCTCTAGATTATGATATGCTTAGATTTGACTTGCAGAGAAAATATAAAGGCATTTATTTATTCATACAGTAATGTTTAAACATATAGTAACCTTTTTTATTGGGATATAATTGCTTTACAAAGTTGTGTTAGCTTGTGCTGTACAACAAAGTGGATCAGCTATATGTGTCTGTATGTATATATAGCAGGTCTTCCCTCTTAACTCAGACGGGAAAGAATCTGCCCGCAATGCAGGAGACATGGGTTCAATCCCTGGGTTGGGAAGATCTCCTAGAGAAGAGAATGGCTACGTATACAAGTATTTTGCCTGGAGAATTCTATGGACAGAGGAGTCTGGTGGGCTACACTCCATGGGGTCGCAAAGAGTCGGACATGACTGAGCAACTAACAAACGTATATCCTGTCCCTCTTGAGCCCCCATCCCATTCCTCTAGGTCATCAGAGAGCACTGAGCTGAGCTCCCTCTGCTATACAGCAGCTTCCCACTAGCTATCTATTTTACACCTGGTAGTGTATATATCAGGGGCTTCCCAGGTGGCACTAGTGTAAAGAACCTGTCTGCCAGTGCAGGAGATGTAAGAGACATGTGTTTGATCCCTGGGTTGGAAAGATCCCCTGGAGAAGGGGATGGCAAACCACTGCAGTATTCTTGCCTGGAGAATCCCATGGACAGAGGAGCCTGGCAGGCTATAATCCATGAGGTCACAGAGTCGGACATGATTGAGAAGCTAATACTTTTCAGTGTGTATAAAAATATGTAGCAGTCTTTAAAAGCTATTGTGTGCTAAGTCACTTCATCCTTTAAAAAGCTATTAAAAGCGTCTAAAGTTGGGCCAGTAACAGAAATAGCTGTACACAATGATTGTTGCCTTTTCTTTTTCTTGACTGCATAATTTTTAAAGGATTTTAAACACTCTTTTTTTCTGCTACTGCTGCTAAGTCACTTCAGTCGTGTCCGACTGTGTGTGACCCCAGAGACGGCAGCCTAGCAGGCTCACCCATCCCTGGGATTCTCCGGGCAAGAACACTGGAGTGGGTTGCCATTTCCTTCTCCAAACTATGTGGTTATATAATTCTTGTATGCACAATGTGTATACTGATTGGAAAAATTATCAGCTTTTCTCTTTTCAGGCAAGATCTGAGCAGCAAAATGTTGGCTCATTTTAACTTTAGAAAGATGGCTTAAGAAGAAATAAGCTCTAAGAACAGTAATAGCCTCAGGTTGTTACTTGGGTCCTGTGGAGACTAATGGGGAGGCCACCTGTAATGTATTTACAAAACATTCTAGAGTATCACTGCCTTGATGTGGTGGTGTGAGTAGAATCTAATATCATTGTGCATGTCACTCTTATACAGAGTTCTTTAGTCCTGAACATCCCCAGTTTAGAGTGACTCCTATAAGGGCCGTTTAGTGAGAAAATTCTGATGACTATTATAAAGGGCATTTAAAAAATTATTTCCAACTTTCCATGCCCATTTATTTGTTATTCACACACAAACAGCTAACATATAAAAATGTCACTCATAGCAGCTACATATTTAGGAAGGATTTAGGGTGAAAATAAGGAGTGCTGTTAATGAAACTGGGCTTCCCTTGTGGCTCTGCTGGTAAAGAATCCGCCTGTAATGCAAGAGACCTGGGTTCGATCCCTGGGTTGGAAAGATCCCCTGGAGAAGGGAAAGGCTACCCACTCGGTATTTTGGCCTGGAGAATTCCATGGACTGTATTGTTCATGGGGTTGCAGAGTCAGACATGACTGAGTAAATTTAACTTCATTTCATTAATGAAACTATGTAATAATAGTCGCAAAACACCACCAGTTCAGTTCAGTCACTCAGTTGTGTCCAACTCTTTGCAACCCCATGGACTGCAGCACGCCAGGTATCCCTGTCCATCACCAACTCCCAGAGTTTACCCAAACTCATGTCCATTGAATCGGTAATGCCATCCAACCATCTCATCCTCTGTTGTCCCCTTCTCCTCCTGCCTTCAATCTTTCCCAGCATCAGGGTCTTTTCAAATGAGTCAATTCTTCGCATCAGGTGGCCAATGTATTGGAGTTTCAGCTTCAGCATCAGTCCTTCCAATGAATATTCAGGACTGATTTCCTTTAGGATTGAATGGTTGGATCTCCTTGCAGTCCAAGGGACTCTCAAAAGTCTTCTCCAACACCACAGTTCAAAAGCATCAATTCTTCAGCGCTCAGCTTTCCTTATAATCCAACTCTCACATCCATACATGACTGCTGGAAGAACCATAGCTTTGACTAGACGGACCTTTGTTGGCAAGTTTCTGCTTTTTAAAATGCTGTCTAGGTTGATCTTAACTTTTCTTCCAAGGAGTAAGTGTCTTTTAATTTCATGGCTGCAGTCACCATCTGCAGTGATTTTGGAGCCCAAGAAAATAAAGTCTGTCACTGTTTCCAACTGTTTCCCCATCTATTTGCCATAAAGTGATGGGACCAGATGCCATGATCTTAGTTTTCTGAATGTTGAGTTTTAAGCCAACTTTTTCACTCTCCTCTTTCACTTTCATCAAGAGGCTCTTTAGTTCTTCTTCACTTTCTGCCATAAGGGTGGTGTCATCTGCATATCTGAGGTTATTGATATTTCTCCCAGCAAACACTACCAACAATCTAATAAAACATGAAAGCTGTGAATAAAAAAGACGGCAATTTTAGGGGTTCCTTGGTGGTGCAATGGTTGAGACTCTGAACTTCCACTGTAGGGGGCACAGGTTTGATCCCTGGTTGGGGAACTAAGATCCCACATGTCATGTGACATGGCCAGAAAAAAAAAAAAAGAAGATGGCAGTTATGTGTGACAGTTAAATGGAATTATAGCAATTTGGACTACTTTAGCTATGTTAATCATTACCTTTCTGTAGTTTATCATGGGATCAGTATTAATGTATACAAATACTTTTTAGGCTTAAAATTTCACATTTTTTCTATAGGCCTGTGTTCAGTTCCATTGTTGCTGTAACAAATTACCACAACCTGTGGCTTAAAACAATAGAAATTAATTTTCTTACTGCTCTGGTGGCCAAAGTTCAAGATACTTGTTTTTCAGGGCTAAAATCAAGGCATCAGCAGGGTTTGTTCCTTCTGAAAGTTTCAAAGGGAAATCTGTCCCTTAAATATTCCATCTTCTGGTAGCTACTAACATTCCTTGGCTTGCAGCCATGTTACTGATCTCTGCTTCTGTGGTCACATTGTGTCTTCTGTAGTCGAATTCCTCTCTACTTCCTGCCTTAAAGGACACCTGTGATTACATTAGGGCTCCCTATTTCAAAATGCTTGATTTAGTCACATCTGCAGAGCCCCCTTTGCCTTATTCTAAATATAATTCTTTAATATTATGACATCCGGATTTATTTGGTGTTTTACAAATGTCATAATATTAAAGAATTACTGGTGGCTGAGACGGTAAAGCATCTGTCTACAATGCGGGAGACCCAGGTTCGAGCCCTGGGTTCGGAAGATCTCCTGGAGAAGGAAATGGCAATCCACTCCAGTACTATTGCCTGGAAAATCCCATGGACAGAGGAGCCTGGTAGGCTACAGTCTATGGGGTCGCAAAGAGTCAGACACGACTTAGAGACTTCACTAATGACACAAGCAGCAAGAGAAACTGATTAAAAGCCAAACAGCAACTTCTGCATTAATATCAAAATCTAAAAGTGTCTAGCTTTCAAAATCAAATACATCTAAATGATCCTGCTCAAAAATAATATTTTGCCTTGATTTCTGGGTATATCATAAATGCGTAGTATGGTAGGCTGAATAATGATTGTCCTCAAAGACATCCACATGCTAATCTCTAGAAACAGTAAAGCTGTGAATAAAAAACATGGCAATTTTGGGGCTTCCTTGGTGGTGCAATGGTTGAGACTCTGAACTTCCACTGTAGGGGCACTGGTTTGATCCCTGGTTGGGGAACTAAGATCCCACATGTCCTGTGACATGGCCAGAAAAAAAAAAGATGGCAGTTATGTGTGACAGTTAAGTGGAATTATAGCAATTTGGACTACTTTAGCTATGTTACTTTATCTTTTATTCTGTCCATCTTCCTCTATGACTATGTGTATGTTCTTTGTCTTTTATAACATTGACATTTTTAAAGAATATAGCCTTCACCTGCTTTTTTTTTTTCATTGTTGTAATTTTAAAAACTTGAGATATAATTCAATCATATCATACAATTCATCTTTAAAAGTATACAATTCAGTGGTTTTTGTCATATTTATAAGATTATGAAACCTGTTATCTCATTCTGGAACATTTTCATCACCCTCCCCCAAAAAATACCTTTAGCAGTCACTTCCTATTCCACCCCACCCGTCCCCAGCACTGGCAACCACTAATATAGTTTCAGTCTCTATGGATTTGCTTATTCTAGACATTTCAAAAAATGGAATCATACAATATGTGACCTTTTATATTCTATTTCCTTCTGTTAGTATGTTTCTAAGGTTCATGCTTTATCATGAAGCAGTACTGAATACCAAGTAGTACTAGATAACATTTCATTATATGGACTAGTAATATGGCTGAATAATACTCCATTGTATGGATATATCACATTTTGTTTATCCATTTACCATTAGATGAACATCTGGGCTGCATCCACTTTTTGGCTATTATGAATAATGCTACTTTGAACATTGTTGTACACATTTTTGTGTGAACATATGTTTGCTGTTCTATTGGTATATACCTAGGAGTGGAAGTTCTAGGTCATATGATAGGTCTTTAACTTTTTGAGAAACTGCTCACTCATTTTTTATTTCTTTCCTGAAAAATTCTTTCCCCTCTTTGAAAATTCAGGGCAGTGATTCTGGGGTTAGGATGGTGAGTGTTTTTTTCAACTTCAGATGTCCTTCCAGAGATCTGTTATTGAGAATAAATTGAAAGCCTGGCATGGTGCTCCTCTCTTGACCTGAAAATGAAATACAAAGATGATCTGACCTAGCAGGATAGTTCTTTTCATTTGTAGTTAGTGGGTTTTAATGCTTTTAGTTTTCTGTTTAAGTCTATAAAGAGATTGTTGGCAACCTTAGTTGTTTTAGGAAGTAACAATGCTTCTTAATTAGAATGTTATTTATCTCTTCTAATGGCTTAGCAAGGAGAACTGGGAATGCATCCAATAAAGGTTTTTCATCTTTTAAAAAACTATGGAGAAAATTGCTCTATATGTAGCATTAGTCATATCCTTTCAAGTGGAAGAAAATATTTAATATTTAATGAATTTTGTTAGCATAATTATTTTGAAGATGTGATGGCAAATCCAGCTAAAACCATGGGTATAAAATTTGTTTGGGCTTTACTTTAATATTTATAGTAATTGTTCCTACCTGATTGGAAAAAAGTGAATTTCTAATTCAAACACTTAATCATAGGTGAGGAGATCTTTAAATATCTTAAGAAGATGATAAAATATAAGATTTAATCCAAGATAAGTGTATGAATAACAGTTGAAGAATGCCAGAAAAGGGCTGCTGCTGCTGCTAGGTCGCTTCAGTCGTGTCCGACTCTGTGCGACCCCATTGACGGAAGCCCACCAGGCTCCCCCATCCCTGGGATTCTCCAGGCAACAACACTGGAGTGGGTTGCCATTTCCTTCTCCAATGAAAGTGAAAAGTGAAAGGGAAGTCACTCAGTCATGTCCAACTCTTAGCGACCCCATGGACTACAGCCTACCAGGCTCCTCCATCCATGGGATTTTCCAGGCAAGAGTACTGGAGTGGGGTGCCATTGCCTTGACCATGAGATCAGCTCTGTCTTTAAGTTATGAAGTCTCTACTATACAAAATAAGTATTAGAATCCTTGAGAAAAATCCAGGAATGTCTTAGCTAAAATCTCTGATAATAATAAAAGCTTTATCAGCTAGAATGATATTACCAAAAATGTCTTGAGATGATGCAACTGTTTCAAGAATGGGTAGGCAAACTTTTAACCCTAAGGAGATTTAGAACTCAGTTTAAAAATATTTGAGAATCAAAATTATGGTATGAATGATTTTATGCTAACAAAGCAGTTGCTGCTGCTGCTAAGTCACTTCAGTCGTGTCCGATTCTGTGTGACCCCATAGACGGCAGCCCACCAGGCTCCCCCGTCCCTGGGATTCTCCAAGCAAGAACACTGGAATGGGTTGCCATTTCCTTCTCCAAACAAAGCAGTACTTATTTTTAAATATACTTGTTTCTTAAGCCATTACAGTAACATGTCAGTCTTTTGATTCCATTTTAAAATTTATAATTATGTTATTAATTTATCCTTATAATTGTCAAATAGAAATCTTACCAAGTTTATATACATTGTATGAATATTTATGGAAACATAAGACTCAGCATATTTATACATTTGTTCGATTTAGCAAGATTACTTTAAGTACTAGGAATCCTGTGTGAGATAAATGAAATGCCTAAGTAGAATATCTCAGGGTATTTGACTAAGTTTGTAAATGTAACCAAATATAATTTCAAACTCTTAAAAATAATCTTTGGTTGGATGTTAGACATTATTAATGTAATGTTAAGTGCTTGACTTTTTCCTACCAAGTATTAGACTTTGTTCTTTTTTTTTTTTTTGCTTTAATAAAAACTGTAGTTAATTTACAATGTTATGTTAGTTTCAAGTGTACAGCAAAGTGATTCAGTTATACATATATATGTATACAGATGTTCTTTTTCAGATTCTTCTCCATTAGAGGTTATTACAAGATGCTGAATATAGTTCCCTGTGCTATATAGTAGGTCTTTCTTGTTTTCCTGTTTTATGCACAGCAGTGTGTGTACGGGAGAAGGAAATGGCAACCCACTCCAGTATTCTTGCCTAGAGAATCCTGTGGACAAAGGAGCCTAGTGGGCTGCTGTTCATGGGGCTGCACAGAGTCGGACACGACCGAAGCAACTTAGCAGCAGTAGCAGCAGCAGCAGTGTGTGTATTGATATCAAGCTCCTAATTTATCTCTCTCCTCTATCCCCCATCCCCTGTCTTTGGTAAACATGTTTGTTTCATATGTGTGTCAGTCTGTTTCTGTAAACAAGTTCATTTGTGTCATTTCTTTGGATTCCACATATAAGTGATATCATGTGACATTTGTCTTTCTGTATCTCAACTTAATATGATAATCTCTAGGTCCATCCATGTTGCTGCAAATGTCATCATTTCATTCTTTTTATGGCTGAATAATAGTCCATTGTGTATATGTATCACATCTTCTTTATCCATTCATCTATTGATGGACATTTAGGTTGCTTCCATGTCTTGACTGTTATAAATAGTGCTGCTGTGAACACTGGGTTGCCTGTATCTTTTTGAATTGGAATTTTCTCTGGGTATATGTCTAGGTGTGGAATTGCAGGATCATATGGTAGTTCTATTTCTAGTTTTTTTAAGGAAACACCATACAGTTCTGCATAGTGGCCATACCAATTTAACATTCCCACCAGTGTAGAAAGGTTCCTTTTTCTCCACATTCTCTCCAGCGTTAATTGTTTATAATTTTTTTTTGATAATGGCCATTCTGATTGGTATGAGGTGATACCTCATTGCAGTTTTGATTTGCATTTCTCTAATAATTAGTATGTGGTCATATGTATGTCAGAGAAGGCAATGGCAACCCACTCCAGCACTCTTGCCTGGAGAATCCCATGGACAGAGGAGCCTGGTGGGCTGCGGTCCATGGGGTCGCACAGAGTCAGACACGACTGAAGTGACTTAGCAGTAGCAGCAGCAGCAGCATCTGTATGTCATCTCTTTGAAGAAATGTCTATTAGGTCTTTTGTCCATTTTTTGATTACATTGTGTGTGTTTTGGATATTAAGCTGTATGAGCTGTTTGTATATTTTAGAAATTAATCCCTTGTCAGTTGCATCAGTTTCAAATATTTTCTTCCATTCTGAAGATTGTCTTTCATTTTCTTTATGATTTCCTTTGTTGTGTAAAAGCTTTTAAGTTTATAATAGGGCCCATTTGTTTATTTTTGTTTTTATTTCATTACTCTGGGAGACAGATCCAAAAAAATATTGCTGCAATATATGTCAAAGAGTGTTCTGCCTGTTTTCTTCTAGGAGTTTTATAGTATCCAGTCTTCCATTTAGGTCTTTATTCATTTTGAGTTTGTTTTTGTGCCTGATGTTAGAGAATGTTCTAATTTCATTCTTTTACATGTAGCTGTCCAGTTTTCCAAGCACCACTTTATTGGAGAGACTGTTCTCCATTATTTATTCTTGCCTCCTTTCTTGTAAATTAATTGGCCATAAATGCGTGAGCTTATTTCTGGGCTTTCTATTCTGTTCTATTGATCTATATGTCTGTTTTTGTGCCAGTAACATACTTTTTTGATTACTGTAACATTGTGGTATAGTCTGAAGTCTGGGAGTGTGATTCTTTCAGCTTCGTTCTGCTATCAGGATTGCTTTGGCTATTCGAGGTCTTTTGTGTTTCCATACAAATAAAATTTTTTTGTTCTAGTTTTGTGGAAAATGCTATTGGTAATTTGATAGGGATTACTTTGAACGTATAGATTGCCTTGGGTAGTATGGTCCTTTTAACAATATTGGTTCTTCCAGTCCAAGAACACAGTGTATCTTTTCATCTGTTCTATGTTGCCTTCAATTTCTTTCATCAGCATCTTATAGTTTTAATGGACTTTGTTCTTATAGGCAACTATTTGTGGATTAGTTTGAGCCTTACAAGGCTTGGCTTTAAGCTTCATTGGAATAGATTTATAATAGCCATTACACTATTGTGTAATGAAATAAAAACAAAAATAAACAAATGGGCTTCCCTGGTGGCTCAGATGGTAAAGCGTCTGCCTGCAGTGCGGGAGACCTAGGTTTGATCCCTGGGTTGGGAAGATCCCCTGGAGAAGGAAGTTGCAGCGCACTCCAGTACTCTTGCCTGGAAAATCCCATGGACGGAGGAGCCTGGTAGGCTACAGTCCATGGGGTCGCAAAGAGCTGGACACGACTGAGCGACTTCACTTTTTAGTGCTACTAGTGCTACTGCTAAGAAGTGACCTTCTCTGGTCTTCACTAAATGTTTTCAGGGTTCAAATAGGCTCTCTTCTCTAGGGGTTAGATCTCAAATGACTTCTACCCCTTTTTAAACTCGGGAATTTTTCAGTTTACAGCTCTCCCGTTATTCTTAGTCTAGCCTTGTGGAGTTCGCCCTATGCGTGCATGGCTTGGTGTTCAGTTTGCAAGCTCTTTCTCCAGTAGCTTCCTCTTCTCCAGTGTTCTGCCCTGTGAATTCCTGCTGCTTTAGACCCACTCTGCTAGAGAATTCTCTCTTTCTGAGCTGTGGTCTGAAATGTGTCTTTAGTTAGAAAGTGGCTCAACAGTACAGAATCCACCTGCAATGCAGGAGATGTAGGTTCAATCTCTGGGTCAGGAAGATCCCTTGGAGAAGGAAATGACAACCCACTCCGGTATTCTTGCCTGGAAATCCCGTGGACAGAGGAGCCTGGCAGGCGACAGTCCATGGGGTCGCAAAAGAGTCAGACATAACTGAGCGACAGTTCACTACTTCACAGTACAGTGCTTCAGGCTATTGTAGGGCTTATCTCATTTCTTTCCCCTGTCTCAGGGATCACAGAACTGTAATAATAGTCATCAGTGTCCTGAAAGCAGCTTATTATCTATCTATATATATGTAAATCTTACAGTGATTTCTGAAAACACGTTTTAGATTTTGCTCAGAGATAGCATATACGAAGCAAGCCAAGCCAAGCCAAAGTCAGTAAGCTTTGCTGAACTCTCTAGGAAAGCATAACAAGAATGAGGAGAGGATAATTGTGATCAAGTAAGACAGGCTACCACGAGAGGTATTAAAAAAATCATGGTAGTCTGTTACCTAAGTATGTCACAAATAAAAGTATGTTAATGGCAGTGATGATTATGATGGTAGTAAGTGTTCAGTAAATGTTAGCTATGTGCCAGGGCACTATTGTAGTTCAATTACGTGAGTTAATTCTCTTAAGACTTATAATAACCTCATGAAATAGTTATAAATTTTGCCATTTTATAGATAAGGAAATAGAAGTGTATAGAAGTTAAATTTCTTGTCAAAGTTAAGTTGTAACATCCAGATATGAAATGAGGAAGTCTGGTCAAACTGTGGTTAATATAGTATACTATATTCTGTCTTGACATAATGAAGGTTCTGAGGAATTTTGCAGTGAAGAAATGCATTTATCTTTATTAGACCTAGTATTTCATTTTTATTTTGGAGCTTGTAACACTATTCAGGATGGGGAGGATATCTGTTATCAATTGATTGGCCAGTGTTCTATGGAATGCATATGCTGTAAGTTGCTGATGGGTAAAAACAATATCCTGTTGGTCTGTATAGTTTGGCGATTAGAGCGCTAACTTTGGTGTCAAACAGATGTCCTTTTCTCCCAATTTTTGCTATTTCTTGGGGCTTCCCAGGTGGCTTATTGGTTAAGAATCCACCTGCCAGTACAGGAGATACAGGAGATGAGGGTTCAATCCCTGGGTCAGGAAGATCCCCTGGAGAAGGGACTGGTAACCCATGCCAGTATTCTTGCCTGGGAAATTCCATGGACTGAGGAGCCTGGTGGGCTACAGTCCAGGGAGTTGAAAAGAGTTGGACATGACTAAGCAACTGAGCACACACACACGCATGTACTCTTAAACTCCTAAGCCTCATTTCTTTATAAGGTAGGAATGAGTTTCTACCTCATACGTTTAAGGACAAATTAAGTGAGATAATGAGCACAGAGCTTTTAGCACAGTACTTGGTAAATGGTAGGAGCCAAGTAAGTCTTTTAACTGTTGTTTTTCTTCTTCTTGTTCACTTCTAGGTCATGTAACTATTTCAATAAATGTTGAATTAGTATATTAGTTTTCAGTTACATTATGTAACATTTTTACCTTATCTATAGTTTTCAGTTTGATTGAAATTTATATAAAGTATATATATAGCATGAGTATGTTTGATAATATATCTTCTGGCAAACTTTTAATATTTACATGTGCTACATGGTTAGAAGAGAGATTGAAATGTTGTCTTTTCTAATTTTAGAGACATACTACTACATTCCTCCGTTAGTTGGTGTCGTTTTCTTGGCTCTAACTCCTATCTGGATTATAATAGCTGCCAAACATCCAGCCACAAGGACAGTTCTCCACTCAGGCTGGGAGCCTGTCATAACTGCTATGGTTATAAGTAGGTTAGTATTAAAGTGTGTGTGTTTGTGGGTTATTATATATGCATATACCTGTGTATATATTAAAGCAAACCAATTGCCTATTTTTATTTCTCAGGTCTGTCATTTTGTGTAGCCAGCTCTTTATTATCCCAGGTGATTGAGATATAAGTGACAAGGATTACTGAAATCAGTATATGCATAGAACCTCATGTGCTAGCAGTTTCATACCTTTCCCCAACCAAATCCTAACGAGACTGATGATTAAAATCCAGTGGTGTTTTTATCTTTGTGTGAGTTTTAACCTGACAAGGACATTGCTTATTTTGAACACTAAGTTGCTCAAGTAAATATCAGAAAACCTTAGAAATGTACATACTGTTGGATTACTCCACTTCTAGGACTCTGACAGGACTTAAAAGATATACTTATGGATATATGCAAATGATTTAATTGTAAGAATATTCATCACAGTGGAATTTTTAATAACAAAAAGAGAAGGAGAATAATTGTGAATACTGATTTCACTGTTTTAATAAAGTGAAACCTAAATATTTCACCAAAAGTTGGAATGCTATCACCAGATTGGCAGGAGAGGGCAAGGAAGGGAATTATGAAGGGACTTCAGCGGGGAGAGAAGAGAAAGAGAGACTAAATGCTCATCCCATTGTTGGACGTCATTAGGTAAATGTCTGAAATGAAAAATCAAGGAATAGCAGTATAAACATACTGTTTAGAAATAGAGGAGTAAATGTCAGAAGAAACAGTTAAAGAAGTTAAAAAGAATTGCTAGTGGAGAGCAGGACGTGGGGTTAGGGCTAGGGACTATGTTATATGCTTTGTGGTACTTTCACCTTTTAAATGATGCATATATGTTTGTTTGATAAAAATACAATTTAATAAAAGTGAAGCACTCTTGCCTGGAAAATCCCATGGACGGAGGAGCCTGGTAGGCTGCAGTCATGGGGTTGCGAAGAGTCGGACACGACTGAGTGACTGCACTTTCACTTTTCACTTTCATGCATTGGAGAGGGAAATGGCAACCCACTCCAGTGTTCTTGCCTGGAGAATCCCAGGGACGGGGGAGCCTGGTAGGCTGCCGTCTACGGAGTCGCACAGAGTCGGACACGACTGAAGTGACCTAGCAGTAGCAGCAGAAGCACTTTTACAATTTGAGTTTTTATTTTTTAAAAAATACATGTTTAAAAATGTTTCGAAGTCTGTATATCAACATGGTAACAGTATAACTCTGAATGATGTAACTATGGTTGATTTTTATTTTATTCTTTTTGTTTGTATTTTCTATCTTTTCTATAAGTTTTATTGCCTGGGTAATACAACTATTTAAAAATGTATTTTAGCAAGTGTTCCTTTTTTCTGCACAGCATTATCTATGTGTTTTGGCAGGGAGATTTATTCTTTGACACTTAACTACTTTATTCTAGGAAATATGTATTTTTTTAAATTAGGGCATAAAATAGTAAAATATTTCTAAGGATAACTATTTTTAGACTTTATAGTATACTGTTTTATGGGAACTCCTAGAAGAATAAGCATATTAAGCCTTTGAATTATTCAAGAACTAAAATAATAAAGATCTAATAATGAATTTTTAAAAATAATTTCCTAGTATTATCTGGTGGTGGTAAGTACATTGGATCTGATACTTTGACCATCAACCCTGTTCCGTGACAACATATGGTTCATTTTTCTGTAATGTGGATTTAAACAACAGGATCCCATGAAATACTGGGACCAACACTGTTTTATATAATACTAGGTAGACCAACAGACTGAAGTTAACCAATTGATAATGGTCTTGGAAACAACAACAAAAATCTCCAAGCTCCATTGAGATATTGATAGTATGTCTTGCCACTATATAAAAAGAAAAAAGTATGTTACTTTTCTGGACCTCTGTTCTCCAGGTCAGCTCCTCCTCTGGCTACAACTCATTACTTTAACTTAGCAATGATAAGATGCTGTCATGTACTATATCTAATGTGAACAGAATAAAAGTCATCCCTTAGTGGCTTGCTTACTTCAAATGTAAAAAAATACTCTTTAAAAAAATTTTTAAATTATAAAGATAATAAAATGCACATGATTTTAAAAAAAAACGAATAAGCACAGAAGGATATTAAGTAACCATGAGTCTCCTGTCAGTCTCAGCCCTAGGGATAGACATTGTTAGTAATTTCTTATATGCTCTTCCAGACATTTTAGTGCACTGAAAGTATGTTTTTTTTTTTTCTTTTTACAAATAGCATATGTAAATACACAGACCAGAAGGAGAGCCCTGAAATGTGGGGCTACATCTTATGCCATGTTTTATTATCAACATTTTACTTTTGACATTGATTTTTACTGTTAATATCTTTTCTTTTTATTCAATTTTTAAAATAGCTAAATATTTATTTTTAAAACTAGAAGTGTTTATATATAAAAAAACAATTTAAAATTAGTCCATGTCCTTTCCTCTTCCCTAAATTACATGATTTTATATCTTTCAGCATTGGGGGCCTTATTCTGGACACAACTGTATCTGATCCAAACTTGGTTGGGATTGTTGTTTACACACCAGTTATTAATGGTAAGAATTACTGTTTCATAACGATGTGGTATCTCTTGGTATTCTTAGGTATGAACAGGAGTCTTTGAATTCAGAGGTCTCTCTTTCATTTTATTTCTATCCATTTAGTAAATAAATAAATGTTGTATCTATTTTGTTTTCAGTACCAGGTTTTTGCTTGTGGTAGAAATTACATTCCATGTTCTCAGTATACAGAACGTATTTTTGAAAAAAACTCTTACTTAATCTTATCTCTAGATATTAATTTAAGAGTCAAACATACTTGATTTTTAAAGTTACTGTGCAGAATGAAAAAAAAAAGTGTTAGTCACTCACTTATGTTTGACTCTGTGACCCCATGGACTGTAGCTCCTCTGTCTATGGAATTCTCTAGCCAAGAATATTGGAGCCGGTAGCCACTCCCTTTTCCAGGGGATCTCCCGATCCAGGGATTGAACCTGGGTCTCCTGCACTGCAGGCAGATTCTTTACCATGTGAGCCACACAGGATATTTCCGTAGTCTATTATTATTTACTTTGGCCTTATCTTATATGCTATCTTACATTGTTTTGTTGCTGCCCTCGTCAATCTTTGTGGCTAAATTAGATTTAGCTAGATTTAAGCATTGCTGAAGTCAATTCAGCCCATTAAAATCTATCATTCCTCTGCTGATCCTTTTCAGATCTGCTTTATGTTTTTTCTTATCTATAAAATGGGAATTATAATAGTTAAATTCACAGGGATTTTTTAATAAATTCCATTTAAAATACCATTTTAAAAAGATAATTTTAATCCAGTCCCACTGGCTTTAGGGCTGGCTGTCATTAAACTAGATTTCATGATAACCTAAGCCAATATAATTTAAAATAATTCTTCCTGGAGGAAACTATATCAGAGGATATAACATTTACTATAAATCACTTTATATATTTATAGATAAGAAAGTATGTTCTACAGAGGCAAATTCTCTAAAATATAATTTTATATCTAAAATTTTTTTAAAAAATTATTTATTTTCCTGTATCCAGCCTTAGTTGTGGCACATGAGGTCTCCATTGCCACACACCAGTTCTCTAGTTGTGTGGGTTCTTAGTTGCTCTGAATCATGTGGAATCTTAGTTCCCCAACCAGGGATGGAACCCATGTCCCCTGAATTGCAAGATGGATTCTTAACTGCTCAGCCACTAGAGAAGTCCCCATATCTAAAATTTTTACTTAACATTTTAATTTTTCAGTAAATGAATAAATTGCAAAGAAAGCAATGGCACCCCACTCCAGTACTCTTGCCTAGAAAATCCCATGGATGGAGGAGCGTTTTCACTTTCATGCATTGGAGAAGGAAATGGCAACCCACTCCAGTGTTCTTGCTTGGAGAATCCCAGGGACGGGGGAGCCTGGTGGGCTGCCGTCTCTGGGGTCGCACAGAGTCGGACACGACTGAAGCCACTTAGCAGCAGCAGCAACAGAGATGCCCCTTCCAATTTTCCTGATACCAACATTCTCCCTGCCCGTAAAATCACAAAACTATTTGATTCTACCTGGTTCTTCATCCTCTTTGAATAGATAATGACCAAAACTTGTCTATTTGTACATTAACATAATTTATTTGTTTATTTATTTATATAACAAGTATGTCTTACCACTTTAGTCCACTAATATCTCAGTCCAGCCATCAGTCAAGTAATAAAGTAGCCTTCTTGACTCACTCCCTATTCAATACAAATTGAATGTCACTAGAAGACTGGTCTACCTTAAGCATTGTTTTTATTACATTAGTTTTAAGATAATGGGATTTAACAGTGATTTTCTCCTGCCTGTCCAATCAAATTAGAATTTTTCTCCCTAGCTATTAAGACTCCCTATATGCATACAACTATATCCTTCATCATGATTTGATTCTTGTATTGTGGCCGTACTGAGATGTAATTTTCACTGCCTCGAATAGCTACTACTTTCTTTCCCCCTGTTCAAATCCTTTTCAATGACTATTATTTGATGAGTTTACTAGGATAAATATTATCCAACAATGACTGTTAGAACTGTGTTGCCCAGCTAGAACCATGCTGCCCAGCATTTTAATGAGAAATTTAACTTAAATTACAACCCCTTTAGTAGTAAGATTTTAGTTTCTCTGTGATTTCACCTTCCATAAGAAACAGTTTGCTGAAGTGCTGTCTTTGGAAGTCTGTGTATGGTCTGGCATGGTGGTAAATCTTTTTCTTTATCTCAGTAAGTAAACCTCTTAGTTGGGTATCACTGTAAACTCTTTCTAGTGTTAAATGCTGTTCATTAAAACCATTGATAGAGAAGAGTCATTCCACATTCCTCAGAGAAAGTGGAACTTCTGAGAATTGAATTTCATTTAAAATGTGCTAAGGCATGTACTATTTAAAAGATCCCTGTTTTGTCATAGTCTTTATCATATCATTATCATCATCATCATTTGCTATTTAGTAAGCCCCTACTATGTGGCAAATGACTTTTAGGTCTTCTATGCATACTATTTAATCCTCAAATAAAGATAAGGAGTCATATCTAGGGTATCTTTTAAATTTTATTAACAACTCTCAGAACCAGTAACGTTTTCTAAAATATATTTCCTGTAACAATAGTTCTCGACATGTTAATAAGTATAATTTGAAAAGTGAGTTCTGTGGTCAGCTAAGTTTGGAAAACATTGGGTTAAAAATATTTCTTTTCCACAGAATTTCATAAAGTTTTTTCCATGCTAATATATGATGTGAACCTCCCCTTCTGGTACATATGTTGTCCAGGAGTTAGAATTTCTGAATCTAACCTTCCTTCTAACCTTCTTTCCAGACCATACTTTGAGAACTAGTAATCTAGGGCTTATTATATCTTTATCACAGTCTCTTTCAAACAGCAATATACTACTTTACATAAAGGATAAAAACCTTATCTCTTATCCTTTATGTATAAGAACCTTATGTCTTATCCTTTTGCAATTTCACTCTTTCTTATGAGCTCTTTTTGTCATACATTCTACTTTGTTATAAACCCTGTAACATTTTTGCTTTCCACAGTTATTTTTTTAAAAGATTAAAACTGAGGGGTTGATATCTTTTTATATTTCCCTATATATTTAACCAAGACCAAGGTAAGAGAAACCCAAGTAAGACGGTAGGTGTTGCAAGAGGGCATCAGAGGGCAGACACACTGAAACCATACTCACAGAAAACTAGTCAATCTAATCACACTAGGACCACAGCCTTGTCTAACTCAATAAAACTAAGCTATGCCCGTGGGGCAACCCAAGATGGGCGGGTCATGGTAGAGAGATCTGACAGGATGTGGTCCACTGGAGAAGGGAATGGCAAACCACTTCAGTATTCTTGCCTTGAGAACCCCATGAACAGTATGAAAAGGCAAAATGATAGGATACTGAAAGAGAAACTCCCCAGGTCAATAGGTGCCCAATATGCTACTGGAGATCAGAGGAGAAATAACTCCAGAAAGAATGAAGGGATGGAGCCAAAGCAAAAAGAATACCCAGCTGTGGATGTGACTGGTGATAGAAGCAAGGTCCAATGCTGTAAAGAGCAATATTGCATAGGAACCTGGAATGTCAGGTCCATGAATCAAGGCAAATTGGAAGTGGTCAAACAAGAGATGGCAAGAGTGAATGTCAACATTTTAGGAATCAGCGAACTGAAATGGACTGGAATGGATGAATTTAACTCAGATGACCATTATATCTACTATTGTGGGCAGGAATCCCTCAGAAGAAATGGAGTAGCCATCATGGTCAACAAAAGAGTCTGAAATGCAGTACTTGGATGCAATCTCAAAAATGACAGAATGATCTCTGTTCACTTCCAAGGCAAACCATTCAATATCACAGTAATCCAAGTCTATGCCCCAACCAGTAACACTGAAGAAGCTGAAGTTGAATGGTTCTATGAAGACCTATAAGACCTTTTAGAACTAACACCCAAAAAAGATGTCCTTTTCATTATAGGGGACTGGAATGCAAAAGTAGGAAGTCAAGAAACACCTGGAGTAACAGGCAAATTTGTCCTTGGAATACAGAATGAAGCAGGGCAAAGACTAATAGAGTTTTGCCAAGAAAATGTACTGGTCATAACAAACACCCTCTTCCAACAACACAAGAGAAGACTCTATACATGGACATCACCAGATGGTCAACACTGAAATCAGATTGATTATATTCTTTGCAGCCAAAGATGGAGAAGCTCTATACAGTCAGCAAAAACAAAACCAGGAGCTGACTGTGGCTCAGACCATGAACTCCTTATTGCCAAATTCAGACTTAAATTGAAGAAAGTAGGGAAAACCACTAGACCATTCAGGTATGACCTAAATCAAATCCCTTATGATTATACAGTGGAAGTGAGAAATAGATTTAAGGGCTTAGATCTGATAGATAGAGTGCCTGATGAACTATGGAATGAGGTTCGTGACATTGTACAGGAGACAGGGATCAAGACCATCCCCATAGAAAAGAAATGCAAAAAAGCAAAATGGCTGTCTGGAGAGGCCTTACAAATATCTGTGAAAAGAAGAGAAGCGAAAAGCAAAGGAGAAAAGGAAAGATATAAACATCTGAATGCAGAGTTCCAAAGAATAGTAAGAAGACATAAGAAAGCCTTCTTCAGCCATCAATGCAAAGAAATAGAGGAAAACAACAGAATGGGAAAGACTAGAGATCTCTTCAAGAAAATCAGAGATACCAAAGGAACATTTCATGCAAAGATGGGCTCGATAAAGGACAGAAATGGTATGGACCTAACAGAAGCAGAAGATAGTAAGAAGAGATGGCAAGAATACACAGAAGAACTGTACAAAAAAGATCTTCACGACCAAAATAATCACGATGGTGTGATCACTGACCTAGAGCCAGACATCCTGGAATGTGAAGTCAAGTGGGCCTTAGAAAGCATCACTATGAACAAAGCTAGTGGAGGTGATAGAATTCCAGTTGAGCTATTTCAAATCCTGAAAGACGATGCTGTGAAAGTGCTGCACTCAGTATGCCAGCAAATTTGGAAAACTCAGCAGTAGCCACAGGACTGGAAAAGGTCAGTTTTCATTCCAATCCCAAAGAAAGGCAATGCCAAAGAATGCTCAAACTACTGCACAATTGTACTCATCTCACACGCTGGTAAAGTAATGCTCAAAATTCTCCAAGCCAGGCTTCAGCAATATGTGAACCGTGAACTTCCTGATGTTCAAGCTGGTTTTAGAAAAGGCAGAGGAACCAGAGATCAAATTGCCAACATCCGCTGGATCATGGAAAAAGCAAGAGAGTTCCAGAAAAACATCTATTTCTGTTTTATCGACTATGCCAAAGCCTTTGACTGTGTGAGATCACAATAAACTGTGGAAAATTCTGAAAGAGATGGGAATACCAGACCACCTGACCTGCCTCTTGAGAAATTTGTATGCAGGTCAGGAAGCAACAGTTAGAACTGGACATGGAACAACAGACTGGTTCCAAATAGGAAAAGGAGTACGTCAAGGCTGTATATTGTCACCCTGTTTATTTAACTTATATACAGAGTACATCATGAGAAATGCTGGACTGGAAGAAGCACAAGCTGGAATCAAGATTGCCAGGAGAAATACCAATAACCTCAGATACGCAGATGACACCACCCTTATGGCAGAAAGTGAAGAGGAACTCAAAAGCCTCTTGATGAAAGTGAAAGTGGAGAGTGAAAAAGTTGGCTTAAAACTCAACATTCAGAAAACGAAGATCATGGCATCCAGTCCCATCACTTCATGGGAAATAGATGGGGAAAGAGTGGAAACAGTGTCAGACTTTATTTTTCTGGGCTCCAAAATCACTGCAGATGGTGACTGCAGCCATGAAATTAAAAGACGCTTACTCCTTGGAAGGAAAGTTATGACCAACCTGGATAGCATATTCAAAAGCAGAGACATTACTTTGCCAACAAAGGTTCATCTAGTCAAGGCTATGGTTATTCCAGTGGTCATGTATGGATATGAGAGTTGGACTGTGAAGAAGGCTGAGTGCCGAAGAATTGATGCTTTTGAACTGTGGTGTTAGAGAAGACTCTTGAGAGTCCCTTGGACTGCAAGGAGATCCAACCAGTCCATTCTGAAGGAGATCAGCCCTGGGATTTCTTTGGAAGGAATGATGCTAAAGCTGAAACTCCAGTACTTTGGCCACCTCATGCAAAGAGTTGACTCATTGGAAAAGACTCTGATGCTGGGAGGGATTGGGGGCAAGAGGACAAGGGGACGACAGAGGATGAGATGGCTGGATGGCATCACTGACTCGATGGACGTGAGTCTGGGTGAACTCCAGGAGTTGGTGATGGACAGGGAGGCCTGGCGTGCTGCGATTCATGGAGTCGCAAAGAGTCAGACACGACTGAGCGACTGATCTGATCTGATATATTTAACATTTTCAGCACTCTTCTTTACTTTCTGTAGATTGAGATTTCCATCTAGCTTTGTTTTCCACCTGCCAGAAGTTCCTTTAATGTTTGCTGTAGGGCAGCTGTGCAGAGAAGACAGAGGCTTTAGGCCCGTACCTCCCAGCTTCCTTCTCCTTCCTCTTCTTTTACCCCTCTTCTTAACGTCTTAACCTTAACTTCTACTCTTAACCTTTTCTACTTGTATCCCAGAAGAAGAGTGGACTCTTTCATCTAAGACTGGCCACTTCACCTTTGAAGTCAAGTTTCTCAGTCGTGTCCGACTCTTTGGACCGCATAGACTGTAGCCCACTAGGCTCCTCCATCCATGGAATTTTCTAGGCAAGAGTACTGGAGTGGGTTGCCATTTCCTTCTCCAGGGGATCTTCCCAACCCAGGGATCAAACCCGGGTCTCCCGCATCGCGGGCAGACACTTTACCGTCTGAAGCACCAGGGAATCTTTACTAATTCACAATTCCATTACACCCCCACTGGTATTTTTTTGTTGTTTAATAACTATCTTATACACCTGTGGCTGATTCATGTCAATGTATGGCAAAAACCACCACAATATTGAAAAGTAATTAGTCTCCAATTATAATAAATAAATTAATTAAAATTATATTTTAAAATATGAAATAGCTATCCAACAAATTAGATCAGTGTCTGCTATGTACAGCTAGCAGTAAGACAAATTCCCTCTGTTATCATGATGCCTGTAGCTTGATTGAGATAGTGGCTATTTATGTTACAGAATGTAAAGAGCAAACAATTAGTAACTGTTCTGAGCTCTTGGTACCTTACCTGTTGGATGTTACATGACAGGAGAACAACATATATGAAGTGTAATGCTGTGGCTGCCATGAAAACCGTTTACCTGAGTTAAAATGAACTGTTTTACTTAGAGCTTTTACGATAGAGTAATTATAAGACTTCCATTTAATATTAATTTTTGAATTAAAAATATGCAATTAAAAAACACTATTTATTGAAAAATATATATCAGTCTTTATTGATCTGCAGTACCTCTTTTGTATATGACACATTTCATGTGTGTGGATGTGTGTGTGGGGGTGAGTGTATGTGGTATCAGTTTAAAGAAGTCCCCCTCAATTCCTGGTTTGCTAAGCGTTTTTAATAATAAATAATAAAATGCTGAATTTTATCAACTTTTCTGTTTATTCATATAATATAATCATCTTTTTCCTTCATTTATTTGTTAATGTGCTATATGTATTATTTTCAATTATTAAGTCAGCCTTATATTTCTAAGATAAATCTGATTTTTGGTGATGTATTTTACACATTTTGCTGGATTTGGTTTGTCAGCAGATTGATATCTTTTTACATTTATTTTGATTCACAAGATTGGCTTATAATTTTCCTTTTTTATATTGTCATTGTTGGATTTTGAATGCAGAGTTATGCTAGTCTCATTATGTGAGTTTTTAAAAATGTCTTATTGGAGTATAGTTGATTTACAATGTTGTGTTAGTTTCAGGTGTACAGCAAAGTGAATCAGTTACACATACATCCACTCTTTTTTTTTTAACATTCTAGAGTCTTTTCCCAAATAGGCCATTAGAGAGTACTGAGCAGAATTCCCTGTGCTATACAGCAGTTTCTTATTAGTTATTTTATATAGACTAGTACTCTTCTCTTCTAATGTAAGATTTAATGCTGTGAATTTATAAGTACTACTCTAGGTACCTCCCACAAATCTCAATATGTTGTGTTTTCATTTTCATTAAATCCAGAATATTTTAAAATTTCCTATGCGATTTTTTTTCTTTGATTTGTGGGTTATTTGGAAGGGTATTGTTTACTTTCCAGCATTTGGGGGAATTCTCAGATATCTATCTTTTCCCTTGTGGCCAGAAAACATACTTTATATGTTGCAATTATTTCAAATTTATTGAAACTTTTATGGCTCACAGTGTGGTCCATCTGTGTGAATGTTCCCATGTGTATACTTGTAAAATTATGTATTCTGCTATTGTTGGGTGATGTGTCCTATAAATGTCCTTTAGATCAAGTTGATTGATAATATTGTTAAAAAACTTCTTCATAGTTCTGATTTTTTATCAGTGTGGTCTATCAGTTGATGAGAAAAGAGTGGTAAAGTTGCCAGGTTTAAACACAAACTTGCTCATGTCATCATCTCTATGAGACAGGGATTGTTTTCTCTGTTTTACAGGAAGGCAGCCGAGGCTTTGAGAAGCTAAGTAGCTTGGAGGTGGGAGAGGGTGGTTGACTGGGCACTTTACTATTGGAAGATTGGGGTGGGGTTGGTTGGCCATATCATGGGGAGCCCTCCAAGTTTGGAACATCGAACTTCCGCTCTGGGATGTTAGACTCCTGCCTGCCCCGTGGAACAAAATGAAGGTCTGAAGGAATCCCACTGTTAATTATGCAGATTTCCAGTTCATCCTTATTTTCCATCAGTACCACATAGTGTCTGGTATCCTTGAGGCCTGAGTCTCTCTTGTTCAGTTTCTACAGAAAACATTCCTTTATTCTCCCTCTTGAGCAGAACAGTTTTAAGAATGATGAGAGATTGCAGACATTTGCTTACTCCATTCATTCACAGGCTTTTATTTTTTATAGTGAAAACTTTTATATTTAGAATCAGCTGGCTGGACTCAGTTTAGATGATCCCAATTTTATTGTTGTTGTCCAACTCTCCGCGAACCTATGGACTACAGCCTGCGAGGCTCCTCTGTCCATGGGGATTCAGGCAAGAATATTGGGGTGGGTTGCCATTTCCTTCTCCAGGGGATCTTGCCAACCCAGGTCCCCTGCATCGCAGGCAGATTCTTTACCATCTGAGCCACCAGGGAAGCCCTCATATGAGAGAGGGAGTCAGAAATGGATGCAGTTTCTTTCTCTTTTTTAAAAACTTATTTATTTATGCATTTAATTTTTGGCTATGCTGGGTGTTCGTTGCTGGGTGCAGGCTTTCTCTAGTTGTGGTGAGTGGAAGCTACTCTCTAATTGCAGTGTGCAGGCTTCCAGTTGCAGTGGCTTCTCTTGTAGAGCATGGGCTCCAGAGCATGAGGGCTCCGTAGTTGTGACTCACAGGCTTTAGTTGCTCTGTGACATGTGGGATCTTCTCAGACCAGGAGTGGAACCTGTTCTCCCTGCATTGGCAGGCAGATTCTTAACCACTGGACCACCAGGGAAGTCCTGGATATGATTCCTTGCGTGTGCCACCAAAGTTGGCTCTCTCAAGTGTTCTGTCCTGCCTGAGTCTATCTCACAAGCACTCAGAGCATGCTTGCAGAAACAGTTGACAGTGGGTGTAGACTCCCCTTGTGTCCAGGGCTCACAGATATTCTTAATGATTATTTTAGCTCATGCTCAGCATTCAACAATTTGAAATTTTCAGTTGTTTTTTCTTCCTACTTCTTTTTATGGCTACTATCTCCTTCTCTCATAATCTGTAAAAGTAGAAAGAGTTTGGGTGTCCTAATTCAGCCTGGGGGTATTTACCACCCTTTGGAATTAATTTTGCTTCTTGGCATTAACTCCTCTTCCTCAGAGTACATGAGAGGATAATCTAGGTTAAAAGATCACTTTCTTGAGTATTTTTTTTTACTGTCTTATACCAATTTCTTTAGTAATCTTGTCAAGGAATGTTTAACAGGAGGATTCCTACGTGCTGTTTCTCATAAATCCTCTGCTCCTTATCAAGTGGAGCAGCAAGCTGTTCCCAGGACTGAGGTCACTGTATGAGACAGGCTTGGGTCTCCCTCAGTAAACATTCTCCTTATGACAAAACTGCTTAGTCTTGATCCTCTTTCTTGAGATATGGATTGTCTCCTGACCTTGTGACCATTATTAATCCCTTGTTCCCTTGGTAACGGTTGCTGTACATTTGGTTTTCTGATCTTTATTATTGTCGAAAGAAATTTCTTGTACAACAGCCAAATATACTCACAGAAAGATCATTAAAGTACCTTTGCTCCATCAGAGCTTAGGTCCCCATGTCTTTTTTGTTTCTCTCTCTCTCTCTTCCCCCGGCTAATTCTCTGGAGCGTAGAAACCCGTCATGCTCACTCTCCTGTCTGGGCTTCCAAGACCCCCTCAAGAAGGCGCCCTGTGCCTTCATCCCCTCGAGAGGGCTCCCTGTGCCTTCGTGAGCAATGCAAGCCCTGTGTCAAGGGCTTTATTGGTTCTCTGCATAAACCAGGGAATATCAGCCTCTTTCTCTCTTTCACTTTCTTATCGTCGACTCCGGACCACCAGGTCCCAGTCCATTAAAGGACCCCAACAAAATCTGAGAAGACATGTATCAAGCCTTATCTACTTGAATAAGTGTATTAAGATGATAAATGTGAAACATATTGTTACCTAGTTTTATATCTTGATTGTGATAATAATTTTTAAAAATTACTTACTCTGCTTTCAGACCAAACAGTGAGTTAGATTTGAAAAAACAATGAATGAGTCTTTCATAGCAGGAATTTTATGCCTTTGGAATATCTACATCAACATCAAATAAATCAACACTTCAGAAGAACTCTTTGTTCTGTTTTATTGGCCCAGAGGGTGACATAGAGACATAAATTCAGTTGAATTTGTGCACATTATTGAAAATGCGAAGCTATCTTATTTGTTTTTTCTTCTGTTTCAGGTATTGGTGGTAATTTGGTGGCCATTCAGGCCAGTCGGATTTCTACCTACCTTCATTTACACAGCATTCCAGGAGAACTGCCTGATGAACCCAAAGGTTGTTACCACCCTTTTAGAACTTTTTTTGGTCCAGGTAGGTGCTTGTGGATTTTTGCATATTTTATTCCTGGAACTCTTCCTCTCTGTGAGTACAGGCAGGCAACATTTGTTGAATACATATTTTGTTTATGAATGTTGCCCAATTTTCTGTTTCTGAGAGCCAGATAGATTTTAAATAGAGTAGATTTTGTTCACTAAATCTCAGTGAACAGCAACAACGAAAGACTGTGGATCAGTTTTGCAATTGTTAAAGAACTTTGTATAGTTTTTCTTTTTTATCTTTCTCTTGGATATCTTGTTTATAAGTTAGGAAAGAAGAACCTTGTGCATATAAGAAAACATTGTTAGGTGATTTAGGGAAGCATACTCTTTCATGGGCTTCCCCAGTGGCTCAGATGATAAAGAATCTGCCTGCAATGCAGGAGACCTGGGTTCAAGCCTGGGTTGGGAAGATCCCCTGGAGAAGGGCATGGCAACCCACTCCAGTACTGTTGCCTGGACAATCCCCGTGGACAGAGATGCCTGGCGGGCTACAGTCCTTCGGGTTGCAAAAAGTCGGACACAACTGAGCGGCTAACCACATAGCACACACTCTTTCGTACATTAATCTTTTGACCTTTCTAAATGTAGGCATTTGATCCCCAACAAGCAGAATGAGAGGGGATAACCTCAGTTACAAGGACATTGTTATGTACCAGGCATATGATATCCAAAAAACTAAACCACCATTTTATTTTATTTTTGACTGCACTGTGTGGCGGGCATGCAGAACTTATGCAACCAGGGATCAAACCTGTGTCCCTGCCGTGGAAGCCCAGTCTTAACCACTGGACCACCAGGGAAGCCTCTAAACCGCAATTTTAAACCTCACAATTCTTGAAAACTTTTTTTTTCTGATGAAAATAAATGTATTGTAATAAGTGTAACTTTTGAATGAGGTTCAGAAATACCCAGTCTTTTAATAGCAGTGAAAGACTTCTAAAGGAAAAATAAAATTAAAACATCTAATGACCAAAAAACCTCTATTAGAAGATGATTAGGTATCATTTAGTTATTAAAATGATCAATAATAAGGAATTAAATGATGTAGGAAAAAAATATGTTCCAGTACTTTAAGAACTTCATATTTTTTCTTTTGTCTTCCCTCTGTTTTTATAATGTTATAGTTTGATCAGTGTTCTTCACAGCAAGCTTTCATCAACCACCTTTCATTTAATTAATATATAACATATAGGGAAAATTTCTAAAAATTAAGCAAACTGTAAATAGTTAAAATTTATTTTTAGCAATTGAATTTTATGTGATTCTGTGCACTATAGTAGTAATAACTAGAAGTAATTCTCAAATTTTAATAACTATGATCTATTATTCACCAATACATGATTTTGTTTTAACAACTTTTATATTTTATATTACAGGAGTAAATAATAAGTCTGCTCAAGTTCTACTGCTTTTAGTGATACCTGGACATTTAATTTTCCTCTACACTATTCATTTGATGAAAAGTGGTCACACTTCTTTAACTGTGATCTTTGTAGTAGTATACTTATTTGCAGCTGTGTTACAGGTAAGAGAGAAAACCTCTTGTAATTTCTTTTATGTTCAGATTAATGTTAACGTATAACTAAGTCTAAAAGCACAAGAAATATTTTAACATTTTAAAACTCAGCTGAATGCCTTCATATTGATCTTAAAACCAATAACTTTTAATATGATTTGATCAATAGACCTATTGGATTTCCTATTTTCTGGATTCTGTGTCCTCCCTCTCTCCTCTTTTTTTTTTATTCTCTTCTTTACTATGAATGTGTCTTGGCAGATAAATTCCTGAGGAAGAGTGCTGCATAGGAGAAAAAATTTTCAGTCTTTGCATGTTGTAAAATGCTTTGAATAGGTTGACTGGATATAAAATTCTGTTTCTTTTAATTTTTCTTTTAAAATTTTGAAAGCAAGGAGAAAGCTTCCTTGCTTTTTAACTTCTGTTACTACTGAAAAGAAGAACAGATGCCATTCTCACTGCTGATCTCGTGGTACAAAACTACTTTTATCTTTCTAGAAGTTTCTAGAAAGAAAATCTTTTCCTTTTCCCTGTTGTTTTTAAATTTCTTCTGGCACTTATCTATGAGTTTTAAAGTAATATACCTAAGTTTCTAGTTCATGTTTAATTCCCTTTAGACTTTTGCTAACAAAAGTTGAGGATTTGGGGGCCGATATAATGCTGTATCTTTCCCATATGGTTATATCACGGTTTGGGGTTAAATTAGTAGTCAGTGTTTCTGTCATTGGGTCTATCTAAACATCATTTGGGCTTCCTTGGTGGCTCAAATGGTGAAGAATCTGCCTGCAGTGCAGAAGACCTGGGAGATTACTGAGTTGGGAAGATCCCCTGGAGAAAGGCATGGCAACCCTATCGTGATCTCCAGTGTTCTTGCCTGGAGAGTCCCCATGGATAGGGAGCCTGGCTAGCTACAGTCCATGGGGTTGCAAAGAGTCGGACATGACCAAGCGATTAACACACACAAGCGTTGTTTACTACAGAGCCAGATAATGTACTATATTTCCTTTTTGTGTATTTTATTTTTCTTAGGGTTAATAATCACTTCTTTTTTCATTTGCCTCTTTTTCTAGAAACCCATCCTTAATTTTTTCCAACTGTTCCATCTTTATTTTGGCTTTTTAGCCATGGCTTCTTGCTAAGCTCTGTAGGATTTAATACCTCCTACTTTGAGAAATCCTAACTTAAGAGATGCATTCAAACAATTCTTTGAAAAAATATCATATGACTTTGGCCTTCAAGGGGTTTGTAGGAGTGGGACTGGAGGATAAGTATGTGGAATTATTAATTTTCCAGTCAAAAGAAACTGCATTGACAGTAATAATGTTAACTAAATTAACTGACATCTACTACGTTACCTATATGACCAGTGTTGTTCTAAGTGCTTTACATGTAGAGACTCATTTTATTCTCATAAGAACTCTATGGGATTTGTTTTTCTGATATAAATCATTGATTTTAAAAGTGAAGTACATGCAAAACAATGCATTGTTTACACAAAGGAAAGATTAAAACTTCTGTTTATGTATGTCTACCTCATTTGTTTAAAATATTTCTTCTGTTTTTATGATTGCTTTACAATAAGCATATTATCACAGTGTTAAGTAAAGTATACTTATTTATACTGAAGGACTGCATAAGCTAAAACTTTTGGAGATTACTGAGTAAAAGTATAGAGATGACAGAGCACAGAACTCAAGCCAGAAAATGGAAGTAATTCATACAGTGGATCTAACTAAAAGAAGAGAAGATGAGAAAAGATTAAAAGGATAGATTAGGACCAATGTAAAAAGGCCTTAAATGCTCAACAAGGGAGACAAGAATCTACTCATAAAGTAATAAAACCCTTGTGACCTTATTGATGTTTTAACTTTTCTATAATGATTTATAGTGCTTGAGATTTTATTAGATGTCACCTGTCAAATCATTCATTCATTTATTCCTTCAGTAAGCCTTCATTCTATTCATGATACTAGATGAAGGTATGGGCTTTAAATCCCAGAATGCATAAATTCAGGCCCTATACTCAAAGACTCACAGCCTGAAGAGAAGACTACTGAACAAACAACTGTATTATAATGTCACGTAATATAAATAAATGCTGGAAATAGCTATGCATAATTTGCTGTCAGAGATTGGAAAAAAAAGCAACTAATCCTATCTGGGGAGTAATATTTTTCTACTGTTCGGTAGGGACAGAAGTTATTTCAAATGCGTTTTTACTACTGGCTATCTTTATTGCTGTATATGCTATGGTCATTTACTATAATTTATTTTCTCCATGTATGTAAGTATTATGAAAAAGATGCTTTCCTCAATCTGATGGGAAATGTTTAAGAGACCATTCTTTGGTCTATTAAACACACCATTTTTAGAGTAAGTTCCTATTTGTAACTTTACCTCTTTACCTCATGGATGGATTTGACATTTATCTTTATGGTTCTTTGCCAAGATAGTGTCATGCACCATTTCACTTAAGTTGATGAAGGATATAAGACATTTATCTGAATTTATACAAATATTAGATTTCAACCTTATTCTCACAGTACACCTATATGTCTTTTGTTAGCCTCTGATGTAAATTCTGATTGTGGGTACATGCTCAGTCGTGTCCGACTCTGTGACCCCAGGGACTGGGGCCCTCCAGGCTCCTCTGTCCATGAAATTCTCCAGGCTTGAATACTTGAGTGGGTTGCCATTTCCTTCTCCTGGGGATTTTCCTGACCCAGGGATCGACCCCCTATCTCCGGGATTGGCAGATGGGTTTTTTACCACTGAACCATCTGGAAAGCCCAAATTCTGATGAATAAAGTTTGAAAAACTAGAGTTAAGGAAAGAGTAATTACTAATCTCACTGTGTCCTCAAACCTCCTCTGTAAAGTGGGAGGGATATAGATAGTCCACCTTAAATGATTTTTCAACTTTATGATGTGCAAAAGCAATAATGCATTCAGTGGAAACCATACTTCAGTGTTTGAATTTTGATCATTTCCCAGGCTAGTGATACTCAGTATAATCCTGTCTTAAGACGCGGGCAGTGACAGCGAGCCACAGTTCCCAGTCGGCTGTACGATCATGAGGGCAACCAACCAATAAACCGATCCACTTAAGACCATTCTGTACCCAGACAACCATTCTGTTTTTCGCTTTCAGTACAGTAGTGAATGAATTATATCAGCTATTCAGTACTTTAGTGTAAAATAGGCTTTGTGTTAGATGATTTTGCCCAGCTGTAGAATAATGTTAGTGTTCTGAGCACATTTAAGGCAGGCTAGGCTAAGCTATGATGTTCAGTAGGATAGTTGTATTAAATGCATTTACAGTGTTTTCAACTTACCATGGCTTTTTTGGATATAACCTTATCATAAGGTAAGGAAGATCTGTAGTAGTACCTGCCTCATAGGCACTTTGGAGGATTAAATGATTTAATTACTTGGCTTCATAGTACATGCTATATGAATGTTGGCTGATGCTGTTGTTATTGTTACGGTTATTAAACATAGAATTATAAATGGTGAATCATTAATCTCTGAGTGACAATTGAAATTTTTTTTAATCTTGTAATATTGATTGAATTTTCTGTGTCTTTTACAACTTTCATTTTTATGAGTTTGTGTTTTTATTCCTCCCCAAGAATTAGATACCTTCCAGAGAAGATCTTTGTTTTTGTACCTGACATTGTATTATTCCAATGGAATAGTTTAGAATCTGCTTGTAAATTCTCAATTCAAATCTTCATGCTCCAGCACTAACATATCTAACACATACATGAGCACACACGTTCACATATCTCTGTGGAGGCTTGAGGTTTAGATTAAAAATCTTGACCTTTCCCTGCCTACTTCACTTAATCCAAATATGGAAGAATAAATAAAAACTTTTTAAAGATGAAGAATTCTTTACCACTTAAGACATATATTTTAGTATTCTTTACTCAGCTGGCTTCCTTTTTTGATCTAGGTTTAAGCGATTCATGGGGTCACAAAGAGTCAGACACGACTGAGCGACTGAACTGAACTGAACTGAAACTTACATTCAAAATCTTGGTTGAAGTCCCAGCTCTTACTTAAATATTTCAGTCCATACCTGTCTTCCCATCACTAAAATCTGTATTTTGATTACCTATTCCATAGTAAAATTTTCTAATGCAGGCTTAATTTTTCTCTATATAGATTCCTACCTCCTTGAGGGTAGAGACCAAGCCTTTTGGTATTCTCTCAAGACATGATAGAATGGTTTTGTTTTGTTTTGGGGGGGTATAATTGCTTTACAGTGTTGTGTTAATTTCTGCTGTACAACAAAGTGAACGAGCTATAACATATATCCTCAGCGCCACCCCACCCCTCCAGGTCATCACAGCACCCGGCTGAGCTCCCTGTGCTCGAACAGTTTCCCACTAGCTACTTGTTTTGCGCATGGTAGTGTATATATGTCCCTGTTACTCTCTCAATTCAATTCTTGATATTTCACTCTCTTCTCAGACTAGTATTCTTTAAGGAAACTTCCCCCCACCACCTAATTCCTCACCCAACAAAATGAAGTAAATCCACTTGAAAGAAACTTGATATCGAACTTATTATAATGACATAGTGACAGTTCTTTGCAGTATTTTTGCACTTACTCAGATGTCATCTTCCTGGAAGTCTTTCTTGAATACCTAATTTGGTCTAAGTGCCTTTATTCTCTGTTCCCATGGTACCCTGTGAATACCATTACCCTAGCTTTTCCACATTATATTGACATTGTCTGTTCGTGTGTCTGTCTCACCCATTCTACAGAAAGTGTCTTTGTTTTACTCTTTTTTTTTGTCTCTGGCACCTTGCCCCATCTCAAGTGCTCAATTAATGTTTGTTAAACTAAATGACTATATCTTGCTAGCTCTGTTTCCCTCTTCGGGAAGAGAAAAGTTTACAACTGTATTTAGGTACCAGAAATTCCAGAAAAACTGAGAAATCTAAATTTTCTCCTTGCTCCAAATTTCCTCTTTCGCTGACCTAAGTATTTAAAATAAAAGGCAATGAAAAATAAAACACAAAATACCACAAATTCTGTTGGCACTCAGTTAGAATTGTAAGGATTTACTGAAATGTTTAGAGATGAAATAACTTAAATGCTTAGAGATGAAATATAGTGCACTTTCACTTTAAGGGAATGTGCAAGGTTGACTTCAGATAAAGCAGAATTGGAAATGATTGTTGAAAATGGATGCAACTGAGGGAATAGGACATGAGAGTGATGTGGGGACAGTTTGTATTCTACTTTTGTATGTGTTTGAATTTTTACATAGTAAGGAATTTTAAAATGTTATTTATTTACTTGTTTTTGGCTGTGCTGGGACTTCATTACTGCATGCAGTCTTTCCCTAGTTGTGGTGCGTGGGCTTCTCATCGCGGTGGCTTCTCTTGTTGCAGAGCACAAGCTCAAGGGTGCTGAGGCTTTAGTACTTAAGGTTCATGGGTTTAGTTGCCACTCAGCATATGGGATCTTCCTAGACTAGGGATCGAACCTGTGTCTCCTGATGGATTCTTAGCCACTGGATCACCAGGAAGTCCAGTAAGGAGTTTTTAAACTTAAGGTTTTTCAGAGCATATTGCCTTAGTAATTTTGGTTCTATAGCTGATTATTTCTTAAAGTAAAAAGTAAACTTGAAATTGTTTGGGACTTAGAATGATTGAGTTCGTGTCTTTTTTTGCCCCAGGTGCACATTGTCCATTTTTTGAAACTGTTTTTTAAATTTAAAAATCTACATACTTGTCACAAATTTCCTTGTTTAGGTATTTATCCTGTGTCTTGAAATTAGAAGGACCCTAATGGCTTTTGTGATGTGGTGTTTAGTCCGCATAGAGTCAGTAGGTATGATGGATTGTGCTCTTACTCTTGTTCCTGCCCAGAGCCCAGGAGCAGCCAGAGTAATTGGAATATGTCAAGGCTGGAGTAATGTGCTGAAGGCATTCAGTTTAGTTCACCACCAGCAACAATGCATTTTGAGGGTTTTTTTGTTTTCTCAACATTAAGAATGGATCAGCACCAAGCTGACCATGCTGATCACCCATTCTACCTTTTATGCCATCAGTCAGCATTTATGAGACTGCTGGCGATGGCTAAGAGTACAGTTGCTGGCTTTAAACGAGAATTTTTATCTGCATCGAATTAGCTCATGGAACCCACAACTTTGATTTCGTAGAACCAGAGTATATACTTTCTTCTGCAGACTTAGAGATGATTGAATTCTTTCTCACCAAGCAGTCATTTCCTCTGCCTTCACATCTTATTTATTCAAATGCTCCATTGACTGCTCAGAACCTGTTAATTTGTTAAATCAAAGGCATAATACAGTATTCCAGGCTATGACAGACCTTGTTGGCCTTCCTTCTAAGATGTGCAAAAGGGAATTTTGATACCTCCTCAGGGTTTTCTAATTCACTTATTTGCCTCATTCCCTGCAGTCCTTTTCAAGGATGTAGTACCTGGACAGCATAATAAACCCGAGAAGGTACAAAGATAACTATCAAACAAATAAGCAGACTGATGATCTCTTCATCAAAGAAAGAACAGCATTCATTGCAGCTCATTTCCCTATTTAATTTAAAACCTCTACTAGTTCACTTTAGTGTTTGAAATCCTAAATATGCTTCCTTTGTCTGTGAAGAGATAAAAGCTTAAACTTTGGATGACATAACCTACAAAAGGCAAAAAGATAGGCCCATATGGAGTATATTAATATTTGTTCTGCTATAAAATAGTTCAGTGGGAAAGAAAAATGAGACTTTTCTAGCCCGAGAGGCCTATTAAATTCCAACAAAGTGTTTGTTAATATAATTCAGAAAGAATGAAGCAAAACCATTTCTAAATGAAAATTTTAATTCCCTCTTTTAGGCACTGATTGTTTCATATTCAAAATTAGTTTGCTAAGAACGTTTCTAAACTCCTAGCAGTACCAAATACCATGGGAAATTCTTGTGAACATTTGTGGAAAACCTGACTGTGTCTGTTCTTTAATGTGGGAGAGGCAAAATGTTTCCCTTCAGTGGTGGAATGATGAATTCTCAACTCATAAAGGTGAAAATATAAATATCAGGATTTTACCCACTGTATAATGCTCATAATCTTCCAAGCATGGTGCTAGTCACTGTACAAAAGAAATAGAAGATGTTGTCCCTGCCCTGCACAGGCTTCTCTTAGCTGCGGGAAATGAGATTTAAATGCATGAAATAATTAGAGAGGAGCTGAGGACTTAACCTCCTTATAATAGTAGGTTATAAGCATCTTCCCATGTACCTTCAGAATCAAACTTTACACTCATGAGTGATTTCATTCTTTAAAAGTGCTTTAGTAGGTTTGGGGTGGTGGGGTGGTTTAAAAGGGAAGATCAGAGTATACACTATATCTTATGAGAAGCTTGAATTAATATCAGTAAGTTTGAAACTTCCCTTAGCAAAACAGTAGTACTTACACTTGTTTCTTTAAAAATATTTATTTATTTGGCTGCACCAGGTCTTAGTTGCAGCATTTGGGATCTAGTTCCCTGACCAGGGATCAAACCCAGGTCCCACCCTGCATTGGGAGCACAGAGTGTTAGCCACTGGACCACCAGGGAAGTCCCATATACTTCTTATTAATATAATTTGAAAGCAGAAGTCTCTTTAGTTTTTATTGCTGCCTTTTCAGTAGGCAGTATTTCGTTTTGTCTTTTCATTTTATGAAAGTGAAAAGTAAAAGTGAAAGCCACGCAGTAGTGTCCAACTCTTTGTGACCCCATGGACCGTGGTCTGCCAGGCTCCTTTGTCAATGTAATCCTCCAGGCAAGAATACTGGAGTGGGTAGCCATTCCCTTCTCCAGGGAGTCTTCCCAACCCAGGGATCAAACCTGGGTCTCCCACATTGACAGCAGATTTCCACCAGGAAAGCCATTTTATACTTACATGCCAATTGCACCATCTTACATTTCCAAGGATGTTCATGTTTTCTAGAAACATGTTCATGTTTTCAAGAAAAAATATTCTCAACAAAGCCCAAGCCCAACTTACATGAGCAAATGAATGACTCTCATAATAAATTTAATAATCTGAATATTGAATAATGAATTTCCTAAGAAGTGTTTCTGTTTCATAAATAATAGTTCATTTGTTTTGAGATCTGTGTTGGTAACATGAACGTGGTCACAGCACAAATGCAGATTAAGAGTAAACATCTTCCATTTTTCATCTAGTAAAACATGCTTGGGGCAGAAATATGGTCCATGGACATCCTAACAGAAACAACATCTTAATTGGCAGTGTCTTAGTTCTGAAGTCACATTCACATGATTCATTGTCATTATTTTAACTACAAAGATAAATGAATAAATGTTTTCACAGAAGGAAAGTATTTATAAACCTTGTAAATCACCACATATGTCACTATGTCACATACAAAGGACAGAGGAAGAAAAGGGAAGATAAGATCAATGTGCAGAACATTATAGAAACATCACAGAGCTCTTCATTGTCAGAGCAGAGTCTGAACTTCTGCTCTGCTGCTTATTTCGTGACTTTAGTCAAGTTCCATAACATCTCTGGCCTTATTTTTTTCCCTCCCTCAAAGGATAGTAAGGAGGACTAAGCTAATAGTATACAGTGCTTGGTAGGATTAGCGCGTGTTCAGTCGTGTCCGACTCTTTGCAGCCCTGTGGATTGTAGCCCACCAGGCTCCTCTGTCCATAGAATTTTCCAGGCAAGAATGCTGGAGCAGGTTGCCATTTCCAATCCAAATTATGATTAGAGAGACAAGCATAATCCCTGACTGTCCTGGGCAAACCAGAAGTAGAGTGGCTGCAGTGATCACTCAGATCCCTTCTTGCATTTCCAGTAGTTGATTTTGTGAATTCCCACTCCTCCAATAAAGATGGTTTGTTACAAAGCACTGTTGTACATAGTTAGTAATGTATATGCTAATATTAAAATTCTCTGGCAACTAAGACAGTATTTGATATTAACGTCCATAATTGCTGCTAAGGTAATATTAAGTTCAGTTGGCTTTTATGGGTTAGCCAGAGAACCCAGGCAACACATAAAGTTTTATTTTCCTAAAAAAAATTGTGTTCTAAGTCCAAATAGCTAATTTTGAATTAGTCTGTTTTTATGTTAGAAAGTATCTGTTTTTGCATTTGTTCAGCCTAAAACAACCTCCTTCAGGTTCCCAGGTGCATTCTGTATTCTAATATCTCTGTATTTTACCTAAAAGTCTGTATTTACCTATTTCTGCCACGGTGTGACTTGTTATTTTACACTGTTCAGCTTTATCTCCTCCTGATCTGTGACTTTGGAGAGGAAAAGAGTACCGATTCTCTTGTATATAAGCCCGCGTATCTCCTTATCACCTAAGTTGTTCATTCTGAAAATTTTCCTTCTCTGACAATTCCCTTCATGAGGTTTGGTGCTCTAGCTACTTTATATATATATATATATATATATATATATATATATATATATATATATATATGTTTACAAAATGGTAATAGCAAATACTTATATAACATATATTCTGAGCCATGCACTCTATGAGGCACTTCAGGTACATGAGCTCACTGAATACTCACCACAACCCAGTGAGGTAAGTTGTAACTAGTTTCCGTTTACAGATGAGGCAGTTGATGTGGAGAATTTGAGCGACTGGTCCAAGTCCACACAGCAAGATGGAGTCTGGATCCAGTGAACACTGCTAACCGCTGTATTTTACAAGAATACGTTTGACACTGTTTTGCTGTTAGTGAGGGCCGTAGTTTTTAGGATGCAGTTTTTGAAGATTTACAGCTGCCTCTTCTCTCTGGTTTTGTTAGCTCTTCATACTTCTTCCAGTCTGGTGCTCTGCCTCTAAAGGGCATTCATTCCACAGAGTTTACTTAGGATCTGTGCCTACTGAAGTTAAGTAGGAATCCAGGCCAGGACATAAATATATCCCAAGAGAAGGACTCAGTGCTATGGAATTTCAGTACTGGGAGGTTATTTTTCTAGATGGGGAGGGAACCTTTATTTTATTTTTAATTCTTTTTTTTTTTTTGCCACGCCATGAGTCATATGTGGTCTTAGTTCCCCAACCAGAGACCAAACCCATAACCCCTGTGTTGGAAACTCCAAGTGTTAACCGCTGGACTGCTATGGAAGTTCCAGGGAAGTTTTATAATGGATAAAATTTTGTTTCTTGCAATCCACAGAAAATGCCATTTCAGCAAAAGGGAGTTGTTATTTTCAGTCGCTAAATTGTATCCAACTCTTTGCAACTGCATGGACTGCAGTTTGCTAGGCTTCCCTGTCCTTCACTGAATAAATGAGAAAACTCAGGATTAGGTGATAGTAATAGTTGTCAGAAATAGTAAGAAAATTTACAGAAAAAGTAAGAATGTTTCTGGAGCAAAGAGTTTATGGATGGGAATTAATAGAAAATAAGGTTGACAATTTCAGACTTTGATAAGATCATAAAAGGGTCTTGAAGTCCAGACTTAAGAGTTCAGTTTGTTCTACAGAATGAAGATTTTCAACATTTTTCCCATTCCCAACAAACTTGAGAGATCTCATACATTCCTCAGATGCAGCATCATATAATGTGGAAGGGCTTGAGCTTTGGTTTCCCCACTCATTGCCTGTATTAGGTTGATCAAGGTAATTTCTCATCTGTTTTCTCATCTGTAAAAAGAGGCTAAGGATAGACCTCTACCCTTCCCTGTCCCCAGTAGTGTCTTATTTTTATAATATCATCATCTCTTATGGCTGTAGACTACTGGGACAGTAAGTATCAGGTTATCAATGAGAAGATCCGAACTTGGTGGAATCTAGTGCTGAATCTCTTTCATGATTCTAATACCCAACTCATTCCTTGCACTGATTCTTCTAAGTAAGGACAATGTAGCCATATGGTGACAATGTGGCCATAATTGAAATCCCAAGACCACCCAGTCAGTTCAGTTCAGTGGCTCAGTCGTGTCCGACTCTTTGCGGCCTCATGAACCGCAGCATGCCAGGCCTCCCTGTCCATCACCAATTCCCAGAGTCCACCCAAACTCATGTCCACTGAGTTGGTGATGCCATCCAACCATCTCATCCTCTGTCATCCCCTTCTCCTCCTGCCTCAATCTTTCCCAGCATCAGAGTCTTTTCAAATGAGGGTCTTTCAAACTCTTCACATCAGGTGGCCAAAGTATTGCAGTTTCAGCTTCAATATCAGTCCTTCTAATGAACACCCAGGACTGATCTGCTTTAGGATGGACTGGTTGGATCTCCTTGCAGTCCAAGGGACTCTAAATAGCTGAGCAAGTTAATTGACTTAGCCTTGAGCAAGTTACTTAAGTAATTCCTTGGGGGAGTCTTATTGTTCTTGCCTGTAAAATGAGGGTAATGTTTCTTCTTTTCACAGTAGTTATAATGTTTAAATACCTGGCACATAGTAGGCCCCTATTATATGGTGCAGTTATGTCTTTTTTTAATTATGAAAGTGAAAGTCGCTCAGTTGTGTCCGACTCTCTGCAACCCCATGTAGTGTATAGTCCTTGGAATTCTCTAGGCCAGAATACTGGAATGGGAAGCCTTTCCCTTTTCCATGGGATTTTTCCCAACCCCGGGATCAAACCCAGATCTCCTGCATTGCAGGTGGATTCTTTATTGGCTGAGCCACAAGGGAAGCCCAAGAATACTGGAGTGGGTAGCCTATCCCTTCTCCAGGGGATCTTCCTGACCCAGGAATCATACCAGGGTCTCCTGCATTGCAGGTGGATTCTTTACCAACTGAGCTATCAGGGAAGCCTTTAATTATGACATTAAGTGAAATCCTATTCCCAGATGTCATCTCAAAGGAAAGAGCTAAGCAATGAAGAGATTTTAACAGATTGTCTGATTTCACGCACATTTTTCCTCCTTTATCAGGATTTAAATCCACCAAGTTCCGACTGGGAAGTAAGGATCCCTGAATTCTTTCTGTATGACTCTTCTGCCCCTGTCTGTTTGTGGGTTTCTGTCTATCAGCTTGGGTTGAGTGGAAACTGTGAAGAGAATGATAAAGGAAGTATAAAGGGAGACCTATAGTTCCATGGAGTTTTTTTTTCTAGTTGTAAAAATCTAGTTTAACTTTAGGAGTTGATTAATATAGTGAAAGAAGGAAGTTGAAACAAGTATTTTTTGAGATTCCTTTTTAGCCCTGTGTGCTCAGTCACTCAGTAGTGTCTGACTCTTTGTGACCAACCCCATGAACTGTATCCCTCTAGGCTCCTCTCTCTGTGGAATTTTCCAGGCAAGAATATTGGAGTGGGTTACCATTGCCTACTCCAGGGGATCTTCCTGACCCAGGGATCAAACCTGGGACTTTAGTCCTGGGATTACCTTTTTTGTGATACAATACTATATTATGCTATTATAGCTCAGGTTCAGTTCAGTTCAGTCGCTCAGTCATGTCCTACTCTTTGTGACCCCATGAATCGCAATACGCCAGGCCTCCCTGTCCATCACCATCTCCCGGAGTTCACTCAAACTCATGTCCATCGAGTCGGTGATGCCATCCAGCCATCTCACCCTCTGTCGTCCCCTTTTCCTCCTGCCCCCAATCCCTAAGCATCAGAATCTTTTCCAATGAGTCAAGTCTTCGCGTGAGGTGGCAAAGTACTGGAGTTTCAGCTTTAGCATCATTCCTTCCAAAGAACACCCAGGGCTGATCTCCTTTAGAATGGACTGGTTGGATCTCCTTGCAGTCCAAGGAAGTCTCAAGAGTCTTCTCCAACACCACAGTTCAAAAGCATCAATTCTTCGGCACTCAGCTTTCTTCACAGCTTAGATTACAGAATCTTAAAATTGAGACACTTTCGTAAATCCATATTTATGATTCATTCTCTGGAGAGGTATAATTGGGCTCCAGGCCAGTAAACAAAGAAGGTGAAACAACGGCCTGCCTCATCAGAGGCATGGCATGCCAGAGCCCCGTGGAGCAAGACATTCAGAAAGAGAGCTCTTTTCCATCCTGTCAAGCCTGACGCTGTTAGGACCAGAGAAGCTGAGCCTTCTTTTTCTAGTGTTCTGGTTAAGGATATTACTCCTGTGCTCTGAGTTCTGCTGCAATTGCAGACATGACTTAGAGGAATTTTCACAACATCTGCTTAAAAAAAAAATCTTATAACACAGCTATGTGAAAGCACTGACTTGAAAAGCATAAAAACTATCTTTCAAGAAATTTGTGAGAATAAAATCTTGGTTGGTTGTGACCCTAGGATATTCAGCCAGACAATATTGACCTGAGTGATTCAATCATTAAAATTTTTTTCCTATTTAAAAAAATAGATGTTTAGCACTCTTCTTGTTTTTTATCTTAAAAAGAAGTGTCTGTGTTAGTTCTGCATAACAAAGCTAATGAAACTTGTGATTTTTGTACCATGTAGGGAAATATGTAAAAGCAGAAAGTAAAGATTTTTGCATTTTTTAGAAGGGGTGTTTAAAGGAATTCAAAAAATGATGAGACTGTCATTCAGTATTTGAAGTAAAAAGACAAAATTGATTTTATTGCTTATCATTGTGAAGAAGCTAAGCTGGGAGGAGGCAAAACCTCTGCAAGCAGAGCAACTACTGGTCTTTTTTAGGGTTTCAGGGATGCATGGAGTCCAGGGATGGGCAGATGTCCAGAAGCTTGAGTAGACGGATGTCCTCTGTCAAGGTCTGGATACTTGGGTGTGACTACTATTGTTAGTTGGTCCTCAGAGGTGTATTTATTGGACCCAATGTATTCCTAATTGCCTACTTCAGGAGCAAGGACTATCATTGATTGACTTCCTTCTAAATGCTTTCAATAAGGCAAGTTGTTTATTGATTGAATGAACATGAAACCAGTTCTGGTGGCTTCTTGTTACCATAGCCAACGAACAGTCTTTTCCTGGGAGTGTGGGAACTTTGTGCTTTCTCAGTCTCCACTTTGTTCCTCACTCAGTCAAAGCTGCAGGGTATCATTAAGGATTATCCAGAACTTCACTTTTGTTGTCAATTCTTCCTGAAAGTAGCATATCTGATTTTCAATTTGACTCTGTCAGTATGGGAGGAGGGGTCTTTGAATTATTTATTGAAACATCTGATGGGATGGTGGCTAGGTTGAACCATTTCAGACACTGGATAATAAACATTATATATGAGATAAACAAGACTAATTAGAAGGAACTTCCCTGGTGAATCAGTGGTAAAGAATCCACCTGCCAGTGCAGAGACGCAGGAGATACGGGTTCGGTCCCATATTTCGGAAAGGTCCTGTAAGTTGGAAAGATCCCCTGGAGAAGGAAATGGCAAGCTGCTCCAGTATTCTTGCCTGGAAAACTCCATGGACAGAAGAGCCTGGCGGGTTATAATCCATGGGGTCACAAAAGAGTCAGACTTGACTTAGCAACTACACAACAAGAAGGAACTAGAATGTATTTCACTACCGCAACCTGAGATGTTTCAGACCTGACCAAGAAAACACGTCCCAGTGATTTCCTTGGTCTCCAGACCACCTTTTCTTTTAGCTCAGATACAGATTGTTTGATTTCACCTGTAACATTAATTTGGGTATAGTATGAAGTGTCAGCCATCAATCTGCTTGGCCAAAAGAAAGTCCAACACCGTTCTTTTATCTGTAACAATAGCTGTTACTTTGCTGGACTTGGTTGGAAGCTGTATACTCTGTCTGCTCATCTCTTTGCTCTGAGAATCTTGAGTTAATAATCAGCCTCTGTGAATCATCTGCTTCGGGAAGTGCTCTGGAGAACTTCAGTTGAGGTTCCCTATAGTGTTACTTTCCAGCTCTGTGTAAAGGTCTATTCCATTTTTCCCCCCCGAGAACAGAAGAGTATGTTGCTAGTTCAGGCTCATTCAGAGATTATGTATTATTCATCATCATAGACTCAGCATCCCGTCCCTGCCTGGTACAGTAAATATTTATCAAATGAATATTCAGCTTTATATTATTCTTGGATTATTTTTGGCATTTCAGTTATGTTTCTTCATTTAGAGTCTGATCTCACTGAAAGCAATAACCATGTCTTATTCTTCTCCTGCTGCTCCAGAAAGCTCATCACAGTGTTTTCTGTGTTAGAGATAGATAAATATTTGTTAAATTGGATTCAGGATGTATTGAGTGTACTTTATTTGGGTAATAAGGCAAATACTTGACAAGATTCCTCATCTAAAAGAGAGAATAAATCCGTTGGAGTGGTGAAATATATACATAAAATTATTTGAAGATGATGCTTTTTTAAAAGAAGTATTAAATGTTTAACAAATACAAATAAAATATTCTGTAATTGACTGCTTAAGTGTTATAACTAGGTTTTTTGGAAATAGCTTAACCACTTAAATAGAATGCTAAACTTTATTGCTTTTAATGGATTTTTAAATTTTATTTTACATTGGAGTATAGTTGATTTACAATATTATGTTAGTTTCTGGTGTACAGCAAAGTGATTCAGTTATACATATATCTATTCTTTTTCAGATTCTTTTCTCATATAGGTTATTAGAGTACTGAGTTGAGTTTGCTGTGGTATACAGTAGGTCCTTGTTTGTTATCTTTTTTATATATAGCAGTGTGTATATGTTAATCCCAACCTCCTAATTTATCCCCTCCCCCCTCTTCCCCTTTGGTATGATGTTTGTTTTCTAATTCTGTGAGTCTGTTTCTGTTTTGTAAATAAGTTCATTTGTATCATCTTTTTGATTCCACATATAAGTGATATATTTGTCTTTCTCTGACTTACTTCACTTAGTATGATAATCTCTAGTTGTATCCATGTTGCTGCAAATGGCATTATTTCATTATTTTTATGGCTGAGTAGTATTCCATCGTTTATAGGTACTACATCTTCTTTATCTGTTCATCTGTCAGTGGACATTTAGGTTGCTCTCATGTCTTGGCTATTGTAAATAGTGCTGATGTGAATATTGGGGTGCATGTAATCTGTTCAGTTATGCTTTTCTACAGATACATGTCCAGGAATGGGGTTGCAAGGTCATATAGTAGCTCTATTTTTTTGTTTTTAAGGAGTCTCCATACTGTTCTCCATTGTGGTTATACCAGTTTACATTCCCACCAACAGTGTGGGAGGGTTTCCTTTTCACAGATCCTCTCCAGCATTTATTGTTTCTATATTTGTTGATGATGACCATTCTGACTGGTATAAGGTGAAACCTCATTGTAGTTTTGATTTGCATTTCTCTAATAATTAGCAGTGTTGTGCATCTTTCAGGTGTTTCTTGGTCATCTGTATGTCCTCTTTGGAGAAATGTCTATTTAGATCTTTTGTCCATTTTTTTTTTTTTTTGAGGTGTATAAGCTGTTTGTATATTGTGGAGATTACCCCCTTGTCAGTTGCATCATTTGCAAGTATTTTCTTCCATTCCATGGGTTGTCTTTTCATTTTGTTTATCATTTCCTTTGCTGTGCAAAAACATTTAATTAGGTCCCATTTGTATATTTTTGTTTTTATTTCCATTACTGTAGGAGACAGATACAAAAAATATTGCTGCAATTCATATCAAAGAGTGTTCTGCCTGTGTTTTCCTCTAGGAGATTTATATTTGGTCTTATATTTAGGTCTTAAATCCATTTTCAGTTTGTCTTTGTGTATGGTGCTGCAGACTGTTCATTCTTTTACATGTAGCTGTCCACTTTTCACAGCACCACTTTATTGGAAAGACTGTCTTGTTTCCATTGTATATTCTTGCCTTCTGTGCTGTAGATTAAGTGAGCATGGGTACATAGGTTTGTTTCTGGGCTCTCTGTCCTGTTTCATTGATCTATATGTCTGTTTTTGTGCCAGTGCCATAATGTTTTGATTACTGTGTCTTTGTCGTATAGTTTGGACTCGGGGAGTCTGACAGTCCAAAATCCCCATACTCTTAGATCACCACCATAAATATTTTGGTGTGCTATTTTAAAAAATTATTTCCCAGACTTGAGTAATGTATTAGAAAGGCATTCAGTAAATATTAATAGTTTTAAGTGATTGAATATTCTTTTTTCCACTGAAATGTTTCTGTGGGCAACAAAGTCTTCCTATTTGAAAAGGGAAGGTATAGAAGCAGAGCCATCTTCAGGCTACAGGCAGAGGGTGAGGAAGGAACACTTGAGGTGTTCAGGACTTAATCTCTGCTGATTGCATATTTTCCTAATATTCTATGGATATTAGCACTTTTAAAATAATTTTATTTAGCATGTAGTTCAGTTCAGTTTAGTCGCTGAGTTGTGTCTGAGTCTGCGACCCCATGGACTGCAGCATGCCAGGCTTCCTTCTCCCTCACCATCTCCCGGAGTTTGCTGAAGTTCATGTCCATTGAGTCGATGATGCCATCCAACCATCTCATCCTCTGCCGTCCCCTTCTCTTCCTGCCTTCAATTATTCCTGACATCAGCATCTTTTCCAATGAGTCAGCTTTTTGCATCAGGTGGCCAAAGTATTAGAGCTTCAGTGTCAGTCCTTCCAATGAATATTCTAGGTTGATTTCCTTTAGGATGGACTGGTTGGATCTCCTTGCTGTCCAAGGGACTCTCAAAGAATCTTCTCTAGCACCACAGTTCAAAAGTATCAATTCTTCAGCATTTAGACTTCTTTATGGTCCAACTGTTACATCCATACCTGACTACTAGAAAAAACAGAGCTTTGACTATACAGACCTTTGTTGGCAAAGTGATGTCTCTGCTTTTTAATATACTGTCTAGGTTTGTTATTGCTTTTCTCCCAAGGAGGAAGCGTCTTAATTTTGTGGCTGTAGTCACCATCTACAGTGATTTTGGAGGCCAGGAAAATAAATTCTGTCAGTTTCCATTGTTTACTCATCTATTTGCCATGAAGTGATGGAACTGGATGCCATGATCTTAGATTTTTGAATGTTGAGTTTTAAGCCAACTTTGTCACTCACCTCTCTTACCCTCATCAAGAGGCTCTTTAGTGTCTCTCTGCTTTCTCCCATTACAATGGTGCTATTGTCTGCATATCTGAGGCTGTTGATGTTTTTCCCGGCAATCTTGATTCCGGCTTGCAACTCATCCAGCCCGGCATTTCACATGATGTACTCTGCATAGAAGTTAAATAAGCAGAGTGACAATATACAGCCTTGACGTACTCTTTTCCCAATTTGGAACCCATCCATTGTTCCATGTCGGGTTCTGACTGTTGCTTCTTGACCTGCATACAGGTTTCTCAGGAGGAAGCATGTAGTAGGCAGTCAATAACTGTTAATTTCCTCTAGCAGTTTGTATGTTTTATTTCTATCTTTTATTATTATTATTATTAAACTAAGAAACATCTTATTTAGTTCGAATTTCTGCTGGATTTTCAGGTTATCATTTCATAATATTAAGTGACCTTGGCTATCACTGGTCTTTGCATGATTGGAACAGAATAACATGGTCACATGACCAGTGGCAAGACTCACTGGGCTAGGGTTAATGTGCTGTGTGCTGTGTTTAGTCACTCAGTCATGTCCGACTCTTTGCAACCCCATGGATCCCATGTAGCCCACCCAGCTCCTCTGTTCATGGGGATTCTCCAGACAAGAATACTGGAGTGGGTTGCCATGGATCGAGCCCAGGTCTCTGCATTGCAGGCGAATTCTTTACCATCTGAGCCACCAGGGAAGCCTGATGCTTCAGCAAAAATTACTGTATTTTAAAAAAAAAGTTCAACTGTGTATTAATTATTGAATAGATAAACAACAATGACATGCACATGATATAAAAAATAATAATACAGTGACCAGCAGGACACTTACTAGTCAGCTTAAGAATTAGGAACTACCAGTAACCTAGTACCTACACCTTTTAAAGCTACCTCTGTGTTCCTTCCTCCTCTTCAAAGCAAACTCTTCATTCAGAATTGCATAGCTAATGAGTGTTTGCTCTTCCCTATGATTTAATGCATTTATTTGAAAACCTAAAAATACATGTTTTTAGTTTTACATGGTTTTGAAACTTGTAAAAAATAGAATCATAGTGAATTTGTGCTAAATGATTTTCTTCTTTTGCTCAGCATTGTATTTGAGATTCATTCATATGTGTACCTATTATTCACTTATTTTAGTTGGATCAAACCCGTGCCTCTTGCATTAGCAAGCAGATTCTTTACCACTGAGCCACCTGGGAAGCCTTAGATTGTAATTTTTTGCTATTAAAAATCAAGGCTGTGAATATTGTTAACTTGTCTCCTGAACACATTCTAAGGGTTTCTTTTGGATAGAAGAAAGGTCCTTCCATTCTAAGAAGATCTTAACCATTTTTGTGCTATGGACTTCTTGAGAAGTTTGGTGACAATTATGCCCTCCTTCTTAAAATAAGTTTCCTTCATTTCCTGCCTTCCCTCACCTCCCATCTCACAAAAATAATTTAGGCCAAAGAAAAGATGCTTTTATCTGTATATCAGGAGTAGATTGAATTCCTGTTGACTAATAATCCTAAATTAATCTTAGCAGACATTAAAATATTATATTTTAATGAGTAGCATTTCCAGTCTGGAACTGGATTAAGGAAGCACACTTTTATAGGGAAAATGAATTCTGCCTTTGTAAGTTAAGGCTTAGGAAGAAATATACTAATTTGCTGTTCCTTGTGTTTATTTATATAATATTTCTAAGCATTCCTCTCCCAAAGAAATCATCTTTCTTCACATTTTACACAAGGCTGTTACTGGCAATGGGGCATTGAGGGGATGCTCATGGATGAGAATGTTGATTCTAGCTCAGAAAAGAAACTGGCCAAGGAAATCAATTGTCCAAAGCAAATATATAGTCTTGTGCTTTAGATATTTATTTAGATTCCAAATAATACACCTAGAACATGCATAACTAGCTGGAGCTACAGATTTGCCTTTTCAGGAGGTATATTTACCCAAAGAAGTTATGCACATTTCATAAAAACAAACAGACCATGTAAAAATACAGTCAACGCTTGGTTAGGTTTTTGATGTGTTTTCCCAGTAAAAAAGCATACATTCCTTATCATTTAGTTTGAAAATAAAACATGTTGCATTAAGAAGTATCTGATGCTTACCGTGATTTTAACGATTCATTTATACACATTTCTTCTAAGAAACACTGATATCCTTTGTTAACTTGCCAAAAACAATAAATTTAAACCTGCTTGAACTTTAAGTCATCACAATACCTTTTAAAAGAAACTTTATGGAGCACTGTTACCATTATTTAATAATAGTTCCTTTAGGTATTCAATTATGTGGTATTGATTTTTATTTACCTTAATTATTAATTATTTATTTGCTTTAGAAGGAAATTTGTCTCCAGCTTCAGCAGAGCATTAATAAAATTAGGCATGGTAGAGAGTACGTTCTCAGAGAAAGTAACTTAATGTGAAACAATACTTTTTTTCTTTTTTAAACAGAGACTTCAGCTTCATTTGTAATAACTTTTAGTTAAAATACAGAAATTTTAAAATTTCATTCCTTCTCTCCATTGCCATCTCCGTTACTGTGCTCTATTTTTCCCATGGTATCTATCATCTTTTAATATACTATGTTATTTATTTGTATTTTAAATTTTTTTATTTGTTTCTTCCCACTGCAATGTTAGCTGTGAAAGGGCAAGAATATTTGTTTATTTGTATGTAGTACCTGACCCATAGTAGATGCTCAGTAAATATTTGTTAACGAACAAACCAATAAATAAATATCAAAAAACTTATGCATTGAAAAAAAAAGAAATTGCATGGGAAAAGAACTTAAATTATGAGACTAAGAATGTGGGAGAGGCGGAGGAAGAAATGCTAAGGTAAGGAGAGTGATCAGTATGTGGTTTATGACCACAGATTTCTTACCTTTGTACTTTAGAACTAAAACAGACCATGGAGACATCAATTCACTCATTTTAAAGGAGTCCAAACTAAGGCTTAGAAAGGTGAGAAGTCGTGCTTCTATGCCAAATTACCTTTTAAATAAAGGTGGTAAATTCTGAGACAGTGTAACAATTCACGATCAATGATGATGGCATTAATATTTATTGAGTGCTCATTATGTACCAAACATTTGCTTAACCCTTTACATCTCACTTAATTTCTGCAACTAGCCTGTGAGTCTCGTTTTAGAGAGAGGAAACTAATACTTAGAGGCTTTTTCACTTGTTGATAGCAACACAGTTACTCAGTGGTAGAGCTTCTTCAACACCAGCCATTGGTTTCAGGCTTATCATGTACAAGCAAACGCTTAGAGATCAAATAGAAAGAAGATGTGGTTTTCCCCTTCTGGGGAGTTACATATTAGACCCCTGGAATGTAACAGCAAGGGGTACGTATTAGATCAGTAGCTTTCAAATGTTTTTGACCTCAGTAAGAAATATGTTTGTATTTCAATAAATGCACACATATTTATCCTGGAGGAGGGTATGGCAACCCACTCCAGTATTCTTGCCTGGAGAATCCCGTGGGCAGAGGAGCCTGAAGGGCTATGGTCCATGGTGTCGCAGTGAGTTGGACATGACTGAAGCGACTGAGCATGCACACACACATATTTATATGTTTTTTAAACATATAATTTCATAACTGAAATTAAAGTTTTATGAAATATCCTTACTGTGTGCTGTACATGCTAGTACTTTTTTTTTACATGCTGATACTTTCTATTCTATTTCATTATATTCATTTTATTCTATTTACTGTCTTAAGACCAGTTACATTAAATTTGCTTCATAGCCCATGCATGCATTACCTATTGAAACAGGATATTTTATGTATATTAACAAAAGATATTTTATGTGTTAAGGGGGATAAAGTGCTCAATACTGATTGTCCTCCAGAGCTCATGTAGCTGTTTCTTCTGTTATTTATCTCTGTATTGTACTTGCATTGCTAATTTTGCTCTATCAATTTAAAAAAGTATTTATGGACCCGCACTTATGGTAGTGAGGAATTAGCTCTCTAACTCCATGCTTTATTTCCCCAACTTTCAACCTCCTAATGCAGTAATGCCCAATTTTTATTTTTATATAATAAATGCTATTTATATTCTATGGCTGTAAATATCATTGATCACAAAGCCACATTGTGTATTACAATAAATTTCCTTTCTTTTTATCTCTCTTTAATTTTTTCTGGAGATAATTGCCCTGTTTTTTCACTTTCATAGCTTTCTGTGTGCGTGTTTGCTCGGTTGCTTCAGTCATGTACAACTGTGCAACCCTGTGGACCACAGCCCACCAGGCTCCTCTGTCCAAGGGATTCTCCAGGCAAGAATACTAGAGTAGGTTGCCATGCCCTCCTCAGCTTTCTGTATACCTACCTTTAATTTTTTCCCAAATGTTCCACCTATAATTAGTCCCTTCCCCAAAACTCTGTTATATCAGATAATTTACCAGCTTGCCTTTTTCCTGGAGACTTCACTTCCAGAGGCCTCCAAACCTTAAGCTCTGTCTGGACTCTGTTCCCAGCCTACTGTGTCTGTCTCTCTCTGGAGCTTTCCCTCACTCTCTCTTAGGTTGGCACTGCTATTATTTGGCTCTCAGGTTTTTCTCTCTATTAAAAAATATATATATTTACTTATTTGGCTGCTCCAGGTCTTATTCGCAGCATACAGGATCTTTAGTGTGGCATGTGACATCTGGTTCCCTGACGAGGTACCAAGCCCAGGCCCCCTGCCCTGAGAGCATGGAGTCTCAGCCACTGGACCTCCAGGGAAGCCCCTCGGGTCTTTCTCTTTCTTGGTTCTCTCCCTCATTTTGCATCAACACATTTTCAAGAAAGTTCCAAAGAGAACAGGGGAGAATTTTCCTGAGTGCCAGCATGTCTTACGATACCTCTAGTTTACCCTCAACCCTTGGTCGATAAATTGGGTTCAGGTTTACAGTCAGAAATATTCTCTCAGGATTTTGAAGGTATCACTAGCTTTTTTCCTACTGCAGTTGTTGAAAAGTCAGATTCTTGTTTCTTCATATATGACCTGCTGCTGCTGCTGCTGCTAAGTCACTTCAGTCGTGTCTGACTCTGTGCGACCCCATAGACGGCAGCCCACTAGGCTCCGCCGTCACTGGGATTCTCCAGGAAGAACACTGGAGTGGGTTGCCATTCCCTTCTCCAGTGCATGAAAGTGAAAAGTGAAAGTGAAGTCGCTCAGTTGTGTCCAACTCTTCACGACCCCATGGACTGTAGCCCACCAGGCTCCTCCGTCCATGGGATTTTCCAGGCAAGAGTACTGGAGTGGGTTGCCATTGCCTTCTCCGTCATATATGACCTGCTGCTGCTAAGCTGCTAAGTCACCTCAGTCGTGTCCGACTCTGTACGACCCCATAGACGGCAGCCCACCAGGCTCCCCTATCCCTGGGATTCTCTAGGCAAGAACACTGGAGTGGGTTGCCATTTCCTTCTCCAATGCATGAAAGTGAAAAGTGAAAGTGAAGTTGCTCAGTCGTGTCCAACTCTTCACGACCCCAAGGACTGCAGCCTACCAGGCTCCTGCATCCATGGGATTTTCCAGGCAAGAGTACTAGAATGGGTTGCCATTGCCTTCTCCGTCATCTGTGACCTCGTTTCTTTTAAATCATAGCGAACAGTTGTTATGTTCTTTCTGTGTGTCCAGCACTGTTCTAAGTGCTCTGCCTTATTTAATGCTCATGTTATCATCTCTGTGAGAGAGGGATTGTTTTCTGTATTTTACAGAAAGGCAACTGAGGCATGGAGAGGCTAAGTAGCTTGGCGGCGGGAGAGGGTGGTTGACTGGGCACTTTACTATTGGAGGATTGGGGCATGGGTGATTGGCCATTTCAGGGCAGCCCTCCAATTCTGAACATCTAACCTCCTCTCTGGGGAGTTAGACTTCTGCCTGTCCCTTGGAACAAAATGAAGGTCTGAAGGAATCCCACTGTTAACTGTGCATGCATGCTAAGTTGCTTCAGTCATGTCCGACTCTTTCCAACCCTATGGACTATAGCCCGCCAGGCCCCTCTGTCCATGCGATTCTCCAGGCAAGAATACCGGAGTGGGTTGCCATTCCCTCCTCCAGGAGATCTTCCTGACCCAGGGATCAAACCCACTTTCTTAAGTCCCCTGCATTGGCAGGCAGGTTCTTTACCACTAGTGCCACCTGGGAAGCCCTTCGGTTGTATGACCTAAGTATTAATTTAGCCATTCTTGAGGCATTAAACATTTTAGGTTATTTCCAATTTTTGACCTTTACAGCAGTGATGCAGTGAGTTGAAACGATAGTGGTTTGGCAAAATGTACAGTACTGCTAAAGTTAAGGCTCATGGTAGTTTGCGGGAGGCTAGAGAAAATGAGAAGATACATGTGACAAGTTGAAGAAAAGCTCAAATTTATTCATTTGTTTTTTTGGCTGTTCTGGGTCTCCTTGTGCATGGGGTTTTCTCTAGTTGCAGTGCACGGGCTTCTCATATTAGTGGCTTTTCTTGTTGCAGAGCACAGGCTCTAGGTGTGTGGGCTTCAGTAGTCGCAGCTGCTGGGCTCACTATTTGTGGCTCCTGGGCTCTAGAACAGGCTCAATAGTTGTGGTGCCTAGGCTTATTTGCCCTGCAGCATGTGGGATCTTCCTGGACCAGGGATTGAACTCATGTCTCTTGCATTGGTAGGCAGATTCTTTACCACTGAACCACCAGGGAAGCCCGAAAAACTTCACTGATTGCAGAGACATATAGTATTTTTTCCTGGTGAAAAGAAAACCTTGTCAATTAACTCTCTCTCCTAGACACATATTGTTTCTTTCAGAGAGCCGTGACCTAGGCTAATGGCCGTATTTACTGGCCTGGGACTGTCCAGGCGACAGGAATAATCTTTGATGTTCTTTTTTAGGTGTTTACCTTGCTGTGGATCGCTGACTGGATGGTGCATCATTTCTGGAGGAAAGGAAAGGACCCGGATAGCTTCTCCATCCCCTATCTGACGGCGCTGGGTGATCTGCTTGGGACAGCCTTGTTGGCCTTAAGTTTTCATTTTCTCTGGCTTATTGGAGATCGAGATGGAGATGTTGGAGACTAATAAATCCTACAAGCTACTCTCAAGTAACCAAGAAGGAAAATACAAAATAACCACTTATGACTCTTTTTCACAATTTTTAATTCGGTAGTTTGACTTCTGCCAGGGTAATCTTCAGTTGGCCCTGATTCCATTAAATGGCCTTAACACTTTTTTTTTTTTAAGGAATTTGTGTTGAAATGAGAATGAACAGTATTTGTGCTGCTTTTCATAGAATAAATGATAATTTGACATAGACATAGACACAAGCTCAAGCTCTGAAATTGATTAACTAGAAAGGAATATAAGATGTTTACAATGAATAATTTTAGAACCACAGACATAGCAAAAATGTACTGTCTTACTGTTTAACTTATAATGCCAAGAGTTCTGGTTTCATCTTTCTTGTCTCACAGATGTGTTTGTTCTGCAAAGCAGACTTTAAAATGAAAGGGGCCCAAGCAAGCTTGTTTTAATTATGCCCACCTCTCTGCCAGCTGAGGATCCATTTACCAATTTGTTTGCTCCTAACCTGACCTCAATATGTTCTACTGAGTATGAGATAAACTCACTTTTATCTGCTTGTATGAATTTCTCTGTGCCAATGCTAATTTTATTTCAACCCTGCAAGTATTCTGCAGGCTACCCTTTAAACACAGAACTGCCTTTAGTGAAAGCAATGGGTCATTTTTGATGATTGATTTATTGAAAGAAGGTTGATCTTTTTCAGAAGACTTACTAGTCCAAAATGAGATGACCTGCGCTGCATTTGTAGATCAAGAGGGTGTGAGAAAGTGTGTGTGTGTGTGTGCACTGTGTGAAAGAGAGAGACAGAAACTGTTGATGGAGTGCTGAATCTTGGCTTGTTGATAGAAAAGATCATAGTGGGATATTAGCATTCTGTAGTTATTCTTTTAGCACATTTTATTGACAAGCTTTTGTCATGTGGTGTAAAAATTTTCCTCTTGCCCAGAATATAGTATTTGTTAGCTACATTATAATAAATACTTCCTTCATAATTTTTTTAAAAAGGTACCATTTAATATAATCAAGATATCATCAGATTTAGAATGAGCAAACGGTTCATTTGTTCTTCTTAAGAGGTCTGTTGAAACTTGCAGGCTTACCATTTTAAGGGAGGAGTTGGTGGGTTGCTTCAGTGCTGCTCCTGCCTGTGCACATCGTCTCTGCACAGGCTCACGTCTGCATGGAACACTATCAGGTACACTGCTGTGTTTCTCAAATATTTTTCTAAAACTCTGATCTGTATTCCAAACACTTGACCAACATCTTAGTTATTCAATAGGTAAGCATTTTTTATATTACATACATTTTGAAAAATACAGTGGAATCTCTCAAGATTGTCAGATATTTAATAATCTAACTGATAGAGGGAAGAAGAAATGCACACTGACTTTGATCATCATGGTTTAAATTGTGAGTTAGTGTTAACATTATATAAACAGTAGGTTGTTTGTATATATATTGAGGGAAGTGTTCCTATTAAGCTCTTTAAAATAAAGGGACTGTGGTTTAGAGCTATATATTTTGCTTATTTTAAAACATTAATTATTCCATTCTTCTGCCTTATAATGAAATTGTAAGGCAGAGAACTGAACTAATTATAGGATTTCTCCTTTGGAGAGTTATAATATCATGTAGTGAACATTCTGCAAAATTTTTTATTTAAAAAGTCCGTAAATAATTTCTTTGATTTTGTTGTAAAGCACTTGTAAATTATTTATATTTGGGCTGTATAATTCATAAGCATTTATACTTCCCAACGATTTCTGTTTTCATTTTTTTACCTATAAAATGCACAGCAAATCACATTTTTAAAGTATTTACCAACAACTTTAGTTCATTACATATTCCAAAGCACATTCAAATACATCATGTTATTTAGTTTTCACAACAGTACATGTGAAATAGGTCAGATAGATATTCCTATCTCTATTTTACAGCAGAAGGAAACGAAAATCAGCCAAGTTGCGTTTTTAATGTTGCACAGCTACAAAGGGCCCCAAATTGTGATCTAGTCTAGATCATCAATCTCCTAAGCCAGTTCTTTTTCTGTGACCCTCCAAATGTACCAAGTGTATACAACTTGTCAACTATGAGGAAATCAACCACAGAAACAAGATCTTCTAAAGTAGAATAGAGTATTGCTACGTCTTTCCAACTTCAGACAGGGAAATCTTCATTTAATGTGTCTTACTGGTAAATATAGCTAACTCTAAAATTATTCATGTTCCTAAGACCAAGGAAATCAAAGATAAATGAAAACTTTAGAAGAAAGAACAATGCCTTATTTCATAGAATATTTAATTGCCTTCACAAATCTAGCCGATTTTCCATAGATGCTAATAAATAACTAGAATGACTGATTTGAGTTCTGTCCTCTTTCTTTTTTGCTACCCAATCTTTGTTACAGCAACAAAATGTCTAAAAGACATGTAACGGGGAAAAAAATAAAGACTTGGAAAAATCAGTCACCAATTAGCTGAATTAATTTATAAAACAGATTTAAATTCTTTAAAAATTTTTTTTACTGTTTTTTGAAAGCCTTTACATAAGTATAGAATGAATAAGATAACTTTGCCTGCCCACAAAATGCATTTATTATCAGTTGTATGTAAAGCAAATCAACAAAGTTTATTTTTACACCACGTAAGTTTGCTTTCTGAACTTCCTCCCCTCACTAATTTATCAGGCACTTTATTTAAACATGGATAATCTTTTCAAAGACTTTATTTTTGCCCACCAATTGCTTTTTATTCTTTAAGAAATAAAGTTTCTTACAACCTAATAAAATAGAAACTGTTAGTAATGTATCTTCTGGGAGACACTGAAAATTCTATGGCATAGACTATCAATGATGTAGCCAAATGAAGTACGTTTTTAGGGGTCTTTCAGTAATTGGGTTTCCTTGCCTTTTAATACAGCTCTTGTATAGCATACCCATTTATAATGGGCATCTGCCATCTTTGAATTGTTGTAAACTCAAATAATAAAATTTAAGATATTTACCCAGCCTTGTTGTACTTACTTCTTGATAAACTAGATGAACATTAAGCCTTGTGGAACTCACCCAGAAGAGAATGTATATATGTTGTTTATGAGCATAATAAATTGGGCTCTGACCATACGTAGACCTCCACTTTACTGCTTTACCACTTTTTCACTCTTAAGTACTGTTTTCACTATTCAGTTTACATTTCTTGGCCCATCAATTTGTATATCCTCAACTATCTCCTTCATTCCTGTTGGACAGCTCTGGTTAAATACAGCTCTCTGCCGATGCTTTGCCTACACTTGAACAGCTGAGCATGGTCATGAAGAACACACGACAAATCTGTAAATTCATAACCTCGGACATCAAGCTAACCCTCAGCGGTCCAGCAGCCTCCTCTATTTCTCTAACCACTTCACTCTTTGAGAGATCAGGCTTTTGTCCCTACCACTCTACTGAAAGTATACCTGTTGAGGTCACCAATGATCTCCATGTTGCAAATTTAGTGCTTAGTTCTCAGTAAGAATCCTCATCTTGTTGTTCAGTCGTTAAGTCGTGTCTGACTCTTTGTGACCCTGTGGACTGACCCTATCATCAGGCTCCCCTGTCCTTCACTATCTCCCAGAGCTTGCTGAAACTCAACGTCCATTGAGTTGGTAATGCTATCTAACCATCTCATCCTCTGCCACCCCCTTCTCCTGTTGCCTTCGATCTTTCCCAGCATCAAGGTCTTTTCCAATGAGTTGGTTCTTCATATCAGGTGGCCAAATTATCGGAGCTTCAGCTTCACCATCAGTCCTTCCAGGGAATATTCAGAGTTGATTTCCTTATCCTCATCTTAGTTTCTAAAGGTATTTGACAGAGTCTCCTCCTTCCTTGAAATACTTTCTTCACTTACTAAAAAAAAAAAATCTGCTTTTGCTTTCCTTTCTGCATTGCTGGAAGCCTCGTCTTCATCTTGCTGGTAGTTCCTCCACCTCTTAACCTCTAAGCGTTGGAATGCCCTGCAACTCAGTTTTTATTACCATTTCTCTATTTTTTATCCCTAGGTGACCTCATCTGATTGTTTCAAATGACATCTGTACCTCTTATTCCTAAAGAAATTTTAAAAATGCCTACAGACAAATGAAAATTAAAACATCACAATCCAAAACCTATTGGATGTAGCAAAAGCAGCTCTAAGAGGAAAGTTTATAGCAATACAGTCTTACCTCAGGATACAAGAAAAATCTCAGGTAAACCACCTCACCAAACACAAAGCAAAGTAAAGAAAGAAGAACAAACAAAATCGAAAGTTCGTAGAAAGAAGGAAATCATAAAGATCAGAGCAGAATAAATAGAGATGAAGAAAATAATGAAAATGATCAATGAAACTAAAAGCTGGTTCAAACAAGATTGATAAACCCTTAGGCAGAGACTCGTCAAGAAAAAAAAGGAAAGGACTCAATAAAAATGAATAAGGAGAAGTTACCATGGATACCACAGAAATACAAAGGATCCTGAGAGACTATTACAAGCAACTATATGCCAATAAAATGGACAACCTAGAAGAAATAGACAAATACTTACTTAGAAAGATACAATTGCTCAAGACTGAACCAGGAAGAAATAGAAAATATGAACAGATCAATCAGAAGAACTGAAATTGAAAACTACCAACAAACAAAAGTCTAGGACTTGACGGCTTCTCTAAAACATTTAGAGAAAAGTTAACACCTGTCCTTCTGAAACTTCTGAAATACCTATCGTCTCCAAAAAATTGCAGAGGAAGGAACACTCCCAAACTCAATGAATGAGGCCACCATCACCCTGATAACAAAATCAGACAAAGATACCACCAAAAAAAAAAAATAGGCCAGTATCACTGATGAACATAGACGCAAAAAATCTTCAATGAAATAGAGCAGACTGAATCTAACAATACATTAAAAGGATCACACACAATGAGCAAGAGGGATTCATCCCAGGGATGAAAGGATGCTTCAATACCTGCAAATCAATGTGATATGCCACATTAACAAACTGAAGAATAGAAATCATCATCATCTCAATAGATGGAGGAAAAGCTTTTGACAAAATTCAACACCCATTTATGATAAAGACTTGCCAGAAGGTGGGCATAGAAGAAACATCATATTATTTCATCTTGGTCTTAGCAAAGAAGCATTTTGCTGTGATGGAATAAACACATTGATTTTGTGTGTCATAAGAGATGTTAGAATGTCTTCCTAGTCCCAAAGCTACATCATGTTTCCTAAGAGTACTATAGCACAAACATCTTCAAATCATGGGGCTGTCTTTTGAGTAGTAGTTCTTCATATATAAATTTTCTATGAGATATGAGCTTAGCAAATATTGGAGAAATTGCCTATTTTATTTTTTAATCTAAATTTTAAACTTTTATTGAGATATATTTAACATGACATTCTATTAGTTTCTGGTTGTTATACAGCACAATAATTCCATATATGTATATATTACAAAAATGATCACCCCAATAAGTCTAGTTACTATCTGTACCCACATTTAATTACAATTTTTTTCTCCTGATGACTAGAACTTTTAAGGCTCATCTTGTTCATTTCCTGCCCAGTCTTAGAATTAGCAATTTCTCCAAGGAGCCCTCATTCCTTTTATTGGAAAATAGTATTAGAAACCACTCTCTGGGCACTAGATGTATTCATTGCTACTGGGTACTCGGAAGTGGTTGCTTCCAGGCCCTCTCAGCTAAGAGAGCAAGGAAACGTGTGCATGCTAACCTATGCATCTACATATACATGTAAATATTTCTATATGTAGCCATCTATATATTAAACATGAGCTCATACTGATGTCTCCAACTCTGTTATTGCAAGGATTATTCTAGCCTCTTCCTCTTGCTTATCCATAAATTCCAACAATGAGAAGCCTGGCTCACCATCTGCTATGTATTAATTGTTCAGTTCCAATACACATGTGTTGGGGTATCAGAATTGTTAACACATGCCAGTGTTCTTGCCTGGAGAATCCCCATGGACAGAGGAGCCTGGAGGGCTGCAGTCCCTGGGGTTGCAAAGAGTCAGACTCGACTGAGTGACTAAGCACAGCAGCACAGGGAAGAAGACCTAATTGAGTCATCTTGGATCTGGCGTCCAGTCAGCCGAGGCCAATAAAGTCAGGGGTCCCAGGTAATTGGTTGCCTGTATAAGCCCTCTTAAGGACAGAGGAGAGGACTGGCATCTCTAGGGTATACACAAGCCAATCTTCACATCCCAGGTAAGGTGACCTGAAAAATTATTTTATCAACTGCTAAGAATAGATCAGGAAACAACCTTTTCCTTATACTGTGTGTTACTATAACTTGGTACTTTAGGAAGTAAAAGTTGCAAGGTAAAGTTATATAACATAGAGATCTAAGAGCCTAAAAATAGCCTGCTACACACAGAATATGCATAGAAAACACTTGGACTTTTTTTTAAATGGTAAATCTCCAGGTGTCCCTAGGAAGTAGGATATTCTTAGATTGAATACAGCAAATTTCTTTTCCCCTCATATCAAAAGAAGTTTCTATCAGGTAAAACCACAGAGAATAGAAACAGCTGCAGGAACGAGAAGTAAAAGGATTCAGTCTAAATCTTGGTCAAGTTAACCTGTATTCTGTGAGAAACTCTGGGCCCAGGGCTGTGCTGATATTAAAATAGCATTTGAGTTCAGTCTACTTCGTGGTGGGCTTCCCAGGTGGTGCTATTGGTAAAGAACCTGTCTGCCAATGCAAGAGACTTAAGAGAGACAGCTTCCATCCCTGGGTCGGGAAGATCCCCTGGAGGAGGAAATGGCAACTCCAGTATACTTGCCCTGGACAGAGGAGCCTGGCAGGCTACAGTCCACGGGGTCACAAATAGTCGGACACAACTGGAGCGACTTTGCATGTAGGCACTATTTTGTGGTGATCGTAAAACTAAAGGCTTGAAAGGTGATTTCCGGAAATGTTTTGCTTTTTGTTATTCTGTTTTCCCGCAAAGGCAGTAATCAGGTAGCTTTGAGATGTAGATTTCCTCTGTCTTGCCTTTCTCCTCCTCTTGGTGAATCAACAGTTGATTGTTCTATCAGTGCTGGGGTGTTAGTGTCATACACAGTGTGAATGTGTGCACTGATGTGAGTGTGTGTGTGTGTATTGTTTGTAACTGTCAAATCTGGACTTGATGCTATGATTTGCACATGATGGTATACATCATATATGATGATATACATCATATAAGGCACCAAGAAAGTAGCTTAAACTGCTTAAAGTGAAAGTTAGTGGCTCAGTTGTGTCCAACTCTTTGCGACCCCATGGACTGTAGCCCATCAGGCTTCTATGTCCATGGAATTCTCCAGGCAAGAATACTGGAGTGTGTTGCCATGCCTCCTCCAGGGAATCTTCCCAACCCAGGGATCCAACTTGAGTCTCCTGCATTGCGGAAGATTCTTTACAATCTGAGCCACCAGGGAGGCCCTAGTATTACCTAGTTAAATCATTCCTCTCAAAAGTTCATCATTTGAACAGGGGATTTTGTTGCTGTAGCAGATGAATAGATAATACATGATATATACATTCATTGGAAAGTGCGTGTTTTTTAAAAATTATTACTTGTGCTTTGATTTCCTAATGCCTTAATGGTTTCTGCTAATAGCATTTCGGAAATTGAATATAACAAAATGTGAGATGCCTAGCTCATGATAGATGCTAATTGGATTTGGCACAATCTTGTGATTTCGTATAGCTTAATAGTAAAGAGACAGTTTCTACAGGGCTCCAATGCAAGCTGATCTAGACCATGAGTGGAGTTAATGAGTTTTCACTATACACCATATGTGAAGCCACTCCTGCTGTTAGTGCTGAGATTTCCAAGGATGAAACGAGGTACTTGCCATTCTTAGTAAATAATCTCTGAAGGGGTCAAAGATGTATATATAAGAAAATTCACAGCAGTTGTTGATAAGAATAAAAACTGCAAACAAACTAGATGTCCAACAATAGAGGAATGGTTTAAAAATTATGGTACCCAATTTGCAAAATATATGTAAAATATACATCATCATGTATGATCATATTTCCCCCAAACATTTAATGACATGGGGGAAATTTTCACAATATAAGTGAAAACTCAGGATATATGCAGTTTGATCTTATTGTGGATTGTCTTCTACCAACCCTCACCTAGAGATTAAGGAGAAACAAAGAAGCAACTTGGGTTTACCAATTTTCCTGGTAAATTAAGGCAAGGAAACTATAACAGCCCAGGCAGGGAGGAATAAATACTGCCAGGAAGGAAATGAATTCTTACAAAGGTCAGGCCTATGATTTCAGAGCTTGTTTTAGGAAAACAGCATCAGTACTCACATTTATCCATATCTTTAGGGTCTCCATGAGAAGGCAATGGCAACCCACTCCAGTACTCTTGCTTGGAAAATCCCATGGATGGAGGAGCCTGGTAGGCTGCAGTACATGGGGTCGCGAAGAGTCGGACACGATTGAGTGACTTCACTCTCAATTTTCACTTTCATGCCTTGGAGAAGGAAATGGCAACCCACTCCAGTGTTCTTGCCTGGAGAATCCCAGGGACGGCAGAGCCTGGTGGGCTGCCATCTATGGGGTCGCACAGAATCGGACACGACTGAAGTGACTTAGCAGCAGCAGCAGCAGCAGGGTCTCCATATCAACCCTACTGAACTGGAGTACTGGCCACTGAGATCCAGGCTCACTGCTGCCCCTGGTGGAGTCAAAAGAAACTGCAGGGAGTACAGCCACTGGTGGTCTTAGAAGGTGAAACTTGCAAGACAGGAGCAAGTCTTAGTGAGCTTGTTATTTCTACAGGGATGAGTGGCAGGCTTGTGCTCTGAGGGAAAAGGAGCAGGCTGGGGAGGCCACTGGGAGAAGAGAGAAATGGCGAAAATTCGGATGTGAGGTCCGTGTGGCACAGCCCTGTAGGCCTAGCCAGTGTTTCTCACTGCTGCATGAGTCACTTGACTGCCTGAAAAAGCATAGATACCTCTGCTGCTGCTGCTGCTGCTGCTGCTGCTGCTAAGTCGCTTCAGTCGTGTCCGACTCTGTGCAACCCCATAGACGGCAGCCCACCAGGCCCCCCCGTCCCTGGGATTCTCCAGGCAAGAACACTGGAGTGGGTTGCCATTTCCTTCTCCAATGCATGAAAGTGAAAAGGGAAAGTGAAGTCGCTCAGTCATGTCTGACTCTTAGCGACCCCATGGACTGCAGCCTACCAGGCTCCTCCACCCATGGGATTTTCCAGGCAAGAGTATTGGATACCTCTACCCAACTAACTGAGTCAGCTGTGGGGCCTGGGCACCTCACAGCCCTGGTACAGAAGGCAAGAGTGGGCCAGTACCAGTCCAGTAAACCAGTATGCAACTAGTCAACTCCTCCTGTCCCGAATTGAGTATGATTTTACCACAGCCATTGAGTCAGTTATCAAAGGACTTGCTTCCGGGAAAAGGTCATTGGAGAGGCTGGTCTCCTCTCTTACCTTGTGTGAGCCACAATACCTCCCTTGCTGTAGATTGCTGAATATCGGGGGGCATCAAGTGAAGGCCCCAACTTTCACCAGACATGCTCTGGGGACAGAATGAGTAGGGGCCTGCCACAGGACTCACAGTGACTTTGAGCAAGAGGATGGGAGTGGGGGTCAGGAGGTGGGAGAAAGATAAACCCATGTGTGATGTGTACCTAATGCATTTTTATAAAACTGGCAAGAAACACATCAAAATAACACTGGTTATAGTGAGACTGCCGATGCTTTTCTTTTCTCTTTGTGCTTCTCTATATTTCTAAAATTTTCTATAGGGAACATGTATGACTATTACTGTATTTTTAGAAAGTTATATGTCCTACAAAAAAAGCAATCCTGGACTTCCAAAAGTATGTTTTAAATGGGGTTTTCAAGTGAAATTTGTGTTTGGAGTATTCACTTGACTCTAGTGATTATGACAGAGGGGGTCATATGTTTGTAGTGTCCTCCTCATCAGCTTACTGTCATCACTATCAGTTAATACTAAGTTGATTGACATTTTCACAGGATAGTGATTAAAGGACTTCTTGCATTCTTTTAAGGTGAGCAACTGACGCCTTCTGTGTGCAGTTGCCAGGATCATACAGGACAAGAGCTCTTAATTGCATTTCCTAGGCTTCCAAAACCTCTATCAAACATGTATTGGGCAAAATATAACTTGTTCTATCGAGAATTACACACCATGATATCTTCTTAAGCTCTAGTGTGCAATAAAATATATTAACTAAAACTTTAGTTACTCTGTTCCACCCTGCTCTCAATCAGATTATTGGAGTAAGCTGTCCTTTGGAGCCAACCATCTCAACCACATCCATTGAAATGTACCATCAGAAGTAAGATGGTGCCCTCAAGTCTATTAACAGTGTTGTTCAGTTGCTCAGGATTTTGAGCATTACTTAGCTAGCATGTGCTGTTGTTCAGTCCCTCAGATGTGTCCAACTCTTTGCGACCCCATGGACTGCAGCACACCAGGCTTTCCTGTCCTTCACCATCTCCCGGAGTTTGCTCAAACTCTTATCCATTGAGTTGGTGATGGCATCCAATTATCTCATCTTCTGTCATTCCCTTTTCCTCCTGCCTTCTATCTTTCCCAGCATAAGGGATACATGCCCACGAAAGTAAAGGGACATTCTGGGCCCACTTAATTTGGTAAATGGAGCTGATTTGATTAGCTGGAGAAGATCTTGACTCATAAAACTGCTAACTCGAGTTACAAAAGTTCTTCTTCAAGCGGTTCTGAAGGATAGAGTCTAGTCACTTTTCCTTCATCTGTCACCTTTGTGAGCAGGAAACACCAGTAGGGTTGAGTTTGAGTTTTAATTCAAAGATTCTGAAGCATTTCACATAAAAAGATTTCAAGTTTTTGGTCACTTAGTCCAGAAGGTCAAATAAATTCAGGACAAGAAAAATGTGGTTAAGTCCTCAGAGGACTTAATCATGTGTGTGTGTGCTCAATTGTGTCCTACTCTTTGCAACTCCATGGAACCTACCCTGCCAGGCTCCTCTGTCCATGGAATTTTCCAGGCAAGAATACTGGAGTGGGTTGCCATTTCCTACTCCAGGGGATTAACCATCCAGCAGGAATTTAAAACTATTCTGTGTAGGCTCATGGGTATAAATAACATCAAAATTAGACATCATACGTAAGTCACTGAGGCTATTTAACACAGTTATTGACTATACAAAGCTCTGCCCTGTGGATTAGGCAGTCTCACAGTTCATTAGGGAATGTAATTAGCAAGCGTTTATTGGATTTCATTATGGGCTTCAGAGCAGACTGGTATGGGGAACGCCTTGGTAGATATTTTCAGACCAATAACTAAGTGAGCATCACTTCAATGTCTGAAGTGGATAAAGATGTATTTTCAGATATAGATTCGGTGTCCCATGGGGTCGCAAAGAGTAGGACACAACTGAGCAACTATCACCTTCACCAAGCTAAATTCTCATCACACCTTCCTCCCCACCTCTCTCCCATCGTCAATGGCTTCGTCTTCCTCCACCACATTAGACAGACTTTTCTGCCCAACCATCAAAGTCCTTCATGGTGCTCCCTCCCTCATCTCACCTTTTAAAACATTACTTATTTTGGCTATGCTTGGTCTTCATTGCTGCGTGCGGGCTTTCTCTAACTGCCGTGAGTGTGGGCCATGCACACAGTGGCTACTCTTGTTGCGGAGCACCGATGCTGGAGCACACGGGCTCAATGGTTGTGGCACATGGGCTTAGTTGCTCCCAGGCACGTGGGATCCTCCCACACCAGGGACAGAACTCATGTCCCCTGCCTTGGCCGGTGGACGTCCAACCTGGGTGGACAATGTCAACCCTGGTGGACCACCAGGGAAGCCCCCCCCGTTTCCCTTTGACACAAGCTTCCGCTGGCGTCAGGGCTGGCCTCCTCATCCCCCATGAGGGATGACCCTTCGTCACCCATGCTACTTGTCTGTATTTTCTTCCGTGTCTGACTCCTGTCTAGCACTCGACAAGGAATCATTTCTGGAGAAAGAGGGAGCCAGAGGTAGGTAAACCCGTGGCAAAGAGAAGGAGAGGGATGCATATTTGAATTTGTAAGGGGGCAGTCATGGTAAAAGCTTTCATGAAATCTAAGCAGACTGATTCTTTGAGCAAAGGTTTTCAACACTAGCTGACCATTAGGATCACCTGGGAAGCTGTTCTAAAATACGGCCACCTGGTTCCACACTCAGAGATTCTGATTTAATTGCTTGAGGTGGGGCCTGGACTTTCAAAGGTTTTCAGTGTTCCAGATGATTCTAAAGTGCAGCCAGGTTAAGAACTACCCCTACAGAGCAGGGCTCCACAGACTTTAATGTTTTTATCAATCACGGGAGTTGGGGTGGGGGAGCTTTTGTTACAGTGATGATCCTGGTTCAGCGGGCTTCGGGTGAGGCTCGATAGTTTGCGTTAGTGAAAGATTCCCAGGTGTGCTGCTGGTGTGTGTTTGTGGACTGCACTGTGGATAGCAAGCTCAGATGGCAAAGCTGGAATAGGGCACCAACATACACTGTGCATCCAAAAAGAAAGTGAAATAAAGCATGTGTGTGCTACATCGCTTCCATCGTGTCTGTGTGACCCCATGGACTGTAGCCCTCCAGGCTCCTCTGTCCATGGGGATTCTCCAGGCAAAAATACTGGATTGGGTTGCCATGGCCTCCTCCAGGGGATCTTCCCGACCCAGCGATGAACCCCATCTCTTAACTCTCCTGCATTAATACCACCTGGGAAGCCCAAGATAAAGCACACTTGCTGTTATACTGCGTTTCAACCAAATAGGAGGATGATGGTAATGCTAATTTGAAAGCTGGGTAAACATAATTAAAGTTTCCCCCGACCTCACCAGTCTGGGTGCAGGTAAGGTCTCAAGGTTACAATCTGCTTGTGGCACTTACTCAAACGTCTCCTTAGCACTCTGTACATCACAGAACCCCCAGCTCCCTCTCTGTGTCTCACCCAGTGATTTCTAGGTGCTCCTGGGCGGGGAGGGTCTTCTCTCGGTTCATGCCAACAATAATTCTCTCCGGTTCTTCAGCCCAGTATCTCCTAGCTCACGCTAAAAGCTCAAGATACCACCTGGGGAGGGAGTGCCCGCCCTCAGAACCTGGTGTTGCCTGTCAAATCTCCCAGGGGTCCCAAAGCTGCAGAACCGTGGAAGTCCAGAGCAGGGCGCCCTTCCAGGGCCTGCGCTATGCGTGACTCACGCAGCAGCGGCAGTTACGCCTTTACTCCCCAGATGCATTCAGTGAGGGGTCAGCCCTGCTTGCCTCCTGTTGTGTCAGTCAGAGTCTGTTCAGACATGGCGTCGGATGCTAGCTGCACCCCGTCTCCAGGCCCAAGTCTGCGCACTGGCCAAGACACAGACATTATATCTGCCTTGTTCCAAGAGGAAAAATATGAATTGGCCTCAAACCGAAAAATCTGCCACCTGGAACTGAGTTTCTCATCTGTGGGATGGCCAGTACTTGTGAATGCTGTGGGCCAGCAGTACTCCATTTCCCCAGTTTTTTTGAGTGGGGAGTTATCACCCTTTGGAAATTTCTTTCAAGATGCATTTGGAAATTGAAATTGCAATAATATGAAGACAAAATCTTCCTGCCCATGCCCAGCCCTACTGCTCACAGGTAAGCCCCATTGACTATTTCAAAGTCTTTTTTTTTTTTTTTATTTCAAAGTCTTATCATGGCTACCTCCGATGCGAAAATGTATGGTTATACTTCTGCTTCGTGATTTCTTGGTTTTAAGCAATGTCTATGAATTTCCAAGGTGAAAAATGTGAAATTTAATTCACTGGTACCATCTTCTTTTCTGACACCCTCCTCCTGATTTTTGTTGGTTGCATTTTTTAATGACTGGTTCTTACTTAAGTTACTTTTATAATTTTAAGTAACATGCTTAGACTTGTTTCTTGGCTCATACTCTTTAGATATCGTGCTTTTACTTACTATTGTGTAAGATAAAGGAATATACATGCCTACATATTCCTCTACTCCTCTCTTCTTTCCAAGTCCAGTTAGCTGTTTGGTTACTTTGTTTATCTAAATGGAAAACAGTTTTAAAAGTTATGTTAAAATATTGTTTGATAAAGAAGTGGGGTAGGTTGACTGGCCATGCAAGATAGAAAATCTAATTTCATATCAGTGGGGATATTCCAAGAGTCAAAGTCAAATGCATTTCTCTTCCTCTAAACTCCATCAAACTGTTTCAATCCTGCTGTGTATAGTTTGTTTTGCTTTTGGAACAAATACTTTTGTACTGTTTTGTACCCCCTGGTGTTTTAAAATTTGTTCTTGTTGATAAGATAATTTCCCACCCACCCCCAATCACTAATATCTTCCAGCTGTTTGATACATTTTGAAGCCAGGAATATGCACTGGCTTTTTCTAGGCCATGTGTGTAGACCTTATCCTGTGAGTACTTTTTGTTACACTCTTGAGTTTCATTGTTCTTATAGGTCACGTCACTGTCTTTCTTTGATTTATTTTTCCTTTTGCCAAAGTAGAGCTTCAAGTTCCTTTCCCAGAAATCATAGGTGTTTGCATATCTAAAAATAAATTTTTGCTTATCTGAGTTTTTGCATGTCTGAAAATGGGTTTTGGGAAAGCTGAATTTTTGCATATGTGAATATGTATTATACGCCTGTAATAATCTGATTAATGGCTTGGTTAATTTTACAACCAAAATCACTTTCATTCAGAACCACTTTGAAGGTATTTCTCAACTGCCTTCTAGAATTTAGTGTCACTGAAAAGTGGTGGTTAAGAGTACTAAGCCAAACTGCTGGGATGTGTTTAGTTTTTTTGTTTTGTTTGTTTGGCTCTGCCGGGTCTTAGTTGCGGCATGCAGGTTATTCATTGCATTATGTGGCTCTCGCATTGTGGCTCTGGTTATGGTTCGTGGGCTCTAGAGGGTGTGGGCTCAGCAGTTGCAGTGTGCTGGCTTAGTTGGTCCTCGGCAGGTAGGATCTTCCTGGACCAGACACTGAACCTGTGCCCCATGAATTGGCAGGCAGACTCCCAACCACCAGACAAACAGGGAAGTCCCCAAACTGCTGGGTTTTGTTACCAAATTGAGGTTTGTTTGTTGCTCAGTAGCCAATACTAAGAGTCAAGTGTTGAGTAAAAGGAAAAATAGGTTTATTAAAGATGTTGGTGATTCTGGGGAGAAATTTCCATGAATCCAAGGTTTCAAAGAACCAACTCCTCAGGTTTTGTTTGGAGATTTTGGGGAAAAGAAGAAAAGGCTACATCCTGGGGAGGGGGTAGACTATTTTCAGAGATGATTGTCTCAGTCACATAATTCCAAATAGTGGTCATATCTCACTTATGGTTGGAATATTATCTGAGCCACAGATCTCTGGTCGGCTAGTCCTTCTGGTTCCACGTGATCTGGGGTCTACGTGCTGTGGGCAGCATATGGTTAATTTCTTCCACCTGGTGGCAGTTCCAGCATCTGCCAAACAGCTCAAAGATACGGCTCCAAGTATTATCTATAGCCCTTGAGGAGGAACTGAAGTCCTTGACTTTGTTTAATGGCCAAACAATTATTGTTTTGTCTTGCTTGACTGTTTTTCTTGCAGCATTTTCTCACTGCTCTGACTAAATTTATTTTTTAGATAAAGTTTTTCTACAGACAAGAATTAGGCAGAGAACATAGGGGTGGGGTGGGCATCTGTCCTGGGAAGACCCCATAGCGTTCTACTCAGTTACGCTTTGAATCCTAGTTTGCTAACTGCTGGTTTTATATCCATGGGTAAATTCTTCCGAGTTTTCATGTAAAAAATGGTAATAATAATAACAGTAGTGGTAGTAGCAGCGGCAGCTAACTCATAGGTCTATTTTGAGCATTGAATTACCTAATATATATCAAGTTAAAACAGCTACTCACACACAGATAGCCCTATAAAAGTGTTGGCTCTTTTTTTGGAATCAATTTTATCATTATCTTTATATTTATCCTGGGTATTTTGAAATTTCGTGATACTAAAGCTCTGTAGGTCCTTTTGCACTCAATAAACTTGGTACTTAGAACACCCTTTCAAGTATCTTCCTTAAACTCGATCTAAAAAATACTTTCATGGCTTCCATTTTCTCTCTTCTTTCTAGAGCATCTTAGTTAAATGTAGGCTGTGTTGGATTGAGATTGTGTGTTTCTTATCTTCTTTCTTCAGATTTTCCATTTCTTTCTATATGCTGGAAGATCTCTTCTGTTTCTTCCACCTAATTTAAATATTACATTTAAAATTTCTGCACCCATATCTTGATCACAAACAATTTCTTGTTCTTTGTTCCTTTTGGAGTTTTTAATGGACATAATTAATACCTATCCACATCTCTTTGTGGCTTTAGTTAGATTTATGATCTCCAGTTTCTGCTAAATTATCTTGGGTCCTTCAGAATGTGATGACAATGGTCCTTTATAGAGGCCTCACATCTTTTGAATACTCTATATTTTAATACTTCTCTATGATACTAGTTTCTTCTACCCACAATAGATGTATTTTAAAAATCAAATTTGTAACTCCCAGTAACTAGACTTTGGTTCTGTCAGCCAAAATATGTTTCTAAGAGAACTTTGATTCTAAAGTTGGTTGTATGAGGGAATTGCTAGGTCACATGACATCTATTTTGCACTGAGGGGAGGCAAAGGCAAAATTTCTCTGAGATCTGTAGCAGCAGGGGCCACAGCTCACCCTCCACCAGACTAGTTTTGTAATATGGTTTGGAAGATGTTCCTGGAGACTCCAGGTTGATTCCTCCTATTCTTTCAAGATTGTCTAAGATGCCAAATACCAAATACCATGCTTTCCTGATGATGACTCTCTAGCTGAATTTATCCCCCAAATTCCAGATTTTTTCAAACTGCACACATTACCTTGCCACATGGACACTCAGTGAGCCCCACTTCCTGGTATTCATGCCTTGATATAATCCTCCCTTTGAGTGTGGACAGGATGAGCATATTGCCTCACTTCTAATGAATAGAATATGGCAAACGTGTTCTTGTTGTTCACTCAGTCATGTCTGACTCTTTGCAACTCTGTCCTTCACCATCTCCCCGAACTTGCTCAAACTTGTGTCCATTTGGTCAGTGATACCATCCAACCATCTCATCCTGTCACCCTCTTTTCCTCCTGCTCTCAATCTTTGTCAGCATCAGGGTCTTTTCCAATGAGTCAGCTCTTTGCATCAGGTGGCCAAAGTATTGGAGCTTCAGCATCAGTCCTCCCACTGAATATTCAGGGTTGATTTCCTTTAGGATTGACATGTTTGGTCTCCTTGCAGTCCAAGTGACTCTCAAGGGTCTTCTCCAGCACCACAGTTAAAAAACATCAATTCTTCACCACTCAGCCTGCTTTATGGTCCAACTCTCACATGCATACATGACTACTGGGAAAATCATAGCTTTGACTATACAGACCTTCATCAGTAGAGTGATGTCTCTTTTTTTAATAGCTGTCTAGGTTTGTCATAGCTTTTCTTCCAAGAAGCAATCATCTTCTAATTTCCTGACCAGTATCACTGTCCACAATGATTTTGGAGCCCAAGAAAATAAAATCTGTCACCGTTTCCACTTTTTTTGCCATCTGTTTGTCATGAAGTGATGGGTCTGGATGCCCTGATCTTTGTTTTTTGAATGTTGAGTTTTAAACCAGCTTTTTCACTCTCCTTTTTCACCTTCAAGAGGCTCTTTAGTTCCTCTTGGCTTTCTGCCATTAAGATGGTGTCATCTGCATATCTGAGGTTGTTGATATTTCTCCCAGCAATCTTGATTCCAGCTTGTGCTTCATCAGGTCTGGCATTTCACATGACATACTCTGCTTGTAAGTTAAATAAGCAGAGTGGTAATATACAGCCTTGATGTACTTCTTCCCCAATTTGGAAGCAGTCCCTTGTTCCATGTGCAGGTCTAACTGTCAATAGTCCTGTCCTACAAACAGGTTTCTTAGACAGGTAAGGTGGTCTGATATTCCCATCTTTTTAAGAATTTTCCAGTGTGTTGTGATCCACATAGTCAAAAGCCTTTGTGTTGTCAATGAAGCAGAAGTAGATCTTTTTCTGGAATTTCCTTGCTTTTTCTAAGATCCAGTGGATTTTTGGCAATTTGATCTCTGGTTCCTCTGTCTTTTCTAAATCCAGCTTGTACATCTAGAATTTCTCAGATCATGTATTGTTGAAGCCTATCTGGAAGGTTTTTGAGCATTACTTTTGCTTGCATGTTCTGTTGTTAGTCACTCAGTTGTGTCAAACTCTTTGTGACCCCATGGATGGCAGCATGCAAGGCTTCCCTGTCCTTCACCATCTCCTGGAGCTTGCTCAAATTCATGTGCATTGAGTCGGTGATGCCATCCAACCATCTCATACTCTGTCGTCCCCTTCTCTTCTGCCTTCAATCTTTCCCAGCATCAGGGTCTTTTCCAGTGAGCCAGTTCTTTGAATCAGGTGACCAAAATATTGGAGCTTCAGCTTTAGCATCAGTCCTTCCAATGAGTATTCAGGGTTGACTTCCTTTAAGATTGACTGGTTTGATCTCCTTGCAGTCTATGTGAAATGAGTGCAATTGTAGAGTAGTTTGATTCTTTGGCATTGCCTTTTTTGGGGACTGGAATGAAAACTGACCCTTTCCAGTCCTGTGGGCACTGCTGAGTTTTTCAGATCTGCTGGCATATTGAGTACAGCACTTTAACAACATCATCTTTTAGGATTTGAAATACTTCAGCTGGAATCCCATCACCTCCACTAGCTTTGTTCGTAGTAATGCTTCCTAAGGCCTGCTTGACTTCACACTCCAGGATGTCTGACTCTGGGTGAGTGACCACACATCGTGGTTATCTGGGTCATTAGGACGTTTCTTGCATAGTTTTCTGTATATTCTTCTTAACCTCTTCTGTTTCTGTTAGGTTCTTGCTGTTTTTGTCCTATATTGTGCCCATCTTTGCATGAAATATTTCCTTGGTATCTCTAATTTTCTTGAAGAAATCTCTAATCTTTCCCATTCTATTGTTTTCCTCTATTTCTTTGCTTGTTCACTCTAGAAGGTTTTCTTATCTCTCCTTGCTATTGTCTGGAAATTCAGATGGGTATATCCTTCCTTTTCTCCTTTACCATTCATTTATCTTCTTTTCTAAGCTATATGTAAGGCCTACTCAGACAACCAATGTGCCTTCTTGCATTTCTTTTTCTTGAGGATGATTTTGGTCACTGCCATCTGTACAAGGTTACTAACCTCCATCCATAGTTCTTCAGGCACTCTATCAGATCTAATCCCTGGATTAGATCAAATCAAATCTAATCTATTTGTCACTTCCACTGTATAATTGTAGGATTTGATTTAGGTTATACCTGAGTGGTCTAGTGGTTTTCCTACTTTCTTCAATTTAAGCCTGAATTTTGCAATAAGGGGTTCATGATCTGAGCCACAGACAGCTCCAGATCTTGTTTTTGCTGACTGTATAGAGCTTCTCCATCTTCAGCTGCAAAGAATATAATCCATCTGATTTCGGTTTGACCATCTGGTGATGTTCACGTGTAGAGTCGTCTCTTGTGTTGTTGGAAGAGGGTGTTTGCTATGACCAGTGCATTCTCTTGGCAAAACTCTTAGCCTTTGCCCTGCTTCAATTTGTACATCAAGGCCAAACTGGCCTGTTACTCTAGGTATCTCTTTATTTCCTACTTTTGCATTCCAGTCCCCTATAATAAAAAGGACATCTTTTTTTGGTGTTAGTTCTAGAAGGTCTTGTAGCTCTTCATAGAACCAGTTAACTTCAGCTTCTTTGGCATTGGTGGTTGAGGCATAGACTTGGATTTCTGTAATGTTGAATCGTTTGCCTTGGAAACGAACCGAGATCATTTATTGTGTTTGAGATTGCACCCAAGTACTGCATTTCCAACTCTTGTTGACTATGAGGGCTACTCCATTTCTTCTAAGGGATTATTGCCTACAGTAGTAGATATAATGGTCGTCTGACCTGGCAGACATGCTAGGATGTCTAAGTCTAAGATTATGTAAATAGAAGACTGTGGTTTCCAGCTTGGACACTCAGTCTTTCTAGCTCTCCCTTGGGTCATTCACCCTAGGGAAAGCCAACTGCCATATCATAATGCAGCCCTGTAGCGAGGCCTATGTGGTCAGAGAGCAGGACCCACAACATATTATATGAGTGAGCTGGGAAGCAGGGCCCCAGACTCTCAACTGAGCTTGAGTGCAACCTCTTGAGACATCTTGAGCCAGAGGCACCCAGCTAATCCATCTAACTTCTAAATTGTTATCTGTGAGATAGTACATGTTTGTTTCTCGGCCACTATGTTGTCGGGTAATTTGTTATGCTGCAATAGCTCACTAATAAATGTATCACAGGTTTAACTTGTCTAAAACTAAGCCCCCAACATGCTCCTCCTCCCACAGTTTTCCCCATCTCAATAAAAGACTACTCTATCCTTTCAGTTTCTGAGACCAGAAAGTTGGAATTATCCTTGACTTCTCTTTTTCTCTCACAACTAATAGCCAAACCATCAGCAAATCCTACCAGCTCTATCTTCAAAATATTTCTCAAATCTGACTCTTTTTTCATCTTCACTACCACCCTGGATGACTTCTTGTTCCCAGAAACTCATTGAAATGATAAAGGGGGTAAACTCAATTGCTCAATATGCCATCTTCCACCAGGAGATAGCCTATTATATTTCTTATTGTCCCCACTATATGATAATGCCTTTATTTTTCTACTTGCGTTTGTTACCTTTTAACCAGAAGTCTTTGTGCCTGGTATTATGAAATTTTATAATGATATGCCTCTTGGATATTGTTTTGTTCATTGTGGTAAGCAGTCTCTCTCCTTTACTTCTGGAAAATTTCCCACTATATTTAGATAATTTTCTACTCACTGTTCTATCTCTCTGAACTCCTAAGTTGGAAATTGTGCCTTCTGAGTAGATTAACCACTCTCTAGTCTTTCTTGTTTTTTTCTTTGAATCTCTCTCTTTTTTAATCTCCTTTCTGTGAGGTTTCATCTCCCTGTCCTTCAATTGAATTTATTTTGGCTCTCCTATTTTTAATTTCCAAAAGTTCTTTTTATTCTCTATTTGTTCCTTGTTCTTGGCATTTCTTGTTTTATGAATACAATATCCTCTGTTACCTCTTGGAAGATACCAGCTCCACTTGGTGGGTTTTGCTTGTTTTCATCCTATTTCCTCTGGATTTATTTTTTTTCTCTCTGCTTTGTGTTCTTTTGTTTTTGATGGCTTTCCCAAATATTTGGAGATTCATTGCTATTTGCTTTGTTAAAGGATTAAACTGAGTCATATTAAAATTTTTAAGAGTTCATTTGAGCAAAAGTACATTCAAAGCAGTGCCGAATGGAAAGTGGTTAGAAATGTACCCCCAGCAACCAGGGAAAGACTTATATAGAGAAATGTGGAAGCAAAGAAAGGAAATTATTTGATTGAAGCCTAGTTTGCTGTTTGTGATTGGTTGTCCTTACTGTGTTCATTTCATAACCTTAAAGCATTTACAGGCTTAGATTCTGGTGACTGATGCCGTATGGCTTACATAAGCAAACAGTCGCCTTGTTTAATTATTATAACAGCTTATAGTTAAGAGTAAGACCACATATGGTTTCATTTGCTGACATGGATTTTACTTTAGAATCATTAGGGCAATTGGGCATTTCTTTGGAGGACATTTCTCCAGAATCTCAACTAACATGTATATTGCAAAGGCTTATTCCCACATTGGAAGGCAAGGAATAATAGCCAACCATAGAGTGCCAGACATGAGTACCAGAGTATTCTTGTCTACACATGACTTCTCGGCAACACACTGAACTATGCCCTTACCATATTTTATTATTGTACTATAACTTGTGACCAGCTGAGGACAAGGACTGTCATTTATTCATCTGGATATTCCTCAATGTCTCAATAAATGCTTGTGGAATGAATAAATGGATAAGCTAAATTTATTTAGAGCCTTGCCCAGAAACTCAAATAACACCAACCTAATAATATTGGCCAACTAACTGCTGTGTCAGAGGTCCCCCACCCCAGGCCCTTAGTGATCCACCCCAGGTGAGGCAACTCAGATTGAATGTATGGAAACAAGGGTCTGCAGGTGCTTAGCACCTGTCAGAATGGCCGTCCTCTCCACTGTGCTGTGTTGTTGCTTATGCTTAGCAATGAGGCCAAATTCATTCTTGGATCCTTTTTGTCAAAACTGAACATGGAGATAATGGCTTCTAACTACAATTAGCTCTTGAACAACATGGTGTTTGAATTGTGTGGGTCCATTTATAGAGGGTGGTTTTTTTTTTTTTTTTCCATAAACAGTCAGCCTTTTCTATTTCTGGGTTTTATGTCTGCAGATTCAACCAACTGCAGATGGAAATTTCCATCCCTGGTTGGTTGAATTTGCAGATGCAAAATTGGGTATACAGAGGGCTGCTGGACTATGCCATTTTATACATGGGACTTGGGCATCTGTATATTTTGCTATCTGCAGGGGCTCTTAGAACAAGTTTCCTGGGACTATCAAGGGATGACTGTGTATGGTGATCCCTTGTGTGTATTTGATTTGGATATTTTTCTATCTTGTATTTTCCACATTAAAGTGCTATCAGTATTGTGGCAGCTCTGTTGTTTTGCCATCTCACTAACCTGAATAACCACTTATCTGAAAATGTGCCTTCTTTGAGACCAATGGTGAACACTATATTATTTTCCATCTAGGAAAAGGAACATTATCCCTATTATTTTTTTCCCTTTTTAAGACAGTTTATTATATTTTCTCCAACATCAAGATAATTAACATTTTTAATAGGCTTCTTAATACCTTTTGGAAATACAAAGAGATGATGTCTTTCCCACTGAAGCATCTATTATTCATTCGCATCATGAAAGTGAAAGTGTTAGTCGCTCCATCATGTCCGACTCTTTGCGACCCCACGGACTATAGCCTGCCAGTCTCCTCTTGTCCGTGAAATTCTCCAGGCAAGAATACGAGAGTGGGTAGCCATTCCCAGGCCTCCTACAGTGCAGGCAGATTCTTTATCATCTTCACTTTTTTCCCACTGAAGCATCTATTATTTATTTGCATCATACCAAGTACAATAATGGATAAGAGAAGAATGTTCCCTTCAGAGTTTTACAATCTAGTGGAGGAAGAATACACAAACATAACTAATACAAGTTTGGCAAATGCTGTAGTAGTAACACCTCAGAAATAGTATTGAAGGGATGGAGAGTAAGCCAGTGGTCTTTCTGTGATCCTAGCTGGCTTTACACAGAGCTTCTAAATGACTCTCAGACATATAAGTAAAACTTTAAATTAGTAAAATTACCTTGTGCTTTGCTTTTATCACTTCCAGTTCGGATTCATAAATTAACAAATGGAAGTTTCAAGTGACAGGCAGGTGTGAAAGAGAACCCAAAGAAACAGCTGCTTTAAGGAATAATATTGAAAATGTATAAAAGCTGTTAATAAATAAAAAGAAGCCCATATGTGTATTTTTTAAAAATCCAACACTTCTTTTCTGGCTTCCTTGCAATTCCTAAATGTAAATAGATTTTTTAAAAAATTAACCAAATCAGCCCTGATTCACAAAGACCCTCAAGGAATCATGAAGGATAAGAAAGGAGTTAATGTGAAAGCTTAAGAAATGATGGTTGTTAAGAAAGGAGAGGGGAGCATGAAAGACAGAACCAAGGCTCATGAATGTGGCCAGGAAGTGAAACTGAGGTGGGGGTGGGGGTAAGACAAACAAGAGTGGCTTGAGTCCAGCTGCTCAGAGGAGCCCTTGGATTCTGTGTTTGCTCGGGAAATGACGAGGCTGAGAAGGCTCCAGACCTCAGTCTCCTTCTCCCACCACCACCAAAGACCAAAGCAGCTCTGCACGTGTCTATTTTTCCAGCTGAGTGAGTCAAAGTTCATACTGTTCACCACACAACAGGCCAATCCAGAGACCAGTTGCTGGGGCAACGAATAGCAACTTTATTAGAAAAGTCGGCAGACTGAGAAGATAGGGGACTAGTGTCCCAAAATACCTTCTCACCCAGGTTCGAATTCAGGCTTCTTTTATACTTCAAGAGGAGGGGCTAGGATTGGTTGCTGCAAGCCAAATCCTTTGTTCTTATAGCCATCCACATAGGCTGGATATTGCTATGGACCTCAACAAGACAAATGTTATTCTATGTTCTTTGCAACTTTTAATCGCTTTATGAATGGAAAAGTGGTATACCCTTGAAGGTCAGAACCTTGAGAATGGACTCTCCTATATATTTCAGATTATAGGCAACATCCTTAACTTGTGCGTGTGTGCTAAGTCTATTCAGTCGTATCTGACTCTGTGTGACGCTATGGACTGTAGCCCACCAGGCTCCTCTGTCCATGGGATTTTCTAGGCAAGAATACTTCAGTGGGTTGCCATGCCCTTCTCTAGGGGATCTTTTTGACCCGGGGATTGAACCTGCATCTCTTACATTTCCTGCATTGCCAGGCAGGTTCTTTACCACTAGCACCACCTGAGAAGCCCAATAGAATACACAGGTTAAAGTAAAAGAAACAGATCCAATATGGGGTCAGATACGCTCATCCCTATTACAAGGTTGGACTTCTTTTTTTAAAAAATTGATTTATTTTGATTGGAGGATAACTACTTTACAATACTGTGCTGGTTTTTGCCATACATCAACATGTATTAGTCATGGGTGCACATGTGTTCCCCCATCCTGAACTCCCCTCCCCCTTTCCTCCCCATCCTATCCCTCTGGGTTGTCCCAGAACACCGGCTTTGAGGGCCCTGCTTCATGCATCAAACTTGCACTGGTCATCTGTTTTATATATAGTAATATACATGTTTCAGTGCTAGTCTCTCAAATCATCCCACGCTCTCCTTCTCCCACAGAGTCCAAAAGTCTGTTCTTTACATCTGTGTCTCTTTTGCTGCCTTGCATATAGGATCATCATTACCATCTTTCTGAATTCCATATATATATGTGTTAATATACAGTATTTGTGTTTCTCTTTCTGACTTACTTCACTCAGTATAATAGGCTCCAAGATTTAATTTGAACCCATCGTTTGGAAGTTCATGCAAAGTTTAAATGAATGTTGTTGCACTGGCACAGAGAGCCAATCAGAAAAGTGGAAGTTGTATTTGTATGGCTATCTGAGTCAAGACCAAATCACAAAGGCAGGCGGTAAAATGCAAGCAAAAGGGTCAGACATTGGAAATCCTGGCAGGTACTCAATAAACTAAGTTGAAAAAAAGCAGATCCCAACAGTGTCTAGGATTCCACAGGAAAGGCCAGGATGAATGGAAATCATTCAAGATCAATATTCTGACCTGAGTGGCAACCTCAGCTCAGTCATGGTGAGGAAACAATATGGAGATCCACATAGGAGTAAAGCTCAAGGAAAAACAGATGCTGGTCAAGGCTTTAAACATCATATTTAAAGACAGGATCTTCTAAGTCTTTAAGAGTAAAAGAAATACTGGGAGGTATAAAAATAAAACAAATTTGGAGTTTACCCTTTATAACCTTAGAGAATAGAAGAGGAAGGCTCTGGGAAAATTTTGCACAAAGCTAAGAGAAATTGGATTGTCAGTATTCTCTCAGAGTTTGCTAGGTTGGCCTTTACCTTGACCTTTAGCAGACACAATGTTGACCTTTTTTAGAAGCCAAAGCGGTGTTTGTAAGAGGTTCTGAAACAAATCCCATAGCTGCAAGAACTTTTATGAGGGGCCCTGCAGATTTGAATTGGATGAGGCTTTTCTGAAAGAGAAGTTGCCTAGTGCCTCCCAGGATGCATGGTAAATGAAGGAATGTTCATATCTGTCAGACCAAAAAATATGAGAAGCACAAGATACAAACTTGATTCTTTAAAAAGAAATGTCAGATTTCTGAGTTAACACACACACACTTGGCCTCCATTGCTTTCATTATAAGATTGCAATAATTGTTTTTAAATAAATCAGAATTCTAGACATTAGATATACAGTGGTAAGAGCACAGACATGGTTTGTGAAATTTAAAGTTCATAGCTTGAGGGTGGGGCTTTCCTGGTGGCTCAGAGGTAAGGAATCTGCCTGCCAGTGCAGAACATGGGGTCAGTCCTGAGTCAAGAAGATCCCCTGGAGAAGGAAATGGCAACCCACTTCAGTATTCTTGCCTGGGAAACCCCATGGACAGAGGATCCTGGCAGGGTACAGTCCAGGGGGTTGAAAAGAGTCTAACATGACTTCCAACTAAACAACAAGATTGAGACTACAGAATGAAGAGAAATCAAGACATTACATTTTACTGTGGCAGCTGTGTAATGAAAAACCAAGCCATTGTAGCAATTAAAAATGTACATGGAAGGTGGTGAAAAATATTAATATAAATGTATCACTTAGATAGTATGACAAGAATATCCCCCAGCCAAAACCTAGACAATGCTGGAACAAGCTGCCATATCATTCCATGGACTCTCACCTCCCTCTGTAAATGCACTCATACAGAGAGCAGACACTGGGACCTGGAGAATGGACATGACGCCCCTGCCCAGCTTGAAGAAGCCAGAGCAGTCATCGCCCCTTTCCCCAGTGACTTGGTCCACATGCCCCAAGACAAGGATAGGTAGACAGTTAGTTATGAGCAGGTTGTTAAGGAGCCAAAGATTTGGCCCATAAATAAAAAGAGGGGGGAATGTTGAGCCCTATACCAAGGTCAACATTCAGAAAACTAAGATCATGGCATCTGGTCCTATCACTTCATGGTAAATAGATGGGGAAACAGTGGAAACAATGGCTGACTTTATTTTGGGGGGCTCCAAAATCACTGCAGATGGTGATTGCAGCCATGAAATTAAAAGATGCTTACTCCTTGGAAGCAAAGTTATGACCAACCTAGACAGCATATTAAAAAGCAGAGACATTACTTTGTCAACAAAAGTCTTTCTCATCAAGGCTATGGTTTTTCCAGTGGTCATGTATGGATCTGAGAGTTGGACTATAAAGAAAGCTGAGTGCAGAAAAATTGATGCTTTTGAACTGTGGTGTTGGAGAAGACTCTTGAGAGTCCCTTGTACTGCTAGGGGATCCAACCAGTCCATCCTAAAGGAGATCGGTCCTGAGTGTTCATTGGAGGGACTGATGCTGAAGCTGAAACTCCAATACTTTGGTTACCTGATGCAAAGAGCTGACTAATCTGAAAAGACCCTGATGCCGGGAAAGATTGAGGGCAGGAGGAGAAGGGACCGACAGAGGATGAGATGGTTGGATGGCATCACTGACTCAGTGAACATAAGTTTGGGTAAACTCCGGGAGTTGGTGATGGACAGGGAGGCCTGGCATGCTGCGGTCCATGGAGTCGCAAAGAGTCGGACATGACTGAGTGAACTGAACTGATACCAAGATCACAGGATAAAAATCTCTGGAACTGATCAAGCCCCACAGCCACTGTTGCCATGAGCCGTTGGACCTAAACCGGCCAGTTCCCTGACCCCATATTATGTAAAATACTCACCCTATCATCCACCCTGTAGCATCCTAACTAATCACCTGATGCCACCATTCCTGTAAGAATTTTTTCTGTCTTGACGTTATAAAAATTGGCTACTAGCCTGCAAAAGCATTCAGCTTTCCCTTGAACCAGCCTGCTGTTCTAAAAGCGTCTCCCACTCTAATAAACTTTATTCTTCTCTCTCAAAAAAAATAATAATGTATCATTAATATGTAAGTTAAAAAGATGGAATCATCTGGATAAAGAGCCACTGCCAGAACTAAGAACAAAAGTAAACAATCGGCTTAAAGAGAGGCACTTAAAAAATGAAAGTTTTATGTAAAGTAAAAAAGGTTAAACTGTGTAGCTTACTATCATACAGACGTGATGAGTTCTTACAGAATGAATACTTTAATTTTTGCTGATATGTTGTCAAGGTTGATAAACAGTTTCTGCACAACAGACCCCAGACGTTTAATTATTTGATGGGAAGTGCACAATTTTCATAGCAATATTAGAAAAAATAAACCATCTTCTAGGTGCCATTACTCATGGTTTCAATTTACAAAAATAAAGTGATAAACTCCAATGTTGGCAATCAGGAGAAATATATATTCATATTACAGTGCCAAGCAGCACTGTAAGTAGATTTTATCTTTTTTGGAACACTTAGGATATTGCAACAAGAACTGTAAAATTGTTCACACCCTTTGTTCTGCTAACTTAAGTATCAAGAAAATATATTCTGGGATTTTCCAGGCAAGAGTACTGGAGTGGGGTGCCATTGCCTTCTCCAGAGAATGCACTAGTCATAGCAAATATCCTTTTTCAATGACAAAAGAGACGACTCTACACATGGACATCGCCACATGGTCAATACCAAAATCAAATTGATTACATTTTAAAAAAAAAAAAAAAAAAAGAAAATATATTCTGAAGAAAATCCAAGTTTTTTAAAAACAACAGCATTCATATTGACACTTTTTTTTTTTAATTAAAGATATAATCCAAATTCTCAGTGTTAAAGGAATAACTAAGCCAGGGGGTGTACATTTTGCTATAGCTATTAAAAGGACAACAGAGGATGAGATGGTAGGACGGCATCACCGACTCAATGGACATGAGTTTGAGCAAACTCTGGGAGCCAGTGAAGGACAGGGAAGCCTGGCATGCTGCAGTCCATGGGGTTGCAAGAGCCGGACAGGACTGAGCAACTGAACAACAGTTAAAACAATGAGCAGACATTTGCATGGGACCATGAGGGATTAACAAATCTAGAATTACCTTCCCACGATTAAAAAAAAAAAAAAAAAGTAAAATTGGCAAAATATAGGAAATAACTAGCTTTGGAATTTGGGGACAACAGGCAGAAACCAATTGTGACCCTTGAGAAAGGAGAACAATGAGGTGAGGTCTGCCATTGCTGGGGTTTTCTGCCTGGAGGTAATCCTTACTGTAGCCCACAGAAAAATCCCAGACTCAGTCCACCACTCTTTTTTTTTTTTAATTGGAGTGTAATTTCTTCACAATGTTGTTAGTTTCTGCTGTACAACAGGTGAATCAGCTATACGTATACATATATCCCCTCCCTCCTGAGGTTCCTTCCCACCCGTCTAGGTCATCACAGAGCACTGAGTCGAGCTCCCTGTGCTTGCTATACCGTAGCTTCCCACTAGTTATCTATTTTATACATACTGCCAGGCTAGCTTAGTCAGTAGAGCATGAGACACTTAATCTCAGGGTCATGAGTTTGAGCCCCACATTGGGTGATCTCTTTGGGCTTCCCTGGTGGCCCAGAGGGTAAAGAATCCGGCTGTAATGCAGGAGACCTGGGTTCAATCCCTGGGTTGGGAAGATCCTCTGGAGGAGGGCATGGCAACCCACTCCAGTATTCTTGCCTGGAGAATCCCCATGGAGAGAGGAGCTTGGTGGGCTACAATCCACTGGGTTGTCCATGGGGTTGTAGAGTTGGACACAACTAAGCAATTAAACACAGTGTATATATATCAGTGCTACTCCCCCAGTTCATCCCATCCTCCCCTCAACCACCACCTCCCATCTAGATTAAATGTAAGTTGTCTAAATAAAAGGCAGGAATTGTCAGATTAGATTGCATTAAATATTAGCATTAAAAGGCAAGGATTGTTAGATTAAAAGTGTCCATTTATACATAATCAACAAAGAACACTATAAAGACAAAGGTAAAAGTGAAAGAACAGGAAAAGATTACAATACAAAATCTGAAAAAATAAAAATGGAGTAGCTGTGTTAGTATCAGAAAAAGTAGACTTAAGCACAAGGCACATTAACGGGGACGAATAGGACTTTGCGTAATAGCGAAAGGTTAATTCCTCAAGAGAACATAATATTACTAAATGTGCATGCACCTAATTTTGAAAGCCTCAAAATACATCAATACAAAAATTGATAGAACCTCAAGGAGAAATAGATAAACCCACAGTTATAATAGATAATGTCACCATTTTTCTCAATTGATGAAACAATGAAGATATATAAAACTTGAACAACATTATCAGTCAACCTGACCTAGTTGGTTATAGAATGTTCCACCCAGTAACAGCAGGATACATATTCTTCTCAGTTGCACAGAGAACAAACATCAGGATTGATGCTATTTAGGGCCATAAAATAAGTTTCAATAAATTTAAAAGAGTGGAAATCATACAATTATGTTTTCTGGCCACAGTGGAATTAACTAGAAATAAAAGACTGAAAAATATATGAGAGATTCCTATCATAGGCCTAGGTAACCCATGAGTCAAAGAAGGAAAACTAGAAAGTACTTTGAATTGAATAAAAGTGGAAACACAATTTACCAAAATGTATGGAATGTGGCTAGAGATAGTGCCTATAAGGAATATTATAGCTTTCAGTGCTTATGTTAATAAAGAAGAATGGATGCAAACTAATATTTTTAGGTTCCAGTGTAAACCAGAAAAAGAACAAATTAATCCCAAGGCAAGAAGAAAATTAAAAAGATGAAAACATAAATCAATGAAATTGAAAACAAAAGAAAAGCAAAGAGACATTGATGAAACTAAAGCTTATTTTAGAAAGAATCAGTGAGACAGATAAATTTCACCAATAGATTGGTGAAGCAAAAAGAGAAGATACCAACCACCAACATAGAAGGGGATTTAACGACATACAACAAACACTAAAGTGATAAAGGAATATTATCAACTTCATGCCAATAAATCCAGCAATTTAGAGGAAATGGATGTACTCCTTAAAGGATATAAACCACCAAAACTCAGTCCAGAAAAATTAGGTATTTTAAGGATTCATATCTGTTGTCACCAAGTCCTCCACAGACTCTCAAAGCTGGAAACCAATAGAGAAATATCAAAATTGTGGAGAAAGATATTTTGTAGGGAGAATTCTGTACCCATTCAATTGATTATGTATAAAGATGAAATAAACATTTTTAGACATGCATGCGGAATCTCAAAAATTTAATTCCATATACTCATTCTAAGGAAGATATTTGAAAATATGCTTCATCGAAAATGAAGTAAACCCAGAAAGAGGAAGACATAGAATTCCAGAAATAGAATCTAACACAGAAGAGAGGCAAAGAAAAGGATGGTTAGTCCCCAGTTCAACAGCTCCTCTTGTGTACCCTATAAGGGGACAGAAGACTCCATTAGGGATGTGTGAAGAGGGAGAAAAAAACTTTGACAATATTGAGAAGCATTTTATAACCCTGTTGGAGATTGTGAGGATAACTTAGAGATAGATATCTAGAAAAAGAAGCAAATGGATTACATTTTAGAGTAAGGTAATTGATAGTGACAGATTTTATTTTCTTAGGCTCCAAAATGACTGCAGATGGTGACTGCAACCACAAAATTAAAAGACAGTTGCTCCTTGAAACTAAAGCTATAACAAACCTAGACAGTGTATTAAAAAGCAGAGACATCACTTTGCTGACAAAAGGTCTGTGTAGTCAAAGCTATGGTTTTTCCAGTAGTCATGTATGGATGTGAGAGTTGGACCACAAAGAAGGCTGAGTGCCAAAGAATTGATGCTTTTGTACTGTGGTGTTGGAGAAGATTCTTGAGAGTCCCTTGGACACAAGGAGATCAAACCAGTCGATCCTAAAGGAAATCAACCCTGAATATTCATTGAAAGGACTGATGCTAAAGCTGAAGCTCCAGTACTTTGGCCACTTGATGCAAAGAGTTGACTCATTGGAAAAGACCCTGATGCTGGGAAAGATTGAGGGCAGGAAGAGAAGCGGATGACGGAGGATGGCATCACCAACTCAATAGAAATGAGTTTGAGCAAGCTCTGGGAGATAGTGAAGGACAGGGAAGCCTGGTGTGCTGCCATTCATGGGGTCACAAAGAGTTGGACATGACTTAACTGACGAACAACAATTATTGACTTATAGTAAAAAACAAAAAGTTAGACAAAAGAGGAAGTGATCATAGTACATACTGTGGTTATGCAATGAACAGTATATAGTCATAATGATATAAATAAACACCGAAATAAAAAATTTTAATAAGAACTAAATATAATCAAAATATGACCTGAACATGCATTTGACCAAAAATTGATTTTTCAGGATACTTAGTACAGCAGTGATACTGACCAGTTAGAATAAATGCTGCTTATAACAGTTGTACTTGGCCCTGCCAACTAAAAAGAAATCAGTGCTTAATAAAACTATGTTAAGAAGATGGCATAAATGGTGTGTTAAGTATAAGGAGGATATGGAGAGTCAGGAAGGAACAATCTAATCTTGCATAGTATGAAAAATATATACATGTGTAATAAAATAGAAAATGTTTAAAATTTAAACCTGGAAAATTACAGTATAAGCATACTCTTTAGAAATATAGAACTAACTAGTATAGAAAAAAGCTAAATAATTTGAAAATAATTACCTCCAAAGAATATTAGAATAACCATGCCCTTAACTGAATCTGCATTTTATTACTTAAGAATTTATTTTAACATTTAAAGGAAAAAAAAATTTTAAGGAAATAATAGATTTAGTTCATAATTTTAAATTTTCACCATTCTAGGCTCCAACATAAAATTTAGGTTCACCTTAATGTTATTAATGGCACTTGGAGAGTTGAAATTACCGATAAGAATTAAAGCAGTATACCTTTCTATGAATGATAAAAAAAAAAATCTACAGTAGGAATGTTTTGTCTTTGGGTATAATTTGAATTAACATCTCCAGTAAAATGTATTTACAGTTCACATGGTTGACTTCTACATTAACCACCTATTCCGCCACTTCTGAAGCCGTCAAAAAGATTTTTCCTTTTCCTTTTATCCACACCCCCTTACTGCTGCTGACCTTCCATTTGGAAGATGTTTTTCAGTAGAGGTCCATGTCTTCTTTACCATTAGGGCCAGTTAGCAGTAAACAGTCTGCTGTCCTGCAGTTTCATGGACTCATTTGAAATAACCAGGTGCTCAGTCCATGGGGTCGCTGAGGGTCGGACACGACTGAGCGACTTCACTTTCACTTTTCACTTTCATGCATTGGAGAAGGAAATGGCAACCCACTCCAGTGTTCTTGTCTGGAGAACCCAGGGACGGGGGAGCCTGGTAGGCTGCCGTCTGTGGGGTTGCAGAGAGTCAGACACGACTGAAGTGACTTAGCAGCAGCAGCATATCTGTTGTGTGTGTGTGCTCTTAGTCGTCTCTGACACTTTGTGGCCCCATGGACTGTAGCCTGCCAGGCTCCTCTGTCTATGGAATTCTCTAGATAAGAATACTGGAGCAAGTTGCCATTTCCTTCTCCAGGGGATCTTCCTGACCCAGGGAACGAACCGTTGTCTCTTGTGTCTCCTGCTTTGGCAGGCAGATTCTTTACCAACAGCGCCACCTGGGAAGCCCATCCATATATCTATTAAGTAAAATGGATTTGTAATTAAAGGTCTTCCCTGCAATGAAAAATCAAGGTTCAGATGGCTTCATGGGTGAAGAGTACTTAACATTCGAGGGAGAAATAATACAATTTATATACAGATTCTTCCAGAAAATAAAAAGTCATGTTATGAGGTCAGTATTACCCTGACACCAAAGCATATGAAGAGATTATGAGAAGAAAAAAAAAAAAAAAAAACCACTACAGAACAGTATTTCCCATGACTGTAAATGCAAAATCTCTAATAAAACAACTAACTGGCTACCTCAATTTGCTCATCATGGACACCTACAAAACACCTACATCTGACATCATACTTTATAGTCAAAACAGAATACTTTCCTCCTACAGTGATATATACAGTGAAAGTCCCTCAGTCGTTTCCGACACTTTGCAATCCTGTGGTCCATGGAATTCTCCAGGCCAGAATACTGGAATGGGTTGCCTTTCCCTTCTCCAGGGGATCTTCCCAACCCAGGGATCAAACCCAGGTCTCCTGCATTGCAGGCAGATTCTTTACCAGCTGAGCCACCAGGGAAGCCCACTTTCCACTTAACCATAAACCTTGTATTGGAGGTCATAGCCAGGGCAATTAAAAAACAAAAAAACTGGAGGAAATTATGCTTACATTATTTCAAGGCTTATTATGAAACTACAGTAATTAAGATGTTGTGGTATCAGCATGAAGAAGTTCATATAGGTCGGGGGAAAGGAAGAGAGAGGCCAGAAAGTTACCCATACATATATGGCCACTTGGTTTTTGACAAAAGCACCAAGGTGAGAAGAATATAGTTCCTTCAAAAAACAGCTCGAAAAATGGGATATACGTATGATCTTAACTATGACCCTTATCTCGTATCATGTACAAAATTACCTCTAAATAAATATAGATTTAAATATAAGAGCTAAAATTATAATAACTCTATGAGAAAACACTGGAGAAAATCTTGGAGACTTTAGGTTGAACAAAGATGTCTTACTTGACCTATAACCTACCATAAGATAAAAATTGGTAAGTGGGGCTTCAACAAAATTTAAAACTCTCTTTGAAAGACACGTTTTCAAGAATGAAAAGGCAAGCCACAGACTTGGAGAAAATATTTGCAAAATATATTTCTGATTGACTTTGATGTAAAATTTATAAAGAATCTTTACAACTCAATAATAAAACAGTTTTTAAATGGCCAAGAGAGTTGAATAAGCACTTTTCCAGAGATGGGATTTCTGTTGTTGTTCAGTCACTCAGTCGTGTCCAAGTCTTTGCGACCCCATGGACTGTGGCACACCAGGCTTCCCTGTCCTTCACTATCTCCCAGAAGGGATGTAAATATGTATATAAAATAATAAAGTGATAAATACACATTCATATGTAATTGATATATACACAATCGAAAGAATTAGAAATGAATCAGAAAATAATTTTGAATCCAGTGTTCACTGAAATATTTTAAAAGGTTTTTTAAAAAACAAATATTCTTATAAAAGTTTAAGTTCATTTAAAGAGTGGATCATCATTGATTTTGGCAACGAGATACCAAATTTCGAATTATCATCTTGTTGCTGTTGTTATTATGTTCACTCAGTCATGTCTGACTCTTTGTGATCCCACTGAATGCAGCATGCCAAGCTTCCTTGTCCTACACTGTCTCCTGGAGTTTGCTCAAACTCTTGTCCATTGAGTCAATAATGCCATCCAACTATCTCATCCCCTTGGCCCCCTTCTCCTCCTCCTCTCAATCTTCTCAGCATCAGGATCTTTTCCAATGAGTCAGTTCTTCGCATCAGGCCCAATTGGAGCTTCAGCAACAGTCCTTCCAATGTATATTCAGGGTTGATTTCTTTTGGGATTGACTGGTTTGACCTCCTTGCTTTCCAATGGACTCTCAAGGGTCTTCTCCAGCACCACAATTCAAAAGCATCAATTCTTCAGCTCAGCCTTTTTTTATGGTCCAAGTCTCATATGCATACATGACTACTGGGGAATTCATAGCTTTGACTATATGGACCTTTGTCAGCAAAGTGATGTCTCTGCTTTTTAATACACTGTCTAGGTTTGTCATAGCTTTTCTTCCAAGGAGCAAGCATCTTTTAATTTCATGGCTACAGTCACCATCCACAGTGATTTTGGAGCCCAAGAAAATAAAGTCTGTCACTGTTTCCGTGTTTTACTCAGCTGTTTGCCATGAAGTCATGGGACTGGATGCCATGGTCTTTGTTTTGTGAATGTTGAGTTTTAAGCCAGCTTTTTCACTCTCCTCTTTCACCTTCATCAAGAGGCTCCTTTGTTCCTCTTTGCTTTCTTCCATTAGGGTGGTGTCATCTGCATATCCAAGGTTATTGACATTTCTCCCAAAATCTTGATTCCAGCTTGTGCTTCATCCAGCCCAGCATTTCTCATGATGTACTCTGCATATAAGTTAAATAGCAGGGTGACAATATACAGCTTTGACGTACTCCTTTCCCAATTTTGAACCAGTTCGTTGTTCCGTGTCCGGTTCTAACTGTTGTTTCTTGACCTGCATACAGGTTTCTCAGGCAACAGGTCAGGTGGTCTGGTATTCCCATAGAATTTTCCACAGTTTGCTGTGATCCACACAGTCGAAGGCTTTAGCATAGTCAATGAAGCAGAAACAGAGGTTTTTCTGGAATTCTCTTGTTTTTTCAATGATCCAGTGGATGTTGGCAATTTGATCTCTGGTTCCTATGCTTTTTCTAAATCCAGCTTGTACATCTGGAATTTCTAGGTTCATGTAATGTTGAAGCCTAGTTTGAAGGATTTTGAGCGTTACTTTGATAGCATGTGAAATGAGTACAATTGTGTGGTAGCTTGAACATTCTTTGGCATTGCCCTTCTTTGGGATTGTAATGAAAACTGACCTTTTCCAGTCCTGTGGCCACTGCTGAGTTTTCCAAATTTGCTGGCATATTGAGTGCCACACTTTCACAGCATCATCTTTTAGGATTTGAAATAGCTTAGCTGGCATTCTATCACCTCCACTAGCTTTGCTCATAGTAATGCTTCCTAAGGCCCCCTTGACTTCACACTCCAGGATGTGTGGCTTTAGGTGTGTGACCATACCATTGTGGTTATCCAGGTCATTAAGACCTTTTTCGTACAGTTCTTCTGTGTATTCTTGCCACCTCTTCTTAATATCTTCTGCTTTTGTTATGTCCATACCATTTCTGTTCTCTATTGTGCCCATCTTTACATGAAATTTTCCCTTGGTATCTCTAATTTTCTTGAAAAGATCTCTAGTTCTTCCCATTCTATTGTTTCCCTCTGTTTCTTTACTTTGTCCACTTAAGAAGGGTTTCTTATCTCCCTTTGCTATTCTTTGGAACTCTGCATTCAAATGGATATATCTTTCCTTTTCTCCTTTGCCTTTCACCTCTCTTCTTTTATCTGCTATTTGTAAGGCATCCTCAGACAACCATTTGCCTTTTTGCATTTCTTTTCCTTTGGGATGATTTTGGTCACCACCTCCTGTACATTGTTATGAACTTCCATCCATAGTTTTTCAGGCATTCTGTCTATCAGATCTAATCCCTTGAATCTATTTGTCACTTTCACTGTATAATCATAAGGGATTTTATTTAGGTCATACTAAATGACTGCCCTTGGAGAAGGCAATGGGAACCCCACTCCAGTATTTTTGCCTAGAGAATCCCATGGATGGAGGAGCCTGGTGGGCTGCAGTCCATGGGGTTGCTAAGGGTCGGACACGACTGAGCAACTTCACTTTCACTTTTCACTTTCATGCATTGGAGAAAGAAATGGCAACCCACTCCAGTGTTCTTGCCTGGAGAATCCCAGGGACGGGGGAGCCTGGTGGGCTGCTGTCTCAGGGGTCGCTCAGAGTCAGACACGACTGAAGTGACTTAGTAGTAGTAGTAGTAAATGACTGCCCTAGTGGTTTTCCCTATGTTCTTCAATTTAAGTCTGAATTCGACAATAAGAAGTTGATGATCTGAAACACAGTCAATTCCCAGTCTTATTTTTGCTGACTATAAACAGCTTCTCCATCTTTGGCTGCAAAGAATATAATAAATTTGATTTGGTTATAGACCAGACATCTGGTGATGTCCATGTGTAGAGTCGTCTCTTATGCTGTTGGAAGAAGGTGTTTGCTATGACCAGTGTGTTCTCTTGACAAAACTCTTAGCCCTTGCCCTGCTTCATTTTGCACTCCAAGGCCAAACTTGCCTGGTACTCTAGATATCTCTTGATTCCTACTTTTGCATTCCAACCCCCTGTGATGAAAAGGACATCTTTCCTAAAGTTAATTTACTTATTTATTTATTTTTGGATGTGCTGGGTCTTCACTGCTGTGCAGGTTTTTCTCTAGTTGTGGAGAAGGGAGGGTTCCTTTCTAGTTGCGGCGTGTGGGCTTCTCATTGTGTGTGGCTGCTGCTTCTGTTGTTGTTGCTGAGCACAGGTTTTAGGGCATGCGGCCTTCAGTAGTTGTGTTCCTGGCTTCTAGAGCACAGGCTAAATAGTGTGGCACATGGGCTTAGTTGCTCCATGGCATGTGTGATTTTCCTGAACCAGGGATCAAACCCAAGTCTCATGCATTGGCTGGTGGATTCTTTACCACTGAGCCTCTACGGAAGCCCAAAAGGACATCTTTTTTTAGTGTTAGTTCTAGAAGGTCTTGTAGGTCTTAGAACACAGAACTGTTCAACTTAATCTTCGGCATTAGTGCTTTGGGCATAGACTCGGATTACTGTAATATTGAATGCTTTACCTTGGAAACGAACCAAGATCATTCTGTCATTTTTGAGATTGCACCCAAGTACAAGACCTTTTAGAACTAACACCCAAAACAGATGTCCTTTTCATTATACAGGACTGGAATGCAAAAGTAGGAAGTCAAGAAGCACCTGGAGTAACAGGCAAATTTGGTCTTGGTGTACAAATTGAAGCAGGGCAAAAGCTAATAGAGTTTTGCCAAGAGAATGCACTGGTCATAGCAAACACCCACTTTCAACAACACAAGAGAAGACTCCACACATGGACATCACCAGATGGCCAGCACCAAAATCAGATTCATTATATTCTTTGCAGCCAAAGATGGAGAAGCTTTATACAGTCAGCAAAAACAAAACCAGGAGCTGACTGTGGCTCAGATCATGAACTCCTTATTGCCAAATTCAGACTTAATTGAAGAAAGTGGGGAAAACCACTAGACCATTCAGGTATGACCTAAATCAAATCCCTTGTGATTATACAGTGGAAGTGAGAAATAGATTTAAGGGACTAGATCTGATAGACAGTGCTGATGAACTGTGGACGGAGGTTCGTGACACTGGACAGGAGACAGGGATCAAGACCATCCCCAAGAAAAAGAAATGCAAAAAGGCAAAATGGCTGTCTGAGGAGGCCTTACAAATAGCGATGAAAAGAGAAGTGAAAAGCAAAGGAGAAAAGGAAAGATATAAGCATCTGAATGCAGAGTTCCAAAGAATAGCAAGGAGAGATAAGAAAGCATTCCTCAGTATTCAGTTTAAAGAAATAGAGGAAAATAATAGAACACGAAAGACTAGAGATCTCTTCAAGAAAATTAGAGATACCAAGGGAACATTTCATGCAAAGATGGGCTCAAAAAAGACAGAAATGGTATGGACCTAACAGAAGCAGAAGATATTAAAAAGAAGTGGCAAGAATACACAAAAGAACCGTACAAAAAAGATCTTCATGATCCAGATAATCACGATGGTGTGATCACTCACCTAGAGCCAGACATCCTGGAATGCGAAGTCAAGTGGGCCGTAGGAAGCATCACTACGAAAAAGGCTAGTGGAGGTGATGGAATTCCAGTTGAGCTATTTCAAATCCTAAAAGATGATGCTGTGAAAGTGTGGCACTCAATATGCCAGCAAATTTGGAAAACTCAGCAGTGGAAAAGATCAGTTTTCATTCCAATCCAAAAAAAGGCAATGCCAAAGAAGGCTCAAATTACTGCACAATTGCATTCATCTCAGTTCAGTCATTCAGTCATGTCCGACTCTTTGCGACCTCATGGACCAAAGCACATCAGGCCTCCCTGTCCATCATCAACTCCCAGAATTTACTCAGACTCATCTCCATTGAGTCAGTGATCCTATCCAACCATCTCATCCTCTGTCATCCCCTTCTCCTCCAGCCTTCAATCTTTCTCAGCATCAGGGTCTTTTCCAATGAGTCAACTCTTTGCATCAGGTGGCCAAAGTATTGGAGTTTCAGCTTCAACATCAGTCCTTCCAGTGAACACTGATCTCCTTTAGTATGGACTGGTTGGATCTCCTTGCAGTCCAAGGGAATCTCAAGAGGCTTCTCCAATACCACAATTCAAAAGCATCAATTCTTCAGCACTCAGCTTTCTTTATAGTCCAACTCTCACATCCATACATGACCACTGGAAAAACCATAGCTTTGACTAGATGGACCTTTGTTGGCAAAGTAATGTCTCTGCTGTTTAATATGCTGTCTAGGTTGGTCATAACTTTCCTTCCAAGGAGTAAGCATCTTTTATTTCATGGCTGCAGTCACCATCTGCAGTGATTTTGGAGCCCAGAAAAATAAAGTCTGTCACTGTTTTCAACTATTTCCCCATCTGCTTGCCATGAAGTGATGGGACCGGATGCCATGATCTTAGTTTTCTGAATGTTGAGCTTTAAGCCAACTTTTTCACTCTCTTCTTTCACTTTCATCAAGAGGCTCTTTAGTTCTTCTCCACTGTCTGCCATAAGGGTGGTATCATCTGCATATCTATGGGTATTTATATTTCTCCAGCTTGTGCTTCATCCAGCCCAGCATTTCTGATAATGTACTCTGAACTCATCTCACACGCTAATAAAGTAATGCTCAAAATTCTCCAAGCCAGGCTTCAGCAATATGTGAGCTGTGAACTTCCAGATATTCAAGCTGGTTTTAGAAAAGGCATAGGAACCAGAGATCAAATTGCCAACCTCTGCTGGATCATCAAAAAAGCAAGAAAATTTCAGAAAATATCTATTTCTGCTTTATTGATTATGCCAAAGACTTTGACTGTGTGGATCACAATAAACTGTGGAAAATTCTGAAAGAGATGGGAATACCAAGCTACCTGACCTGCCTCTTGAGAAATCTGTGTGCATGTCAGGAAGCAATAGTTAGAACTGACTGGACATGGAACAACGGACTGGTTCCAAATAGGGAAAGGAGTACATCAAGGCTGTATATTGTCACCCTGATTATTTAACTTATATGCAGAGTACATCATGCGAAATGCTGGGCTGGATAAAACACAAGCTGGAATCAAGATTGCTGGGAAAAATGTTAATAACCTTGGATGTGCAGATGGCATCACCCTTATGGCAGAAAGTGAAGAGGAACTAAAGAGCCTCTTGATGAAAGTGAAACAGGAGAGTGAAAAAGTTGGCTTAAAGCTCAACATTCAGAAAACTAAGATCATGGCATCCCATTACGTCATGGCAAATAGATGGGGAAACAGTGGAAACAGTGGCAGACTTTGTTTTTTGGGGCTCCAAAGTCACTGCAGGTGGTGACTGCAGTCATGAAATTAAAAGACACTTACTCATTGGAAGCATAGTTTCGACCAACCTAGACAACATATTAAAAAGCAGAGACATTACTTTGCCAACAAAGGTCCATCTGATCAAGGCTATGGTTTTTGTAGTAGTCATGTAGGGATGTGAGAATTGGACTATAGAGAAAGCTGAGTGCCAAAGAATTGATGCTTTTGAACTGTGGTATTGGAGAAGCCTCTTGAGATTCCCTTGGACTGCAAGGAGATCCAACCAGTCCATTCTAAAGGAGATCAGTCCTGAATATTCATTGGAAAGACTGATGCTGAAGCTGAAACTCCAATACTTTGGCCACCTGATGCAAAGAGCTGATTCATTGGAAAAGACCCTGATGCTGAGAAAGATTGAAGGCTGGAGGAGAAGGGGACGACATGAGATGAGGATGAGGATGGTTGGATGGCATTACCGACTCAATGGACATGAGTTTGAGTAAACTCTGTGAGTTGGTGATGAACAGGGAGGCCTGACGTGCTGCGGTCCATGAGGTCACAAAGAGTCGTACAGGACTGAGCAACTGAACTGAACTGCATTTCAGACTCTTTTGTTGACTATGAGGTCTACTCTATTTCTTCTAAGGGATTCTTGCCCACAGTAGTAGATATAATGGTCATCTGAATTAAATTCGCCCATTCTTGTCCATTTTAGATAACTGATTCCTAAATCGTTGGTGTGCACTCTTGCCCTCTTCTATTTGACCACTTCCAATTTACCTTGATTCATAGACCTAACATTCTAGGTTCCTATGCAATATTGTTCTTTACAGTGTTGGACTTTAACCAGTAGACACATGCACAACTGGGCCTCATTTCTGCTTTGGCTCAGCCTCTTCATTCCTTCTGGAGCTATTTCTCCGATCTTTTCCAGTAGCATATTGGATACCTACTGACCTGGTTGGGGGCAGGTTCACCTTTCAGTGTCATATCTTTTTGCATTTTCATACTGTTCATGGGGTTTCTCAAGGCAGTAATGCTGAAATGGTTTGCCGTTTGCTTCTCCAGTGGACCAAGTTTTGTCAGAACTCTCCACCATGAGCCATCTATCTTGGGTGGCTCTACATGTCATGGTCAAAGTTTCCTTGAGTTAAACAAGGCTGTAATCCATATGATCAGTTTGGTTAGTTTTTTGTGATTGTGATTTTCATTCTGTCTGCCCTCTGATGAATAAGTATAAGAGGCTTGTGTTAGGTTCCTGCTGGAAGGAACTGGCTGTGGGGAAAACTGGGTCTTGCTCTGGTGGGCAAGGCCATGCTCAGTAGATCTTTAATCCAATTTTCTGTTGATGGGTGGGGCTGTGTTCCCTCCCTGTAGTTTGGCCTGAGGCCAACCGTGGTAGGGTAACGGTGACCTACTCTAGAAGGACTTAGTCCTGGCTCTCAGGACTGCTGTCGTCAGTGCCCCGACCCCATGGCAGGCCACTGTTGACTCACGCCTCCACCGGAGACTCCCAAACACTTACAGCCAAGTCTGGCTGATTCTCTTTTGGGGTCACTGCTCCTTTCTCTTCGGTCCTGGTCTGCATAAGGTTTTGTTTGTGCCCTCCAAGAGTCTCTGTTTCCCCAGTCCTGTGGAAGTTCTGTAATCAAATCCTTCTGACCTTCAAAGTCAGATTCCCTGGGGATTCTCAGTCCCTTTGCTGGATCCCTAGGTTGGGAAGTCTGTTGTGGGGCCTAGAATTTTCACAGCAATGTAGGAACTTCTTTGGTGTAATTGTTCTCCAATTTGTAGATCGCCCACCTGGTGGCTCTGTGTGTGCCGTGCTGTGCTTAGTTGCTCAGTCGTGTCTGACTTTGCAGTCCCATGGACTGTAGCCTGCCAGGCTCCTCTTGTCCATGGGGATTCTCCAGGCAAGAATAGTGGAGTGGATTGTCATGCCCTCCTCCAGGGGATCTTCCCAACCTGGGGACTGACCCCAGGTCTCCCACGTTGCAGGCGGGTTCTTTACCATCTGAGCCACTGTGGAAGCCCTATAGTGTGGCTAATGGCAACCTCCTCCACGAGGACTTATGCCACATGCTGCACCTCCTAGGACTGCTGCTCCAGAGACCCCGTCCCCATGGCAGGTCACTTCTGACCTACGCCTCTGCAGGAGACCCTCAAACACTCACAGGGAGGTCTGGCTCTCTCTCTTTTGGTCATCACTGCTCCTTTCCCTGGGTCCTGGTACATACAAGGTGTTTGTGTCCTCCAAGCATCTACCTTGTGGCAGCACCCAAATACATAAGCTCAGTTCAGTTCAGTCGCTCAGTTGTGTCTGACTCTCTGTGATCCCATAGACTGCAGCACGCCAGACTTCCCTGTCCATCACCAACTCCTGGAGCTCACTCAAACTCATGTCTGTCTAGCCGATAATGCCATCCAACCATCCTATCCTGTCGTCCCCTTCTCCTCCTGCCTTCAGTCTTTCCCAGCATCAGGGTCTTTTCCAATGTGTCAGCTCTTCACATCAGGTGGCCAAAGTATTGGAGTTTCAGCATCAGTCCTTCCAATGAATATTCAGGACTGATTTCCTTCGAGATTGACTGGTTTGATCTCCTTGTAGTTCAAGGAACTCTCAAGAGTCTTCTCCAACACCATTGTTCAAAAGCATCAATTCTTCGGCACTCAGCTTTCTGTATAGAAAATCCACATATGACTACTGGAAAAACCATAGCTTTGACTAGATGGACTTTTGTCAGCAAAGTAATGTCTCTGCTTTTTAATAGCTGTCTAGGTTGGTCATATATAAGCTCAAAGGTGAAGAATACAGCTGTGGGTACATCACATGAATATAATTTTAGAATCTGCAGAATTTCAGAGAAGATGGTACACTGACTCTTATCTGGCTGATAACTTATAGCTCCAGGCTGATTTATGTTGGAATAGAGTCTATTCTTTGTTGAAGGAGCAGAGCAACCCGTGGTTCTGTAGAGATGACAGGCGCTTTGCTCTCCGCATCACACCCATGTCTTTTCAAGAAGGAACAGACATTTGGATCTCACTGCAGCTGTTGGAGACCTCCATCTGCGGAATAAGAATAGCACAACAGAAGACCATCCCATGCTGTTTTGCTCTGGTCTGCATTGTCTCAATCACAGATCAAATGAGAATTCACTTGCTTTCATCGTTTTTCAGTCTTCCTGGGGTTCTCTGTGTCTGCTAGCAAGCCTGAGGTTGATGGATGACTCTGGGGTGCCTAGCTTTGGGCTAAGTGTTGTCAGAACATCCGGAGGTTGGTTTGGAAACATGCTGCTCAAGTATGGGGACTGACATTCTGTTACGGGAGACCCCCACAAAAGGCAGATTCTGATGCCTCCTCCCATTTTTTGTGTCTGAAAATATACCGTGAGTACCTGTGAGGGAGGGGCCTGGACTATACACAGACTTATCTTACTCAGTAAACTTCTTGTAACTAGTATGATGCACAGAGAGATAGGCTTTGAGCCTTGAATCCGTCAAGTACTTGACCTATCTGTGTCTCAGTTTCCCCATCTGTAAAACTGGGTTAGTACAAGTTCTTGTCTAAAACGCTTCAGTTCAGTTCAGTCACTCAGTCATGTCCAACTCTTTGCAACCCTGTGGTCTGCAACACACCAGGCTTCCCTGTCCATCAGATGTACTTTAGAATTCCAAATTTTTTCAAATTTTTTAAAACTAATGCTGTGCATTCTGAGTATTACCTCATGTGCTGGCTGTGTGTGGAGCTGCACTACATATAAAATTCATTTATATTAATATTTCTGCAGGAAAATGTAGGAACTCACAGTGAGTGAGAAAAATAGAGACTATAATTAGTTTCATGTTAGTTAAGGTCAGGTTTTGCTGCCAAGTGAGCTTGTTGCAAATCTTCTAAAAAACCTTTTGACTTTCAGGATTTTGTAGATTTAAAAACTGCAGAGAAGGTGATGTGGATCTGTACTATTCTAGGGCCACTGCTCAGCCATAGGGCTTTTGTGCAAATTAAACAATACATCTTCTGGGTGGTCACAGCCCCTGTGCAGATAACTTGGCACTTGTGGTGAAAAATAAAATGCATCTCTTTTTCAGAATATATGTGCTCAGTCATGTCCAGTTCTTTGGGGCTCCATGGACTGTAGCCTGCCAGGCTCCTCTGCCCATGGAATTTCCCAAGCAAGAATACAGGAGCAGGTTGCCATTGCCTTCTCCAGAGGATCTTCCTGACCCAGGAATTGAACCCATGTCTCCTTTGGCAGGTGGATTCTTTACCACTAGCACCACCTGGGAAGGGTAAATGTCAAATGTCAACCCCATCCTGAACCAGGCACCTTTGTGCAGTACACAACCTGTGCAACCAGACATGGCGGCTCTGATTATCCTCATGCCTCAGAGTTGCTGGAAAAATACACAGTAAAGTAAGAAGACCCCCTCCCCCAGAGCTATGGCTCTGTCTCAGACCGTTCTCTAGACCATTGCTTCTCAAATGTGAATGTGCTAATGAATCACATGGCCTCTTAAAATGTAGGAAGGCCGGTTTGGGGCCTGAAACTGTGTTTCTAGCAAGTTCGCATGTAACATTCAGCTTTCCCAGAAACCTGCTCCTCATCATGTGATCTCCATTAATGGCTCCAGTCTCCAGTGACTGTATCTCAAGCTGGTAACATGCCACTCTTCTTGCCTCATTTTTCTCTTTCTCACTACACATTCATTTAGCTACTAAAAACCACAGATGGTATCCTCTCCCCACCCCTCAGTATTTCTCCTATTCAAGGTTTCCCAACCTTGGCATGCTTTAGCCAGACAGTTCTTTTTTGTGGATGTCTGTCCATTGGAGGGCAAAATTACCAATGTTCCAATCCCTCACCTTCCTTTCTCCAGCAATGCACTTGGATCCCTTCTTTCCTGGGGATGGTTTGATGTTGCATTATCAAACATGTGTTTTGACTATGTTGTAACTACTAACATTCCTGTGTTCTCACTTGGTTATAAGTTCTAAGAATCTCCATATTCTTAGCATCCTGCTCAAGGTCTAACACAGATAGAGGCTTAACATATTTAAAGAAGTGAATGAGTGAATGAATGAATGTATCCCCTGACAGCTGCAGGCTCCTTAGAAGGGTGAGGATGCTCAGAACTCAGCTTGCAGGAGATCTGCCCAGGGCTAGAGTAACACCTGGCCATGTCTGCTGGGAGCCTGATGTTGAAGACATCCAAAGCTGTTTCTGCTCCCAGACATTCCCACCTGCCCTTCAGCCTTTGTCTTGACCTGTTTTTGTCTGGTCTCTACATTGCTCAGAAAGGTCATTCATCTTACTACTGCTCACTCAGGGTGCACCATGCAGCGATGCTATGTGAACAGCTGTTTGAATACAACATCTTTGTCCTTAATGGCTACCCTTGATGCTGGATTTGGGGCTTATCATTGAAACCCAGGTTAACTTGTCTGTCCAGACCATCAGAGTACTTATGGCTTATGTGTTCCATTCATTAGACTTGCAGGCTCCTCTGAGATCCCAATTTGAATTTCAATTTTGCCATTTGGCTTTTAGTTGAAGCCCAGCCTTTCTGAATAATTTATCCACAGCTGTTTTGGTAAGACACTGAAATAGACAACTGTGAGATGATGGAGAATGAAAGTATTGGTCTCTGCCCCAGTTTCTGATGCAGACGTCCTGAAACCTTTGTAATTTTCTAAGTAATCAGAGCATCTTTTATTTTAATAGTCTTTGACCCCAGTTCCTGACACAGAGCTCCTCAATCCCTTGGAATTTCCTGGGTAATAGCAATGTCTTTTTTGTTCTAATGGGTAACTCTTGGTGGAGGCTCTGGTCACCAGAAAGACCAGGTCATGATTAGAAGGTTGGAATTTTCAGCCCCATCCTTTGTTCTCCAGAAAGGGGAAAAGAGCTGGAAATGGAACTAATGATTGATCATTGCCTATGAGATGAAGCCTCCTTAAAAATTCCCACAGCGTGGGATGTAGAGAGCTTCTGGGTTGGTGAACCCGTGGAGGCACTCAAAGTGGGGCACGGAGGCTCTGAGCCCCTTTCCACACTTTGCCCATGCATCTCTTCCATCTCGATGTTCACCTGTGTCTTTTATCGTATCCTTTCGTATGAAATTTATAAACAATACAGAAACTGTTTTCTTGAGTTCTGTGAGCCACTTTTGCAAATTAATTAAACCTGAGGAAGGGGTGGTGGGAACCTTTGATTTATAGCCAACTGGTCAGGAGCACAAGTGACAGCCTGCACTTGCGGTGAGGGGTGAGTTGTCTTGTAGGACTGAGCCCTTAACCTGTGGGGTCTGCTGTTATCTCTAGGCAGATAGTGTCAGAATTGAGTTAAATTGTAGGGTGCTCATCTGGAGTCTTCCCTGCTGTGGACTTCCCAGGTGACCCAGCTGGTAAAGAATCTGCCTGCAGTGTGGGAGACCTGGGTTCGATCCCTGGGTTGGGAAGATTCCCTGGAGAAGGGAATGGCTACCCACTCCAGTATGATGACCTGGAAAATTCCATGGACTGTATAGTCCATGGGGTTGCAAAGAGTTGGATATGACTGAGCAACTTTCAGTTTTTCACCTGGTGTCACAGAGAATTGCTTGTTGTGGGGAAAAAGTTCCCCACATCTGGTGTCAGAGAGTGATTAGTGGTGTGAGAGGGAAGGAGAAACAGGAGGGGAACTGAGTTGTTCCTATGACAACACAGGGAGAATTTTAATTTATTTGGACGAATCATCTAGCTTTCTGTGACTATTTTAAGTCTGAAATTTACCCTTTTAGTCTTCCAGCTCTTTTGTTGTATCCTCTCTTTGCTTGTATTTAATTGAGTTTTTGCCACTTCAGCCAAAGTTTTAAAGTCTCTTTATTAACATCATCATTCCCAGAATTCACACTTCTGGGCCTCTCCCCTGTTGGCCCATCAGTGATACTGATTCCAATAGGCTAGGGAGTCAACCAGACCTGGATTTGAATCCTGTCTCTGTCACTTATAAAATGAGTAATTTGGGGCAAGTTATCTAAGTATTCTAACCATCTGCTTCCTTATCTGTAAAAAGAGGGAAAGTATCTATGTACACCAGAAACTTACACAACATTGCAAATCAACCATACTTCAGCTTTTTAAAAATGGAAAAAAACCCTATCTTAAAGTATCTACCTTGTTGGTTGCTGTGAGGATTAAATGGAAAACATTTAATGCGTTACAAGTCATATAGTAAACTATGTAAATTAATAGAAGTTAGTCACTTTTATGGTCAACTTTGTTTATGAAGCTAATTATTTTTGGAAAAGACTACATGAAAAGCCAACAATTTCAAGGCACCTGCAGTTGAATCTATGCTCATTGTACAGAGAAGCTCAGTATACAGGTATCATTCCTGTAGACAGAGCCCCTTCTTTCTTCATTTCTTCTTTAGGCATTTTTCTTCCATCCTGTTGCCAGTTTGCTTCCAAGCACAAAGTTGTTTCTGGCTTGATCTATCAGGTAAAGGTCCAAGGCTGGATGCAGCCACAAAAGGTCTTCTCTAGCTGCGGGCTTGTCCAAACCAATGTGAAATTCAAAGCCCTTGTTATTCTCCCATAACGAGATGCTCTATTATTTTTAAAAACAAACATTGAAAAATAAAAAGCAGATTAATACAGAGACTGTTTTCCATTCCAGTCTCTTGTATTTCTAATTAATGGGGATTTGTAGGAAAACTTGGGGCCTGTGCTTCCTTGGTAGACCATTGAAAAAGAGAAGGGTTAACTGGTCTCCAACCTTAAATCTGGGTGTGAGCTATTTCTTTCCTGCAGCTGCTTCTACCTTTTTTTCCCCTCCTTATGTCTTCCATCTTAATCTCATTCTAATGCTGTTGCCTTAACTATGGTTTTGAAAGTTTTTACTTTCATGGTACCATCTAATTGCAAATTGACCTCTTTGGTGTAAAGCCACAGAGAGTCACAGAGTAGGATTTGGGTAGATCATTAGAGAATGTCAATGCTGGAAGGAATGAGGTCATCTGACTTCTCAAAGGGTGCTTCTTAGAACCCTAGGGTTCCCTGGAGGTCCACAGGCATTTTACAGAAGAGGCTCAGCTGGGCCTCACAGTATCTCCATTTCATCTATTTTTACATGAGTGGTTAGCACACAACAAATTTTTGAGGATCATTTTTTTCCCCCTAAAACTGAAAAACCACAGAGCTCAATTTTGTAATTTTACTGATAAGGAAACAGGTCCAAACTGAATACGATTACCTCTAGCTTGCAAACAACTCCTTGGTGGATGAACTGGGGCTAGTGACCTCAGGGGTTCTTGTTTCTTTTTTTAAATTTATTTTTAATTGGAGGATAATCACTTTACAATATTGTGTTGGTTTCTGCCATACATCAACATGAATCAGCCATAGGTACACATATGTCCCCTCCCTCCCACCCCATCCCATCCCTCTAGGTTGTCTCAGAGAATCAGTTTGAGCTCCCTGAGTCATAGACAGAAGTCCCATTGGTTATCTATTTTACATATGGTAATGTGTATGTTTCCACGAGGGGTTCTTGTTAACCTCAACTCTGGCATAATTCAGATGTTGCTGATTTTCTTGTTTCAAAGGGGAAGAGACTGAGGCCCTGTGTCTGTGAACCGTTCACCGCCAGCCAGGTATTTGGAATCAGCAGGCTCTTCCATTCTGACTGTTCTGTCTATGGATTGTTAAGATGTGAGGATGAGGCTGCTGCTAGGAGAGGATTGTGGGCCAGGGGAAAGGTTGTTTTTTTTTTTTTTTTCTCATGTCAGTCTTGCTAGAATGTCGCTTTAAAAAAAAAAAAAAGTTTTATACTGGAAATGTCCATCAGCCCAGAAACAAGATGTGTGATAAACTCCTTATGGTAAATGTAAACCAGATCAGTCTTTACCATCTTGTAAGTCATCCCAGGGTCCCAAGGACCCACAGTGTGTCAGCAGGGATCAGAATTGTCCCTTGAGGGGATTCCCCCAGAGGGCTGTTTTCCATCCAACTCTCTTGGGTTTCTACCTACCCCCACCCCCATATGCATTCTTGTCTAATGGTTCCTCGTCTTTTTGGACTTTCTGAGAAAATATTTGAAATGGCTTTGGGTGCTGAAATGAAACTGTATTTTCTAATGTTAATTACATCCCCTGGAGGATGACATGGCAGCCCACTCCAGTATTCTTGCATGGAGAATCCCATGTACAGAGGAGACTGGTGGGCTACAGTCCATGGGGTTACAAAGAGTCGGACACAACAATGTCAATTAACACCTACCATTATGAAAGTGATTTAAATACCAAAAATTGTAGGGAAGTTGTCACTTGAGAAAGGAGAGCTCTTGCCAAGAAAGGACACTTTGGCATCAGACACTCATGATTCTGCCTGAGGTTATTTTTGCTCACTTGGCGGGGGATTGGCAATAACCTCGGGCCTTGGCAGTGTCCTGGGCCAAAGGCTGCTTGGTTTCTGCCTCATCACCCAGAAGACACCTGTGGCACCATCAGAAATAAGCATTAGAGGGCATTTTAGTCTTACTCTAAGGCGGGTAAGCTAAGACTGGGGGTGTCCTTACTCAGTCTTGCTTCCCACTGAGATTTACATTGTTCCAAACAAGACAGGGACAGGCCAAAACAGTCATATTCACTCACCACGTTAAAGAGCAAGCACGTTTCCCATTTGTTTAAGAAAACTAAGCTCCATGGGGACATTTCCCAACCAGATTCAACCAGAGCAACGATAGCAGTGACACCAGGAATGGGAGGCAGCCAGGCCACCGGTGTTAACAACCCGCTGGTAAATGGACATATTAGACCCCATATCTGGCATGATTGAAAAAATAGGATATATTTTTTAATCCAGTATTCTCATGTTAAAATGTTTACATGATACATTTTTTAAAATTAGGGTACAATAAAGTTGCAACTTCGAGATGATTTCTTCTTTGGCATATAAATAATTTTTATCAGTAAAGCTAAAAATAGCCATTAACGGGACTGAAAGAAGCTGTGTAGGATGTCAGAAAAGCAGCAGATTTGGAAAGGGAAAATAGGGCTTTGAAGGAAAGGTCTACAACTTCTGAAGTGAGGACAGTCATGTCACTGAGTGCCACAACCCTTTTAAAATGATTTATTATTTATTTGGCCATGGCGGATCTTTAGCAGTGGCATGTGGGATATAGTTCCCAACTAGGGACTGAACCGGGACCTCTGCATTGAAAGTGCAGAGTCATAGCCCCTGGACCACCAGGGAAGTCCCAAGCACCACGACTCTGAAGGCATGTGTTAACCCACGTTGGAATATCGGCTCTGCCATCAACACCCTTTAGCCCTCCAGGGCCTGTTTCCTTGTTTTTCACGGGGATGGTAGTCTATACGATCAGGGTGGGCCTTCTAGTGCATTCCTCTACAGGAATGAAGCTTCTGTTCATCCACTAGACAGGGTTTGGGCTGTGGAGGTCCTTACCATGGCCAAGGCTGCCAGCGGGGTCAGCGTCTCCGTCTCTCCCTTTCTATCCTCTGATACACACGAGCAGGGCCCCCCACATGCTAAGGAACACAGCCCACCCCACCCCTATAGTCTTATGTCGATGAGCCATGAACAGACCATACACAGAGAGAAGCTTCTTTTTTTCTTCAATTTAATTGAAGTTACTTAGAAAAATAATCAGGCTTGAATGGCTTTTCCTGGAAGAAGGTTCATGAACATTTTCACGCTTTTGTTGGCAATGTGGAATTCAGCTTTCTTGAACAGTACAGTAAGATACAGGGAGAGTTTTCTATAAGCCCTCTACTGCATACAACTATGTAAAAAAAAAATCACACTCCATCCACAAAGATGTTAAATTATAGGTCCATACGCCATACTGAGCTTGCTCATAAGAAAACAGTACGGGCTGCCCCTTCTGTGCCTGACAAAGTGTAGCAGACTGAAATTCGCCTGTTAACGGCCGAGAGTCAAGCTGATTGAAGAAGATCCTGCCGCCTGTTCGTAGGGTCCAGTTGGCTGTGATGGAAAAAAGCTGGAGGAAATACTGGCTGTGGGGACTTTGTGGGAGTGATGTCAGTCCTGCTGACACGAAGGGGAAAGGGACTCTGGTCCCCAGGATCGCACAGAGCAGGGCAGCTCAGATCACATGTGTGTATGTGGAGGGGAGGGCTGGGCTGTGAGACATCTGCTCTGAGCCCCACTCACCAGGGACACAGTCCCTCAGCATCTGGCTAGCTTAGAATCAGGACTTTTGCAATCACTAGCTCAGCACTGGTCCAGACCCCACCAGCTAAGCTTTTGTTTTGGGAATTTTCTACCAGCAGGGATTGGACCCTGGTGTTTCCACACCTTCGCCACCAGGACTCTGGTCTGATGAAGTTTCCATTGTCCACTGCGATCCTCTGCCATCCACGTGAACAGGCAGGACAGTGAAACTCACCTGGTGGACAGGTGGGAAGGAAGGCTTCCCTCTGAGACACCACAGGTCAGCAGACTGTCCTTTTTCCCAGACCAGCTGGGGAGGCAGAGATGGGAGAGGGTCTGGAGCAGCTGCAGGAATTCAAACCCTGTGGCTAATAGAGCTGTCCAACCAAAGGGACAGGTTAAGCAGGAAAGTCCTTGTAAATGCTACTCTGTACCTGGTTTTGAAGACAAGGCAGCACCTTTGAAAAGTCGCTGGGAGATGGGACACCTGCCTGTACTTTTCTCCAGCTAAGCATGCAACAGAAAGCATGTTCAGTTTTCTTAAAAAAAAAAAAAAAAAAAAAGGAACAAAAGAACCAAGAACTTTTATTTTCCAGGCACGTTTTCACCTATGGATTCTTTTTAACCAAGGACGCAGAGTTCTTTCTACATTCTGCAAAAACGGTTGAATCTATTTTAAGTTTTTTATGGCATTAGAAAATAAACTATGAACACAAAACAGGAGGAGAAAGAGCCCTTCGTGGGTGAACCACACTGCCGTATGGTCCTGAAGGACACTCTTCCTCACTAGAGGGAGAAGACAGACGAAAGAAGGCATCATAGCTGATCAAAAAATGGATGAGACGCAGAAACACAAAGCTTGGGGAATCTGTGTGAATTTCCACTTAAAAAAACAAAAGGACATAGTGAACAATTCCAAACTATAGAATTGAAGAAGCACTCGTTAAGGGTTGAATAGTCAGCTTGCATTGAGCAATCTTAAGCTAGAGTGCTGGGGGTCTAGCCGAGGCTTTGTGTCCCCTCCCTCCTTTCTGTCCACACCACTCAAGATTTCTCTGCTCCCTGCAGCAGGGAGGGAACTGTGGCCCATGTAATATCCAGAATTAGAACCATTGCACTTAGGCAAAAATTGAATTCATTTGGTAAAGTACCTTCACTGCTATAATAAATCAGGTGGGCACAGTGGTGTTGCTTTATTGTTGCTGTGTTTTGGATATTTTTGGAGGGGAGGGGTGAGGGAAGCAGTTTTTATCCTAGAAGACCTCAGATGTGCTAAAACAACCTAACCAAAGCCTACACAGTGCAATGCTAGCTCTGTGAGATAGTCTGTAAAATACAGCATCCTGATCGTGGAAGGTCAGGAAATGCCACGGACTCAATCAGTGATGCTCCTGGGGATTTACAAGACACAGCACACAATCAAGGCTCTGAAAAGTCCTGCAGAAAGGAAATGGACTTAGCTTTGTTTCCCAAAGACACTTGACCACAAAACCCTTGTTTTGCATCACACCAACTCGTGTCTGGGGAGAACCTGTGTTCTCTGAAGCACGTTATCAGGAAATGCCAGAAACCTCTTTCATTAGTAGAAGCTTTGTCTCTGAGGACAGTTTCCCCTGCCTGGTCATAGGGTCCAGGAATAATACCAGAGAGAGCTGAAGTCTCACTCTACTTGCATACATCTCTATCCATCAAGGTTATGGTCACTGTGCCCTTCGCAAAGGGGAGAGAGAGCTTGGAAGAAGGTATACAACATTTTATAAATAGCTTCGGCCACCCTCTCCAGTGCATGCCTCACTCACATTCAATAAAATAATTTTCTCAGTGAGACATGGCAGCTGTTGCTCACTGAGCTGGCTGTGAGCTTGCTGATACAGTTTTAATAGTTTCTGTGAATAAATTACTCATTTTTTGTTTGTTTAGAATATTCTCACCTCTGTGCTATACACTGAATCAAAAAAACAAAAAAGCAAAACTTACCCCCACCCCACCCCCTGTTATTAGCACTATCATCATCATTATTATTATTATATACAGTCTCTGCTACCAACTCATTCACTGGCTGTAAGAGGGAGGTGGCTCCAACTTCAACCATGGCCTCGGAAATGAGAAGCATGTGCAGGCGTTAATTAGCCAGGAACAGGAAATGGAGTGTTTCCAGCCTTCCAGAGGAAAGGGGCGTGGATTACCATCCCAGAAGGCGGTCCTTGCTGCTCACTGCTGGTGGTCTCGAAGGCGCTGATGGTCTCTTGGCCTCTGGAGGACATGGGAGAGGGTATGCCTGTGCCTGTGTGTACAGTCTGCCTCTGACCCTCACCAGGAGTAGAAACACCAGGCCATTGCAAATCTTCCGATGTCGGAGTCCTGCCACAAAATTTCAATCTTTTTTTTACATGGCAAAGAGTAGAAAAACAACACTTGTAGGCGGAGACCTGAATGCTCCGCTGGAAATGACAGGAGGAGGCGGTTGGCAAATATCTCCCTTTCCCTCAACAAGGCAGACATCACTAATCAGTTACAGCATTCTTCCATGCCGTGCCTGGAAAATCTCTTCTGGGGCTTAAAGGCAAATATTACCAATAAACTGGAATGGGCACATGACAGGGAATTGGTCACCTCTTGTGTTAGGCAAAGAGCTTGGACTACTCAAGTGGCCTGCTTCAAGCATGTGGTTTTCAAATTGGACCATAAAAAATGTGAATTTGTAGGGATCCGATACTCCTGGGGTTGTCCATGAAGAGTCCAAACCTCAGGTTAAGTCTGTGGATACCAGGGGTTTGCTAATTGTCCAGCATGTCTATGTAAAGCTCTTTGAGGGCTGAGACTATTGATTTTGTTCAACGCTCTACCCACAGGGTCTAGAATTAGGCCTAGCACATAGTAGTTGCTCAATAAATACGTGTTGCATGTAAAGCAACAGCCACTTCACCTTCATCACAACTGGCACTGCCAGTTAAAAACTTCTGTACAAAAGCCTGTTTTACCAGATTGCTAATTCTGGTGGGGGGGAAGCCACAATCAGCTTTCTCCTTGGGATTAAAAAAAAAATCACTTTTCTTTAGCATGACATGACTGAAATCAGTTTTGGAATCAGTCCCTTGCAAAGGTGGCTCTATTTATTTCCAGCAGAATTTTAAGAATGGTGGCATCAATAGACAGCACGATGGTTATCACAGTGACTCTGAGCGGTTAGTAAGGAGAACATTCATGCCCCTGCAGGAGCTGTTTGCAAGCACAGAATGAAAACATAGATTTCTTCGGAAAAGACATTAAAATCTTGTTGCCCCCCCCAAAGAAATCTATACAGAGACCATGTTTAAATAACTATAAATAACTTAATTAGAATTTATGGAATGCACAATTCATGGAATTCACCAGAACACAAAGAAACCTCTGAGACAGTGTCATGGGATTCACGTCTAAAAAAACAAGGACACCCATCCTAGTCCCCTGCCAAGACAGCCGTCCTTCCCTAGTAAGGATTTAAATAATTCTCACCATGCTGCTCGCAGCATCAATCCCCAAAGAAATATTAATTTACAAAATAACCCAATATCCATATAATTCTTTTCGACAAATAAAAATCTTAAATTAAAAAAAGCACGATTCTCTCTCCCCTCTCCCCGCCCACACCCTCCCCCCACTTTCATTCCAATTTCAGGTAGCTTGGCACTGAGTAATTGAACATTAAAAAATCGAGTTTGTAGACTTCGTACAGCTGCGTCTGGTGCTCCGAGCTGATGTTCTGGAAGAACTCTGTGGTCATTTCATCAGTAGTTCTCGTGGACTTGGCGTAGGTGGGGAACTTCAGGTAGCTGCCCACGCCCGCCAGCTGCAGGACGTAATTGGAATCCTCCTCCAGCGTCTCGTACTTGCCCACGAGGTCGTAGTGGATGTGGCACGGGTGGCACAGGGAGTAGACCGTCTGCCAGTGTTCGTTGAAGGGCTCCTCGCGCTGCGTGTGAGGGTCGATGAGATACGCCACGAACTCCTCGAACTTGACGTCGTCGCCCTTGCGCAAGGCCTCCTGCGTGGCGTTCTTGCGCTGCCGCTTGATGATCTTGGTACCGTAGCGCTTGTGGAAGGAGGTGTTATACTTCTGTGTGAACTTGTTCCGGTAGGCGGACACCAGCCTCTCAAAGGGCTCCCGCACGAATAGGAACTTCATGTAGCTTTTCAAGCGGTGGTTGATCTCCGGGATGCTGTACTGGTTGAGGGTCTTCAGGTTGGCCGAGACGTGCGCCTCATTGGCCGGGATCTCCATGGGGTCACTGTACTTGCCCCGGCCGGTCAGGACCATCATGAGCCGCTTCCAGTTGGTGCACGCCACCTTGGGTACGTAGCAGTAGATGAGCTCGTGGTCCTCATCCACCACCAGGTGCTTCAGGTCGTTGGGGGTCAGCACCCGCCGCTTGCGGCTCATGGCGCTGTTGGCCCGGCAGGTGTCGGTGACCTGGTCCCGCCGCATCTGATGCAGGACTGCCGTGTTGGAGAGCTCCAACTGCAGGGGAGACAAAAGAGGGATAAGAGATCAGTACTTGGTGTGGGATGTTGATACGGGACCACCGTCCACAACCACGATGGCCAACCTGGGCCACCAAGGTTGGCACTGCCAGCCTAGATGGCCTGTCTCCATTTCCAGTTCTCTATCAGCTGTCAGGGCTGTTCTGGTTCTCTGTTCCACTGTACTTCCTCTGGAGAGTAATAATAATAATCAACATATAACTTGTCCATCACCCTCTACATCCCAGGCATTGTACCAGAGCTTCATATATAGAGTTTTTCTCTTCTTGAAAAGCTTGAACCATTATTGATTTATTGAACAACATCAAATAGCTTGCCACCAAATAGGGTTGCAGTAATGAAAAAGTACAAGGTAACTGCCCTTATGGAGCTGAAAGTCCAGCTGGAAAGAAAAGGAAACTGAGGTTCAAAGAGATTGTTACTAGCTTGAGACCACACAGTAAGAGAGTCACTATTCAAACTCAGGCCTGCTTGGCAACCAAAGCTACCCACTTTCCACTCTAATCTGATGTCCAGTCCTCCCATATTCTTGACTAAAGCAGGACAGAAGCCTAGAGTTCTGGAATTGGATTGATCTATCTTAAAGCAAGGGGATCCAATTTTTATGCAAACCTATCACTGTGCACACCTATCGTTTTTTGCTTTCTCAGTGCCAGTGTGTTGATTCTCCTCTGGGAACCTGCTTGCCTTTATTCTCTGCTCCCTGCCCTCTCACGCTGCTGAGCTGAGAGAATGCAGCCTGGAGCTTGGGGACAGAGAGGAGGGCTACCATGCAGGGAGCACTAGACTGGAAATGAAGGGGACTGAGGAAAGATAAGCAGAAAGACAGGGGGATGTATTTCCAGGGACATCATCTGAATACCCAGGTCCATATGTTGTTGAAACCAGACCCCCAAATTCTGGGCTTTGGGGTTACATTAATCAGTATATTTGCTTTGGTGCATAAGGCAGTCTGTCTGGGTTATATCATTTGGAAGCAAAATATGTGGGTATTTACATGTATTACCTTTGATCTTTTCCTCTCTGCCACATTCATCTACTGAGCCACGGATCCATCCACTCAAATGTATGTTGTGAGGTCTGCCCCCTCCAGGCTGGACTGGGGGTGGTCTAGAGTTGGGAATGCAGAGGGATCAGGGAACTCCCTCCTCTAAACTGAATCAGTAGAGCCAAGGGCCTGAGTGGCATACAGGAAGCTGACCTTGCATTTCCAACTCTGAACCACAGTCTGTACAATTCATTTTGGAACATGCATGGGGCAATTGGGAAGGGCTTATATTAGGGACCTCGGAATGTGACCTTATTTGGAAATAAGTTTTTTTAAAAATACTTATTTGGCTGCGTCGGGTCTTAGTTGTGGCCCTTGGGATCGCTTCACTTCCAGGATCTTTAGTTGTGGCGGGCGTGTGTGCTAAGTCACTTCAGTCGTGTCTGACTCTTTGCGACCCTATGGACTGTAGCCCACCAGTCTCCTCTGTCCATGGGATTCTTCAGGCAAGAATGCTGGGGTGGGTTGCCATTCCCTTCTCCAGGAGATATTCCCAACCCAGGGATTGAACCCACATCTCTTATGTCTCCTGCATAGGCAGGAGGGTTCTTCACCACTAGCGCCACCTGGGAAGCCCAGTTGTGGCATAAAAACTCATAGGTGCAGCATGTGGGATCTAGTTCCCTGACTGGGGATTGAACCTGAGGCCCCTGCATTGGGAGTGTGTAGTCTTAACCACTGGATCACCAGGGGAGTTCCTGGAAATAGGCTTTTTTTTTTTTTAGATGCAATTCAACTGAAGTCATACTGAGTTAAGGTGGTTTCTAGTCCAATGACTAGTGTCCTTACAAGGAGAGAATGCAGAGACTCAGACACAGAGAGAAGGCCATGTAATGGCAGAGGCGGAGGCTGGAGTGATGTGTCTACTAGCTAAGAGATGCTCAGGATTGGCAGCCACAACCAGAAGTGGGTGAGGGAAAGGAAGAGTGTACCCTAGAGCCATCAGAGAGGATGGCCCTGCTGACACCTTGATTTTAAAATTCTAGCCTCCAGAGCTGTAACAGAATAAATTCCTGTTACTGTAAGCCAGTGAATTTGTGCTACTTTGTTATGGCAGTCTTAGGGAACTAATACAGGAGCCAGGCCTTCAGCCTATGACTTTGAGCAAATTGATATAAAATATAAGTGTATAAGAGTGGGTAATGTTATACATGATCATATTTTTACATAGAAGAATCAGAAGAGAGTATTAGAGCACTAAGTAGGAAGTAGGTGAGACCTGAAATCAGAAGACCTATGCAAGACCCTTAACTTTTTAAGCCTCAGTTCTATTATTTGCGAAATTGGAACAGTGCCACCTACCCTGCTGGGACGTTGATTAAATCAAGCAAAGTATGGTTCAGCATTTAGAAAATAAGATCAGGTCTAGTTCAGGTACAAGGTATGGTACCCAGGGGCAATTCATTCTTTATGAAAGAAGAAAAAAATTAAAAATACGAGGCCAGAAATTTCACATAGACATTTCACCAGCTCTATGATTTTTGTTGCAGGTCAACCCTAGGTCATGAAGTTCAATTCATATTTATTTTGAACACTAAAACTCTGACTTTTGCACATCCTGACTTCTGAACAGATGTATTCATCACCTTAAGAAGAGCATTCATGCCACTTGAAAAAACAAATAGAACTGTTCTAAAAGAAATAGAAGGAAAAGGAGGGGGAAAGGGTGCATCAGTTTTGTCCATTTAAATCACTATTGGACAGGTTTAAAGGCCGTGAATGGCCAAATGAGCAGAGAAACGGGGGGACTTCCTACTTTCCCCTCTGTTGTTTTCAGCTGGAGACAATTCTATGGCTGTCTGACTCCCCAGGGAGGCAGCGTGTCAGTTAATACTGCACTCAGGACCACAAAGCCTTGAAAAAGGGAAACTATACCATGGCGTCGTTTTATATCCAGTTGCAGAGACAGAAAATAACTCAGAAGGGCTTTGAAATGTGGTATTTGTGGTTTCTTTCTTTTCCATTTCCTCCTCCTTCACAGAGTCTAGGTGGCCGATGGCGCACCTGCTGCAATGAGGCAGCACAGTTCCCCTCAGGAGGACTTGGGGGCGCAGATCAAGAGAATAAGTATACTCTCAGTCCTGAGACACATTTGCAATTGCTTCTCAGAGGGAAAAACTCACCCAGGCCTTTAGTGTTGAATTTTTAAAATAAAATATTTTGTTTTTATTTAAACTTTCTAAAATGTATGTCTGCGCTCGGTCGTTGTTGCTGCGCTCGGGTTTTCACTCGTGGTGGGGGCTGCTCTGTAGCTGTGGTGTGCAGGCGTCTCACTGCAGTGGTTTCTCCTGTTGCAGAGCACGGGCCCGGTAGCTGTGGCACACAGGCTTAGTCGCCCTGTGGCACGTGGGATCTTCCCAGACCAGGGATCAAACCTGTGTCCCCTGCATTAGTGGCAGATTCTCTCCCACTAGACCACCAAAGAGGTTCTTAACTTCTTATTTGAAAATGATTTCAAGCTAGTGTAGATTTATTGAGTATAATGTATAATTTATTAAAAGTATAATGGTACTAAAGTATGCACAAATATAAGAGTAGGTAGACGAGACCAAACGTTCAAATGATGGATGATGATGTTTTACTGGAACCAAGGCCCTGCTTGAAACATACAAGGTCTGCTCAGGGCTGGTGCACTGGGATGACCCAGAGGGATGGTATGGGGAGGGAGGTGGGAAAGGGATTCAGGATGGGGAACACATGTACACCCGTGGCAGACTCATGTTGATGTATGGCAAAACCAATACAATATTGTAATTAGCCTCCAATTTAAATAAATTTATATAAAAAAAACCCATACAAGGTACTTGCTGTCTGTGCTGGGACAGCATCTTTGCAGTGTGGCATTCCTCCTCTATATGCCACTCAATTCTCCCAGCACTTTCTCATTTCTAGTTACTATCAATTCCAGCACCTTGTAATATCACTTGACCTTTACTTGGTCCAGATACATCATTTATATATTTTCTGTCTCTGCCCATTTCCAATGAGCCCAAAACAATAAAAATGGAGCTACACAGTACCACCAAGGCCATCAATGAACACATGTACCATAATTTCACATGGTAGGACTAGGTAAGCAGGGTTGGCCCAGGGATAATCCAGAAATGCTTTAACTTTGTCAAAAACACAAGAGTACAAAATAAAAATTTAAATTAATTCTTAGAACTTGGATCCCTGGGAGCTCTATCTGTGGACCCCTTGAACCTTCGTTTAAGAAACCTGGATTAAGGAGAGCCCTGGGCGGGTCAGAAGGAGTAGAGGAATGCTTTGCCATCACGGTCAGGATGGAGCAGGAGAGATTTCGGATGGTGGCCTGGGCTGTTGCAGTTATCTCCAGACTTGTTAGCAGGACCAACAGCAGGTTAGAAGTTGTAATCAGATAAACCACTGTTTCTAACCTTAAAGAAAATGCAGATCTGGTTATGTCATTTCCACACTTGTATCGTAAGCAGTTTCACAAGAGCTTTTGTAATGGTCCCAACTCTTCAGCAACTAATAACATTCTCTGAGTATCAGTTTGGGATCTAGTCAAGGGACCTACAGCTCTGGGACATCAGGAAAACGAGGGAGTAAAGAGCATTCTTTGTGGGAACAGTTCACGCCCTTGTCACAGACAGAAAACATGTGTCTTCTCCAACCATGTTTTATCAATTTTACAAAGAGGGTTTGTTGTGCTGATAATTATCTGAGCTGCAAGATCAATCTCTCGTTCTCTAACTCCCTTTATCTCCCCTCTTTTTCTTTTCTCAAAAGTATTTGTACAAAAGACAGATGTGTGGTATAAAATTGAAATAGGAAAAAAAGAGGGCTGTGATTAAGGATCTCCTTTGGTGGTGGGCTTCCTAGTAGCAGGGATGAAATTGGAAATGTGATTAAATCTCATTGCTTTTATTCTCAGAAAGGAGAACCATTCCAACTGTTTAGGGCAGAAAATGTACACAGTCTTTATTAATTTGTTTTTGGCTATGCTGGGTCTTCATTGCTGCTCAGGCTCTTCGCTAGTTGCAGGGAGCAGGGACTACGCTTTAGCTGCACGGGCGTCTCACTGCAGCAGCTTCTCTTATTGTGGAGTATGGGCTCTAGGGCACAAAGGCTTCAGTAGTTGTAGCACGTGGGCTCAGCAGTTGAAGCTCCTGGGCTCTAGAGCACAAGCTTAATGGTTGTGGCTCATGGGTTTAGTTCTCTGCAGCCTGTGGGATCTTCCTCGACCAGGGATTGAACGTGCACCTCCTGCATTGGCAGGCAGACGCTTTACCACTGAGCCTTCAGTTCAGTTCAGTCGCTCAGTCGTGTCCAACTCTTTGAGACCCCATGAATGGCAGCATGCCAGGCCTCCCTGTCCATCACCAACTCCCGGAGTTCACCCAGACTCACGTCCATCGAGTCAGTGATGCCATCTAGCCATCTCATCCTCTGTCGTCCCCTTCTCCTCCTGCCCCCCAATCCCTCCCAGTATCAGAGTCTTTTCCAATGGGAAGTCCACAATCAGCATGTAGGAACTAGTTCCCTGACCAGGGATGGAACCTCGGCCCCTTGCATTGGCAGAGTGAAGTCCTGCACCAGACCACCAGGGAGGACCCAGAAAATGTACACAACCTTAAGGGACTCAGAAATTTGAGTTGAGGAGGGAGACTGTTGGATTCAGTCTGCCCATGTTGGCATATTCCGAGGGTCACTTTCTTCACCAGACACTAGTATCATGCCTCACTACACCTGTGTCTACAGGGTGTTTCAGCATTCACAGAGCATGTTCACACACCGTCCCATGTAAAGGTCCCATTGGGACTCTTCCAGAGCCTTCCTTTTAGGAAGTTTATATTTAGCAGACCAGCCCAAGCTTCCAGCCATGTATCATCTTTTTCTGGGCTGGCTCCTGCCAGGTATTAACAATACTTCACATAAATGGTTCTCAACCCCGAGTATGCATGGTAGTCAGCCAGAAGGCTCGTTGAAACACAGTTTGCTGGTTCGCACCCCGAGTTGCCAAGTCAGCAGGTCTGGGACTGGGCCTGAGAATTTGCATTAAAGGTCCCAGGTTGTCAGTTTGCTGGGGCTGCTGTAACAAAATACCATTTCTGCTTAAGCAGCAGAAATGGATTTTCTGAGTCCTGGAGGTACAGGCAGGGCTGGTTTCCTCTGAGGCCTCTCTCTTTGGCTTGTGTATGTCTGCCTTCTTGCTGCCTTTCTACCTGCCCGTCCCTCTGTGTATCTTTACCCTTTGCTGTCTCTTCACCTCTTATAAGGACACTAGTCCTACTGGGTTAGGGCCCACCCTAATGGCCTCTATTGAATTCAGTTATCTCTTTAAAGAGCTTTCCAGGTGGCTCAGCGGTAACAGTTTGCCTGCCAGTGCAGGGGATGTGGGTTTGATCCCTGGATTGGGAAGATCCCCTGGAGGAGGAAATGGCAACCACTCCAGTATTCTTGCCTATAAAACCCCATGGACAGAAGAGCCTGGCGGGCTGCAGTCCATGGGGTCACAAAGAGTCAGACCCAACTGAGCTCACATACACAGTCCTCTTTAAAGACTGTCTCCAAACAGGGGTACATTCTGAGGTACTGGAGGTTGGGACTTCCACATATAAATATCGGGGGTGGGCACAATTCAGCCCATTCCACCAGGTGACGCTGATGGTCTGAGGACCACACTTTGAGAACCACATCTTTATACTGTGAGGAAAGGACTGTAATCTAACATCTTTCACCAATTCATAGCTAGTCTTTTTTTTTTCAATTGGAGGAAAATTACTTTACAACGTTGTGCCAGAGCTAGTCTTAATTATAGAAGCCTGAATCAAGTTCGTCATCTGCTGCCAGGCAACTCCCAGGTCTACCTCCAGCTCCAGCCCCCACTCCCCTCACCTCTCTTTGATCTCCCAAAAGTATCAATTAGGTCAGAGAAAGGCTGATTCTAGGAAACCATGGCCATGGCTACAGGCTCTGAGCTGTATCTTGCGTTCTCATTTAGCTGTCTATTTTTAATTTGGACAGTTAAAAAAGGCAAGTATAATTAGTTGAAGTACCAAATTTAGGGACTTTTTGAAAAAAGTCTTTAAAACTTTACTACGTTTCATCTTAAAAAGGAAGGGAGGCTGGTTTCCCTTAAATTAAAACATCTTTTGTGGTGTTTACAATTTCTTTCAGACACAAGAACCCAAATGGAAGGAGGAACAGCTGGTCTATTTTACTGAGTGGAGGAGATGCAGAGGAGTGGAAACCCAGAGAAAAAGGTAAATTTAAAGGCATCCAGAGAGTGTGGCAATGGTACCCCACTCCAGTACTCTTGCCTGGAAAATCCCATGGATGGAGGAGCCTGGTGGGCTGCAGTCCATGGGGTCGCTAAGAGTCAGACACGACTGAGCGACTTTTCTTTCACTTTTCACTTTCATGCATTGGAGAAGGAAATGGCAACCCACTCCAGTGTTCTTGCCTGGAGAATCCAAGGGACGGCAGAGCCTGGTGGGCTGCCATCTATGGGGTCGCACAGAGTCGGACACGACTGGAGCGACTTAGCGGCAGCAGAGTGTGTGGACCGGGAGAACCTGTCATTAACAACTGTCTGCTTGGACCCACTAGCGTCCTGGTGGCACTGCCATCATCCTGTTGATTTTCTTTTTTTAAATATTTATTTGGCTATGCTGGGTGTTAGCTGGGGCACGTGGGATATTTGATCTTCATGGCAACATGGGGGATCCTTAACTGCGGTTTGTAGGATCTTTTCATTACAGCATGCGAGCTCTTAGTTTCGGCATGTGGGATCTAGTTCCCTGAACAGGGATTGAACCTGGTCCCTCTGCATTGAGAGCACGGAGTCTCAGCCAGTCGACCACCAGGGCAGCTCCTCTGTTGAATTTTGGAATTGTGGGGAAGGAGAGGAAAATCCAGTGATCTGATTTGCTGTGATTCTGTTCTCTTTCCTTCATTACAGAAATTCCTAAACTCTCACCTAAAAGGCTAGTCATGGAGGAATCCGCAAAGAAACCACATCCATAGCAGAAAAGAGGCCCGAGTTTATACTGGCTACCACTCTTTGAGCCACCGTTAATCCTTGCACTCTAGGGCACAGGTATTGTTAGTATTCCCAACTTATGGATGAGAAAACTGAGGCACAGGGAGAACAGGTAACTTACTTAAGATCAGGGAGCTAGGAGCTGGGGCTCGAATCCATGTAGCCCATGCTCTGAGCCCCTGCACTGTGCAGGCTCCCAGGAAGTTACCATCTCCAGGGAAGCTGCTGGAGCCATGAGTCTCTGTGCTGGCAGCTCACAGGGGAGACTTCAATACCACTGAAGCTTGGGGGCCCCACCCTAGAGATCTGATGCTATTGCTTTGGGTGTGGCCAGTTCCCTGGGGATTCAAAAGCTGCCCAGGTGGGGGTCACTGTCTTAGAGGCTCCAGTGTTGGCAGCTGTTAACTAAAGCACAGAGTGGACTTGAGCGATGATCTGTGTGTGATCTTGGGCAAGTTTCACCTTCCTAGTCTTCAGATTTGAAATTGGGGGCTTTCCATCCAGTAGGGCCAGAGATCAAAGGTCTAGAAAGCCATAATGCCGATGTCTTTGGCTACATCCTTAGCGAACTGCTTAGTGAACTGCTAGGAGTTCTGTAAAGCTTAAAAACCTTTATGTTTAGAAAAGAAAGAAGAAAAAGCCTTTGAGCCTTTAAAGAAAGAATCTAGTCTGAACCTGTTGCAAAACTTAAAGGGTTTAGGAAAGCAGTGATTTCACATTAATGGACATTAACATTGCCTGAGAAGTTTAATTATAGCTGATTTACAATGTTGTATTAATCAGGCTTCCCTGGTGGCTCAGATGGTAAAGAAATCTGCCTGCAATGCGGGATACCTGGGTTCCGTCCCTGGGTTGGGAAGATCCCCTGCAGGAGGGCATGGCAACCCACTCCAGTATTCTTGCCTGGAGAATCCCCAGGCAAGAGAAGCCAGGCAGGCTACAGTCCATAGGGTCACAAAGAGTTGGACATGACTGAGCGACTAAGCACAGCACATATGGCAAAGTGATTCATTATACATATATACATTCTTTTAAAATATTCTTTTCCATTATGATTTATCATAGGATATTGAATATAGTTCTCTGTGCTAGACAGGGGGGCCGTGTTGTTTACTCATTCTGTATATAAAAGTTTGCATCTGTTAACCCCAATCTCCCACTCCATCCCTCCTTTAGCCCCCTCCGCCTTGGCAACCATGTCTGTTCTCTGTGTCCATTGTTTCTGTTTCATAGATAGGTTCATTTGTTTCATATTTTAGATTCCACATATAAGTGATATCAGATAGTATTTGTCTTTCTCTTTGTGACTTCACTTGGTATGATAATTTCCAGTTGTGTCCATGGTGCTGCAAATGGCATTATTTTGTTCTCTTCTATGACTAAGTAGTACTCCACTAGACAGCATATTAAAAAGCAGAGACATTACTTTGCCAACAGAGGTCTGTCTAGTCAAAGCTATGGTTTTTCCAGTAGTCATGTATGGATGTGAGAGTTGGACTATAAAGAAAGCTGAGTGCCAAATAATTGATGCTTTTGAACTGTGATGTTGGAGAAGACTCTTGAGAGTCCCTTGGACTGCAAGGAGATCCAACCAGTCAATCCTAAAGGAAATCAGTCCTGAATATTCATTGGAAGGGCTGATGCTGAAACTCCAATACTCTGGCCACCGGATGAGAAAAACTGACTCACTGGAAAAGACCCTGATGCTGGGAAAGATTGAAGGCAGGAGGAGAAGGGGATGACGAGAGGGTGAGATGGTAGGATGGTATCACCGACTCAATGGACAGGAGCCTCCAGGAGTTGGTGATGGGGCAGGGAAGCCTGGCATGCTGCAGTCCATGGGGTCACAAGGAGTCGGACACGACTGAGCAACTGAGCTGAATATTCCACTACGTACACCACTTTATCCATTCAGCTGTTGATGGACATTTAGGGTGTTCCCATGTCCTAGCTGTTGTGAATAGTGCTGCTCTGAACATAAAGGTTCATGTATCTTTTTGAATTATAGTTTTCTCTGGGTATATGCCCAGGAGTGGGACTGCAAGATCATATGGTAGTTCTATTTTTAGTTTTCTGAGCAACCTCCATACTGTTTTCCACAGTGGCTGTATCAAACTTACATTTCCATCAACGGTGTAGGAGGGTTCCCTTTTCCTCACACCCTCTCCAGCATTTGTTAATTGTAGACTTTTTAATGATGGCCTTTCTGACTGGTGTGAGGTGGTACCTAATTGTAGTTTTTATTTGCTTTTCTCTTATAATTAGCAGTGTTGAGCATCTTTTCATGTGCCTATTGGCCATCTGTATTTTTTCTTTGGAGAAATCTCTATTTAGGTCTTCTTCCCATTTTTGGATTGGTTTTCTGTGGTTGAATTGTATGAGCTGTTTGTATATTTTTGGAAATTAAGCACTTGTCAGTTGTATCATTTGCAAATATTTTCTTCCATTCTGTATGTTGTTTTTTTGTTTATGGTTTCCTTTGCTTTGAAAAAAGATTGTAAGTTTGTTTAGGTCCCATTTGTTTATTTTTGCTTTATTTCTTTTGCCTTGGGAGACTGACCTAAGAAAACATTGGTACAATTTATGTCAGAGAATGTTTTGCCTATGTTCTCTTCTGGAGTTTTATGGTGTCATGTCTTATGTTTAAGTCTTTAAGTCAGTTTGAGTTTATTTTTGTGTATGGTAAGAGTGTGCGTTCTAACTTCTCTGATTTACATGCGGCTGACTTTCCCCACACCACTTGCTAAAGAGACTGTCTTTTTCCCATTGTCTACTCTTGCCTCAGGAAATTGGTTTCTTAGGATTTCAACCTGTCACCTGTTTAATTACAAGGACTGAATCGCTACAGGAGCTCACCCGACCTTTCCAAAGCAAAAAGAAGGAAAACGTGCAATGGATGGGAGGGCTTTTGAGCCCTGGAAAGGGGGAGGCGGGGGTGCAGGCGACCCTGGGTGATAGAGGGCCTCTGGATGCAGCCTCCCAGCTGGGCTCAGCTGAGCCACATGTGAGCTAAGGTGCTGAGCTGCATTTTAACCTCGGGCACTTGGAGGGCAGAAACAAGCAAGCAGTTTGGTTTTTTTTTTTCCCCCTAGGCTAGTGGTTAAGGTACGTCTCTTCTATGCTGGGTTTAAATTTGGTGACCTGGATTAGGGTCAGTGCCTACTCAAATACCCTTCCAAGCCAGCAGGGAGTCCCTGGCCCACTGAAGGTGTGGGAGATACCACTTAAATCTTGGTCATGTAGTCATGAGGGAATGGGGACCTAGCCTTTTCAATTCTCGAGAAAATCAGAAAGCCCAATTTTATGCATAATCTGCATTCTCAAATGTTAACTATCACTTATTTTAAAAAAAAAAAAACCCACTTTTTAAATGGTGTTTAAAAGGTTTTTTAACTTGTTTGGGCTGGGTTTGCCTGAGGGCCAGCAGTCGGCGCCCTCACCCAGGCTTTTGAGGACAGTGAGGCTCGTAAGGAAGAGCCCTCTCTGAAAGGGCTGTTCTGAGCTGGGCCCACCACAGTTGCCTCGCGTTCAGCTGCCCTGCTCAGCTCAGGAGCTGTAGGCAGGTGGGGGTGGGGGCAAAAAACCTCAGCTGGAATGGGCCAGACTGCACAAGTTCCAGAATGCAATTAGGAAAGCTCAGGATCAGTGGTTATTAAGAGACACCCCTGGAACCTCAGCGCTCCCCACCTTACTCTTCTTTGTAACACCTCCTTCTAACGTTCTGATCACTGTCCATTTTGTGTGTCTCTCCCTTCTAGAATGTAAACTCCAGGAGGGCAGGTACTTCTCACTTTTTGTTCTTTCTTGTATCCTCGGTCCCTGGCACATGGTAGACACTCAGAGTTCTGTTGAAGGAGCGAACAGATGCATGCATGAATGAATGACTTGGGGTGACAGGAATTTTAAAGGCCACAAGTGGCTGCTGAGGCTGCATGGGCCTCCTGGTACCTCAACCTGCAGCCCGGCCCATCTTCCCACGGAGGATTTCTGACAAAGATCCTGCAGCTGCAACAGAAGAGCTTAGAATCAGCCCTGAGGCCAAGAGACCGGCAGCTGGGGTGCTTGGCGCTGGGTGGAAATGGGCTCAGGGTGCCTGCAGTGGACTTTGATGCGGCGGGGGCGGGGAGAGAGTCTGGCACTTTCCACCTGAATGGTGAGGCCAGGAAGCAGGAGGTGCGGCAGAATTACTCAAGAGGGTGCCAGTGCCAAGGGGCCCCTTTCAGCCTGACCAGATGTGGCTGGAGGGGGTTTATTTCCATCTCACATCAGCTGTTCAGGCTTCCGGAGGCCTGGGCAGGGTGCGGGAGGGGCAGAGAGTTGAGGATGCGGCTCTTGCCAAGCTGGACGGGCATCCGATGAATGGGGGCCCAGAACTGGGACAATGGTGGGGAAGGGATGTGGCTCCCACGCTGCTCAGAGCAGGGGGGGCAGCCCTGGGTTTCCTGGGAAAGCAACAGTCAGAGGGCAGGAAGAATGTGCACCTGCTTACTGGCACTTTGGGACCCTCGGAAATCACTGTGGGCTGGAAGGGGCGGGCTCCACTGCGCAGCCTCAAAGGGCTCACGCCACCCCCCAGCCAACAGTGACTTCTGGGGGCTGACAGCACCCCATCCAGATAAGGGCTCCCAGAGGGCGACACTCTTCTGAGGCAGAGGGTAGCAACTCCTGCCCCCAGCTTCTCCTTCTCGTCTCTCCCTCCTTGGGACGAACTGGCTTCATCAGTTCTCTTTCTAGACTCACCAGGATGTTCTACTATGCATATTTTGCCCGGATCACTTGAGCCCCTCAGGTCTGAGTTATCCCATCTGTAAAATGGGGGCAACAATAGTATCTCCTTCTCGAGACTGTTTAGAGAATTCAGTGAGAACCTACCAGGAAAGCACTTAGCACTGTGCACACAGCAGGCACTCAGTAAACAGTATCTCTATCATTTTAAATATTACAGAGGTGGCTGGCAGTACTGCGAGCATATCACCCTGCCCTCCTCAGCCTGATGGTGCTTCTCAATCAGCAGTGTATGTCAGAAGCACAGTGCATCTTTGGTGCAATGTGGATTCCTAGACACCTCCAGAAGAAACTCGGACTCAGTGGGTCTGGTTGCCTGCTCTGGATGGCTGCCCCAGGGTGCTTCTGCCATGTCAGTTCCAAGGTTGGTGGTCCTGTGTTCCATTTGAAAACTGCTGACCAGACATTATTTTTACATGAACAGGATTTGCAGTGAACATCCAACACATTTTTCACCTGGCTCGGGGCGATTCAATATCTCACTGACATTGGTGACGGATGGAAAAAATTGGAGGCAACTTGGATTGGCAGCTGTTAAGCAAACTGGAGATCTGAAGAGCAATTTTCTAGCTATAGAGAGATTAGCTATTAATATGCATTAACAGACTGTATAGTATGCATGGAATTTCAGAGTCAGTGAACTGTGGATTGAGAGACAAGCATGTTTCAACAGTATCCCATTTCCTTATTGTTCAAAGGGTACATTCTTGGGTTTTCACGTCTGCATGTTGTGTGTTTCCTGGTGAGGGCAAGGCTAGTCTTTCACTAGGAGGAGAGGCAGAGGCAGCTCTGAGGGGGGCCCCAAAGGAGCCATTTCCACCACCTTCACCCAGGGTCTTCACCCAGGCTCTTGTGTGTCAAGCTCCTCCATCCTGATCATAGAGCATCACGAATGATGTAGGTTCAACTGACTTCCCAAGGCTTTTAGGATAGGACCTAGGTATCTTTTGTCAAGTGCTCAATACCCAATACGTGCAGGACTTAGAAAAGAATAATTAGGAGGAGAAGGGGATGACAGAGGATGAGATGGTTGGATGGCATCACTGACTCAATGGACATGAGTTTGGGTGGACTCCGGGAGTTGGTGATGGACAGGGAGGCCTGGCGTGCTGCGGTTCATGGGGTCACAAAGAGTCAGACATGACTGAGCAACTGAACTGAACAACACATGAATGCCTTTCCCCTCCCTCAAGGATGGTCCATTTGGGATGCTAATGAAAGTGCCACAGAAAGACCATTTACCAGTTGCTTATGGAGAAACTTAAGAACATGGGCTTTTTCTGGGGACATACCCATAACACAGCTGTACATGATATCATGGACTTCAACCAGGGGCTCACAGATGAATAAGATCCTCAAGTTAATGGCATTAAGTGTGGGCATGGCCGCCTTTCTGTAGATCTTCAGAGTACTTTCCCATCCCTAGACCTTGGATGGAGAAGGGAATGGCACTCTCGTATTCTTGCCTGGAGAATCCCACGGACAGAGGAGTCTGGTGGGCTACAGTCCATAGCGTCACAAAGAGCCGGATATGACTGAGGGACTAAACAACAGAGCCCTTGAAACACAGCTCCAGAGTCAGAGAATATTTGTAATCACCTGAGATCACATGCTGATTTTCAGATAGAAAAACGGAGGCCCAAAGATGCTAATCCCTCCACTCACTCCCAGGAAGTGGGGAAGCTGGGGCTGGAACCTGAATCTGCTGCCCCTTTGTGCGGCTGGACTGTACAGTGAAGAGAGGAAGTTTCTCATCCCATCCTCCCAGCAGTGCACGCACGGCCCAGGGATGGATCCAGGAACAGAGTGAAGGGACAGCCAGCCCAAGTGCCATCTCCATGGCGCTAAAACATCTCTGTGAGAAAACAATCCTGCTTCCACCAACTTAGGAAGTCTTTTGGTAACACATGTAGAGTCATGGTTGGTGGAATTCCTAAAGCTGAACAGGAACCAGTGACCTATTTTACTATACACTATAGGGACCATGGGGCTTCCCAAGTGGCTCAGCAGTAAAGAATCTGCCTACAATGCAGAATACTTGCAGGAGACATGTGTTCAATTCTTAGGTCAGGAAGATTCCCTGGAGTAGGAAATGGCATCTCACTCCAGTATTCTTGTCTGGAAAATCCCATGGACAGAGGAGCCTGGCAGTCTACAGTCCATGGGGTCGCAAAGAGCCGGACACCACTGAGTGACTAAACAATGAATAGGGCCCATGGCATAGATTCCCCTGGGCTGGCTTGATTGAAGAACCCATTGAAGAAAACTGAAGTAAGAACTAGGAAAGGTCTGATGATTTTTTTTTTTTTTTAAGAACTGTGACTGCTGTTTGCAGATAACATGATTTTACACAAATAAAATCGTAACAATGCAACTAGAAAACTACCAAATTCATTGATGAGTTCTAGTAAAGTTTCAGGATACAAAATTATCACACAGAAATCTCTTGCATTTCTATCCATTAACAACAAAAAAATCAGAAAGAGAAATTAAGGAAACAATCCCATTTACTCTCACATCAAAAAGAAAATACCCAGGAATAAACCTACCTCGGGAAGCAAAAGACTTGTATTTTGAAAACTATAAGACACTGATGAAAGAAACTGAAGAGGACACAAACATGGAAAGATACACACCATGTTCTCGGATTGGAAGAATCATTATCATCAAAATGACTGTACCATCCAAGGCAACCTACAGATTCAATCAACTTAATCCCTGTTAAATAACCAATGGCATTTTTTTCACAGAACTAGAACAAAAAGTTTTACAATTTGTATAGAAACACAGAAGGCTCCAAATAGCCAAAGAAATTCTGAGGAAGAAAAACTGGACAGCTGCATGTAAAAGAATGAAACTAAAACAGACTCTAACATCATACACAAAAGTAAACTTGAAATGGATTAAAGACCTAAATGTAAGACCGGATACTATAAAACTCTTCAAGGAAAACATAGGCAGTAATATCTTTTTGAATTCACCTCCTAGAGTAATGAAAATAAATACAAAAATAAACAAATGGGACCTAATTAAACTTAAAAGCTTTTGCACTGCAAACTATAAACAAAATATAAAGACAACCTACAGAATGAGAGAAAATATTTGCAGTCTATATCACAGATGAGGGATTAATCTCTATATAAACAGCTCATATAGCTCAATAAAAAAAAAAAAAACAAAAAACGCCCAATCAAAAAATGAGAAGACCTAAGTAGACATTTCTCCAAGACATACAGATGTCCAAAAAGCACATGAAAAGATGCTGATCATCACTAAGTATTAGAGAAAGGCAAATCAAAACTACAATGAGGTATCACCTCACACCCGTCAGAATGGTCCTCATCAAAAAGTTGACAACTAACAAGTGCTGGAGAGGGTGTGGAGAAAAGGGAACCCTCCTACCCTGTTAGTGGGAATGTGAGGTGGTACAGCCACTGTGGAGGACTGTATGGAGGTTCCTTAAAAACTAAAAGTAGAAATACCATATGATCTAGCAATCCCACTGCTGGGCATGTATCAGGAGAAAACCATAATCTGAACAGATATACGCACCCTAAAGTTAACTACAGCACAGTTTATAATGCAACCTAAATATCCATTGACGGATGGATGGATAAAGAAGAATGTGGTACATATATACAATGGAAGTTGTTTGCAGCAACATGGGTGAAACTAGAGATGATCATACTAAGTGAAGTAAGTCAAAGACAAAAATCACATATCAATTATATGTGGAATCTAAAAAGATACAAATGAACTTATTTACAAAACAGAAAAAGACTCACAGACTTTGTAAACAAATTTATGGTTACCAAAGGGGAAAGGTGGGGGGTGGAGATAAATTAGGAGTTTGCACTTAACAGATACACATTGCTATATGTAAAATAGATAATCAACAAGGACCTACTGCATAGCACAGTATTCAATATTCTATAATTAAAAATATGGGGAAAGAATCTGAGTAAGAATGTATATATATGTATACATATAATTGAATCACTTTGCTGTATACCTGAAAATACAACCTTGTAAATCAACCATACCCTAATATCAAATAAAAATTAAAAAAAATTAAGAATGCATAAAACTAAAAAAAAAGAACAAAAAGAACAGTGACTGGGCCAGTGGAATAAGAAAATAAGTAACTCAATTTCAGGATAGAATTTTTACAGAAAATCAGTGTCTCCCTGATCCCATAAAATGAATACTCAACAAATATTGAGAGTATTTGGTTTCTTACCCTGCCTAGGACGCCTAGGATGCTGCTCAGCCAGCCTGACACAGAGGTCGGAGGTCAGACTCTGAAGTCAGGCAGACACATCTGGACCTGAATCCAGGCAATGCCCCTGAAGAACCACGTGATCCAGGATTGTCATTTCCACCCTCCCAGCCTCGGTTTCTGTATCTGTAAAGTGGAAGCTGATATCAACACATACTTTACAGGCTGTCATGAGGTTTGTTGGGGTAAAATCTGCAAAGAACTAAGCATATCACCTGGCCCATAGCTGCTCTTAATGTACATGCAAGTATTATCCAGAGTTAAAAATTCTTTCCCATGGAGTGGGGGGGAAAAGAGGCCTTATTTTCTAGCTGTTTCCATCAAGAAGCAGAACACAGACACTGCAGCTAGACAGCCGGGGGTTAAAATTTGGCTCCACCACTTACTGGCTCAGAGAAGGCAATGGCACCCTACTCCGGTACTCTTGCCTGGAAAATCGCATGGATGGAAGAGCCTGGTAGCTGCAGTCCATGGGGTCGCTAAGAGTTGGACATGACTGAGCGACTTCACTTTCCCTTTTCACTTTCATGCATTGGAGAAGGAAATGGCAACCCACTCCAGTGTTCTTGCCTGGAGAATCCCAGGGACGGGGGAGCCTGGTGGGCTGCCATCTATGGGGTCACACAGAGTCGGACACGACTGAAGCGACTTAGCAGCAGCAACTTACTGGCTATGGAGACTGGGCAAGTTACTTGACATGTGGCTCAATATTTTCACCTGTAAAATGGGGCTGAGAACACCACTGACCATCTAAGGTTTGACGTAGTGGTGATAATAGCTCGCTGTATGCCCAAAACACTAGGGGTGCACAGCGGACTGTCCTGGAAGCATCACTTGTCTTCTGTTAAGACCAGTGGGATAATGAAAAGATGAGGAAGTTCCCCACATTACTTTCCCCCTAAACCTCTGCCATAAAGTGCTGACAAGGAGGGAGAGTGGCTGATGTCATTTGTCCTTTCACTTCCCCTGTCTCTCGGGTGGAGGCCAAACAGTGGTGAGTCCAGAGAGAAGTGGGAGAGAAAGCTTGAGCTGCATACGCCTGCACTCCTGAGTGGGTGGGGGAGGCGCTGATTCCTGACCTCTGGCAGGCACAGCACACCGTGGTACCGGAGCCTCTCAGCTGACCTAGCCCATCACCTGGAGGTCCCACTTTATCCCTCAGAGGGCTTCAGATCGGTCAGCTCGCCTCTCCCCCACTGCCCGGCAGGTCACTGACCTCCCGGCCGTGTTCTCCAAGCCCACGAGGGACACCTAACACCTGGCTGATGCTTCATACTCCACCTCAATCCCTCAGCTGGCACAGGCTAAGCAACCAAGGCTCAGGCACTGGCAGGTGGCCACTTCAGAGCCAGATAAGGTTTGTCTTCAGGGAGAAATCTCGCAGTCTAATGATGGACACAGAAGAGCAAAGGAAAACATGGTAATGCAATGTGGCAGCTGAAAAGCGCTCACCCAGGGGTTAGATTCCCAGACCTAGCACCTACTAGCTTAGAAGCATGGGGCTCTCTTAACCTCTCTGAGCCTTTATTTTCCCAACTATAAAATGGGCAAAGCAATAGCCCCTCTCTCAAAGGTAATGGAAAAGAGCAGCTGAGAAGAATGACATATGCCCTGACATATGACTCAATGCTTGAGAGCTCACTGCCTCACAAGGTCAGCGTGAGGATGGAGGAGGACAGGACAGCACAGGCAATGCCCTTTCTTTGGGAGGAAATGATTTCCCCGAGAAAGGAGTGTTCCTGGGAAGCTGGAGAGAGAAGTTGTGAGCTGGGCTAAAAGGACACGTGAACCGGAACAGGGGTGGGAACTGGAAGCACAGAGACTCAGCAGGAGCAGGGAGCAGGGCTGTCCCTGCACAGGCCGTGAGCCCCCAGTGACAGGGCCAGGGTGATCTGCCCAGGCTAAATGAGCCTACGGAGCCCAGGGGAGGCTAGGCACCCCGCCCCCCGGCCTTCCAGAAAGGAAGCTTCACAGACATAATTACACTGGTGGAGAGAGGCAGCCTTCTGGGAATCTTTTTTTATACACTAAGTGGCATTCTCTGGGCCAAAGCAACAGAGGTTCAGAAAAGCAAGTGGGATCAGGGCCTGGGGGGACTGATTTTCATGAATGAATCTCCTTCCTGTGGTGACTGAAGCCTCCAGGGGAGGCCCTTGAGCACCAGGGACCAAAAACCTGATGACAGCCAGGGACTGGCCACCACAGCCTCCCCAGGGGACAGGGCCTTGGTACTGCCCTCCCCCAGGCCTCAGCTTTCACTTCCCCCTACCCTGCGCACTCTCCAGGCCGGGCCCAGGGTGCAAAACCACCTGCGAGGAGGATTCTTCCTCCCCTATTTCTGTTTTCTTTTGAAAAACCATAAAAACTACAGTGACTTAAGAGAGACAGGAATACCTCCACTCTGTGTCTCCTGGACTGCCCCGAGGAAGGCGCTGGGCAAAGGTTCCGGATGAGGTCTGGAGTGAAACAGAATGAGCTAGACAATTCTAGGTCAACTGACCATTTGTTAACAAGTCCATGACCCCAAACAGAAAGCTACAAATTCACCTGCAGGCTCAGGTGGAAAAGGAAGAAAACCAGATGTTGCATTTACTGAGGTCAACATTTAGTGCGTACTTGTCATGGGGTAGGAGAGGAGCTGGGTCCAGTCGGGGGATCAGATATGTGGACAGGGGCAGACCAGGAACACCATGGATAGGGATCCAGGCTCTGTGTGGTGATGGACCCTTGCCTGGGACCCAGAGTACTGAGACATAAATGGAAATGTGGGGATTCCTGCCTCTTTACGACCATGGGAACCTCTGCATCCATTAACGAGGTCATGGATTACCAGAACCAGACTGACAGCAGGAGGCCCGTTTGTCAAATATGGAGTCACCACTGATAACAAAGGCAGACTGAGACCCACTATGCTGGGGCTCTACCTAATTTTACCTCTGATTCTGATAACCCTGTGAGATGCAAACTAACACCTCTGTTTGATAGATAAGGAAACTGAGGCTCAGAAAGTTAAGCAATTTTCCAAGGTTGTCTGTCTTTGCTTTTTTGACACAAAAAAGCCCTCTCCACTGTGACCTGGACCTTTGTGTCTGGAGCATGGTCTGCTCTGTGGAAAATGTGCCCAGGTGCCACAGGGATAGAGTGGCAGTCCCTAACCAGTAATGGGATGGGAAGGCTAGGCACCTGCCATGTGCCAGGTATCCTGCTAAGCACTGGACAGCCACCATCTCACTGAGTCCCCAGGACAACCTAGAAGTGTCATCCCCACTTTCCTGACTAGTACACTTAGGCTCGGGGTGCTCCAACACTTATCTCAAGGCCCACACTTTGTGATTCAACCCTGGTGGCCCAGTTCTGGAGCAGGGTCTTCAGCCTTGAGCTAGTCACCCCCACGCTGACCTGTGGCTGGTTCACTTTATTTATGACCCTAAGCCATTCCCATCAGGAAGAGCCTGAAGCACACAGGCTAATCCACAGCCCAGATCTACCTTGGAGGGGCAGGCAAGACTTCTGGGTGCATGGAAAACACCAGGGCAATAATTAATGAACCAAGCTCTAAGGAAGGAAGCACTGATGAAATTCTCTTCCTGAAGTTACTAAGCAGTTTCAACCATTCTCATAATTTATCCTCTAGTCAGCATGTTCAATAAAGACCCTCTATAACTGGTGTGAGAAATCAGATTTTCTTCCCAAGGACAATACCAGTTTCAGTTCTGGAGGCCACAGGGTGTGGTTTGTGCCTTGTTCCCTGAAGCCACATTTTGTTTCAATCAAGTGGGGCAATCCGGAAGTCTCGCACAGCAGAGGGACGGCCGCCTTTCTCCTTGGAGTTCGTAAACGAGATTTTCAGGGTGGTTTACACACGACTTCTAGCATATCTACAGCTCTGTTCGGGGAGCTAAGGGAGACCCCGGCTTCCACGAGCAGTCACGTGAGGAGCGGATCAGAGCAGAGCCAGTCTCTACAAAGCGTGCCCCTGCGGCCAGCTCGGGGCGAGGGGTCACGGCCATGGCGCCGGGGTCTCGCGCAGGCGCACAGCCGTCCATGCGGCTTCCAGGGACGCCCTCGATGTGGGGGCCCAGCCCCCTGCCAACCCCGCTGCGGCTCCGGTTTCTGCTACAGAACAGTCAGTCTGGGTTCTCTTCGAACAGGCCAGAATCCAGAAGGGTGGGGCATTTTCTCCAAGTTTTATAGGAACGTCTAACCAGAAACATCTGGAAATACAAGGGGCTAAGCTGGACGCCTTCAGGGCGCAGCTCCGGCTCTGCCAGGCCCGGCCTTCACTGAGCAAACTTGCGAGTCTCCGGCCTCTTTCCCAGCATCCTCCTTTGCAAGATGGCTTCCCTCCTGCCTGCCTCGCTTCCTCTTGCCTGTCCTCCATCATTCACCCCTCTAACTTCCTCCTTCCTCTGATCTCATCTCAGGGTGGCTGAACTTCCTGTTCCTTCCACATGGAAAGCTCCTTCCATGCAGGCTTTCAGGGCCACCTGGGTGGCCATGTTGTAGGGAGGCCTTTGGAGAGGGTGGGATTCATGGGAAGCAAGAAGCATGTTCTCACCTGCCCATTGGTCATTGCCCCTGGAACGTCCTGCAGGAACCTCCACCTCCAAATATCTGAAGGTGAGTTGTCACCCGCCTCTTCCATGTCTTCGCCTCTGGGAACAGCACTGCGGTGTGCCCAGGGTCTGCCAGACTCCAGGACATCCACTGCCCACAGCCCAGCCTAGTTTCCATTTCTGTAAAATGGGCCTGGGTTTGAGAGGTAAATGGACACCATCCATTCCCTACCTACACAGGGCCTGGAATTACTGGCTCCTCAGGAGGGACCTGTCTCCTGGGCAGAGCGGACCTGACACCAGATCCTGAGATCAGCTGACCTGGTTCTAGTTTGGGGGATTGGGTTTTCCTCCAGCGGTTAAGTATTTCCAACTGCTTTGAAACTAAAAAAGTTAATAAAAATAACAGAAAAGGCAGGTCCACTTCTATAAACAGGTGTGAAGTCATTGGTCCCTCTCCAAGCTGGGTCTGAACAAGCATGCCCTAGGCTCCTCCTGGCAGCAGCACTAGTCAGGTGCCACTGTGCAATCAGGCCCTCCCAGCCCTCCACTCCCTTTGTCTTGCGAGCTGCTGGTGCGTGCCCTGGAAGCCCTGCTGCGTTTTTTGGAGGAGCTGGGCCCAGCCAGGGCTGCAGAAACAGCTGGAGAGGTGGGGATGGGCCTGAGCCTGCATCCCGGGCAGCCCCACGAACACTTACCGAGGCCTTCACCTCACTAGGGGTGGCCCTGGAGAGCAGACATCGCAGCATCTCCAGCTCAGATCACCTCCAGCTGGCTTTTCAAAGAAATCCTGTCCCCATTCCACCACCAAGCCCACCTTTCCTAACTTCAAGTCTCAAATGCAGAATTCCTCCTCTCAGAGCCAGTGGAGATAAGAGCCAATCTCTCAGGGTTTGAGTCACAACTTTGTCACTTGGCTAGCTGTGTGACTGTGGGCAAGTTACTTTACCTCTCTCAGCCTAATTTCCTCATCTGTTATGTGGGAATAGCAGTCGATTGAACCAACCTCACAGAATAGGTAAAGCACTCAGAAGAATGCCTGAAGCCCAGCATGTGCTAAAGCATTAGCTGCTGTTACTGCCACGTGACCCAGGCTCAGGGTGCAGGAGGGGCACCTTTTGAATTTGAAGGTGCCCCCACAGCAGGCAGGGCCGTTTCTTGACATCCACAGTCCGTGTTACTCCCTCCCACAGAGGCCTTATGGACATCCCCCTTTTTCTCTTTCTTCTGTTCCACTCGGCAATCTTGAATCGATTTGGAGATTGTTTCCCTGTGTGATCTGGACAGCTTACATCAAGCAAAAATCAAAGTCTGGCCTTGTGCCCTCTATACTTATGTGCAAGATACTTCTCACCTACATCACCTAGTTAAAGAGCCTGAGGTCAGCACAGCATTGTGGAAGGGGCACACACTTTAGAGTCGAGGGGCGGGTTGGCAGGGGGTGGGGGAAATCCCAGTCTGGGCCTCCTCAGTTTCCCCACCTCTCATGGGGCTGGTAACATCTGCCACACAAGAGTACACAGAGAGGATTAAACAAGATGGTACATGTCAAGTTCAGAGTACAGGGCTAATACCTTTTCTAATGTGTCTGGAAATAAGGGCTTTAAAAATGCTTAACAAATACTTAATTCTAGAAAGAAAATCAGCTTCCAATTCTTCATGTCCCTGCAAAATAAATCACCATTTGTTTTGCCATCTGGTCTTGTAAGTGAGTAGCAAGTGGGGATGGAGGAAGCCAAAGAGACGCTAGAGACAGAGGGTATTTATTGATAGATGACGTCAACTGCCCGGATTCAGCAAATGCCCCAGGGACGCCGCAACACTGATAACGAAGGGGTCAGGATTGATCCCAACGCTTTGACTTGAGGGGCAGTGGAGCCAGGTGATTTCAGCCGGTGAAACAGCAAGAGGTGTTTTATTATCTGGTAACTCGGGTGACAGATATTCTTGCCCAGCCCCCATCCTGGTGTCTCTCCCATCCCTGACCCCTTGGAGGGTGGATTTGGAGAAGGGAAAAGAGATGAGGGGAAGAAGGTTGATTTCAAATGAGAAAGATGAAAAAGTAAGCAAAAGTCCAGTGATTTGGTTATCAGGCCACATACAGATGCCCCTGGGGTTAAAACAGCTGTGAAAGCATGCTGTAGTCTAGATCTCCTGCTAGGACCCAGTCCAAGGGTGGAAGGTCTTTAAGGTTCATCTTTCCACGGTTTGCAAGTGTGCAGGAAAAGCCCTGCTGGCTTCCAGCATGTGGGCCAATACAGAGCATGTTATGAGCACAGCCTGGATCGTGCCAGGAAGTCACTGACCCCGGGAGGCCTTACATAGCATGGACATGACCCAACACTCCCTGATCCGATACAGGAGGTGCCACCAGAACAGAACTTCTGGCCACCAGCGGTTCCATTATCTCCTTGGAGGAAAGGAGCAGAGCTGGGGAGCTGGCTCTGTTCTCTCCTGCCCTAGGCCAGAGTCAAATGGGGACAGATCTGCCATCACCAAACAGTCCAGCAAAGGCTGGAGTCATGGCCTGGCTGCCAGACCCCGGGGGCAGGCTCCACGGCCGTCTCCACAACAGAACCCTCCATGGGCAGGCTTCACTCTAAACTATTTGGTGAATGAACACTCATGGGGGAAAGCCACTGTTTCATTTAAAACCACATTCTGGAATCATTACTGGGCGCAGACATCACCGTGGGGAAAGGTAGGGAGTGAATCAATGTTTGGGAACCTTTTCTTAGGGCTAGAAACCTGGTGTATTTCCCCTGTCCCTTCTTCAACCCTGAGAGGAGGGTAAGCTCATCTCTGATTGACAGACAAGAACACTGAGAGAGTCCAGTTCTGGCCCAAGTCTCGGGGCTGGCAGGGAGGGGGTGCAGGGGTTCACAGCAGCTTGCTCACTCTTCTATAATAAAATGGGCCTTCTGAGTGATAATTTGAACCCCCATGTACTGGACAGGAGGTACCAGATTCCTCCCTTCTCCGCATTCCCCCCAAACAAAACTTGGAAAAGCCTCTCTTTAAGGTCTGTCTTTTCAACACTTCCAACCCAAGCAGGGCTCCCCCTCTAAAGTCGAAGTGTAAAAGAGCGCCACTGGCCCACACACCCTGGGAAAATAATGAAATCTCTTGGCACACTCCTTTTGGCTTTGGTTTGCTTATAGATTGGACTTCCTGTTTGGTTTGCTGGCAGTGGGGAGTAACTGTTTGGGCTGTACTTGTCTTTAAGGCCAAGGTCGGCCGAGTCTGAGTGATAGGTATGTCCACCCTCCACTTCTCCAAAGCCCATGCAAGCAGCAAACCAACGCTCCAAAGAAGGTTCTGGTTAGTTTGTGCTCTTTGGCTTGGAATGCTAGAGGAGACAGTCAGAGTCACAGTACAAACAGGAATGAAGGGGTTGGGGAGAGAGGCAGCAAAGACTGGCCCCAGGAACAGCTTGTAAACGGAGAGCAGAGGGCCATACACAGAAGGATGCTGAACAGCTGCTGTGGGTCAGAGAGAAGATGCTCAACCCTGCACCAGCACTGACATTGGGGCTGCCAAGGTGCTTCTGCAAGGCTGACCATCCCACACCTGGGACAGGGTGCCTGCAGGCTGGGCCTCTGCTGGAAGCTGTAACCCCGGAGCCAGGAGAGTCTTTCCAGGGAACTGTTGCACCCTCTGTCTGATCCAAGGTGGCCTTGGATTCAACTGGTGGCCTCCAGTGAGACAGAAAACAAGCAATCAAGAGGCTCTCCTGTCCTGGGACTTCCCTGGTGGTCCAGCAGTTGAGAATTCACTTTGCTATGCAGGCGACGCTGGTTCGATCCCTGGTCAGGGCACTAAGATCCCACATGCTTTGGAGCAACTAAGCCCAAGTGCCCCAACTACTGAGCCCTCACACTCTGGAACCTGTGTGTCACAACAGATCTGCACAATGCAACAAAGATCCTGCATGCTGCAATTAAAATCCAGTGCAGCCTCCCCCTGAAAAGAGGCCCTCCTATCCCATTTCTTTGCAAGCAGAGCAGACAATGAGTGAGGATGTCACACCCGAGGTGGGTTTTTCACAGCTCTTCCCTCTGCTTGGGATACATGCCCCCTTCAACACACACCATTCTGCCCTGACCTGTTTCAAGGCCCAACCAAAGGGTGTCCTCCTTTGGACCAATTGATGAGGCAGCTGCTCCACGCTTTGTGCTACCTGTGTCCTGACACACTACATCACACCACGTCACAGGAAGTTGTCTCACACCTGTTCAGGCCCCAGACCATGAGCTCCTCATGCTTCTAGTGTGTGTATGTGCTCAATCATGTCATGCTTCTAGCCCCTCCTCCATACCTAGTGACGGAGAAGGCAATGGCACACCACTCCAGTACTCTTGCCTAGAAAACCCCGTGGATGGAGGAGCCTGGTAGGCTGCGGTCCATGGGGTCGATAATAGTTAGACATGACTAAGCGACTTCACTTTCACTTCTCACTTTCATGCACTGGAGAAGGAAATGGCAACCCACTCCAGTGTTCTTGCCTGGAGAATCCCAGGGACGGGGGAGCCTTGTGGGCTGCCATCTCTGGGGTTGCACAGAGTCGGACATGACTGAAGTGATTTAGCAGCAGCAGCAGCCATACCTAGTGTGGTAGCTATTCCATAAATGGTTATTGGACGAACAGCTGATAACTGTTACCAGCAGCTAACAGGATGAAACAGTTGGATGGCACCAACTCAACAGACATGAGTTTGAGCAAACTCTGGGAGACAGTGAAAGACAGTGAAGCCAGGCATGCTGCAGTCCATGGGGTCGCAAAGAGTTGGACACGACTGAGTGACTAAACAACAACAGTCCTGGAGCCCTCCCCATGTGCCAAGCCCTGTGACAAGACTTCTGTGAGGTTATCTCAGTGAAAATCCTCATGACAACCCTCTGTGACAAGAGGCCACATGGACAGAGAGGTTAAGGAGCTGGTCTCAGGTCACAAAATGAGTAAGCGAGTAGCAGAGACAGGACCCCAACCCAGGCAGGTGGCTCCTGAGTGCGCTGCCCATGGTGCCGTGCTGCCTCTCAAATGAGTGAAGAAAGTGGGGAAGCAGAGGAGCTTTCAGAGTCTACTGGGAGCAGACCAGTGCGTCCAAGGCCCTCAGGGCAGGCCGTGGCGTTGCCTTTGTTTCTGGAGTGGCTCTGCTGTCACCTGACAACAGCCAGCCCAGCAGGTTAGGGACCCAGGTGCCACTTTGTACTGCCAGCCTAGTGCTACCTAGAGCACCCAGCCATGGGGGAGGTGGAAATCAGGCACCAGAGAGTGAAAATTCACCCCAGCAGCCTGACACACAGAGCCGGAGAGGAAGGCCAGGAGAGGGGAGGACATCCCCCACCTCTGGGCCTCTGCTTCCCCCAGGAACCCCCCAGCCAGATGGCCCCCAGCCAGATGCCCCACAGCTCCTGTCTTCTCAGTCCTTCTACATCCGATCTACTCTTTGTAGATTTCCCTTCCCCAGTTTTATGAGCATCCTCTGGACAAACAAATGCACGTGTTATCGTGCAGACCGTATGGTTTTGAATCTCCATGTCTCATGTTCCTGCTATGACACTGTTTTCTTTAAAAGGCCAGAATTCCTTAAAATCTAAAACTTTAATGAACACAAGAATCCACAGGGCAGGCAAAGGGGGCATGTACGTGACTGTTAAAAATGCACATGCCAGGGTCATTCTCCCAGAGATTCAATCTGTGCCGGAGATCCACTCTGTGCCCAGGAAGCTGCATTCTTAACAAATGATTCTAGGAAATCACTGAAGAAACAGTACCTATTACTGGATCAAAATGATCTTTTCATATATACACTTTCTCATAATTTACCAGGTCCCCCTACTAACCCTTGGGCATCACAACTGATACGATAGTCCAGACAGAAGTCACAAGCATGACTGCACAGAAGAGAAAGCTGAAGCTCAAAGAGTCGTTACTCAAGGTGACAGCAAGTTGAAAAGAAGGAAAGTTTAGACCAGCCATGTGTCTGGTGCCTCTGCCACCTTATCCCGGCCTCTATGACTCTGTTTTAGTCTTTTTTTATTTCCTGCTATAATATTTAAAACAATCCTAAAAACTAAAAGAATTAGAGGTCAACAATAAGAGAAAAACAAAAATCCCCCAAACTTCCATTTACCAGAAATGATAATTATTCATGTTTTGGTGTATTATTCACATTTGGTGTATTTTTCCAGCTTTATTCTTATGTTTTACTTGTGATTCCACTGTTTTTTAAGCCACATTGTCTCTTCCAACAGTTACCCAAAAGCAAGGACAGTGTTGCTTTAACTGGACCTTGAGGAGGGAGAAAGATGCTGGCTGTCTACCTTGTCCTTTTCTGTCCACTGCCTTCCTCAATGGCCATCGTCCCTTCATCCTCTTCCTCATCCCCTCCAGCAAGTGTAAGAGTGATCGCCCCCTCCCCAGGAGAGAGAGGGGAGCAAGCTTTCCTGGGCAGGGATGGGACCTCTGGATGTTCAAGTCAATGGGGACAGGACTTCAGGGGTCTCTAATGTAGAGCTGAGAGTGGCTCAGTGGTAAAGAATCTGCCTGCCAAGCAGAAGATCCAGGCTTGGAATCCCTGGCTTGGAAAGATTCCTTGGAGAAGGAAATGGTAACCCAAACCAGTATTTCTCCTGGAAAATCCCACGGACAGAAGAGCCTGACGAGCTGTAGTTCATGGGGTCTCAAAGAGTCAGACAGCACTTAAGTGACTAAATCACCACCACCAATGTTGAATTGAACCAGGGCGAAAATAGCACACTGTAGCTAGCACTTTCCACAGGGACACCGCAAAACGCAGAAGGACTATGCGTTAGAAGGACTATGAAGGACACCAGTTTTAAGACACAAGTCCAGGGACGCTGAAATCACGCTAACCTCAGAGGGATGGGTAGCTTGTATCTGAGATTCCTACTCCAATTCCTTGCTTTTAAAAGACAACAAACTCAGAGCTGATGCAAACTAACCTCAGGACTCTTCCTTTTCTTTGCTTCTTTTTTTTTTTTTTTTTTTTAAGGAGTTTGGAGTTGAAGACCGTTTGATTATTTCAGATTCTGAACACAGACTGAGAAGTGCTATGAGCTGGCGTGTCTGCTGACTGCAGGCACGTCTGACTTCCTCTTATCGTTCAGTCTGAAATCCAGCACAGTTCCTCGGGGCTTTGACAGACACGTCCTCACAGCTCTGGGGAAGTTTTAAGGCCAAGTCTGAAGAGACTTGCAAATGAGTTCCTGCGAAGACCTCCTTCAGAACAGTGACTGATGACAATCTCTGTTTCTAAAGGAAACACCCTACTAATTAAACCCACAGCCCGTGAAAGGGTGGTGGAGATGCTCTTGACAGAGAGCAGTGAGAAACTGCAGCCATTATTGTTGTTGTCATGGTTTTCTAAAATCATGCTATGTCTACAGGCCATCAGCTCCTTTAATACTAGATTTTCCCCCAACACCTGCCAGAAGGCTTGGCTTTCTGCCTGGATCTACTCCTCCCTCCCCTCTTTGCCTGCCCACCCCTAACTCACCTGTCAGGCAGAGGCTAAGATGTTGCTTCCTGGGACAGCTTTCCTGAGCAGGTTAGGGCCCCCTGTGCTCCTCCTCCATCCCAGCACTTCTCATGATCCTGTGGCCATCTGCTCGTCCTCCACAAGCTCTGTGCGGTCCAAGAGCTTGTTTGCGTGTTCACTGCTATACCTATAACCCTGCCTGGCACGTAACAGATGCTCAATAAATGCCTACTGAATGAGACCGAAAGAAGAAGACTGGAGGACAAAAGATTTCCTCCTTGGGTCCTGAGTGTAGATTTCTGTCTAAACATGATTATGAAAGCACATTGACTTCTTCATTCATTCAACAAGCACTGAGGGGTTTTCCTGGTGGCTCAGTGGTAAAGAATCTGCCTGCTGATGCAGAAGACACAGATTTGCTCCCTGGTCCACATGCCGAGGAGCAACTAGACCCATGTGCCACAGCTACGAAGCCTGTGCTCTAGAGCCTGGGAACTGCAGCCACTCACTACAACTACTGAAGCCTGAGCACCCTAGAGCCCATGCTCTACAGCAAGAGAAGCCACACGATGAGAAGCCCATACGCTGCAACTGGAGAGTAGCCCCACTCTCTGCAACTAGAGAAGAGTCCGTGCAGCAACAAAGACTCAGCACCGCCAAAAATAAATAAATAAAAATTTGAAAAAAAGAAAAACGAGCATCGAGGAACATCAGCAGCATGTTGAGACGTGGGCTGACTGGTCCAGTCTCATCACCTCCTCTCCACCACCATCCAAGACACCACACCAAGGAGTGGGCAACGGGCTTCCTGAGAACTCTGAGGTTCTGAGCCCCACACACTCCCACTGACCCTCTTGTGGGCTCCACAGCCCTGCTTTGTTGGGCTTGGAGGAACAAGTTTCAGTCACCTGGGCAGAAAGACCACTTCCCCAGCCTTGATGTCAGCTCCCAGTTAGATTAACCCATCTATTGCTCCTCAAAAGGTTGAATGGGATGAGCCAGGAACAAGATTGACCTTAAAGGGTCTGGAATGTCAGATCCTGAGGACTATAATACAAAATTTCATCCATCAAGATCTTAGGAACCCCCAGTGATAGGGAGTAGGTACCACCCCTTCTAGAAGGTACTAATAATGTAATTTATTTCCATGACTACATCATCCCTTGGGGGAGGCAAAATACATACCTGTTTCCTTCTAGATCCCTAGAGACCTACCAGTTCAAAATAACACTGGTGACCTAAGGCAGCTTGGTGAACCAGACAAAACTGCCAAGTGGACAAAACCATCCTTCCGAATTACACTATTTGACATGTTCTAGACTTGTCCCTAGTATCTTCCTTAATCCATTATCCAAATTTATCTGTCCCTACATCCTAGTCTTTCAGGGCCCTCCGTTCTGCTAGACCCGGTTCGTCTGTGGGTCTCCAGAAATCTCCTGTGAAAAATGACAGGACTGCCAGCAGCGGCTTACGTCAAGGCTCAGATTCAGTAATCTTAAACCTGGCTCAGGGGTTCATTAGGCAGTGGATTCAGATCATGCGTATCTAAATCCAGTTAAAACACATGTATCTGGAAACATCTTGAGAAATTACACTCTAATGTCTCAGCCCTACGGCAGGTTTACAAGTAAACTTTGAGGCCTCTCAAACCTTAGCACACCCCACCCGTCCTAGCCTATGGCACCAGTACACCTGGACTGCCCTTTCCAGAAAAACCCCTTCTGGAGCAGGGCTGCTGAACTCCTTTGTTTGGAGGGCCGGGTGTGGCATGTGGAGATGGAAGGCAGACTAGTGTGGTCTCTCTTGTTTTCCAGCCCCCAGTGGTCCATCATCTCTGGGATTCTCCCTTTTGCTTTGTGGAAAGGGGTCCATTTTTAGTTTCATAGCAGGTACCTCCCTGGCCTCTGGTCTGTACCACAGACTTTTAATTAAAAACCCCTTAGGTTTCCATTTTAATCCAGCTGCCCTGGTTTTCTCTTAGAACACTCAGAGGGGCAGGTCCCGCGTCTACTTTAACCTTGGACTCTGCACCCAAAGGGATGTACTGTATGGTCGTTGTGGGTCAGCAGAGACCACCCAAAACCCAACTTCTGAATGGTCTGTCTAGATAATGAAAAGGACAAAAACTCCTTTGAACTTTGCAGCTGGACCTAAAGCAAAGGATTAAACAGTGTCTGGTTACATATTTTGCTAAGGATTCTAGATGAGACACTAAGAACCCCTTATGAAGTATGCAATTACTTGCAATGCCATGCGGGAAAGGGGCATATTTGTTTTCTGTCCTGTCCTCTGGTTGACAGAGGCCTCGTGAGCAATGCCTTTATTGTAGGCACTGTTTCTGCCAATCCTACTTCACTGGCTTAAGGGATAGATAAAAAAGGCATCCAGAGAAGGCAATGGCACCCCACTCCAGTACTCTTGCCTGGAAAATCCCATGGATGGAGGAGCCTGGAAGGCTGCAGTCCATGGGGTCGCTGAGGGTCGGACACGACTGAGCGACTTCACTTTCACTTTTCACTTTCATGCATTGGAGAAGGACATGGCAACCCACTCCAGTGTTCTTGCCTGGAGAATCCCAGGGACAGGGGAGCCTGGTGGGCTGCCGTCTATGGGGTTGCACAGAGTCGGACACGACTGAAGCGACTTAGCAGAAGCAGCAGCAGCAGCAGCAGCAAAAAAGGCATCCGTGACTTAAAGGCTAAGAGATCTCTGTTTTCCAGTTCCATTCTAATTATTCAAGATGGCAGCAGCAAAGCAATAGGGAAGATAATCCATACACCACTTCTATGGTCCCATGGGCACCATACAGACTTACCCAACCAAATCTGCTGCAGTCTGGTGAGTGGTTAACCTGCCCAAGAATAATCCATCCAGGGAGACATGACCCGAAACTGCAGCTCTGGGGCCCTGCCTGCTCTCCACCACCTCCAAAGAAGTTGATCCCTGAGGGTAAGGGATCAGGATGGTAAGAATGGGAGGACGAGGAGGCCAGGGTTGGAAGCCAGGCTCTGTCACATAATAGCTGTGTGACCCTGAGCAAGTTACTTAGCTTTTCTGAGTCCTGAGACTCATTAGCTATGTAGGGAAAAGACCCCCCCACCCCACTGCCCGCCCATTGCACCTGGTTTCAAGCATTATGTGAGAAAACCCGATGTGTGCCTTGTGCAGACACAAGGAGGACCACTTAGGAATTTTAGAAGATTAACAGCTTTGCTGAGGTAGAATTTACACTTCTAAATTTGAAAGGCACCTTAGAACGATCTAATCCAATCTAGAGCTGAGGAAACTGAGACCCAGAGAGGTTCCCTGATTTCCCCAAGGTCACACAGCATATGACAGCAAGGCTGGGACAGGAGCCGGATCTTCACACCAGTGTTTTCCAGTTTCGGCTCCACAGACGAACGCTCATCGAGTAAATGGTTATCTTTCATTCACGAAGGAAGGAAAATATCAAGAATAACTGAAGCATTACCATTAATTGAATGCTGACTGTGCTAAGGGCTTCATAGGTATGATCATTTAATCCTTTACCGCTTCATAAGGAGGCTGCTGTTATTATCCACGTTTTAAGACATGGAACTGAGGCTCAGGAGCCGAGTATCTTGCCCAAGGTCACACAGGTTATCGGGGGAGTCTGACACAAGCCTGTGTTCCCCATGCCCTCCCCCTCTGCGAGCCCCAGCTGCCAGCTATGAAGCTCTGACTTGGGGAGAATGAGATCCGGGTTGCCTCTCAGGTCAGTTTGCCAGATTTAGCAAAGAAAATTCATAGAGTTGGTGAAGCTGGAATTTCAGATAATTAGTGCATGTCCTCAATACTGCATGGGACACATACTTATACTAAGACATTATTCATTGTTTATGAAATTCAACGCTAACTGGGCATTCTGGATTTCATTGTCAGCTCCTCCCTAACGTGCTGGTTGATCCAGGCAAGCTTCTCTGGGTCTCCAGAAATCTGTGAAAATGACAAGACTGAGCACAGCTGCTCACTCTAAGGCTCTGTACCTCAGCTCCACTGGAGGAGAGAACGACCGGGCGAGCTCTCCAGCAATGGTTCTGAGCAAAGACCAGCCTGGGAGATTGACACAAGGCCTTGAAGGTGCAGGAAGGAGGCCCGAGGAGGTCCCTTGACGGCTCCTAAACCCCTCACTCTGCAGAACAAATGTCTCCACGTGGCACAAGTTCCCTGGGAAGTGACATAGGTGGAAAACCACCTGGGTTTTTTTTTTTTTTTTTTTTTAAACTGTGGTGCAATATACACAAAATTGACCATTTTAACCACTTTTAAGTGTACAGGTCAGTGGCATTAGGGATAGTCATATCCCCACCACCCATTTCCAGACATTTTTTCATCATCTCGAACTGACACTCGGTCCCCATTAAACACTAACTCCTCACCCCCTCCTCCAGCCCTTGGCAGCCACCACATTGCCATCTGTCTCTATGAATCTGACCCCTCCAGGTCCAGCATATGGTGGAATCATGCAATATTTGCATCTACTTATTGCATGTAGCACACTGAGGTTCATCCACGTCGTAGCATGGAGCATGGAGCATGTAGAACTTCCTTTCTTTCTAAGGCTGAACAGAGTTCACTTCATATAACATTTTCTCTCTAGAAAGAGATGCAGAAAACCACCCAGATACACTCACTCAGTATTCTGGGCTCTAATGGGACAGGAGGGAGCCCCTGTCCAAGGAGGGCTGGCTGAGGTCACTGCAGCTGGGGACACTGGTCGGGGGGCAGAGAAGCTGAGACAACCCTCTCCCCAGAGCCCAATTTGGACCCCTGACGATTTTATAGGATTCATCACCTCCTGGGGGCACTTCTCTCCATACCAGAGGTCCCAGCAAGAAGCCAAAGGCAGATATATGGAGCCCTCCAAGGAGGCTTTATTTTGGCTCTAACAATACCACTAAAACAGGGAGTGATTTATCAAGGGTGAGGATCAGGGGAGGGAGAAGAGTCAATTCCCATTTGGCTGCAGGCCACGGGCTGAGCGAGCCTCTTGGCATCAGTGGGGCTCACAGACAGAATCCCAGAGGGGACCCACAGGCCCCTTGGCAGAGGTCACAGGCCGCACTGTCCGTAATGGGGCTGACGGGGTGGTTCCCCGGGTTGGGGGTGAGGCTCGGTCAACCGTGCTGCAGGGCCTGGTATAGGCCGGCACTCAGGAGGGGCAGTTGCTTTCCATAGGCAGCGCTCAGGAGACAGCCCCACTGGATGGGTGTGTTGGAAGTCTGTCAGTGGGGCGTGGGGGATAGGATTCATCTAGATTACAAACAGGACTGATCTGGCAAAACCAAAGGAGATGGAAATCGAGAGCCAGACAAGCGCCTTTGCTTTCTCTGGTCAGATGCCCTCAGGCCACCTGCTGAACCAGTGGGGTGTCCCCGTCCCTGGGGGGAGGGGGACTGGGGCCAGAGCAGGTGCTCTAAGGCGGAAACTGCCCCCAGGCTCAAAGGGTCTGAACGCCACCTTGTCTGGAGGAGGGGTGGCGGTGAACACTTCATCTGCTAACAACTTTGGGTTTTGTAAACAGACCGTTTATGTCTCAACCAACTGTAAACTGGCTCCCTCAGCCCCCTGGTCTGGTCTGGAGGGAGGGGAAGTGATCACCAGCTCACCTCTAATGGAAAACCAGCCCCTCACGCAGCCTGTGAAGGTCAAGGCTGGGTTTTTACTGAAGGAAAAAAAAAGAGCAACGAGTGGAAGAGGGTCAGAGAAAGAGGAACAAGGGGAGGCACTGGCCGCCCTGCTGACAAGCGTTAGCCCACAAAGAAGACAGGCTGCTGGCTGCAAGGTCCCTGGGGAAGGGCAGAGAGACCCACCGCACGCCATGGTCTGAGCTAGTGCTTTCCACTCATCTTTGGGTCCTGCCTCTGCCACGTACTTGCAATGTGACTCTGGGCAAGTTGTTAACCTCTCTGTTTTCTCATCTGCTGTTGTGAGACATTTGTGAGTTAAATACAACACACCAAGTGCTAACCACTGCATCTGAGATATGGCGAGCAGTCAAGAAGCATTAGCTTGTATTCTCACACCCCAAGAAGAGTCTTCTCCAAGTGTCACTGCCCTTGTTATCAGTATTATTAGTACTGCCAACTGTTAATCACAGTTCTTGTGGGAGGTGACACTACCCTTAGGTCACAGATCAGCAAACAGAGGCTCGGAGGGGGCGCCATGCAGAGGGCTGGAGTCAGGACTCAGGCCAGGTAAGTCTGCCTCTTGTGTATGGAAAGGGGAACTCTGGAAGAATCTAGAATCTTATGTGAGATGTTTGACTGGGTACCCTGAGCAACACCCCTGCTGAGAACTGGGAGACAAAAACCAAGAAAATCATCAGACTCCACCCAGACACATATCAGCCCTTCCCGTAATATGCTTCGGTTTGTTGGTGGCAAGTTTAAAACCCTCAAAGGGTTGAGCCTGAATAAGAGTTCTGGAAAGACGCCATCCCCCCATCTCAGCCTCAGAAAGGTCTCAACTAACTTTTCTTTGATCATGTGTCACTGCCAGGGTCTTTGAGAAAAGCCTCCCCCCTCACCACAGGCTATCAGACGGAAGCAGAGAGAGCCTAGGGAGGAAGAGGGGAACCTCTTCTCTTTGGAAAGAGATGGGCAGAGACCCCTGACATGGAATCTGGAAAGGAGACCCAGATTTCAGAAAGGCAGACAATCCAGGTTGCATCCACCAGAGCCTGCCGTCTCCTACAAACAGAAACCACTATACTCTACAAGCCAAATTCATCCTCATCACTTCTACATTGGGAGGGCATGATTCACCTACCTGGAATAGAGGCATGTATGCAAAAGTAAATCTACCATATCTAAGAACCTCATTTAATGATGATATAAGTGAAGTGAAGTCGCTCAGTCATGTCTGACTCTTTGCGACCCTATGGACTGTAGCCTACCAGGCTCCTCCATCCATGGGATATAAGAAACATACTAATAACCATGGTTAGGAGAGTGCTGAATGTGGGCATCATACTTAGCTTGAGCTTCCTAGCAGCCAAGGTATAAAGGGAAACATAATAAATTATGAAACCTTCCACCTCTGATGAAGTTGAAAACACACAGGAATTAGGCTTGAGACCAGATGTGAATTTAGGCTCCATCACTCGCAGACCATGTACTCATAGGCAATATTTAACCTCTCAATACCTCAGTTTTGAACCCTTATTAAACAGTCTTAACAATACCGCAGGATATTAGGGGAATCAAATGAAATGTGTGTGTGGCAACACTTTGAACATTACAAAATATCTTACAAAGATCTTACTTATCAAGTACTCATATTAGTTCTTCAAGAGAAGGAAAAAAAAAAGTTTTTTCTATGCCTGTTGCTTTCACTTTGAGGTAGTCTGGAAAACATCTGATCACACTACTCTTTGCACAAGGACCACTGAATAATAAAAAGGACAGTGGTAATAACCACAAGTTTTGAGCACTAATTATGTACTAATTATGTAATTAGTTGTTTGAGTTAAGCAACACTAACTGATTTCAGTCTTCACAGAAATTCTAGACAAGGGTACTATTAGTGTCACTATCTTTACAGAAATGGAGGGAGAGACTAGACCAATCCTCTGCTCGTTCCCACGAATATGGCACTGAAGATCTGAGAGGCAGGATGAGCTGGTGGTGGGCAGTAGACCATATGGAAATAAAGGCTCTAGGCTGAAGGTACTGTTTCCAGGTGGCTATGCGTTCTGTATGTGAGACACAGAAGGAGAGAGGGAGTGGCGGAGAGAGACCAGAAGAAATCATAAGTGGCAGAGACTCAAGGGCCAGAGAGAGTGCTGAAGAGTCACAACTGAGTCCTTGATCCCGTGGTGCTGATGGGGTGGGGGCCAGGCACAAACTTAAATGCCCTTCCTGCCCCAGAATTTGCTGCTGTAATAAATTTCCCTTTTGTTTTAGCACCTCCGGGTGGATTTTTATCCTTTGCAAGCAAACGTGTCCCAAGGAAGACATGATATGAAAGAGGTCATAAAAGCAAAGAATGCAGATGTTATCCCTGCATCCTTTGTGCTCAGCCCTGTTCTTCTGACCCCCGGGAAGCTAAGCCTAAGAACCCAGGCTGAAGAACGGAGGCAAGAGGAGATGCACACTGGGGTCTAGAACATGTACTGCCGTTTTAAAAAGCCACGAAGCAGCACCCGACCAGCTCACAGCACACTACACTTCCTGTTTGTGTGAACTGGTTCTGTTTTTTTTCCAATTAGATTTCTACTCACTGATCCTCTCCAATGTTTTTTATTTCTTAATTGAATAGCAAATCAAAAGGAAGGCGAAGGAGAGCTCGCAGTTCTCCTCCCTCAAAGGCCAAGAATCTGTTGGCTTTGTTCAGTCCTGGCACTGACCTCGGTGTTTCTTACTGTTCAAAATTAGGAGCTGCAACAATTCATCTTCAGAGGAAATGGGTCCTGGGGAGACCAAGGGCAGACTCACCCAGCTAATGGGGTTACAGTGGCTGCAGCTCAGTCCCAGGGTATCCGCATCTTGCTGAATGGGGGGACATAAATGGCAGGCATGTCTGGCAAGAGGACCAGAGTCTGGATGGGTAGGCTGAGTCACAGCCCTCAAGGGGCGATGGGCACAGAACCAAAGACAAACATCTCAAAAACAGGGCAGTGATGAGTGCCCAAGTCCTCAGAAACTCAGGTCACGTGCTTGCCCTACTCTGACATCATCAGTCCTGGCCCTGCCTCTCACGATCCTGAAGCTGTGAATGAGTTTATCGCCTCTTCCTTGGTTTCATCTTTCTTGGCCATGAAAAGAATAGTCAGGTTATCCGTTACGTAGGAGAGAAACATTGTATGGGTAAAATGCTTGGCACACAGTAGGTCCTCAAGAAATGAGAATGGGTATGATATTCTGAGCGCCATCTGCCTGCTCTGGAGGTATGTTTCAGGGGGAAGCATGTTTCCTGGGGCCCTGGATGCCTCCAGCCCAGGTTAACGGAAAAGTCCACTCACTCAATTTACAAAAAGCAACATGTTTATACAAAAAAACCACAACAGCTTCAGACCCCAAAGTGTAGAAGAGCCTGGAAGGCAGAGAAGGTCTGGAGAGAGGGACTACTTTTGAGAGGCTATGGGGCAGGGATCAATTTCTAAAGTATTTGTACTTTTCCTCCAGAAATGGGTGCCCGGCAAAGAAAGCTGTGACCAGGATTGCCGTGTAGGAAGTGGCTTGGGCCCCGTGGTTCCTGCAACTTCTGAAGGGAGTGGAACCCATGGGTCACTTGGTCACCCACCTCCCTGAGCATTGTGGGCCACTTCTCTGGGCAGCTCATCTTCTGTACCACCTCCGAAGGCCTGCTGGCCACTCAGTAATGCTTCATTCTGAAGAACACTTAAAAGAAACGAGGAGTCCCAGCTAAAAGGGGGTGCTTATAACTTGAAAAGTGCTGATACGCCAACCAGTCATTTGCCCTGAAGTAGGTATTAGCTACAGCAGCATTTCTTGGAATTAAAAAGGACTATGAATAGACTGTTATGCTGTGTCTGCAGTCAGGAGCTTCCAGTTAATGGCAGGAAGCCTATATTCCTGCTGGACCGCAGCTAGCAGTGTGTGTGTGTGTGTCTGTGTGTGTGTGTCTGTGTGTGTGTGTGTGTCTGTGTGTGTGTGTATGTCTGTGTGTGTGTCTGTGTGTGTGTGTCTGTGTGTGTGTGTGTGTGTGTGTCTGTGTGTGTGTGTGTGTGTGTCTGTGTGAGAGAGAGACAGAGAGATAGAAAGAGAATGAATGAATGGCAAGGGGACGGTGGATTAGATGAATGAATAAAATCGAAGCAGGCATGGTGACTCCTAGAACAAACACACTGGACCACTTTGTATCTCAGGCTGTCATCTGGAGGGCCGTCCGGGGCTGTCATCTAGAAGACAGGGCATCAGGGAGGTATTTTGGCACTGGGGTCCCCCCCATTCTGGAACCATGGCAGTCAGGTCAAGAGTCCTGGGGCCAGGCCTGCAGCCCAGGCCTGGCTGAGCCAGAGGACAGTAGAGGAGGAGGACAGAGTCATAGCTGTATCTGTTCTATACCCTCGACCTCAGTGGCTGTTGATGCGCCAAAGGAGAAATATGTTGGGGTTCCATACACCCCAGAAAGTCAGAGAACCTTTGCTGACAGGAGCACTTCTCCTGCACCTTGTCCTTTCAGCTTGTAGTAACTTCTGCCTTTTTTCTCAAGAGCCTCCCTTGTCTTATTTAATTTAGATACAGGTAGTAATGAGGGCCGTGTCTGCTCCACTCTCATCCATAAGACTGAAATTTCTCATTAAGGAGATCCTGGGAGACCAGCCGTGTATACTCTTTCAAGCGTCACACCTGCCTGCCTCTTGCAGTCTTCAGGCTGGCCCTAAATGAGTCTTGGTGGCAGGCGGGAAAATGCCATCCAGTTCTCCTTCTAAATAGCAGTGATTACGTAACCTGTAAGGAGGAGGCGTGGGACTGAAAACAGCCAACACTCCTGAAAGGGACTGGGGGGCCAGGTATGTTGTGAAAACATTCATTTTTCTAAATTAATTCTTCACCAGTAACACATAGTGAGGCAGTTTGATACAGAGAAATAGCCTAAGCAGGGCACTAAGCAGCCAGGTAAGTCTGGGCTTGCCATGGTAACATTCCTGGCCTCAGTTTCCTAATCTGAGCAATGGGTATTAAAAAGAAACGCTACTCTCACAGGTAGATGTGCACCGGAAATGAGGTAAAGTGCATGAACAGCAGAGAAGCAGGAGAACAAACCAGGGGCAAGTAGTTGTCTAGAGTCCAACTCCCTGGTTCAAATCCTAGTTCTGCCACTGATGGGCTGTGTGACCTTGGGTAAGTCACTAAACCTCTCTATGCCACGGTTTCCTCATCTGCCTAGAGGGGTGACAACTGTACCTACCTTAAGGGGCCAACACGAGAATTCAGTGAGTGCCCTTCCCACAGTGAGTGCTCAAAAAGACTGACCTGGAGCAGCAGGAATGCTGCTGAGTGCAGCTAACGCTGGGCACATGGGAGGGGCTCCCTAAACATTTCCTGATTGTGATTCTGGGCTATTATCCTTTATTAAGGCTGGTTTTCCTGGCACCTGCCACCAGCTGCAGAGAATCACCATAGCACAGGCTGGGGTTGAGCATTTCAGGAAGAGCTACTGTAGAAGAGGTGCTGATTGAAGACCTTAATCTTCCAAATATGGTTTGGGGAAGTTAGAGAGTCTCTGCCGTAGCTTTCCCATCTTCCTGAATAAGTGAAAGTTGCTATGGTAGGTAGAAGAGTTGTCCCCTAAACGTCCACTCCATAATCCCTGGATCCTGTGAATATGTTTTGTTACCTGGCAAAGGGGGAAGGAATTAGGGTAACTGATAGAATTCAAGTTGTTAATCATCTGATTTCAAGGAGAGTATCCTGGATTATATAAATCGGCCCAATATAATCACAAGGGTTCTTTAAATGGGGAAGAGTTAAGAGTCGATATCAGAGTTATGCGATATGAGAAAGACTATTGCTGGCTCTCAAGATGGCAGGGGACCATAAGCCAAGGAATTCAGGGCCCTTACAAACTAAAAGCCCCTCATTTTAGCCAAGTGAGACCCACATCAGACTTCTGACCTCCTGAACTGTAAGATGTATATCTGTGTTGTTTGAAACCACTAAATTAGGAGTAATTTGTTATAGCAGCCATAGGAAATTAATACGGTCCCCAATGTTTCCTTCCTGGCCTGTGAACCCCTAAGGAGCTGAGGAGCACACAGAGACTGCTCTTCCACCCCACATTTGGAGCAGTATTATTTACACGTACTCACTCATCCTTTTGGCAGATACTTTCTGAGAACCTGCCACATGTCAGACCCGGCACTAGGTCCTCGGGATCCAGCAGTGAACAGGACAGACAGGCCCCCTGCTCTTGTGGAGCTCAGAGACAAGAGTGGACACTGACCTTGAACCGATATTTACAGGAGACGATCTTAGGAACCCTTTTATGGAGCCTACTACATGCATGGCACTATGCCACATATTAACTCGTCTGATCCTCACAAGCCCTCATGAGGAAAGTACCGAGGCACAGGTTACCACCCCCATTTTACAGATGGGGGAACTGAGGCACAGAGCTGGATGGTGGTGGACCAGATTCGGAATCCAGGCACTTTTGTACACTCTGCTGAGTTGCATCTAAAATGACAGGGAACGGGGATCATCCCAGAGAAGACACAGGCATGACTGTGGCCCCCAAGATGTCCCTCTGGCCTAGAGAATGACAAGCCCCCATTTAGAGCAAGTGTCTGTGATTTGGAGCACGTGGGTGTGAAAGTGAATGCTAAATAGGTTCCCAGAGCCCTTGGCACTCCCCATGCAAAAATAAGCACCACCAGATCCCCAGGAGCTGGGGGCTGCACCTTTCTCCCGTCTTGGCAGAGACCCCACGCCTGAGCCCGAGCAGGGCAAGCCAGCCGGCAGTCAACAGGCCTCTATTGACTGTTCATTTTCTGCAAGCACAAGGCTGTCCATTTAAACGCTGATCCAATACGGCTGTCCGTTGGGTAAGCTCATCGAGAATTCCTAGGCTGATGCTCACTCAACAAGAGACAGGCACGACACACATGAGCTCATTTATCCCAGCCACAGCCTGCAATCCCAGACCCATTCATCCCAGAGCAATATTCCCCGAGGAGGGTGGGGGCAGGGAGATAGAAAGGCTTCCCACTGGGGGAGGGGGAGCCACAGCAGCTGATGTGTGAGAGCAGGGAGGAGGGGGCTGCAGCATGTGGAGGCTGCCCTGGGAGCCTCGCGGAGCGCCAGCAGCCTTCAATTTGCTCCCCCAACACGCTGCCCCTCTACCTCTTGGGACCTGAGCTCCCCTATCCATAAAGTAAGGAACAATAATAGCGCCTGCCACAGGAGTGGTGGGGGATAAATTGGGAGACTGGGATTGACACACACCACTATGTAGAAAATAGATAACTAAAAAGGACCTATTGTGTAGCGCAGGGAATTCTACTCAATACTCTGTAATGACCTATAGGGGAAAAGAATCTAAAAAAGGAGTGGATACATGTATATGTGTAACTGATTTACTCTGCTGTACAGCAGAAAATAACACACTGTAAATCAAATATACTACAATAAAAATATGAAATAAAAATAAGAACATGTTTTGTGGATTCAAAAAAACATCTTACCTGCCTGAAGGGGTCAGGGAGGCTTAAGTAAGACAATGTGAAGTGTTCTGCTGGGCGGCTGGCACCTAATGACCACAGACAGCATGAGCTATGTTTATGTCACGCAGAGTCTTATTTAATCCCTCATCATGGCTCAGAGAGAAGAGAACACCGGTACTGTCTCTATTTTACAGATGAGGACCCTAAGGTGCCCAGACGGGCTAGAACTTACCTGTGGACTCCTAGCAAGTCAAGAGCCTGGGCAGGATTCGCACCCAGGACTCAAGACTGGGTTCCTCCCATAGCTCTGCCTCTAGCTCAGATGCACTGTTTATACATGGTCTAGATTTGAACACCAGACCATGGTGTTCTCCGGTTTTAGCTCAAGGTCTTTGAAACAAAAAACTATAAGGGAGGCACTGCTATCACACCCATTTTACAGATAAAGAAACTCAGGCACAAAGAATCTGAGTGACGAGCTGGGTGGCAGTGGAGTCAGATGTGGAATCCCGCAGTCTCCTTGTCACCTATGAAGCTGTATGTAAACTGTATGCTCCCCTATCACACAGACCATGTACTAGGGAGGGCTCCTCACCACCATCGAAGCTCACTCTGAAGAGAAGCTTTCAGAGGCTGAGCCAAGTCAAATGTCAAACAGCGCTGTGTCTGGCAGAGCTCAGGACTGTTGTCGCCATGAGCAGCATTAGCAGCAGCAGCATCAAGGCAAATTCGATTCCTAACGTTTACTGAGCACCTTTTTATATTTTCATGCTCTTTCCCATGCATCCCTCGGCCCCTCAGACCTCAGCCCACCCGGACAGAGAGAGAAGGCACACAGTGTGCAGAAGGTAAAACCGGCCAAGCCCTGAGTCATCAGGGAGCAGACACGGCTTTGCACTCAGCTCTGTCACCTCCCACGCCGGGGCCTTTTTCCTGGCACCTCAAACCACTCATCCTCTGGCATTTGTGGGAGAGGCAAGAGGAAGCCCCTCTACACAGGGGACTGCCTCCTGATGGGGACTTCAGTCCATTTGCTCACACGGAGTCCTGAGGAGTCCCTCTGGGTGCTCCTTCACCATGCGCTTGGTCTGGCCTTTCAGACTGTAACATGAACATCAGTGCACGTGCACAGCCCTGGGTACCGCGCTTGAGACGACCACACTGCAAAGCTCCAAGACATCCTTGGGGGAGGCAGGGGCCATGGTGCTGCCCATTAGGCATCCTGATGGCACACGTCAGGTCAGGGAGACTTGGAAGCAGCTCTTTCTGCCCAGTTTCCTTAAAAAGCACAGCGTCCTGACTCTCAAGGAGATCCTGCTGCTGGAAGGGCCACAAAGGGCCCGCTCAGGGTGGGCTGGCAAGAATGCATGCAATGTGTCTACTATCCAGCTCCAACTGGACTCTCCAGAGAACCCAGAGATGATCATACTCAGTCAGTCAGCTGTGAGCTTTGTACTGGGCACACAATCAATGTACAACCAAAAGGTATCATCTGTTCCTTTTGCCCCTTCCCTCACCAGGGAAGATGAGTAACTAAAAGAGGGGCTCTGAAGGCAGACCCCAATCCTGGTTTTGTCTCTCAGCTGGTGTGGACCTTGGGGAAAGCTGGGCTCCTGTGTCTCAGGTCCCTCAGGTGTAAAATGAGAGTCATGATAACAGCACCGACTTCACAGAAATCAAAGGACACCATCTGTATAAAATGCCTGGGGACTCCCTGGCAGTCCAGTGGTTAAGAATCTGTCTTCCAATGCAGGGAATGTAGGTTTGATCCCTGGTCGGGAAACTGAGATCCCACATGCCACAGGGCAACTAAGACCGACCTCCACCATTAGAGAGCCCGCGACTAAGACCTGACGCAGTCAAATAAATAACTAAATATTCAAAACAGTAAAAAAATAAATAAATAATGCTCACGCAGTGCCTTGTACAGAACAAGCACTTAAAAAAATGGGAGCTCTCAGTGTGACTTTTCATCCTAACAATTCATTCCTGACCCCACTCAGCCCAATCTTCATTTACCCTCACACCCAAAAGATTCCCTGGTAGAGGGCATGGCAATCCACACCAATATTCTTGCCTGGAGAATCCCATGGACAGAAGAGCCTGGCAGGCTATAGTCCATAGGGTCGCAGAGTCGGACATGACTGAAGCGACTTAGCACGCATGCACCAATCAACACATTTCTAACATGACTCCGCTTTCCTAAACTATGTCTGATGTCCATCATTCTGTCCCTCTCATAAAGTTAACTCTTTGGGGTCAGAGAAAGCATCAGATGTACTACACTGAAGTGTCAAGGAAGATTTTCCCGTCCATGCTGGCTTCTCATTTTTCCTTGTTGGAGAGAGACAGGGTAAACGGGTCAGAACCTGAGCCAAAGGTGAACTCAGAACCAAGCGATGTGAGGTTTTCATCAAGGTTCTGTGTCTTAGTTGTTTCCTTTCAAAGCTCTTTCCAAAAGCATCCTTCATCTTCAAAGAGTCTGGTTGGCAACTCGACTTTGCCCTTTGAAGTCCCTTTTACATTCACCCTTGAAGGCACTGCTTAAAAAATGACACTGCACATGGCTGAGAAGAGACTAAACTTCTCCCCTCCTACTTCGGCCTCCACCCCTCCCCCACAAATTTGGATTCAATTATAAACTGGCTGATGTTGTCCTTTGGTCCTTCCTAAGAATATTGCAAAGTCAACACCAAGGGCATTAAAAAGAATGAGCCTGGCTGTTTATTCACGGAGGAAGGAAAGGGGGATAGTTTCTAATACTATTTTCTAGCCTCTTCTTGTGACATCTTCGTCAGAGGCTTCAGGATAAATGTGCCAGCAAACAGATCAAAACGCCAGGGTAATTCTGCAATGTCAACTTTCTTAGTTTTTTTTTTTTTTTTTTTTAAAGTGTTTGTTATTTATTTGGATTCAAATGGTGTTTCAGCCGGGCAAGAAAATACCGTGACCTCCTACGAAAGCAAGCTCATCCATAAGCGAGTGAAAAAAATCAAATCCTCTGGAAAGTTCAGGCACCGTTTGACAAGGGAAACGTTTAGAAAGCATTTGTGGGGCATCTCAGGAAATGTATGCAGTGGACAAGCCCATCTTGGCATGAATATGATTTTACTGAACACGACACGGCTGCTCCAGGGAAGATGTGAGAACACGATCTCCGTCTGCTGCAAATATTTTATAATTGTGTCAGGGTATTGAAATGGAAGTTTCCAATGAAGCACGAAGCTACATTATACATGAAACAGCTCACTACAACGCAGGTACTGGACTATAGGCAGACTGTACAAAGGAGACACCAAGAGCTGAGTGGCCTAACGCTTAACCCGGACCCACAATCCCCCCCAGCCTGGCCCACATCCACAAGAAAAGCTTGAGTTTTAGGAGATGGCAAAGAGGTTTTACAGTAGTTTATTAGACAGAGGTATTGAAGAGCCAAAATCCCACCTGCAAACACACCTCAGTTGAGAGGCTGGAGGCTTTGCCCTTTGTCTTAAATTGAGGGAGGGGGCCTTTAAAATCACTGAAGAATTTAATATATGTGCCCCCGACCACACCATGTGAGAGGCCACATCTATCCGGCGTCAGAGGCTCAAATCTGTGACTTCCAAGCAGCTTTGACAACAAGTAAGAACATGTGCTGAACTGGAGATCAGCCAGCCCGCTCAGCTTCATTAGGGAAGGGTTGAATGTGTCTTCCTCAGGACCAGATACCCACCCCCACCAGCTCAAGGAGATCTCCAGCAAGGCTCATCCCTGGGCTGCCCACAGGGTAACTATGGAATTCTCAGTCCTGAGGAACAAAGTGGCAGCAACAAGCAGAAAAAGAGCCTTATTATGGAAAATGAAGGTGAGAAATCCTTGGGGACTGAGAAGTCTCCAAACAACCCACGAAAGAGAGAGCCTGCCTGGTCTAGAGGGAGCCAAGGCCGACTCAAGACTGTGTCACTCATGCAAGAACCTTCCTGCATCTTTTCCACTTCTCCTGCCCCTCCTCCACCCCCCACCACCACTTAAAAGCACAAGAAGAACCTGCTCCAGCTGTAGGAGAGGCCTGCTGAATGGGGCGGGAGGATTGTGTATGGAAGAGGGCTCGACTTTAAATGTGAAATCGAAAACCTCTTTTCTGAGATAAAATCCACATGCCTTACAATTCGCCCATTTAAAGGGTCCTGTTCAATGGGTTTCAATAGTCACAGAGTTGGACATCCATCATCACAATTCATTTCAAGACATTTTCATTACTTGAAAAGAAACCCCGTTCCTCTCAGGCTCTCCGTAGCTATCACCTTCCAGCCCCTGGTCCCCTCAGCCCCGAGCAATCATTAATCTATAGTCTGTGTCTATGGATTTGCCTATGGAATCATATAGAATGTGGTTCTCTGTGACTGGCTTCTAAGTGAAAGAAGTATATGTGCTGACCTGATCCCCTGGGCCTGCAACTTTCTGCGCTCTTTCGGTGGGCCACTAGAGTCCTTCCCTCAAAGGGAAGTAGTCAGGACAAAAGGAGATGTCCCCAGTTAACCTCTTCGTGGCTCTGCCCTGAACTGGAAGAGAAACAAATCTCCCAGCATGCCCAGCGGCAGGGCTGTCAGGATTCGAGTAATGTCTGTCCATCCCTCTGATGAAAACCTCTGTGTCGGTCTCCTCCACTTGCTTGTCCCCAAGGGCACCTGGCATGAGCCAGGCACATATCAGAGGGTCGATAAGCATTCATTGCTGGCTGATGACAGACAGGAAGCAGAGAGGAGAGGGGGGCCGTGCCCACGGAGGGCCTCCGGCAGGTTTGTGGGCAGCTCACAGGTTCTCCACATGTGGATGGATGCAGGCTCGGGATGGCCAGGAGGCAGCGCCAGATGGCAGACCAACTCTGCTGCTCTCTGGTTACGTTTTATGTGTTTCTTTGTTTTTCAGTTTCTTTGTCACTGACATCTGCTGCTCTGTGTTGTTCTGGAGGCAAAATGTAAAACAGAAAATACTCGGGGGGTACACGGTTTCTCCCCATCTTGGCTGCTCTGTTTGGATGTGCCATGTCTTTGGCTCAGGACCGCCACCCCCACTCCATCCTGGTGACCCCTTCTCTTTCCCTACGTTCATGACTCTTGTTATCTCCTCACCGAAGGTGAAACTGACACAATCTTTGCAACTGATGTGCATCAGTGAATCCCAGGGAGACCTCAGGGGACCCCAATGCAGGTAACATGGGATTCCCCACACCAGAGCCTTCTGGACACGGTGAAGCTGCTTCTAAAGCCTGAGGGAGAGTGGATCCATCCGAGAACTCACAGGTGTCATTTCAAAGGGAGATCTTTCAATGGCAGAGAGGGTGGTTTTCTAGGGAGAGCCTGGCTAGCTCCTCAAGAATTCAGACTGGCATTACTCCATAAATTGAGAGAAACGGCCCCAAAGGACAGCATGGGGTCGTGTGGGCTGGGCGGGGCCACATGGGGGAACTGCGGCCTTGGGATATGGAGTGTGTGACAAGCGTCACCAGCCACTGTGCCCACATCCCCCTGCAGATCTTAGTTCTCCTCTCAGGATCCTGCCAGAGGATCCTCTTGTTACAACAGAAGCGTGGAGGGCCATGGCGCTGGTCCAACATCACCTAGAGAGAGTGGCACAGTGGGTCCTGATGCTCCTGCGGGGGCAGCCTGTGAGGCGGCCGTGCCCCTTCTCAGCCTGTCCCACTGCCTCATGAGCCCTGGGAAGCAGGCGTTACCCACCCCAGTTCCCAGGTGAGGGATCAGGCTCCGTGCGATGGAGTAACCTGACCCAGGTCACTCAGCCAGTCAGGGGGAGTTCAAATGCAAGTCTGCCCATCTGCAAAGGCTGTGGACTCTCCTGGACCGAGTGCTGGTCAGGGGCAGCCTGGGCTCTGCAGGCACCCTTGCCTGGGTGCCCCTCTGAAAATGGCCTGGGAGTCTCCAAGGTGGAGGGGGTGGGACAAGCACAAAGTGGAAGGAGTAAGAACGTTCCTGTGTGGATGTAAGTGTGTATGTGCATGCACAAGCCTGTCCATAACTGTGTGTTGTTTCTGTGTCTGTGTATACACGAATGTTTGTATCTGTATCTGCCAACGAGCCATTGTATGCATGTGTGCTTGTATTTATAGATATGTTTGTATTACTGTGTGTCTGTGTGTTCCTGTCTGTGGGTACATACGTGTGTGTTTGTGCGTGTACGGAGTGTGGATGTGTCTGGGTACCCACGTGTATGTGTTGGTGTGTGCTTGTATGATGGTGGGTGTGTATCAGCGAGTGTGTAAACAAGCCCTCGCATGTCAGCAGACTTAGAAGACTACGTCGCTTCTGCGGTAGAAAGTTATTCATTTCTTTCAGCTAATATGAAACAAAGGAATCTTTTCTTAAAGTTCTACTTTGGGGCCCCAGAATGTAAACTTTATGTGACTAGGTTTACAGTCTCTGAGGGAAGAAAGTGCCTTTTGAAGATCAAGTCTGAGAAAACTAAGAATTCACTGCTGTTTCAAACTTCTCTGACTACTCCACAGTGGAAAATAAAGTATGTCGTTGCGTATATACGTACAGCATATATGTATGGACATGTATATATTTTTCTTAAAACAATACTTATCCTTACCATGTGTGATACACTCTGATGTTAAATTCTTTTCTATTTCATTTTTTCAATGCCAACTAAACTGATGTCACAATTCACTAATGGGATATAACTTGCAGTTTGAAAAACACTATGCTATGCTATGCTAAGTCACTTCAGTCGTGTCCGACTGTGTGGCCCCATAGATGGCAGCCCACCAGGCTTCCCTGTCCCTGGGATTCTCCAGGCAAGAACACTGGAGTGGGTTGCCATTTCCTTCTCCAATCATGAAAGTGAAAAGAGAAAGTGAAGTCGCTCAGTCATGTCCGACTCTTAGTGACCCCATGGACTGCAGTCTACCAGGCTCCTCTGCCCGTGGGATTTTCCAGGCAAGAGTACTGGAGTGGGGTGCCATTGCCTTCTCCGTGAAAAACACTGGTCTATAGCAACTCTTCCCCCAGCTCTGTATAAAGTGACTTCATCCATCCATTTACCAAGTACACATAAAGCAGTTACTATGTGCCAACTACTAGTCTAGGTTCTTGGGAAACAAGTTTCCTGTGCTCCTGGCACTTTCATTCTAAAGGAGAAAATAAACCACAAACCCCAAAACACTGAAGACAATTTTATGTGGTGACAAAATCTCTGAAGGTAATTCAGTGCTTGGTCAGGGAGGACTTCCTGGAGGAGGTGACCCAAATGATGAGAAGGAGCTGGCCATGGCAAGAGGCAGGGGAGAAGGGCTGGCCAGTATTTTCTCTGCAGTCTCTGCTATCAAAGTTTAGAAATGAACCTTGACTCAGATACTGGCCATGATTCTATCCATCTTTCTCTGGCCTCGCTCCCTTCTCTCCTTTCAGATACATGTTGCCCAAATACTTCACATCAAAATTTGACAGCCCTACATGGGCACATATTCATTCTTTCCCTGGAACATTTGAAAATAACATTTGGTCTGATTAACTCTGTTATTAGGACAAACTCCTGGAAGACATAGTCAATCTCGTGGAGGGTAATTCAACTGGTAAATAAGGCTCAGAAATGAAGGGGCAGAGACCAGACAATGGGGCTCAGAGACCACATGTAGGAAAGCTCAGGTCAAAAGTGCCAGAGATGGTGGGCAAGCTCCCCCCTCTCAAGGCCAGCACTGCTTCTCCAGGGCATCTGCGTGGCCAGCTCCCTCTCTGCCTTAGGTTCTTGCTTACATATCATCTATTCAGCAAGTCTCCCCTGCCCACACTAGTTAAACCCCAGCCCTTCCTCCTGACTTTCCTGACTTACCTATTAGACCTCTTTATCTGGTTATCCAACTCCCCATCTAGAACAGTAACTCCACAAGGACAGGGGTTTTTGTCACTGTCATTCCCCAGCTGGTGCTCAATACATGGCTGTTGCATGAGTCAGTGAATAACGTTGCTATTTCCTGAGCACCTAGTAGGTGCTGGGCTCTGTACCAACATGGTCTCCAGTGCTCACAGAAATCCTGCCAGGTGCGTACTATGATTCCCACTTTAGAGATGGTAAGATAAAGGCTCAGAGAAGCGAAACAAACACAGTGAATAAGCGATGGATTGGGGGCTGAAATCTGGGTCTCCCTGACTCCAAACCCACAAGGCCTGACGCTTCTACCCACAAAACAGGAATGCTGCACACTAAGTGTAGTAAGTCAGAAACAGAAAACACCATATGATATCACTTACACATGGAATCTGAAATACTGTAAAAATGAAGATATCTGTGAAACAAAGACAGACTTACAGATGTAGAGAACAGATGTGTGGTTGCCAAGGGGGAAGTAGCTGGAGGAGGGAAGGACTGGGAGTTTGGGATTAACAGAGGCAAACTCTCATCTACAGGATGGACAGACACCGAGGTCCTACTGCATGGCACAGGGAACGCTAGTCAATATCTTGTGATAAACCGTAACGAAAAATAATATATATACATATAACTGAATACCTTGCTGTACAGCAGAAATTAATACAACACTGCAAATCAACTACACTTCAATAGAATTTTTAAAAAAATTAATTGTTGCATAAAGCAGATGCCCCAAACCAAGATCCATCCAAGAGCAAGCTCCGTGGGCACAGAGCGCTGCTCTTCGTTTTGCCTAAAAAGGGGGTGTTGCTAACAGCACCAAAGATGCTTCTACGACAAACAACCAGATCACCCCCTCTGAGCAGGAGGGCAGTTTCACAGTGTAGTTTTATTCATAAGCAGTTTCCATGCATTTTGTTTTCCAACACACTGGGGCCCATGGAACACAAACAGGCAGAAACCATGCACTGAGTACCCCCTACTGGGTGCCCTGCAGTGAAAGCTGGGTGTGCAAAGCTGCCCCTAGGGGCGGTCCGAGGGGTCAAGGGGGCCCAGGGAGGGGACACAACAACCTCCCATTTCCCTCTGTACCTCAGGGACAAACAGCCGAGGTCAAATTAACCAGGGCAGACCTCTGAGGGCTGGGGTTCTGGGACACCTACAGAGTGGTTTTGCTTGGGGACAACAGCTGCTTCAAATTAGAAGCTACTCTGAACAGAGAGCAGATTCACGAGGCTTTTCTGCCCTGGAAAGAGACCAAGGGACTCGAGCCACAGTCTTGATCTTTGGACTCTTTAGGGCAAAAGCTTCTAGGGGAGGGGCCAAGAAAAGAAAGGCCAGAAGGGCCGACAGCTGAGGCAAAAGGTCCCAGCTCTCGAACCCTACCTGACCAGCAACAATTCCCAGAACCGGAAGTGTGCGAGATGAGGGGGGTCAGGCCCAGCACAAGGGGTCACCTCTGCAGGGAGAGCTGTCTCCATTCTGTCACCTGCTCCCTCTCCCCATAGCCTCGGCCACCCCACAAGCCTGCTCAGGGGTTCAGTCCCTGCCAGCACTCCTTAGCTTTGATGGGAGTCTTTGAGACATCAAAGACTTCCCTAATGTCTTTGAGCTGGAGCCAGGAAGTAAGGGTGAGGCCCTGGGGAAGACCCAAGCCAAGGTAGCTCCCCAGGCTGTTGGGGCAGTGCGGACAGGCACAAAATTTTGCCTCCAGAAGACACAGAAACGATGGGTTTCCAACTTTTCCCCAAACTGTTAAGTTCTCATAGTCTCTGCCGGGCAGGGTGTACACTGCTTTACTCTGGTCATCTCTATATTTTCAGTTCAACAAACGTTTGAGTTCCCATTTGGTGACAGGCCAATTGGGCCAGGCCCTGGACGTGTAGCCCAGTGACCAACCTGAGTGTCTGCTATGAATGAGGCCCTAAGGATCCATTATAAGAATGGAGCAGTAACTAACAGCTAATGAGCCAGGCACTGTCCTGAATGCTTTCCCCATGTTAGCTCATTAATCCTCACAGCATCACAAGTGATTCCTCAGCAGAGGCCTGAAGAAAGTGAGGAAGCTGACCAGGAGTATATCTGCGGAAGCAAGGCCGATCAGATGTGTGCCTGGCATGTTCAAAGAACCACAGTGAGCCTGCAGTGGGGTAGGGAACGCCAGGTACCCCAGGCTTTGGGGAGGACCCAGGCCTCCACAGGGAGGTGGAGACGTGAGTGCAAGGATGGCAGGATCCCACTTATACTCTAGAACAGCTCTGGCTGAAGCAGTTGAATGTTCTCTGGTGGAAAAGGATGGAAGCTACGAGAGTCCAGGCGAGACTGGAGGAAAGAGACGGCGGTCGGGTGGGGTGGGGGAAGAAGCCAATGCATTCCTGGACTATACTGAAGACAGAGCTGAGGGGAACTGCATACGGGTTGAACATGTGGCATGAAAATGGAAGTGTCCAGGTGGGCTCTGAGGATTCTGCCTGGAGCAGCTGGAAGGAGGGGGCTGCCACGACCTGAGGTGGGAGATGTGCGCTGAACAGCTTTCTGCAGTTTCTGGCATGTTAAACATGCAGTGTCCAATGAAGACATCCAAGAAGCAGATGGAAGAGAAGACTGAAGTCCAGGGGGCCCCTGTGTCAGCCAAATAATACTCTGAACAGGAACTGCCGGTGCTTCATTCAACAAATACCCGATTGTGTGCCTACTATGAGCTGACACAGCTGCAGCAAATGTAGCCAGAAACAAAAAGTCTCGGCTCTGTGAAAGCCAGCAGGCATGGGAGGGCATGATGACAAGGGAAGACCTGGGAGAACCTGGAGATCAGAGACCCGGGATCAGCCCTGACCACCTGCCTGCTGAGCCCCCAGGCGCCCCGGGGCCCAGGCCCCTCCCTGGGGGCAGCACCCAGCAGTGCTAGTGCATGAGGAGGACCTGGACGCCAGGCTCGCATCCAACCTGAACGGAGTCCAATCTGCTGGAATCCATTATCGACTCTTGCTGACCCGCTGTCTGCTCCTGGAAACATGTCTAAACTGCATTGCCTGAGCCAACACCAGCTAAGACGAATAACAGGGGACCAGTTAATGTCTCCACCGTGCTTTCAGACACTGCTGGGGGCAGGGAGGGATCTGGACAGGAGCTGAGGGAGCAGGGGAGAGAGAGGATCCACTGCAGCAGGCTAGAGGTCATTCATCCTGGGAAGAAAGGCTGCCTCAGCCCTTCTGAAGCTTCCTGACAGACCCTGAGGCATCACCTGGGCTCAGTCCTCCAACATCCATCCCAGAGGTCTGCATCTTTGTGGCCACGTTCAGAGCTCAGGTTTGGGGCCACCAGGGTTTCTGACCTCACTGGCTGTGGTACTCTGGGCAAAGGACTCAACCTCTCTGTGTCATTTCCATTATCTCTATATTAGGGCTTCTGTGAACTCTTACAGAATTGCTGAGAGGATTCAATTAAATAGTAGAGCATGACCTAAAATGCTATCTGTCATGCAGTAAGCACTCCCTAATTGTTAGCATTTATTGTTTACCAAGCGCCTGGAATATGTTGGCATTAGATTGTCTTTGAAGTGGGCCATAGGTAACCTGTAAACAGCAAGGAGAAGGAGACGCTATTGTGACTTACCCAAGGTGGAGAAACTCTCTCCAAGGATCTCTGAAAATGGAAGAGAGAAGAATTTCTCAGGCTGCTTGTTGAATGAATAAAAGATGGACTTTCAGAATCCAAGGTGAGTGTGATGACCACGTGCTTGGAACAGCACGTGGATCTGTGAGTCCTGCCTGCTCTAGTCCAGCCTGGCGATCAGGAGCAACTGCCTGCTGAGCCCACCCTGACCCCAACCCCAAGAGAGGTTGGCTCAGAGAAACAGTGGAGCCCAGGACTTGGGGAGGGAAACACAGGATGGTCTGTGGCCAGGGCCACTCTGTGTCCCTGCCATGCCCCAGCCCTGACGAGGACACCATAATCCATCTTCCCTGCCCAGTCCAAGCAGAACCAAACACGCTAACAGGACTTTGAGCAGACTAGGTTTCAGCTTCCTGTCTGATTTCCGGCTCCATCTCTGACTTTTTCCTAAAGTCTCACCTGGAGGGACCTCACCAGTCTCTCAAAATGGGGACTGTTTCTGATGCTGCACCTTTAGCCTCTCCTAGCCTCATGCATGACAAGGCGCTCCACCTACCCTGGCAGCCCAGCTTTAACCCCCACCAGACCCCTGATACTAAAAGAACAGCCTACCCACAATGTGCCTGAGGGGTACACTTCACAGAAAGGGGGGCCTACTGGTTTTAACCTCAGTGATTTGTTTTTACCTGGTCTTCAATAATGTTGGGAAGGAAAGTGTCTTATTATAGGAAAAGAAAATTTTCAGACGCATCAGAAGAAATGACCCCATCACTTGAATGGAGAGACCTAGAGGTGGGAGAAAGAACAGTGGGCTTGTGGGCGGAGCCTTGAGTTTAGATTCAGCTCTGCCACTTGGTAGTAAGTCAACCTTGGGCTCAGCCTTTGAAACTCAGCTTTCTCATGTGTCAAATGGAACAATTATAAAGATGAAACGAGAGCATGTATGTAGCCAAAGTATAATCAGACTAGACTATGGCAGGCATTTAGCATTATTATTATTATTTTTGTTGTTGTTACATTTTTTGCCTGGCCAGCTCCTCTGACTTTTTCTTTGTGAATCTTATGGGTACTCACACCCTTGATCTTTTTGCTATGCTATTTTCCCCAAAAGCTACTGTAATGGGGGTAAAACTTTCTCTCAAATACTGGGCAATATCCCAATAATATCTGGTGTAGAGTGGGTAGGGAATATATGTTTTGAAAATATAATCAATACCATAATCATACATGGGCTTCCCTGGTGGCTCAGATGGTAAAAAATCCACTCACAATGCGGGAGACCTGGCTTTGATCTCTGGGTTGGGAAGATCCCCTAGAGGAGGGCATGGGAACCCACTCTAGTATTCTTGCCTAGAGAATTGCCACGGACAGAGGAGCCTGGGGTCACAAAGAGGCAGACACGACTGAGCGACTAAGCACAGCATAATCATATATATATATATATATAAAATATACATATGAATTGGGCTTCTCAGGTGGCACTAGTGGTAAAGAACTCACCTGCCAATGCAGGAGACCTAAGAGATGTGGATTCGATCATTAGGTTAGGAAGATCCCCCGGAGGAGGGCATGGCAAACCACTCCAGTATTCTTGCCTAAAAAGTCCCATGGACAGAGGAGCCTGGCGGGCTATAGTTCCACAGGGTGGCAAAGAGTCGGACACGACTGAAGCAACTTAGCACAGCACATATATATGAATTATGATATAATTATAAACAATAATATATTACCAGGTCCCAGAAACCATGCTAATTGCTTTGCATACATTACGTTCTTGTAACCCTATCTTACATGAATTAATTATTAGCATTTTTCCCCCACTTTACAGATGAGGAAAATGAGGCACTGAGGTAACTTGCCCAAAGTCATATAACTCTAATAGTAAGATGTGGGGGGGGTGGAACTTGAACCCAGATGATCTGATTTTGGAAATGGTTCATTTGACCACCACAGAGCCTCACAAATACATAATTTTCAAAGAAAATGTAGGAGGCAGAAAAAAACACTGATGTGTAACCTGATATTTCTAGAGTTGAGTCATAAATTATGAGTGAGGGGATAAAAATGAATAATAAATTCCAGAAGTTATGTGGGGACAGCTGTAAGAAAGATGGGCACTGCAGCAAGACTAGTCTTGGTTCTAAGCGAAACCCAGAGGTGATCTGGGAAGGGCTGCAACGGAATATGAAATCATCGAGGGTTCCAGTGAGGCTCTGACCTTACCACTCGGTAAGCTGGGGACACCATTATCCCCTGCCCCCAGTGAGCAATACTTTGCAGTTCCTGGAAGCAGAAGACTAAAATTCCTTCTCCAAATCACTTAAGAGATCTATCTGAAGGCAGAAAATGGGGGCTCTGGTTACTCTGCTTATTTTACAGATGAGAAATGGAGGCCCAGGGAAGTGAAACAGCTTGTCTGAGGTCCTAGGTAAGAGGAACCCATGTGTTACCGATCACCTTCATTCATTCATTCATTCATCTAACAGACACGTGATGAAATTTACTGTCTGAAATTTACCAGGAGGTAAGGACCATGGGGTCGCACAGAGTCGGACACGAGTGAGCGACTTCACTTTCACTTTTCACTTTCGTGTATTGGAGAAGGAAATGGCAACCCACTCCACTGTTCTTGCCTGGAGAATCTCAGGGATGGGAGAGCCTGGTGGGCTGCCATCTATGGGGTCGCACAGAGTCGGACACAACTGAAGTGACTTAGCAGCAGCAGCAGCAAAGGCCATATTCCTAGTGACAATCCAGACCAGAGCCATCCCATAAAGACGCAATGCAGGCCACACTGGTACTTTATAGAGTGTTCTAGCAGCCACATGAAGAGAGTAAAAAGAAACAGGTGATATCAATAACTTATCTCAAAAGATCCAAAATATTACTGTTTTAATATGTCATCAATATTTAACAAATATTAATGATGTAGTCTCTTTTGTGAGGGTACCATCACTTCATGGGAAATAGATGGGGAAACAGTGGAAACAGTGTCAGACTTTATTTTGGGGGGCTCCAAAATCACTGCAGATGGTGACTGCAGCCATGAAATTAAAAGACGCTTACTCCTTGGAAGGAAAGTTATGACCAACCTAGACAACATATTCAAAAGCAGAGACATTACTTTGCCAACAAAGGTCCGTCTAGTCAAGGCTATGGTTTTCCCAATGGTCATGTATGGATGTGAGAGTTGGACTGTGAAGAAACCTGAGTGTGGAAGAATTGATGCTTTTGAACTGTGGTGTTGGAGAAGACTCTTGAGAGTTCCATGGACTGCAAGGAGATCCAACCAGTCCATTCTAAAGGAGATCAGTCCTGGGTGTTCTTTGGAAGGAATGATGCTAAAGTTGAAACTCCAGTACTTTGGCCACCTCATGGGAAGAGTTGACTCATTGGAAAAAACTCTGATGCTGGGAGGGATTGGGGGCAGGAGGAGACGGGGACGACAGACGATGAGATGGCTGGATGGCATCACCGACTCGATGGACATGAGTTTGAGTGAACGCCGGGAGTTGGTGATGGACAGGGAGGCCTGGCGTGCTGCAATTCATGGGGTCACAAAGACTCGGACACAACTGAGCAACTGAACTGAACTGACCGAAGTCTTTGAAATTCAGTGTGTATTTAACACTAATAGCACATCTCACGTTGAATGACTACATTTCAAGGGCTCAATGGCCACATGTGACCAGTGGCTACCACATTGGAGAGCATAGATCTGGAACCACGGTTTTCCATCTCACTGTGTATTGGAATCATGTGCAGAATTTGTTAAAAATACTGATTTCCAGGTCCTACTCAGAGATTCAGTTCAGTAGATCTGGAGTGAGGCCTGGGACTCTAGTTTAACCAGTATTCCAGGGATTCTGATGTAGCTCATCATTATGGAACCACTGAGCTCCTAAAATGCAGCCTAATAAATATCAACCAGATAGCCAGTAAGGCCCTTTCTCAAATTCCTATGGACTAAGAAAAGTTTTAGATTTTCCCTGGTGGCTCAGACAGTAAAGTGTCTGTCTACAATGCGGGAGACCCGAATTCAGTCCCTGGTTTGGGAAGATTCCCCTGGAGAAGGAAATGGCAATCCACTCCAGTACTGTTGCCTGGAAAATCCCATGGACAGAGGAGTCTGGTAGGCTACAGTCCATGGGGTCACAATCTGCATTAAAGACAACATCTGATAACATTCAGTTGAATTACTTTGAAAAAGAGTTTTCAAGTAGAGAGTGCTTGCTTTAGATAAGATTTCCTCATTAAAAAGAGAGTCATTGGCACACTTTACGGTTAAACTCTTTAAGAACTAATCAATTATCTTAAGATTAAACAAACAAACCTCCTGACATGCCTCCAGCACTAATTTGCTCAACAGAAAACTTCCTTAACAAACAATGGACAGTTGGGTGGCGGTGATACCTATGCTGAACTGGTAAATTCAGCGATGAAGGCATTGGGAGATATTCATTAAAAGCTTTAATTAAGCACCTTAATTAAATTAATTAATTAAAGGGGTGCCAGACACACCCCTCCGCCCTGAGGTTACAGAGGTGAATGAGGGTGGGTCATGCTCTTGAAGAGTTTGCACAGTTGCTGCAAGATGGGTAACAATGTGCAAAGCTCTGTGGGAACACAGGAAGGGAAAACTCAGGTCTGCCTTGGAGCATGGGAGAAGCCCCTCTGATAGGAACCGAGCTGACCCTCCAGCCTCTACTAAGTGTTTAACAGGTAGAGACCGGGAACTTTGGCAGAGAGAGTGAGGACTGTGTTTTGAATGTTTGGAGAACTGTGGGCAAGGAGTTTGGATGGCTGGGGTGGAGAAGGCAGAGAGCTTGCTTAAGGGGCATGTGGATTCAGTCCAGCAGGTCACAGGGGCCACAGCTGTAGTTACACAAATGCACGTAGCACAGCTTTGGTCAATGATGGATGGATAAACTGGTTGATAAATGGTTATATGAAATGAATGGAAGTCTTAAAGTGGGGGAGGGGAAACTGAAGCCAGGAAGCCAGTAAGGTTGAGGGTCAGCTGGTGAGAGGCAGGTAATGAGACTTGGCCCAAGTGCTGACAGCAGATGGGAGATGAAGCACAGATGGTTTTCAAACGACCCAGAGGAAGAAAGTCAAGACTTGGTGAAATTGCTGTAGGGAGTCACCCTTCACTTGGCTAAGGCCAGTAAACAATGTTGTGCTAAAGGCTGAAAAGTTCCAGGAAAAAGGGAAGAGGCTCATGAAGCCAGGATCTCTTAAGAGCCTGTGGAAGGAGGATGCCGAATCTTGGGATTTACAAGGCATTCCTTTTTGTGGGCTGATGACATTTCTGTACCAGCTCCTCATTTTCCCCTTAGTTTACAATTTTTTCAATAGAGAGGTCATAAGAAGTACAAAACATCTGCCAAATCAAGTGGCTGGGAGGATACAGGGAAATAGAAGCCCTCTCCCACTGCTGGTGGGTGTCTTGACACACAGATTGTAGAGAAACTCTTGTATCTGGAGGTGGATATGCACCAGAATGTTCAAATCAGCGCTGTTTCTAATGACGCAAAGTTGGAAGCAACCTATGTTTCCATCTATAGAGAGATGGATAAATAAAATGTTGTATGGTCATATGAAGGAAGACAATATAGCAATTAAACCAAGAGATCCATGGGGCTGACCCTCAAAACACAAGGTGGAGTGGAACAGGCAAATTGAAGAAAAACATATTCAGGATGATGGCATCTAATGTGAATTGTGGACACACACACCTGAACTATATAATATATATGACTACACACAGTGGAAGTTAAAGTGTAAAAACATAGACTGAGATTTGTAGTAAATTCATAATACAAGGTTGAGAGGAGAGGGACAAAGAAGAGATTCAAAAGGGATTTCTATGTTGGTGACAATTTATTTCGATTATATGGCAGACCTATAAAAGAACTGAAGCAAAGATGCCAAGATGTTATATTCGTTAATGTGGGATGGTGAATGAAAGAGTGTTTATTATCAATGTATCATTTGCCATGTTTCCCTTTGGGCTCCCCAGGTGGCTTAGTGGTGAAGAATCTGCCTGCCAATGCAGGAGAGGCAAGAGACACTGGTTTGATCCCTGGGTTGGGAAGATCCCCTGGAGAATGAAATGGTAACACACTCCAATATTCTTGCCTGGAGAATCCCATGGACAGAGGAGCCTGGCAGATGACAGACAGTCCAGGGGGGGTCACAAAGAGTCAGACATGACTTAGCAACCTAGTATGCACATGCAGACTTCCCTTTATCTCCAAAAATTTCCGAAATTGAGAAAGGAAGGGAGGAAGTGGGGAGGGAGGGAGGTGGGGGAGGTGGGGAGGAAGGGAGGGGTAAGGAGGGGAGGGGAAGGAGGTGGGAGGAGAAAGAAAAAGAAATGGAGTGGGTGGGAACAAAGCAGAAGGCTTAGAAACTGTTCACCAAGCCCCCTACCAACTGAGGGCTTCACACAGCAAAGGGGGTGCAGATGGTGACTTAACATACCTAGAGGTCCCCCTGGGGTCTAACACCATATTCAGTACACTCAGGATGACTGCTCTGGTGAGGGCAAAATAAACTCCTTCCCTGTGCATCCGCTTCTCAGCCCAGCAGTGCCGCCAAATGGGGGTGGGGGTCACATCGTTCATTTACACAAGGTCCTCTATCCATGTTCACCTCCACCAGCGTTACTCCTCCCAGGCTCTCCCGCTGTTCCCGGCACTCTAGAACATGACTGCACAGCCATCTCACATCCACGTCACGCCTGTAGGTGGCAAGGACCGGACATGCCCAAGAAAGAAGTGTGACAGGGCACATGAGGGCTGCTTCTACACAAGGATGCCTCCCGCACTTCTGGCCAAACACTCTGGGACGCAGAATTTTCAAAATGATTTAACAGTAAGTTAAAGCACAGGGAGGGTAGAACTGAGTGCAAGGAAGCATTCTTATCACTAGTTACAAGACAAGATAGAAGTATCTGCATGGATCTCCCTCCTTGTTGCCAGAACAGTGCCTCCGTGTCTTTATGTGTCCAGGGCTTTGCAGAGTGGGTGTTGAAGAAATGCTTGCTCATGAAGTAGAACTGCATGACCTCCCCTCTGCCCCCCACACACACGTTTTTGAGGACTATGTTTCTGTTTGCAAGTTTTCTCTCTCTAAATGGGGCAATGTCAACTAATGATTAAGGATGTTTGATTCTGGAACCAAACTGCCTAAGTTCTTGGAACAGACATGAAACCTTTCTATGATCAGTACCTTCACCTCATAGCATCTTCAAGAGCCAAGCTCTCAGCACAGAAGCTGGCACACAGGAAGTACTCATTAACCGCTAAGAATGGTCACTAGTTGGTCCTCATGGCAAACCAAGTAAATGGGCTATACTATGTCCATTTACAGATGGGCAAAGATGAGGTTCACAGAGGTCCTGTGACGTGCTCAAGTCACACAATTTACTGGTAAATGACAATGCCAGGATTTGAGGGCAATTCATCTATCTCTAAAGAACTCCCCAGGCCCCTAGCTGCTGCAACATCCCAAGAGCTGATTCACGGACCAATAACTTCCAGACTCTTCTCTGACCAGCAAAGGGTCTGGAGGGAGCTCTCTACACCAGTGGAAACTCCCAACTTCTGCAGTGTCGGGGCCGGGAATCTGACTTAGGTTTGAGGAACTCTCATTCCCACATCAAAGCTGAGAACTGAAAGTCACTCTGACTAAGCACACAGGGAGGGCAGAAAGTTCTGAGGCAAAAGGAAGCTACCAATGGGCTTTAATCACTCTCCACTCACCCCCAGGACTCATGCCAGAGATGAAGGCTTTGGTGACATCTTGGTTTTTTTCTTATCCCGGGAGTTCAAAGAACCTCACACCCATTCCGTCACATTCAGGCTTCATTTTACTGAAGTAAACACGATCCCAGGTAGAATCCTGGCTGGAGACCCAGGGGAAGGCACATCCTACGTCACACTCATTCTTTCCACCAGGGTGGTGGTGGAACAAGGGCTTGTGTGCCTGACCACGGGTCTGGGTTTTGCACAGAAATGACCACCAAAAATACGTGGTAAAGAAACTGTGAAGGCTGTCCTGGCTGCCAGGTATAGCTCTGACCTCTCAGAGCCTGGTGCAGTGCCTGGCACAGAATAAGTGTGTGGTGGATGTTGAACAAAAGGGGACATAACCAGTGGATGCTCACTGGGTCATCCAGCAGCCCCAGGAAGTGGCAGGGGGGTGGGGGGTGTCATCTGCATCTTACAAGTTGAGGAAGCCAAGATTCCGGGAGGTTTCAAGGCGTGTGGGAGCCCTCTGGCTGGTGGGCGGCAGAGATGATTTTGAACTCAGGGCTGCCGGGTCTCTGGGTTTTGAACCGTGTCATGTATCTGACTCTACACCATCGTCTATGTAATACTTGGCAAAGCTTCTTGACGAATAGATACGCCAGTTAAACCTGGGCAAGACGGTAAATGTGGCATAACCACCCAGGGACAAATCCAATCAGTTGCCCTGTTTTCGGTCCTAGGGCTAAGAGTGATTCTTATACTTTAAATGATTACATTGACACAGTTATACAGGTTTCCACACAACAGCCTCAATTTTGCCTCTTGGTCCACAAAACCTACAACACTTACTATCTAGCCCTAAGAAAATGTTTGCAGACCCCTGATATAAACCATACCTTATTTGACTTGAGGTTCCAGAGGGGAAGGATGTGCCTGAGGCCAGAGATGTCCCCTCTAGACCCAAGCCTTGGTGTCCCTCCAAGGTCAGCTCTCGCCACAACACACTCGGCTCTGCCTGCCTAACTCCTACTCATCCAAGAGTGTCAACTTAGCTGTCCCTTCCTCCAGGAAGCCCTCCCTGATTCCCAGAGACCAAATCAGGGGCCCTTCTCTGTGCTGCTGTTTCTCTCCCAGCCACTGTGGCCTCCACATGCTGGTACATGAAACACTGTGTTAGTGCTGTCACTTACTCATCTCCCATCCCCTGAGCAGCCAGCTCTACAAAGGCAGGTGCCATTCTGTCAGGGGCGAGAAACAATTTAGTGACCAGACATCCTGGTGTGACCAGGATGCTTCAGCTCAGGCCTAGTGATCTGAGAAAGTATTAACGATGGCCCCCTTCGTTCTCAAAAGGACTTCCCTGGTGGCTCAGTGGTTAAAAAAAAAAAAAAAAATCCTCCTGCCAAACAGGAGATGAGGGTTTGATCCCTGGGTTGGGAAGATCCCTTAGAGAAGGACATGGCAACCCATTCCAGTATACTTGCCTGGAAAATCCCATGGACAGAAGGAGCTTGGCAGGCTAAAGTCCAAGGGGTCGGAAAGAGGCAGAAATGACTTAGTGACTAAACAACAACAACTTCATTCTCAAAAGCATCCCCGGACATGTAAGATGCTATTCAGTACATATTACCATCCTATGTCTGAACAGCAGCTTAAGTGCACAGCTCTGACTTAGTCCTTCCATTTTCTAGCAGTGTGACAATAGATAAATGACTTGATTTCTGTGTCTCAATTTCCTCCTCTGTAAAATGTAAATAATAATAGTGTTAATATCATAGGATGGTTGTGAGGATTCAAAGAGTTAACATACATAAACACTTAGAACGCTACTCGACAAACTGAAGGGGCTACGTAAGATGCTGGATCCCTGACGCTTATTACAATGTCGTGCTCTGTTAGATTGGCACACACACTGCCTGGATGAATGATGCCTGACCTCAGGGGTGGGCAGAGCCAATTCCAAAGTCCAGCTTCACACAGCTGGTTAGGGAGCATTCAGGCCAACAGCTTCATCCTCTGGCTTCCCACTCTAAGGACCAAGGAGGGTGGAACTCCCTGGGTCATTCCTGGTCCCCTCTTTCCTTTTTAGATATAGGTATTGCTTTTGGTTTGATTAAAATCCTCCCAGACTATTTTCTGTACATTCATATGCCTCTATTATAAATGCATCCACAGAAAATATATGGCAATTGTCTTAGGATATATGGTATTAGATTGACTATGACTTTATTTTATTAGACTTAGATCTACCTTTGTTCTTCCTAACTAGAACATCGTAGTTCATAGTTTGATGAACACAGTTTATTTGACTCTCTGAACAATCCCCTATTATAAACAGTGCCACAATGAATATCTTTGTGGGAGCTCTCTATGCTCGGGGAAATTTTCTAAGATATTCCTCTCTCTTTGAAAGCAGGCTGTTTCACACTGTTTGCTCCATGACTGGCCAGAAGACGACCTCGGATGTTGGTTTTAATGCTTCCATTTTTCACAAGTCAGAAGTCAACTTTTATTCTTACCCAAGAGGAAACAATAGTGAAGATAACTTTTTTTAAAAGTAACAATAGTTTTAGCTAGTTGAAAACTACAAATGAGTTAATTCAACCCTCAGAGTGAACAAAAGCTGTGACTAGAAAGGAATGTCTCAATTTTCAAGGACCCCCATACATAGTCTCCAGAGTGCCAAGTCCCCTTGAATAGAAAGCTATTAACTGAGTCTCACCTTATTTATAGGCACCATGTTATTTTAATGAAAACTAAATCTTGCTCGTTCTTGCTCTTTCTTTCCAAACCTTTCTCTGCTCAGTCGAGTTCCTATGACTACATGGGAATCATTTATATTTAAATCTTCACCCAGAGTCCCAAGAGTATGAGCCCACCTGAAGGGAGATAATCGCTCTTAGATAAAAAGACTCTTGAGAACTTCCAGCAGTCTCATTAGCTTCCTACATGGAATCAACCTAGCTGTGACCTAATTTGTGATTTCTACACATTGGTATTAAATAAAAAATCTATGGTAAATAGATATTACCCAATATAAAATAGATAACCAATGGGAATTTGCTGTATGACTCAGGGAACTCAAACCAGGGCTCTGTAACAACCTGGAGGGGTGGGATGGGGATGGATGAACCATGTTGATGTTTGGCAGAAAACAACACAATTCTGTAAAGCAATTACGCTTCAATTAAAAAATTTAGAAACAACAACAAAAAAACCAATATATGGTAGAATTTTACGCAAGTGGTATGGATGAGGGGTGGGTGGGGGTAGTAAAGAGAGGTGGAAAGGGATCTTCTTGTGAGATGGGGCCAGCAAAGCCTGTGCAGGCGGCAGAGCTGGGGGCAGGGACACAAGCGGACACAGATGGTGCCTGTTCTGGCCTGTGTCTTCCCTGTGATGGTCTTCCTGGGGCTTTCCCTCCCTGCAGGGCGGCCCCAACCTCTCCCTCATGTTAAAGGCCAGGTGCCTCTCCTGCCCACTCCAGCCTTGGGATCAAGTCTTGGGTGCTGATGTAAGACAGCACTTATCACAGAGCCAAGTACAGAGAAGCATTATATAAATATAGTTACTATTATTCATCATATAATTATAGCAAGTGCTCTAGAAAAGGTTGTTAAATGACTCATGAACGGACTGGGCGCACTTAGCTTCCTGGATGGTGGGGGGTGAGTCCTGCCCCAATCTTAACCAGAACACAACAGACAAATGAGGCTCTTTAAGGCACTCACTGGCCCCACCCTTGGAAGCGGACGAAGCTTCCAATGTGGTTTGAGCAGAAGGAAGCGTGTTTGCTGTAGGAAGCAACCGCTGATTGATGGTCCCAAGGCAGCAGGTTGGGAAGGAAGGAAGTCTGGCTGAGGCCAAATCATGGACCAGGACGAGAGCTCCAGGAATTTCTCTGAACCACTTTTCTAACAGCACATGTTTCATCCACAGTTAAAACCCAGCAGGATGAGTCACCTGAAGGCTTGCATCTCATTTGCAAAATGGAAGGATGGGAGGCACTGGTCTCTAAGGTCCTTCTCTGCTGTGACAGCCTTAGAGCACACACGGGGTCCCCAGTTTACAGACACAGAGATAACCGCATGCCTTTGTGTTTTCTGAGAATTTAAGGCCCATCAGATGCTGTGCTGGGAAGTGATGCACAGAAAACATGACCACACTGTTGCCAAATTTATGTGTGAACTCCTACCCCTCCACACACTGGCTGCAGGCAGGAAATACAGAACGATAACCCCCCACCCTCCCGCATTAAACAAGAGGAAATGTGATTGTCATGTGATGATTCGTGGCTTGTGGACCAGAAGACTGAATCTAGGTCATTTCTCAATCTAAAACCTAAAGTTACGAAAGAAAATTTTCCTGGGTGCTATCTGGAATATGACAGTTCTGGGTAGAAAAGTTCATCTCCTTGGAAAAAAAAAATTTGAGTGAAATTGATTTTGGCCTCCATTCTCCCATCTTACCTCATAACATCTGTCTACTTCTAGAAGTTTCTAAAGACCACCCTAGGATCCAGTCCTTGCCCCTGCTTTCCAGCTGTGACTGTGGGTGAGTCTGTAAGCTCTTTGGCCTCGGCTTCATCTGTAAAATGGAGATCTCAGAGCATCTACTTAATAGGGTGGTGGGAGGGTGAAATGACATAATCCAAGTAAAGCACCTGGTATACAGTAAGTGCCCAGGAAATACGAGTCATTATTGTAAGTCATGATTACTGCTGTGCTGGCCAGGATTTATACACTTTTACTTAGTACCTCTAATGTGCAAGGTGCTTTTGAGAATTCAGTCAACAACCATCGGAATGAACACTCAAGTGAGAAGATAACAAGTCATAAAGCACTCGGTACGAAAATAATGACCCAGAAGTGATGACGACTGGCCTGGGCCCTGCTGGCTTCCCAGTGCAGGCAACCCTGGGCTCCATCACAGCCCCTCCTGGTACCTGGCAACGTTCAGAGAGAGCTGCGTGAACTGTGGATTTGTGGCATCTGTACACGAGAAGGACCCTGTGTCTTGTAAGTTGGGACCCACACAAACAAGTCTCAACCCAACCCCTACAGACAAACACAGGGAAACCAATTCACAACAGAAAGTCTTAAAAAGGTCTCCACAACTTCAAGACTTGTCCAGAACCTAAAATTCTAAATCAAGAGCCCATAGAGTCAGGCAGACAAAGACAAATATATGCTGCTGCTTATATGTGGAATCTAAAAAAAACAAAAAAGGTACAAATGAAATTATTTATAAAACAGAAACAGAGACACAGATATAGAAGACAAACATGGTTACACAGATATAGAAAGCAAACTCATAATTGAGAGATTGGGATTGACATATACCTACTACTAAATATAGAATAGTCAATAAGCATCTACTGCATAGCACAGGAAACGCTACTCAATACTCTGTAATGACCTTTATGGGAAAAGAGTGGCTATATGTACAGTTGATTCATTTTGCTGTACAGCAGAAACTAACACAACACTGAATATCAACTATACTCCAATAAAAATAAATTTTTAAAGAGGAGCCCACAGAGAGTAGCACATAGGAACTGAATTTGTGGGGGCCTAGTATGCACCAGCGACTTCCCTTTCACTTTTCACTTTCATGCATTGGAGAAGGAAATGGCAACCCACTCCAGTGTTCTTGCCTGGAGAATCCCAGGGACGGGGGAGCCCGGTGGGCTGCCGTCTATGGGGTCACACACAGTCGGACACAAGTGAAGTGACTTAGCAGCAGCAGCAGTATGCACCAGAATCAAGTAACCTATTACTTATGACCACAATCATCTGCCAGTTACCTGGTCATCAGGGCTTCTGCACCTGGTTGAGCTGGGAAATGCAGGGGATGGTCTCTCACAGAATGGCTGTCCTCCCAGGTTAGCACCTGGTAGGGGGAGACAAGCCAGCCTAACCCTGGAGCATGGTGAAACAGGTTGAACTGGTGTTCAATGGACTTTTCTTAGGAAGAGTCACACAATCACAGCATCATATATAGAAATGCTCTGAATGAGTTTCTGCAGCCATCAGAAAACATCAGAGCATAAGCCTGAGAAATTCCCAACATGAGAGTAAGGGTGCAAATCAACTCGGGTATCAGGGGATGAACACACAGACAGAGAGCAGGGGCTGAACGCCGGCAGTGCCAGGAGCTGAACGCCGGCAGTGCCAGGAGCTGTTACTTCTATCTAACTTGCTCTAAAGCAAAGTCCGAGTCCAACCTCTCACCCCAAATCCTTCATCAGCACAACCGCAACGGTAGTATGACCTCACAGCATCTATTGATACTAAGTATTATTATATGCCAAGCACACCACATACATTTTTATATTTAATCTTCACAGCAGTCCTCCAAGCTGGTTATCTACAGGTGAAATGGAGCTCAGCTAGGCTAAGAGACTTGTCTGAGATCACACAGTTAATTAGCGTTTGAATCCCTGGTCACTGATTCAGTGTATCATGCCTTAACGAGAAATGTTTAACAATGGAAAAGGGGACACTCAGAATTTATCACTGGATGATAAATCACAGCTTAATTTTTCTCATTACAAAGCAACTCTAAGTAACTTGAGACAAGCATATGTATTAAGGGGCATAAGTTGGTTTCTTTTTTTTTAATACCAAACAGCCTAATTTGCTTATATAAAAATATCAAAGGGTAGAAAAGAAGAATTTCAAGCTAACTGGAATAACAAGCAGGCAGATCGCACCTCAGCTCTTTCAGAGATCATATATTAAGATTTGTTTTTTTTAGGCCTTACAACTAATGCTTCTAGAGCAATAAGACAGATGAAGGTTTACAGATTTATTTCAGCATAAATTAATGCTAACCATATGCATGGATAAGATAACCAAATAGCCATAAAATCTTGGCAACCTCCAACGTAAGAAAAATAGCTTGGGAGCTGAGAGGAGGAAAGAAAAATCCATGTAGAGTCCATTGGAGGAATTCCAATGTGATCACAGAGTTTACTAAGATTCTGACTTATGTTTTGCATTTTAATCATAGTATGCTTGCAATGCAGGGGACGATAGATAGTCTCTGGAGGGGAAGAGGTGACCCAGATGATAATTCCTTACAGCTGCTGAGCACCAGGACTGAACAAAGGTGTCTGGCTTTTATTTTGAGCTTTCTGATGGCCCTTGGAGCGAGGGAGGACCAGGGCTGATTGTTCTCTTTTTACAGATGACAGAATCAGGCTGTTAGCTTTGCTGCTTAAGACCAACGCTCTTTATAAAGCCCATGTTGATCCCCACCAATCCATCTATCCACCCATCCTTCCACCTGTCCATTTGTATTTCCTATCAATTCTTATTTACCCTGTAATCCTTCAAGAAAGAAAGAAAGAAAAGGGCTCCTTTGGAAGGGAGGCACACCCATGTGTCTGGACACAGTTTTGCAGAAAGACTCTTTTCTTGCCAACACTGCCATCAGCTTAGGGATCTGCAGCCCTGCCCTCCCCCTATTTCTGCTGTGTCTCCTGGCTTCTCCTTCATTTCCACTGCTGACTGGTCTTCTGCCAGCCGTGTGCATTTACAGTCAAGTGCCAACAATTATGGGAACATTCTTTCTCTTCTCTGCCCTTCTGCTCATCCACCAGGTTGGTAAGACTCCAGGCCTCTCCAGGCTGCCTCTCCAGCTTGGGTTCTATGGCTAAGAAACACCAGCATGATGGAACTGAATCCAGGGGTGAATATCGTATAGGAATGAATTGTCCCACAGATGTCAATGCATGTATTCACTCACACATTCATGCATTCCCTCACTACTTCATTCATTCATCCAGACAATAGCTACCAAGCTTCTACTAACAATCTATGAGGCGGGAACCTATGAGCTTCTACTAACAACCTAACAGAGGCAAACCATAAATGGTAATCTTCTCAGATAATTTTTGTATTAACACTTAACAGGTCTTATTTTTAGGCTATGCGCTATGCCTGAAAGTCATAAAACTACACCTTTTTTAAAGCCACTTTACTGGCAGCACTTCTAGAAGCTAAGATTTTCCACAGGGCAGAGCTCTGTTTCACCTTTTCCCTCGTTCTGTGGTGAATGATGCAAGGGCGGCCTCCAGAGAGATGAAAGCCGCCTACTCCCACCTCAGCAGGTATCCATGCTGGTTGTCTGCCACACTCTGGCCAAGCCCCGAATCCTACTCATAGTCCACACAGGCCTGGCCTCACCAATGATGGAACACCTCCAGGCAGAATGGTTTTGTTTTGAGGGCTCTCTCTATTCCCAATCCCTCCTCCTTGAGCCACATCCCAGGCAGAGGCCAATGTAGAACACAGTTCTACTCAAAGGGACCCTGCAGTGCTTATGGGTAATTCTGGTCCTGAATAGGCAGCTGCCCAGGGGTCACAAGCTTCGTGTATACCCTCATCCCCCTTGCCTCTAAACTGCAGAGGAGATGTTGTGGGTCCTGAACTCTACTGGTTGGAGGAGTTGGAAATACCTGGGATGGATTCTTGACTCATAGACTAGCTGGGTGACCTTGACCTGAATGTTTCTCTCTGGAAGAAGAAGATAATAAACATGCCCTCACAGGTTGGCTGACATCCTGTCCACCCTCCACTCACTCAGCCAACATTTACAGAGTATCTACCATGACTGAGGAGCTCTGGTCTGGGGCAGAGCATGTATCTGGAGAATCTCGGGAGAAATAAAGGTAGAATAGAAACTACTATGTGGGCGGGAGGTTTTCTACCGCTCTTGGTCTCTGTTTTCCAAACTGGACAAAACAGGGCAATGCTGTACTTCTCAGGGCTGCTTCATGTATTTAAAAATAAAGTGCACCCAACAATGGAGACTGAATCAGTGAATAAATAAAATAAAATTCAGCAGAATGCCTGACACCAGGTAGATGCTCAATTAATCTGTGCAGCAATTCTCTGAAAATATAAAATGCAATCTACTTCCCACTCAGTAGAAAAACAAAAGGAACCTTGTTCTTTCTGTGCCTTGAAGCCCTTGACAATTATCATGAAGAAAGGGGGTGTTTTGTTACAAGGAATGATGATAGCAATAACTGATATAAGTTAATTCAGTCATATGTGGAATATGGCTTAGTAGTCTATTAATTTGACTTATGGAAAGGCAGAGGAACCAGAGATTAAATTGCCAAAATCTGTTGGATCATAGAAAAAGCAAAAGAATTCCAGAAGAACATCTACTTCTGCTTCACTGACTACACTAAAGCCTTAGACTGTGTGCACCACAACGAACTGTGGAAAAGTCTTAAAGAGATGGGAATACTAGACCATCTCACCAGCCTCCTGTGAAATTCTATGAGGGTCAAGAAGCAACAGTTAAAACTGGACAGGGAACAATGAACTGGTTCAAAATTGGAAAAGAAGTAAGTCAAGGTTGTGTATTGTCACCCTGCTTATTTAACTTATATGCCGAGTACATCACTTAAAATGCCAGGCTGGATGAAACACAAGCCGGAATCAAGATTACTAGGAGAAATATCAATAACCTCAGATATGCAGATGCCACCACTATTAAGGTAGAAAGCGAAGAGGAACTAAAGAGCCTCTTGATGAAGAGGAAAGAGGCAAGTGAAGAAGCTGGCTTAAAACTCAACATTCAAAAAACTAGGATCATGACATCCGGTCCCATCACTTCATGGCAAATAGATGGGGAAACAATGGAAACAGTGACAGACTTTATTTTCTTGGGCTCCAAAATCACTGCAGATGGTGACTGCAGCCATGAAATTAAAAGATGTTCGATCCTTGGAAGAAAAGCTATGACACACTTAGACAGCATATTAAAAAGCGGAGAGATTACTTTGCCAACAAAGGTCCCTCTAGTCAAAGCTATGGTTTTTCCAGTAGTCATGTTTGGAGGTGAGAGTTGGACCATAAAGAAGGCTGAGCACTGAAGAGTTGATGCTTTTCAACTGTGGTTGGACTGCAAGGAGATCCAAACAGTCCATCCTAAAGGAGATCAATCCTGAATATTCTTTGGAATGACTGATGCTGAAGCTGAAGCTCCAGTTCTTTGGCCACCTGATGCAAAGAGCAGACTCATTAGAAAAGACCCTGATGCTGGCAAAGATTGAAGGCAGGAGAAGGGGACAACAGCCGACAGACAAGATGGTTGGATAGCATCAACTGACTCAATGCACATGAGGCTGAGCAAGCTTTGGGAGATGGTGAAGGACAGGGAAGCCTGGTGTGCTGCAGTCCATGCGGTTGCAAAGAGTCGGACACAACTGAGCGACTTAACAATGAACAACAAAATTTATCAAACTGTATCTCAAGTTTCCTCACCTGTGAAACAGATGAGAGCAATTAAAGGAATTAGTTTAGAAAGAGAGGATGAATGGATAAGAAAGCTATGGTACATATACACAATGGAGTATTACTCAGCCATTAAAAAGAATACATTTGAATCAGTTCTAATGAGGTGGATGAAACTGGAGCCTATTATACAGAGTGAAGTAAGCCAGAAGGAAAAACATAAATACAGTATACTAACGCATATATATGGAATTTAGAAAGATGGTAACAATAACCCGGTGTACGAGACAGCAAAAGAGATACTGATGTACAGAACAGTCTTATGGACTCTGTGGGAGAGGGAGAGGGCAGGAAGATTTGGGAGAATGACATTGAAACATGTAAAATATCAATGTAAGAAACGAGTTGCCAGTCCAGGTTCGATGCACAATACTGGATGCTTGGGGCTAGTGCACTGGGACGACCCAGAGGGATGGTATGGGGAGGGAGGAGGGAGGAGGGTTCAGGATGGGGAACATATGTATACCTGTGGCGGATTCATTTTGATATTTGGCAAAACTAATACAATCATGTAAAGTTTAAAAATAAAATAAAAATTAACAAAAAAAAAAAGAAAGAGAGGATGCAGCACAAAATAAGTGTTAGCGATTACTGTCACAAACACCCTCTGTGTGGGAGGCAATGTTCCAGCACTGGGTGACAATGGTAGGTAACAGTCAAGGTCCCTGTTCCCGCAGAGATTATATTTCAGAGGTGGTGAGAGAGGCACCAGACAAACAAACAAATGAGCAAATCACTGCTGATGGTGAAGACAATACAACATGGCGATGCAACCAGGAGTGACTGCAGCATGGAAGACCTCTTGGAAGAGGTGGTATTTCATCTGAGACTTGACAAGAAGGAGCCAACCATGTGGACATGTACAGGGATGTGGGCTCCCAGGGAGGAATGACCACCACCCAAGTCTCACAGTGGGAATAAGTTTGAAGGATGTGGTTAGCAGGCAGAGTAATATGAGATGAGGTTGGCAGAGCGAGAAGGTTCCTTAGAAGACAAAGATTCACTTTTCCCTTGCTGCGCAGGCTCCAATTACCCATCTTGGCAACATGGTGCCCAAGGCAGCTTCGTCCTGTGTCTGAAAATCTGTGACAGCTCAGAGAGGCTAGACTTACATTTCACCTTCTCTGTTCTGCTCCCCTCAAATTCCCAGTGGTTCTTCCCACTTTCAAATAGACACCTTGAGAGATTTATACCCAATTCCTCCTGGAAACATAATATAACCCATGAAAGGCTGATCAAACAGGGTTGCTATTTAGTCTTTGGACCTCGATAGGAGTCGTAAAATATCTTGTGCCTCTTTTAGTATAAACATGGTTACAGAAGACTGCCCAGTCTTCACAGTCAAATACTGTTGGCCAAGCTAATCCCACTCCCTGTCCCCTGTCCCCTTCTGGTTGACACCCATCATCTGGTCACCTGAATAACCCTTTTGTTCCCAACCGAATACAGTTCTGGTAAGTTGGAACCATCCTGGGGTTTTCTTTTCCTGCTTTTCTGCAGGCCATGATCAGGGACCCCTTGACCTACATGCTAAAACCCTTGTTCATTTTTTAAACCAAGACACTGGGCTCTGTTTGTTGTTAGAGGAGCATTAAAAATGATTTGAAAGTAATCATCGTGAGAATAAAGGCTCCCATTTTTGAGAACCAATTAGGACCAGGCATTTTATACACATTACTTCATTTTGTGCTCTTACTAGCCTCGCAAAATGGGTGAAGTCTATTTTTTCAGATGAAGAAGGGAGAAAATGGGGCACAAAGAAATGAAACTCTTACCTGGGCTCGCATGTCAGTGAAGAGAGGGGCTGGGGATTAGGACTAAATCTGCAATGCCCTGAAGCCAGCACCACACAGCAGATCAAGAAAGGAGAACAGGGTCCGCTTCTAAGCAAGATGAGGACCATTCGTGGTAGGCAACACGATGGCCCCCAGAGAGGTCATGTCTTCATCTTGGGACCTGTGAATGCGTGACCTCATGTGGCCAAAAGAGACTGCCAGTGTGATTAATGATCTGGAGATAAAAAGATATCCTGAATTATTCAGGGGATAATCACACTGGTCCTTATACGAGACAGACAGAAAGGTCAACATCAGAGGAGATGTGACAGTGGAAGCAGAGGCTGGAATGATGGGGCCACCAGCCAAGGGATGCAGGCAGTCTTGAGAAGCTGGAAAAGGCAAGAGACAGATGCTCCTCCAAATTCTTCAGGAGGAACTCAGACTTGCTGACAACTTGATTTTAGCTTCATAACACCCATTTCAGATGTCTGCCTTTAGAAAGTTAAAATGTTGAGTTGGCCAAAAAGTTTGTTCGAGTTACAGACCACCTTGAATGAACTTTTTAGCTAATACAATAATATATTTTTATTAAGTTCCTAACTTGCAATAATTTGGTACAGCAACAACAGGAAACTAACACATCATCCATAAAGTGAAAGCCAGGCTCTAGATAATGGCTCAAAACTCAAACTGATATGAAAAAGGCCATCAATGAGCAGTTTCCCTCTCGTGCAGACAACACTACCCATGACGACAAGGTTGACATAGGGTTAGGGTGTGAGCCCCACCTCTGGAGTCAGAGCTAGGCTTGAGCCCATGTCCCCCAACCACACTGACTAAAGCACATGTGACCCTGAGCCAGCCCCCAAGCCTCACTGAGCCTGAGTTCCTCATTCATCTGCACCAGAAAGTTCTTCAAGATATTAACAGCAATTAATATGACCAAGTGCTTATGGCTTGCCAGAGAGTGTGCTACCTACTAAACACATTCCATTTCATTTAAACCTCAAGACAACCCTATAAGAAGAGTACTGTATGAATGCCATTTCCACAGGAAAGGAAGCCGAAGCACAGAGCAGTAGCTTGCTCAGTCAACTATGGGGCTGAGGACCAGGAATCTGATGTCAGAGCTGATGGGTTTTCAATGGCTAACATGGATGTCTGACACTGAGTGTGTGCTCAGCTCAGAATGGCAGTTATTATTTGTAGCGGGCAGTTAAAAAGTTTGGGTTTTTCGGTGAGATGTTACAGAAAAACCTGAAATAACTTATTTATTATTTTTATTAATAATATTATTTATTATTATTACTGCTATTATAACTCCCAGTCCCAGTCAACTTTTTGGATCCTGAAGGTGGTAATGCATCCTACTGACACTACATAGCTAAGAGAAAAAGAGAAGAAAAACAAAGATTGGAGAACCAAAACCTCTTATCATCCAGATGGAAAAGGGCCAGGATCCATGCAGGGCAATTTTAGACCACGCTTCATGGTAACGGAAGAAGCCTGGGAATGTTCACAACTCTCATCAAGAAGCTGAAGTAATTAATGTCTATTATCGTTTCTTAATTAGATCCTTTTCAATGGTAAATGATTCTGTTTCATACATAATGATGATTATCGCCATTCATTTCTCATTCAATTTTAAAAGTATTTCTTTGCAAACTTTTCATTTGGCCAGAATAGCTCGATATACATAACATTAGCATGATCTCTACTAAAAACACATGCTATTATAAGAGATATCTGTATGAAATTTACCTAAGCAAAATATAGTTAAAAATACACTTTTCTTGAGAAAACTGCAAAGTATTTTTTATTTTCCTTTTCAAGTTACTGTATATTGAGACTTGTTATTGTGCCTGGTACTTTCTATATATTAGCATATTTAATGTGTTAAATGCTATTAACCTCAGAAAACAAAGGCTCAGAGAGGTAATGTGGCTTGTGCAGGTCACACAACATTTGGGATTCAAGAACCATACATTCTTACTGTTCAGCTCATATGAATTGATGTAAACCATGTGTCACACGACAGATTGCTTTTAATCTTTTAGCAGCTTTCCTGGGGGAGGGGAGGGTAAAGTTCTACTAGACTCAGAGAGGTTAAGGAATTTATCCAAGGTCACAAGGGAACAAATTTCCAACCAATTGGAAAACCAATAAGAGAAAAATTTGCACTACTCTCAAGCCTGGGGGGCAAAGAAAATGTTCTAGTTTGCTAGCAAAGACCAAGGTTCCTCAGTTAATAGGAAAAGCCGTTCAATATTCAATTCTATAAAACACTTATGGAACTCTGGGCCTCCTAGAAATTGTTGCAGACATTAAATGAGGGGATCAAATCCAGTTGCTCAAGTGCCTGGGTCTGAAGTCCAGAATTTACTGAAGTTACTGAAACTCTGGGCCTCATTTCTTTCCTCATTTGTAAAATGGGGATTGTAACAGGACCTTCCCCACTAGGATGGGAAGACGAAATGTAGAGTGATCAGGACAGTGCCTGGCAGAGTCAGGGTGAAGGAAGAGTAATATTCCAGAAACATTCGCTCCTGGGCCTTGTCTGGTGGTCCAGTGGCTAAGACTCCATGCTCCCAAAGCAGGGGGCCCTGGTTCAATCCCAGGGCCTCACCTGTGCTGGACTGCAGAAAAATTAGGCTCAGAGAAGGAAACTCACTAAACCTAACTGCAAGTCGTTACTACAGGCTGGGGAGACCTGACTGCAGAGTCTCACTTCCAAAGGGCAGTGAAGACACAGGCGGGGGAGATGCCACCCATGTTTACAGCGTGGCCACAAACTGTGCACAAGCTGTCTTCTTGCTGTCTAGCCAACGTGGACTGATGTAAACCACGTGTCACATGACTGACCCGCTTTTAATCCCTTAGCAGCTTTGCCAAGGGGAAAGTTCTACCAGACTCAGAGGGATTAAGGAACTTGTCCAAAGTCACACAGCAAGTTCCAAGAAGTTGAGACATAAGGGGCCAGCACATTAGAAGAATACACTCAAAGTAAAATGAGTGATCTAGGAAAGTCTCAGTATGTGAGGGAAGTTCCGAGGGTGATTACAATGCCAGGACGATAATCACCATACAAACGGCTAATATTTAGACAGTGCTTGCTATGTGCCACGTGGCGCTTGAGGCCTTGTACTTGTGTGAATTCGTTTAATCCTCACAACAAGCCTATGGGTAGGGACTATGATGCTTTCGAACTGTGCTTGAGAAGGCTCTTCAGAGTCCCTTGGACAGCAAGGGGATCAAACCAGTCAATCCTAAAGGAAATAAACCCTGAATATTCATTGGAAGGACTGATGCTGAAGCTCCAGTACTTTGGCCACCTGATGTGAAGAGCCAACTCCTTAGAAAAGACCCTGATGCTGGGAAAGATTGAAGGCAGGAGGAGAAGGGGACGACAGAGTATGGGATGGTTGAGCGGCATCACTGACTCAGTGAACATGAGTTTGATCAAACTCCAGGAGATGGTGAAGGACAAGGAAGCCTGGCATGCTGCAATCCATGGGGCTGCAAAAAGTCAGACATGACTTAGTGACTGAACAACAACACATGATTACTATTCCCATAATACAGGTGAAGATACAGGTCCAAAGAGGTTAAGTAATCTGTCAAACAAACAGCTGGAAAGAGGCATCACCAGATGTTTGCTCTTGGGAAAATGCTTTAGGCTCACCACAGAAAACCTCAAGTCAGTGTTAATTCATATAAGTAACTTTCCATTAAGAGGTGACCTGGGTTGAATGTGCTCCCCTCCCTAATATATCCTCATTTGAATCCCTGGAACCTCTGAGTGATACTTTATTTGGAAAAAGGGTCTTTGTGATGAAATTAAGTTAAGGCTCTTGAAATCAGACCATCCATGATCACCAGTTCTATGTTCTACTAGGTCACTCAGTCGTGTCTGATTCTGTGATCCCATGGACTGTAGCCCACCAGTCTCTATCCATGGAATTCTCCAGGCAAGAATACTGGAGTGGGTTGCCATGCCCTTCTCCAGGGGATCTTCCCAACCCCGGGATCGAAACCAGGTCTCTTGCATTGTAGGTGGATTCTTTACTGTCTGAGCCACCTGGGAATTAGGTGATCATCAGGGTGGACCGTAAATCCAATAAGTGTCTTTGTAAGAGGAAGAAGAGGAGGCTGAACAGAGATGAAGCCCTAGGCCCTGGAAGCCAGGAACCACCAGCAGTTGGGAGAGGCCAAGAACTAATTCTCCCCGAGAGCCTCCTGAAGGAATGGCTTTCTGGCCCCTAGAACCGGGAAAGAATACATCTCTGTTGTTTTAAACTAGCTGGTCTGTGGTGGTTTGTCAAGGCAGACTGAGGCAAGCAACAGGAAAGATAAGAGCCGGCACCAGCAGTTGAGACTCATATTCAGGTCTGTGTATCTGGGTGGACAGAGTGGGAGGACAGGGTGCCGCCTGAGTGGTATGGCAGCCCCGGGGGAGGCTCACTGTCTGGCCGCTGTGGGAGGAAGACTCAAAATCAATAGGAAGAACCATTTTTCCAGCCAGAAGAGCTGCCAGCAATGTGTGCACTCCCTGTCATGTATGGAGCTGCCTATCCCAGGGGATGTCTTGCTCGACTGGGAGGTTATTCCTTCCCAGGTCTTTTTGGAGGTGGGACTAGGATCTGAAGCCAACTTCTCCTGCTGAAGGAAGCCAGGACCAGAAAGAAACACTTGTTCACAAAATCCATCATGGACACAAGTCGCATGATATCTCATAAAAGCGATTTTCCTTTCAAGTCTCTCATTCATTATGGTACTTCAGTAGAATGTGCCAGGAAGCAGAAAGCATCGGCTTCTTCACTCTCCATTTGTGGAGCTGGCTGCTCCTCCTGCCTTTCTCCACATGCACACCTGCAATAAGATAGCCGGACAACTCGGGGCAGAGTGGAACATGTCACTCCTACAAGCTGTCATTCGTGTGCTAGAGCCAACCTCGGAAACTGTCCCATGGCCCCCTTATTCCTGCAGCTTCTATTCCACTATGTAGACCAAATGGACCTTGGTGAACCCATAGGCACCATGCATGCCCCTTGTTCATCATGCTTCTGGAAACAACTGCCCTTGTACCGCCCGTGGCATTCTCAGGCATTCTCATCATCAAGGCTCAAAAACCCTGAATATCAAAATATCTCAAATCAGAGCATATTTCCTCCATTGTTGATAATTAAAATACTATTGTATGACATGGTCCCCCAGGCAGAAGAGATGCTGGCAGTGATCCCAGTTACGGGGAGAAAAATTGCTGAGTCACTGCCCGGTTGGCCAGCTTCAGTGTTCCTGCTGCCACACTCCTATAAAGGGCACAGGGGTTTCCTCTGTGCTGTCAAAATGACTCTGCTTACTTTATGTAATATGGAAGAAAGTGAGAAGAAAAAAAAAAAAAAAAAACTATGTGAAATATCAAAGTATCAAGTCATAAGTTAAAGGCAGCCTTTCTGGAAGTAAAGGAGTCTTCTGGAAACAAATTATCACCTTGCTTGTAACAGTGGCCTTTTCTGCATCATCATTGTTCCCTGGAGTTAAATAGGATACTGTTCTGGCTCTTAATTTGCTTCTAGACCCTTGAGGGAAGGAAGGAGACAAGTGAATCATTGATTACACTCCAATAAGTGCTTCTGTGATGAACATCGTGAAGATACTAGTAATAGTAATGAGAGGTGGCCAGACATTCTAAGTACTTTATATGGATCATCTCACTAAATATTCCAAACAGCCTATGAAACAGGGGTTAAATAAGGGCTCCATTCTGCAAAGGAGGAAACCAAGGCACAGTAAATCATTTGCAGGGTCAAGATTTTCAATCAAGCAGCCCGGCTCTGACTGGTCGTCCCACATCCCCATCCCTTGATTTGGGTCCAGGCAGCACAAAACTAGTAATCCAATAGGAGTGGAGATCACAGGAGGCTTCCAGGAGGAGGGGACATGGACCAATAGACTGGATGTCATGAAGCTAAAGGGGAAAGATCACCTACCTCATCCCATGTTAGGGAAAAAAGACTTGCCATTTGCCTGTTTTAATTCAAATCTTCCAACCTGGTAATCATCTTTTCATCTCCATACATGGTCTTAGGGCCTTCTGATTAGCCCATCATTTTCAAAAGGCAGGGCAGGAAAACCAGTTTTGTTTTTCAGGTAACCCACACATGGAAAATCAAAGTAACTGGCAAGGCAGAAGCAGAAACATTAAGCCGGGGCTGGGGGGGTGGGGAAGAGAACGAGAGTGAGCAAGCGAGAGTGTGATGAAGAGGGCTGACTTGGGGACACCAGGCGGGTAGAAACAGTTTGTAGAGGGACATGACTGGAAAAGGGAGGAAGGAGGAAGGACCCTGTGGATCCCCTAGAGATCTCAAAGACAGAAGGCAGTCAGCAGACCATAGGACCTTCGGTGGACTGTTCTGACCAGAGTACACTGGGGGAAGGACACCCTTCTCCTTCTGTTTTTTATCAGGTCAGTAAGACCTCCAGGAAGCCAAGTGGAAAGTCCATACTCTTCCACTTTCTTGGCAAGCTTCTGCTGCTGTCCAGCTATTGGCTTGCTCAGGTTCGAGGTAAGGAGGGAGGGGGAGTAAGTTAGATTTATCAAGTGCCTCTCGCCATGGCAGGGTGTGTGTGTGTATGTTTTCTCTCAACCACCCATGGTTTCATCAAGCCCTTTCTAAGTGTCAGGTACTAGATCTTCATGTGCATTAGCTCAGTTCTCACTCCCTTTTAAGGACTTCCTGTTATTATGAACTTAAAGGTAAGTTAAATCAGATAATAGAGAAGCTAAGACCACATCATGAGGTGGCAGCAGAGTTGGGATTTGAACCCAGGTCATCCGACTTCTAAAGCAATAAGGTAGGAGCTGTTATCACACTCATTTTTCATATGAAAATCAAAGTTCCTGAGAAGCTGAGAACTGTGCCCAGGGTCACATAGCCCTTTGGCAAAACATGGCTTGACCTCAGGGTCAACCTGGACATAAAGACCATGATGGGCTCCTGACCTCCAAGGCTGCTGCTGCTGTATTGTAAACAGTCACCATCCTGCATGGAAGCAGGGAGCAGTCTACAAACAGGAGCCTGGCCTGGACCAGGGAGGCGCCTAATGAATGTTTATGGCCAGCCTGTTTGAAGAATGAACAAAACCTCAGCTAATGGACCCAGGTCTGGAGGTTGCATTCAGACTCTAGCCTCGGGGGGCAGCGGAAGGACCCAGAAGCATCCTTTACAGGAAAAAAAAAATCACTTGCACCATTTTTGAAAGCTGGAGGGTGAAAGGATTCAAAACAAGCAAAGCTCTCCAAATAGCGATAAATACCTTAAATTACCCAGCAAGTTTAAAAGCCTTCATGCTGCTCTTTTTTCCCAGCACAGGAACAGGCTCCTGATTGTAGCTGTTTAGAAAGGAACATTCAGGAGGGTGTGGAGCCAGGGGGCAGGAGGAGTGGGGAGGGGTGAGAGGGGAGTAAAGGCTCGGGTGCCCAGGAACACTCAGCCCAGCTGGCTGGCAGGAGACAGCCGGCAATTGTGCGGGTTTGTTGCTCTCAGAGGGCTGTGTACCTAAGGCACGCTGGGGACCCCCTGGTTCCTGGAGGCAGTCTTCCCTGCTTATGAAAATGGGAGAGGGAACAGTAGGGCTGCCATGGCTGCTTGAGGACACCTTCATTGCTGGTACCCAGCATTGCCTGGGGCCCTTCTGTTCTTACAGGAAGACAACTGTATTGATTCCAAAAAGGAGGACAGTTTATGGAGGGCTAGAAACTCCCAGAATCCGACTCCCTCTGAAAAGCACAGGTTTGAGGCATGAATCTCCCTCCTCTGCTGGGACCCCAACATTTCCGGGGGCTGCTGCCATCAGACTGGTATGAATTACTGCTGTCCACCCCAGCACACAGTAAATGTTCGCAGGCAAGACAGCTGGAAAGACTTGGAAAACCTCTTTCCTTCTGCACCACGCAGCTGATCTCAAGCTCCAGAGGAGATAAACATCATTATGGAGAATATTTTCTGTGCCTACTTTTGTGGTCAGCAACTGCTCCTGGACCAGGCAATCACAGGCCACGTAGTAGAACCCACTGGCTTGCTTAACAGCTCATCATGGCTTGTTCTGTGCTGTCATGAGCACAGCATTTCAGAAGCAGGTTCCAACACCTGTGACATTAGAGCAGTTACATAAATAACCCCATGGAATGGCAACCCGCTCCAGTATTCTTGCCTGGAAAACGCCATGGAAAGAGGAGCCTGGTGGGCTATAGTCCATAATCACAAAGAGTTGGACATGAGTGAATGACTGAGCACGCATGCACACAAGCACATATCTTTGTTTCCACATATGTAAAATGTGGGTATTTAATAGTACCTACCCACATAGCATTGTTATGAAGATTAAATGAGCTAATATGTATAAAGTGCTTATTATTTAATGGGGTACTTATAAGACTGATATATATTATCTCATTTAATCCCTATATGACCCTATGAGGGATACTAATATCGTCCTCATTTTCTTGTTGCATCAACTGACTTTCAGTGATGTTAAGTCCGTGGCTCAAGGTCAAGGGCAAATGGCTTGGGGTGGGGACAGAAGGAGGTGTGCTAGGGTTGCAACACAAATATTCTGACTCTGGCTTCTATAGTAGCTAGGAGATCAAACCAGTAAATCTGAAAGGAAAGCAACCCTGAATATTCATTGGAAGGGCTGATGCTGAAGCTCCAATACTTTGGCCACCTGATGCCAAGAGCCAATTCATTGGAGAAGACCCGGATACTGGGAAACACTGAAGGCAAAAGGAAAAGGGGGTGGCAGAGAATGAGATGGTTAGATAGGTCCACTGACTCAATGGACATGAACTTGAGCAAACCCCGGGAGATAGTGGAGGGCGGGGGAGCCTGGCATGCTACAGTCCATGAGGTCACGAACAGTCGGACATGGCTTCGAGACTGAACAACAACAACAAATAATGGCTATACTGACTCCAAAGAGAAGACCCCATGAATCCAGCTCTTTTAGAATCAGTACTTTCACTCCCGGCTAAACATGAAAATTATCTCTGGGAATTTTAAAAAACATGAACTACTGGGCCCTCACCTCTAGAGATTCCGATTCAGTAGGTCTGGGCATCTCAGGCCATGGAAAGACCCTCCAGGTGATGTGATGTGTGACAACAATAACCAATATCACCTGGGCCATCAGGCAGTGCTGAGAAACTAACCTCCTTCAATCCGCACAGCCTTTAAGGATATGACCACTGCTATGCCTGCTTTACAGATGAGGAAACTGAAGCCAGGGGAGTTCATGGACACCCAAGGTCATAAATGAGTAGGAAGCAGAGCCTGGATGAATGCTGGAGACCCTTCCAGCTTTAACATCCTGGATGGAGAGGTAAGGGCCCCTCTGTTTCCACTAGGCCCCTTCCCAAAGGGAAAAATTCTGTCACTGACTGAGATGCAAGCAAAGGACTGGCAGGAAACTCCAAGGGCCAGAGTTTTTGAGAGCATATGTTTTATTTCCATAAAGCATTTATCTACAGCCCACGTTCTTGCAAACCCCATGGAAGACACAGCCTTTCTGTGCAATCTGAGAGCTGGAGGACCCATGGGAGACAGAGCACCCAGTCGCAGGAGTGGAGACTGTATGACTTTCACATCTTATTTCAAAAACAGCGGCCAGGGAGGGGGACACCTGCAGACCTCCATGGCACCAAGATGCTATCCACATGTATGAGAGAGGCTAAAAGAAACTTACTGTTTGCAGCCAACAGTTAGTCAAATGGCTATTAAGAACCAGAGTCTCCACTGAACCAAATTCACCAAACTTTTTCCTCCCGATGAGTCAGGGCCACTTACATCTCAAAACAGTTATATCATTTAGTGCATTTACAGTTACATCATTCAGCTTCCCTGGTGGCTGAGCTGGTCAAGAATCTACCTGCAATGTAGGAGACCTGGGTTCAATCCCAGAGGTTGGGCAAATCCCTGGAGAAGGGAATGGCTACCCCCTCCAGTATTCCGGCCTGGAGAATTCCATGAACTGTATAGTCCATGGGGTCGCAGAGAGTCGGACACGACTGAGCGTTTCACTTCACTCACTGTAGATGGAAATGGCTATATTCATTAAGTCAGGTTAATGGAGGTGAGGTTAATGGAATGTTTCATTCAGCAAGTATTTTCAGGGCATCTACTATTTGCCAAGCAAGAGGAATATAACCAAGAGCCCTTGTCAGCTACCCTTGGCAAAGTTCTGAAAAACAGAATGGAACAGCGACTTTGTCATTCTGGCTCTCATCAGACCCACACACACAGTGCTGTTGAACCGTGGACATGGAGTTTTCACACTGCTCCCCACTTCTCTGACCCCAACCTACCTCTCCACATTGGATGCCCGTATCTGCCTCTCCTCTCTCTCCCCTCTCCCTCCTCCTTTTCCTTTCTCTCCTTCTTTGTTTAATCAAGAAACATTTGTTGGCCATCCATTGTATTTCAGAGCAAAATCTGTATTTCAGGCATGTTGAGCCTTGAATACTGAATTTGAATATCAATGTAGGAAGAATACCCAGATTACTTCATCCCATTTTATTTGTCAGTAATCACACCCTCTAGAATTCAACATGCAGACAGATGCAAATGGGCTACCAAAAATGCAGAGTCCCAAGAACAACGGAAGGAAATTGGATGGCCTCATCTTAATAAAATCATGCTTCGGTAAGGCGGAATTCAAGGCAGAGGGGGCTGCAGGAGGCTGCCCATGTTTCACAATAGCCCCTGGTCTTCTGTATTGCATTTGGAAAAAGAAACTTCCTTTATTAAATCTCTCTATTCTTGCCTCCAGGTTCTTTGTTTTGGGAAGTTTGAGGAAAACAGTTCAGGTGTTTTTCAGTGAGACAGAAGGTACACTTGCCACAATTTCATAATGCAAAGTAAATTTCTAACTTAAACAGAACTTGAAACTGGTAGTTATTTAAATAAAGTAACCCAATGTCAATTCTATCTATGTTGGTCTAAATATGCTAGGGCTTCTTCCCTGGTAGCTCCATGGTAAAGAATCTGCCTGCCAATTCAGGAGATGTGGGTTCAATCCCTGGGTTGAGAAGATGCCCTGGAGAAAGAAATGGCAACCCCCTCCAATATTCTTGACTGGAAAATCCCATGGACAGAGGAGTTTGGTGGCCTAGAGTCCATGGGGTCACAGAAAGAGTCAGACATGACTGAGCAACTAAACAACAACAAATATGCTAAAAGAGAAGGGAAGAAGGAAGGATGGAAGGAAAGAAAGATGGGGAAAAACACATAAAGTGGGTATTAGCTCTGTATCCAGGGAAAAATTATACATTTGTATCAGATTTACATATGGAGTTTTCAATAGACAGAAAAAAACTTAAACATTAGGAGTGCTACCACTAACATCTATTGAACATACATGTGCCAAACACTATGCACAGCACTGCAGACTGATCACCTAAGCCAATGGTCAGAACAAGCCTACAAGGAGTTACTATTATTATCCCAAATTTACAGACAGGAGATGGAGGCACAGAGAAGATGCACAGCTTGCCCAAAGCACACACTAATACACTTGCCCAACACCCAGGCAATGTGACCTCAGAACCTGCACTTGTAACCTCTACATGCAACTACCTCCACATAGACAGCACAGTTTGAAATGGGACTTTCCCCCTCGACCCCCCCAGACAATGAAAGTAAAAGTGAAAGACCCTGGTGGCTCAGAGGGTACAGAATTATCGCTAGGTCAGGAAGATTCCCCTGGAGAAGGGAATAGCTACCCACTCCAGTATTCTTGCCTGGAGAAGCCTATGGAGAAAGGAGCCTGGCGTGCGCTACAGTCCATTGGGTCACAAAGAACTGGACACGACTGAGCGACTAACACTTCTACTTTTCTTCCTATGTTGCCTCTTGCTCCCCTTCCAAAGCTCTATTTTCCCCAAATCCTGAGATGAGTGTTGTTATTACAGCCTTTCACAGGTGTAAAAATAAGCCCAGAGGAGGAGAAAAACTTAGTCAAAGTCATGGAGCTAACAATAAATTGGGTAGACAAAGCCAGACCCCAGATTCAGCTTGTTCCCATACATCTGTAATCAACAGAGAGTGGCCAGGCCGCAGCGAGAGATGCGACAGCAGGGAGGGAAGATGAAGACGAGGGGGCTCGTGGAGGAACCCCCTGTTCTATGCTCATGGAAGAGGTGTCTGTAGCATTCTGACACAGCCGGGAGCCACTGTCTGTTTCTTTCTGGACGGCAAGGGTAAGGACTACATTCGTTATTACAATTAACCTCTGAGGTTTGCCTCAGGGTTGGGGTTATTAAAAATATTTTGGTATCTTTAAAAAAACCACATATAGCATAGTTGCATAAATGTAATAAATGGGCCTAAGTTGGTGACATGGAAATGTTTGCATGGAACAGTTTTAGCAATTTCATAAATAGCACATGTAAAACTTTAAGATGTCACTAAGGCCCATTGGAAGAATTATTTCCTTATAAATCTATGGCAGTCTTAGGAAGTCAAAATGGCACCATAAAAAAAAAACAAAAAAAACCCACTTCTCTGGGGAAAAAAACGCAGCCTACTCTGTCTGACGGGGGGCGGGGGGGTGGGGGCTGTTCACACTTGTAACATTTTACTGTAACTGCCGCTGGCATCCAGTGAGGTACTTCCTCCTGCTGTATGCCGTTGCTGGGCTGTGCTCTGTGTTATATTTTACTGGCAAAAATAAATCTTACCTTTTTACACAAAGCCATGCTTCTCTGGAACACACCGTGAGGGAGGGGAATATCGTTTAAAGCTAAATAGAATAGACTCGCTGTCTCTCCAAGACTTAAGAAGGACACTTTTTTTTTTTTTTAAAGAAGAATCAAAATCCTTTCTTCTTTGATTTATGAGATACATACTAGATGTGCTGAGAAACAGCTTTCTAAAAATGTTGCTGCCACTTTAGTCTGCTCTAGTATTCAATTCATCTTGTGGTCTCACAGTGTATGGGGCTAGAGGCCTAGTTGGCATCTAGGGGTTTACAGAAAAGAAGCAATACAGAGGTTCTAGCTTCAAGATGCTTCCATTGTAAAGCAGGAATTACCCGTTTTATCCCTAGTCATCTGCCTGATAGCTACTAGAATTGATCAGTTTGGCAATGGAGACATCAGATGGGGATTGCCATCTCATGTACAGGGCAGACATTAGTTCCAGGTGGATACTGGTACCTCCTGGTGGGTCGAGGCCGACATCATACATCTCTGCTTCTTTAGTACCAAACACGATGCCTGGCACAGTCTAGGTGCTCAATACATTGGATGGATGCATGCGTGGATGGATGGAAGGGAAAGAAGGACAGACAGATGGCCAGCAGGATGGGTGGATGGATAGAAGGAAGAAAGAAAAGGAACAAAATAAGTCACCCTTATGAACTTGTTAAGAATGGTACCTTAAATAGGCTAAAGACAGGGGAATGGGCTTCTGTATTATATGTCAGAAGCCCATATGACGCTGAAGCAACCCAAACAGAAATGCATAGCTGTAGCCAATCTCATATTTCTGCAAGGGCACAAATCACTGGGGCAAACCAGTCCCAGGAAGGTATTTGTTTATTAGGGTCAGTCTGAATAAGCCCCTTTGAACAGCAGTCTAAGAGAGGCTGTTCACTATTATGGAGAAAAACTGCTCAAAAAAGACCAGTGAATAAAACAGGTTACCAAGCAATATAGTCTACATGTGTCTATTTAAAAAAAAAAACAAAAAAACACAAAGATGTATGTCAGAGAAAAGTGTGGAAGGATAGTTATTTATTGATAAACAATGATTATTTCTAACAAACTGATGGTTACTGAGGAGAATGGGAGGGAAGGGATAATTAGGGAGTTTGGAATTTACATGTACACACTGCTATATTTAAAATGGATAACCAATAAGGACCTACTGTATGGCACAGTGAATTCTGATCAATATTATGTAACAACCTAACTGGGAAAAGAATTGTAGAAAGAATGGATACATGTTCATGTATAACTGGAAGGGGAGAAAACAATGATTATCTCCAGATGATGCATTTGCTGGCAAATTTTAGTTTATTCATTCTAACTTGTATGTATTTTCTAAATTTTCTGTTATAAATATTTCTTTCGTATCATTAAAAAATCACTTAAAATTACAAGAAATCTATAATTGTGCCATAGAAGAAGTAGCAGTAAAGCAAAGCCACAGAAATCAGCTTCAACAAAATCACAGATTCCACAGAGAATTGTGAGGTAGGAAGAAATGAGAAGGGTTCTAGCCCAGCTGATGGAGGAGGGTCACTCTGCTTATAGAAACCTCAGAGCTGCTCTGAAGTGATGTACGAATCACGTATCCGTCCTCCCCTCCATCTATGTGGACAAACCTCATCAGACTCACAGAGAAGTGATGGCAGAGCGGACCCAGAGAGGGAAGCCCAGTCCTGCTGACCTGAGCCAGTCAAACCTGCCAGCCCCCATCTGACACTCTTGAGAGGCCTTGCTCCAATCCCTTGGGTGCCCTCCGACCCCAGCTTGGCTTGGGGAACAGTGGATATTTGTTTTTCCTGTGACTTGGTGAGGAACAGATGCAGAACACAGATCACGTTAAACAAATTAGTGACTCCGGAGTGGGTTCTGTGGCACAATTTCTAATTCATACAATGCCTCCAGTTTTGCTATTTCAACTAAATCATTTATCAATCCCTTCATGGATGTCAGTAAACCTCAGCATCTGGGGACCTGCAAACATTAAAATAAGAAGCTATAAAAAATATTAGTAAGCCAATTAAAAGCTCAAGTAGCAATAAACTCTACTTGCATCGCACCTAAAAAACAAAAACAGCCACCTCCTTATCTGAAGTTAAACATCCTATATCAGCAATTTTTTCCAAGAGCTTTTTCTTTCTTTTAAAAGTGCTCCTAATCTCCCATTTGGTACCTTGGTGAGTGGAGGATTGCTTATGGATAAGGGAGTGAAGAATAAAAGATGAAAGACACCTAAGTTTCTGCCTCCCCAAAGCAAACATGATTGATAATTGGTTGGAAAATGGTCTAAAAACCACATTATTCAGAAAAAAAATCTGAGTCACGACTGGGACTTTACAAATCAAAGAGATACTGTACCTCTCTGAGTGGGTATTATCGTGGGTATTATCATTACCCATGATAATTAAGGATGGGAAACTAATATGCCTGTTTTGCCATTACAGGATACTTTCACTTAGTTATTCAATCTCCATAGCCACTGCATGAGGAAGGCCGAGTTATTTTCACCTCCAGTTTTGAAGGTGAAAATTCTCTGGGGCTCACGATATGAAAAGCGGCTTACTTGAGGGTACACAGCTAACGAGAGTCTGTGCTGCCACCTGAGCTGAGGTCAAGGACTCCAATCTTTCTCCTTTCCTGATGACTTTCTTCAGGTGCCACACCAAAGACAAGAAAGCAACACACACACTGAGATTCTACCAGGTGCCAGGTGCCATCCAGGCAATGTGAAGACTTCACTTGAGGTAATAACCTCTAGGACCATCTGAGTTTATGTTTCATGTAAAAATGACTTCCTGCTCCCCTTCTCCTTCACCCAGATGGAGCTGAGTCATCCCCAAAGTGGGAAATGAGGCTCAAGATGGTTAATCAAAAGTAACATCTCCTCTTTGCCAAGATTCCTTGTCCTAATCCTGACACAAATAGAAAGAACAGGTGGCCTCTGAGAAGCAAGGAGGTAGGAATACTAGTGATCTTCAATGTCCAGGATACTTTCTACAAATTTCCTCTGTGCCATGGAAGAGAACTCTAAACTGGGGGCCATTAAATTGGGCTGAAAATGCAGCATGCAATAGAAACCAGCCCTCACCTCTCTCCCCTGCCTTAGTTAGAGGAAGCTGTCATGAATGGGGAGGCAGAGCAGGGTGAGATGGAGAAGAAAATCCTTAAGAATCAGTAGAGGAGGGTCGCTCATGCATCTCAAGTGTCTACCATGTTCTGCATGGGAGAACATGCAGGGCACTGCCTACCGCTGTTGATGTTATTATCTCATTTAACCCCAATGACAAGCTGGGCAGGTGCTACTATTTCCATGTGAATAGAAGAAACTGAGTCTCAGAGAAGCTGGCAGACGCTCTAAGACACATGACTCAAGCAAAACTAAATCAGGATTTGGGGACATAGACACTCTGTGACATCGCCTTCAGAAGAGCGACTGAGAAAAGCCCAGGCTCAGGGCACAAGGAGAAAGTAGACCTGTTTAAACTCTAGACAAGGTCATCTGGGTTCATGTCTCCTGCATGCCAAGCCCTCCCCAGCAGCAGAGATGTCACTGGAAGGACAAGAAACACAGAAATCCAACCACAGAAGAGACCAGACCAGTTCCTCAGACCTCCCATCCAGCTCCAGCATTCTTTTGAAATCCCTCATTCCAATCAGTGATCACAAATCTTGAGATCTGTCAGGACTGTGGGTGGAGCTGGCCCCGGTTTCCAGAGATGTGAGGTCTGATGGGAATGTCATATACATGTCCCCTGACAAGGGCTGGCTTTGGGGTTCTCTTTGGGAAGGAGGAGATGTGGTGGAGGGACAGAGGCAGAAAGAGTCAATCTTCTATCTTTATAAAGCTCAATCTGAGACACCAAGTATGGACAAGGACCTCAAACCTGGTGGAAATTTCCTCCAGGCCCTTCCCTCCCATTCGCTGCACATAGGGACCTCTTTCACAGGCCTCCTTTGGCTGATGAAGTGAGCTTTCACGTCCCCTGTGCAAAACTGCTTTCTCTGAAAATAGAAGATACTTCCACAGCCGTGTTTTCCCTAGGGCTGAACAGCAAGGCTACCTCGAGAGAGGTGGAGGCCTGGCCATCAAACCCAGCCATTCAGTGGGAGGCCAGCCTGGGCCAGGTTCAAGGGTGAGCTGGAAAACTCCAGTCTGTGGGGCTTCCCCAAGTTTTGGGAACTGAGGGCTTCCCCCTTCTTGAGTCTGTACCCTAGAGATTTATCTTGGGCTAAGAACAGAGCATTTGTATAATCAGAACTGCATTTTTTTTGGGGGGGGGGTCATGCTGCACAGCATGCAGGATCTTAGTTCCTTGACCAGGGATCGAACTTGCAACCCTGCAGTGGGAGTGCAAAGTCTCAACCATTGGACCATCAGGGAAGTCCCAACAACCATATTTTTGAGCATCTCCTATAAGGCTAGGACCTGAGCAAAATGCCAGGATACAAGAGTAAATACAACAAATGTGGCCTCTAGAGATTAGAGTCTACAGTCTAGACCAATGAGGCGTCCCAGGCAGCGCTAATGGTAAAGAATCGACCTACCAATGCAGGAGATGTAATAGATATGGGTTCAATCCCTGGGTTGGGAAAATCCCCTGGAGGTGGTAATGGCAACCCACTCCAGCATTCTTGCCTGAAGAATCTCATGGACAGAGATTCTGTAGCCTGGCAGGCTACAGTCCATGGGGTCGCAAAGAGTCAGATGTGACTAAGCATCTGACCCAAGTCTAGGCCAGTACTGTCCAACAGAAGTATCATGTGAGGGACATATGGCATTTTAGAATTTCTAGTAGTCATATTTTTTTAAAAGTAAAATAAAACAAATTATTTTTAATAATTTATTTTAGTTAACCCAATATATCTAAAACACAACTTCAATGTATAATCAATATAGAATTATTAATGAGATAGCTTACATTTGGTGGGGGAGATGCTAAACCTTCAAATTATGTGGTGTATTTAATGCTTACAGCACATCTTGATTCCCATTAGCCATATTTCAAGGGCTCAAAAACCACCTGGGGCTTGCAGCTACCACACTGGACACAGTAAAAATAGAGAATGAGGTGGGAAAATGTTATCATTAATAATATTTATTAATCAGCTACCACGTGCCAGTCATTCACATGATCATCCCCAAACACCTCTAAGAGAATGTTATCCCCACTTTAGTAGTGTTAGTAGCTCAGTCGTGTCTGACTCTTTGCAACCCCTTTGTAGCCCACCAGGATCCTCTGTCCATGGGATTCTCCAGGCAAGAATACTGGAGTGGATTCCCATTTTCTTCCCCAGAGGATCTTCCTGACCCAGGGGTCGAACCTGGGTCTCTTGCATTGCAGGCAAACTCTTTACCATTTGAGCTACAGGGAAGACCTAAGAGAATGTCATCCTCACTTTACAGATGACAAAAGTAAGGTACAGAGAGAGTCCATCACTTGCAAAAGTCACATTGCTGGTAAACGATGACAAACAGATGCAGAACCCAGAACCTGTGCTCTGACCCATCGTACCACTCCAATTTTTGCACATGGAAGCTATAGAGGGCTCCTGTTAAATATTGTCTATTAAGTAAAGTGAATGTAGTTTATAATGTACCTGCTTTGACCAAATGGCCTGGGTTGAAATCTTGGCTCTACCACTGAGTTAGCTGTGTGACCTGGGGCAAGTTACTTGGCCTTCCTACACTTCAGTTCCCTTATATGTATAATGGGAATAATAGAGCCTACCTCAGGGGCCATCATGAAGATTACATGAATTAATACAAATAAAGTACCCAGCACCTTGCTTGGTACTTTAAGAAGCAATCAGTAAGGAGTAGCTCTAACTATTACAGTATAAACAGAGTTCAGATGCTGGGGATTTGTGAAAGGTATGCCTGGAAGGGGGAAGATGGAAGAAGGAGGCAGAGAAAAAGGGCCAATCATCAATCAACTAGGAAGTGGCAGAGTTATGGGCTCCACAGCTGCTTTGTCAATCTCCAGATAAACAAGATGGAATATAAAGCACATGCTCCTATGGGTTCAACTGTGTGTATATTTCCAAAATTCACAGTTTGGAGTCCTAACCTCCAGTAATCTTGGAAAGTAATCTTATTTGGAGATAGGGTCTCTATAGAGGCAATTAAGTTAGACTGAGGTCATTAGGAAGGGCCCTAATCCAATATGGTGGGTGTCTGCAGGAGAAGAGGAAATCTGCACACAGACATCTGCATAGGGAGAAGGCCATATGAACATGAAGACAGCCCTTTACCAGCCAAGGAGACAGCCTGGGACAGTGCCTGCTCTTACAGCCCTGACAAGGAACCAGCCCTACTCACATCTTGGACTTGGACTTTTGGCCTCTGGAACTGGGAGATGACAGTGTCCTACCAGGCTTCCATGCTAGCTCAGCTGGTAAAAAATCCACCTGCAATGCAGGAGACCTGGGTTTGATTCCTGGATTGGGAAGATCCATTGGAGAAGGGATAGGCTACCCACTCCAGTATTTTCAGGCTTCCCTGGTGGCTCAGACAGTAAAGCATCTGCCTGCAATTTAGGAGACCTGGGTTCGATCCCTTGGTTGGGAAGATCCCCTGGAGAAGGGAACAGCTGCCCACTCCATTATTCTGGCCTGGAGAATTACATGGATTGTACAGTCCACGGGGTCGCAAAGAGTCAGACACAACTGAGAGGCTTTCACTTCACTTTAGTGTCCCCCAGCACTGGGAGTTCCAGTACCCTGCTCTGGAATTTTGTCACGACAGCTGTAGGAAACACACACACACACACACACACACACGGACATGCACCTTCCACATCCCCCTTGACCAAGTAACACTGCCCATGGGGACCTGCCAGAAGGCCTCCAGGTCGGCACGCGGCCCCAGTCCACACAGCTCGCTTGTAAAACCTCCGTCTCCTTGGCCAGCTCACTTCAGTGGGGCTGTCGCAGCGGAAAACTACCCAGGAAGGTGGGCTGCATCCCTGAACACTGCTCACTCTGTTTCCCCTGCTACCTTCAAAATCCCCCTCTGTCAACGGAGAAGGAAATAAAGCGTGTCTTTATTCGGGCCCAGGCTCCCTTGGATACCACGCTCCAGCCTGAGCCAAGGCAGACACAGTGGCCCATTGAGTGAGGTTCTCCCTCCGCGTGTTCCCAGCACACGCCACCGGGGCCCTTGGACCCTCAAAAATGCACAGACGTTCTTCTAAGACCTGAGGCTGCAGTGACCGAGGCGGAAGGTGGCAGAAGCTGCTCAGGCGGCTAGCGCCACGATGCCCTGTTCATTCAGACACGGGACATTTGGAATTTTATCTTCTTTTCCTTCCCCAAGCCCAGCCACTTGAGACAATTATTGCTAATTTTCCAAACTGTGAAATGTGACATGCATTATTTCTCACATGCTGCTTGCAGACAGAACATGGGGGAGGGCAGGAATGGACTGTAGATGATTTCGAGGGGGTTTTCTCATCTACTACGGAGGAAAGAAAGTTCCATGACTCCCAGATCAATCCTGCACCCTGAAAACTGCTGCTTCAGAGGCATGTTCCTGAAAGACCTCACGTTCCTCTCTGTGTGTACAGCCTCTGAACAGCCTCTTAGGTCCTAATCAATCACGCCTTTCACCCACGAGACTTAGCTAAACGTAGTGAGCCTTGTTAGAAAATGCAGATAACTGAACATATAGCATAAAATGCAAACGGTCATGTAAGGTGAAGGATGTGAAACTTTCAAAGTTTATTCTTTTTGTTTTTTCTCCCAGAGATGAGAAAGACTTGCACATTGTGAATTATGGATGCTTCCTAGCACAGGGAATGTGATCCCACTAGATGGTTATGTAACTGGCAAAACAAATCAGCGAGGTAGCTCAGGGCCTGAGTGACTGAGCAGAGACCCAAGGCTGAGACTGGGCTCCATAAGCATTACAACAGGGGTCCCCAACCTCTGGGATCTAATGCCTGATGATCTGAGGTGGAGCTGATCTAATAATAATTGAAATAAAATGTATAATAAATGTGATGTGCTTGAATAATTCTGAAAGTAAATCCCCCCACCCAATGCCAGTCCATGGAAAAACTATATTCCATGAAAGCGGTCCCTGGTGCCAAAAAGGGGCCAGGGGATCGCTGCTTTATAAGCTTTGCGGCCCTACGTAAACTCATTTAATTTTCCTGAACCATACTTGCTTCCTTTCTTCATCAATTAAGAAAAAAAAAGATAAAGTTCAATCAGGCAATACCCATGGGTCTTTCCCAGTATGTAGTCTTTTTGCAAAGAATTCTCATGTATCAGAAACACTGAAATTTTTGTACTAACTTGCTACCAATTGGCAATACCTGCTTGCTCTCTGTTCCAAGGTTGGGGGGATTTGTGTTGAGCAGCTGGAAGTCTGCTCTGAGCTATACAAAGACACTCACCCCTCCATCACCCACAGTTGTAGGCAGAAACCTTCCCTGTTGACTCCACAAAGCCCCCTGCCATGTCCATCAACTGTTACTGGGCATGAATGCAGGCCTCTCGCCTCAGTTTCTGAGCACTTCCCAGAATTTCATGAAGGACTAAGAGAGAAACACCCAAAACACACATGTTAGTAGGCAAACGCCAAAAGAGAAATGACAGCTAATGGCATGTTCCTTATTTGCCATCGTGCCAAATATTTCACATTGATTTCACTCAGTCCTCATAGCGGGGCGGGGATGGGGTAGAGGAACGTGCTATGATTGGGAAGGAGGGCCTGGTGATCTGATGAGGAGGTCCATATCTGGGGGTAGTTGGCACTGGAGATGAATAGAAAGCAAGGATGGGGGTCTGTATGGTTATCAAGTTCACCAGTATTCTAGAAGGGACCCTGTGCCACTCACTCAGCTTCAGCAACGTGTCCTGGGCCATTTCCCACTGAGCCTACGGGCACCTTGCTGTTAGTCTCACACCCTGTTCTGACAACCAAGCAGCTTCTCTCAACACTCCTCTCTTCAGGGAGGAGCTACAGGAAAAGTCTTTGGGTCCCACCAAGTGTTAGGATAAGCCTGGAGGATTCTGAGTGTGGTTATTTGTCCAATAATTTGTCCGGTGCTGCGGGCAGCCAGAGCATTCTCCCTTTACATTTCTGGCCATGGTCTTTAAAAAACTCCCTGCACGAAGCCAGAAACTTTGTCTTCTAGCTCACCTTTGCATCCCCCAGTACACATGGGCACCCTCTGGCCCTCTGTACCTGCTTCTGGAGAGGAATACAGTTCGGGATCAAAACAAACAAGACTCACCAACTCGCAGCCTCACTTTCACCTGGGAGCCATATCAAGGCTCCCAAGATAGAGAGGGTGGGTCTTCCCAGACTGGGTTTGTAAATGATGCCTCTGTCTCAGGTCTCAGGAATTTAACAGTTTCCTCACCAGGACTGAGCGAGTCAACAGTGAACGGGCAGTCGTAAAGTGTTTTGTAAATTATTCTGAATGGTTGCTCTGTTCTCCAGAGACAACGCAGCAGGATGCACAGAAGTGATGGCCTGCTGGCTGCTGGCACTGTTTCCTACTGTGGTCAGGCATGCTACCCTCCGTGCAGCCCCCTCACCTGTCTGAGCATTCTAGTCCTCTTGCAGTCACCCGGGACATGGGACCCGGCGTCAACTGCTGCCTGCAGGGGCGGACAGGCATGGCTCCCCAGCAGGCTGTTTCGTTTATCTAATTAGATCAATTATCCTGCTGTCGACAATTACTGTCATTGCCCAGTGCCGGTTTGAGTTGATTTAGGTTATTCTTCTCCTGTCAATCAAACTGCAAGTTTGATTGCACCAAAAACGTAAACAACTGTTTTAAAAACACACACAAATCCCAAAACACAGCAACCCCTGCGTTTTTCGTGAATCTCTCAGAGTTGGACAGGTAGGAAGGAGGAGACCCGGCATTGTGCTGGGCTCAGCCACACTTCCTTTATGCTTCACAGCCCAGCTAAGCAGGCACGCTTATCCCTACACTGATTCACTTTGCTGTACAGCAGAAACTAACCTAACATTGTAAAGCGACTAAACTCCAATAAAAATTCTAAGAAGAAATGGAGGCTTAGGGAAATTAGCACCCTTGTCTAAGGTCATCTAATCATTAAATCCAGAAAACAGGGGTTGTAAGAGATAGAGGGATGAAGGATGCAGGGTGGGGAGACAGAGAGAAAGAGAAAGACAGAGATCAGTTTTGTATTAGATAAAGGAAGAGTGGAAATACCACCCCCACCCCAACCCCCAAAACAACTATTCTGGAAGCAAGAAACCAATGCCTAAGAAACTAGGTCAAGTTAGTAACAACTGGAATTGGGAGGAGTCAAAGGCAATAGAGAGAACAAGTTGTGTTTGTTTTTGTTTTTTAAATACGGAGCAGAGAACAATAAAAGACCTAAGGCCACTGGGCTGGCAGTCATGGCCTCTGGATTTATCTTTAAAACCCCCCAGAAGGGCTTTGGGTTGGGGACTTCTGGTCAGTTCTCCCACCTACACAAAGCAGGGACCAGGGAGTGGGGCGAGGCCAGGGAAGCCTGCACAGGACCGGTTCACAGCAAAAAGTCTGGGTGAGGGTGAGGGGCCCAGGCTTCTCCCATTCCACCCCAAACTGGAACCATCCATTCTCTTTATCTGAGATTCCAAGTTCAAATTTTTGTTGAAAGTGTTTCCCTTCTCAAAAATACTGGTGGGGGTGGGAGGCGGCACTGTTGAGCGGAGATGATGAAAAGCACAGGGCCTTGAACAGAGGAAATGTTCAATCAGTGTTAATTAAATTATATGTACCCGAACATCCTCCAGTTCAAACCAAACTACCCAGGGTGTCACATTCTTGGCTGATGTTGAACTTTTTCAGCATGAACTCACAGATCATTTTCCCATGAATAGACACCAAGTTGTAAACCAGGGCTCTTACATTCAGTATTATTTTTTTATGCAAATTAGCAACAAGCACAGAGCTTTAAGTTAATTTAGAAATGAATCTGATGATGTGATGCTGGATAGCACTTTCACTTAGGTGACCTCCCAATCACCACGTCACCACAGCCATCCTCCCCTCGTAGGAAGAATCCAAAGGACATAGATGAAAACACACCAAGGAAGTTCCTGAATTTTTTGCATCATATGTCCAGTACAGAATTTTTTTTGATCACATATCCAGAAAACAGATCACATATCCACAAAACATTTTGACTTTTCATTGCAAAATGCTGAGTGCAAAATTAATGTCTTGACATTGTATCTCTCTCCCCTTACCTCAACTCCTCTTCCTTCCAACCCTCTTCACACCCATCCATCTGAAGCATTGGGGAAATTTCCTTCTAGAATCAAGTAAATGACCAAGTGCCTCGTGGGTGCCCAGGGCTGCCAGGACGCTGTTTTCAGGGGATGCTGGCATGCCTGGCCCATGAGCAGCAGACTCGGTACAATAATTTACTAAGATCTGGAAGGTGACCTCTAGAATGTCAGCTCCCCACACTGAGCACTGTGTTCCTCATTCCATTATTCCAAGGGGGATCTTTCCTTTTTTCCTTCCTGACTACTTTATATGCGCTGGCACAAAACTCATAATTTGACAAACACACGATACTCTCTAACTCCTGGGCAGCTGTCCAGATGAGATGGTGTGTTAAAAGATTTACTCTTAAAAAAAAAAAAAGTATCACTCTGTTTTAGAAGAAGCCACTGAAGGCTTTTTGCAGAAACCACATCGGTCCACCCCATGAGGCTGGTGTAGGCTGCCTTAGAAGAAGGCATTTGGAGTTTAGAATAAAACAGACTGGAGCCCAATCCTAGCTCTGTTACTAATTTTGCAACCTCAGGCAGGATCTTGAGCCTTTCCAAGCCCATTTTTCCTTGCCTGAAAAAGGCTCATAATAACATGTGCCCAACAGATTGGCTATAAAGATTAGAAATAGTATGTGTAAAATGCCCTGTAATGTAACACACTGCCCTGGACATGGAAAATACTTAACACATTATGGCTAAACTGCTGTTATGATTATGAATAATAATAAAATTGCCCCACATCTACACTATGGCAGGGTTAGTTACCTCTGTTCTGATACATGGTTCTGTACTCATCGATGTTTCAAAAATACTAACGGTGTTGGTTATTCTTTGTTCCCTGTTCTCTCCACCCTCCCATCCATTCCCCATGCTTCTCTCCTCACCAGAGGCTGACCCTGTGGACCGCATCAACCGGGCCCCATACTGGCTATTGGTTGACCTCTGTTTCCATTTGGCCAATAGGAGGAACCAGCAGAAGGAGAAAGAGAGACACAGAGAGAGAGAGACCAAGTCTGGAGAAGGGACAGAGAGGAGAGATTAGGGTACATTCTCCCAGCTTGCCCTGCAGTTCCAGCAGCTGTGTGGCCCCGTCCCTTCAGGGCTCAGGCTGACAGTGGCTTATCTCTAGTGGCCTGTCTCAGGGTGCCTCAAATCTTATTAGCTTCCTCCCCAACTCACATCTCTAGAAGTACTTTCTTTTTTAGAGTCTGAGCTGAATTCGGTTTCCTGCCAGACCCTGATAATTCACTGAATTACCTTGGCAGTCCCCTCAGAAGACCATCATCTTGTCAGTGCTTAAAGGGAGTGGTCCAAAGGGGGCCCAACTTTGAGTACGGTTTCAAATGACTTTGAGATCCTGACAACGTGAAACCAAATACAGACGGGACACTTGGGTAACAGCAGGCGCCTGAAGCTTGTTCCATACAATAACAAGAGTGGAAGCCATGTAGATGTCCGGCAACAGGGGACTGGTCAAGTAAGTGGAGGTTAGAGAAAGAGGATGTGCGGTAGTTAGCCTGCTGGCGTCCCCAAAGATTCGCCAACACAACAGGGCTGATCTGTAGGACAAAGGGAATACTGCCCAAATGACACTGTGTGACCTCCAAGGGGGGTCACAGACAAGACACAGCTTCTGCCTGGCTCATTCTCACTCTGGGGAAAGGCAGGGGCCATGCTTTGAGGACACCCAACCACTTCATGGCAAACAGATGGGGGAAAATGGAAACACTGACAGACTTTATTTTCTTGGGCTCCAAAATCACTGCAGACAGTGTCTGTAGCCATGAAATTAAAAGATGCTTGTTCCTTGGAAGAAAAGCTATGACAAACCTAGACAGCATATTAAAAAGCAGAGACGTCACTTTGCCGACAAAAATCCGTATATTTAAAGCTGTGCTTTTTCCAGTACCCATGTACAGATGGGAGAGTTGAACCATAAAGTCTGAGCACTGAAGAATTGATGCTTTCGAACTGTGATCCTGGAGAAGACCCCTGAAGGTCTCTTGGACTGAAAGGAGATCCAACCAGCCAATCCTAAAGGAAATCAACCCTGAATATTCATTGGAAGGACTAATCCTGAAGCTGAAGCTCCAATACTTTGGCCACCTGATAAGAAGAGCCGACTCTTTGGAGAGGACCCTGATGCTAGGAAAGACTGAAGGCAGGAGGAGAAGGGGACGACAGAGGATGAGATGGTTGGATGGCATCACCGACTCAACGGACACGAGTTGGAGTAAACTCCAGGAGATAGTGAAGGACAGGGAAGCCTGGCGTGCTGAAGTCCATACGGTCAGAGAGAGTAAGACATGACTGAGTGACTGAACAATGGCAACAAACAGTCCAGTGGAAAGGCCGTGAGAAAACCACACCTGCCAGCATGAGAGTGAACCACCTCGGCAGCAGGTACTCCAGTCCAGCCCTCAGATGACTGCAGGCCCAGCCAATGCCTGACTACAACCACACCAGAGACCCCAAGCCAGAACTCCCCAGCCAAGCCACTCTCAAGTTTCTGACCCACAGAAACTGTAAGAGATAATGGTCATTATTGCTTTTTAAGCTGCTAAACTTTGGAGGTGATTTCAGTAGATAACAGATCAATGGAAACATCACATATTACGTAAAAATCTTATTTTGGAACAATATTTAGTGGGCTTCCCTGGAGGCTCAGAGGTTAACGCGTCTGCCTGCAATGTGGGAGACCTGGGTTCGATCCCTGGGTCGGAAAGATCCCCTGGAGAAGGAAATGGAAACCCACTCCAGTGTTCTTGCCTGGAGAATCCCATGGATGGGGGAGCCTGGTGGGCTACAGTCCACAGGGTCGCAAAGAGTCGGACATGACTGAGCGACTTCACTTCAAAAAATGTTCACAATCTACTAAATGAAAACGACAAGATATAAGTTGTCATCCCATGTTTATTTATATATTCATCAAAAAAAGACTGGAAGAAGATAATGTAAATGTCTACTATCTTTGGGTAGATGAATTAGAGACCTTTCAATTTTCTTCAAGTCTTTTTGTGTTTTCTGAAATGCTCGCTTTTGATACTCTGCTTTTTAAAAAGTGTACTTTCAAAATATAGCTTTCCCAGTGTATTTTTTAATGGAAATTTATTTTACATAAACTGAAAATGCACGGCTCCAGCTTTCAAGAGGAGTCTGTTTACTGCCACCAGGAAAACACGAAGACAATGTGCACCTTACAGGCTGCCTGGGCACTTTTCCTGATCCCTTCCATTTTTCTCCTCCCTGTAGGTCTAGCCTAGCTGTGGTTTGACATCTACCCAACAGCACCCAGCCTGTGGTGTCCTTCAAAGAAGTTTGGAGGTGAAAGGGATCTTCAAGAAGCTCTACTTGCAGCAGCATGACAAAGGGTCACTCAGGTTCTCCTTGAATGCTTCCTGTGAGGGGGAGCTCACCTCTACCCGAGATATCTGGTCCACTAGTTGAACTCTCCTTGTTCAAAATGCCTCAGTGAGAATAAACAGAGGTTTCTAAACATAAGCAGCACTCCATGCGACAGTGGGCACTCTGCCATGTTCATTGCTATATTCTTGCCCCTAGCACGGTAACCACCACACAGTAGATACTCAAGAAATATATTCTAGCGGTGGTAAATAGATGAATGGCTAAATAGCATTCGCCAGGAACTTAAGACTCAGGGAATCAGTGGATGGGAGTGGGCCAAGGCTGGATGGGTCCTTCAAGGAGCTCTGGAGAAGAGACAAGCATTAAAGAAATCCCTAATTGGCACTACGATGAATGTAATGAAGGATCTCAAGGGGAAACTAGCTCAGGGAGGTCAGGGAAGAAAGCCTTCTTGATAGACAGACATTTAAGACCAGGTCTAAAGAAAAAGTAGTGACAACCCACTCTAGGCATCTTGCCTGAAAAATCCCATGGACAGAGGAGCCTGGCAGGCTGCAGTCCGTGGGGTCCCAAAGAGTCAGACACAACTGAGCCCTCACACACCAGCCAAAAAAAGAGCGGGCAAGGAGGAAGAGGCCGGCAGAGGAGAGCACAGGTGGGGGCCTTTAGAAGTTGGGCCAACAGAGAAACTACAGCGGGGCAGAAGAGAGGAAGGGCAGTGATGCTAAAGAGATGGGCAGAGTGGGCCACCGAAGGCCCTGGGAAGCGGGATAAAGGAGTATGAAATGCAGCTTCTCCCCACAGAGGCCATAAGACATACAGAAGCCATCAGTTGGGACCATTCCCCAGGGAGCAGCTGGCTGACCTGGCAGCTCTCTACATGAGAGTCTGGAACAGGCCGAAAAGAGACATCACTGTGAGCAAGGTACTGGAGACCATGGCCCCACGCTGAGGTCCATGGAGAATCACGTCTGCTGCAAGCGCCACAACCAGCTTGACCACGGCCGACCTGCAGAGTTGGCAAGGGCCAGGGAGACAGGAGGGGAACAACGCCTGATGGAAGCCACACCTGTGTGTGTGTAGGTGTCCACCCCCGAGGATAAAGAGCCGGGCCTGGAGACTCATCTGCTCTGCTGCTGCTCTTTCTGCTTGGGGATTTGTTTATCCTTTCATTTCCTAGTTTGATTTCCTTTTAATAAAGCCCTAATCTTGTCTTGGCTCGTCTAATGGGATGAAGGACTAGTCCTCAGCAAAGCCTGGAGGAGGAGAGAGTGAAGGGCTGGGGGACCTTGGTGGTCAGGCCCAGTTGGGGGAAAGCAGGGTTTGGGGTGCCCTCCAGAAGTCAGGCAGACAGACAGCAAACTTGGGAGAGGCCAAAGCAAAGACACGCATGATGCCCACCCCCACCTGTGGTCACTCCTCTGCCAACTCGGGCTGCGTTTCCAACACTAACACCTCTCCCAAAGCAGAAGCCCGGGAGGCCCTGAGCTCGAGTCCTGGCCTGGCCCCTGGCTCTGTGCTAGGCAAGTTCTTTCACTTCTCTGAGCCTCAGTTTCCCCACCTGTATGATGGGGACGATAATCAGAGCAGCTGTCTCAGAGGATTGTGGCAAATGCCAGACACACTGTGAGTGCACTCAAACTGCAGTTAACTACTGTTATTCACTGCGAAGTATCGAATATGATAAACCTGCCATCACGCAGATAAGCCAAGGGCTACTCCAGTACCCAGCCCAGCCTCTGCCATAAACTCCTCCCGGCTCTGACTCCTGACTGTCTCCCTGACTCAGGTGCCCAGGGGGTCTAGCCTGAATCCCACTTTCAAGGCAAGGTCCTGAGTTAGGGATCCTCGATGTTTTTCCCCTACCCAAACTGGCCAGTCCTACAGCCTCCCCTGGAGACAGAATCACTGTTGGGGTACCACAGTGACAAGAGCAAGGTTAAGTTGTTTGCTGCCAGACTTGAACCAGGACTTGAACCCAGACCCCAAGCCTGGGGCCCTTTCCTCTGTTCCCCAAAGCTGCCCCGGGGGTCTTTAAAATAGGAAGCAGGAACACTCCTCCAGAAGGAAGGCAGACTGACTTGCCAGATGCCCGGATGCTGGCTGGGATACAGGTGTGCCTTTTTGGCAGGTACGTGAAGTCGCTCTGCCTTTGAAGGGAGATGACTGGCTACCCGTTAGACACTGGAGGCGGGAATAGAATCTGCCCTTCATGAAGGATGGAACCAAGAAAAAAGCATTTAAAAGGTAATGGAGGAAAGATTCGGTGGGAGGGTGATATTTGGGTAGGGTGATATTTGGGGACGCTGTAGCATGTAATTTTAAGAGGTGGAGAGTCAAAAGTCAGTCTGAGAAAAAATGCAGCAGGAGGATGCAGGAAGTGCCCAGGTGTGTTAGAGGGTGTGTGTGTGTGTGTGTGTGTGTGTGTGTACCATGCTGGGGATGTCTGGAAACTTCTCTGAACAGATACTCAGAAGTATTTGTTCTGGTGAGTGTCAGGTGGAAGCTGCAGGACTCATTTCCCACCAGCCTCCCAGCATTGTATGGGCTGTGATCAGGGAGAGGAAGCCTTCTCCTTCAGACAAAGCAGTTCTCCACTCTGTGGGTCATTCCAAATTACACCAGACAGTCCCCATGCAGAAACCCTTCAAAAACACCAGATTCTACTCGTCCACTAGCAGGTGGCAAAGTTGAGGACACCTAAGGGGTCCCCTTCCTTGCTAACTGCATTCACAAACTCCAGGGGAAATAAGGAAACCCAAACTGCTTCTCCTTGGTACCAGAGGAACAAGGTATGACTATCAGATTGTAAGATGACAGCCAGGAAATGTTGTGATGTGCTCCTTGCTCGTCCCAGGTTGGAAGAGCAAAGCCTTTGCTTCTTGGAAGCCAGTAAACACATTTAAGAGACTCAAACCCGACTCTTCAGCACAACTCACAATGCCATCCCTGACCTAGAATGGGCTATTCCCGACAACAGAATTTTCCAAATAAGAAAAAACTCTCCACGTGTCATTAGCAAATACTGAAAACTTTTTTGCGTGTATCAGTAGAAATTCTTGGAATGTTCTCTAAATTCTCAAAATGGAAATCACCTGCATGTGTTAGGGTTCTTTAAAAGACATAATGAAGAAAATCTAATGTATTACTGACAATCCTACCTTACCATGCACTATGGCTGAGACCCTACTATGGTCGAGCAGGAGAAGGACTTGGATTTAGAAACCATAGGGCATAACCTCATCTCCACTACTGACTCAGGTAACCCTCTTGCTTCCTTATTTCTGCAACAGGGCTGAGGAGCAATGACATTTGCTCCAACAACACTGAAAATTTACTTGACTACATTTCCAGCTGCACAATTTTTTAATTAAAAAATGTACTTTTGTTTTTATTGTTTTAATTACAAAAATAATCTACTGTTCATTTTTTCTAAATTCTAAATATCAAAAATAATTTCCAAAGGTCAAAAGCACCTATATTCCAACCACCCAGACACAGGTTTGAGATTTTGGTAGGTATCTTCCCAGATGTCTTAAGAAAAGCACAGATACGTTCTCCATCTTAACAATAACAGAATTATTCTCTGTATGTTGCTTTGTAATCTTTTCTCATTTACAATGTCTCATGAACACTTGTGTGATATTAAAATCATAGGTCTACACTGTTGTTCTTAAGGCTGCACAGATTTCCACAGTATGAATACATTATCTTTTATTTAACTAACCTCTCCCAAGTGATGTTTTGGTTATTTCTAATTTTTCACTACTATGAACACTACTGAGATGAGTACCTATGTCCTGTCCACTTTCCCAACTGAGTTTCTCAGCAGCAGCACTAATGGTATCTGGGACGAGATAACCCTCTGTTGTGGGGGGTTGTTCTGTACAGGGCAGGATCTTTAGCAGCATCCACCTGTACCTTTTAGGTGCTTCTACTTGTTAGATGCCAGTGGCATCTCCCCAGTGACAACTGAAAATGTGTCCAGACACTAGCCAGCTGAGAACCACTGCTTTAAGACAAACTTCTAGAAGTAGCATAAGCCAGCTTAGGGGATTACAAACTTTTTTGTCACCTATTGCTAACATGCCCTCCAGCAGTTGAGTGCCCTGGCCAGCACCAAAGAGAATGCATCCATCTTTTCATTTTTGCCAGTGTGAAGGTGAGTAGAGTCAACCCACTGTTTTGTTTTGGTTTTTATTAAATTAATAGATGGGGAGGTTTTGAGCCATTGTGGATTTGTAGAAAAAGTGGAATACAAAGTACAGAAAGTTCTCAATTACCCCTTCTCTCTACACCCCTAGCTTCTCCTACTATCAGTATCTTTCATGGGTGTGGTACCTGTGTTATGATTAAGAAGCTAGTATTGATACATTATTATTAACTAATGTCTAGTTCACATTAGGGCTCACTTTTTGTGTACCGTGTGTCCTCTGTTAATTTTTAGGTCATGCTGCTTATTCCAACTATACTGTCTTGCCATTTAAAAATCTTGACCAATTTACTGAGCTATAATTTACACACAATAAATTTTGCTCATTTAAAGTATACCGATTGATGTTTCAGTGAATGCAAAGTACATTAATAACTGCAACTACAAAATTTAAACTGCATATCCAAATTTTAAAATCACCCCATCAATCCCCAGAAGTTTCCCTCCTGCCCCTTGCAGTCAATCATTGCCCCACCTCAGCTCTAGGCAATAACTGATCTGTTATTACCATTGCTTTCCTTCTTCTAGAATTTCATAGAAATGGAATTAGTTCACAATCTTTTGAGTCTGGCTTCCTTCACTTGGCATGTTATTGAGATTCATCCTTCTTATTGCACATATCAGTAGTTGCTGCTTTTACATTGCAGAGTAGTACTCCATTGCATGGATATACCATATTTTATATATCCTTTCACAAGTCTGTGGACATTTGTGTTGTGTCCAGTCTACAGACTTTATCAATAATGCTATGAACATTCATGGACAATCTCTATGCTATGACCAACTGCTTTAAAATATTGTCATATTAATTTTCAATCTGTAATATACAAGTATGTCCGATTATAGTTCAAACCATGTCAACTGATACCAAAAATAGCAATATGGGATATGAGACTCCAAACCTATATCTCATCGTGCATTAATCATAAGTTATTGCCACACGTCCCAGTGGTCCCAGGATGGCATAAAATTCTAACAAAGGTCATGGGAAGCCAAATGTAACTCTGCAAACCCCAGTCCCTAAAAGTCACAAAGCAAGGTGAATCTAGAGTAACAAGACCAGGAAATGCACTTTACATTGACATTTTCAAGCTTTCCACTCCTAGACTGACATTTCTAGAAAAGACATGCTCAGCTTGAGTGCCAGGAGAAAAGGCTTGTGCACAGCTCTTTGGATCTGTGCCTACCGTTGATATTTGGGATTTGCTAAACTCAAAGTCACCACTCTTTGAAGACTGCTGCTGATATCTTTCTGGTTTTAGAAGAAAGGAAGGAAAAAAGATGAAACCTAAAGAAACTAATGTTACAAACAAGAAGACTTGTAGGACCTGGACCTGGGCAAATAAAGAAACTCTTCTCTCACATTTTAACTGGAGATTTTCACCAAAGCGACACAGGAAGAGGCACTGGAGAGAAATTCCCACCGCTCTTTCCCTGACCAGGTTGATAGAAGGTGATTCCAGGCAGACATGTCAGCTGGTTTTCTGTGTTACCACAACCCTACCTTTGCACCATGCTCCACCCCATTTCAACCACCCTGTGCCCAGAGAGTTCCCTTTATTGTGAGCATGGTAGGTGCTGGTAATTTGAGCCGCAATTGGGTGCTGATCATCCTTTCCCATCCCACCTTTATTAGAGAGCTGCTGCTGCTGCTGCTAAGTCGCTTCAGTTGTGTTCAACTCTGTGCTACCCCATAGACGGCAGCCCACCAGGCTCCCCCGTCCCTGGGATTCTCCAGGCAAGAACACTGGAGTGGGTTGCCATTTCCTTCTCCAATGCAGGAAAGTGAAAAGTGAAAATGAAGTCGCTCAGTCATGTCCGACTCTTAGCGACCCCATGGACTGCAGCCCACCAGACTCCTCCATCCATGGGATTTTCCAGGCAAGAGTACTGGAGTGGGGTGCCATTGCCTTCTCCAATGCAGGAAAGTGAAAAGTGAAAATGAAGTTGCTCAGTCGTGTCCGACTCTTAGCGACCCCATGGACTGCAGCCCACCAGACTCCTCCATCCATGGGATTTTCCAGGCAAGAATACTGGAGTGGGTTGCCATTTCCTTCTCCAATGCAGGAAAGTGAAAAGTGAAAGTGAAGTCGCTCAGTCGTGTCTGATTCTTAGCGACCCCATGGACTGCAGCCCACCAGACTCCTCCATCCATGGGATTTTCCAGGCAAGAGTACTGGAGTGGGGTGCCATTGCCTTCTCCGTATTAGGGAGCATGGTAGTTCAAATCTAGGCATGTAGTTGATCCTCATTCCACATCTGTTGCTAACATCACCATCATTTTACAGATGAAGAAACTGAAGCACAGAGAGGTTAAGTGACTTGCTCAAGGTCACACAGTTGGTAAATAGCAGAGCCAAGATTCATATTCATAAGATTTTTCTGCACTATACCATGCCACTAATGAATAGATAGCACATAAAGAACAAATGTTAGGGAAGGAAACAGGATGTTCCTTCTTATCTCTTTAACTGAATTGGCCATAAAAGATAACACAGAGATGAAGAATTCTGGAGCATGCTCAAGGGGCCAAGGACTTTTAGAGAAGCACCTTAAGGTGGCAGAGAAAACACAGAGAACAAAAGTACAGAACTGTGCAACGGGCTGAGACCCAGGATGTTCCGCTGGTTCAGCCTCTCCTCTCTAGACCTCCACTGTCCTACGGAAAGGAACAGGTGCCCCGTGATGTTTCTGGGAGTCAGAGATTAACTCAGTCTGGTCAAAGTACAAGGTGGCAGGATTGGGTGGAGAAGTCAACATTGAGAACATTGAACACAAAAATGAGGATATAGGAGGGCCAACGACCTGGATTTGGATGCTGACAAATCTATACTACAACCCCAGATCAGTCACAAAGCTCCCTTGACCTCAGTGACTACATCTGTAAAATGGGAGTGATCGTGGTTACAACCCATAGTAGAACTTGATATAAGGCTCTTAGCACATAATCCACAGTAAGTGTCAGCTGTATTATTATTACTGTTATGAAACTGTGCTTGGTCCAGCCCATCCTGCCTGGAAAGAAAGCCACCACAGGGCCAAATGGGAAGAAGGTATATGAAACTCAAATCTCCTCAGTGGTTTTACTTTCAGAATGAGAGAGTTGTGCTGTGTGCTGTGCTTAGTCGCTTAGTCATGTTTGACTGTTAATGACCTGATGGACTGTAGCCCGCCAGCCTCCTCTGTCCATGGGGATTCTCCAGGCAACAATACTGGAGTGGGTTGCCATGCACAGGGCCAAATGGGAATGATGGTCACCCAGGCTGTGTCATGTGTTGCCCAGGGAGCTGATGAACACAGAGGACTTGATCAGCAGCAGCTGCTTCTCCACTAGTGACTCCTGGGCCATGCCCCACATCTGCAACCACTGGGCTCCCTAATTCACTTCTTCAGATGAAGCAGTGCTGATGCACTCTTCCCCGATTAGAAGTGAGAAATGGGGATTCACAACACTCAGATGAGGGCTGTGACAGCAGATGTGGCCACAGACGGTCCTACGACTATCAACCCTCCAAATGTCTGGAAACGAGGAGCTGTCCACAAGGTCATTTTTGGTCTGGTTCGAAGACATTATCCAGCTGAATTGGATTTGCCAGGTGTTCATGCTGATGTTTGGCTCCTGAACTCTCTTCCCAGTCCCCTCTATGATGAGATGATTGCTTGTAAGACAACTGGCAATTACGGTCCTTCTAAGAGCCTGGGCATATATTAAAAGATTAGAAGCCTTGCACGTGTGCCACTAGATGACCAGGTAGCATTTGCCATCTGGAAATGATAATTTAAATGGAAGTATATATTATACTTTTTATTTCTGAAAAAGAGGAGATTCTGGCCCTCTCCCCTCTCCACCTTGTCTTTCGCAGGCTTTGGCTACATACAAAGTACAGACATAGTGAGGGGATCAGGGAAAGCTATGTTAAGGCCCCTCAGCGTGTTACCCTGGGCTCACATCTGGCGTGCGGATCACCTAATGAAAGGCTTTTGTGATCAATGAAATTTACAAGGGGGTGGAGCTGGCGATAGAGACAGGGCAGGATTTCACATCTACTGCTGCTCCCTAGACCCACTCCAGTGTTCTTGCCTGGAGAATCCCAGGGACGGGGGAGCCTGGTGGGCTGCTGTCTATGGGGTCGCACAGAGTCGGACATGACTGAAGCAACTTAGCAGCAGCAGCAGCAGCAGCTGCTCCCTGGAGAAGGGCCTTCATGCCTTTACTCACATACACCTACATACCCTCCTTTCCCCCTCCCTCTCTCCCAGGACCAGATCTGCCCACTGGCACTTGCTCTACCCTTACCCAGCCTGACAGTCAGTGCTGCCTTCCCTTCACAATCTGAGAGCCTTGCCTGTCTCCCGCCAGTCCTGGCCCTGCTCCCTCCCTTCCTCCATTCTTCCCTCACTTTATGAATGACTGCATAATGGACAAGTGGTCAAACGAATCACCCCGTGAGATAAATGGAGCAAATACATCTTGTTGAGGAAGGCAATGATCCATTTTTTCAACTGAAATTTCCAAGAGGGCTTTTAAGAGGTTAATGCCTGAACTGAAGACAGATTAGAAGGAAGCGGACAGGCATTTCCAAATTAAGGTGCTAAAATAGTCATTTCTGACCAACTCTAAAAAACAAGGAGAACCCTTGTGACACCTGAATGAGGTAGCCTCGAGGCAAGTAAAGGGTCTCTCACAGTCACTCAGGGCTTCCTTCATAGCTTAGTCAGTAAAGAATCTGCCTGCAATGCAGGAGACCTGGGTTCGATTCCTAAGTTAGGAAGATCCCCTGGAAAAGGAAATGGCAACCCACTCCAGTATTCTTGCCTGGAGAATCCCATGGACAGAGGAACCTGGCAGGCTACAGTCCATGGGGTGCCAAAGAGTAGGACACGACTTAGTGACTAAACCACCACCACCACCACAATCACCCAGCAAATAAAGATCTACCATAAAATAAAATGACCTGGGGCTTCCCTAGTGGCTCAGTGGGAAAGAATCCACCGGCCAGTGCAGGAGACACAGATTCAAGCCTGGAAAAATCCCACATTCCACAGAGCTACTAATCCATGAGCCACAAGTGTTCAGAGCCTGAGAGCCCATGTACCCGAGAGCCTGTGCTCCACAATCAGAGGAGCCACGGCAATGAGAAGCCTGCGCACTGCAACAAAGACTAGACCCCGCTCTCTGCAAGTAGAGAAAAGCCCGCGCTGCAACAAAGGCCCAAAGAAGCCAAAAATACATACATAAATAACACTTAAAATAAAACAAAATGAAAAAAAAAAATGACCCCATGAAGTTGTAAAACTACACAGAAGCTGGATAGAAGAGAGATTTTGAAATGGTGCAAGATTTGTGGGGCACATCACAGAGAATGGACAGAGGAGGGCCCCCAGGGTCTTGGAAGACTGTGACTCAGCCAACTCCTCCTCCCTCACCATTGCCTCTCATGGTCCTGAGAAGCTAATTTCACACCAAGATGCCTGGAGTCCAAAGGAAGACATCACCACCTTGGGGAGCCGAGATGACTGAATGGCAGCCTCCGATCACAAGCTGCCCCGCATTCCATGAGATCCATGGCACTGGGTGGGACAGAGACTTTGGTCAAGACAGCTGTAGCTCTGTCCTCATGGAATTTCCAGGCAAATGGGGAAGACACGTCACCAAACCAATTGCTGAATAACTCTTTGTCATCACAACCTCAGTGAGTTTAGAATATACAAGCTCCATGAGGACAGGGGTTTGTGTCTGTTTTGTTCATGACCTGTCACTAGTGCCTAGAACACAGCCTGCCACACAGTAGGTGTTCAGTAAAAATCTGTTGAATGAATGAAGTGCTAAAAAGAAAAGCAAAAGGCACAGAGAGAGCTTATGATAAGGGAACCAGAGAAGGCTTTTCTGAGGAAGTCGTGTTAATGACGGATCTGAGACTGTGGAGGATGCTACAGGCAGCAGGAACAGTCAGGTGTGTGGGGCAGCTGGAGTGTCAAAGGGCTAGAAGAAACCTCCTGAGAAATAGGACGCTAGATATGGCCTGAAACTGGCAGGGGCCCTGTCGTGCAGAGCCCTGTTCAAGGATGCTCTTGAAGACTCAGGGGGGAGAAAAAAATCTAAGACAGCAGAGGAAGAGAAGAAACCATAAGGTTCTTCCCCTCACTGTTCTCTCCCTCTTCCAACACACTAAGTAATTAAAAATCATTTGATTATATATATCCGTAAGAATAATGTCTGCCTTCTTTTAATTGCTTAAGAGAAGGCAGTGAAGAAATTGTGAGTTACTGTCCCAAATGGGACAGCTGCCAAGGAAGAATTATGAGCCTTGATTATTGGGTGTTCACATTGGAACAGCTAGATATTTCAAGCATCAGAAAGACAGCACAACATAAAGCGGAAGACGGTTCCCTCCTTCTGCTTTCTGGCAAAGCCCAGCAGCTTCTATGGCATTTATGCCCTTTTTCCCAGTGGAAGAGCTATCATCTGCCTGCTCATTGGCATGCGGTGAAAAATGAGGGATGGCCTCCGCCTGACAAAGTCGATGATAAAGAAGAGTTTCCCAGGGCCCCCCAGAACCGCATGCATTGCAACACCACCTCCCCTTCCCGCCCTCCCTGGGAGGACCACAGCCAGGGCCTGCATTTCCTGGCTTTGAGGGACCGGAGGTGGCGGGGGTGGGAATCTCCTTAATGTCCACAAGTGGCTTCAGTGTTCTGGGAAACCAGCAGGTATTTGTAGGCTCCCTGGGTGTTGTCTGCAGAGCACCATCACCAGCCCAGGTTGGGATGCAGGTGAAAGCAACTGAGGACCTAGAGTCGTTTCAAATAAGAATCCAACAAACTTGAAAAGGATTTAACACTGACACCTGACCCAACTGATAAGTCAGACCTAGGGAACCAGATTAACAGACTAGAGAACCAATCACCTGGAGTGGTATCCAGAAGTTTCCCCTTTCCTGCCCTGAAAGGAATCCTGACAGCTTGTCAATTTCTGAAGTTCCACAGTTAGAGAATATTTTCTTTGATGTGAATCTCTAGGACTCGAATTGCCCAATGGTAATTTCTTACACCAGACTCCTTCTCAAATCTAGTACTTCTCCCTCACTTCAGCTTAGCATTTCCCTTGTACAGAATTCAATCTGAGCTGGCTGTAAGCAGTTCTCAGAAGCAACTTGGGGGTAGGGACTGGGTTGTTTAAAATTCAAACCTTCTACACTGAGCACACAGACACAGTGGGCACCTGCTAAATAAACAGAGGGCCCACTTCTGGGCCTTTGCTCATGCTGTGCCTTCCTTTCTAAAGTCATCTGCCCTCCCTCTCTCAGACCATCAACCCCAGATCTGTCTGTCCAGCGTTTCAGGCACACAGTATGTTCCTGGGACAGATAAAAGAATCCTGGCCTGGGCCCAGGAGTCCTCATTAGCTCACAGACAGCATTTTCTTCCCCACACTGCTCACTGTGGGTACCTCCAGGATCAGGCTTTGCCTCATGGTCTGATGCATGATACAATGATCTGTCTTCCCTAGGCTCCTCAAGTGAAAGCTTGGTGCTGGATTCATCTTAAAATCCATCCTGAGCAGAGCATAAGACAAGAATTCACATGCAAGTGACTTAATAAGGGATGCTCCTAGGAAAGTAGAGGGAACTGGAGGGGCCAGCTTTGCAGGTATGTTACCTGTGAAGTCACACAAGACCTGCCAATCACAAGGGTCTCATGCTGGATGTACCACTCTGCTATCACCACCTTGAGATCCTAAATTTTTAATAATATTTTAACAAGGGGACTTGCAAATTACATCACTGGTCTTGGGAGTAGGATGTTCATTGCTGTTCAGTTGCTAAGTTGTGTCTGACTCTTTACAACCCCATGGGCTGCAGCATAAAAGGCCTCTCTGTCCCTCACCATCTCCTGGCGTTTGCCCAAGTTCATGCCCGTTGAATCGGTTATGCTATCCAACCATCTCATCCTCTGTCGAAGAAGCCCAGCAAGGATGTACTTTCAGGCTTAATGCCAGTCTTAACCTGGATCCCATGGAAAGCTTGAGAGTGTAACTTCACTTTTCTGATTTTGTCCCAACATGAGGTGATGGAGCCGGGCTAAGGGCTGCCCAGGAAGAGGCTGATTCTGGACTGTTCTCCATCTCTGTGTATGGGAGGAAGCAACTCCAGGAACCCACATGCAGCCTCAGAAGCAAGTCGCAGGTGCAGCCATTGGAAACAAAGCACGTAGAAGCTGGGGGATGGGTGCCCGGAAACCATAAGGGGATGCAAGGGGGCCTGGGCAGAGAGCCAACAGTGTCCACCACCATCAATAGAACTTGAGTTGTATTATCAGATGTAAAGCACACGATCTAAAGAAGAGTGAATGACTTGCCCTGGGTGACCCGACTGAAAGGGATTTCAATGAAGCCACTTCCTTCCGAAGACAGGAGCTGCATCATCTTTCTCCCCCTGCCAGCCACTATGCATAAATATGCCACCGTGAACTTGCTTCATTGACTCACCTCGCTGCGTCTGCCCACATTTGGTTAACAGCATCCCAGACGGAGCAACAAATCAATGCTTAACACGACCCAGCAAAATGCATGCATCACAGAGCAGGTTTCCACATCGGCCTCCTGCCAGCCACATCGCACAATCCCGCTTCATGTAACGGAGAGTCTCACCAGGGTGACGGGGGACCCTGATGTTTAAACTGAACCAAGTGGGATCTTGTTTTAGGAGAAAGCCTTCCTTTAGGTCAGACCTAAATTTGGGAGTGCAGCTGCTTACAAAAGTTGCCCAAACATCCAGTGATGTTCATTTCTTCATATTTGGGATGTCTGTCTTAACTAAAACTCCTGATGTGAGGGATTTTAATCTTTCTGGAGAGATAGAATTCCTTTTTGCCTTGAGAGGAGATGTTTTAATAAAAGGAACTAAAATCGGGGATGCATGTACCCACGTATATCTAATTTGCTTCAGTAACTTGATAAAGCTTTCCATCTCCTTCACCCATGTCTGCCCTGTGGGGTGGAAGCTGTCAACCCTTTCAACATGGCCAACTGACCAAGCTTGTTGACAGTCTCCAGACTCTTCCTTCCTTCCCCCAAGCCTGGCTTCTCAGGTTTCATTTTCCAGCCAGTTGGTGGGTTGTGTTTCTAAACTTAGATCCCACTGGCTTGGTTGAGGATTAGCAGCGTCTTTATGGTTGTAACAACTAACATTGACTGAATACTCACCACCTGCCAGGAACTGTTTTAAGCATTTAATATAAATTAGCTCATTTAACCTTCACAACAAACCCTGTGAATTGGGTACTGCTATTATTCTTATAGATAAGGCAACAGTGGCACAGAGAGGTTAAGCAACTTACTCAAGGCCACACAGCTAGAGCAGGAGTCAGAATTCTAATGTGTATACCTGCCCTGTATAATCCTCTCCCCTTGACTGTAGAAAGGACCTGGGAATATGATATCAATTCTGCGATTATGTTACATTATAAGGCAAAGGGATTTTGCAGATGTTCAGGTGTGCAAATCTAAATGGAAATGATCCTGGATGGGCCTGATCTCATCAGGGAAGCATTCTAAAGAGGGCTTAGATTTCTGTCTAAACTCAGCAAGACTCTCCTGCTGGTCTGGAAAACCCAAGCTGCTGTGATTTCTACAGCTAAGAGAAACTGGATTCTGCCAATAACCACGAGAGTTTGGACATGGATCCAAGCCTCCCATGGCCCATTGCCCTGGCCCACACTAGGCTGCAACCTGGTAAGACCCTGAGCACAGAGGACCCAGCCAACGCTGCCCAGACTCCTGAACCATGGAAACTGGGATAATAAATGTATGGGCTGTAAACCACTACCTTTGTGGTAATCTGTCACACAGCAACAGAAAAATACAGCTAGCAAGAGGCAAGGCTCGGATACAAAATGGGACAGCCCAAGTCTAGGGTTCTCACCTTAGCCACTTATCCTTGTGCCACTCCAGATCTGGGATTTGAGGTGGATAGAAAAAGGGTTACTGGGTAGACTGATTGGAAGACCCAAGTCTTATTAAGCTTGAGGAGCCCCATCCTCACCACATCTACCCAGTACCCACCATGTTTCAGGAACTACACTAGCCAGAAAGCAGGCACAGAGGCAGCCAGCAGGGACCTTAGCATCCAACAGGGAAGATGGCACATAAAAAACAAAAGTAAAATAAACTAATCACAAAGGTGGCTAGGATGGTAAAGAATCTGCCTGCAATGTAGGAGACCTGGGTTCAATCCCTGGTTGAGGAAGATCCCCTGGAGAAGGGAATGGCAACCCACTCCAGTATTCTTGCCTGGAGAATTCCATGGACAGAGGAGCCTGGTGGGCTACAGTCCATGGGGTTCCAAAGAGTCAGACACAACTGAGTGATTAACATACACACAATAGATAAAGGGCTTAAAAGAGAAATAAAGAAGCTAAGGGCACATATAACAGGTCCTAGAAGGCAATGCATTGGAGAGGGAAATGGCAACCCACTCCAATGTTCTTGCCTGGAGAATCCCAGGGATGGCAGAGCCTGGTGGGCTGCCATCTATGGGGTCGCACAGAGTCAGACACGACTGAAGCGACTTAGCAGCAGCAGTAGCAGGGCTGAGCAGGAATCAACCAAGTAGAGGTGAGGAGAGCAGAAAGCTTTCTAGGCAATGGGGACAGCATGTGCAAAGGCCCAGTGGCAGGAAAAAAAGCACATACAGCCGAGGAACTGAACCAGGTCCTATAGGGCAGGAAGGGAAAGAAGGGCCAGGCATGAGACTGAAGAGGGAGAGAGGGGCCAACTCAACTGAAACGATGCTACTCACAACAGCTGGTGCTGATTCTCTTCCATCAGAGGAATTCAACACCACGTTACCCTCGGTAACAGAAACTCACTTCACTGAGCACCAGTAGCCCAAAGTCAAATTACTGCTTTCTGAGAAGGAAAACGGAAATGCTTCCAAACTCAGCAAGCTTGGAGAGGCTCACATTGTGACCCTGGCAGCTGGAAACAAATCTTTTGCCCTTTGTCTTTTCTTGAATGCAAAAAACCGAACTCTAAAGAGATAGTCTGGGCACATGTGGTCAGTGGGCTCTGTGAGGTGAGGGGCCACCTGTCAGCACTTGTCAACTGAAGGTAAGGCCCCCAAAGGAAATGCAGGAGAAATGGGACATTTGGGATTAAGCAAGATAAAGACCGTCTCCTCTCTCCTGACTTCAGGCTTAATGCTGGGGCCCTGATACACACTGCTTCCAGTCCTCTGAGTCATCATAATGGGAGTGGCATGTGTCCTGGGACTTGTAAGAGCCTTGGCAGATGGAGACAGAGCACTGTGCCAGGCAGCAGTGAAAGGGCACCAGTTAACTTCTCATGGCTGTCACTTGCCACCTGTGTGACCTAAGGTGAATTTGTTAACCTCTTTGAGCCTTGGCATCATCATCTGTCAAATGGAGTTTCTACACTATAGGGTTGAGATGATTCAAATAACGTGTGTGAAGTGCCAGAAGAGTGCCTAGTACACAGTGAATGTGCAAGGAACATTAGTAATCTGCTTTATTGACTACGCCAAAGCCTTTGACTGTGTGGATCACAATAAACTGTGGAAAATTCTGAAAGAGATGGGAATACCAGACCACCTGACCTGCCTCTTGAGAAACGTGTATGCAGGTCAGGAAGCAACTGTTAGAACTGGACGTGGAACAACAGACTGGTTCCAAATAGGAAATGGAGTACGTCAAGGCTGTATATTGTCACCCTGCTTATTTAAATTATATGCAGAGTACATCATGAGAAACGCTGGACTGGAAGAAGCACAAGCTGCCGGGAGAAATATCAATAACCTCAGATATGCAGATGACACCACCCTTATGGCAGAAACTGAAGAGGAACTAAAAAGCCTCTTGATGAAAGTGAAAGTGGAGAGTGAAAAAGTTGGCTTAAAGCTCAACATTCAGAAAATGAAGATCATGGCATCTGGTCCCATCACTTCATGGGAAATAGATGGGGAAACAGTGGAAACAGTGTCAGACTTTATTTTTGGGGGCTCCAAAATCACTGCAGATGGTGACTGCAGCCATGAAATTAAAAGACGCTTACTCCTTGGAAGGAAAGTTATGACCAACCTAGATAGCATATTCAAAAGCAGAGATATTACCTTGCCAACAAAGGTCCGTCTAATCAAGGCTATGGTTTTTCCAGTGGTCATGTATGGATGTGAGAGTTGGACTGTGAAGAAAGCTGAGCACTGAAGAATTGATGCTTTTGAACTGTGGTGTTGGAGGAGACTCTTGAGAGTCCCTTGGACTGCAAGGAGATCCAACCTGTCCATCCTAAGGGAGATCAGTCCTGGGTGTTCATTGGAAGGACTGATGCTGAAGCTGAAACTCCAGTACTTTGGCCACCTCATGCGAAAAGTTGACTCATTGGAAAAGACCCTGATGCTGGGAGGGATTGGGGGCAGGAGGAGAAGGGGACGACAGAGGATGAGATGGCTGGATGGCATCACCGACTCGATGGACATGAGTCTCAGTGAACTCCGGGAGTTGGTGATGGACAGGGAGGCCTGGCGTGCTGCGATTCACGGGGTCGCAAAGAGTCGGACACGCCTGAGCGACTGAACTGAACTGAACTGCACTGCACTGCACTGAACACTGCTGTTACCACTGCCAGTGCTACACCATCAGCACCACCACATCATCCTTAGCCCTACCAAGTATAGAGCTGGTGTTATGAATAAGAAAACAACCCTTCATCTTCCACAATCCCAAAATGGAGTTAAAGAAACCTTAAATACCCAAGAAGGAGAGATTTAGAAGTCCCCCCCACCCAAATACTGGGAGTGTTCCACTCTGGTTGGCCATGGCCGTGCAAAGATTTCCTCAAGTCCCAAGGCTAAGGAACACATTTGTGTCCACCTCACCAGTGCTCTGAACTGGATTCACGTAATAATCTGTCTGGTGCCTTAATAGGTCTGACTCCAGAGAGAGGACAGGGTGATGTTCTGGCTAGAACATTCCAGGCCTTGTGGCAGTCATAGTTTGATGTGGATGAATAAATAGGCGTCTCATTTATTTTTTTCAAATCCCATGAAAAAACAGCCCATTCCTTGGGGAATCCCCACAGAAACGCTGCCTTTACATCCACCGACACATTTTGACCACTCTTTGGGGGGCTGCCCAGTGCAGAAATGGCAATTAAGAAAAACATAAAGCATCTGACTGTGCTTCCCTAATGTACAGAACCCCTTCACGTGCATTATTTAATTCGCTCTGCCCCAATCCTATAAAGTATTACACTTCTTGTTTCTCAGGGGTTCGGTGAATGCCGCTTTTAAGGTTAACATGAATAGACAAAAGTTCTGGCCTTTTAAAGAGAAGCTGTTAGTGACATAATTGTAAGAGGGAGTGTTGGTTAGAATGAATTGTACAGAAGGTTTTATGAGGTTTTGAAAAAAATTTTTTCTTATTAAATAACTATAAAACCTCACCAAAATAGCTCGAACTAGCTTGGGAGAAGGCCAGTCATAATTAGTGGAAAAGCCTGAAATGCAGAATATTTTTTTTTTAAATGTACTTTTAATACATGAAGTCCACATAGTAAAAGGAACCCACAATAGTAAAGTGCCTGTGTCTTTCACAAACAAACAAGACTCCTTGAATAGGCTGGTGTCCTGAAGAAAGGGGGAAGGGTACCATTGGGTGAGCCTGGAGGGGCCAGGTCCATGCACTGGGTCTCCATTCCTACATTTGAAAAGAAAAAATCACCAAGGGAAAGGACTGGATCACCTCCAGGTACCTCCCTGCTCTGCACCACTCATCTTTGCTAATTATGTTCACACAATTAATGTGCTTCATGAATCCCACTTCACGGGGAACTTGCAGGAAACGTTACACATTTCAAACGAGCAAGTTCAAATTAATGAGCTCGCACTGTCTTCCAGGCAGATTTGGAGATGAAAATGAAAATAGAGAAAGAAATGAGATCCTATTAGTGCTCATGCTAACACAGAATAGCAGCTTCAATGAGGCTGACCTCCTCTCCTAGGGCATCTGTTTTACGGAAGCCTTAGAGACAGAGTTCAGTTATTTTGCCTTTTTTTTCTTTTTTTTTTTTTTTTAAGAAAAAAAGCTTGAGTGAGTTGCCCATTTGTCTAACAATGGAAAGTAAAAAGCTGACTGCTAAGGTCTTCAAAGAACGCAAGACAGACACCCCCATGGGGAAGGATGTATGCTGTCGGAAATTCACCCCATTTTCTGGAACACTGGGGCACCTCCAACTTCTCTTCCCAGGAAAAGATTATTCCAGTGTAGCTGCTCAATGACAAGGTTAGGCCTTCTAAATGCAAAAGCAAGGTTTGATTCTTTACTGAATGTAATATACGGAATCGTGTCCTCCCCAAATTCATATATTGAGGGCCTAACCATCCAGCTCCCCAGTGTGACTGTAATTGGAGACAGGGCTTTCAAGGAAATGTGCTCAGTGGCTCTGTCGGATCCAACTCTCTGTGTCCCCATGGACTGTAGCCCGCCAGGCTCCTCTGTTCACAGGATTCTCCAGGCAATACTGGAGTGGGTTGCCATTTCCTATTCCCATTTTAAGGACATAATTAATTTAAATCAGGTAAGGGTGAGGCCCTAATCCAACAGGACTGATGACCTTAGAAGAAGACACACCAGAGATTTGAAAAGACCGTATGGCAAGTAGGTGGCTATCTGCATGGCAGGAAGAGGGACCTCACCAGACACCAAACTTGCCTGCACCTTAACGCTGGACTTCTAGCCTCCAGAACTGAGAAATGAGTATCTGTTGTTTAAGTCTCCCAGTCTGAGGTGTCTTGTTATGGCTGTCCAAGCAGACCAACACACCTGGTGAAAGTAGGAACAGAACCAGCTAGAATTGAGCGCCTGCTGCTGTCAGGCACTGTGCTGGCGGTTTAGACACATTCTCCCATTTAATCCTCCCACCCTACAATACGGGCAGGTACTATTATCATCTTCATTTTACACAAATTGTTGGTTTATTAATTTGCTCATTCATTCCCTCCCGCCTTCATTCACTTATTTGACAATCATGGGGCCAGCACCAGTCATTCATTCATTCAACAAACACATCCCAAGCATTCTTCAAACTTTCTATAGAGCAAACTGCTTTGATCCCAAGAAGGCTTATTAAGAGCACCAAAGGCACTGTCCACGTGGCCCGAATGTGACTCTAAGACCACACGCACTGTGTCTTGAGTGATCAGAGTGTCTGACTCTTTACATCTCTGTCTTCTTTGCTGCAATAGCCATTTAATACCTATTGTTTGAACCATCTCCCTTCTTTTACTTCTCCCGCCAATTATGCACTGACCCCTTTTCAAACCTCAGAATTGAGGTCTGCACATATTTGCTCTGACAATTCTCATAGTATCAAGGCCAAAATCGAGTGCATCTGAATGAGATGCATAATTGCTCAGCACAATGGGTTTATTCACTAACCATCCTCCAGTTCCCACTTGGCAATTCATTTACCACCCATCTTCCCCGATAAAGGCCCCAGGTTTCCCTTCTCCAGTCTGAGACATTGAGCCCAAGCATTGTGTTTCTCCAGAGCCCCCATTCATCACGGTCATTTTGCTCATTTGCAATTTCCAGAATGGAGATCAATTCAGGTTAGACTGAAAGCATTGCTGCTTGAGAAATTTCTCATAGCGGGAAAGGGAAGCTTTGAGAGGCTGGTACTCCTCTCATATCCCCGAAGAAAATGAACGTAATTGAAATTAAATAGCACTTTCCTAATTTCATCATGCAATTACAGACAGGAGAGCCGGTTGGCCAGCACCTAACGTTTTCTACCAAATATACATGCATGCTTCATCCACCATTGGCGACCTGGACCATGACTGCACATCAGCAACAAAATGCTAATAACCAAATTAGGTTCAGTTCTCTACAGTTTACAAACGCTCTCACCATCTCACCATCTCTTGAGAGGAGCACTGTGATTCCTATTTTTAGAAGTAAAGGACCTGAGTCCTGGGAGTCTGCATGTCTTGCCCAAGAATGCCCTTGTAGGGTGGAGAGGCTGGGACTTGAACCTGAGGCTTCTGGCTCTCAGCACTGTCTAAAGCAGAGGTTGCCTCTTGACCAAATCTAGCCATGTCCACTCATTTATATATACTGTTGACAGCTGCTTTCAGACTACAGCAGCAGAGTTGAGTCATTGTGCTGTGCTGTGCTAAGTCACTTCAGTCGTGGCAGACTCTTTGCAATCCCATGGACTGTAGCCCACCAGGCTCCTCTGTCTATGGGATTCTCCAGGCAAGAATACTGGAGTGGGTTGCCATGCCCTCCTCTGAGTCATTATAACAGACATCTAAAGTTCTGTCTTAGAAAATGCTTGTGGACCTCTGGTCTAGAGCTTAAGGCACCAACTTAAGGCATCGGTGGGCTTCACTCGTGGCTCAGTGGTAAAGAATCTACCTGCCAGTGTAGGATACACAAGAGCCACCGTTCAATCCCCAGGTCTGGAAAATCCCCTAGAGAAGGAAATGCCAACCCACTCCAGTATTCTTGCCTGGAAAATTCCAAGGACAGAGGAGCCAGGTGGGCTACCATCCATGGGTTCACAAAGAGTTGGACACAAATGAGCACTCACACAGAGTTAGAGAGCCACACACTTCACCTCTGAGTCCAGCTTGGCTTTTATTTCCCAATCAGATCCTTTCCCTGGAGAATCCCATGGACAGAGGAGCCTGGCGGGCCACCGTCCATAGGGTCTCAAAGAGCTGGACACGACTGAAGCAACTGAGCTTGCTTGCTCGTTTGCTTGCTTAAGATGCCCCTCAACTGGTGGCAGCGGTCTGCAGGGCTCCCCAGGACCCCACTGTATAAAACTTGAGGTCAGAAGCACCATCATCTCCCAAAGTTTGCACTGGATTTAGGCATTGCTATTTATCAAGTTCAATTTGAGCAACTAATAAGATAAGCAGGGGGTTCTTAGGCTCAAGAAAGACAGTACCTCGGACATTAATCAGATAGCCAAAGGCAGCAATTTGCCATGGGCTGCTTTTAACCAGGCTTTCCCTCTTCAAGATGCTAATCACTCCTTCCCCTCTGATTGAGTTACACCCCCAAATTATAGTTGAGCCTCATTCTCCTGGCTCCTGATCCTTATTTCAACATGATCTAAGTCTGAATCTCAATAGTTTTTTTTTCATTTTCCCAATAAAAAAAAAAAAGAAAATCACCATCCTATATGTTGTTCTCTGATAAGACAACAGTGAACAAACCAACCCGCAGAAGCAGCTCATTTTGTCACTTTCTCAAGGAAAATGACACTACTCTGCATGAATAACAAAAACAGCAATAATAATACAGTTTAAAAAAACTGCAGTTCTTCTAGATACTCATTAAAAAAAGGGCTTGGCAAATTATCTCTTTTGTACCAAACACTCAGGTCAGTTCTGAAGAAAGTGATGAATCAGCCTGTTTGTTGACCTTGGTTAAAGCCATCTTGGAAGAGAAGGCGATTGATTAACATGAGCGATTGATTAACATGAGGCCTGGAGATTACATGTGCATTTCTATTTCTCATTCAACCCTTTCCCTTATAACCATGAATAACTGGATTATCAGCTGCCTCTGAACTCCCCTGGTGTCTGCCAATTCCTTTCAAAAGTTACATTTCTTTTCAGGCACCAGCTCGTCTATCCTGTAAAATGAAGAAAACCTACTGAGAGCCAAGGCCCTCAGCTGAGATTAACAATCGTGAATGAGAGTGACCCAGGGCAGCACATGGGAAGAAGTGGGGGTACCATTTGTGAGCCAGTCTATGTGGTGACAAAGTACCATGGAGGTACAGGTCCCAAGACAGCCTCCTCATTTCTGAAGGTCAAGCTAGCATGCAAAACTTCCCCATAAAATGAGATGAAATTTACAAGAGGCTCCAGCAGTTCTAGAATGAAGGGTCTTCAGGAATAACAGTTACAGAATTACACAGCAGCTGTGCTGAGGGGACAGTTGGACGAGCTGAGGATGAGCTAAGGGATTGGCTTGTTCTGATTCAAATGTGTCCCTCTGAAAGATGATAAGTACCCCCCTGATAATGGGTTTCCAGGTTGTCCTTGAAAAAAAGTGGAACTCAGAATGTATCGTCTGGGTTGTGAAAACCAAGGGCATATTTAATTCTTTACTCTTAGTGATCAGGGGGTTTTGGGGTGAGTGAACCCTTTCCTATAATCTCCTCTGCCAGCTACTGCTGTGGTCCATGCCAGACTGTGGAACCAACACTGACCCAACAGAAGCCCAGTGGATTTACCACTTGGTATGGTAAACCCTTCCCCAACATGGGCAGCCCCTACCCTGGCCTTACCAAGCTGCCTGGCTGCCTTCACCAGGAAGGCTCTGTGCTTCCTGCTAATTAGGAAAGAGACCTGGAATCATCCTGATTACTGTTTGAACACAGATTTTTGGTTGGGGTTCTGGCAAAAGGAGAAAAGATGACGAACAAGTGGTGTCTCCAGTAAGTTCATAACACAGACCCAGGGGGACTAATGAAAACAGGCCCCTCCTGTTTTCATTCAACAGAAGAATGAACTGAGGGGACAATTACAGGCGGTTACCGTGCCTAACCAGGGCAGACTCAAAGCAAGCAATCTTCCAATTCTTGGGTACCTCCTTCCTATTTCCTGACAAAGTGAGGTCAGGAACAGCCCAAACCATGAAGAGAATAAACTCAAACTGCGGCCACCCAAGGAAGCCCAGCTCAGTTCCTCACCCTGATAATCCCCTTTATCCCAGGGGCACAGCACCCATGAAGGATGAAGCTATCTTTCAAAGGCATCACAAGGCCTTTGGTTCCCTGGTCCCTATTCAAAGCCACACTTCTTTCTCCCTGTGCTTAGTCACTCAGTCGTGTCTGACTCTTTGCAACCCCATAGACTATAGCCTGCCAGGCTCCTCTGTTCATGGGGATTCTCCAGGCAAGAATACTGGAATGGGTTGCCATACCCTCCTCCAAGGGATCTTCCCAACCCAGGGATCGAACCCAGGTCTCCTGCATTGCAGGCGGATTCTTCACCATCTGAGCCACCAAGGAAGCCCTCTTTTCCCTGAGTTCAAACAATTAATAAACATTTAATATATCCAAAGAATCCAAAAGGCTGCCCATCCATCTAACCTGCCACAGAATGCCAGTTCCCTGCCTCTGACAAGAACCCCATGCAACATCCACTTTCTAAGTTTTCAGAAAGGCAGAGCAAGCCAGGCTCCAGGAAAGGTAAGGATACTTTCTTGGTCTCCATCACCAAAACCCATGCAAACTCTGTGCCACCCGTCCTTGGTTGTCAAATGCAGAGACAGCTGCTCCTTCTGGGAGCCCGCAGAGAGCAAGCTGTTGTCTCAGGAGCCCTCTCCAGTTATCACCGGTGTAGACCACCTGGGACCCTGGAAGGATGCAGGTTTCCATCCTGCAGACTGGGGTCGAGGCCAAGTTCTGCATTTCTAACAAGCTCCCAGGTGATTCCCAGGCTGCTGGTCTCCAGAACTGTCTCTGAGTTAGGAAAAACCCAGAGCAAGTGGTGCTCAAACTGTAGCTGCACCCTGGGATCAACTGGGAGCTTTGAAAAAAGCAGCAGCTTCCCCAAAATTCTGATTTAGGGGTTGAAAGTGAGGGTGTTTTAAATTTCCTTTTTTGATTCTGAAGGGCAGCCAAAACAGCTCTAGAAGATGGAGTTCCCTTTAAACAAGTGGAAGATGAGCTGGCTACATGGAGCCCTGCCTTCCCAGTGATCTAGACTTCAACTTTCTCACCTGTCCCCAGGATCATTTCCTCCTTCCTGGCTTTTGTTCCTGAATGATAGTCATAGCAAATAGCAAACAGCAAACACCTCTGCCGGCCTCATTCTGTGGGTTCACACAATCCTCAGAAGAACCCCATGAGGTCAGGGCTAGTATGATTATCTTCATTTTACAGGTGAGGAAACTGAGGACAGAGATGTAAGAAGCTGCCCCAAGCCACACAGCTGGCACGGGAGTCCCAGCTGGTCCTAAGGCATGTGCTCTTAACCACTGCTAAAGCCTCAGACATTCCCCCTTTTTCTCTCAGAACTTTCCCCCAAACACTGGGACAGGATGTGAGACCTGGATCCAAGCAAGCAGTGAGCTGGCAGGCCCTCCACAGCCAAGCCCTGCCCTGGCAAGACGCCGCTACAGCTGTGGACCTATCTGCGGGTACCCCGTAGGGCACAGGCTGGAGAGGAACACATGGGCAGGTGGTTTCTCCAACAGTCCAAACGACAGCCAGAGCTCTATGCTGGCCATTTTGTGGCTTTAAACCCCTGATGGAAGACAAAGGGAAGGAAACATTGCACCAGGCCGTTTCAGGCAGCAGGAGAGTCTGCCTGGGCGTCCCACCCCTGGGGCATGTTCCAGAAAGACCAGCTTCCTTCCAGAGCGGCTCTGCACCTGCCAAGACTGAGGCAGGGCCAACCTGGCAGCATCCCCCGGACTGGTCATGCAGATACCGAACAGCAGAGTATCAGCTGGAGACACTGGAGCTGCAGACTTCTCTAGTCAGGAACGACAGTGAAATTGGTTTTCTCACATCCCTGGGCTGCCGGTCCTCACCAGAGGGGTGTCGATGCGGTGCACCCCAGGAAAGACAGAGCTCCAGTGGCTCACGTGTCAGGGCATCCTCTCTCCGTGGCTGGTGTTTGTTCAGGGGAGGCTGAAACCACACACCCTCTGTGTGCCACCACTTCTGTGCCTGTGCTCAATCGGGGTGACAAAGGCCACGCATATACACATGCACACAGGACTGCACACACTCACACGTACATGGGCCTCCTCTAACTTTCTGGTCCCTCTCTAAGCTCCTCCAGCTTTATACACTGAATTCAAATAGAACTTCTTTTTGTGATGGTCAGTTTACTGGCCTGACTCACCCATTAGACTATAAACTAAGAGAGGACAAGGGCTTCCTTTTCTTAAATGCCCGAGCATCTAGCACAGGGCTATGCACACAGCACGTGTCATGGATTGCACTGCACACACCCCTACCCCCATCCATGTATTGAGATCCTAACACGGATACCTCAGAATGCAACCTTATTTGGAAAGCAGGTCGCTGTAGATGTAATTAGCTAGGACAAAGTCCTAGTAGAGTAGGTGGGTCCGCATCCAATACATTTGGAGTCCTTATTAAAAAAGAGAGGTTTGGACACAGGCACACACACAGGGAGAACATTGTGTGAAAATGAAGGCAGAGACTGGGGTGATGCTTCTATAAAGAAAAGCCAGGGATCGGCAAGAACCTGCTAGAAGTCAGGTAAGGAGCAGGGACCAGATTCCTCCCTAGGCTCTCAGAGAAACCAACTCAGCCAACACCTCAATCTCGGACTTGCAGCCTCCAGAACTGGGAGGAAATAAATTTCCATGCCGACAAAGGTCCACAAAGTTAAAGCTATCGTTGTTCCAGTAGTCATGTACGAATGTGAGAGCTGGACCATGAAGAAGGCTGAGTGCCAAAGAGTTGATGCTTTCGAACAGTGGTGCTGGAGAAGACTTTTGAGAGTCCCTTGGACACAAAGGAGATCCAACCAGTCAATTCGAAAAGAAGTCAACCCTGAATATTCACTGAAAGGACTGATACTGAAGCTGAAGCTCCAATACTTTGGTCACCTGATGCAAAGAGCCAACTTACTGGAAAAGAGCCTGATGCTGGGAAAGATTGAGGGCAAGAGGAGAAGGGGGCAACAGAGGACGAGATGGTTGGATGGCATCATCAACTCAATGGACACGAGTTTGAGCAAACTCCAGGAGGTAGTGAAGGGCAGGGAAACCTGGCATGCTGCGAAGTCCATGGGGTCGCGAAGAGTTGGACATGACTGAGTGACGAACAACAACAGGCATCAGCCTGGAGTGCAGATCCCCTCTTCAGACCACGGGACCTACCGGGTCCCAGCAAATCTTTGGGCTTAACGGTCAGCTGCGTCAGTGCCTCCAGAGGCACAAAGCCCTGGTCACCTCCTCAGCGTGATCTGTACACACCAGGCTTGCTCACAGCCCAGGACAAGCAATTCACTCAGTGCCAAGCACCTACTGAGCTCCTTTTCTGTGGCTGGCTGGAGTAGCCTCCAGCTACCAAGATGAATGATCAGCCCCTGCTCTCAAGAGGCTCAAAGTCTAGTGAGATCATTTCAAACACATGAGGTAAGTGTCACGAATGATACAGGGAGAGTGAGGAAAGTGCAGCATTTCATAGACCTGCATTGTCCAGTATGGCAGTCACCAGCCAGATATGGCCACTAAGCATGTGATGCATAACCAACCCAAAGTGAGATGTGCTGTGTCAAATACACATGAGACTTCAAAAAGTCCATACAAAAACAAGAGCGTAAAATATCTTAATATTTTTATTGATTGAAGGTAACAATGATCATATATTGGTTATACTGGATTAAATAAAATGTTATTAAAATGAATTTAGCCTGGTTTTCATTCTACTTTTCAAAATGTGACTGCTAGAAAATTTCAAATAACATATACAAATCATATTATGTTGTAAGCAGGCAGTACCGTTCTAGGACATTTAACCTGAGTTTGAAGGGAGAAAAATCAGGGAATCTTCTTCCTGGAGAAGATTTCATCTAATATAAATGTTTAAAAAACAGCACTGATTGAGCAGCTTGCCATGTGCCCAGAATTTGCAGTATAAATTCTAATTTAATTCTTAATAACTGAATAGTTGGTATTTTACTCCTACTTTATAAACAAGGTCTCCAGGGCTTGAAAAAGTTTAGCTATTTGCCCCAGAATTCACAGTAATTAGTGCTGGAGGCAGGGTGTAAACTCTGCTCCCCACAAGACCCACAGGCCAACTTGGCCAGCAAGAGGGAAGCAGGATGCGGAGGAGGCTGACGCCCACCCCACCCCCATCCCACTCCCATGTCTTTCTTACAGAGAATTTAAGAACAAGCCAGGGCTTTGTCTCAGTTCTATCCATCTCAACAAGGTTAAAATCCAGTTGACTGTGAAGCTCCTTGAATTGTATAGTTTACAGAAAAATCAAATTATGTAGAGGCCTCTTATAATTGAGGGCAATTTAGGAAATAACTTTCCAAAAATGACAGCTTTTACAGCTGTGTTACCATTTGGAAATTGCTGAGGTCGTTCTGTCACTTGAAAGCCTTCCTCTCGTTGAAATCTACCAGACTATATCCACACAGCCTGATACAGAAGGACCCCATTAGAGAGCTCAGCTACCAAGATTTGAATATATTGGGTCAAATTAGGCTTCCAGAAACAGAACAACTGCCTATAAAAACAGCCTGAGTGAAATGTGAACCAATCATGAAATCAATGGCCTCGCATTAACATGGGCCAGAGATGGTCTTACTTTATAACGACTATCACTGACACACTTACCTACGTGCTGGAGGTAAAACAGACACAAGCAACCACAGGAGACCTTTAAAACTTAACAGCTGAATTTGCCCATTTTCCAGGATGTGGGTTGAATGTACACATGCACACACACACTCCATCCAGAGGTACTCATGGCCTTAAAAATCAGCACAGCAAGCTTCCCAACAACTGAGTCTACCAGACACATAATATCAATCAAAATTTTTAGGTAGTGCTCATGATGAATAGCTAGTAGCTTTCAGGCAAGAGGAAATCATCTATCTTATTATTATTCAACACAAGTCCAAGTATGCATCTGCCAAACATCTGAGCCTACAGGACAGGGACCAAGCATGATCCCAGACCCCCTAAGAAAAGTCCCAGGTTACCTAACTAACCCAGATCACTAATGACTAGCGAAGATCACCCACTCTGCTCTGGGCATGTCCTAGGTGCTTTTTATACACGATGTTATTGATAAACCTCAAAAACCTGCAACTCTGGTATCACACTCCTATTTTACAGATAAGGAAATCAAGGGCTCGAAGAGGTTAAGTAACTGCCCCAGGTCATACACCTGGGCTGGGATCCTCCCCTTTCTTCCAGCATCCAGTCATCTCCGCCAACCCAAATTGTGTCTGACACCAGATCCCCCAGCTGTTCCGGCTGGATTGGAAATCTGACCAGGGACAGCTTCTCTGGTTCAAGAATAAAGAAGCCGCTGGTCATAGTGAAAAAGGCAACCTGCTGCCCCTGGTTTCTGCAGCGGGCTCTGCTCATCCATTGTGATTTGCAATGAATAATGAAGCATGCTCCCAAGTGCTGTGTGTAAGATCAAGTTGATGTAATATTTCATCTTTGCCGGCCAGCTGCCATTCTGCTGGGCTGACAGTAAGTAATATCTTTGAATAAGGAGACGATCCACAACTAAATCAATTAAGTAGACAGCTGTTGGGTCAAAGCAAGATAATTAGATGGACTCGTCATTTACCAGGTGGTTGGTAATGAAAGGATTAATTGACCAGAGTTGGGGACTGTCCAATATCTGCTCTCTTGCCTTCCCCAGTGGATACGGCCATTCAGTATCTTTCTTCCCGAAGAATGATTTTCAAGGAAGACAGCCCTTTCATGCTCATTTGTGAGACTGAAGCTGATCCTTCAGAAGCGCCCACCTGATGTCTGGCTTGGAACCACTCTGGGGTTCTCCTTTTTATGGGATCAAGAGCCAAGTAGCTCAAGTGTCCTTTACATGGGGACCTGCCCAATTCACTGCCCAAGGGCTCAACTTCTTAGGTTTGTTCACATAATGAGTCTCCAAAGCTCAGGGCATCAACCAACCTCCCATGGAGCACAGGAAGGAATGTGGTCACCTCGTATTGGTGAATGAGGCTGAGTGCAAATAGGTAACATGGTCCTTCATATAGAAAGACCATAGAAAAGACAGGGAGCAACCTCAGTACACATGGGCTTCCCTTGTGGCTCAGCTGATAAGGAATCCGCCTGCAAGGGAAACCTGGGTTTGATTCCTGGGTCAGGAAGATCCCCTGTAGAAAGGAAATGCTACCCATTCCAGTATTCTGGCCTGGAGAATTCCATGGACTGTACGGCGTCGCAAAGAGTCAGACACAACTGTGCTAATTTCACCCTACTTCACTTTAGTGCACATGCTCTGAGCTCCTTTTCATGTAACAGGTGATGTAAGAGCCAAAGAATCAAAGATTTTATTTTTTAGTTTTATTTTTTATCCATGCTGCACAGCATGTGGGATCTTAGTTCCCCAACCAGGAATCAAACCTACACCCCTGCCTTAGACTTCCAGTGACATCCCCTTGAAGGTTTGAAAACTGGAGGGGTCCTTCCAGAATCTCCAACCCAGTGCTTCGGAACTCAGGCTGCCCATCAGAACCAACTAGGGAACAATGGTTCCACCCCAGCCCTGTTCCGGACCAACCAAACCAAAAAAAAAAAAAATCAGAATCCCTGGGGATCTGGGCACTGGTGATTTTTCAAAGCTCACGAATGCAGGAGGTGTGGGGAAGCATGGGTACAATTCAACCCCTTCGTGCTACAGAGGAGGAGACTGCAGTCAGGAGGGGCCAGACCTCCTAAAAGAAGTTAACAAGCAGCTGAGCCAGAAGCAGAAGCTGCTTTGTAAGTTGCAGACCATCTCTGGGGGTCTCTAGGGACCACTAACCCCTCTGGAGGGTGAACAAGCCTTATGAAGCTGGTACCAACCTGCCCCTCTTCCGTATCCTCTCCAGTCAGCTTCCAACATGCTCTTTCACGCCTGCTACAAACCCCTCACCATTCTCTGAACGTGCCATGAACTGTCCCACCTGTATGCCCCACTCCTGCTGTTTCATCTCTCTGTAATGTCAGTCCCTCTGCTCTGTCCAATGAAGACTGGTACATCTTCAGAAGCCTGGCTCAAAAGCTGCTTCCTCTAGAAAGCTTCCCATTGTGCCCTGCCCCTCAAAGGGTTAACTGCTCACTCCTGATCCTCCCATAAACTTGCAAGACACTTCCAGTTTCATCGCACAGCACTTCTCATGTTCTGTTACCTACATGCCTCTCTTCCCCATGTCTTTTCCCTCTGTTTATCTGATAAACATCTGTAAACGAAATAAACCTTGGCAAGCCTTGCTCAGAAAACTATTTAGGTTGGAGCTGGTAGAGTTTCCCACCTTCCCTTGGACGACTCAAGCTTTTTTCAATCTAAAACTTAATCAAAGACCCCGACTTCCAAATGTCACCAAGCTGTACTATCCTATAGCAGAGTTCTTGGGGAAGCAGAAGGAAGGGACTCCCACTTAGCCTGGCTCCAGCCAGGAAAGAAAGACTGCTCCAAATATCATGTTCCATGAGAAAAAACAAATCTGCAATTGTTTATTGGACATCTACCGTGCATTCCATGAACCTTGGCCCCTGCCTTCAGGAATTCTGCAACTATCCTGAGCTCAGCTTCAGTCACCATGAAACAGAACCTCAAGAAAGCATTTTTCCACCCGGGAAAGATAATGGGATAGAAGTTCTTCCTCCCACTTTCTCTCCAGGTCAGGTGGACCCAGCACAACCATTAAGGAGCTATGGGATCTTGGCAAATTGCTTAGCAGTTCTGAGCCTCAGCTAACTTATCTGAAGGATGGAGTTATAGATAACCTTCCTTCTAGGACTGTTGTGAAGATTCCATGAGATACGTGTGGAAAGTTACTGACTGTCACTGAACAGTAACTTTCTTCCTCCTTTCCCTTCCTCCTTCCCTTCTCTCCCTCTCTCTATCCTTCTTCTTGGACCCCATCTTATGGAGAAGTAAATATATTTTAACACATAGAAGACTGCACCAATAAAGGTCCAATTGTTTACATTATTATTATTACAATAAAATATTGACTGGTCAAAATATTGTATTTTCTGGTCCCCAGGGGCCCCTAGGAAGGTCTGCAGGCTACTGGCGCATGCATGGAGGCCTCCTGGACTTAGAAGTTCCTGGTCAGCCCCTGGACTGAGCATCTGTCTTCTCGGAACATAGTAATCACAGAGCAAGTGCAAACGCTAAAGAAAGAAGCAGGCAGGGCAGGGCTGAACCACATGAGTGATGCCGGGAAGACTTCAGGGAACCCACGAGAGGACCGGGAGGTGGGTGAGGCAAGACAGGCTGTCCCACCCCTTGCTGGCATTTTTGGGGCAATTATGCCCTATTAATGGCTGACAGCAGAGCTCTGCCCTGCTGTCTGGGTTGAGCGGGGTGGCCCGCACATGTGCTCGGCCCGCAAATATGCAGTTGGCAACTCTTGAACTTTCGGTGACTTGACGCCAGCTGATATGATCAGCAATTACGCTTTATTTTGGGGCCAGGAAGACAGCGGAGAACCAGGAAAATTATAAGACATCAGAGTACAGTTTTTCTAAGAATATCACCTACAAACTTTTTTTCCACCCACTGTTGTTTTAATGGTTAGGGGTGTGCGAGGCACTAAAATAAGAAAACCTTGGACACTAAAAGCAGATTATAGCCAATTTTCCTAAGGGAGCTTTTAAGATTTTTGTCCAGTAAAAATCTGGATGTGATTTTTTTTTTTTTTTTTTTTTCTTTTTTGGATGGGGTAATTCTTGCCAAGAGAACTTTGCTGGCAGCAGTGAATACAGCACAGAGATAAATGGATTTGTTGCTTGTCCTGGATTTGAATTTTTACTCTGCTTCTTACAAGCTGTGTGACAACTTCCTTGGCCTCAGCTGTCCCGTACGTAAAATGGGGGTGTACCATCTGCTTTAGGGCTTGACACAAACATTCCATGAGAAGTTTATGAGCATCCTTGGGTCCGGAAGATCCCCTGCAGGAGGCCACAGCAACCCACTCCAGTACTCTTGCCTGGAGAATCCCACACACAGAAGAGCCTGATGGGCTGCAGTCCACAGGGTCTCAGAGAGTCAGACAGGACTAAGGCAACTTAGCATGCATGCACGCAGAGAGCATTTGGCCTACATTCCCAGTACCTGGTAACTAGGATGGCTCTACTTGCCATAATGTTGGTTTCCTTACTGTCTAAAATATACAGTTCCTGTTTTCACCATCATATATCAAACCCAAACAACCAGTCAGCATAAAAAGGGGAAATGGCATCTCAGGGAGCAGTTTGGTTTCTAGCAATTACAGTGTTTGTCATCTGCCTCTGTGATAACATCGATCCAGACTTAGCAGCTTCCAGAGCTCGGCTGGTTGGGGAACACGAGAAACCAAAACCAAGCCCCACTGGGTGCAGCGTTTGTGAATGTCTTATGGACACAAAGCCAGACTTGGCTCCACAGGAGCTCCTGCTCCCTTCTCTTCTCTGAACTCTCCAGCCCACAGCCATCCCAAAGATCACGAAGACAGTTTCTCGGAGAAGCGCCACCAACAGAACGTGTGTGGGAAGAGAACATAATTGCAGCTTGTAAAGGAAACCAGCCTAAGAAAAAACATTCCGGGACAACATCCCGAGGAAATGCGGAGATCTTCCTGCAGGGACATTTTCCTGGTTACCAGCAAAAGGGGACAGACAGCTTGCCCACAACATTCTTGATGGAGGCTGGTGACTCACCCACCTACTCCCCCCCAAACAGCTCCCAGAGACGCCTCCCCAGCCCTATCTTCCCTCCCAGGTCCTAGGCTTCTAAGTGAGCATCTCATCCAACGCTGCCAAATGGAAGAGATGGAACGTTCTCTCTTCTTTGATTGGTTAACAAATAGAACAAGCAGGGTCTCCCTCACCAGGTAACCCACTCAAGTCAACCTTGGAATAACAAGGAGAAGCAGACACAGAAGGCTAACCACACGAGCCCTGCTCAGCCTTTTGTGCCCAGTGCCTGGCACTGTGCTACATATAGTGGGCATTCACAACAGCGGATGAAGAAATGAAAGAGTAAATGAATGAATGACTCTGGGAAGGAGCAAACTCCATAGGAGGCATTGAGCAAGGCACATCTTCTCATGGAAGCCTGCAAGGCAGGAATTGTTAACACCATGTTATAAAGGAGGGAGGCAATCTCAGATGGGTTAAGTGTCTTGCCCACACTCACATAGCTGGTACATGAAGAAAACAAACTTTGAACCCAGGTCTGACCCTTGAGTCAAGGCTTCCAATAGTGAAGCCATTCTCACAATCATGATAATGATGAACCTTGCTTACCCTGCCCCTGACACATCAGAATTATTTTATCCTCCCAACACTCCAGAGAGATGGGAAAGCTGACCCTAAAGAGAACTCATCAAGTATTCAAGGTTGCACAACCAGCTGTGAGTGAAGGAGGAATTTAAACCTGGACTTTCACTCTTTCAATCAGACACTCAGGGGGCACCCACTACAGGCCAGGGTTGGGGACGCAATGATGACTGGTGCCGACACAGTCCATAGACTACCTGTCCAGAGAAATATCTACTTCAGAAATAGCATCTCCCATGACACCATCTGCTGCTCATAAAATTTGCTCAGGAAAGCAGGAGCCCTTCAGCAGTCTTGTTTCAAAAGAGAAAATAATCTGAGAACAGAGGAGGTCAACTGAAAGAGACAGGTATGGTTTGCGTCTTGATAACACATGTTTTCAACATGGCTTACTGCAAGAGGGGTGCTGAGCTTGGTGGCTCAGAAGGTAAAGAATCTGCCTGCAATGCAGGAGACCCAGGTTCGATCCCTGGGTCAGAAAGATCCCTTGGAGAAGGGAATGGCAATGCACTCCAGTATTCTTGCCTGGAGAAGTCCATGGACAGAGGAGCCTGGTGGGCTATGGTCCTTGGGATCACAGAGAGTTGGGCATGACTGAGCGACTAACACTTAGCCTTTCACCAACCAGAAATCCTTTTTATCGAAGTCCCTTCCTAGGACCAATATGTGAACAGGTGGGAGACTGGCCTATAGTAATCAGATTATCGGGACACCAAACAAAACCCAAATCAAGATAACCAACAAGGACCTACCGTATAGCATAAGGAACTATACTCAGTATCTTGTAATAACCTATAGTGGAAGAGAGCATTTTTTTAAAAAAAGTATTCATATATATACATATATATATAACTGATTCACTTTGCTGCACACCTGAAACTAACACAACATTGTAAATCAACTGTACTTCAATAACCATTTTTTAAAAAGGCCAATTCCCTGCTGAGTTACCAGAAAGCCCAGTAAAGGAGACATCAGGCAATCTGAGTTTGCAATGACCTGGTTAATCTGGCCCCACCACACTGAGTTCCAAAGTGATGGGGCTGAAAGAGGGGTGTGAATTAACATGGTTAGGCCACTCATTTTGCTCAAACTCAAGAGTCCACTTTTCCAAAGGGTGAAAGACAAGAAAGAGATGTGGAATCAGAAAGTTCTCAGGCTCATCCCTTGGCAAGACTTCCAGGAATTCAGCACTTCTAGGGAAGCAAAGAGTTTCTTCCTCTGCAAGCACCTTGGTCCACAGAAATGCTAACTTAAGAATTTGATACAAAATCATTCTCAGAGATTATAGCCAAAGCAGTACATTTCCCCCTCTTTCCCACCAGATATCAAAGGTCAGCTAATGGGTCACTAGTTGTTCATTCATCAGTTCTTGGCATCACAAGCTAACTAATGTTCTCCCAAAAGGGCCAGCCTTGGAGTCTTCTCATCAAGACCCACACACACCAACGCTGCCATCACCATGGCAACGAGGCCTCCTCCCTTTGCTCCTAGCTTTCCATGGAGGGCACTGTGTCTTGGTTGGAGCTTATTTTGCTCAGAGAGGAACTCTTCATAATCAAGTTCAACTTACCATGACAGTCACTTGGCAAAAAGTCTCCCCACACAAGGGTCTTGTCAGACTAGCGCAGTGAGATGCACCTCTTGGGTGCATCATTGGGCTCTAATAATCGGACGTGAGATCTGGGTGGTGAGTTCATCCCCCACGTGGGCCTTCTTTGGGGACATCCACAGGGAGACTGCACAGCCTGGCGGGCTCTGCAATTTCAGAGCCCCTTGCTGGCACCTGCAGCTATGTGGTTCTCAGGGACCCCAAACCTGAGCAGGTTCAAAGCTCAGTCCAGCACTCCACCAAGCCGTTCCTCTCATTCGAAATACCTCTTGCTAGAATCGCAGAGCCACTCTATAGAGAAAGGGTGACCGAGAAGCAACCAGCTGAAGGTAAAAACCCAGGCAGTGGAAAGAAATTTCAAATCCCCAAAGACCAGAATTTTGGAGTTTTTCAATCCCCCTGCCTTCCCCAAAAACTGACACATGGACTCTGAGTGGAGAAGCAAAGAAGTTTCCAGGGCTTACCTGGGTAGGGTTGTAGAGCTCCTGCAGGGGGCTTCGGGACCCCTTCCGGCAACAGATGTCCACACCAAAGGGGTTCCTCCGCATGACTGAGGAGAGAAAGCGAAGGCTCATCAGAAATAGGCAACAAACATTTGCTGTCTGACGAAGAAAAAGGCACAGAGGGAAGAAGAAACAGGTGGGAAAGGAAGAGAGAGAACCAGCTTCTGGCTGAGCTAGTCCTTTGCCCGGTGCCACGGGGCCCCCTGGGTCTCCCCCAGCTTGCAGGCGTGTCCACACCATGTAATTCTCACGTGTCAGGAAATCTTCTTTTGATTTTTTTCCCCCAATCATTTCACAAAAACAGGCAGTGGGTCGGCTGCGGCCCCCGGGCCGCCATTTGTTGACCCCCTACCCTGGTGTTGGTGGGACAAGCCCCAAACACACCCTCTGCGCCCTGGAGCCCTTGCTGGGGAGGAGGCAGGTCCCGTGGGCAAGGGTCCATACATAAAAGCCATTAGAATTTGATTAAGCAGTCGGTCCGGGGAAACACTGGTTCTTTGTTCTTCCACGGTTGCCTCGAGAAGCGGGGAAAAATCCACGTTGTGTTTTTCTTTAATTTATTACTTCATTTTTCATTTCCACCCCAAACGAGGTAAACTGTTAAATGCATGCAGGTTGCCCTCAGCACACAATGACATAGCAACACTTCGGAGGAGGAAAAACAGCTGTAAAACTTGTAAAATTCTGCCCACCCCATGCAAGATTAAACTCTCCCCGTGGCGGCAGACAGTCGCCCCAAGACCAATGGCTATGAGACCGCCACAGAGCAAAACCCCACCGTGGAACCCATTAAAAGTCAGCTTTTATGGGGGGCAGTATTATTTAATTGGTTTATTTTTCTAATACAAGGCCTTTAAAATGCTTTGACCGTGTGGGGCCTGCGACGTGGGCCCTTTCCCAAGGCCGGCCGCCCTCAGGGCCTCCTCCAGGCCTGCCCACGACTTCCCTGGGCGCCCCGTGAACCAGCTATGGCACTCCAGGCCACAAAAGCCAAGGGGCCTGGTGTGCTTTTTATGGGGTTGACAACAATCCTGCCATTTATGGAGGGTGCCTCATGTGTTGGGCACTTGGGTTCCATATAATCCTTCACACAGTGAAGGAAGGACCTTAACCTCTCTGAGCCGCCCTTAACCTCAGGAATTTGACCAAGGCGGAGGCCATGTGGGCAGAGAGCTGCCAAGCTGAGACTCAAACCTCATTACTGGGCTCCTTCATACCCAAATGATAGCACGTGGGTGTATTTATCCTGTGTGTCTAATACCTCAGAGGAGGTCAAGGGAACAGCACACGCAGAGGGTAGCAGCTAACATTTAGAGGGCCGTGAAAGTGCGCCAAGCAGCGCACACATGTAGGCCACAGCACGACCCTAGGGGGTGGGCTACACTACTGTCCCCACTTCACAGATGGGAACACTGAGGCACAGCAAGGCCAGGGAGCCCGCCCAGGTCTCACGACTGGGAAGAGGCGAAGAAAGGATTCCAACACGTGCAGCCCATGCCCTCAACTGCCATGCCGGACCAACATCAAGTGTCAAGTCCACCGCGCATCTCAACAGTTCCTGCTGGCCCCAGACCAGGATGGCTGGCCACCTCTAGGACAGGTGATTTAGAATGTAACCCAGTGTTACAGGAGCCATCAAAATGATGTGACAGGACAGAAAAACTATTAACAGTTATTATCTGTATTCATTTTCTTACTCAACAAATTTTTATTAAACACCTTGGATATGCCAGACATCAGGTATAGGGGGCAGAGACCCCCTCCATTGTATTCATGCTGTTTCTCTGGTGCTTGGCGCCCAGTAGGCACTCAAAGAGGTTCATGAATGATGTAGGATTCAAGGCTTCCTTTACACCCAGCAGACATTGTTTCCTGCTAGGTAGAAAGGAAACTGCCATTGGCAACAGGCTGCTGTTATTTTTTTCCTTTGAAAATGAAAGGTCTGATGATCAAAAGCCCTAAGAAAGGAATCCCTAAGGACATTTAACAGTGGCCTTCTGCTGCCCACCCACCACGAGTTTTCTTTAGCTACAGGACTTGTTTTCTCCTTTCTAAACATGAACGAAATGCAAGACCATTTTGTAAGAATCTAACTGGTTCAATTCACAGTATGATTTCTTGGACCCAGAAAACAGTTGTGTTTACAGATATGCCTTGACTTATGATGGGTTTACAGAGAGGGCAATGGCAACCCACTCCAGTACTCTTGCCTGGCGAATCCCATGGACGGAGGAGCCTGGTAGGCTGCAGTCCATGGGGTTGCTAGGAGTCGGACATGACTGAGCGACTTCACTTTCACTTTTCACTTTCATGCACTGGAGAAGGAAATGGCAACCCACTCCAGTGTTCTTGCCTGGAGAATCCCAGGGACAGGGGAGCCTGGTGGGCTGCCGTCTATGGGGTTGCACAGAGTCGGACACGACTGAAGCAACTTAGCAGCAGCAGCATGATGGGTTTATCAGGACATAATCTCATCCTAAGTTGAAAATATAAGTTTAAAAATGCATTTAATACACCTAACCTCCCAAACATCATGGCTTAGCCTACCTAAAACATGCTCAGAACATTTCAATTATCCACGGTTGGGCAAAGTTATCTAACACAAAGCCTATTTTATAATCAAGTGTTGAATATCTCATGTAATTTGTTGAATATGGTTGCTGTTGTTCAGTTCCTAAGTTGTATCTGACTCCTTGCAGCCCCATAGACTGCAGCATGCCAGGCTCCCCTGACTCCCACTATCTCCTGGAGTTTGTTCAAACTCATGTTCATTGAGTCAGTGATGCTATCTAACCATCTTATCCTCTGCCACCCTTTTCTTTTGCCTTTAGTCTTTTCCAGCATCAGGGTCTTTTCAAATAAGTCAGCTCTTCACATCAGGTGGACAAAGTATTGGAATTTCACCTTTAGCATCAGTCCTTCCAATGAATATTCAGGGTTGATTTCTTTTTGGATTGATTGATCTCCTTACTGTCCAAGGGACTCTCAAGAGTCTTCTACAGCACCACAGTTCAAAAGCATCAATTCTTTGTCACTCAGTCTTCTTCATGGTCCAACTCTCACATCTGTCCATGACTACTGGAAAAACCATCCCAGCCCATTTTCAGAGAAGAAAACGGGCCCCAGGAGGGCATGGAATGGCCAAAAGCCCCATGGCAGGGCTGGGAGAGCAGGACCAGGCCTACCCCACCTCCCCAGGCTAACTGGTCCTCCCCAACCCCAGGCCCTGGCAGCCAAGCCCCATGCAGGCCTCATCTGCCTGGTCTCCTGCCCTCTAAGGGAGTGCTTTGTGCATAGTAGATACTCACACATGTGTGTCAAATGAATGAAAGTAAAACAACCGGTCATCTGAGGGTTTCAAAGATATTTTTTCAGCTAAAAGGTATCAGGCCAAACCATTTCCTAACAGCAAAGAAGAGAAGTTAACATGTTCTTTCCTAGCAAACTTCCTCAAAATTCTTTTATTGGCTTTCTTAGTCAAAGGAATTAAACAAACAAAAAGCAAAAGTAATGGTGTGCTCTCATGGATCTTGGAGGCACCTTCAATGAGTCTGACAAGCACTCCATAAATATTAGTCTGCCATACTGTTTCTCCTCTACTCCTCATGAGCACCCTGGAGGCAGGTGGACTCACATCCATTTTAAAGACCAGGACACTGAGGCTCAGAGAGGTTGAGGAATTTACCCGCTGATATAGCTAGTGAGTGGCAGAGCTGGAGTCCAAACCCTGCATGCTCCCCCTACTCCTCTGAAACGAGACATATTACAGGTCCCTGACATTACAGGTCATGGACATGCACAACTGGATAAGGCCAGGCAAAGGAAAAAAAAAAAAAAAAAGCAGTCCTGAATACTGAGGCAGTGTTCTCCAGCCAACCAGAGCCTTCAGGTGTGTTACAGACACTCAGCACACTTGTGTTCACAGGGGACTTTCCAGGAACCCCAAACACTGAGGTAGGAGCTGGGTTCAGCCTAGGTTGTCGCTAATATTTAATTAACAAACTTCAATTTTCAAACTTTCTATTCCTTCCTTCTCACAGTCCCTTCAACAGGAATAGCCCAGAGCCATTCAAAACGATCCCTAGATCCACTTCTCCTTAGTGGAGACCCTACAACCAGCCAGAATATTGAGGCACCTGGGGTTCTTATTTGGGGCTAATCTGAACCCTTACTGTAGCTAGTTCTCATGTCAATCTCCTCTCCTACTGTAAGCTCTCAAAGCTCCTGGTGCCTAGCCTGTGGCTGCAGAACTAAAATGAATTAAACTTTTGGCAGATGAAGGTCAAGGGTATAAATCTAAGAATTAGGTAGATGCGTTCGGTGTAACTCAAAAAGAGAAAGAACACAGCTTCATCTAAGAGCCAGGAGATTTACTGCATAGAAACCTTCCACCAAAGGACTCTGATTCTCAGCTTTGAAGAATATACTTGTATAGAGTACATTTCCCTGTTGTGAGAAGACCTTGGCTATCAAATATGCTCACCAAAACCAATGGCAATCAATGGCATTCCGTCTTTTAGGTGATCCTGGGACATCTGTGAAAATGTGTCCCAAGCAGAGGGTTGTGCTGACTTTCAAGAAGCCCAAGATCCCTGTCCAAGTGCAAACCAGCTGTTAGTCAGATAGGTTAGTGCTGGCAGAGGCACACTGGCCACAAGAAGAGCCTTTGGAGACCAGCAAAGGGACTGGGTATGCACAGCTGGGGAAAAGTGCCCTCTGAATTGGTTTTGATTGAACAAGAGAAATGGCAGGATGCAAAGCTTAGTAATGACCTTCCTGACTGCTAATGTTTGCTCTCTGCCCACAGAGGCAGTGTGGAAGAGGTGAAGGCGAGAAAAGGGGGAGGATAGGGAGAACCCAGTGGAGCCTTCCTTGCCCCCTGCCCCATTTTACAGAGTGGGCCCTGGACACAGGAGCATAAGGGACTCGCTTGAGGCCCACGGATTGTCAGAAGCACAGCTGTGACTAGAAAAGGGGGCTCCTGACTCCTGCTCTCATCCCTTTCTCCTTTTGTACCCAGTTTACATGTTTTCTTGGGCTTCCCTTGTGGCTCAGCTGGTAAAGAATCCACCTGTAATGCGGGAGACCTGGGTTTGATTCCTGGTTTGGGAAGATCCCCTGGAGAAGGGAAAGGCTACCCACTCCAATTCTGGCCTGGAGAATTCCATGGACTCTATAATCTACGGGGTTGCAAAGAGTTGGACGTGACTGAGCGACTTTCACTTTCACTACATGTGATGCACTATTTCCCTGCTCTGTTTTATTTAATACTAGTCCAACTTATTGAATTGATTTTACAACCAACTGATGGGTCATGACATATTGTTCAAAACTCCCCGACTTAGATATCTTAGAAGAGTCAGGTCAGGGACAAGAGGGCTCACTGAGGTTCAACCTGAGCTTGCTGAACACAGTAACTACTGATGAGGGGAACTCAGGACTTCCACCCCTGAAGTGTCCCTCCCTGGTGTCCCCCACTGTAGTCAACACCACCACTATGCACCTGTCTGGGTGGACATAACAGCCAGGAGTCATTCTTCATTCCCCGCTCTCACTCACCATCACCCCCCTTCTCCATCAGCTCATCTTGGCCCCTCACACCTGGCCCGAGCCACCATCACCTCCTCTGGGGCTAGGACCAAATCCTCTTTTTTGGCCTCTGCTGCCAGCTTGGCCTTGTTGCTCAGTGGTAAAGAATCTGCCTGCCAAGCAGGAGATGTAGGTTCAGTCTCGAGGTGGTGAAGATCCCCTGGAGGAGGAAATGGCAACCCATTCCAGTATTCTTGCCTGGGAAATCCCATGGACAGAGAAGCCTGGCAGGCTACAGTCCATGGAGTCACAGAGAGTCAAGACACACTGAGCGACTAACACTTCAGAGCAGTGAGCCCAGCAGGGGGACAGGCAATCAGAATGGAATGAAGCCACCAGGTGGGGTTTGGTCTTCCATGGGAAGCCATTTGAATTCAATACTTAGTGTCTTGAATCTGGGTCATGGACTATAAGAGCCCCCATTTAGAGGCAGAGCTCAGCTCCTCAGCCAGAGGTCAGCTCACAAAGACACTTCCAGCCACAGAGGCAGTAACCCCAAAAACTGCTGGAGAAGGTGACCCCAAAATTGTTTGAGATGTCAAAATTGCTTCCTTAAAAACCCAGCATGATCTCAAGGTAAGTACCCAAAAAAGTCCAAAATTGGCAAGTACAAAGACAGAGAAAGTCAGCTAGTGGTTGCCTAAGGCCAAGGATGGGGACAGAGAAGAGGGATAGTAAACAGACACAAAAGTTCTTTTTATGGTGATGGAAATGTACTAAAATCAGATTGTGGTGATGGTTGTGTACTCTGCAAATACACTAAAATTCATTGACTTTTACACTTAAAATAAGTGAATTTTTATGTAAATGATATCTCAATAAGGCTATTTTTTAAAATACGGACAGACATGTTTAAGAAGAAAACCCACTAAGATTCGTATTTTTAAGATGCTGACCTACTCGAGTAGGAGGATTTACCTTGCCATGCGGGCTACAGTCCATGGGGTTGCAAAGAGTCAGACACAACTGAGCAACTAACACTTTCACCCATATGAAGGATTTAATTGAACAATTTATTCGACTTGAGATTTTAAATTGAAACCTTCTAAGTTTACATATAATATTAGAACATTTAAGAAACTTAATGTGTGTCATTGAGGTATTGGATTTACATTATTTAAGTATGTTTGTTAATCAGACATCTGAAGTCTGACTTAAATATATGAAATTTTAAAGAGCAATTTAAAATATTAAAGGTAGGTGAAGTTCCTTCAAGGGTCAATTATTAATCAAAGACTACCTTAAATGTAACTGTTAAAAATTTACTAGATTTATGAGTTGAAGAGTAAAATTCTTAACTTAAAGGATATCTTGCTAGATTTGCAACTTAAAAGTTTTTTTAAAAGCTTCTGTCAGTTGTACACAACTGTCACACTCAGTGACATGAAAACACTCACATTAACAGAAAATTAACAGGCATTGACACCTTTGGGTTAGGCCAAGGGTGGAGAGGTTGAGCATCTCAGATGAAGGCAAAGCGGCCCCCATCCCGAGACCTCAGCACAAATTCCTGAAAGCCCCTAAGCGGTGGATGCCTTTTATTGTTGAGAAACCTAAGAGCCTGTGGAAAAACACAGTTCAAGGAATTAAATTGGCAGTTAACCTAGGAAAACCCTTATAAATTACCTTTTATGTTCACTTAAATAAAACGAGAGACAGCACGGCAGTCCAGATCATACTAATTACATTCTCCACACCTTGAAGGAGTAATTATGGGCACGGTACAGTTAATTTTCATTTACCTTTCCTTGCCTGCTGGAGAATTTCTACACTCTCCCCTGCAGTTTCCTTGGCATGTTTTATAAATCTATTTTGCAGTGATGCAGATAATATGCCAAAATACTTTCTTCCCTGTGGCTGGTGCTCCAAGTTTGATTTTACGACCTGGAGACGTTTATGTCTGCCTCTGGGGTTCCCCCACAGCTTCAGACTCACGGTATAAGAAATAACGGGGCGGCTTGAGAAAGGAAATATTCTAAGTACCTTTCCTTAAGCTACTCAAGCACGGCAGAGCATTAACCCCAGACAGGAGAATAGGTCTCTCCCGTCGAGTACACAAAGCTAGTTGGCTCCAGGCCGGGTCATTTCCTGCCGACACAGTCAAGCTGCACTGGGTACCCCTATCTCTTGCACCGGGTTCCTCCACTCACTCCCTACCACACATCCTCTTCTAAGGACCCATCCTCTCTAAACACCATCAGGTTAAAACTTGCTCTTGCCTCTGCTGCTGGTTTCTTTCCCATTTCTCCACCCTCAATTCATGTCCTCTCAGAACCTCAGAATGGAACCTTATTTGAAGACCGGGTCTTGGCAGATGTTATTAAGAGATGTAGTCCAGGATTAGAGCAGGTTCTAAATTCAATGACTGGTGTCCTTATGAGAAGAGGAGAGGACAGACACATATACACATACACACCCGCACACACATGGGTACTTTGTTATGGCAGCTCTAGGAAATGAATACACACGGGTTCACGTCCTACGTGACCCTGACAAGAGAGTCAGTCTCTCAGCCTCAGTGACCCCATCTGTAAAATGGGGATAATGATATGCCTACTAAGTTAGGGATGTTGTGAGGACTAAATAAATTCATCTATGTCAAGTGTTTAGAACAGCACCTGTCCAAGGTAAATGCATAGCACACTATAATTCCTGATATCCACTGCATTCTTTCCTCGATCTTCCCAAAGAGCACCTCAAAATCCTCTTCTAGTCCAACCCCAAATATCAAGGCTGCGCACACGCTATACACACCATCTGTGGACACTGCATTATTTCATGAATGAGAGAGGAAGTCTCGTCACAGCAGGTGGTGTACGATGGAGGTCTAACCATTCTGCTCAAAATGAGCATGAGGCAGAAGCTTGATGCTAAAGCAGAGATGATCAGACATTGTACATACCTTTTCCCCAAAAGCAAGAGCTAGAGACTGTCTCCCACAATGAAACACTTACTCCCAGTAATAAAGAGCTGGAGGCGTCCAAGGCAGTCAGTCACCCATCTACACAAACCCACATTTTCATTTCCATATGTCTGGATAAGTTACGGGAGAAGGCAATGGCAACCCACTCCAGTACTCTTGCTTGGAAAATCCCATGGACGGAGGAGCCTGATAGGCTGCAGTCCATGGGGTCGCTAAGAGTCAGACACGACTGAGAGACTTCACTTTCACTTTTCACTTTGATGCATTGGAGAAGGAAATGGCAACCCACTCCAGTGTTCTTGCCTGGAGAATCCCAGGGATGGGGGAGCCTGGTGTGCTGCCATCTATGGGGTCGCACAGAGTCAGACATGACTGAAGCGACTTAGTAGCAGCAGCAGATGAGTTAAAGATGGAAATTGTCTTTTTAAAAATTGTTCATTTGTATTATTTTCTCCTGACATGTTTCTGGCATAAGACATTAGCAGAGAGAATGCTGATTTAAAAAAAAAAATAAACCCCCATATGCACTACACCACTAGAACCGTGTAGGTGTTTACTGCCTTCAACGCCAACAGTCACCCTTGGGAAATTACACCAAGGGAATAATTCAAAAGAAGTCAAAAGATTTATGCACAAAGATGTTTACTATAATATTTCCTGTCCCATGGCCAAACACTGTAAACACTCTAAGATGTCCAAGATGAGAAAAATAATTTCGTAAATCACAGTTCACTTAGGTATGTCGTGAACAAACTGCAGTACATTCATAACTTAAAAAAATGATACTGTTATTAAAATAATGTGGAGACATGGAAAAGGGATTTAAGTAAAAGCAGCAGAATTCATAATATCATGAGGATCAGGATCTTGGCTAGGTAAGTACACAGACATAAAAATGAAACCAATTGTCAGAGTGCCTCTCGCCTTCTTCTATATATCATTTTTCCCATTTCAAAAATGATGGCTTCAACGTAGTACTTCAACATAATACTAGATACAAATCAACTGTCGGTGTTAAAGGTGCTACTGGAAAGCCCCGAGAAGTTCTAAACAAAAAGCTGGAATTTTCCCGAGGAAGACACCAAAATTTTCTGCAACCCCTGATGTGGATATTCTTCAATAAATCCAACAGATCTTTGAAAAATGAGATCACTTTGTTTTTGCCTGTCTCAGGATCCTAATTCACTGAAGTGTAACTTACGTTGCCACCATCAAATGGTATAGGGATGAGGCAGGTGCTGGAGACGATCCAAAAAATGAGTGAGGGCGAGGCTCAGGATGGGCACAGAGAAGGCACACGGGGGTTTGGGGGGAAGCTAGGCTGCACTTCGAATGTTATTTTTCTTGAAATATGGTCAGAGGGGAAAGACCACTGTAGCTGCCTCCTGTTACCAGTGCCCATGCTCTCGCCTCTCCCTCCCTCCCTCTTAGGGAATATCCAAGATGAGGGCTGAACCTCACACCACAGTTCCTCTGAAGACGTGCAGTGGGATGGGAATGAACCCAGGAGGCGCAAGAAAGGACTTGAGCTACTTTAGTGATCTTCCTCAGAAAAATGTTTCCCATTTTTAGGCTTTTCTTCAAAAAAAAAAAAAAAAAAAGGCAAGCCTTTGTGACAATACAAAGGGACAGAGTTCCATCTTTCTCCGAAAAGGAAGGAAGCTGTGCACAATATCCTCACTGCCATGATCAGCAGGAAGGCATGGTCTTTTGGTGCAGCACGCATGTCCAGACTGGGTTTAGCTATTAAAATTCCTTCAAAGTCAGCCAGGCAGGCTCTATTTGTGCAGGCAAATAAAAAAGCTGTAAAACAATAAGACACTGTTTGCAAATGGTCCCAGCTGCAAGAAGATATGAGAGCCACATGCTTTCTATATGAGACGCAGCCAGGTGTGTTAGAAGCAGTTCTGATTCAGGACTTGCGGCCACCTGCTACCTGGTGACCCAGGGACAAGGGGGACAGGAACAAGCAGGACATATTTTGAGTTCCTATCATAAACCATGCCAAATGCCAGGCACTTTAGTAAATGTTATTTAACCTTCCTTTCTTCGACACCATTCTGAAACGTGTTATCATTCCCAATTTACAGACGAGGAAACAAGGGCAAAGAGGTATCTGCAAAGTCACACGGCCAATAACGAACAGATTCCCTACTAATAGGGCTTCCCAGATGGCACTAGAGCTCAAGAATCTGCCTGCCAATGCAGGAGACATAAGAGATGCAGGTTCGATCCCCGGGTGTGGAAGATTTCCTGAAGAAAAAAATGGCAACCCACTCCAGTATTCTTGCCTGGAAAATCCCATGGACAGAGGAGCCTGGTGGGCTACAGTCCGTGGGGTTGCAAAGCGTCGGTCACAAATGAGTGCACACACGTGTGCACATGCACACACGTGCACACACACAGCCAGTAACTAACATTCTCTACTAATAGAGCAGGTTAAGTGTTTAGTATCCCTAAGTGTTATCAGTAGAGATCTACCGATGTGAAAGACATGAAACACACCAAAGCAGCATTTTACAACCCTGGGTCCTGCCTTTGTCAAGAATAATACTGTGAAAATATGTCAATGATATTTAAACCGCTTGCTCAAAGTACCGGTGTGGAGTTAACATATCTGTGTGACACAGCTGGGTCAAAATGCTGACATCAAAGTGTTCAAACATCACGGATTTCATTGCCAAAGGACAGAGCAAAGTGGCTAAAGATATTAGCCCCAACGATGGTAGAATTCCTGCTTCAATCCCAGCTCCTCCACTAGCCAGCTCAGTGATCTGCAAGTTCTTGACCCCTCTGTGTCCTAGTTTTCCTCCCAAGAAGATGGGAATGAGAGAACTTGCCTTTCAAGGTTATTAAGAGGATTACATGAGATGAAAGCATCGAATACATTGCTGGTCATGATTTGTGGCATTTCCATTTTTTTTTTAAACATCTCTGAAATTGAGGTGCATCTTACAATTGGTGTCTTTTTAGATTGAATAAAACAGGAAAGGATAAGATGATGATGATGGTGGTGGTGGTGGTGGTGGTGATCCCTGACTCCCTCTACAGATCTGCGGGCCTCCCCACATCCCTATCTCCATCTCCATGCCTCAATTAAGTCCAAACCCCTGAAAAGAATGTGTCCTCTGCCCTTTCTCCCTTCTTCTCTCTCTCCTTTGGCTGCAAACTTAATGCTTTCTTTTCCAACCCAAGACAAATATCCTCAAGTCCAAATGACACAGTGCCACAGCATCAGAATGTCCTGTACCCTCTGAGGGTGATCCCAAAGAGAGGGTTCGCTCAGGTACAGGCAGGAAGCTTCAGGATAACCAGCCCCCTGAGACAGCCCAGTGCCCAAGCCATTCATCACCATGCCAAGGCCCCGCCCTCCGTGTCTTGAACACTACTGGAAGCCACCACACCCTGTGAATGTCAAGGCAGAACGGGGAAGTGGGTCTTCAGCATTATCAAGAAAGATCCTCTGTTATTAATATAAGACCCAGCCATCCTCCAAATAACTGCCCAGACTTCAGTACCGGCGGGTAGAACAAAGTGGCTAAAGATATTCATCCTACGGGTGACAGAATTCCTAAGGCCAGAAATCCCAGACAGCGTCGCCAATGTTTCGCCACTAAATCAAATAACCAGCTTTCTATAAGTTTGAAAAACTACAACATCAAAAGCAAACAAATAGCAGGGTGGGAGGGAGGCTCATGAGGGAGGGAGAGGATATATGTCTACATACAGCTGATTCACTTTGTTGTACAGCAGAAACTACCACAACACGGTAAAGTAACTATACTCCAACTTAAAAAACAAACAACCAGCAAACAGGGGTTGAATTTTCTCAATTATCAAGCCTTTCTCCCATAAACTTTGTTAAACAGTTGACATCATTATGCTTGATATATATGTGAACAGATACATACATATATGGATAGAATACTAATACCGCAAAAACATTACTAGATCATTGTGACTTCCCGGTAATTCTCCATCTGACCAGCAGGAGGTCAAGGAGGTTGGAATCCTGGAAGCAGGACCCAAGACCATAAGAGTGAGGCTCGTAAGTCAGTCCACAAGCAGGATGCACCTGCTTCTAAGAGGTTCTGAAGAGAGAGGCAAGCTCCTGGTTGTCCAAGGTCAAGGGTGAATGACTTCACCGAGAAAGAAATCAGGACAGAAGGAGCAGGGCCACAGAGACAGAGGAAAAGCACTTTGGCCTTTCACTTCCTTCTGATAGCAATAAATGTCAACGCTTGCTTTTCACGGTGAGCATAATTGAGCCTGAGGGTATCTGGAAACCTGCAGCCTAACATCAAACCTAATTGACATAATTAAACCTTTTTGTTTTAACATCCTGACCTTTACTAGCCCATGCATGTAGTAGTCAAAGCTGGCTTCTCTGTGGCTGAACTGTACTGAAAACTTTAGCCAAATCGAGAAACCAATTTTTAGTTTCAATTTTCTTTTATACTCTTGCTTAAGCCTAGACTCTTCCTTCTCGTTTAAATAAATCCCCAAAGATATTTTATCCCCCAAATTTATAACGTATGGGAGATAAGTCACAAATGATTTCTGGCTTCAGTCTCCTAATGAAATAACTGAAGGGCCGTGAAAGCAAAAAGGAGAATAGTGTTCTTCAAAGTTCAGGCCCTTTTCTTCAAATGTCTATCAGAAATAAAAGGGACTGATAACTTAGGGATGACCTTATGCGACCATTATCTGTGGTCTTCAATTACAAATAGCATTCCATGTGTCTCTCAATTATCAATGCTGGTAAAGGGTGTGAATGGCTTCTCACAAGCAGCTAAAATATCCCTTCTGGTCAGCTGGGACTGCTAAACAGGCTCCTTGGACATTTAGCTCGTATCTCCAGATATATCTGGCCTCAAAAATTACTCAAACTACCTTGCATTTTGTGAGCCGAGCAGCAGAATTTGGCAAATGGAGACGGCACAAAATATATAAATGATTTGGGCTGTCCCTGGTGGCTCAGATGGTAAAGAATCTGCCTGCAATGCAGGAGACCCAGGTTCAATCCCTGCATCAGGAAGATCCCCTGGAGAAGGGAACGTCTACTCACTCCAGTATTCTTGCCTAGAGAATTCCACGGACCGAGGAGCCTGGTCCACGGGGTCCCAAAGAGTCAGACACAACTGAGCAACTAACGATGCACTTTCTCGATTCAGGAAAACTCATCTTCAGATTTTTTTCTATTGCAAGCAATCTGGTCAATGGGAGCCGGAGTTCAAGGACTAGGAAGGTCTGATGCAGCGGAACGTCAGTGGGCTAGAGACCAAGAAGCCAATGTTGGGCTGGGTTCCTAGCTATCAGGGTGACCTTGGGTAAGGACCCACACCCTCTTTTCTTGGTCTCAATTTCCTCATCTTTAAATAAGGGGGGTTACTCTATTTGAGATCCCTTTCAGCTGCAATATTCAATCCTGCTGTAACTCAGTCCACTCGCTGATTCAAGGCCCTCCCTCCCCTGCACTGCTGTGAGGCTCACCGAATTCCACTGGCAACACACTCCAGCACGGAACAGGCCAGCTTTTGTAGGCATCCTCCGAGTGGTAACCACAGAAATGAACCCAAATGCACCAAAAAATGTAAATGGGTCGTGAGCCCTCTCACACGTATGAAGTCAGCAGTGTGAAATGTAGAACAAGACTGTCTACAGATCTTTTGTTGACACGGGGTAAAATAATCTCCTCTTACATATAAAAAGACCCATTTGTTCAGTTCTCAATTTGATCGGTCTTGCGTCGGCAGCGTTTGAAACCCTAGCCTCAGTCATGACCGTGGGTTGTCTCTTACCGGCACACATATACAGGGGGGAAACGGGTTCTTTACAGAGATAGCCTCTATTCTGCTGGGGAGCTGGGGGAGGCAGGGGAAGTTGCCTTTGGCATTGACCAGCCTTTGGCATTAACCAGACAATGAACTCATCCTCCTTCCTGGCCCAGAAATAGAAATTGAGCATTAAACACAGCTCACCAGCCTCTCAGACTGAAGTTAAGTTGCTCATAAGAAAGTCCGAAGTGGGGATGCTTACTTAATGCGTAAGAATTTACCCCAGCACCCCAATAACACCTGTTGCTCCACCGTCATCCTCCAGTAGGTGGTTCAGTGGTAAGAATCTGCCTGCAATGCAGGAGATTCAGGAGACACGGGTTTGATCCCTGGGTTGGGAAGATCCCCTAGAGGAGGACATGGCAACCCACTCCAGTATTCTTGCCCGGAGAATCCCACGGATAGAGGAGACTGGCAGGCTATAGTCCACTGTCATCTGAAAGCAATTATTAAGCACCAAAAGTGTCCACAGCCCTTCCCTCCTAGACAGTTCCAAAAGGAGCCCCCTGGACTGGGCTGTGTGCCTGACAATGTGAATATCCTTCACGCCACTGAACTGTACACCTAAAATGGTTCAAATGGCTGCTTTTATATGTATATTTTACCATAGTTTTTTCAAAGATACCAAAAAAAAAAAAGAAAGAGACAGGCTGCAGACACACCTAATCATACTGATGCAAAATAGAAGCACCCTGCCAGTGAGCTATTTCCAGCACGTCCCAAAACGTCTAGGGCCGATGATAACAGCCTCTGCCCTGGCCAAAGCAACCACGCAATTTGTTTAAACATCACGCCTCGGGCCTTAGAGGAAATCCACGGCCATTTCCACCCCTCCCAGGGTGCTCAGTGCCGAGACCTAGACCAGTGGGTTCTCCAACCTGAACACCCCTCACCACCCCGCCTGGGGGGAGGTCAATGCAGATTCCAGCACCCCATGATCAAGGTCCTGATTCAGCAGGCCTCTCTCTGGGCTTCGTGTCCCAGGTGATGTGGGGAAACTTGGAGTGTATTAAAGAGTCAAGCAGGGGGGTAGATGGACCAGATGCAGCCCTTACATGGGCTCTAGAGTCAGCCAAAGGGGTGTGGCCGTGGGACTGCCGCCAACTCTGACTCCTGGCAAAGGCCGCCCAGGGCGTTCTCCCAATTTTAAGGAGGCCCTCGGCTTTGAACAAGTCAGAGCAAAGCACAGAGTGTGCGGTTCCGCCACCCTCCCTATGGCTAGAGGACCGGCCACCAGAACCAGAACACCTGGATTCCAGGTCCAATGCATTTTTTTTCTTTTGGAGATCCAATGCTCAGCTTTATTACTGATATGGCTTAGGGGTGAGGGCAATTAGGCTCGCTTACACCGCTCCCCAGAATAAACTTATCGCTGAGTTACAGGCAGGGCTGGAAAAACCGCAGCCAGGCCCAACTCTCTTCCATACCCTTTTCATAATCATGCCTCAGTCTTCTCCCTCTGTCAAATGGGCCTGACAGCACCTGCCCCGGCTGCCTCCTCGGCCTGTTGCATCAGGAACTCCAGGCCTGTTCTCCCAACTGTGTGGCCTTGGGCTCTTTACATTTCACCTCTCTAGACCTAAGCTTTTGCATCATTAAAATGGTTATAACAAGAGTTTTAAGCTCACAGAGCTCTCACAAGGACCAATGCAAGAAAAGCTCTCAACCCACCGGGACACAGACAAGAGCACACCAGGAATGTTAACTGTTATCATGTTTATTCATACACTACACGTGGAGGTGCTTGGTAGGGAACAAATGTGATGACAGTGTTCACACTTCTATTATTTAAGAAAAGACCAAAGCTTGTGTGAGCCATCCACCCTGTGATTACAAATCATGGCCCTTGGGCTTAGAGGTGACAAGCATGACTTTGAGAAGCCAACCCTCCTATCTCAAACGAGAGTTTCTCCTCTCTCCAGGCGAGAGGCCTCCTTTATCAGGAAGGCCCCCAACCCTACTGCTCCCAGAACCACCTCCCTCAGAAGGGGGCCACATGGGAGCTCCGTGTCTCAGGCAGGACAGTCTGCAGCCGGATTTCACCTCACCCACTGATGTCTACTTCCAGACACACAGAATCACTCACAGGTCTCAGAACACACCCAGGAATTTCTGTTCCCTCCTATGGTCAAGCTATTCCTGCTTCCAAAACTTTCTATGCTCAGCCAAGGCCCTCTTCACCCAGGCAGTCCCTCAGGCTGCAGCTCAGTTGCCCCACCTAAGAGAGAGCTTATCCCGCACCCTTTTTTATCTCATTATCCTGTGTGTCTTCTTTAAAGCACTGACCTCCCCTCCCACCTGAAGGAACCTCATTACCGCCCCCTCCCCCTTGAACGTCTAGCTCTAAGAGGCCCCCCTGCCCTGCTCACCGTGACAACAGTGCTTGGCACATCAGAAAATTCCAGGGTGAACATGGAACCCAGATACCCTGAGATGGGTCCCATTTGTAACTGTGGTCCGGGAATCACATTTAACAGCTCTTCCTTTCACTCTAACAAGTGGCTGGTTCAATGGTGAATCTTAAACAGCTCCAACAAGAGGTGATACAGCCCAGGGGTTAGGAGCCTGGAGGTTCTAGAACCAGACCAACTTTGGTGTCATCCCAAGCTGCCACTTCCTACTGTGTGCTGCTGCTGCTGCTGCTAAGTCGATTCAGTCATGTCCGACTCTGTGCAACCCCATAGACGGGAGCCCACCAGGCTCCCCCGTCCCTGGGATTCTCCAGGCAAGAACACTGGAGTGGGTTGCCATTTCCTTCTCCAATGCATGAAAGTGAAAAGTGAAAGTGAAGTCACTCAGTTGTGTCCGACTCTTCGCAACCCCATGGACTGCAGCCCACCAGGCTCCTCCATCCATGGGATTTTCCAGGCAAGAGTACTGGAGTGGGTGCCATTGCCTTCTCCGTCCTACTGTGTGGTCCTCAGCAAATCACAACTGTCTTGACAAAACCATCCTCAGAGTATTTCAGAGAGACTGAAAGTCAGCATCCATGTAGGCACTTGATATACAGCACATGGTAGACCTTCAATAAATGTTATTATGAATAATAATAACATCGTTTCTCCTCTGAAGACAGATGACCAAGAGCCCTCCACCTACTAGCCATGTGACCTTGGCCAACTGACCTACCATCCTTGCCGCTTCTCATCTCTAAAATGAGAAGACTTCCTGAGCTCAGGAGGTTGTTGTGAAGCTCAGATGAGATCATCTGGGTAAAGCACGGTGCCTCTTACACCCTGAGTACTCACTAACCTGTAGCAACTAGTTATACTATGATGTTGCCTTTCCTCCTAAAAGCATGAGCTCCTTCAGGGCAGGAATCCTGTGCACTTACTTCTCTATCCCTAACACTAAATGCCCGGCACACTTTCTATCAGGAAGGAAATGAGTGGGTATTTTCTAAGTCATCCCATGACCATCCCCGCCCTCAGCTTGATTCCTGATATGAGAGAGGGGGCAGATGGGGCACAGAGAAGGCACGGAGCTGGTGGAGGTTGCCACAAAGATAGGAAGAGAATTTGCTGGAAGTGTGGAGGGTTCACAGATGGTCAAGTCGCCAGCTGCTTACACACCTACTACTGGGAGGGGGAGGCTGGTTAAATGTTACAAATGAGTCAACTTTCTCTTAGACAACAAGATCAACCAGGAAGAGGGTGATGGGGAGGGAAACACACAAACACAGCAGGAGGAGGAGAGACACAGGCACCGGGGCCCAGCTTTTATGCAACTTAACCCTTTGGGAGGAAGAGGCACGTGGGGGGCACAGGAGACTGGAAATCAGTCGAGTGGGGGAGGACAGGGGAGCCCCTGATCTCATTTAGATCCTCCCCTAGGAGCTGTGTCACAGGCTGGCTCACATACTCATTTCATGCTCCTCTGACACAAATGGAAATATCAAAGGCAGGGCGTGTCGGTTTTGTAGGTGGTCAGATACATCAAGACGGACCGTTAACTGTTCGAGTTTAGCAATTTGGCAGAAAGTGGACCAGAGCTGTTCAGAGGGCCACGCATTGTGACTGCAAAGAGCTTCTTTCGCAATCCTGTCCTCTTCTGCCAACCGTAAACTAAGATTATGAAGCAGAATCTAGAGGGCCACATGGAGTGTCGGCCTTCAGGAGAGAAAGCCAGGCACTAGGGGCTCTTGGCACCACGTAGTCAATGGACCACCCTACCTGTACCACCGTTGCCAACAAGGCTGTGGTTTGTCTCCAGGGATCCACGAGTGGGGGAAGAGATGGAAAATATGTATCTTGGAGGTACCCCCAAAAAATGTGGTCCCTAAATACCTACCCTGGACTCTCCCCACTTCAGTGTCTTCTTATCCCACATATAACACTTCAATTTTCAATCAAGGTAACATGTTCATACTCTGCTCCCAAGTGCCTATGATGTCCTGAGCTATGAAGCTACATGTTAGGAAGATTCCAAAATGCAATCAGATATCTTCAGAGCTCTTCTCTAGATTTTAAGGGCAAATGCTCAAAACAGAGTATTAAGAACATAAGGGAAACTAGCTCTTAGGTAAACTGCCCACAAACCCTAATGATTGTTTTTTAAGTAAATCTGACAGGTTGCATTTGTCATGTACTTTTTTTTTACTCAGCATATAAAACATTCTGAAAAATGAGGCGTCTCATAGGCTGAGCTCTGGGTAACTACTATGGTAACTCCAGGTTTTCTGTTCCTGGAATTTCTTCCTTCAGAACTAAACTGAGAAGTATGTCTTGTTCTGTTTCATAAACTAGTAGTTTTACTTATGCATGTGGAATATGGAATCAAACCACTGGGTTCCAGTTTCAGCTCTGTCACTTCCTGGCTCTATGACCTTGGACTGGTTACTGAATCTCTACCTGCCTCAGTTTTCTCATCTCTAAAATGGGAAAGTCAGAACAGTTCTCAGGACTGCTGTGGGGATTAATGCACTATTATAAAAGCACTTAAGAGTGACTAGCACACTTTTAAGTATTTCCTTTATTAAGTAAGTACTTAATAAATGTAGCTATATACCTAAGGCAGCAGTGCCTTGAAAAGGTCATCAGCTTTTTAAACTCTCTTAGAGTAAGTTGCCGGGAGAAATATCAATAACCTCAGATATGCAGATGACACCACCCTTATGGCAGAAAGTGAAGAGGAACTAAAAAGCCTCTTGATGAAAGTGAAACAGGAGAGTGAAAATGTTGGCTTAAAGGTCAACATTCAGAAAACGAAGATCATGGCATCTGGTCCCATCACTTCATGGGAAATAAATGGGGAAACAGTGGAAACAGTGTCAGACTTTATTTTGGGGGGCTCTCAAATCACTGCAGATGGTGATTGCAGCCATGAAATTCAAAGACGCTTACTCCTTGGAAGAAAAGTTATGACCAACCTAGATAGCATATTCAAAAGCAGAGACATTACTTTGCCAACAAAGGTCCGTCTAGTCAAGGCTCTGGTTTTTCCAGTGGTCATGTATGGATGTGAGAGTTGGACTGTGAAGAAGGCTGAGCACCGAAGAATTGATGCTTTTGAACTGTGGTGTTGGAGAAGACTCTTGAGAGTCCCTTGGACTGCAAGGAGATCCAACCAGTCCATCCTAAAGGAGATCAGTCCTGGATGTTCATTGGAAGGACTGATGCTGAAGCTGAAACTCCAATACTTTGGCCACCTCATGCGAAGAGTTGACTCATTGGAAAAGACCTGATGCTGGGAGGGATTGGGGGCAGGAGGAGAAGGGGACAACAGAGGATGAGATGGCTGGATGGCATCACCGAACTCGATGGACATTGAGTTTGGGTAAACTCCGGGAGTTGGTGATGGACAGGGAGGCCTGGCGTACTGCGATTCATGGGGTCGCAAAGAGTCAGACACGATTGAGCGACTGAAATGAACTGAGAGTAAGTTTCAGGCTTCCCAGGTGGCACTAGTGGTAACGAACCTGCCTGCCAGTGCAGGAGAAGTAAGAGATGCAGGTTCAATCCCTGGGTCAGGAAGATCCCCTGGAGGAGGGCATTGCAACTCACTCCAGTATTCTTGCCTGGAAAATCTCCATAGACAGATGACCCTGGTCCGTAAGGTCGCAAAGACAGACACAACTGAAGCAACTTAGCAGCAGCAGCAGGGTAAGTTTCAACTTTTATAAGCAGAAAGGAAGTATATAATACTGGCTAAGAACACAAACTATAAAACCGCATTGCCCAGCACTGAATCCCAGTTCTGTCTTACTTGTTGTGTTACTTTTACTTGGCCAACTTACTGAACCTCTCTGAGATTTAGTTTCTGTAAAATGGAAATAACACCGCCTTCCCAATTGTGTGAGTACAGTGTGTGTGTGTGTTTAGTCCCTAAGTCATGCAGGACTCTTCGCAACTCCATGGACTGTAGTCCGCCAGGCTCCTCTGAACATGGGATTTTCCAGTCAAGAATGCTGGAGTGGGTTGCCATTTCCTCCTCCAGGGGATCTTCCCAACCCAGGGATCAAACCTGCGTCTCCCACATTGATCAAATCCACATCTCCTGCACTGCAGGCAGATGCTTAGGCAAGTCCACAAGGACACGGTAAAGAGTATCAAAGCAAGACAGTTTGCCGTTGTCCCTGTATTTCCAGGGGAGGTCCCACCAGCAATAAATAGGATCACATTTGTAAAATCTCAAGATGACATTCAAAGACCCAGGAAGCAACTAGGCAAACCAGTCATGAGTCACTCTTGTCCCATCTTAGCTTCTGGTCAAAGTTGCTAACATACAGATCCTCAGTGAAGGTGTAGCAGGCAGAATTCAATTAAAACTGGCCCAGCCTGCAGCTCCAGTCCCTTCGGTCCCCATCCTACAGCAGGGCTAAAAGGTAAGGAAGACGGACAGCAGGGTTGATGCACAAACAGTGGAAGGGGCCCACTGGCGTGGTACCTTTGACTGTTGCATGGCAACGAGAGCTGCCAAGACAGCAGAGCAGCAACAGACTGCAACAAGAGACGAGAACCTGGCTTCTCCACGCAATAAGAATCAGAGCATCCATGAGGCTGAAAGGCCAGGAGGCCCTAAACAGCAGCCCTGGTGACAGGGTGCAGCCCAAGCCCCTGAATCCTGGTGTGGAAAGGAACAGACACACTGGTCCTTCCCTACCAGTTACCTGGGAAGCCACAGGTGCACGGACCAGCTTCGCCTCTATACCTTCCACAAAGCTCGAGGTGGGCCTGGAGCCCCTCTCTGTGCCTAGAGAGGGAGGCAGGAGATCCACAGAACAGCACGGGCCCAACTGGAGCTTGAGAATGTCTCACTGGGGAGACATGGCAACGACACAAGACACAAGTGTGTTTCAACAGGAGCTTAACAAGAAGGGCTCAGGCTCTCAGGAGAGGGGAAGCTTTCCTGAGGAGGAAGCTGGATCCTAAGAGACACGAGGAAAGGGAAGAGGAGGCGGGGAAAGAAGGGCAGGGAAACAGCCCTACGCACCCAGGGACACCGTCTATCCGAAGAGAAACTCACCATTTAAAACAAACCTTCTTCTGCCTTCTAAGGAAGGACTCAATTTTCTGCCAGATCTGATTGCAACTCAAAGATATTTTGTAGCTGCACTCCCCTGCCCATCTAAAGATGTCCAAACTTATCAGCCATCCTCATGTCAGATGCATCTTGCCTGTTCCACAAGATGTGGTCCATCTGACCCACGAGGTTCAATTTCCAAAAGATACTTGCAGCTCTAATGTGGCTGGCTTAAGTGGCTATGATATTTTATTGGAATGACAGTACACTTCATTCTTTAGAGACATCAGCAAATTTTGCCTTTGGTGGATTGGTCCTGATGGAGAATCTCAGATTTAAAGAAATAGGGGGAGAAATTTTTATATATATTATCATATATGCACACAAGTGTATTTATACATTATGAAAGCTGCTCATATAAACTGTATATGTGTATGAACTTTATGTATGTATGAATGTGTCTGTGCTTTAGCCAACCTAACAAGAAGATCTGCCTTCAGCTGGACACATAAGGCTCCCAGGCTCAATTGCTATAACTGCAAAGGCACAAGAGGGGGTTCCCAGGTGGAGCTAGTGGTAAAGAACCCACCTGCCAATGCAGGAGTCATAAGAGACACGGGTTTGATCCCTGGGTTGGGAAGATCCCTGGAGGAGGGCATGGCAATCCACTCCAGTATTCCTGCCTGGAGAACCCCATTGACAGAGGAGCCTGGCAGGCTGCAGTCCATGGGACCACAAAGAGTCAGACATGACTGAGCGACTGAGCAACTGAGCGCACACGCGCACACACACACACACACACCAAGTTTCTCAGGCTTGGACACTGTGGGGCAAGGATCCCAGGGCTCCACTCTGGTTCTGCATGGAGAAAGGTACTGCAATCCACTAGTGATGTCTGCCCCGGTCACACTGAGGAGAGAAGGAAGGTGTGTTTGCTGGTACCTGAATCAGCTCAAAGAATCCTCCAGACAGACCTAGGATTCTGAATAATCATCTGAATCCTGAAGAGATTCTAGAACACTCTCTTAAGGCTGATTAGTTGAAACACTGAGCATTGAATGATAAAAGCCACATTAATGGGTTCAAAGCTAACATTGCACTGCAGAGAAAAAAAATGCTGTTTGTGTTGGGACGATCCCTCCTAGACCCACTCCTACAAGCTCCCTGTGAGCAGAGGCCCCCAACGTACAGTCGAGTCTCTCCTCCTCCTCTGGGACCTGGTGGGACAAGGGAATGGTTTGCCAGCATTTCTGCACAGTGGTTGAGTAACAACAACAATAAGGTTACTTTTGTCCATTAAGAACCCTTCCATAAGGGTCCAAAGTGATTTTTCCATTATGAGCAGCTTTCACTTTATATATGGAGAAGGCAATGGCACCCCACTCCAGTACTCTTGCCTGGAAAATCCCATGGACGGGGGAGTCTGGTAGGCTACAGTCCATGGGGTCGCTAGAGTCGGACACAACTGAGCAACTTCACTTTCACTTTTCACTTTCATGCATTGGAGAAGGAAATGGCAACCCACTCCAGTATTCTTGCCTGGAGAATCCCAGGGACAGAGGAGCCTGTTGGGCTGCCATCTATGGGGTCGCACAGAGTTGGACAGGACTAAAGCGACTTAGCAGCAGCAGCAGCAACAGCAGCCCCCACTTCCCCCAATGCAACTAAGGAAAAAAGAGAAAGGGGAATTTCTATGGAGTGAAGGGGTCCCCAACCTCTGGGATCTAATGCCTGATGACCTGAGGTGGAGCTGATGTCATAATAATGGAAATAAAGTACATGATAAATGTAATGTGCTTGAATAACCCTGAAATCATTCCCTCCACCCACACTCCCACCCCCATCCATGGAAAAACCGTCTTCCATGAAATCTGTCCCAAAAAGGTTGGGGACCACTGCTTCATGAGGACTCTGAAGCCTCATGACCTGACATTCTAGATTCCCATACAGTGGTGACACCGAGGTCCAGGGTCATGATGTTAACTCCATGGGAAGATCACATAGTCAGTGACTGGCTTCTAAGCCTTGTCCTTTCCTCTATAAAGGAACACCAACTAGACACACCTCTGGGGCTGCAGTGGGGCAGGGCTGGAGGGCATGGAACATCGACAGGCCCTACAAAGTGGAGACAGAAGAGGATGTGCAAAGGAAGGAGAACACAGTTTAAACACGGCCCGTCCCATGGCTCAGAGAAACTCAGCACACACCGTCTGAGTGTTTCCATCCCAACGTCTCGGTCTCCATTTCCACTTCCCTCCAGCCTGCCCAGCCGAGGGGAGATGCTACACCTGCTGAAGAAAGAACACTACTGGGGACCAGCATAATCTCAAGAGACCGCCGAGAAGAACAAGAAATCACCAAGCGCAGGATGCCCTCATTAGCCAGGCTTCTAACCCCCAGGTGGGCAGGTGACATCAGGACCGCACAGCTCCTCCCCCAGGCACTGGAATCCTCATGCATTAACAGCTCCCCACCCCCAGCCCACTGCCTGCAGACGCCTGGAATACCCATGGCAGAGAGTCTTGCGGCCTGGGGGCATTCTGAGCCACCGGCCAATATACAGGAAGCAATTACTGATGTCCTAAAAAAAAAACGAGGGCTGCACATGGTGGTCTCCAGAGACTATTCCAGCTTGGCAGTTGAGAGGCACTTGCAGCTGGTTCTGACTCTCACCACCATGTGCAAACAAGTGCCTCAAGTGGCACCATCGGGGGCCCCTGGAAGTAAAAGACAAATGTCTTACTGGGAGAAAAATAGTACATTGCCAAACGATCACTGGTTCCCATTCTGGACAGACCTGGGGGGAAAGGAAGAGACTTGATGGGGAGTGAATGTGGAAAGGAAACTAGGCTTTAAAAGCCTTGAGCAGTCAGGTGCAACCAGAACAACGTCATAAAAACAGCAGTTATGTTCTCTGCGCACCTGCCACACACTGGGCACAGCCACTTGGACTACTATCAGAAGCACTCTCTCATTTAATCCTCCGTCATCCTTGCTTTGTAGGTAAGAAACTGAGACACCCAGAGATTCAGTGACTTGCCCAAGGCAACACGCTGGTTAGTCATTCCTTCGGCATAGATTTGTTTCACACATGGCTCCACGCACTGCACCAAACTGGGAGCCACGGAGTGGTTGGGCTGGGATGCGAGTTTCAGCATCTGGATGCTAGATGTAATACCTCAGTCCGCAAAAGGGAGCCCTGTGATGCTGAACCATGCAGACTCACGCAGGAGACCTACCAGGGGAAACCTAGGCCTCAGTCCACCTTGGTGTGTGCCAGTCATTGGAGCTGTAGGGACGAGGGGAGGCTGGAGGGAGCCTGAGTCTTGTTGGAGAGAGTTTCTGGAAGGCAGAGACTCCTTCCTCTGAATCAGTCTTGACCCTGATGCCGCCTCAGTGTCTCCACATAGTAGGACCTCAAATAACTGTTCTGAGAACATACTGCACCCAAGGAGCCAACCCACAAAACTGTTTCTACCAATGGATTCTATTCCATGTAGACAACATGGAAGACTTCCAGGAAACCCCCAAGATCATCCTCTGCATCAATGCTGACAAAGGCGAGAAGCAGAGGGAGGCGCCTTTGAAGTTGGAGACTGAAATATTAATAAGGGACAGTAATTGCATGTCCTGTGACAGGAGGACAGGCCCTGCTGCTGCCGGGAAAGGTTCTCCGGGAGCATCAAAGCACTCAGCTCAGCTCTGGGCCCCGTCATGACCGTCTCCCCCAGAAAGCCTCCTCTGATTGCCACAGCCTGCACAGATTCAGAATCACAGACACCCAGGAATGTTAGAGGTGAAAGGAAGCTTGGAGATTACAGCCCAGGTCCCTCCTACTCAGATGGCTGGTGTCCTTAAAAGAAAAGGGAAATCTGGACACAGGGACATGAAGAGGGAGATGATGGGAAGATAGAACACATAGGGTGAGCTCATGTGACGAAAGAGGCAGACGAGGAGATGTGTCTACAAGCCGAGGACACCAATGACTGCAGCGCCCAGCAGAAGCCAGGAAAGAGGCCAGAAGATTCTCCTTTAGAACCTCCAGAATTTCAGACTTCCAGCCTCCAGAACTGTGGGGGAATAAACTGCAGTTATGTTGAGCCACCTTGTTTTGTTTTTGTTTTTTTAATCTGCAAATTTATTTATTTTTAATTGAAGGATAATTGCTTTACAGTATCGTGTTGGTTTCTGCCAAAATCAACATGGATCAGCCATAGGTATACCTGTGTCTCCTCCCTCTTGAATCTCCCTCCCCATGCCACCCCTCTAGGTTGTTCAGTTCAGTCACTCAGTCGTGTCCGACTCTTTGCGACCCCATGAATCGCAGCACGCCAGGCCTCCCTGTCCATCACCAACTCCCGGAGTTCACTCAGACTCACGTCCATCGAGTCAGTGATGCCATCCAGCCATCTCATCCTCTGTTGTCCCCTTCTCCTCCTGCCCCCAATCCCTCCCAGCATCAGAGTCTTTTCCAATGAGTCAACTCTTCGCATGAGGTGGCCAAAGTACTGGAGTTTCAGCTTTAGCATCAGTCCTTCCAAAGAACACCCAGGACTGATTTTGTTACAGAACCCCAATCTGAGTTCTCTGAGTCCTACAGCAAGTTCACATTAAGCCACCTTGTTTGTAGTAATTTGTTATAGCAGGTCTTGGAAACCAAGCCATCTGAACTCCAGGACCACTCAGAGCCCTGTCTTCCATTCCTCTTATAGTCTCTTCACTGGGGGCAACAGAAAGATGGGGGCTTTGAGGCCAGACCTGGCTTCCAACCTCAGCTCTGTCGCTTCCCAGCTGAGTCACCTGGGCCAGGTCCCTTGATCTCTCGGAGCCTCTATTTCCCTTCTGTAAAATGGGGCACCGTGTCCTCCTGGGTACTACTGATAACATACATAACTCACTTGCGCAGACAGAAGATACAGAAAAGCAATGGGCTGATACTACTACAACTCCTGTTTCTGAGAGTTCGTTCCTGTCTGTCCAGAGCTCACTGCAGGATTGTCCTCCACCCCTATCAAGTGTTTCAGGGTCTGCCTCTGGGAGCGCTTCCCTCATTCCCAGACTCAGTAATCCCTTCCCCCAGAGGACAGGGCTTCTCTCCCACACCATGGGCTGGAGGAGGGTCCAGAGCCCCCTCCATTCCCCCAAGAGCAGCAGGGAGGCTGGACCTCCCAGGAGACTTCCTTTGTGAGCCTGCCAGCACCCAACCTGTTGCTTTTAAGGACAGGCCCCTTGCCAACTCCGTCTGCCTTGGGGACAAGCTGTTTAATGGAGCGAGAGTTGGCTCCAGGGAAGACAATGAATTTTAATGCTTCCGGACACAGCAATCAGACAGAAGCCTGCCTTCCAGGCAAGGCCAGTAGGGGCTTCAGAATCTTGTGGCCCAACCCCCACCTCGTCACCTGAGCACGGGGCGGCTGGGAGACTGGTCTCAGGTCCCACGGCTTGTTAGTAGCAGTAAGTCCCTAAACCAGCACCCGCTATGGCTCTCAGTCCTGAGTCTCTGAGCAGGGTCTTTTATAAAAGTTAAAAATATGCAAAGGAAGACAGGAAGTGAGGGGGAAAGAGGAAAGGGGAAAGGTGTGTGTGCCTTTAGTCTAGAAAACCAGTGCGACTTTTCCCTGGGTTATTCTAGACTCCGTGGAATTTAACCCATGAGTCTAAACAGTGAAAACCCTATTATCAAAATATATTTCCCACTCCTAGGGGTCAAGTCCATCTTACCCCACTAATCTGCACTGCCCATTCTTTCCACACTTACTCCTTTCATAGGGTCCAAAGAAAAGGGAGGGGGATAATCCTGACATAATGAGATCAAAGGAACAGGGTCTCCTGGCCTCCCCCATGGAGCAAACCACAAGGTGAGCAGAACCTCCGTTGTTACCCACCTCCCTGTCATGGCTGGGACTGGAGTCTCCTACGCCATGTGGTTGGCATTAACAAAATTCACTGGGGGTGAACCTGAGAAGGCCCCACGGCGACGCTGAACACATACGCCTGACACAGGGTTGAATGAACAAAGGAACTGATGCCTGAGAGGGGCCAATGAATGAAGTAAACAGTTCTGATCACAAGCTTAGAAACTGGTTTTCCAATAGCTCAGTAACCCACCTCCCCATCCAACCTGTGCAGTCTCAGGTCCCTCTTTCTCCCAATTCTGGATGAGAAAACAACACCAGTATAATTAACCGGCTCAGGGTCTACCAGTCGGGTCTCAGCTCAAGCCCCTGTGAACTCAAAGACAGCGCTCTGTGGGGCCAGCAGAGGAGGGTCCTCCAATGGCAGCTGGTTCCACTGGACTGTAAGTCATGGCAGTCTCTCTGCAAAGAAAACCTTGGCCAGAAGAGCCAGTGTCAAACACATATTAAAGCCAAGCTGTTGTGATGAGGACAAACTGCTCACCTCCCCCTCCTCCATCCTTCCCAGCCCCTGAGATGCCTCTGTGGAGTCCAACTTCCCTGACACCCACATGGAAATGTCTCATCTCGTCTCATGCTGCAGACGCAATGGAAGGCTAGGGCAAGGGACACACCCTCAGTCATTGCCGGAAGCAGTGGTGCCAGCACCAGAGTCCACGCATCCTTGCTCACAGTCCATTCTCATCCCCAGTCACTCCACCTACCAGTGGGCAGCCACGTCCACCAAGACAGGCACTTCCTCAACAGACACGGTCCCTCCCTGGTGTCCAGGATGGGGAGGCTGTCTGGGTGCTATATCTGCAAGGCATTCAAAAATGACTGTTGAATGAATGAATGAACGCCCAGCTGATCAAGTTTCCAGCTCCCCCTGTACCCCTCACAGCACCCAGACAGCCGGGAGAGTGTCAGTTTCATACATTATAAAGCAAGCCACCGACTGACAACTGTCAGCAGAGCATGGAAAGAGACCACCAGCCCACTTGAGAATCAAAACACCCAAGTGCTGTCCACACCCAAATCTTCAACAGCTTCAGTCCCCCGCCACCTCCCCCTTTCTTTCCCACAGCCTCACATGAAGCTATAGACTCTATTACTAGTCTGCAAATGGCTATCAAACCCACACGGCAGGGTTAAAAATACTCTTCACATTTGGTAAGCCTCCCCACCATTAAATCACCTGAAGGAATTTGACAGCTATAATGAGCAAAATACGTAAACCCAGCCTTTTCACAGAGAGGGTGCCCATCTAAGTTAAGATGGCACAGTGCAAGCCAGAAAAGAGGGGGTGAGGTTGTGTCATTTCTTCTTGCAAGACCTCAAAGTGATTGAAATTGGATGGTTCCAGCAGCATGAGCCAGGCTTTCATCAAGTGAAGAAGCTGAACTATTCCTAACAATCTATAACCAGTGTAGGTGTACAAAAGCAAGTAGATACAACATATAAGACCAGCCAACCTCCTTGCATCCCACCCTATGGAATTGTGCTGTCAGCATCTGAACATTTTAATACCGAATGTGTGGGTCTATGCGGTGTCAGCCTAATCCCAGCACACCTCCTCTGGGTCTTCAAGTGAAAATAGATTTGTGCAGCATGCAACTGTGTGTTACTTTTTCCTGTTGAAAGCCTATTAGGGAAATCATGTTCGTAAAACTGGAAACTGCTTTCCTCACTTCATAGAGTCATCCTCCATCTGGAAGGAGAAGCTAGTGAATCCCAATCCTCACTTTAAGATGGTAGAGTAAGTCACCTTTGAAATAAGTTAAGAGCCTGAAAATCGCTGAGGTATAACCTACCATGTGCGTCAGATGGGAATTGTCAGCACTCACCTTATTTTCCTCTTTATCCTGACTATTAGAAGGATGAAGGAAGTAAGAGAAGGCCTTAGAAAAGTCCTAGGCAGAAAGTTAAATGGTGGCCGGCCAGCCAACATGAAACACACTAACACCATCTCATGGGAATTGCAGTGGCTCATCATCCAGACGAGGGCAGTGACATTATTTAAGTAGCCTGAAGCTCTCTGCCAGCCCCACCCTGTGACTAGCCATATCACCATCACCAGGACAAGAAGGGGTCTGCTAGCCCATTTTTGTTCCCCACTCTGAACTCAAGTGGGGAAGAGTCTTTGACCACAGCAACGCATCGATGTTTGCAATGTACTATCATCCACACTGGCAAGAGAGAGGCCATTCCATCCAAGACTCCCATAGAGCTGCTGCTGCTGCTGCTGCTAAGTCACTTCTGTCGTGTCCGACTCTGTGCGACCCCACAGACAGCAGCCTACGAGGCTCCCGTCCCTGGGATTCTCCAGGCAAGAACATTGGAGTGGGTTGCCATTTCCTTCTCCAATGCATGAAAGTGAAAAGTGAAAGTGAAGTCTCTCAGTCGTGCCTGACTCTTAGCGACCCCATGGATTGCAGCCTACCAGGCTCCTCTGCCCGTGGGATTTTCCAGGCAAGAGTACTGGAGTGGGTCACCAGTGCCTTCTCCGTCCCATAGAGCAAGGATCAGCAAATAATGGCCCACAGACCAAACCCTTCCTGCTGCCTACTTTGGTAAATATGTAGTTTTATTGGAAGACAGCCATGCCCATTCATTGACTTATCACCCATCGATGATTTCACTCTACAACTGCACAGCTGAGAAGCTGTGTCAGACAACATATGGCTTACAAAGCCTAAGGTGTTTACTACCTGACCCTTTAAGAAGTGTGCCAGATCCTGCTTTAGAAGAATTAGGCAATGCTCATAGCAGAGTGAAAGGACAAGGTATTTTCCATTCTCCTTAAAGAAAGGTCAAAATAGTTGGCTGATGACAGATTCCCCGGATGCTGATCCCTAACTTAAAGCAATTCTGCCTTTATAACAACAGGATGGACCTACTGAGAGGATGCCAGCCAACCCAGGAAAAGCACCATAAATAACAAAGAATCAATACTGCTCCTTGACTATGGTTATAGGTTCTACTCTGGAAAAGCCCCAAAAGGCTGACAGCTCCACCAATGTTGGCCTGGAACAAAGAGGTAACGTAGGGATCAACTCTTGACTCCAGATCAACTTTGCAATCTGCTGAGAAATCACAGCTTCTATGAACCTCCGTTCTTCTAGACGTTTCCTCCAGTTAAAATGAGTCTTCACTGCAGAGCACAGCCTGGTCTCCCAGCCCTTCAGCATTCTCACATTCAGTGGATACACAGCAGAGCTCAGGCCCATGCGCAGTCCTCTTGAGCAGACTCATCTTCTCCTGTCTCTTCCCTCTCTGACTTTGCTTACTCTCTTGGGGCTTCTAACGAGTTAGAACCAATAAATCACTTGTAATCTTTTGTTTTTTAAAGGAACTGACACCTGGATATAAAATCTGCAAAAATCCTGAAGATGATACAGGAACATCCCTTAGTTCCTGCCTTTCTCCGCCACCACTCGCCGCCCCCGCAAGAGTAACTCCAGTGTTGGCATTTTCCTTTATATTTTCTACCTGCCAGAGGACAGTGACGACTCTGGACTCTGATGGGAGCAATCTGCTGGGAGAATGTGTAAAGGAGGAAGCTGGTCCCCTACGGAAGGAATTTGCCAACAGGCACCCCATCATCTCATTCTCTCCACTTCACTCCAGCCATAGCTGGTTCCCACCCCAAACCCACGTAGGACTTCAGTGCAAATCAAGTGCAGTAGAAGCACTTGTTTTTTCTTCTGGATGTGTTTTATTACAGTTGTGTTTTGACGATCTGCACATATCTCCCTTCTTCCCACCTCATTTATCACTCAGGTTGAGATCTGTTTGGTCGAGAAAACCAACTGTTCTCCTATGAAGGACAAGGTCAGTTTATGATGTCTGGAGTGGTATCCAGAGATGGAAGAAGGCAGGGGAGAACTTTATAATTTGATGATAAAGGGACTAGTTCATTTTGCTGAAAAGGCAGCTCTGAAGTTTGAGAAATAACTCATTCTGCTTAAAAAGTCTTGCCCTTCTGGATATTCCTGGCTGCCCATCCGAGAGCTATCCCTTATCACTGACAGATGGCTACCTGTGTTCAGAGAGGCACGGAACTCGGCTCTAGCGAATGACACAAAAATGGTCATTTACAGTATGCCCATACCCCCATGTTCTCTCTTGTCTGCCTCTCCTGTAGCTAGAAAAGATCATGTGACCCTATTCAGGACAAGGAGGAGAGAGAAGACCCCTGGGAGGCACTCAGAGCAGAACCTGGTACCATAAATCGTCAATCAATTTTAGGGGTTATTATTTTCATCATTATTACTATTATTAATTTTAATAAAAACCTCTCCCTCCCTTTTCTCTCTCCCTCCTTTACCCTCTGTCCCTCCAGCAGTGAGCTGGGGCTGGTCTGTACCAGATCACAAGAGCTGATCATGTGTGTCTCTACCCATCACTGTGTTTGTAGCTTGAAATCGGCCACTTTGGGAATACTTGCACTGTGGAAATTGACACAAGCTACAAATCAGGACCTTTTTCCCCCAGAGAGCTAACAATTAAACATTTACCAGCATACCACTTAAACCAACCTCCTTTTCCTCCTCTTTCCAACAATGTACTTCCTCATAAACCACTGGTACCTGCTGTATGTGGGGCATTATGTTAGGTTCTCCTTGAGAACTCTCGAAGGTAATTACATTATTGCCCTGCTTTCAATGAATTTAAAATTATACAATAAATTGTATGAATTAAGATACATTTGGCTACACACACCAGAAATCTCAACCGGCAATGGTTCATTCTTAAATGGAGGGATTCTAGAGTCTGCAGGGACACACGTCTAGCTGACCAGCAGGGTCATTAATGATCCCAACATTATCAACTTTCCCCCTCCTGTTCATTGTCTCATGTGTACAGGAGAGCTGCTGCAGTTCCAGGTATCAAGCCTGTGTTCAAAAGCAAGAAACGGGGGCAAATGGCTTTGTTCTTTTTATCCAGGAACATAATCATTTAATCATCAAAACAACTTCATGAGGTAGTTACTAGATTAATCTCATTTTACAGATAGGCAAACTGAAGCCCCTAAAGATGAATTAACTCGCTCAAAGCCACACAGACTGAGCAGCCAGAACACAAACCCAAACATTCTGACTCCTGGTGTGCATTCACATATACCACTAACTAGAGAAGCCAGCAGTTGGGAGCAAAAGCACACGATCTACTGCTTAACTATCTGCTTTCGAAGGTTCACTGCTGCCTGCATTTCTCTTTCAATCCAATGATTTTCTGTTGCTCAGGAATGGAAATCCTGTTTGCTCATTCTTCTATGACCCCCACCTCTAATCATAGGCATAATATCAGGTGCTTCCATTTGTTAACTGATATGCACCCATCTCAGCTCTAACACTATCCAACCTGAACGGAAAAACTTGCTGTTCCAGGCGCCAGCAGGCCTGCGTTTGGCTCCTTCCTGTGCTAATTACCTACTTGAAAACCTGAAGACTCGGGCTTCCATCCACTTGGCAATCAGACCATCTCCCTGGCCCATCTGCCTGTAACTGCACACCCCCTTTGCTGGGGCCGCATTTTTTTCACCGTAACCGCCGCTTGGGAAGATTTTACAGTTTGTACTGTTTCAATTTATTCCCCATCACAGAAAATCCCAACTCCAATAGTATCCCCACCACAAACTATCCTCCTTAGACGCAGCAGGAGAAAAAACAAAATCAGTATTTGTGCTACAGTGGACAGAAGACTTCAGTCCTTCATTAGTAACAAAGTTTTCAGTAGAAAAAGTAAGTTCTCTACTTGGTTGCTCTGGTGTCTTTATGACATATGCCAGCTTCGGAAATCCTGGTCTGCAGAGAACGGCCTCTATCTGGTTTGGAAATCAAAGCACCAGGTACCTAGCGCTTTAAAGGATGATGCTTTTAGTAAAGTTACCACCTGGGGCTGTGTTTGTCATGGCAAATTTGGCCTCAATGCCAGAGCAAGTGCCAGCTACCCCAAGGGAACATAGCTGATCTGACCACCACTCCTCTCTGGACTTTTTGTTTTGCTTTGTTTGGGGTTTTTTCAGGAGAGAAAAGAAGCGGTTAGACCGAAGCAGCTGCAAGGACTTCACACGATGGAACTGCTCCCCATCCTGGAAGGAAAGGTCTCCATGTGCTGCACCCACCTCTTTCTGTGATGGCCTTTCAATTGCTTTTTTCACTATGCACTGACGCAAAACCCAAGCTTTCTAAATGGGCACCCTGGGTGGCTCAGAGCACCTCCACTATTCCAGCCAAGAAGGCCTTGGGAAGCAAGGCTAAACTTTTCACTACCCTTGATCGATCGGAACGAATAAGAAACTAAAACTGAGCACATACAGTCCCATGACCTTGGGCAAATCACATGTGGCTTCTTCTCATGAAGAAAATGGGTAAGTGCAGGCTTGAGCTCTGGAGCCAGAATATCTGGGTTCGAATCCTGGCTCTGTCACTTACCAAATATACTCTTGAACTAGTTACTTAACTGGGTTTCCCCATCTTGAGTTCTTGCATCTACCCTCAGAACACTCTTGAAAGGAGTAAATCTAAATTTTACACGCCAAATACTCACAAGAGACCTGACACATAGTTTTGTTTGTAATTAAGGTTACTCATTATTATCTGCCTCCCTAGATTCTTGGAAGAACTATGAAAAAAATTCTACATAGAACACAGAGTTTCCATTCAATAAACAGTAGTTTCCCTCTTCTCCCCAAAAAAGAGTATATTAATATCTATTTGTTCTATATTTAAGCACAGGTTTCTAGATTTTCAATCAATCAACCAAGCATGTGCCCAGCAGAGAGACAAGGACTGCTATTCTCCAAACCCTGACTCAAGGTGGTTTTTCTTCCTCCAGCCTTCATCAGAACAACAGTCCACATTCATTCAGCGAAGGAAACCTGGACCAGCTCCGCAAAGGAACGCTGAGATGATGGATCTGTTCCAAAGGTCACAACACCAGAGCTCTGCAGAGTCGGGAGACGGCCCCCTTCCCTCAAGGGGTCAGCGGCTCACAGTCCATAAACCTCTCACGCACAACACGACAGAGAAGTTAAGGTGGCAGTAAGCTGATTTCTCTGTCCAGTCTGTAACAAAACTCACCTCGGTCCTTTTCCGCTTTCACCCTGCAGGGTAAGAGCAAGGATGCTCAGCCAGGATTTGTGTCCTGCGCCAGGGAGTCCCAATTTCCCCAGAGACCATCCACACAAGAAGGACTGTGTACCACTGCCACCCCCTCCCACTTCTCAAAACAAGGGCTCTTCGTCCGGGTCTAAAAACCAGCACTTCCCCAGCCTCCGGCCACAGGGCAAAATGATGGCACACTTCTATACGGCCTGGCTGCTGTGAAAAGCCCAGCATCTACCCCGTATGAACTTACTGTGATGATTCAGAGAGGGTTGCAAAGGCCTGTGTTATTATTTTGAGAAACCAAAAGGAAGTACCTCATTTGTTATCTCCAGGGAAGGGCTCTGACCACCGCAGTCCATCACTTCAGCTCAGACTCCTGATTTCTACAACAGCAGAACATATTTTCTCCTCTCCCCACCACCACCCCAAACTGTCCATTTCTCTATGCTGACACAGGGCACATGCCCAACAGTTTACACTTCTCTCCAATATCTTTAACTCTGCTCATTACCATCTGAGAAACTAGCCCAGGGAGGCTAACTGGCCAGCACCTTCTTCAGAGTCAGGAGTGTTCTCTTCAGAAATCCTACATATGGACATGAATAGGTTCTTATCATACCTCTCAACTGGCACCCACAGTTAAGTGAGAAGAAGATCAATTACAGCCCAGGTGAGTGGAATATGATGGTCACTGGCTGGGGGGGCAGGGGGTGCGGCAGTGAGGAAAGTTATCAGGTGACTTCACTGACGGTCACTGTGCATTTCATGAGGCCACAGACAGAAAGGACATCAGGCAGGATTCAACCAGATGCATTAAATTTCCCTCAATTTACACTTTGGGACTCCTGCAAGACTAGACCAATTCCAAGGTAGGGAGGAGGCTGGTGGGGGGAAAAGACCACATTCTGCTACAGAAAAATTTTAAAGCCCTTGAAGGTGAGAAGAGAGCACCATGCCCCTGCCCCCATCCAGGAACAAAGGACAATATATAAGCTATGACGTATTGACAAGAACACCTGTCTGGCTCAGGTAAAAACTGGAGACACTCCTAGAGTCACCATCCCCTGCCCAGCTCACCCCCCGCCCCCATCTTTGTCCCTGAGGGGCTCCCTCAGAGGTTGGGGGCTCTGCTCAACTGTTCTATAAGGCAACGACCCTTCTGCAACCCTAAAACTTTCTCAGGGGAGCTTACATCGCCCCGGACCATTTTCATTGCCACTGGATCTGAGGAGTGAATTTATTTTTTGAATGAATAACGAAGCCACACAGTACCTGAAAATCCCAAAAGGCGTGAAAAGATACCGAGGATGAAAGTACGCCCTCCCTCCTCCCCTCCACCCACCCTCGGCTATTCAAAAGTATTCAGAGAACATACACTGCGTGCTGGAACACCGTGCTTCCGGGCCCTGGGCTGCTGTATATAATTTTATATAATTACTGGTACCAGTTTTCTGTGCATCTTCCTCCAAAAGGTCTATGCTTACATTGGCAGGTGGGTCCACGTGCTAGTATGTGTGGGTTTTTCTTTTTTTTTAATATTCTGGTGAAGTTGCTGTGTTTAGTCGCCAAGTCATACCTCTTTTGCCTCCCCCATGGACTGTAGCCTGCCAGGCTCCTCTGTCCATGGGATTTTCCAGGCAAGAATACTGGAGAGGGTTGTCATTTCCTCCTATTCTGGTAAAGGAGACCCAATATAAAATTTACCATTTTAATCATTTTTAAGAACACAGTCCAGGGCATCTAAGCACGCCCACATTGTTGTGCAACCTTCACCATGATCCATCTGCAGAATTTTCTCACCTTCCCAAGCTGAAACTTGGGAAGTCTATTAGACACTAACTCCCGATTTCCTCCTCCTCCCCTCACCAGCCCCTGGCAACCAACACTCTATGTACTGTCTGTACGAATCTGACTACTCCAAGTACTTCATAGCAGGGGAATTAAACAGTGTCTATCCTTTTGTAACTGACATTTCGTTTATCGTAATGCCTTCAAGATTCATCCATGCTTAGCACGTGCCAGAACTTCCTCCCTCTTAAAGGGTAAATACTATTCCATTACACACAGATACACCACATTTTGCTTATCCATTCATTTGTCAATGGACAGTTGGGTTGTCTTCAAGATTTGGCTGTTATATATAATGCTGCTATAAATGTTGGTGTACAAATATCTGTTTGAGTCCCTGCTTTCAATTCTTTTGAGTATGCACCCAGAAGTGAATTCCACTGATAATTCTACATCAAAGGTTTCAGGCTCCGCCACACTATTTTTCTTCACAACCACATGCAGATTGCTTTTTTTAAAATTGGGATATAATAATTACAATGTTGTGTTAGTCTCTGCTGTGCAACAAAGTGAATAAGCTATATGCACACACATATCCCCTATCTCTTGGGCCCCTCTCCCATCCCCCCACCACCCCCCCCCCATCTAGTCGTCAGAGCACACCAAGCTGAGCTCCCTATGTTGCACAGCAAGTTCGCACTGGCTATCTGCTTTACACTTCGCAGTGTGTATACGTCAATGCTACTCTCTCAATTTGTCCCATCCCCCCTTTTCCCCTACCCTGTGTCCACATGTCCCTTCTCTGCGTCTGCACCTCTATTCCTGCCCTACAAATAGGTTCATCTGTATGATTTTTCTAGATTCCACATATATACATTAATACACAATATTTGTTTTTCTCTTTCTGACTTACTTCACTCTGTAGGACAGACTCTAGGTCCATCCATATCTCTACAGCTGACCCTTTTTCATTTCCCTTTTATGGCTGCCTGTGTATTATTTCTAAGACAAATGCTAACATATTCTCCATAACGTTCTATACTACATTTTAAAATGCATTCCTCACTTTTCCCAGTTAAGGAAAAATGAAATTACTTATTAATCACTACTTGATCCTTTACATACAAGATCTCAAATAACAGGCATGAGAATTGTTAGAAATGAAAATCCAATGATTACTTGTGGTCTAACAACAAGTTGTCTAATGGTCTTTACTCCTAAGATAGTCCCTCCAGATTAGCTGTCCTGAAAGAAATTTCACTGCCCTTTCCTCAGCTGTTTTCCCAGTTCCCCAGGAAAAGGAGCAAAGAGCAAGGTTGTCTCTAAAATGTTGAGCACATGCATTGTGAGTAAATATCCCACCCTCAACAGAGAGAGTGGAAAGGAAGAGGCAATGGCCAAAATTCTATCTCAAAAACATCCACTGGACCACCATGGAAATTTTCAAAATGTTAAAGAGAGACTTCCCTAGTGATCCAGTGGTTAAGAATTCGCCTTCCAATGCAGGCAGCGTGGGTTCAATCCCTGGTTGGGGAACTAGTCATGCCCCCACGTGCTGCGGGGCAACTAGAGGGAAGCCCACATGCTACAACAAAGACCCAGAACAGCCAAATTAAAAAAAAAAAAAATGTTAAAGAGAATCGCTTCATAAACATCAGGCAAGGAGGTTTAAGAAATCAAAAAGAGAACAATACCATTATTTTTGCTTCAGTGAAAAGAAGTGACTGCATAGAGTTCACATGCAAGCTGAAAAAAAGCAACACTCTGAATGGAAAGGGTCTTGTGGACACTGAGAAGAAACCCCCAAAAGGGATGCTGAGGCAGACTGTCATTTAAGATGTTAACTTTTCAACCTTGTGATAAGTCACTCTGTAGGCAGACACCACTCCATGGAGGTCACCTTCAAGGGCTCTGGCATCTATAGGGCTAAGCCAAGACTGCCAATTAATCATCAAAAAAGGACAGCATGACCAGGGCAGATGAAAACTTTTTTAACTCTGTGTGTGTGTGTGTGTGTTTAAAACAAAACCAAACCAAACAGGGCTGCTGAGTGTAATCCCAGAGACTTTTCTTACTTTGAAAACATTCTGGGGAACAAAAATCTCATTTTGATCCTTGATCTTACAAGCTGGTGTGTTGGATACTTCAGGGATGCTAGGTCATCTTCTAAAAATCGTTCAGAAGCTCTGCCACTGGCTCTTTGCTTTTGCTCTCAAAACACGGCAGATGAAACTATTTTTCTGACCTGACTTCAACCTTAACTCAGGAAGCAGAATCTTTGAAGCAAAGTTCAATTGCCATTCCACTGCTTCAATCCAACATGCTCAAGATTAGATAACAGCATGTTTCCAGGATAAAAATATGTGCCATTCTAGGGCATCAAAATTCTTCCTGGCTTATAGAGGCCATCTGCAGCCCTGCCTCCCATCCTCATTAGCTTTGTAATCAGAGAGGATGGCGCCTTGGCATTCCCAGACCAAACAGTGTTGTTTTACCCATCTGCAACTTTCCCCAACCTGACATGCTGATGTGTGGTCAATTGTTTCCAATTTTGCTGAGGCATAAATCTGAGTCAAGAGCATCCAGGTGACGGTGGAAAAGGCCAGGAGCCTGGCCTTGGGTCATCAGAGACCCGCCCTTATGGCCCAGTGGCATGGGGTTTCTCATCTCTTACATACTCTCTTTCCCTTTCCTTCTTTCTTTGCAAAAGTATAGCTCTCCCCAAAAAGCTGTCTGCCAGACCTACCCATAGAGGCAAAGTTGAAATTAAAAGTCTAGGAACTGATGGTTCATAAATATGGATTCATGGGGTCGCAAAGAGTCAGACACGACTGAGCGACTGAACTGAACTGAACTGAAATATGGTTGTTGTTATTCAGTCACTCAGTTGTGTCCTACTCTTTACAACCCCATGGACTGCAGTCCACCAGGCTCCCCTGTCCTTCTCTATCTCCCAGAGCTTGCTCAAACTCATGTCCATTTAGCCAACAATGCCATCCAATCATCTCATCCTGTCATTCCCTTCTCTTCATGCCCTCAATCTTTCCCAGCATCAGGGTCTTAAAGATGGTAACTTCCCCTAAATCTGACATGCTACCTGTATTCCTCTCATGGATTTTAAATTGCAGTAACAATTTTAAGACAGAGGTGGCTTTAATAGCAAGCTTTACTTATTAATATTTAACCTTTACTCCTATATTAAGATAACTATTAACAGTCTGAAAAGATAACTGAAATTTTTCAGTTTATATTTTATTAGGTATTATGCTATTATGGCTGACAATGTGAGGGTATATGAGAATGTCCTGAGATACGCCCCTCCCAAACAACACGGGTCCTGACTGGCCCTGGCCTCTCAGTCTCTTCAACCATTGAGCTCCTCCACCTTCTTTGTAAGCATCTTATAATTCTTCTGGGCAGCTGTCCTACTTTTAGGAGATGATCCCTAGTTAAAATAGATCATCTGGGACTTCCCTGGAGATCCAATGGTTAGACTTCCATACTTCCAATGCAGGGGGCACCTGTACAATCCCTGGTCAGGGAACTAAGATCTCACATGCCAAATGGCACAGATAAAATAAAAAGAAGTTATCCCAAATAACTGGATGAAGCACAAGCTGGAATCAAGATTGTCAGCAGAAATCTCAATAACCTCAGATATGCAGATGACATCACCTTTATGGCAGAAAGTGAAGAACTAAAAAGCCTCTTGATGAAAGTGAAAGAGGAGAACGAAAAAGTTGGTTTAAAATTCAACATTCAGAAAACTAAGATCATGGCATACAGACCTATCACTTCATGGCAAATAGATAGGGAAAAATGGAAACAGTGACAGACTTTATTTTGGGGAGCTCCAAAACCACTGCAGATGGTGACTGCAGCCATGAAATTAAAAGATGCTTGCTCCTTGAAAGAAAAGCTAGACAGCATATTAAAAAGCAGAGACATTACTTTGCCAACAAAGGTCCGTCTAGGCAAGGCTGTGGTTTTTCCAGTAGTCATGTATGGATGTGAGAGTTGGACTATAAAGAAAGCTGAGCACCGAAGAACTGATGCTTTTGAACTGTGGTGTTGGAGAAGACTCTTGAGAGTCCCTTGGACTGCAAGGAGATCCAACCAGTTCATCCTAAAGGAGATCAGTCCTGAATATTCATTGGAAGGACTGATGCTGAAGCTGAAACTCCAATATTTTTACCACCTGATGCCAAGAACTGACTCATTTGAAAAGATCCTGATGATGGAAAAGATTGAAGGTGGGAGGAGAAGGGGACAACAGAGGATGAGATGGTTGGATGGCATCACCGACTCGATGGACATGAGTTTGAGTAAGCTCCAGGAGTTGATGACAGACAGGGAAGCCTGGAGTGCTGCAGTCCATGGGGTCGCAAAGAGTCGGACACAACTGAGCGACTGAACTGTCTGATCCTAAATAAATAAATAGATAGTCCATTTTATTATCCCTAAACTGAGTTTTTCATCTCTGTCTCCCTACTTTTAATTCAGAAAACATGGCCATTGTATTTGTAATCTACGCTAGGTCTGGTGCTTTACTTGCATTATCTTATCAAAGCGTCTCAGGAAAGTACCTATATTATTATCTGCATTTTACAGATACAAAGACAGAGAAGGGAAGTAACTTGTCCGAGGTCACACACTGCCCAAGGTGACACGCAGGTAGGTGCTGGAGCTCGGAATCAATGCAGGGCCATCCTGCTCCAAAGCCTGGACTCTGCTCTCACAGGAGGAAGAGGATACTGGAGTTATCAGCTAGTTTGGGTAGCAGGGGAAAAGAGTGAGCAAACACACAGATAACCTTTTTTGCTTCCCAAATCCCACTGCCCAGCTCTGCAGTTTACAAGCTGTGCAACCTTGGGCAATATTTCTCTGAGCACTACAATTCTCCGTGCCTCAGTTTCTTCACCTGTAAAATGATAATGACAGTAGCTGCCTTACAGTGTTAAAAAAGTTAACAAGTGTTTAAGGCTAACACTGTGTCCAGCACACAAGAAGAGTCTGTGGGTGTGAACTTCCACTGTTAATAGTGTGAACTTTGTAGGCCTCAACTACTCAAAAATCAGCACATCCCAAAATACAGACAGTAATGTTTCCCAATGATGGACACTATAATACTGAACTGGGGTATGGACTGGAAATCCGGTAGCTGATCCCAAATGTCAAGTAATTTGACCAAATGATGTATAATGTTTATACAAATAAGCCACGGTTCTTTCCATAAAAGAAATTACGATCTAGTGGTGGAAAGAAACAGGATGGATTTTAAAGAATTCGCCTGCAACACAGGAGATGAGGGTTCAATCCCTGAGTCAAGAAGATCCCCTGGAGAAGGAAATGGTAACCCACCCCAGTATTCTTGTCTGGAGAATTCCATGGACAGAGGAGCTGGAGGGCTACGGTCCATAGGTTTGCAAACAGTCAGACATGACTGAAGCGACTTAGCACACACAGGATATAGAAAGTGATCTGGCTGCTAGAAAACAGGTCTAAGATTTTAACCTGGGTCATCAGACCTCAGGGCTAACCTAGTTAATACGTGACCTCATTACCCCCTAATATGATGGAAAGCCCTTATGACTATTGCAAGACCAATGCTAATTCAATGCTGGCCGTTCAGGAAGCCTGTGATTACAAGTCCCACCTAACTGGCTGTGTCCACGGTCAACCCCAGCCCACTGCCCTAGGATTTGTTGTTTTCGAGCTTCTGTGTCTCGCACCACGCCCCCATCCAAGATGACATCTGCCCAAGCTGATGGGCAATTTAAGACAACTGAAAATTTTTTCAGGCTCTTCATTTTCCATCTCATTCCAAAGTGACATGATGATGGAAACTGTGAGCTGACCTTTGCTCAGCAACTACGCCTTCTCGTTCCATATACCTGTGTGCAATGTGGTACACCCCAAACAGCAGTTGTAGACTTGCCCGAACCTGCTAGCAAAGAAGCTGTCCAGTAACAGGCTTCTAGAATGCTCCCCATGGAGCTAAAGTTATCAGGACTGCTATCTCTGACTCAAATCAAGTTTTCCAAAGACCAAGGATTCTAGTGCTAGTGCTAAGCAACAACCCCATCACCCATCAAACAAGCTCCAGACACAGAGAAGGGGCCTGGAAGATAACAGAGATGAAGCAGGCGGGAACCCTTTTTCAAAGGCAGGTCCTATCAGAAAGGGAAACATGACATGAGTATCACCATTACTGCACTAATAATCACCGCGTACTATCATCTGGCTCCTGGATGAGTATTTTACAAATATTCTCTTCTTCATGCTTGAAAAATCCCTATGAGGGTATTGCTGCTCTTGCCTGGAGAATCCCAGGGATGGGGGAGCCTGGTGGGCTGCCGTCTGTGCGGTCACACAGAGTCGGACACGACTGAAGCAACTTAGCAGCAGCAACAACCTCATAGATGAGGAAAATGAGGCAGAGGCACAGACAACTTTTGAGCAGCAAAACCAAGATAAGAGCTGTTGGCACAATCCAAAATCTGGACTCCTTGCCATCCAAGGAAGAAGGTGATATAGGCTATCATGGATAACAGGCAGTTTATACAAGGACACACACGGGCAGGCAAGGCTGGAGGTCCTAACATCTGACAAGAGTGATGCTGGTGCTGAGGGTCCTCAGACCACACATCCGAGTACAAGCCCTCACCAAGCAACAAAGGCCACGAACTCACGGACCGTTCTATATGAAGGAGACTGGCCTCGTTAGGTTTACAGCTTGGCTTTATGGACACCAACACCAGACTTAAAGTAAATGGTCTTACCTGGCCCAAAAGGATGTTGAGAAAGTACCCAGTATCGTTTCTCATGAGCCCCAAGGAATCGTTTCTCAGCCTTTGGAACCTATGTCCCTAAGATGCCTTCTCAGTCCATCTGGCCCTTACTAGACCAGAAGACTGTGCAGCTCTACTGTGTGTGTGTCTGTAAAGTGAAGTGAAAGTGTTAGTTGCCGAGTCGTGTTCGACTCTATGCAACCCTATGGGCTGTAGCCCACCAGGCTCCTCTGTCCATGGGATTCTCCAAGCAAGAATACTGGACTGGGTAACCATTTCCTTCTCCAGGGTATCTTCCCCACCTGGGGATCAAACCCAGATCTCCTTCATTGTAGGCAGATTCTTTCCTGTCTGAGCCACCAGGGAAACCCATGTGTGTGTGTATACACACATACGCACACACACACACGTAAATAATTGAACTGATATGCTTTATCAAATTATAGTCTCTCCCATTTCTAATGCACATCCCCTCTAAATATTGCTGACCTGCCACTGAAAATAGCTGAACTATTAGATGTCATAAAGTAAAGTTAATGTAATAAAATAAAAAGAATTGTCCTTCACCATCTAACTGTATGTGGAATCCAAGGATGAATCTGATTATTAACAGTGAGTCCAGAGCTAAGATCTTTTTCATAGGAATACATGAAATTTTCTAGAGCACCATAAATGAGGACATGATCCTGTTTACGCAATACTGCCCTGGTTTATAACTCTGAGGTTCCCTCCGGGTAAGTGTCATCACAGTCACATAAGGCAGTGTACTTTCCAACCCCCGCCAAAGCTCCCCATCTGCTCAGTGCACACATATGGATTTAATTTTAGTGCACATTGAGCCACCTTGGCAATAGGAGAGGAGAAGATATTTTCAAATGCCTTCGCCCCACAATGTAAGGTTTATGTTCCTCGAGGTAAGCAACATTCCACACAGCTTCTGGAATGCAGCAGACAGAGGCAGTGTGAAATCTGGCCCTGAGGTTTAAGGACACACAAACCTCTCTGGGATGGGCAGATCAGAACACCCAGACACGGAGACCCCATGGTGCTGAGACAGCGTGCAGTTCAGACCTGGTGGTGCATGGTGCCCTGCGGAGCACCAAGGACAGACACACCCAAAGACAAGCTGACACTCAACAGGAGACAGTGTCAGACTCTGCCATCTCTGGACTCCTCTGTCATCCCACCCCCACCACCCTGAAGCCCAGGAGGATGAGGGCATCTCCACAGGGATGTCAAGGACAGAGCCCCTGGACTGTAACAGCCCACAGACTCCAACGGGCGGTGAAGCCTCTGAAAAGAGGCTCAGAAGGCATAACATGCTGTCTTTCCACATTTACCAGTTTCCTTACAAGAAGAAATTGCTCCCACCAGGAGAGATTTTACAACTCAGTATGGTGTAGTCTTCTCGCCAGAATCTTTGCTGCAGAAAGATGTTTCACGGAAATGCAAATGTGTCAGGTTGTACCCTAATTAGCTACTTTCTAAAACATGTATAATTCACATCTTAAATTGCCTAATGAAGATGGGGTGGTACAGCTTCATCACAAACTTGGCTTCCGTGAACAAAGAATAATTGAGTTCCTGATATAATAAAAATTTTTAAAAATTCTTAGCCCTTCTATGCTGCCGCTTAATAAACTAGTATGCAAATAATCAAAATGAAAGCTCCCATGAAATCAATCGACATATTCATTCTGTTCTTTAATCTGGCAGATTGGAGATGAGCTCGGCATAATCACCCAGAGCCAATACGGGATTTACCTCCTCCCTCCGAGCTTCCTTCCTTCCTGAAAGAAGACACAAAAATGACAAGTTTCTCTCCTGTCCTCCACACGATCAGCTGAAATCCATCCACCCGGCAACCCTCAGACATGTGTTTCTAATGGGATCAAAACAAATTTAAAAGTCACTCCACGCTCAGCAAAAAGTTCAGTGAAGTGGAAATTGCTGAAGAGGAGCCGTGAGCAGCAAGTGGCTAACTGCAGCTTGGAAAAATATTGTCAGAAATTGTGTTCCTGCTCGATTTCGCTGGCTCTGAGGGGAGAAGAGTTAAGAAGCTCAATCTTGAGACTCGCTAGGGAAACCACAGACTGTTTCAGGGCCAATGCCTTCGTGTGTGGTGTCTGTTACACCACCAAAGAACACAGGAACGAAAGGAACAGCCCTGACACGCGTTCTGCCGCTCTGCCTCCTTCATATTCTCAACTGAAAAACCAAACGGGTCACAGACATTTTAAGTCAGTCGGTTGGCTCAATAAGTTTATTTGTCCTTAAAATATTACATCATTCTGACAATAATTTTGAAGGAAAAAAAGAACTCAGTTACTTCAAGCTGAACCCTGCCAAATGCCAAGAAACCCATATTTTAGGGTTGGGGGGGTATATTTGTTTTGTTTTTTTAAAAAGCATCTCTATTAACCCAGGACATTCCTTTTAGTATGGGGTAACTTTAACCTCATTTAAAGAATTGGGGGGAGCGAACGTCTTAGTTTCATTCTAAATAAATGTCTTGGAGGAAGATTAGAGGAAGGTGGTCAAAAGTTACAAACTTGCAGTTTTAAGTACCAGAGGCTGATACGATATCTATAGTTAACACTGCTGTAGGATATATAGGAAAGGTGTTAAGAGAATAAGAGAGTTCTCATCACAAGGAGAATTTTTTTTTTCTTTTCCTGTATCTCTATGAGATAATGGATATGAACTAAACCTGTTGTGGTAATCATCTCACAATATTTGTAAATCAAACCATCCTGCTGGACTGTTTAAACATACATCAGTAATGGATATCAGTGATCTCTCAATAAAACCAGGGGAAAAATTGCTGCATAATTAAAATTTTAAAAATAAAAAAAAAAAAAAAAGAAAGAAAGTAAAAAGAAATGTCTTCATATTGCTAGCCTTAGGGCAATCTAGGAGGCTTATATAAACCTTATATAGGGTGCAAGCAAGACCCTAAAAAGACTTATTCTAGAAAAGCTGCACATGACTCACAGGCCATTTCAGAGCACTTCCTTTTCACAGAGTATTGATCGGCATTTGCTGCCAGCTCCTGCATTTCCATTCTCCCCACCAAGCCTTACCGATCCACAAACCACCACTGTCTTAGGGGAGCACAGCTGGGAAAGAACCATGTTGAGCAGAATCCTTTCATAATGCCAATAAGCCTCCCCTCATTTACTTATTCTATTTATTCTGTTTTTGTTGGCAAACCAGATAAAGGAGGGGCCGGGACAGGCACAACTATCAAAATAAGGCTTGAGGAAAAGTGCTCTAAATTTTAGCCATCCTCCTACCCAGTGTATTTCTGATGGTTTTTTTTCCCCTAAATCAGGGGAAATTAAACTTTGGGAGATCAACCCTGAGTATTTCACAAAATACCGACAGTTTTATACTGGATGCCAAGATAAAGTGCAATTAAGTGCAAAACAATAAATCGATTCATAACAATAGGAAAACGCGATCATGCTCAAGGGTGAAACTTCTTCCAGTGCTGAACCCAGGGCTCCTCGGCTTCCTCGATTCATGTTCTGTGATGCACGGCCAACTGGGGTAATGCAATGATGCAATGAGTACAGTAAAGGAAGCAGGTTCAAGAAACATGATGGAAATTCATAAAACAGTGATCCAATCCGTTGGGCGTGTAGGGGTTCAAGTGACTTGGGGGCTGGTCAAGGGAAAAGATATGAGCAAGAGAGACCCAAGGAAAGCTTTATTGGGAAGGGACGTCCTTTGTGGCAAGAGACCACCCAGAGGCTTGGCTCAAGGTTCACCATTCAGAAGGGAAGAAGGATCAGAGAATTCCTGGGGGAGGGGAACTGGAGAGGAGACTTACTTGTCTAAGTGCTGTCACTCAGCGGCGGGGAGGGTGGTGGGGGCTTTGAGTCACAGAGCTCCAAGGACAGTAGCAGCTTGGGGTTTAGAACCACAAGGCTCCATCTTATCAATGACCAGCAGATGCTGGGTGCTATTTCACAGGGTATGCAAAGCAGACAGATCCTAAATGGCTAAAAATCTACTTGTTTGGGCTATTTTTAAAGCAATTGCATGTGTAAAAATTTGCATTTGGTGCCATTGGGTCTTTGAGCTTGTGGGTCTCACTCAGGCTGCAGTGCAGAAATACATACCTTGCAGCCAAGACACAGTGGCCATCTTTGGCTCATTTACATAACACAGGGACAGGGGCGATCCTCATAGAGGAGGCTGGGAACTAGACATCGAAGGAATGCTCTGCCAGTCAAAAAGGCAAAGGAGGGCACTCTTGGCAGAAGGAACTGCAAAGGCACACTCAGTGACATGGGCAGTGTCCAGGTCTTGACGTTCCAGACAATAAGGCATGAAATGCAATCAGTGGGGCTAGAAGCCAGGGCACAAGGGAAGGTGGCCAGAGAAAGGCAAGAAATGAGCCTAACATATGATGTGACACTTGAGTGACAGTTCAAAGATCAATTCTGATCTCACTACTTTTAGCAGGTGTCATGAGGTAGCTTACTTAATCTCCCAGCCTCCATTTCTTCAGCCGTAAAAGCAGATTGTAAATGATACCTACCACCATGCTATCCATTCTGCCTTTTACTGATGTGTTAGCAGGCAACCATAGTAATGGTGTGGCCTCAGACCTCATGTCAAGGAAAGCTGACTCCATACCACTGACTGCAACAGAAAGAAGTGACTATCTGTAACCAAAAATGTGTCCCGGCCAGACCTGTGCTGAGAGAACGTGCATTGGACTGGGGAGACACAAAAGGCAGGACAACAAGGAGACTACTGCAACAGTCCTAGCAAGGAATGCTGAAGGCCTGGCTAGAACAATAACAAAAGGAACAGAAGGAAGAGGAACTGCCAAGAAATTTCTCAGAGAGCATCAACAGGGAGGAGAAAAGGATGAAACAGAGGGGGAAAAATGATGACTTCAATGCTTCTGTCCAGGGATTTCCCAGTTCTCTGTCTCCATGGCCTCATCCTTAAAGATAAGTGACTTGGTAGAAAGAAGCAAGGTTATAAACATGTTACAATTCTTCTAGGAGAAAAATGTCACTTTCTGACACAGTATTTTTCAAAGGAGAAAGGAGGAGACAAATGATGGAGGTGAGATGTGGCTGATGGAAACCATAAAGGCTAGCCAGAACTCCATTAAATTAGCTTCAGTGGGATTTGTAGCAGAAAAGTGGCATTTGTCTTCCTCAAGGTTTTAATGAGTCCAAAGTCCATGTGATTTCTCAATGAACCATCTCTACCAGAAAAGACTCCTGCAGAGCATTTAAATCATGAATAAAGATCCAGAGAACAGATCCCTTCATTTATTTCAACTGCTTCAGAATTAGAAGAAACTTGGTCTTCACATCCTTCCAGGGACAAGGATTTTGAAAACCTCAAAGGACTGTCAGGAGTCTGGACAACCAGACTAAAGCCTTGAGAAGAATTCCATGGAGATTCAGGCGTCTTCAACACAGGCCCACAAACATGCAAGTGGAAGGGGTTAAAAATAAAGTCTTAACCTACATTTAAAGGTAGTTAGGCTTTTTTCTTCTTTTCATCAACCTTTCCTGCAATATTTTAATTAAGCTGCTAAATGGGTTATTAAGACTTCATGCTCAAATCTCCCCTATTTCTAAGTTGTCAATATCCCACCAGCTTTAATATCCATTTCTGTCACATGGGACATTAAGGGGTATGGTTATGTTGACAACTCAAAGCTACAAAAAGGTGTCAGAGGTACGTGGATATTGAACAAATTGTGCAACGGAACAAAGTGCAAGCTAAGATGCTCTAAAATGGAAAAAAAAGGGCAAGTTAGGAAGCAAGTTCACGGAGGATGATCATATAGGCTAAGATCAGAAATGATGATGATCGTTGATTATGGTAATGACGGTGGTAGTGGTGGTAATAACATTTATTGAACACTTAACACTTGAACAGAAACCACCAGTTTGTTCCCTAATAGCCAATCTCTCTGTTTTTACATAATAACAGATTTTTTAGTTGGGTGTCAGTTAAAGACTAAAATTTCCCTAACTTACTTTTGAATAACATGGTCATATGGCTAACTTCTCACCAATGGGATGAGGCAGTGAGCAACTTTCAGGCCACACCCTCCATTTCCCTTTTCCCCTTCCTGGCTGGAATGTAGAAATGATGGCAGGAACTAAAGAAGCCATCTTGGACCATGAGACAGAAGGCACATATTAAGGGTAGTAATGATACAAGGAAGAAGAAGCTGAGTCCCTAATCACTGTGGGACTTCCAAGCTTCCTGGGCCCTCTACCTATGGTATCCAAAATAGCTACCATGGTTATCTTCATTTTACCATGGAGGATACTGGGGCCCAGCAAGGCAAGTCACTTGTTAAGCAAACTGGGGCCTGGTTGAGGACCCCAGAGCCAGATTCTGGGAGTTAGACTATGAGATGTCCATACAACTATATTCAATAGCATATTGCTAAAATAACCTATAAAGGAAAAGAATTTGAAAAAGAATATATATATAACTGAATCACTTTGCTATACACCTGAAACTAACACAACATTGTAAATCATATATATATATATATACACACACACACACACACACTCATTTTATATATACACTATATATACCATGTATTTATATATATGTATATATATAGCACCTCCCCACCACACAGTCAATCTGAACCAAGGAAGGAATCTGACCGATTTCCAAAGATTGAGGCTAGGCTTAACAACCTCCCTAGCCAAAGGTGAGTGGGCTGAATCACTTGGCTGCCCTTGGCCATTGCAGTCTCTGAAGGATTAGCTTGCCCTTCTTGGCCATTGCAGTCTCTGGAGGATTAGCTTGCCCTTCCTCTTCTTTCTCTCAGATTTGGGGAAGCTCAGCTAGAGACTCTGTCACTTCTCCAGCTAAATCTCATGTCCTCCGCAGGGTAGATCTGAGCACTGTGGTGAAACATGCATGCTGCTGAAGCCTGCAGACACAGCTGTTTCTTGACATCAGTTGGGTCTCTCAACACTAGACTGAGATTTTCTTGACATCAGTTGGGTCTCTCAACACTAGACTGAGATCTTCTAAGTCCAGCAAGGGGATTATTGCATTTCTACACTTTTTTAATCTTCTCACTTCCCTTCCGAAAAGTACAGCCCCCTCTTCATGGTACAATTCAGAAAGAATTGCAAAGTCAGTCCTGGGGACATAGCAGCACACGGAAATGCTGTCAAGTGCATTGACTCAAAAAACAGCCAAGTCGTCATTCCTCTTTCACAAGTTTTCAAAGTCAAGTACAACTAAAAAGTCCCAAGACCACCAAGAGTAAGGAGTGAATTTAAAATTCTCTCTGTCTGGACACCAAAGAAAAAACAGCATAGAGGCTGGTTCACTAACTAACTTATCTTAGGACCTGACAAAGTCTCAGAAATTTCCCAAAGCAGCGGAAAGAAGAGCCACTAGTGACCCAGCTCTCTACCAGCAGGGCGCCCAGGGAATCCCCAGCAGTTGTAGTGAATAGAGCTGTCATAAGCAGCTCCCCTCTATGTTTTCAAAGGAAGAGAGTTAAAGGAGGTTTCATTTCGCCAGTTTCACTGAAATTTTGCTATGCTAATGAGTATTTTCAGAAGATTCTGCTTTGGGTATCAAGACCTGCCAGAAAGGATGTGGAAGCCTTTAACATTCAGATCTTCTTGCTCACACCTAAGGACATACCACCCTCTAGGGAAAGTTGGCTCAAGCTTATCCAAAGATAACCTTCCATGAAAGGGTATCGTAATGGTTAGATGAGTATATGCTCACTCGACATATAGAGTGTGCTCAAGCAACACTAGCTAAAACTACTGGTTGTATCATGGTCACCTGGGGACACACCTGTGGGGAGCTAGGAACACCCCACAGAGAACCGAGGTAGATTCTGTACTCTTCTAATACAGTACAAAATGGGGGAACAAGGGCATCCTAAGGCAACAGAACAGTAAACGGTGCTTTCACTGATTCAGTAAATGTTGATTAATTATCAGACTCAGAGCTGTGTGTTAGGGAGAAAAGATAAACAAAATCCTTAGCCTCAACATTCTCAGAATCTAATGTAGGAAAGAGACAAAAGAACACACAGTACAGAACGACTGACAAAGCTGTGGCTGAGGTCAGTGCTGGTGCTATAGGCGTATCAGTGAGAAGACCCAAGCCTGTGGGGACAAGGAGGGGTGGGCAAGGAGGGCCTCGGGGGGCCATCCAAATGGTGGCTCAGATGGTAAAAAATCTGCCTACAATGCAGGAAACCTGGGTTTGATCCCTGGGTCAGGAAGATCCCCTGGAAAAGGGAATGGCTACCCACTCTGATAGTCTTATCTGGAGAATTCCATGGGCAGAGGAGCCTGGCAGGCTGCAGCCCACAGGGTAGCAAAGAGTCGGACATGACCGAGGGACTGAGCATGCACACACACCATGAACACAGCTGCAAGAGGAGAGTGACATAAACAGGTTTTCACTTTATGAAGAGTGCTCTGGTGGTGATGAGGAGAACGGAATTGGGCAAAGGAGAACCTAGAGGCAGGCAGGCCACAGAGAAGACAACACAGGGGCCAGTCTTGGGCGTGGGTTTAGTTGGAACTTGATTGTTTGGCTCAAGACACAATCTCTTGTTACCCAGGGTCCTCAGATAGGAGTCTTCCCGTCCATGTGGATTTGAGTCTCTTCTCGGACTCACTGTTCCTGCCTGTTCCCAGGCTGGTCTGATCCCTTACCACCAATACCTGCCATGGTCTAGGGGCCCCCTAAAGCTAAACAAATAGCGGCCTGGGGAACAGGAATAAAAACAACGCTGCAGTGTCTTCCAAACATAAGTTGGGAGCCTGGGGACCCAAGGCCGGAGAGTCAACCCTTCAGGAGAACAAGAACTCTGGTGTCCCCAGCTGCCCTTTGAGGCCCCTCTAACAAGCGCCCCTTACAAATAACGCCCCAGCAGGAAGCCCATTAACACCTCACAGGGGCAAACCTCAAGCCTTGTAGGAGAAACTTCAAAAGACATCCCAGCAGCACAGAACACCAGAAACTCATCAATCAAGTACACCATCCCAGGAAGTAGCCGGCTGAATTGGGGGAAGGAGTCGAGCACATAAATTAAGGGTCCCTGAGCCCCCATATGCCTCTCGATTTATTACCACAGAGGCCAACTGTGCTCCTTAAAGTTTAAAAAGGATCAAGGCTTCTATAAACAGTATATAGAACTACCTTCCATGGAAAAAAAACATCAAGAGAAACCCCCCTCCCCTCTCTCTTTTTAAGAAAACGATCCTTTTGTGAAATTTCCACTGCACCAAACCCATTGCTTCAAGTGTTACTGAAAGTCCAACTTGCTAGTCGGCCCTTTAAAAAAATATAATTTCAGCTACAATTACCAATTGCCTTTTGATCTGTTGAAATTAATTTCAGAATTGGATTTTCTCCTGAGTAGGTCACCTCCCTGAATGATACGCTAACAGCTCAGGCCTGTTAGCTGAAAATCTATGACACTGCTCAGAGGCTTACAGCAGTTTTTCTTCTCCCCGCTCTCTACACACACACAAACACCAATCCTTTAGTTGCAGAAAGAGCTAGTTCATCATTCATGCCCAGCACAGCAAAGATGCAGAAAAGGGCTACAGGAGAAGCACTGTGTGCTTACTTGCTCAGTCGTGTCCGATGCTTCAAGAGCCCGTGGGCTGTAGCTTGCCAGGCCCCTCTGTCCATTGGGATATTCCAGGCAAATATACTGGAATGGGTTGCCATGCCCTCCTCCAGGGGATCTTCCCAATTCACGGATCAAACCCAGGTCTCCTGCATTGCAGGCAGATTCTTTGCTGTCTGAGCCACCAGGGAAGAGAAACATTGCATGAATATTTCTCAAGGGATTGTTAGTTGTGTAAAACCAAAAGGCATCATGTGTCTCATTTCCACCACTAAAAACCTCTAGTCACCCAGATTTACATATACACATATTTGGAATAACCCCGATCCCTTTTCTTCTAATAATCATCAAAATAGCTAGATTTTCCAGAGCATGTACTACAAACCAGGTCTGTGTTAAGCACTTGGCAAATCTTTGCCCTCACTTCAGCCTCATAATAATTCTTTCAGGTAAATAATACCGTCACTACTCCCATTTTACAAGAAAGGAAACTGAAGTTCAGAGAGGTTAAGAAATTTGCCCAAGGTCACACAGGTAAAGGGCAGTAAAACAGAAGACCAAATTTCAGTTGGTCCAGTCTCAAACCTATGCTCTGAATCAGTCATTTTAATGGCATGTCCCTGTGCTAAGACGGAACTCTATGCCTTCCAACTGGCCTTCTAGTTTAATACATTTAGAAGACGTTTTGCACTTAAATTTACCCATGGCTCAAAAAGCAATTTTGAATATTATACACGATAAGGCTTTTTAAAAACCTTTTAAGAATTCCATTGGGTACCTTAAGACTTTTTTGCTGTTCTAAGATTTGGTCTTTTTTTCTGGATTACAATTTCTTCCCTCTTCTTCTGTTTAATAATACAAGCACTTACACTGTGCTTAGAGTTATACAAAACATGAAATCCAACTCCACAACTTGGGTTTATAAAAACAAGTGAGACTGTCACAACGGTTACATGCTGTACTTTGTACAAAAAGAGATGAGACCCAAAACAAAAATAGGTATGTGTCAAGTAAGAATTTGACTTGAAATTTAGGGAAACGTCTTCCACCCTAGACTGCCATTTCCTTGAGGACAGCAATCATGTCTTATGTTATTTTTTTATCCCCAGAGCCTAGCACGAACTGGCACATCAGTCAGTCAGTTCAGTCACTCAGTCGTGTCCGACTCTTTGTGACCCCATGAATCGCAGCACACCAGGCCTCCCTGCCCATCACCAACTCCCAGAGTTCACTCAGACTCACGTCCATCGAGTCAGTGATGCCATCCAGCCATCTCATCCTCTGTTGTCCCCTTCTCCTCCTGCCCCCAATCCCTCCCAGCATCAGAGTCTTTTCCAATGAGTCAACTGGCACATAGTAGATGCTTAATAGACATGAGTTTGAGCAAACTAGCGGAGATAGTGAAGGACAAGGAATCCCAGCATGCTGCAATCCACGGGGTCACAGAGAGTCAGACACAACTGAGCGACTGAACCAAAGATGCTTAATAACTGTTTCCCAAAATGGAAGGTAGATGGATGGTGACATAGATGGATGGGTGAAGGGATGCTTAAACCAATGCTTAAATACTAAAGTTATCTCTAAGGAACTTTTTCTTGCTCTATTTCTATGTTTAAAATTGTTTTCTGACCAGATATGTAATTTTCAACAGTCCATCCTGGACTCAGATAAACAAATGACCCAGCTTCAAAGCCCACTAACTCAATGACAGTAGGGCCAAATGTTAGCTGCTTCTGATCCATGACCTTCCCCCAAGGACAGGCAGGTGGATGCCAGCAAGTATACTCTGTAACTGCCCATTTACTAAACACATACTGAATGCAAGTAACTCTTCCAAAAGGCAGCCCCATTTGTCGGCACCAAAGCACGTTTGTCATCTTCTCCCTGCGTCCTTCCCATTCGTCCGTCACCACAGTGGGAAGCAATAATCAGTCACTTTGAGTTAGTAACCACTCTAGAAAACAAGTCCTGCAGTGCCACTCGATTCCAATGAGAAGCAAAGAGAAAAAAACAGTTCTCTGGCTTCTGTGAGCACTGCAGCTCCAAGGCCGCCGGTCAGAGCCACAACTCACATGCATCTATCTCCCTTCCCCAGCAACATAGCACATGAGATGGATTTTTCAAGATAAACTCAGAGGTGGGGTGTGGGAAACCCACGTGAGATTCCCAGAGCACCCTTCTTCAAAATGCCTGTGTGCAGCAGGGTTCCCAAGGCATTCAGTTCAGTTATTCAGTTGTGTCTGACTCTTTGAGACCCCATGGACTGCAGCATGCCAAGCTTCCCTGTCTATCACCAATTCCCGGAGCCTACTCAAACTCATCTTCATTGCATCAGTGATGCTATCCAACCATCTCATCCTCTGTTGTCCCCTTCTCCTCCCTCCTTCAATCTTTCCCAGCATCAGGGTCTTTTCCAAGGAGTCAATTCTTCCCATCAGGTGGCCAAAGTACTGGAGTTTCAGCTTCAGCATCAATCCTTCCGATGAATATTCAGGCCTGATAAGATGGACTGGTTGGATCTCCTTGCAGTCCAAGGGACTCTCAAGAGTCTTCTCCAACACCACAGTTCAAAAGCATCAATTCTTCAGCACCCAAGGCATTAGAAAGCAAAAAAGAAACTTATGAATCATTTGCCCTGTTGTAGTGTGCTGTGCTTGCATGCTCAGTCGTGTCTGACTCTTTACAACCCCATGGACTGTAGCTCACCAAGCTCCTCTGTCCATGGAATTTTCCAGGCAAGAATGTTGAAGTGGGTTGCCATTTCCTACTCCAGGGGATCTTTCCAACCCAGGGATCGAACCTGTGTCTCCTGTATCTTCTGCACTGGTAGGCAGATTCTTTACCACTGCGCCACCTGGGAAGCCCCATAATGCAGAAATAACAGGCAAACAAATCAGAAAGAATTCTGATCAAATGCCAGTGTTCTAACAAGCAATGCAACATTCCTCATATAAGAACCTGACACTGCTCTCTGGTATTACAAAGCATCTTAATATTTCATTTGGGAAAGCTAAGGAGAGGGATGTGAACACTCCATTTAACCAGGAAGGGAAACACAGCTCACTTGATGAGATCAATTTCTTGTCTCAGGTCATAGAACCAGGAAAGGGAAAGTAGCACGTTTTACATCCCACTCTGATATATTTCTATTTGCTCAACAGAAACACTTCAAGGCTTCATGATGAGTGCCAGGCCATACTCAGGTAAGTTCCAAGCTGGGAACAGTTCCCATCTTTATGAGGTTTCCAGACATCTAACAGTTGAGCCAAAATTTAAACTGGCTTCCCTGACTCCACAAGCACCGAGTCATGCATGAGGTGATAGGAGTTCTCCCAGCACCAAGCCAGCCAGAGGAGGAGTGAAGAACAGAGTCGGGGTTGGGGAGACAGAAGAAACTCAACCCACACATCTGAACACAGAGAGGAAACTGCAGGTGACTGACTCCATCTCAAAGCTTTCACCTCACAGACAAACCTCTGTCTAGGAAATGAACACAGGTGCACCCAAATAGAGACAATCCAACTGGACTTTCATGCTATGAAAAAGGCCTTTTAAGGAGCAAATTATCCATTTCTAATTAGTCAAGCATCACACCTTCTCTTACTAGGTAATTTCTTATAATTTTCTTATTTCTCACCCAACCCATCCCAATACATGAAAATAATGTGCTATGAAAAACAAAGGCCAAATCTAACACCACTACATAGCCAGAATATTTAAACTCTCAAATCATTTATACCACACTGCCATATTGCCTTGATCAAAGAGAGTTAGAATAAAACCTACCCTGTAGAGGTTCCCAAACATGGCTGCGGATCAAAAGAAGCACCAGGAAACCTCTTCATTTTATTATTATTACTATCATCATTATTTTGGAAGCACCACTCGGCTTGTGAGATCTTAGTTTCCTGACCAAGGATCAAACAGGGGCCCTCGGCCAACAGAAGTGGAGTCCTAACCACTGGACCGCCAGGGAATTCCCTAGGGAGACTTTTTATGTGATGGAATGCTGGGTCCACCTCTGGAGATTTGAATGAGTGGGTGGTCTAGAAGGGCCCAGACGTCTAGTGCAGGGGGTGCTAGTGTTGGAAAGCACCCAGACAATTCTGATGACCCCTGCAAAAATGCACCTACACAGATCACTCTGGAGGAAGGCTGTCTGGACAGCACACACCTTAATGTACAGATCCACCAAGTAATGAGGGAGACCCATTCCACACAAAGTATAACGTCAAGCCATCTTTACAACATCTTCAAGACTGGCACAATTACACCCATTTAGGGGAAGATCCCCTGGAGTAGGAAATGGGAACCCACTCCAGTATTCTTGCCTGGAAAATCCCATAGACAGAGAGTCCTGGTGGGCTGCAGTTCATGGGGTAGCTAAAGAGTCGGACACAACTTAGCAACTAAAACAACAACAGAGAGGAAAACTGGGCCTCAGTGTGATACAGTCATCCCTCAGTTTCCATGGGAAATTGGTTCCAGAGCACCTCTCCCACACCCGTAGATATCAAAGTCCCCAGTGTTCGACAGCCTTAGAGTCAGCCCTATTTATCCACAGGGCTGCGAATTCACCCACTTGCAGACTCAATCCTGAATCCATCAATATATACTGATTTGCACAGCATGTATGAATTCCCAGGCTTCCCCAAGAAAGCCAGTCCTCTGCTCCTACAATGCTGAGAAAAGTCTTCTAAGAAAAAGAGAGCGAGTGTTAGGACACAGAGACCATAAAAGTACTGAAAAGGCCGGCACGGATTCAAGAATGTCTTGACTTCATTTCCTATTATTGATTAATAAAACTGAGAAAGCAATACCAGAGGAGACAGACATCCCGATTTTATCAGCTCCAGCAGACTCCAGAATTTCCTGGGTGTGGGTAGGGTGTGAGGATCCTGTTGGGATTTCACCAGCAAGCAGAACTGGACCTAACAAGTCCAAATCCATTCATCTGCAGGGCAGTTCTGACGGCCACAGCCTGGGCACTGCACTCAGCAGCCAGGAAAGGGATAAAGGCAGAAAACTCCCACTGGCAGGGAAAGAGGATACCATTTCCCAGGCTGGGGGAGGCACAGTCCCATCTTCAGACAGTAGAGAAGACCCAAGCCCATCTCTCCTTAGTGTCTAAAGAATCAGTCACCCACGGGCAGAGTGGGGTACCCTGAACACCCCCATGCAGGACACCTTCCTCCAGGATACCATCTATGCTGGACTCTTCAGGCTGAAGTATGGTCTGCTCTCTGGGAATTGGGTCAGGGCTAGGAGGAGCCAGGAGCACAAGGTTCATATCTGGCCACCTCACTAACTCAGTGTGTTCTTGGCCAAGTCAGTTCCCCTTGGGCCTGCATTTCCAGAATGCAAAGGTAGTACAAGATCCTCTTTGAATTTCCCACCAGCTCTGACAACACATGAAACCCAGACTACAGTAGCCACTGGGCTGGCAGGATAGTCTATGCAGTGGCAGGGTGTGGGGGAGAAGCTGTAGGAGGGAGAAAACCACCCTGCCTGTAATTGTAATGGAGATTCATCTATGGGACACACACACTGCCATATGTAGGCAGATAAGAAAGTGGTTACATAAGATAAGCAAAGGGTAGGGACCCAGAGAAAAAGACTACGAGTTGTGGTTATTCAGTTGCTCAGTCATGTCCGACTCTTTGTGACCCCATGGACTGCAGCATGCCAGGCTTCCCTGTCCTTCACCATCTTCTGGAGTTTGCTCAAACTCATGTCCATTGAGTTGGTGACACCATCCAACCATCTCATCCTCTGTTGCCCCCTTCTCCTACCCTCAAATTTGTCTTACAGATGGCCAAAACATGAAAAAACACTGAAATCTAAACTACAATAAAGTACCACCTGACACTGCTCAGAATGGCCATCATTAAAAAGTCTACAAATAACAGCTGCAAAGGATGGGGAGAAAGGGAACCCTCCTACGCTGCTGGTGGGAATGTAAGTTGGTACAGTCACTGTGGAAAACAGTATGGAGGTTCCTCAAAAAACTAAAAATAGAACTACCATATGATCCAGTAATCCCACTCTGAAGCATATATCCAGCAAAGCTAAAATTCAAAAAGATACATACACTTCTGTGTTCATAGCTGCACTATTCACAACAGCCAAGACAGGGAAACGATCTAGACTTCCATCGACAGACGAATGAATAAAGAAGATGTGGTGTATATATATAAAATACACAGCGGAATATTACTTGGCCGTAAAAAAGAAGGACATAATGCCAGTTGCATCAACGTGAACAGACCTAGAGATTATCGGACTAAGTGAAGTCAGAAAAAGACAAATACCATATGGTACTCACTTTCATGGGAAATCTAGAATAGGACACAAATGAACCTATCCTACAAAACAGAAACAGACTCACGGATAGAGAGAACACACCTGTGGTTGCCAAGCGGGGAGGAGGGTGGGGGAAGGATGGATTGGGAGTTTCGGATTCGCAGATGCAAACTATTATGTTTAGGATGGATGAACAACAAAGTCCTGCTGTATAGCACAGGGAACTATATTCAATATCCTGTAATAAACCATAATGGAAAAGAATTTTAAAAAAGAATGTACCCATATGTATAACTGAATCACTTCGCTGTACAGCAGAAATTAACATACCATTATAAATCAACGATACTTCAATTAAAAAAGAAGCGTTTGCCTTAATAGTCCCTAGACCTGAAGTTAATAATAAATCTCTAAATCTTCCTCTGTAGCCCTCCAAATCCAACTACTCACTGAGTAAATATACAAGAGCAACTAGTTGCACTGGAGGGCTGCCCTGGTGGCTCAGACGGTAAAGAATTCACCTACAGCGTAGGAGACCTGGGTTTGATCCCTGAGTTGGGAAGATCTCCTGGAGAAGGAATGACAACCCGCTCCAGTATTCTTGTTTGGGACATCCTATGGACAGAGGAGCCTGGCAGGCTACAGTCCATAGGGTCGCAAAGAGTCAGACACCACTGAGTGACTAACACATACACGCAACTGCACTGAGGGTGGGGGGGACACTGAGATCAATTATGATGATTATTATTAATTATTATGATTACTAATATTTAATCAAATCAACTGAAGGAAAAAAAGACATCTAATTATGTGATACTGAGATTCCTTTAATAGATGAAAAAAGTTCATGAGTAAGACTGGGAACACGTCCAATTCTTTCCCCCCTGACTCATATATTCCAAAGGAATAGCAGACAGTTGACTTCAGAACAAAAGGCCCACAGCCTCCAAGGCCACAAAACACATGGGGAGATGCAGGCATCAGGGCGGTAGATTGTCTGACTTCCTGAGCAGAGTCATGCCAAGGTCACGGGCTCTCAAGGGAATTCAAAAGCTCCCCCCTCCGATGCTCAGAACAGACTCAGTTTAAGCCACAGAAGACATTTCACTGGTTCACTTCAGAGTCTGTCCTCTCCACTGCCAGGGCCATGCCCCAGGTAAGAGATCCTATCTCAGAACAAAACTAGTGCACCCTAAAAATCCCTTCAACAAGTGCTTTGGAAAAAGAAAAAGCCAAGCAAATTAAAAAAGCAACCCCAACAACTGGCTCAGCAGTAGCAGTGGTTGTACTCCTCCTAACCACTACCCATGATCTAACTAGATCTTCTTACTACTAACGACGGCTATAACCACTCAGCTGGCGTATCCCTACTAACTATGAGGCTATACTGACTCTCACTGAACAGACCCACGTCTATTCCTTCTTGGTTTATAAAGCATTTACTTGTGGGGATCTTACAGCATGCGTGTGTGTGCTTAGTCACTCAGTCACGTCCAGCTCTTTGGATTGTAGCCCGCCAGGCTCCTCCATCTATGAGATTTTTCAGGCAAGAATACCAGAGTGGGTTGCCACCTCCCTTCTCCAGGGGCTCCTCCCAACTCAGGGATCAAACCGGCATCTCCTGTGCCTCCTGCATTGCAGGCATATTCTTTACCTGCTAAGCCATCAGCGAAGCCCATCTTACAGCATATTTGAGACCATGTGAGATATGCAGAGCACATATTATTAGACCCATTTAACAGATTTTAAAAATTGATGCTAAGCAGTTTCAGAAACTCCTTTAAGGGCTTACAGCTGATAAAGCAGTAAGTTTTTGTTGTTGTTATTTTACCTACTGCATCCCACTCACTGCCTGCAGCACGGCTGTGAAGAAAGACAAGCGACTCAGATGACAGCTCTGTATCCTTGTCCTGTGCTGATGCCAGCAGGTAGGAAGGCCAGCAGAAGGGGCTCCTATGCTCCAACAGAGTCTCCTTCTCTTCTACAGCTGGGCCTCTTACACTAGACACACACATGTGTACACACACACACGTACGTGCACACACGCATATACACATGTGTACACATGCTGCCAGCAGTCTCCCAGGAAAGCCAGGCTATCATCCTCCAGAGTTCAACCCCACACCCTTAGAAGAACCTTCACGGAACCAACCGGGAAAGTTTTGCTGAAACAGTTCTCAGGACAGCTCTCCTGGTCCAGCTACCACACAGAAAATCTTCACGTTTTGGCAAATCCCATTGCAAGCATGCTTCCACGCTGCAGCCCCACATGAATGGAAATACCAACTTGAGCCAGGCAAGTCCAACACTATCACACAAAGCGCTGGTGTCAATTCAGACCTCATAACCAGCAATTATCCATCAAGTCAGGACTGTAATAACGGGCTCCTTGGGGTCACCTCACTGGAGGGCAGGGGGATGGTCACTAAAGATAGAGTAGGAATTGGACAAGTATGATGACAGCCTTAAGAGTAAGGCAGTCCACTCACTGTTCCACAGATAATCTCCAGCCAGATCTCCAAAAAACAAACCTCTCCTCCAAGGTCAAAAATACATCACATGAGTGCCCCAAGGCACACGTGCTTTTGAGCATGCCAGGGCAGATTTCCATCTATATTATGCTGTGCCCTCCTCTAATTTTAGAGGAAGCTGGCTTTAGATAATTGTGAGAAAGGTGCTTCCTTTCTAAACTGCTGTAATTAAACTAGAAAAACATCAATTTGTAACTTCATGCTAAGAGGGTTTCCTGAAAACTCCTTAAAGGAAGTCTGTAATTGACAGACTGGCGAAACGTCATACACAGGCACGACAATCCACGCTGAGTACAACTGTGAAGGCTCAGATCCCCTGATGGAGAAACAGCACTTTTGTCCACAAAAGTATACCAGACTTCTACGTACGGCTGGTACTGTTAGGAAGAACAGATTTGCAGTTATGAGTCTCAAAGCTCTCTATACAGTAGGGGTCCCCAGCCCCTCGGATCTAATGCCTGATTCTCTGAGGCAGAGCTGATGCAATAATAATAGAAATAAAGTGCACAGTAATGTAACGTGCTTAAATCATCCTGAAATCACCCTCCTCCCCCAGTCCATGGAAAAACTGTCTTCCATGAAACCATCCCCTGGTGCCAAAAAGCCTGGGGACTGCTGCTCTACAGGATTAGCTCTATGATTTGATTGAAGAGAGAAGAAAGCATTTTTTAAAAGAAAGCTATTGTTTTCTCTTTAAGAAAACAATAGTTTCTATTAAAATGCATAACACCACCTTTTGCAAGATAAAAGGACTTCAAATAACACCATAAGCCTAAGAAGTACGCCTAAAAATTACTTCTTTTGTTTAAGGCAAATTAATAACAGGTCATGGATTACAAAAAATTATAAACCTCCCAACATCCCTAGCTGTATGTTACATTCATGACGCAGCTCAGGAGATGGCATGTTGACTGTTTTGGAGAGAAGGAATGAAGGGTTGGTTATAATCACCTGCCCACTCAGATCCTCAAGTCCTCAAATTCTGTCTCATTACCGAGGTGTTTTCCTGCAAGTGACGCGAGTGATTTTCTCGTCAACCTGTCCTTCACGTAAGCCACCGTGCGCAGAGCGAGGGGGAAGCCCGGGGCTCGGCGACTGTGACAGTGTATCTGCCCGGGTTCTGCGGAGTGCCGTCCAGGTCACCAGGCACAGACGTTACGGGGTCTGAGAGTGAAGGCCTTTCCAGGGGATTTACAAGAGTCTAAGTGAGCCTGGCACAGAGGCAGTCTACAAAACTCCCTAACATCCCTCACCAGGCCTCCAAAAAGCCAGCTGCCTCGGAACCCGTCTAACTAATAAAGGAAATACAGCATGACAACGTGTGTAAAATCTGAATCTCACCTCTTACCCACGGGCTCCTGGCATGCAAATTGACGTCAGGCTTGATGACTCAAAACTGGAGCTTATTAGAAATGAATTGCATTTCTCACTGCCAGAGTGACCTTAGATCCAAAGTGATCCAGTGTGCTACTACCCAGTGGGAAAATGTAAATCCACACGGTAGGTATGTAGAAAATGCTAGCTACTCTTAAGAGAAGCAACCAATCATAAAATACCTGGCTTAAGTTCACCAGGCTCATCAGCAGTCAGTTTAGGTAACACCACTTCACTGTGAGTGACTCCATGTGCTGCTAAAAGATAGAATTCTTGCTGGAACCTAATATTTGGTTCAGTCTCTGAAGTGAGGGAGTGAGGGAGTAGGAAATGGCAACCCACTTCAGTGTTCTTGCCTGGAGAATCCCAGGGACGGGGGAGCCTGATAGGCTGCCGTCTGTGGGGTCGCACAGAGTCAGACACGACTGAAGTGACTTAACCTAACCTGAAGTGAGGGCAAGAGAATCATCAGCTATTGATATATCTGGCTACCCAGTGTGATCAGTGGACAGCAGCCTCAGCATCACCCTGGAGCTTTTCTGAAATGCAGAGTCAAGGCCCAGGCCAAGATCTACAGAGGAATCACAATCTGCTTTTTAACCAGATCTAGGGGCTTGTGGGGTTGGGGGTGGAGGGGCTGCTTCCCAGTGGCTCAGTGGTAAAGAATCCACCTGCCAATGCAGGAACCAAAGGTTTGATCCCTTGGTAAGGAAGATCCTCTCGGATAAGGCAATGGCACCCCACTCCAGTACTCTTGCTTGGAAAATCCCATGGACGGAGGAGCCTGTTAGGCTGCAATCCATGGGGTCGCTGGGAGTCAGACACGACTGAGCGACTTCAATTTCACTTTTCACTTTCATGCACTGGAGAAGGAAATGGCAGCCCACTCCAGTATTCTTGCCTAGGAAATCCCATGGACAGAAGAGCCTGGTGGGCTACAGTCCATGGGTTCACAAAGAGCCAGATATAACTGAGCACGCATAAGCACACTCATTGTGGGGGGTTCCCCATTACAGGGTATGCTCTATAAAGGATGACTGCAGGGACTGGGGGGGCGGTCAGGAGGGCTCCCTCATACACCCCGGTTCTCCAAAATAACCCTAACTCTGACAAGCTTCAGAAGAGGATGGGCAGAAGGAAGAAGACACTATAAGACTATTAAAAATAATCCCCCAGAAAGATGTCAATCCATTGTGGTCCATTACTGAGACAGACTTCTAGGGACTCATCCACATTCAGTGACAGGTGAAAGGCCTTGAGGGTCGAGCCCAGGAGTCCCCCCAGGCACTGAGCTTTGGGGTACAATTTTAACTTTTTTGGAGAGTCATCAGCCTCCTTTTCTGCTGCATCCAAGATTTTATGAAAGAAAAAAAAACTGTAAGGAAATTCCACTTTCTCCAAATTACTTAACTGCTGAGCCTAGGAAAGTTACTTAACCTTCTGGAACTCTCTTTTCAGTCTTTGAGTGGAGGTAACAGCCCTGACGTTGGAGAAGGAAGAGGGTGAAAGAAGATGACACAAGAGAGTGCTTTCCAGGACACCCTAAGGGCTCGAAACATGGCCATCCAACAGTCTAGAAAGAAGCGCCAATAGGAACTCTGTCCCGCAACCAGTTCAGGCACGGTTGAGGGGTACTGGGGAGGAAATGAGTCCAGATGAGTCCACCATGACACAGAACTACAGAGGTACTTCCTCCAGGCTCTCCCCATGCACGCCTTCCAAGTGCCCTGAGCGGACTGGGAGATGAAAACGCTAGTTTGCCAAGTGTCGGCAATTCCTTCCAGTGGCCATTCCTCTTTACAGCAGGCATCCCTTTCATTCTACAGGGCCAGGGGTGACATCAGTCAGCCAGGGTGTCCTGGGGGCTCCCTGGGGCAAAGAACTCCTTTCATTTTTATTTATTTTTTTAAAATCTTTTATTTTATATTGGAGTACAGCTGATTAACAATGTAGTGACTGTTTCAGGTGGACAGCAGAGAGACTCAGCCATACATACGCCTGTATCCATTCTCCCCCAAACTCCTCTCCCTTCTGAGCTGCCACACAGCATTGAGCAGAGTTGCATGTGCTACACAGTAGCACCTTGCTGGTTACCCATTTTAAATATAGCAGTGTGTACATGTCCATCCCAAACTCCCTAACTATCCCTTGCCTCATTCTTTCCCCAACCCAACCACAAATTCATTATCTAAGTCAGTGAGTCCGTTTTTGTTTTGTAAATAAGTTCACTCGTATCACTAAAGAAGCCAGTTTTAAACAAATGTGTTACCAGCAGAGCCACAGAGAAAGGTACAAAGACTTCTTCCTCTTCCTAACAGTACAGCCCTCCTCCCCTTTCACACCCCATCAGCGGGGCTGCCCAGAGCCAACCACCAGGAGCTAGAGCCTCCACCCTTCAACTCAGGGAGACCTCAGGCATGTTCCTTAGCTCAGAGGCCCTGCATTTCCCACCACCCCTGAAAGTGGAAGAAATGATGTCCACCTCTGCGCATCGCAGGTCAATTTGGAAGCTGTCAAACAGCAGCCACACATGAAGGATGGTGATCATTAAATGGGAAAATAAAACCAAAAAATGACATTTTGGTGGCTTGTACTTTAACAAAAGGATCTGAGCCAATCTCATAAGCACAATTCCCTCACCAAGACAAGAACAGACACTGTGCTCTCAGCTGCAGAATAAGGTAAATGAGAGGAAAACGAGAGCTGAGGTCTCTGCTCCCCCAGCTAACGCCTGGCAAGGGCCTGGGCCACACCAAGCACCAAGCTCCACCGGGTGCACTCCCCCTTTAAACTTCTCAACAGCCCTGGGATGCCAAGTGGAGGTCATGCTTTCACTCTACAGATAAGACAACGGAGGCCCAGAGAAGGTAAGTAACTTGTTGAAAGTCACACAGCCAGCAAGCAACCTAACCCCAAAGCAGTGGTTCTCAGCGGGGGGGATTTTGCCCCCAGTGGATGTGTAACGTTGTGAGACACTTTTGGTTGCCACAACTGGGGGATTACTACCGGTATCCAGTGGGGAGAGGCCTGGAATACCACCCAACCATCCCACACTGCACAGGACAGCAAAGAATTGTTCAGACCGCAATGTCAATAGCACAGACGCTGAAAAGTCCCACTCTGGAACTTCCTCTTTTATCCATGCACTACATCAGCCCCCTCCTTGTTTTCTAATGTGCCCGAAGAGGACAATAGATACTATTTGAACATAACCGTAGATCAGATGACCAAGCTCTGCGATCAGTGCTGAAAATAAATAACCCCACTGTGCACATCTTGAGTAGTTCCACTTTCTCCAGTGCTTCCCTCCCAAGGTCTTGCAACTTGCTTTTCCCTCTGCTGGGCAGTTCTGCCTCATTGCGTCCATCCCATTGCGTGTGCTCAGGGCTCACAGATCACCTCCTCATTTCCTAACCACCCCCACCTCTCCTCAGAGCACTGCTCCCGCCCTGACATGACAAGTACCTTGACCTGTGTAGTATTTATCTAATTTCTCCCACCAGATTGGAAGCTCCCTGAGGGCAGGGATCTTTTTTCTGTGCCCCTTAGCTGTTTTCTCTGCACCATCCATCAGTGTGTCTGGTACATGGCCGGAACTCAAGATATTTGGTGAAAGAATGAATGAACAAACAAATAAACTAGCTTAGGGTTCTTCCTGAGGAAGCTGAGGGTTTCAGCTTTCCCCAGGCTGTAGCCGCATCAGGCCAAGGACCTCTGTGCAGAACCTGCTTCATCTTGCTACAACAATCACTGCTCTAGACTGGGGTTGGCGCACCTCTTCCTGTAAAGGGTCAGGCTAACATTTTCAGCCCTGCTGTCTCTAGATCAACGATTTGACTCAGCCACAGTCACACAAAAGCAGCCGTAGAAGATCCATACACGAACGCGCAGGGCTAGGTTCCAACGATACTTTAAGAACACTGGTAATTGGAATTGCATGGAATTTTCATGTGTCAGGAAATATTATTGTTCTATGATTTTTCCCCCAACTATTTTTTAAAATGTGAAATGATTCTTGGCTCGAGAGGCCAAGAGAAAAGAGGAGATGGGCTAGATGTGGCACGTGGCCATTGTCTGCTCTTCCTTGCTCTAGGTCTTTGTGAATTTGGGTGATTCATTAAAAAAAAAAAAAAAAACACTGCACCCTGGGGGTGGCCGGGAGTCCTTTCATGATCTCACCTTATTCGTCCTCAGGAGAACGCTGGAAGCAGGGTTCTTCACTCTTTCTCCATCTCAGGTTACCTCTGAGCACACTGAGGCCTGGCAGGACGTATCTGAAGTCACTGAGCTTGGCCTTTTCACTCCACTGCCAGAATTCTTTCTGCACCTAACAGACTATCACAAATCTTCGCCAGTATGGATACAAAGACCTCGATTAATCCATTATTGGTTTTCAGTTTTTTTAAAACTGAAGTATAGGTTGATTTGCAATGTTGTGTTAGTTTCAGGTACACAGCCAAGTGATTCCATTATACACTATAGAGAGAGATAAGAGATTCTTTTCCATTACAGGTTATTAAAGGTAGTGAATATAGTTCCCTGTGCTATACAGTAGGTCCTTGCTGTTTGCTTATTTTATATATAGTATCTGTTAATTCCAAACTCCCCATTTATCCCTCCCTCCCCACCCTTTCCCCTTTGGTAACCGTAAGTTGGTTCCATGTCTGTAAGTCTGTTTCTGGCATTATTTCCTTCTCCTTTATGCCTGAGCAATATTCCAAAGTACATACATATACCACATCTTTGTCCATTCATCTGTCGATGGGACATTTAGGTTGCTTCCATGTTTTGACTCTTGTAAGTTGTATTGCTATGAACATTGGTGTGCATATATCTTTTTGAATTATAGTTTTCATCTTTTCCAGGTATATACCTAGTAATGGGATTGCTGGCTCATATGGTCACTCTATTTTTAGTTTTTAAGCAATCTCCATACTATTTTCCATACTGGCTGCCATTTTTGGTTTCAGAGAATTAGCAGGTAACATTCTGGTGAAGTGAACATCAGCAAAGATTTGTGTATTAAAACACAAATACCAGGGACTTCCCCGGCTGTCCAGCAGTTAAGACTCCATGATTCCACCGCAGGGGGCACAGGTTCCCTGATCAGGAAACTAAGATCCCCCATGCCCTGTAGTGCAGCCAAAAAAAAAAAAAAACAAAACAAAACACCCCACACACAAATGCCAAATCAAGAGGGCAACTGTACATCATCCATTTCACAGCACAGATGGTTGTTCAACTTGCCTCGGAGAAAGAAAATGTGGATACCAGCAGCCTCCTGCCTGCCCTTTGGCGTTACAGGAAAAAGTTAACGACACAGAAAATTGGCTGTGCTGCCCAGGACTGCAAATAGGAATTCTAAAGGTGAAGCCTCCACAATAAACACTTAGTATTATATTTTAATACCTAAGCCAGGCGTGACTTTTTCCACCTTAATTTCCTAAAGGTTCCCTGAATGGTAATTAAGACATTCAAACCAAAGGCAAATACTCAGGGGAAAAAAATTCACATCTAAAAAGTCTGAACTGCATTCTGCATTATTTCTAAGGTTATTACCTCTGGACACATGGACATATCATTTTATAATACTTCTCAAATCTACTGTAACCAGTGTTCTCTTGATGCATGTGAGACGTGGCAGACACACACAAAAAAAGCCCTCCAATTTCAAACACTCTGTCAAGGAAGAGTTAACTACTACCCTGCCCCACCCCCACTCAGGAATCAGGTCATTTGGTGGAAATGCAAAAGTAACCCTTAGCTTGACCCCTGAGGACCTGAGCACCCAGAATTTAAAAAGAAAAAGGAAGGAAAAGGGAAATGGCCATAAAAACCAGGGCAATAATTCGGCACGCAGGCAGAAGGCATCCTTTCCTCATCTTGCTTGGGAATTCTTTAGGCAAAAGCTAACCCTAATAGTTAGGGCCTCCACAAAAATGCAGAGACCAGCTGATGGATGAAACCTAAACAAAAAAAGCCTGGGCACCTGAGTCTGGTTCCTCATACTCTGGAATTCAACATGGCATTTCAGATTGGGTTTCTATCGATCCCATGGAAGCACTTATTCGGGCTCCAAAATGCCTTCCCCTCTACCTCCTCCCTGTGGTCCTAACTCTAGCCTGGACTCAACTCCCTGAAGAAGAGCATTCATCTTGCTCCTTCCGGTTCAGTTAGTGCTTCAGCAGTCCTCCTCTCTATGAACTCCCTCTGTCTCAATAACAGATTATCAGTTAGTTCAGTTGCTCAGTCATGTCCAACTCCTTCCAACCCCATGGACTGCAGCACGCCAGGTCTCCCTGTTGATCACCAACCACAGGGCTTGCTCAAACTCATGTCCATCGAGTCAGTGATGCCATCCTACCATCTCATCTTCTGTCATCCCCTTCTCTTCCTACCTTCAGTCTTTCACAACATTAAGGTCTTTTCAAATGAGTCACTTCTTCGCATTAGGTGGCCAAAGTATTGGAGTTTCAGCATCAGTCCTTCCAATGAATATTCAGGACTGATTTCCTTTAGGATGGACTGGCTGGATCTCCTTGCAGTCCAAGGGACTCTCAAGAGTCTTCTCCAACACCACGGTTCAGAGGCATCAATTCTTCGGTGCTCAGCTTTCTTAATGGTCCAACTCTCACATCCATACATGACTACTGGAAAAACCATAGCTTTGACTAGACAGACCTCTGTCAACAAAGTAATGTATCTGCTTTTTAATATGTTGTCTTGGTTTGTCATTAGTGACCATATAATTGGTTTCCCCAAACAGGAAACTTTTGAAATGAAAGGGGCACTATAGAACATTATGCCTGAACAACCACAATAAACCAGGACTGTCCCAAATTGGGGCACAGGTCACTCCGATAAGGTCTTAGAGGGAGAGCACTTGTCTTACCTTGACTCCGTCCCACTTTTTCAACCAAACAGTCCCACAGAGCACTGAAACACCATAGGTGCTAAGTAAACTTTTGTGGAATTGAAACAATAGGCACTTTAAAATGATACCACAAGTACCAGTTACTACAGATCTGTCTCCATAAAGGATGCTGTAGATCATTATAAAATACAATCATACCAGAAAAATCCCTGCTTCTGATATTCTATTTCATCTTATTTCCACCATGGCTATTTTTTAATCTCTCACTGATTGTGATTTTATATTAATAATAATAAATAGTTATCACTTACTGAATCCTTGAATATTAATCACAGTTGCTGTTGCTGCTAAGCCGCGTCAATAGTGTCTGACTCTGTGAGACCCCATAGACGGCAGCCCATCAGGCTCCCCCATCCCTGGGATTCTCCAGGCAAGAACACTGGAGTAGTTGCCATTTCCTTTTCCAATGCACGAAAGTAAAAAGTGAAAGTGAAGTTGCTCAGTCGTGTCCGACTCTTAGTGACCCCATGGACTGCAGCCTACCAGGCTCCTCTGTTCATGGGATTTTCCAGGCAAGAGTACTGGAGTGGGTCGCCAGTGCCTTCTCCGAATCACAGTTGAAGAACCTCAGATACATTCTCCCAACAACCCGGACAAGGAATGTATGTGTAGACTTAAGTCTCTAAGTGAAGAAACAGAAGCTCAGCAAGGATAAATAATCCCCATAAGATCACAGACTCTGGCCAAGCTCATTCCCTTCCATTGACTAGGAAACTTACCAACCTTAATATCTGGGTTCCACAGTGTTAATTTTTTGAAACCATGTTACCATTGAGACAAGGTGGCATAACATTCCGCGAACTATACAAAGTCATGAAATTGACAATGCATGGTCCAACTATACCACTGTCTACTGTACTGATACTTATTCTGACATGATGTGGATTCAGACTCACTGAAAAAGAGGAGACCTGGAAGAACATTGGCAAAACTGTGATAACATACAGCACAGCCCCTCTCTGAGAAAAAGCAAAAACTGGTAGAAAAAAAAAACCTGAAGCAGAAACTGGCATCTTGATGTCTAAGTACCAAATAAGCTTTCCTGACCAGATGGAACTCACAAACAGAATTTTTTAATCAATGAAAAGAAGTGAGCACCTGCTTTTCTGAAGGGAGATGAGGGAAACAGTGGGAGGAGGGGAAAGAGATTCTATTCCTAAATAGAACCGGCGAAAATTGGTTTTTTGGCGAGAAGGGAATTTAAGCTGCAAACTCCATGAGAGTAGAGAATGACTGAATCAAGGGTTCTCTGGCACTTGGTCCAACTTTTTTTTTTTTTAATTTCAAATATTTATTCATGTATTTATTTGGCTACATCAGGTCTTAGTTGAAGCACGCAGGATCTTTCCTCGCACAGACTCTAGTTGTGGCACGCATGAGCAAGAGCGCCAGGACTCAGTAGCTGCGGCACCTAGGTTTAACTCTTCCGTGACATGTGGGAACTTAGCTCTCTGACCAAGGACTGAACCCACATCCCCTGCATTGCAGGCAGCTTTCTTAACCACTGGACCACCAGGGAAGTTCCTGTCCAACTTCTTGGCCGTGAAATTCCACACAGAAAGCCTGGAAAATCCATATCCCATAATGCTTTGATTGATGGCAGCAGTACAACTAACACAAGAGGTTTTCTTTAAAGTGAGACGCTTGTGTTTAATGTCCAGCCTCCACCCCACCTATTTTAATGTACAAATTTCCCAAAACCATAAAACCAGGGACTCTCATGGGTACATTCCTCAAATGACAAGCTTCCAAAATACTTTCCACCAACTCAATGGGTTGTTGACTTCTCCATTAAAAAAAAAAAAAAATTCAGGAACCTTACATACACACTTGCAGGAATCACAAACTGCCTTCTCATAAACACTCCCAGGAAATAGGCTGAGCGTCTCAATCCCAACAAAGAGCAAGTTTTGTTTGCTGAACAAGAGTCTCTTCATTAACGCCTCATTTATATTGATTATGGAAGACACACTGTACAATGTTTCCAGGATGAGGAGAAAGAAACAAAGTTTTGCTGCAGTCACTAAATTCAGTAGTCACCAGCTCCCTTGCAGGTTGCAGGTTAAAACCTGCTCCCAAAAGCACACTTCACCATCCTTGATCTCAAAGGCTTTAAACCAAGCAAAATGAGCACTGGGTCCCTGTAGCTGCCAGCCAGCAACACCACATATGCAAACATGTACCCTAAAAATTCACTGTGTTCTAGGAAAGAGTAGAGTGAAAAGCATAAATCACAAACAGCAGCTCACATTTTCCAATCCCTCCTTCCCGGTCCAAGATGCTCATTTTGTCACAGAGCTTGCAGATCAAGACCCAGTGTTGCATGAAATGAAGGAGGATTTGGTTAAGATTGGCTTCACAGCAGAAAATCAGATAAAGGTATTAAAAAAAAAAAAGATGCTGCATAAAAACTATCATGGGAGGTCTTGCTAAATAGACAATGAACATAGAGCTAACTACATTTCTCTGCCCCCATGGAGACTAAGCTCTGGCCAGCAGAATGAGAGCAGAAGTGATGGGAGCCAATTCCAGGCCTGGTGCAGTTAACTCAATGTCCTTAATCTCTAGCTGGCTGTCTTAAAAAAAAAAAAAAAAGGAGATGACCTTCAGAGTGACCTTGGGTACCTCGTGTTGAAAAATGGCCAATCAACAAGACGGAAGGAGCCTGGGTCCCTGAAACACCAAATGGAAGAGGGCTGCCCCAGCAGGAACTCCTCTTCTAGACTGGTGCGTAAGTAAGAAGCTCTTCTTGCTTTCATTTACTGTGACCTGGAGATTTGTTACAGAAGCTAGGGTTACCTTATGTGATACAGTAAGTCATGACGAATTCATTTATAAGCCTCTAAGAGCCCCTACTGGCTGTGGGGCTTCCTCAAATGTGCCCATCCCTGGAGCCCATTGTCCTGTGTCAGCTGTGAATGCGACTCTTAGTATGTGCCACAACCACTGAAGCCCAAAACTAAAGCTCTGTGCACAGCAACGAAGACCCAGTGCAGCCAAAAATAAATTAAAAAAAAAAAAAAAGATTTCACAGCTTATACGTGGCAAAGCTGGAATTTGAAAGCAGGCAGTGACTCTATAATCTCTGCTCCTATCCATTCCGTTCACCATAACTTCTTGCTATAAAGCAGTAGGAGTTGACTCTCTATCTAAAGAGGCAAAGTGTTCTGCCTGGGCTCCAGGTGGGGCCTCCAGGCTGGGAGAAGGGACCCTGGGTATCCTGCTAACTGCCACCATTCACCTTCCTCTAGTCATGATTTAGTGCTGGCAGTGATGGGGACCATCTGCTCTCCACCTGAGCTCTCCCTGCCTCCCCCTGCACTGCCCTGTCACAACTCACATCCTGGTCCTCCAAAGAGGCCTCCTTGGAGCCAGTGAAACCAGGTCCCCCTAAAACCGAATTCCCCTGCTGAGTTTATGATTAACCCCTCTATCCAAAACTTTATTCCCTTTCCTTTCTGTCCCTGTTACCCTCTGGATTAAGGAGGATTAGAGAAAAGGTGGAGATGAAACCAAGCAAGACCCTGCTGGGCCTTCCTGGGTACAAAAGTCCCTCCATGTCCCCTCCTCTTTGTTTTGGCCTGAGTTCCAAAAAGCAGACAAGCAGTTAAGAGAGTCCCAGGAGTCCTAGTTTCACCTGAAGGGCTACAGATAATAATTTGATGCATATCTTTGAGTTCTGTATAAACTAAGACCTCCCCCACAACCCAGTGGAAGATGATGACTACATGCTGACCACAAGCACGAGACCCCAAATAGGCTGGAACCAGAAGGTTGATGATGGAGATTTCAAAACACACCATCCTGTTACCTCACCACCAATCAATCAAAAGAAAATCCAGGAGCCACAATCCTCAGCTTAAATTTTGCCTTTAAAAACCCTTCCCTGAAAGCCATCGGGGAATTCGAGTCTTCAGAGCACGAGCTGCCCGTTCTCCTTGCTTGGCACCAGCCCTGCCATAAACATGGTGCATTCCTTCTCCACCACGCGCATCAGTAGATTGGCTTTGCTGTGTGTCAGGCAAGGAGACTCGAGTTTGGTTTGGTAACAACTGCAGCTGGAGCCGAGAGCGGCTTCCTGTCCACCCACCCCCCTCCCCAGGCTCACCCACTGCCAAGCTTTCCATCATCTTCCCACAATTACCAGGCAATCTGCAGAAATGCCTCCAGCACGTGCCTCTGCTCTCACCTCCCTCACCTCCACTTCTTGCTTCCAGATTGCTCGAGCCTGACTTCGAGGTTATCCCATTTGGAGGTCAACTGTTCTGACAGCCAGCTGTATTTGTCCCCTCTCCCCTCCCCATTCTCCCTCCTCTTTCCAAGTAATGAATTATGGCTTGGCAAAGAAAGCAGAAGCCTCTGCCAAAACAAAAGGTCTGTCAGAACAGCTCTCCAGAGTTACTGTGTCCTCTTACCCCTCTGCCTGGCCAGGTGTCCTGTGCGTTTTCCATCTCTGCTGGGCACCAGGGTACTCAATGTGACCACTCTAACGTCAGCACTAGGACTGCGTTTCTCAAAGTGGCACACAGTACAGAATCCCCTGGGCTGCTGCTTTCCCAGGCAGGTTCCTGAGCCTGGCCCTAATGAATCAGACTACCCAAGGAAGCCTTAGAAGGTTAGTTTTAAGTTCATCACAGTAAGGTTCCCACATGGTTCTAACGCACGCACTCTTGAAAACAGTCTTCCAAGAGACGACCTTCCTAGGCAGGCCTAGAACAACCTGGTCCACGGTCAGCAGGCAATGTATGCATCATCTCACATCAGCCTCATTTCAACTCTACACGTGGGTACAATTTTTCTCCCATTTTAGAGGTGAGGCAACTGAGCCTTTGAGATCTTAAATAATTCCCAGGTCACATGGCCAATACCTGGCAATGTGGGGCTTTGAACAAAGATCAACCCCAAGCTCTAAACCTGCTCTGAAATTCTCATAAGCAGGATGAACTTCAGTATTTTCAAAAGCTGATAAAACTGGGTACCTATGTTCACTTGTCATGTTTTTCTATTACCCATAAAGCCACTGTTAGAATGAAAACTCAGAAAACAGGCACCTTATTTTTAGGAAGTTCTCAGCATACTTATTTTTGATGAGTAAGTGTAGTATAACTGTGATCCATGGACGTGAAGAACACTGTTGACTTTACGTCTATTCTAGCCTCAGTTCTCACCAGTGCCAGAGGTAGGGCGACTTACAAGGAAAATTGGCATTAGTTGTCTTTATGGTTCACTGTCACAATCTTTTGTATCTCCTTCCAACTAATCCTATTTTAGCAAAGCATGAAGCATAAAGTAGGTAAATAATCAGACACTATAGAAACAGAGCTGAATTGCTAAGCAAATAATAATAATGGTAATAATGAAAATAACAGCTACATTTATTGACTGCTTGCCACAGCCAAGCTCTTTACAGATATTATCTCATTTGAGCCTAAGTAATATTATCCCCAATTTACAGACTGTGTGTGTTGTGCTCAGACACTAAGTCATGTCCAGATCTTTGTGACCCTGTGGACTGTAGCCTGCCAGGCTCCTCTGTCCAAGGGATTCTCCAAGTAAGAACCCTGGAGTGGGTTGTCATTTCCTCCTCCAGAAGATCTTTCCAACCCAGGGATCGAACCTGCATCTCCCACACTTGTAGGCAGATTCTTTACCACTGAGCTACCTAGGAAGCAATTTACAGATTAAAAAAAAACTTATATGTAGAGAGGTTAACTTGCCCAAGGTCACACAGCTAATTAAGTAGCAGAGCTGTGATTCCAACCCACATTGGAGTCACCCTGAAATCAACTGCAATAAAAACACTTGTTATACAGAGTGGTCCCCAGAAGGGCAGCAGCAACATCCACCAGGAGCGTGTCAGAAATGCAGACTCTCAGGCCACACCCAAGATCTATGAAATCAGATCCAAATGCACAGTTAAGTCTGAGAAGCATTCATCTAAACCAGGGTTTCTCAGCCCAAGCACTGCTGACATTTGGGGCTGGATAATTCTTTGCAGTCCTGTGCAGTATAAGGTGTTCAGCAGCACCTCCCACCCCAGTATACCTACTAGATGCCAGTAGTAACTCCTCTTTCCCCACCCAAGTCATGATGACTGAAATGATCTACAGCCGTATCCAATGCTCCCTCCGAGAGTAAAATAGCCCCCAGCTGAGACCCACTGGCTAGATGAGAGTGCTTTTCTGCTGGGCTAAATTTCTGGCCTAGAGCAGAGGTTTGTGCGCACAAAGTGGAGGCCTGTGTCTCAGGGATGTATTAGCCGAAAAAGAACTTCTAAGTTCTGGGGACTGGGTTCCAGGTCTGTCACTGCTTGGCCGGTGGAGCTGGGAGTGACAGAATCAGGTCTGTGCCCCTGAATCCAGCCTCACCACCAATAAAGCAGGGTTCCTAGGGCAGGGTTCCTCCAAACCTCGTTGCATACCAGAATCACCCAGGAGTCGTGTATTAAAAATACAGATTACAGGACTTCCCAAGTGGTCCAGTGGCTAAGACCTCGAGCTTCCAGTGGAGGGGGCCTGGGTTCAATCCCTGGTCAGGGAACTGGATCTCACATGCTGTAATTAAAGATCCAACATGCTACAACTAACACCTGGCAGAGCCAAATAAATATTTTTTAAAATACAGATTAAGGGGTGCCCTCCCCACCCCACCCCATGGGATTTGCTTTTCGAACAAGTTCCTCAAGATGCTCTAAGGCACCCCATCCCTGAACTGGTTTTTAGGAAGCACTAGACCAGAACATTTCAAGAGGCCCTGAATTCTAAGATTTTACCTTCATGGTCAATGACTCAGGCCTCCTTCCCACCCACCCATGTTACCTACCGGGAGTCCGGGAATCCTCAGGTTGCCCCAACTGAGATCCGAGCAGCAGGAACCACACTCCGGGCCCCAGAATGCACTGTGGGCACACCTCGGTGGCCTCCCACCTCCAGCATGGCGCTTGGCAGGACTGAAGGCAGCCTGAGGGGCTGGACTATCCTGAGCGCAGTGGAACCTGCCGCTAATTTCATTAACACAGTCAGAGGGAGTCAGGTGAGGCGGGGCTGCTCCAGCCACGGGCAATCTTGGGAAAGGAGACACACATGTGAGACTGTTTCCCAGAGCTGCACTCGGTGCTAACGCAGGCCCGGAGGAGCGGGTCCTGCCTAGTTACTGACTCTCCCTAGTAACTTCTCTCTACTAACTCTTCCTAGGTGCTGACATCTTACACTGCACAGGACAGCAAAGATTATCCAGGCAGGGAGACGCTGATTGCAGAGGATGCCCCTGGGTATACGGGGCAGCCCGGGGAAGATGCCAGGGAGCCAGAAACACATCCTAAGCAAGAGCAGGTTCAGTCAAAGATTCTCAGCAGAGTCAAAAAGACACAGCTAACATTTACGGAGGACACTGTAAATGCACACACGCGCATTTACATGCACTGTCTCCTTCACCCCAGCTCAGCCAGGCTCCAAGGCAGCCTGAGCACCTCTGTCTTACAGGTGAGGGAACTGGGGTTCAGAGCCCTGGACACTTAGCACTTACAGAGGAAAGGGAACTGGGTTCATTTCTAAAAAACCTAGAGGCCCCATCTTGTTGCTTTTTTATTTCCTGGATCTGAAGGGAGGCCTTCCCAGGTGTCTTGGCAGTAAAGAATCCACCTGCCAATGAAGGAGACTTGAGTTCAATCCCTGGGTCAGGAAGATCCCCTGGAGAAGGAAATGTCAACCCACTCCAGTATTCTTACCTGGAAAATCCCATGGACAGAGGAGTCTGGTGGGGTATAGTCCACTGGGTGGCAAATAATTGGACACGACTTAGCAACTAAATAACAACAGCCCTCTGAAGGGAACCTTCGTAAACCAACTTTAATATTCAGTCAACACCCCCAAGGGTGTAAACAGAAGCCAGGACCGCCATGCCCCCTGGTCCCAGAAACAGACCTGCTATTTCCTAGAGTTAAACACCAAGTTACTGGACACAGACTCTGTCCTACAGAAAAGCAACTCGTGGGCTTTCTGGGCTCAAAAACAGTAGGCTGAGCCCAAAAGTGTTTTACCACTTTTAATTCATGAATCTACCCAACTGTGTTTTCTTTCTTTACAAAGATTTTCTTTTTCTTCCCATAAATCCTCATCCATTCAGTCACTGCCCTTCCTTTTGACTTTTCCTACCAGTTTCTGAAACAGAGAAAGGGGTTAGAGATCTAAGTGGGTCCCAGGTGCCAGAATTCCGGGGGAGGATCAAGGTAGCCCTGCCATGAACCAGGTGAGAGGAGACCAGCTTCGAAGTTCTGGAGTTCGTGCTGGGGACAGAGGGCCACAGGACGAGAGTCTCCCTGGTCAAGTCCGATTAAGCAGAGGCGCTCCCAGACAAGACGATGGAAGAACCTAGTTGGCTGCTTCATGTGGACCAGGAGCTGTTGTAAGCATTTACCCAGATTTGTCTTTGTACTTCTAATCCCATACACACTTCTAAAGGTAGGTATTAATTAATACCCCCAATTTGCAGGTGGGCAATGACTGAGACTCTGAGGGCTTTCCTGGTGGCTTAGCGGTAAAGAATCTGCCTGCCAATGCAGGAGACACAGGTTCAATCCCTAGGTTGAGAAGATCCCCTGGAGAAGGAAATGACAACCTATTCCAGTATTCTTGCCTGAAGAATCCCATGGACAGAGGAGCCTGGCGGGCTACAGTCTGTGAGGTTGCAAGAGAGTCGGACACGACTTAGCGACTGAACAACAACAATCATGTTCTGAGATGGTTAAAGATTTGTCCAGGTTGTACGGTCTGAAGGTCTGTGTCCCTCCAAAATTCATAGGCTGAAATTGTAACTCCTACAGATAATGGCATTAGGAGCCAGGGCCTTGAAGAGATGCTTAGATCATAACGGTGGAATTCTTAGGAATAAGATTAGTGCCCTCATAAAAGAGGCTCCAGAAAGATCCCCAGTCCCTTCTGCCAGAGGAAGACACAGGTAGGAGGCACCAGCTATGAACCAAGGAGACGACCCTCACCTGACCATGCTGATACCCTGATCTCAGACTTCCAGACTCCAGAACTGGGAGAGATCACTGGTTGTATATAAGCTACCCAGTTTGCAGTGTATTGTGAGAACAGCAGGAACAGACTAAGACACCAAAGTTCCACACCTAGGAAGTGACAGAGGTGGAGTCTGAACAGAGGCCGTGCAATGCTACTCACCACCTCGGGGTGTGTTTGGCAAACATTTGTATTGATCTCATGTGCCAATGGTTCCTTTTCCTTTGTGTACCTATACCTCTAATCACATGATACAGACCTGCAGGTAATGCCTAATCTACCATCTAAGACAGTGGTCCCCAACCTTTTTGGCACCAGGGACCGGTTGTGGAAGAGAGTTTTTCCACGGGCCAGGATTGGGGGAGATGATGTCGGGATGATTCAAGCCCATTACATTAACTGTACACTCTATTTCTATTATTATTACATCAGCTCCACCTCGGATCATCAGGCATCAGATCCTGGAGGTTGGGGACCCCTGATCTAAGACCTGACTACACCAAAGATGGTCCTCAGACCAGGAGCATCACCAGGGAGCTTGTCAGAAATGCAGAATCCTCAGTCCTGCCCCAATCTCTTGCACCTAGTTTGAGAAGTGCTGATAAGATCCTTACTTTCCTGATTCAATATAAGGAGTTGCCTCCCACTTCCCCCTTCCTGGGCTCTGGGCCTCAGGAGGTTGGGGAGTCTAACACAAGATTTTTCCATTTCCATTGTTGTACTCCCTTCATGAACTCTTTCCTAATGAGCATCCTTGCTCTCTCCTTTCTCCACCTCATCTCACAGGCACGTGAGAGTCTGAACTGTACAGTCTGCCAGCTGCCTGATTTAGCACCATGCTGCCTTCCAGGGAGCTCCCATGTTAATTGTCTCGCACGTGCAGAGGGTGGAGCTCAAAAGTTCAAAGACTGATTGCAGGGCAGATGGAAATTATCACTCACTAATCAAATGATCTCCATCCAATTGAATGACACAGCAATCTGGGGAGAAGACGTGAGTTCTCTTTGGGGGGTATTTTTGCCCCATAGCAACCGACAGGTACTCTGACAAGTGTATCTCCATCAATTGAGTGACCTGGTCATTCCAGTATATTGTAAAAACCATGCACTTAGAAGAAAGAGGAAAGAGCAGCTGAGGTCCTAGAAGTGCCGTCAGGGGAAGAGGGGAAGGGCAGGAGTTTGGCAGGAGCTGAGCATCTGAGTAACACCTTCCCCAGTGACTGACACCAAAGTTTGGTTTGTTGTTCTTCAGTCTCTAAGTCGTGTCTGACTCTCTGCGACTCCATGGACTGTAGCCCACCAGGTTCCTCTGTCCATGGGGTTTCTGGACAGAAACTGTCCAAGAAAACTGGAGTGGATTGCCATTTCCTTCTCCAGGGGATCTTCCCGACCCAGGGTTTGGTAAAAGGGACTTAAGACTCGGCCTGTGTTCCAAGGGGGAGGCTGGCTCCTTCCTCCCGCATCTAGGGGCACCAAAGGACCTCAACAAGTGCAGACTGTAACTACAAGTTCACTCCCTCCAGGCCAACGTGACTGGCCAGTCCTGGGACTGAGCACTTTTTCCGTCTGAGATGATTTGAATTCTCAAAAATACCCAGGAGGGCACTTGCTGTCCCAACCTGAGCTCATTTCACAGGTCAGCTGAGTACCTACACGCTTAAGTGACTCACTCAATGTCAAGAATCTAGTTGTGGTCAGGCGAAGACTGGAACTGAGGATGTGACCACCCAACGCTCGACCACATTCCCCAAGAAGGAGAAGAGCACTGGAGTCCAGTACCTTCCGCTCCGTGCCTCCACAAGACCACCCAGCAAAGTTACTGCCTCCAGGGACTTGCAAGTGCCCTCCTGCTACTTCCTGGGTCCCAGGCCCCACTATGTATCCACCCAAGGTGCAGGCTAACACCTGTCCTTCCCTGGTAACTCCTAGGTGCTGGCTTTACAATCAAGGCCAGGAAACCTGCAGAAGACAGACGGACTCATGGTCCAGCTATGAAGGCAAGAAGGGAGAGTACTATCTCAAGCATCTTTCTACTCCATCTTCAGACCGTGGTCTCATCTCTTCTTCCAGAATGCTCTGAAAAGCTGCTCCACTTTTCTGCCCCTCTCTCCCTAAGTCTGAGAAGCTCAGAGCCTTTCCGATCCTCAAGGACTCAGAGAGGAATGAAGCATCCTGATCAACAGGCCCTGTTTACACTGAATGTCAGCCCTGCGTTAGGGATAGAATCAAAGGACTCTATTCAACCCCTCAGTCAAACCTACCTTCCCACCTGGGACCCTCCCCGCATTTTTTAACTTTTATATTTACTTATTTGGCTGTGCCAGGTTGCAGCATGCAGAATCTTTAGTTGCAGCATGCAGACACTTAGTTGCAGCATACAGGATCTAGTTCCCTGCTGCTGCTGCTGCTGCTGCTAAGTCGCTTCAGTTGTGTCCGTCTCTGTGTGACCCCATAGACGGCAGCCCACTAGGCTCCCCTGTCCCTGGGATTCTCCAGGCAAGAATACTGGAGTGGGTTGCCATTTCCCTCTCCAATGCATGGAAGTGAAAACTGAGAGTGAAGTCACTCAGTCGTGTCCGACTCTTCGCAACCCCATGGACTGCAGCCTATCAGGCTCCTCCACCCTTGGGATTTTCCAGGCAAGAGTACTGGAGTGGGGTGCCATTAGACCAGGGATCAAATCCAGGCTCCCTGCATTGGAAGCTCGGAGTCTTAGCCACTGAACCACCAGGGAATTCACTCTCCCCCCATTTCATTTTCTAACATCCTAGACTAACTGGCCAGCCTGCTGCAACAGTTCAGTTCCTCTCCTTCCTTACCACAGGGAATCAGAGGCACTGAAAGCTAAAACCCTTTGGATGAATGAGTCTCCCACCAAGCCCAGCACCAAAAAATGACTATTCAGCTTTGTCACCCAACTGAAACCTGGCAATGCAAAGGATCTATAATTCTTCTACCAAAATATGTTTTGTGGAAGAAAGTGTATCTCTAACTTCAATAGATCCAGCACCATAATCATCATGGCATTTTATTCCTCTACCCCTTTCCTGTTGAATGCTCCTCTCTCAGCTCACATAATCCGAGAAACACTGAGTCAAACACAAATCAGTTTTATATCTGTAAGACACCAAAGGGCAGAAGACACCAGAAGGCCATTCGCCTTCTCCCTTTTCCATCCATTTCTGGACCCTCGTTTCATTTTGCCTCTGCTAATCATGTGGCTTAAAACCAACATTTCAAATTCTCTGTGCTGCTTATCACTAAGCTGGGACTGATCAAGGCAAATCCTTACCTACCAACATAAAAAATGAGAGGCCGACAAACTCTTAGCAAGCACCAGGCCCTCTGAAAGAGAGGCAATATTATATGTGAAGGAAATAAGAGGAGAGCTGAAATATAAACTGCCAGGTATTAATGCAAAGTAATAAACCAGGGAAAGGCCCAATAGCAACGTTTTATGGAGACAAAGCAAGAACTTCTCCCAAGGGCAGGGGAGGTCAAGAACAGAGCTTCTAATCTAATAAATCAAAGCGGAAAAAACGAACTATTAACAAGGCCTGGCAACTGTATCTCAGAAGACAGCTCCAGGGAAAAACAGACAGAGCTTAAGGATCACCAGGGGGGCTGGATTAAAAGTCCACAATCAAATCCTACAATGCCATACGAATCTTATTTAGTTCTATCCAAAGAGACTGATGATGAGGCTTCCCTGGCAGTCCAATGGTTAAGACTTCACCTTCCAGGGCTTCCCTGGTGCCTCAGTGGTAAAGAATCTTCCTGCCAATGCAGGAGACATGGGTTCAATCCCTGGTCTGAGAAAGATCCCAAATATAAATAAATAAAATTACATTAAAAAAAAAAAAGTCACCTTCCAACACAGGGGTGCAGTTCAATCCCTGATCAGGGAGCTAAGCTCCCACATGCCTTGCAGCCAAAACACCAAAACATAAAAATATCTAATAAAGACTTTAGAATGGTCCACATTAAAAAAAAAAAAATCTAAAAGAAAAAAAAGTTCCAAAAAATGTTGATGGAGCACGGGCTGCCTGTACCAGACACATGGGGCTCAGAGAGTGCCCTAGACTCTACTGTGGCAGTCTCGTGGGCAGCCGGGACGCCTAGAGGAGGGCAGCAAGGGAAAGGTGGGTCACAATGAGAGGGGCTGCTGAGGAACCAGACCACTGCAGGAGGCAGTCTGAGGCCCCAAAGAACCAACACCTACTTTTGATGATTCCTCTTTCTGTCTTTTGTTTTCGGGGTGGCGGGGAGGGAGGGGGGTGGGCGTGGGGGGCGGTTCCTGAACTGCTCAGTCTTGAGCTACCTGCTGTCCAGACTTAAGTATCTATTTGATTTATATAATAATGACTACTTTTTACTCACAAAGCTCTCATGACCCACTAGCATGGCTCGGGGCACATTTTCTCCAAGTCTTCGCTCTTGATGTTTTCTTGCTGAAGCCAAGGTTAAAGAATGCAGAGTCTGGCCCCAGAAGAGCATAAAATCGATGATCCAGTAACCAACTGCTGTTCCAGGCTTGGGTGGGAAGGTCAAAGGACAGTCTAGCCAACCTGGACACAGGAGTCCCCCAAGTCCTCCCTTCCCCCCACAGCCAGGTGAGAAACCAGAAGGAGGCTACAGGCATTTCTACCTCAGCTGTTGCAGCTCCAATGGCTGGTTACAGACTTCACCCCAATTTCAATCCAGGCTCAAAGATACCCACCCTACCCATCACTCTCATTCCCACCCGCAATGGCCTCTACAGAAAGCCCAGGGACAGAGAAGTAAATGAAAACTGTCTGATTCTCCATAGGAAACAAACTTATGGTCACCAAAAGAGGAAAGGAGGGGGGAAGGATTAAAATTCTAAGTTTGGGAAAAATTGGTAAAGACTACTGTACATGAAATAGATAAGCAAATACTTTATGGTTTCATCCACACACAAAGAACAGATAAGCAAGAAGGACTTACTGCAGCACAGGGAATTATATTAAACATCTTGCAAAAACCCATAATGAAAAATAATCTGAAAAAATATATATAACAGAACCACTTCACTGTACATATGAAACTAACACAAAATAGTAAATCAACTGCACTTCAATTAAAAAAAAAATGAGGAAAAAACTTGCTTCTCTAACAGGCTTTAAGAAAAGGATGAAAAACCAAACACTTCCTACCCCCAAAAAAAGATTCACCAATAAATATTTGCTAAGTGACTGCTCTATTTTTCGGAATCCATGTGAACTGAAAAACAAAAACCATGGACCGGACAGAGAGACCTAAATGAAACTAATCCTGGGGAGAAAAAGAGGATGAGGACTGGCCATAGTGAGTCATTGAACGCTGTGAAGCACTAGGGTGGTGGCCCTGCTGAAAAAGAGTTAAAAAGATAAAGACACAATGAAAAGAAATCCACAACCAAATCACTTCTTTCTCCCTTCTTACTGCTGGAAAAGAACACTAACAGAAATAATTCCTTCCTCCGGCCACCTAAAAACTATTCGAAGTTTTCTCAAAGAAACCTTGCATGCACAATGTTATCAGCTGCAAAAGACTATTAAAATCAATAGCTAACTCAAGCATCCCAGCTCTTTGAACTGAATCCTCCCCACTTCCACTTGAATGGGCTCTCGGAAATCATTAAGAGCTGCACAAATAACCAAGACCCCTTCCCGACAAGTCAGATAACCCAGAAGTGAAACTTGCTGAAATCTTCAATGAAAAGAATCTCTAAGGGCAGTTTCCAACAAAAGCATCTTTGAAGGCCTGACCCTCCTGTGAACTGCACGGTGGATTACTGCGGTCACGAGACATTAACACTATCCCTTTTCTTCGTGTGCACATCCCTTTGTTCTTCCAGCTTTTTAGTGGGTTGAAGTGAAGCTTATCCTGGCAGCTGAAGATTCCCCTAAAATCTAGTCACTCCTTATTCTATCTGCCCAACTCCCAGTAATGGCTGGCAATAAAGCCTTTGAAATAAAATGGACCCATTTGCTTAGGGAAGCATCTTACATCTGACTCACACACAGCCCAGGAGGGAGAGAACAGCTCCCTCAAAGATGGTGACATTATTAAGGTGAAACGTGATGTCCAACATCCCTGAAGCCACAGGATGGAACAAAGTAGGGGGCAGAAAGAAGTACTTAGGAAATGCCCACCAGCAGCTCCTGCAGGGCAGAGTGGCCTTGTCAAGGAACAGGTGCCTTCAGCAGGCTTGCTGTCACATGGCCCTCCTCCTCTCCATCCACTCTCTCACCCCCGTCACTGGCCCAGGACCTCAGAAACGATGGGACAAAGCAGACATATAGAAATCAACATACAGGAGAGAGGTCAGTGCAGGTCAAGAATTTCGGCCCCTCCTAGAAAACAGCTAAAGAAGAAAACTCCAAGGAAACTATTTTTAGAGAAAACAGAATGTTACTTTTTTTTTTTTCATTCACAAGGTACTCGAGAAGTTGTGACAGCATCAAAGGAATGAAATCATGTATGAGTTTGCTAGGGCTGCCATAAAAAATACCACCGACTGGGGGGGCTGAAGAAATAGTCATTTACTGTCTCACGTTCCGGAGGCTAGAAGTCCAAGACCAAGGAGGCAGGGAAGGGCTGATTTCTTCTGCGGGCTTCCTCTTCAGCTTGCAGATGGCCACCTTCTCCCCATGTCCACATGGTCTTTCCTCTGTGAGCGTGGATCTCTGCTGACCCTTTGTATGTCCGAATTTCCTCTTACAAAGACACTCATCAGACTGGATTAGGGTCCACCCATGTGACTTCATTTTAACTCAGTCACCTCTTTAATGACCCTGTCTCCAGTCACTTTCTGAGGTCACAGGGGTTAAGACTGCGATGTATGAATGTAGGAGGGGAAGCAATTCAGCCCAAAACAAATGACAATGACAGTTACTGTCCTTTAAAGCAGGGTTCTCCAACCTCCGGGATCTAATACCTGATGATCTGAGGTGGAGCTGATGTAATAATAATAGAAACAAAAGGCACAACAAATATAATGTCCTTGAATCACCCTGAAACCATCCCCACCATCCCCTGGTCTGTGGAAAAACTGTCTTCTGCAAAACCGGTTCCAGGTACCAAAAAGGTTGGGAATCACTGCACTTAAGGCATCTGATAATCAGATTATGCCAGGTCCTTGATGCACCTTGGTTTGTTAAATCTTTGCAGAGTTCCCATGAGGCAGATATTCTCCTTTACAAGTCACCCAGTTAGAAGGTGGCTAAATAACCCACAAGCTTAAGAACAGAGGCAGGTCTGAGCCCAGGATGCAGAAGAGCAAGGCCTCCCTTCCCCAGCTCCAGTGGAAAGACTGTTTCTAGATGGCAAATTCTTTCAGACTCCTCAGTTCAATGATCCTCAGAACACCAGAAACACTCATCCTTCAAACTCTGTCCAGGATGTTGTGACAGGAAATGACACATCATAGGGGTTTTCTGATCTTGTTTTAAAAAAAAAAAAAGTTTCAGGGGATTAATCTGTGAGTTGAGTTCTTAACAGAGGTTTAATTTTACAGTGTCAAAATAAGACAACTGTAAACAGGGCATTTCCAGGAGTGAGGAGGGGCCTGTAGATTTCATGGGCTCTGGGCCATTATTTACTAATAGGATTAGCAGACGTGAGTGTGGAATTGCTCCCCTGGCTTGAAATAATGCAATGTATTTTTCCTAATGTAATTTGAAGAGTCTGTTAATATAATAAGCCAATGCAAACTTTAGAAGTGATACGGGGAATTGCGGCCAGCAGTCACTTCGGTAACAGCCTAAAGAAAACGTGACTAATATTAGGCCTAATCAAAAATTAGGGCACTTCCCTGGTGGTCCATTGGTTAAAACTCCCCACTTCCACTGTAGCATGCACGGGTTCAATCCCTGGTCTGGGAACTAAGATTCCACATGACGTGCAGTGAAGCACACACAATATTTTAAAGTGTTATTTAAACACACACACACACACAATCAGATAATATAAAGATTAACAAAAAATAAACCAAATATAGTCAGCCGTATCTGCAGGTTCCACATCCATGGATTCAACCAAACAAGGAACAAAAATATACTTTTTTAATTTTCTAGGCTTTCACCTTCTGAGAGGGACAACATTCTTTCTAAAGAATAAACTTGCTTCCACTTAAAAAAACATGTCCAGAAAGTTCCATAACCAAAACTTGAATTTAACATGCATGGGCACAGCATTCACACTGTATTTACTATTTACACATGATTTACATTGTATTAGGTATCACAAGTAATCTAGAGGTGATTTTAAAGTGCAGAGGAGGATAGGCATAGATTATATGCAAAGACTACACCATTTTATATAAGGAATTTGAGCACCCGAGGATTCTGGTATCTTCAGGAGATTCTAGAATCAAGCCCCTGACAATATCAACGGAAAGCTGTATTTGACAGCTATTTTTAAACTGGCAGGCATTTCAGTGCTCCCACAGCTTTCTAGAAAATCCAGGGACTCTAAGAAATAAACCTTCTAATGCAATAATAACTCATTAATGCAACATCCCCCACCCCTCGACACATACACATACAGAATACAAACCAAATTCAGGAGCTGAATAGTGCCAAGAAAAAAATATTCAAAATTATGTGTCTCTTTCCTCACTTTTTTCTATTATTTATTCAAGATTTAGGGGAACTCAGGCCAAAAAAAACAGTCTTTTATAAGCCAAGGGCTTAAGCGACTTGGCCACTATTTGTGAAGTCCACGTGCTACAGGATGCTTCCATGACGACTGTGGTATGGGCCTTATTCTGGAATCTTCCACTCCTGAGCCCACGAAGGAAGTCTGTTCTTGAGAAAGGATCTCATTGTCCATTAAACCTTCTGTGATATGGGTCAGCTCGGGATATGAATTTTAAACAGCTTAGTTAGTTAGGAAGAAGGAGGCAGAGAATTCTCTGGAAGCCAGACAGCCAGGTTCAAATCCAGACATAACCCTTTGCTAGCTGCATGATCTTGGGTAAGTTACTCAAAGTCTCTGAGCCTCAATTTCCTCATCTGTAAAATGGAGTAAAAATTGGAACCTTCCTCATAGAGTCACAATGAGAGTTAAGTCACACAAGGTATTTGGAAGATTTAGTGAACACTCAATACAGAGCTGCTATTAGTATGGACTGCGTGCTCAGTCGCTCAGTCATGTCTGACTCTTTGCAACACCATGGACGGTAGCCCACGAGGCTCCTCTGTCCATGGGGATTCTCCAAGCAAGAATACTGGAGTGGGTTGCATCCTGCTGCAGGGGATCTTCCCGACCCAGGGATCCAACCTGCATCTCTTGTATCTCCTGCATTGACAGGCGGGTCCTTTACCACAGAGCCACCTGGGAAGCCCATTAGTTTGGATTGGTACCAATCTATATATTGATTACAATATAAAGTACTAAAACTGCATTGTTTAACCATAATGAGATACTGCTTCATACCCACAAGGATGGCTACTATCAAGAAAACAGAAAATAACAGGTGCCAGTGAGGATGTAATGAAATCGAACCCCTCATTCACTGTAAGACTATTAAATGGTGTAGCTGCAACAGAAAACAGTACAAAGATTCCTCAAAAAATTAAAAACAATTATTATATGTCAGCAATCCCACTTCTGGACATATGTCTGAAAGAAGTGAAAGCAGGATCTCAAACAGATATTTGCAAACCCATGTTCACAACACCACTGTTCACAACAGCCATGAGGCGGAAGCAATCCACACACCCACTGATGGATAATGGATAAAACAAATGTGGTCCATACACGCAGGGGAATATTATTCAGCCTTTAAAAGGGAAGGAAATCCTGACACATGCTACCGCATGGATGAACCTTGAGGACACTGTGCTAAGTGAAATAAGTCAGTCACAAGACACATACCAAGAGTCAAAATTCAAAGAAACAAGAAGTAGAATGGTGCTTGCCAGAGGCTGGGAGTAGGGAGCAATGGGGAACTGTTTAATGGATACAGTTTTGCAAGCAAGCAAAGAGTCCTGAAGATGTGTTGCACAATGATGGGAATATACCTAACATTATTGAACTGTACACTTGAAAATGTTTAAAATGGTAAATTTGGGGATTTTTTGTCCCCTGGAGAAGCAAATAGCCACCCACTCTAGTATTCTTGCCTGGAGAAATCTTTGGACAGAGGAGCCTGGTGGGCTATACCATGGGGTTGCAAAGGGCCAGACACGACTAAAGCGACTAACACACACACTGTGTTACCTAAAGATTGCTTGAGAAGTTGTGGAGCTCACTGCCTGAAGTCCTCCCCTTAGGGAGAGGATCAGGATTGGAGGGGTTTTGAGGAAATTAAAAGAAACCTTCTGACTGAAAATGGATTCTACTTCAGAGCTTGGAGACAAAATCCTTCCCCTGGGAAACTGCCTCCAACTCACTCATCACATCTTCAGAAGTGGAGACCCTACTTTTCATTTCAGAGAAGTTATCACCGAGCTTTTCAAATAAGAGCCTTGATGAGGAACATTTAACATGTGATGCGATGGCTCCAAGGCAGTGAGGGCTTAGAGATACCAGTGAGGCCGGAGGGGCCCACCAGCAAGCTGCCAAGTCCCAGGCTCTGCTGAGAGGTGCAGGCTCTATCTTTCACCTCCAGGGCATCCCTTTAGAGAGGATCCTGCGGAGTGTTGGGGGAATGAGCCCAATTCTATCCATCAGCCCCTGGACTCCATGAACCCAATTCTATCCATCAGCCCCTGGACTCCAGTCCTTACGGAGCGACTGGGTCACAGATAACGAAAAGCATATTTCTGTGCATGTCAGACCCCAAGGAGCATCACACCAAGTGATGAGATGCTTCAGAAGGGACTGCCCTCCACAGACCTTAAACCTGTGTTCTTATATACAAGTTCCTCTCCTCCTTCCCTTGCTCTCAGGGTGAGTCACTGCCAGCATGAGTCTGAGCCAGAGTTGGGGTAGGGAAAAGGATGGAGGGAGGGAATTTTGCTGGCTGCTCTCATCCTCAGGCTTTCAAACGGTCCCTCCACTGCCAACCTGAAGTTCACTTCCACAGCACACCTCCCACATACATAAGAAATGCAATTGCCATTTATGAAGCATTTGACATATTTGCGTGTATTATTTCCATCTCTCTCACACAGGTCAGGGGCTTCCCTGGTGGCTCAGAAGGTAAGGAACCTGCCTGCAATGCAGGAGACCTGGGTTCGATCCGTGAGTTGGGAAGATCCCCTGGAGAAGGAAATGGCAACCCACTCCAGTATTCTTGCCTGGAGTATCCCATGGACAGAGGAGCCTGGCGGCTACAGTCCTTGGAGTTGCAAAGAGCTGGACACAACTGAGCAACTAGCACACACCCAGGACAGGTCCAATGCACTAGCTTTACAAACCAGCATGTCTAGATTACGTAGCAGTGTACACACAGCCCCTCACACTTGAAAGGAGATACTCAGTATCTGTTGAGGGAATACCCGGGTCCCTCTGAAAACATCTGTGTCTATTAAAATAAAGTCAACTAAATGTCCTAAGGAAGCCTACCTGGTTCCAGGTAAAAATGTTCTTTTCCACATCCATCATTTAATGAGAACGCAGTAAAGACCTTGTGCTGTCGACAGACACCGGTTCCCAAGTGCACACAGATCAGAGGTTCCCCTGATGAGGTTCCCCAGGTGAGGCTACCCTGCTGCCAGCAAACTGCTGAGCTGTAACACACCATTCGATTACTGTCTTGTTTCACTTTCTGAGCTGCTGCTTTCGGCTCAAGAAAACCCACCTGGGCTGAAAGCAGGAAAGAGAGTGATGGGGAAGCGTGGCACGGGATTTCGACACCACAATTTTCCTCAGCTACATCCTGGATGCTCGTTAATAAAACCTTCATGAGCACAACTGATGTCATACCCCATGGTGGTATCTCCAAGCTGAATCTTGTTCCAGAAGGACCGTTCAACAGCCAAAAGTATAATTTCAAACAGGAATTTCATTCTTTATTCATAACTTCCAAAGTGCATTAACAGGAATTTATTCATTCAGTGAGTCACCAATAATATTTATTGAGTTCCTTCTTTGGAGCTGGCAGTCAGGTACATGCCAGGGATACCCAGGGAGGGATGAACAAACAAAGGTTCTGCCCACAGGCAGCCTCTGTGTTGATTGGGGGGTGGGGGGGAGGTAAAAAGGAAAAAGAAAAAATGAATTTCAAAGAGTGATATGTGCTTTGAAGAAAATAAAAGAGGGTGATGTAATAAGAGGGAATTCTTTAGAACAGATGGTCATGGATGGTGTCTCCAAGTGGGGGTAACATGTAAGCAGAGACTAATTCATGGACATCAGGCAGTCTTTAGGAACAGCAGCATTTTCCGTAGAGAGACTAGCAAGTGCGAAGTCCCTGGGGCCATTTTTGAGACAGAAAGAAGATCCATGTGACTGAAGCACGGCCAGTGAGGCCAAGGGCGGGAAGAAACAGAAAGGTGAGCAAGGGCCTGGTCTTGAAGCATCTTATAGACCCTAGGAAGTAATGGTCAGAAGTCCACCCTAAGCACAGTGGGAATCTCTGGATTTTTGTCTTTAAAAATCTCTTTCAAACTACTGCATAAAGCACAGATCATGGGGATGAGCAGCAACTCTTCATAATGTGGATTCTATTCACCTGGTTATTTATTTGGACTAATACAGCATAAAATTGTTTATGTCTTGTTGTTTAAAAAAAATAACATAAAAGTTATTCTGTCACAGGTCTAGGGGCCAGAAGTCTGAAAGCAAGACGCTCTATGGGAGAACTCTCCTTGCCACCTCCAGCTTCCAGTGGTCCCTGGCCCTCCTTGGCTTGTGGCACGATTCCAGTCTCTGCCTCTGTTTTCACACAACCTTCTTCCCTGTGTCTGTGTCTCAAACCTCACTCCTCTTTCTCTGATAAGGACAGCTCTCAGTCCATTTAGGGCCCTCCCAAACCCCGGGTGATTCCATTAAATTAGACCCTAAGGTAACTGCAATGATGAAGACCCTATTTCCAAATAAGGTCACGTTTACAGGGGAGAGGGACGTGGACTTGGGCATATCTTTCTGGGAGACACAGGTAGTATGTACTGGGCTTCAGTTACATCTGTAATGTTATATTTCTCTAGTTGGATGGTGGGTACATGGATGTAGTGTTTTAGTTGGGGTTTTTTCGTGTATGGTTTTTTTTTTTATCTATTTTAAAGATTTTTTTGATGTGGAGCATGTTTAGTCTTTATTGAATTCATTAACAATATTTCTTCTGTTTTACGTTTTGGTTTTTTGGCCACAAGGCAGGTGGGAATCTTAACTCCCCAACCAGGGATCAAACCCATGACCCCTGCATTGGAAGGCAAAGTCTTAACCACTGGACTACCAGGGAAATCCTTGTGGATTTTACTTACATGCTGTGGCTAAACTCTCCTGTCCGTCCTACCCCAGATCACTCTCAGAAAAGTCTGGATCAAATGAAGTGGGCATAGTCGACGAGACTGGCAATGACAGGGTTCTCTCCAATGGTCACGAAAGGAGACATCCGGAGACAATCCAACAGGATGTGCGTTTGCTATGTACCCAATGAGAGAATACGTGAAAGCTTGGAACCATGTCTGAACGCACCAGGCTCTCAGAAATGCTTGCTGGATAAATGATTCAATATACCGTCTCCACTAAACTTGATGTGAAGACAGAGATCAAAGAAGTCAGAGACTACCCCTGGCATGCAGCAGAGGACCTGGTCCACAGCGGGGACTCCCAACAAGTCAGAGAACTGAGTAAAATGTAAGCAAAATGACAAGATTTGCCAAAGATCACCCTGTATGTTTCTCTTTGAACGATGGTCAATATTTTATTATTTCTCAAATCTGGTTCTAGAATTTTGGAAACAGTTCAAAAATAGGCACTCCTGAGATGTAACTGTTATCTCCTCAGACACATCACACACATTAAAGCTTTTTTTTTTTTTTTTTTTTTTTTGAGATGTCAGTTCTTGAGATGAATCATTCTCTCTTTTCAAAGGCTGAAAGAAGGCCCCTTTCTACTTGTCAATTCCCCTAACCAATGTTAAGCAAAAACATTTTCAAGACCTAACATATAATCAAAATGCAGCTTCAAATCCAATCTCCCTCTTGATTTTGTTGAACTTTTCAAAAAAAAAAATAAATCAGTGTGCTTCTATCTTCATCTGGGAACAGTACAGGCTCAAGACACAATGTTGATATGGTGAAGTTTTCTGACAAACTCTTACGTTGTCTGCAATTTACACGTTGGCACCAGCTGCGTGATACAGTGTACATCTGTCCTAAGTTAGGGGCAGTCAGGTAACCTCGAAGGTCCCTAAACAGGAAACACACACTGCTGGGGGTGGTCAGTTTGTGAGAGATGACCATCAGAAGCCCACTCCCCGTTGGCCATCTAATAGCACATTCACAATCTTTATCTCCCACAGGGACCAGAAGGTGGGAAATTCAGCTTAGCAAATGTTAGAAATAATCTTGCATCCGTGAAGTGAGTGGTGTTCAAGATGGCTAGGCTAAACTTCACTTTTCCTCAACAAACTGTAGGCCAAGACCCTCATCTTTCAGAGCACACTCTGACCCGGAGCACTGCTTGCTCTGTAAGCCGAAGTCTGCAGAGGATGCTGATGCCTCTTTCAGTTAAAAAGTGAGCTGAATGGACTCCAGAACTTTTCTCTTCTACTGGGAGGGAAACCTCCACGCACGATGCAGTCAGAGAGCCTGAAAGTATAGACAACCGCACTTGGCCAGATTTCAAGGACGAGCCGCACAGGAACATTTATGTGGCTGCCTTCTGGAAATGCACATGAGGCAGAACCTGGTCGAAGACTTGCTTTCACCCTCACACTCCTGAAATAGACTACGTGGGAGGCCCAATGGCCTTGGCTCCCTTGGAATGCTGGAGGCACAGGTCTCTGCCCAGATAAGCTAATGATGGTTGTGAAGGGCTGAACTGCATCTCTCCAAAATTTCGATGCTGAAGTCCTAACCCCAGGACCTCAGAATGTGACTGTATTTAGAGACTGGGTCTTTCAAGAGGTAACTGAAGTTTTAGGAAGGTCATTAGGGTGGGTACTGGGCTTCCCTGATGATTCAGACAGTAAAGAATCCACCTGCAATGCAGGAGACCCGGTTCGATCCCTGGGTCAGGAAGATCCCCTGGAGGAGGGCATGGCAACCCACTCCAATTACCTTGCCTAGAGAATTCCATGGACAGAGGAGCCTGGTGAGCTACATACAGTCCATGGGGTCGCAAAGAGTTGGACATGACTGAATGACTAAGCATATACTCAGGGTAGGTACTAATCCAATCTGACTGGTATCACTATGAGAAGAGGAAACCTGGACACAAAAAGAGGTTCCAGGGATGCATGCACAAAAAGGAAAGACGATGTAAAAATACAGGGAAAGACAGCCACCTACACACGCCAAGGAAGAGAGGCCTCAGAGGAAATCAAACCTGCCCACAGCTTGATCTTGGGCTTCCAGCCGCCAGGATGGTGAGAAAACTTCTGTTGTTAAAGCCACCTGGTCTGAGGTTGTTTACTTTAGTGAAAGCCCAAGCAGATACAACAGTGAAAACCAAGCAGGCTTAAGTGTATACACACACACACACACACACTCTCACACACACACACACACCGCCCCACTCTGAGGCTGCTCTAGCTGATGGAGCAAATCCTCAGTCTCCCTGGGCCTTGGCCTGAACTTCCCTCTTGGGGCACAGGAGCCTCTTCTTCCTCCTCCTCTCAAACACTAGTCCCATGAGCATAGCCTGAGTCCCAGACGTGGCCCTCACCAGCTATCTAACCAAAGAAAAAAGTCCCCATCCACATCAAAAGTTTAGCTTTCAGATAATACCCCTCTGAAAAGTTTACCAGTGTGCAAAGAATACACACAAGGAAACAGCAACAATAAAATGGCCTATAACTCTACCTCCCACCCAGGAAGATTCACTTTTTTTCTTTGTAAACAAAAACAGATACATACTGTTCCAAGTGCCTTTTTAACAGGTTTCTCAAGGCAAAAGGAATCAGTGAATTAAGTTCCATTAGTGATCCTGAAAGAAATTTCCCTGCCTCTCCAAGCCCAACTTCCTCATCTATAAAATAAGGACAATGAGAACCCCTCTAAAGTTGAATTAATATAAAACACGGCCTTGCTTCTGAAGTACACCGGGCAGCGCAAGAAGAGGTGCCACTGAGAGAAGCCTATAGCAATTCTTGGGAACAATGGGTCATTACACGCAAGAATTTCTGACAGTCATGGGAGGGGAAGAAGGCTATTTTTAGGCAAAGAGAAATGAAAATCACCCGAGGCTGGGTTCTTCGCTTACCCAGCATCCACCAATGGATGCACCAAAAACAAGGTGAGACTTAAAAATAGCTCAGACCGGAAATGTGGTTGGCTGTTTAGTCTTAACTCTTACCTGGGTCTGTCTCTTTATAAAAACCTAGCTCTCCCAGACTGCTACATTGGACCATTATTAATTTGTGTAACAAAAGTAGAAAGCTGGCAAGTCCTCCAGTGCTTTTAAACAGGCTTCTCCATCAGAAGTCCTGGTTTTGGAACTGGAACCCCAAGTTGGGGGTCTCCCTCATCCCAGGGAAGGTCTCTCCCCTCAGATTTGCCCAGGGGGCTCTTTCCAGCTCTGAGATTCCATGATTAGGGTTTTCCTAGGGAGCGACCCTGGCAGTCAAGCCTTTCGTGTGTGGTCATTAAATACACACTACGGTGAAGCCTGACTGCAAAGTTCCAGGAACACACCCTCAAGACAATCTCACCATCCAGAGGAATGAAGCAGAACAGGCAGCCCAAGAACTCGGCCTGGCTCTCTCCCATTCCCCAGCATACACGTCTGCAAGGCCCAGGATCAGACTCTGGCTAATCCACCCCACTGTCCAGCCACAACATATGGCCCCCAGGCCAAAAAATCAGACCCCCAGAAGCTGAAGTCATCATTTCTAAAAGCAAAGACGCCCACCTGAACAGCCAAGGGCCATACCGCAGGTCCTCTGGCCTAATACTCACTTCTGTAACTCTGCCCAGTATTCTGTAATAACCTAAATGGGAAAAGAATTTGAAAAAGAATAGATACATGTATCTGTATAACTCAATCCCTTTGCTGTACACCTGTAACTAACACAACATTATTCATCAACAATATTCCAGTATAAAATAAAAACTAGGAAGATATGTACATGGATTTTAAAAACCCTTTTCTTCCATGGATGTGAAGTGAGGTAGGAAGGTGGCCTGTGAGTCAAATATATCTGCTCAAGAATACAGACTAACAATCATGTTTTCCCTAAAGAGAAAAATCTAAAGGTCAAGCAGGAATGACTAGCTGCAGTCTCACAGGATGGAAGCCATCCAGCAAAGTGAGGCTCACGGGGCAGGAAGCACTGAATCCCCAGCAGAGAAGAGAAGGAGGTGAGGGGCAGGGGGAGGCACAGACACACAGGGACACACACAGAGACACACACACACACATGGATACACACACACATGGATACACACACACACGGAGCTGCGTGATGATTTATGCTCCAGCTTCAAACCAAGCCAAGCTGTGCAAAGCCCCAATTCACCTTAGATCGCCCTGCCACCTAAAAATGGCGTGTAGGTAATTACAACCAGAGGTGTACCCCGAGTGGAGGAGGAAGGCGGGCCAGCAGGAAGTCTATGGTCAGAGGCCTTTTGATTTTCCCACTGCTTCCATTTCCAGCTCAAGTGCTACGATGAGCCCCACTGATCAGAAAAGCGCTGTGAACAAGACCAAGCTCTGAATCTGAATTTAAGGCTCCTCACTACCCGGCTCCCAAGTCTGACAATGGACAGTATTTTACTGCAACACAACTGGACAGGAACCAATCGGCCCCGAGTCAGGACTGGATGTCAGAGGTGCTGCATTCGCCCTCTGGGGTGAGGTGAAGGCCTGGAACAGTCCCCAGTGTCCATGGACCCTTCTTGCGACCTGCCATCCCAGGCTCCCCCTTGCTGCTGCATGTCTGACCCGCCCCCTCCCAACTTTCTAACATCAAACACAGGCGTTCCTGCAGTGACCCCTTTTATTCTCCACTGGAATCATTTGCTGTTGCAAAGATCAACTGCAGATTTTTCAGAGTCACCCAACCTTCCAGGGATGTGTTTCTCAAAATGAGGTCAGGGAACTCCTATATCAGAACCACGAGGGGAGGCGGGGTGGTAGGGTTTGTTTGGTAAATAGATTTCTAACTGAAAGTGAAAGTGTTAGTTACTCAGTCATAGCCGACTCTCTGCGACCCCAAGGACTGTAGCTCGCCAGGCTCCTCTGTCCTTTGAATTCTCCAGGCAAGAATTCTGGAGTGGGTTGCCATTCCCTTCTCCAGGGGATCTTCCTGACCCAGGGATTGAACCCGGGTCTCCTCCATTGCAAGCGGATTCTTTACCCTCTAAGCCACCAGGGAAGCCCAGATTCCTAAATTCCACCTCAAATCTACTGAATCCAACCCCAAGTCTGCATTTTGAGCAAGCTCTGCAGCTGATGCACAAGCACATGAATGTTTGAGACCGACTGCCCCAGTGCAACAGTCCCTGCCCCCAGGATGTCCAAGGGCAAGTTAAAAGAAACACACACTTTTGGACCCCACAGTCTCAGAGAGCGCCCTCCCCAAAGCCTGACAGAGGTCTGGGGTGGGGCCTGGAAATGTAACTCTCCAAAGGGCACCCATGTTTGTGAGCTCCTGACATCCAAGCCATGTTTCCCAAAGAAAGCGGTCCCCATTCCCTTCCCATCTTTGCCCTAACTCTCACTCATCCATGTCTTAGCTCCAGTGCAGCTTTCTTAGGAGAGAAAACCTTCAGTGACCACCACCACTGCCCCCAACCCCATCAGCCAACATAAGACTAGGTTTCCTTGCTATGGCCTTTCTTGATACCCTTTCCTTCTGTATGACAAAAGAGATATCCTTTTCTTTTGTATGAAAATTAATTGCTATTAAATATACCCCTGGTGGCTCAGACAGTAAAGGATCTTGCCTGCAATGCAGGAGACCTGGGTTCCATCCCTGGGGCAGGAAGAACCCCTGGAGGTGGAAATGGCTACCAACTCCAGTATTCTTGCCAGGAGAATTCCGTGGACAGAGGAACCTGGCGGGCTACAGTCCATAGGGTTGCAAAGTGACTAACACCTTCACCTTTTCATTTATCTGTTTAATGTCTGATCTTCCATCAGACTGACGATTATCATAGCTATATGTCATTGACAACCTACAATGTCCCTGGACTGTGACCTCAGTTGAGTCACACCTGGACACAGCGCAAAGCTGAGAAGCCACCACTGACTCCAGTTGGAAACAATTCCCACTGGGTCAAGGCCAGAAATACATTCTTCCTGACTGTATTCAATTCTTCAGGCTACTGTAACAAAGTACTCAAGCTCCACAGTTCAAAACAACTGAAATTTATCCCCTCACAGTTTTGGAGGTCAGACGTCCAAAATCAGGGTGCTGGCAGGGCTATGCACCCTCCAAAGCCTCTAAGGGAGGATCCTTCCTTGTCCTTCCAGCTTCTGGTGGCTCTTGGCATTCCTTGGCCTGTGGCAGCATCACTCCAATCTTTACCTCTGTTGTCACATGACTTTCCTCCCGTGAGTACTCCTGTGTCTCTGCATCTCTTCTAAGTTCACCAGTCACATTGAATTAGGGACCACCCCCCCATCACACTTATTCCAGTATGACCTCTTAACTAACAACATCCGCAACAACTCTATTTCCAAATCAGGTCACAATCTGGGGTTCAAGGAAGGACATGAATTTTGGAGGGGCACCATCCAGCGTAGCACACTGACCAGGCAGAAGGTTATGAAATATACTTGCCTTTAACAAAGGTTGAGCACTTAACAGTCTGAAGTATAGAACCTTAATGCAGTAGATCTACTGGTTATCCCTCAATATACTTTCTGTCTGTCTCCCTCCCTCCCTCCCTCTCTCTCCCTCCCTCCCTCTCTCTCCCTCTCTCTCTCTACTCTTTAAAGCTAAAAGGTCAACATTTTAGCTGAGCACATGACCACACAGAATAAAGACTACTTTGCCCAGCCTTCCTTGCAATTATCTCACAATAACCTAAAACAAGAAAAGAATCTAAAAAGAATATATATATATATATATATATATATATATATATATACACATACATATATGGGGCTTCCCAGGTGGCACAGTGGCAAAGCATCCACCTGCCAATGTAGGAGATGCAAAAGACGTGGGTTTAATCCCTGAGTGGGGAAGATCCCCTGGAAGAGGAAGTGACAACCCACTCCAGTATTCTTGGCTGGAAAATTCCATGGACAGAGGAGCCTGGCGGGCTATAGTCCATGCAGCCACAAAGAGTAGAACATGACTGAGCAACTGAGCACATATATAACTGAATCACTTTGCTATATACTTGAAACTAACACAACACTGCAAATTAATTACATTTCAATATAATTAAAAAAAAAAAAAAAAAAAGACTCCTGAGAATTCCCTGGCAGTCCAATGGTTAAGACTCAGTGTTTTCACTTGGGGACAGGTTCAATCTCTGATCAGGGAACTAAGATCCTGCAAGCAATGCAACATGGTCCAAAAAAAAAAAAAAATTGACCAATATGTTAAGACTTCCTCAGACATCCAAGGCACACCTGGAAATGCTGCAAAGACAGGTAACTTTTCTGAAACCGGCCCTTGAACATTTCCTCACCCCCCCAGGCACTCACCCTCCACCTACCATGTTGTCATTTCTAGTTTGAAAAGAACCTCCCTCTAATAAAACCTCGGAAAGGAGGGACCGGGTCACAGCTGTTCCCACTGTGCATTAGGAACCAAACCACTGTGCATTAGCCCACAAACAACCAGAGACTAGATGATTCCAGCCACTGCCTGGACCTGGAGCTCTTGAGATTGCCTGCCACCACTGAGGGCTACAGGGAACATCACCTTTATTTCCTAAAGAGCTAAGTCACACTGGCTTTTCTCAAGGTGGCTGCTGGGTCCCTGTGCTTCTTAAATCGCTTTCAGCCCAGGCAGAGACCACCATGCTCTGGGGTCCTCTGCACACCCACTGTTGCAAGAGGGCCTGAACTAGGCCCACAGACAACCGAAATTAATTGACCACATCCTACTTAACAGGAAACCCAATAGCCAGCTATTTTAGATTCATCTCACTTCCCCCTCATCCACTTCTACCACAACACTAGGCTGATGGAAAGTCAGAGTGTGTATTACAAAAATATGGGGAGGGGGACAGTGACAACTCCAGAGTTCAGAGATGAAAAGGCTTTGAGGAGACTATCTGGAAGAAGCGAGGTGCTAAGCACCGCATCTGCATAGCAGATGTTGCATTTTTCCTTCACGTGTATTTTGGGGTGATCCAGTGCAGACTAGTGGAAATTATGATGGGGCTACGTTTGCCCCAAGACACCTGTTAGTGCTGCCAGTAGAGTGGCTTATATCCAGTTTCACTCTAATATCAAGAATAAGTTACTTTCCATTCTTGTTTCAAAGGAAGAATATAAAGCTCAAAGATACATGTATAAAAATGCTTACCGTGGTTTTTCTTAAAATGGAAAATCTCATCATTAAATATCCAAGAAAAGAGGGATTAAACACATCCAGGCCTCCCCTTTGAAGGCAGAGGCAAAGCAGAGAACGCACAGGAAACCCCCATCTGGGGGGGCAGAGGGTGGGGTGAGGGGTATGTGTGGGTGTGTGTATGTGTCCAACAGCAAGGTCTTTCACTTTTGCAAAAGGAAAGATATAGTCATGAGTCGGGTTTGGTTTTGGTTTTCTCTCCCCACCCCCTCCACTCCTGCTTCCTGTTTAGAAGGGGGCCTGTTCCCATAATACTGAGAGCATGATCAAGGCACAGATTCCCAGGAAAAGGCTTCCCTTTCTAGGTACTGCAAACCATCTCCCTCCCAGGAATGGTGCAGGGAATATGTAGAGAATGTGTAGAGAATCACTCCACTGTGCCACAGTATCTCAGGCCTGGTCACTACCCAAACATCCTCATATCTGAATTCCCTCCTCACATTGGTTAGGACCCCTGAGTGCACAGTGCCTCCCAGGCTATATATTATGTCTTATCAATGTTCAGCAGCTGGCCATCTTCCTTCCAGTTCAGGAATCACCCTGCTGTCCATTTCTTCTCCTCAGTCACAGAAAGGAGGTTTTCATACAGACACTAACCCCTGCTTTGCACCCAGAAGTTAGCTTCTTAGTAGGAATCCCAGCTCTACCACTAGCCAGCTGTGTGTCTTCAGGCTCCTACAACAAAACCCCACAGGGTCGGTGGCTTATAAATGGCAGAAATCGGTGTCTCCCAGGTCTGAAGCCTGAGAATCCAAGATCAGGGTGCCAGCATGGTCTTCCCTGCCTCACAGCTGGCACCTTCACTCTATGCCCTCACATGGTGGAAGGGGCTGGGAGCTCCTGGACTCTCATTTATTAGGGCACTAATCCCATTCATGAGGGCTACATCCTCAAGCCCAAAGCCCCTCCCAAATTCTCTCCTCCTGATACCACCATCTTTGGAAGTTAGGATTTCAACACACGAATTTTGAGAGGACACAAGTATTTAGACCACAGTGCTCTGTTACCTTAGGTTAGTTACAGGACTTCCCTGGTGGCTCAGTGGTAAAGAACCCACTTGCCAATGCAGGAGTCACAGGTTCAACCCCTGGTCCAGGAAGATCCCACATGCCACAGGGCAACTAAACCCATGTGCCACAACTACTGAGCCTGTGCTCCAGAGCCCAGGAGCCCCAGTTACTGAAGCCAGCAAACCCTTAAGTCCATGCTCTGAAACAAGAAAAGTCACAGCAATGGTAAGTCCCCTGCTTGCCATAGCTAGAGAAAAAGCCCGCACAGCAATGAAGACCCAGCACAGCCAAAAAATAAATTAAAAAAAAAATTAATTATAGAACTTCTCTGAGTCCCACCTAAAGATGAATGCCTCCTTCGCCAGGCTGCTGAGACACAGATAAAGGTAGCCAGGGAGTAGCTAAGACTTATCTTTTAAGTGAATTTCAACCCTGTGGATGATCTACAAGCTCTCAGGCTCACATGGAGACTGGAGCTGGCTTTCAGACAAGCACTTGTGTACTGTTGGGTTTCCCTCTTCCTGAAAGTACAGTGATAAGGTGCTCTGGGACACTGACAGGTCTACTCTCTTCCCAGTTGTCAAGGGAGACTTCCCTCCTACCCTTTGTGGCTCATGTATTCAGACACACAAGCGTGTATTCAACAAACCTGCATGTTATTGCAAGTGTGCGACAGGACAGGCATTGGGGACTTACTCTGTGCTCTCCGGAAGCCTGTTATCTAGTGTGGCCTGGAAACTAAACAAGAGCATCCACGCTGAGTCTGAGAAAGGCTCCGTTAGGAATCTGGACAGCAGCCAAATCAAACTGGCTGCTTTCGGTACAACCAACACTCTCATAGGCTGCAGCTGGAGCATAAATAGATGCAACATTCTAGAAAACGCTCTGGCCACACCGATCAAGAGCCTTCAACAGTTTATGACCTGTGCATTCCCCTTCTGAAAATTTGTTTCAGAGAGACATTAAAACGCAATGGTTTATGTACAGAAAGGTGTATTGTGTCATTTTTTTAAGGGAAAATCACCTTCAAAGATGTTCTACAAAACAGCATGAGTAAATTACATTCATATGATGACATATCCATATGATGGAATATTATGACATCCATATGACTGAATATTACAGTGTTTTCAAAGAAAATTGGATGACATGAGAAAAATGCCTGTGGTTCAGTATAAAGCAAAGAAAGCAGGACACACTATAATAATATGAACAATAATTTCACCTTTGTAAAAAAAGAAATTTTATATATATATGGGATTTTGATTTTTAGTCACTAAGTCATGTCCAACTCTTTTGTGACCCCACAGACTATAGCCAGCAAGGCTCCTCTGTCCATGGGATTTTCCAGACAAGAATACTGGAGTGGGTAGCCATTTCCTTCTCCAGGGGATCTTCTCAACCCAGGGATGGAACCCAAGTCTCCTGCATTGGCAGGTGGACTCTTTACCACCAAGCCACCTGGGAAGCCCATAGATGCATAGAAAAACAGACTAGAGGTTAATAGAGATTCCTCCTGGATGGTGGGATGAGGGGTCACATTTTTGGAAGTGGGTTTCATTCTTTCCAAATTCTCTGTAACATGCCTGAATTACGTTTATAATCTTTAAAAAAAGGAAAAAATATACATATATACACAAACATTGCTTTACTTTGATACTGAAGGGCAGGTGATGGGGCATTGGTGGAACAAGCCAGGGGTGTCACCACCCATGCCATTTGATAAATCATATGCTAAGAAATGTCAGCTCCATTGAGACAAAGATCTTGTCTATTTTGTCCCCTGCTGTTTCCTTAGCTCTCGGAAGGGTCCTGGCACACACAGAAGGTATTCAGTAAATGCATGTTGAGTAACTGAATAAATGACTGCAGTCCAGCTCAAACGTTCTTCCTCTCTGTGAAGTTCCTTGACCTCCCCTAAACTAATTACTCTTCTTTTTCTAGAGACCCAGAGCTGTTATTACAAAGCTTTACAGCTCACAATTATGGGTCTGCTGCCACTCGCTAAATTGCAAGTTATTTGAATGCAGGAACTAAGTCTTATTTAGATTTGTCTCTGTAGTCAGATGAATGTTTGGTCAATAAATGTTTGAGTGATGGATGGAGAGGTGGAGAGATGTCAGCCTGTTCACACTGGATTCACAGTAATTATTCACTTCAACCGAGATTTAACTCTAACTGTAAATGTGCATCAATTTTGCGAGCTGCTAACAGAATAAGACCTGAGTTGGGTACAAGTTTTAGAAATAGTCTCAGCAGTCAACTAACTACAAAGTTGTTCATGGTTTTAGCCCCGAGACACTTTCTCCTAACAAAATTTTACTCAGAACCCCAAAATATAAAATAGGCACAGAGCCACTCTGAGGAGGGTGGGGTGCCAGAACTCTCCTTGACATTAAGTTATCTGCTCTGGACCCTTCGGGATTGGAGGAACAGTTTGAAAACTGCGAACAAACACTGACATTCGTTAGTAACAGGTGAAGTGAAAAGTGAAAGTGTTAGTCGCTCAGTTGTGTCCAGCTTTTTGGGACCCCATGGACTGTAGTCCACCAGGCTCCTCTGTCCATGGAATTCTCCAGGCAAGAATACTAGAGTGGGTTGCCATTCCCTTCTCCGGGGGATCTTCCCGACTTGGGGATCTAACCTGGGTCTCCTGCACTGCGGGTGGATTCTTTACCATCTGAGCCATGTGAGAGGGTTTCCAAAAGGCAGCAAAAGAACCAGGACCAGAACGCTCATTTCCTGACCTCCCCACCCAATGCCCTTTCTACTTAACTGTACCTCCTCTTCCGGTAGGGGCTACCCATGTTTTAGAACAAACCAAACACTCAGTTCTGGCAGCCAAGGTTTACAAGGCTGAGAACTCATTGCTCTGAATCCATGGCTCTTTTATTTCCTATGAAAATAAAGGAGGAATGTCACTGTGACTTTCCAATGACAACATCGTTCACATGGCTCGAATCTCATTTGCAGGAAGGTACTTGCTATCAGACCTATATTTATTTTTAAATTCTCAATTTGCTTTTACAGACACAGGAAACAAAGTCTGCCCAAGTCTCAAAAGAATTCTCTGCGGAATCCTACAGGAAAAAGCCCTGAGCCACTCCCCTCCTGAATTAAACAGATTATCCTAAAAGGAGCAAAGCTACTGTTAATGTTTTTAAGCACATAATTGTCTTTCACAGAATGGCTCGCACTCTCCCAATAAAAGTTGTTGTTTTTTTTTTAATTTGATTTTATTTTTAAACTTTACAATATTGTATTAGTTTTGCCAAATATCGAAATGAATCCGCCACAGGTATACCCGCGTTCCCCATCCTGAACCCTCCTCCCTCCTCCCTCCCCTACCCTCCCTCTGGGTCGTCCCAGTGCACCAGCCCCAAGCATCCAGTACCGTGCATCGAACCTGGACTGGCAACTCGTTTCATACATGATATTATACATGTTTCAATGCTATTTTCCCAAATCTCCCCACCCTCTCCCTCTCCTACAGAGTCCATAAGACTGATCTATACATCGGTGTCTCTTTTGCTGTCTCGTACACAGGGTTATTGTTACCATCTTTCTAAATTCCATATATATGCGTTAGTATACTGTATTGGTGTTTTTCTTTCTGGCTTACTTCACTCTGTATAATAGGTTCCAGTTTCATCCATCTCATTAGAACTGATTCAAATGTATTCTTTTTAATGGCTGAGTAATACTCCATTGTGTATATGTACCACAGCTTTCTTATCCATTCATCTGCTGATGGGCATCTAGGTTGCTTCCATGTCCTGGCTATTATAAACAGTGCTGCGATGAACATTGGGGTACACGTGTCTCTTTCCCTTCTGGTTTCCTCAGTGTGTATGCCCAGCAGTGGGATTGCTGGATCATAAGGCAGTTCTATTTCCAGTTTTTTAAGGAATCTCCACACTGTTCTCCATAGTGGCTGTACTAGTTTGCATTCCCACCAACAGTGTAAGAGAGTTCCCTTTTCTCCACACCCTCTCCAGCATTTATTGCTTGTAGACTTATGGATTGCAGCCATTCTGACTGGCGTGAAATGGTACCTCATAGTGGTTTTGATTTGCATTTCTTTGATAATGAGTGATGTTGAGCATCTTTTCATGTGTTTGTTAGCCATCTGTATGTCTTCTTTGGAGAAATGTCTATTTAGTTCTTTGGCCCATTTTTTGATTGGGTCATTTATTTTTCTGGAGTTGAGCTGTAGGAGTTGCCTGTATATTTTTGAGATTAGTTGTTTGTCCGTTGCTTCATTTGCTATTATTTTCTCCCATTCTGAAGGCTGCCTTTTCACCTTGCTTATAGTTTCCTTTGTTGTGCAGAAGCTTTTAAGTTTAATTAGGTCCCATTTGTTTATTTTTGCTTTTATTTCCAATATTCTGGGAGGCGGATCATAGAGGATCCTGCTGTGATGTATGTCGGAGAGTGTTTTGCCTATGTTCTCCTCTAGGAGTTTTATAGTTTCTGGTCTTACGTTGAGATCTTTAATCCATTTTGAGTTTTATTACAAGTGACTAAAAAATTACCCGTTCAGTTTCTGTACTTCCATTTTTGAATAGCAAAATTATACAGAGAGCCCTACGTACCATAAAAAACTGGCTTCTAAAGGATTCATGACCTAACTTTTGCATTTTCAGAACAATCTCCATTCCAATATTTTGGCACAGACTCCCAATAACAAGCATTGTCTTAATTAGGCCTTCCAATCTCTAATCCCTAGATCCATACAAGTTGGCAAGTGTAAATCCCAAAACCACTGTAGCCTACACAGCCACACGTCCCCTGAAAAAATGCTGCACATGTGAAGACATTACTTTTTCTTTTCTTTTTTTTTTTAAAGTTAAGACTTTGAGAGAGTTCTCCTTGTGTATTGTTATTTTAATGAGGAAAAAAAACCCCAGAGATCAAGGGTGGTGAGATATCCCATGAGGAAACCAGCTCCAGATGACATTCATTTATCAATGAATGTCAAGCGCCACAGGCCACCAGAGAAAAGGAAGGGGGCCCTCAGTTATGAATCAAGCCCAATGCCTCCCAGAAGTGATTCTGAAAGCCAGAGATGGCTTTCTCTATAGCATAAGAGCTCTACAATTAACCCATCCTCTCTCCCACAGCCCAGGAGTGGGGACTCAAAAGAGGCAGCCTTTTGATATGAAGATTACACAGGGCAGCATCTTTCAGGGGGACAATGAGATCAGACCCCACACACAGTACACAGGATGAGTGGGGTGAGTTGGGGGGCGAGGGGAGTGGAATGAAAGCCTGGGGTCTCAGTTCCCAGGAGGAAGAGGCTGACTTTTCATCCAGCCTGCACTGCTCATCTCCAGGGCAGTCAACAGCCTCAACCTGACCCCAGACAGACCCAAGAGTTTACACTGAAACAAGAAATTCTCCACCGAGCAACTATTTGCATACTTTCCCTTTCTCCTGCCACTTCTCCCAGGGCCCTCCCAGGGTGAAGAGAGGGCACCATTAGCAACTGAGAGCCTGAAAGGCGACCTCCATGGCCTCAGATGTTGGCAGGAGCAATGCAAACAGCGGAGTTTTCAATCCCATCCCAGAGTGCTTTCAAGCTGTTTCTTAGTTTGCACTTTAGACATTCGTGAATAACCTTCTTCCCCCACCATTAAATGATCATAATAGAAACTATTTCAAAATGACTCCAAGTTCACTTTGAAGAAAGTGAGTTGAAAACCTTTACCCTTCTAAAGAAACATGAGTGTTTCATTCAACTGAACTTACATTTCATCATCTGAAAAACAGAAGACACTACCCTAAACCTTTTATGGCTCCTGGGCCCCCAGAATAAAATTCAAACTTCAAAGCCTTCCGAGCTCTCCAAGTTGGTGGCTGATCCACCTCTTCGCCCTGGAACTTCTGCTCGCAGACATCACTCTCCTTCCTGCCTCACCCTGGTCCTGGCAGATACCCTCACCTGGAATGCCTGCCCTCTCCTTCTAAACCCCCCCAGCAAATCTCTACTCACCCTTCAGGGCCCAGTGCAAACACCACCTCTCCTGTGAAGTCTTCCTCAACACCCCTCTCTGAATCAATCAGCCCCCTTCCTGAGTTCTTTATCTCCCTATGTAACCCCAGTCACACTTGGCCCCACAGACAGTTCAGTCATGTGTGCTTCTGTCCACCTTGATAGAACGAATCTTTCTTGGACCAGTCTTTGCATGTAAACGTTTACTTTAGAACCCCTTTTTTTAATTTGGCCATGCCAGCTCTTAGCTGCACCCAGGTCCCATAAATTGAGAGTAAGAACCACCACTGAACCACCAGGGAAGTCCCTGGAACTCACTTTAAACCAAATTTAAGCAGCTCCCCAAGCCTCTTTGAGTTTCCACTGCCTTGTCTGTAGAATGAAGTTGGTAAGTCTCTCTCTACATTACAGTTTGTTAGGCTGCATGAGAATTAGGAGGGTCACCTGATGCTGGGAAAGACTGAGGGCAGGGGGAGAAGGGGTGACAGAGGACGAGATGGTTGGATCTCACTGACTCAGTGGACATGAGTTTAAGCAAACTCTGGGAGACAGTGAAAGATAGGGAAGCCTTGCGTGCAGCTTCCAGTCCATGAGGTCGCAGAGTCAGACACGACTGAGTGACTGAACAGCAACAAAAAGGGTTAAGTTTCAGATGGCCTCCATTCGCCAGAAGACTGTGAAGATGCCTCAGAGGACTGACATTACTTTAGCTATACATATGTGACTCCACTACCAATAACTGTTACTTAATACCTAGAGTCCTAGAGAGTCAACATTCTTCCCAAAGGGTATTGCTTAAAGCCAGGAAGGAAAACGTCCCCTTAAAAAGGAGAAGGGGACGACAAACGATGAGATGGTTGGATGGCTTCACCGACTCGACAGACATGAATTTGACCAAGCTCTGAGAGTTGGTGATGGACAGGGAAGTCTGGCATGCTGCAGTCCATGGGGTCGCAAAGAGTCGGACACGACTGAGCGACTGAACTGAACTGAAAAAAGGAGAAGGGGAAAAAAAAGAGAGAGAGAGATTGAAAAGTAAACAAAAAAACTATAATCCATTGCACAGAAAGTTCTCCAACACTTCTGAGCTGTATTCTCCAGCAAGGTAGCCCTGAGCCACATGCAGTTATGGGGCACTTGAAATGAAGTCTGAATTAAGATGTGCTTAAATGTAAACTATACATTGAATTTCTGAAGATTTAGTATTAAAAAAATAAATTCAAAATATCTCAATAATTGTTCATATCTATTGCCTCTTGGGTCTGGCAATCCAATGGTTAAGATTCTGCACTTCCAATGCAGGGAGTGAGGGTTTGATCCCTGGTAGGGGAAACTATGGAGAAGGCGATGGCACCCCACTCCAGTATTCTTGCCTGGAAAATCCCACCGGCGGAGGAGCCTGGTAGGCTGCAGTCCATGGGGTCGCTAAGAGTTGGACACGACTGAGCAACTTCACTTTCACTTTTCACTTTCCTACATTGGAGAAGGAAATGGCAACCCACTTCAGTGTTCTTGCCTGGAGGATCCCAGGGACAGGGGAGCCTGGTGGGCTGCTGTTTCTGGAGTTGCACAGAGTCAGACACGACTGAAAGAACTTAGCAGCAGCAGCGGCAGGGAAAACTAAGATCCCACATGCCCTGTGACACGTCCAAAAAAAAAAGTATTGCCTCTTAAAATGATACTACTGTAGATATTAATTTCACCTGTTGGTTTATACCTTTTTAATGTGGCTACTAGAAAGTTCAGAGTGCCATGTGCAGCTGGGGCTTCCCTGGTGGTTCAGTGGTAAAGAATCTGCCTGGAGTCACAGGAAACGAAGGTTTGATCCCTAGGCCAGGAAGATCCCCTGGCAACCCACTCCAGTATTCATGCCAGGAGAATCCCATGGACAGAGAAGCCTGGCGGGCTACAGTCCATGGGGTCGCAAAGAGTCAGACACGACTGAAGCGACTTAGCACACACACACTGCTGACAGCATCTTCTCTTGGGTGGCACTGCCCCAGCAGGGCACCCAGAGCTGGATCTGCAGACCCTCTCCTGACACACACTGGTTACAGCGCTATACAGCGCTATCTTTGAGAGATGCTCACTTTTTTTTGTTGCGTCTGCATCTAGCCATGGTGTTAAATGAATTGCTCTTTGCTCTCTTACATGCAGCTCACCGCAGAATCATTCTTTACCATCTGAGGCACCAAGGAAGCCCAGGGAAGAATGTACTCGTTCTTTCCTTTAAAAAAAAAACCAAATGTATTCTTTATTTATTTGGCTGCACCAAGTCTCAGTTGCGGCATGTGGGATCTTCGAGCTTCGTTTCGGCTTGCAGGATCCTTAGTTGCAGCATACTAACTCTTAGCTGTGGCATGTGGGATCTATTTCCCTGACCAGGGATCGAACCCAAGCCCCCTGCACTGGGAGGTCAGAGTCTTAGCCACTGGACCACCAGGGAAGTCCCAATGTACTCATTCTTTCACTCAATATTTCCTGCCTGCTGCCATGGTCTATACATTTCTGTCCCCCCTAAAATTCATATGCTGAAAACCTAATGCCCAAAGTGGTAACATCAGGAGGCAGGGCCATCAGGAGGCAGTTAGGGCGTGAGGGCAGAGCTCTCATGAATGGGACGACTGCCCTTGAAAAAGAGGCCCCAGAGAGGTCCCTCAGCCTTTCTACCCTGTGGAGATACAATGAGAAGTCAAACATCTGTCCTTTATAACCTACCCAGTCAGTGGGGTTTTGTTGCAGCAGCTCGAACAAGGTAAGCCACTACTATCCCCAGAACCGGCCTGCTCCTGACGAGCCAGCGCACCAACATGTAATAGCAGAGCTGTGCACGTGCCGAGTGCCACGGGACATGCCCCCTTCCTCTGACCGAAAGGAGATGGATCTTGGTTTTGCACAGGAGGTAACATATCAACTGGACTTTTACCTTAAGACAAATCCAAGCTGAAGAGCGGTGAGTGTCATCCAAACACAGGTGACAGCACGGGCCCCAAGAGGGGATGAGCTCGCCCAGGCTGGAGTGCGCGGAGGAAGAGAGGCACTGCACTCCTGTCCCACACAAAGCCCACAGCTGCGCTGAAGGCCCTTATAGAATAATTACCTCTTGACCTAATTAGCTAAAACCAAGCACATGTAGGTGGGATACACCGGTGAGATGAAGAGTACAGTCTCTGGTGTCAGATCTGAGCAGGAATCCTGTTCCAACTTTTCACCTCTGTGACCTCAGGCAAGCTCCTCAGCCTCCCAAAGCCTCAGTTTCCTCATCTGTACAATGGGATTGGTAAATGCCCACCTCACCAGGCTGTGGTAAAGAGTCAATGTGATTATCTAAGTACAGCAGCTGGCATGCTGTCTGATACATAGTATCACTAACTGATCATCTCACTACTGCTATTTTCAGTAAAGCACCAGAAAAACAGGGAATCTAAGTAAGGATTTCCTAGCTACTGATGTTCTGGGCTGGAGTATTCTTCATTGTTGGAGGCTGTCCCGTGTATTGCAGGATGTTTACCAGCATCCCTGACCTCTGTTCATTAGAGGCCAGTAGGACCCACCTGCCCAGCTGTGCCAACCAAATTGTCTCCAGACATTGACATAGGTCCCCTGCCATGTGGAAGAGAAGGGAGCAAAACTGTCACCCGTTGAGAACCCCAGCTCTAAATCAATTAGATGAGGCAGAAAGTTCATCCAGAGGACCACATGCTTAAAGATACTTTTTCAACTTGGACCCCAACCCTCACCCCATATAAGGAACAAGCTTGCCCCAACCTTGGGGAGTAGGCAAGCAAGGGGACTTGTTTGTTCCTGGTTTCTACCTGCTGCAACAGGGGCACCAATAAAGCCCTGCCTGAAGAAAAAGAACTCCAAGCACTGACAGACTCTTCCATCCTCTGTTAAGTATCAAGCCCAGCAGGGACTGTCTGAGGGGCCAGAGGTGGAGCAGAAGAGCATCAGCTAGGTCCTTGGTCTCAGGCCAAAGAACCCCGTGTGTGTGCATGCATCGACTCTTTGCAACCCCATGGACCATATCCTGACAGGCCCCTCTGGTCCATGGGATTTTCCAGGCAAGAATACTGGAATAGGTTGCCACTTCCTTCTCTAGGGGTTCTTCCTGATCCAGGGATCAAATCCAAGTCTCCTACACTGGCAGGTGCATTCTTTACCACTGAGCCACCTAGGAATCCTAAAGAACCCAGCGCCTCGCCCAACTCAGAATCACAGTCTTTCGACTGCATCTCAGTACCTGCTCTGGTGACAGTGGGCAGAAATGGGTCTCTGCCCGTGCTCTGAGAGCCAGCCTGCCAAGGAGGCTCCACCCCTGCAGATAAGAGTTGGGAGGACTGCCCCTGTGTGAGAAGAACCCAGAAAGTTCTCCAGGTGCACACCTTGGGCTCGAATGTGGAGACCAAGGATAATCAGTTCTGTCCCGTGTAATGCACCCTGACATTCCACAACCAGAGTCTCCTCTTCTGAAATGACTTCCATCCTCCTCAGAGTTCAGCTGCAGAAATGGCACTGACGGGTGGCCTGTGCTGTATTTTTCAAGTGCTCTTTTTTAAGGTTTGTGGGAACCTGAGAGGTAACTGTGCATAATGGGGGGGGGGGCGCTATGGTCTCTGCATTTGGTGTGAAACCTCAAAGCTGATTTTTTACCAGATAAACTCAGCTTTTGCAAAACACTCCAAGCTCCACGGAGGCCGTGCTACGTGTTGGCCTTGGCAGGGGAGGTGTGACAGCACAGCAGATGGAGGGTCAGGACATCCAGAAAGATGGTATCACTGGGGCCGAAAAGCAGGGCCCTTTCGGCAAACCTTACAGGTAGGTCACACCTACGAAACAGATAAACATTTGCTCAAGATTCCAGAGAGATGCAATACAAGAGCACTGTCATCAACACGAAGAATAAAAGCTTAGAACGAGGAACCACAGTGTACCTATTTTAAAAATATATGCGTACTGTTTTTGCACCCATCTTCAATGTATTTTCACATCTCATTTCTCATTTAATCTTCCCCACTACCAAGGGAAAGAAGTAATACTACTACCTTCCCTTGGCAAATGAGGAGACCAAATCTCTGAGTTGGTGACTTGTAATCAATCAATTATTAAGCCCCTACAATGTGCCAGGCACTTTCCCAAGTCATTGAGTGTGGCCAGGTCCTATGCCAGACACCAGTGAAGCGTGGAGAGTCTTAAGGGATTTCTCCAAAAGAAGAGTCGTTGGCCGATGGCTAGGATGATGATCTGATGGGAGGAAAGTCCCACCCCATGCGAGATGTCTAGCATCCTTGGCTCTGCCTGATAAACTGATGTCCTCAATCTTTGGGACAAACAAGCACATCATGACACATTTCCAAATACAGAGGCCAGAGAGAGTCCCCAAACTGAGAGCCCCAACTAGACATTTAGAGAAAGAGTCAGACAGCAGTGGTTTAATTCTAGAGTCATCAGTCCTTGTGTGACCTCAGACAAGTCACATTCTCTGTGCCCTAGTCTCCTGTGTGCCGCTGTGTTACGTCACTTCAGTCATGCCTGACTCTCTGCAAGCCTATGGACTGTATCCGGCCAGGTTCCTCTATCTATGAGATTCTCCAGGCAAGAATAATGGACTGGATTGCCATGCCCTCCTCCCCTCCAGGGGATCTTCCCGACCCAGGGATCAAACCCACATCTCTTGTGTCTCCCGCATAGGCTGCTGCTGCTGCTAAGTCACTTCAGTCGTGTCTGACTCTGTGCAACCCCATAGACGTCAGCCCACCAGGCTCCCCTGCCCCTGGCAGGTGGGTTCTTTACCTACTAACACCACCTGGCAAGTCCACCCTAGTCTCCTACCCTCCTCGTAAAATGGTGATTACAAGAGATGAATCCTGTAAGATCCCTATAAGGAATATGTAATACATATTAAACACCTGACCTATGTCAGCCTCCAGGAAATAATACCCAATAAATAGCTGTATGCACAAATGTGCATTTGTCAATGCACCCCCTTGAACCCTCACCTCCTTTGATCCTAAAGCCCTCTTCTCAGGGAATCTTTCCTGATCACTCTATTTAGAAGTGATCACTCACTGCTTCCATTTCACATCTTCCTTCCTGGCTTTATTTTTTATTTTTCTCTGCAGCACTTGTCACCATCCAACAGACTCAATGGTTCAAACATGCATTTGTTTATATTATATCTCCCCCCTCAAGTCTTGTCCACTTGGGTCCCTGCTATATCTCCAGCACCCAGCACAGAGTCTAACTCTCAACAGCATTCAACCAAACCATCCTGAGTGATGTCGAATGGACACAGTAAGTAGACAGTCAGAGCCTGAAAGCTGATCCTGGGCTGCAAATTCTGTGCTTTTTTTTTTCACCATAGTGAATGACCATGAACAATGGCCCTGAAGGTAAGATATGTCAACCATTAAGAAATGTAGTGTTACAACACTACCTTAGAAGAGCCTTTGTGTTTTCCCGCTTCTGGGATTCTTTGAAATGAGCAGTTTCTAACAGAAACCCAACTACCAGCCTGTTGAATTGGCGTTGCCTTTGTGGGTCTTTTTCACAAGGCCTTTAAGATAACCACTTAAGCCGAAGACTGATATGGATTTCAACATTTACATTGCTGGGCTTGAAACTCGCTCAGTCATTTCCAGCTCTTTGCAACCTCATGGACTATAGCCCACCAGGATCCCCTGTCCATAGAATTCTCCAGGCAAGAATACTGGAGTGGGTTGCCATTTCCTCCTCCAGGGATCTTCCTGACTCAGGGATTGAACCTGGGTCTCCTGCACTGCAGGTGGATTCTTTACCATCTGAGCTACCAGGAAAGCCGTCTTTATTTCTATCCATACCTATCTGAGTGAGACCTGAACTCCAGTGATACTGGAAATATCAGTCCTAGCCACACCACATGTCTAATGCCAAACTCTGACTCACCACTGTCAGAACTATCTTTAGAACTAAGCAGCACTAACTGTGTGTATGTGCTTAGTCACTCAGTTATGTTTGATTCTTTGTGACCCCATGGACTGTAGTCAGCCAGGCTCCTCTGTTCATGGGATTCTCCAGGCAAGGATACCGGAGCAGGTTATCATTTCCTACTCCAGGGGATCTTCCCGACCCAAGAATCAAACCCATGTCTCCTGCGTCTCCTGCATGGACAGGTAGATTCTTTAACACTGAGCCACCTGGGTGGCAAACTTGACTGTGGTGGGTCTGACAATCACCAACTACATTCAAGACCAGTCTCCACCTCGGGTTCCAAAGTCTAGCCGACACACTCCAACTATCACAAAGGGGCCTGGAAAGGAAACATCAGGCCTTCCATTTTCATTGAATTTAGAAAAAAGAAATTTAATGTTAAAAACATGAATTAATGTAAAATACGAATTGGAACAAACACCCTCATCTAACCCATTGTACCAAGTTACATGCATTTATGAAATTCAGGCATCCTGAGGAGGGAGACAGAGAGGGACCAAGGAAATCAGTCAACCCACTGCTCTCAGATCACCATTTACAACTGAATCCCAAGTAGATTTACAGATTACATCATCTACTTTTACCTAAACTAGTCCTCACAAAGTGGAATAGAGGCTTAAAGAGATTCCAGTCAAGAAACTACAGCTTGGAGGGAATTCCCAGGTGGTCCAATGGATAGGTCTCAGCCCTTTCACTGCTGAAGCCTTGGTTGGGCTGCCTTGGTTGGGCTTCCCTGGTGGTTCAGTCGGTAAAGAAATCTGTCTGCAATGTGGGAGACCTGGGTTATATCCCTGGATTGGGAAGATCCCCTGGAGGAGGGCATGGCAACCCACTCCAGTATTCTTGCCTGGAGAATCCCCATGGACAGAGGAGTCTGGCAGGCTACAGTCCATAGGGTCGCAAAGAGTCGGACATGACTGAGCGACTAAGCACACACCCACAGAGGAACTAAGACCCCGCAAGCTGCAAAAATTAAAAATAAAAACACACTGCAGCTTGGAGATAACTCATAATGCATGCACATATTATGTGCACAAAAAAATGCACAGAAGAAAATTCCTCTATCTCCCTGAGTCTTGTATGCCATGTGCTGCATGCTAAGTCACCTCAGTCGTGTCCAACGCTTTGTGACCCTGTGGACTGCAACCCTCCAGGCTCCTCTATCCATGAGATCCTCTAAGTAGGAGGACTGGAGTGGGGTGGCATGCCCTCCTCCAGGGCATCTTCCTGACCTGGGGATCGAACCTGTGTCTCTTACGTCTCCTGCATTAGCAAGTGGGAACCTGGGCATCACTAGTGCCACCTGGGAAGCCCCTTGTATGCCACATTACAAGGTAAAAAGGGTAAGAGAATCAGAGCTGACTGGGAGTTCGCTAACAGAATTTCCCAGATGGTAATGAACATGTGGGTTTATAATGACTATTGTTAGAAACAGAAACATCCTTATCCTACATATTTAGATAATGGGAATAATATGAATACACTTACTATAAGCAAAATAGATGGGAGATGGCTGCTCACATATGTTTTACCAATAGGGAGTGGTGAGCACTCTGGATGTCTGCTCATCACCCATTCTACTCCCTTTTAGAAAGCCTTTCTATACAGTAAGGGCTGTTGATTTAAAAGCTATGTTTCTGAGCCATCCTGGTTCTGAAGCTAAGGTTCTGAATGTGAGTTTGGCTCCCCTAGACAGAAACACTGACTTCAGATTTAGAAAGAGGCCATAGGTGAGAGGCCACCTCCCCGCCTTCCAGGTTTTCTTTAGGCTCCTGATGATGTGAGAACGATTCGGGGTTTCGACAACACTCTCTGGGACCACTCTCTGGCTTGCTGGGTGTTGAGAGGTGGCTGTAAGAGCATCCCGATTCTGGAACCAGGATTTCTGATCCCAGGGTCCCAGTGTCATTAGTTTGTTCTTGGATTTGGTAGTTTCAAAGATGGTCTCAGAGGAAGCAGCACACTGAGTGGGCCAGTGTTTATGAGTAGCCAGGCCTGTATGCGTTTGCTTCTCTGGTGTTACATATGCTACTGCTATTACCCGAGGCTAATTCCTGAGGCCCAGCTGAGAGCCCTATGCGTCTATGTGTGTGCATGCTCAGATATGACTGAGCAATCCCATGGACTGTAGCCCACCAGGCTCCTCTGTCCACGGGATTTTTCAGTCGAGACTACTGGATTGGGTTGCCATTTCCTCCTCCAGGGGATCTTCCCAACCCAGGGATCAAACCTGCATGTCCTGCGTCTCCTGCATTGGCAGGTGGATTCTTGACCACCAGCATTCCCAACCTTTTTAAGGACCAGATTCCCTCCATTAAATACCTTTCTGCTTAAATACCTAGACCCCTTCCCAGTTCACACCCTGAAGCCTGGCTGAATCCCAGCAAGCCAGAAGCAAAGAGGTCTGAGAAACAAAGCACACCATACCAGAAGCTATTTGGTTACAGCAAGCCACCCTGCTCTTCCCCCTGGGCTTATGCATATTGGTGAGGTGGGCACAGGGGCGGAAGAGGCATCTTTGCCAGTCACTTATTTACTCTTTAAATGTTTCCCAAGTACCTCTGGGCCAAGCTTAGAGGCTATAAAGAGGAACTTGGCAGAGGTTCCTCAAAAGAGGAACACGTACTGAATACAAGTAAACAAACAATTACCACGCATTTCTGAAGAAGATTCTTGAGAGTCCCCTGGACAGCAAGGAAGTCAAACTAGTCAACCCTAAAGGAAATCAACCCTGAATATTCACCGGAAGGACTGATATTGAAGCTGAAGCTCCAATACTTTGGCCATCTGATGCAAAGAGCCAACTCATTGAAGAAGACCCTGATGCTGGGAAAGATTGAGGGCAGGAGGAGAAGGGGATGACAGAGGATAAGATGGTTGGATGGCATCACAGACTCAATGGACATGAGTTTGAGTACACCCCGGGAGTTGGTGATGGACAGGGAAGCCTGGTGTGCTGCAGTCCATGGGGTCACAAAGAGTCAGATATGACTTAGCGACTAAACAACAACAGAAAAGGGAAATGACCAAGGCCATGGGAGTTCAGCAGCCTTGAAAGAAAGCAAAATCCACACTGGTGACATTTTCCCCAAACAACGTCACGAAGTCTATTTCTCTGTGATGTCCAGAGTTGAGCCCCATATTAAATAACTCACTTCCCCACATTTCTATTCTGACTCTTACCAACCTCATCAGTTAATCAGAAAGAGATACAAGCCCTGTGGCTCTGAAAATAAGTGCAAATTTCCCAGGGACAGCAGAAAAGACTGAAAGGCCCGCCAACCAGCAAAGCCTTTATGAAGCAGGCGATCAGGATTAATCAGGTACCCCCTGGGCCCTCAGCTGGAGCCTGAGTGCCATTTTGATCACCTTACTGAGATTCTGAGGTCCGCCATGGTGTACAGAAAGTTCTTTCACAATTTACAGAGGTGGGTCCAAGGGCATCAACTATAAGAATCACTGTTACTTTATGTTCCACTAAGAACATAAAGGCTATGCACTAAAGGTCAGCACAGCACTAAGATACCATCAGTTACAAGTCAAATGTCAGAAAGGTGAAAAGAATGAGTGTTTACAATTGATAAAATATAGTAATTCACAGGAGCAGGCAGAGGGGGTATGTCCAACTAGGACCTGGGTCTTTCACTCCCAAATCATTGATCCATTCCTTCTCTATTTTTCTTGAGTGCCTCCAGAAGGCAGGGGCTGTTGGTTTCCATCTATGAATGCTGTGGATCACGCCTTAGACATTTCAAGAATTTCCCAACACAAACTCAGTTAAAATTCCTGTCAAATTGGTTTTGTTTTATTTTGTTCTGAGTTATACATTACTGCTTTAAAAAACTGCAAAAAGGGAGTGGTCTAGTTTGGAGGTGAGGGGGAGGCAGAGGTTGATGGAGAGAAGTGGGATTTACACGCTAAACACTTCACCCAACTGCACTGTGGTGCTGCTTGAAGATGCACACAGAAGTGCAAGGAAGAGGCTTTGGGCTTGTCCACCCATTCCGCAACCCCTCCCCCAAGAGTCCTCAGCCCAAACTCTTCCAGAGCTTCCCATCCTGTCGCCAGTCAAGGCCAAGATCCACACAATCTCTCTGCACCTTCTGGTCTTAGCTGCTTCCTCCCTCTGCTCCAGACACTCAGAGCTGCCTGCCATGCGAGGTCGTGCCTCGGGGAACAGACCTGGAATATCCTATCTGGGACTGGGTTGACATGTGGCCAGCTCCTTCACTTCTTCCCATCTCTGCTCTCCAACATCAACTTGTCAGCGACATCCTGTAATGACCTCTGTATTAAACTGCAACCCTGGCCTCTCACATCCCTCATCCATATCTCTTGCTTTGTTCTTCTCTCTTCACACCATCTGACACATCACCTATGTATGTGGCTTCTGCACTTCCTTAAAGTCTGCCTATACCTCACTAGAAGGTAAGTTCCATGAGGGCAGACATGTTTTATGGTATCCCCAGTGCCCAGAACAACACCCGGCACAGAGGAGAGGAGAGAAAGAGACAGAGAAAGAAGGAGCAGCTCTGATCTCAAATTATGATGAATCACATCTGATGTAAGATGCATCCAATTACAAATTACAAGTTTAATGGACAGATCAGACTATTCAATGATCTCAGGGGAGGGGCTGCCTCACTCTTCATTTGTGATAAAGATGGGGGTCTCAAAATTCAAGAGAAGAAAAATAAAAAAGAGAAAATGAATACGTAAAACTACTTTTGGTTTTTTTCAGAATCTGCCCTTCCCAGTGGGCTGTGACTTTCATGAAAGTCTTTCCATTCACTGTCCCCAGATTAAGAAGAGCTTTGTCCTCTTGGTAGATTTAAGAAGGGAAAGGGCAGTGCTCACTTGTAAGCCTTTGATTTCCTGTTTTTAAATGTTTTTAAATGGTTGTGGCCGATACAGTTCATAAGCAAAATGGCTTTTCATCCAGATAAACATAAACAGCAGCCCCTTCTGCTGGCGAGTTGATTCTCCCACCCCTCGTCCATCAGAAAACCCCCAACCACTCGTCCTCTGGTGCCCGGTCACTACTTTTATTTCAGAGGCAACAAAATGAGGACTCCTGGACAGCAGATCTAACTGTCGAAGTAAATTGCCTAAGTGTATCTGTCTCATCTTTGAGCAGCTATGAAACTCCCCATGGAGGTGCAAACATTTAAAACGCCAAGGGGAGACCAGATGCTGGAAACAGCTTATCTTTCAGCTATTTGATGCAGTTGCCAGGATTTATAACACTGTCGTATTTGAGAACCTCCTGACTTCTTTTCAAAAGAAGTTTCAGATATATAAGAGAACAGCCCCTACAACCTGCTCTAACTCCAAATTCATTTCATGTATCAGCAAAAAGATTCTTTAAAATTAAATACGTGCAGAAAGAAAAAAAAACACGATACCAGACTGGCACTCTGCAAAATAGTGGGAATGGGAGGTTAGAGGTACAGGCAACCCCATAAATTTAAAAGTTTGTGGCTAAGTTTTCTGTTTTTCAACTTAATTACTGGTCACCATAATGACCATAATGATGTATTTGTCTAAAATACATATTATCTATCAAACAAGGTACAAAACCCAGGATAGGATCTCAATTATTTTTTTAATATTTATATTCTACAATAGACAGGAAAAAAGGAACCCTTGCCTCTGGTGGTAGATTAATGGATGATTGCTTGTCTTCTGTACCTCCTAAATTTTCTAAAATGAGCACATATTACTTTTATAATTAGGTTAAAATTATAATGCAAGTGTTTTACATTCAATCTAATCAAGTGAACTACAAAGGGGTAACCGAAGAAGCCTTTAAATAAAGGGTATAATCTTCCAATACATTTGACCAAGGCAAAGAAATCCCAGGCGACAGTGAAAGTAAACATTTAAAAAAAAAAAAAAAACAGAGGAAGAGAAAGAGAGAAGAAAGGCTTTCTCCCCAGGCTTCTCTCCTATGAACAGGAGCTTTCAAACAAAATCACAACCCTACAGAGTAACACAAAAGGAAGGTTCAGGGGAGCCACCTTCACACACTCAGGACAAATGTAGCCTGGAGGCCTTTCAGCTCTGCCTAGCCTGCCCCAAGACACAGCTCCATCAAAGGCCGCCTGTCTGGGGCAGGTACCTGAGACAAGTCAATGTTCAGGAGGCGATCGCTGATGGGCACAAACCTGTGCAGAAAGCACACGCATGGAGCTCCATTCTCACTGAGATCAGGAGCAGTTCACGCCCACAGAGGGTGTCTCTCCTGCAGATGGGTTTCTACAGGTCAGTGGCTAAAAGAGACCAAGCTTCCCCCTACCCAAGACACCCAGCCTCACTGTCTCACACTTTGGGGCAGCAACTCTAGGCCAAGAAGAGTGTTCTGTCTGGGGTGTGATGAGCTTAAACCTGACCCATGACTTGAGGGATCTCAGAGACCAGGAGGATAGAGAAGTGTCCAGATCTTGTCTCCAGTGTCCCACACCCCCCTCAAGAGAGCCAGACTTACTGGCGAGGCATTCTTGGCAAGGTTTGATACAACTTCCCAAAAACTGGAGAAGCAGGTCTCCTAGAATCTAGTCACTTCATTCACTCATCCAGCAAATACTTTATTGAGAAAATTCTATGGGCTGGGCATTGTGCCGGACACTGGGATTAGAATAGGGCCTAAAACCCAGACCCTGCCCTAAGACTATTAACTTAGAGTGTCAAAGACCTAAAGAAAACTGCCTGTACTGACAAGAAGCCCACTTCTGCTGAACCCAACAACCAAATTAAAGATCAGTTACTCAAGTTGCTGTATTAGAAAAGTACAAAAGACAATGAACCCCAGATTAGAATCAGAGGAACAGCCAGCCAGCCCTTCGCCAGCTTGTCTCTGTTTATTCTTTCCCTTCCTCCTCACACACTCCAGGTATTCTCTAGCCATCAATGAAGCCAGGGATCCATTTCTTTTTGGAATACTACATTTCTATTTCAGATAGGAATAGAAATAGCCTCTCTGCCAGAGGGCTCCTAATTTTTAGCAACACAATCTGTGCCATGCTGTGGTCCCTTCTGCCTCTCCCAGGGTGATCTGGAGAAATGGAAACTGCAGTGCCAGGCTAAAAGATCAGCTGTTACAACCCAAAATCCTTCAGAGAAGCAAAGAGCAACTAACTTTTAAGGAAATTCCAAGCAGTAGGAAAAAGAGATAGCATCAGTTGTCATCAAGAGCATAGTTTAATAAAATGCGTGTGTGGGGGGGTGTAAATGTTTAATATTAATTTCAAAGTATATTTTTATGTCCCATATCATAATAAACTATTGGCATGGAGTTTTCATGGAACAGTGAAACAATTATATATAATTAAAAATAAGGAAGACCTTTCAGTTGAATGTAGACCAATACAGTTCTACATTCAATAGAACGTATTGAAAGTAGTCTTTGCTATATAGACTGGTGGAAAATAACAGATGAGCATACTCATATAAGCAAATAATCCACAAATGCCATTTGGGGGTTGGAAGTGGGACCAGGAAGGGAAGCCAAGTTTGAGAGCAGAGGGTCAAGGATGGCAAACCCTTATCTGGAAAGCCTCGGCAAAGCTTCTGTCCCTGGTACCGAAAAGCCAGACTGAGGGCAGCTAACACCACTTTCAAGCCAACTTAATACTCCAACTAGGGCTGGAAATTTTCACAAACTGTCAGTTACAAGTTGGAAATTTCTTCCTGGTATCCCTGGCTGGAAAGTTATTTCCTAAATCTCACACAGGGTAAGAGAAACATAGGATGCTTGAAAATCATGGGCAGCAGTAGTCTTACTACTTAGTATCTCCCTGGACAACTAACAGGTACAGAGAAGTGATGGCACATTCCTGCTGGAGACTAACACACCTCACTGTTCCAGGCATTTCTGCAGAGAACTACCCGGCACGTTCAGTCCAGGCAAAACTGAAGTGGCCTAAACACATCTGTAGTGTCTAGACCAAATCTTTCAGCTCTTTGTTTGTGCCGTTGGGCCCCCAGTGTATTTGCACACCACCCAGTCCCCCAGCCCTCTGGGCGGAGCCTGGCCCAGGACACAGCAGTCTGTCTGGTCCTGCCCATTGCAACCACTGCCTGGCTGCCGGCAGGCAAGCCAGGTCCATTTTTAATTCCCTAACAAGTTTCACAACCACTGGTTTGGGTGAGGAGACAAACACCGCTGCAGTTTGCTGACATGAAACTAAAAATACCCAGCTGCAAACAAAAGCCACCCTTTACCAGGCTGGCTCCGACGTCCTGAGGTTACATGTGGTAGTGTCAGGCCACACCAGACAGAGACCTTATTCTTGGCCAAGGGGCCGCCTTAACAACTCCTCCAGGCCCAGCCAGGCAGAGGGGCCGTTCTGTCGGAGCTGTCAAGATATCCCAAAGTTTGATAGAAAGAACAGCTTTGGTCCTGTGCCACCACCCAAAGCAAGTTAGATGAATTCGGTGCTGCCTCTGGGTCAGATACACACTGCTTTCAGTGTGTATAACCTACATAACCCTATAGCCCTGGAAGGAAATGGGCTTCCAGCTCCCTCCTTGCAATTATAAAAGCAAATTATTGCCATGATTATACTGAGAAAAGCAACTGGGAGACGTGATTGGTAGATTTGGGAGCCCATGTGGTCCAGAGGGGGCCTGCTGGGGGCCAGGGCATGGAGGATCACGACTCCACCGAGAGATGCCCGTTTCCCCGGAAGCTTCTCGGGAAGGTTTTACCTGTTGGGCTTCGGAGTGGAGCTGCGATCCGGGGGCCACCACGCTCGAGGCCGCCCGTCCCTCCCAAACTTTCCTTCCCGCCCCTCGGAAGGGGCAGCCTCGTCCCTCTCCGAGTCCAGATTTCAGGTGTGGAACTTGTCTAAGCCACCCGGGACTGCGGGGAGGCGCGTGGTGGGGATGGGGGCGGGTTTCCTTCCCACACGGCCCGGCGAGCGCCGGGGGATTCCGGATGCTCAGAACGCACGAGTGGGGGGCGGGGTGTGAGGGGGCGGGGGGCGGGCAACTGACGGTCAGCCCAGAACCCACCAAAGTTTCCTCCCAAACTAAAGCGGCGCAATGCCGGGGCTCTGAGTACCCCCGAGCACAGGGTCGCGAGCCGCTCTGTGAGGGAGGGAGCAGGCCCCGTGGCACCAGCCGCAAGGTCAACGCGGAGCCAAACCCCGGGGGCAAGCAGCCGGCGCCGGGACCCAACCCCAGCTGATGCGGGGGGCAGTATCGGGCACCCCCAATCTCTCCCTCCACCTGCTCGGCGCGGCGCCGAAACCCGCACACGTGGGAGCCTAGCCTCAGGCTCCCAAGCTAGCGGCCAGACGGGCAACCTCGCCCGGCGCTCACCCTTCGTCCCCGGCCCCCCACCAGGAAGAGGCAGCTCTCTGGGGAGCGGGGTGACTGGCTCTCGGCGCCTCTTTCATCCTTGGACCTCGGCAGAAGCGGGGAGGGAGTTTCGTTCTCTTCAAACTGATCCTCCACCCCCAGGAGCTTCCCACAACCTCTACCTTGTTCTGCTACCTCGCAGACAGACAAGAGACACAAAGAAAAAAAAAAATCTACCGCCCCTCTGGTCCCATCCTCCAGCCTGGAGTTGGGAGGAAGAAGAGAAAGGAGTATATCTTTTCTCCCCAGCCCGACTCGGGGATCCGGGCAGATCCGGGCAGCAAGGAACCCCGAGGTGGCCCAGAGAGAAGAGGTAAGGTTGGAAGAGTCAGAAACCAGCCACGGTGAGCGAGGGAGCGAGAGCACGAGAAAGAAGAAAATATCCAACAAAACCACGCTAACGCGCCCCCTACCTGGGTGCAACATACTTTGGAAATAGAAGATGACCAGGATAAAGGATCCCAAGCAAGTGGCCAGCACCATCCGGCAAATTCTGTTCATCCTCATCACTTCCAATAGCGCCGGCTTCATGGCTTTGTCCTGGCTACGGGAACCCGGGTGTCCGGGAGGCGCTCCCGGAGCGCAGGAGCGGACCCCGCGGCGCGGAGCGGAGCCCGGGAGGCGCAGGACAGGGCTGGGCAAGGATCGCTGGGAGGATAGGGGTTGGCTTCACGGCTGCTCTCGGAGCCCCCAGCCCCGGGCAGGGGTGCGGAAGGCGCCGGAGTTGCTCTGGAAGTGCGGAGATGCGTGGACCCGCCGGCTGCGCGCTCTTGCTCCTCCCGCGGCTCCTCCTCGCCTCTCCGCCGCCGCCGCCGCCGCCTCCGCTCCCGCCGGCGGCCGCCGCTGCCTCCTCGCGGGCCGGGAGACTGGAGTGCGAGCGGTGATGCTGGTGGTGGTACCGCCGCCGCTGCCGCTGCGCTGGCCGCTGTGGCTGTCGGACCGGCCCCCTCCCTCCTCTCCAAAGGCTACTTCATTGCGCTCCAATGATCTATATATTCCGGGGCTGGGTTTTACCAAATGCAACTCGCAGCCCCCGGCGAGGGGAGGGCGCCTGCAGAGAGCCGGGCGGAGGGCGGGACCGGAGCGCGGGGGCGGAGCGTCTCGCTCCCCCCGCCCCTACCCGGGATTTGGTCGCGTCCAGCTGTTTCCCGGGGAGTGAGCGCCGCGCTCCGCAGGGTCCCAAAGGCCCTCAGTCCCGGGTCCGGCCGGCCGCCGTCTGGAGCTTGTGTGTCAGCGTTTCCATGACAAAACCCGGAGGAAAAACACACGAATAAAATCGCCTCGGTGCCGCCACCCCCTCCTGCCGGCGTGTGAAGAGGGAAGTGGCGGGATGCGGGTCGGGCAAGCGTAGCGCGAAGGGGTCCGGCGGTTTGTGCTGATTTCAAAGCCCTGGGCAGGGTAGCCGGCAAGTTGTCCCAAGCCCCCTGGGAGCGAGTGCTCTTTACCAGAGTCTCGGAATAGGGAGGTTTCGTTTTTGTTTTTCCTTTTTTTCCCCTTTCCAATGGCAGCCCAGAGCAAGCGACGTTTTGGAAAGGGGTTAAAGACGTCTGGCTTCAGGTCAAGGTTAGGAAAACTGCATAACTCGCAGGGGTCAGGCGACAGCTGAGCTTTCCTGGGGGTTTATGCAGTCTCTCTCTCTCTCTGTCTCTCTGTGTGTGACACACATACACACGCATATCCCCAATCAGGGCAAAGGAGGTTTTGTGGATTTTCGAAGTCTGATTTTCCAAAAAACAGAGCTCCCTCCACATCCTCAAAGTGCGAGTCTTAGAAGGGTGGATGGGAGAGGAAGCCCCCACGGAGTCACTCCTCCCAGGACAACTGACTGCTGGAAAAAAACCAGCCCGCCTTAGCACTGGCAGGTAAATGGAAAGATGGCGTTGCTTTCTTGTGTTGTGTGAAGTGATTTAAAAATTCCAATTCCGTGCGTTTAGGTTGTTTAGCAGTCAAGGTGGCTGCAGGTAACAGTGCAGAGATCACCTAGTACTAGCTGGAGAAAATTGATTACTGTAGTCGGCTCATCTAACTACCTAGAATGGATGATCTTGTTGTTCTGCCCTTTGGGAATTCCCTAAGCAAAGAGAAAAGACTGTTATAGCCTTTTATTTTCCTTATAAATTTACAGCATGTTTTTAAAAGTTAAAGGATTATTTAAACTCTAACAATAACATATACCAGGAAAAAAGTTACTGTAAAGACTAAGTTTTGCACACATTATAAAATCTTTAGGCTTCCCTGGTGGCTCAGTAGGTAAAGAATCTGCCTTTGATTTCTGGCTCTGGAAGATCCCCTGGAAAAGGGAATGGCTACCCACTCTGACATTTTTGCCTGGAGAATCCCATAGACAGAGGAGCCTGGCAGGCTACAGTCTATGGGGTGGCAAAGAGTCAGACACAACTAACGCTTTCACTTTTTTCATCAAAGTTTTACTACTATGAACACAATTAATAATAAGATAATGGGTCTTTGCCTGCCTCTCATGTAGCAAGCATTTGATACTGAATCTGAATGTAATGGGCCTTATCCTTCTCTCAATACATCAGAGACACAACATGCAAACAGATATATGCAGCGAAAACCACCTCAACAACCTGGGTTCCCTTCCCCACAAAGTCTTCCTCCAGCAGTTGTAAAGCAGAGAAACTAACAAAGTCAGCAGCCTTGCCTTTGATTACAAGAAGACAATCAATTACAGCACAATATTTATGTAGCCAGTTTGTACTGTATTAATTTGTGCTCACTTGTAAATGAGCTGCATAATAAAGGCAGTCGAGCTGAACAAGATCCAGTACATTCCCCAGTGATTTCCACCCCAGGAGCCCAGGGATGGGAACTGACTTACCCATCCACCCGCCCATCCTTGATCAGGGCAGAGAATCCCTGCAGTTAGCATGACTAGATGGGCATTTGCAGTGCTTGGCCTGGAATAGCAGGCTCTCATTTAACTCCTACTTTTACAGAGCAGGCTGGGCTTTGCTTCCAGGTTACCCAATTGGTCCCTCATCTCCCAGGGTAGAGACCACACTGTACCAATACAAAAGCCTGGACACGCATAAGACTGTCTGGGAAGTTACAGGGAGGTCAGAAGCGGAATCCCTGATGGGTCAGGAGGGGTTGAGTTAGCCCATGTGGTGAGGAAGAATGAGGAACCATGCCCTGAATCCATTTCTGCATTCTCACAGACCCAAACATTGGCTTCCCAGGTGGCGCAGCGGTAAAGAATCTGCCTGTGGAGACAGAGGAGATGCAGGAGACGAAGTTTCGATCCCTAGGTAGAAAAGATCCCCTAGAGGAGAAAATGGCAACCCACTCCAGTATTCTTGCCTGGATAATCTCATGGACAGAGGAGCCTGGTGGGCTACAGTCCATGGGATCGCAAAGAGTCAGACACAACTGAGCATACGGGCACACAGGCCCAAACATAACAGTGAAGAATAAGGTTCTGACAGGTGAAACTACCACCTCTTCCAAGAAGCCTCTCCTGATTTCTCACCTGGAATAGCCTCTTTCCCCCTCTATGTTCTGAGCAGTAGGTTCAAACCCCTCTTGGGTCGCTGTACCTACTAAGCTGAGTTTTATTCATCTCTGTTTCTCTGCAATACTCAGCAGAGCAACTGGCGCCTGATAATCAGGTACAAATAAGTCTGAGATGGAGAAGTGATACTTTCTTGGACTAGGAAGTTAAATTAGATCCCCTCTAAAGTCTGTGGTCATGGTCAGTGGTAATGGTCTGCAATTCTGTTGTTCTATGCACGTTAGAGGTGAGAGAAAAGTTCTAATTTCTTGTCTCTTCATCACACTGCAATAAACTTCCCAACCATAACTACAGTCATTGCTTTCTTTCCATTCCTCTCCTTACAAAGCTTTGTTGTATCTTTTATGCATGCTACATGATAAATATTGACCAGATAAAGGAAAATGCTGACTGATAAAACAGAGGAGAAAAGAGATTTGATACTCTGTTTGTCTTAATTACTTATTTACTTATTTTGTTTTTGTCTGTGGTGGGTCTTTGTTGCTGCTCAGACTTTTCTCTAGTTGTGACAAGCAGGGGCTACTCTGTAGTTGCGGTGCACAGGCTTCTCATTGCCTTGGCTTCTCTTGTTGAGGAGCACAGGCTCTAGGGCCCGTGGGCTTCAGGAATTGTGGCACACAGGCTTAGTTGCTCCATGGCATGTGGAATCTTCCCAGACCAGGGGTCAAACCCATGTTCCCTGCATTGGCAGGCAGATTCCAATCTACTATACCACCAGGGAAGTCCTGATATTTTGAATTTTGCAGAGAGGTCAGTGGAAGGCTGCCTCTGAAATCAAGCTTTTTGTTTTCCCAGTGTAGCCTTCAGAACAGGCAAGGTTATGCTACAGTAACAAATGAGCCCTAACTTCACTGGCTCGGAACATCTAGGGCTTAGGTCTTAACTCCACCACGTGTCTACTGTGGGTCACAGACCCAAACATGGGCTTCCCAGGTGGCGCAGAGGTAAAGGGATCGCAAAGAGTCGGACACAGCTGAGCACACAGGCACACAGGCCCAAACATACAGTGAAGAATAAGGTTCTGACAGGTGAAACTACCACCTCTTCCAAGAAGCCTTTCCTGATTTCTCACCTGAAATCAGGTGAAAGGGGCTGAACTCATGGAATACCACATACAGGATGAAGCCAAAGTAGCCCTACCTAGAACCTGGCAATGCCCAAGAAAAGAGGATCTCTTGAAGTTCCGGCCCCCACAATTCAGTGATTCCCACCCAGAAGAGGCACATGTCGCTTCTACTCACCATTTATCAGCCAGAACTACTCACACACTGCTCCCCATCCCACCCAGATTAGGAAGTCAGAGAGCCCAAAGCATTTGGGAAATAGTCCTCCTAGCTGCAATCCTCCCATCCCTCTTCAGACCTCATTTAATCATTTTTCTAAATTCCCTTTCACCCCAAGAGCTTCTGCCCATCGGCACTGCCTCAGGGTGAGGCCTGGCTAAGCCTCAGTTGATTGTAAGGCATGATTCTTACTCTCCAGGTGAAAGGGAAAGAGAAGTCATTCAGTTGTATCCAACTCTTTGTGACCCCATGGGCTGTAGCCTACCAGGCTCCTCTATCCATGGAATTTTCCAGGCTAAAGTACTGGAGTGGGCTGCCATTTCCTTCTCCAGGGGATCTTCCCAACCCAGGGATCGAACCTGGGTCTCCCCGCATTGCAGGCAGATGCTTTACCATCTGAGCCACCAGGGAAGCCCACTCTCCAGGTAAAACAACATACAAATGAAATTGGGGTCTGTCTATTTCAAAACCTGGCATGGCCCCTAGAAACTGTTGAGGAGAAAGGTCTCTGTGTGTGGATGATCTTGGGAAATTCAGAGGCGAGGAAGGAATGGATACAAAATCAGAATTCTGACTCGTGTGTGCCATCCACAGTGAACACAGACACTTGCCAAGCCCACCAGTACCTGTAGGCTGAATTCTATCCCGTTCCTGTAGGTGACACCTTCAATGTACCGTCTTGTTCAGATCTGGCAGAACTGGCTGCCAGTTTCTGGGGAGAGACCTGGGCCCAGGGCACTGGAAGACAGAGAGTTCTTTTGCATCCTTGAGGAAGAGGGGCATGTCTTAGGCCAACCTCAGGCAGGGGCCCCAGACTAGCCCCTCCCAGGAGGGGCTTTGCCTTTTTGCATCTCTCTGGCACCTCCAGCACAAAGCACGCTCAGTTAACCAGAGCACAGTAAATATTTGTGGAGTTGAATAAGAAACCGTGTGCCCACAGCATGTGGAGGTCTGAGGGTGCAGCCCTGCTCCAGGTAGGTAAACCGCGAGGACGCAAGTGGGTCACTCATGACATGGCTCTGAGCAAGGCTCTTCTTCCCTGGCCTTTCAGAACAAGGTGGGGAAGAGAGAAAGGACAGAAGAGGAAATAGAGAAGGAGGGAAGACAGAAGGGAGGGAGTAGAGGAAGAAGAGGAGAGAGAGGCACTATTACTGTTTTGCTTTCTGATCCTGCCTTTGCCCTTCCTCCGAGTTTAAGCCCGAGACTCCTCTCCCTCCCTTACTAAGAGGCCTGTCAGCCCCTCAGACCCTTGGACACGACCCCAAGCAATGTTGTACACTCAAAGGATGCCACACCAGGATATAAATCCCCATAGGCATGGTGCAGTCCTCGAGACATTAATAACAGGATTCCAAGGATGCTGTAGAAATGAGGTCAGAAGAGCATGACTGAGTTCATCTTTCTTTCCTGAATCACCCCATCACTGTATCCTTCCATGAGTTAACAGAGGCTAAAAGAATAGCCACTTCCTCGGTCCTCAGATAAACATGAGGTTACATTACTGAAAAATCTCAAGGGGCGCTTATTTAATGTGTCTTTTTCCAGTGGTCTCTAACCTCTGGGAACCACTGTGACCATGTCCGTATCACACCTAATATGACAGTGTAGACACGAGACAGTCTAGAAATACATATGAAATGAATGATATGATTTTTACCTAGCAGCCTGCGAAGATTATAAAAAGTTGATGAAACCCAGTGCTGGGAAGGGTATGGAGAAAAGAGAAGCCATACATACTGATGGTGGAAGTGATTATAAATTGATACAAATTTTATAACATTTCTGAAAAGTCATCCAGCAATAACTTGTCTGATATCACCAAATAATTATTGAGAGAGTCAGAGCATTCATGTACTTTGTGCTAAAACCACCAAAGTGCCTAATAATTAGGGTTTGGCTAAACAAACTGTAAAACCTCCATCTGATGGAATACTCTACAGTTACTAAAAAGTAAAGTGACTAAATCAGTTAACAATGTTAAAACACAGTGTGTATATTTGCTCCTGTTTTTGGATAAACAGATATAAATAAATTTATATACATATGGCAACCCACTCCAGTATTCTTGCCTGGCAAATCCCATAGACAGAGGAGCCTGGTAGGCTCCAGTCCATGGGGTCGCTAGGAGTCAGACACAACTGAGCGACTTCACTTTCACTTTTCACTTTCATGCATTGGAGAAGGAAATGGCAACCCACTCCAGTGTTCTTGCCTGGAGAATCCCAAGGACGGGGGAGCCTGGTGGGGTGCCGTCTGTGGGGTCGCACAGAGTCAGACACGACTGAAGCGACTTAGCAGCAGCAGCGGCATATATATATATTATTGGAAAAGGAAATAGCAGCCCACTCCAGTACTCTTGCCTAGGAAATCCCATGGACTATAGCCTGCAAAGCCCATGGACAGAGGAGCAGCCTGCAGTCCATGGGAGTCTCAAAGAGTGGACACACGTTAGCAACTAAACAACAACTACAAAGGTATATATTATACAAGAAAGTATTAATAGTAGGTATTCCTGGGTATTGAGTTGTTTTAAATTGATTTACTGTATTCTCTGAGTGTTTTTTAAAGAGTACATATTATTTTTTAAAAAGGAAAACTACAACTATTTTCATTTTCAGAGGGAAAACTAATCTAATAAAAGGAGAATATATTTCTTCAATCACCAAGCCCCAATTAAACCCCTACTTCCTCCATGATGTTTTCTTTACTTACTTCAGCCTATGGAGATCTCTTCCTGCTTGTGTTAGACCCCTCCTCTATAATTCAGCAGGCTTCCCAGGTGGCTCAGTGGTCAAGAATCTGCCTGCCAATGCAGGAGACACAGGAGACATGGGTTTGATCCTTGGGTTGGGCGGATCCTCTGGGCAACCCACATTCTTGCCTGGAGTATTCCATGGACAGAGAAGCCTGGAGGGCTACAGCCCATGTCACAAAGAGTCAGACACGACTGAGCACTCACGAGTACAGTATAATTCAGCACTGCCATATATTTGAGAGTCATTTGGTGAGCTGTACCCCATCTCCTGGGCCACACTGCATAAGCTGAGGAAGAGCGACACTGGGACGTGTTGCCACAGACATCTGCTAAATACGCAGCAGATGACCCATGAGGACTTGCCAGTTAATTTCCTGATATGTTACAATGGTCTCCTGTTGCTACCTACCCCGGGCCAGACACTGCTAACACGTGACACACACCACCACTAATCCTCATCTCAATCACACAAAGACAGCATGAGCATCCCGTTAACGTGTGTTGTGTGCGCATGCTCAGCCACTCAGTCGTGTCCAGACCTTTGCGACCCCCATGGACTGTAGCCCACCAGGCTCCTCTGTCCAAGGAATTTTCTAGGCAAGAATACTGGAGTGGGTTGCCATGCCCTCCTCCAGGGGATCTTTCCAACCCAGGGATCAAACTGCGTCTGCCCATCTCCTGCACTGGCAGGCGGATTCTTGACCACCGAACCACCTGGAAATCCCCACATCCCATTACGCAGATGACAAAACTGAGCCTCAGAAAGATTAAGGGACTTGCTTACATTGGCACTGCTGTCATATGCTTGTAGGACGTGGATCTGAACCACAATTACGTGGCACCAAGACCCACACTTCAGAGTGAATCAACCATGTCTCTATCCATACTACAAACATTGAACAGCACCTCACCTAGACTTCTCATCAAGATCAATCTAATCAAGATCAACCCTTCAAGGAGCTTGGGGGCAGAGGTCATATAAATGCAGGGGAATTAGGGGTCCACCAATCAGGAGTTAATGGAGAGATTTTCCACTAGTCATCTAGATTCTGGCCTTTGCACTCACAGACATGCTCACTTTCACAGCCTTTCCTAGTGCAGGTCAAATCTCAGTGACTTTTAAATCATGGTTTAATACCCCTTCTCTCACCCTACAACAGTCATTTAGATGGGAGAATAAGTTGAGTCTGCATAAAAGATTGGTTCAATCAATATTCACCTTCGTTTTTTCCTTTTTGCCCTGGTGTGTAGTGAAAAGCCATGCCTCTCAGAGTTGTTTATGACCCTCGGTGGAAATGAAAGGACTCTCTATAAACCTACTGACTCAAAAGTAGTGTGAGGTGTCAGGACACACAAAAAGAGGAATTATCAACATATTTAGGGTGAAAGATGTTTTTTCTGAAAACCATCTCTTGCATTATGTGGGCAGCCTGAGAAATATTTGTTACATACTTGTCTTCAAAATACTAAACTCCAGTATATCAAAAGAAAAGGAGCAAAGTTAAACAGCAAGCAAAATCATGATGGAAACTTTCATTGAGGGAGACAGAGAGGAAGGAGGAAGAAAGGGGGAGGGAGAGAGGAAGGAAGTTGAATAAAGGAGGGAGGGAGAGACAGGGAAAGAGAGAAAAAGAGAAAAATGAAGGGTGAAACTATGATATATAATGAGGTCATATAAAAACTAATAATGCCATCAAGTCTCAGTAGACATATGGACAAACACCACGGACAGGATTCTTCACACATACAGAAAGGAAATATAACTTGATAATAGAACTAGGAAAGATACAAACTCAAAAATTTAAGAGAAGCAAACCAAAACAAAAAGATGCCATATTCGTGTATCAGAGTAGCAAAGATTTGTATGAAATGATATGTTTCCCTTTGAACAAGCCCCTCGGGAGCACAGGTTTCCCTTATCCTAGCAGAGGGGCTGAGATACCAAGTGTGGTTACGTATAACACACAAAGTATGACAGCCACCAGCCCTGCTACAACCCACTACAGACAGTGATAGCGATGACTTTACTGGAGCGGCCCCTAAGGACTTGGTTCTAGTTAAAGAGACAGCTCTCCGCTTCTCTGACCTCCCTGATCCCTGTGAGCTACTGAACAGTCTTTAAAATATTCATGATCTTCTTAGCTAGCAGAGTAGTTGCCTTTAACCGAGAACTCTGATTGACACACACTTGACTTTTCAAAGCTCACTTTCTCCATGGGAAAATGCAAGGAATGATGTGTATTTCTAGGTGAAAAAAAAAACCAAATTACTGTATGAGTCTAACTATATGACATTCTGGAAAAGGCAAAACTATGGAAAGAAAAAAATGATCAGTGGTTGCCAGGGATTAGGGGGAAGGGGGAATGAAGAGTTGGAGCATAGAGGATTTTTAGGGCAGTGAAACACACTCTGTATAATACCTTAATGGTGAGCAAACCCTCATGGAAACTATGGACTTTGGGTGATTATAATGTGTCAATACAACTTCAGTTGTGATAAATATTCCATCAGGCAGGTTGTGCATGAGTTGGGCAGGCATACGAGAAATCTCTACTTTCCCTCACTTTTGCTGTGAACCTTGAATTGCTCTACGAAATTGTCTTAATTTTAAAAGGACATCGTCAAGTATTTTTTTAATTAATTAGTTTATTTCTTGGCCACACCTCAGCTTGCAGGATCTCAGTTCCCTGACCAGGAATTGAACTCAGGCCACACGCATGAAAGCCCAGAATCCTAACCACTAGGCTACCAGGGAACTCCCTAAAAAGACATCTTTAAATTATAGGAAAAATTTATGATTTAAAGAATTTAAAGATGGGACTAAGCAACCTTTAAGATTCTGGGGCAGGTTGAATTGAAACCTGGTATTTCCAGATTCCTGTAGTTGGATCAGGTCAGTGCCATTAATAATTGGAACTCAAACAGAGATCCTTTTATACATGACCTCTACCAGGAGTTGGAGCGGGGTGTATCGCCCTCAAAATGATGTTTCTCAAAAAAGAGCAGGTTGAATGTTGGGCGCTGGCAAACAACAAGCATCTTGGAACACAAATCTTATTCTGTGGAGTCAAATTTTTAATATTCAAGATGTTAAATAATCTCATTATAATAATGATAAACCCAGGGCTCTGAAAATGAAACTAAGAATGCTGATCAGCAAGGGAGAGCAGCAAGGACTAATTGCGCACAGCAGGGTGTGGGTTTTCAGAGCCAAGGGAACAGAAGGATTATGCCTCAGAGAGAGTGCAGTACCTACTGTGTCTCAGAGGCAGGAGTTCTGATATCCGAGATCAGCCACCAACTGATCGTGTGGCTTAAGTCATTCTCCTTCCCTGGGACTCAATAGGCACCTGAGATAAAGCCACAGAAATTCAATATCCAGATACCTAAGTGTTTGTTAGGATATGTTGAGTAAAAGGGCTTCCCTGGTGGCTGAGATGGTAAAGAATCTGCCTGCCAGTGTAGGAGACCCAGGTTCAATCCCTGGGTTGGGAAGATCCCCCAGAGAAGGGAATGGCTACTCACTCCAGTATTCTTGCCTGGAGAATCTCATGGACAGAGGAGCCTGGTGGGCTACAGTCTGTGAGGTCGCAAAAAGAGTCCAACATGACTGAACGACTAACACACACACCAGTAAAAGGACTCGGGTAGTAACTCTCACTGGTAACAATCTCTGGCGGGTGGGGAAGGAGCCATCTCTTCTCCCTGGTTTTAACAGAACGTCAATACCATTTAGATAAGAACACGCCTCCTCTTGAGTAGTACTAGATTACGCTCAATAGAGTTGATCCTCACCAAAATCAATCATCCAGTGATACCGTTAAAGTGACTCCTGACCAAGCAACTGTATTAGAGACACTGGGAGTCAGAAATCCAGTTCCAACCAGGGGACCAAAGGGAACTTCCAGGGGCAAGGCCAGCTTTAGGCATGAGTGGATTCAAGGTTTGAAGGCACGTCTTAAGGACAGTGTCTCTTTGCAGCATTCCGCCTGCTCACCTGTGTGTCGTTCTCATTTCCAGGTGGCCACCAGGTAAGCTCCAGGCTTACCTTCTTTAGCACTGCATCCCCCTGTGAGAACTGCCTGCCTCCTTCTGAACAGCTCCAGCAAGCGTCCAGTGCTTCATTTGGCTGGGCCTGGCTATGGTCACCTGTCACTGGGACAGAGATCATGGTGTTCTCCTCAGCCAGCCCTGGACAGTATGTTCATCCTGGAGCCAGATATGAGATCAGTCCTACCACACCACAAGAAGCAAGAGTGGCGGCAGGGGGCTCCCCAGAGGCCACCACCCCAAGAGGCCACCACCCCAAGAGCCCACCACCCCAAGAGGCCACCACCCCAAGAGGCCAAGATGGATTCAGCTATAAGACAGGATGCCAGATGTATTCATTTCCCTCTGCTTCTGTAATAAATTTCCAAAAATTTAGTGGCTTAAAATAACATAGATTTATCATCGTACAGCTCTGGAGGTCAGAAGTGGGAAGTCAGTCTCAGTGGGCTAAAATCAAAGTGTCATCAGGGCTGTGTCGGTTCTGGAGGCTCTAGGAAGAATGTGTTTCTTTGCCTTCTCTAACTTTTGGAAGCCACTTGCATTCCTTAGCTTGTAGCCTTGTCCTCCACCTTCAAAGCCACTGCATGACATTTTCCAATCTCTCTCTCTCTGACTCTGACGCTTTATCTCCTTCTTAATAAGGCCTTATTATCTGAGTCCATCCAGATAATCAGAATGATCTTCCCATCTCAAAATCATTAACTTAGTCACATTTGCAAAGTTCTGTTGCTATATAAGGTCACATATTTATGGGTTCCAGAGATTAGGATTGGACATCTTTGTGGACCATTACTCAGACTATCATTGTGGACAGGAAAGAAAAGATTACTTTTTTTTTTTTAACTACATCTGTACCTGTCCACAGCGTACAAACGTCAGTAAAGTTGTCTCTGGCCAGCAAGGAAGGTCAGAAGTTTTCTAGGGACTTCACTGGTGGTCCAATGGAGAAGATTCCGAGCTCCCAATGCAGAGAGTCCAGGTTCAATTTCTTTTTGGGAACTAGATCCCACATGCCATAACAAAGAGTCTGCATGCTGCACTAAAGATCCTGCATGTCACAATTAAGTCCCAGTGCAGCCAAATAAATAATAAAAATTTTTTAAAAAGGAAGTTTCAGATCAGATCAGATCAGATCAGTCATTCAGTCGTGTCTGACTCTTTGCGACCCCGTGAATCGCAGCACACCAGGCCTCCCTGTCCATCACCAACTCCCGGAGTTCACTCAGATTCATGTCCATCGAGTCAGTGATGCCATCCAGCCATCTCATCCTCTGTCGTCCCCTTCTCCTCTTGCCCCCAATCCCTCCCAGCATCAGAGTCTTTTCCAATGAGTCAACTCTTTGCATGAGGTGGCCAAAGTACTGGAGTTTCAGCTTTAGCATCATTCAAAGAAATCCCAGGGCTGATCTCCTTCAGAATGGACTGGTTGGATCTCCTTGCAGTCCAAGGAACTCTCAAGAGTCTTCTCCAACACCACAGTTCAAAAGCATCAATTCTTCGCATTCAGCTTTCTTTATAGTCCAATTCTCACCTCCATACGTGACCACAGGAAAAACCATAGCCTTGATTAGACGAACCTTTGTTGGCAAAGTAATGTCTCTGCTTTTGAATATGCTATCTAGGTTGGTCATAACTTTCCTTCCAAGGAGTAAGCATCTTTTAATTTCATGGCTGCAGTCACCATCTGCAGTGATTTTGGAGCCCAGAAAAATAAAGTCTGACACTGTTTCCACTTTCCCCATCTATTTCCCATGAAGTGGTGGGACTGGATGCCATGATCTTCATTTTCTGAATGTTGAGCTTTAAGCCAACTTTTTCACTCTCCACTTTCACTTTCATCAAGAGGCTTTTTAGTTCCTCTTCACTTACTGGACATCAAGTCTAAAGACATAAATTCAAATTCAAGCTCTACCCATGAACCAACCTTTTTTCAGTCTCAGTTTACCTGTGCAATGAATAGGCTTACTTCAGTGGCTGAGTTGTTGTGACACAATAGTCATAAAAGCATATTTACATTGTGAACATCGTACAAATGCAGATGATCCTTTCAGCAATGAAATGTGAGGATATAGAGGAAAATGTGGAAGCAGAGACAGATCTTATTTTCTTGGGCTCCAAAATAACTTGGACAGTAGCTGCAGCCATGAAATTAAAAGACGCTTGCTCCTTGGAAGGAAAGCTATGACAAACCTAGACAGCATATTGAAAAGCAGAGACATCACTTTGCCGACAAAAGTCCGTATAGTCAAAGCTATAGTCATGTACGGATGTGAGAGTTGGTCCATAAGGAAGGCTGAGCATTGAAGAATTAATGCTTTCTAATTGGGGTGCTAGAGAAGACTCTTGAGACAGCAAGGAGATCAAACTAGTCTATCCTAAAGGAAAGCAGTCCTGAATATTCATTGGAAGGACTGATGCTGAAGCTGAAGCTCCCAATACTTTGATCACCTAATGTGAAGAGCCAACTCACTGGAAAAGATCCTGATGCTAGGAAAGTTTGAGGGCAGGAAGAGAAGGGTGGCATAGGATGAGATGGTTAGATAGCATCACTGACTCAATGGACGTGAATTTGAGCAAACTCTGGGAGACAGTGAAGGACAGGGGAGCCTGGCAGACTATAGCCCATGGGATCACAACAAATTGGACATGACTTAGCGACTCAACAATAGTTCAGTTCAATAGTTCAGTTCAATTGAACAATAGTTCAATGCCACAGGGTCTCCTCACAGAAGGAAAGATCTCATGTAAAGCAAAAAGATCACTCGTCAGCTCTGAGGCATGAAGCAGTATTGGGAGCCAGGATTTCCAAGAGAGAAAGACTGTATTTCTTTAGTTCCCATTAACCATTAACAACCACCGGGACTGGTCGCCCAGAATCTAGAGTTTACTCCTCATAGGATGTTGTGACCTTGAAGACAAGAGGAGCCACCCGTTCCCACCTCCACCTTGGGACCCAGCCAGAGATGAATGATCAGACCCAAGGGGCATATCAGACTCTGAGCAGAGGGAGGGGGTCATGCCATTCTTTCCATAAGTAACTTGGAGGGGAGGGCAGCAAGAAGTTTCCCTGCAGCCACATTCAGCACAGGGTCGTGGCATTGGTGGAAGGACATGTCTGGCTGGCAAGGTGGCCTGCATGGGATATGCATGGCTTCAGCAAGCAATTCACAGACTTCCCAGGCAGTCCAGCAGTTAAGACTCCACCTTTCAATGCAGGAGGTGCAGGTTCAATCCCTGGTCAAAGAGCTAAGGTTCCACATGCCTTAAGGTGCAGCCAAAAATTTAAAAAGAAAGAAAGATAGTTAGCTCCAGCAGAACCTAGAATCTATAATGATGCAGTGGTCACTGATCCAGAGAAGACACATGGATCGGAGGCCCTGTGCAAAAAAGAGTTAAAGTAGCTGACCTGAGACTGTTTGCAAGGGTAGCCCTTGGCTGGCATCTGGGAACTTGGATCCGCAGAGGGCTCTCAACATCCCCAGAATGGACAACAGTGGTTCTCTGAAACTCTTTGTATTCACAATGCAGTTTACGCAGAATCCCTGCCTTCCTTCTGGAAGTCTGGAGTTTTGCTACAAAGGATCCCTACATGACTGGCCCCAGTAAGGTCCCAGAACTCCTAGGCTCAGGGAACTTCCTTGATAGACACTGCTTCACACGTGTTGCCACACTCCCTGCTAAAGTGATTGAGAGCATCCTGCGTGACTCCACGGGGAGGAGGCTCTGGACTCTTGCACCTGGTTTCCTCCAGCCTCCTTTGCTGACTTTGCTCTTTTATGCCTGTGCCCTTTGCTGACTTTGCTTTGTACCCATTCACTGTAATAAGTCACAGCCATGAATATAATACATGATGACTCCTGTAAGCTCTCCTAGTGAGTCTTCAAGGTTGCGGTGGTCTTAGGGACCCCTGACCCAGGCCCTTTCCCCCATGCCTCTCGGTGTCGCTTGAGTCCTCCTCCACACACCCAGATCAGAAGACTAGATGTGCTGAGAGAATGTAGCTGTTTGGTGGCCTCAGTTTCTTATATCTTTCTTTTTTTAATATTTATTTTTATTTTATTTGGCTGTGCTGGATCCTAGTTGCAGCATGCAGGATCTTCAGTCTTTGTTGAGGCATGCAAACTCTTAGTTGTGGCACGTGGGATCTAGTTCCCTGACCAGGGATCGAACCCTGGTCCCTGCATTGGGAGCACAGAGTCTTAGCCACTGGACCACTAGGGAAGTCCCTCCTTATCTTTCAGTGAGACTTAGAATGCTACAATATCTAAATTCTTGACCATTGCTCATTAAAATTGCATGGTTATATATAAGTGTGTGTGTGTGTCTGAGCATATTGTCTGAGTTCAGGTTGCTATGACAAAATTACCATCCACTGGGTGGCTTAAACCACAAGCGTTTCTCAGTTCTGGAGGCTGACAGTGAGGGGAGGAGAGCCCACCTCGCAATATAGAGAGATCCCTTCTTGCCTTGTCCTGACAAAGAGGAGAGAGAGGACTGTGAACCCATCATGAGGGCTTTACCCTCAAGACTTGATTATCTCCCAAGGCCCTGCCTCCAAATACTGTCATATTGGGTATTAGGGTTTCAGCCAATGAATTGTGAAGAGACACAGTCATGCAGCCCACAGTACATATACTACATTCCTCAGTAGAGGTAGGAATTTCTTATTAAACTTTCCTTTTTTATTCGTTATCCTTAATAAAATCCCACAGATCCTTATAGAGAAATTATACTTACAGATAGATCCATAAAAAAAATCACCGTTTTGGCTTGACCATCGAGAGTCGGGTTTGTTTTTGTCTATCTGTGTCCAGGTGAGTCAAAAGTAAACACCTTCAGATTTTAAAGTTTTGTAAATAGGAAAATTTCCCAAAATCCAAGGCCATTCCATAAATCAGTGCCTGAGGAATACTGGCCTAGTAGACTTCAGAAGTCCTTGCCAGCTCTAATGGGCTGTGATTTTTCATATGGAATTCACTCAAGACAGGTGTCTGGATCAGAAAGTGCCTTTCCAACACTATAAATTCATGTTTCTTAGATTGTATAAATCCCTCTTTAACACTCTCGTTTTTACTTTCATATATATACGCTTTTAAATTTAAATGCTTTCAAATTCTTCTTTCATATTTTAGGGGAAAATGCAAGACTGAAATGCTTGAAGGAAAGCCAAAATACCAAAATTTGGATAAATTAAGCAAGTAAAAGAAAGAAAAGTGGCAGGGGGGAAACTGTTTTTTCTGTGTGCTTCCCATCTCAAAAATGTAAATTCCGTCTAGGCCAGGGCCTTAACTATCTTGTTTAGAATCAGTTCTTCACACTGGCCCGAAGTCAGTGCTCAATAAGTATTTGTTAAATGAATGAATTTATCAATTCATTTTATCATCAATACATCTGGAGTTGAATTTATCTATACACTATCATTAGAATTCCCTGTGCTTCCCATATATAAAGTCGCTGCTCTCTTAAGGCAGTTTTTTTTGTTTTTTTTTTTTTTCCTTTTGCTATGGAGGCACAGAGGCAATCCTTCAGCCTTTCTGAGGCCTCAACAAGACAGGCAAAGGGAGTCTGTACTTTTAAAGGAAGATGTGTTTGGCCCCTCTGACTTGCCAGGGACTGGCCCTAAGTAAACAGGTGAAGAGCTTGTGCGTCCATGCTCTATGGAAGTTTCTAGAATGAGTCTCAAGGGTGGCATGAAGTCTATGGTGGTCAAGATCACAGCCTCCTTTCCAGGTCGCTATTTCTGGGCTGGGTCAGGGTAGCCTTAGGCAAATTCCCCAAATTCTTGGTGCCCTGGTTTCCACATCTATGAACTGACGATAATGACAGCTCCTCCCTGAAGGGTGTTGAGATGATTAAATGAGTTAAAATACATAAAGTACTTTATACATATATATTTATTTATTTGGCTGTGCCAGGTGTTAGATGTGGCATGCGGGATTTTTTTTTTTTTTCAGTTGCAGCATGTGGGATCTAGTTCCCTGATCAGGGATCAAATCCAGGTCCCCTGCATTGGGAGCAAACAGTCTTCGCCTCTGGACCACCAGAAAAGATTATATAAAGCACTTTTCAAGCTAGTGTGGACCAAAAAGTGTTGTCTGCCAAACCAGTAAACAATGAATGTTGCCTGCCATCAAGCTAACAGCCACTGCAGCTGCCCCTGCAGTGTGTCCTGAGGGGAATTCAGGGTGGATCAAAACAGGATACTGGCCCTAGATAGCTAAGACGCACGCAATAAAGAATAATTTGAATGAGCCTAAATTCTTGCATCTTCCCATACACGCTGCTGCTGCTTAGTCACCAAGTCCTGCCTGACTCTTTCAAGTTCTTGTTCAGTCTTTTAGTCACATCCAAGTCTTTGTGACCCCATGGACGGCCTCATGCCAGGCTTCCCTGTTCCTTCACTATCTCCCAGAATTTGCTCAAGTTCATGTCCATTGAGTCGGTGATGCTATCTAACCATTATGTTGTATACCTTAGGCTTATACAGTGCTGAATGCATGTCAATTATGTCTCAATAGAACTAGAAGGAAAAATGGGGAACAGAAGGACAAAGGCACAAACAGCCTGGGATCTTTGTGCCACTGGCGCCTCGATCTCCTAGAACAGTGCCTGGCATGCGGTAAATGCTCAATAAATACGTGTTGATTGAATAGGAAACTGAGGCAAATTAAGCATTACTCCTTCTAGAGGAGAATGATGAGGCCCAGAGAGGTTGAGCAATTTTCCCAAGCTTCACAGAGCTAGGAAGCCCTGTATCTAGGACCTGAATCCAGCACTTTCCACTATGAGCCGAGTACAGAATAGTAACATGTGTATGGGATTGGGTGAATAGAATGTGATACAATAGCTTTTGGTCTGAGATGAGCCAAAGGGTGGGAGTCTTCAGTACTCATCTGTTAGTGTTGATGAGCAGACTATTTTAGTTTAGAATATAAAATGTAGGGGAGCCGAATTCCCCATCCTGAAGTGTGTCTTTTCGGCATAAGCATGGTTATTTTTAAAAAAACACAGCAGACGTGGGAGAGGCTCTGAAAATACAGTAGAAGTTACCCTTCATAAGAGATGTTTCCGTGTATATGGAAATCTCCATTTGTAAGGGTGTCTCCCTGCTGTACCAAGAAGAGGGAGATGGCTCAGTTTCTAGAAACTCTTACTGGTGGATGACAAGGTCTTAATCTGTAGCACAACCTCACCCCTGCCCACTGCCCCTTTTCCTGGTGAACCTCCCATCACTAACTCCCCATCCCAAACATCTTATTTTGTCTTTCGCTGACGATGGTATTTATTTTTTAAAAAACATTTCTGTTTTCTTCATTCAGGCTTCTTTTTTTAAAGATTGACTTTTTTATTTATTTATATTTCTGGCTGTGGTGGGTCTTTGTTGCTGCATGTGGGCTTTCTCTAGCTGTGGGGAGCAGGGGCTACTCTCCAGTTGCGGTGCGCGGGCTTCTCATTGCGGTGGCTTCTCTTGTTACGGAGCACAGGCTCCAGGTGCTCGGGCTTCAGCAGTTGTGGCACACAGGATCAGGAGTGGCTTGAGGGCTCTGGAGCGCAGGCTCAGCAGGGATCAAACCCATGTCCCCTGCATTGGCAACAGATTCTTTACCACTGGACCACCAGGGAAGTTCAGAAGATGGTATTTAAAGTGAGGACTTCCACCTTTTCAGAGAGTAGAACCTAGAAGGGAAGAAGCCCCTTCTCTCCTACCAAATAGGGTCTAGAGCAGATGGCTCATTGCAGGAGGTAGTGGGCAGATCACCCTAGCCTCCAAGCCTGCAGGAATCCTGATGGGCCAAGTCTACACTCCCTGTGGCTCAGTTTGACTAGGTAATAATAATGTAAACAATGCCTCCCATGTGCTTAGGACAAAGCAAAAGACAAGCAAAGGCTTAGAGGGAACCAGAGTTCAAACCCTCTACCCGCCAGCTGTACAGCCTTGAGCAAGCTACTTCTTTTTGACCCTCAGTTTTCTCATCTGCAAAATCGGAATAAATAAAACCCACTTTCTGGGGCTTTTAGAAAGGTCAAATGAGATGATGCCTATGAAAGGAGGAAGAGGGCAGAAAGGGGACTGTTGCCCACCGACCTCTCAAAAGACAGAAAAACCCATAGATAAGCAAAGCTAAGTTCATCGGACTGATTGCAGTTAAGAGAGAATGTCACCATGACATTTGAAGGATGTCTCAGAAGAAGGATGTCTCAGAGAACAGTTAAAGGGTTTAGGGCTAGAGATAGTTGGTTTCAAAGTGTGTCTTGCATAGCTGGGGATTGTTGCAATTTGGGGCATAGACAATGATAAAAATAGCTTTTGATCTGGTATCAGTCAAGGGGTGGGATTCTTCATTACAAAGCTATTAGTCTTGACAAGCAAACTATTTGAGTTGGCTTACATTCTTATATTTGTTAAGACAAAATTCAAGTAGGTAAATTTGAAGGTTAATTGGCTTTATTAGGAAATTTACGAATGGGGCAGCATCCACAGTGCTCTGAGGGGGTTGAACAAACTGGAAGGTTTATGTAGATGAAGGATGGGGCAAGGGAGCTATTAGCAAAAGACACAAAAGGATTATTTTTAGGCCAGGACATCTTTTGTGGCAGAGGGAACTACAAAGGTTTTACATACACATTGCTTCCTCTTCTTCTGGAGGTCGGGACAGGCAGGAATAGATATAGTCCCCTTGAAAATCACCTCATTTGTGCTGACCAGAAATTTTCAGGCTGGTTGATTAAGGTTACATTTCTGGTGAACACTGAAACTACAATTAGGTTAGGTCTTAAATCTAGGTTTGGTATCATGGGCTTTAGCAGAAGTGACACCATTTGGGGTCTATGGCTTTTCTCTTTAATATATTCCAGGAATAAATATTTTTTTCTTTTCCCAGTATTAACACAAGGACAGAGACGTGTGTTCACTCAGTTCTGAGGATGTCATCAAGCATGTCAACAGAATGACCTTATTTAATTCCACAACAGTCCCAGGAAGACTTATCTTAGCCATCCTTCCCTGAGGTCCTTGGAAGTAGATTTTATTCATTGCTACTTGAAAGATGTAGCAATATCAATAACCTCAGATATGCAGATAACACCACCCTTATGGCAGAAAGCAAAGAGGAACTGAAGAGTCTCTTGATGAAAGTGAAAGAGGAGAGTGAAAAAACTGGCTTAAAACTCAACATTCAAAAAACTAAGATCAAGGCATCCAGTCCCATCACTGCATGGCAAATAGATGGGGAAACAATGGAAACACTGACTAGACTTTATTTTCTTTGGCTCCAAAATCACTGCAGATGGTGACTGCAGCCATGAAATTAAAAGACACTTGCTCCTTGGAAGAAAAGCTATGACCAACCTAGACAGCATATTAAACAGCAGAGACATTACTTTGCTGACAAAAGGTTTGTATAGTCAAAGCTATGGTTTTTTCCAGTAGTCATGTATGGATGTGAGAGTTGGACCATAAAGAAGGCTGAGCGCCAAAGAATTGATGCTTTTGAACTGTGGTGTTGGAGAAGGCTCTTGAGAGTTCCTTGGACTGAGAAGAGATCAAACCAGTCAATCCTAATGGAAATCAACCCTGAATATTCATTGGAAGGACTGATACTGAAGCTGAAACTCCAACACTTTGGCCGCCTGATGCAGTGAAAAGACCTCATTAGAAAAGACCCTGATGCTGGTAAGATTGAAGACAGGAGGAGAAGGGGATGACAGAGAATGAGATGGTTGCAGGGCATCACTGACCCGATGGACATGAGTTTGAGCAAGCTCTGGGAGATGGTGAAGGATAGGAAAGCCTGGTTTTCTACAGTCCATGGGGTCACAAAGAGTCGGACATGACTGAGCAACTGAACAAGAACTTGAAAGATGAGGAGACTGAAGTCGGCAGGCATTATTATTCATTCTAGAGGGGAAAAATTGAGACTCAGAGAAGTTAAAGATTTTGCCAGAAGCTCACAGAGCTAGTCAGTAGTGGATTGAGAATGTGAATCTAGCACTTTTTTTAAAAAAAGATTTTTTAATTTGATGTGGACAACTTTTTAAGTCTTTATTGAATTTGTTACAATATTGCCACTCTTTTACATTTTGCTTTTTTTTGGCCCCAAAGCACGTCTGATCTGAGCTCCCCAGTTAAGGATTGACCCCTCACCCCCTGAATTGGAAGGTGAAGTCTTAACCACTGGACCACCAGGGAAATTCTGAGCACTTTTGATTGTGAGTTGAATATGAATACATCATAATATTTCCTTAAACCAAATGAGGAAAAGTGGAGCTATCTAAGCAGTACTTGTAATAGCCCAATCCAGAAAAAAGAAATCTGTCAACAACAGAGTGGATAAATGGAATACTCGACAGCAAAGTGGAGTCACACAATGGAATACAAAGAAGAAAATGAAGGGGACGCTGTCACCTGTCCCAACATGGATGCATCTCACAGGCACACGTCAAGGGAAAGAAGTTGGACACGAGAAACTACCTACTGCGTGGTTCAACTCATAGAACGTTTATGAACCCATCTAGAGGAAAGGACCGAAATTCCTTTGGGGATGAGGCAGAGATAAGGGGTAGAGAAGCCTGCGGGGCAGGGCGGGTGTCTGGGAAGGAGGCAAAGCTCTATTTCTTTATCTCTTTACCTGGAGAGTGGTCACACAGCTGTGCTCACCTGTGCTAACTCATTGAGGATCACACTGATGGACTGTGAATTTTCCTATATATTTTTACTTAAAACTTTTCTTTAAAGCAGAGATATTTATACTTTGTTTCAAATGTTAATTTCAGGATTGCTATTCCAGAAGATGTCTGTGATCTTCCAAGTTGAAATTAAATGCGCTAAGGCCCCAAAAGCACTCAACAGAGCATCTGGAATGGAGAGCTACACCATATAAATTCTAGCAAGTGTTATTATTACTCTTATTATGTCTTTGACTTTCCAAACGGCAGTGGAGAACTTTTGAAAAGTACACCACGACTAATTCCCAGCTTGACTGCCAGGAGTTCGCTTAAAGGGGGCCAAGGGGTGGTACCAAGGTATAATCCTCCCGCCATCTAGGACCTTTACGAGCATGGCCACAGGCCATGGAGGGCTGGCAGGGGGCGGTGGGGATCCTGGAGGGCCCAGGCTGTCTGCCAACCTCGAGATCCCCTCCCGGGTCCATATGGTTTTCTTTGCCCTTTTTCCATTACCGGCACAGGACACCTTTTTATAACGTGAGTTTCTGGACTCAGCCTGAGCACAGGCGCATGTACTTGTAGGAAAAGCAAAGCAGATGCTGGACACGGGCGGCCACCAGGGCCAGCTGCTACTGCCACCTAGTTAACTGTGTCCCACCCCAAAGGTCTTCTCTTCTCCAAGGCTACCTACACCTCTTCCCCACCTTGCACCTTGCTCCCGCGGCCGCCCAAGCCTGCACGCTACCCTGGGTCTAGTGCGCCCCGTGCACGCTCATGGGGCTGAGTTGACACACATGTATCACACGTACATTCTCACTCATACAGGCTCGTGTGCTGACAGTCACGTGCTCACACACACTTACACATGCGCATTCATGCCATCTCACATCAAGAATGACTCAGGACAAAGAACGCCGTTTGTCCACTAGGAGAACCCAAACCCTGGGCACAGTTTCTCAAACTATGGTCCCCGTAAATCCCTCCACACAATCACCTGCTGTGTAAAAACATGCATCCTGAAGGCAAAACTACAGCATCCTGGCCCAAGGGGGTTGCATTTTAACAAGTCACACGGGTGTGTTTTTTCTTACTGCAAACCTGAGAGCCAGAGATCTTTCTAGAAAGACAGAGGGATGCTTGGGCACAAAGGAAAACACTTCTGAGACAGGCATGCACAGGGCAATGCGAGTCCACACTCTGACCCCAGACCTGCTGCTCTGGGTCTGGTTGAACTCAGAGGAGGCTGGGACCCACCACGGGACAAGAGGGAGGCAGAGGTTGGGTTTTTGCGCTTTAGCAGTAATGGAAGCATATTCCAAAGGCTGGAAGAGAGCAGATGTCACACTCTACAGCAGGGTTATTTTCTCAACCCTGGAAGCTTTGGATGGGGACTTTTATACTAGGTTGCTTGACTATCAATTGACAGGTAATATACTATCCTAGCTTTTAATGGCTAAAACAACAACCATTTTATTATCTCACAAAAATTCTGTGGGTTGACCAGCTGGTTCATTTTTGTAACCGCAGAACTAACCCCAAACTGGCCCTATCCTGTTTTGAACAAGATACTGAGTTGTTTTCCAGAGACAAAAACAAAACTCCAAGTCAGGCAGCTACCATGCGCAGAGGAGATTTTGACCTCAGACCACGTCTGGAACCCAAGAACAGGGGCATAACCAGAACCTGAAGGCTGGAGCCCTTTTAGAAGCACTGGGTCTGTTGTCCAGGAAAACCTGATGCTGAAGCCCCTCTAGCACACCTTACCGTAAAAGGCCAAGCCCCAGGGCCCTCCAGTCAAGCCTGCCCACCAGCACCACCACACCCCAGCCTTCCTCCTCTAACTCATAGAAGTTTGACTGAACCCCAGACTGGGGAGGTAGATTTGAGCCTTGCCTCCTGTCTCCTTGCTGTCCACCTCACAATACACCTCTTTCTTTTCCCTAAAACCAGTACTGTAACGTTGGCTTCCGTGTGTGTTGGGCATTGAGCCCTTTGCACCGTAACAATGTCTGCTGGCCTCCCTTGGGGTCTCTTCTGTGGCTTCAGTAAGATGGCAGCTGGGGCTAGAACTTTCCAAATGGCTTTGCTCATTTGGAATCATAGCAGTGGAAGGCTGGACCTCTCTCTCTTTTCTCTCCCATGGTCACATAGCTAGCTTGGGCTTCTTCACACGGCAGCTGGATTGCAAGAGTGAGCATTCTAGGAGAAAAGAAGTCCTTCCTCTCCCCGGTTTTCACACCATCTTGAAACAATTGTGAATGAATGTGTCTTTGCTTGTGCTGTGCGTGTTATGTTAAGTCACTTCAGTCGTAACTTAACTTTAGGGCTAACACTTTGTGACCCTATGAACTGTAGCCCAGCAGGCTTCTCTGTGCATGGGGATTCTCCAGGCAAGAATACTGGAGTGGGTTGCCGTGCCCTCCTTCAGAGGATCTTCCCATTCCGGGGATCAAACCTGTGTCTCTTAATTCGCCTGTATTGGCATGCAGGTTTCTTTACCACTAGTGCCACCTGGGAAGCCCTGTCTTCACTTAATAAAGTTAACCATTATAGCATCAACTAGTTTTCAATTAATCTACACTAGTTTTTCATACCATTAGGTGTCAAGGAAGAAAGCAGAATGTTTTGACAACATCCAGATTTTCTGTTTTATAAGAGAAAAAAACCTTTCCTAGAGTCAACCATGAATGGAGTACCATCCTCACAGAGGCCAAATAATTCCTTCAAGACAGACTATTTGTTTTCAGACGTGAAAAAATGTTAAATATATTACATTTCTAAACAAAAGCATTAGAAAAAATCTTAATGACCTTGGGTTTAGCAGTGATTTCTTAAATAGAACATAAAATATCATGAACTGTGAAAGAAAAAAAAATCAATGAATTGGACTTCATCCAAACTTAAAACTTTTGTTCTTCAGAAGACAGCTTTGAAAATTAAAATGCAAACCCAGCTGGAAGGAAAATATTTGCAAAACATAGAGTTGACAAAGGACACATATCCTTTTAATATAAATAGTACTAACAATTCAATAAGAAGATAAACAACCTAATAAAAAAAATAGACAAAACATTTGAACAAACACTTCACCAAAGAAGTGATACAGGTGGCAGATAGACACAGGAAAAGATGCTCAACATGTTGCTAATTAAAGAACTAAAAATTAAAACCACAATGAGATAATAATATCTCCTACCAGAGTGGCTAAAATTAAAAAGACTGGCCATATCACAGCAATAGAGAAATGAATTATGGACATGGGGAGAGGGGAGAAAAGGGTGAGATGTATGGAAAGAGTAACATGGAAACTTACATTACCATATGTAAAATAGATAGCCAATGGGAATTTGGGAATTTGCTGTATGGCTCAGGAAACTCAAACAGGGGCTCTGTATTAACCTAGAGGGGTAGGATGGGGAGGGAGATGGGAGAGAGGTTCAAAAGGGAGGGGATATATGTATACCTATGGCTGATTCATGCTGACATTTGACAGAAAACAATAAAATTCTATAAAGCAATTATCCTTCAATTTTAAAAATTAATTGATTTTTAAAAATGCCAGAGTCACGAAAGAGTGAAAAAATTAAGAGTGATTAAAAGACAGAGAAGACAGAAAGAAGATGCAACACATGTGTACTTAAAATTCAGGAAGAGAAGAAAGAATGAATGAGGCAAAAGCAATATCTGAAGAAATAATGGTTGACAATTTTCTGAAACTTTCCAAAATGTCAAGCTACAGATTCAAGAAGCCATTCAAATCTCAAGCAGGATAAAATTTAGGATTAGCAGATGTCTACATTATGCTTTCATATATACTTATTTTGTATATTTCTACTGAATTCTTTTATAGTTCTTATAGTTTTATATCTTTTTGGTAACTAATTATGTAATACACAATATGTGGCGTAAATGCTGCAACTCCTTTCTCCAGGGTCAGTGTCAGAAATCATTAATTGGTCATCTGATTGAGGCTAGTGCAATAAATCGTTCTCAAGAGGCACTCTGCTGGGAAGTAATCCTCTATGGCTTCATCATGTGCCTGCACAAATTCTGAGCAAAGCATTTACTGTCCATTGTTCTGAACTGTCTTTTCAAGGTTGTACAGCAAACACCGTTGGAAGATACAGTATCTCCCTCATGAGCAAAGGGAAGATTTGCTAGTAAAGATAAAAGACTCAGCGGATTCATGTCAGTGTATGGCAAAACCAATACAATATTGTAAACTAATCAGCCTCCAATTAAAATAAATAAATTTATATATATATAAAAGGATACAAGACTCAGATCTTTAAGCCCCGAGTCCTTTTGTAACACATTGCTGCATGTGCCAGTGTCATCTGGTTCTCTTCATATCACCTGCTGGGAATTGGGATCCAGGAATTGATGTAAAAATGATGTAAAAATGGGGTTCAGGATGGGGGGACACATGTGCACCCATGGCTGATTCATGTCAATGTATGGCAAAAAACCATCACAATATTGTAAAGTAATTATCTTTTAATTAAAATTAATTAACAACAGCAACAAAAAAAGAATGGCCATATCAAATATTGATGAAGATACAGAGCAACTGGAACTCCTACAGTCTACAGGTGATACATATACTATGGTACAACCACTTCATAAAATGGTTTGGTAGTTTCTTATAAAATTAGACATATACCAATCATACGACCCAGTCACTCCACTTCTAAGTGTTTACTCAGAAGAAATGCAAGTCTATGTTCACATAAACAATTACATGAATGTTAGCAGCTTGTCAAAAGAAACAAAATCAAATGTCTATCAACAGGTGAATGGATAAACTATGGCATATCCACACCATGAAACACAACTCAACAATAAAAAGAAACAAATTACAGATACACACAACAGGACGATTCTGTGGTATCTTAAAATAATTCTGTCAAGTGAAAGAAGCCAGACACCGAAAATACATACTGCATTGATCGCATTATATTAAATTCTGAAAATACAAACTACAGTAGCGGTAAGACCAATATTTTTACCTGGACGCAGGAGTAGAGAGAAATGGATTACACAGAGGCATGAGGAAACTTTGGGGTTGATGAGTATATTCATTATCTTGATTGTGGTAATGGTTTCACAGATGAACAAATATGTCAAAACTCATCAAATTATGCAATTTAGTGTATGACAATTGCACAATAATAATGAAACATTAAAGTAATGAAAAAAAAAAAAACCTTAATAAAAAAGTACATATTGGCCTTTACTTATTGGGAGCAACTCCTTCCACCATACGGAGAAGGCAATGGCACCCCACTCCAGTATTCTTGCCTGGAAAATCCCACGGACGGAGGAGCCTGGTAGGCTGCAGTCCATGGGGTCGCTAAGAGTCGGACACAACTGAGTGACTTCACTTTCACTTTTCACTTTCATGCATTGGAGAAGGAAATGGCAACCCACTCCAGTGTTCGTGCCTGGAGAATCCCAGGGACGGCGGAGCCTGGTGGGCTGCCGTCTATGGGGTCGCACAGAGTCGGACACGACTGAAGTGACTTAGCAGTAGCAGCTTCCACCATAAAAAGTATTCTTACATGTCCTCATTTATAAATTTTACCAATGCTACACCATGACACGTATTGGTGAAATCTATTGTCATTTTCTCTGGATAGAGAAGCTATTATTTTTCAGCTTATTACGTAAACTTCTTCAGCATCCTGTGACATGACATCAGTGTGTTGATTTATCACGCTCTTTGAGATAAGAACCATTCTAATTCCTCATCCTGTGTCTCGTCCTGGCATTTTACTCACTAAAACTTTACTGTTATTATTAGGTTTTCACCAACTGTGTGGCCTTTCCTTTTCTGGGCACTAAGTTTTGCTACTAGATAATTTGCTTTCTGTGCCTGAATGTGACTCCTTCTCCAAAACTTTACACTGTTTGAGATTCCAATTGCCATTAAAAATGACCAGTTCTTTCCTTATCCAACGGCGTGGCCTGTAGTTCAGCGTCTTTTCAGTCGGCCAGGCCATTCCTGCTCTTGCGAGTTGTCTATCACATTGACATGGTGGAACATGACCTCGGGAGTCACCAGCTTGTGGAAACCAATTCATGACTGATTTTCATTGTGAAGAATAGCATCACTTGTGTCCCTTAATTGAACAGCACTGCGCGATGTCTCAGAAGATTGTAATTTCTCATCACTGACTTCCGGTGTCAGGGCCCACCTGTCATCCCCCATCATTAACTGCATCAGGACTGCCCATCAACCTGGCCCTAGCACTCTCCTCTTCTGCTTCATACCTTACCTTTTGAAACTCACCATATAACCGTCAGAAGAGTTTGCAAAACACAAACAAAAAAAAAAAAACAGAAGGGCAGAGGTCCCCTGGTGGCTCAGCGGTACAGAATACGCCTGCCGATGCGGGAAACACAGCTTTGACCCCTGATTCGGGAAGATCCCAGATGCCATGGAGCAACTAAGCCTGTGCCACAGCTACTGAGCCTGTGCTCTAGAGTCCGGGAGCCACAACTACTCAGCCTGAGGGCCGCATCTACTCAGCCCGAGCGCCGCATCTACTCAGCCCGAGCGTCGCATCTACCCAGCCCGAGCGCCGCATCTACCCAGCCCGAGCACCGCATCTACCCAGCCCGAGCACCGCATCTACCCAGCCCGAGCGCCGCATCTACCCAGCCGGAGCGCCGCGGCTACCCAGCCCGAGTGCCGCATCTACCCAGCCCGAGCACCACGGCTACTCAGCCCGAGCGTCGCATCTACTCAGCCCGAGCGCCGCAACTACTGAAGCCCACATGCCCTGGAGCTTGTGCTCCACAACAAACGAAGTCACCGCAATGAGAAGCCTGTGCATTGCAGCTAGAGAGTAGCCTCTGCTCAGCACAACTAGAGAAAAGTGCAACGAAGACCCAGCACAGCCAGAAGTAAATGATACATTTTTTTAAAAAAGAAAATACAAGGGCATCATAAATACCTAAGCAAGAAGAGTGAACAAGTGCAAGAACTTCACAATACACTTCTCTTCTGATCTACACAATCTGTTTTCCAGGGTTGACAAGGACACCAAAGAGACAGAGTGGGGAGCTGAGGCCAGGGGGTGGACACTCCTTTATTTTTAAGCAAATATATTTTTTCTTTTGTTGTTGGTGGCGGTGATCTATTTTGTTATCATTTGAAATTTTTTATTTATTTCTTATTGGCATATAGTTGCTTCACAATGTTGTGTTAGTTTCTGGAACACAGCCAAATGAATCAGATACTCTTTTTAGTTTTAATATTTCTCTCAGATTACTCTTCTGCCTGCACAGCTTGTTTGCTCCTGTCAGCTAGTCAGCAGCATGTAAGGAAAATTGGGAGAGGTCATTTGGGAGGAAGAAACTGATGCCATCAAGCTGCTACTACCTCCTTTTCATGCAAGGCAGAACTCTTTAGCTTTCTATAACCTTCCCTATCTGGAACCAATGGATTCCAGTGAGAATGGACTCAGTGGATGAACATGGCTCTGTTGTGTATTTCCATAGGGGCTCGGGTGGTGAGCTTCACGGGCCGACTTGGTCAGGTTCCTGTTCCCAGTTATTCAATCCTACACTCATCTTGGTGTTGCTGTGAAAGTATTTTATAAATGTGATTAAAGTCTATAATCTGTTTACTTTAAGAGAGGAAGATTATCCTAGATAAGCTGAATGAGCCAGATTCAATCAGTTGAAAAGCTTTCAGAGCAGAACTGAGGCTTTTCTGAGCCTCAGAATTTTGCCTGTGAACAGCAGCTTCAGCTCATGGCCAAGAATTCTGCCTGCCCTTCATTGTGGCCTTCCACATGGATTTCAGACTCACCTAGACAGTTCCCACAATTGCCTAGACCAATTACTTGCAATCAATCTCTCCATTTATTTAAAATCAGTACGAAAGATTTTAGACATATACAAAGATATGTCATATGTAATTCACATATAATATGTATTACATAGTATAATGTTAATATATCATCTAGAATATATATGTGTGTATTTATATATATATATATATTTTTTATATTATATAAATATATTATATATTTATTATATAAATATATAATATTTATATATATATTTATATTTATTTATATATATATAATATATATATAATATATAATAATAATATCATATATTATATATAATATATGATATTAATAATAATATATATATAATATATATAATATATATTATAATATATATATAATATATAATATATATATTATATATTTATTATATATTATATATATATATTTATATATATATATAAATGAATTTTACTGATTCAGCTTCTCTGGTGGTGACAGAAGGGCTGAAACACCTTTAAAATTTTTCAAATAAGGTTACCCCCTCCAACTCCTTTATTGCAAATGCTAGCACAATGCAGACACAAAATTTTAAATATGATGTGGGCTTTTTTCCAGTCATGGTCTCTCACCAACCTGGGTTCAAAGTCTTAGTTCTGAATGACCACACTAGACTGCCTTTTCCATTCACATCAATACTCTTTTTGACACTGTGAATTTTCTTCTAGTTCTTTACCTGAGCCATGCTTTGCAGGCTGTCTTAGATAAGCAGCTCCAGCACCCCAGCTCTACTTGATCCAGGGACCCTTCTACCTCATTGCCCTCCACCCCCCACTCCCCCACTTCTTGTAAGCCAGTTCCCAAGAAGCTACCCATGGACCCAAGCAGAAAATAAAAATCTGCCTTCCAATGTAGAGGACATGGGTTCGATCCCTAGTAGGGGAATTAAGATCCCATATGTCGCAGGGCAACTAAGCCGGCACACCACACCAGCTGCTGTGTGCTGCAACAAAGACCCAACGCAGCCAAAAAAAGACAGAAAAGAAAGCTCTCCTTTCTTCATGGAAAATAAAGATAATGATACTTTTCCTACCCAACTTCATAGGACTATTATGAGCATCAAATATGATAAAGGATTACTTTGAAAACTGAAAGTCATCTTTGTAATTATCCTAATTATTATTATCACTCTACTAAGCCCACCAATTATTCTCTTCCTGCCCACATCCCTTTCTAAGAGAAGTTGCCTTTATCCACAAACCAAGGTGGGATTAAGCCACTACATTTCTCCCAGGTGCAGTAGAGAAGATAGATGACTAAAAACTGTGGATTCCTTGAAGAACTGGCTATAGTGTGGCTATAGTTCCACACTCGATATCCTTGAAGAAGTTAGTTCATATTAGTTAGGATTACTGGATTGTAAATTTCAGAAAACCCAGGTGTACTGACTTAAGAAAAATAACTGACCAGCCCATAAACTGAAAATTCTCAGTTGACTATTGCCACTAATGATTACACAGTACTACAGGTCACAGCCAAGTCAGTAAAGAAAGAAGGAAATGGTGTAGAAATTGGAAGGTAAGAGCTAAAAGTGTCATCATTTACCGAGAAACACCAACAGGATCAACAGACAAAATATTAGAATTTATAAGCAGTATTGCCAGGTACAAGATTAGCTCATAAAAATCAATAGCAGTTCTCTACACCAGCAATACATCAGTAGGAGAAAGTAAGTTTAAGACATATTTTTTCCACATTTTAATGCATTTGAAATTGGAATGCATCTTACACTTATGGCATTTTATATTTGAATAAATACAGAAGTGAAAATATAACACTATTCATAATAGTCACAGATATTTTAAAGTGTCTTCAGAACAATTTACCAAGGAATACACAAGGCCTCTCTGGAGAAAACTTTCAAACTCTGGTAAAGAATACAGAAGATGATCTAAATAAGTGAAGTGACTTTGTATTTAATATGTTCTTGGTGAGATGATTTAATAGTATAAAATTGTCAATTCTGCCCAAATTAACCTATCAATTCAATGCAATCCCAATAAAAATCCCATATGGATTTTTCGTAGAGGAACTCGGGAAGATTTTACATAAAGACTTCGATATATAAGATAGAACTGCAAAGTTAATGTTTTAAACTATAGAATATCATTGTGACATGGGTCAATGTTTTTCAACCTTTTTCTACTTTCACCTCTCAAGGAGTCTTTTTAGACAATCCTGCCCCTAAATGGAACCCCACACCCTCACCCCAGGGAAATTTTAATACCAAAATTATACTGATTTTCTGTTTATATATTGTACGTATCTCTGTGCTATATATATATGGTGGTGGTAGTTTAGTCACCTTATATATAAAAGGAGTTTAAATTCCTTTCATCCTTCCCCACCCCGAAAACTAGCTTTCACCCTTTTGGAGGTGATCAACCTGCACTTCACCCCACCCACTGGAAATGCTGCACACATATAGTTTAGAATAAACTTTTCTTAAATTAATTTATTTATTTTCATTGTAGGCTAATTATTTTACAATATTGTGGTATTTTTTGCCATACATTGACATGAATCAGCCACAGGTGTACATGTGTCCCCCATCCCGAATCCCCTTCCCATCTCCCTCATCATCCCATCCCTCTGGGTTGTCCCAATACCCCAGCTTTGAGTGCCCTGTTTCATGCATTGAAAAACAGGCACAGGAGACATCCATGGCGGTCCAGTGGCTAAGACCCTGCACGCTCAATGCAGGGGGCCCAGATTCTATCTCTAGTCGGGGAAATAGATCCCACATGTGGTAACCAAGAGTTCACATGCCGAAACTAAGACCTGGCAGAGCCAAATACATAAGTAAAAATAAATTGACATTAAAAAAAAAATAAAAGCAGGCACATATCTTAAAGCAGAAGACATATATATGACTACTATGCAGTGCTGGGTTAGTCGTTCAGTTATGTCGGGCGCTTTGCGATCCCGTGGACTGTAGCCCGCCAGGCTCCTCTGTCCATGGGAATTCTCCAGGTAAGACTACTGTACTGGGTTGCCATGCCCTCCCAGGGGATCTTCCCGACTCAGAAATCGAACCGGGGTCTCCTGCATTGCTGGTGGATTGTTTACCAACTGATCATAGGGGAAGCCCTAAGATTACTATACTAGTTTTCTATTGCCACCATAATGAATTACTACAATCTTTTTTTTACTTCAAACAACATTCACTTATTATCTCACGGTTCTCTAGGTCCCCGGTGCAGTGGGCTCAGCTGGGAACTTGGCCCACAGGCCGGCCTGGACTCTTTCCCAGAAGCTCTGGAAGAGAAGCCACGTGTTGGCTCATTCAGGATGTGGGCAGAGCTGAGTCCCATGCAACTATGGGTCTGAGCTCCCCCCTACCTCAACCCCGTTTGCCTGCTAGCCATCAGCCCAGGGGGCCTGCTCAGCTTCCTGAGGCCACACCCATTCCTGGGTTCCTGGCTTCCTTCTGTTTCTCAAGCCAGTAGGATGCAATCAAGGTCTTCTCCAATTCCAATCTTTCTGACTTCCTTTTTCCTTGATTTCTCCACCTGCATCTCACTGATGTCAGCCAGAGAATTGTCTGCTTTTAAGGACTCAGGTATTTAGCTTGAGCACATCCATATAATCTAGGATAATCTCCCTATTTTGAGTTCTGAATGTTTGTGTCCTTTAAAATTCATATGCAGAAACCTAAGCCCCAAGGTGAAGGTGTTAGGAGGCAGGGCTATCACAGGATGACTCGGCCATGAGGTCAGAGCCTCCTGGATGGGATGAGTGTCCTTAAGGAAGAGGCCCCACAGAGCTCCCTTGCTTCTTCTTCCACGTGAGGTTACAGCTAGAAGGTGCCATCTGTGAATCAGACACTGAATCTGCCCACACCTTGATCTTCAGAACTGTGAGAAATACATTTTTGTTTAAAACAAAGCAGAACTTTATAAGCCATCCAGTCTCTGGTTTTTGTTGGAGCAGCCAGAGTGGACTATGGCAGCCCAAAACCTTAATTACATCTGCAAATTCCCTGCACTGCAGTATCTCAGTTAGTGTTTGATTGGATAATCAGGGATTGGACATCTTCCGGGGACATCTTTAGATGTCTGCCTACCACAATGACCTTCAAATGAAGGATTTCTGGTCCACAAAGGACACTATGGGCAAAATTCATGGACAGATGAAAGGCAGAGGGAAATATTCCAATTTCTAAAATCACCAAGTGTTGCTCATTATAAGATAGAAGAAATCCTTGCAAATCAACAAGAGGAACTGAGCAAGAACATGAACAGGCAGTTGAACGAGTTTATGGAAGGTAGTTTGTAGAAGGGATGACTCAAAATACTTACAGCTATATGAAGAGATGTTCAAAATCACTAGTAATCAGAGAAATGCTGATTTTAATAACATTTACCATTATCTTATAATTACTGGACTGGCAAAAACTAGAACGCTGGAAAATGCCAAGTGCTGGCAGAACTCAGTGGTAAAGAACACGCCTGCCAGTGTAGGAGACTCAGATTCAATCCCTGGGTCAGGAAGATCCCCTGGAGAAGAAAATGGCAACACTCCAGTATTCTTGCCTGGGAAATCCCATGGACAGAGGAGCCTGGTGGGCTACAGTCCAGGTATCACAAAGAGTCAAACATCTGGAGGAACCCTTAGGCATTGTTGTGGGGAGTATAGACTGGGATATTACCCAGAGAAACCAGCAATTTAGTCATGTGAAGTGCTCCCACAACCAGCAATCCCAATGCAAGTGTTACGACCCATGGAAATCCTTATTTGGCTCTATCAAGGGAAACATACTGCATGTTCATGCAATGTATTGTGGCAGGGGAATGGGTATATGAAATATAGTAATATGCCCTGGTGGCTCAGTGGTAGACAATCTGCCTGCCAGGGGAGGAGACCCAAGTTTGATCCCTGATCCAGGAAAATTCCACATTGCCAAGGAGCAATTAAGTTTGTGCACCACAACTACGGGGCCTGTACTCTAGAGCCTGGGAGCCGTAAGTACTGAAGCCCCTAGAGCCTGTGCTCTACAACGAGAGCAGCCACCACAGTGAGAAGCCCAGGAACCACAACTGGAGAGTAGTCCCCACTTGCCACAACTGGAGAAAAACCTTTGCAGCAACAAAGACCCACAACAGCCAAAACAAATATTTTTTTAAATACATGCAATAAAGCATACAAACACAAAGTTACATGTTAGATACATCATAATGGTTGCCCATGGGAAGGGATGGGGAAAAGGAATACACAGTAAGTTACTGGAAATAAAGAAATATTAGGAGATTTTGCATCAAGTGCCATGATCAGAGGATTGTGATTAACTCAGTCTTCTTTACTGCTGTCCCATTTTTTTTTTTTTAAGGCATTAGGTAGTGACAGATTCAGGCATGGCTTGATCCAGGCCTCAGGCAATGTTACCAGGATCCTCCTCTCTGCTTTGTGTCATCTGGGCTGGGTTCCATCCCCAGACTGGCTTGGTCAGAAGTGAAATTTGATTAACTACAATTTTCAAGGCAAATGTATATATGTTCTGCTTGATTGCATGTTCTTATTTGCAAAGTCATACCCAGACCAGAAGTTGAAAATACAGCATTTATTAGTGGTTTTTCCTGCCCGAGTAATTTGAGCCCCTGGAACCCATGCCATTTTGAACAGCTGTGGTCACTGTTCTTGAGACCAGCAGTGTACATGTGAATCTGTGAATAAAAACATCCGTGTGTGGTTATGATCACCACCCCGCCCCCAGGCCATGGTTATGTTTTGATTAAGTACTTGAGATAAGCTTGCTTATTTTTCTGAGGAGTAAAGAGAGCAAACAATGAGAGTTCACTAGGTAAGGACTCTAGTTGAGTCAGAGCGAAAGACTGCATTAAGGCTTCGCTCTACTGGGGTGATGGCTATTGGTGGTAGTGTTGGGGGGACTTGTCTCATCTTGCTTCTTATCGCTGAGTAAATGAGCTCCACTGGGGTCGTGTTCCTGGCTCCTCCTCCAATCCCAAAAGTGACTCGTTTTTCTGGCGAGTAGGGAAAGGACCAAGGCATTCCTGGCTCTGTCTCTCACACATCTCTTGCCCTGGATCCTGCCAAGTACGTTACTGTCCTTGACTGTTGTGTTAATTTGCTAGGGCTGCTGCAGTAAAGTGCCACAAATTGTGTGGCTTAAAAGAACAGAAGTTCATTCTCTCACAGTTCACGAGGCTGGAAGTCTGAAATCCAGGTGTGGTCAGGGCTGGTCCCTTCCGGAGGCTCCAGGGGGGAGGCTGTTCCCAGCCTCTCTCTTAACTTCAGGTGGCTGCCAGCAGTCCTGAGTGTCCTTGACTTGCAGCTGCACCCCTCTAATCGCAGCCTCTGTCTTCACAGGGTCTTCTCTCTGTATCCTCTCCTCTTATTAGGATGCCAGTCATTGGATTTGGAGCCCACTCTGATCCAGTAAGATCTCATCTTCTCCAGTTATATCTGCAAAGATCCTATGTCTAAGAAGAACACAATTTGAGGTCCCGGGTGAACTTGAATTTTGGGGGACACTATTCAACCTACTACAGTGATCAAACCCTGCATTTGGCAGGTGTGAGCAGTTGAGTCAGCCACACGACTGAACGACTTCAATGCAGACTGAGGGTGGGCATGTATGGATCAGTAAGCTATTGCATCGGACCTAGGACATGCAATCAGTAAGTAAGACAGAGAAAGAAAAATGTCATATGACCTCCCTTATATGTGGAATCTAAAAAGAAATGATACCAATGAACTTACAAAACAGAAAGAGACTCACAAACTTAGAGAATGAACTTATGGTTGCCGAGGGGAAGGATGAGTGGGAAGGATATTAATAGTTAGGGAGTCTGGGATGGACATGTACACACTACTGTATTTAAAATGGATAACCAACAAGGACGGGCTTCTCTGGTGGCTCAGTAATAAAGAATCTGCCTGCTAGACAGGAGACACAGGAGACGTGGGTTCAGTCCCTGGGTTGGGAAGAGTCCCTGGAGGAGGGCACAGCAACCCACTCCAGCATTCTTGCCTGGAGAATCCCATGGACAGAAGGAGCCTGGCAGGCTACAGTCCATAGGGTCACAAAGAGTTGGACACAACTAAAGTGACTGGGCACACACATAATCAACAAGGACCTACTGTGTAGCACAGGGAACTCTGCTCAATGTTATGAGGCAGCCTGGATGGGAGGGGAGTTTGGGGGAGAACGGATACATGCATGTGTATGACTGAGTCCCTTCGCTGTTCACCTGAAACTATCACAGTATTGTTTATTAATCGGCTATACCCCAACACAAACGAAAAAGTTTAAAATAAATAAAGGTCAGAGGAAGCTCTGATAAACCCCTGCCTTCTGCAGGCAGCAAAACAGCTTCCACTCTGGTGGAATGAAGTGGCAAAGAGCCGCAGTGTGCTTGGAGGTCCTAGGCTTCCTCCCTGGCCATCCATCTGAAGGCAATCATCTTTCTCCAGCTTCCTCGGGTGGCTGTTTCTCGTTTAATTATGCAGCCATACCAACCCCAGTATGTGAGCAGAATTCCTAACTGAAACCGTACCCAGTAATTGAGAGGCGTATCCAAGGAGACTGACAGGTAGCTGCGAATGTTATAAATCAAGATCTTGATGTTGCATTCTTAATGCCTTTTTCCTCTGAAAGCGCTTCTGTGCTCTCCCCTCAGTCGAGTTGTCAGGGATGTAATCGAACCTTGGCTTGCACCTGAATGAGAATGTCACCCTGTGTGATGCCCGAACTGGGTGGGAAATGATCCTCCCATCCTGGGAACCCAATTCCAGGTCCCAGTTCAAGATTTGGCCTCGGGGTGGAGGCGGGGGTGGGGATAGATACTACAGCAGAGCGAACTCAGAGATATTCCTTTTTGAATAGCTTCATCTCACAAAGTCTGTATCAATACCTCCATCCGGTTCAACCATTCAGAATGAAGTGGCCTTTCTTGAATGTTTTTACTTTTCGATTGATTGTTACAAGGTACAAATGCAGCCAGGGCGTTAGTCATTTGTCAAGACGTCATCCCTCACCCCTTTGTGAAGGTGCTTCGTAAGCTTTAAAGTAATCTGTGGGTGAAACGTGTAAGAATTCTAAAGAGAGCAGATTTCTTCTTCTCCTTGAATCCTGATGGCTTATTTACTGAGTTATTCCCTGAATCATTTTTGAGCCTTATATTTTTATCTGCTGCTACATAACCAATCACCTCCAACTTAGTGGCTTAAACAGCAATGATCCTTTCATTTGTTCACAAAGATGCAATCTGAGCGGGACTCTGCTGGGCAGCACATCACAGCATCCACTCAGGGTCACCGGGGTGGCTCCACTAGGGCTGGACTGTCCACTTCTAAGCCGGCTGCCTCCCATGGTTGTTGGCTTGGTGCTGGCTGTCAGGTCCTCTCCCTGTGCGTCCTCACGGACCGGTGGCTGGGGTTTGAGAACCGGTGTCCCGAGAGATAGGCTTCCCTGGTGGCTCAGACAGTAAAGTCTCCGCCTGCAATGCAGGAGACCTGGGTTCGATCCCAGGCACGGAAGATCCCCTAGAGGAGGGCATGGCAACCCACTCCAGTATTCTTACCTGCAGAATCCCACAGACAGAGGAACCTGGCAGGCTACAATCCATGGGGTCTCAAAGAGTCAGACATGACTGAGCGACTAAGCACAGCACAGCCCCGAGAGACAAGAAGCAGAAGCTGCTAGTTTCTAAAGACCTAGGCCTCCAAACTGGCACAGGGTTGCTTCCACCATATTCTACTGGTTGAACAATCTTGCAGCCCAGATTCCAGAGAGGGGACATAGATCCCATGTCTCAGTAAGAGGAGTTCAGGCTCTGACAAGAACCCGCCATGACTCAGTGCTCTGTGACAACCTAGTGGGGTGGGATTAGGTGGGGGGTGGGAGGGAGGTTCAAGAGCGAGGGGACATATGTCTGCGTATGGCTGATTCACACTGTTGTGTGGCAGAAACCAACACAACATTGTAAAGCAATTAAAATTTTAAAAAAATCTGCTATGTGCTAGGCACTGGAGAAACAGAAATGATAACCAACATTTATTGAGCACTTACAGGATACCATATACATGTACTATCCCATTTAAACATTAAAACAAAAAAAGCCTTGATGACATGGCATGGAATAATAGATTCCCAAAGGTGCCCAGAACCTGTGCATATGTTCCATCACTTGTGACTACGTTATGTTACATGACAAGGGGCATTAAAGTTGAAGTTGCTGATGAAATTAAGGTTAATTGGCTGAGCTTGAAATAGGAGGATTATTCAGAGAGGCTGAATGGAACCCTTTACATTGGGAGGAGGAAGGCCAAAGAGTTGGTGTCAGAGAAGGAGACTGACGATGGAATCAAGATCAGAGAGATGAGACATGAGAAGAGCTTGACCCACCATTGCTCCCTTGGAAGAAGGAAATCACAAACCGAGGAATGTGGCCTGCCTCTAGCAGCTGGAAAAGGCAAGGGAACTGACTCTTCTTTAGAGGTTCCAGAAGGAACACAGCCCTGCCCACATCTTGATTCTGCTCAGTGGGAGGTGGGTCTCACGTCCGACTTCTAACCTACAGAAGTGTAGGGTTTATAGGATCTTTTGTTCCCAGACCAGAGACTGAACCCAGGCCAGGGCAGGGAAAGCACAGAATTCTAAGCACTGGACCACCTGGGAATGCCCATGCTGTCTTATGAACATAATAATGCCATTGGTAGCACCATGGATGCAACTACAGACGATCATACTGAATGAAGTAAGTCAGAAGGAGAAAGATAAGTACCACATGGTATCACTTTCATGTGGATTCTAAAATATGACACAGATGAACCTATATATGAAACAGGAACAGGATCAGGGACACAGACAGCAGACTGCTGATTGCCAAGGGGGCGGGGAGTCGGGGGAGGGTGGGGTGGAGTGGGGGTAACAGATATAAGCTTTCATACGTACAGAATGGATAAACAACAAAGCCCTACTGTAGCACAGAGATCTATATTCAATGTGTGTGTGTGCTAAATCACTTCAGTTGTGTCTGACTCTTTGTGACCCCATGGACTGTAGCCAGAAAGGCTCCTCTGCCCATAGGATTCTCCAGGCAAGAATACTGGAGTGGGTTGCCATGCCCTCCACCAGGGGATCTTCCCAACCCAGGGACTGAACCCACATCTCTTACGTTTCCTGCATCGGCAGGCAGGTTCTTTATTACTAGTGCCACCTGGGAAGCCCCTATATTCAATATCCAATGGTAAACCATAATAGAAAAGAATGTCTTAAAAAAGAATGTGCATATATATATATAACTAAATCACTTTGCTGCACAGCAGAAATTAACACAATATTGTACATCAACTTTAATTAGAAAAAAATATTCCAGGAGCTGGAAAGAGGCAGTTCACCAAATGCAAATCAAGGCTTGGTCATCAGAAGAAACAGGAAGCAACATCAGGCAGACAGAATCAGGTGACCACTGCTCAACCTCAACTTCCTCACAGTCACATGTAACATATGAGGGTCACACAGGTGACATTTATTTATTATGGGTGGCATATACTGCTCTACTCCCTCACCACCCCCATCTCTTGCTAACAGAACCTGGAACTTAAATTTTGCTCTGGTAGATGGTAAAGAGCTGTTGAATTCAGGGACTGAGGACTCCTCCCCAAGCCCCAAGCAATTAACCACGATTGGGCTAAACCAATACGGTGACCCATTGCACTTTGCCAGATATTGCCTTTCCATTCTTCTGTACTGTTAGGCATGGCCACATACCTGAGTTCTGGCCAATGAGCTTCAAAGAGAAGTCAGCTTGGGGGCTTCTGAGAAAAGCTGAGAGGAAAGTTCTTTAACACCAGCCACTCCCCTCTTCTTGCCTTGAACATGCTGGTGTTAAGGACAAGATGCTTGGAGCTGCAGCAGCCATCTTGCAACCATGAGGCACCAAGCCTAAGAACAAAGACAGCATACTGAGGGTGACAGAGGGGAGTGAGGAAGTCATCCAGAGCTATTGCACAAACCTGGAACTGCCTATTGCTAGACATCTTGTTATGAGATAATTAAATGTCTTTATTGCTACAGCCATCGTTAGGTATTCTGTAATGTGTAGCCAGACACATCCTGACACTTTATTATAAAATGAAAGATTATTACACCCTCTAGTCTGTTTTTCTTTAAGGATCACAAAAGCCTTTCCAGAAGCTCTCACCAAAACCATTATCTCAGATGCTCCTTCTGCCAGATTTTCTGCAGCTGCCCATTAATATAACTTCTGGAAGTCGGCAGGGCATTCACAGGTAGTGTTGCTAATCTATAAAGCTGTTTTGACAGTGCTGTGTACTATATTATTAGTGGCACAAAGCAGGCAAGTTAATTTCCGTTCCCTCTGAAATACACGAAGGAATAGGGTATAATTCAGTCCTTTGTGGGTATTAAAGAGAAAATCATAAAGGACATTTTTTTGAATCATGAAGAGCCAAAAGCTTTGTTTTTTAAGAGACAGAGTCATGAAAGTCCAACAATACACTAGCAAGACATTGTTGAAGCAATTGCAGAACTATATTTTGCTAAACAGAAGTGAATAAAACTTGACCTATTAACAAAAGACTCACATGCAGCAAAACAGCAATACATGACCCACCTCTCTGGCAATCTGTAGAAATCCTCAACTTAAGAGAAGCTCTGGAGAGCGCACTTTGTTTATTTGGGCTTAACTCATTAAATAATAATCAAGTACTTGTAAACTAAAACAATAGTCACAACAATATTTGTTGAATTCACATTCTATTACATATACAGTACTTTGGCCAATGCTCTCAATGCATCAACTTATTTAATATTCATACCCACCCAAGGCCATAGTTACTATTATCGACATTATTTCACTCTGTAGACTAGAAAACAGATCTGAAGACCTTAAGTAAACTAACAAAGGTTGCACAGTTCCAGTGGTGTGCCAATTGTTAAATTTTCAGGAATTTTGTGAGGCAGTCGTTAAAAATAGGTAGCTTGGAACTAGTATGATGGGAATATTAACACCACAGAATTTGGAACACTACAAATCCTCCTCCCCATTAACTAGTACACTACTAGTTAATTATGGGTGTTTGTTTTTGTTCAGTTGTGTCCAACTCTTTGAGATCCGGTGGACTGCAGGATGCCAGGCTTCCCTGTCCTTCACTATCTCCCAGAGTTTGCTCAAACTCATGTCCATTGAATTATGGGTATAGTTTCACTATTAATAGTCAACCAAAACAAATACATGATTATTTTGATGAGAAATGGTAGACCAGGTATGTTGTTGATGGACTGGAAAATGGGTAGGATTAGTGACTATTCCAGAAATAAGAAGCCCCCAGATAGATCTAGGCAATGAAGTGTATATGTGTAATGAGAGAATTCTAAGAATACAGAAGAGTCAGCTCTGTGCTTCAGGAAGTTTCCAAATAGAAAAATGTAAATTCCTCAAAGCTTAATAAGTGTCATGGCCCCCAGCTCAGACATCTGAGTTATGTAAATATCACCAACTCCAGGGCTGGGTAGTGTAGAATAAATTTGCAAGAATATAACTACTTTAAAGATATTTGCAACGGCCTTAGCTTGAGGTCATTGAAAAGATTCCTCCCAACCAAGAACAAGAATTGAATCCACTTATGAGCTCAGAAAACAAAAATTATGGCAATATGTTCAGTGTTTAAAATTAGAAAAACGTAGCTGAATGTGTCTACAAGGCAGAATAAATTCACATTTGAACTGAAATTAAAATAAAAATAGTAAATATCCTTGGCCCTCAGCTTTTATTGTAAGTCTTAGGTTATTTCCTTTTATTTCCTGTACCACAGTCCACACTCTGGTCACTCTGACTGCTCACCTGGCCTTTTAACATGCTTTCCTCTCTGCCTTTCTCTTGGCTTAACAAACTCCTATGCAACCATTGAGACCCAAGTCAAATATCACCTCCTCTGGGCAGCCTTCCCTGACTCCTCTAGGCAGTACCAGTCTTCCTATTTTCTGAAGTCTTTCAGTCCCCTGGTAGATATCTCTACTTTGCTATGACTCACCCAATCACACACACCCTTCCCACTTGATGGTGAGCCCCAAGGACAGCTGTATCTAATTCTAATCTGTATCCCAGCACATTCCCTGCCTCTTCCCCTACCATTCTGCCTTATGTCCCACTTCAGTCACTCTGCCTACTCTCTACTTCTTCAGCTTGGCCAGGCTACCACCCATTTTAAGGCTTTTGCATGAGTTCTACAAAGAATGCTCAACACACACACACACACACACACACACACACCCTCTTCACCTGCTAGGAGCCAATCCTGATGTTTGATTCAATTTTCAGGCCTCAGCTTAAATGTCACCTCCTCAGGGAGGTCTTTTCTGATCTTCCAAGCTTAGTTAGATGCCACCTCTCCTCTTATTTTATATTCTCATGTTATCCTCCATTTTCCTCCTTAACATTTATTATGATTAGAATTACAGGCTAATTTCTGTATTAGCCTGTGATGTATAACTGCATTCTAGCGCTACAGTCAATGGGGTTGCAAAGAGTCAAACACAACTGAGCACAAATGCATGCACGCACGCTTGCTAATATGTGTCTGTTGTTCGTCTCTCCCCCCAGTCTAAGATCTATGAGACCTTGATTCTCCTGCTCTTTATATGCCCCCAGCACCTAGCACAGGAACCGGGGCGCTGTAGGTGGTAAAAATCACGCATTGAATGAGTGAGTTTGTTGGTCTACAGTTTATGTTTGAGGATGAGCAGAGTGTTTATTGAGGTGATGTGGGCTGAAGTCCTACTCATCTCCCTCCTGTTTCCCTTTCCTTATAACTTACAGGTGCTTTAGCATATTGCTGTCTTTCACTAGGTCTTGTGATTGCTACTTGATTATATACAAAAGTATTATTGGTAAAAAGAAAGGGTTAGTTTGGATTACAAACCATTCCTGATAAAACCTTGAGTCCTTTTCAAATAAGAGACTCAAAGAGATTTTTCTTCATCCCCAGTGAAGCCCGACACAGCAAGGAGAGCAGACACAGCACTCTCTCATTCAGCTCTCCCCGACCCTCCCTTTTCAGGATTCATTTCTCTCTGGAGGAGCATTTAGGGGAGCCCTGCTGGCTGTTTGCTAAGACTGGAATCATCCCAACAAAGCAAGAATTGTTCACATTAGCTGCATAGGGAAGCAGCCAAGTCAAATAGACCCTCTCTCTGGGGCCATTAGGTAAAGCTCTGACCTACTCTTATCCCCTCCAGGCTAATTATCTAAACATCCATTGGGTAATTAACTCAAAGCTCCACCCACTTTGTTCTGATTGGTCTTCCATCTGCATCCTAAACCTGTCTCTTGTAAAGTACTGGTGGCGGTGTACATTTCGCATGCAAGCAAAGTCGCTTCAGTTGTGTCCAACTCTTTGTGACTCTATGGACAGTAGTCTGCCAGGCTTCTCTGTCCATGGGATTCTCCAGGCAAGAATACTGGAATGAGTTGCCGTGCCCTCCTCCAAGGGATCTTCCCAATCCAGGGATCGAACCCACATCTCTTACATTTACCTGCCTTGGCAGGTGGGTATTTTACCCTGATTTTAGATAGACAGAACTCCTGAAAATTTAAGTGTCATTGTTGGAAACCTACCCAAGCCCATATAATTATGCACAATCTTTTGGGTTCTTTTTGATAGCTGTAAGAATTTCCAGAATGTTTGAAGTGGGCAAGGGTTAACTTCTTCTCTTACAACCTTACTACAGTTACATTGAAAGTGAACTTCAGATCAAATCCTATCATACTTCACAGACTTTACCTTTAACAGGCATGCAGTGAACAAATGGCTTATACCATGTAATTATAAACTTGGTAGAGTTCCAGCTCTCCAACCTTTTAACTGATCTGCTCGCATGTTACAGGGTACATTTTCTTAAGAATTAGATGACAAGGTTTCAGAGGCAGGATCCTGCTATTCCTATGGTTAGCAACCACATAACCTGCAACCCCATGGCTGGGCACAGGCACCATCTCTGAAGGTGTAGGGTGAGCCTTGTTTGACTCCTCTACCTCAACCATCCAAGCAGGGAGAGTGTCACTTCAGCCAATCCCCTCATCTTGAATACCACTAATTTTACTAACGAAAGCCCAGTCTAACATCTGTTAGGTTGTTGGCCACAAATTTCACTAGTAAAACCCCTCTTTTGCTATTCTCTGTGCTGATTAGTAAGACACCTGAGCTTGACCAGAGATACTGAAAACAGAAGAGATGGTAGCAAGTGTCTTGAGGTGTGACCCTGCTGATCAAATGTTATGTCTCCCTAGGAGTATGAATCCCTACCTGCCTGCACCATCTAGAACTAAGCATCTTTAAGTAGATTACACAATACCAAGGCTTTTTTTTAAACCTGAGATCCATAAACACCCTGGGCTTCCATGAATAGAATTCAGGAGGCCCATGGTTGTGGGTGGGGGGAATGACACCTTGATTTTTGTTGACCTCGGTATTTGCAAGCCCTGTAAAGTCTCACCAACAGAAGTCAGATCTTTCCATATCACATGGCAGCTGCAATGTGGGTAATTAACTCAAAGCTCCACCCACTTTGTTCTGATTGGTCAGAACTGGTCAAGATGCTATATACATCTTGAGATATCAACACTCCCTGTTTTTTTAGACTATTAAACCCACTGATAGGTTTTTTGTTAACTATATTACTCTATCACAATGCCTTCTATACTGCTATGCCATATATTGATAGTCATAGTCTATTTTGATAACAATTTGATAAACGTGTTTCCATAAAATCAGTTTACTTTGCAATATGATGCATTTGTTTTATGCATTTCTAAACATTAAGAAAAGGTCCACAGCACAGTAAAGAATTTCTGACCTGCCTGAGAAGCAGCTTGACAGGTCAGGCCTTCAGAACATCGCTTTCCCGCTCAGTGTCTGCAACTTCACAGAATAGTGCCTAAGATTCTGGCTAGCTAGTAACACCTGATACTCAGGTGGCTTAAGATCATTGTGCCGAGATAATACCCTCTGTCACATGCTGGGTTCCCCAGGAAGCAGACTCAGAGATGGAGATTTACGTACAGGAAATTTACTGGGGAGTGTCTTCGGGAAAAAAACCTGTTCTGTTGGTGCATGCAAGGATGCAGGATCAGATGGAAGGAGAGGTAGGGCTTCAGTGCCATCACAACATAGCCTTAGCTCACCCCACTGAGAGCTCTGGTGCTAGGCTGGTGCTTCAGACTTGTCCCCACTTGGCGGGGAGCTGGGCCTTTGTACCCCGACATCAACCCATCCCTGGATGTGGCTGACCTTGGGTGAGTCAGGGCTCTCTGTCACCCATAAGCCTCCAAGGTGCCCAGTAACTGGGGAAATAAATGCTTCTGTCCTGGAGGGGTTCTGGCCGGCACAGCATGACTCTCACTCCCCTGCATCCTCCCATGAACACTCACCCACATGTGCTGTCTCCAAACCTCGCAACTTCTCTACAAGGTGTGCACATCACCCCCATTCTAGATCATAGACACTGACGTTCAGAACAAGGCAGTGACGCATCTCCTGCTATTGCTGTCAGTACCGCAGGCTGACACCTTCATTAAGTGTGGAACTTCAGGTTATATAACTCCATCTGTCCTCCAAACTAGAATCAGCGAACCAAGGAATGACTCTAATTTCGCTCACTTTAACCTCTCCATTTCTGATGACCCTTGCCAGTTGCGCACCCCTGGTCCCTTGCCCCCACTCGATCACCAAGTGCTGGGTTTCTCATCAGCCTCCCGTGCCCAGTCCTCAGCTGCCTTCACATCTGTCTACTTCATTCCTCCCTTCCCCCCACCACCTCCACTTTCACCTGAATTGCCTTAGAGCTTTCTGGCAATTTTCTGTGTCCCATTCCCAGCCCCTCTTCTCTCTCTCTTCCTCCCTACCAGCCAGAGGGATGCTCCTAAAGCAGAACTGGGATCAGATCTGATTCTGGTGCCCACCACCTACTGGCTCCTCACCGGGCCCTTTCTCAGCCCTCCTTACCACTCTTGCCTCTTGTACAGACTCTGCTCAGGCTCCAGCTAAACTGAGCTACTCATTTTATCCCCCATCTTTGCTCATGATCTTTCTTTTGCCAGAAATGTCCTTCCTGCTTCCTGTTTCACTCTGCACTTGCATTCAATTCATTCGGGGAATATTCGCTGAGCACCTGCCACATGTCCAGCACCATGAGGAAGGAGCAGTGATCGAGATGAATGAGGTTCTGCCTTCCAGGGCTTTCCTTCTATTGGAAAAGGCAGATAGTGAACAAATCAACTTGATAATTGCACATTCTGGTAGCTGCTAAGAAAGCTTCCAGGCCATGTGCCAAGAACAGATCACAGATGTGAGAGATACAGAGCTCCTTGATGTTTCCCTCATCCTTTAGTCTGGTGAGTATCATTTTCTGCCTTCACCATGATGGGAGACAAGCTCAAAAATAAGGAGTGCTGGGGAAGCACTGTGTGGCCATGTGAGTGGAGATCGGACATGTGAGCAGAGATCGGAAAGGAGCCCTACACTGAAGGAAAGAGCAATCCAGGCAAAGGGCCCAGTGGGTGGCAGGCCTTGAGGCTGGTCAGAGCTGGGTGTACTCCCAGGGCACAAAGGAGCTGGGCAGAGGGGTCATGTACGGGCTAGTGTGAGATGAGCTGGAGGAATGGGTGAGAGACATACCTTCCCTCCTCAGAGGGCAGCCTGTGGACCTCACCTTCTAACTCATTATAAATGCAGGAACTTGTCCAGACCTACTGAATTATAATTTGCATTTTAATAAGATCCCAGGCCATCCATATGTACATGAATATGTGGTTCAAAACTAGGCCATGTAGGACCTTTCAGATCCTGAAAAGGAATCTTAAACCCTTTCTCCCTCTCTCTCAAGATCAATATCAAATGTTTATCCCTTTGGGAAGTTGTCCTCATTTCCACAAGCCACTGGGATTATATCCCTGTAGATGACAAAAATGCACTTGGGCTCAATTACTGGATCGCAGGCTCCTTGAGATGAGAGATTATATCTGAATCATCTTGCAATCCCCAAACCTCTCTGTAACATCTTGCCCATCATGGGTAAATTATCAGAAAAAACATCACACAGTCATCTACTGGTGCACGTAAGTTGAGTGATACCACATCAGACAGGCCTCTGAACTCTTTCTGGGAAAGTAATAGAATCTAACTACTGACTTAAGCAAAAAAAGGGGGAATTTATGAGCTCCCAGAGCTGAAAAATAAAGGAGAGTAGCTTCAGGCACGGTTGGATCCAGGTGTTCAAACAATGTACTCTTTGTTCCTCTTCATTTCTCTGCTTTCCTCTAGACTAGCTTTGCTCTTAGGATCAAGTCCAAGTATTGATAAAAATGACCACCAGCAGTCCTGGACCCATCTTGTGCCAGCCTATAAACCTAAAGAGAAGAAAATGCTCTTTCTTGATATTTACAACTCTTGTCTATCCTTTGGGTCAAGAGGTAAGACTTAGAACCACCTGAACCAAATACTGTCATCAGACAAAAAGGAGAAAAGATGCTGAGCAGAAGGAGAAGCCATTCACTACAGCCATCGTGAGACAGAACTGCTGTGCTGTCTTTAAAAATCAGGATGGAGAAAAATATTTTTTAACCTGGGGAAAAAGTCATAGAGTCTTGCTAAATTTAAAAAAAAAAAAACAACAGTCCACTGCCAAACATTATTGTGAAATGATATCATTTGTGGGTATGAAAATACATTTTTATACTGTTTGTATGCCTAGAATGAAGATAATAAGGAGGATCCATCCCAGTAGGCCCTGGTAGGATTAACATTTCTTTCTTTTTTATATATTTTTTGCAATTTTCATATTTATGTATTGGATATAGACTGCACTTGCCATCATTAAGAAATATATTTTTAAATGAATGTATCTATGATGGTTGATTTAGAGTGTCAACTTGGCTGGGCCTCGGTGCCCAGATATTTGGTCAAACATTATTCTGGATGTTTCTGTGAAGGTGGTTGAATGAGGTCAACACTGAAATCGGTGGACTTCGATTAAAGCAGATTAAATTCCATAATGTGGATTTGCCTAATATCAGCTGAAGGCCTGACTGGAACAAAGACTGGCCTCCCCTGAGTGAGACAAAGTTCTGCCAGTACACAACCTCTGGACTCAAACTGCAACCCTTCCTTGAGTTTCGAGCGTGTCAGCCTAACCTACAGGTTTGGGATTTGCCAAACCTCCATAATCATGTGAGCTAAATCCTTAGAATATGTTCTCTCTTGATAAACATATATCGGTTTTGTTTCTCCATAGAACTCTGATTTGTACAGTATGGTTCTTGCCTTCCATTATTAAATCCCTGTCAAAAATCTTAGAGCCAGAAAGCATATGTTTGAGCCCTGGGCTGCCCTTACCAGAAGGCTGGTCTCAGGCAAATCCATTGACCTCCATGAACCTGGTTTCCTAGTTCACACAAAAATGACCATTCTAGTCTCGATGGCAGGGTGTGAGGGATAGAACCAATGATTACTGTGGTGACAGTCCTTGTATCATTTTCTCAAACCTAAGCTGCCAGTTACCTATTTTTGAAGATTAAGTCCTGCTGTGAAATTCTTTACCTTAGAAACCAGTGTGGAAAAAAAAAAAATAGAACAACAAAATCTTGAGCTGGGAGACTTGTCACCAATAAATAGATGAAAAGAACTGTCTGTTTTATCTTCACACTTAAAACACCTCCACTGTCAATACATTTCCCAATCTCATTATTAGCATAGAGCACACTGATTTGTGTTTAAACCCAGCAAGACTTTCTCCCACCAGGAAGCGACCCTCACTTCTCGGATCACCTCTCTGACTTTGTACTTTCTTTGTGTGCTGAACATCAAATGTGGCGTCAAGTGAGAAACACACTTTAAACCCCCACACTCTGAATCACTGCACAGGTTCTATAAGCACCAGAAATGAAACAGTTCTTGCTCTTGATTTCAACTCATGCTCATTGGGGACACCCAAAAAGGAATGCCTGCCTTTGTTCCAGACGTGGGTCTCATTGAAGACTCAGTGGCATTTCCTAAGGTCCTGCAAGCTGCCCTCAGGCTGCCCATGTTCTCTTACAGCCTCAGAGATGCTCAAGGTGACCCCTCAAGGCCTGTTAGTAACTGGAAAGTAGCCAAGACTCATTCTGTCCAGCCCAGGAATTCTCACACTTGTCAGATCCAGCAACCCCTTCATAGAACAACAGATTGTAATGCCTCTTTCACTGTGTTGAAATAAAACTCATAGATAATTTTACCTCCCTGCACACAAAATTGAAGAACAAAATCAATAGAATGCCCTATCTATAATGAAAGAAGGAGGAATAAAAGAAAAGTAATTCAGAATAAAAATTAAAGTCAATAAAAATAAAACAAGATCCATGCTTTCAAGCATTTAATAAATGGCTGAATGGTTTATGAGAACCTGTTCCCAGGCAATTCTGTAGGTGCCGAACAGTGAGCAAGACTGGCAGGAAGAGGGTTTTTTAATGTAGGTAGTGTGTTAGTCTCTCAGTAGTGTCAGACTCTTTGTGACACCATGGACTATAGCCTGCCTGGCTCCTCTGTCCATGGAATTCTCCAGGCAAGAATACTAGAGTGGGTTGCCATTTCCTTCTCCATTGAAATGTTTAGGGTGTTAGGTAACAGCTTAGGCCAGACCTTACTGGAAGTCTTAATGAACTAATTAGATGCTTGCATCTTCTTGTGTTAATTAATTCAATATTTACTGAATGTTGACCGGGGGGCAGGGGACCAGGCAGTTTCCTGGGAGATGGGAAATCAGCAATGAGCAAATCCTTCCCCATAGAGTGCCATCCCAGGCAGGGGGCATAAGTCTGAATGTAAGAGGGATGTGGCAATCAGGAGCTGATCTCCATGAAGAAACAGGGAGCTGGAGGCATGGTAGACACACAAGAATTAAAAACTAGGATATCACACATCTCAAAAGAGAGCCTTTGTACTTGGATGAGAGAGAGAGTTGTGGGTCACCCACCCAGGCTTGACCCTTGCCTAAATTTAGGGCCAGAATGCTTCATTGGAGCATGAATCACCAGAAATATGTCTGGGTCTTAGATGATAACCCAAGGCTTCCCACATCTTGGCCCTTTGGAAATAGACCAAATAAAACCCCCACGAAACCTTCTCACTCCCGCCTCACCAACTCTATGCTTGTTTTCTCCTTTGGACTCATTCCTTCACTGAACCTGTCCTCTCAGAGTGGGCCTCTCTGTCTGCTGTACAGAAAAACACTCCTGCCCCCACCTTGTCACAACTCACCCTCTTACTCTGCCTCATTTTCCACTCATAGCTCTTTGAAGGTACGTTACATGTTTACTGACCAGCTTGTTTGTTTATCATCTGTCTCTCCTACTCTATACTTTTTTAGGTCAGGAGCTTTGCCTGTTTGGTTCACTGTGGTGACTTCAGCACCTAGGACAGTGACTCACACACAGTAGGGTCTCAATAAATATGTATCAGATGTAACTTATATCCAGTGATGTGCTGGAGGCAGCTCACAATGGCTTGTGAGAGTCAATTACACACATCGTGACCCAAATGCATGTTCAATGATATCATGAGGGTATCTTAAAATCTGCTATGAAGGGACCATTTACACCACAGAAATTGGCCAACACTATATCAGGACTTTTTCTCCTTGGAAAGCTGGTTGTTGAACATTTGCCAGGATATCATTAAACAAAAATGAACATGTGCTATCAGAATATGTCTCCTTGGTTAAAAGAGGTCATTTCCATACAATTCCAAGGAAAACAATTCATTTGAGGAATCCAAGGGACAGTTTCAATTCCAAATTGCTTTTCTGTCATAGGCCTAACAGCTGGGTGCTATGTTGCAAAGCCCCAAAGCCTGACATATATATTTTTTTCTCTGCACACCATTACTGGTATTAATGAACAAACACATTCTTAACGACACTACAGCCATCTCACCTAAGGGTTGCCATTTTCCTTTTTTGCCCTAGTAATTAAAAAATACCAATTGCGATTCATTAAAATAGGAAAGTAGATAAATAGTTGTGATAATTACCGCATTTTTCTCTTAGGAGAAAACAGCAATACTGTATGTAGTCATTTTCGATAAATATAGAAAATAAGTAATTATTGCTCGAGCTATTTATTATGAATCTCTATTCCCAGTCTCACTTCTGTAAACACCATTCATTGTTTAAAATAATCATTTTGAAAGGGCTGGCCAAACTTCTCATTACTGGCTGACAAGCACCCTCTCGGATGGAGACACATGGATTAGCCTGGGTAGTTAGTTAGCTGGTTGTCTCAAAGCTGATTGTGAAAACAAGTTTGAAAAGATTACCTTTTCCACCATGGAAAAAGCCAAAAAGAGCAAGCAAAAGCTAGTATGTCTCTGTGTACCAGCCAGAGGCAGCTGCAGCTTTGGAGATTTAATTAAGAAATGTGCAGTGGGTGAATGTTTTGGGGTTGACTTTGTGTCCATTCAGCCCACAAGTGCTTCCTTCATGTCTAACCTTGATTGAACCACGCTTCTCAGAAAGTCTGGACCTGATGGAAAATAAATTCCACTGGATTCGAATGGAGCCATTAACATCTCCCTTTCGGGGCCTGAAACATTTATTTGTTTTAAAATACACACACTCATCTCAGTTCTATTAGGAGGCAGAGCCAGCTCTTACCTGGGAGGGAGATTCATCAGCCACTCTGCCCCTTCCTGCATGCTGCCTCCTCCCCCAAGGCAGACTGAGCTGCTGGGAGACAAGAGAAGGGACGAGGGGAAAAGGGAGGGGAATCCCATGGACTCCACACTTCATCAGCTGGTGGGAGAAGCCCTGAGACCATCTTGGGGTGCTAAGTCATGACCAACCCCAAACCCCTGCTCCCTCCCAAAACTCAGTTTTTTTATCTAAACTTTCATACTATCAATGATTGGAGAAAGATTATTGGTGTAATATCGAGACTTGGGTCTAAATCCTGGCTCTGTCATTTGGGCAAGTCTCTCTCCCTGTCCAGGTCTTAGTTTCTTCATCTGTTTCAGAGGGTAGGTTGGACCAGTAGTTCCCAGATAGGGTACTGCTTCCTATGGAGCATTTCAAGATCTGTGAGAGCATATTTGATGAGCGCAATAATGGGGACACCATCGGTAGGAGCAGGCATTGGCAAGCATACTAGATGTCCTGCCATGCTCAGAACAGTCTTTTACAATGAAGAATTATTCCACATCCTGTGGAACTTTCAAAGGCCCCACTGTATATTCCTGTGTCTATGTGATCTCTTGACTTTGCTTCTCCAGATTTCACTTCCCTCATCTAGAGCTGAGAAGTACTGTTCTCGTGGTCCAGGACCGTGTGGATGGTATACTCTGTGATAATGATGAAAATAAATATGTTTATTCATAACAAGTCTTTCTTGAGCACCAACAATATATCAGCTACTGGGTTGTGTGCTTGGACCCAGCACTAAGCCAGACATGGGTCTTGTCTGTGTGAGGTTCATAGTCCAGTGTATTCAAATCTGCAGCCCTAGAAAGGATGTTACACTCCCAGATTATCAACATTCAATCTCCATTTATTGGCTTCCCATTAGGTGCCCGTCACTGAGATAGTACTAGAGATTCTGTGAGAGATAAGATAGATCCCTACTCCTAAGGCATTCAGTGTGAGCAGGGGTGATGAACAAGTAAACAATAAGCCGGCCACACGATGCAGTGTGTAAATCCTATGTTACAGGTTCGTGAGCTACATGATAAGAGCTACCATTTATCATTCACTTCCTATGCGTCAGGCCTCGGAGAGTTACTTTGCTTGCATCATGTCCTTTTAGTCTCACGACCACTTCACAAAGTAAGCCAGCATGTGTGTGCACTGTTACCATTTTCACTTAACACCTGTTCTGTGTTTACTCAGCATTTTTAACTGACTCAGTTCATTAAATCAGCCCTTGTCCCGAGTAATGACATCTCTGAAATCATAAGACTGGTGATCTAGTTTTCTGTGTATGTCTATATTTTTTCTAATACCTATAAAATAAGTGTGTTACAATTTAAAGTTTGTAATTGGATACCATCTAAATCATCTTGGTTATCAGATGTTGGGAAATACTGGGTATGCAGGTCAGGGCAAGGAATGCTGCTGCTGCTAAGTCACTTCAGTTGTGTCCAGCTCTGTGCAACCCCATAGACGGCAGCCCACCGGGCTCCCCCATCCCTGGGATTCTCCAGGTAAGAACACTGGAGTGGGTTGCCATTTCCTTCTCCAATGCATGAAAGTGAAAAGTGAAAGGGAAGTCGCTCAGTCATGCCAGACCCTCAGCGACCCCATGGACTGCAGCCTTTCAGGCTCCTCCATCCATGGGATTTTCCAGGCAAGAGTACTGGAGTTGGGTGCCATGGAATACTGGGTAGGTAAGTCAGAGCATGGAATGCTGGGTAGGTGAGTCAAAGCAGGGAATGCTGGGTAGGTGAGTCAAGGCAGGGAATGCTAATTAATGCAGAAACAACATGGTCTAGGTTTATTCATTGTCATGTCACAATTTTATGTAGGTGATGGGCAGGTGGGGATTCTCCACAAAGTCACTCCAGGACACAGGCTTTTTCCATGGAAAGGTTCCATCATTTCCTGGAGCCTCAGGGCCTCTCTTGGATTCTCTGCATCCAGCTGGCAGATAAGGGAAGGGAGAGCATCGTATCTCACTGATCAGAATTCACCCACATGACCCCACCTAACAGCATGGGACACTGGGATGGGAGGCTTACCCATGGATCCAAGAGGTGAAGGAAAACAGGTATAGTGAAGATCTAGCATAGTCTCTGCTACACAGGTGGCACAGTGGTAAAGAATCTGCCTGGCAATGCAGGAGACGCCAGAGACACAGGTTCAATCCCTGGGTTGGGAAGATCCCCTGGAGGAGGAAATGGCAATCCACTCTAGTATTCTTGTCTGGAAAATTCCATGGACAGAGAATCCTGGTGGGTTACAGTCCCTGGAGCTGTAAAGAGTCAGACATGATTGAACTGAGCACAGCGCGTGCTCACACACTCACACACACACACACACACACAACACACTGCTATACTGCGGTAAAATTACTCCTTGGGAAGCGCTAAGATACACATTTCCACTTTACACTCTAAGTTAACTGCCTTAGCTTATATAGGTATCAAGTGGTAAAGCTTGGACTCCAGCCCAAGTCAAGGCTGTGATAAAGCCATCTCCTGTGCGCTGAATGAGGATTCTCACAGCTCTCTCTCTGCTCAGAATTCAGTCCTGAGCTGCAGGACTGCACAGCAGAACTTCCACAGATGTCCTCACCTGGCTGTCCCACAGACACCTCTAACAAATGGGTTCTGAACCCAGGCCGTCATTCCTCTCCACCCCCAACCCTGGCACCTTCTCTTCCTGAATTCCCCAGTCAGTAAATGAGTCCATCAATCAAGCCAGAAAACTACATCTAGCCTAGAATTCTCCCACCGCAGAATGCTTTCAGCTGCAAGTAACAGAAAACCTAACTCCAAATACATTAAACCACTAGGAAATGTTCCATTTCATATAAAAACAAGGCCTACACATGCAGCAGCTCTAGGACTGGTTAATGTGGTGGAGCAAACACAGTGCTGAGAGCCCAGGTTCCTCTGTCTTTCCACTGGGCCATCCTCAGTCTCTTAGCCCAACTCCCCTCATTCTCCCAAGATGCTTTCCCTGGTTCCAAGTCATACAAGCGGAGAGCAATGTCTGGAAGCGGGAAAGCAAAGCTTCCCCTCACCATTCTCTTCCAAAGAGCAAAGAAACCCTCCACAGAGGTGCCCCACACCTGTGAAGGATGTGATCTCCTTCACATCCCACTGGCCAGGATTTTGTCATATATCCATCCCTAAGCCAGTCATGGGTAAAGGGAATGGAATCATCACAACAGCTGAGATTAACAATGACTCACCTTCTGGGGTCCTATAGAGACCCTCTCTCTCGTCACAGTGGCCACCTAATACCAGAACCAAGATGGTGCTCTTTGGGCAAGAAAGATGAGGCAGTGGCTAAGCAGCATACAATGTCTGCACAGTTCCTTCTTCCTTACCCCAACACCCAGCTGATTACCACCAGCCTGCCAATTTTACCTCCTTCATTTCTCTTGGTTCCGTGCCTGACTTCTGGTCTCCATCTAGGCTATCATAATTCAGAGCCTCTGGCAATTTCTACTAACAGTGAATAATTCTGTTAACGTATAAATAAACACTTCTTAAATGCTAAAAATTAAAGATTCTTTCTGTTAAATGGTTTGTACTGTCAATTTGTTCCAGCAAATCTTTTCCTTAAAGAGATAAAAAAGATGAATTATCCCAGTTTTTGCATAAGTTTAAAAAAAAAAAAAAAAACTCCGAAAATGAGACACCAGAATTAATAGGTTGGTACTGGATTTGATGTTCTCTGTTTCTAGAAATAATTGTGACTAAAATCATTATAGACTCTGATTTCTGAAGATGCATTAATTAACATTTTTTAAAGTGGCTCATGGGAGAGCATTTAGATCATAGCTAACTACCATTTAAAACACGATCACAGAAACAGAAATATGTGTGTATTGTACATATCCAAAACCAAGTTGACTATTTTCCAATCAGAAAGTGCTTTTATCTACACTAACATTATGATATGATTAATGATCACTATTTCTTCCAGTTTGCCCTACCAAAAACCCTTGTGTATTAGTTATACATCATGGCATAACCAATTATCCCCAAACATGACAGTTTGAAACATATATGTATTATCTCTCCATTTCTGTGGGTGAGGAATCTGGACATGGCTGAGCTGGGCCCTCAGCTTCAGGGTCTCTCACAGGTTGTAATCACAGTATCATCAGGCGCTGCAATCTTAAGTCAAACCTCAGCTGGGGAAGGACCCACCCTGAGCTCACGTGGTTGTTGACAGGATCTAGTTCTCCATGGGCTGTTGGACTGAGGGCTTCAGTTCCTCACTGGTTGTTGGCCAGGGGCTACCCTTGGATCCTTGACATGTGGACCTCACAAGTAAGGCATCTTGCTTCATTGAAGGGTGCAAGCTGAGAGGGCAGTAGTGAGAATCTGCCAGCAAGAGGAAGTCACAGTCTTTTGTAACCTAATCACAGAAGTGCCATTCCATCAACTTTGCCATATCCTAGTCATCAGAAGCAAGTCACCTGGTCCAGCCTCGACTCAAGAGGAGTGGAGTTATAGAGATGTGACAGCCAGGAGACGGGGGTCTTTAGGAGCCACGTCAGAAGCTGGCTGTCTCCCCTTGGAATTCTCCCCAGTTTCTCTCCTTCTCTCACACCCTTGCTGGAGAAGACTCCTGAGAGTCCCTTGGACTGCAAGGAGATCAAACCAGTAAATCCTAAAGGAAATCAACCCTGAATACTCACTGGAAGGACTGATGCTGAAGCTGAAGCTCCAATACTTAGGCTACCTGATGCAGTGAGCTGACTCATTGGAAAAGACCCTGATGCTGGGAAAGACTGAGGGCAGGAGGAGAAGTGGGCAGCAGAGGATAAGATGGTTGGATGGCATCACAGACTCAATAGACATGAGTTTGAGCAAACTCTGGGAGACAGTGAAAGACAGGGGAGGGACGATGGAAATGTGTTCTCTCCTTTTAAAAATCCAGTACAATAAGAAAAATTTTATTCAAAGATTTGCAAAGATTCCATTCTGCCTATGCATAGAGGTGTGGATTCTGTTGGTTGCTTCATTGGGCTCCCAAACTGAGCCTGTCAGAGGTCTGACTCCCCACTACCCCCAAAGCAGATGAGACAGAGAGAGGAAAAGGCCTCATTTCAGCCCCCAAATTCTAGGGTGGTCTCTAATTTAGCCTTGAAAAACCACACAACATGGGCTCCTGGGCTAAAACTACAGGGGACATTCTGCCAAGGGAGACCTCAACTCCGAAGACCCTGCCCATCAACGCACAGACCATGGTCATGGGTGGACAGCAATGGAAGGCAGCCCAGGACAGAAGGAACTGGCTGTGTTTTCTTGCCTAATGACCAATGGCTATGAGGCTCAAGGGAGTCTTTGTAAAGCAGAACTTCTCAAACTTTTCCACAACAGTATCCCTCAGGGCAACTAAAAATGAATACTCAATCTTGGGGGCTTCGGGAAGGGAGGGGCACGGTGTGGGGGGGGGGTGTTTTTTGGGGGGGTATCTCATCTGAAGCTTACCAGGAAGATGAAAACCAATCTGCTACTTTTAATTTTCTCTTTAAAAGTCACCTACATTTCACATTTTCCTTAGTAATACAGCTGCATCTGATTCTTAATACAAAACTAATGCCTTAAATTATTTGTTTCCTAAAAATTTCTGCCTTTTTTTTTCAGTCAGTGCTAAAGTACCAAGGCTAAAGTTCCGAAAAATTGGGGCTGAATTGACGGAGTATATGCTGCATAGCAGATTCGGAACCCAGGCAATATCTTTGCATGGCTTTTGAGAATTCAGATGCACATAAAGATGTGGGTTGCAGAAGTTAGATGGCAGATGGTGGCAGGGAAGTCACAGAGACAGTGCTGCTGTAGCAGGGTGGGGATGGGGGGTGAGGCCTCCTGCACCACTCTGGGGCTCCTGTCCCAAGGCAGTCTGTGAACATCCTCTTGCTGAGAGGGCCGGAAGCTTGGGTCAAACGATAGCTCTAAGGTCTCTGATCCCAGTCTCTGTTTTTGATGGCCGTTTTTACCTTGGAAGAAAGACAGTTTTCAAAAGAAATTTTCCATGAACAAAGACTGATTCTTTTGTTCCTGTTTTATCACGGAGACTATAGCTTTTGTCACCTGTAAATGATTCAGTCTTCACCTTCAAAGATTCAGTCTTCCTGATCAACTGCAGTCACCCATATCTCAAATTTCATTGTCATGGGATCAATCTTATCATGGCTGGTAAGAGCAGTAAGATAATATAAAATCTGCACTAATTCAGGCTTTTAAAAATATCTGCTAAGTAAAGGAAACTTGGGAGGGGCAGTAGCCTTTACCTTGGGTCCAACACTGAATAGACATTTTTACCCTTTGCCTTCATGTCAACTTAATCTTTCACAAAGAAGAATAAGTCAACCCCCAATCCTGTCCCTGAAGACTGGGACTGTCTGTTCCCCTGACAAAGGCAGCAAACCTCTGTGCAAAAGTCTTAATTAAAGTCACTCCCCATTTCCATGTCAGATGGAAAAAGATGAGTAGCCAAACAGTTTTTGTTTCTGCTCTTTTCAGTATTCCACTGAATGCAAAGAGAAACCGAGAGAAACTTCCTAATGTGAGATGCTCATAGAGAATGAGGCAGGACTTGCTGGGGAGTTCAGGGTGAGAAATAACCTGGAGGCAGGCTACTATCTTTTTTGCTCCTCACAGATTTGACCTTGTCTTTGCAACACATTTGCACTTTTCCCCCTAATTAATTCTATGCTGGCTCAAATGCTAAAATACCAGTTGGATTGAAAATGCTTCACTAGTTACTACCTGACACATTGTAAATTTACACCCTTCTACATCAGGTCCTGCAGTGAAGCTTCTGAGTCTGAACCCTGGAGTTGACTGCCTGAGTGGGAATCCCACCCAGCTCTACCAGTCTCTGGCTGTGTGACCTTAGCTCTGTGCCTCAGTTTCCTTATCTGTAAAATGGGCTAACAATCATGAGGATTTGAATAAGTTTGTGCATACAGAATGCTCATGCCTGGCAAGCAAGGAGTGCTACGTGTGAGCTGTTCCTTCATTTCATTGTATCTAAGACACCATCAGTTATAAGAAGCACCACTGTTTCACGTACACCTAAGAAAGAAAAAAAATGCTGCCAACTAACATATGACCCAGTGCTTTAGCTCTTAACATTTTTATTTTAGCCTTATCAAAAGTGCTTATTCAGACATATCACATGTGGCCCTTGGGCACACCTAAAGAGGAAAGTATAACTGAAAGAAATTGGTTAAGTTATTCTCAAAAATTCTTCACAGAATCCAAATCTTAGTGATTTTCAACTCAGTGCTGTCAGGGTTCATATTTTCAACCTGAAGTTGCCCTGCAGGTGATCAATGGCATCAGTGAGAGAGAGTTTCTTTCAAGGGTGCCACTCTCTGACTGTGATCAGAGGTAATGACAATGACAACCAAGTTCTGACTTTGTGTCAATAAGACATTGATCATAAGGCATTCCAATCACACAGCTGCTACAAGTGTGTGTAGAGGGGGCAGGTGCAGCATCTTAGAATCAGTGAAAACATGTAAATAGTATTACATTCTCATTATTAAAAAAAACAAAACATTCTAAAAATGATTGAATCATCAAAGTCTTCATGCCTTCATCTAATTGTAAAGAACTGTGAACCTTGGTCAAGATCTCAAGCACTTGTGTAAAAGCATCTTTTGAGCACAAGCAATTTGTCATTCCACGAGGGCACAGTCTTCAGCTTGGCTACTTAATTTTGACCCAAATCAGATGCATATAAACCTTTACCAAAGTTCCTTTGAATGGGCAAGTCACAAGTCATTGTTTAAATTGAGATGTAATTGACATGTAACATATCAGTTTCAGGTGTACAATATGATTCAATATTTGTTAAATACATTGTATTTCACAATACTGTGTATATATTATGAAATAATCACAATAAGTCTAGTTAATATATAAATTTTTTCTTATGATGAGAACTTTAAAAATTACTCTCACAGCAGCTTTCAAATATACAGTACATTATATCCCCATGACTTACTTTGTAACTGGAATTTGAATCTTTTGATCCACTTTACCCATTGATTCCTCCACTTCCTCTGCTTCTGAGCTGCTTTTTGTTATTGTTGTTTTTTTAGATTTCACATATAAGTGATATCATCCTTATTTGTATTTGTCTCTTTCTCTAACTTATTTGACTTGGCATAATGATCTCAAGATCCATCTATGTTATTGCAAATGGGAAAGATTTCATTCTTTTTTATGGCTGAATAATATTCCATTGTATAAATATACAACAAAAGTATTTATCCATTCATCCATCACTTAGGCTGCTTCTATGTCTTAGCTATTGGAAACAGTGCTATAATGAATGTGATATATGCTATAATGCATATATCTTTTTGAATTAGTATTTTTAATTCTTTCAGATAAATACTCAAAAGTGGAATTGTTAGATCATATGGTAGTTCTAGTTTTAACTTCTTGAAGGACCTCCATACTCCATACATGGTTTTTATTTATTTGGCTATTTCGGGTCTTAGTTGCAGCATATGGGATCTAGCTCCCTGATCAGGGATTGAATCTGGGCCCCGGACCACCAGCAAAGTCCCTGATTGTGGATTTTACTTCATTTCCCTGATGACACAGTGATGTCGAATACCTCTTCATATAGCTCTTGGCCATTTGTATGTCTTCTTTGGAGAAGTGTTTATTCAAATCCTCTGCCAGTTTTTTAATCAGATTGTTTGCTTTTTTGTTATTGAGTTGTTTGGGTTCTTTATATATTTTAGAGATTAACCCTGCATTGGATACATAATTTGCAAATACTGTTTTCATGTTGTTCAGGTGTTTGATTATGCATTTGAAAGAAAAGGAAACAAGCAGTGTTGATTCTCTTCAGATGGTCTCATCTCTGTATCTTCTCTGAGTTTGCCCAGAGCACCCCTAAAATGCAAGCAGTGGTTCTCAAATCCAGTGGCTATACAGTCACCTGGAGAGCTTGGTAAAAATGTAGATACAAAGACCCACTCAGGAATTGGACTAAAGCAGCCTCTGGAAGTGAGACTCAAGAACCTGCATTAAAAAAAAAAAGAAAAAACTGGTCCCTCCCCATGAATCCAATACAGCCTAAATTTGAGGGTCACACCTCTAGAAAAAATCATGGTAGGAAAAAATGGGCAAGAGATGGGGAAAAGGCCAAGGGAGGGGAGCATAAGAAAAAGTTGTTTCTACAGAGCACAGTTTCCAAAAGTGGCTCTTTTCAACACCTTTTAAAGGTAATATGTTGACTTTATAGTGCTGTTAAAATGAGATGAAAGCCGAGGAGAAATCATGGAAAGGGTTGAGCTTTAGGTGCTTTCTGCCTCCACCCAAGGTCCAATCCCAGCTGTGTTGAACAATTGGGAAGTACACGGGCCCACCCGGGAGGAGGGCAGGAGCGCGGGCCAGCAGCTCACTGAGATCTGGGACACCTGGTCCCTTTCTGTCCCTCCACTCTGCCACACACAGCGTCCCTCTGAAGCCTGGAATCCATGAGAGTGGAGTGTGACTGCCAGGGAAATCAGGATAATGTGACCACCAAGCATGGCCTGGAAAATGGCAACCAATTGGTCCGCCTGTTCAGAAATTACTGCAGTAACGGTGGTGGGGGGCGATGTCTTTAAGGAAAATATAGAGTCCACTGTAGAGTAGTTTAAAGTGTATTTTTAACTACTGAAAATCCCAGCAGCCTTACAAAGTAATTATTTCCATTTTTTAATAAATGATGGTGGGGGGGAATGTCTTTAAGGAAAATAAAATATAGAGTCCACTGTAGAATAGTTTAAAGTGTATTTTTAACTACTCAAAATCCCAGCAGCCTTACAAAGCAATTATTTCCATTTATTAATAAAGGCCTTCTCATTTAATTCTGATAAACCCACATAATGTTTACATTGCCATAATCACAGCACGCGTGCACACACACACACAGTTTTGAGCATCTTTTTTGCTCTTAATATTACTCTCTAAACTTTTCTTCATGTCTTATAGACACCATATAATTTCAAGTAACAGTAGGTCATCTTTTATCGATAGGTCAACAGGTACTTAACCAAATTCTACAGTTTCTTTGAGTTGCTCACAGTTACAGGCAAAGTTGTGATGAAAATCTTTTGCATATGTCATATTCTACACACCTACTGCTTGAGTGATTGTCATTTTCATTTCTGCCCTGTGGAAGAGAGAACTTTCCCTGGAGCCTCTCACAAACTGCTCCCTTGCTCACTGGGTAACATCATTAAGGTACAGAGCTTGAGATGGCAACATTATCCTGGATTATCTGAATGGGTCTGAGGTAAAAAAACATCCTTAAAAGAGGGAGGGAAGGTGATTTCACCTGCAGTCTGGTGGCTAAGACTTCGGCTCCCAATGCAGGAGGTGCCAGTTTAATCCCTGCCAAGGAGCTAAAATCTCACATGTGGCCAAAAACCAGAACATGAAACAGTGGCAATATTGTAACAAATTCAGTGAAGACTTTTATTTTTAAAGGGAGGATACAGGATGGGAGTTAGGTGGAGGAGATGTGACAATAGAAGCAAGAGGTTGGAGGGATGTGAGAACAGGGTCCTGAGCTGAGGAATGTGGGTGACTTGTGGAAGCTGGGGAAACAAATGCTTCTGGGAAAGATCCAGAAAGAACTCAGTCTGCCAACACCTTTATCATAGACTTCTGGTCACTAGAACTTTTAAGAGAATAGATCTGCACTGTTTTAAGCCACTACATTTGTTATAGCAGCAGGAGGAAACAGATACATGTACTGTTGGGGCTGGAGCCGGACAGGCACAGAAACTAGTAACAAGAGCGATAATAAAAGTGCCGTCATCCGTCGAGGGCTCACTTACTCTGCTTACTTACTAACTTGTCCTGCACATCCACCTAGAGTGTCACGACACTATGAGATGGGTGCCGTCATCCCCATGCGACAGACATGAACCTGAGGCTCACAGAGGTTAAGGAACTTTACAAGGTTGCAGAGCCTGCGAGCGGTGGAGTCAGGATTGAGACTTAGTCCAGAATCTAGCAAAGATGATGCACGCCTAACACTTGGCCAAGATGCTCGGTTACAGACAGATGCTAAAACAACCAATCTCAGCCTCCCCATGGACTCCAGAGGACTCTTTACTGAATAAGGGGGCTAGATTGGCCAGATGGTATCGGGGCAAGAGGGTGGTGTGGGGGACCCAGACCTGGATGAAGACAGGTAGATTCTTCCAGATTCTGCTCCAGGACTTGCTGGGCGTCACTCTTTCCTAATCAGACAGAGGTTCCCGGTGGACGCCCTGTCTCCGCAGCTCCTCTTTGGTGATTCTGACATCTCTAAGCCAGCTCCACCCTCTCAAGCTTTTAGCACCTTTGTCTGCAGGGGAAGTCTGAGAAATGCTGCAAACTCCACCAGCCCAGTGCTCTTGGTGGGGGGGGTCTCTGCAGGCTCTGAACTCTAGAGTTCCTCTCACTGAGCTGAGCTGCCTGGAGCCACCATTGGCCACTGCAAGCAACTGTGTGTTTAGGGCGCCACCTAGTGGTGTCCAGGGTCCCCAGCATTTCTTCTCAAACGTGGTCGAGAGGAAGGGGCCTGGAGTATCTCCCTTCCTCTGAGGTCATTCCAGGGAGGCTTGGGTGACTTAGAGTAGTGGTCCCCAAAAACTTTTTGGCACGAGCCAAAAATTTGGAAGTCAGTTTTTCCATGAAACGGGGGCGGGGTGGTTTCAGAGTAATGCAAGTTCATTATATTTACTGTGCACTTTGTTTCTATTATTATTAGATCAGCTCCACCTAAGATCATCAGGCATTAGATCCCAGAGGTTGGGGACCCCAGACTTAGAGGGTCTTCATCCCTCTCGGATTCCAGGACACTTTAGAGAAGCTCAAAGCCTGCTGTGTGTTGTAGTGCGTGTGCTCAGTCATGTCTGATTCTTTGGGACCCCCTGGACTGTAGCCTGCCAGTCTCCTCTATCCATAGAATCTTCTAGGCAAGAATACTGGAGTGGGTTGCCATGCCCTCTTCCAGGGGATCTTCCTGACCCAGGGGTTGAACCCATGTCTCTTGCATCTCCTGCATTAGCAGGGGGATTCTTACCACTGTGCCACCTGGGAAGCCCCCAAAGCCAGCTGCTTCCCTGAAAACCTGTCAGCTCACATTGGGACTGCTGCATCCCGGGCTCTGCCTGGAGGCCCAGATGCTGGCTCTGGGTTGAGATACAGAATAATGCTTTTTGTCATTTCTCAGCTCCATGGCCTGAAAGAGGGTGGGGAAGGAATCTGTTGGGGTAGGAATTGGCATCTCTTTTCAGTGTGAAAAGAACTAATAGAGGAAAGTGAATTTTAAAAAGCTACTGAGAATACAGATTACCTGACAACTTAGATAAAAATGGGCCAATTCCTTGAAAAACACAAATAACTACAACTCACTCAATATGAACTAGGTAATTTGAATATGCCTACAACTGTTAGGGCTTCCCTTGTGGCTCAGCTGGTAAAGAATCTGCCTGCAGTGTGGAAGACCGGGGTTTGATCCATGGGTTGGGAAGATCCCTTGGAGAAGGGAACGCCCACTCCAGTATTCTGGCCTAGAGAATTCCATGGACTGTATAGTCCATGGAGTCACAAAGAGTCAGACACAACTGAGAGACTTTCACTTTCACAACTGTTAAGGAAATTGAAAATAAAAAGCTCCCTCTCAACCTAAACTATACACTTAATACAAAAATTAACTCTAAAATGGGTCATGGATTTAAATACAAAACATAAAACTTTCAGGAAAAGACAGGAGAAAATCTTTGGGATTTTTAGGCTAATTTAAGAGCCCTCCTCCCTCCAGGTAATTCTAATGTCCACTCTTCTGCCTCAGTAGACAAATTCTGCCAATAGACAGAAGCCACTGACTCACAAACAAGTAGATACATCTGGTTAAAAACTATCAAAAGCATCATTTAACCTCTCAAATGATCAAAAGAAAGTCCACGTAAAAACAGTAATTAAAGGAGTTCCCTGGGGCCCTAGTGGTTAGGATTCTGGGCTTTCACTGCCGTGGCCTGGGTTCAATCCCTGGTCAGGGAGCTGAGATCTCGAGTACCACGTGGCACAGCCAAAAAAAAAAAAAAAAAAAAGTCAAATGACCAAATTTACAAGTAAATCAAACAGAAGTTAATAATTCATGCTTCCCCTTCACACAGGTAGGATAACCAATCATCCCATTTACCCAGGACTAAGGGCATTCCCAGAACCGAGGACTTTACGTACTACGCCAAGACAATTTGATAAATCTACACAAGCCTCATGGGATCCGTATAATTACTGCTTACTCTCTGCTTTCCCCGTTTGACAGAGATCCACTGGGGCAGGACCCTGTGTATCTTATAGCCTGGTCCGTATCTTTGTATATCATAAATGCTCAATCAATATTTGGAGATGGAAGACAGAAAGGCAGGAACAGAGCCAAAGAGGGAAGGAAAGGGAGAGAGGAAGGCAGACAGACACTTGCTGGGCAGTCTCCCCCTCAACATTCCTCCACCATCAGACACACACCATGATCGCAGTTCTGACTACATCACAGTATAGCTACTTATTTATAGGCCTGCCTCCCTCTATTAGGCCTGAACCCCTCCTGTACGTGGCCTGTATTCTATACACTGTGGTATCATCAAAGATGCCAAAGTCTAGAGGTTAGGTGAATGAATGTTGAGTTCAGTCTGCCTGGGTTCATATCCTAACCCTGCGGATTATCAGCTGGGACCTTTGACAAGCTGTTTCACCTTTCTCTACCTCAGCATCCTCATCTGAAAAACTGAATATGAAAAGAATAATACAGGACCTACCCTCATGGAGTTGTGAGAATTTTACATGCGTTACTGCATGTAAACAGTTTAGAATGGTGTCTGGAATAATATCTAGAGCATTCAGTGCATAGTTAGAATTGTTATTAAGCGAAGGGAACCCACAAACCCCATTTAAAGAACTGAAGTGACCTCATGGTGATCAGGAATCTACAGGTGGCTGTATTTTCTGGTTGGTGGATAGACAGCCGTCTCTCTGACTACCTCCAAAAGGTCAAGAGGAAACTCTTCAGGTTTGGGAGGGCGATGCAGGAAGGCTCCAGACTGACATGGGGCTTCCCTTGCCCACGTCCCCTTGCATGTGTCCGCGACTCATTGCGCCATGAAGGCCAGATACCCCAGTGCCTCTGGTGTCCTCAGAGCGTCTAGCTTACATCTGCACCTCCACGTGTATTGTCATTTGAAGTGGGCGAGGGGCTCTCAATGGAAAGTCAGATCTAGGTGAGTGAATCCTTCAGTTTATCACTGAAACCCCAGAACCTGGTTTCCAGCACAGAGCAGGCACTCTGGAACTACTTGTTAAAAGACTAATTTTAATAAGCATAAATATTTTTTTAAATTACGTATATGTGTATAACTGAGTCACTTTGCTATACAGCAGGGATTGGCACAACACTGTAAATTTACCACACTTCAATAAAAAATAAAATTTAAAAAATTCAACAAAGTTTAAAAACTGGTTGAAATGAAAATAAAGTTAAGCAGATAATATTATCAAGTGCCTCCATACAGTGGCAAAATGGGTACCACACAAATATAAAACCTCAAACCTCACAGGTTCACACTTTATATTTAACTGGGCATTCTTGCATCCCTTATCTCACTTGACACACCCACCCCCCACAGTTCTATGAAGCAGGCAATGAAGATATTATCTTTGATTTACAAACCTTTTAAAATCCCAGTTGTCTGTTGGTGCCCAGATCCACATCACCTCTGGTCCTGCCCTTGACTGTGCGTCTCCTCTCCAGGTCCTTCCTGCTGGGTCATGAACCAGGAAGCAGAATGGCCACGAACCAAGTTATTCCATCAGGATTTACCCAAAGGAGTTGGAAACTTATGTCCACACAAAAATGTGCATGCTGGTGTCTATGGAGGCTTTGTTCATAATCGCCAAAACCTGAAAGCAATCAAGATGTCCTTCAGCAGGTGGAGGAACTCATAAACTGTGGTACATTCAGACAATGGAATGCTGCTGCTGCTGCTGCTAAGTCGCTTCAGTCGTGTCCGACTCTGTGCGACCCCATAGACGGTAGCCCACCAGGCTCCTCCGTCCATGGGATTCTCCAGGCAAGAACACTGGAGTGGGGTGCCATTGCCTTCTTTGAATGGGATACTATTCGGTACTAAAAAGGCACAAACCGTCAAGCCATGAAAAGACACACAGGGACATTAAACGCATAATATTACTAAGTGAAGGAAGCCCATGTGAAAAGATCCTATACTGGGATCTTCAGTCTTTGTTGTGGCATGCAGGATATCTTTTTGCAGTTGCAGTATTTGAACTCCTAGTTGCAACATGTGGGATCTAGTTTCCTGACCAGGAATCGAACTCCCTGGATTGGGAGAGTGAGTCCTAGCCACTGGACCACCAGGGATGCCCCTCCAATTGGATGATATTCTGGAAAAGGCAAAACTATGGAGATGGCACAAAGATCACTGGTTGTCAGGGGTTTTGGGGAGGGAGGGATAAACAGATTGCAAGGAATTTTTAGGGCAGGGAAAGGATTCTGAAAAGTAAATTGGTTCCACCTGTGAATTCCCCAGGATTCCGCCCCTTCCCACTGTCCTCTTGACTTGATAGAGCAAAGGAGAAGAGACCCAGCTGGGCTGAGTAGGCAAGAGACTAAATTGTCTTTTTTTTTGTCACCAGCCTTTACTAGGGATGTACAGGAGGGCCCCTTTGTCCCAGCTCCTCACAGGCATTCATTCACCCTATTTGCTCTGAGGCACTGAATAAGCTTGTTCTTTGAGCTGGACTTAACCGTGCAGTTCGGTGTGATGAGATCATCCTTCCAGAGAGTGTGCTTGTGAAACCAATAAAGGCTGAGTTAGCACCAGACATCCCATCCCCCTCCCCCGAGAATAATTTTCCCTCCCGTGCTCCGAGCCCCGCCGCCCTGGGACATACCACCAACAACACTTTCTCAAGCTTATTTCTTCATCTCTTTCCCTCCTTAGACCATGACAGGGACCCTGTTCATCCATCACTCGTCTGGCCAGCCCCACCTAGGAGGTGCCAGGTCCCGTGCTAAACATGGCAGACAGAGATGAATAGACACAGCCACAGCCTCTCGTCTTGTTCATTTCCACACCCTTGGCATCAAGCGCGGTGCTCCGCAAATAAAAGACCTTTGTTGAAGGAATGGGTGAAAAGAATCCCTGAATGACCCCACATCAGGTTGTGGAAACTGCCCAACTAAAATCTGTTTGGGGGCTTTGGCCACCTGAGCCCGGGCCCCTCACTCTGGGAGAGCAGGGATGAGGACAGGAAGGGTCCTAGTGACATAAGGATGGACAGACGGTGTCCTTCATTATCACAGATCAAAAGCCAGTTCAGCCAGCTCAGCGCTCTGACAGCACGGGGCCGCCCTTTGTCTAGGAGAGAGATGCAAAGCAGGCAACGGTTCTTCCAGGAGTGGAAATGCACTGACACTGTTCTTTCTTGTCGTTTTCTCTCCCCCTTTCACAAAAATGGGACCATATAGTACGGACCATTTTGTAATTTGGGTTCCCCACACCCTGGCCACTTAGTATTTTTCCACAGTACTAAATTTATAAGGCAAGAAGTAGTTTTAATGGTTACATCACGTTCCCCTGTATGAGTGTACCAGCTCTTATTTTAACTGTTTCTCTAGTTTGGGATGTGTAGGCTGTCCCTAGATTTTTGCTGGGATGAATATCCTTATTCCTAAATCCTCAGAAGAAATTCCTAGAAGAGGAATTGCTGAGTCAAAGAGCATCAACTTTTGACCTTTATGACCAAATTGCCTACATCTGACGAGTTCCTGCAGGGGGTGGGTGAGCACCGGGCCCCTGTAAGGTTAGTGGGCAGTTTAATACAGATTCATGGCGCTTATCTGAATCCCTTGGGACCAGATGTACTTCAGAATTCAGAATTTTCTGGATTCTAGAGAAACACCACAGTGTATATTCTATGCACCATCTTGTACCTCCAGAAGATTCCAGGGCAGACCCACAATCCAACTCATTACGATTTCCTCAGTAAAACACATGAAGATTGACAGTAAGTGAGACAATTCAAGACCACAAACAGCCTCGTGGCAGCTCAGGTCAGGTTTTGCCACTAGATACATTTTGGAGCTAGAAGTATGTTTAAAAAAGAAAAAAACAACTTTCAGAGGCCAGAATTTTTGTAGCTCAGATTTTTCGAGAAAGAACCATGGTCTGTAGTCTTTTTGCTGCTTTGTGAGGGAAACTGGCTTAGTGGGACAAAAGGAGGGAAGGCAGGGTAAGGATGAAGTCAGCAGCTTGGGAGGAAAATCCATCTGTGTTTGGATCCTGGCTTCACCAACTGCAAGCTGGGTGTCCCTGGGCCAGTAGCTTGCCCTTTCTGGGCCTCATCTCTGAAGAGTACAGAGCTGTGGAGAAGACTGCAGAGAATGGAGCATACAAAACTCTCAGCATATACCCAGCTGGCACTGAATAGGTGAGAGCAGTTATTAAAGTTGCCCAGGTAGACTTCTCGGGTGGTCCAGTGGTCAAAACTCCATGCTTCTGATGCAGGGGTTGTGGGTTTGATACCTGGTTGGTTGGGAAAGTTCCACATGCCACGCAGCCAAAAAAAAAAAAAAAAAAAAATCACACATACAAACTTGCCCAAGTAAACCGCGGCACTGGGAAATAAAAGGGGGTCAGATAAAGACTAAGTTCCTTCTCGTCTGTCAGCCCCCAAAGCTGACCTGCAGGAGTCTACTCTAACTTACCTAAGTGGAAGGCCCAGAAATTTGGGGAGAAGGAAGGGCCCACCAGGAGCCATGGTAGAATTGCTCCCAGTGGCCCCACTTGGCTTCTGCCCGACCTGGTGACGCTGGGGCCCTCTGTGCCCTGGCGCCCTGGCTGTGTGGGGCAGTGCCCAGGCCAGCCCCACCTGGACCTCCTCAGAGACCTATTTTGGTGTCCCAGGGTGCGGTTGCTGCAAACGAAGCCCAGGATAGTGCGAAGCTGCAGTTACAGAAGTAAGTTTCCCCAAGTGCTCGGGCAAGACACCAGCAGGTCCCACAGAACCGAGCTGTGGCATTAAGGACACGGGTGGCCCACCGGGAGGAGGTGTGAGAGCAGGCGCAGAGGGCTGGGGTCCTCTGGGAGACCACAGGCGGGTGCCAGGGTGGGACGGGCGGATGAGGGCAGCCCCGTGGCTCGGGTGGGGGCAGGGCACAGGTCTGGGCTGGGCTGGGACAGAGCAGGGTAGGGGAGGAATCGGGAGAAGCCATCCTTCCCCGTGTTCCAACCACATGGACCTGGAAGAGTGCAGGATACACCCCTGGGTTGTTTACCAAAATCGAAAAGAGAGAAGAGAAAGAGGAGAAGGAACAGACTTGGAAATAAAAGCCTGAAAAGCCCTCTGTTAGATCCCCACTCTGGACCAGGTTTTACCAGCACAGATTCTAGCACCTCAGCTGCTGGAGGCTCTTTGTGCTGAGAACTCAGACAGATCACATTTGCCAAGAATAACTTTGTCAGGTCCTAACTGTTCTGCACCAGGACGTGCAGAGATGGAAATTTTCAGAAGCCCCCCCGTCCAAAGGGACCTTTCACAGCTCACCAAACAGACCCTGGAAAACAGCAAACAACTGGCTCATCTGTTTAGAAAGTACTGCCAGGATTTCTTTAAAAGATTTTCAGAAAATATTCTAGAATCCACTATAAAACTTTATCAAATGTGTTTCTTCATTGCTCATAAGCCCACTGAGTTTACACAATAATAGCTTTATTTCTAAGCATGCCTTCCAGTCTTAATCCATACAAATTTCCATGTTTATATTGTTTTAATCACAGTATTATTAGATTTCATTTATACCCTTTTCCTTTATATTCCATAAGTTTCTAATGGTTTTTTATAGTCCTCACCTTGATTCTAATAATAGCATCCATTTCATCATATTCTGGAGAAGGCAATGGCACCCCACTCCAGTACTCTTGCCTGGAAAATCCCATGGATGGAGGAGCCTGGTGGGCTGCAGTCCATGGGGTCGCTAAGAGTAGGACACGACTGAGCGACTTCACTTTCATTTTTCACTTTCATGCATTGGAGAAGGAAATGGCAACCCACTCCAGTGTTCTTGCCTGGAGAATCCCAGGGATGGCAGAGGCTGGTGGGCTGCCGTCTATGGGGTCACACAGTCGGACACGACTGAAGCGACTTAGCAGCAGCATCATATTCAATACCACAAACTTCTCACCAGACTATAAAAAATCATTTTTCACTATTACATTGATAAATAATGCTGCAACAAACATCTTTGTACAGGTGGTATATTCACAGACCAACTACATACTTTTCTGTTATTTATTCAATATAGGTTTATTGGATACCTATTACATTAGGCCCAGGGGGTAAGTGAACAAAACAGATACAGTCTCTGTCCCAAAGGCCGAACAGTCTATTCTGTAATAATTTTCTGATTTGTGTTCCTTTTTCTGTCTGAGTAATATTCCATGCACAGCGGCTCATCCCTACAGGAGCCATGGGGTAGGAGATCAGGGACCACGTGCAAGGCGCCTGAGAGGCCACTGGGGCATGAACTTGCAGCCCGTCACAGGGTGGGTCTGGGCCTCTGCAGGCCTCTCCCCGCCACCACTCCCACCAGGGGCCCACCTCTCTAAACCGCTGGGAGTGGGCTACAGTGTGGGCGGGAAGTATTCTTCCTGGGACAGGCTGCTCTCAAAGGGGAAAGGACGTGCTGAGCGTGCTCAGCGCCTCTCTCCAGCCCCCGGGTCGGGCAACTCACTCCTCTCCTAACAGAGGGAAGGCTGCAGCTGCAGCTGGGGCCCTTGCCCACCCCCATGCGGCATGGAAACAGGAATCAGGGCTCCAGCGGCAGCGGGGAGGTGGTCCAGTCTCCTGCTTACAGCCCCCATCTCCACCCAAGACCCGCTCCTGACACCCAGCTCCTCTCAAAGCCTGGCCACTGGGACTGGCTCTCCAAGGCTCTGGGACCCTGTCAGCAGGCTGAGGGGTGACTGGAAGTGGTTAGGGTGGGAAAATGGCAGGATGTCACCCAAAGTCAGGATCGGAGTAAAATACTGACCCTGCAGTTGGTCTGAGTCTGCTGTTTGGTGGGATGACGGATTACAGGGCCAATAATCAGGAGGCAAATCCCTCAGCCATGGGCTGCTTTTGACTGAATTATCATCACTAAATTCACTCCGGTGTTCTTGCTTGGAGAATCCCAGGGATGGGGAAGACTGGTGGGCTGCCGTCTATGGGGTCGCACAGAGTCAGACACAACTGAAGCGACTTAGCAGCAGCAGCAGCAGCAAATTCACTTAACTCAAGCTTTACCGTGTACCAAGAACTTTTCTTCATCATTGTCCTGTTGAGTCTCTGAGCAGCCCTCTGAGCCAGGAGCATTTACCAACTTTCCTTTACACTTGAGTGTAGATAACTTCTCCAGGATTGCCCTGGTGAGTAGCAGTGACCAAGTTCAAACCACAACGTGTCTGATGGCAAAGTGCGAATTCCTAGCCCCTGTGCTATGCCATGTATCAGCACATGGTCACCCCCGTCTCTCATGCCCTCCTTCTTGAGGATGCACAATTGCTTGCAAAATCACTGCTCCGGTTACCAAAGAGAAAATGTTTCATTTGACTGATCACACAAGACACTCTCGAGCATGGCTGGGAAAAGGCCAGTGTCTCCTGACAGCCAGATCTGAGCCTGCCGATGGTTCATGAACAATAATGATCACTAACGCCAACGGCCACCTGATGTGAAGACCCGACTCATCAGAAAAGCCCCTGATGCTGGGAAAGATTGAGTACAGAAGAAGGGGGAGACAGAGGATGAGCTAGTCAGATGGCATCATTGAAAATGGACATGAGTTTGAGCAAACTCCTAGAGATGGTGAAGGACAGGGAAGCCTGGCGTCCTGCAGTTCATGGGGTTCATGGGGCTGCAGAGTCAGTCATGACTGACAGACTGAACAACATCATCAATGGAGTACTTTCTAAGGCCAGCTCTGTTGCCAGTACCCTCTCTGTGTGCAGTCAGTTGCGTGCAACTCTATGAGACCCTGTGGACCATAGCCCACCAGGCTCCTCTGTCTATGCAATTTATTCCAGGCAAGGATACCAGAATGGGGTGCCATTTCCTTCTTCAAGGGATCTTCCTGACCCAAGGATTGAACCCACATCTCTTGTATCTCCTGCATTGGCAGGTAGATTCTTTACCACTAGAGCTATCTGGGAAGCCCCTGTCAGTACCCTGAAAGAAAATTAAAGTCGCTCAGTCGTGTCCAACTCTTTGTGACTCCATGGACAATAGCCTACCAGGCTCCTCCGTCCATGGGATTTTCCAGGCAAGAATACCTGAGTGGGTTGCCATTTCCTTCTCCAGGGGATCTTCCCAACCCAGGGATTGAACCCAGGCCTCCCACACTGCAGACAGATGCTTTACTGTCTGAGCCACCAGGGAAGCCCTGTTAGTACCCCACCGACAGGTTAACTGATCTAGTCCTCGAAACAGCCACATGAGGGAGGTACTGATGTTTCCACCTCGTTTCACAGCTGAGGTGATTGAGGCCCAGAGAGGTTAAACGACAAGCCCAAAGTCACACAGCAAACGGTAAGCTAGGATTTGAACACAGCTTGTCCAAAATTTAAGAAGCTATTGGGACTTCCCTGGTGGTCCCAGTGGCTCAGACTCCACACTCCCAAAGCAGGGGGCCCAGGTTTGATCCCTGGTCAGGGAACTAGGTTCCACAAGCTGCCACTAAGAGTTTGCACGCCTCAACTAAAAATCCCGTGTGTAACACTAAGACCCAGCACAGCCAAACAAGCAAACAAATAAATATTTTTAAACTTCATTTTAAAAAATAGAAGCTACTGGTTCAGCCACCCTCCCTTAAATCCTTTTTGACTGAAGAGGAACAAAGCAGCCCATCCATTTCAGAACACAGGACACTGTGGTGATTCATGGCGGTGGTTCTCCCCGAGCTCCTTCTGGCATAAACATCTAGATTTTTCCACAAAACCATCCCTGGGAAATGCCTGTTGTTTCCTCACATGGGACTCTGGGGCCACGGGGAGGGCTAGGTTACAAAGTCTCATTTTATTTCTCAGTCAGTAGACTGGCCTTTGCCGTATTCTTATGTACAAGTACTTCGCCCTCTGAGCCTCTGCACTGACCTTCTCTGATTCTAAAACTTCTCTCTGCACAAAACATTCCATTTCCATAATGTGGCCTTTCTACTTTGTGGAGACTTCTCTTCTCTGCAAATATTGACAAGAGGTTTCCCCCCCACCCGTTGATGAATTAACACACCTCAGCCCAGCCAGCATTCTCTGTGCCCTGTATGCTTTGAAATGTACACAGAAGTGTTCTCGCTGGTTTTATTCACAGAGAGAACTGACTGGTCTCGGATGCAATGAGAACAAAAAAAAAGAACATAACAAGGAGGATCCCAAGAGAAGAGGTTTTCAAGCAGATGCTGAGACTGCCTAATGATGGTTTAACTAGTATCCAAGCCTTCCAGCAAGGAAAAGAGGGAAAGGAGACTGCATTAGGATGGCTAGTTTCACTTGTCCTCCTGGGAGCTCGGATATTCAAGTGAAGTATTTATTTAAAAAGTTGCTGTCTATTTATGGCAAATGAGGTGGGTTCCCGTTTATGATTTTGACATATGTGTTTTTGTTTTCAAATAAATGTGTTTACCAGGAAGCCACCAGGGAAGCCCACTCTAAGGTATGCTGTGCTGTGCTTAGTCGCTCAGTCATGTCCAATTCTTTGCAACCCCATGGACAGAGGAGCCTGGCAGGGTAAAGTCCATGGGGATTCTCCAGGCAAGAATACTGGAGTGGGTTGCCATGCCTTCCTCCAGGAGATCTTCCCAACCCAGGGATCGAACCCAGGTCTCCCGCACTGCAGGCAGATTCTTTACTGACTGAGCCACGAGAGGAGCCCAAGCAAATACACAGAGGTGACCAAAAGGTGCATCAGGGTTGGGATGACACACACAGAAGTCCACAGGGATCTCTGCAGGACGGGGGGTGGGGGCAGGGTCTTCACCTGCTCCTCCTCCTTCCCCCATGAGGAAGGCTGGAAGGTGCTTCGTTGAGCTTCAAGAGCAGCCCCTTCCCAGGACCCCTTCTCTCCTGAAGGAAGGGGAGCCCAGGCAGAGGGCACAGAACCTACCGAGAAGGTTCCCAGCTACACAGGGCATCTCTCAGTAGGACCTGGGCCTCCTGTTTCCCACAGAACGTCAGACCACTTGGGGTCTCTCTGTTTCTATTGTTATACCCAAGGAATGGAGGTTCCATTAGATCACCCCTGACATGTGTTTGCTTCCAGAAAGGATGTGTCACGTGGACACTATTCTTCCTCCTGCTGCACGAGGGGCCTCGGTGTAGACGTGCAGCACAAGCGTGCCTGTGTGAGTGCCCCTGGGCCCCAGTGTATCTGAACAAAGGAGTAGGGAAGGTGCCAAAATGGAGCAATAGCTCAAACTCCCTGTTCCCAGCATGGCACTGGCCTGCCCTGCAGCCCTTCATCATAACGAATAAAATATTAATGTATTTTATTTATGCTCTAATGAATTTCATTATAAATACAATTAACTCTCTTACTCGTCTCAGACACAACACCTCGTGAATCTAATGAACAAAGTTTCAAGAGAGTCACATCCTGTCATTATCCATAACTAAACTCAAGATTCTAGGAGATATCCACAGACCCTAAAAATCAGCCCTTATAACTTGAAGCGTGTATTTCTTATAAATAGCTTTAGGAGCCGTGTTGAATGAAAAAACGGGGGGTGGGGGGGCATGCTTACCATTGCACAGGATGCTAAGCTTAATATCAAAAACATGCACAGAAATGCCTACCGCTGTCATAAACTGTCACTCTGTGATATACCACGTGTCATGTGATGCTCGCTTACATAGTAACAGGCTTGATTTTCTTGTGATCCCTGGATTCTTGCTCTCTCATTGGCGGGAGGGATGCTGGTCCTCAGGGCCAGCTGAACCTTGGGGAACCTACTGAGCATCTTACAGAGAGAGTTATTCCCTGGGACACAAAGCCCCAAGTCCAGCGTTGCGTTCGATAAACGCGTGTGTCTCAGTGAGCTGTGAGAAGGCCGAGGTCACACCCCAGAAAAACATGTGGGTCTCCCACATTTGGTGTATACCTATATAGCTGGGGTTTAAAAAAAAAAAAAAAGATTTTATTTTTTATAGCAGTTTTAGTGACGTGAAAGTCACTCAGTCTTGTCCGACTCTTTTTGCACAGTCCATGGGATTCTCCGGGCCAGAATACTGCAGTGGGATCTTTCCCTTCTCCAGGGGATCTTCCCAACCCAGGCATCGAACCCAGGTCTCCCGCATTGCAGGCAGATTCTTTACCAGCTGAGCTACAAGGGAAGCCTAAAGCAGTCTTAGGTTCACAGCAAAACTGAACAAAACTTACAGAAATTTCCCACATATTCCCTGCCCCTACACACACACACAAACACACACACACACAGCCAACCCACCATCAGCACCTCCACCAAAATGGCACGTGCATTACAGTCCACCCTGACACATTATCACGGAAAGCCCGTGGATTCCCTCAGGGTTCACTCTTGGTTTTGTACATTCTAGGGTTTAATTAGACAAATGTAAAACGACATGTATCCCCCATAACAGTATCATATGGTTTCATATTCTTGCCCTAAGAATCTTTTTTTTCTTAAGAATCCTCTTTTCATATACTGACTTCCCCCCCCTGAGCTATAACCTATAAGCTTTTTCTCATATCATTAAATCTTTTCTGGAAAACAAAAAATGAATACCTCTATTAGTTAAAGTACAGACAGCTAAGCTGCTGTATCAGAGGCCCCAAAGTGCTGTATCTTCAAAGAGTGGTCCAGATAAGACACACGTGTCTTTCTCTCTCATTCAGCAGATGGAGGTGGGCAGGGCTCTCTGGGGCTGGCCACCCAGGGACCCTGCCTGGGTCCTTCCTTTTTGTTTTAATCTGGCTAAAACCAGATTGTCCCCTTTCTGTGCATGTTACCACCCAGAGGTTCTTCTGGAAAATGGGACAATAATGCCCAGCTCTTTTGTCCATCTCGGAGCCAAATGAAACAGTGCATGTAAGCACCTCATCGCGTGAGGCAGAGGCGGTGTTTTTATTAGAATATCCTTATTTCAGAGGCTCAGGGAAGGAGCAGAGTTTATAACAGTGACAGTGAGCTAAGCCCTTGTGAAGCACGGCTCTTGAAATTCGCATGGGGTGGCGGGGGGCACCCTACACACACCAGAAGTGACCCTGGGCAGGCCCAGCCCTGATCTTTTCTTCCCTTCCTTTACTTAATGGCCCGCAGTGTGGACTCCGGCAGAATGCCACAAGAATCATAAAAAGAAATTTAGAAGGCAGTTGTTGAGCTGTGTGAGCCACACAGGAGGCAAGGTAATTGCATTCCAAATCATGTTCCTGTCTCCTCATTTTCACCATGAGAAATTCATTTCACCAACAATTAGGCTCAAATTCACTATAGCAAGAAAGGAGCCAGGAAGGGAGGTGCCTGTGACAGAACCAACCACCCCGCCACATACACACGCCCTAGAGCACCCGCACAAAATCCCCTTCCCACACTAGGGTTTTGGGGGAGAGTGGGGAGTATTAGCTCCTGACAACACCCCGTCACTTTATAGGGCTCCTAAAGGGGAAGACACAATGCAAGGCTGTGTTTTCCTTTGTTTAATTTTGTAACTACTCTCAAATGAGGTGGAGAAGGAAATGGCAACCCCCTCCAGTATTCTTGCCTGCAGAATTCCATGGACAGGGGAGCCTGGTGGGCTACAGTCTGGGATTGCGAAGAGTTGGACACGACTGAACACACAGCCCACACACACTCAGATGAGGCCGGTGAGGGTTCCTGGTGATGATGGGCCCAGCGCATGGAGGGGCCTTTCTTCCTGTTCTCCGCACTTGGCCCTGAGGCAGAGGTGGGCCTTTCCTTCTGCCTCTCCTTCCGGCTGACCCTGCATTCTCCCCGGGGTCACCCTCACATCCTGGAGCATCAGCTGAGGCTCTGAGACACACTCCTCACCAGCTGGGCTCAGGATCCCCTGGGAGGTATTTTAAAATGTGGAGTGTGCTCCCCAATTCCCAAAGGACTCCCTGGCTTGGGGCCCTGGAATGACATTTGGAGGCTGTTGTAGGCAGGAGGGAGCCAGACTGGAGTAGAGACAGGGAACTGTCTTGAACTTGACAATGTTGCCCGTTCACATTTTCAGATCTCATATGCTGAGAAATGCATTATTCACATTCAAATAATAATAACAGCAGCCACTCACCCAGCACCCTCTTTGTGCCCACTGCTATTCTAAGCATTTGACCATGTGCATAAACAACTTAATCCTCTGGCAACTCTGGGAGATGAGCACTGTTATTACCCCTGTTTAAAGGGGAAGAAAAGAAGGCCACTGAGAAGCTAAGACTCACCTGCCAGGGACTCCCGCCTACCAGCATCAGGGCGATGTCCTCTTTCTTCAACTTCCCTTTACTGCCATGGTTTCCTACTCTGTGCTCTGCACTCAGCTGCTCTGATCTGCTGAAAGTGTGCAGGGGTCCTTGGTGGGTGTTCGAGCATCTTTACAATGTACACAAGTGGCTGTCGGGTTCATTCTCTTCCCTATTGTTTTTTCCCACACATATCATGGTACATCTCATAATACTATTTCATCATCCTGCCTCCTCCTGGCCCACCAGTCCATCCCTCACGAGAGATGTCAGGATTGAGTCCAACCTCCCAACACCACAAATGATGCCACAGGACATTTGTATGCACATTCCCTTACGGACACATGAGAGATCCATCAACTTCGCCGGGGCTGATGCCCAGGAGCAGGACTGCTAGATCACAGTGTGCAATGCTTGATCTGCCTAAACACCGGGAAGCCAGTGGTCTACTCTCGCCCCAGGAGAGCCTGGGAGTCCCTTCACTCGGCCTTAAACAGCTTACTGTCTCAGGTCTGTCGAGTATGAAGTGGCCTCCCGTTATTTCCATTCACCTCTTAATCACTCATGAGTTTGCACATCTCTCATCTCTTGGGCTTCCCAGGTGTCATAGTGGTAAAGAATCCACCTGTTGATGCAGGAGACATAGGAGACGCGGGTTTGATCTCTGGGTCAGGAAGATCCCCTAGGAAATGGTTACCCACTTCAGTATTCTTGCCTGGAAAATTCCACGGACAGAGGAACCTGGTGGGCTACAGTCCATGGGGTCACAAAGAGTTGGACATGACTGAGCAACTGAGCACACACACACCCCTCTTGTAAAGACTGGGGTTTCCTCTGCGAGGAATAACCAAGTCAGTGTCCTTTGCCTCCTTCTTTTGGGGCTCCTGTCTTCTTATTGATGACCCGGAATTTCTCACTGTCACCTGGGTCTAAATCTCTTGTCAGTTTTCGACACTGAAATTGTCTTCGCCTGATGACGTCTCTCTAATAACTTGTCCAGGGTGGTCTTTGTGGTCAGACCTTTTGATGCAGTCATTTTGCCTTATGCTTTGTGGACTTTTTTTGTGGGAAGGGGGGGCACAATATGCAGCTTGTGGGATCTTAATTCCCCAACCAGGGATTGAACCCAGGCCCATATCAGTAAGAGATGGAGTCTTAACCACCGGACCACCAGGACATTCCCTGTGGTTTATACCTTGAGGCCATGGTATATGAAGTTTTTCTCCACCTCTACATTACAGAGATATTTTCAGTATTTACCACATAAACTCTATGGTTGTACGATATATATTTAGGTCTTTACTCTGTTTTATGCCTAGTTTTGATGCTGTTTTATAGTTATACATACAGTAATTGAGTTTCTCTGGCATTATCTGCTAAGGTATTTTTCTTTTTCTTTTGATTTTCTGCAACTTTTTAGTTCTGTGGCTTTGTTTCTTCAGGAGAGTAGTTTGTGTTTAAAGCCAAGTAACAAGGCTGCAAAGCAGCAGCCTGCTCTTCTCAGAGGTAGACACTAGGCGGCGCACCTTCCCTTTCTGCGCTTTACAAGCCATGTGAGCTGGCATAAAAGCCAAGTGAGTCCCAGCCTTACTTTGCTCACCTGAAAAACGGGTACCACAGTTCTGAGGGTTCTTACAAAGATTAACAGAACAAGTCACTGCACATCAAGTGACCTGAAGGTACAGTTCTACTTCCTGACCACAGTTCTCATTAATAATGTTTCATCTCTTTATAGCTCTTCTCAGGGCCAATTTAAGGCCTTTGTTATCCCCATGCCCTTGTGCTGGCTTGAGTTACTCCCACATCATTCCAAATATAATGAAGGCAGCCCTTCCTGTGTTCAATCTAACATTTACAAATACACAAGCAGTGGGGGCTTCTCTGGTGGTCCAGTGGTTAAGAATCCGCTTTCCAATGCAGGGGATGCGGGTTCAATCCCTGGTCAGGGAACTAAGATCCCATACACCAGGGAGCAGCTAAGCCCACGGCCACAACTCCTGAGCCTGCACGCTCTGGAGCTCTCGCACCGCAATAACAACCCAGTGCAGCAAAAAAAAACAAAATTAAACCAAACCCAAAACAACAAAAAACAAATATAGGGGCAATGGATCCAATGGTATTTCATTGGCTAAAATATTATAGGAGGCATTTCAAGATTTGTCCATTATAATTTTGCTGCATTTTTTTCCCCTTCATATTTTAAAGCATTTTGTAAAAGGTCTCAAATGTCTTTGTAAACACTAGGTCTTTTTTTCTTAGTACTTAGTGGATAAAAGTGAGGAACCGAGGGTGTAGAGTCTAGTTCCGAGTTGTACAGGGCCCAAACCTGCCCCTACACCCTTCCCTCCTTCACCACCACCAACTCATCTCATGGCTGCCGTTACACCTGCTGTGTAGACACTGACTCCAATCCAGCACCACCTCTGCCTCCTGCACCTGAGACCCACCACCCTCAACTCGAGCTTCTGATATCCCCCTCCAACCTGCCCCTCCTCCAGTTTTCCCATCTCAGTGAAATGGCACCTCTAGCCTCAATCATTCCAGTGTTGAAGCTCCAGACAGGGGAATCATCATTCTTTCTCCAGCCCCCCAACCCCTGCTCCGCAACATTCAACCCAACACTATGTCCTGTTGGTTCTACTCCCACCTTCAGCTGAAACACCATCCCTCTCCCCGCGACCACTGCAGCGCCCTCCACCTGGTGCAAAGCCTCGGCCGCCCTCAGCCCAGCCCCCCGCCAGTGCTCCTGGCCACCTGGGAGAGCGGTCACACCCTCCTCTGCTCAGAGCCCTCCACTGGCTCACACTCTGGATCCTACCTGATTTGCCCCTTCTTGTTATCCCTGACCTTCACTCATTCTTTCTCGGCTTCACCCACCATTCTACACTTTGACATTTCCCCCACCCAGTCCTTCTCTGCCTCAGGGCCTTTACCTTTGGTGACCTCTGCCTGGAATGCTTTCTCCCAGGATTGCTTTCACCTGTCTTCAAAGGTCACCTTCTCCACGGGGTCTACCTCCACCACCTTCATTAAAACTCCACTCCCCACGCCCTACAGACCTCTCCCCTTCCCTGTTTAGGTTTTTCTCCAGGATACTTAACACTATCTGACATTCAATACAGTTGATCTATTTAGTTATTTTTGCTTGTTTCCTTCTATATAATTTTTGACAAGGATTACTGATGTTTCTTGTTGACTGCTGAACTCTCCTGCTGAGAACAGTACCTGGTACCTAGTATCTGTGGAGGAGATGTACATTCACCCACCCTACCTGACCACACACACCTTCAGAGGTGAGATGTTTGTTTTGGTCCAAGTTCTCTAGATAAAGTGGACCAGTAGAGGATGAGTAGGCAGATAGATTCAGGTAATAGATTCATTATAAAGAATTGGCTGGTACAAATACGTGCGTGCTAAGTGCCAAGTTGCTTCAGCCATGTCCCTTTGTGACCCACTGAAAACCACACCCTGGATGTTGTTTCTTAGACCTTTTAAGGTGTTCTAAACCACAGTGCGGAGAAGGCAATGGCACCCCACTCCAGTACTCTTGCCTGGAAAATCCCATGGATGGAGGAGCCTGGTAGGCTGCAGTCCATGGGGTCGCAAAGAGTCGGACACGACTGAGCGACTTCACTTTCACTTTTCACTTTCATGCATTGGAGGAGGAAATGGCAACTCACTCTAGTGTTCTTGCCTGGAGAATCCCAGGGACAGGGGAGCCTGGTGGGCCGCCGTCTATGGGGTCGCACAGAGTCGGACACGACTGAAGTGACTTAGCAGCAGCAGCAGCCTCCTCTGTCCATGGGATTCTCCAGGCAACAATACTGGAGTAGGTTGCCATGCCGTTTTCCAGGGGATATTCCTGATCCAGGGATCGAATCTGGGTCTTCCACACTGCAGGTAGATTCTTTACCACTGAGCCACTGGGGAAGCCCCAAATATGGAGGCTGAGAAGTCTCACACGCTACCTACCATCTGCAAGGGGTCAACAAGACTAAAATATGAACCTCAGCACATGGACCAGGCCCGACAGTGCAGCATCAATGAAACTGAGCACCGAATTCTCAGCATCACCAACATGAGTCCTAAAGTCCATTCAGTTCTCAGGCAAACGATCCCGGGACTACCATTCAGTAAGAAGGCACAACACGGTGGATATTAATACCTTTTAATGTTTCACATTGCTTTTTTTTTTCTTCCAGAATATTTATAACAAAAATACATGGAATTTAATGAGTTTCAATACACCAGGCGGTTACAGAGACAAGTCTATAAGGTGGGATTCTTCTTGTGGGGGAAGAATATTCCATTCCACGAAGAAGACAGAATCACAACATGATTAGGCTTGATCACCCTGTACTGCCTGTGCTCTAGTTTCAGAAATTGGCAGACTTGGAGGGGAAAATAAAAAATTTTAAAAAATAATAAATAAAACCAAACACAGTCAGCTGCCTCAATTCCCCTCTCTTTTTCCTTTTTCCCTTCTCTCCACACAACCAGATGGGGTGGGGTGAGGCAGGGCCGTGGGAGGTCAGGGGCCCTGCTGACCGAATGCTGGGCAGACACCGAGTTCCCTGAGGTGATCGAGAAACGGACTTTGAATCAACCGCTCAGTGTTGTGGCTGAGAAACACACACAGAGGGAAGACCCCAAAAGAGGGCTGGGGGGCTGCAAGAACTGCTGGTGGGAGGCCTGCCGGCCACAGCATGTTTAACATTCTACTTCTGCAGAGGGGACATGGCCTAGATATAACGCCCGGTCAGTAGCTGTAGCCGGAAATCTCTAACTGCAGGGTTAATACCTCTTTGTGATAATCCGAGTTGGAATGCTGGCAGAGCATGAACACTTCTGCCCAAATTCCACCAAGTACGGTCAAAAGAAAAAGTCAAACCCACTTGGTTTTTAAATGAAAATCCTTCACATCCACCTGTGTTCAAAAATAATAAATTATGATATTAACAGCTTCCTTTTAAAAGCAAAGCAATTACCACAAAAGTTAAATTTTCAAGTGTAGAGAGGCTTTTTTCCTATGAATGTAGTTCTCGAAGGGATAGATACCTAGCGCACATGAAAAATAAAGCTGTGGTATCTTGTGATTTCAGCTTAAAGCAAAAGCTACTCCCCAAAACAGTTTTAAACAAGCGCTAAATGTTTTCCATTGCAATAGATCTCAGCTCACTTAGACCAGCACACAACAGGCTAAATAAAGACATCTTTTGTTTTTCCCCATTTCAGGTGTACATCTGCCTCCATGATGAAGAATGTGGAAACCACACGGCACTACCGAGTCCTCTGCAGTGAAGACTCCTTCAGATAGGCTGGCCGGGTAGCCACTGCCTCTTCTAAACAGAACTAGAAACAATCACCAGTGGTGTGGCATGTGAGCAAACTGGCCAACCGTGCTTCCCTTGTTCTGGGAGGAGACGTGGGCCACAAGGCGGTCTCTCCCGGGACGAGCCTGGGAGCTTCCCCATGCTTTCCCGGTGATGAGTCGCTTGTATGTGCACATGGTAGCCATGACTTGCTTTTGGACCAAAATTGTTTGCTATCATCTCTAGTATCACTAACACCGAGAAGAAAAAGTGAAAAAAGAATCAACATTAGAAAGCTTGACGGTGAGCGTAAGAAAACCCACAAAGGAAAGGCCAAGAGAAAACTGCTTTGACGGTTCCATCACCACCCACCACGAGGGGCTTGGGGCTGGTGACTTCATGGACGCATCGCTCTGATGCTCTGCCAAGAGCCAGTTTTCAGTCCATCACGGTAACCCCAATGCAATGCTGCCTGCCTTCCACGAATCACCTCCCACCCGTGAGATCCAAGGGGGCCTCGAGGAGTGTAAGCACGGGACACGCAGGTGCCAAACCCGAGAGCCTTTCGTAGCACTTCGCCTTGGACTTGGGCAAGAAACACATCAGTGGTTTGGAGTCTAGGCAGCAGCATCTACATTGGGGCTTAACCTCAGCAACCGGTCTGGAGGATGCTTCCCCCGGAGCGCTTGGTCACCGATAGAGTCGTGAACACCTGCAGGGGCGGAGACAACATGAGAGTTTCAGACACTGGGGTGAAAGTTAGCAGAGGAGTTGAGATAACACCATATGTACAAAGGATGACTTGGCCGAGTACTTAAAATGTACACAACAGAGGGGTAATACGACCAAGGTAAGCATTTCACCAAGGTAAAGCAGAGAAAATGTAGGCTCTACCTAATAAAGCACTTATTATTAGCATGTGATTTATGAAGTGATTAAAACAATCTCTCTGGTTGCTTATTAATTCTCTAAAAGAAACACGTCATGAAATATTCTGGATACACAGAAAGGAATAAAGTGTACCATTTCAAATACCCTTGTGCCCATCCAGCTCAGACAGCTTCATAATGTGGTTAGAACCCTGTGTGTGTCCCCCTTCCTGAGCTGATCCTCAGGTCTCTCCCTTTAGACACTCTTATCATGATCTCCTTCAGTCGACTACTCCCTTTCAGGCAGACTGAGTTGGCTGGAGAGATCCGTTGAGGCTGGGCCTCTCCAGCCACTGTCTCTCCTGAGCTCCATGACAGTAAGACCTGACCCACACCTCTTCAGACTTAACTCTGTCCAGCACTGACCCTCTGTCTTCCCTTAACCCAGCTCCTCCCGGTGATCGGCATCACCACTACTTGGCTGCTCAGGCCATGCGCTTGAAATTGATTCTTAATTCCTCTATTTCCACTACTGTTGATATGTCATAAATTAGTAAGTCTTAGGTATCTTGCTTCTTTTCTGTCAAATCTGATCCTTCTTCGTGTTAACCCTACTGTGATATTTCTGTTTCCAAAACAAATGGTGCCTTCACCTCCCTGTGATGACCCTGTATGGACATATGTTATACATTCCTGCCCTACTGGACAGGGATGTCGGGGACAGGGGCTTGCTCTGGCCAAGGTGGGGAAGTGGAAAGCATCACTTGGGAACACAAGCCCTGAGCACCAAGGTGCTTTTCCTGCACCTCCTGTCTCTCTGCCATTAAGCCACAGTGGCCCCAGAAGAAGCTGCCCCGTCAGCTGGGTCCTGGAGTGACGAGAGCATGGGAGCTGGGCTGCAGCTGATCCGTGATGATCTCAAAGCCCCACAAGGCATACAGGCAAAAACAAAACCACACCCAAACTGACTATCCATGCTGCTCAGGCATGAAAACATAAAGTAATTTTGTGTTTAGCAATGTGGGAGACCTGGGTTCGATCCCTGGGTTGGGAAGATCCCCTGGAGAAGGGAAAGGCTACCCACTCCAGTATTCTGGCCTGGAGAATTCCATGGACTGTATAGTCCACAGAGTCACAAAGAGTTGGACACGACTGAGCGACTTTCACTTCACTTCAGCGAGCCAGTGAGTGTCTCACTGAGACAAGAAGCCATGGCTGATTTGGGAAGAGTCCCCAGTGGAAGCAAGACTTATTGCCAGCACCCTCTTTGGTCAGCTGCATCTTTGATTCTCAAGAAATATCTAGTTTCCTGATTTCTAATACAAAGAGGAAAGCACAAGAAATTGCAGCTGTTTTGACTTCTACAGGTCAAAGCAATAGGAATTGGCATCAAAAACACTCGTGAATAAGAGGGGAAAACACTTTTGTGTAAAGGAGGAACAATACTGAGAAAAATCCTTGTCTATTTAGCCTTAAAGCAGTGACAAAGCCTTTTTTTCCCCTCTATGCCAATTTACCAGCAGCACTGCAAAAAAGTCAGACCCAAGTAATAATGGCTAGTAAAACATTTAAAGTATGAACCCAGAAGAAAATGTGAGAACAATTCACATTCCCCAAAATAATAATTATAAGAAGTTCATCCTTATTAACAAAGATATGTGAAAAGGCTTGAAATAGTCCTTTCTTTTAAACTTATTACAGAAAAAGTTACACTGAATTTTGCAACATTTTCACGAGCACTCAAATTCAAAGCTGATGACACTATAAACTAGTACAACTCTTCTTTGAAGAGCAATATAACTCCTTGTTTAAAAAAAAATGTGTGACTATGGGTGAGAACAGCAAGATAATATGCATTAATGAAAATAGCTGTGTTCGGATGCTGGTATTACAGGCAATTTAAAATACCATCAAACATGCTCTCTTTCCAATTTTTTAAAGGAAGAAAAATAATGAGCAAGGGAATACATTAAAGCCAATTTCATGCTTGTGAATTTGCAAGCTTATGTTTTATTTCTCAGGAATTAATTTAGAAATAGAACTTGTAGGATGTGTGGATAAAAAACTAAACCCATCAAAAATGGAAAGAAATGAAGGGGGAAAGAAAGAGCTCTCATCTACTTCTCTTCTACTGCAAACATGTTAAAGACATGGGGAAGCCAAACCGCCATTGTTGGTTAGTCTATACGGAAAAAAAACAAACAGGGTCAATTCCTACACGGATCTTATACGCACAGACCTGATTTAGAATTGTCCTAAAAATATACTTGAAAAAAATGGCAGAGGCAGCTTCTTGATCCCAGGACAAAGAACACGCTCACAAAAGGGTAAATCAACACTACGGGAGGCACGTACGTCTCTTACCCAGCCAAGCCCTCCGAGCCTCACAAGATCCCCCCACCCCACTCACTGCAGACTGTGATTATGTTGACTATTAATGAAACAAAACTTTTGATGTTTGGCACTAAAGTTCATTTAAGATATTTCACAGGTCTTGTCTCTGATGCTCCTTCTTCTTAAGCCATTATTTTTTCTCTATAGATAAACTTAATTAGTTGAAATTGCTACTCAAAATCACATGTGATCAGTTTCCTCTTCAATTATTACTGCTCAGAGGTCCAGGATAAATAACCAACACACCAGCCTCAAACTGAATAATGCTCATGCGTCACTGACTCCTCAGGCCTTGAGAGTCCCTCTCTCACCGACAACAAGGGGCTTTCAGTCAAAACACCAGTAGTCTCTCCTCCTCCCACAGCGACTCCGGAAGGAAACCCTGTGCAAACTATTTTCCTCCAAAAAAGCAAAGCCTCCACCGAGGAATGCATCAACTCCTGTAGGCAACTACTTCGGAGCCAAAGGTTGTGCAATCACCCAGATTCTTTTATAGAAATGGTACAAACCACCCACAGCTGGTGTGGCACTGCGATAGCAGTCCTGAGGGCCTTCAGGTCCTGGAATAAACCATGATCTCTGCCACACAGGGTTCTCGTACTTGGTGCTCCCTTGGACTGGCTGACACAAATGCATTCTTCTCCTCTTGTGTGAGAACTGCCCCCCAACCCTCCTGCCCCAAACGCCACTGTGCACTTGTCCTGAGCCTGGGACCCACCACCCAGATGTGTGCCCGGCCCTTCCCTCACCCGCCTCGCTGCTCTGACTCAAACCCCTGCTGCTCCCCAGCACCCAGCACGGAGCTAGGCACACAGCTGCACAACAAATGCACTCAGAGGGAGACAACGGCAGCCAGTTTTTTAATCTCATTATTCAGTTGCCACCGTGGAAACAAGACAAAGAGAAAAGCCCTATGAACAGAGTGAATGTTCACCTCTGAGCTTCAAAGTTATAAAAGAAACAACGATGGAGATGCACAGCGGCAAATGCTTCAGGAGGGTTTCCAGCATGCCAGGTGCACCGCGGGGACAGGCCTCTGGCTGACCTCTCTGCGGGCCTGGACTTCATGGGGACGCCTGTCTTCTCCACTGCACCTCTCTGCCCAGCTGGCAGAAAGCCCGCAGACAGTGCCGTGTGCTGCCACTGGGTCATGTCACAACACGACACGACACGACCAAGGGAGGCAGCAGGAGCCACGCTCATGTCAGCCTTTTAACCAGTCTGTTGAGAATCAAATTCAGATTAAAAAACTAGACACTCGCATAACCAAGTTGGGAAGGGATGTCTTTATCCCGGTTGAGGATGACTGTTGTTTTAAAGTATCCTAGACTTTTAACCATACCCACCGTCGTGGGTTGAATAAAGTCCTCCAGAAAGAGAAGCTCAAGTCCTAGGCCCAGTGCCCGTGAACACTGTGACTCTGGTTGGAAACAGGGTCTTTGCAGATGTAACCGAGTGAAAACAAAACCATGCTGGATCAGCGGGGCCCTAATCAATGACCTTACAGTAGGAGGGAAATGTGGACCCAGACACGCAGCAGGTGAGGCCACATGAAGCCAGAGGCAGAGGCTGTAAAGGCAAGGAAGGCCTCGTCTCCAGAGGCCCTGGACGGAGCATGGCCCTGCTTTCTGACTCTGGCCTCCAGCATTCTTAGAGCAGACATTCCTGTTGTTTCTCAACGCCTAAGTTGCAGTAGTGTGTTATGTCAGCCCCAAGAAACTAACATACTATTTTTGAAAAAGAATGACACTGACTGGCTCCTCTCCTTCCCTAGACAGTCTTAGTCATGACACTGAATAAAAGATACACTGCACAATCTTCAAGAGCTTTTAAAAATCTATTCTCTTTTCAATTTTTATGTATCATTTTTGAAATTCAGTTTTACTTCACAAAAACAAGTTTTCAAAAACAAAACAACAACAAATAAAACCCACAACCAAACAACATATACAAAGTTTTCTGTGAGTAATGACCTGGTCACTAAACAGGTGCACAGTACAGAGGAAGACACTCAGGGAAAAGACAGAGCCAAAGGAAACGAGAACACCCTTCCAGGCTGCGCTGCTCAGCTCCGTTCCTGAGCCTCTCGACACGTAACTCCCCCGGCCTCCGGGCTCTCCAGCGTAGACGCATGCCTGGTCTACAAGCCCTACCTAGTGGTAGCACGGTAAGTAAGTGGCTCGCGGATGAGCACTGACAGGTGTGGAGAAACACGACACCCAGAGGCCCCACTGGGAAATCAGTTCTCCTGTCATTGGCTTGCTCTTTCTTTCACAAGCTTCACTTTCTCATCCTTTGACACTGAAAGCTAATGAGGGAGACAACATCATTAGCCTCCAGGTAGCTCAGGGATAACTAGGATTGATGCTCTTTTTGAATGTCATCATCAGCTGATTGCCATGAAAATAATTTATGACACATGATAAACAATTTAAAGCATATCCGCCACAACAGTACTATCTAGTGGGCTTTCCAGGTGGTGCAGTGGTAAAGAATCCACCTGCCAATGTAGGAGACACAAGAGGCTCGGGTTCGATCCCTGGATCAGGAAGATCCCCTAGAGTAGGAAATGGTAACCCACTCCAGTATTCTTGCCTGGAGGATCCCATTGTCAGAGAAGCCTGGTGGGCTACAGCCCATGGGGGTCACAAAGAGTCAGACATGACCGACACACATGGACAGGCACCATCTAGCCTTAATTGAAAGTGTGGAGAAAAAATAATAATAAAAAAGAAAGTGTGGAGACGCACCTCTGCGCAAACGGGGTGGATTCCGATGGTGCTGTCCAGCTGGTCTTTGGTCAGCCCACATTTGAGCGCCGCTGCGAAGCCCTGGGTCACTTCTCCAGCATTTGGACCCAGTACGTGGAAGCCCACAACACGTTCCTAAGATACAAAAAAGTGATACAATTATGTAGAATTTTCCCTCCTTAACAGCCTGGAATATTTTTTCCAGTCTAATCTAAAAAAAAAAAAAAAACATTCAGAAATACTGATGCTTGCTGCTGAAAGCTGTGTAGGTTGAAGGTACTGCAACACGGGCTAATACAGAACTGTGGTCACATTAAGCAAGAAGGAAGAGAAAGAACCAGCCACTGGTGATGAGAAAAAACACTTTGGAAAAGCAAAAATGTGTGCAACCCCGTAAGCACCAAAATGTTCTGGAAAGTGTTCTCAAAGGGCTGTTCAGTGGTGCCCTCATCTCTATCCAGTTGTCTCAAAGCTCCAGGTAAACTGTGGGAGCTGAAACATTTAATAGCAGCCATTCAAATTAAAAAACCATTTAAACTGAAATTTTGGGAGTAGACAGAAGAATCTGAGAGCCTTCCAATGTGAAAACATTTTTGAAAGCAAGAGAAAAATATTTGGCAATTCTGAAATACCTGTGTGGGAATAATTTTGGATAAATGCTAAATCCTAACTCAGGCTACCCCTGCCAAGAGCAGGGAAACCTGTTGCATTCTACTGTGCAGACTTTCCGAGCTCTGGGCTGGCCCACCCAATCCAACCCTCTTGTAACAGACGAGGCAGCTCAGGCAGTGAGGCGCAGAGCCTTATCTGATGTTCAATGGCTCCCTGAAAACAGTCAGGAAGGGCCTTCTGTATGTAATCCACTTCATGTTAGACTCTTCCTTTATTCATTTTGGCAATCAGGGATTGTGCAATTGGTAAACAAAGCACAAGACTTAAATGCAATAATATGGATAGATCTCAAAAGGTGAGATTAAAAAGGAAAAGGTACAGGCTTCTATTTAGCTGAGGATACCACCTTTCTTTAAACCACGATGTATGATGTTTACAGGACATAATAGGCAGCAAATATACAAAAGTATGAACAGTGAGACAGCCCAACGTGAGGAGAGTGTGGTCTCTGGGGCAGGGAAGGAATGGGGGTGGAGGACCAAGAAGGAATGTGAAAGACTACTGGGCTAGAAGTTAACAGCATGGATTCTAGTTGCCTTGGACTGAATTCCAGCTCCTAGCACAATTAACTTCCACACTTCAGCTTCCTTGTCTATAAAATGGGGATAACAATAGCACAGTACTTCACAGGATTATACAAGGCTTAAATAAGTTAGTACATGTAGACCATTAAGTAATGGCAGACACATTTTACATGTTCAATAAGTAAATATAGCCTATTATAAACTGTGAGCTTCCCCGGTGGCTCATGGGTAAAGAATCTGCCTGCCAAGGCAGGAGATCAGCGTTTGATCCCTGAGTGGGGAAGCTCCCCTGGAGGAGGAAATGGCAACCCATTCCAATATTCTTGCCTGAAAAATTCCATGGACAGAGGAGCCTGGTGGGCTATAGTCCATGGGGTCACAAAGAGTAGGACATGACTGGGCACCTATGTGTTATAAACTGCCTCTATGACACAAATGTCTGTCTCTCGTAAGAGAAGCTCTGGGCAAATACACCAACATGTTAATAGTCAGAGTGTGCAGTAGGTACTTGCCCTATTCCTTTCTGCAAATTTCAAATACACTGTGTATAAAAAGTATAGCATACAAAAAGAATAAAAGCCTAGCAAGCAAGTACTATTTAAAACCAAGCACATTCAGTCACTGTGAAGTAACCAAACTCAAAATGAATACAGCCTGCCCCAGGGATGGTCAAAAACCAGAAGCAAGCTTTTATATAGGATGGCTTATGACAAAAGAGCAATGACAAGTATTCATCTCTTGTAATACTGTCTTTTTTATGAAAATAATTGACAGCAATACCATCCGACAATACCATCCTCAGTTATTTTAATTAAAATGAGTTTTCACTGGTAGTTTAAGTTATTTTTCATATTATATAAAAAAATGCCATTTGAACAAATGACACAGCAGTAAAAGAAAAAAAAAAGAACTGGGTACAGTTAAAATAGATTTGCTTGATATAAAGGAAACTTTTGAGGTTTCACTGACTGCTGTATGCAAATCAAGTATCCCCTACTAGACACCAGACTGCCAGCAGGAACACGTGACATTCTCTTTTGTCTGTAGCAGCACGGTATCTAATGCATTCTCATACAAATAACTTTATTAAAATTACATCTAAACAGACAAAAGTCTACATAAAACTGTTCTCTATGTCAATTCTGTATAGCTTGCTAGAGGTAATCCTAGTATGTCTGTTTATTAAATGCATCTATTGATGACCTTTTTTGTAGTGAATCCAGGTTTTCCTAGAACCCTGCGCTCTGCAAAAAAGCAATCTGCAACTGTGCTACTGTGTAAAGCAGTAGTTACTGAACCAATACATCATTTCCTGTCCGACTCTGTGCGACCCCGTAGACAGCAGCCCACCAGGCTCCCCCGTCCCTGGGATTCTCTAGGCAAGAACACTGGAGTGGGTTGCCATTTCCTTCTCCAATGCATGAAAGTGAAAAGTGAAAGTGAAGTCGTTCAGTCATGTCCGACCCTCAGCGACCCCATGGACTGCAGCTTTCCAGGCTCCTCCGTCCATGGGATTTTCCAGGCAAGAGTGAGTACTGACTGGAGTGGGGTGCCATTGCCTTCTCCAAACACACCACTTAATTATACTCAAATCCCAAAATGAAAAAAATGAATTCATTAGGCTATTAACATATGGATTCTTTTAGCTGTTTATATTTTTATTGGGGATACTTTTTGAAAACTAAGATCTCAACTAAGTTAAAAATATACCAATTCTCGTTAAGATTCAACCCACAAAGGTAAGAGAGACCAAGAGGTACAGACTTCCAGTTACAAAATAAGTAAGTCACCATACAGTCATGTACAGTGTGGGGAATACAGTCAGACTAGAGTTATCGTGGTGATCATTTGAAATGTATAAAATATCAAATAACCAAACCTTTATGTTCTATACCAGGAACTAACACAGTGCTGTGAGAGTCATTAATACTTTGAAAAAGAGATCAGATTTCTGGTTACCGGAGGTAGGGGATGCGGGAAGGGAGAAATGGATCAAGCTAGTCGAAAGGTACAAAATTCCAATTATAAGACTAAATAAGCACTCCGGGTATAATGTGTGTGCATGTGTGCTCAGTCGTGTCCAACTCTTGCCACTCCGTGGACTGTACAGCCCACCAGGCTCCTCCATCCATGGGATTTCCCAGGCAAGAATACTGGAGTGGGTTACCATTTCTTTCTCCAGGGGATCTTCCTGACCCAGGGATCAAACTCACATCTGCAATGGCAGACAGATTCTTTACCACTGAGCCACCTGGGAAGCCCCAGCGGTGTAATGTATAGCAGGATAAATGTAACTAACACTGCTGCTAGTTTGATACGAAAGTTGTTAAGAGAGTAAATCCTGAGTTCTCATCACACACACGGAACACGTACAGAGCATGTGCACAGACACACACTTGTCCCGGGTGACGATACAGAAAACGGGGGCAGTAGTCAGAAAGTCTGAAAACCAATGACTTCATCACTTTGTAGGTATGGAAACAAAGCCTGTGAGGTCAGGGGGTTTATCCTTAGGTCTTTGTTACTAGTTGTTACACAAAGCAGCAAGCAATGAAATCTTAAATCAGAACCCAATTAAGAGTTCCCCCATTCCAGCTTTCTCACTAGTGCTGGCTGCTTAGCATACGAACTTGGGTTACTCCTTTCTTGTTCTGTCATTATTTTTAGATAGTCAATGGCTTCATTGGTTCTGACTGCCTGCCCACAACACATTCAAGCAGAGGGGAGTCAGGCCGTGTCATCATGGGCCTCACCCTAGTAACGTCCACACACCTGGGGAGACTCACAGGTGAAATACGAAAAGAATGCAATATGTGTATCATGTGGTCAAAACAGAGCTGCATAGTAAAAATAAAATGAAATCAGTAGAAAGGAGTAAATATGAATAGCACTTACATTGTCTTTGATATTGCAGACTACTTTTGCGTAACATTTGTTGTTATCCCTTGATGGAATCGTCCATTCCAATGGCCAAAAGTAACTATGGTAAACCTAGGAAGACAGAAGCACAATTTAGACCCATCGTATCAAGGTGTAACCTCAGATATGCAGATGACACCACCCTTATGGCAGAAAGGGAAGAGGAACTAAAAAGCCTCTTGATGAAAGTGAAAGTGGAGAGTGAAAAAGTTGGCTTAAAGCTCAACATTCAGAAAACGAAGATCATGGCATCCGGTCCCATCACTTCATGGGAAATAGATGGGGAAACAGTGGAAACAGTGTCAGACTTTATTTTTCTGGGCTCCAAAATCACTACAGATGGTGACTGCAGCCATGAAATTAAAAGACGCTTACTCCTTGGAAGGAAAGTTATGACCAACCTAGATAGCATATTCAAAAGCAGAGACATTACTTTGCCAACAAAGGTTCGTCTAGTCAAGGCTATGGTTTTCCCTGTGGTCATGTATGGATGTGAGAGTTGGACTGTGAAGAAGGCTGAGTGCTGAAGAATTGATGCTTTTGAACTGTGGTGTTGGAGAAGACTCTTGAGAGTCCCTTGGACTGCAAGGAGATCCAACCAGTCCATTCTGAAGGAGATCAGCCCTGGGATTTCTTTGGAAAGAATGATGCTAAAGCTGAAACTCCAGTACTTTGGCCACCTCATGCAAAGCGTTGACTCATTGGAAAAGACTCTGATGCTGAGAGGGATTGGGGGCAAGAGGAGAAGGGGATGACAGAGGATGAGATGGCTGGATGGCATCACTGACTCGATGGACGTGAGTCTGAGTGAACTCCAGGAGTTAGTGACAGACAGGGAGGCCTGGCGTGCTGTGATTCATGGGGTTGCAAAGAGTCAGACACGACTGAGCGACTGATCTGATCTGATCTGATCTGATCAAGAAGTATGTCTGTCAAACACTAGTTGTGGTGTGAAGACAGTGGATGTTCTTTAATATTTAATAATTAGACTTTTATTAAACAAAAAAATTCATGGAACATATAAGAACCTGGTCAGAAGGTAAATAACTTTAAACTCATAGTTGACAACTCTTTTGCCAGAATCTCATCCCTTAATTATACTTCAGCCTCCAATGAATCAACCTTATGTAACAACAACAAAGTTCAAGCAAATGAGAGATAGAAGCCATGTAATTACTTTCCGTCTTGCATTAAAAAAAAAGAAACCAATGCTATCTTGTTACCTCAAAAGAATGACAACTTTGGGCAAGAAACAAGTATGGTGCCAGGAACAATTATAGCAATTATCTAGTTCTCTTACTTAATATTTCCAAAGACATCTCCTTCTCTGAAATTATCCACCAAAAGTATCGAAGGAGGGAAGGAAGGAGGGAGAGATGGCAGATGAAAGGACACAGACATCCTTACTGACATTTCATAAATTTAAGTCTTGGATGACTAATGGGATTTTTTCTCCTTCAACTGCTAGCCTCGTTTCAAAATATACAATGTTGGTAGGATATTTTAAAAACACACTGATTATCTAAACATTATATAACATTCTTTTACCTTGTAATATGATATAAATTTTTTGATAAATGTGGGTTACAAAACTGAATGTATAGTATCATAGTATCACGACAATTACACAGGGGAAAAAATGATTTTAAAAACTACTAACAACAGCTGTGTTATCAACATAAGTCTATGAGGGATTGTTTCCTATTTCCTTTGTATTTTTCAAGATTTCTTCAACTCAAACGCCTTGCCTTTATAATGAAAAATGCAAATTCTAATCAAACAAATACAAAAAATTATCTGAAAAAATAGACTATTAAGAATCTTAAAATTTAAGTTATATTTTGATAGCAATATATACTCAGAAAATAATCAGCGATAGAGACAATGAGTAACAAAGATGTTCATCATTCTATTCATAATAGTGAGAAATTAATCTAATAAAATGGCTTAAAAAATTACTATAAGTAGCACCCTTGAAAGGAAATATTGCCAAAGCAATTTTTTAAAATGGTGCTTTTAGAGGGAAATGCTTGTGATCTAACACTAATTGTCAAGTACAACAGAAAATTGCATGTAACTTAATCACACTTTAAAAATTAAGCTATGTATACCAACACAAAATTATACATATATAAAATAGATACTTAGACTAGAATATGCAAAAATATTAATAGCAGTTATCTTTTCATGAATTAAAATTTCCTTTTTTAATATTTTGAAAATTTCCTATGAGGGTATACTATTCTTATAACCAGAAAAAAATGCTAATAATGTGTTACTGATAGATCAATATTACATGCTATTACTAAAATATAGAATAAAAGAAGTTGTTGAGAAATTTAAAATAGACTTTCATATTACAAAATGTACTCTGATTCACAAATCTGGTCTTTAAGGTTTTACTGCAAACTTTTTTCCCCAAATGATTTAAACAGCAGACCCTTTGTGTGGCATTATTTGTGTATATAAAAGTAGTTTACTTCAGGTGCAGTTTCCTTGACATTGGTGGTGGTTTAGTAGCTAAGTCGTGCCTGACTCTAGTGACCCCATAAACTAGCCCACCAGGCTCCTCATTCATGGGATTTCCCAGGCAAGAATACTGGAGTGGGTTGCCATTTCCTTCTCCAGGGGATCTTCCTGGCCTAGGAATTGAACCTGGGTCTTCTGTACTGCAGGCAGATTCTTTACCAACTGAGCTATGAGGGAATCCCTTCCTTGACTATATATAGGATAAAAAGTGACTGGCAACATTAGCTATAAATTAAAGGGTAATGGTAGAAAAAAAAGCTAATAGAACAGTAGAAATGTAGGTACTTTTTAGTTTCTCCCTGTATTTTTTAACCATATCAATAATAAAAAGAAACCAGTAAAAGTGGTTTTGAAAAACAGAACCAAGAATTACTGGATCAACTGATGAATGGAAGGTAGGTCAGATAACAATATTATATCAACAGTAAACTGTCTAAAAAGTAGTAACCACCATGTGTTTAGATAGGAAAATGTCCTTGTTCATAGTATTAAAGCATTTAGGGGTAAAGGGGCATTCAACTTACTCTTAAATGGTTCAGGAAAAAGAAATACACACAGATGCACGGAGATAAAGAGACTATGAAGAGGATAAAACAAATGGGCAAAATGTTACTAATACATGAATCTGGAAAATGGGTATACAAAAGTTCTTTGTACTATTTTTCAGCTTCTCTTTATGGTAGAAATTATTTTAAATTTTGGAAAAAAGAGTACTAAGTAGTGAAGAGTAAAACTTACCTCAACATTTTCTTCCCCAAATTTCTCCACAGCTTTCTCCTCAGAAAGACCACAAGACCCATATTCCAAAGGAGTGAAAACAGTCGTTGGAACGTTTTCATAGTCACACTGTTTCAAAACAGAGGAAGGGAGTTATGATGGGAGAGATTATAACTCAAAAGAACATATACTTCAAAAAACTTCAAAATGAGGAGAGAAAAGTAGACTAATAAAAGCCTACTGTACTGAGAACCATTAACTGATGTGATAATATTTCAGCAGAGGTTTACATTCTGTCAAGACTAGTCATGAATAAGAGGCTCATTCGGCTTCTCATCCAGCTATCAACTCATGTTGATAAGCACATGCTTTCTCTCCGTTAAATAAAGCAAAAACAATCCTCGTGCACCCAATGTTGTAAGTCTATTACTAATGCAGAAGTTAACAGACTTTACTGGAAAATCAATTAGGTAATACAAATCAAGAGCCATAAAAACATTTTAGTTTTTGGCCCAATAACCTCACTTTTAGAAATCTATGATAATAATTTAATATACAGAAAAAGCTATGTAAATTAACTGAGCAATGTCGCAGTTCTCATCAATAGTGGAAATATCAGAGTGGCTTTAAAATTCAAGTAAGAAAGTGGTTCTATAGTACATATTCTCAATGCACTCTTATGCAGCCATTAACATGGTAACGAAGACCAAGGAACAAAAGAAGTTCATGATGGGCTTTTCCCTGGTGGCTCAGTGGTAAAGAATCTGCCTACCAATGCGAGAGACACAGGTTTGACCCCTGATCCGGGAAGACTGCACGTGCCACCGAGCAACTAAGCCTATGCATCGCATCTACTGAGCCTGTACTCTAGAGCCTGGGAGCCGTGACTACCAGAGCCCTTATGCCCTAGAGCGGTGCTGCCCAAGAGAAGCCACCACAATGAGAAGCCTGCACATAGCCAACTAGAGAGTAGCCCCCACTGGCTACACCTAGAGAGAAGCCTGTGGAGTAACAAAAACCCAGCACAGTCAAAAATAAATAAATAAACAAAATTATTCAAAAAAAAAAAAAAAGTTCATGACTATGACAGTATTTCCAAAGCATACTTTAATAGTCATAGATGACAAAAGGGTTCTGAAGTCGAACAAGTTTGTAAAATGCTGTATTAAGCAAATAGGTTTCTCAACCATCAGATTTCTCAGAGGCTTTAATATGCTGATGTGAATTATGAAAAACACAATTACGGAGATGCCAAATACATTTGCAAATGCCAGTTGGTAAAAACCTACCCAGTCACATCTGGACAAAGAGGTTAAGTCATTCTGAACTTAAAATATGAACAATACAATTCTCACTCTCTAACACAGTAGGGTGGAATCTTTAAAATGTGCCTCCCTCTAGAATTAGCAATATATAGTCTTTTTTTCCTCTAATACAAATCCTTGGAATTCTGATTCAAAAGTAAAGACAGACTTCTGCTTACATGGACCAGGTTTACTTCCTGCTTTAAACAACTTAAAAAAAAAAAAAAAAAACAGACAAATATGAAACACTTCTTAGACACTGGACCATGGGCAGCGCAGCACCACGGCTGCTGTTGGGATAGGAAACAAGAAGGGCAACAAATGAGGCGAGTTTCCTGCCCAGAGCACTTTCTAGGGCTTGGTAAGGAGAGGGAACAGACTGCAGAGTGGTCTTTCTGAGTTACAGTGACAGAGATCCCGGTTCAGAGATGCCAACATGGCCGGAAGCTGCAGGGAAGAACAGCAAAGTGGGTGAGGCTGCATAAAGAGAAAGTGAGATCGGCAGAGAGGGCCTCCTGAGATTTGGGCTGAGCACTGATCTGTAAATCAATGCCAGAGGAAAGCAATCAGGGTGAGGAAGGAGCCACTGGCAAGCAGTGAGCCCCAAAATGACCTACTCTTACAAGCCCGAGTAGGGAAAGAGTTCACAGTAGGAGGAATGGGACAGACTCCTTGGAAGGGCCTCCATTGAGTAGAACTAAATTAGGCCTAAATGAAACATTACTGTTGACACACCCAAAAAAAGCTGAAAAGCAGGTTACACAAGGATAAACGGACTCCTGTGTAACTTAACGGGCCACCAAAACAAACTCCAACACTATATAAAGGAATGCAACAAAACCCAGCACCCAACAGTGTAAACGGCACAAAGTCTTTATCCTTCCAAACTAATATCAAGAATAAAACTAATCAATAGAAATAGACACTGCGAAAGAGATGATGCGATTAGCATAGGACATTAAAAGAGCTATTAAAAACGTGTTCTGTAGGCTCAAGAAGGTAGATAAAAATGCAGTCTGCTGAGGACAGAAAAGGAAAATGTAACTTGTAGAGATGAAACTATTTGAAGTGCAAATTACACAGAATGGGATTTACATCCCAAGACTACAAAAGAAAAGATCAGTGGACTTGAAGACATTGCAATAGGCTCTCTGAGAAAAGCACAGAAACAGGGGGAAAAACATAAACAGAGCATCAGAGACCCATGGGATAATAGCAAGTGAATCACCAGTCATTAATTTGAGGCTTGGAGAGGGGACAAAAGAGGAGGAAAGCAAAAACTTAACTGAATAGCTAAAAAAAATTCCAAATTTGATAAAAACTATGAACAGATAAATCTCCAAATCTTGATATACCATAAGCAGAATTATAAAGAAAAGCATGGCAAAGCATGCAATAATCAAATTGCTAAGAAACAGTGAAAGGGAAAATCTTAAGAGGAGCAAAGATAAAAATGATAGCATATTCTCCTATGCAACCAGAAGACAATGGGCAAATTATTAAAATACTTAAATAAACACTGTAAGTCTGGAATTCTCTATTCAGCAAAAATATCTTCCAAAAAGTATAAAGTGAAGACATAATAAACTAAAACACGAACCAAAAACCCCACAAGGAATTCACCTTAAGCAGATGTGCATTAAATTAAATGATGGCAGAAAATAATGTATCAGATGGAAACCTGGATCCAAATTAAAGATATTTTTTCTCCTTGGTCCCAAAACTGTTTCCAGTTGGCTTAACTGACTATTGTGGCCTAACCTGAGAAATGTAGTCCTTTTTCTCAATACTTCTATTTGACTAATCAAGCTAATAAACTTTCAGAACACACTCCATCCTCAAATTGCAGAGATGTGTACTGTGGTTTCTCTACAGTTCTGACAAAAAATATTTTTATATTTACTGTAAAACTGAGCTTACAAAGCAACATTTTAAGTAATAATAAAATTATTTCAAGTGTTTGAGCAATTCTAAAATCCAAGAAATCTATTGCTCCTTGGAGAAAACAGCTGGAGTGCCCATTCAGTTCAGTTCAGTTGCTCAGTCGTGTCCAATTCTTTGGGCCTCCCTGTCCATAACCAACTCCTGGAGTCTACCCAAACCCATGTCCAATGAGTCGGTGATGCCACCCAACCATCTCATCCTCTGTCGTCCCCTTCTCCTCCCGCCTCCAATCTTTCCCAGCATCAGGGTCTTTTCAAATAAGTTCCCATTACAATCTTTTAAAGCTGGTACATGTGTCTTATCATCTGGCTTTTTAAAGAGCTTACTAGAATGTCCATCACCTACAGGTTGACTCACCTTTATGATCTGTTCTCTGTTTTTGAAATGATAAAAATATTTTTCTCCTTCCTCATGTTCCCAAAAATAACAGAATATTTAAGGGCAAATATGTTTAGCAGCTTTGAAAATGACTTTAATCTACTGTTAAAAAGATTCATTTAAATTTTTTCAATATACTTTCCACTTCATTTAGTACAAGCACCTCTTGTACTAAACTACTACAAGTGGTAGTCTTTAGAGTCTTGAGACATCTTTTCTACCCTCATCACCTTTTATAATCGATACTTCCCAAATCTTCCTCATGTCTTTGTGTTAGTTGCTTGCTGCTGCTGCTGCTGCTGCTAAGTCGCTTCAGTCATGTCCAACTCTGTGTGACCACATAGACGGCAGCCCACCAGGCTTCCACGTCCCTGGGATTCTCCAGGCAAGGACACTGGAGTGGGTTGCCATTTCTTTCTCCAATGCATGAAAGTGAAAAGTGAAAGTGAAGTCGCTCAGTCGTGTCCAACTCTATCGACCCCATGGACTGCAGCCTGCCAGGCTCCTCTGTCCACGGGACCTTCCAGGCAAAAGTACTGGAGTGGGGTGCCATTGCCTTCTCCATTAGTTGCTTAGTCGTGTCCAACTCTTTACGACCCCATGGACTGTAGCCTGCTAGGATCCTCTGTCTATAGACTTCTCCAGGCAAGAATACAACAGTGGGTTGCCATTCCCTTCTTCAGGGAATCTTCCCAACCCAGGGATCGAACCCTGGTTTCCCGTACTGCAGGTAGATTCTTTACCATTTCAGGTGTCTTTACGAGATGCATTTTCACGGTTAACACAGCAGTACCTACAAATCAGATATGGACTAGATTTTTGCCTTGGCTGCCTCCAAGCATTGTGACCTTGGACAGTTACCTAATTCCCTGTAACGTGTCATCAGTCTCTACAGCTGCTCTGTAGTGGAATGAGGTGCGTGCGTACACGGCATTGAGCACAGTGCCAGGCATGGACAAACACAGCTGCTCTCTGTCCTCTTTTCTCCAAACACTCTTATAGGGCAATGAATACATGTTATCAATTTTGGAGGAAGACACAAACACCCATTATTCAATTTGGGTTCTCTTAAAATCCCACAACAGATTTAATTTAGGCAGGTGTTTATGTTAAGCTGAAGTTTTCAACAGACAGCTAGCTGCTCCTGCAGAAGGAAGGCAGGTGGATGTGGATCCATTAATGTTCTCAGATATATGGGAATGATATATTAATGCACACGGGACAAAATTAAAAGGATTACACAGTTCTTAAAACAATGTGTAATTTCCCCAAATACAATTAACCTAGGTATCTATTAGTATTGCAGTTTTGTTTACTATCCTTGACAGACTGACGAGATTTCAAACTCAGGGACTTAGCAACACTTGTTTATTTTCCTGTTCAGTAAAGTACTTGTCCTATTAGTTAGACTAAAAAACAGGGCATGAAAAAGGGACAAGAAAAAAAGAGATGCTGATAAAAGCTGAAGGCACTTTAAGAAAGAATTTGCTCTACCTGGGAGATGCTAGAATATAGTACTCTGCTCACACAAAGAAGTTTATGTCCAAAGCAGGTGGATTCACTGGATTTTTAAGAAAATTGGTGCTACAGTAATTCCACATTTATTTACTAGCAATTTTTTGCATATTTTCCTTCTGATTATTATTGGTATAAAATTTTTTTCCTTTTCACTTTAGGAAATCAAAAAGATAAAAAGGTCCAAAAAAAGAAATTAAATGCACCTCATTATATTTCTGAATTACCTTTTCTTGATTTACCATAAACTCAAAAACTCCAAAAGTATAAAAGACATAATTCATTTAAAGAGGCAGTTAAGTTTATTCCAAATAGTAATATGCTGCTGCTGCTAAGTTGCTCCAGTCATGTCCGACTCTGTGCGACCCCATAGATGGCAGCCCACCAGGCTCCCCCGTCCCTGGGATTCTCCAGACAAGAACACTGGAGTGGGTTGCCATTTCCTTCTCCAATGCATGAAAGTGAAAAGTGAAAGTGAAGTCGCTTGGTTGTGTCCGACTCTTTGCGACCCCATGGACTATGAACCAACTACTATTCCCTGCATGATCAGACAACCTTGTATTAAAAACTCTTTTCAATCCTGTTAATCTCAAAATATTAAGATTTATTATACTACAATCCAAACTAACCCCATACACATTCAAAATGCTTGTCACAAATTTTATTAGCAGTATTTTTGAGGCTCCATTGCTATAACCTAACTAAATCAACCTATGATGATTTATGCACAAGGAAAATGGAGAGTGACTAAATTCTTTACCATCCATTTTTTAAAAAATAGTTTCCAGAATCCTTTTAAAAAAATAATAAGAAGGGAACATTGATAATAATTAGGGGCAGGGGATATATAGAAAATCTCTATGGTGGTGGTGGTTGAGTTACTCAGTTGTGTCCAACTCTTCCCACCCCATAGACTGCAGCCCACCAGGCTCCTCTGTGCATGGGATTCTCCAGGCAAGAATACTGGAGTTGGGTTGCCATTTCCTTCTCCAGGAGACCTTCTCGACCCAGGAACTGAGCCCACGTCTCCTATATTGCAGAAAGATTCTTTACCGCTGAGCCACCAAACTTCCTCTCGATTTTGTTGTGAAGTTAAAACTGTTCTTTGAAGAATGTCTTAAAAAATTAATTGAGCATATTTACTCTTTTCTTGACATCTAGTCTCATAAGATACAAATAAGAGTTTTAATTTCCTCCACTGACTTTTAAAATCACTTTAGAACATTCATATAACACATTCAACATTCCAAGAGCAGGAGATCTATTTTTATAAAGGATGGGGGAATAAAGCCTGAATATCACTTCAAACAGCTCTGAAGACTGATGTTATTTACTTACATTCTCAAATCCTTTTATAGCCTAGTCAGGTGCCATAAACAGATTTAGAACATTATACACCAATTGGTAATAATGAATGGATGTAAGATGCAATTATTAGGAATTTACAGAACCTAACAGGGCTGAAACGTGATTTACTCAAGCTCATTTTACTCCTCGTTTGATTCTGAGAGTGACAATGTCCATAATAAATCACAAAGGTAGAGAGGTCGTAACAATGTCTTGCCTAGAATAGTTACTAAAGCACATATGGGAATGCCATCACCAAAATAACTAAATTATTCAAGACCTGGAAAACTTCACCACCAGCTTACCCAGAGCACCAGGAGGACCACTGCGAATAGCATCTCAGTGTTGACAGCCCCAGCACTCACCTTAACAGTGGAGCCACCATACAGCCTCTGAGCCAGCAGCCTTCCTGCCTGGATGGCCACGGGGGTGAGCTCCAGCTTCCCTTCCAATATATCACCGATGGCATAGATGTAAGGCACGTTGGTTTGCTCTTCCTCTGTGACAGGTATTTTTCCAGTCCTGCAAATTCATTCAGTTAAAAGCACTATCCATTACCACTGTTAATTAATAAGTCCAACAAAATCCCCTTTCTCCCAAAGAAACCCAAAATCGGGAGTCTGGCTGAGGGTGATGTTCTAATGTATTACCAAAACAACAACAACAAAGCTCAGAGGAGCCAAAAGCTTAGACATTCTAGCTATTTTGAAAATCAAAGGAATAAGAAAATTATTAAGAAACCGTGGAATGGGAAAAGTAGAACACAGTGGTTAAGAACAAAGGAGGATTCTGAACTGCAGTAACTAGGTCTGTTAGTTATTACCTCTGTGATCTTGGGAGGCTATTTAACATCTCTAAACCTCATTTTCCCACCTATAAATGGGGATGATGATAATGGGAATAACAGAAGAAAAAAATACCATCATCTACCTAAAGGGGTTGTGAGAACTGAATGAGAAATGTGTACAAAACATTTACACAGCAGTCCATGGACCCTGGTAAGTACAGAATAAGTGTGAGCTATTAATATTAAATAAAATCTAAACCTTGGTCCCGGTGCACACAGGCAAGTAGGTTTTCAAGACGGTGGAACACTTGGTCCGCTAAATCTTATCAGACCTCCTTAACTCCCTTGTCTCTCCAACCCAAGGGGGAAAAGAATAAAACAAAAATCCTCATATTAAGATTAAGAAATCTCTTCTGAATAAATGTTCCTCCTGTAAGAAGGAAGGGAGGTAGGGGGCGGTAGTGGGGACTCTCTATTTTCAATTTCCAAGGCACCTAGCCTTTCACAGCACTTGTTTTCAAATGGATGTAGGAAAGGTGATACTGGGAAAATATCCCATGCCCCTTCCAGAAGCAGAAAACAGAGTCTCAATTATCCAGAGCAGTGGTACAGTGCAAAGGATTTTAGCTAATAAAACAGCAAAGTTTTCGTATTTGCAGCTGTCACTAGAAACGTAGTGACCACTCTAGTGATTCTAAGACTTGGTAGCTTTAAACCTGGTTCAAATCTGCATATTCAATGAAGCTTTTAAAGCATGTAACTGCAATTCAGTGAGGAGTTGGATCTTTTACTGTACATATACACATTAAAGAAACAAAATTAAAGCCAGTGCATCTTTCATTTAGATTTCGAAAAAGGGTGGGGGGGGGAGACAAACAGGAAAGACGGTGATAAGCACTGAATGAAGAGTCCTCTAAGCTTAAAAAGGGAATGCTCCAACTGTGGTAAAAACTAACTTTAAAAATCTAAAACTCCAAGGACTTCTCTGGCGGTCCGGTGGTTAAGACGCCATGCTTCCACTTCAGGGAGCCAGGGTTCCATCCCTGGTCAGGGAATTAAGATCCCACGTGTTGCATGGCCAAACGAAAGAGAAACCAAGCAAACACCTAAAACTTCACTACTAAGGAACCTTATAAATCACTGAAATAGTATTTAATAAAACATAATAAAAATTCTTTTCTTACTTTTCATTTATCTTTACCCCCACATTTTCTAAGCCAATTTTTCTCGTGCAAGCATCTCTTCCTATTGCCAGCAATACCTGAAAAATCATTAATATATAGTGACTGTTAATAAAAAGGCTGTGCATGAGTTATTTCATCAGATTTTTTTCCATTAAGCCAATCTGATTCATGTTCCAGACCTGGAAAGAAATATTCTATTAAGAAAACAATGCCAAGAGTTTAAACAAATCAAAATCATTTAAATTAAATCTTCTAAACATGATATAGTAAGAAGCTGTACACATTTCTTAAGAAAAAGGGAATTAACAATTCCTTAGTAAATTTAGCCAAGTATAGAGACAAAGCATAGCCTACCACTGAAGTTTGTTTTTTTTAAAGTGGTGGGCTGGGGAAATACAAGAACATGAGACAGAGAAATTCTAGCTCATTTTAACACACTAATACTTTTCAATAACCATTTGATAAATAATATTTAAGTTACAGTAGAAAAAATTTAAATCCATCCCTGTACCAAAACAAATTATAATATCGTAAGTAATAAAGGTGTCTTAGAATAGGAACAGAACCAGCAGTTTAGAAACAGCAACCCAGCAAATACAGCATAAGCATGTGATTTGCTTTCTAATGAAGTATGACCAAGGTCCATTCCTTACCGTATTATACTCTCCTTCGATGGTTTGGTCAGTGTCGGTGGACTTAGCTATCACTCTCAGTCGGCCTGGTGTCCCTGCTTCAATTTGTTCAACCTATGAAAGCGATACAAGGTTTTACTCCACAATAAAGACACATGTCAATATCAAGGTGGATAATTATGTCCTCTCCTATCTGGTTAACCCAAAGTTAAAATACAACATCTGGCTTGTAAGGTCTTTTATGTCCCATCTCCCTCACATCAACATCTTTAGGACGACATGAGATTCTTTTATTTATTCCCTTCTTTCTCATTGCTTACTGTTTGTTAGAGGGGCTTTCCTTCAAATAATTCTCAAATAGAATAAAATTCAGAGACAAATCAGCAAAGAAAAAAGCCAGAGAAAGCACACTACAATCTCTGAGAAAAAAATTTAAAAAGTTGGTTGCTTAGTCGTGTCCAACTCTCTGCGACCCCATGGACTGTAGCTACTAGGCTTCCCTGTCCATGGAATTCTCCAGGCAAGAATACTGGAGTGGAAAGACATTCTCTTCTCCAGGGGATCTTCCTGACCCAGGGATTGAACCTGGGTCTCTTGCCTTGCAGGAAGATTCTTTACTGTCTGAGCCACCAGGAAAGCCCACAATCTTTAAATCACCCTGGTAAACTGAGCAGAATGTTATGTACACAGACACAGGCTTATTTCAGTAGGGACAGTCCACCATGTTCCCAAAGGGCGCACGACATCCAAAATGTTCAGAGATTAGAAAGGAAGATGCTACTTTTTATCAGTACAGCATATATACACAGCTGTTTCTTCTAATCACAGTCCTAATGCTAGTAGAATTCTCATGAGAACCGTGAGATGGATGTTATCAATTATCATTTCACAAAAGAAAGTGAGGCTTGGAGCAGTCATTCTCCCAGAGTCACATGGCAAGAAACTGGCAGAACAGGATTTGAACTCGGGTCTTTCTAATCCCCACACTTATACTGTTATTTACCAGCATCAAGAGATTCATGCTCCCACAAAAAAACCCCAAATTACTAGCCCATTAAGCAATTTTAAAAATAACAGCTAAAATTCCTTAAACAATATTACAATAAAACTCCTTAATTTAAACAATATCAGCTCATCCTTACTTGCCCTACAGGAATCTGTTAGAGATATGTCAAGTGATCGATTCTGTCACTCTTGTGTATCAGAACATTTGTGGTTAACAAGTACCGAATTTGGCATATTATTCAGCACTTTCAAAAGAACTGAAAAGAAGATTAAATAAGCAAAACAAGGCCAGCTGACATAACAAAATTCGATAATCATTTCCAGGGAAGCAAGAATAATACAGTACATCTGTGGACTATACTGTATACTAAGGAGAAACGTCTTTGAAAGAAAGAAAAAAAATCAGTCTAGTCTTAAACTCTTATTTAAATCACTGATGTGTAGGAAAAGAGCAAGTATTAATATAACAGGTCAAAGATAATAAAATAATGGAACACATAAAGCAAAGCATTTCAACAGAAGAGAATAAAAGATGGTAAAGTTGAAAGGGGAAGGAAATCATTAATCTGCAAATAAGAACAAAGCTATTTAGGTGGTAGGACCTATTTAGGTAGAAATAGTATATATACCTAAATCACACAATTGAGGAATGACAATATCCCCAATGGTTCATAATGCTGAAAGGAGGCTTCTTCCCTCACCCACCCCAACTCTCTCACCTTTTAATCTGAGTATAGAATCAACAAACCTCCAGGCAACCCCACTTACTTTTATTGGTACAAACTGTCTTATGAACTTGATACCATGTTCTTGCATATGTTCACCAATTTTGTTGGCCATGTCCTGGTCAAATCCTCTTAGGAGAATGGATCGTACCATAACAGTGACGTCTAAACCAATACCAGCAAGAAATCCAGCACATTCCAAAGCAACATAGGATGCTCCAACCACCAGGGTCTTACCCGGGCAATAAGGTAGAGAGAAAAGATCATCACTGGAAAAAAAAAAGTTTTTTTTTAAAGGAAGAAAAGAACAGAAAAATGTCCATATGTGTATAATGACCCAAATTAAAGTAGGTATTTTTACTTTCTTAAGAACAAGACATTTTTAGGACTAAAACCATCCTGATTAGCTACACACATAATATTTGAGGAATTTTTACAAGGTCTCAGACACTCTCCTTTCTCACCACTCAACTGCTGTGGGAGCAGCTCGAGCTTCCATGGGTGAGCACAGCAAACCATAGCAACTCTGACACCAGTCCAACTCCCAAACAAGCTTATTTTGTACTATTTGGAGTAATTCTCCACTTATGTGTTTAAAATCGCACATGTGCAAACCCAAACCCCACCCTCGACCCACCACTCCAGCTCTCTCTGAGGTGGAAAACCTGTGTTACTTTTCCTCAACCACCACACCAATCACCAACGGTGGGGAGAGAGGTGGAGAAAAGCTGTCAACGTGTGGGTTTTGTAATATAAAAACCATTCAAAGTAAAGCCTGACAAAATCTTCTAGCAGAGTGAGGAGGACACCAGACATAAGAGATCCTAAAAGTATTATTGGTAGACGAATTTTTAAAAATATGACAAGGGAGTTCATCTAAGACAGTGAAAACGAGAGATGCCAACTGAGCTATCCCGGGCAAAGGTTCACAGGATAAACTCATATTACAAAGGAAAAAAGCCTAAAAATAAATAGTAATAACATGATCAGAAAATAAGAAACTCCTGGGAAAAGAGCATCCAAGGAGACATATTTATCAACAATCTACCTTAATAACATCATAATTCAAAACTACTGAACAATAATGTCACCAGTATTTCCACTTGATGGGCAAAAATAAGCCGCACAGCAAAACCTTGCCTGACTCACTGATTTCAGAGGGTCCCTCTGCATTGACGCTGCACCCACTCAAATGGCAAAGAGTAAGGAAAAACTAGGGTTGAGAAACCTAAATGGCCTGTTATCCTCTAAGTTGTATAGTATCTACATTTTGCAAGGAAATGTAATCCTAATTTTGCAAGGAAAAAAAAAAAAGTACAGACATATGTATCAATTATTTTCCAAAGTATCTGTAAATATTCATCTGGGTTTTACATAGTATACATTTATAAGACATACTCACATACATATAAATTTCAAATATAAATATTGCAAGCATAACCTACATATGAGTAGAGATATTAACTCTGGGTGATAAAATGACCAATGTTTATAATCCTGAATTTTTTTAATGTTCTCTGGTTTAAAGTTTTTTCCTCTTTTCCCTAATTCCCTGTTCCTTTGGGCAAAAATGTCGTGAAAAACTTAAGTTCTAGGAAAAGGATTAAAAGAATTTGAAGAAAACAGAAAAAGCAGAAATCCTCTTTTCTCCCCCAATTTGTCCTTACCTGCTGATACAGTATTCTTTGTCACCGGGGATACCCAAATAACGCGGCCTTTCACCAGTGGCAATGAGAAATCTCTCTGCTGAGTAAATCTTCTCTTTGCCTTTGTTATTTGTTGCCTACAAAGGAACCAATATATCAATTTTTAATAATTTATTATCCTTTAGAATTGTCAACATTGTAATTCAAAAGGCTGTTAACTACAGTGACCAATTTGATCTTCCCAACAATTTGCTAATGCAGTGAGAGGTTGCTCAAGGGCACAATGCTAGGAAGCAGACATAGAGCCAAGATTCAAATCCTGCTAATCTGGCCCCAAACCCAGTCCTCTTATTCTTCACTACACCACAAGAGAAAGCCCCTAAGAAGTGACCACAAAATCACCCAACTGGATGGTCTGGGTGACTAATGTCTTTATTAGGATAATCACCTTCACTTTTTCTCCCCCAACAAAAGCTTAAAGATACAAAACCAAAAAAACCCTTCTTAGGCAGTCACACGCTTACCTTAATCCTGTGAGGCCCCACAAACTCTCCGTATGCGTTCTCATAGGTGACCTTTTTCTCCCGCAGAGCCACGCGGTAGCCCCAGTTGAGAGAACCAATGTGGTTCTGGACCGCCTCTGTCATTCGCTCCCAGTCATGTTTAACTGCACGAGAAAGACAGACACCATGCTCAGCTTCTCAACCGCCTGACAAGTACCAGTTCCCAGGAACTGGTTTGAAACAGCAAGACCTTCATTTCAAGCACATAAACAACCTTTTCAAGTATCTTCTCCCTTTAGAAAACTACCAAACAATTAATTAGTATAAAAATCCTGGAAATTTTTAAGACTAAAATAACTATACCCAAACTTTCTTCTTCTTCTTTTTTTTTTTTTTTTCTTTTTTCTTCTTTATCTAGAAACAAACAGGAATTTTACCTTGGACTATGAACACTGACTGCTGAGTCAGTGGGGTGCGTAAGTAAAAGACCTAGGATTTGGAATGTATATCCATCTCCAAGGGACTCTGATGTAGCCAGGTTTGGAGTACTAATAAGCTGGAAACAGTGTCTGGACCAGAGGCTGGCAAATTAAGGCCCCAGCAGTGAAATTCAGCCACCACCCCCTCTATACATGAAGCTTTACTAAAATCCAGCCACGATTATTTACTTCCATAGCTGAGCAGCTCTGACACAGGCCACAAGGCCCACAAAACCTAAAATATTTACTATGTGGCCCTTTACAGAGGTGTGCCGATCCCTGGTCCAGACAGAAGTTTAACAGTCTGCTTCATTATCTCCCAAACCTCCTGTCTCATCAAAGAGGAAGATTCTTAAATTCTATCATAAAATTAATTCTTTGAGCAAAGGCACTAATACTGAATTTCAATGGACAAAAACAAATCCTGTCATTCATTCATTAACAATTTCAACAATGACTGAAAAAATAGGACACAGGTAAAATCTACTCTGGTGGTAGAAGAAGGCAGGTTCTGGGCAAGCTGTGGTTTGGAAGGAGGAAGAAGAGAATCAACACAAATTGAAAGCCTCTAACACAGAAATGAGCAGTCTGAGTCCTAGAGTCAGGGTTAAGTAGCTTGGTTCAGGCAAGAAGTACTAGAATCAATTCTATGGGTACCAGCAGCCGGCCTCTGGAAGTGGGAACGACAGCACAAAAACTGGTTTGTGGCCTCCCAGAGAACAGATTATAGGGATTCAATTCATAGAACCAAAAAATGTCTGGAAAAACTGGAGCAAACCTTCAGATGTGAGTTCAGCTGAGGTGGGGGAACTCTGGAGGCCACTGTGGTCATGAGGCCAGGGGGACCAGGTGCTAGGGCCCAGCAGATGTTACAGAGAGCCTCGACCAGCCTGTCTGTCTGATGTCCATCCACCACCATGGAAATATGAGACAGGACTCACTGTTTCCCCACAGGAATGGAAGAGAATAGTATTAACTCACTCCCATGTGCCAATCATCCATATTTAACAATTACCAACATTTAACCAATCTCATTACATAACACGTCTTCTTTTTAACTAAAATATTTTAAGCAAATCCCAGATGTGGTTTTATCAGTGGTGGTTTTATTGGTAGTGGTTTTGGTTGTCACTCTGATGCAACTAGGAATCAAGATTGCCAGGAGAAATATCAATAACCTCAGATATGCAGATGATACAACGCTTATGGCAGAAAGCAAAGAAGAACTAAAGAGCCTCTTAATGAAAGTGAAAGAGGAGAGTGAAAAAGTTGGCTTAAAGCTTGACATTCAGAAAACTAAGATCATGGCATCTGGTCCCATCACTTCATGGCAAATAGATGGGGAAACAGTGGAAACAGTGTCAGACTTTATTTTTTTGGGCTCCTAAATCACTGCAGATGGTGACTGCAGCCATGAAATTAAAAGACGCTTGCTCCTTGGAAGAAAAGCCATGCCCACCCTAGATAGCATATTAAAAAGCAGAGACATTACTTTGCCAACAAAGGTCCGTCTAGTCAAAGCTGTGGTTTTTCCAGGAGTCATGTATGGATGTGAGAGTTGGACTATAAAGAAAGCTGAGCACCAAAGAATTGATGCTTTTGAACTGTGGTGTTGGAGAAGACTCTTGAGAGTCCCTTGGACTGCAAGGAGATCCAACCAGTCAATCCTAAAGGAAATCAATCCTGAATATTCATTGGAAGGACTGATGCTGAAGCTGAAACTCCAATACTTTGGCCACCTGATGCAAAGAACTAACTCCTTGGAAAAGACCCTGATGCTGGGAAAGACTGAAGGCAGGAGGAGAAGGGGATGACAGAGGATGAGATGGTTGGATGGCCTCGCCAACTCGATGGCCATGAGTCTGAGCAAGCTCCGGGAGTTGGTGATGGACAGAGAAGCCTGACGTGCTGCAATCCATGGGGTCTCAAATAGTCGGACATGTCTGAGAGACTGAACTGACTGACACAGGGATGTCCTGTGACGCTATCTTCTACCTTGGTTCCTTACAAGTAGGAGCTGTCCAGCATAGCATGCTAATAACACGCCCAGGGAGGAACAAGATCAAAGGCAGAATTCACTCTGAAATTTTACAGTGGTAGAAGTACTAAGTGGATTCTGCTCTGCCAATCTTACAAGAGATACCATATTCGAAAAGAAGACACAGTTGGGATTAAGTACCTGTACAAAAAAATTACTTCAATGACAGAAATTCCATGATTAGACCTAATTCAACACTAATTCTATTGTTAGGGACAAACTTTGTAACTGTTAGGCCCCATGTGATATCCAAACTCCTCAAACCCCTTTTCTCTACCTAAGTCCCTTCATCCTCGGGTACAGTAGGCAGGCACCAATCTCTAGTGTGGTTATGCTCAGGCAGAAGAAACGAAAAAAGCTGCAGCCCACTACTTTGGGATTTAGCATCAAGATACTCTAGCTGCTCCTATGGTCCTGGTCTTGCATTTCATTCTGAGAACTGAGTTTCAGTCTCACAAAATCCAAACTCCTACTTTACATACTGCTGGTGGTAACCGGATTCCTGTTGGACTGTGGGTGGTTACATGAGCAGAACCCCAGTTCTCTAGGGCTGCCCTGCTTTCCAGTAATTCCCCAAATCCCCCACCTTCCTGCATTCCCATATACCACGTGGACACTCCCCATTCCTAAATAGCCCTCGCACTGGCACAGCCCAGCACCTTCCCCAGGCCTCCCGATTCCACTGGCCTGGTCAACCAGCGGTAACCTAATACTGACCCTCTGCAATGCTGATTCCAGCTACCTAGGCAAGGACTGTACTTCACCTGGGTGCGCCCTTATGCCCATCCTGGCAACTGGGTCTTAAGCCAATTCTCTCATGCTCCTGAACCGCCCCTCACTACTATACACCCCTAGGTTCGACAACAGTATTCAGACTAACAGAGCTACTAGCATCCTTTCATCTTCATTGCACCTGCTCACTTACGCCTCAAATACCCTGAAGGGGCACAAATTCCTTCCAGTATATACACAGGGAAATGAAGGATGGATGGATGACCTGCCCAGGGCTACACGGTAACTCACAGCAGCACAGACACACTGTACGTGAACCATCAGCTGAGCATGGTAAGAGAATACATGCATCCAGAAACTCTGCAAGCCCCCAACTGCAAACCAATAATTGTGCTTTCTCTCTAAGGACAATGGGATCCTAAAACTTCACAAATGCTCAATTTTTTAAAAGGTACATTTAATTCTTGAGCACAAGGGAAATCGAACAGATATATCTGAAGAAAATACGAAGCCAGTAAATCTTCCAGAAAGGACCAATTCCTCCAGTTTACATAACTGAGCTCATGTAATTTTTCTCTTATCACAGTCTCATCTCAGAGCTTTCAGGAGAAGAGCAGAGCACAGGCTGAGTCCTGGACAAGTCACCCCCCTCTCCCTGCCTCCCACCCCATTACAGGCAGATTCAGCTGTGCTGCCTGGTTCAGGTCCAAAGGGCCTTTCCTCCCTCACCAGGCTCAGAGCTATTTGCAGTGTCAGAGAAGACAGTCTTCCAAGAAAATAGAAGCACTGTTCTTTGGTCAAGGGCATGAGATTAGATGTGTTTCTATTTGAAAATGCAAAATAAGCATTCACGCCTCATCTCCTGGGAACACGGAGCAACAGCCTCTAGCAGCTTCTCATTTGAAACATATACCTCCAGTTTCTTTCTTCCTCAAAGATCTAATGATAAAGTGTTTGTCTAAGTCCACTGTATCCTTCACCACCAACATTTTAGCACAAAAAGAAGGGTGGCGATGACTGCTCCGTGGGTGGTGGATCCCGGCAGGCCGGGCCAGCCACTCCCACAGCAGCCAGCTCTGGTCCCCACAGAGAAGCCAAAGTTTGCTTCAGAAGGCACAAGGAGTAATGAGAAAGACAACAATAAAGAAGCCACCACGCTTCCACTTAGGAAGAAGGAAGGGATTTAAATAGAGGGCACATCTCCCATCAGAGACTTTGGGATTACTGTCCCTGACATAGATCTACAAGAGGTGGATGGTATAAAAATACAAAGTATATTTCTATCTTAAAATCTGGAAAAGGGGAAGAAACACGAAAGAGCTAAAACTGTTAAATTAGTTGAATAAAATAACTTCTGTAGAGATACACAAGTAAGATAACTTTTGAGTTGGTTTATGTTTTAAAATTCAGAAAGCTCCTGCTGATTTTACTGTGCAGAGCTGCAGTACACTGGTAGTGGCTGCTTTATCACCTCATCTCTGTACATTTATTAGTTTCTTATGTACTTTAGAAATAAAGTCAATGTAAATAAGTAAAGCCAGTTCTTATTATTGTTACGTGACAACTATAAACTTTTCTTTTGCTGGAAAGAAGATCTGTCAATTCACCAAGTTATATTTCATCACTCATTTGATTACTGAACTTATTAGAATTATACTTTGCTGACCCTGTTATTAAAATTTATTCTGCAGAGGCCTATACTTATCTCTTAAAGATTCTAAAGACCTGTTACATGTATTTTCCTACTTTTCTTACCAAACTAAGCTATTCTGTTCCACCTACTTCATTTTTCTTGAGTTGACAGTTTAAAGCTAACATCAACTACATACCAATTTAAGTATGAGACCTCCCATGAATGAACAATATTTTAATGATCATGAGTTGTACCTCCCCAGAACTATTATTGAAATTTAAGGGCCACTGACATTCACTATGAAGAAGAAGACACTATATAGAAATTATATTACCGCATAAATCAAAATTTGCTTGGAACGACCATGCATTTTCCATCAAACTCTAGACTTTTTCAAATTAGTATTCTTGTTACATGCCCTTCTCTTTGAGGGAAATAAATTGGTTCAAACATACAAATTTCTAAAGATCCACAGATGTTTCTCTACAACCCATTAAACAAAGAACCAAGAAAAGTGCCGGGCAGAGTCTACTCCAATTGGCTGACACTCTGAAGGGAAAAATTAGAAGAAGAAGGTCCAGGAGGAAGGGACTGAAACTAAGGCTGGCAGGTGCTGGCAGGTATTTTAATCACATTCTCAGGAAAATATGGACAAGCATGTTGTGTGGTTTCTAGCTAGAAACTGTTGAGGAAATAGGACAGCGCTAGCCTCATGTTGCTCTTTTTATGGAACAGACTGGAAATTCCTGGAAACCACAGCTACCTTGGAGGCAGTACAATTAGTTAGAGGAGTATGGGCTAGAAGCTAGACACATCCTCCTAGCTCTGTGACATTAGGCCAAGAACCTTATTCTAACCTGGTGGCCATGCAAGGGAGCTGAAAGTGCTCACGTCTGCTTCTTGGGGCCTGTTACCTAGGAGTGACTCAGATATTTTCTGCATTTATTCCCCGTTTCCCATGCTTAGACGGTAAAGCGTCTGCCTACAATGAGGGAGACCTGGGTTCAATCCCTGGGTCAGGAAGATCTCCTGGAGAAGGCAATGGCAACCCACTCCAGTATTCCTGCCTGGAAAATCTCACGGACGGAGAAGCCTGGGGGGCTACAGTCCATGGGGTCGCAAAGAGTCGGACATGACTGAGCAACTTTGCTTTGCTTTACTTTTACTGTATCTAAAAAGCCTTTTACAAAAAAAGAAAAAGGCTTTGACTTTGTGGACCACAACTCTGGAAAATTCTTAGAGAGATGGGAACATCAGACCATCTGACCTGCCTCTTGAGAAATCTGTATGCAGGCCAGGAAGCAACAGTTAGAACTGGACATGGAACAACAGACTGGTTCCAAATACGAAAAGGAGTACGTCAAGGCTGTATATTGTCACCCTGGTTATTTAACTTATATGCAGAGTACATCATGAGAAACACTGGGCTGGAAGAAGCACAAGCTGGAATCAAGATTGCTGGGAGAAATATCAATAACCTCAGATATGCAGATGACACCCCTCTTATGGCAGAAAGCAAAGAAGAACTAAAGAGCCTCTTAATGAAAGTGAAACAGGAGAGTGAAAAAGTTGGCTTAAAGCTCAACATTCAGAAAACTAAGATCATGGCATCTGGCCCCATCACTTCATAGCAAATAGATGGGGAAACAATGGATGGAAACAGTGACAGACTTTATTTTTGGGGGGTCCAAAATCATAGCAGATGGTGACTGCAGCCATGAAATTAAAAGACGCTTGATTCTTGGAAGAAAAGCTATGACAAACCTAGACAGCATATTAAAAAGCAGAGACATTACTTTGCCAACAAAGGTCTGTCTAGTCAAAGCTATGGTTTTCCCAGTAGTCATGTATAGATGTGAGAATTGGACTATAAAGAAAGCTGAGCACCAAAGAATTGATGCTTTTGAACTGTGGTGTTGGAGAAAACTCTTGAGAGTCCCTTGGACTGCAAGGAGGTCAAACTATTCCATCCTAAAGGAAATCAGTCCTGAATATTCATTGGAAGGACTGATGCTGAAGCTGAAATGCCAATACTTTGGCCACCTGATGCAAAGAACCAACTCACTGGAAAAGACCCTGATGCTGGGAAAGACTGAAGGCAGGAGGAGAAGGGGATGACAGAGGATAACATGGTTGGATGGCATCACTGACTCAATGGACATGAATTTGAGTAAACTCCAGGAGTTGGTGATGGACAGGGAGGCCTGGTGTGCTGCGGGGTCACAAAGAGTAGGACACAACTGAGCAACTGAACTGAATTGTATTTAATCCTCACCACACAGGCAGTAAACAGCAAAGTCAGAATTACCACCCACATCTGTCTACTCTAATAACCTATACTTCAATGAGGTGAAGAAAGGATCTTATCCCTGGGGGCCCCAGGGAATGAAGTCTCCCTGAGAATACTCGTAAAGAGTGTGTGTGGAAGGACAGGGGTGGATTACAGATCTTATGAGAGTGGTTAGCAAATAAAATGAGTGGTTCTTGGGTTTTCCTCCCAAAGACCCAGAAGGGAAATTCGAGTGTGGCCTGCAGACTGCACATAGAACTTGCCCCTTTTGGGGAGAGAATGGTGAGGAGAGGTACACACAGACCAAGGTCAAAAGCTCTGAGTACTTGCTTCTACAACAGCTCCCAAAACCTGGTCCTCTAGAGGAGTTGCCACTGAAGCCATGAGAGCTGAAAGAAGACCACTTGTGTAAACCCCATGTGTTTTGAGGTCAGAGAGACTTGCAAGGCTCCTCTGTCCATCGAGATTTTTCCAGGCAAGAATACCAGAGTGGGTTGCCATGCTCTCCTCCAGGGAAATCTTCCCAACCCAGGGATCCAATCTAGGTCTCCTGCATTGCAGGCAGATTCTTTACCGTCTGTGTCACCAGGGAAGCCCAAGAATACTGGAGTGGGTAGCTTATCCCTTCTCCAGGGGATCTTCCTGACCCTGCAATCAAACCAGGGTTTCCTGCATTGCAGGCAGATTCTTTACCAGCTGAGCTACCAGGGAAGCCCTAGTGCTGCCAATTTCTTAGCTATGATATGGGGGCACCACTTCACACCCCCGCTCGAGCTTCGGTCTGCTTGTCTGCCAAATGGAACAACGGGATCCCCCTTCAGGGACAGCAGGCTCATACATGTACTGCAATAAGATGGAATGGAGAATATGGAAAATGATCTAACTTTAACATGACTCCTGACCTGCAGGACCCCAGTGAAGCCATGAGGCGGGTACTGAGGAAAGACAGGAGCTTCCTCTCTGCTATAGCTATGGTCTTTACCTCCTCTCCCCTCTTCTTCCTGCTATCCCAAGAACCATGAAACATCTGTTCCAACTTGCTCTCAGCACAACTGCAGCTCACTAAGCTGGTCCACATTCCTCCTCCTACCCTTATCCCAAACCACCCAGGGCATTCAGCCCACAGCAACTATCTGCTTTTTGTTCCCACATGCTCCCTGCTCTAGAGATGCCAACGTATTTACTATTCTCCAAGTACGAACCTTGTTCCTTTTCTTCTGTCTAAAGAACGGACTATCCTCTCCTCTGCTTATTGTCAAGGACACAACATCTAAAAAGTCATCTCCAGTCACCTCTTAAATCATTTACTGACCCCACCTCTGGGCACCCAGGGTACTTAGCTGGTGTATCAACGATATTAGCACATCGATGAAAACAGAACCTGTGAATCTACAGATTTGTATTATTTATATACTTCCCCAGCACAGAACCAAGTGCAAATAGTGGGTAAGCAATAGTAATATTATATAACTTCACTAGGAGGATTTCTGAAAAGTCTACTGAAAAAATCTAACTCATTAACTGAAAGGAGATTCTGTTGTGAACTGGGTACACTGACAGCAGGCTCCCAGGAAGGAACGAGTGGACCAATGGCAGTCTCAGGCACTCAGACACGGGAGTAAGTAACTTGCAGGGTAGGCGGGGTAGAGGCGAGAAGAGAGGTAGACCATCAGCAGATTACGTGATACATGTATGCTCCATTAGGTTGAGGCTCCTCACTGCCTTTTTTGTTGGGCAAGAGAAAAGGATGTGGTTTCCATGGTACTGTAAATATTTTTAATCCAACAAAACCCCCTTCTCAACAAATAACCCTCCCAAATATCAGCTCATTAAACAAGACTTCTTGGATGAGAGAAAAATAACAGCTTCAAGGGAAAGCAAATGTAATTTGCATTTCCATAGGAAACTCTAGAATTATGAGAATTTCTTTGAAAGAATTCTGGGTTTCTGTTATAAAAAGATATTCCAAGTACAATAGTTACTTGGAATAGTTACTACACAGCCAACAAGACACAGGATAACCACACTGTTTTTTTTTTTAACCACACTGATTTTATCCATTAAAAAAAACAAATAGAAACAACTTCCAGGTTATATGCTAGTCTCGTAAGAATGGATGGTGCACTGCAAGATCCCAGCTCAAGCCCCTCAACAGCACAAATGGAAGAGCAGCTTCCCCCACGTACCTGTCTCCTCGACGTTCCACCCATAGTTTCGAGAGTCTCGTAGGGCTTGACCTAACAACGCTGCTTGGTGCATCAATTTTTTAGGTATGCAACCCACATTCACACACGTTCCTCCAAGACCTACAAAAGCATTGCAAAATCAGTTTATAGCCTGATGTACAATCCTCCAAAGAAAAGGGCCAATGGTTATTATCATTATAAGGGAGAGGGGAACTTCCCCATCTACCCCTCTTCAGTTCTTGTGGTTAGACAAACAAATCTGACATGAGACAGATCAACAGGAGAAAAAGAAATACATTTTAATTTGTGCACATGAGGCTTTCATAGAAATGGGACCTAAGAAGTAGCCAAATGAAACAGCTTTTCTATTTTTTAGACAAAAAAAGAATACATTTGTGAGGAACTGACAGGACAAAGAAACTGACATTTTGGGTGCTCAATTAGTTAAGAATCAAAACAGAGTATGGGTTTGGGATAACAGGTAAAGAAGTAACAGTTTTCTTTACATTAGGCTTCTCAGCCCCGAATTCCCTATCTTTTGTGAAAAGGGTGTCTTTCTACTTCCTTAGATGTAGGGAGTGCACCTTTCATGCGACGTACTTCCTGCTTTCAGGCAACAGAAAGGAGGGCCAGTGTCCCACTGGTCATTTATTAAGTAACTTTAATTCAAAATAATCAACGTGCCATAGTGCATATTTTGGGTGGCCCACTCTAAGCCCCAATGCTATTCTATGAAACATCGCAATTCATTAATGTAGTCAACACTGTTTATACGAGTTTATCCTTAAGTCACGACATTTCTAAGATCAGAGGGCCTTACAGACTAAACATGGCAAAACTGCCCTAAAACGAAAAGGAGCAGACTTCCACAACTTCCATGTACTTCAAAAATTCATAATTAATTGACTGCTGATAAAAAAGCCAGATATTGAGACTTTACTTTGTGTACAACCTTATACTTGCCACTAAAGGGCATGGCTGGACTGCAGTGGGTCTGAAACCACATGCAAAGTTTGGTAAAGGGGATTTCCTGACAGTCCAGTGGTTAGGACTCCACACTTAACTGCTGAGGGCATGGGTTTGATCCCTGGTCGAACTAAGGGAACTAAGATCCCACAGCCACACGATGCAGCCAAAAAGTAATAAAAAAGTCTAGTGTACATGACCAAATTTTCACAGAGGTGGTCCACAGCCTTCACTGATTCTCACCAAAGGATTCATAACACTTTGCCTGTCCCTAAAAAGAGTTAGTGTCCCTGAACTTAAAGAACATGGTGATAACCTGTCTCCATTAGAACATAATGTAAGCAGCCAAAATGGAGAGGCACCCAAAATGCCAAGAGTGCAAGACGGCAGAGGACTGCACAGCTTGGGAAACCAGCAGCCCTCCAAGGAGAATGCTGGTTGAGTGGCACCACAGTGTGTGAGCTCCACAGGCCAGCAGGACTACATCCAGCACAAGAACATGCCTGACAAGAGGTGACACCTTAACAAGTACCCGATGAATGAATGAATCAGAAATTGTGACACTGGCTTACCCAGACTTCCTGCCTCCTTCTAATTTCCACAGCCAAGTCATCTTGATGAAATTTACCTATCACATTGCTCCCCTTCCCAAAGGTTTCCCATGATGCTTGGATTATCAGGACCAAATCCCTCATCTTGGTCCACAAGGACCTGTACAGTCTGACACTTGCCTTCCTCTCCAGTCTTAGCTCCAGCTTCTACTACCCATGCCACAACCACCAAACCTACCCCAGGGCCTTTGTATGTACCTTTTTGTGAGAAAGAGAAAAGTTGCCTGGAAGACTCTTCCTCAGCTTTTGGCAGGGCTGGCTCATTCTTACTCTTTGGGTTTCATCTAAAAGCCACCTCTTCAGAGATCGCCACTGATAATAGCCTCAAAGTTTAAACTCCTTTCTTTACCCAGTTCCTCTCTATTCCACCAAGTAACTTTTTCAGTACCATGTATCACAATTGGTAAAGTTCTTGTTCATCTTTTGTCTTCCACGAGAATGTAAACTCCACAGAAGCAGGAACTTCACATCAGGTCTACACATTCACTGCTATATCTCCACAGCCCTCGTTCATAGTAAGTGTTCAATAAATATTTATTGAATAAATAATGAACACAGAATTCACCAAGACTAAGAAGAAGCAAGGGCTATCCATTAAGGGATCTAATTCCAGTTCTTGTTGGACACAGGAGACAGATTTGAAACAGAAATCCAGGAAGAGTTTAAACTTTCACTTATTAAGCCCCTAAATATACTAAGTTACTCAAATATTTATCTTTAAATCATCAGAACAGCTGTGGATACGGTTTTGTATTATCTTGACTCTGTGCCAAGGAACCTAAGTATTCAACATTTAACTGGAGTCCATTCTGACCTAGCACAAGTGAAGGAGGTAGGTGTTTTGTTTGTTTTTTTTAATTTATTTAATTTCAAAATTGGATTTTAGAAGTCATTCAAACCAAAGCCAGGGGAAAATCTGCTCCTACAAATTCACTTCTAAGGTATTTTAAAAGCTTACCCCATCTAGTTCCAAGAGGGGTTGGAGTGACAAAATCCAGAACCATCACCTTCTTGTCATATTTGGCTGCCTCCTAGAAAATAAATTATTAAAATGAGTTGGAATGGTTGACATGATGGACTGGAAATGAACTATTAAAAATCAATGTTATTTTAACACAGTTATAATATCTAAAGCATAACCAATTATTAATACCTGAGAATTTCATATACTAAGATGACTAGTGCAACTCCAACGTAAAAATTAAACAAGGGTAGTTCTAACAACATGCAGATTACAGTTGTCAGGATCTGACTACTTTCCCCATATCCCAGGACACACAAGGAGCCTTGCCTTGGCGGCTGCCAGTCCTCCAGAACCCCCTCCAATGATGATGAGGTCGTAGTCATAGGGCTCCGGGAGATCCTTGGAGCCATTCATTTTCACTGGATTTTGAAGTCTGTTTTCCTGAGAAGCCTAAAGAAGAAAAACAATGGAAGAGAAAACAATTTAACTCAAAAGCAGCAATGTCTGAAAAGTTCTGTGAAAGGACCCTTTGAAGAAAAACAGAAGGCACTTCCAAAGGAGAAACACAGTTTGTTACATCACAGCACACAATGGGAAATGTTCACCCTTCCCTCAAGTGGTGATCAGTCACCTGCTTGGTGGTAGGACTGTCCTCATGCCCCCTCCACGTGGCAGACAGCTACTGTAACGGGTCTGCAGAGTACACGAAACTAAGGTCCTGATGGCCCAAAAGAATTAACTTACACCTGAGTTCAGTTTGATCAGCTTTTTCCTAGGATTTTTAAACTATGCTTTAAATTATATTTTAAAAACACCTGTACTGTATGTTTTTAGTAGACTCAATACAATTTGGCAAACATTTATACTTTCTAGTCAAAGGTAGAATAATGAGTATACGAAGGTTATAGAGTAAGATAGGACCCTGCAAACGGCAACTGAAACAAGTTAGCCAAGTATTTTTCTACATTGTTTAGGTAAAGCATAAAATCCAAAAATTCAGTAGAAAATCATTAACTGCCATTTACCTGCAGGAAAAGTTAAAAGTCCCTGCTTTCATAAGATGTTTTAAACAAACAGGGATGGCGGCGGGGGGGCGGAGTTAAATAAATAAGTGACCCTTAGGCAGATAAAGCTCATTTCTTTAATCTGCCTATGCATGAAGTTACCTATATTTACTTTCCATATACTTGGCATTTATAATATAAATTTTTAATTTTACAAAATCCTTTGATTCTACTAATTTTAAAACACACTAGTTACATATTTGGGTGGAACATTGTTTTGGTGATGCATTTAAAATTTCTTATTAAAACAAAAATCTGCTAACATAAGAGAATGATTGGAACAGCTGTTACCAAACACACACACAAAATTTTTTAAATCAAGTTTTAACCTTCGTAATCAAAAAAGCCCCCAGACTTACCAGCCCAGACTGCACATTTTCCTCCTGCCTACCATCAGATGTGGGGGGCAAAAGGCAGAGCTTAGGGTCAGTAGAAAAGGATGCTTGGGATGAGGAAGAGGGTGCGGTGTGCAAAGGTGGAGGAGGGGCGGCACGGCTGCCTGCAGGCAGTGCAGCAGGTATGCATGACGGTTCAGGGACTAAAGGGAGGACGCCTGGAAACCAGCAACAGCAGGGGCATGACTGCATCATCCTGACCGTCTGCACAAAAGGTCTAACATGAAAGGCTGGTAAACATAGCCAGTATTCATCAACTGGCATTATGGTGAGGTTCCTCCTCCAATGCAAGGCACTGTGGGGAGAAAAACATCCCTTCAGATCAAAGGATCAATATGAGCTTCAGGTCGTAAGCGTTACTCTCTCTAGCTGATCTCACAGCATAAGGGCTGACTTGCTGCTTTAGAAGAATTAACAAATAAATGAAGCTAGATGTTCTTCTAGGAAAATAACCATTGTTAATCTAAGCCTCAACACAGATGGTGCCAGAACACAATCACTGGCTGCCTATATAAAAACCACCCAGTTCCTATAACCACTTCCTCTAGTATTGAATAAAACAAAGAAGGAAACTGTCATGCTGAAGAGCATGCTTCCTCCACCAACCATCATAATCTGCTCTCTACTGAAATTCTGTATCAGACCTGGGTTCTTATGGTTCAAGTTTAAGAAAAATTGTATCAACCAGTGCACCAATTTTACAAAGAAAGCTCTGGGTGAACCTGAATATTTTTAATTCTGTAAAGTAAAATCAGAAGGACAGGGAATTGAGGTATTCAGCTGACCCCAGAACTAAACATGATGTTTTAAAATTATAATCCAATTTAAAACTGAAGTTGCTGTCATTCAATTCTAAGGAAGAGGATGCCCACCAGAGATGTAAGACACACAGACATACACCTCCTTGTCCTCTACAGCATAAGGAAGAAGCACACAGATGGCGTAAGGAGAGACGGGAGAAAAATGTCCCCCGTTCTCCAGTTAAATTGCTAGAAACAGTGGCCACTGACCAGAGCAGCTGATAAAGAACAGGAGTTCTCAAACTTTCAGTCTCAAGATGCCTTTAGAACCTTAAATTATTTAGGATTTCCCACAAAGAGCTTTGAATAATGTGGATGGGGCTTTGAATGTTAGAAACTAAAACTAAGAAAAAAATTTTAATATCTTAAATATAAAAATATGTAAACTATTAAAATATCTTTAAAATTTAAATAAAAACATTACTGCTAAACATAAACAACTGATTAAAAACATTTTTAATTTGTGAGAAAAGTGGCATTATTTTATATCTTCATAATTCTCTGATGTTTGTTGATAACAGACAGTGCACATCTCTTTTGTGTTCAGTCTGCTGCACCACATCGCCTGCTATGTAACCTCTGGAAAATTCCATGGCAGACTTGTAAGAGAATCAGAGTGAAAAAGACAAAGAGCAAATTACTATTAAGATCATTTTGACCTAAAGGACTTCTTGAAGGGGTAGGAGTTGGGGTGGGGATCTGGACCACATTTTGAGAACTACCCACAGAGATGTAAACATATACCCTCCTCTCCCCAGCAGCTGTTAGTGAGGCTTACAGAATGTACATTCTTCCATCTGCTTCTCAGTGCCTTTCCTCTAACCCACCCCTAGTAAACACTGCTCCAGACTCCCCAGAAAGGCGCAATTCAGAAAGCAATTAACATTTCTTTAAAATTAGAATAAATCATCTTTATTCTCCCCCTCCAAAATCAGGCTCCAAAATCACTGAAGATGGTGACTGCAGCCATGAAATTAAAAGATGTTTGCTCCTTGGAAGAAAAGCTTTGACCAACCTAGACAGCATATTAAAAAGCAGAGACATTACTTTGCCAACAAAGGTCCTTCTAGTCAAAGCTATAGCTTTTCCAGGAGTCACATATGGATGTGCGAGTTGGGACTATAAAGAACGCTGATGGCTGAAGAACTGATGCTTTTGAACTGTGGTGTTGGAAAAGACTCTTGAGAGTCCCTTGGACTGCAAGGAGATCCAACCAGTCCATCATAAAGGAAATCAACCCTGAACATTCACTAGAAGGACTGATGCTGAAGCTGAAACTCTAATACTCTGGCCACCTGATGCAAAGAACTGACTCACTGGAAAAGACCCTGATGTTGGGAAAGATTGAAGGCAGGAGGAGAAGGGAATGATGGGATGAGATGGTTGGATGGCATCACCGACTCAATGCACATCAGTCTGAGCAAGCTCCATGAGTTGGTGATGGACAGGGGAGCCTGGCATGCTGCAGTCCGTGGGGTTGCAAACGAGTTGGACACAACTGAGCAACTGAATTTAACTGACACTGACTGATTCTCCCCCTAAACACGACTCTACCCTTTGGGCAGATGTGTACTGGTCTTTGGTTTTTAACCCATTATATATGTGCTCTGGTGTCAAATTGACCTGGGTTAAAATACCTGCTCTACCATTCTCAAGGCTAGGTGATCTTGGCTATCACCTAATCCTTGGGAGTCTGATTTTACATTCTGTAAAATGAGCATGCCCTCTCAACTACTGAGTTTGAGATAATGCATATTATAGCACAGTGGCTGGAAGGAAAAATCCCTACATTCACTAATTCTCCCCTTCCTACAAAAGGGAACCTGCCTGCCCAAGGGGCTGAGTCAAAAAGCTCTGGTGTTTTGCAGACGTTATCCCCTACACTTCCCTGCATCACCGCTCACCTGAAATGCCCTCTTCCCACCAAATTCTGATCCAGTACATTGACGGCAGGTTATATTATTTCTATTCAATGTAAACAAAACATGACCCTTTCTAAAGCATTCCTTTAGGTTCCTTTACCAATATCTAAAGATCCCAACATAAGGCTATTCCTTCCATTGTTTCCCTAAGGTTCCCAAACAACATTATCTTTTTTTTCTCACAACTGCATTAATAGAGGTTCTCAGAGCCACTTCCTGTCCTTCAAGATTTAGCTGGAAGCCTTTAGCTGATAGCAGACTGGCTCCTCTCCTGAGGCCCCTGCTGGTATCTTCACACAATCCCATCAACTCCACAAGGATAGTTCTTTTCTTTCATCCTGGCATCACCAGTGCCAACTCCACATGCCTGTGATGTGATGTTCAAAAACATTCTTAGAATAAAAGACCTGAGTGCTCATTCCTGCTGTGTTACATGTACTGAGAGGCTGGGCTTCAGTTCAGTTTTCTCATCATGAAAACAAAACTGTGGGAAAACACTAGAAAAGGTACCAGGTGTGTAGCATACTGGTTAGGAGCTCAAATTTAGTCCACATCTGAATCTGACTCTGCAATTTACGTGATCCTGAGCAAACTGCTTAATTCTCCTGCCTGAGCTCCTTGTCTGCATGGTTATATAAACTGTATTAGCTGCTGCTGCCAACAAGCTGCAGCATCCCCTAGGGGATATAGTCAAGCCTCTGTGCTTTGGAGGACCATGGGCCAGGAGAGAAATAACACTAAGTGATGGTTTAAACGCTACAAACTTTCTAGAAGAGCCCAGTGGGCCCCAAGGCCTATGACAGCCAATTAGCAAACTACAGTCTGAGGGGCAAATTTAGCAGGCCTGCAGTTCTATTTTTCTTTTTAAACAGTCCCTGAGCTAAGAATTGTTCTTCTTAATATTTTAAAGTTGAAAGCAAGAAAAAAAAATCAAGATTAAAGTAACATCTTATTGGAAAAAGGCCAGGCCCATTTGTTGCAACATTGTCTATGGCTGCTGTTTCTGCAACATGAGCGCAATTGATTAGTTTCAACCAAGGCCATATGGCCCACAAAGCTTAAAATATTTACTATGTGGCTTTCTGCAGGACAAAAATTGCCAACTTCTGGCCTAAAGCAAATTTTAATTAATGCTGATAAGTGGTACTGGATGAAAAGTACCCTACAGTAATACTAAGGGGTAAGCACAAATCAAAGAACTGTCTTCCTGCTCTGGAAGTTGAGATGCTGGCTATACTACCTTTCTTCCAGAAGAACCGGGGACACTGATTCTCCATTACCAGTTAACTATCTAGACCTTCAGCTAACATGTGCCTAAAATACTTAAGGGCCACAGTAACACTTGTGGCTCAGCTGGTAAAGAATTTGCCTGCAATGAGAGAGACCTGGGTTTCATCTGTGGGTTGGGAAGATCCCCAAGAGAAGGGAAACGCTACACACACTCCAGTATTCTGGCCTAGAGAATTCCATGGACTCGCAAAGAGTTGGACACAACTGAGTGACTTTCACTTTCATATAATCAGTAACATTTAAAGGACTCTAAATCAAGTATCTAGGCAAATTACTTACAAAAAACAGACTCCATTTCAATGCCCCCTGCCAGGGGCTTTGCCTTACACCCCAACCCCGCCCCCCTCAACACACACATCCCCAACATAGCATCTCAACCATTCTCTCCAGGTGGTTTTTCTTCAGAGCAGTCATCACTGACAGAATTACTGTGGTCTACCACTCTGTTAGGCTCAACAATAGTCCCCCCAACATCAAAGTCTGAATCCCCAGAAGCTGCAAATACATTACCTGTAAAAGAGATTCTTGAGATGTGAATTAAGAATCTGGTGAGTTAACAATCTGGTGAGATTTTCCAGGATTACCCCCACAAGGCCCAATTTATTTACAAGTATCCTTATAAGAGGGAGGCACACGGAGACACCACAGAAATCAATGAAGACAGAGGTTGCACTGGCAGTTTTGAAAATGGAGGAACAGACTGTGAATCAAGGAATGCAGGCAGCCTCCAAAACAGGACCTGGCCATGCTGACACCTTGATTTTACACCTTGCACACCCTGAGAAACTGATTTTGGACTTCCAACCTCCAGAATTAAGACAATGTGTGTTGTTTTAAGCCATCAAATAGTAATTCATTACAGGAGCAATAGGGAAGTAACACACATATTAAAATATAAATTCCTTGAGAGTAGGGCAATTTTCAATCTATCCTTTCCCCTCAGTGCTAGTGCAGTGTCTGGCACAGTTGCTGAGTGAATTAACCAAGTGCTAATTCTAATCACTTGATAATGGTTTCCACAAAACAAGGGCAAGAATTTGAGAAAGCCAGGTCTAGACTTAAACTGAATGAACCAAGATGGAGAAGTCACCATGGAAGGAGGCGGCAGCTGCGTTCTGATGCTGATCTACGAAGTGAGGCACTACCGTGAGTGCTCACAATGAGCCCAACACTGTGCTGGATGTTTTGTACATATCATCCCATTTAATCCTCACAATAGTCTTCTAAGCACATGTCATTCTCATTTCAGAAACAATAAAGAAACCTTTTGAGATTAAGAAACTTGTCCATGAGTAAAGAATTAAACCCAGGTCTAAACAATTACAAATCTCTTGCTTTTCTCACTGTATCATACCCAGTAAATCAAAGTACTTGTTACATACTGTCCATTTAATAGGTCATTATTCCCACTAAGCAAATAAAAAAACCAAAGGCTTGTAGGTTTAATAATTTGTTCAGTCTCTAACTAGAATTTTAAAAGGCAGGATCTGATCCCAGGTCCTTTGATCAGAAGAGGTTCTGTTAAACAACAAAATCCTAGTTTAAAAAATTTCCATGATATTTTCCTATCAGCTGACTTTATTGAACCTATGAAATTAAAGCCACTCTAAATATATTGTTGAGAAACCAGCAGACTTGCAGTTTGGGTCACATCTAATCTCTATAAATGAATTATCTATTAGCCAATTTCCCTTTTTTCTTCAGGGTAAAAAGGGGAAGAAACGACTACTTTAGAAAATAATTGGCTTTAATTTCCAATCCATACGTCATGACAACCAATTTAAATTGAAACGAGTGGTCAGATTTATATTTTAACAGCTATAATTTTAGAGAAGACCCAAAAGATTACCTTTCTCCTAAACCTCCATTCTCCATTCATGCTTTTAGTTAACACTTACATCTTCAAATACTCCCAGTAAAGACATCTGGTGTGTTAAGAGCAATCTGGTGGTAAGCAGACCTGAGGCAAGATCTTTTTGGTATCTCTAAGATTATCTTTTCCCCAAAAAGCAAAGGTCTGGAAAACCTAAGGAACCCGGATGGTAGAGGCATGTTAAAGGGAGGATCAGAGAGACTTCACAACTACTAGATCAAAAGGTTGTAGGCACTGGGAAAAGTTAGCATCCCTTCATATGAAAAGGGGAAGAAATGACTACTTTAGAAAATAACTGGCCCAGTTTCATGAGAAACTTCCCTTCTCATAAAACAAACAAACAAAAGAGACACCTGCACTATTACTGAAGAACTTCTCAATCTCCTCTCCATCTAGATGACATTCATTGAGTTTCTGGATTTCCCTTCCCTGTACTACATTCAGACTTAACAGGAAATTTTTATTATTCCTGTTACACAAAGCAGATCCTTATCCACTTGCCAAATAAGGTTTAATGGCAAGACCCACTACTACCAAAGACTGTTTCTACAGAGATCAAGAAAAACAGCTTGCAAGGATGGTCACTACACCTTCAAAAACTGTTTCCTTAAAAACCAAAATTTTCAGCAGGAGCGTCCAAATAAGGTTGTAATTTATATTCTTAAAACAATACAAGCAACAACAACAAAAGCCTTTACAGCTTTATATGAAGTGAAGGAAATTTGGATAAATTAATCATATACTGATATTTCAATTTACACAGGGAGTTTCCAGGCATTCAAAGTCCTATTAAGAAATCAAAATTGAGTTGGGAACAAATATTCAAGGCCAGTACATAAGGAAACATCACCAATTCTGAGGAACACTCTGTGTACTAGCAGAAATTACAAAGGTAAACTAGGGGCCAGAGAAGAAACAAGTAGATAAAAATTCTAATTGGATGTTAGAAGATTTTGTGTTTGAAATAATCTAAGAAAGAGAGGGCACTAACAGATGAGGTAAATCCATTTTTGCCTAGTATAACATTCAGATAGAATAGTTTTCCAAAAAAAAACATAGATTTCTCTGGAGCCATAACTTCTCACAATTCCACATATTTGACCCTCCATATTTCCCCTCCCGATCTTTTATCAATTCCTACCCACCTTTCAGTACTTAGTTGATGGCTCACCTAACAGTAGACAGTCTACTTTTGTTCCCACATCACAGTAGAAATTATTTAGAACAAGAACACCCACTCATTAATGAGTCGTCTTTGAAATGAAGCATGGCATCTGAATTGTTTTTTTACAGTATTAACATGACTTACACACTACCCTACAGTCTTTCTTGACCATTTTTTTTTTTACCCATTCTTTCCCCCAACCTGGTCAAGAGCCCCATATGGGATTCCCTTGGTTCCCTGTAGCAGAGAAAGCAAGGCAGTATCACAGAGCATCATAACTTATTTTTTTTAAACTATTAAACACCTTTTATTTTATGGAATTCAGTTTTTACTAATAAAGCCTTAAGGAGCAGTCAAAAAATTTTTTGCATGAACACGCCAGTGAATTTCTTAAGCAACAGAATATCATGACAACTTTATAAAACTACCAAGAAAAATACAAAGCACAGTAAAACAACTTATTTTCTTGAAAATATTTTTCACAAGAAATACAGTATGTGCTTCTGTTTGGATTTTACTCTTCACTATGTTATGCTTTAGAAAATAAACAAAACTGCATTCTACGCTAAGAACAAAAATCTTTAGTACGAGTTTGTGATCATAGCCTCTGAAATTTCGAAAGCTGCCACAATATTTTTCCAGTCTTGTAAACTCAAAGATATAACTCCCTGTTTCCTGCTGTGGAAACTGGGATCATTTCCCTCACCGGCTAGGTTAATATTAATTGGCTCTAATATTGGCAGCCTGTCTTGGTCAAGCCTTATTCTTGCAAAACCATCCCTTATAATGAAAGAAACATAAAATATATTCTCCACAGTACGAGAGAAAGAGTTTGGATCAATCACAAACTCAAAATAAGACACAGGAGTATCAGGATACTTTCGAAAGTACGTTTGCAACAATCCCAAAATTCTTTCTACTTCTTTTTCTGTGGCCTCTTGATTACCACTCAGATCCAGCTTCCTCAGCTTTGTAGGCATAACCCCATTCTCTTCCATTTTCTGCACTTTTCTCCGGTGATTACGTCGCGGCTTTCGCGCAGCAGACTCTGGTTTGAACGAACCAAAAAGAAAGTGGAATGTTTCAGCTTGTGATATACACGATGTCGCTTCCTTCTGTACTGTCTCCCAGAAGGAAAGAGCTATGTTATCGTCACAGTTATTCAACGGATCACGTTCGTCATCTTCCATCCAATTTAGACCCACAAATATAAACAGAAAGTCACAGAATGCCACCTGATTAAAAAAGTTCATGTCAGAGTTCAGGTGCTTTGCTTTTTCTTTACCCAAATCAGAAGCCAAAACAAGAAACTGAGAGTCGAGAGCCGCTTCTCTTGTTCGACTCACTGCATCAAACAGGACATTGGCTTCCTCGAGAGCCTCGGTTAAGGAGTCGCTCGCCGTGTTCACTATGTCGTCACGGTTCTGCTGGACGGTATAGATGAGCTGCCGGTACTGCTTGCGGATACTCCGACATTTCTCTTCATCCACACGCTCCAGCAGGCTGGGGTCGATGTTGGCCTTCCCGCAGCTCAGGTCGTCAGAGGAGGTATCAGATTCCGTGTCAGACGCCGCTGCCACTTCCACCTTCAAAGCTTCCACCTCCTCCTCCTCCTCCACCTGCTTCAGAAAGTACGCACTGCTGGGGATGGTCACCACCGCCTGCGCTCTCGTCTTCCCGCCTGCGCCGGCTTCCCTCAGGGAACCATTTTCATCGGCCATGTCGGCGGCGAGCAGCACTCAGGTAACGGTCTTCGCGACGTTTCCGACAATAACGGAAACTGCAGGGGTCACCCAGGGCGGAGGAAGACGCTACCCATGCGCACTAGCGGCAGCCTAGCGGCCCCGCCCCTCTCAGTTAACCAATAAGCACCCCCCGCCCGCGTAGAACGCCGGCAAGAACCGGTCCTGGGGTCACACTGGAGTAACACCGGTTGGTTCAAGCGACAGCCGTTATTTTGGCGTTTACTGAGAGTGTCATCTAGCTTTCAAAGAAACGCTTGCAAAATCTAACGACAAAACTATGGGAGACTAAAGGGCCCGTACGTTAAAACACTGGCTGTCACATACTGCAGCATACTGTCATTAAAAGATGGGGCCGGGGGCGGGGGGGTTTTGTTTTAAAAACTGTCTCCATTGCAGAAAGACTGAACTCCCAAGGTTCACTTGCAAAGTGGTTGCTAGGAACTCGGTCTTCACTATACAAATGTAAATTGTGTTTTGAAGGCCTTCAAAAGCCAAATCCTCGCCAATCTACTCCAATGGGGGAGGGGGAGCGGGTGACTGGGTAAGCAAGGGTCCGGGCTGGCGCATGCGCAAAGATGCGCTGCCGTACCCCACCCCCTACCCCGTCCCCCAGTGTTAGGCAACTGATCTCTGATTCTCCAGCATCCAAGAGTACAAGAATAAAGTAGACAGGGTCTCCGCCAAAGAACTATTTGGAAGATTGCAAAAGTACAGGTCACACACCCCGAGTGGATAGTAAATCTGAACCCTAAAAGGTGAGAAACCTGTGAAGACTTTAAACACAATCTGTTACGAGGATATGAACATGAACGCTGTTGAGTCCCGTGACAAATTTATGTAGGAAAATTCTGCCACTAGTTCACGGGGAAATCACGTAAACTTGGAGAAAGGACTCAGCTCATGAGTCACAAGAGGGGAGGGAGAGAGGAGAGGGAGAACACCTCACTGCATCTCAAGTTCGGGTTTCCCTCATCCGCAAGTATCTGTCCTACCTTCCCTCCAATACATCTTTACTGGTTCATTTTTCTTTGATAATAGCACACAGTTTTGGAGTAGGAAATGGCAACCCACTCCAGTATTCTTGTCTGGAGAATCCCATAGAGGAGCCTGGTGGGCTACAGTCCATGGGGTCGCAAAGAGTCGGACACGGCTGAAACGACTGACAGCACAGTTTCTTGTAAATGCATGAACAGCACTAGTATTCAGTTCAGTTCAGTCGCTCAGTCGTGTCCGACTCTGCGACCACATGAACCGCAGCAAGCCAGGCCTCCCTGTCCATCACCAACTCTGAGAGTTTACTCAAACGCATGTCCATTGAGTTGGTGATGCCATCCAACCATCTCATCCTCTGCTGTCCCCTTCTCCCACCTTCAGTCTTTCCCAGCATCAGGGTCTTTGCAAATGATTTCGCATCAGGTGGCCAAAGTATTGGAGTTTCAGCTTCAGCATCAATCCTTCCAATGAACACTCAGGATTCATCTCCTTTAGGATGGACTGGCTGGATCCTCTTGCAGTCCAAGGGACTCTCAAGAGTCTTCTCCAACATCACAGTTCAAAAGCATGAATTATTTGGCGCTCAGCTTTCTTTATTGTCCAGCTCTCACATCCATACATGACTACTGGAAAAACGATAGCTTGACTAGATGGACCTTTGTTGGCAAAGTAATGTCTCTGCTTTTTAACATGATGTCTAGGTTGGTCATAACTTTTCTTCCAAGGAGCAAGCATGGAGTGGGCCTTAGGAAGCATTACAATGAACAAAGCTAGTGGAGGTGATGGACTTCCAGTTGAACTATTTCAAATCCTAAAAGATGATGCTGTGAAAGCACTGCACTCGATATGCCAGCAAGGCTAGTATTAAGTTACTCAAAAATAGTTATATTACTATTTTTGTTCAAGATTATTTTTTTAAAGTAGGGTTAAAATTCAGAAAGAAACATCCGTTTCTCAAAAACAGTATGCATTATTGTTACTTGTACATATATATCATCCTGCTGTATTAGACCGTTCAAACAATGGGACTGGTTCAAAATTGGGAAAGAGTAGGTCAAGGCTGTATATTGTCACCAAGCTTATTCAACTTTTATGCAGAGTACACCATTCAAAATGCCGGGCTGGATGACTCACAAGAAGGAATCAGATTGCAGAGAGAAATATCAACAACCTCAGATATGCAGATGATACCACCCAAAGGGCAGAAAGTGAAGAGGAACTAAAGAGCCTCTTGAAGGTGAAAGCAGAGAGGGAAAAAGCTGGCTTAAAACCCACCATTCAAAAAACTAAGACCATGACATCCAGCCCCATTACTTCATGGGAAATGGGGGAAAAATGGAAACAGTGACAGATTTTATTTTCTTGGGCTCCAAAATCACTGTAGACAGTGACTGCAGCCATAAAAATTTTTTAAAAGATGCTTGCTCCTTGGAAGAAAATCTATGACAAACCTAGGCAGTGTATTAAGCAGAGACATCACTTTGCCAACAAAGGTAAGCATAGTCAAACCTATGGTTTTTCCAGCAGTCACGTATGGATGTGAGAGTTCGACCATAAACAAGGGTGAGTGCCTTAGAATTGATGGTTTCGAACTGATGCTGGAGAAGACTCTTGAGAGTCCCTTGGACACAAGGAGATCAAACCAGTCAATCCTAAAGGAAATCAACCCTGAATATTCATTGGAAGGACTGACTCTGAAGCTGAAGCTCCAGTACTTTGGCCACCTGATGCAAAGAAAGAGCTGACTCATTGGAAAAGACTCTGATGTTGGGAAGGATTGAGGGCAGGAGGAAAAGGGGGCAACAGAGGATGAGATGGTTGGATGGCATCAGTGACTCAATGACATGAGTTTGAGCAAACTCCAGGAGACAGTGAAGGACAGGGAAGGCAGGCATGCTTCAGTCCATGGGGTTGCAAAGAGTTAAACGTGACTTAGTGACTAAATAGCAACAAATTAGACTGTTAGCTCCCCTAAAGCAAGAACTTGTTTGTATATCTTCCAAGCTAACCTGTTTTCACATGGATATATTCGAGTAGACACATTTCAATGTGTAAGCGTAGATGAAAACTTTGTTCCAGCACCTATTGCAATTTATTTGGCAGCAAAAGATGAACTTCTTCTAGTGAAAAGAAATAAATCTCACACATAGATAATACAAGTTAACTGCTTTTCATAATACAGCCTTATTTCTTCTCTGAAATGAAGAAAAAGCAACAGGAAAACAAAGCTGGGGCCCAGAATCATCTAAGGGCTATATTTTACCCCCAAGCCTGGCCAAGTACAAACTAATACTTAACCTGTTTTGTATCTTTGGTGAAAACTCATAGTCCCAAGTTCCAAATCCCCAAAAGTTTGGTTTTAGAGTTAACCATATTTTGGGGGCAGGAGGAGAAGGGGACGACAGAGGATGAGATGGCTGGATGGCATCACTGACTCGATGGACATGAGTCTCAGTGAAGTCCGGAAGTTGGTGATGGACAGGGAGGCCTGGTGTGCTGCGATTCATGGGGTCGCAGAGTCGGACACGACTGAACAACTGATCTGATCTGATATTTTGGGGACTTTCTGATGTCCATTTCAAATTCAATAAAAGCAATTTATAGATGAACTCCAAAAGACAAGCCAACCTTCCCACCCTAAGGTGTCTATTCTCCCCTAGCTCAGAGCATGGAAAACAGGCTAGCACCAATTTGCTCCACACAAAGCCTTTCATCAAAGAATTTTTAAATGCTTTAGAAAAGTAAATGAATTTTCCCAACCTACTTATAAAGTATTACTAATACCATTTACAGGGATTTCTCAGGAGATAACAGCCCACACAACTTGCTCAGAGCAACAGCACACATCAAGACAAGCATTATGTTATTAAGTTGTGATTTCCAGTGCTAAATTTGTTCTCTGCTAAATCCCCGCTCCTAAGAACCTGGGTAACATATAGCATCCTCAGAAAGTCACACTTGTATTATGCTCTACCTTTTTGTATCTGCCTTGAGAGCACAAGATTTAGATGTGGCTACAAAGTAAAAATCTCAAATCTAATGATTTACCCTGATCATGTGAAGAATGGAGTTGCTGCTAAAGGCTCCATAAGGCCTCTATTTCCTTTCTTCTTTTCTTCAATATTTTTCTCCAATGTTACTGTTCAGTCCCTTTGCTAGGAGTTCACATTCATTCGTTCCAAGCGTTCTTAAGCTCTTCCACAACCCTCAGTGTTCAACAGAAACATAACGGGATGGATGAATGTTACAATGTGTTACAAGTCTCTCTATGGTCAAATTTTAAGTCATACAGGATTCACTGTCTTTTCCAGTGGGTTTTTATTGCTCGATTAATCTATAACAAAGAGATATTTAAGAGACCTCTGAGCCAAGCCAGGAACCAGTTGGGTTAGTCCTGCCTGCATGCTAAAAGATATCCTGCTTATTAGCTACCTCCTGACACTTTCCTGTTCCTTCTCGCAGTTTTTCTCCCTTCATCCTGCCAGGGTAAGCTGTGAAGAGATATGGTGAAGGCCTAGTTTGATTTGCCGGAGTAGCAGGGTGTTATGTACACGTTCTTTTTCATTTTCATCTCCTTTAAGGCTATGTTTTTAGGTGTATGTTTTTGCTTTGTTTGCCTTTTCATATTAAAGGTAAACTTTGCAATGATCAAGGCAGAGTATCTGTTTTTAAAATGAGCTTCTGAAAACTCCATGGACAGTGGAAGGAGGCAAAGCTGGGTTCCAATCATGTGTAATGCATGCGTGCTCAGTCATATCCTACTCTTTTCGACCCTATGGACTGCAGCCCACCAATCTCCTCTGTTCATGGGATTCTCCAGGCAAGAATACTGGAGTGGGTTGCCATCTCCTTCTCCAGGGGATCTTCCCTACCCAGGGATTGAACCCACATTTCCTGTATCTCCTGCATTGCATGTGGATTCTTCACCACTAGAGCCATGGGGGAAGTCCAATCATGACCTATTAGCATTTCCTTAGGCTGCTTAACCTGTCAGCCTCTGGTCTCCTCATCTGTAAAATATGAATACTACTACTCTGTCATAAAGCTACTGTATTGAATGAATCAGAATTACATAATAGATTTGACAATATTTACAACTACTGAGTAGTTACTTAAATCTTCAGTTATCCCAAAGGTAGCAAATGTTTAATAAACATTAAAACACTAAACAGAAAAATATGTAACAAACCAGTAGCTTCACTCCTGGATATTGTTTTAGGAACAGAAAAATGTTTTAAAGGCTAAATCCATAGGAGGAAAACAGAAATATATCTCACTATAATAATACCAGTGAAATAAAATTTTAAAACCTACTAAGGCTTCAGTTAAGCTTCCCAGGTATCGCCAGTGGTAAAGAACCCGTCTGTCAATTCAGGAGACATAAAAAATGCAGGTTCAATCCCTGGGCTGGGAAAAACCCCTGGAGGAGGGCATGGCAACCCCCTTCAGTATTGTTGCTTGGAGAATCCCATGGAGAGAGGAGCCTGATGGGCTATAGTCCATAGGGTCGCAAAGAGTTGGGCACAACTGAGGTGACAGTTGTGTATAGCACTTTGAAAGGTAAGCCACTCTACTGCTGCTGCTGCTGCTAAGTCGCTTCAGTTGTGTCTGACTCTGTGCGACCCCATAGACGGCAGCCCACCAGGCTCCACCATCCCTGGGATTCTCCAGGCAAGAACACTGGAGTGGGTTGCCACTTCCTTCTCCAATGCAGGAAAGTGAAAAGTCAAAGGGAAGTCGCTCAGTCGTGTCTGACTCTTCACGACACCATGGACTGTAGCCCACCGGGCTCCTCCGTCCATGGGATTTTCCAGGCAAGAGTGCTCGAGTGGGGTGCCATCGCCTTCTCCAACCACTCTACTAGATACTCTAAATCTGGGCCACAAAGTGAGTCTGAAATTATATGCAAAATTCTTTATGTGTATTTTTCTATAAATGGATTTCAGCAGTTTCTTTGAAAATACTCTGTATCTAAAAGAGGCTTTGAATAACTGTTCTATTCAAATATGGCTTTACTGTTAGCTGAAGTAAAAGATAAAATGACAGTCATGTCCCACAAAATAACTTGGACCCACCCATTGAGATACTTTAGAGTACATAAAACCTCCGCCCTTGCTCTGTGGTTTAAAGTCATACATTTAACTGACACTTCAGAAAACCAAGTACTGGCTGACTTGCCAAGCACCCACAACTAACATAAACAAGGGTGTGAGATGAAAAGAGAACATTTCCCATTGTAAGAGCCATTATCAACTCTCCTGGGACATCTCAGAAGCCAGTAATGACCAGGAACATCATTTTGATAGACTAGGGGTAGGGAAGCACTGGGTGTGTGGCTTCTAAAGGAGGCAGCCTTGGAAAAACTCAGCCCTTGAGGCCAGAGTTAAAAGTAGTGCTTTCTTCAGAGTTTGACTTTCCTCATTTGTAAATGTCACCCATCAGATGACTTCTCTGTCACACAGAGTGGCCTTAACTCTTTGTAAAAAACCGTATTACAAACAGCAGGTGACAAATGTATTTTTAAATATATACATTGCCCTATGGCTCAGAGGTTAAAGTGTCTGCCTGGAATGCAGGAGACCAGGGTTCAATCCCTGCGTTGGGAAGATTCCCTGGAGAAGGAAATGGCAACCCACTCTAGTACTCTTGCCTGGAGAATCCCATGGAGGGAGGAGCCTGGTAGGCTACAGTCCATGGGGTTTCAAAGAGTCAGACACTACTGAGCGACTTCACAACAGATGTTACAGATGTTACAGATGACAAAGACAGGGCCTAGCTCAACAGCGAGAATACAGGGGCTCAATAAGCATTAGCTAAATAGACATAATGTGACTTTCTTCTCAGTTGACCTGGACACAGCTACATAACTTGTTTAAGTGGACAATGCTCCAATCACACAGCTCCTTAAAAGTCTGAACTGCATTATATGCTGCCTAGAACCTCTCCTGAACCACTTTGGGCATAATCACTGATAGAGACAGTCCACTTTCACAAAATCAGACACCTCATAGCTAAATCCCTCACTAAAGTCAGTCCTCTGGCTCTGCCATCAACCATTCATTCCACAAGTATTTACTGAGTGCCTACCAGGTATTAACACAACACATGGAAGACACAAAATAAACCATTTTTGTCCTAAAGGAAGGTACAACGTAGTAGGCACAGAGGAACGCAATTCCAGTCTGCAGGTATGCTGCACACCAACGCCAATTTGCCAGAACTATGCTAGGAATACCAAGATTTGCATGGGCTCAGCCATGAGTCATGAACATACAATCACACCCGAGAGATCAGGCATGCATCCCAAAAGAGATAACACAAAGCCAAGTGCCAGAAGTGTGAGAACAGCACAGTGAGCTTTACAGACAGCCCTGCGCTCCATCCTGGCTCTGCCACTGTGTCATCTGGGCGTACTCCTTAAGTTCTGAGGGCCTCCACTCTGTCAACTGGAAAACTGGATCATACCACCTCCTTGATAGCACTCTTCTGACGATTAAATCAACTAGTGATCACAGCATTTAGAAGCTAGCACAGAAGACACATTCAATACATGGTAGCTACTTTCAATGACAGGCACGCTCATTTAAATATCTGATGAGATCCTAAGACAGATTGGGAAACAGAGGCACTAAGAATAAGTCTAGCTGTTCACTCTTGATATTGGCAGAACTCCTCTTTTCATTTGTGGGAGTACTGAGGGGGCACAGAGGAGGGGAAAGAGGCAAATCTGGCCTTGTACTCTGACCCAGGTAGGCAGGTGGAAAAATGGGTCTGAGCAGGAAGAAAAGTCAGAAAATGACTTTTGAAATGAAACAAAGAACAGACCAAAGGAGGGAAATGTTAGGGACTATAGCTGCAACAGTATTCCCACGAGCTTCCAGTATAGGCAAGGGAGCAGAGCAAGAGACAACCAGAAAAGCAGGTTGAGCCCAAACCCTGGGGAACACAGAAAACCAAATTAAGAAATGTACACTTTATCCTGGATGCAGATCCAGGGGCAGCAAACAGGCAGTCAGGAAGATGACTATGCAGCAGATGGACAGGAGGGACAGGAGGGGCAGGAAGAGAGAAGAGGGCAGCCAGTTAAGAGACTGTAGAGGCAGAAGGCATGAGTACCTGAAGCATCCTGGGCAAAAGGTAACAGAGGCAGAAGGCACCTACACGGGAAACAGTCAGGCCTGGCAAATGAACACAAAACATAAAGGCGAAAAGAAATCTGAAGCCTGGACCAGAACAGTGACACCATTGTACAAGGACAGCGAAGAGGTTTGAGTCATCTCTTGGTTAAAGTGAGAGAAGGCATTGGGTCTCACCGTAGATTCACAGCTACTAAAAATTGTACTGTAGAATCAGCACCAGATAAATATATTTGCAGTATGAACAATCTATGCCCCTTTTAAACATTGTTAGTCCTTACCTCTTACCTTTTTAAGAAACCAGGGTCAAAGCAGTCCTTCAACGCCCTTTAGGCCTTAACTTTAATTAGGCTGAAAAGCACAGACATTACTAATCTCCCCAGAAGGGACTGTCTCAGAGGACAGAATCGAGTTTTCTACTCATTTTGGTAGAGTATTAAGAAAGAAAGTGGACTTGCAGAGTTATTAAATTACCGCTCCATTTCCTGATATCCATTCAGTCAGGAGTTTCTGGTTTCTGGTAACTTTAGAAGTTCAGCTTGAAAGGAGACCTGCCTATTTCAGTGCCCACCCCAGGCCCCGCAGCCTGACCACCACACTATCAGCCCTGAGCTTCCCCGACACTGGCTCCATAATTCACTTGGGTCTTCATCAAAACGCACTGCTCTGTGTCTGTCACCTCTCCTGTTACTGCCTGGAATAAATTAAGTCCCATGTTGCAAGTTTTAGTCTTATCTCCCCAAGTTATTCTCTCAAACTACTTAAGTCTTAACTATGTTTGGCCCTTCCTATTCCAGCAAGTGCTTTTTCACTCACTTTGCTTTTCCTCTCAATACCACCAACAGACATTCATTTTGTACAAGGGTTTCAAAACTCTGGAATCCAGGAGATGCTAATTTACATTAAGATTTCCTGTAAGAAAATTTGCAAACTTGCTCTTAAGAACTAAAATATTTACCTTTATACTAAAATATTTAACTAAAATACCTTTTGGGTGTTAAGCCATAATCTTTTGTTTGGTTTTCCTCAATTCTAATTATTTAGCAACTAATCTTGACCAAACTACCTCACACATTAAAGTAAATCTCAAAATGGGATATATATCAAAAGAATTACCTAAGGGGGCTTGTTTAAAATAAATTAAAAGGCAGAACCTAGCCCCTTCCAGAGAGTTCAATGAATAAGACCTCAGATATAGCCCTGCTAAGTCGCTTTAGTCGTGTCCAACTCTGTGCGACCCCATAGACAGCAGCCCACCAGGCTCCAACGTCCTTGGGACTCTCCAGGCAAGAACACTGGAGTGAGTTGCCATTTCCTTCTCCAATGCATGAAAGTGAAAAGTGAAAGTGAAGTCGCTCAGCTGTGTCTGACTCTTAGCGACCCCATGGACTGCAGCCTACCAGGCTCCTCTGTCCATGGGATTCTCCAGGTAAGAGTACTGGAGTGGGGTGCCACGCATTCCAGGTAGACTTCAGTTTTTTTGAAAGGCACTTCTTTAAAGCCTTTATCATCTAAACGTATCAGTTCCTTCCAGTAGGACCCTACTCCCTGGTCTCCTACAGTTAGTTCACTGTAAATACAAGGTGGATTTTGGTGCTGCTGCCATTTATTGAGGGGAAAGGAAGGCAAATGAAGAAACAGTATAAGAGGAGAAAAGAAAAGCAGACATTTTTATGAACTCCCACTTCATTATTTAGGTTGCAATTAAAGCAGGAAATCTTAACCTTTAAGGTGTGGACTTTAGGATTTAGCACTAATCCTATAAGCACTCAATTCTCCACTAAATAAATGCCTTTCTCCACTCAAACCCAATTTTCCCTAAGAATTTCAGGACCTACCATTTAGCCCCAAATGTGGTCAATTTGCTGCAAATTCATAAACATTTCAAAGCAGTAGTCCTTACCTAGCTGTCTTCTTCCATTTTTTAGTACTCATTAAAAAACAAAAATAAATGATACAAAGGAGAGTGATAAGTTTACTTGGAAGAGATGTGCTAAATAATTTTTAAAATTTTAATTATAATTTGGCAGTAGGCTTTTCATTCATGGCACTGCACTTCGTTAAATGGCTAAAATTAACTATGATCATATAGAATTGAGAACATCAGATCTTATCAATTAAGTGGGTGCAAAGCTTATTAAAAAATTCATAAACATTCTTTTTACTCCCATTGGTATTAAAGCCAAGATCATCTATAGAATTGATATAAAGATCAAATGCCTATACACCTTTTTAAGTGCAAATTTATGACACAAGTAGAGAGATCAGACAGAAAGGAATATTAATAGGACTTTGTTTCATTTTACTTGCAAACTAAAGGTTTGAGTAACAAAATATAATTTATATAAAGCTAAAAGCCTTTTTAGGGGTGGCTCAGTGGTAAAGAATCTGCCTGCCCATGCAGATTGGGGGGATGTGGGTTTGATCCCTGGGTCAGGAAGATTCCCTGGAGGAGAAAATGGCAATGCAACCCACTCCAGTATTCTTGCCTGGGAAATCCCATTGACAGAGGAGCCTGGCAGGCTTCAGTCCATGGTGAAGCAAAAAGAGCAGGACATGACTGAGTGACTAAACAACAAATAACAAAAGCCTTTTTATTTCAATTATTTTCCATTATTTACTGTGTCTTTGAAGTCTATCGCCATTTTCTATACCCATTCTTCAAAAAGGTAATGATTCTTTTAGAAAAAAAGTAAATAAAAATGCAAAGTAATTGTTACCGTCATCCTGAAGGCAAACATATCTAAATACACTGTTAGACTTAACTGAGAACTCAAGCTTACTTAAGACGGCAATGGTCAAGTATGAGTTCCATCTCTTAAAAATTACAGATACAATTAAACAAGGATGACCAAAAAAAAAAAAAAATCAGCAAAAATTAAAGCAGATATATCAAGGTGATCAGATTCTGAGTACCCCCACACCTGACGTATTAATAGAACATCATCCATGGCGCACATCCCTCCAAAGGTGCATCCTGCCCGCCAGCATTGGGCCAGTGAGGTAGGCCATGACCCATCCAGCCCTCAGTAGATGGTCCTAAGGGAGGACTGCCATCAGCTCACCACCACCCAAAGGAAAGATTTCTTTCTTTCCTTTGGTTCTACCCGGCTAACTCTGAGCTAGAAAAGAGACCACTGCAGGGAAATGAACTCACTCCAGGAGCTTGAGTTTGCTCTCCCCTGAGCCTGGGGTTTCTGGGTTTCCCTCCCCGAGAATTAAAAAGGAAGATGATAGGGTCGGACAAAGATAACCATCCACTTTTCTCGGTACTTTTCTAAACAACTCACTTTCAGCAGTTTACACTGCTGCTAAAAAAAAAAAAAAAAAGTAAGTTATTTAGATTTACTGGAAAAGAGAGGGAGGGAAATAGGAAGGAAAAGAGATGAAAATAGGTCCCTTTGCCCTGCCAAGCTTCCCAGTTCTGAAATGTGTCTCATCCACGTTGATTCACAAGTGAGCAGGCGCCGGCGTTTCTTCGTCGTTTGTCTAAGGATGTGCTCCTTCTGGAGGTTCGCTCACAATCACCCTGGGTCTGACACCACGACCGGCTCGGTGAGCTTGTTCCCAGTTCAGGCGGGTAAAACAGACGTTAAGGTCTCCCACCTACCTTCAGGGTCGGACCATGGTGGCCTATCTTTCTCCGTTTCACAAGGGTTTTGGAGGTCCGTTCGGACAGCGCTCCCTCGAGGCCCAGCCCGTCCTCTGTGGCACAAAAGCAGAACTGAGCGGGTCAGTCTTTCCGCCCCGGGGCCGCGGCGGGAAGTGCGCGGCGAGGGCGGGGCTTCCGCGTCCTCAACTGCACTCCCCCCGGCGACTGCCCGGCCCCAGCCCCGGCCCTGACCTTGACCACGGCCGCGCGCCGGCTCGGGTCTCGGACCCACGCACCTGCACGCGGCCTGGAAACGTGGCATCGCGACCAGCGACAAACCCCAGGGTTCCGGCCGGACTCTAAGATAAACAAGTCTCGCTAAAATACACGTCCTACTTTCCCGGCAAGTCCAGAATTCAGAAAAGCCTCATAAAGAAGGCTAAGGCACAATTATCTCAGTTTTTATTAAAAACACCTCCCAACTTAATCTTTCTTTGAACTCTGCATCGCTAAAGCATGCAGAAAACCAACTTCCAAAGTTTCTTTGAAATCTGAAACCACGGGGCAAGATTAAGGACACTCTGCCCACTGAGGGTGCTTTTATTTAAGAGCCTTGAAATAATAAAGCAACACCCTACATGACAGCCTGGGTGCAACTGGTCCAATTTTACAAACGGGTGAACTCAGGTAGAGAATGAGTCAGTGAGAATTAAAAATAGACTCCAGTTATCCTGACATCAGGTCCATTCATCAGACAAAAACCACCCAAGCACCCAAAAGTATAGTCTGATAATAACAATAACAGCAGGTCCGATTCTGCAGTGTTTTGCATGTATTAATCCTGGATCTTCACCACTACCGTTTCATAATATGTTTTATCAGGTCCATTTCACAGATAGGGAGGAGGCACAGAAACACTTTCCTGCCCAAATTCAAGCAAGCTACCCAACAGCAGAGCCAGGATTCAAACCCGGCAGTGCAGTGCAGCCTTTACACGCCTACCCTGCCTGATACAGTGAGATGAGCACCAGTTCCTCTTGGTTGTCTCCTGTAACAGCCTGGGGAGTCACAGCAGTCTGAGCGTGGTCTCTCCGCTTGCACACACGGAGACACATATGACTTGCCAACCTCTCGCAATTTCTTAAGATTCAGTGGTGTGAAGATTACTCGAAAGGCATCCTTAAATTGCTACACTCGCTTAAGGCCGACAAGGCTCTGTCTATCTATTCATCGTATTTGCACCTACTCGTGCTCTACGAAATGATACAAAACCCCATTTTTCTCCAATATTCTGCAAACCGTCCCTATAAAGAAAAGCTAGACAGGAAACTACCAGTCGACAGAGGGCCGGTCTCACCTACCGACGCGCTAAGCTTTCACCGACCCGGGCGAAACAACGACCGACGCCAAAAAGCTCCCTCGCCTGGAGAAGCCTCACCCCTGCTCAGACACGCCTTCAAACGTCTCCCTTCCCCCTGCATCCCAAGGCATCCGGCAGGAGGATGCTCTGGGCCCGGCGACCTCACAGCCCGGGGGCTCCAGGCTTCCTCCGTTTCCAGTGAACCCGAAGCTTACACGAACGCGAGCCCTTGGACACCCGGCGATCCTCCGGACGTGCCAGCACCTTCAGCTCCGGATGCAATGCGGGACTGGAGCGAACTGAGCGAAAGGTCCGCGGGTTCCCAGTGGCTCCGAGAAGCCACGCCCTCCCCTTAAATGGGCGGGCAAACCGCCAGAGTCAGAATGACAAAGCAAAAATCCACTCCTCGTGCAGCCCTGTCGACCGCGCGGATGGGCTTAGCAAAGTGGGATCTCCTAATTGGGTGACAGCACATCCTCTTCCTGCTTACAGCGCCCCCAACCCAAGAAAGGTGCAAACGCAATTTAAGGAACTATGTGGAACCGGAACCAAAAGAGTGTGCCTTAACTGAACTGGACTATGCCCTCAGGCAGTGACTCTGGAACTTTGTTACCATTGTGATCAGGCAAGGAACTTTAAAAATACTGACACCTGGTACACACTCCCAAACATTCTGATGTATTAATAATTGGTATTGGTGCGACCTGGGTGACTGAGGTTTTTTAAAACTCCCTGAATGATTCTAGTGAACAGCAGTTTGGGATCCATTACCCTATGGTAATGGATTAGTCAGTGTGGTGATTCTGTAAAGGAAGTGATGTGTCTTTTAAAAGAAACTTCCAGTCCATCCTGACTAATTCTGAAAAGTGACAAATTCTTACCAAGCATAACTTCGCTTTGTAGTACTTCTTCCTTATCCCACTCAGATTTCGGTTTGTCATGTTTGTCTTAAGGAAAACTGAGAGTGTATTTAACTCCAGTCATGCCAGCCACCTGCAGCCAGCTGCCCAGTTGAGCCACACTCTCTCATACTTCCTTGCTCTTACTCATATTCTTACTCAGCACTTGGTACTGGTAGGTGGCTATGAATATTTGCTGAATAAATAAATAACTGAATGCCTTTTCCACTGTGATGGTTACTGCCTGACTGAAGCACGCTCAGGTGAAAGGGTTGCTGGTCTCTAAAGAATCCATGAAGCCACAATTTGCTCCTTTGAGTCCCTTTCCCAGTGCAAGGCAGAGGTTTAGTGAAGCCCCTCGGAGTCTGAATGTATGCACACGCACGCATATGCACACACACATACACTATACATTTGGGGGAGGGGAAAAAACCTTTTCTCCAGTCTCCTCGGTTCTTCTAGAGGTCTAGGAATTGAATTGTCATGAGACAAATTACAGGAGAACATAAAATTTAATTACATACGTACAAAATTAACATGAGAATATGAGGTCCAAGGAAAAGTTAGGCAGGATGAAGCTTGTATACTGTCCCAGAGAAGAAGGAGGTAAAGGGTTTGGGACTTCAAAGGCAAGAAAGGAAATTTACAGGAAGAAGAAAATGAGCAAATGTCTGATAAACATTTGTTCAGTCATGCAGATTTCCCAGGTGGCTTAGTGGTAAAGAAGCCACCTGCCAATGCAGGAGACAAAAAAAATGCGGGTATGATCCTCGGGTTTGATCCCTAGGTCAGAAAGATCCCCGTGAGGAGGGCATGGCAACCCACTCCAGTATTCTTGCCTGAAGAATCTGATGGACAGAGGAATCTGGTGGACTAACAGTCCATAGCGTTGCAAAGAGTCAGACCAACTGAGCACACAGGCACACAGGCACAGCGGGACCCAGAGAGAACCTCAATCAAACAGGCCTTGCTGAGTTCCCCCAGTCTACCACACCCAGTTCACGTTATACTTTTCTATGATGATAATTGTTTTTCCTGGAATAGGCCCTGTTGGCAGGTAAGGGGACAAGGTAAAAAGTTCTTCCTGAGGATTTGTTTCTTAAAAATAATCGACCCCAAAGAATCCTCAAACCAAAGAGACACATTTTGGGGTGAAAAGTTTTGTTCCCCTCAGTTCAGTTCAGTTCAGTCGCTCAGTCATGTCCGACTCTCTACGACCCCATGAATCGCAGCACACCAGACGCTAAACTGACACTCTCCCTGTGTGGTGGTTATTTATGCGCATGTCTCACCTGCTTCTTGCGGTGACCCAAAGACGAAAGAGCAGATAAAACCAAGGAGGGTCTTGGAATGCAGGTATGGAAAAACCAGACCCTTATTGTCCTTTCTCCCCCATGTTGTAACTGTTAATGGATTTCAGATCCTCCTGAGCCGTACAACCTGCCTCCCCTCCTACCCCACAGGGAGAAGGTATTTGCCTGACTCTTTCCCCCACCCAGTATATGTGCCTCATCCAATCAGCAAATGACCTGCAAGACCCCTATCCCACTCCTTGTACCCTGGGTATAAAAGTGGACTAAGGACCCCTGTTCTACGTCAGTTCTCGCTTGAGCTGGCCCACTGTTCTAACAGCATCTCCCACTCTAATAAACTTTATTTCCCTCTCATTCTAATGTCTGGAAATTTTTTTCCAACCCGCGCATGGACCACGACAATCTGGAGTCCTGAGAAGAGAGGATGGGTCTAGAACATAAGTGTTCAGGAAACAAGATGACTTAAGAGAGCAAAGAATGGTAAATGTGAAGGAAATAAAGCTGGGATTAAGGGAGAAAACAACATTTACTCCTGGCTGCGATGCTGAGCTCTGTATTAACCACATATATGCCTTATTTCATTCAAGCTACACAAAACAATTCACGAACCAGGGTCATAACTCTGCATTCTTAAAAATCTTTAGAAACTACAGTTTATTTTAAAAGCATGTCTTAGGATACAGAAGGACTTTAAAATCATTTAACTTAATGTGCTAAAAGCAAGTGATAAAGGTTGACTTCTAACAGCCTTCTGTGACAGACAGGCAGAGTTACCAGAAAAGGCTAGATAAGGCATTTTTAACTTGATACTGTTTTTTGTTTGGCCATATGGCAGGCAGATCTTAGTTCCCTGACCAGGGATCAAACCCATGCCCCTCTGTACTGGAAGCACAGGGTTTCAACCACTACACCACCAGGGAAGTCCCCTTCACACTGTTCTTAAGTGAGCAGATTATATTAACAACACACATCCCAAGAGTAGCCCCATGTAGTTACTTTCTATGTTTAAAAAAAAAAATTACCATTAAAAAAAGCTTCACTTTCCTTTCAAACGATTCTTGCTGCAGTTCCAGGCCCAGATATCTTATCCTTGTCAGGAAATACAGAGAATGCCTTAGTTCTATTTAGTTGCTGGTTAATGGGAAAAGAGCCTCATCGCCCCCCATCTCTCATGAGGCAGCATTTGTTCCAGTGGTACATCTTGCCTCTGTTGACTGGGTTCCTGTTATTCCTCCTGCCTAAAATTATCTTCCCTGCCTAAGGGCCTCCTCCCTCAAAGCTCATTTGAAAAGTCACCTCCTCTGGGAGGACTTACCTGATTTCTACCTGAGTGTTTATCACTCCTTCCCTCTTCAGTTCAGTCGCTCAGTCGTGTCCGACTCTTTGCGACCCCATGAATCGCAGCACGCCAGGCCTCCCTGACCATCACCAACTCCTGGAGTTCACTCAGACTCACGTCCATCGGGTCAGTGATGCCATCCAGCCATCTCGTCCTCTGTCGTCCCCTTCTCCTCCTGCCCCCAATTCCTCCCAGCATCAGTCTTTTCCAATGAGTCAACTCTTCGCATGAGGTGGCCAAAGCACTGGAGTTTCAGCTTTAGCATCATTCCTTCCAAAGAAATCCTAGGGCTGATCTCCTTCAGAATGCACTGGTTGGATCTCCTTGCAGTCCAAGAGACTCTGAAGCGTCTTCTCCAACACCACTGTTCCAAAGCATCAATTCTTCGGCGCTCAGCCTTCTTCACAGTCCAACTCTCACATCCATTCATGACCACAGGAAAAACCACAGCCTTATTACACAAACCATCTAAATCCAACAGAGTTTTGAGAAGACAAAATCTTGCTTGATTTATTATGCCCTCCTGGAACCTGTTATATATAGTAAGTGTGCAGAAAATGCTGGAAAAGACCCTCTGTTCCTGAGCTGTTGTCTAAGCACACTATTAATGGGTCTACATAAGTGTTTGATCAAGGGTACTATTGCACTAAACTACTGTTCCTCAATAAGCCTTTCTCACATACACATACACACACACTTAAACACACACTGAGCTAGAGTCACCTTTCTGACACTCAAATCTTCTCTGTTCACACCTTCAGTGGCTCTCTAGGAACCTCCAATTAAGGTCCAAAGTCCTCAATTGTACTGACTTGGCAAGGGCCACCCTTGTTAAATCTAGATATCCACATATTCTGAACCCTACTTAACCAGAAAACATAGCTGGAGAAAACAAAGAAATTAAAAGTAATTTCACTTTAAAGTCAAGGCCACTAATCTCAATGTGTCTCCAAAGCTGCCCAGCAGTCCTTTGTATCACTGATATATTTGTTTTCCCAATTTCCAGAGTGACTCTTTCACACCAAACCTCTAACACACTGTGAACAAAGGAAAATAAAGAGAATTGCTCAAGTTGGGGCCCAGGTTATGCCACCCCAAAATGTGCCTCAATGCTGATTTTTTTTTTAACTAATTACTTAAGAAATGGCCCCAGGATTTCTCTGGTGGTCCAATGGTTAAGAATTTGCCTGTCAATGCAAGGGACACAGGTTCAATCCTTGATCTGGGAAAATCCCACATGCTCTGGGGCAACTAAGCCCATGAGCTACAACTATTGAAGCCCATGCACCCTTGAGCCTATGCTCTGCAACAAGAGAAACCACTGCAGTAAGAAGCCCGCGCACCACAGCTAGAGTAGCCCCTGCTCACTGCAACTAGAGAAAGCCCATGCAGAGCAAAGAAGACACAGCACAGCAAAAATAAAGAAATGGCCCCAGTGCAAGAAGGACACTCTGACTCTCCTTTCTGTCTCTCTGAGAGAAAGAAAGAAGTCATTCATGTGAAAGTGCACTCCTGCACCTGGAGGCAGAAGGACACACTTATCACCAAAGATAGGGAATGTGGGGCCAGGATGCCTATAGAAGCAAACCTGTTTGGATGTCACTGACTCATGGACATGAGTTTGAGCAAGCTCCAAGAGTTGGTGATGGACAGGGAGGCCTGGTGTGCTGCGGTCCATGGGGTTGCAGACTCGGACAACTGAGCAACTGAACTGAACTTAATATATCCCAAGCCCACACTATGTTCGTATTTGCCACTAATTGGGCACAGAGAACCTCAGTTTCTTTGTCCTGTCGGTTCCTCACAAATGTACTGTTTCTTTGTCTAAAAAATATAAAAGCTGCCTCCTTTGGCCACTTCATGGATCCCATTTCTATGGGAGCTCCATGGGCATGAATTAAAATTTGTTTCTTTTTCTCTTGTTAATCTGTCTTGTGTCAATTTTATTATTAGTCCAGCCACAAGGACTCAAGAGAGTCAGATGTTCCCCCTCCTCAACACTCAACACCCAGTTCTGTAAGGATTAAGTTGCAACCCAATTCAACTGCCCACAAACGTGAGAGGAATTCAGGATGGAAGCAGGATGAAGCATTCTATGCTTTGGATAAACAGGTCCTTAAACAACTCTAGTTGTGGTGCGCGGGCTTCTTACTGCCGTGGTTTTTAGAGGCAGGTCCCAGGAAGAAATTCAATGACCCCAGGTTTTTGCATCTTCCCACACTTAAATAATCACTAAACTCATTAAGTTGAGCTACCTGTCCTTTGTGATTAGCAGTAATCTTTTATTAAGATCTATGCTTGACTTCCTGGGCTTCCCTGGTGGCTCCTGCCTGCAATGCAGGAGACCTGGGTTCAGTTCCTGGATTGGGAAGATTCCCTGGAAAAGGGCATGGCAACCCACTCCTGTCTTCTTGCCTGGAGAATCCCATGGACAGAGGAACTTGGCAGGCTACAGTCCATGGGGTTGCAAAGAGTCGAACATGACTGAGCGACTAAGCACACACACACATGCTTGACTTTCTAGCCAAAAGAAAAAAAAAACATCATGATCACTGTCTCCGGGATATAGTTCTCAATAAGAGCCTGAATAAACTCCAACTCTTGTGTTTTTCTTTAAGTCAACAACACCTACACTTTGCCATAGTTCCATGACCTGCTTTTTACTTTAAGAAAATAGTATAACCAGAAAGAACCTCCACCTATATCCAACACAACCACCAAGCTGGCATACTCCCTACCTTCATCCTTGTTTTAATGAAGGCCAACCTCTCCACTTGTGTTCAGATTTTCATGTTTTCTTGACTTCTCAATCTTCAATAATTTCACTCCTCAAATTAGCCTTCTTCTCTGGCATTATCAGCTTTTTGTTCCCACCTGATCATTCCTATCATCACACAAACACAGTGTAGTGTTCCCATTTTGTAAAATCTCCCCTGATCCCAGACGCCCAATCCCTGTAGTTACCAGCCTAACTTCACTGCTCCCCTCACAGGAGAGAAAAAAAAAAAAAAAGCTTTTTGGGAAGAATTCTTCGTACCCTGAGAATAAAGTAGGGAAGAGAGGTCAGGACAGATCTAAATATTCGGCCTCCAGCAGAGACCAGAGTGAAATGAAGGAGCAAGACTTAAGGGGGAAATATTTCTAAGCAGAGGAAACAGGGTATACTAAACTCCTAAACGGGGAGACTGCCTGATTTGCCTGCGGATCTGCAAAGGAACCAGGGTGTCTATAATTCAATGAGTGAGGCACAAAGTGGTAGGGAGGGAGGTCAGAGAAGTAGCCAGGGGTCAGATCCCAAAGGCCATAGTCAGGACTTTGGATTTCATTCTTAATGTGATAAGAAGCCAAAGTGTCACAAGAGAGGAGAGAGAAATGATCTAATTTGCACCCTTACAGGATTGCTCTGCTGTGTGGAGAACAGACTAAGATCGAAACTCAAAAGTGGAGGAACGCAGACCAGTCGGGAAATTACTGTGGGTGGTACAAGCTGAGATGATGAAGGTTTGGATTAGTGAGGTGAGACTATATTATCTGAAGATAATGCTAATTAGTTTTACAAATGGATGGAATAAAAGAAAGAAAAAAATCAATGATGACTCCAGTGTTTTGACCTTGGCTGATAGATGTGGGTACTCCTTAATTAAAAGCGGGGATGCTCAGGGAAGAGGAGAAAAGATGGGAGAGATAGAAAGCAATAGTTCTGGACAAATCCATGGTGTGGTTTGAGAGACCTGCTGCTACTGCTGATGCTAAGTTGCTTCAGTCGTGTCTGACTCTGTGTGACCCCATAGACAGCAGCCCACCAGGCTCCCCTGTCCCTGGGATTCTCCAGGCAAGAACACTGGAGTGGGTTGCCGGGAGAGATGGAAAGCAACAGTTCCGGACAAATCCATGGTGTGGTTTGAGAGACCTACTGCTATTCAAATGGGGATTTTTGAGTAGGCAGTTGGTATGCAAATCTGGAATTCAAGGGAGAAGTCAGCATTAGAAATAAAAACTGGAAGTCAAACATAAAAGATACTTAATGCCATGGATATAGAATTGTATATAATGTTGGGTTCTTCAGAGAAACAAAAGCAACACAGACAGAGAGAGATGTATTTGGTTCACAGGATGTCGGGGCTGGCAAGTCTGAAACCTATAGAACAGGCCAGCAGGCTGGAAACTCCAGCAGTCTTAATGTTGCAGTCTTGAGCATGAAGGCCCAATTTTTTTTCCTCTGAAAAAGGAGAGGAAAAAAAATCTCAATCTTTTCTCGTAAGGCCTTCAACTGATTATAGGAAGCTTTCTTACTTTATGGAGAGTAATCTGTTTTACTCAAAGTCTATTGATTTTGCTATTAATCATGTCAAAAAACAAACAAAACACCTTCACAGCAACATCTAGACTGGTATCAGTCTGATCAAACAACTGGGTACCATAAAATCAGCCATCATGGGACTATATGAAATGACCTAGTAAGTTAATGTATTTGGAGAAATGAAGACAATCCAGGACTGAGCCCTGGCAAAGTGCAAAGGAGACATGTCCAGCAAAGGAGGCTGAGAAGGCGCTGGAGGGCAATGAAGGAAAACAAGAGAATGTGGTAAATCAAAAGCCGAGGAAAACGTGATCCAAAAAGGAAGATCGGTTATATCAGGTGTTGCTAAGAAATCCTACAAGATAAGGATTGAGTCAGCAAAGTCATTGCTGACTTCATTGAAAATGATAAGGATGTGTGAGGGAGGAGGTAAGCCTAAGTAGAGGAGGTTCAACAAGAAACAGAAAAAAAGCAAAAAGGACATGGAGGTAACGCATGTGTACTCAGTCATGTTTTGAAACCCCATGGACTGTAGCCCACACCAGGCTCCTTTGTCTATGGGATTTCCCAGGCAAGAATACTGAAGTGGATTGCCATTTTCTCCTCCAGGAGATCTTCCTGACCCAGGAATTGAACCTGAGTCACCTGCATCTCCTACATAGGCAGGCACGTTCTTTACCACTTGAGCTACCTGGAGGTAATAAGTATAGCCAACTCTTTCAAGGAGTTTTGTTGTAAAAACAGAAGAAGGAAAAAAACAAAACGGGAAAGTAGCTGAAGAGGGATGTAGGAAGGTTTTTTGGGGTTTGTTTTGTCTAAGAAGGAAATTATTATAGCATATTTTTTGCTGAAGAAATAATCTAGGGAAATTTGGTGATTTCCAAAGAGGAAAGTAGCAAGATGAGATCTGTAAATTACAGAGGTAAAGTCCTTTGAATATACATCCATTATGCAGCACAGACTTAAGTCAAATCTGGGTTTCTATCACTGATTAGAGAGTCAAGTTACTAAGCCTCTCAGCTTTCTCACCCTTTTTCTACAAGGTCTTCTGTGGTCCTTCTACCTCTTTTGAGAGTCACCCAAATCTCTCCATCTCTATGCCCTAGCCATTAGCCTTTTTTTTCAATCTCTTTTTCACCCCTCAAATCAAAAGAGCTTTTATTGCATCTTTAAATATCACAAATGAGTCCAAAAAACCATCTGGCATCTTGCTGTTTCTGTAGCCAGACCACTCAGATCTTATTCATCAGCTTGCTGAACTGTTCCCTTTCAGAAAGACAGATCCCATTCAAAAATTTTCTGATATTCTTGTTTGTTTAAAAAAATAATAATCTTTCTTTCTTTTTTTTTTTTTTTTTACTGTGCTGGGTCTTAGTTAGACATGGGGGTATCTAATTCCGTGACCAGAGATCAAACCCAGGCCCCCTGTATTGGGAGCGGGGATTCCTAGCCACTACAGCACCAGGGAAGTCCCTAATATCCTTGTTTTTACCTGTTATCATTTGCTGCATCAAAGCAGCTGAATTTGAAACAAGCTTAGTGTTGTTTCCTTCAAGAATCAACTCATCTTTCTGGGCTTGAGACACTGAACAAGCAACATCTTGCTTCATCTGAACCCCAAGGGGATGTATTTTTCACCTCCCCAAATTTGGATTTCAAGAAGAGAAACATTCTTGACATAGATGGAGAAGCGAGCACACACAGACCTCATCATGTAACAGAAGTCCAGTGTTACACCCTTGATCATGTTCCGTGCATGATTACAAACAGTGCAAAGAGTCGTCAATTCTTTTCTATTTCCCCACCATCTATTAACCTGGAGCCCCTTCTTTTTCTTTCCAGGGAGACTGAGCTCTACATTGATGTGATTGAAGCCCCTCCACAGGGTGCCTTTAGGACTCTTCACAATAACTGTGCATCCCTTCAAAGTAACACTGGCATTTTCTGTAATAGTCTGATTGCTGAGAATGGTTCATTCCCACAGTAGATGTAGCAAAGAAAGTTCAATCTCTTTAATTAATCTAACTATAGGCTTTGCTAACTCACTTAACAAATCTTCGTTCAAACACGTCTTGCCAAATTGCCCTCTGAAATGCTGTGTCACCATGCATTCTTTCTGATTAGTATTTACCACAGTTGCAGTTATATTTTCATGTATGGATATTTGATCAATGTCAGCCTCCCCTCCGGAATAGCTTAGTTCAATAGAACTTTCTGTGATGATGCAAATATTCTGTATCAGCACTGTCCAACTCAATAGCCTCTAACCACATGTAGTTATTGAACAAATAAAGCACAACTAGAGCACTTGGGGATGTAGCTCAGTGGTAGAGCACATGCTTTGCATGTATGAGGTCCTGGGTTCAATTCCCAGCATCTCCATTTGATTTCTCCCTGTTTAATGCTCAGAAAATACGAGAAGTACAGATGTGAGTTTTAAGTTTCATTTATGTTTAATTAATTTAAATGTAAATAGCCACATGTGGCAAAGATTATTTATGTCCCCCACAGTCTTCCCAGCACTTAATTCAGGGCCCACACTTAGTAACTGCTCAATAAATATTTGTTGAATGATTTCCCTGGTGGTCCAGTGGCCAAAACTCAGGTCTCTCAATGCAGGGGGCCCAGGGAACTAGATCCCACATGCTGCAACTGAAGATCCCATGTGCCCAACTAAGACCCAGTGCAGCCAAATACATACATTAATATTTTAAAATAATTATTTGTTGAAAGCCTCAATCTGTACAATAGGGATATGACTAGTTAACTTGTAGATTCAATCTTTTTCTAAGAGGAAAAGGGGAGGGGAGAGTCTCTACATGACAGGGTCAGCTATCAAAGATTCTCAGTCCTCCTATAAAGGTGAATTTGACCTTCAAAAATTTGATCACACGCAGAGGGCAGCTGGGATAGTAAATAAGAACATATGGGGTGATCTGGATAAAATAACACCCTGCAATATGCTTAGGAAGTGTACCTGGAACACGTGGTGGTCCATCAGCTTCACAGAGGGCAAGTGAATGAAGGTGTAGGGAGATTGAAGAAGACTTCACAAAGCAGGTGATATTTGAATTATATCTGGAGGAATAATAAACGTGGTAGGAATGGGAGTGGGATGAAGTCCTGAGAGGTTTTCAGTGCTTACCATGTACCAGGCATAGACTTGGGTTTTTATATGGCTAATTTAATCCTCGCAATAATCTGATGAGTGAGATACCATTATTTTCCCCATTTTACAGACAACTGAAAAAACTGAGGTATAGAGTCAAAAATCATCTTCCCATGGTCACCTCGCTAATGAATGGCAGAGCTGAGGCTGATACCCAGCCCTTGGCTCTTACCACGATGCTCTTCTACCTCATGAACTGAATTTTTCTTGGCAGAGGGAATCATGTATAAAGACACCGTAGTAGAAAAGAAATGGCGTGTTTTTGCATGAGATGCCAAAATGTAAGGGGAGATGAAACAGTAAATAAATGCTAGGGTCAGTCTGGGGTTCCCAAGGCAGTTCAGTGTATGGCTCTGTCCCCTACATTTTCAGTTAATCCTCACAATAACCCAAGTATTACACCATATTATAAAATAAGAAACAGAAATTCCAGGAAGTTAAGAATCTTGCCAAAGGTCACAAAGCAGGTGTGCTGAAGTCAGGATATAAATCTAGGTGTGCCTATTTCTAAATCTACTGTTTGTCTTACTATTCAGTAATGTATAGTGAGGTATGGGCCGAAAAAGAGGCAAAAGGAACATGCTCTAGGGACAAAAGAAAGGATGAATTTTCTGACAAGAATCAGGTCAGAATTCATCCATGAAAGATCTACCTTGAAAACTCTGAAATCCTGCTTGGGGGACCATAATCTCTGTGAAGCCTTCTCTGATCAAACACAGCATTAGTCACTCCATCTTTATTTTTTACGTCAAGCTACATTAAAGCTTTCTGTTTACATGGCTGCCACTCTCAGAACTGTCGCTTACTAAGCACCTCTCTGGCGGGAGCTTTACATGTCATGTTCTCATTAATCATCTTAATAACCTTCTGGGAGATGTATCATCACCTCCATATGCAGATAGTAAACCAAGGACAAGTGAGTGGCCAAAGGTCTAATAGCTAGTCCAGGACACAGGCCCCATGTTCTCTCTCCACCATAGTCTTTTTCATTCAGGGGCTGGTTTTTGCACCCCTAGTACCTGGCACAGTGCCTTCCCCATAGCAGGCAGGCACTCACTCGAGATTGGAATTCAACTGGTAGGATGGCAGGCTTTCAAATGTTAGTGAAGTAGAGAAAAGAGTCTAAGGTGTTCTGGGAAACCAGCTTTGGACTGTAGTGGGGGGAAGCCCTCATTTGGAGCATTTGCCAATTTCCATGGTATAAAAACCCCCATTTAGGCTGATTTCAAGCTACCAACCTGATTGCAAAATCCCTGGATGTTTAACCATGGCTCTCTTGACCTAGTAAGAACCAGTTCCAGCACACACCTGAATGTTCAAGGTCCTCAGGTACAAACTACTTTCCCTCCTATAGCTCCTCTGCACAGCAGCTCTCTATATCCAGACTTCTTTGCAATCTCAGAAGGGTAGGGACTTAACAGTAAAGCTCACCTTTACCACAGCCCCATGACCTATTCTAATTCCAAATGGTCCTGGGAACACAACATCCCTTAAACATCACCTCCTTCTCTTGTATCCAGGACTATTTAATATTTAAGCACTTCTGCCTCCAAATGTGCCTGGGTCTTCTCTTCTGTGAATATCTGAGCTGGTCCCGTAGCCTCAGACAGCTTTCTACTGACAAGCAGTACAGAGCAATAGTTACGGGAGCCTCCTCTGACGTCACATAACCTGGCATTTCTGCTGACAAGTGGCACGTCCTTAGGAAGTTTCCAGTACCTTTGTGTGCCTCAGTTTACTGATAAGTAAATGGTGATTTTTTTAAAAAAAAGAAACAGTACCTGCAGTTTATGTGGCAGTTGTGGAAATTAGATGAGTAAGTAGATGTAAACGGCTCAGAATGTGGTATAGGTATTCAATATTTGAGTTGTTCTTATCATCGTTATGTCCTTTAGGCATGGCACAAATCTAAGGAAGGCCTCAGTATTAGGATTTTCCCACAATAACTGTTTAAAATGTGTTACACTAGACTCTGTATAAAACTTAATTCAAAAAAAAAAAAAACTTAATTCAAGGGGGTAACCTATTCATCTTTCTTTTAATTAGCAGTATATATTTAAGCATGTCATTTTTCATAGTCATCCATTCTCATGGCTCAGAGCTTGTTCTTTCCCTGGTAAAAGAAAAACATAATTTTCTCAACCAAATTGGTAAAAGAAATGAAAAGACATGAGGAACTTAAAAAAAAATAGTACATGCATTTTGTATTATATGTACAGACACTGGAACAAGCATAAACATTCCCTTCCTACACCCCATTTGTTTTAGGTCTCATGGTGTCCCATTTCAATTCTAGAGGAAAGAAAACATTTTTAACCTAGAAAACAACTGGCCAGCAGAACCTCAGGAGGAACAGGCTTTACTGAAGTCAAGTCTCAGATGTCTCTCTCTTTTTTTTTTTTTTTGGCTGCATAGCATGTGGGATCTTAGTTTCCCAATCAGGGTGTGAACCCATCCCCCTCTGTACTGGCAGCACAGAGTCTTAGTCAGTGCACCATCAGGGAAGTCCCTCATACATTTCATCTTGTAAGACTAGAGATCAGCCACCCTCACCACCAGTCAAGGAGTCATGTATTAATTAATAGTTGTAAACAGCTTTTAGATCTTACAGATGGAATAAGTACTATACAGTTTATTATCATTATTAATCCCAAGACAGTTGATGACCAGTCATTGGTGGAGGTGTGTGGTCACCCATAAATCAGCCTTGAATCTTCCGGATTGGCAAATAATACTCCAGAGCCTGATCTGAATTAAAAGTGACCTACATCTCATTTATAACCTCAGATGTATTAAGACCAACTTTTCCATTCTAAGGACAGACCAAAGTATTTCTGAACTCCTTTATCTACAGGTTTACAATTGTCACCTAATCTTTCAATAATTTCAGGAACTCTCTTGAGGCTGTGTTGCAATAAAGGAAGCTAGATGACCTACTTATCTTGACAGGGTTCAATGTTAACCATTAAGTGAGTTTACTAGGCCTCTGGTTCAATGTTTGGTCATTGGCCTTTCTAAGAAGACGAAGTATTTTCCAACTTACTACCATCTTGACCTTAGTATTGTGCCTCTTCTTAAGATTGAAGTAGGATATGAATGTATGTTTTATATGGAAATTATTGTACTAATTCCTTCAGACAAACCAACCTCAGCTTTTCCACAGGCAAAACCTAGATGTTACTAGTATCACTAACTAGATTCTTGATTTTTAGCTCCCCAAAATAACGATTTCATTGCCCCATCTTCTTTCAACAAATATATGGCTAAGTGACAATATTATGGCCTATAGGAAGTAAACGAACTGTCAGGAGCAAGATTCAGAAATTGTTCTCAAATGGAAAGGACATGTCGTCCTTCAACTCTTCTTCCAACTGATGACTGGAGTTGGGGCACTCATCTCGGGATGTGAGATAGAAGACAAACACTCAGGACTGTGGAACATAAAGACAGGAGGACTCGGTATCATCTCCAACATGGTAGAGTACCGTCTAAGCCCTGGACGCATTACTTCTGTCTAAACTTCTCTTAGGCGACAGAGAAGTAAGCCTAGATCTACTTTAAGCCACTGTTGTTGTAGGTCTGCTGTCACACGTAGCCACACCTTGTTCTAATCAAAACACATGCGCATTATAGGAAACACATTTACATGGTAGGAATTTTTTAAATGAATAAAGCAAAGGAAGAAAACAAAATTATTCAAAATTTCACCGTCTGTATGTAATCAAGACCTAACTGTCACTTTACTTTGCAAACTTTCCCTGAGTGTCTCCGTCTATTCTCACAGCCTCAAACCTCACCTGGCGATTAAGCCTTCCCAAATCTCTATCTCCTGCTCATCTAGACTTACACACCCACGAGCCTATATATATATCCACACTGTACAATCACAATGTGTCCAAAACAAAAGTCATCATGTTCCCTAGTCTAAACTCCGTCCCCTTTCTCAGTGACTAATACCACCATCCCCTCTTCACGGCAGAGGTCAAGGCAGCTTGCCTGACTTCTCCCTATACTTCAGCCAATACTGGATTGTGATCATCTGTCTCCCCTACTAAAAAGGTTCCCCCAGAATAAGTAAAATGTTCCCCTAAGGAAGAATCAGCTCTTATTCACCTGTGTTTCCTCAGTACCTATAGCATGGCAAGATAGATGCACAAATATTTGAGTGATTATTCCCATTTTGTGCATTTCTTTCCAGTTTTTTCCTATACTTTTCGAAGCAAGATGTGACTATTATATAAACACTACTTTAAATTCTATTTTTTCATTAATCATTATAGTACAGAAAATTTCCCCTTACTATTATTAAAAATTCTATGTGAATCATTTTTAATGGCTGCATAATATTAACATGAACTAGCAGCTACTACTAAGCACTGACTATGTGTCAGGAACAGTATGGGCATTTTACATACAACCTCACTACATCCTCACTTCATAGATGAAGAAACAAAAGCTCAGAGAAGCAGACTCCTCTGCTTGTGATGACTAATGAGCCACAATAGACTACGAGCCCATGAAAGGCAGAACTTACGTCTTTTATGTACAAAAGCAGCCCCTCCAACATTTGTTGAAAGAATTAAAAGAATCAACTATTTACAATAATGTATATGTGGCAATTAAAAAGAGATTTACTTGCCTTATAAAAGCTTAATCTATCCTTTTCATATCTCAGCACATTGAGAAGAGGACATTAATTAAACACCATGTTAGATACATTACAAACATCCTATTTAATTCTAACAACTCAAAAAGAGGAGTAACGCTGTGCCACCCGCCATGATAGGAAGCCAGCCATTATCTTTGCACAATACAAAGATATATTTTCTACTTCCTACTTTAGAGAAATTCTTTTTTATAAACTGTGTATTGTTTTCTTAAATGGATAATCAGCTTCTCTACTTGCATTCATTCCAAGACAGAAATTTACTTGAATAGAAGTTATATATGTATGGATTTTGATGTGAGTTCTATACAACCATCAGTCTCCACCCTCTTGATCCATTTATATAAAAGCAGAGCACACATGAACAGCCCAATCAATGCAGTGGTTATTTCCAAAAATAGTGCTAATGGTGTGTGAGATGTGCATATGTGCGTGTGTATGTGTGTGGGTGTGCATGCATGCGTGTGTATAGAAGTTAGTGGGAGAACCATGACCAATAAGAGCATAAGCACAGGTTAGATCAGAGAGCAGCTCAGCAAGGCCTGGCCTTTGGAGACATTCCCTAGTATCAAGCTCCAGCTCTATCACTTACTGTTTGTATGACGCTGAGCAAGTTCTCTAACGTCTTTGTGTCTTATCTCCTAAGCTGTGAAATGAACATAACAGTAATATTTATCTCACAGAACAACATAACTAAATTAGTTAACACTTGAAGTGCTAACAGCAGTGGCTCATAGAAATTGCTACATAAGGGTTTCCAGAGAAACATGAACAGACAATTCAGATAATATAATAAAACACATGGAAAATTTTTGCCACATTAATAATCAGAAATAGATTGAAATAAAGACATATTTCTACCCCTCAAATTGGCAAAAACTAATTTTTTGAAGGTAAAGTGATGTATTTATTACAGTGAATACCACTGCTCCCTCACTACCTGTCTGTAACAACTTATCTGTAAGCATAACACTTTTCAGCCTAGCTTTTGATTCAATTTTAAATCAAAACCAGTATTACAATTTCAACATATCAGAGATACAAGGCCAATTTTCTTTACACATATACTACAGTTACAAGTCAATAGGAAAAGGCCAATAATTCAATTAAATAAAAATGGCAAAGAACATGAAAGACTTACACAAAAAGAACTACAAGATACCTCACACATATGAGAGATATTCAATACAATATCATCACTATGTTAGTATAACAAAAAAATAACTTTAAAGAAACTATTATTATTATTTCTTAATACCAATTACAGGGAAAACTCATTGAACCTGTGGTTCAGTTCAGTTCAGTTCAATTCAGTTCAGTCGCTCAGTTGTGTCCGACTCCTTGCAACCCCATGAACCGCAGCACACCAGGACTCCCTGTCCATCACCAACTCCCAGAGTCCACCCAAACCCATGTCCATTGAGTCGGTGATGCCATCCAATGATCTCATCCTCTGTCGTCCCCTTCTCCTCCTGCCCTCAATCTTTCCCAGCACCAAGGTCTTTACAAATGACTCAGCTCTTTGCATCAGGTGGCCAAAGTATTGGAGTTTCAGCTTCAGCATCAGTCCTTCCAATGAATATTCAGGACTGATTTCCTTTAGGATGGACTGGTTGGATTTCCCTGTAGTCCAAATGACCCTCAAGAGTCTTCTCCAACACTACAGTCCAAAAGCACCAATTCTTTGGTGCTCAGCTTTCTTTATAGTCCAACTCTCACATCCATACGTGACTACTGGAAAAACCCATAGCCTTGACTAGATGGACCTTTGTTGGCATAGTAACGTCTCTGCTTTTTAATATGCTATCTAGGTTGGTCATAACTTTTCTTCCAAGGGACAAGCATCTTTTAATTTCATGGCTGCAGTCACCATCCATAGTGATTTTGGAGCCCGAAAAAATAAAGTCTGTCACTGTTTCCACTGTTTCCCCATCTATTTGCCATGAAGTGATGGGACCAGATGCCATAATCTTACTTTTCTGAATGTTGAGCCTCAAGCCAACTTTTTTATTCTCCTCTTTCATTTTCATCACAAGGCTCTTTAGTTCCTCTTCACTTTCTGCCATAAGGGTGGTGTCATCTGCATATCTGAGGTTATTGATATTTCTCCCGGCAATCTTGATTCCAGCTTGTGCTTCTTCCAGCCTGGCATTTCTCACGATGTACCCTGCATATAAGTTAAATAAGCAGGGTGACAATATACAGCCTTGACATATTCCTTTCCTGATTTGGAACCAGTCTGTTGTTCCATGTCCAGTTCTAACTGTTGCTTCCTGACCTGCATACAGGTTTCTCAAGAGGCAGGTCAGGGGTCTGGTATTCCCATCTCTTGAAGAATTTTCCACAGTTTATTGTGATCCACACAGTCAAAGGCTTTCACATAGTCAATAAAGCAGAAATAGATGTTTTTTTGGAACTCTCTTGCTTTTTTCATGATCCAGCGGATGTTGGCAATATGATCTCTGGTTCCTCTGCCTTTTCTAAAACCAGCTTCAATATCTGGAAGTTCATGGTTCACATATTGCTGAAGCCTGGCTTGGAGAATTTTGAGCATTACTTTACTAGTGTGTGAGATGAGTGCAATTGTGCGGTAGTTTGAACATTCTTTGGCATTGCCTTTCTCTGGGATTGGAATGAAAACTGACCTTTTCCAGTCCTGTGGCCACTGCTGAGTTTTCCAAATTTGCTGGCATACTGAGTGAAGAACTTTCACAGCATCATCTTTCAGGATTTGAAATAGCTCAACTGGAATTCCATCACCTTCACTAGCTTTGTTTGTAGTGATGCTTCCTAAGGCCCACTTAAACTTGTGGAGTTACTAAATAATACACATTATTTAAAAGGCTCTAGAACTTTAGAAATGTTCATACTCTGACCCAGAAATTAATTACAATAATCTATCCTAAGAAAATAATTCTAAGTATTCAACAAAAATTTTATGCCCGAAGAAAAATATTTTGTAACCTGTTATTCCATAATAGCAAAAAATTGGCAACAGAAACTGTCCAACCACAATGGAATGGCTAAATAAAAATATTACATGGAATATAACAATGGAGAAATTATTAAGAACTTGTAATAACATGCAAAATACTTTAATAACAAAACAGTACACAGGATACATAAGAGATACACAAAAAATGTTAATAGTGGTTATCTCTGGATATAACTATATGTAACTTTTGTATTTTATTATACTGCAGTCTCTTATATTTTCTAAAATGAACATTTCTACAGATAAAATTTAAGTCTCATTCATAAAAAACAGAACAACTTCCCAGAGATCCCCACTTCCTATTGATAAAGTCTCTTTACTTTTATGCTTTAATCTCTCATCATTCTCTCCATCAGACCCTCTTTAGTATGGTCACTCTAAACGAACAGGTCATGATGTTTTCTAACTTGTTTTTGTTTATGGCCTTGAATTCCTTCCTATTTTTTTCTACCAGGAGAACACCTATCCAACATCCTATCACAGCTACTCTGTGATTCCATGGCCTTCAGAAAGGAGACAGAAACAAATGAGAAAAATGACCTTAAAGAACGGCACTGTGGGACTTCCCCAGGGGTGGTCCCCCCTGGGTGGACCACTGGTTAAGAATCTGTCTGCCAATGCAGGCAACAGGGGTTGGAGCCCTGATCTAGGAAGATCCCATGTGCCAAAGAGCAACTTTGCCAGTGGGCCGCAACTGCTGAAGCCCGTGTGCTCTAGGGCCCAGGAGCTGCAACTACTGAGCCCAGCGCCTAGAACCTATCCTCCCCAACAAGACAAGCCGCCCCAATTATAAGCCTGTGAACCACAACAGAGTATTCCCCACTCACTGCAACTAGAGAAAGCCTGCATGCAGCAATGAAGACCCAGCACAGCCAAGAATAAATATAAATAAATAAATGTTTTAAAAAATATATTACATGAGACAATAAGGATGTTATTTATTTTTTTAAAAAAGAACAATTCTGTGCCTTATTCATCTCCTCTCCTGCCAGTGCTTGGCATGTAAACAGGTGCCTAAAACACATCTGCTGAACAAATAAGTATCAGTTACCAAAGTGGTGAGATCTGAACTAGCCTGGGCACCTCTGCCTGTAAGGGGCTGGCTTTATTTTTGTTTGTTTTTGGCAGCATGTAGGATGTTACTTCCTCAACCAGGGGTCAAACCCACACCATCTGCATTGGAAGCGTTGAGTCTTAACCACTGGACCACCAGGAAAGTCCCTGTAAGGGGCTTTTATTTGTTTAAGGAAAGCCATCTCTGAAGAAGTGAACGAGGAACCAGACAGGTCTAGGCTTGACACAGCAATGGTGAACAAGCTACTAAAATGCTGAGCATCTGCTTCCTCACTTGCAAAACAGAATTACACCCAGCAGCCCCACAAGGTCATTGTGAGGATTAAGTGAGAGAGATGTGAAACACTGGCATGAAAAGGGAATGTTAATTCATCAGTACAACTCAAATGTTAGTTCCTCTCCCTTCTGCTGAAGGCATTAAAGCCATGCTTTCTGTAAGCAGCCTGGGGGGACAAGGGTGACGCATCTCAGAACCCCTGGGCTAGTAACATACAGCATCCAGATCCATACTTGTGGCAAACTGTCACTCATGTCCTCTAAGACTTAATATCTGCTTTCTACATCGATAGCTGAAGAATGGCAGCAGCTGCCAGACCAAATTAAGAGGATTACTTTGATGTTGTCTGCTACACATATCAAAGTCACAGGGCAGACCCTCAAGACCAAGATACAAGACTTCATATATCAGTGAGCCCTGTGAGTGGGAGCTTCCACACAGGAAGAGCCAAGGTACAGCTGTCACGCTAGCAGGTTGCACAACCTCTGGTTACAACAGCCATCTTCACGTCTAGGAATACCTATCATGATATCCGTACTATGAACACCACACACAAGGCAGGAAGGGTGAGTCACGAAAGGTTCTGAGGAGGGAGGTGGAGGAAGTAGATGGGAGCGGCCAAGAATTACCAATGTGTTTACTAGCAAGTCAACTATCCTCTCTATCAATGCTTTTCTATGCTTTGCTTCCTCTTCATATGAAGGTGGCACCACTGCGCACCTCACAGATAGTATTCTGAGGAGTAAACAGGAGAGCATGCATGAGCTGCTGGCACAGGGAGGACGGTATTTGTGACCATTCCCACTGCCCACACACAGATGCTAATGCCGTGCCTGCCCATGCTGAGTGCCTCCCTCCAATACCAATCCTGAGAGATCTGAGTTCACCTTGACAGTTGTTCTCAAGTAATACCCTTTAAGTGAAGTGAAGTCGCTCAGTTGAGTCCAACTCTTTGCGACCCCATGGGCTGTAGCCTACCAGGCTCCTCTATCCATGGGATTTTCCAGGCAATAGTCCTGGAGTGGATTGCCATTTCCTTCTCCAGGGGATCTTCCCAACCCAGGGATCGAACCCGGGTCTCCCGCACTGCAGGCAGACGCTTTACCGTCTGAGCCACCAGGGAAGTCCTAAGTAATACCCTTAATTCATCTAAAAAAAGTGAAAGTGTTAGTCTCATGGCGGTTTCTTTTCACCACCATAGACTGTAGCCCACCAGGCTCCTCTGTCCATGGGATTTGCCAGGCAAGAATACTGGAGAGGGTTGCCATTCCCTTCTCCAGAGAATCCTCCCTGCCAGCACAGCCTCCCTTCTTGATTTTCTTTGAGAGCCGATAGTACTGCAAACACCAGAACTCACTCTATTACCAATCCAGTTAGACAGTACACAGCACTAGCTGCCACAGGCCCTCAATTCTAAAGGAAGATTAAGGGCATTTTCTGGGGAAAATAAAAATACGTAAGTTTCATAAGAACAGGTAACACACCTGCCTGGTTCCCTACTGTATTCCCAGTGCTTAGTATAGAGTCTAGCATGGCAAGCATTCAGGAAACATGCTAGATGAATAAATGCACCCATCTGATTCTATACCAAATACCCCTGACTACCAACTGGCCCTCTAATTATTTGAGAATCTACTCTTAATTCAGGCACTGGAAGGGTTAGGGAGCCAAGACAGGTGTGAAAGGCATCCCTATGGTTCTTCGTGGGGTCAAGCACAAACAGATAAGAAGCTGTATCTTTTGAAACCAGCACTTAAGAGATCACATCAGCAATTTCAGCTCCATAATCACAAGCTTCTTGAAGACATGGACAAGAGCACATAACTCTCCCGTGGGACTGGTTCTGAGCCCACCCCTTCCCAACGTGTTGGACCGTGCTCCTCCTATGCTGCAGACAAGTTAAGTCTCACAGAATCCAGAATGACTGACTGGATTAACGCTCACACTTCCTCCTTGCCTTGGAACACACGACCTCAAACTCTGGGCATCAATACACCTTTACTTTCTTAAATAATTGTTGAGGATCCCAAAGAATTTTTGTTTATATGGGTTACATTTATTAATATCTACTCGATTTAGAAATTAAAACATTTTAAAAATATTTTCTTAAAATTAATAATAAACCCATTACATCTTAACATTTTAATTTAAATTAACTATATTTTCTTAAATATAATGAGAAGGTTGGCATTATTTTACATTTTCTGCTATTTTTTTAAGTGTCTGGTTTAAAAAAAGATGATTCTCATATCTGCTTCTTCATGCACTATATTGTGATATATGTTGTTTTGGTAGAAGTGTATGAAGAAAATCCAATCTCAAAAAGACAAGTAGTTGGAAAAATGAGAAATATTTAATAGATTTTTTTTTTTTAGATAATTGTGGATATTCTTTTTTGATACTACACCAAAACTCAACGAGTGGTGACTGATTAAAGGTTAGGTGCAAGGGGGAATCAGAAACTATGTGGATGACATCTTTATACTCTATCACATTTAAACCCATTGGTCTTACACTTTGAAAGGCTCTGTTACCCATGAGTGACTTTGTAAGGTCATATATTGATCATTAAGAAAATATTCATTCACTAAGTTAAATCTTCCAGATGTTGGCATATTTTAACACAGAATATTTTTTAATAATTATATTCATAAATAGTACCACTAACCTCATCAGGCAAGTCATTTTTAAAACTTTTTCTTTTGTGTTGGGGTATAGCCCATTAACAATCAATGATGTGATAGTTTCCGGTGAACATCAAAGTTTCAGCCACACATACACATGTATCCATTCTCCCCCAGCCTCCCCTCTCATCCAGGCTGTCACATAACATTGAGCAGAGTTCCCTGTTGCACTTTTTTTTGTTGTTGTTTGGCCACGCTGCATGCAGTATCTTAGTTCCCTGACCAGGGATAGAGTCCCTGAAGTAGAAGTGCACAGTCTTAACCACTGGACCACCAGTAAGTCCCAGAAAAGTCTTTAAGTATTAAAAAACTACTGAGTTCATATGGCAGATACAACTTCCCAAATTCTAATATTCATGTGAAAGCTCAGTTTTACCATTGGCAACAAACACTGTCAATTGTTATCCTTGAAGAGACAGACTCATTTTATTCCTTTTGGGGCCAATGTCTGCCAAGTACTCAAGTTCTAATAACCATAGTTTGACTGTCAGTTATTTTTTCAAGTATATATTGTGTTCCATGAAAAAAGGTGCTAGTTCAGTTTGCAAGTCAAACTATTAATTGCGTAAGTGCTTCTCCTTGAGAAAATCATCATACTTCATGTAGCAGAATACTTTACGCATACTTTCCCCATCACACAGAATATTAAAAAGATCTATTCTCAAAGGGTTGAGATTTAATAAAGTTAATAATGTTTATGACTTCATCAAGGCTAGTCTTAAGTAAAATTGACATTTATTTCACTGTGTGTGTGGTGGTGGTGAAGAATGTGATATAAACTAGTATAGTTTGATACCCCTAGTCTGATTCATGCTAAGCCATCAGCAGTTTTACCCACCATTGCTTTGCACTATCAATGAAAATGTCAAAACATCTCAACATTACTATGAAATGGTAAATAACATCTCAACATTACTATGCAAAAAGTTTTGACCTTGAGGACCACCAGAGTTCACAGGTACCACCAGAGGTCTGCAGACCACATTTTAAGAATTGCTGACTTTACAAATTCTGATTTGTCCCTGCAAGCTGCCCAGACTGTGAAAAAGAGAAGGAAAATAGCTTCTTAATGTGTGAAAAATTAACAAGTGAGAACACAGAGGACCATCCAGTAAGAGGTTCCCATTCTTAAACTACAGACAGTTTCAACATATCCCAATTCACATACTTCAGATTTTCTCAGACAGGACTTTAGCAAGGGGTGAGTGGGAACTCCCAGCAGGGATCTACAGATTGCCACTTATACAACAAAAGAAAAGAGCTTCTGTCTGATTAGTGGCTCCAGAATTAAAATTTCAGAGTAGCTGAAGCTTGCCTTAACTGATCCCCATCCACCTTTTGGCATGCTCACCAATCTCCCTGCCTTCCAACTCCTGCCCCCTAACCAGTTGGTACATCCAGCCTGCCCATCCTCTTTCAATGTTACCTCCCTTATTTTCCCATCCTTAATTAATGTGTTCATTTGGTTTGTCTTATTAGTTTAATTACTTTTTTTCTAATTCACACCAAGCTGCACGTGACTTAACTTTCCCAGAAAACCTTTATTTTTAAAAGGCTACTTTGGGGGCTTCCCTGGTGGTCCAGTGGTTAAGAATCCACCTGCTAACGCAGGGGACATGGGGTTGGAGCTCTGAGCAGGGAAAATCCCACATACCATGAAGCCACTAAGCCTGTGTGCCACAACTACTGAGCCTGTACATTAAAGCCGTATGCCCCAACTACAGAAGCCCCCACGCCTATAGCCCCTGCTCCGCAACAAGAAAAACCACTGCAATGAGAAACCTGCGCACCACAACCAAGAGTAGCCCCCACTCGCCTCAACTAGAGGAAGCACACATACATCATTGAAGACTTGGCATAGAAATAAATAAATCTTCCCCCCCCCACCCAAAAAAAAGGCTACTTTTTGGCCCAAATGAAATTTTAATTACTGAGATTTCCTTTCCTATACTATGGAGTGTTTAGGGGCAAGAGTCTTCCCTGATGGAGGAATAGAAAGGTCATGCTAGGAGAGACAGACAACATGGTATTATGGAAAGAACATAGACTTTGGAATTACACAGGCCTGTGTCCAAGTTTGCATTGGAGAAGGAAATGGCAACCCACTCCAGTACTCTTGCCTGGAGAATCCCAGGGATGGGGGAGCCTGGTGGGCTGCCGTCTCAGGGGTTGCACAGAGTCGGATACAACTGAAGCGACTTAGCAGCAGCAGCAGCAGTGTCCAAGTTACAGATCTACTTTTATGATCTGGGGGAAGTTATTTGACCTCTCTGGGACTCAATTTCCTCATGTGTAAAATGTAATGATAGATAATAACTTCCTTGCAGAGTTCCTGTGAGTATTAGTGACTTTGTGTATAAATCCAGCACAGTCTCTGTGAGACAGCAGGCACTCAGTAAGTGACAGCTATTATCTGGTTCTGTGTTAGGGAATTTGTCTTTAGAAGCATCAGGTAATAGTTTTCTGCCCCACCACTACCTCCTGATCCTAGAAATGAGCTCTCTATCCTAATTACCATGTCTCTCTCTAGCTGAGTCTCTTCTGTCATTTGATTCCTTTGGAGACTGGGCTGAGACTATAAATACCTAGGACTGCTTCCCCAAGCTACTAGGAATGAAGGTTACCTGCCTATACTTCCTGACCTGGAGGGATCCCCTTTTTACAACAGAAATGATGATGCTGTGCACTTGATCAGATTCTTCATAATGCTTGACTGCTGAGTCTTTGGGATTTTCTGACCCATAAACAAAAAACTGAGCACCATGGTCCTGGGAAGAGGCTACTTTACTCTACCTTTTCTTTCCTTGGGATTTCTAGCCATATGCAACTATTTTCCAACAGCCCCTTTCATGGATCTTTATCATTACTGGTCTTTATATGTCCTTAACACAGTTTCTGAATACATCTCAATTTATATTTAGTTAAAAAATATTATTTGGTATGACTTTCCAGGAAGGAGGTAAACTTGCAAAAATAATAAAGTTACCATAAAACTAGCATATACTGTACTTGTAACTAGATTCAAGGTTAGTAGAAATAATGATTCCAACAATAGGAAACTCAGAGTAATACCTAAGCTATAATAAACTAAAGACTAAAGGTAAATAGGATCAGTCCTAGTGGAAAGCCCTGTCTAAATGGAACTAAGAGGTAAGAGGAATCAACTGGTAAGAGATTACTGAACAACAAAAACCTTGAGGAAGAAAAATAAAAACCAGACACAATAGATTAAATAAAACGTACAGTCAGCAGATATAATTTACATATTAAACAGAATCTTACCTACCTGATCAAGTTCAAGCAAAAAAATAAGGAACAGATATAGATTTAAATAACTTCTTTACCTGGAAGAAGCTGAAAAACAAGGGGGGAAATGTAAAAAAAAGTTATAACCAACAGTTGAGTCTCTTACCCACTTTGTTACTTTCCTCCTCAAGCAGCCTTCTCCTCTGAACACTTTTTAGTCATTTTTATGTAACGAACAAGATTCTCCCTGTTGACAGTGAGATATTTAAGAGTATTTGAAGTCTGTTGATTCTATTCTGTCTTCAGTGATTCACCTGTGTACCTTCATAAAATATAGTCTACATATTTAGTGACTCAGTCTACTCCACAATAAAATGGGTTTAGTACTAACCACGTTTAAAAAGGCACTGGAATACTTAATGTTTCCAAAACATTATGTGCAAACCTGAGGAAAAAACACATCCTACTATGGTCAAAGTATTATTTATTTTTTGGTCAAGTAACTTTTAACCAACAAATCTGTTACTAAAGTCATATGAGCAAGATTATATAAATTACAATGGCAAAAACTTAAAATTTTACATGAAGAATAAGAGTTACAAGTGCCAAATTTATAATGCTAAAAAACTTTTTGGGGGGCATTTTATTAGGTATTTTATTTAATTCCTTAAATAGTGCTATAAAATTGGTGTCACTGTTGCAATTTTACAGGTAAAAAATGTGAGCGCTTGTCCAGGGCATGTTAACAGAGCCTGGAGTCAAGTTCAGAGCTTGTTGTTTCCAAGGTGCTTACATTTCACTGATATTTAAAATTACTACTAAATAACTTTGAAATTACTGAATAAAAGAGAGTTTAAAATTACATTTACATACAAGTTACAAATTGCCTGTTATTAATGCTGCAGAAAAGTGTAGAACCACATTCCTCCAGCGTAAAATGAAAAAGACCAGCACTTTCGCCTGGAGTTCATAGAAATCATCAAAGAAGAGAATATCTTCTTAAATTAGAGGTATTTCCAGCTGTTGGAACAACTAGAGCATGCAGCACATGGTCCATCCAAGGATGACTTCAGTGCACGTGTACATTCAGGCAGACTAAGAATGACTAAGGAAAATCTTGCCTCTGCCTTGGCAGGCTCACAGTCCTAGTGGTAGTTGCATAGAGTGATTCTGTGAGTCTGAATACTTTCCTGAAAGTGATGGGGGATGAAGGGTGAAGAGGCAAGGACATTCACATGAGATCGCAGTTAAAGACAGCAGTTGAGAGGCTCTTGTGGTCCAGGTAAAGAAATGTAAGGGTTTGGACAAGAGGACTTTTTTTTGAGATACTATTTGTCAGTCTCCATTTTTGACCATTTTTTCCAAAATAAAAAAATAAACTGACCTATTAAAAAAGAGAGAATGTCTTCTTGTCCCACTCTCACATAACTACTAAAACAGTAGGCTTTCTATCATACAGAAGTACATTTAAAGATATCTATCATTTCTATAGGACCAAATATAGCATTTTGATAAAAATGAGAGAACGAGTTCATTCATACAACCTCAGTGACCTTTCTCTTACACTTCTCTGAACAGCACCTGTGCCCCAGTCTGAATCCAGCTTCTCTGGCAGCATACATTTAAAAAGACAAGAATCCTTTCAAAGAATGATGGGGTGTATAAAGAGGGACTTAAAGGAAAGGGCAAGGAAAGCTATAACTGAAAGACTGCCTGGACAAAAGTCAATTCATACTCTAATGCTAATGTTCTAAGACTAAAAATAAAAAGTTTATCACATAAAATTATATACTCTTAAGACTTCCTTATCTGCTTAGTTTTAGAAGTAAACCATTTACAGTTTGTTACAAAAACAACAACAAAAAGTTTTCCAGATTTAGAAAGCAAGTTCTAAAAGTAAATTATCAAAATTCTAAAATTATCAAAACATGATATACCAAATTATAGAATACATACTCTCTAAATTTCAGAGTACACATGAACCCACTTCAAGAAACGATTTGGGGACTTTCCTGGTGGCACGGTGGATAAGAATCCACCTGCCGATGCAGGGGACACAAGTTCAATCCCTGATCCAGGAAAATTCCACATGCTACAGAGCAACTAAGCCTGTGCACCACTGAGCCCAAGCTCTAGGGCCCCATGAGCCATAAGTACTGAGCCTGTATGCCCCAACTACTGAAGCCCATGTGCCTAAAGCCTATGGTCTGCAACAAGAGAAATCACCATAATGAGAAGCCCTTGTACTGCAATGAAGAGTAGCCCCTACTTGCCTTAACTACAGAAAGCCTGTGCGTAGAAAAGAAGACTCAGGGCAAGCAAAAAATAAAGACATTTTTTTAAAAAGAAACTATTTTGTAAGTTATTTTAACTCTGATTAAACTTAAGCATTGTTCCTCAGTATAAGATTAAAGATTTGTATTGAATATCAGAAGTGCCAGTTTCTAGGGTATTCTTATTAACAAAAGTAGAAAATGATAAAATTTTGTCTGTAAGATAACCGCATGGGAAAATGGCAGTGGATCTAGATATCAAGCAGTGGATAAATTATACTGAAACATCATTTGCTAATCCCAACTGCATACTTCTGACTGCCCACTGAAACAAAAATCATATTTTCTAAAAAGGTCGGGCAGGGGTGGGGGGGGTGTATCTATAAAACCCACACTTCACAGTGGGATCACAGTAAGGATGTGTTATGCAACAAGCAGGGAATGAACTTCTATGTAACTTTATGTAGAATTTAATTTCCTTGTGGGTATTTCCCCATTTGAATTAATGCAAATTACATTACTCATCCTAGAGAGAAATATGAATCAATCAGGCCAAGTACAAATATAAAAATGAAGTTTCTCCACTATGACTCACTCACATCACAACTGTCAAATGAGACGATAAAAATAAAAACTGAAGAAAATAACCTGGGGAAATACTATTCCAAGGCAAACTTTTTAAAAATAAATGTGAACAGCCAAGTATATAAGTTGTACCTCCCTCAGAAGAAAGTCACTGTTTTTACCAGGAGAGGTACCCAACCATCCTTCATGGCCAAAGACGTTGAAAATTAATTTCCGTATTAATTGGTGTGAATATGAAAACAGCTTATATATTATATATATTCTAAAAAGCTAAGGAACTGGTATTTGTCAAGGTAAAACCAGAAGACATTTGTCCAGAAGGCCTGGTATACCCAGAAATTATTCAGATAATGACACTAATAAGTATTTGCACACTTATTAAAATGTATAATTTTATTTAGGGCTTCCTAATACAAACATACTTGGTAGGCTTCCAAGTACTTTTACATAGACTTGAAATTATCCAGGCCTCATAATGAAGCTGTGTATTTTACAGGTGCAGTGGATAAGGTGGCACTGCCATCATCACCCTGTTGTTGAGGAAACTGAGATTTACGGAAAGAGAACTGAGGTATTTTTCATTCAGCTGTTCCTTCTGCGGTACCAGCATGAGGATGGAGCTATGAAGGGAGAGGCTAGATTAGAATAAGAAACCAGTTTTTAATAGGGTCAACTGTGCTTGGAAGAGAGACTGATATTTGTTAATTGCCATCTTCCTAAGATTCAGAATTGACCAAAGGAAGATCACCATCCCAGGTCTTAAGTCTTGACAGGAAAACAGGAAGAGCAAATAGTTTCTCTGGTGGCTCAGATGGTAAAGAATCTGCCTGCAATGCAGGATACCCGGGTTTGATTCCTCGTTGGGACAATCCCCTGAAGAAGGCAATGACAACCCCCTTCAGTATTCTTGCCTGGAGAATCCCGTGGACAGAGGGGCCTGGTGGACTACGGTCCATGGGGTCGAAAAGAGTGAGCGACTGAGCAACTAACACTCTTATTTAACCAGCACTTAAATAGCATTTACTATGTGTCAGGCACGTTCTATGGCTTTTATAAATATTTATTAATTTAATCCTCACAATGAACTTCTCAAATAGTACTATTATTATCCATATTTTACAGATGAGGAAACTGAAGCACAATAACTTATCCAAGGTCACATGGCTAATAGCATATAGAACAAAGATCCAAACTCTGACTTCAGAGTTCAGGCTCTTAACCATTATTTGGTAACACAAAAGGTTAGACAACCCCATCATCTCATAACTAAAATCATCTCAATCATCAACTAGTCTCAGCTCTTCATTTTAAAGGTTAAACAAGGGAGAAGAATTCAAAAGATAACCAGAGCTTGATAACTGAGCCTGGAATCATACAACAGATTTCTAAGACCCAGTCATTTTTAAAATTCTCTACTATTTACTGCCTATACTAATCATTTATAATGTATTAATAGCATGGGTTATCTTAGATCATCTTTCTTTCTAAGCCTATGTTCTGCCTTCTCGGTTTGAATAAACCTTCTAGGGATGGGACCTATGCCTCCTACCTCTGGGCAACCCTACTCCTGATATATGTCCCACACAAAGGGCGTCATATGGCGTCAGTAGGGATGAGGCCTTAGGTGACAATGAAGCAGACTATGTTAAGGTGAAGAACAAAGATGAAAGGTTCTGCCTACTTTAAATGTGTCCACTGCTTGCCCTCCTTCCCTTCGTTTATATTTAGAAAAAGAGAACACACACACACACACACACACACACACACAAAGAAGCCTGTCTCTACGTAAGGCTTCCAGAAAAAAAGGCTTCTGAATTCAATCTCTCTGAGAAGTGGAAAATAAGTCAAGAGCTACATAAGCTGAGGGAAAACTGAACTTAATGAATTACCTGCACAGATGGCCAGTTACCTTTACTTAAGAGTCCACTGTATCTAATTTCAGAGCTACCCTGAGTATAATTTAAAGCTAAACTTCAGTGATATTTAAATGCCCTCAACCTTCCTATTAAGCACCTGACCAAGTCTGTCTTTAAATTCTCAACTTCAATCTGTAGTTAATTTGAGGAGGATTAAACCAATCCTCCCCACGGCTGTGATCACTGACCTTTTCTAATAATCTAAGATCATGAACCAAATAGGAAGCACAGTTCATTCTTTGTCCATAAAAAACCAGAGCATAAAGAGATATTTATCCAAATTAGGAGTACCTTAAATAACGATTCCATAGGAAATATTCCCCATTGACATATCTAAAAGGGCAGCAAATTACCCAGTTTGGTTAACTCCCCCACCTTATCTTCCCTGACCTTCACTACCTGACAACATCTAGGATTTTGCAAGAGCTAAGAAAAAGATTACTGAAGCAATATTTTGTTCTCAAATCAACAATCTCCAAGTACTCTGAAGCAAGTTACACTTACACATACCTGCTTCCTAAGGTGAAATCCAATTTTTACAGCTGAGCTCAAATGTCTGTTGAATTTCTCTCAATCAACAACTTGTCACCACCCTCTGAGGTTAAAGTCTTACCTCAGTATAGCATCTGCACGTGGACCTGCTGAAGATGACCACAGGGTGGCTGTGGATACAGGCCCGTGCCTGGGCTCTGGGATCCTCGAGAGCCGTGAGGTGGGCCCTGAGGTGGCCACTCACCACAACAGCTGAGCTTTTTGGCAAAATTTGACTAGAGAGATGATCCTTAGCTACAAGTAATAGAAGCAAAGATGCTAATTATCAGAAAGAAAAACACGATGATGCAGCTTCTAATATTAGGTATACTCTACAAGCCTTACAATTTTAGCCCCAGGAGTCAAAATAAGGACTCTGAGGAAGGACTCTACCATGGATTACATCTTTAGTTCTGTCATCTGACTGGAGACTTCCGGCAGTTCATTCGCTATTCCCCTCTCATTTCACCATACTCAAAGTTAGTTCTCAGGGATCCTGACAAATGATAGCAAGAGCCTGAACCATCCCTGCAAGGTAGAAGAGTTAGTAAGAGGCTCTGGACACTGAGGGCCACATGTACCCGACCCTCACTCCCACTCGTGTTTGACACACAGAGGCCCCAAATCAGACATTACGTCCCCTTCTCATACAACTTGCCCGGGACACAGGCACAGCCAGCTCAAACCAAGCCTTCCTCCTTTCCCTCCAGCTAATTCTTGGATAAGCAGACGCAGGATCTTTAGGACACAGAAGCAGCCAATTTTCAAAAAAAAAAAAAACAATTTTTTTTTCAGCATCTCTGTTTCCTCCCCAGACTTTGCTGGGGCCCAATCTGGCACCATAACCAACATGATCCAGCGGAATGGTATGTGATCCCCACATGACAGCTCTGTCATCCTGTGCAGCATCACCAGCCAAAACCACTGAGAGATTGCTAGCTCCAGCTTGTAAATGTCTAAACTAGCCGTCTTCTTCAGGGCTCACACACAGACCAAACTCAATCCTATCCTTACTATTAATATTTTCTCTGCGAATTATTTCTTCTCATTTCTACTTGTCTGAGACCTAAATGTTCCCCAATCTCTTCATCATTTTCATAGTTTATATTCATGTTTACTAGAGAGGGAGTGAATATCTAGATGCATCATCTCATTTAGTGTTTACAAGGATACCATTAGGCAGGCTCTGCTATCTCATCACCCCTATTTTGCAAATAAGGAAACATTCAGAGGTAAAGCAACCTCCCCAAGGTTGTACAGCTTACAGTAAGTGATGGAGTTAAAATTCAAATCAGGGTTATAGTTCTCTAAGTGAAGTGAAGTAGCTCAGTCACGTCCAACTCTTTGCGACCCCATGACCTATAGCCTACCGGGCTCCTCCATCCATGGGATTTTCCAGGCAAGAATATGGGAGTGGATTGCCATTTCCTTCTCCAGGGGAACTTCCCGACCCAGGGATCGAACCCGGGTCCCCCGCATTGTAGGCAGACGCTTTACCGTCTGAGCCACAATGGAAGCACAGTTTTCTAGAACTATAGCAAAATTGTAATTAAGCTCTGGTTTTTATTTTGTCTTTTCCATTTTACTTATTTTAGAAGGCAAAGTGGATACAAGGATTCCTAGTGGTAAAACATCATAGAAAGAGAATCACAGGATATGAGCATAGGAAAGACATTTGGGGCCACTAAGCTAACCAATTCATTCTACTGATAAAGAAACTGAGGTCCAAACAGGTAATTAATCGGCATTGGAGTCAGGGCTACCACACAAGCTTCCTATCCCATTATGCCTTATTGCCTCTCTTGACTTCACAGGGATGACTGATTCTAAAAGGTGACAATTCCTTACATAACATCTATGCTAAAGTCCCCACCCTCCTATTAAGCTCAAATATTTGTCAATACACAGAACACAGTACTAAGTACCATAGCAAGGAAAGGAATATCTTCCGTAATCAAAAGAGCTGCAGTCTTACTGGGGAAAGACTATTCACCACAAATAAAAATAAAACAAACAAATGGATAGGTAAATAAATAAATAACAAGAGATTGCCCAAATAAACACAATCATCAGAACTTTTCCTTAAATTCCACCTCTAACAAAGGCAAATATAATTTATTCATTTTATCATTTATTTTCAAAATTTCCCCCTCAATTTTGAAATAAAATTTGAAGCAGCACTGAAAGAAATATATTAAGTAAATGTTGCAAGAACTACACAGGACCAGGTGGTCAGAAAAACCCACATAAAATAATGTTTCTTCTATTTTGCCCCAACTCTTTTGCCTGAGATCAATTCGTAATATTTTGATCCATCACGTATCTACTATCCACTTACAAAAACTCTAAAGCGTAATAAAAGAGAGAAAATGCTCCATGCTTAAACATTTATAAGAATTATTTACATCAGTAAAAGAGATTGGATAGCCCAGAAACAGACAAATATGGAATAATTTATAATAAAATATATTGCAAAACAATAAAGAGAGAATGTATTTTTTAAATAGTATAGCAATGATGACTTGATAATTTGGAAAAAACTTTTTTCCCTTATCTCTTACTATATGACAAAGCACGTTAAATGGAACTCTGAGGCAATAACTTCCTAAGCTTAGAAGTAAATACAAAGGAAAAGAGCAACAGATTATACTGCAAAATAATAATAATAATAGTAGGGTTATTAAGGCAAAAGACTGGCTTAGAGAAAATATTTACATTTAAAACAAAACAAAACAAAAAACAACAAGCAAATTGGTGAGAAATAGCACTACCATAATGAGAAAATGAATAAAGAACAGAAATTCTTTAACTTATTAGAAATAAAAGAGCAAACCTAGAATAAAAAAAGGTCTATTGATTTTATTTCATAATCAGAAATGCAAATTAAAACAATGAAGAATCATTTCTTACATATTAAAAATGAAAATTCCCACTGGCGGGTAATTGTACACTGAGGACAGTCCATGGATATGAGGGGGTATGTAAATAAACTATTACTATTCTTTTGGAAATCAATTTGACAATGTGGATATAAACAGAAAGAGCCATATATATATTTTAACCTAGCACTCTCACCTGGGTTATTATCTTAAAAGAAATCTAAAATAATTAAAATATTATACGGTACTCACAAAAATGATCCCACTTCCTAGTCTCATAAAAGCTTTCTGTAGATTTTATTAATATAACTAGCATCACCTACGGAGAAGGCAATGGCAACCCACTCCAGTACTCTTGCCTGGAAAATCCCATGGACGGAGGAGACTGGTAGGCTGCAGTCCATGGGGGTCATTAGGAGCTGGACACTACTAAAGTGACTGAGTAGCAGCAGCAGCAGCATCACCTAGTAAATGGAAAACTTCCCTTTTCAGTACAAGTTCCATAAATTCAGGAGTAATCATGATCAGTTCAGTTCAATCACTCAGTTGCGTCCGACTCTTTGCAACCCCATGGACTGCTGCACACCAGGTTTCCCTGTCGATCACCATCTCCCAGCGCCTACTCAAACTCACATCCTTTGAGTCGGTGATGCCATCCAACTATCTCATCCTCTGTCGTCCCCTTCTCCTCCTGCCTTCAATCTTTCCCAGCATCAGAGTCTTTTCCAAGGAGTCAGTTCTTCCCATCAGGTGGCCAAAGTATTGGAGATTCAGCTTCAGCATCAGTCCTTCCAATGAACACGCAGGACTGATTTCCTTTAGGATGGACTGGTTGGATCTCCTTGCAGTCCAAGAGTCTTGACCAACACCACAGTTCAAAAGCATCAATTCTTTGGCGCTCAGGTTTCTTTATAGTCCAACTCTCATATCCATACATGACTACTGGAGAAACCATAGCTTTGACTAGACAGACCTTTGTTGGCAAAGTAATGTCTCTGCTTTTTAATATGCTATCTAGGTTGGTCATAACTTTTCTTTCAAGGAGTAAGCATCTTTTAATTTCATGGCTGCAGTCACCATCTGCAGTGATTTTGGAGCCCAGAAAAATAAAGTCTGTCATTTGTTTCCATTGTTTCCCCACCTATTTGCCATGAAGTGATGGGACTGGATACCATGATCTTAGTTTCCTGAATGTTGAGCTTCAAGCCAACTTTTTCACTCTCTTTCACTTTCATCAAGAGGCTCTTTAGCTCCTTTTCACTTTCTGCCATAAGGATGGTGTCATCTGTGTATCTAAGGTTATTGGTATTTCTCCTGGCAATCTTGAGTCCAGCTTGTACTTCATCCAGCCTGGCATTTCACATTATGTACTCTGCATAGACGTTAAATAAGCCGGGTGACAATATACAGCCTTGACGTACTACTTTCCTAATTTGGAACCAGTCCATTATTCCATGTCCAGTTCTAACTGTTGTTTCTTGACCTGCATACAGGTTTCTTAGAAGGCAGGTAAGGTGGCCTGGTATTCCCATCTCTTTCAGAATTTTCCATAGTTTTCCATAATTCCCACAGTCAAAGGCTTTGGCGTAGTCAACAGAGCAAAAGATGTTTTTCTGGAATTCTCTTGTTTTTTCTATGATCCAATTGATGTTGGCAATTTGATCTCTGGTTCCTCTTCCTTTTCTAAATCCAGCTTTCACATCTTGAAATTCATGGTTCACATACTGTTGAAGCCTGGCTTGGATAATTTTGAGCATTACTTTACTAGCTTGTGAGATGAGTGCAATTCTGCAGTAGTTTGAACACTGCTTGGTATTGCCTTTCTTAGGGATTGGAATGAAAATGGACCTTTTCCAGTCCTGTGGCCACTGCTGAGTTTTCCAAATTTGCTGGCATATTGAGTGCAGCACTTTCAAAGCATCATCTTTTAGGATTTGAAATAGCTCAGCTGGAATTCCTTCACCTCCACTAGCATTGTTCATAGTGACGCTTCCTAAGGCCCACTTGACTTTGCATTCCAGGATGTCTGGCTCTAGGTGAGTGATCACCCCATCGTGGTTATCTGGATCATGATCTTTTTTTGTATAGTTCTTCTGTGTATTCTTGCCATCTCTTATTAATATATTCTGCTTCTGTTAGGTCCATACCATTTCTGTCCTTTATTGAGCCCACCTTTGCATGAAATGTTCCCTTGGTATCTCTAATTTTCTTGAAGAGATCTCTAGTCTTTCCCATTCTATTGTTTTCCTCTGTTTTTTTGTACTGATCACTGAGGAAGGCTTTCTTATTTTTCTTGGAGATGGTCTTAATCGCTGCCTCCTGTACAATGTCAGAAATCTCCATAGTTCAGGCACTCTGTTTATCAAATTTAATCATAGTTTAGCCTCAGGTGAAACAATAGGGAGGGAACACAGCCCCAACCAACAACAGAAAATTGGATTAAAGTTTTACTGAGCATGGCCCCACCCATCAGAACAAGACCCAGTTTCCCCCAAACTCAGTCTCTCCCATCAGGAAGCTTCCATAAGCCTCTTATCCTTATCCATCAGAGGGCAGACAGAATGAAAACCACAATCATAGAAAACTAACCAAACTGATCACATGGACCACAGCCTGAACTCAATGAAACTATGAGCCATGCTGTGCAAGACAGTCCAAGATGTATAGATCATGGTGAAGAGTTCTGACAGAACATGGTCCACTGGACAAAGGAATGTGAAACCACTTCAGTATTCTTGCCTTGAGAACCCCATGAACAGTATGAAAAGGCAAAAAGACAGGACACTGAAAGATGACCTCCCCAGGTTGGTAGGTGCCCAATATGCTACTGGAGACGAGTGGAGACATAATTACAGAAAGAACGGTCGACTACAAATTGGCACTTACCAAGGGCATTGCCAAGGAGTGAACAATAAAGGAATTTGCCATCTGCCTCTATGGAGATTGAACCCCATCCTGCTATAGATGTTGATCTTCAACAACCCTGGAGGGAGTTCAGGGTGGAGTGAGGCACTCTGTGTTCCAGGGAATCTGGTGGGAGAGGTCTTTAGATAGTTTGGTATTTTTAGGAGCAGATTTCATGATCTTAATCCTTGCGTCTCCACATATCTAGAGAAGCACTAAATCCCTTCATGGTGACATCAGATCCTCGTGACTAACAAAAAACCTTTTGTAAAATGAGTGCTTCATGGTACTGAACTCCCCCTTTACCAAAACCTTATATATTGACCTTCTCCAGTGAATGGCAAACCACTTCAGTATTCTTGTCTTGAGAATCCCATCAACGGTATGAAGAGGCAAAAAGACAGGACACTGAAAGATGAACTCCCCAGGTCGGTAGGTGCCCAATATGCTACTGGAGACGAGTGGAGACATAATTACAGAAAGAATGAAGAGACAGAGTCAAAGCAAAAACAACACCCAGCTGTGGATGTGACTGGTGATGGAAGCAAGGTCCTATGTTGTAAAAGCAATATTGCATAGGAACCTGGAATATTAGGTCCATGAATCAAGGCAATTTGGAAGTGGTCAAACAGGAGACGGCAAGAGTGAACGTCGACATTTTAGGAATCAGCAAACTAAAATGGATTGGAATGGGTGAACTTAACTCAGATGACCATTATATCTACTATTGTGGGCAAGAATCCCTTAGAAGAAATGGAGTAGCCATCATAGTCAATAAGAGTCCGAAATGCAGTCCTTGGATACAATCTCAAAACCAACAGAATGATCTCTGTTTGTTTCCAAGGCAAACCATTCAATATCACGGTAATCCAAGTCTATGCCCTGACCAGTAACGATGAAGAAGCTGAAGTCGAATGGTTGTATGAAGACCTACAAGACCTTTTAGAACTAACACCCAAAAAAGATGTCCTTTTCATTATAGGGGACTGGAATGCAAAAGTAGGAAGTGAAGAAACACCTGGAGTAACAGGCAAATTTGGCCTTGGAATACGGAATGAAGCAGGGCAAAGACTAATAGAGTTTTGCCAAGAAAATGCACTGGTCATAGCAAACATCCTCTTCCAACAACACAAGAGAAGACTCTACACATGAACATCACCAGATGGCCAACACTGAAATCAGATTGATTACACTCTTTGCAGCCAAAGATGGAGAAGCTCCATACAGTCAGCAAAAACAAGACCAGGAGCTGACTGTGGCTCAGATCATGAAATCCTTATTGCCAAATTCAGACTGAAATTGAAGAAAGTGGGGAAAATCAGTAGACCATTGAGGTACAACCTAAATCAAATCCCTGACTACACAGTGGAAGTGAGAAATAGATTCAAGGGACTAGCTCTGATAGACAGAGTGCCTGGTGAACTATGGACAGAGGTCTGTGATACTGTACAGGAGACAGGGATCAAGACCATCCCCAAGAAAAAGAAATGCAAAAAAGCAAAATGGCTCTTTGAGGAGGTTTTGTAAGTAGCTGTAAAAAGAAGAGAAGTGAAAAGCAAAGGAGAAAAAGAAGATATAGCCATCTGAATGCAGAGTTCCAAAGAATAACAAGGAGAGATAAGAAAGCCTTCCTCAGGAATCAGTAAAAAGAAATAGAGGAAAACGATAGAATGGGAAAGATTAGAGATCTCTTCAAGAAAATTAAGGATACCAAGGGAACATTTCATGCAAAGATAAGCTCAATAAAGGACAGAAATGGTATGGACCTAACAGAAGCAGAAGATATTAAGAAGAGGTGGCAAGAATACACAGAAGAACTGTACAAAAATATCTTCAAGATTCAGATAACCACGATGGTATGATCATACCTACAGCCAGACATCCTAGAGTGTGAAGTCAAGTGGCCCTTATGAAGCATCACTACGAACAAAGCTAGGGGAGGTGATGGAATTCCAATTGAGCTATTTCAAATCCTGAAAGATGATGCTGTGAAAGTGCTTCACTCAATATGCCAGCAAATTTGGAAAACTCAGCAGTGGCCACAGGACTGGGAAAGGTCAGTTTTCATTCCAATCCCAGAGAAAGGCAATGCCAAAGAATGCTCAAACTACCACACAATTGCACTCATCTCACAGGCTAGTAAAGTAATGCTCAAAATTCTCCAAGCCAGGCTTCAACAATACGTGCACCGTGAACTTCCAGATGTTCAAGATGGTTTTAGAAAAGGCAGAGGAACAACAGATCAAATTGCCAACATCTACTAGATCATAGAAAATGCAAAAGAATTCTAAAAAAACATCTATTTCTGCTTTATTGATTATGCCAAAACCTTTGACTGTGTGGATCACAACTGTGGAAAATTCTAAAATAGATGGGAATACCAGACCACCTGACCTGCCTCTTGAGAAATCTGTATGCAGTTCAGGAAGCAACAGTTAGAACTGGACATGGAAAAATGGACTGGCAAATTAGGAAAGGAGTACGTCAAGGGGTTATATTGTCACCCTGCTTATTTAACTTATATGCAGGGTTCAGTTCAGTTTAGTCGCTCAGTCATGCCCGACTATTTGCAACCCCATGAACTGCAGCATGCCAGGCTTCCCTGTCCATCACCAACTCCCGGAGTCCACCCAAACCCATGTCCATCGAGTTGGTGATGCCATCCAACATCTCATCCTCTGTCGTCCCCTTCTTCTCCTGCCCTGAATCTTGCCCAGCATCAGGGTCTTTTCAAATGAGTCAGCTCTTTGCATCACGTGGCCAAAGTATTGGAGTTCCAGCTTCAACATCAGTCTTTCCAATGAACACCCAGGACTGATCTCCTTTAGGATGGACTGGTTGGATCTCTTTGCAGTCCAAGGGACTCTCAAGAGTTTTCTCCAACACCACAGTTCAAAAGCATCAGTTCTTCAGCACTCAGCTTTCTTTATAGTCCAACTCTCACATCCATAAATGACTACTGGAAAAACCATAGCCTTGACTAGACGGACTTTTGTTGGCAAAGTAATGTCTCTGCTTTTTAATATGCTGTCTACGTTGGTCATAACTTTCCTTCCAAGGAGTAAGTGTCTTTTAATTTCATGGCTGCAATCACCATCTGCAGTGATGTTGGAGCCCACAAAAATAAAGTTAGCCACTGTTTCCTCATCTATTTGCCATGAAGTGATGGGACTGGATGCCATGATCTTAGTTTTCTGAATGTGAGCTTTAAGCCAACTTTTTCACTCTCCTCTTTCACTTTCATCAAGAGGCTTTTTAGTTCCTCTTCACTTTCTGCCATAAGGGTGGTATCATCTGCATATCTGAGGTTATTGATATTTCTCCTGGCAATCTTAATTCCAGCTTGTGTTTCTTCCAGTCCAGCATTTCTCATGATGTACTCTGAATATAAGTTAAATAAGCAGGGTGACAATATACAGCCTTGACGTACTCCTTTTCCTATTTGGAACCAGTCTGTTGTTCCATGTCGAGTTCTAACTTTTGCTTCCTGACCTGCATACAGGTTTCTCAAGAGGCAGGTCAGGTGGTCTGGCATTCCCATCTCTTTCAGAATTTTCCACAGTTTATTGTGATCCACACAGTCAAAGGCTTTGGCATAGTCAATAAAGCAGAAGTAGATGTTTTTCTGGAATTCTCTTGCTTTTTCTATGATCCAATTGATGTTGGCAATTTGATCTCTGGTTCCTCTGCCTTTTCTAAAACCAGCTTGAATATCTGGAAGTTCACAGTTCACGTATTGCTGAAGCCTGGCTTGGAGAATTTTGAGCATTACTTTACTAGCTTGTGAGATGAGTGCAATTGTGCGGTAGTTTGAGCATTCTTTGGCATTGCCTTTCTTTGGGATTGGAATGAAAACTGACCTTTCCCAGTCCTGTGGCCTGCTGCTGAGTTTTCCAAATTTGCTGGCATATTGAGTGAAACACTTCCACAGCATCATCTTCCAAGATTTGAAATAGCTCACCTGGAATTCCATCACCTCCACTAGCTTTGTTCGTAGTGATGTTTCCTAAGGCCCACTTGACTTCACATTCCAGGATGTCTGGCTCTAGGTGAGTGATCACACCATCATGATTATATGGGTCATGAAGGTCTTTTTTGTACAGTTCTTCGGTGTATTATTGCCATTTCTTATTAATATCTTCTGCTTCTGTTAGGTCCCTACCATTTCTGTCCTTTACTGAGCCCATCTTTGCATGAAATGTTCCCTTGGTATCTCTAATTTTCTTGAAGAGAACTCTAGTCTTTCCCATTCTATTTTTTCCCTCTATTTCTTTGCATTGATCGCTGAGGAAGGCTTTCTTATCTCTCCTTGTTATTCTTTGGAACTCTACATTCAAATGGGTATATCTTTCCTTTTCTCCTTTGCTTTTGGCTTCCCTTCCTTTCACAGCTATTTGTAAGGCCTCCTCAGACAGCCATTTTGCTTTTTTGCATTTCTTTTTCTTGGGGATGATCTTGATTCCTGTCTCCTGTACAATGTCACAAACCTCCATCCATAGTTCATCAGGCACGCTGTTTATCAGATCTAGTCCCTTAAATCTATTTCTCACTTCCACTGTATAGTCATAAGGGATTTGATTTAGGTCATACCTGAATGGTCTAGTGGTTTTCTCCACTTTCTTCAATTTCAGTCTGAATTTGGCAATAAGGAGTTCATGATCTGAGCCACAGTCAGCCCCTGGTCTTGTTTTTGCTGACTGTATAGAGCTTCTCCATCTTTGGCTGCAAAGAATATTATCAGTCTGATTTCGGTGTCGACCATCTGGTGATGTCCATGTGTAGAGTCTTCTCTTGTGTTGTTGGAAGAGGGTGTTTTCTATGACCAGTGTGTTCTCTTGGCAGAACTCTATTAGTCTTTTCCCTGCTTCATTCTGTACTCCAAGGCCAAATTTGCCTATTACTCCAGGTGTTTTTTGACTTCCTACTTTTGCATTCCAGTCCCCTATAATGAAAAGGACATCTTTTTTGGGTGTTAGTTCTAAAAGGTCTTGTAGGTCTTCATAGAACTGTTCAACTTCAGCTTCTTCAGCGTTACTGGTCGGGGCATAGACTTGGATTACCATGATATTGAATGGTTTGCCTTGTAAATGAACAGGGATCATTCTCTCGTTTTTGAGATTGCATCCAAGTACTGCATTTTGGACTCTTCTGTTGACTATGATGGCTACTCCATTTCTTCTAAGGGATTCCTGCCCACAGTAGTAGATATAATGGTCATCTGAGTTAAATTCACCCTTTCTAGTCCATCTTGGTTCACTGATTCCTAGAATGTCGACGTTCTCTCTTGCCATTTCCTGTTTGACCACTTCCAATTTGCCTTGATTCATGGACCTAACATTCCAGGTTCCTATGCAATATTGCTCTTTACAGCATCAAATCTTGCTCCTATCACCACTCCCATTCACAACTGGGTGTTGTTTTTGCTTTGGCTCCAACCCTTCATTCTTTCTGGAGTTATTTCTCCACTGATCTCCAGTAGCATATTGGGCACCTACCGACCTGGGGATTTTATCTTTCAGTGTCCTATCTTTTTGCCTTTTCATACTGTTCATGGGGTTCTCAAGGCAAGAATACTGAAGTGGTTTGCCATTCCCTTCTCCAGTGGACCACATTCCATCAGACCTCTCCAACATGACCCCTCCATGTTGGGTGGCCCCATACTGCATGGCTTAGTTTCATTGAGTCAGACAAGGCTGTGGTCCGTGTGATGAGATTGGCTCGTTGTCTGTGACTGTAGTTTCAGTCTGTCTGCCCTCTGATCCCCTCTCTCAGTGTCTACCCTCTTACTTGGGTTTCACTTACCTTGGACGTGGGGTCTCTCTTCATGGCTGCTCCAGCAAAGCGCAACCCCTGCTCCTTACCTCGGACATGGGGTAGCTCCTCTCGGCCTCCGCTCCTGACCTCGGGTGCCGGGTAGCTCCTCTAGGCCACGGCCCCTGACCTCGGGCACAGGGTAGCTCCTGTAGGCTGCTGCCCCTGACTTCGGGTGCACCGTTGCTCCTCTCAGCTGCCGCCCCTGACCTCGTGCGCGGGGTAGCTTCTCTCAGCAGCCGCCCCTGACCTCGGGCACCAGGTAGCTCCTCTCGGCTGCCGCCCCTGACCTCTGGCCCAGGGTATGCCAGGCTGGATGAAGCACAAGCTGGAATCAAGATTGCCAGGAGAAATATCAATAACCTCAGATATTCAGATGACACCATTCTTATGGCAGAAAGAGAAGAAGAACTAAAGAGCCTCATGATGAAAGTGAAAGAGGAGAGTGAAAAAGTTGGCTTAAAGCTCATCATTCAGGAAACTAAGAACATGGCATCCAGTCCAATCACTTCATGGCAAATAGATGGGGAAACAGTGGAAACAGTGACAGACTTTAATTTTGGGGCTCCAAAATCACTGCAGATGGTGACTGCAGCCATGAAATTAAAAGATGCTTGCTCCTTGGAAGGAAAGTTATGACCAACCTAGATAGCATATTCAAAAGCAGAGACATCACTTTGCCAACAAAGGTCCATCTAGTCAAAGCTATGGGTTTTCCAGTAGTCATGCACAGATGTGAGAGTTGGACTATAAAGAAAGCTGAGTGCCAAAGAATTAAAGCTTTTGAACTGTGATGTTGGAGAAGACTCTTGAGAGTCGAGTCCTGAGTGTGCATTGGAAGGACTGATGATGAAGCTGAAACTCCAATACTATGGCCACCTGATGCGAAGAACTGACTCATTTGAAAAGATCCTGATGCTGGGAAAGATTGAAGGCAGGAGGAGAATGGGACAACAGAGGATGAGATGATTGGATGGTATGACTGACTCAATGGACATGAGTTTGTGTAAACTCTGGGAGTTGGTGATGGACAGGGAGGCCTGGCATGCTGCAGTCCATGGGGTCACAAAGAGTCTGATACGACTGAGCAACTGAACTAAACTGAACCGCCACTTTGGAGCAGTCTCTCAGAGCTATCTGAGATGCTGCCTCCCGAGCTACAGTCCCCATTTTGCCCCAAATAAAACTTAACTCATACAACTCTCAAGTTGTACGTCTTTTTTAGTCAACAGAATGAAGAGATGGAGCCAAAGTGAAAACAATGCCCTTGTGGATGTGACTGATGATAGAAGTAAAGCCCTTTGCTATAAAGAACAATATTGCATAGGAACCTGGAATATTAGGTCTATGAATCAGGGTAAATTGGAAGTGGTCAAACAGGAGATGGCAAGAGTCAACATTGACATTTCAGGAATCAGTGACTCAAGAGGGATGGGTCAGTGGAGAATTTTGACAAAACGTGGTCCACTGGAGAAGTGAATGGCAAACCACTTCAGTATTATTGCCTTGAGAATCCCATGAACAGTATGAAAAGTAATCATGATAACTTCCTGTAAAATCCAACGGGAACAAAACAGGCCATTGACCTAACTAACTCTCTTTCACTCCCTACCTCCTGAATGTTTACATCACCTTTCTAGAGACAAAGTTATATCTCATTTCAGCTGCCTTTCTCCCTTCAAAGGCTATATTACAAAGATTTTCTCCCTTCTCTCTAGCCTACTTCACTTCTTTCTACTCCCCGTCTCAATTACTCTCTTTTTATCTAACTATTCCCAATAGTTTAATCACAGTATAAACAATATACTATACAGTTAAGTTTTTAAAAAGTAGAAATAACAGATGTCTTGTCACACTAGGACAATGGCTAAATTACAGCAGCTCTCTTGTTCTTCAATAATTTTAATGGCTGCATACTATTTAAGACTCAAAACAATATGGAAATGGTTTGACATAATGATATTTAAAAAGAAACAGAATGCCAAATCCTATGTACTGTAGTTTTGCAATTATATAACACTCTGCCTATAGATTTTTTGTAGTCTGAGCCACCAGGGAAGCCCTAAATACTGATTGGAAGGACTGATGCTGAAGCTCCAGTACTTTGGCCACCTGATTTGAAGAGCAAATTCCTTGGAAAAGACCCTGATTCTGGGGAAGACTGAAGGCAGGAGGAGATGGGGTCAACAGAGGATGAGATCGAGGCATCATCGACTCAATGGACATGAGTTTGAGCAAACTATGGGAGATGGTGAAGGACAGGGAAGCCTGGCATGCTGCAGTCCATGGGGTCACAGTGGATTGGACACAACTAAGCAACTGAACAACAAGTGCCTATATAAATCCTGAAAATGAATCTGTAAAATGGTCATGTAAGTTGTTCTGGCATGATAGGATTAGGCATGGCTTTTTCTCTCTTGTATTTCTCAAATTTAAATATTTTTTTGCAAAGCATAATAACTGGCCACAAATTGCTACATATAATCCTTAAACAGAGCCTGGAGTCAAAGACACTGAGGAAATTTTACAATGGACTTGTGCTGGATGATATTATATCAACATTAAATCCAACAGGTTTTTGTAGAAGAGTACTTCTTCTTTAGAGACACATCCTGATATAGAGTGAAAAGTCATAAGACCTGCAACATCCCAAATGGTTCAGGAAAAAAGTGTGTGTGTGTGTGTGTCTGCGTGTGTATAAGGAAGGAAAAGAAAACAAATGAAGTGAAATATGAATCTTGTGAATGAAATATGGGTAGTTATATTATTCTTTCACTTCACTGTTGACCTGGGTGAATTGTTAGATTGCTGGGTTAGTAGTTTTTAAAATTTTTGTATAGAGTACACAATAGTATATTTCTGTTTGGATTTGTGAGGAAAGTCTGGCTTATTCATCTTCATCCCATCACCTTCAATCTTGTCCCTGCACTGAGGGTGGTTTGCATTTGAAAAACTCAGGAAATTTCAAGTCAGCTAACCCTAGAGACATTAAGAAGCTGAGAAGCAATCCCTGAGACTGATTTCTTGATTTCCTTTGTTCAGACAGAATCCCAACGACTTCTCTGGTGCAAAATAAACATCTCTAAACAGTGGCCCTCAAAATGTGGTAGGCATACTTTTAGAGGTCTCTTCACCTTTTTAGAGGTGAAACTATTTTCATAATAAGATACATTTGTATTTTTCACTGTTGGGGTCCTTAATAATGTTTAAGAGTAAAGACCTGAGACCAAATTTTTGAAAACTACCAACCTTGACATTTTGAAAAGTTTGAAAGAGAATATGTGAAAAGTGGAGTTTCATTAGGACCCCAAATTTTAATCTAGGATTGTAAAACAAACAAGTTCTTCTCTTAAACCTAAGAGAACACAGGTTGGTTTCTCTTTCAAAGCCCCTAAAATTAATTGGAATAGGGCAGTCCTCTAGGCCTCTTTTTAGAAAATTGTTGTTGGTGTTGTTCTTTTGTTATGAGCTCTAATTCCAGGAAACTTAAAATGAAGAAGGAGGAGAAGAATAAGGAGAAGGGGAAGGAAGAGAAGAGGAGGCAGGGGTGAAGAAGGGAGGGGAGAAGGAGGAGCAAGAGAAGCAGCAGCAGCAGAAGCAGCAGAAACAGCAACAGCAGAAACAGCCGGACTGTAAGGGAAGAGGTCCATCAACAACTCCGCCTTTCTGGATCCTTAATCATTGCATGAAGGTGCAAAGGCCTGTGTTTCTACCTCATGTTTATAGCAACTAACATAAAACCAGCTGCTCATCAGGAGAGTTGACTGATCAGAATTTTGAAGGGACCAGATCAAGGTTAAGAGGTTTACACCAATCAGAGAATAAGAGAAGTAACCTAAGAACTTCAAAGCAGGGAAACATGGGGGAGGGGAAAGAAGAGCCCAACAAAGAAAGCAAAATGGCAAGGCTAAACACAGACTGGAACTGCCACTTGTTAGAACTTGAATTTTTGCCATTAATTAGCAACATGATCACTTCAAATGTGATGATAAAAATTTTACAGCTCTCCACTTTGCCTGCTGTCATCACTTTCTGGTTTGTGGGTTTCTGACATGTGTGTTTTTAACCTGTTGCCTGTGGTTAAAAGCATCTGGATGCAAGAGCTCTCAAGAAGTCAAGGATTTCTGCAGATCCCATAGCTTGACAAAGCTTTTTATTCAGTTCATGTGCAAAGACCACAAATATACCACCACTATCAGCTTTCTAAAAATAAATGAATTAATAATTTTAATAGTATTTTATTCAAACCACTTTTATTCAAAGAAACATGGAATATCATTACATTTGGGTAACAGTAAGGAAGCTTAAAGGGGAAGCATATATGATCTACAAAGTGAAGAAGACAAGATAATTATATGTGTTTTTAAAAGACTGCAGGGTATGAGACATGCTAGAAAAATAAAACACAAGTATTTGTGGAAACACAAGGAAGACTAGAAACTCTTTAATGGAACATGCTGATGACTCTCTGATGCTAAACATAATACTGAGTCAGCCAAAGAGTTCATTCGAGTTTTCCATAACATCATCAGAAAAACCCAAATGATCTTTTTGGCTAACCCAATACAGCTTAGTTTTTAGTACTAGTTATTTACCAACTTGGGGCCGGGGGTGGGGGAAACACTTGGATGATTTTCAGCTTTAAAGGGAGATTTTAGTTCTTACAAAGAATTTGTCATATGAAATACTAATTATGTTAGAAGCAAGCTGTTACAAAAAGGCAGATGACATCCTGGCCATAGCTCTTCTTGTGTGTCCTTCAAAGGAGTCTTATTAGGAGGTTAAAATTAAACCTGGGTTGTGGTGTGGATCCTTGCCTAGAAGGAATTTCCCACTTGTCTCACTCCACAACTGCATTAGAATAATATGCATGTCCAGGATTCAATGGCTATATGAACCTGAGAATATACATTTTGAAAAGAAATATCTCTTCCCCAAAGGACTGGTTTATGATGGGAAAACAATGCCAGAAGATCTAGAATGTTGTTGCTGCAGCAGCCTGGGTGGGGCGGGAGGAAGGCTGGTCTTGGTTTACCCAATCACTCAGCCCAAAGGTTATCTGTCAGGGTCAGGATTTACCACAGGGAACTTGGAAGGGTTATTTAAGAACCAACTGGCAAAAGGAAAAAAATATCCAACTTTCTCCTAGCTGGGAAATTTCATATTGATACTGTTAATAAGAGAAGAAAATCACTTTGAGGGCAATACTATAGAACTTCTTATGAATCAGAAATATAAACACTTATAAAATGGAGCTGTAACATTGAGGAAAAAAAAAAGAAATATAAACACTTAAAAATATTATGTGAAAGAATAAAATTTTAAAGTGTTTCCTAGTATATTATCTTTTTTAAATGATTTAAGAAATCAGATTTTTCTCATCTACGATGGATATATCCTTGACTTAATAATGCCTTCTAGACTTTACTTTCTTCATCTGTGAGATAACAGTTGGTCTAGATATGTGCAAAATTTCTGCAAATATGTCTTTTCTGGACATAAAGCATATACATGGAAGAAAGTGTAGGTGCTGCCTTTGACTGTACAACACACCCACTACAAAATCTGAATTACGCTCATTAAGATCATGAACTCCTTATTGCCAAATTCAGACTTAAATTGAAGAAAGTGGGGAAAACCACTAGACCATTCAGGTATGACCTAAATCAAATCCCTTATGACTATACAGTGGAAGTGAGAAATAGATTTAAGGGACTAGATCTGATAGAGTGCCTGATGAACTATGGATAGAGATTCGTGACATTGTACAGGAGACAGGAATCAAGATAATCCCCAAGAAAAAGAAATGCAAAACAGCAAAATGGCTGTCTGAGGAGGCCTTATAAATAGCTGTGAAAAGAAGGGAAGCCAAAAGCAAAGGAGAAAAGGAAAGATATACCCATTTGAAAGCAGAGTTCCAAAGAATAACAAGGAGAGATAAGAAAGCCTTCCTCAGCAATCAATGCAAAGAAATAGAGGAAAACAATAGAATGGGAAAGACTAGAGATCTCTTCAAGAAAATTAGAGATACCAAGGGAACATATCATGCAAAGATGGGCTCAGTAAAGGACAGAAATGGTATGGATCTAACAGAAGCAAAAGATATTAAGAAGAGGTGGCAAGAATACACAGAAGAACTATACAAAAAAGATCTTCACGACCCAGGTAATCACAATGGTGTGATCACTCACCTAGAGCCAGAAATCCTGGAATGTGAGGTCAAGTGAGCCTTAGGAAGCATCACTACAAACAAAGCTAGTGGAGGTGATGGAATTCCAGTTGAGCTATTTCAAATTCTGAAAGATGATGCTGTAAAAGTGCTGCCTCAATATGCCAGCAAATTTGGAAAACTCAGCAGCAGCCACAGGACTGGAAAAGGTCAGTTTTCATTGCAATCCCTAAGAAAGGCAATGCCAAAGAATGCCCAAAACTGCAGAATTGCACTCATCTCACAAGCTAGTAAAGTAATGCTCAAAATTCTCCAAGCCAGGCTTCAGCAATACGTGAACCGTGAACTTCCAGATGTTCAAGCTGGTTTTAGAAAAGGCAGAGGAACCGGAGATCAAATTGCCAACATCTGCTGGGTCATAGAAAAAGCAAAAGAGTTCCAGAAAAACATCTACTTCTGCTTTATTGACTATGTGAAAGCCTTTGACTGTGTGGATCACAATAAACTGTGGAAAATTCTTCAAGAGATGGGAATACCAGACCCCTGACCTGCCTCTTGAGAAACCTGTATGCAGGTCAGAAAGCAACAGTTAGAACTGGACATGGAACAACAGACTGGTTCCAAATAGGAAAAGGAGTACGTCAAGGCTGTATATTGTCACCCTGCTTATTTAACTTATATTCAGAGTACATCATGAGAAACTCTGGGCTGGAGGAAGCACAAGCTGGAATCAAGATTGCCGGAAGAAATATCAATAACCTCAGATATGCAGATGACACCACCCTTATGGCAGAAAGTGAAGAGGAACTAAAAAGCCTCTTGATGAAAGTGAAAGAGGAGAGTGAAAAAGTTGGCTTAAAGCTCAACATTCAGGAAACTAAGATCATGGCATCCAGTCCCATCATTTCATGGCAAATAGATGGGGAAACAGTGGAAACAGTGGCTGACTTTATTTTTCTGGGCTCCAAAATCACTGCAGATGGTGACTGCAGCCATGAAATTAAAAGACGCTTACTCCTTGGAAGGAAAGTTATGACCAACCTAGACAGCATATTAAAAAGCAAAGACATTACTTTGCCAACAAAGGTCCGTCTAGTCAAGGCTATGGTTTTTCCAGTAGTCATGTATGGATATGAGAGTTGGACTATAAAGAAAGCTGAGTGCCAAAAAATTGATGCTTTTGAACTGTGGTATTGGTCCCTTGGACTGCAAGGAGATCCAACCAGTCCATCCTAAAGGAGATCAGTCCTGGGTGTTCATTGGAGGGACTGATGTTGAAGCTGAAACTCCAATATTTTGGCCTCCAGATGTGAAGAGCTGACTCATTTGAAAAGACCCTGATGCTGGGAAAGATTGAGGGCAGGAGAAGAAGGGGACGACAGAGGATGAGATGGTTGGATGGCATCACTGACACAATGGACATGGGTTTGGGTGGACTCCAGAAGTTGGTGATGGACAAGGAGGCCTGGCGTGCTGTGGTTCATGGGGCCGCAAAGAGTCAGACATGACTGACTGACTGAACTGAAGTGAACTGAAGATACAAAAGGGATCTATGGAAATGACTAAACTGATCCCTCATACACACCTACTAAATACCACTTATAACCTAACTAAAAGAAGTTCTCTGTCCTACACTAGACCATTCATTCACAGGATTTCACTAAACATGCTTCAAATGTATGTATATATACAATACATACAGAAAATATTTCACATTTCTCATATCCTTTATGTTACCTAATGAGTATTTAAAATAGCCAAAAAATGGAAAAATAATAGTACACTAAAATGTTTAGCCAATATAACCAACATTAAACTTTTAAAGAAAGTCTCAATCTTTCCAGTTCTCTCATAAAAGGTTTAGAAATAAGAGGTAAGTTTGCATTGTGTTTGAACAGACTTTCTTTCAAGGGCTTAATAAAAAACTGTAGAAAGCAGGAGTATTTAGAAGTTCCTCTGATTCAGCAACATTTTCACATGTGTAGAATATCAGGAGAAAAAAATTAATAAAGATACCAATTTACACAATCTTGTTCAGAAAATACAAGAGGAAGAACCATTTTCCAACCCGTTTTGTGAAATCAGTATTATCCTGATAGTCAAACTAGACAAAGCCAGCACAAGAAAACCGTGGACCAATATGCCTCATAAAGACAAAAAATTCCTAAACAAAATAATGACAAATTAAATCCAACGATAAATAATAATATACCATGAGGTAGTGGAGCTTATCTTGAGAATGCGAGGTTGGTTCAACATTAAAGAAATCAATTGATTAATCTGCCATATTAACAGTTAAAAACAAAAACCACATGATCAATTTTATGCCAACCAATTAGATAGATACCCAACATGAAACTGAAAAATTCTGAGAAAGACATGACTACCCAAACTGACTTTTGAACAAATGGAAATCTGAACAGACCTTTAACAAATAAAATGAGTAGTCAAATCTCCTACAAAGAAAACCTCAGGCTCAGGTGCCCTCACTAGTGAATTCTACCAAACATCTACAGCAGAATTAATATCAATTCTTCACAAACTCTTCAAAAAATTCAGAAGAGAGAATAGTTCCCAACTCATTTTATGAAACCATGACTGCCCTGATACCAAAACCAGACAAGGACATCACAAGAAAAGAAAACCACAGACTAGGGAATTCCCTAGTGGTCCAGTGGTTAGGACCTCAGGCTTTCACTGCCGAGGCCCAAGTTCAATCTCTGGATGGAGAAATAAGATCCCACAAGCTGCACAGTGTGGCCAAGAAAAAAAAAAGAAAAACCACAGACTAATATCTCCTATAGATAGAAAATCCAAAAATCCTCTATAAAATATGAGAAAACCAAATCCAGCAACATATACAAAAGATTATATACCACAATGAAGTGAATGAATTTATCCTGGGATAAACTTTTACACAGGTTGATTTAATATATGAAAAACCAATCAATGTAATATCTCATGTTAACAGAATAAGAGACAAAAACTACATGATAATCTCAATAAATGCAGAAAAAACATCCGCCCCAAAATCCAACACCCTTTAATGATAAAAACACTTAACTAGAAATAGAAGGGAACTCTACTAACCTGAGGAGAAGGCAATGGCACCCCACTCCAGTATTCTTGCCTGGAAAATCCCATGGACAGAGGAGCCTGGTAGGCTGCAGTCCATGGGGTCGAGAAGAGTCAGGCACGACTGAGCGACTTCACTTTCCCTTTTCCCTTTCATGCATTGGAGAAGGAAATGGCAACCCACTCCAGTGCTCTTGCCTGGAGAATCCCAGGGACTGGGGAGCCTGGTGGGCTGCCGTCTATAGGGTCCACAGAGTCAGACACGACTGAAGTGACTTAGCAGCTACTAACCTGATTGGAGAAGGAAATGGCAACCCACTCTAGTATTCTTGCCTGGAGAATTCCTTGGACAGAGGAGCCTGGTGGGCCACAGTCCATAGGGTCGCAAAGAGTCGGACATGACTGAAGCGACTTAGCACTACTAACCTGATAAAGTCTACTATGAAAAATTCACAGCTACCTTCATACTTAATGGTGAAAGACTGAATGCTTTCCCCCTAAGATCAGGAACAAGTTAAAGATGTCTGCTCTTGCCACTTCTATTCAACATTGAACTGGAGGTTTTAGCTAGGACAATTAGGCAGTAAATAAAAGTAAAGTTATCCAAATTTGAAAGGAAGTAATAAGACTAAGTGTTCACAGATAGCACAATACTATATGTAGAAAATCCTTAGGAATACAGATACATACATACACCTCTATTAGAATGAATGAGAAAATTCAGCAAATTATAAGGTTAATATACAAAAATCAATTATATTTCTGTACATTAGCAATGAGCAATCTGCAAATTAAATTAGGCAAGCATTTTCATTAACACTAGCATAAAAAAAGAACAAAATACTTAGGAAAAGGTTTAACGGAAGCAGTACAAGACCTATACATTGAAAACTACAGAACATTATTGAAAGAAAGAACTAAATAAATGGAAAGACATCTCAAATTCATTGACTGGAAGACATAATATTGTTAAGATGGTAGTATTTTCCAAATTAATCTACAGATTCAATACAATCCCTTTCAAAATCCTAGGCTGTCTTTTTGCATAAATTGATAAGCTGATCCTAAAATTCACATGGAAATGCAAAGGACTCAGAATTGCCAAAACCTGGAAAAACAGGAACAAAGTAGGACTCACACTTCTTAATTTTCCAACTCACTACAAATCAACAGTAATCAAGACAGTGCAGTACCAGCATATGCACAGACAACAGACAGAATTGAGACTCCAGAAACAAACCAGTATGTTGATTTTTGACAAGGGTGTCAAGACAACTCAAAGGGCAAAAATAGTCTTTTCAACAAACGGTTGGCAATTGTATATCTACCTACAAAAGAATTAATTTGGACCCCTTCCTCATACCATATGCAAAGTATTTTGTTCTTTTTTATGCTACTGTTAATGAAAATGCTTGCCTAATTTAATTTTCAGATTGCTCATTGCTAGTGTACAGAAATATAATTGATTTTTGTATATTAACCTTATAATTTGCTGAATTTTCTCATTCATTCTAATAGAGGTATATGTATGTATCTGTATTCCTAAGGATTTTCTACATATAGTATTGTGCTATCTGTGAACAATTAACTCAAAATACATCATGGAACTAAATGAAAGAATAAAAACTATAAAATTCTTAGAAAAAAAAATAGAACTAAATATTTGTGACCTTGGATAGTTTCTTGGATATGACAGCAAATTAGATCCCACATGCCACAACTAAGAGTTCGCTACCAGAACTAAAGATCTGGCATGCTACAAGGAAGATCAAAGAAGCCAAATAAATAAATAAATATATATATTTTAAAAACCTATAAAACTGACAAGCAAAATGTCAATTTTACTTATAGATTAATTTTTTAATAAAATTTTAAAAGATATCCCAAAAGATATATTCATTTACTAAGTAGTTGTCATTACAAAAAAAGAAAACAAGACTGCAAGAGAGATCATATGCACAGAACAGGGACATGAATTAAAGGATCATTCCTTTCAGAGAACTGCTTCCAGAAATGTACTTGAACTTATGCAAATCCCTCTACTCAAATCTTTTCCAAATGCAATTAAGACATTATGTTGGATTTTATACAGTTGGATTTTAATACAGTTATTACTTTAAAGCAAGTTCTTTCCTGCTATCTCAGGAGCTGCTGACTTGTTCACATAAAATGAAGTGAACGGGTTAAAATCTTAGTAGTTATTCAGGCATGCATTCCCGGAGCCAAGACAGGAAAACAGACATGTCTGAGATAATAGATGTGAAATTACCTTGTATATTGTGGAATCCTATAAAATGCTAGGTATTTTTGTATGAAATTATTACATGTTCTATGCATTACTTTTTTTTTGGCCACGCTGCAAGGCTTGTGGGATCTTAGTTCCCCCACCAGGTACTGGACCTGGGCCCTCCGCAGTAGAAGTATGGAGTCCTAACAACTGGACCACCAAGGACGTCCCTACCTTTTTTTCTAGGAGACAGATCCTCAGAATTTTGAGAGCTGGAAAGGATTTAAGGTTTATCCATTCACTTTATTTTGCAAATGAGGAAATCAAGGCCCAGAAGTGCCATGGAACTTGTCTCAAATCACACAGATCATTGATGGTAAAACAGAACTAGAACTCCTCTCAGCTCTGATTCTCTTTCCACTCTCCATCAAGTGATTTGTGGAGCCACAGTCTAAATAAATACCCATCAAATATAACAAGAGCTCTCTGTAATGATGGTTCTATACTGAGATCAACCTTAGAAGCTAAGTGTTATTTACCAGGATCTTCCAATTCAAGTATACATTCCAGGGACCCGACTGATCTTATGGACGTGAAGTGACGAAGGGATTCTACTCTGCTTTGTAGGCAGGATCAGTGAGCTCACAAGCATTCAGCATTCACCACCTAAGCAGGACATTTTTTATCGTATTCAAGATTTCTATGACTCATTTTTAGTCTACCTGTCCTTAAACATAAGGTTAAACTGTCCTGAATATGCTCCTCTTCCCCTTCCAGGTACTGGCAATCCTCCAGAAAGTTTTATTTTAATTCAACTGCTTGTTTTCATGGGAACAAAATATTTTACTTTCAACTCTTATGAGGGGGTGAGCGATGGAGATTCTTATTAGGTTAAATCTGGCTCATCAATCTGTTGAGTGAGGCGAGAGAGCACCAGCTTCCTCCCTGGCTCCACTGCCTACTGGTCATATGCCCTGTGTACCTCTCTGTGCCCATTTTCTTCATTTGGTTGGTGCAATAACTGAATGAGTTAGTACATGTAAAGCACTCAGCACAGTGCCTGGTTCAAAATGAGCATTCACAAATATCACTACTTTTCATAAAAAGTCTCAGACATTATACATCACTTCAGAAAACAACCTCAGAAGTGCACATTGGCTCATATTCCCAGCCCTGACAATAATGCCTAATATCTAGAAGATGGTTAGTAGGTGTTGAGTGAGTAGATACAACCCAATTTACAAGATTACCTTAGGAGCTGTGTGTATGAGTTGCTCACTCATTTCCAACTCTTTGTGACCCTGATGGACTACAGCCCACCAGGCTCCTCTGTCCTTGGAATTCTCCAGGCAAGAATACTGGAGTTCGCTGCCATTCCCTTCCCCAGGGTATCTTCCCAATCCAGAGATCGAACCCAGGTCTCCCACATTACAGGCAGATTCTTTACCATCTGAGCCACCAGGGAAGCCCACCTTAGGAGTTACCCTCTCTTTCAAAAAACTATACTATTTGGAACTACAATATCCCATATGGAATGCTGGAAACACCACTCCTCCCTCATGACAAGGGCAGTTATACCTGTCTGAGCTGTCTCATTTGTCTAAGATTTCAAAGAGTCAGAAGCAAGAGAACTAGATAAAGGAGGTTTCCACGGGGGGAAAGTGATTCTTGAATTGATCAAAGGTCGGGGGGTGGGGGGGGAGGGAATTAGATAGGAGAAGAAAACTTGGCTCACTTTATTCAAACACTTACTGAGCACCGACTCTATGTGCCATGCACTATCCCAAACAGGAAATTTAACTCTGAACCAGACAGCCTTGCCCTGAGAACTCAGTCTAGTAGAATATAGTACACAATACACTATATATCCTATGACAGAAAGGCGAAGGGGCCGGGTGTTCACAAAAGGCAATACTAACTCTATTTGGGGAATCACAAAACTGTCACTTGGTCTTGATGGGTAAGGAGAGTTTGGTCTTGATGGGTAAGGAGACTTGGTCTTGATGGGTAAGGAGAGTTTGCCCAAAAAAGAGAAGAACGAAGGCAGAAGAAATCAAACATTCAAGAATAAAATAAGTGAAGGTGACTGTCAAGGTCAAGGAACAGAAAAACAAAACTCGGTCAAATGCAAGACAGGAGGGCTTTAAAAGAGTCCTAAACCTGTCAAAACTTCTTAGCTCTTAAAAAAAATATTCACCTGGAGTTTCAGCATTGACCTTATCCAGTATGAATGACCATTAATCAGTGCCCATGCAAAAAGAAAAAGACTTCCCTGGTGGTCAAGTGGTTAAGAATCTGCCTTTCAGTGCAGGGGATGTGGGTTCGATCCCCAGTCAGGGGAACTAAGAGAGCCCTTGCGCTGCAACTAACAAAAGCCCACACAATAGCAATGAAGACCCAGAGCAGCCAAAGAATGAAAAGATCTCACACGCAAATTCCTTTAAAATCTACCACCTCCCCCTCCCATACTCCTCTGCTCACACCGATAGCCAGAGAAGTTGACTGGGTTTTGTTTTGCTGCTGTTGTTTGAATAAATACGATTAACACTACTTAGCAAGCCTGTCCCAACAGCTGTACCCTAAAACAAGCCGCCAGACACACACCTGCTCATGCTTCCCTCCTGCTTGTCCCTACGTTCAGCTGCCTCTTAGCTTAGTCCCTGTGCTTGACTGAAGGCCAAATCCCAGTTCAGTTTCCCTTACATTCTGCTTTGACCTGGAATTCCCTCTCTCCCAGCCAGATCAGCCTAGCCAAATCCTGAGAATTACCAGTCCAGCAGATAAAAACCACACCCTGGAAGATACCACAGAGCCCTGCTTGCTGCAGATGGGTACAAGGAAACAAACCATGCTTCCTGCTCCGCCAACACCATGACTGTTTAGCCCAGTATTATATTTCTGACAAGCCTGCCTCAGGGGTGGAGAGCTGCTTGTTGAGTTTCAGTTCCTTCTACCCCCACCTTCTTCCTTGATCTCACTGCATACATAAAAGGCCAAAAAAAAAAAAATCTAGCTCTTGCTTAGTTAGGTAAGATTACTTCTGTAAACCTAAAACAAACATGATGAACAAACGTGATGACCAACAGTGCTGTGCCCACCTCAAAACAGATCTTTGTGATAAAGCACTTAATGAAACAATTATTAACTGGATGGGGGGGGGGGCGGCGGTGAAGCCTTCAATATGCTTACAGTGGCTACACCTCTTCAGGGTGCTGGACACACTTGAAAAAGTAGTGGAATTAGGGCAGCACAATTTGATAAGAAGTGCAAAGAAATAGATGAAAACAATAGAATGGGAAAGACTAGAGATCTCTTCAAGAAAATTAGAGCTACCAAGGGAACATTTCATGCAAAGATGGGCTCAATAAAGGACAGAAATGGTATGGACCTGACAGAAGCAGAAGATATTAAGAAGTGGCAAGAATACACAGAAGAACTGTACAAAAAAGGTCTTCACGACCACATGATCACGATGGTGTGATCACTCACCTAGAGCCAGACATCCTGGAATGTGAGGTCAAGTGGGCCTTAGGAAGCATCACTACAAACAAAGCTAGTGGAGGTGATGGAATTCCAGTTGAGCTATTTCAAATCCTAAAAGATGATGCTGTGATATGCCAGCAAATTTGGAAAACTCAGCAGCAGCCACAGGACTGGAAAAGGTCAGTTTTCATTCCAATCCCAAAGAAAGGCAATGCCAAAGAATGTTCAAACTACTGCACAATTGCACTCATCTCACACACTAGTAAAGTGATGCTCAAAATTCTCCAAGCCAGGCTTCAACAATACGTGAACCGTGAACTTACTGATGTTCCAGCTGTTTTTAGAAAAGGCAGAGGAACCAGAGATCAAATTGCCAACATTCACTGGATCACTGAAAAAGCAAGAGAGTTCCAGAAAAACGTCTATTTCTGCTTTATTGACTATGCCAAAGCCTTTGACTGTGTGGATCACAATAAATTGTGGAAAATTCTGAAAGAGATGGGAATACCAGACCACCTGACCTGCCTCTTGAGAAACCTGTATGCAGGTCAGGAAGCAACAGTTAGAATTGGACTGTTCCTATTTAGAACAGACTGGTTCCAAATAGGAAAAGGAGTATGTCAAGGCTGTATATTGTCACCCTGCTTATTTAACATATGCAGAGTACATCATGAGAAGCTCTGGGCTGGAAGAAGCACAAGCTGGAATCAAGATTTCCGGGAGAAATATCAATAACCTCAGATATGCAGATGACACCACCCTTATGGCAGAAAGTGAAGAACTAAAGAGCCTCATGATGAAAGTGGAGAGTGAAAAAGTTGGCTTAAAGCTCAACATTCAGAAAACTAAGATCATGGCGTCTGGTACCATCACTTCATGGCAAATAGATGGGGCAACAGTGGAAACAGTGGCTGACTTTGTTTTTTTGGGTTCCAAAATCACTGCAGATGGTGACTGCAGCCATGAAATTAAAAGACGCTTACTCCTTGGAAGGAAAGTTATGACCAACCTAGACAGCATATTAAAAGGCAGAGACATTACTCTGCCAACAAAGGTCCATCTAGTCAAGGCTATGGTTTTTCCAGTAGTCATTTATGGATGTGAGAGTTGGACTATAAAGAAAGCTGAACATCGAAGAATTGATGCTTTTGAACTGTGATGTTGGAGAAGACTCTTGAGAGTCCCTTGGACTGCAAGGAGATCCAGCCAGTCCATCCTAAAGGAAATCAGTCCTGGGTGTTCATTGGAAGGACTGATGTTGAAACTGAAACTCCAATACTTTGCCCACCTGATGTGAAGAACTGACTCATTTGAAAAGACCCTGATGCTGGGAAAGATTGAATGTGCGAGGAGAAGGGGACAACAGAGGATGAGATGGTTGTATGGCATCACCGACTCAGCGGACATGAGTTTGGGTAGAGTCTGGGAGTTGGTGATAACAGGGAGCCCTGGCGTGCTGCACACCATGGGGTTACAAGGAGTCAGACACGACTGAGCAACTGAACTGAAACCGGCTTAAAATACTACTAAATAAGTGAACAATAATTTCAAGGTAGTCATAAATAAGGTATAATATCAAGATCTTCAGAAAAAGTATCCAAAACTTGGAGATAAATGAAGGGATGACAGTGTTTTTTCAATGTCATCCTGAGGCATTGTTTAAAAAACCTACTCAAGGCTCATTTAACAGTCTAAGAGAATGGACCTGTACAATTTACTGTTTATTAGAGTCCATACATAGACGTTTCATATTAACTTGTACATTTCTGTCCAATAATACCAAAGGTTACAGTTTTATTGACCAGTTTATTGAACTGTAGGACATGAATCAGTTTTGTAATCATTAGCAAAATCCATTCAGCAATTCTTTGATTATGTAGGTCTCTATTCCTTGAATTCGCCTTTAAATCAGCTTTGCTACCTTATTGATTCCCTCATTAATTGATGCGTTCGATATATTTTTATATCTTATTTGTGTTTTTAACTTGTTGAAGATCATATTTTGATAACAGTCATTACATGGCTCAGTCATTTCTCTGCATTGTATTCTAAGAAGTTATTTTCTGCCCTGGCCACACCTTTTCATGTATTCAAAAGGCACATTTTTCTTTCAACGTGTGCCAACTTGACATTATTTTACACATTCATGGGCCATAATTACCTGCAATCATACAACCATATCTTGTTTGGCCCTTATTTAACTGTTTTTGTTTTATTTAAATAACTGTTTATTTAACTGAATTATTGCTGACATTTACAAACTGGAAGTCACAAAAATAATAAATATGGATTTCTAGTTTCTTTTGAGAAGTCAGAAGTTCTGGCAACACTATTCTCATCTTTGCACCCAATGGAAGGGGACCTGAGTAGATGCTGCCCCCCTTAGAGCATTCTCCCCTCAGTCCGCTGCAGTCCCCACCGCTCCTTATTGTTTACCACCTGCCTGCTTCATTCATTTGTATTACTTGCTGTCCCTATAGATATTTGGGTCTTAAACCTCTCAACCTGGCCTTTTAATTCTTCTCATAATAAGTTATTTCTCCATCTATACCACTTCCCACCACCTGCTCAGTTCAGCTTTTCATCTAACAGACACTTGACATCTGAAGTGTATTGGTCTGTATACACCCTACACACACATGGGTGCACACACACGGGCACACACACACACTGAACTGTAGCAAAAAATAATTGTTACATATTGATCAACAGTTGGTAGCACACCCATATGGAAGCTTCAACACACTCGAAAGCTGTAACCCACTGAACTATCACTTGATCCAATAGGTAACAAAGTGTTCATTTCTAAAAACAAAGGGTGATTTTGATGGTGATTTACAGCTGTACACATGTGGTCTAGTTTCTCTAAGCTATAGAACTGAAAACCAAGATATAAGGAACATCCATGAAATACTCAGAGATGTTCTATGAAGGTTAACAAGGTGGGGACATACAGATTAAGGCTTTCGTTCAAGAACTTAATCCATGACTTCCCTGGTGGTACAGTGGTTAAGAATCCACCTGTCAATGTAGGGGACACGGGTTCAATCCCTGGTCTGGGAACATGTCACATGTCTCGGACCCACTAAGCCCCTGCACCACAATTACTGAGCCTGTGCTCTAGAGCCCAGGAGCCACAACTTCCGAAGCCTGTGCACCTAGAGTCTGTCCTCTGCATCAAGAGAAGCCACCGCTACGAGAAGCCCCACACTGCAACCAAGAGTAGTCCCTGCTCACCACAACTAGAGAAAGCCACCGTGTAGCAAGATCCAAATAATGGGCAAAGATTTTATTTAAATTATCTGGCTGGGACTTTTCAGGTGGTCCAGTGGTTAAGACTCTGTGCTTCCTATTAGGGGGCACAGGTTCAACCCCCGGTTCAGGAACTAGAACCACACATGCTTCGAGGCACGGCCAAAAAATAAATAAATTTAAAAAAATTCTCTGGCTAATGTAGGTGAAAAACAAGTTTTCTCTTCAATTATCTAGTAAACAAGGCAACATTAGCCTCTAATTGCAGATTCCTAGCATGTCAGCCAAGATGATCTTTGGCTCACAGCTTTCAGTTTTCTCTTCCTCCTTCTGACTCATTCTATCAGCCTCAGTGATCTGCAGAGGCTGCCTTCACCCACATCTAGCCCCAATGCCGAGGACAAGAGCCTATTTCAGGAAAAGACAGTCTGACTCTGGCCCAGACACCTCACTACTGCATTCTCAGACCTTGGTTCTAACAGAATCAAGCCTCCAAAAGTGACGATTCCTGGCCCAATACCCTGAGACTGATTTAGCAGGCCCAGGGTGGAGACCAGGAAAAGGAGCTTTTAATCTCCACATCCCTTAGTGTATTAATTCTCTCACAGGTGGTGATAGGATAACACTTGGAGAAACACTGCCTCAAGTAACTAATTCTTACATGCTTAATTCTCTCGCAGGTGGTCTTAGGACCACAGAAACTCTGTCTCCATACCTCTCTGAAGAAGCTGGTCAGCATTAGTAACACCGGCTTATGAAAAATTCCTCACTAAAAAAAAAAATTTCCTTTGGGCTTCCTTGGTGGCCATGTGGTAAAGAACCTGCCTGCCAATGCAGGAGACACGGTATTGATCCCTGATCCTGGAAGATACCAAATGCCGAGGAGCAAATAAATCCATGTGCCACAACTATAGAGGCTGTGCTCCAGGGCCCACGAGCTGCAACTGCTGAAGTCTGCAGCACCCTAGAGCCCATGCTACGCAATAAGAGAAGCCACGGCAATGAGAAGCCTGCGCATCCCAACTAGAGAGTAACCAGGGCTCACCGCAATTAAAGAAAAGTCCACGCAACAGTGAAGACCCAGCATGGCCCCTCACCCCCACCCCACCAAAAATAAATAAATAAATCCTTAAAAAAATTGCCCTTTGCCGTATGGACACATTTACTGACTCCCAGCTATCTTTAAGTTGCAATGCCAAGGACTGTGGGAAATGGAATAATGAACAAGATATCTTTCTGATCCTCAAATATCCAGCAGGGAAAAGAAATGTTTACAAGTTAACTAAAATAGAATGGACTATGTGTCATGGCAGAAATACAGATTAAAATTTAAGCTCCCAGAAGTTAAGTCTTTCCACCATCTTTCTGAAGTATCTTGTACCCGTCCACTTTTATGATTACACATGATGATACAGCATTTTTCTACATTACTCCTCTGCACTAGACTGCAGGTTCAAGGGCTGAGATCATGCCTTATTTACTCTGGTGTCCCTAGTGCCTGATAAGAAATAGATGTCTGCTTGAAGAGTCATCCAACCCAGACATTCTTCATCATTACGACTTGGGCAACTCATGACTGTGAGACGCTTCACTTTAGATTCTGGCTGCTCATTTAAGAAATTAGTTTCTTGAAACCTAGCCATATAATTTTATAGTGGAAGGGAACTTCAAGAACATATGATCTAACATTTCACTAAATTTGCAGATCACTGGTGAGACTCAAGAAAGGTAACTTCAAAAAAAAAGAGAAAGGTAACTTCTAGAATGTTTACAGGTGATACATGGAAGAACATTTTTATTAAAGTTCAACAGGATGCATATATGTATGTGTATAGAAAAATGTGGGCTTCCCTGATAGAAAAATGTGTAGAACAAAGCAGTGCTTCTATAGATTAATGCTTAAAAAATGCTAAACTTATTTTGAAAAGTAAATGCAAAGGTGACATTTTTATGCTATTAGAAATAAGCAAAGGGAATTCTCTGGCAGTCCAGTGGTTAGGACTCCATGCTTCCACTGCTGACAGTCTGGCTTTAATCTCTGGTGGCAGAACTAAGATCCCTCAAGCCTTGAGGTGGGGCAAAAAAAAAAAAAGAAGAAATCAGCAAAGTGGTTGCCCTTGGTGTGGTGGTGTGACAGTAAGAGGCATGAGGGGGTTTCTGAGGTATTGGAAAGCTTGTTTCTTTAGCTGGGTGCTGGCTGGATAGGGTCGTTCAGTTTGCAAAAATAATTGCACTTTTCTGTACATACAGTATATTTCAATTATAAAGCATTTCAGAAGGTGACATAATTAAAGAAAAATAGATCATAGTACATGAATATGGGAAAAAATTCTGAAACTGGTACACGGAAGGCAAATTTGGGACACGCAGACTCAAACTCCTTCACCTAAACCTAACACTAACCCTAACCCTGACCTGTGTGACCTTGAGCAGCAACTCCCCCACCCCACTTTCTCTCATTCTTCCCTTCCCCCATTTCAAGTCTTTACCACTTCCAGGCTGGTCTTATCAGCTACTCCCAGAGCAAGACATCTTTGAGATACCCCTGCAAAATCCTTATTTCCAAGGGAGTTGCCTTCCCCACTTGGCTGTTTCTAACATTCCTCTTAGACCTTCACCATATGCTGCCCTAACTAAATTTTAAGTCTCTGAAAGAGGCAGACCCTACAGCATTTACCAACTCCATCAGCTGGGCAGGTTACAATTCACACAACATTGTAAATCAACTACACCTTGGTTTAAAAAAAAAAAAAACAACACAACACACTTCTTTTTTTTTTTAAATCGGGCAAGTTACTTTTGTGGGTCTCACTTTTTACACTTGCGAAAATCAGAGGTGAGAGGTGGAGTACAATGGTGAAGACCTGGGCTTTGGAATCAAATTGCCTCAGCCATGTTCCACCCCGCCCATATTCTACCACTTATCAGCTGCGGATCTTTGGGCGGGTTTTGTAACCTCTAGGTGCCTCAGTTTCTGTATCTGTAAAATAAGATTGTCCACGTCAAGTGTTTGAACAGTGCTTAGTAACTGTTAGCCACTATGGCCATTACCTGCAAAGCCGAGGAAATACAAGAATCTTTCTCACCTCAAAGAGTAATTGAAAGGATACAGTGGGGTGCGTCAGAAACGTGCTGAAGGATAAAGTGCGTCAGAAACGTGAAGATTCACGGGAGTAGGGGCAAGATCTGTCTGATAAGATTGGGGATAGATGGCAAGAGGGTGTGGGGGCCTGAGGGTACATGGCGGCGCCTCACACAAGACCTACCCAATCAGAATCTCCAGATAAAACCGGTGTAAAACCGCCTCTGGCGCTTTGAGTCTGTCACTCTCAGCCCAGGGTCCTGGATTCCTGAGTAAGTAAGGAAGTGTTAGTCGCTCAGTAGTGCCCGACTCTTTGTGACCCCATGGACTGCAGCCCACCAGGCTCCTCTGTCCATGAGATTTTCCAGGAAAGGACACTGGAGTGGGTTGCCATTTCCTTCTCCAGGGGATCTTCCCAACCCAGGGATCGAAACCAGGGCTCCTGCACTGCAGGTAGATTCTTTACCGACTGAGCTACAAGGGAAACCCTGCGAGGGGAGGGTAATTACCCCGGGGTAGTCGCTAGGAGTCGGACAGGACTGAGCGACTTCACTTTCAATTTTCATTTTCATGCACTGGAGAAGGAAATGGCAACCCACTCCAGTGTTCTTGCCTGGAGAATCCCAGGGACGGGGGAGCCTGGTGGGCTGCCGTCTATGGGGTCGCACAGAGTCGGACACGACTGAGGCGACTTAGCAGCAGCAGCAGTAAGTGGCTTGGTTCCTTCCCTTCTCCTTCTTTGGGAACGCGGTGCTTGTAACAAGGGTGCACCTTCCACACCCCGCGAGCCAAAAAAAAAAAAAAAAAAGGCCAGTAATTCTCCATAAGGTGGACTCTGAACGCTCTTCGCAGGTCCGGTCTGCCGGCACCTGCCTCCAACCCCCTTGAAAGCTACAAGCCGGGCGGCCCTCCGCCAGCCGCCACCTCTGAGTCTCTCGGTGAACGGGTGTGTGGAGTCGGGGGGTGGGGTGGCCTCTCTCCGCCGCGGGGCATCGCCGGCGCCCGCAGCCGGACAGGCCTCGCCCGTTTTTGGATTCTCCAGCTTGGCACCCGTCAGGCCCGCGACGACGGCCAAAGGCGGCCCGGTTGAGGAGCCTGGAGCGTGGGGCCCCAACCACAGCGGGCCAGCGCCAGCCGTCTGGAGGGTCCCGGGGCCGCGCCTCCGCCCTCGGTCGTACCTGCCGTGCGACCGCCCCGGTCACTCTTGCGTTTGGCCTTCCGCTCGGCCGCCCGCCCCTCCTTGCTCTTGGCGCAGCCCATGGCGCCCGGGGCCCTGTGGGAACTCGAGGCCGAGCGACGCCGAGCGGGGGCCGCGCGCCCCCTGCCGGCCGCCGCCGGAGAGACCTCTTTCAAGACGTAGTTTTTTGTTATAACATTAAAATACGCTAGCCAAAGATGATTAAGAAAATGCAAAATGGGAAGAAGAAAAAGCATCATCCAAAATCTTCCCCTTCAAACTGCTTTTGCTGCGTTTATTACTTCTTCTGAAGACTCTTGAGAGTCCCTTGGACTGCAAGAAGATCCAACCAGTCCATCCTAAAGGAAATCAGTCCTGAATATTCATTGGAAGGACTGATGCTGAAGCTGAAACTCCAATACTTTGGCCACCTGATGCGAAGAACTGACTGATTTGAAAAGACCCTGATGCTTGGAAAGATTGAAGGCGGGAGGAGAAGGGGACGACAGAGGATGAGATGGTTGGATGGCATCACCGACTCAATGGACATGAGTTTGAGTAAACTCCAGAAGTTGGTGATGGACAGGGAGGCCTGGAGTGCTGCGGTTCATGGGGTCACAAAGAGTCAGACAGGACTGAGGGACTGAACTGAACTGATTACTTCTTTTCAGCTTTCCCCTCCCCCCCACACACAATGCATAGTTTTGCACCCAGCTTTTCACTTAATACTAGCATTTTCCGTCTTATTATGTAGTCCGCCAGATAACTGCCTGGCTTCCATCGACACTTCAGAGTTTGCCAAAGAATGAGACTTATACTGCCATTGTATTTTACACAGAAGCCTGTTCAGACACCCCTACCCCTTACCTTATTCTTTTGTTTGTATAGCCCTGACAGCCTTATAACTTGCCCTATTTTCTCCGTCTCAGGCTGTCTCCTCTCTCCTCCTAAAATGTACTGTTGTTGTTGCATAGTCCCTCGGTCTTGTTCCACTCTTTGTGACCCCATGAACTGTAGCCAGCCAGGCTCCTCTGTCCATGGGTTTCTCCAGGCAAAATTACTGGAGTAGGTTGTCATTCCCATCTTCCCAACCCAGGGGTCAAACCCATGTCTCCTGCATTGACAGGTGAAGTCTTTACCATTGAGCCACTAGGGAAGCCCCCAAAATGTATAACCCAGCAGAATAACTTCTTTGCATGTTTTTTCCCCTTTGTTATATCCCAATAGTCCAGAACAGTGCCCAGGACGTTACAGAAATTCAATATCAAGAGGTGTAAGAGAGGAAACATATCTTTAATAATCAGCAGCACAATAGTGCTTCCAGTGGAGCTAAAGTACTAGGCCTCCTGGTTCTCTTCATTAGACATTTAGTTTCTTGCTTATTTTAAAATATGAATAATGTTGCCATGAGTATCTTTGTGTTTACAGCCTTAAGGCTCTCCTTACACACAGCCAAATTGCTTTTCCAGAAAAGCAGTCCTTGTTTATACTCCTAGGAGTAACAAATGAAAGTTCCACCACTCCCTGAGAGTGATTTTTTAAACACCAAAACCACACTGTGCCACATCAAGCTGGGGGCGGGAGCGGGGGTCACTGTTCTCAATCAGTGCAGTGCTTCATGTTTCTTTCTCTGGTTAATTACCATATGTGAAGCATCCAACCCATATCCGACCCTGTTCTAGGGTTACAGAGTGTCTAATACAAGTTTCTGCTCTTGAGGAACTTCCATCCCAGCTAGATTCAGGGAACTTGTCTGGTCACCAGATGTGTGATAATGCTGCAGGCTCTTGCTTTTTATCTGGGTTTGTGGGCAAGCTTGTTACTTGCTTTTTTGGGGGAGCAACCCAGAATCAAAATGCTCTTGGAAAACACTGGGTGTTAAAAACAGGCACTGCCCCAGCCTCATGTTTGCTGTCCATCATAATAATAACTAAATATAACTAAGCCCACAACCTTGTAAAGGTGAAGGAAAGCTCCCTCCCTTTGTGAACCAAGTCTATTTCCTTTGTTCAGATGGAGTGATTGTTTCAGAGATTTTTTAAAAAAATTATGCTTGTTCAACTTATGCTAAGACTACTATATTGTCAGCAAAATTCCAATTGTGGTTGTCTTTTCTGTGTTTAAACCACACACTTAACTAAAATGAGTTGTTTAGTCACTCAGTTTTGTCCGGCTCTTTGTGACCCCACGGACTGCAGCACACCAGGCTTCCCTGTCCTTCTCTATCTTCTTAAGTTTGCTCAAATTCCTGTCCATTGAGTCAATGATGCCATCTCACCATCTCATTCTGTCACCCTCTTCTCCTGCTCTCAATCTTTCCCAGCACCAGGGTCTTTTCCTTGGCTTTCCCATTAAAAAAAATAATAATAGATAAATAAATAAAAGCTAGCAGAAGTAGCCGACAGTCTTATGCTTGAGTCATCCTATCATGTATCAATCATTTCTTGGACATCCAGTTTAGTCCTTTTCACCTTAATGTTATCTGCATGAGAGCCTCACATGATAGGGACTATTATTCTTCCTATTCTACAGATGGGAATCCTAAGGCCAATCTGGTTCTCCTAGCTCCCAGGCCTCTGCTCCTACCCACTAGTCTCTCTAATCATTGTGATAGTGCAATCCACTGAGCCCTCTGTATGAAAAGGACTCTTCCCCGGGAAATGTTTGGAGTTTGTCCTCCCCATCCACATGCAGAACTGCCCTGACTAGGGACCAAAACCCCCCTGCAGGGAAAGTGCAGAGTCCCAACGTCTGGACCACCAGGAAAGTCCTTCCTTCATTTTTAACTTTCTGTGAATAAAACTCTTCAGAGTAACATGAATCAACATTTCATCGAAGTGAAGCTAATAATGTTTTTAAATCTTTAATTTTATCCCAATGGTTATTGACAATTTTTATTCATATTCCAGGTGGTGTTTATATATTTCACTGGAATGTCATGCTCATTAGTGAGTGAAAGTTGGTTGTGTCTGATTCTTTGCAACCCCATGGACTGTAGCCTGCCAAGCTCCTTTGTCCATGGAATTCTCCAGGCAAGAATAGTGGAGTGGGATGCCATTCCCTTCTCCAGGGGATCTTCCTGACCCAGGGATCGAACCTGGGTCTCCTGCATTGCAGGATTCTTTACCAGCTGAGCTACCAGGGAAGCCCATTCTTATTATGATGACTTATAAAATGTCCCCTCAGTTTTCTTATGCACTAAAATATTCCTCTATTTATAGTAATGCACAAATTCACGGTTCTTAAAAAGTGAATTAATCATCATAGATATATTTATTTCAGCCTGCCTGAGTCAGTGTTGCTATGTATAAAAGGCTGCATTGGCACACGTTACAAAAACTCCAAGCCTATCTCAAGAAATTCTCCCAGTGGAGCTGGTGGCAGAGGGAGTTTTGGGCATATGAGTTAGCATCTGGTCCCTGCCTGTTTTGTTTTATAGCCTTCTTCCAGTTTTATTGAGATATAGCTGACATACAGAACTGTATAAGTTCAAGATGTACAGCCTAACAATTTACATACATAGATCATGAAATGATCACAATATGTTTAGTGAACATCTGTCATCTCATACAGAACCAAAATTCAAGTACTAGAAAAAAAATTTTCCCTGTGATGAGAACTCAGGATTTACTAATCTCTTAACAACTTTCATATAAAACACCCAGCAGTGTTAATTATATTTATGTTATACATCTCAGCCCTGGACTTTCCTGGTGGCTCAGATGGTAAAGAATCTGCCTGCAATGCAGGAGACCGGAGTTCAGTCCCTGGGTCAGGAAGATCCCCTGGAGAAGGAAATGGCAACCCACTCCAGTATTCTTGCCTGGAGAATCCCATGGACAGAGGAGCCTGGTGGGCTACAGTCCATGGGGTCGCAAAGAGTCGGCCAGAACTGACTAATTAAGCACACACACACACACACACACATTACATCTCTAGTACTTATTTCTGTTATAACTGGAAATCTGGAAGTTTGTACTTTTTGATTGTCTTTATCAATTCCCCTTTCTGTCAAACCCCCAGCCCTCTGTCTCTGGTAAATACAAATCTGACAAATCTGATCTTTTTTTTTCCCCACAGCCACTCCACATATCATGTGGGATCTTAGTTCTCTGACCAGGGATCACACCCACACCCCCTGCATTGGACATATGGAGTCTTAACCATTGGAACACCAGGGAAGTACCCTGATCTCTTTTTCGGTGAGTTTGGTTTTGAAGTATAATTGATCTAAAGCATTCTGTTAGTTCCTGTTACGCATGTGCATGCATGATAAGTCGCTTCAGTTGTGTCCGTGATCCAGACCCAGACTCTTTTGCAACCTCATGGACTGTAGCCTGCCTGGCTCCTCTGTCCATGGGGTTCTCCAGGCAAGAATACTGAAGTGGGTTTCCATACCCTCCTCCAGGAGATCTTCCTGACCCAGGGATTGAACCTGCATCTCCTGTGACTCCTGCCTTGCAAGCAGATTCTTTACTGCTAAGCCACTGGGGAAGCCCATAGTTATTCAATATTTCTATACATTTCAAAATGATCACCAAGATAAGTCTGACTATGTTATGTTACCACTCAGAGATATTACATTATTATTGGCTATATTCCCCACACTGTGCATTTCATATGTATGACTCATTTATTTTGCAGCTAGAAGTTTGTGCCTCAGTCTGCCTTACCTATTTTCCTTCTCCCTCAGGCCCCTCCCCTCTGGCAATTACCTGTTTGTTCTCCACATCTATGATGCTATTTCTACTTTGTTGTTTGCACGCTTGTTATTTTGTAGATTATATATTTAAGTAAAATCATACAGTATTTGTCTTTTCCTGTCTGACTTACCTCACTTAGCATAATATCCTCTAGGTTGATCACAAATAATAAGATTTCATTCCTATTTATGGCTGAGTATTATTCTTCTTTGGGCTTCTCTGATGGCTCAGTGATAAAGATTTCATCTGCCATTGCAGGAGACGCGGGTTTGATACCTGGGTCGGGAAGATCTCTGGAGAAGGAAATGGCAACCCACTCCAGCATTCTTGTCTGGAAAATCCCATGGACAGAAGAGTCTAGAGGGCTGTAGTATATGGGGTTGCAAAAGAGTCAGACACGACTTAGTGACTGAACAACAGCAACGATATTCTTCTTTATCTGTTCACCTATCAATGGACATTTAAGTCACTTCCATATCTTGGCTATTGTAAAGAATGCTGCAATAACATAGGAGTGCACATATCTTTTCTAATTAGTGTTTTCTTTGGATAAAATTCAGCAGTGAAATTGCTGGAACTTATGGTAGTTCTATTTTTAATTTTTTGAGGAAACTTCATACTGTTTTCCATAGTGGCTGCACAATCATTCAATTTTTATTATTTCCTTTGAGTCTCCAGGAAACCCAATGAGGTTCAGAGAGGTAAGGTGACTCACTCAAGAGCATGTAGCTGATGTTAGGCGGGTTGGAGACGTCAACCTCCATCTTCTGCTTGCACATCCGGTGCCCTTTCCCTCTGACACACCTGCAAGGGCTAGAGACTAGGACCTAAATCCTTGAATAAAGTCTTCGATTGCTGAAGACTGATCAAATGCTGGGACTCCACATCTGTGTTCATAGAAGCATTATTCACAAGAGCCAAAAGATGGAGCCAATCCACGGGTTCACTGATGGGTAAATGGAGAAACAAAATGTGGTCTGTACCTGCACCGGGGCATTGCCTGCTTGCTAAGTGGCTCAGTCGTGTCCAGATCTTTGCGACCCTATGGGTTGTAGCCTGCCGAGCTTCTCTGTCCATGGGATTCTTCAGGCAAGAACACTAGATGTCTCCTGCATTAGCAGGCAGGTTCTTTACCACCAGTGCCACCTGGGAGGCCTGCAATGGGACATTATTCAGCCTAAGAAGGAAGGAAATTCTGACACACACTATCACATAGATGAACTGAGAGGACATCATGCTAAGTGAAATAAGTCAGACACGAAAGAACAAGTATGCATGATTCCATTATATGAGATATTTAAAGCAGGCAAATTCGTGGAGACACAGAGCAGAATGGTGGTTACCAGAGACTGTGGGGAGGGAGAAACAGGGAATTAGTGTTCAGTGGGCCCAGAATTTCAGTTTGAGGAAATGAAGAGAGTTCTGTGGATGCGTGATGGTGGTGGTTGCACAACAATGTGAATGTACCTAATTCCACTCAGATGGACACTTGAAAATGGTTAAAATGGTGAATTTTCTGTTCTGTGTCTTTTACTTTGTTTTTTCTTGGCTGCACCAAGAGGCAGGTGGGATTCTAATTCCTGATCTAAGGACTGAACCTGTGCCCCCTACAATGGAAGTGAGGAGTCTGAACCACTGGCCTACCAGGGAATTCCTAGATCACAATTTTTAAAAATTAAAAAGAAGGAAAATGCTGACTCCTTTAACTGACTTCATGAATACAAGGTAAATTAGTATTAACTCAGGTCAGAGGGCAATGCCTTTGTTGGAGTATGCTCATGTGGACACTTTCTGAGTTAATGTGGTATGTACTATGGATATCTGGCCACACTGGACTACCTAGCACCCCATCCCCCTTTCCCTGGGAAACAGAATCCATCTTTTTTTTGGTAGAGTAATACATACATCCCATGGACGGAGGAGCCTGGTAGGCTGCAGTCCATGGGGTCGCTACGAGTCGGACACGACTGAGCGACTTCACTTTCACCTTACACTTTTATGCGTTGGAGAAGGAAATGGCAAGCCACTCCAGTGTTCTTGCCTGGAGAATCCCAGGGATGGGGGAGCCTAGTGGGCTGCCATCTATGGGGTCGCACAGAGTCAGACACGACTGAAGCGACTTAGCAGCAGCAACACATACCATGAAGTTCAAGGAGACCCAGACCAGACCAGTCACATACTTCATCACTTTGGTCACTGACATTTGAGCAAACAAAAAGAAACTTTATGTCATTTGAGCAAACAAACGCTTAGAGAAATTAAGTGGTTTTTATTAGAATGTCTTCCTACTTCAGTTTGAATGCCAGAGTGATTTATAGCATGTTTACAAATTATTTAAAGCTAGTTCCTTCAAAAGTTGGAGACTAATATCCCTGAGCATAACAGGACTCAGTGACTCACTTCTAACAAAGAGGATGCTGCGTAAATATGAGTCATCTGTGGCTAAATCATAAATGACATGTGCTTCTCACGAGAATGGGACGGCTGGTTCTGGGGGACACTGGCTGCCATGTTATGACGATGCTCAAGCAGCCCTAGGGAGAGGTTCATGCGGTGAGAAGTTAAGGCTTTCTGCCAATAAGCGGTGTGGACCCAAGGCCTTCAGCCAGCAGCCATGTAAGTCACATGGAAGGCTCTTGGAAGCAGATCCTCCAACCCCAGTTAAGCCTTCAGATGACTTCAATGACTGCAGCCCCAGCCAACATCTGACTGTAACTTTATGAGACCTTGTACCAGAATCACCCAGCTAAGCTGCTCCTAAATCTCTTTTTTTGGAGGGCCACACTGCAGCATTTGGGATCTTAATTTGCCAACCAGGGATCGAACCTGTGCCCCCTGTAGTGGAAACACAGAGTCTTAACCACTGACCATCAGGAAGTCTCATGTTCCTAAATTTGACTCACAGAAATAGTGAGACAATAAAAGGTTATTTTTAAAGTGATGAAATTTATTTTTTAATCGCAGTAAAACCCACATAACATTTACCATTTTTTAGGTGTATAGTTTGGTGGTGTCAAGTACATGCATATTGTTGTGCTACCATCTAGCTTCAGAACATTTTCCTTTTTGCAAAAACTTCAGACTTCACCTGCATTGTCAGCAATTCTGGGTATTAAGACTGCTCATCCACACAGCTGATTTTGGACTTACCAGCCTCCATAACAATGTGAGCCAGCTCCTTATAAATTTCTTAAAATCTTTTCTGTATGTAAACATACACATTCTGTTGGTTCTGTCTCTCTGGAGAACCCTGACTAACACAACATTGTATGTGAATGTGCATTCAAAACCAGCCTGGAAGAGCCTGTAGTCTTAGAAACACTTGGTCTGCAGCCTCACATGTCACCCCATTTAAGAATCCTGTAGGCAAATTCCTCCCAGTCCTTTGTGCTTTTGTGACACCTCTCTATCAAGCGTTAGTCCCTCAGGCATGTCTGACTCTGCGACTCCATGGACTGTAGCTTGCCAAGCTCCTCTGTCCATGGAATTCTCCAAGCAAGAATGCTGGAGTGGGTTGCCATTTCCTTCTCCAGGGGATCTTCCTGACCCAGGGATCGAACGCAGGTCTCCCACATTACAGGCAGATTTTTACCATCTGAGCCACCAGGGAAGCCTCTCCATGATTGGCTGGAATGGCAGCATGACTGTAACTTCATTTCCTCACAGCTGTAAAGAAGAAAGAACCGAAACTCAAAATTCTTGACATGTCCCCATGTGCATCTTAAATGTTCACATAATCAGCTTACTGAATACATTTTTAAAAGCATTCAATTTCTTCTAGATTGCTCTATATTGTTCAGTTTTCTAAAAAGCCATTGTACTGCAGGGTGTACATATGAATATGGTATGTGGTTGTTTTTTAGTTGCTAATTAAACTGTATCTGACCCTCTGCAGCCCCATGGACTGTAGCCTGCCAGGCTTCTCTGTCCATGGCATTTCCCAGGCATGAATACTGGAGTGGGTTAGCATTTCCTTTTGTGTAATAATGTGTAAAAAAAGATACCGATAGATCAATCAACTGATCTAACATCTGTTTATCTATCTATTCATATATGTCCATGGTTGCATATTCATGAACCTTCTCTGGCAATTCACAAATGAAACTGATAACATTGGCTGTGTCCTGGGACAGGAAACAAAAGATAGTAGGGAAAAACGGATAGAGAGTTGTTTTAAAAACATGAATTTATTCCTCACATTTCTGGAGGCTGGAACTCCAAGATCAAGGCACCAACAAATCTGTCTTGTGTGAGCACACTTCCTTGTTCATAGAGGGCCATCTTCTTGCAGTGTCCTCACCTGGTAGAAGGGGACAGGGATCTTGGTGGAGTCTTGTAAACACATCTTAATCTTTATAAACACATTGATCCCATTCAGGAGGGCTCCATTATCATGACCTAATTACCACTCAGAGGCCTGGTTCCTAATACCATCACACTGGGCATTAGGATGTAACGTGAATTTGGGAGAAATACAGACATTCAGTGTATAGCATCCAGCAAGAGAGGACCATTTAAATAAATTATGTTGTTGTTTAGTTGCTTAGTAATGTCTCACTCTTTTGCAACTCCCTCTAGGCTGTAGCCCACCAGGCTCCTCTGTCCATGGGATTTCCCAGGCAAGAATACTGCGATGGGCTGCCGTTTCCTTCTCCTAGGGATCTTCCCAACCCAGGGATTGAACCTAATGTCTCCTGCATTGCAAACAGATTCTTTACTGCTGAGCCACAGGGGAAGTCCAAATAAATGATGACATATCCATAAAAGGAAATGCTTGGCCTCCATAAAAAGAATGAGAAAGCTTTAATGTGCTAATATGCACAGTCTCCAAAATCATTTTTAAGTATAATAAGCCAGAGCAAGGTATATAGCCACATGAACAGCATACTACCATTCTGTTTTTTGTTTTTAAAAAAAGAAAAGAGAAAAAGAATCTATATATGTACTTGCTTATAAGTACAGATTCTATCTGTGTAAGGATTTACAAAGTAGTAACAATAATTCTGAAAGAGATGGGAAATACCAGACCACCTGACCTTCCTCTTGAGAAATTTGTATGAAGGTCAGGAAGCAACAGTTAGAACTGGACATGGAACAACAGACTGGTTCCAAATAGGAAAAGGAGTACGTCAAGGCTGTATATTGTCACCCTGCTTATTTAACTTACATGCAGAGTACATCGCGAGAAACGCTGGACTGGAAGAAACACAAGCTGGAATCAAGATTGCCGGGAGAAATATCAATAACCTCAGATATGCAGATGACACCACCCTTATGGCAGAAAGTGAAGAGGAACTCAAAAGCCTCTTGATGAAGGTGAAGGTGGAGAGTGAAAAAGTTGGCTTAAAGCTCAACATTCAGAAAACGAAGATCATGGCATCTGGTCCCATCACTTCATGGGAAATAGATGGGGAAACAGTGGCTGACTTTATTTTTTGGGGCTCCAAAATCACTGCAGATGATGACTGCAGCCATGAAATTAAGACACTCCTTGGAAGGAAAGTTATGACCAACCTAGACAGCATATTGAAAAGCAGAGACATTACTTTGCCAACAAAGGTCCATCTAGTCAAGGCTATGGTTTTTCCTGTGGCCATGTATGGATGTGATTGTTGGACTGTGAAGAAAGCTGAGCGCAGAAGAATTGATACTTTTGAACTGTGGTGTTGGAGAAGACTCTTGAGAGTCCCTTGGACTGCAAGGAGATCCAACCAGTCCATTCTGAAGGAGATCAGCCCTGGGATTTCTTTGGAAGGAATGATGCTAAAGCTGAAACTCCAGTACTTTGGCCACCTCATGCGAAGAGTTGACTCATTGGAAAAGATTCTGATGCTGGGAGGGATTAGGGGCAGGAGGAGAAGGGGATGACAGAGGATGAGATGGCTGGATGGCATCACTTACTCGATGGACGTGAGTCTGAGTGAACTCCGGGACTTGGTGATGGACAGGGAGGCCTGGCGTGCTGCGATTCATGGGGTCGCAAAGAGTCGGACATGACTGAGCAACTGAACTGAATTGAACTGAACTGAACAATAGTTGTTTCCAGTGAGGGACTAGGGACGTGGAGACAGAGGTGGGTGTGACTTCAGCTGCATATCTTTTGGTATCTCTTGAATTTTGAATCATGAATGCAAACCATATTTAAAAAGAAACTCCTTTTAAAAAGTTAAGGGGACTTCCCTGGTGGTCCAGTGGCTAAGAATCTGCCTTCCAATACAGGGACTGTGGGTTCAATCCCTGGTTCGGGAAATAAGATCCCACATGCTGCAGAGCAGTAAAGTCTGTGTGCTGCAACAATTGAGCCCTTGGGACACAACTAGAGTCCATGCACCACCATGCAGCACAACGAAGGATCCCACATGAAGAGAATAAGATCCGATGCAGCAAAATAAACACATACTTTTTAAAAAATATATTAACTTAAAAAAAGAAAAATGAGCTTGGAAGCAGGTTTTTCTATTGATCCTTCAGATAAGAACTCACCCTGGCTAGATCCCTGGCTACCAGTCTGTGAGGTGGTATATGGCACGTGGTTGTAAGCTGCCAAGTTTGTGTATTGCTTCATAAGCATGGACCCAAGATAAGTTTCAGGGAGATTAGTGCCAGCCTTGTTTATTTTTTTATTTTGGCTGCACTGTGCAGCATGCGGGATCTTAGTTCCCCCACCAGATTGAACCCATGCACCCTGCATTGGAAGCGAGGAGTCTTAACCACTGGACCGCCAAGGAAGTCCCCTAGCACATTTATCGATAACTATGAGATGGAAGATTTGCACCTGATCTCAACGAGAACCCCTTGAAGGGGCTCACTCGGCAGTGATCTCAAGGTTGCTACAGAGCAAAAGAAAAGAAGGTCAATGAGCAAGCCACATATAGCTCGTGTTCCCGGCCTCCTGGACACTCCTTTCTAATGCTAGCTTTTCATGGACCCTTTTAGACAAGCTATCCTCAAGTGAAAGAGTCCAGCTGATTGTATTTGGCAGGCATGTCACCTGTGCTCCTTTCTCAGCATCATCCCAGGGGTTCAGAGGCCTCTTTTGAGCTGCCAACAATGGTTTAAAAGCAGATTTTTGTACTAGTTGAGTCTTGTCACTCCTGCCTCTTTTACAGTTTCTCTTTCCAAAAATGGCCCATAATTTTACTGAGAACTTCTAAAGAAGGATTCTCCGTTTGGAAAAAAAAAAACACAAAAAACCCTTTGAAGCCCTGTGTATGGAGAGATCTTAAAGTAGGAAATGGCAACCCACTCCAGTATTCTTGCCTGGAAAATTCCATGGACAGAGGAGCCTGGCAGGCTGCAGGCCATGGGATTCCAGAGTCTGACACAACTGAGCCACTGAGTATGCACCCACAGGCACCAACTGGTTCCCCAAAAATGTGTGAGGCCTTTCTCAAGTTTCCTAGTATTTCTATTCAGCAGCCATGTTACATCTTCTGTGCTTGAGACAGACTTTGACAGAAGGATCTAGGAGTAAGTGCTCATTTTAGATTTTTCTGAACATTAGTAAGAATAAACTTTATGGTTTGTGAAAATCACTGGGAGCAGGGGGAACGAGGTGGAAAGGCCCATGGCTTTAGTACTTGGAGAAGGAACATCAGGTTTCTTATTCTTCTTTTAATTATTTGGCAGTGCTGTTTCAGGATCTTTAGTTGTCGCATGTGAACTCTTAGTTGCAGCATGTGGGATCTAGTCCCCTGACCAGGAATCCAACCTTAGTCCCCTTCACTGGGAACTCAGAATCCTAGCCACTGGTCCATTAGGGAAGTACCAAGCACCAGGCTTCTTAACCCAGACATCTTAAAGTGGCCATACGGATAGTATCTGCAACAGCAAGAATGTTTACAATCCAAAAGAGAACTAAGCCAAAAAAAAGCTAAACTTAGCCAAAGGAATGAATTTTGGTATTTACATTTGGAAATGGGTTTGCCTGATTTCTTGCACAACCAGACAAGAATGAAGCTGCAGTGACCCAAGACTCTGCTCTGACTCACAGAAACCGAACCAAGAGAGGCTAGAGACCCATAGTTTCCTCACCCAAAGATTCTGCCTCCTACCCGATATTGTGAGAGCAGTGCCTTACTTTTCATGTCTAATCCACACTTTCTCAGAGTAAAGGTGAGATAATAATGAAGCATTTTTATTAAAAAAATAAAGTCATTGGGGACTCTTTCAGGTGCAATTGACACAAACACCGAAGTAACTAGATTAAATGAAAAGACAACTCATTGACGCATGGGAAGGAAAGGCTGTTGGCTTCAGGCACATCTTGATCCAGGAGCTCAAATGATGTTATCAGGACTCCCTTTCTGTTAAACAGGTCTTCTCTACTGGAGAATATAATGATCACTGGCAGCTCCAACTTACCTCCTACCAGCTTAGTCTCCTCAGAGGCAGGAGAGCATTTCCCCAAATCCCATTGGCAGAAAAATCTCAAGGAAGACTTTTTTTTAAGTAGGATTTTGAATGGTCTCATTTGGGTCATGTGCCCAATCCGGAGCCATTCATTATGTCTGAGGACATAGAGTCCCTTGGGAGCTGGATATGAGCAGAACCATGGTGGCGCAGATGGTAAAAAAAATCTGCCTGCAATGCAGGTGACCCGGGTTCAACCCCTGGGTTGAGAAGATGCCCTGAGGAAGAGAATGGCTACCCACTCCAGTATTCTTGCCTGGAGAATTCTATGGAGAGAGGAGCCTAGTGGGCTACAGTCTATGGGGGTCACAAAAGTTGGACACAACTAAGCCATTCACACACACACACACACTCATACTAAATGGGAAGGTTTTTCTACAAGGAAGAAGGATGCTGTTTGCAGAAGAGGGAAGGGATGTCAGTCAGGCAGACAATTACAACAGATATTCTCCACAAAAGACTTTGCAGAGTAACTTATCCAGCCTAATAGAGAGGCAGAAGGAAGAAAGAGGTGAAGGATGGGGTGCCAACTGTGGAACACACTTTTTTTTTTTTTCATGTCTAATTTCTTGTTTTCCTCCTTCCTTCAATCATTTTATTCAACAAATCTCCTTGCTTGCTGGCAACAGTAGGAACTGGGATTTCAGACTTACAACATCACATTCGAGGGTTTTAATAGAGACATGAACAGTGGAGGCTGGACAGACTTCCTGAGAATTTAATTCTGAGTCAGGTCTGAGCAGTGATAAAGGAGATCATGAGGTGGGGGAGGAGAGGTGAAGAAATGCCAGGTCAAGGAGACAGCTGGCATCAAGTTATGGCCATTCTGGCAGGGTAGGCACATTTATTCAACACTGGAACATTCCCCACAGCTGGGGCAGGGGCTGGATGGGAGGAAGGAGGGCCGGTGATGAGAGAGGAGCCAGGAGAGGGACCTCAGGGCAGACTGTGAAGCGCCTTGAACCTCACGCCAAAACGTCCGGACTTGATCTTATCTCTAGGTTTGGGGGAGGTTTTTCACCCGAGAATTAATTTTTCAAGTATTTTTATGATGATGTCTCTGGCAGCTGACAAGAAGGTGAGGTGGGATCGGGCAAGATGGCTGGCAAGGAGCCCAGTTTGGAGGCTAAGTTTGGAATCCTGATGAGAAGTGACAAAGCCCCCAAAGGCAATGGCAGAAGGGAGGGTGGGAGGCAGAGCTCAGGTTGAGCTTAGGTAGAATCCATGGGACTTGATTCTGCCACAGTTCAGAGAAGAACTGGTTCACAGAAGAGGTATAGGGAGACCAGAGTTTAAAGTAAGGAACTACTGCCCTCCCCTGACAAATTATTGACAGGATGAATCATCCATTAAGAGATGGGAAAGGTGACTGTAGTTTCAGAACAGAAGATGCTTGTTTCTGGGACACATCAGGAGGTATGTGTTGCATTTGTGTGGATTTTCATTTCATTCGCTTTTCAACATTTTTAAAATATATTTATGTATTTATTTTTGGCTGTGCTGGGTCTTCATTGCTGCACATGGACTTTGTCTAGTTTTGGAGAGTGGGGCTGCCCTTCACTGTGGAGAACAGGCTTCAGTACTTGTGGCATGTGGGTTCAGTAGTTGCAGTGCATGATTCGTTGCTCCTGTGCGTGTCGGATCTTCCTGAACAAGGGATCAAACTTGTGTCTCCTTGCATTGGCAGGCAGATTCTTACCCACTGTACTACCGGAGAAGTCTCCCAAACTTTTAAATGTATTTATTTTTATTTTTGACCATGCTGCATCTCAGTTGCTTTGCACAGGCTTTCTCTAGTTGTGATGAGCAGGGGCTACTCTTCATCGAAGTGCATGGGTTTCTCACTGAAGTGGCTTCTCTTGCTGCAGAGCATAGGCTTTAGGATGCATGGGCTCACTCATGGGCTCAGTAGTTGCAGCTCACAAGTTCTGGAAAGCAGCTCAGTCATTGTAATGCATGGGCTAAGTTGCTTCGCGGCTTGTGGAATCTTCCTAGACCCTGGATCAAACCCTTGTCATCTGCACTGGCAGGTAGATTCCTATTCACTGTACCACCAGAGAAGTCCATCATTTCATTCACTTCTCAAGAAACATTTATTAGGTCCTGTTATATGCCAAGTCCCATGCTAGATGCTTAATACAAATTAGGAGTGAAACAGACATTGCTCTTGTCATCATGGAGCTTTCTATACACTGTACTGGAGGAAAGGAAGATAAACAAATGTATGTATAGTTAAAACATACAAACTCTTTTAAATGTATAAAGACAATTGATTTCAGGTGCAAGGAAAAGAAATGAAGGGAGCAGAGAAGCTCCTAAGATCAGTGGTCAAGATGAGACTAGATTCTGAGTGGGACTGTCCACATCACCTTTCATCTGGGGAGGGTGTTTCTAGACAAGCAGATGTCAAACTAATGACAATTTTGCTATATTAATAAATTTCATTTTGAATTCAAAACCACTCTTTTCTCCAGGTGTTGTGCAGTTTTAAATGTACTTTGAGTAATTTGCTTTACTTACCCTCAAGTTTTATGACTATAACTCATTTAGAATTTAGAATCTGCAGTAATTCTCTGTATTTGCTGACTGATTTAGGTGCTGTTCCTTGGGCAGATTGTTACAATAATGGCTCCCACTCTATCACTGTTTCCCAGATCCAGTCTCTTAGGTAGACCCCTCCCACACTGACATGTGGTATGGCCATGGGACTTGCTTTGAACAATGGAAGACATTGGTATCATGTCTTTAGGAGACATGGTACAAGCAGGGGCTTCCCAGGTGGCTCAGTGGTAAAAAATGCACCTATCAATGCAAGAGACACAGGAGACGTGAGTTCAACCCCTGAGTCGGGAAGATCCCCTGGAGAAGGAAATGGCAACCCACTCCAGTATTCTTGCCTGGAGAATCCCATGGATAGAGGAGCCTGGCGGGCTGCAGTTCATGGGGTCGAAAAGAGTCGGACACGACTGAGCATGCAGGCACAACTCAGCACATGATACAAGCAGAGAATTAAAAGTGCTTGAACACTGGGCTTGCCCTTTCTTGCTCCCTGAGAATGACATGTGAGGAAGCCTGAGCTAGCCTCCTGGAGGACGAGTATCCCAGCTGAGGCCTCAGAGATCAGTCAGCTCTCAACCAGACGACTGTCACCACAGGAGTGAGCCTAGACAACCAGCAGGAAATCCATCTAGTTGAGCTCAGTCTAAATGAATAACCCAAAGAAATGTTGAGGAAATTAAAGGATTCTTGTTTTAAGTCATTAAATTTCAGGGGCTTTTTATGCAGCAATAGATAACTGATATGGTAGTCTTTAAACAGCTTAGTTATTATTTTTTAAACAAGAAAACTAAAAAGCAGCAAAGATAAATGATCCTACTAAGATCTCATCAGAGTTCGGGGTGTATCTGAATTCTTACTTTACATCCTAAAGACCACTTCATTTCTGCAAGACCTAGTATCTTTTGGAAAATATCTAAACCTAAACCTACTAATAAATCAAGATTCCCCAGCTTCCTAGTTTTCTTAGCATATCTTAAAGTGATATTAAGATACTGGGCTTTCATATACTTTTAAATTATTAAGAGCCAAGATTATATTTAACTATATGACTAAACAGAACTAAACTGATCATTTTCAAAACAGCCACAGAACTCCATAACTTACAACCTTCTGGGAAATATATTATTCTATCACTCTAAACAGCAAACAAATTGAAAGGAACTAGAAGGACCTTTTACTCAGCTTGTTAAAAATAAATCATTGTGACTTTTTTCCTTTGTGCTTATAGAAGAAATGTATTTTTCCAGTTCTTTGAAATATTACAACAATAACTAAACCTAAAGCAGTAAATAATATAACACATATGTTTCTGAATCTTTAGATATGGAATAATTTGTTCCCTAGGACAAAAGAGAAACCTATATCTCTTTAATGTATTCTATGTTTTTTAAAATGTGAAAATCACTTTCAACTTTTTAATAATAATGACCTGAAGATGTTAAGTTACTTGCCCAAGACTACAGATTATAAGTCACAAAAATGGAATCAAGTATTTTTCTTTTTGATGCTAAACCCCATTCTCTTAACTTTCCTATTCTATCATTATATAAGTAATACGTGCTCACTTTCTTCTTCCTAACAAAATATTTTTGCAGTTTCCCATCTTCCACCCAATAGACACATGCTTCTGGGGAGATGGGCACTTGACCATCTTGAAGGCATGGTTCTTATTGGTCTACCTTTATCAATCATAGTGGTCTCAGCTGGCTTACACATGGACATGTGATCCTTGTAACACATAGGAAAAGTCTGTTGGGGCATTTATTCCTAAAAAGAGAGAATTCTTTTTCAGCTCTCCCGCTACAGGGACCCTAACTGACTTGACAGTCTCTGAGCACCTAAGGCTCTGCTTTCCAGGGTGGCTTCCAGCCAGTGATGAAGTGCGGTTGGGATGCTAAGACAGACTTGTTCCTGGGAGACATGAGACTCCCCTGACAGGTGAAGTTTGATCAAAGGTGACTTTCACTCGGTGCTTTTGGCCTTCTCTGCTGAGAATTCTAAGTATGGATGCTTCTCCTGAGACTGCTGCACTTAAGCCCCTTGAAGGGAGCTGCCCGAAAACAAGGCCTGCTCCCAGAGAATGGCAAAGCAGAGAGATGGAAAGAACCTAGGTCTCCAATGGTGTTCTGACCTATTGAACTGATCAACCCCAGGGTCCCCCTCCCCGTGGACTTCTTGTTTTGAAGGCAATACATTTTCTTATTGTGTGAGCCACTGAGTTGAGGTGTTCTTTACTTGCAGCAGAAAGCATTGTCGGGGATAGAATTATTCTCCAACCTCACTTCCTAGAAGAAATCTCTGATAACATTACTATGCACTTTTCCAATACATTTACAAACATGCACATAATTTTGCAACTTGATTTATTTTGTAGTCATCAATATGTTATACACATTCCTCCATATAGGTACCTATAGATCTACCCGTCTTTCTTTTTCACAGCCACACAGAATTCTACTTGGGTATATGCCCTCATCAATGTGCTTCTACCTACGATCATTCACGCCTGCCCTTTTTCTGAGTCAAGAAACTTGAGAATCCCCGGAGGAGCCTTCTTTAGAGGTTAGATTACTATGTTCCTCCTCTTTCCAACCCAGCAACGAAGCCGCTGTCAATGCAGGGGGAAATACACTTTCTAATGAAAACCAAAGTTAGTCTGAGCAAACAAGTCAGACGTAGGAACCAGAGAGAGCAGACGTTGAGTGTAATAGAAGACAGACCTCCTAGCGAGACCTGGTCACAGAGATGCAGCCTGAGACTGTGCCGAAGAGAGGACGAGTATTCCAGATTATTCTAGATACTTTTCGCTCCTTCACTACACCGGCCTCTCCTCCTTCTCGGCTGCCTGGTACACCAGGTTCTGGGGGCCGCGAGAGAGGAGGCGTGACTGGGCTTAGACGGAAGAATCATCCTGCAGGAAGAGCCTCAGCTGCTCACGTTGAGCTCGGTGGGCTAGCAGACACCCACTCCACGCCACCAAGCCTAGCCAGCTTTCCACCTCCCTCGCCCGGCGGGAGTCCGGCCACGTCCCCTAAACAGTCAGACCCACCCCAGCCCCACCCACAACCCACCTGCGGCCCCGCCCCCGCCCCGCCCCCTGCTGGCCGATGGGCTTCTGGGTCTAGAGTCCACCTCTCCTGATACAAGGGGATGTTTTGAGCCGCAAACTCAAAAACTCAAAACTACAAACCAAAACAGCACAGAAAGTGTTCATGCTAAGGTGCTGTTTTTGTAAGTCTCATTCTAAGGTGCTGTATTTGTTAAAGAGTCAAACAGCTAATGCGGTCCACCTAATGAGATCATTCATCTTACCTTCTGAAAGCCCAAGCCCTACACAAAGGTGTTGAGGGTAGAACTCTGCGCCGGGATCCTTTCCACGAAGCTTCCCACGTTCAGCCGGCTGGTTTCAATCACTCTATGCACCTCAAACTGGCCTGGTTTAGAGATGGATCTTATCTGGCTGGAAAGATAAAAGCAGCGGGCTTTTTTTTTTTTTTTAAGCTTGCGTAGGCCTGCTTGCTTATTATAGCAAACATCAAAATAGCACCACAGTTCAGTTCAGTTCAGTTCAGTCGCTCAGTCATGTCTGATTTTTGCGACCCCATGAATCGCAGCATGCCAGGCCTCCCTGTCCATCACCAACTCCCGGAGTTCACTCAAACTCACGTCTATCGAGTCGGTGATGCCATCCAGCTATTTCATCCTCTGTCGTCCCCTCTTTCTCCTGCCCCCAATCCCTCCCAGCATCAGAGTCTTTTCCAATGAGTCAACTCTTCGCATGAGGTGGCCAAAGTACTGGAGCTTCAGCTTTAGCATCATTCCCTCCAAAGAACACCACATCATATATTAAATATACTTTTAAAATTTTTGCTATGTTATTTGCAAAAGAGGGTTTAATATGCCAATGTTTATCTAAAAAGAGGGAGATACAAATCTTTATGTATATGTATGTATATTTACTTATTTGGCAGAGAAAAGGACAATGGGAAAATATACCATTAAAATGAACAGTTATCTATAGGGAGAAAAAGAAACTGATTGGAAAGAATAGAAATACAAGTTAGTAGTTGAATGTACCTTGTTTTGCAGATTCAAGGGATCTTTTGATATTTTATATAATTAGAAAAATAATGTTAAATAAAAAACAATATTTAACAGTGAAAGCAAGTTAAAAAAAAAAAAAAGAAAGAAGTTAACTGTATATTCAATTGTAATATAACCATACTATGAAGAAATAACTGTGACCAAAATAGCAAACAACCCTGTACTGGAAGATGCTAGAGAACTAAGTCATTATTCTGAAAACTATTAATAAAGAGAAAGAATCAAACATTTACCTTGCCTCTTTTATACAAACTATGCTTTGGGGTAACCAATTAATTGATGAAGGAACATTTCTTTTTTATAGTATTCCAATTATTAAAAGAAGGAATGATAAAATTAGAATATCACCATTCTACAACATTGAATGAATTAATGGATCTAGGCAATGATCATCAATGGTTGCAAATGTCTCAAAAAGAAATACAGCCAGATACTGTGTGCTTCCTGATAGAGGTCCTCTGACTGAGGTTTCTAAAGAATTCTGATTACATAAGAATCTAGTCAGGTAACTTGGTCTGACTACCAAAGAACTCAGAGGAAATACCAGGAAAAGGAGGAGTATGAAGTGACTCTGAAAGGTACAAAGTAGCATAATCCAGACTATGACAAATTCCATGGGACAAACACCTGGTTTATTCAACAAGAAAAATTGTCAGTAAGATCAAAAGGCATTTAAGAGACATCATTCATTTACAATGACTGGACTTTATTTGGACCTTAATTCAAACAACTCTTTTAAAAAACCAGCTCTATAAACAAACACACATATTTGAACTTCTGGGTAGATATTTGATGGTATTACAATTTTATTGTTTATTTATATTTACTGGGTTTGGGGGGTTATATTTTGTCTTTTTGTGGTTATATTTTTTTAAGAGCCCTTGTCTTTTCAAAGTAAATGTTGAAATATTTACAAACAAAATGATAGGATGGATGTCTAGAATGTTTTTGAAAATAATCCTGGCTTGGGGGCAGGGCAGTGGGTAGGGATGTAGATAAACAAGATGGGCCATGAGTTGATCATGGTTGACACTATTTTCTTTACATTTGTATTTGCTTGATACAGTGTTTTAAGAAATCTTTTGGAAAGAGTTCTTATAATTTTGCTTCTGAAATTACTTTCCTGTGAAAGTCAGTCGGACACTCACTAGTGTCTGACTCTTTGCAACCTCATGGACTATATATAGTCCATGGAATTTTCCAGGCCAGAATATTGGAGTGGGTAGCCTTTCCCTTCTCCAGGGGATATTCCCAACCCAGGGATGGAACCCAGGTTTCCTGCATTGCAGGCGGATTCTTTACCATCTGAGCCACAAGGTAAGCCCAAGAATACTGGAGTGAGTAGCCTTTTCCTTCTCCAGGGGATCTTCCCAACCCAGGGATTGAACCCAGGTCTCCTGCATTGCAGGTGGATTCTTTACCAACTGAGCTATCAGGGAAGCCCTGAAATTACTTTAATTTCATTTAATTTGAGAAATTCATGAGAAATTCATTTAATTTGGCTACAATTTCACGTTTTGGAATTCTTTCCAACTAAGAAAGCAATGATAATAACAGTCAGTACACATCCTTAGAGTATGCCAAGCACGCGTCTAAGTGTTTTGCTCATTTAACCTTTTCAACAGTCTTTGAAATTAGTAGTATAACTATCCCCATCTTATATATGGGATTACAGAACATGAGGAAATAGAAGCTCGGGGAGACTATAAACAACAACTCAGGTGTTGTTGGCCAGAAGTCACAAAGTAAATGAGGAGCCAAGATCTGACCACAGGCAATGTGGCTTCACAGTTCATGGTTTTAACACAAGGGGCTTCCCAAGTGGCACTAGTGGTAAAGAACCTGCCGCCCAATGCAGGAGACAAACGAAATGCTGGTTCAGTCCCTGGGTCAGGAAGAGCCCCTGGAGTGAAGCGTGGCGACCCACTCCAGTATTCTTGCCTGGAGAATCCGATGGACAGAAGAGCCTGGCACGCTACAGTTCCATAGTGTCACAGAGTCGGACACGACTGAGTGACTAAGCACAGCAGAGCAACCTTCATTAACTTACATTCTGAGCTTTTTCTCTTTGTATTTTAGAGCAGTATTTTTTGCAAGATCCCAAATATTTTCAAAAGTTCCAAATATCTCACAGGCCCTGTGCCCTGGGCCTCTCCTGCCCAGTGTATAAAACACCTGAGGTCTGGGGCAGAAGTTCTTAGGTGTTTGTATCAACCTGATCCTCCTGTCCTGGTCTTGTCACCTTTCAACATCCCTCCCCATTGTCTCTATCTGCCTCTTTGGTATATCTGCAACTCACCTTCTGGAGTGGATCCCAGTGTAGTTTTTTAAAAATATTTATTTATTAGGCTGCACTAGGTCTTACTTGCAGCATGGGGGATCTTTAGTTGCAGAATGAAGATCCCAGTGTATTCTTCCTTGACAGACGAGTTTCAGTTTGCTCCCAAAGAAGGCATTTTGGTTTTCCCACTTCTCCGTACCTCACAGGGTTTGTTGGCCACTGTAGAGTCAGAATTCAGACTCTGAGCCTAAGAAATGCATTCAGTTGGGCATGGCAATCAACTCAAATTTTTTCCCCAATCCCCACTGAGAGAGCTTAGTGTATGCCAGTTCAGTTCAGTTGCTCAGTCGTGTCCGACTCTTTGTGACCCCATGAACCACAGCACACCAGGCCTCCCTGTCCATCACCAACTCCCAGAGTCGACCCAAACCCACGTCCATTGAGTCGGTGATGCCATCCAACCATCTCATCCTCTGTCGTCCCCTTCTCCTCCTGCCCTCGATCTTTCCCAGCATCAGGGTCTTTTCAAATGAGTCAGCTCTTTGCATCAGGTGGCCAAAGTATTGGCGTTTCAGCTCCAACATCAATCCTTCCAATGAACACCCAGGACTGATCTCCTTTAGGATGGACTGGTTGGATCTCCTTGCAGTCCAAGGGACTCTCAAGAGTCTTCTCCAACACCACAGTTCAAAAGCATCAATTCTTCTGCGCTCAGCTTTCTTCACAGTCCAACTCTCACATCCATACATGATCACTGGAAAAACCATAGCCTTGACTAGACGGACCTGTTGGCAAAGTAATGTCTCTGCTTTTCAATATGCTATCTAGGTTGGTCATAACTTTCCCTCCAAGGAGTAAGCGTCTTTTAATTTCACGGCTGTAGTCACTATCTGCAGTGATTTTGGAGCCCAGAAAAATAAAGTCAGCTACTGTTTCCACTGTTTCCTCATCTATTTGCCATGAAGTGATGGGACCGGATGTCATGATCTTAGTTTTCTGAATGTTGAGCTTTAAGCCAACTTTTTCACTCCTCTTTCACTTTCATCATGAGGCTCTTTAGTTCTTCTTCACTTTCTGCCATAAGGGTGATGTCATCTGCATATCTGAGGTTATTGATATTTCTCCCGGAAATCTTGATTCCAGCTTGTGCTTCATCCAGCCTGGCATTTCTCACGATGTACCCTGCATATAAATTAAATAAGCAGGGTGACAATATACAACCTTGACGTATTCCTTTTCCTATTTGGAACCATTCTGTTGTTCCATGTCCAGTTCTAACTGTTGCTTCCTGACCTGCATACAAATTTCTCAAGAGGCAGGTCAGGTAGTCTGGTATTTCCATCTCTTAAAGAATTTTCCATAATTTATTGTGATCCACACAGTCAAAGGCTTTGGCATAGTCAATAAAGCAGAAATAGACGTTTTTCTGGAACTCTCTTGCTTTTTCCATGATCCAGCGAATGTTGGCAATTTGATCTCTGGTTCCTCTGCCTTTTCTAAATCCAGCTTGAACATCTGGAAGTTCACAGTTCACGTTTGCTGAAGCCTGGCTTGGATAATTTTAAGCATCACTTTACTATCATGTGAGATGAGTGCAATTGTGTGGTAATTTGAGCATTCTTTGGCATTGCCTTTCTTTGGGATTGGAATGAAAACTGACCTTTTCCAGTCCTGTGGCCACTGCTGAGTTTTCCAAATTTACTGGCATATTGAGTGCAACACTTTCACAGCATCATCTTTTAGGATTTGAAATAGCTCAACTGGAATTCCATCACCTTCACTAGATTTGTTCGTAGTGATGCTTCCTAAGGCCCATTTGACCACATTCCAGGATGTCTGGCTCTAGGTGAGTGATCACACCCTCATGATTATCTGGGTCATGAAGATCTTTTTTGTACAGTTCTTCTGTGTATTCTTGCCACCTCTTCTTAATATTTTCTGCTTCTGTTAGGTCCGTACCATTTCTGTCCTTTATTGAGCCCATCTTTGCATGAAATGTTCCCTTGGTATCTTTAATTTTCTTGAAGAGATCTCTAGTCTTTCCCATTCTATTGTTTTCCTCTATTTCTTTGCATTGATCGCTGAGGAAGGCTTTCTTATCTCAGCTTGTTATTCTTTGGAACTCTGCATTCAAATGGGTATATCTTTCCTTTCTCCTTTGTTTTTGGCTTCCCTTCTTTTCACAGCTATTTGTAAGGCCTCCTCAGACAGCCATTTTGCTTTTTTGCATTTCTTTTTCTTGGGGATGATCTTGATCCCTGTCTGCCGTACAATGTCACAAACCTCCATCCATACTGTATGCTAGAGGACTTTACAAAGTCTAGCCAATGAGATTCCTGCATTTCGTTTCTGTGTAGTGACCAACTAACTGGGTGTAAGAATAGTCTAGGCAATAGAAAACATAAAAAGATCTGCACATAGTCAGCTTCAAACTGTGGTGCTGGAGAAGACTCTTGAGAATTGCTTAGACAACAAGGAGGTCAAACCACTCAATCCTAAGGGAAATCAACCCTGACTGTTCATTGGAAGGACTGATGCTGAAGCTGAAGTTCCAATACTTTGGCCGTCTGATGTGAAGGGCCAACTCATGGGAAAAGACACTGTTGCTGGGAAAGATTGAGGGCAGGAGAAGGGGGCAGCAGAGGATGAGATGGTTGGATGACATCACTAACTCAATGGACATGAGCAAACTCCAGGAGATAGTGAAGGACAGGGAAGCCTGGGGTAGCAGAGAGTTAGACATGACTTAGTGATTGAACAACAGCAGCCTATGAAGTTCTCCAATACTGGATCCTCTGACACTGTTTATGGGACCTTGGGATCCCTCATGCTCTCAGTCATCTTGTTGTGCATCTTATTTTTCCACTTGCGTCTGTTCTTTGCATTTATTTTAATATCACTTAATCTGCCATAAATGTTTGGTGCTGGGAAGAAGGAACAGAGTGTAATTTGCCCTGGGCCCTCACCTGCTAGAGAATTACTAGCTATGAACCCTCCCTAAAGATAACTTTGAACACAGGATAAGTATGCATTCCAAGCATGATTTAATAAGAAGTCTGCAATGTATCAAAAAATAAAAGGATAAGCATAGACTGACTCAAAGATCAAAAGAGCAGTAGAACTTTGAACTTCTAAATCAATTTTTCCTTCAAAGTATATGTTTAAAAACATTTATTGGCAGCAAACCGGAAAGATTTCGGTTTTGTGGTCTCATAGGTAAGCAGATCAGTTCAGTTCAGTTCAGTTCAGTCACTCAGTTGTGTCCGACTCTTTGCGACCCCATGGACTGCAGCACACCAGGCCTCCCTGTCCATCACCAATTCCCGGAGCCTACTCAAACTCATGCCCACTGAGTCAGTGATACCATCCAACCATCTTATCCTCTGTCATCCCCTTCTTCCGCCTTCAGTCTTTCCCAGCATCAGGGTCTTTTCACATGAGTCAGCTCTTCACATCAGGTGGCCAAAGTATTGGAGTTTCAGCTTCAACATCAGTCCTTCTGATGAACATTCAGGATTGACTTCCTTTAGGATGGACTGGTTGGATCTCCTTGCAGTCCAAGGGACTCTCAAGAGTCTTCTCCAACACCACAGTTCAAAAGCATTAATTCTTTGGGCTCAGGTTTCTTTATAGTCCAACTCTCACATCCATACATGACCACTGGAAAAACCATAGTCTTGACTAGATGGACCTTTGTTGATAAGCACACAGCCAGCTCCAAAGGCTGTTTTACCAGCATTAGTTTCCTCATTCCTTAGTGAATAAATAAAGTGCCACTTATTGAATTGCCTCTGTTGGTCCTGCACTGCCTATATATACTTGGAGGTGTCTGAAATTCAAGAGTTGATCTGTTTGATCCTATGTAATTTAGGAAATTTGAAAATGGCCCAAGCAAATAAGACTCAGAGCCAGAAACACAGCCTGCTATCAGTGACAAGATAACAAGAAGAGGATGAGATAAATACAATGTATTTAATCTTGTTAATGTTTGTGCTGCTATTTGCATCATTCCAATTAAAGGAATGGATAGCCATTCCCTTCTCCAAGGGATCTTCCCAACCCAGGGTCAAACCCTGGTCTCCTATATTGCAGGCTGATTCTTTACCATCTGAACCACCAGGGAAGCCCCAGTCTGACTCTTTGCAACCCCATGGACTGTATGTAGCCTGCCAGGCTCCTTTGTTCATGGGATTCTCCAGGCAAAAATACTGGTGTGAACAGACATTCCCTTCTCCAAGGACTCTGCCCAACCCAGGGATCGAATCCCAGTTTCCTATTTTGCAGACAGATTCTTTACTGTAGCTGTACACAAGTGAAGTTTTCTACAGTTGTGATGTGAACTAGTCCACAGCTGTGCTAGGCAAGAGTTTTCTAAGCAGGGTGGTGGTGTGGGATGGTGAGGATGAGTTGAAACGGAGAACAAGGTATGATAGGTGTATGGAGTGAGTCACCATGTTGTACAACTACAGAGGACGCAGCTCGTTAAAGACCAAGTCAACAGTGTCTCTGGCATCGGTCAGTGTGCCCTGGGGATCTAGGAGAGTAGGGGAGCCATTACCTCACTAGTCCAGCCGAGTGATGCCTTGGCAAACAGGCTGATAGTCCTTTCCCATTTGTCTAACCAGTGAGTAATGGCTTCTTTACTTTTCAGAATCTGCTTCATTGTCTGCATCCTCTCCAAGGGTTTCCTAATACTGCATCCTGCCCTGAGAGAGTTAACAGCATCGTCTTCTATATTCCATCTCTCCCCCAAACACAATTTCTTCACATTCCACCCTGAAATCATAAGAATTAGGTGCCATCTCCCTTGCTGGATCATTTTTTGAAGACAGGAAACGTTGTCTGTTTTGTTCATGTTTGTAATCCTAATGCCTGGTACGTAGTAGGCACTCAACAAATGTTTATTGAACTATGCCAAAAGCAAAGGATGGTTTCCTCATCTCTTCAATTCTAATATAGAGACCCAACAAGCCTTTCTTGAAGTGTGGACCCCAGCACAGAAGTCCTAGAAAAAAGCTTTTCCAAAGAGGGTGAACATGGCAACCAAACTGTCTCCTCGTGAAAATCACAGTGCATATTACACAGTACAAGCTTTACGAGGTCCTGCAATTAAAAAGAAACAACACATTTTAACTTCATTTTGAATGCAAAATTTCCAAACTCATTTGAGCATGGGATCATTTCCCCTCCTCTGTGGTAGCATAGCATTTCTACGGACACTTAAGAAACACTTCTAGAGTATTTTGATGTCCATAAACCAAGTTGTATTCACAATTCGCAAATCCAACCTGCCTTTTAAGTTTGCCCGTGGGAAAAAAAACTCATTTCACTTATTTATTCATTTGTGTATTCACTTAAACTAACATATATGGAGTGTTTATGGCTCATATGACAAGAATAACAAAAGATGTCTTGCTGCTGCTGCTGCTAAGTCGCTTCAGTCGTGTCCAACTCTTCGAGACCCCATAGACGGCAGCCCACCAGGCTCCCCCGTCCCTGGGATTCTCCAGGCAAGAACACTGGAGTGGGTTGCCATTTCCTTCTCCAATGCATGAAAGTGAAAAGTGAAAGTGAAGTCGCTCAGTCGTGTCTGATCCTTAGCGACCCCATGGACTGCAGCCTACCAGGCTCCTCCGTCCATGGGATTTTCCAGGCAAGAGTACTGGAGTGGGGTGCCATTGCCTTCTCCCAAAAGATGTCTTAGCCCTCCGAAAATTCATAGTCAAGACAAGAAGACAGCTAAACAGACTGTTGCAATACATACAACTCAATGTTTGTCTGAAAGAAATAGCCCCTGGTCACACCACACTGGGCTGTTATTCACCTTGAAGTTTAGATCAACTGGGAGGAGGTAGGGTGAATTCACCTGCCAGGGTGTTTCAAGCTCTTTGGGGTGAAGGACGAGTTGGTTTTGTGATATTGTGATTTATAGTAAGAAAGACATTTGGTCTTCTGAAAGTTCTTAGAATTTCCTATTAAGGGGATAAAGGTATCTTCATATTTATATAAACTCTTTTCAACTACACCTGAGTTTATGTCAGTGAAGCAACTTTTTAAAAGCTCCTAAGGATGGGGGATGGTTGCCAAGGGAACCAACCAGGTGTTTAGAGAGTTGGAACTCTCGGTCCTCCCTGCTCCTCCCCCCAACCTGCCAAGACAGCAGAGGGACTAGAGATTGAGTTCAATCACCAATGGCCAATGATTCAAACAATTGTGCCTATGTAATGAAGCATCAAAGACTCTGATGCTGGGAGGGATTGGGGGCAGGAGGAGAAGGGGACGACAGAGGATGAGATGGCTGGATGGTATCACTGACTCAATGGACGTGAGTCTGAGTGAACTCCGGGAGTTGGTGATGGACAGGGAGGCCTGGCATGCTGCGATTCATGGGGTTGCATAGAGTCAGACACGACTGAGCGACTGAACTGAACTGAATGAAGCGTCCATTAAAACCTGAAAGGATGGGGTTCAAAGAGTTTCCAGTGGATGAGCACTTTGAAATTTGGGGAGACTGATACACAGGAAAGGGCATGGGAGCTCCAAGTTCCTTTCCAGGTACCTTACCCTATGCATCTCTTCACTTGGCTGTTCATCTATTTCCTTTATGATACCCCCTATGATAAATTGGCAAACATAAGTAAATATTTCTGAGTTCTTTTCTGAGTTCTGTAAGTCACTCCAGCAAATTAATTGAACCTGAGGAGGGTGTTGTAGGACCCTCTAATCTTTAGCCAGTGGTTGGAAGCACAGGTGACAGCTGGACTTGTGACTGGTGTCTTGAAGTGGGATGCAGGGAGTGTATCCTGTAGGTGTGAGCCCTTCTCCTGTGGGACCTGACACTATTTCCAGGTAGATATTGTCAGAATTGAATTGAATTATAGGACACTCAGCTGGTGCTGGGAAAGATTGAAGGCAAAAGGAGAAGGGGATGACAGAGGATGAGATGGTTGGATGGCATCACCGACTCAATGGACATGAGTTTGAGCAAGCTCCAGGAGACAGTGAAGGACATGGAAGCCTGTGTATGCTGCAGTCCATGGGGTCGCAGAGAGTCGGAAACGACTGAGCAACTGAACAAAAACAGCTGGTGTTGGCACATTTCTTTTTGGTGATGGGAAAAAAAACCCAACAACAAAGTTTTTCTTTTTCAGTCCATTGTGATTTGATACCTTTGCAAAATACATTAAAAATGTACTACTAATGTAGTGTAATACTGGCATTAAGAAAGACATATAGATCAACAGTCGAGAAACAAACCCTTAGATTTATGGTTACTGGATTTTTAACAAAGGTGCCAAGACTTTTGCTGAAAATCAATTAATTTAATGGGGAAATAGTAGGCTTCTCTTTTCAACAAATGATGCTGAAAAAACTAAATATCCATATGGATATTTAAAAGAATGGAACTGGATTCCTTCCTTATACGGTGCACAAAAATGAACTCAAAATTGATCGCAGACCTAAAGGTAAAACCTATTATAAGAAAACATAAGAGCAAACTTTTGGAATCTTGGCTTAGGCAAAGCCTTCTTAAAGGATATAACACCAAAAGCACTAGAGAAAAAGAAAAAATAGAGAATAATTTTAATAATATTAAAACAAAACTTCTGTGCTTCAAAGGACACCATCAGGAAAATGAAAAGATAACTCACAGAATGGGAGAGAATATTTACAAAACATACACATCTAGTAAGAGGTTTATAACCAGAGTAGACAAAGAACTATTGCAACGCAATGATAAACAAGATAAATAACCCAACTGAAAAATGGGCAAAGGGTCTCAATAGACATTTTTCCAAAGAAGATATATAATGGCCAAAGATGTGAGCAGGATTTGTAAATCAATAGGAGACACTGTGGGTCCCCCAGGGTTAGCAAGACCAGGAAATCATGAGCAATGAAGGAGCAATGGGAGGGAATAATTTCAGAATCTTTGGAGAGAGACTTCCCTGGTGGTGTAGTGGTTAAGAATCAGACTGACAATGCAGGGGAAACGAGTTCGATCCCTGATCCGAGAAGATCCCACATGCTGGGGAGGAACTAAACCCGTGTGCCACAGCTACTGAGCCTGTCCTCTAGGTCCTGTAACAACTACTGAAGCCTGAGCACAGCAACGAAGTCCCAGCGCAGCCAAAAATAAGTGAATAAATTAAAAAAAAGAATCTATGGAGAGGAGTTGAAGGGTGAGGGCTGCCCAGACAGGACTGTGGCCTTTGGTAGAGAGACACAGCAAATCCACTGCTTCCAGCGAGAAAGTAATCAGGAAAATACACACCCCAAACCCACTCTCTTTCTGCCTTTGATTTCCTTCCCCATTGGTCAAACTCAGGAGTAGAGCTTGCATCCCCCAGTAGGAACCCCAGTGGAATTAGGGTGAGTATAGAATAGGAATAGGAAATAGAGCTGTGCATGTAAAATAGGAGACAGAGGGAAAATTTATGCATGGGATGGAAAGTCAAAATGAAAGAAAAACCACGGTGAGGATCAGGGCAGGAACAAGGAAAGTGGGGTGGGAACAGTATATACTGTGGCTGCCTGTGGAGTGTCAGGATGTTCTCTGAGGGGTAGAACCCAGGGGCAGTTGGGCTTTGAGCAGAAGTGACCTAAAAACTATTCTGCTGTTTCCTCACTTCTGTTTGGAGCATTGTCCTGGGCCAGAGGTGATCTTTCTCAAAGGGCCAGATGGTAACTATTTTGTTTTTTTCGTCACAGTTACTCAACTGCCATTGTAGTGAGAAAGTAGCCTCAGACAATACATAAATGAATTGTTTGGTTGTGTTTCAAAATAACTTTATAAATTACAGAGCTTTATAATCTGCAGGGCTTCCTTTTAGCTCAGACACTTAAGAATCCGCCTGCAATGTAGGAGACCTGGGTTTGATCCCCAGGTCAGGAAGATCCCCTGCAGAAGGGAATGGCAACCCACTCCAGGGAGAATCCCAAGGACAGAGGAGCCTGGTGGTCTACAGTCCAGGGGAACACAAAGAGTTGGACTGAGCCACTGACACTCCACTGTGTTTATTTATAAACACAGCAAGCCTGAAAGCTATAAACTCTTAAGAATTTTTTTTATCATTTTGCCTTTAGGTAGACTTGTGATGTATCTATTCAAATGACCTTTCCCAGTTCTGGCTTCTGACAGATAAACAATCTGGACTTCTTTCAGTGTACCAGGAATGAATGAGTCAGTAGATTCTGCCTTAATTCCTACAGATGTCTAAGAAAGGAAGCATGAGTGTCTGACTAACCACTAATAAGTGACATGCGGCAGAAATTTCCAGTGTCCAGTCTCCAATGTCTTCATCTCAAATATTTTCCTAAAAATAGGTGAGACTAAAGGAAGGAACTCCAGGAGACAGTGAAGGACAGTGAAGCCTGGCTGTACTGCAGTTCATGGGGTCGCAAAGAGTTGGATGTGACTTAGCGACTGAACAAAAGGAAGGTTTGCTTTTCATGCCAGGAACATTCTCTAGTCTGGAGAAATGAAGATGAAGCTTGGAAATCACACAGACCTGAGTTTAAAGCCAGTCACTTACAGGTTGTTTGACCTTGCTGAGCCAGCTTCCTCATCTGTTGAACGAAGATAATCCTTACCTCATAGGGAGCAATAGCTGTTATTATTATAAGGAGTCACAAAATATTGGGTTGGCCAAAAATTTCCTTTTGGATTTTCCATATCATCTGATGGAAAAATCTGAACAAACTTTTTGGCCAACCAAATATATTCCTGTTTAGAGCTTTTTTCTCTCCTTACTCTTTTCTTTTCCCCTCTTGAAGACTATTGGTTCTAAAAGTTTGTTCCCAATCTACAGGCTTTCCCCTTAGGTTCTCTGATGCTCCTTGGGCAAATCAAAAATAGGTTGCAGACAATGTATAAACTGATGGAGATCCTTTGTTTTTTTATTTTTTATCTTATTCTTTCATGGAAAGGCATTTTATTTTCAATATAGCGGGGTGTACAAGTCAGTCCCAAACTCCCAATTTATCTGTTCACCCCGTCCCTGCAACCATAAATTTGTTGTCTAAGTCTGTGAGTCTGTTGAAGATTCTTTGCTTATAGCAATAGAAACTGAATTCAAACTAATGTAAGAAGAAAAAAAAAAGAAAGATGGAGTAATTTATTGGATCCTGGAGTGGTTCTCCAAATTGAAACATAACTATTCAGCCTCAGGAAAGCATGGATTTCAGGAACTGAACTCATATTCTATTTTCTCTGCATTTCTTATGTGGACGAGTATTTTCTATACTTCAAGAGAGGTGTCTGCTGAGAACCCTCAGTCATGTCACAGCTTCACCACCTGTGAGGAAAGGAAAGTTCTTTGCCTCTTCTTCCCCTACAGCTGTATTTCAAAACCCCATGAAAGGGTCCTGTCTGTCCTGACTTGGGTTGGCACCCACTCCCCGAGCTACTTGCTGTGGCTATGGACCTGAGGCACCATGACCTGCTGAGCTTGTGTCCAGCACACACAGCACCTGATTGGCCACACCCGCTCAGACCACATGGCTGGAGTGGGGGACAAGCACTTGTCACTAAAGGAGAGTGATGTGACCTGAAGAAGGATGGACAGGCGTGCTCGGCAGAGAGATGCGTGCTATATGCACAGGCCAAATCTGCTCTATTCAGCACATCGACACAGCGATTTTCCCAAGTGCCTGCCACGATTACAGCGCTAAGATCCTTAGAATAATCAACAGGACAAAGGTGAGCACATGATTTCTGCTCCGTTGTTGGTGGAGTGGTGGGGGTAGTTGTCAGTTGAGAGAGCTGTGAATAAGACATCTGGGATCAATTTAGTGTAAGATATAAGGTGAGAGACTGTGCTGAATAGTTTTCCAAATGATCACACTAGATCCATTAAAGTTCGATTCTAGTGCCATAAAATTTTTTTTCAGTTGCAAACTTGAAAAATGAAAGTCCAGTTCCCAGTGTTTCTCTTTTTTGATTCCTCTGGCTGTTTCTTTCTCTGTACTTGCCCTCTCCCACGGCTCTCTCCTGGATATGGTATCTCCCTAATTATAAGCTTTGTGATGATTTCTTTTGCATTACATATCACCTGGGGTGGTAGAGAGGTGACTGTATATATTAACTCAGATGAAAGGAGCTGGCAGGCAGTATCACAAAGAACAAAATCAACATCCCCTCTGTGGTTATTACCTCTGAGACCATATTAGACACAGGGTGTGCTACTCAGGACTTAACTTCAAGGGACAAAAAGCAGCTAGTACTAAGTGAAGTAAGTCAAACAGAGACAGACAAATATTATACGATATCATGTATATGAGGAATCTGGGCTTCCCAGGTGTCTGGGCTTCCCAGTGATAAAGAATTTGCCTGCCAGGGCAGGAGACACAAGAGACACAGGTTCGATCCCTGGGTTGGGAAGATCCCCTGGAGTAGGGAATGGCAACACACTCCAGTATTCTTGCCTGGAAGATTCCATGGAGAGCCTGGTGGGCTACCATCCATGGGGTCACAAGGACTCAATACGACTGAACACACACACATATGAGGAATCTAAAAAATTGTATAAATGAACTTATTTGCAAAACAGAAAGACTCACAGACATAGAAAACAAACTTATGATTACCATAGGGGAAGGAGAGGCGGAGGGATAAGTTGGGAGTATGAAATTAACAGATACACACTATCATACACAAAATAGACAAACAACAAGGATTTACTGTATAGCACAGAACTACATTCAATATCTTGTAATAAACTATAATGGAAAGAATCAGAAAAAAATGAATGTACATATATTCACGTGTATATAATCGAACCACTTTTCTGTATACCTGAAACACAATGTTGTAAATCAACTATACTTCAATGAAAAAAAAAGGAAATAAAGAGAAAAAATAAGAAAGAAAAAAAGAACCAGCTAGTACTAAGTTGATGACCAGTACTAAGTTGGCAAAAAGTTAGACAAAGTGGTGAACCAGAAACTAGAACCCAGCTGAGACCTTTCTTGGCTTCTGTGTGTGTGTGTGTGTGTGTGTGTGTGTGTGTGTGTTGGCTATCTCAAGGGGCTGGGGGCCAGGCAGTTGCCAGGCCAGTTCCTCCCAGCTTCAACACCAGACAGATGCAGACGTTGGCTCTCCTTAATGTCAAGCATTCTTACTCAGGTTAGGTTGAAGGCTGAACTAGCATCAGTTGCCAACACCAAGACCTGTCTTCAGAGGTCAGGCAGGTCACAAAAGGTAAGGAACAGTCTGGTAGAAGCCAGGGATTGGTGGGGCCTGGAGCAAGTGAAAGAGGCCATTGTTCCCAAATGACTTAAATTCCTCCCTCCCAGCTCCAAGCTCCAAATTGTGTACCCGTCAGTTCAGTTCAGTTGCTCAGTCATGTCCAGCTCTATGAGACCCCATGCACTGCAGCACACCAGGCCTCCCTGTCCATGACCAACTCCCGGAGTTTACTCAAACTCATGTCCATTGAGTTGGTGATGCCATCCAACCATCTCATCCTCTGTTGTCCCCTTCTCCCGCCTTCAATCTTTCCCAGCATCAGGTTCTTTTCAAGTGAGTCAGTTCTTTGAATCAGGTGTTTAAGTGACATAAAAGTATGTGTGCTGCCTCCAGAGACCACATTGGCTGGGTAGGACTTTGCAATCTTGGAGCTAGAAGGCCTAGAATGTCTTCACAATTGTGCAAATGAATCTGTAAGTTTGATTATCAGCAAACACAACTGGGAGGAGTCTTTGCAGCCAGGAAAACCCTATTTCCCAGAAGGATAATGAAGATGAGGGAGGTGCCAAGTTGGGAGGAGCCGCTAAGCATCCTTCCCTTTACATTTTATAAAACTCGTTGATTTCCCAGAGTGTAGTCACAAATGCCTAAAAAAAAAAAAAAGAAAACTTTATCACTCCAGGTTCAGAAAATTCAGTTATATTGATTCAGTCTTAGCTCATAATTGTGTATCCTTTGATTGAGTTGGGTTCTCCCTGGACTGGGTCAGAGTCAAGTCAAAGGCATGGTGGTAGAAGGGTCTCTGGCTCTGAGGCAGGAGAACTTCAAGGGTCCTAGAGTCCCATCAGAGTAACCTGCACAGAGCTGGCCTGTTAGCTTTGTCCAGGGGCTTGTAGGCAGTGAGGAGTTGGGGGGTGAGGTCACTCATTAGATAATCTGTTCATTTAGTAAACTTCCATTCAGCTCTGAGCCAGGCACTGTCATAGGGTGCATGATGAACACGGTGGATGTGGCTGGGCTCTCGCAGAATCTACACTCACAGAAGGGCATATTTAGATGAATCTAATTCTAAGCCTTGGACTTGGAGGATCAGGAAGGCTTCCTAGAGGGGGTGATATCCACACTAAATTCTGGAGGATATGTAAGCAGTAGCCAGGCAAATGTCAGTGGGTGAGAGGTCAATGGGCTACCCTGGTGGCTCAGCGGTAAAGAATCTGCTTGCCAATGCAGGAACCAAGGTTTGATCCCTCGGTAGGGAAAATCCTCTGGAGGAGAAAATAAGAACCCACACCAGTATTCCTGCCTGGAGAATCCCATGGACAGAGGAGCCTGGCAGGCTAGAATCCATGGGGTTACAGAGAGTCAGACCCGACTGAGCATGCACGCAGGGGAGGTCAGTAGCCCAAACTTCCCACGTGGAATGAACCATGATGCATACCAAGAATGTGCTTAAGGACCAGCGAAACAAGGACATCAGAAAATGAGGGGAAATATTTTTTGGAAAGAGCTTAATATTGAAAAACATCCCAGAGTGCCCATTTGGGAGAAAGCTAAAACTCTGTGGGACTTCTATCCATGTATTTTGCAATAAAGTTTCCTTTTAATTTTGAATTAGATGTGAGCGACATGGCATCATAATCTTTTCGATGCCTAGGGCCACGGAAAATCCTCAGGAGCTGTCCTGCACCAAGAGGTGGGAGGGAGGTCTTTGGTTCCCCATTTCCTCCCCCTCAGGTTACTTCCCCCAGCAGGTCCTTCCCCTCCAGGGCTCAGCCTGCCTCATCACACCTCTCTTGTAGGCCCACTCCCTAACATGCCTATTAAAATTCACTGCCCTTTAATTCCTTCGCCCAAGCACCTCGAATCTAAGAGACATGGGTGTTAATGATCACACAGCATATAAATTACTCCCATAACTGAGCAAACTAGATAACCTTTAAAGATAGCCTGATTCCACTGTAAAAAAGGACATTAATAACTCTCAATTATACTACGTACTCATAGTTATTCTTGATTTCTTTCTCAGTCATCCCCATCTCAATAATTATAACAATAACAATGACTGGGCTTCCCTGGTGTCTCAGGGGTAAAGAATCTGCCTGCCAATGCAGGAGACATGAGTTTGATCCCTGGCCCAGGAGGATCCCACATGACTCGGAGCAGCTAAACCAGTGTGCCACAACTATTGAGCCTGTGCTCTAGAGCCTGGGAACCGTCACTACTGAGCCCACATGCCACGACTACTGAAACTCGGGGGTCCTAGAGCCTGTGTTCTGCAACAGGAGAAGCCACCGCAATGAGAAGCCCGTGCCCTTCAGTGAAGAGTAGCCCCCGATCACTGCAACTAGAGAAAAGCACTTGCAGCATCGAAGACCCAGCACAGCCAAAAATAAATAAATAAAATAATAATGGCTAATGATTTTGACCAATATTCAACGTGTCAGGCTCTCTTTTAAGTTCTTTATACTAACTCATGCCCCCCAACTCAATCTAAGAGTTATATGGCTATCTCTAAAATGGATGAGAAAGCCATCACTCTGCAGATAAGAAGACTGGGGCATACAGAGATTATGTAGCTTGTGCCTCCAAGGTCACTTCAGATCAGATCAGTCGCTCAGTCATGTCTGACTCTTTGCGACCCCATGAATCGCAGCACACCAGGCCTCCCTGTCCATCACCAACTCCCAGAGTTTACTCAGACTGGTGGTTATTACACCACGATTGCATACCAAGCAGTCCAGCTCTAGAATCCTCCCCTGCTACTCAGGCCAACCACCCAAGAGAAAATTCTATTTCTTCATATACATTTTTGGCACCAAAATGTTTTATTTCTAAAATATCTGACAATCTATCCACTACTCTCCATTTCTCTACCTCTAGCATAGAAGAAACCTCCATGAGCTATCTCATCAAGCATGTTTCAGGAGAGCAGTGACTTGGTCTTGGTCCCTACGAGAATAAGATGTTCTCAGGGCTGGCGGGCACACTGTAGATATTCAGTAGAAATGAACTGAATGAATGATTCCCTAACTGAAATCCACACGCATGTGAGGAAAAACTATTTTGTGTCTCAGAAAAAACTGTTGACTGTTAACATATTCACTGGCAGGTTTTCCCTGTAAGTATTCATGCAAATATAGACTTTCCAATTTGGAATCATATTGTATATCTTTTCGGAGTTTATTTCTCAACATTGTAATCTGAACATCTTCCTGTCTTACTAAAAATTCTTTAACAGATGTTTAACAGCAGTGTAACATACTATTCACCTACTTTAAGCATTTTCAGTCTGTTAGACAATGAGGCTGTATTAGCTATATTACTGTGTGACAAATTAATACCCTACAACTCAAAGGCATAAAACAGTAAACATTTTCTATCTCACAGTTTCTATGGGGTGGGAATCTGGCAGTGGCTTTGGCTCAGGCTTCTCAAGGTGGCTGGAGAAGGAAATGGCAACCTACTCCAGTACTCTTGCCTGGAAAATTCCATGGATGGAGGAGCCTGGTAGGCTATACAGTCCATGGGGTCACAAAGAGTCAGACATGACCAAGTGACTAATACTTCCACTTTTACTTTTCATCTATATACAAACCTCTCTATATTTACTATTTATGTCTATCTATGTATCTCTGTATCTATTAGAGAGAGAGAAAGGATGGAATTCAGTCTTTTTGTAATCTAATTTTACCTGTTATACTCTATTCACTGGAAGCGAATCAATAAATCCAGCCTACAATCTAGGGGAGGTGAATTTATAAATTTTTTGGCTGCACCAGGCTGCATGTGGAATCCTAGGCCCCCGACCAGGGATCAATATTTATCCCCTGCACTGGAAGCTTGGGGTCTTAATCACCGGACCACCAGGGAAGCAAACAGGGGAGCGAATTTGCACAAAGGTATGAATACCAGGAAGTAGGGATCACTGCAGGCCATTTTATGTTTTATTCTTTTGTACTATAATTTATCACAAGATATTGAATCTAGTTCCCTATGCTATACAGTAGGACGGGGGCCACTTTAGAGTCTGCCTACCACATAGCTTTTCCCCAATTTTTTTCTACTACTGACAGAGCTCTTCTGAATCTCTTATTACCTAATTATTATATTAGATAATATAATATAACCTGCATTACAAAATTATTTTATTAGGTAATATACTATTACTTGCATTACAAATTATTTCCTTATGATTCATTTATTGACTAGAAGGGTAAGAGCATCTTAAAGTCTGCTAATGCGCACTCACTAATTGCTTTCTAGAACGTTTCCTATCATCAGTGTACGGGAACACTTATCTCACCACATCTTCATCTTTGTTGTACAATTCTTAGCTTATTTGATTGTTGTTCAGTCACTCAGTCGTGTCTGACTCTTTGAGACCCCACGGACTGCAGCACACCAGGTTTTCCCTGGCCTTTACCAACTCCTGGAGCTTGCTCAAACTCATGTCCATTGAGTTGGTGATGCCATCCAGTCATCTCATCCTCTGTCGTCCCCTTCTCCTCCTGCCTTATATCTTTCCCAGCATCAGGGTGCTTTCTAATGAGTTGGCTCTTCGCATCAGGTGGCCAAAGTATTGGAGCTTCAGCTTCAGCATCAGTCCTTCCAATGAATATTCAGGATTGACTTCCTTTAGGATTGACTGGTTTGATCTCCTTGCAGCCCCTGGGACTCTCAAGAGTCTTCTCCAACACCACAATTAAAAAGCATGAATTCTTTGGTGCTCAGCCTTCTTTATGGTTCAACCCTCACATCCATACATGACTACTGGAAAAACCATAGCTTTGACTAGATGAACCTTTGTTGGCAAAGTAAAGTCTCTGCTTTTTAATATGCTGTCTAGGTTTATCATAGCTTTTCTTCCAAGGAGCAAGCATCTTTTAATTTCATGGTACCATCACCATCTGCAGTGATGGATGCCCGAGAAAATAAGGTCTGTCACTGTTTCCATTGTTTTCCCATCTATTTGCCATGAAGTGATGGGACCGGATGCCATGATCTTAGTTTTTGAAATGTGGAGTTTTAAGCCAGCTTTTTCACTTCTTCTTTTGATTTGAGGGGAAACTCCCCTCCCCCAAGCACTACATGTTTATTAGCCATTTGTATTTCTCATTTGTGAGTTTTCTATTTTATGTCCTTTGCTTGTTTTTCTGTTGGAGATATGCGTTTTTCTTATCAATCTGTATGCACTTCACACATAAAGATATTAACAGTGGGTAGGATTTTTTTAAATAACAGCTTTATTGGGATGCTGTTTACCTACCATACTATTTAACCATTTAAAGTGTACAATTCAATGGTTTTTAGTACATTGACAGATTTGTGCAACTATCACCGCAATCAATTTTAGAACATTTTCATCACCCCAAAAGAAACCTCGTGCCCTGTCACTGTCACCCCTTATTCTCCCATCCCCTCCTGGAGTTCTAAACAACCAGCTGACTTTCTGTCTTTATGGATTTGCCTCTTCTGTACATTTACTATAAATGAAATCACATACTCTACGGTCTTTTGGGTCTGCCTTCTTCTGCATAGATGTTTCCAAGGCTCATCCATGTTGTAGCATGTGTCAGAACTTTATTTTTATGGCTGAATAATATTCATACACCTCATCTGTTTATCCATTTATCAGTTGATGGACATTTGAGTTATCTCCACATTTTGGCTATAATACTGCTATGAAGCTTCAGGTACAAGTTTTTGTGCAGATTTTTTTTTCTTTCTATTGTTCTTAGGTATATACTTAGGAGTGGGGTTGATTGTTGGGTCAAATGTTAACTCTATGTTTAACTGTTTGAGGAACTGTCCAAACAGTTCCACCACAGCTGCACCTTTTACATGCCCACCAGCAGTGTATGAGAGCTCTGTGTATGAGGATTTCCCCACATCCTCAACATTTGTCACTGGCTGTTTTTTATGATAGCCAAACTAATGGTTGTGAAGTAGAATCACACTGTGGTTTTCACTTGCATTTCCTTTATAATTAAGGGTGCTGCACGTCTTCTCACGTGCTTATTGGCCATCTAAACATCTTCATAGAGGATCGTCTATTCAGATCTTATAAACAGGATTTCTATAAGAGAGATTGGGGTCAGAATGAACTTGCAATGGGGTGAGACTCAGAGGAGGTGTTAGCCTTGGCTCCCCCACTTACTAGCTGTGTCATGTCTGGGTTTCTTAAATTCTGAGCCTGCTGTCAATTCTTTTAAATGGGAATAATAATACCTACTTCACAAGGTCATTGTGTGACTAAAATGAGAAAACACGTGTGAATGACCAGAGTACCCAGTATGCAGTAAACATGCTGTGAGTGGGAACTATTGTCATGATTTTTAAAAGGTAATAACATGGTAATTGGAGAAGGCAATGGCACCCCACTCCAGTACTCTTGCCTGGAAAATCCCATGGGCAGAGGAGCCTGGTAGGCTGCAGTCCATGGGGTCGCTAGGAGTCGGACATGACTGAGTGACTTCACTTTGACATTTCACTTTCATGCATTGGAGGAGGAAATGGCAACCCACTCCAGTGTTCTTGCCTGGAGAATCCCATGGACAGAGAAGCCTGGTGGGCTGCCGTCTATGGGGTCGCGAAGAGTTGCACACGACTGAAGCGACTTAGCAGCAGCAGCAGCAACATGGTAATACTTGGGTTTCAGGAAGATTAATCTGAACCTGTCATAGTAAATAGATCCAAAAGAGACTGCAGACAGGGTCACTCGTTCAGAGAAGACAACAATTGAAGCGAAAGCAAATAAAATGAGAAAAAGTTGTTCTCTGGCTTTCATTTCTATCAATTTTTCCACCGGTCCTTGGCCTGGGCAGCCCTAGAACAGAGAAAGATCCTTTTCAGATGGATCAAGGATGTTTTAATCATCTTCATATATTAATTCATCTAATCCATGCAGAACTAGTGATGAATACGTTTTGAATATTTGATGAACACTTCATAGTAACTTGAGGAATCTAAAATATGATTATTAGCTCTGTTTCTCTGGAGAGAAATGATACATATGGCTTTGGTAATTTCAGGGTCATTTATATTATCAATTAAAATGCAGATCTCCCTTGATTTATATGGGGTTACATCATTACATCCAGATAAACCCATAGGAAGCTGAAAATATTGTAAGTTGAAATGCATTTAATACACTTCACCTACTGAACATCACAGCTTAACCTAACCTACCTTAAACACGCCCAGAACACTACATCAACCTTCGTGCGTGCATGGTAAGTTGCATCAGTCGTGTCCGACTCTGTGTGACCCTATGAACTGTGTAGCCCATCAGGCTCCTCTGTCCATGGGATTCTCCAGACAAGAATACTGGAGTGGGTTGCCATGCCCTCCTCCAGGGGATATTCTTGACCCAGGGATTGAACCCGTGTCTTCTACGGCTCCTGCTTTGGCAGGTGGGTTCTTACCACCAGCTCACCTGGTGAAGAGCACCCAGGAAGCCCTTAAATCAGCCTATAGTTGGGAAAAGTTATCTAACACAGAGCCTATGTTACGATAAAGTGTTAAATATCTCATGTAATTTATTGAATACTGTACTGAAAGTGAAAAGCAGAATGGCTGTGTGGGGACAGAAGGGTTGTGAACGTACCAGTTTTTACCCTCATGATCTTGTGGTTGACTGGAAGCTGTGGCTCACTGCCACTGCCCAGCATCCTGAGAAGATGAATACCATCAGTCTGAAAAATGATCAAAACTCAACATTTGGTGGATTCCCTGGTAGTCTAGTGGTTTGAGATCCATGCTTCCATTGCAGGGGGCATAGGTTTGATCCCTGGTCAGGAAACTAAAGATCCTGTAAGCTGCACAGCCAAAACAAAACAGAAGTCTCAAAATTTGAAGAACAATTTTTACTGACTGTATATTGCTTTTGCACCATTGCAAAGCTGAAAAACCAAAAATTGAACCATTTTAGGTTGGGGGCCATCCATGTGGTGTTATCCAACGTCTGCTCATTCACTCATCCCATACGTATCTCTGGAGCATCTACTATGTGCAGACACTCTTCCAGACCCTGACTATACAGCAGTAAACACAAGGTCTTTGCACTCAAGGAGTCTATATTGTAATACAGTGAAATGTTAAAAATCCATTCACTCAATAAGTATTTTTGAACACCTACTATGTGCTTGGGATGCACAAAATAAGCAAAACTCCTTGTCCTCATAGAGCTCACATTCTAGCAGGAAAAGACAGACAAAACACAAACAAAATAAATAAGGAAGCTCTATTGTCACCCTGCTTATTTAACTTCTATGCAGAGTACATTATGAGAAACGCTGGGCTGGAAGAAGCACAAGCTGGAATCAAGATTGCCGGGAGAAATATCAATAACCTCAGATATGCAGATGACACCACCCTTACGGCAGAAAGTGAAGAGGAACTCAAAAGCCTCTTGATGAAGGTGAAAGAGGAGAGTGGAAAAGTTGGCTTAAAACTCAACATCCAGAAAATGAAGATCATGGCATCTAGTCCCATCACTTCATGGGAAATAGATGGGGAAACAGTGGAAACAGTGTCAGACTTTATTTTGGGGGCTCCAAAATCACTGCAGATGGTGATTTCAGCCATGAAATTAAAAGACAATTACTCCTTGAAAGAAAAGTTATGACCAACCTAGATAGCATATTGAAAAGCAGAGACATTACTTTGCCAACAAAGGTCCATCTGGTCAAGGCTATGGTTTTTCCTGTGGTCATGTATGGATGTGAGAGTTGAACTGTGAAGAAAGCTGAGCACGGAAGAATTGATGCTCTTGAACTGTGGTGTTGGAGAAGACTCTTTGAGAGTCCCTTGGACTGCAAGGAGATCCAACCAGTCCATTCTGAAGGAGATCAGCCCTGGGATTTTTTTGGAAAGAATGATGCTAAAGCTGAAACTCCAGTGCTTTCGCCACCTCATGCAAGAGTTGACTCATTGGAAAAGACTCTGATGCTGGGAGGGATTGGGGGCAAGAGGAGAAGGGGATGACAGAGGATGAGATGGCTGGATGGCATCACTGACTTGATGGATGTGAGTCTGTGTGAACTCCGGGAGTTGGTGGTGGACAGGGAGGCCTGTCGTGCTTCGATTCATGGGGTCGCAAAGAGTTGGACACGACTGAACGACTGAACTGAACTCAACTGACCGATAAATAGCATGTCGGAGGTGATAAAGTGTTACTGAAAAAAAAACAATAAAGCAGTTAAGAGAGAGTGGGGGAAGGGAACTGAAATTGCATTTTTAATATTTATTTATTTTAGCTGCATCCCCAGGGCATGTGGGATCTTGGTTCCCTGACCTGGGATCAAACGCATGCCTCTTGCATTGGAAGTGCAGAGTCTTAAACAATGGACCTCCAGGGAAGGCCCCTGGTATTACAGTTTTTAGATAAGAGAACAGGCTGGTGTCACAAAGAAATGGCAGGAGGTAAGAGAGTGAGCTGTGTGGTTATCAGAGGGCAGCATGTGCTAGGCAGATGGAATAGCAAATGCAAAGGTCCTGAGGCAGGAGTGTTCCTGCCATAAAGATAAAAGGAAGTGGAGTGAGCAAAGGGGAAAATAGGATATAAAAGTTAGAGGGGGAGTAGAGAGGAAATCCGGAGAAGGCAATGGCACCCCACTCCAGTACTCTTGCCTGGAAAATCCCATGGACGGAGGAGCCTGGTGGGCTGCTGTCTGTGGGGTCGCTAAGAGTCGGATACGACTGAAGCGACTTCACTTTCACTTTTCACTTTCATGCATTGGAGAAGAAAATGGCAACCCACTCCAGTGTTCTTGCCTGGAGAATCCCAGGGATGGGGGAGCCTGATGGGCTGCCGTCTATGGGGTCGCACAGAGTCGAACACGACTGAAGCGACTTAGCAGCAGCAGTGGTATACAGACTAGGAAAGTATGTACACCCTTAGTCGATCAGTCATGTCTGACTCTTTTCGACCCCATGGACTGTAGCCCACCAGGCTTCTCTGTTCAGGTGGATTCTCCAGGCAAGAATACTGGAGTGGATTGCCATGCCCTCCTCCAGGGGATCTTCCCAAGCCAGGGATCGAACCCAGGTCTCCCTCATAGCAGGCAGATTCTTTACCATCTGAGCCACCAGGGAAGCTCATGGACTAGAAAAGGAACGAAGTCAAATTACCTGTCCTTTGGCCTGTAATACAAAGTCAAGATTAGTCCAGAGAAGGTCTTTTCCTAAGCATTAAATTGTGATCCACATCCCTCTCTTTCACCGTGTGATCATGAAACATGGTGGATGTTGATTGGAGGCTTCTGGAACACAGGTTTTAGAGGCACAGAGAACACAGGTTGTCAAGGCTGGGTAACTGGCATTCAACTGCAGAGGGGGTGTGGCCTGGGTCTCCTGTCTCCTCCTGGTAGCTCCCAGGGGAAAGACAGTGCTTTATTCACCTTTGTAGCCCCCACACTCCTAGCATTGTGCTTGTGGACAGTAGGAGCTGGATAATCTGTTGACTCTGAATTAAGTATGTAGATTAGATCAGTGGTACTGAAATAATACCATAGGAATTCAGGGAAAGTAGTCAGTCATCTTTGCATCTTTTGAGTCATCATCCAGTGTGTGGATTCATCATACTTCCAGTTCTATTCTTCCTTTTTTATATTTTCTACCTTTGAGTACATGATTTCACTCCTAAAACTATTGATAATCATAAAGAAAGGGAGGAGTTAAAATATAGGCCAACTTTACTCCTTTTTAGCAAATAACAGTTTAAAAACAGTTTGATGGAGGGGACTTCCATTGTGGTCTATTGGTTGGGACTTCGCCTTTCAATGCAAATGGTGTGGTTTTGATCCCTGGTAGGGGAGCTAAGATCCCACATGCCTCAGGGCCAAAAACCCAAACATAAAACAGAAACAATATTGTAACAAATTCAATAAAGACTTTAAAAATCATCCACATTAAAAATAAAAATTTTAAAAATAAATAAAAAGTTTGATGGAGATTGAAATTCATGTAATACAAATATCTTAAGTTAATGGGCCAAGTTTTTTTTTTTTTTTTTAAGGGCTTTCTATGTGCATTTACTTTAAGTAAATTCCAAGCAATCCTAAGAAGTGGCTACTATTACTCCTATTGCAGAGGTAGTTACGGTACTTACCCAGAGGTAAAGAAATTTGGCTAGGGTCACATGCCAGTAAGAGGGGGAGTTGGAATTCAAGCCAAATTGTCTGATCCCAGGGTGGTATTGCTTACTTACTCCTCTTGGAATAATTTGGAGTCTTTCATTTGTTTTTGCTTTCTTATTTGCTCCAGAAATGTGAAAATATGCAGCTCAACAGTAGGAGCTTTATAAATAAAACATAGCTATATATTTTTAAATGATTAAAGCTGGAAAGTTTAATGTGGCACGGAGCCACTTGTTTAGTGGAAGTAAAGGGAACGCGATTCCCGGCTCTGGTTGCAAAAACCCTGCGCGCTTTGCAGCGAGTGGTGTCTGGCTCGCCGCCCATCTGTGATGTTGACGGTCCAGGGAAGACCGATCCAGACTGCACTCAGGGAAAGACAGCGAGGGAGCTTGCACCGAAGCAAGAACGGGCCATGGAGTCTTGCAGTCCAAATGTCATCTGCTTGGGAAAAGCCACACGTTGGTGTTGCAATATTTTAAGGGATGCGCAATATTTTAAGGGATATGCAATATTTGAAGCTGGGGTGAAGGCTCACTAGTCTGACAACTTGTTAAACCTGAAGGAGAGGACTGTATCTTTAGATGGAATCTGAAAAACTAACACCGGAGCTCGGTGGTCGACTGAGAAGGACCGCTGTGCTTGTGGCAACATTTACAGCGACACAAGGCGAACACGAGGTACTTTCAGCACCAGGAGGCAATCGCCGCACAGATCCACCCTGTAGCTCGGGTGTCGCCCTGGCCCGAGGCTTCTAACCTTGGTTTACCCTTCTTAAAAATCGAGGCGCAGGCAGCTGCACTCAGGCTGGTGAGACGCTTCCACGTGGGGGGAGGGAGGGGATTGAAAAAAGAGGGCGGGCTAAGAAATCACCCTTCCCAAAGCCTGGGGAAAACACCGCGGGAAGCAACTCCGCACAGACCTCAGCAGCAGCTCACTCGGCCCTAGTCCCTGGAAGCCCCAGCCGAACTAGGAGGCCACTGGACGGCTAGGATAGCCCCGCAGGACCGGCCCGCCGCAGCCTGCAGCCGGTTCTGCAGGCTGGCACAGCCTCGGCCACCGGGCGCGTGGGGCGGGGTCGGAGGCGGGGCCGGGGCCGGGGCGTGGCCGCGCCGGGAGGGCGCGCGGGAGGCGCGGAGGGAGGGTGTCGTGCCGAGGGAAGCGGCCCGCGGCGGAGGGAGGGGAGGCCGAGTCCTGGAAGCGGAGCTCCGCGCTGGGACTGGTTCCTTCGCAGCCATTTTCTGTCCAACCAAACAGCCGATTGGAGACGGGAGCCAACCAGGGCTGCATTGGAGGTTTGTGTCTCGCTTCGGCCAATGATCGCTCCTAAACCGACTCCACTTTAGCTCGAATGAAATGTCCGTCTCCTCCCGGCGCCGTCCCCGCCGCCAACGCCGCCGCGGCCGGGGGCACTCGCCTCCCTCCTGCCCACCCGCCCTCCCGCCTGGGCCGGGGCCGGGGCCGGGCGGGCGCCTGCGAGGCCTGTCCCGCTGCGGGCCCGGCCGGGGAGCGGGCGCGGGGCCGCTCCTCGGCTCTTTGTGCGCCGGGCCGAGGAGTGGCGGGACGCGGGCCAGGCCGCCTCTTGCTCGCCGCTGCCGAGCTCAGGGCCCGAAGCCGAGGAGGGAGCACCGGGGCACCGTCGGGCCCGCTCTCGGCTGCGTCCCGACCGGCTCCATTTTGTGCGGAGTGCCGGCCGTGGGGGCGGGGGACGCGGCCGGGACCCCCGGCCCGGATCCTGCCCCCACCCCCGGGCCTGGCCCCCTCGCGGGGGTTCCCGGGGACGCCCCCATTTGCGCCTGTCCGCCCGCCCGCGGGGGCACGGCGGGGCCGGGCCGCTTTGTCTGCTGCCCCGGCACCCCGGGCGCCGCGCGGCGGGCAGGCGGCGGGCGTTGGGCGCGGGCCCGGGCCCGGGCCTGGGCCGGGCGAGTCGGGGGGATGCGCGCCAGGGAAGCCCGCGCGGCGCGGGCGGGACTGACAGGTCGGCCGAGCGGGCCGGGGGGCCGGGGCCAGCCCGCTTACCTTCGTAGGGGAGGAAGCCAGGTCCCCGGGAGGAAGGAGTGGATTTCGTTTCCCCGCAGTCTGGTTTACGCGTAAAGAATGCAGCCATCTGGCGGCTTGCGGTCCCTGGACTTGCCCCGAAGGTGGGAAGGAAGCTTTCCGGATTGGGCTAAGGTTTTAATCTTTGGTGGGAGGCGGGGAGGATGTGCCGGGCCTTAGGAGTAGTAGTCTCCGAGAACAAAGAATTACGGGGCACCCACAAGTCGTAATCTTGCCTAGAGTACTTTAATGAGATGATTTAAGCAAGGTTAGGTAATGTAAGACTTGGAAAAAAAAAAAAAAAAAGAATAGCATCCCTCTTAACCTGCGTGGACTCAACGGTTCGTGCCACGAATTGCCGGGATGGTTTCCGCTCTCTGATATGGAAACTAATCAACAATGTGAAGTGATGAGGTAACCTGATCAATGTAAGTGGTACTAACAAATAGGAATTTTACTTGTAAAATAAAAAGTTTAATCCCAATACCTCAAAAGGCAATTATTCCTTCCTCACATTGCTCCTGTAGTTTAATTTAGGGATTGCATTGATGCAAAACTCGGGTCTTGATGCCAGAGACTGGAGGGTGGAGGAAGAGTCTGCTGCTTTTCTTGGATACAAATTTGCATTTCTTTAAACATTAAACAGATGTATGCATTCCCTTGAGCTTTCACATATATCATAACCTGCCTTTAAGAAAATATATACCGTATGCGGTGATTGTGTTTTTAATATACCAAGTCTAAATATATACTGACTCAACTATTTGGGTGAGCGATTGTAGTGAGGTGTGCACCCCCTCCCCGAGCAAAATACATAAATATATACAGCTCCTACATTTTAAGTGTTCTTAAGATTCTCCCCCTACCCTCCTCCAGACTCCCTTTGAAAAATAACACTTAAAGCTACAAGGAAGGAATTTTCCGGGCAACTATAGGTTAGAAAGAGGACGTTATCTGAAAAGAAATTAGAAATTGCTCTTAAGATTATAGCAGAGTAGACAGTGCCAGCCAATCTTGCTGCCTAGACCCTTGTAATGGCATTTTAAAATTCAATTCAGTGGTTACGATTTTTTCTGCTATTTACTAGATTTCATGCTTGAATGCATATCCATATTTTTTATTCCTTTAAAAATTAACACTGAAAGGGTGTGTTTTTGTCCCCCTCATTCTCCATTTACTTGTTTTACTTGAGAAAAGGAAAAGCAAATGAGAAAGATTGTAACGTTGTAGTTGATGCCAGTTAATTCAGCTATTTATGCCTTACAGTGAGAATGAAGTGCTTTCCAAATGCAATTTTAGTCCAAAATGGTGGTGCCTTAAAATGATAAATAAAGGTTTTAATTGATTTTGTTGTTCTCTGGGCAACATTCGTCTTCTCACTATAATATGGGATGTTTAAAAGCATATATTCTGAGATAAATTTGTCTCCCCCTTGAGCTTTTGGACCCTAACAAAGAAAACCCTCAGCAAAAAATTAAGTTGATAAGTCTGGGTGTTGGTGTTTTAAATAGTTTAGATACGTGATGTGATTTTTTTTTTTTTTTTTTGGTCTCTTGCATATTATATAATTTGGTGTGTTGTGATGAATATTTATGATGAACATGACTAAATATATGTTGGAAAAGCAATATCTCTCCCCAATGGCATTAACTTTTTTGTAAGTTTTCCAAAATATATCTTCCAATTTAACAAACATTTATTGGGTGCTTGCATTTTGCATCATTTTATTGCCATATATTACATTAAATAATAGTAGGTAAAATTATACATGCCTTTAAAACTTTTACTAGGAAGAAAGCCTATGGGCTATACCTTTTTTTTTTTTTTAACTACTAATAGATGTTTATCTTCTAGGGTGAAATTGGGCAGAGATTAGACACCTTTTTTAGGCAGGTGTTCTTGAGTACCACTGACAACACGGTTCTCGCGTATTTCATGACAGTAAGTATGTTTTATCATTCTGGTTGTTAATTAGATTTGAACTGTAATTAACTGAAAACAAAATTATAACTGGTTTATACTGGAGATTCCTGCTAGAATGAGTGCCTTTCCCCAGATAGTACCTCTCCCCATTCCTGTTGCTTCCTTCTTCTCAGTGACCTGCATGTCTTAAGTATTTCCTCTGGGCCGCAGGGTTAAAAGTTGTCCCATCTCAGGTGGCTGGCTGTTTAGCTGGCAGGGCTTTAGTCAAATTGAATATTTAGAGGCAAGTTATGTGTGGAACAGAAAATGCTGGTTCTAAGGGTAGCACAAGTGAAAAGAGAGGTGTGGTGGGCTGGGTAGCTGGGAATGTCACAGAAGGAACTAGTAGGGCTGGAACTGAGCCTTGAAGGATGAGTAGGGCTGGATAGGTAGACGTTGTCGCCAGAAGTTGAACCCTGAAGGCAGGGCTGAGTGACTTTTGTTGGTGGCAGGGAAGTGGATCTGCATGGTGCAGGTGGGGATCTCACAGGGTAATCTAGTGAAGAGATACCACTTGGCCTGTCTGAATACTTACTTTTGAATGGGATACTATGTCTGTGACATGAGGCATGTCACAACTTCCTTGAGACAGGATTACCTCACTCATTAAACAAAAGAACTGTACCTGGTGATCCATAAATAAGGTTTTTTAGCCCTGAAGAGAGTTGAAAATCAGTTTTCAACTGGTTTAGTTTAGTTAGGTTTAAGAAGGGAATCACTCATGTAAAGCCATGAAAACTAGGTTTGGATTTGACATGGAAGACTTTTAGAACCATCATAGGTTCAAGAGCTATAAAAGCAATGTTTCAGTGACATTAGTCTTAAAACATTATGTACCCAAGTAGCTTGGATTGTAGTCCAGTGGAAAGAGAAAAGGAAGGGCATATCCAGAAAACATTTAAAAAGAGGTCACAGATTAGGTAGAGCTTGGAGGAGATGGAAGAGCCTAAGATGACACTGGATAATTAGCCTGGAGGAATAGAGAGATGGCATTGTTCTTAATGGAACAGTTCAAAAGGAGCTCCCCTCCACTGCCTCCCTGCAAGGGATGGGGAAGTTGAATTTCATTTTCCAGTATCTTAAGTTTCCAGTGGCAGGATAATCAAACATATCTTACAGGCCTGGCTTGCGTGAGTGGCAGTCACGATATGGTTGTAGATGCAGGATTTATGAGCATAGAAGTGATATGTAATGAGTTTATTAAGAAAGTAAGGGAAGAAAGAAAAAATGATTATTGGTTAAAATTAACAGTTAAGTGGGATGGGAGGGCGCGGGGAAGAATACTGCTTTGGAAATGAAGGAGAATTCCAAGCATAAATGTGGGATTAGCAGAAGCCAGCACTACAAAGAATAGTAGAATGGTCAAGTAGGTTGAAGGCAAAATCTCTGGCAACTTTTGTGAGCAGTTTCACTATCTTGTTGGGATGGAAACGCACATGTTACGGAGTTTCAGTTGGAATGAAGAGGGTGTGTAAGGACTGTCAGGGTGAGAATGAACCAGAATGTGTAACAGAATTAAGGTTGTAGGTGTCTGTGTCCTTCAATGTGTTTAATGAGGGAGATTAAGAATGTTTAAGGAAGAATGAAGAAGCTGGTATCAGAGATGAGGAATCATTGTGTTACTCCTTATCTACAGAGATAAGGAACTGATCCAGAGATCAAGTGAAAGGGGTTGTGTGAAAGAGAAAACACTTATGCCTGGGAAGAAGATGAGAACTGTATTTGAAGAGCCAGTAATGATACTAGGTTACATTTGTTGAGTTCTTACTTTGTATCATGCATTTTGCTAAGTGCTTTTTATACAGTACTTCGCTTCATAGTAACTTCATTTTGAAAATGGGAAAGTTAATATTGTCCTTGCTTGAGGAACATCTTTGAATGTTTTCAGTATACAGTCAGTAGACTCAGAATTTAGAGGGGGCAAATTAAAGATATAGGCTTAAGGACTATTTGAAAACCCATCAAGAACAAATACTGTACAGTACTTGGCATATGAGACTCCAGACTTACTCCCATTTAGGGTGCCACCTTTGGCAAGTCATTAGCCTCATATAACTTCTGTTTTCTCACGTGTTTCATTGGGTCATGAACATTGCATAAGATATTTAGAAAGTGTTCAGTAAGTGTTAAACATTAAAAAGAGCACTATTTACACTTTTGTGCAACAAATTATTCAGTTCAGTCGCTCAGTCATGTCTGACTCTTTGCGACCCCATGAATTGCAGCACGCCAGGCCTCCTTGTCCATCACCAACTCCTCGAGTTCACCCAAACTCATGTCCATTGAGTCAGTGATGCCATCCAGCCATCTCATCCTCTGTCGTCCCCTTCTCCTCCTGCCCCCAATCTCTCCCAGCATCAGTCTTTTCCAATGAGTCAACTCTTCACATGAGGTGGCCAAAGTACTGGAGTTTCAGCTTTAGCATCAGTCCTTCCAAAGAACACCCAGGACCGATCTTTAGAATGGACTGGTTGGATCTCCTTGCAGTCCAAGGGACTCTCAGGAGTCTTCTCCAACACCACAATTCAAAAGTATCAATTCTTCTGCACTCAGCTTTCTTCACAGTCCAACTCTCACATCCATACATGACCACAGGAAAAACCATAGCCTTGACTAGATGAACCTTTGTTGGCAAAGTAATGTCTCTGCTTTTCAATATGCTATCTAGGTTGGTCATAACTTTCCTTCCAAGGAGTAAGCGTCTTTTAATTTCATAGCTGCAATCACCATCTGCAGTGATTTTGGAGCCCAAAATAATACAGTCTGACACTGTTTCCACTGTTTCCCCATCTATTTCCCATGAAGTGATGGGACCAGATGCCATGATCTTCGTTTTCTGAATGTTGAGCTTTAAGCCAACTTTTTCACTCTCCTCTTTCACTTTCATCAAGAGGCTTTTTAGTTCCTCTTCACTTTCTGCCTAAGGGTGGTGTCATCTGCGTATCTGAGGTTATTGATATTTCTCCTGGCAATCTTGATTCCAGCTTGTGCTTCTTCCAGCCCAGCGTTTCTCATAATGCAGTGTTTCTCTGCGTAGAAGTTAAATAAGCAGGGTGACAATATACAGCCTTGATGTACTCCTTTTCCTTTTTGGAACCAGTCTGCTGTTCCATGTCCAGTTCTAACTGTTGCTTCCTGAGCTGCATATAGGTTTCAGGTCAGGTGGTCTGGTATTCCCATCTCTTTCAGAATTTTCCACAGTTTATTGTGATCCACACAGTCAAAGGCTTTGGCATAGTCATTAAAGCAGAAATAGATGTTTTTTCTGGAACTCTTTTCCTTTTTCCATGATCCAGCGGATGTTGGCAATTTGATCAACAGATTATTAGTGTAGTTAAAATACTGCCCCATCAAAAAATTACAGAATAAAATTTACTACTTAATCAGCTGACCATTTATTGCACTTAATATTTTAGAGAACAATATTATCAGTTCAACTAAATACTTAGGATAGTTAATTTAATGGGATTTAACTCCTTGTTGGGATTTCTCATTTCCCTTGGATCTAGTGATTTTAGGGTAGTTAATTTAATGGGATTTAACTCCTTGTTGGGATTTCTCATTTCCCTTGGATCTAATGATTGATCATTCTTATCAGTATCCCTTGTGTTCTTTCCTGTTTGCTGTCTGGATGGAATCCACCACTTTAGCTTCTCTGTTCTTATCAAGCTTGTAAGTATCACAGCTGGACCTATTGGTTCCACTAGACATGCCTGGTCACCAGCTTCAGCTGGGCTCCCTTCATCACCCAGCACTCCACTCCCCTTGCTTTTGCATTCTCCAGGGAAAGCCATCTGTCTCCCCAGCTGTAAGAATCCCAGCGTTATCCTTGGTTTTTGCTCCAGCTCTTAGTCAGCCACCAAGTCTGCTGAGTTTACCAATGAAAAAGCTTTGTAGTCTCTGCTTCTGCTCTCCAGTGCTGTTTCCTGTCAATACTGGGAAAGTTCGTCATCTGGCCTGAACTCTTGCCCTAAACACAGCATATGGTTCTTACTGGTCTTCTGACCCCATTCTTGCTTTCCTTCCAGTTCATTGTCTACACGGGACTGTAACCAGAGTGATCTTTTTAAAAAGAAATCGGGCTGGCATTCTTCTGTTAAAACTCTAATTTGATTTACTCTTGTCCACAAGGCACTGCTTGACCTAGCCTCTACTTAGCTCATTCCAGGCCACCAGTACTGTGTCTCAGTTTCCTTTGCCTGGAACATTCTTGTCCTATCTTTGTTTGCCTGATTGCTGTTCACCTTTCAGTCTCAGTGTAAATGTCATCTTCTTAAGATGCCCTTCCTTGATTGAGGTTCCTTATGGAGTCAGCTCCAAAAGTGTATCATAAAACATCTTTGTTTTCCTCAGCATTGGGCACTAGCAATTAGTTAATGATTTATAATTATTTAATAGCTATATATAACATTTACTGAGTACTCTTATTGTACTATGCTCATCCCACTTGCCAGTTATTAGCAGGGAATTCAAATCAGATGATCTGATTCCAGAGCCTGTGCCTTGGAAATGTTAATGGGCTGCGCTCCCCACCCCTTCTCCTTGCCCCCAGTTTACGTAATATTTGTCTTCTCTACAAGACAGGACAGAGACCTTGTCTTTGTTGTTGACCTGTTAGGTCATCAGCACATGGTACAGACCTGATAAATACTAGGTGCTTACTTGGTAAATATTTGTTCACTGGCTTACTTATGCTCTACAAACTATTTTGAAATTTTAGTAGGAAGTTTTAGAACTAGAAAAAACCTTTGGGATGTATCTAGCAAGTTACCCCCCTCATTTTTTATACATATAAATAAGAGAATAGCTAGCATATTATAGGCATCAAAGATGAGGCTAATATGTGGAATGGTAAGAGCCTTGGGGATTCAAAGACGGGAACACTAATTTCTGGCTTACAGAATAGGGTAAATCAGATTCAGAAAGATGGATGAACACTGGGATTAAAGTATCAGGCAGGATTTTAATGGTAGAAAAATAGAGGAGAGGAAGACAGGAGTGGTGAAATGACAGAAAAGCTAAGGCTTGCAGAACCAAAGACACACACAACTAAGCGGATGATGTGTGGCTCATCTTCAAAGGAGGGATGGCGAGACGTGATGTCTCCTAAGTACACTGTGTGCCAAAGTCCGTCCTTAGTAGGTTTCTGTTCTTTTTTTAATTCCAACAACTCTATGAAATACTTGTAGAAATATTTTTTGGAAGACTGAGGTTTAGAAGCTAATGCTATTAATTCTGGTGATGATCTTGCTGCTAATTCCAGTTCAGGACAAGATAATGTGACTTAAACTTTTTGCCTTTAATACTTTTTTACATTGTATTTATAAATTAATTAATCTCTTGCTAAGTTGCTTCAGTCGTGTCTGGCTCTGTGCGACCCCATAGACAGCAGCCTACCAGGCTCCCCCGTCCCTGGGATTCTCCGGGCAAGAACACTGGAGTGGGTTGCCATTTCCTTCTCCAATGCATGCAAGTGAAAAGTGAAAGTGAAGTCGCTCAGTTGTGTCCGACTCTTCGAGACCCCATGGACTGCAGACCACCAGGCTCCTCCATCCATGGGATTTTCCAGGCAGGAGTACTGGAGTGGGGTGCCATTGCCTTAGACCATGGTTATTTCAACAGTCTTGCTCAAAAGCTAATTAAAAACCCAGGCTATCTTGTAGACATTGATTTAGCAAAAGATTTGTTACTGCTTCATCCCCCCCCACCTTCCTAAAAAAACAAACTGGATTTGTTTCCAGTTGTACACACTTAAACAACCACTTTGATCCTGTCTCTGGTACCTTAATCTTCCCTAGGGCATTGTAAAAACCAGTAAATTCACAGCTATCCTAATTGAACTTTTTCATGGGTAGTAAATCCATCATCATATCTATTAAAGGCTATTCTCCTAGTATCTTTTTAGCATTTTAGGATCAAAATAGCGTTTTATAATTGGGTAATATTTCATGCATATATTAGCTGTTTAAGGTGGGGAAGGTGAAATTATTATTTCCATTTTGTATAGAAATACATTTAACTGGTAAGGATGCTTGTTTTTAGGGATCAGTGAGAGTCTAAATCCAAGCTCACTGACTATCGTTTACCACCTCTTAGAGGGCACTAAGAAGCATCATAAATAGGTACCCTGTACTTCTACAAATTATTAAAAGTAGGTGAATTCTTTGCTCTGCCCCTCAACAGATGCATCAAATGCCATGTTGTTGAATACTTGGAAACTAGCTTGGTATTTTAGTATTATTTAATAGATAAAAATCCAACAGAGATGGAAAAGAGGTATTGCATAAGGACTCAAATATTGCAGTTAATAACCTCAAGTTTGTGCTAGGTCATGAACCTTGATAAACATTTTGGATTAGGTGTCTCCTTGAAAAACATATATAAATTAGATTTAATTTTGCTATATTTTTTATTCAGATAACACATTCAAAAAATTTCTACCCACAAATAGCCAATCCCTTATTGTTTTCAATAGTATTTGCAAAGCAGAAAGACTTCTAGGATTTGCCATGTTGGAATGGAGACAGTTCAGGACTTATGGTTTTAGTTTTTCTTCCTTCCAGATTCTCCTTCTTTTACTTCTGAGCAAAATTAAGCAGGGTTCTTATTTTGTTTTGTTTGAACTTTTTATTTTGTACTGGGATGTGGCCAGTCAACAATGTTGTGATAGTTTCAGGTGAACAGCAAAGGGACTAAGCCATACATATAAATAAGCAGGGTTCTTTTATTTTTATTTTGCCACACTGCATGGCTTGAGGAATCTCAGTTCCCTGACCAGGGATTGAACCAGGGCCATAGCAGTGAAAGTGCCAAATCCTAACCACTAGACCACCAAGGGACTCCCAGGGTTCTTTTAAAATACTCAACACTCATTTTTGTCTGTGGTTATACAGGCACCCCACTCCAGTACTCTTGCCTGGAAAATCCCATGGATGGAGGAGCCTGGTAGGCTGCAGTCCATGGGGTCACTAAGAGTCGGACATGACTGAGCGACTTCACTTTCACTTTTCACTTTCATGCACTGGAGAAGGAAATGGCAACCCACTCCAGTATTCTTGCCTGGAGAATCCCAGGGACGGCGGGGCCTGGTGGGCTGCCGTCTATGGGGTCACACAGAGTCGGACACGACTGAAACGACTTGGCAGCAGCAGTAGCAGCATAACACTTTCATATTTTAATATGCAGATCTCCAATCTCCCTGACCCCTCCTTTTCTTTTTTTCTGTATAAGTCAAAAGTCTGGGAGTAGGGGGTAGGGAGGAGTGAAAATGAACCTTTCAGTTCCAGGGGATGAGCTTGTTCAAAATGTGGGTATACTTTTGGGCTGCTTGGGTACAGAACTGTGCAAGAAATCCATGTTTCTTATACCAAACAATAGTTTGAACCAGGACATTGTCTCTGTAGAACTTCTGAGATAGCAAAGAAAGTCTGCAGCAAGAGCAAAAATGCTCGTGTAGGAATACACCTGGCTTTAGCAGGAGATCTGCACATGCTGGATATAGGTGACTTCCAGGTGACTCACTGACAAGCTGATTTTGGCTCTTCTTGTTATTCCAGGGATAAATTAGGTTGTAAGTCACGCTTGCCTATACGGTATTTGAGGATTATGCAATTGAAAAGAAAGACGTGTGTTTTAGATTTATTTCCCTGTAGGCTTATCACTTAATGGAGTGTAGGTAGGAGAATCTTGAATCGTTGGCATATGATTAAAAGGTTTCCAAAACAAGAAGTGGAAATGTTTTCCTTTAGTAAACACTTTAGTAAATGTTTCTTTTAGTAAACATTCCATAGCTTAAAGCTATGTAAAATTGACTCATCCTATAACAGTTTATGAGCACTGAATCTATTATGTAGTTTTTTAGATAAATTTTATTGAAGATGATTGAAAAGCTTTTTTTTCTTGTAGATGGATGGTGACAGTTCTACCACAGATGCTTCTCAACTAGGGATTTCTGCAGACTATATTGGAGGGAGTCATTATGTTATACAGCCTCATGATGGTAAGAAAGCCACAATTAGAAACACATTCACAAGTAGGAAAAATGAGAAAGTGGAAATTTTATTGATGTGATTACTTTTGTCTTTACAGGAAAATTTGAAATCTTTTGTCACAGTTCAGTGTTCGTCTAAAAGGTGTACTTGCTTATTTTTATTAGAAATAGTTTTCAAAAGAATGATGGGTTTTAGAAAAGAATTCTGTAATAGTATGCTTTTTTAAAGCTAGTACAGTTTCTTTAATTTGTTACTGGTTCCCTACTTCAGTTCAGTCGCTCAGTGGTGTCCAACTCTTTGCGACCCCATGAACCGCAGCACACCAGGCCTCCCTGTCCATCACCAACTCCTGGAGTTCACCCAGACTCACGTCCATCGAGTCAGCAATGCCATCCAGCCATCTCATCCTCTATCATCCCCTTCTCCTCCTGTCCCTAATCCCTCCCAGCATCAGAGTCTTTTCCAATGAGTCAACTCTTCGCATGAGGTGGCCAAAGTACTGGAGTTTCAGCTTTAGCATCAGTCCTTCCAAGGAATACCCAGGACCGATCTCCTTTAGAATGGACTGGTTGGATCTGCTTGCAGTCCAAGGGACTCTCAAAGAGTCTTCTCCAACACCACAGTTCAAAAGCATCAATTCTTCTGCGCTCAGCTTTCTTCACAGTCCAACTCTCACATCCATACATGACCACTGGAAAAACCATAGCCTTGACTAGACGAACCTTTGTTGGCAAAGTAATGTCTCTGCTTTTGAATATGCTATCTAGGTTGGTCATAACTTTCCTTCCAAGGAGGAAGCGTCTTTTAATTTCATGGCTGCAATCACCATCTGCGGGGATTTTGGAGCCCAAAATAATACAGTCTGACACTGTTTCCACTGTTTCCCCATCTATTTCCCATGAAGTGATGGGACCAGATGCCATGATCTTCGTTTTCTGAATGATTGTATATGAAAAATTCTTATTCAATTGATAGAGTAAACTAGTTCTTTAGTGGGTGGGTGCTAGCTATTAATAATATTTCCAGTACTTATGAGCATATGTAGTTTTATTTTTTATTCAATATTAAGTATTAACTGTGTATTAGAATGGCAGCATTATGTTGGCCTGTTAGAAATAATTTGCTTTTGTGGCATTCTGATGAGTAGAATTAAAAAATACTAAGATGAAGGTAGTTGACGGTGGGTGATTGATTATTTACTTCATTTTTAAACAATTCAAACAAGTTAATTTTGATAACATTTTAAAATTGAATCAAGTACCTTTCTTATGTAACATATATAAAAGAATGGGAAGTTTACTTTCAGGATACTGCATTTAATCATAAAAGGATACTTGTACTGTGAACACTTCAGTTATATCTACATCTGTATAATTTGAAAATTTACTTTTTGTAAGAAGATTATATTACCGCTATAGCTTTGTTCAGAAACTATTACTACCTTAGTAATAATCCAATTGGGTCAGTAATATTCACGTCCAGTTTTTCTGTCCTATATAAACTTGGCTTTGGATAAACATACATCCTCTTAATACATCCTCTTAGCTATATGCATGGAGCCATAGATCAGTCTCTTATGTTTTATAGCTAAGTTATGTAACAAATATTTATTTGTTCAACAACCTCCTCTGTTGAAGCTGCTTTACCAAATGGAAGAACATAAAGCTGATACTGGGCCTCAGCCAAAAGCTAAGAGGAGAATGAGAAATAAGAATTACAGAATGTGTTAGAGAAGAGACAAAGAAGCACATGTGATATTTTGTGAGAGAGATCGCTTCTGAAGGTGCAGTAGAGACGTATTTGAGCTTTTTGGAGAGTTAATAGGCAGAGTTGAGGATAAAAGTATTCTAGGCAGTGGGTTTGAAATTAATGAGGATATTTATTCAGTATGGCTGTGGGAAACTTGTGTAAAGACCTGCCATTTTAATCCTGAAAAATAATTAGGAGATGAATCAGAATGTATCCTAGGTTGTTTCAGGGTAGTCTTCTCTGTCTTGAAGTAAAAATTATGAGAACCTATAAACCTGTTATTTTCCTTTAGATACTGAGGACAGCATGAATGATCATGAAGACACAAACGGTTCAAAAGAAAGTTTTAGAGAACAAGATATATACCTTCCAATTGCAAATGTTGCAAGGATAATGAAAAACGCCATACCTCAAACGGGAAAGGTAATGCAGAGGAGAAATTTAACTAGGTTTTATTTTTCAGGGGTGAAGAGGGGGAAAGTCAAACTACATGAACACAGTTCATGAATGTAGTTAGCTATTGATTTCAGTCATTCAGCCTTTCAGCAGAATACTTAGTTCAGTGGTACACACTTGGTTACTGAGCAGTGTTCCAATTTCAGTTCTCTTATATCCCCCAAAGCTCCCCCTCCCCCACTTGCTGGAAGCAGATAAAACAGAATTAAGAATCATTTTAAAAATAGGTACATTGTTAGAACTATCAGGTTTGGGGTCTGTGAAGTTGTAACTTCTAAAATGTTGCATCAAAATTGGATCATGTTGGACTAATGGATATTCCGCCCAAGTCTATATATCTGGAAACTCTGTCTATAATTGTAAATGTTAATATACATTTAAATTTCAGCTGGCATGATTTTTAAAAATTTTTATTTATTTTTGGCCATGCCCCATGCATGGCATGTGAGATCTTAGTTCCCCACCAGGGTTTGAACCTGTATCCCCTATGATAGAAGCCTAGAGTCTGAACCACTGGACCACCAGGGAAGTCCTTGGCATGATATTTCTAAGTTGTTTTGTCTCATAGAGAAACAACCATATAAATAGTTAACCTATAACAGCTTTAAAAACTTATTGTCATTCTGCTTATCACTTGGTCTGAACTGAAGTCCACACTTTTTATATTGTTTTACATTGCATAATAAGCTTTCTCTCATTTTATTGTAGCTTAGAAAATACTTAGGAAAGTAATAAGGCTTACAAGGAAGTATATTATTAAATTATCTTGTTAGATGTTGCAATCTGAGTGGTCCTCCTGTGTTAAGGGGAAAGAAGCACAGCTGCTACTGACTGCTACCTAAGCAGGCCCGCGCCACAGGTACTGTGGCCACAGCCACCTGTGGTTACTGAGCACTTGAAATGTTGGCTGGTCTGACTTGAGATGTGATGTAAATATAAAACATACCCCAGATTTTGAAGGCATAGTATGAAAAAAAGAATAAAGATACCTCAATTTTTAAAATGTTTTTTATTGACGTATACTTCAACTTTTAAAAGGATTCTATGTTTAAATGATAATATTTTGGGTTTATTTGGTTAAACAAAATATATTAAAATTAATTTCATCTTTTTTTTTTTTTTTTTTAGCGTAGCTGCTAGAAAATCTAAAGTCCTGTATACAGCTCACATTATATTATCTTGCTTGACTGCATTTATGCAGTAACTCTTTGTTATTTTTCTCCAGGATGTAAAATAGGCATGGAGGTGAAAGTGTGTTTCAGGAAGGATTTGGTTATTGCTGTTAGACGTGACTTTGGAATTGCATGGTTTACTCTATTACAGTTTCACTTTGAAACCCTAGATCGCCTAGTGAAGAATTGTTTTTATAATGAGATGACAGGTGTGTGCTTCTTTTGGTAGGCTTTTTCATAAACTCAAAACCTATTCCTGACACTTCGTGTCTTTATTAATAAAAATGTCACTAGATGTCATTATTTCACTCCCTTGTAAGCCTTACACAAACTTATTTTGTTTTTAAAAACTTTCTGGTGTCCTCACTGGTGGAAATGCCACGGCAGAGAAGCAGGACTTGAGTCTAGCCCACAGTACACTCCAGACATAACAGGATTGATTTTCTTGAGCATTTGGTTAGTAAGAATTTTCATCTTTATTGGGTAATAGAGTCATCTAGTGGTTGCTTTTGTACCTAAATTCTGTTTTCTGTGAATAGCTGTCAAAGCCTCTCTCCTTGTATTTGAGTTTTCAGTCTCACTCTGGGGGTTTGAATTTTGATAGCATGCATTATTCAGTGTTACTAGCAGATATTTTTAAAGATTAAAGGTTAACAGTCATTAACTGAAATTTATATTCTTCTGAATAGCCTTTTATTTTTGCAGGTTGTTAGGAAAGTGGTGATTATATGCCCTGCAGATTTACCTTTGATTTTTCTCCTCAGATTGCAAAAGATGCCAAAGAATGTGTTCAAGAATGTGTAAGCGAGTTCATCAGCTTTATAACATCTGAAGCAAGTGAAAGATGCCATCAAGAGAAACGGAAGACAATCAATGGAGAAGATATTCTTTTTGCCATGTCCACCTTAGGCTTCGACAGTTATGTAGAACCTCTGAAATTATACCTTCAAAAGTTCAGAGAGGTAAGTAAAGTGTCTCCCATTATGCTTTTAAGAAAATTAAGGTACACTATTCCCTTTAACTTTTTAAACATGTGAATCATTTCTCAGAAGTATGTAATCACTTATATTATTGAACTTACATAGTAAGTCCTTTCTTCTTCCCTTTGTTTATTACTAATGGCAGCATAGTTATATAATGACTAAAAGAGCATGGACTCTGGATTTACACCACCTGGATGCTGAACTCCATGACCCTGGGCAGACTAAGTACTTTAGGCCTTGGTTTCCTGGTCTGTAAAGTGAGGCTAATAATAGGACTTAAGACAAAGTAAAACAATCCATGTACAACCCTTGGCCTGGCACATACTGAATGGTCAATAATGTCATTAATACCACATGCTGTTAGTGTTACTAATTTTAAAGAGGTAGTATCTCAGAGCTTGGGGCCGTTTAGATAAAAAGATAGGGAACTACAACTATATCATTTTCTTATATTAATTAAATTTTTCTATATCTCATGTTTGGTTTTATTTTGCCTATGGTATGAATTTGTGAAAATGAATTGAGATCAGCATATTTTTAAATTCTACACTCCAACTTGGGTGTCAGATTCATACTACTCTCAAAATATTTTCTTAATGTCTTTAGTGTTAGAATCCCATTAACTTTGTGATATCTGTACAAAATGACTGGAGTAGGAAGAGAATATGTTAATTTTTTACAGAACTTTTCCAGATCTTCAGCATCATTAGATCATTAGAACCTGAGAGTGGACAGACACTTAAGTGGTCTTTGATCCAAACTGTAATTCTGATTTAGGAATTTTAAACTCCCAGCTGGCCAAGAGATGTGTATATAGTTAAATGATATTGGGATCACTTGTAGTAGATTTGCAAGCTGAGTATATTTTGCAGACTACTTCATCTGTAATTGGACTTTTCCTTTTGACGTAGTGTCGAATTAGAATAACTTCTTTTTACTCATAAATATTTTAGATTTTCTAGGTCATTACTAACACTGTCTTGTGATGACTACTGCATATATAGCAGTTAGCATTTTGAAGGACCTCTCCATATGTTATTAACCAGAAGTGTTAATAGTTTTATAATAATAGAAGCTTCTAATTCTAGGAACTAAGTAAGCATTCTTATTTAGGAAGTAGGTTTTTGTTGCTGCTGTTGTTTTGAGTACAAGTGATTACTGTTTCATTTCCTTCCCCAGGCTATGAAAGGAGAGAAAGGAATTGGTGGAGCAGTCACAGCTACAGACGGACTAAGCGAAGAGCTTACAGATGAGGCATTTAGTAAGCAGTGTTATGATACATTTATGCAACTAAATTGTTGGCAGTGATTAACAGGATATGTCTTTAGTGGAACTTTTGGAATATTAGCACTGTGTGTTTTGACATAGCACTATTTTGAACAGTTCTTACTAGTTCATGCCCTTATATTTGAAGTCTGTGAGGGATAAGTGTGTACATTTTAATTATGCAGAGATTATAATCTTTTACCAATAGTTCTGATTTCCATAGTCCCTAATTTTTTATTTAAGATTCATGAGATAGGAATATTGAGAATTGTTTACAATATTAAATCTTGCAATTTAAATAAATTTGAACTGAAGGTTTCTTAAAAATTGAGACATTAGGCATTGGTGAAATAAAAGGTCTATGGTGACTATATTTCTCATGTAAAATTTATATGTATATATTATATATTTCTCATATTTAAAATACATACTGCTTAGTTATATAAGTGTTGTTCTCAGCCAAGCCTAAGCCTAGAGTTTAGGTGTATTTATGAATCAGAAACTTAATCCATCTTTTATGCACATGAGCAGTTAGTACACTTCAGAAAACTGAAAAAATGCTATAGGAAAAAATGTGCTTTTGGGGAAACTTTTTTTAAATGGAAAATCACCCAGCCTTAAGATTCAGGTCAAGAAAGCAGATGCACTTCTTTGCCTACTTTAGCATTTGTTTGTTTGTCTTTTAGCTAACCAGTTACCAGCTGGCTTAATAACTGCAGATGGTCAGCAACAAAATGTTATGGTTTACACAACATCATATCAACAGGTACTGTACTTTTTTTGTATTTTAAATTACTTAAATTATATTCATTTTTTTTTTTAATCACAGTTAACATCAACATAATTATTAAGAACTGGATAAAGAGGGTTGTTAAAAACCATTTTCTCAAAATATATAACTGTGTATAGTATTCTTTTACGGTTACAGATATGTACACAGATGTTCATTTAGTCTGTCCTTCATATCCACGGGTTCCACACCATGGATTCAACCAGCTGTGGATCATATGCCGTCTCCAATCTGTCGTTGGTTGAATCCGCAGATGGAATTTGCAGGTGCAGAACCCATGGATACTGAAAGCTGACTAAAGGACTTGAGCATCTGTGCATTTTGGCATCCACAGGACATTCTGGAACCAATCTGCCGTGGATATTGAGGGAATGAGTGTATTCACACAGATTTCTATAAAGATATACAAGAGATTATTGAAGTAGCTCCCTTAGGTAGAAAGAATGGAGATTTGAGATGGGAACTAGTCTTATGTTTCATTGCCTTCTGTTTTTATTCTTTGAATGTTATAGTATACATGCTACTTTTAAACTATTTTCTTTAATTATGCTCAATTTAAATTTTCAAATCTTAGATTTCTGGTGTTCAGCAAATTCAGTTTTCATGATCTGAAGAAATGATGGAACGGAGAGTATGGAAAAACAAGTCTGTATACAGATTCTGGAACAGAGACATTAGAAGGAACTGACTGGTGAAAAGATGTCTCTTTGTATATTAAATAGCTGTAATGTAGCTTCCCAATGCTTGACTAATTGAGGTGTTAATTCTGACTTGAGAATCTTTTTCATGAATGATTTTAAAGAAAAATTTGGATTTTAAAGGTATTAAAATATTTTTGTTTTGTACGAGAGTTTGTTGCTCTGTATGACTCCTGTATGCATTGTATATTGCAATTTATTACTGTCAGAGATTTGTAGACAGTTTCTTATTTTCATATTGAATCATGTTACTTTTGTAATTCAAGTAAGCAGCTGGGTTAATTCATGATGTTTGCCCTTTTAATAAAATATAAGGGTAGAGTTCATTTTGAATGCAAGTTGCCTTTATTATAAATTTGAGTTTGTCTTGGTTATATAATATCTTGCATGATAACCTAGCTAGCTTTTTAGCATTTGCCATATTTATTAAAAATTAACTTTTTTTGTAAAACATTCATAGCTTAAACAGTACCATTTTTTTTTTAATGTAAGTGAGAGATTAAGTGTGAATGCAGAAGCAACTATTGTCTGCCCTATTCAACTTGGTGCCCGTTAACAGTGTTTACACTGTTCCTTGTGCCTGTTAAGATAGTTTTAGTTTATTGGAGCTTTTGTTAAGACAAGATTTGTTTTCGAGTTATATTATTATGAGTGTTGGAATTCATAAGTTTATTGTAGTCCTAGTGCTCTAGAAATGGTGCCCCTTTCATTTTGTGTATGATTTTTCCAAAGCATATCTTCAAATACTACATAATACCCTCTTCCAGAAGAGGAATTTTAGTCTGATGGTAAATGTCCTCATTTTACCTTTTTAATTGAAATGTCAAGTTTCCTAATATACTATGGGAACCAGGAAATGTCAGACATCATTGTGTGTGTACAGACCTTTTTTGCATGGGTGAGTGAATGAAATGAAGAGCAGAGTGAGTGCTGTGAATGGTATGAAAGAGAAGCTGCCAACTTCTAGTGTGCTGTCTTGATCTTTGCAATAAACTAAATTTAGATAATGTAACTTTGTATAATTTAATAGCACTGCACTTGGGTTGTTGCTTTTTTAAAGTGAGGAGATTTGTATTTTCTCACCTGTTCTTTTTGGTGATAATTTTTTAATCAACAATTGCTCTTGTATAGTTTGCCTAAAAGACACTTTGAGTGACTGTCATCTTGAAAGAACACTCAAATTTACAATGGAGAAGCAATTTCCCAGATATGGGCTGGACAGAAACATTTTCTTTGCCAGAAGGAGGTTTTGAGGGCACAACTGGGATAATCTGAAGTTAATAACTCCCGCTTTACCTTCCCATTTAAAGAATAATCTTCATTACAGAAAATTCAAATAGGCAAAAAAGGGTGGTTAAGCAAAATCAGCCATCATCCTACAATGTTAAAGGTAACCAGTGTTAATATTTTGGTAAATATTTGTCCTTTTACTTTGCTAAATATGTATATTTTTTATAAAATGGGCTCATACTTGCATACTGTTTTGTAACATGCTTTTTTCACTTAACAATATATTGTGAACATCTTTCCCAGGTCATTACGTAAGTTCTACTTTAATTTCTTTATTATTTTGTTGTATAGCTGAAACATAATTTATTTAATCCTCTGTTGGACATTTTGACTATATACATCTTTTCAGTTATAAACAACACTTCACTGAATCTTGTGTACATACATGACTGTTTTCTTCAAGTTAATTCTATTAGCAGAATTGTTGGTTTAATAGATATGCAAAATTAAGGCTTTTGATGCATATATAATTGTATTTTTGAAATATCTTCTATTTGATCCAGGCAGTATATCATTATATAACTGATAAAAGCACTTGATCTTTGGTTATCAGCTTCTTTCTCTAAAGTTTAAAGATTGGGCTGTTTAAGAATCAAGATAAAAAAGGAATTGAACAACTTTAAAATTTACATCAATATATACCAGAGCGAAATTCTAAATTTAATAATTTGCTATTAGTACCGAAACTTGAAAAGGTAAAATTGGTCAACTTTGGGTTATATGGGCTTCAGACTCTGAAAGAACATTGGCCACCTACAGGTGTCAGGTCCATAGTCCCCTCTGATGCATGTGAGAGACAGTGCTGCCTTCTCACCTGGCTATGTCGCATGTAATTGAATGTCGTGTTTTCTCCCTCCCTGGAACTTCTTATGTTAATAAGCTCCTTCTCCAGGGGATTTTCCCAACCCAGTGATTGAACCTGGGCCTCCTGCACTGCAGGCAGATTCTTTACCGTCTGAGCCACCAGGAAGCCCACATAAGCTCTTACATTAACCTGCAAGTTAATGAGTTTTTAAAATAATTGTGTACATACTGCTTTATGAGAATCTAAGAGAGACATGGGTATCAGTGACTAAGTCATAGAAGAAAGGACTTAAGTAGCTTCTATATACCCTCACTACCTCATTGTAATGGAGATGCTCTAGAGTTTTTTTTTAATGCTACCTTCCTAGCGTCATATGCTTGGTTATAATGATGTTTTAAGCTATTTGTATTTCTTTTCCTCTTAGTGTATATTACCTATGCAGTATTTTCCTTTCTTCAAGTTTTCTGGATTGCCTTACTGGGTCACAGGTATACCACTTAACCTTTAATAATGCTAACTGAACACAGATATTATGAAGGCCCAACTAAAAGGATTTCACAGCAGTATCGATTAGGCATGAAAAATTTAAAGAAAGTGTTTTTAAATAGTTTCTACCATTCACCAAGAATGAAATCTTGCAGTGTAAAATTTTCTTGGAAAATATATTTTCTTTTAGGGAAACTTGTTATCAGCAGTCTAAAACAAGACAATTATTTGTTGATTTATGTAGTAAATTATGCTTCTGAGTCACTTAAATGTTACTGGATGAGATTTCTACCAAAAGCCTAGTCTATTTTACTGAAAAAAAATTTTTTTTTAATTTATTATATTTTTGGCCACATACACGACTTGCAGGATCTTAGTTTCCCAACCAGAGATAAGGCCCAGGCCCCTGGCAGTGAAAGCACCAAGTCCTAAACACTGCCAAGGAATTCCCAAAGCCAGTCAATTTTAAATGTATATTTTTGGTCTCCCTGAATTTGACTATTTATAGATTAGTTTATGTAATAATTTACATATACATATATAGCATTAAACTTATAAAGCATACAATGTGCTCTTGAGTGAAAAACAGAACTCTACTTTGTCTTTCAAAGAGCTGTACTACACTGTCTAAAAAATACTCAGTTTTAATTTATGCTTTCTTTTAGAGCTGGAAATGTTACTTTGCTTAATTTCACCAAGCTGAGCTTCCTCTTGCTTCATTCTGTGCTGCCATCCTGGCCCACTGACTCCTTGTGCCCTGTTCCTTGATTCTTCCCACCACCCTGCCATGGCTTTAAACACATAAACTTCCCTCTGTCTAGAACATTCTTTCTCTTCCTCTGCCTGGCTAAGGCCTACTCATCCTTCAGATCTTAGTTTAAACTTCATTAGGAAAGCCTTTAAAACTTGTGTAAAAACTGTACTAATCATCACAGAAAATAGCGCCACCCAAGACTGTATTGTAATAGCCGATATGCTGGCTGCTATAGACTCCTGGATGTTTCTTTCAAGACTGTGCTGCTTTATATACCTGATTTTAAGAATTTTAAAACCAGAAGGCAGAATCCTTTCAAATCATGGACCATAGACGGCAATGGGATAGATTCATATCGCTGGCTTCTGGGCGTCACATTTTGAGATATAAGCTTGCCTATTAATACAGTTACAGCTTTCCCTGACCTTACTCCAAAGACAATTTCCTTTGGCACTGCATATCAAATAGACACCTGTGCAAGGTGATGTACTAGAAGAACTCCTTTGCCAAGTTTAATGCCACCAAGCATGCCACATAAAGTCAGTAAAGTAAGTGCTGGCTGTGTCTGTAGAGACCTAATGGCTATGTATTGGTTTTAGGGGCAGAAATTACAAGTTGATAGGTAATGCTCCATCTTCCAAAAAAATAAAAGATTAAAAAACTCTCACACTACAGCATAAGTTTTTGCCTCTTTTAAAAAGGCATAATTTAGGTCTTCCTTGAGTGTACTCTTAAGTGCAAACGGTAACAATTTTGTGTCTTACTTTTACACCTCTTTTCCAGGGCTTAATTTCAAAGCACATCTGAAAAGACAGTCCTGAACCTTTAAGCATTGGGTAATCAGTGTCTCAGTGGTAAAGAATCTGCATGCCAAGCAGGAAGTGCGGATTTGATCCCTGGGTCAGGAAGATCCCCTGGAGAAGGAAATGGAAATCCATTCCAGAATTCTTGCCTAGGAAATCCCATGTATAGAGAAGCCTCATGGGCTATAGTCCAGAGGGTCGCAAAAAGAATTGGATACAACTTAGTACTAAACAATAAATTGGTTGAAAACAAGTTGCTAGGAACAGACAAGTCATAACAGATAGTGCCTTTCAGCCAGGACAGGTATGTCAAAGGGCCCATTCATGCATATATAATGTCCAATATTAGGTTTATAGGAAACCAAATCCTTTTTTCCAGACCAAAGCAGTCACTAATCAACACAAGTAATATTGGGGCTAATAGCCATTTAAGGAAATGGCAGAGCCATTCTTTACTGTGGAGGAAGAGTGTGACTAAAAAAGTAGTTTTCTATACAATTCCATACTATAAAAGTGCTGTCTTGCAGGACAGTACAATGGAGAGAACAAGGCATCCTGTAATTCTGAATAGACTACAACCTATTATATTTCCTACTTATATTAGGGCAAAGTAAAGCAAATTTTAATTTCTACTTCCTTTCCGAGAGTAAGGCAGTCTAGATACCTTCAGTAACTCCTGCTTTAAAAAAACAAATGCTGAAAAAATGTAAGAAACAATCTAAAGTAGTATTAAATAATATATATTTTTAAAATGTTTATCACTGATTTGACATGAAAGTAGAAGGCATCTACAAAATGCCAAAACTGAAGTGCAAACAGGAAACCTATAAGGGAAGCTAGCACAAAAGCCCGCCTTTGCCACGAGAGTTCTGTCAAACTTGGAAGCTGCCAGTAGCTAGGGGATGAGACGGAAAGCCTGAGGCTCACTCAGGCCAGAATCTAGCTGAGCTACCACTTGAGAAGTGGGCACGAGGAGCCTGGCTATTTGGTGCTGGGTGGCAGGGGGCTAAATCACTACCACCCTCCAATTCATCGTCACTGGTGAGCCCTCAAGGTTCATGATCTGAAATCAGAGAACCTTCAAGATCATAATTAAAATTGGTCTCACTGGCTCCTAGGTGTTTGGCAGAACAGACAAATTCTCCTGGAGATCTCAATTTCAGTCCTTATTTCATGTAATTTGCATTTTTTCCAAGGAAAACAAGTTTCGGATATCACAAAACAAGGGGAAATGGCACCATAAATGAAAAACAACAAATTTATACAACAGACAGTACACTCACCCACAATGAATATTGGTATCAACACAAGAAAAATTAATGATGTATTGATATAAACTAATAGAAGCATGGAAAATATGAATAAGGAGCAAAAGATTATACAGAAAAAGAACAAGTACATTTGTAAAACAAATAGAACTCATAAAAAATAAAAAAAACGAGGGAAAAAATGAAAGATAAGAAATAGACAAAAATTTTAAAAAGATGATATGAGAGCATAAAAATAGAAATCATAGGAATAAGTCCAAATTATATTTGTAATCACAGTAGATGTAAATGTTATCAAACTATTCGAAGTTTTCTGTGGTCTTGTGTATCAAAATGTGAGGCTAAAGAAATATCTAAGATACTCAGATAAACACTAACCAAAATATAGCTATAGTAAATAAAGGTAACAACAAAAAGATAAAAGCAAACAGCATTCACAGAGTCACTACATAATTATAAAAAATTCAATTCACCAGGGAGATGGAAAAGTTCTAAGTTGGGCTTCCCAGGTGGCGCTAGTGGTAAAGAAACTGCTTGCCAATGAAGGAGACAAGAGACGTGGGTTCAATCCCTGGGTTAGGAAGATCCCCTGGATAAGGGAATGGCAACCCACTCCAGTATTCTTGCCTGGGGAACCCCATGGACAGAGGAGCCTGGTGAGGTATAGTCCATGGGGTTGCAAAGAGTCAGATACGACTGAGTGACTAAGCACTCATGCATTCATCTAAAAATAAAGCCCAAAGAGAAAGCAAAAACAGCTTCAAGAGAAACTGAGAAATCTGCTAATAATGAAATCTCGAGGCTCTTCAGTAAATAAGAACCAAGTATAAGATAAATAAAGTAAAGAAGATCTGCACAGCACAACTAACAAATTTGATCTAATGGACACTATTCAACTGAGGAATATACACTCACCAATGTACACATGGGACATGTATAAAAATTGGTCACAAGATAAATCATAAAGCTAGTCTCAAATTTCAGATCTTATAGCTCATATTCTCTGGCAAAATGACATTAGATAGAAAAATTAAGACAACTATAACCCTCCCAAGCATTTGGAAACACATTTTTTAAATGACTAGTGAGTTAACCAGTCAAACCTCTGGAAGGATTAATGATGAAGAAAAAATGAGAAGGCATAAGTAAACAGGAATGAGAAACAGTCATAACTACATATGCTGTGGAAACTAAAATGATATAAAGATAATATGGATAACAATATCAAGAAGTTTTAAACTAAGATGAAATGGAGAAATCACTAGAAGAATTTATTAAATTTAATAAAACTGACTCAAAAATAATATAGCTTAATGATGCTATAATCCTCAAAGAAATGGATCAACAGTTTACATGCTCTTAGTGACCACTGGCTTTAAGACTAGTTCCAATCTTAAACACTCTTGAAAAACTCATCTAGTAAGATTAGTATAACCTTGACACCAAAACAGACAATGAAGGACATAAAAGAATTATAAGCTGATTTCACTCATGAATGTAGAGGCAAATATCCTAAAGAAAATATTTGCAAGTTGAGTCCAACAATGTATTAACACACATACACACCAGGACCAAATTGGGTTTATCCTAGGAACTAAAGATGGGTTCAATGTTAAAAAGTCAACTATCAATTCAATGCGGTAACATTAAAACAACTCATCCCTTTAAATAAATGAGAAAAAAGCATTCAATAAAATTCAACATTCATTCATATTAAACTATTAGCAGGGACCTCCCTGGTTTAAGAATCCACGTTGCAATGCAGGGGATGCAAATTTGATCCCTGGTTGGGGAACTAAGACCCCACATGCCACAGGGCAATTAAGCCCACACACCACAAATACAGTCTGTGCTGCAAAAGATCTTGCATGAGGCAAGAAAGATCCTGCAAGCTGCAACAAAGACTCGATGAAGGTAAATAAATAAATATTAAAAAAATAAATAAAACAATTAGCAAACCAAAAATAGAATCTCCTTAATCTGAGGACAGGCCATTTGTGGAAAAAAAAAACATAGTCAACTGAAATGTTAAAAGCATTCCTTTTAAACTGGGACTGAGACAAGGATGTTCATCATCAGTTTTCAACATTGTACTACAAGTCCTAGCAAGTACAGAATGTAATAAATTTTTTTAAAGGGAGAAAGTTCAAGAAAAGGAAGAAAACTGCCACCATTTCACATGATGCAATTATATAAAAAACTCAAAAGACATCTAAATATAAGAACTAATAAAAATTTAGCATGGTTGCTAGATGCAAAATCAACACATAGCTACAATATATCTATAATCAGTAAGAACCACTTAGATTAGAAAGTGTAATTTTAAGAAATTTACCACAGCATTAAAAAATATATATAAAAAAAGAAAACTAATATAAGACATGAAGGCCTTTATGGAGAAAAATAGTTAAAAGTTTATTGAGAGATATTAAATAAATGGAGAAATATACAATGTTTTTGGATGGGAAGACTCATTATTGAAAAGATACCAATTTTCTCCAAGCTAATCAATAAGTTTCAATACAATTACAAAAGATAATACATAAACTGGGAGAAATACATACAACATATTTAAGTGACAAAGGACTGGGATTCAGAATATATAAAGAAATTTATATAAATCAATGAAATAAAAGACATCAACAGAAAAATGGGTAAAAGACATGAACAGGTATTTCACAAAGAGGAAACACGTTTATATATGAAAAAACATTCATTAGTAATCAGGGAAACGCAAATTAAACGCACAGTAAGATACTATATAATCGCCACCCAACTGGCAAATATGAAAGATAGTCAAGATTAAGTGTTTGCTAAGACCTAAACATTTGCAATGACACTCAACCACTACCAGTGGGAGCATACTGGTACAAATGCTGAAGAAAACAGTTCAGCATGACTAAGTGAAACCTGCTTTTTGGAGCATCAGTTCTCAAAATTTTACTCCAGAACCTCTATACAGCCTTAAAAATTGAGGACCTCAAAGAGCTTCTTGTTCATGTGGCTTATACTTATCAAAATTTACCATAGTAGAAGTTAAAACACATTTTCAAAACAAAAATATACAGGTACACCCTTGGTAAGCTGTCAGAGTGATGTCGTCATATATCTGAAAAACATTTAAATGTGAAAAATGAGAGTGAGGTGGACAAATAATGTTTTAGCACTCTTAGGAAAATTGTTTTGCCCTCACAGACTCCCCTCTGAAGGGATGTCAGGGTCCTCAAGAGTCCCTGGACCATATTTGAAAACAACTGCCCTAGAGAACTCTTGCACATGTGCACCAGGTGACATGTACAAGGATTCACTCATTCCTCAGATATTTATTAAGCATCCACCACGTACCAGCCTTGTTCCAGACATTGTGAATGTGTTAGACAAAATCAGATGAAGCAAGACAAAACCCCCTGCCCACACGGAGCTTACACTGTAATTGGTAGAATGCTCATAGCAGTGTCATTCAGAATAGCCAAAACTGAAAACAATCCAAACCTCCATGAACAGGGGAACAGATAAATAAATTGTGGTACAGTCATACAATGGAATACTATACAGTAGTGAAAACAAATGAAATACACTTACATGCATAAACATTGATAGGAATCTCAAAAACAATGTCAGAAAAAGTCACAGAAGAATATATAAAACATGATACCATTTACATATAAGTTCAGAAACAAGTAAATCTAAATAATATATTAGGGATACATAACATAGAATGCAAAGCCATAAATAAAAACATGAGAGTTGTTACCAAATAATCCAGAATAATGTTTACCTCATGTGGTATGTGTGGAAGGAAGGCAAAGTGGGGGAGCTGTATACATCTGAGGGTATTCTAATTCTTAAGCTGAAGACATGTGTGATCATTTTATTCTCAACAAACATTTTAAAAGAAAAAAATAAAAGGTTATGTGATACAATTTCACCAACAAAGAGAGGGAATATCTGATATTTCAGCCACTGTTCTGCATTGCAAATCAGCCAATTACTGTAACTGGTGGGGAAGAAGTACATAGTAAGAAAGGAATAAATACGAGCTATTCTTCACAGAAGTTAATTACGTTCCCAGAAAGCTGGGATCTAATGAGATGGCAGTATTACAGTGCTGCTCTGCCAAGTTGGTTCAGCCACTGGCATGATTCTGGTTAACCGGTTACTTTGTTCACTGGGTATAATTATTTGTATAAGTGGAGAATAAAATGATAAGTGATGCAAATCCCAAAATAAACTGAGAAGACATTGATTCTACTGAATTCTGTTGACTTTCAAAAGTACAAATTCCCTTTGGCACATTCTCCTAATAGTGCATTTATGTATTAAGCAATTGAAAAATAAAGTGCATGGTAGCTAGTTTCTCCACACTGGTCAATAACAGGTGCCCAAGTTGGTCACAAGTGTCATAACAATTTTGCAATCATGTCTCTGCCAGAGTCATCACCAGCAGTGACATTTTGCAGATTGAACAAGGCACAGTTAAAGTGCAATTTAATCTGATTGAGGGGATTAACTATACATTTTGGTATTCAATCTAGAAATCTGAAAGAAAAAAAATCTTGAAACACTGGATCTATGCCTTGTACCCAACAACACAGGCCAAAGTTATTATCTTGGGTTAGGGAGTTGGTACAAGAGGTGGGCTAGGCCTGGAAGCAAATGGCTGGCAACACATTCCCAGGAAATGGAGAGCAGACAGAGTATCCTTTAGGTCCTATCTCCCCAACTGGGTTCCAGTCATTCAGAAAGTTCCAGACATCACTATGCTATTACTAAAATCCTAGGCTGCTGGCTGCAAGACCCAAAATCTTATCCATATGTGAACTGGAATGGACACTGCCACCAGGAAGTGCTAAACAGCAACTGGCTGCAGGATGATTTTGGACCAAGCAGTTGACAAAACCTACAGGGTCTCACCCACTCTCTTATATGCTATGCTGCCTTAAGTGGCACACCCACACCTTTGTTAAATCAGATATAATTATTATACCTGTAGCTTTGCCCTCCTTCACTAAGAAAAAGAGAAATAGGGCGGGGACTTTCCTCAAGCTCTTAAGGAACTTCCACTCTGTCTTTTCAGAGAGGAGGAGGAATGGATAATTCCCTTGGTCAGAGCTGGACATTTGCTGGACCATGAATTGCTAGTGGACAGATTACTCTTTCTTCAAAGAGTAATTGAATTGAACTCTTTGTTCAAAAATAAACATTTATTTTTTAACATATACAGATACAGAAATAGAAGATACAGAAATCTATTTTGGATAAGGAGGCTGGTATAGCTTTTTCTTTCATCATTCAGTTTTTAGAATTAATTGTTCCTCCCCAGAATGCTGTAGTTCATGTTTTTCCAGGCTTGATTTTTAAAAAGTCTTTTCTGAGTTATAGAAATGCATAACTATATAAGAACTCCCAAGTATAACTGGGAAACCTGGAAGGAAGGTGTGCCACTGTCATTTTATTTTCAAGTAAAAATCCTCTGTCCTGTAAGCTTAGAGGTGACCATTGTGGCCTGACAGACTCCAGTGCAGTACTAATGCTGGGGCTCTGTGTCCTTCAGCAGCTCCCTGTGCTTACGTATTAAATAGGTAGGTAGCTTCTTCTAGACAACTGTCCATGGCTTTCCTGTGTGGAAATCAGAGACTGACTTTGGAAATATTTTTAGCTCATTTTCCTTATCATCCAAAATCATTAGAAATCCTGATCATTAAAAAATCATTATCTAGTAATGCCAACCGATTTCACTAAATGCTCATATCTTTTTAGATCAAAGAATCCCTCTTGATATCTATACACACCCCTATTAAATCCTTTTTAGCCTAATAAATACATAGTAACATATCTCTTACTTATCTCAGAACTTCTCTTAGGAACTTAAGAAACAGCAGGGTAGAGTAAGACAAAGGTGGAGCTTGTATTTCCTCCAGAAGCTTATTACATCTGCTAAAATCTCTTTCCGTTTGAAAGCCTCCCTTGCACTTTGATGCCATTTGAGAAGAGGAGGGGGAGTATGGAAAGAGACAATTTTCTTTAATCATTTGTTAAAATATTTAAGTACCAGCTAAATGGCTGATATGGAAGAGAGATAAAGACCCAGTCTCTGCCCTAGAGACCTACCACCTGGCAGAGGGAGAGGAACAATGCTGACAAAGGCACAACAGCTTTTAGGCTGCTATGACAAGACTGAACAAAGGGCAGTGGGGGCACAGGAAAAAGGAGTCAAATCTCCCTAGAAATAAATTATGTCAGGAAAGGCTTCATCATATTGGCAACATTTACGTGAATCTCTGGAGACAGGTGGGAGTGGAAAAGAGGACTGCAGACAGAGGAGGTACATAAGAAGACAGAGGGCACAGTTTGACAGAAGCTAAAAGTGCAAGTGTCAAGTTTAAAGTGGTTAAAGTTTCAAATGATAAGATTAAGTACAATGAAACAATTCACCGGATTTGGGAAATGAGATGTTATCCCTGACCTTTGCTACAGCCATTTTGATGGAGCAGCTAGGACAGAAGACAGGCTGCTATGAATTAAAATGAAAAGCACAAAGAAAAAATATTAAAAGTAAACAAGACCAAAAAAAAAAAGGAACGGGACAACTAGGTTAATCTGTTTCTTGCAGCCATTTGCTTTTTTACTTTCAAGCATACTAGTTTAGCTACAATAAAGTTTAGAGAAGCTTTATATTTGTATCAGAAAATGACTCCCAAACACAATCCACTAACTCATAAACAAGTTTTTAGACACATTTTATTCTTTATGTGCCAAAAAACTGATGCTTTTGAATTGTGGTGCTGGAGAAGACTCTTGAGAGTCCCTTGGACAGCAAGACCAAACCAGTCAATCCTAAAGGAAATCAACCCTGAATATTCACTGGAAGGATGCTGATGCTTAAGTTCCAATACTTTGACCACCTGATGCAAAAAGCTGCCTCAATGGAAAAGACCCTGATTCTGGGAAAGATTGAGGGCAGAAGGAGAAGGCGGCAACAGAGGATAACATAGTTGGATGGCATCATCAACAGAATGGACATGAGTTGGAGCAAACTCTGGGAGATAGTGCAGGAAAAGGTGTGCTGCGGTCCATGGGGTCGCAAAGAGTTGGACATGACTTAGCGACTAAACAACTAACAGCAACATTATTTACAAGATTGTCTATATCATTTTAGGTGATTTATACAAAATCAACATTTCTACAGATTTACTATACCATCACTAATTTTTCTTCCACGTAATTCAAAATAAATAACACCTGTAACTGGTTACAGTAGAGAAGGTGCTTTATTTTACATGTCACTGGTACACAGTACATAAAACTGCCTAAAGTTAGTCTTGGAAAACGTAACTGTCAGTTACTTATACCTTCAATGGTCAAGGACCAAGTCTCTTTTGTAACCTACTTCATTTAAGATCAGACGACTACAATACTTTTAAATACGAATAATCTCTTCATATCCAATGTTACAAGTTATTTTTATGCTACAAATGCTGCAATTTTAAAAAATATCTCCAGTTATATAGACCATATCTCTGCAACAAAACTCTGCTAGTCTGCAAGTCTTTGAAATAATGGGTCAACAGTTTAACGTTCTTACAGATGATTATATTTATGCGATTGGGTTAGAGGGAGCAGGGGCTCATACATGCAATCAGATTATTTGTTTTTTTTTTTTTTAATGCGGATAAAAGTGAGTTTATAATACCCTACTTCTAGTTGAGTTGCCAAAAAGTTTACTAAACTAAAATGAAGTCAGTACAATATTTTAGAAAACATAATTCTAAGAGCGTGCTACAGAAAAATCTTTTTACTACTATGTGAACCAAAGCTGCAGAGTCCAGGAGGATTGTGGCACAAAGACTTGTACATCTGAATTGCTTATTCAGCTAGGGGGAGTAAAGAAAGTAATTTAACTCAGTGTAAATCCTCTTACGAAAGATATCTGCATGTTATAACCCACTGCAACACCAGAGGATCTTCACTTAGAAAATGTGCAAATCATAAGAAGCTAAATGCACTTCTCCTATTATTTATCTCCATCCATTCTGTTCATAAACATATAGCTCAACGATCTTTTATTATTAATGTCAAAGCCACAGAGATTTCTCTATGGCATCTTTCAGTCACCAACCATTTATCAAAGGGATAAATATGACTAGAAGTTAATGTACAATTATAAAAAAAATGTTAAGAATTTGGGCTAATTCTCAAAGTAAATCCCTTGGTATACAAAGACTGCCTTTCACTCTAGAAAATAAGACATATTTTAGAACCACAGGTTCATATTCACCTGCTAGTCTGGAACAGAAGAGGCATTTAAGCAAAGTAAACTAAAAAACAAAATACTAAATAGTTAGAAATGTACACACTCAAATATTCTATTCTTTGCTTAAAGTCAACTTATTCCTTGTCATTAAGAGAAGTGCTTCAAGATGCGAACTGTTAATGCAGTTTGATTAACAAACTGTTAATCCTTAATGAGAATAAGGGGTAAAAGCCAGACCTTTTCCTAATAAAGCAAGTAGATTATAAAATGACTGGGCTTGAAATATATACTTACTGTAACTTTGCATTCTTACTCTTTTTATAACTAAACATACACACATATGTGCAAAATTGCTTACCATTTATTTTAACTTTGGTTAAGTACTTCTTTAGCCTATATCAGACATATTATGGAAGCTATACAAATGATTACAAACATAATAATGAGGTAAGTTAAAATTCTACTAGTGCAAAAAGCAAGCATATGCCAAAAGCAATGCATATGAGTTAAACAAATGCAGAATGAAGCTCTCACCAGGGCAGGTGCTGGGCTAACAAACCAGAGAAGCTCCTTGTAAACACTGTTTGTAAAGTACACATTTAGAGATCAAGGATTCATATAGCCACAAAAAAGGTATTCTAACAACACCACAGTAGTGCATTTATTTTACCTTTAGAGTTTGGAAATCTCTCAATACGTGTCTAACAGTTTGCATATTTTCTTCAAGAGAAACTTAATTAGTGAAGACACATTAATTACAAATACTGTAGTATAAAAATCCCAGTTCTTTACAAAAATTATATATTAAAATATTCTATACACTTTAAATTAGTAACTGGAACATACATACATATCAGTTCTGCACAATTAAATCCATCTTTGCTGGGAGTATTATACATGAAGTTTGAGGACATAGCTACTCAGTCAACCTCAACCGGCAAAAGGTTACATGATATAAAAAGGACAGACCTGTGCTCCTGCAGTTACTGCAGCTTAGTCTGAAATGTCTTTTCTGCAATTATTGCTCTATATATTTATTCTGGATTCGAATAGGCAGTGGAACCATGAAATTCCTAAAAGGTTTAAAACAAGTCACCTGTAGCAGACTTTCCATAATGCCTATATGTATCTTTAAGGTTGTAGTGGAACCTGAGTAAGCTGTCTAATGCTTATATTTCAGTTGTAAAAAAGTTTATACAATTTCAAGGTAAAAACAATGCAAAAATAAAACATTTAGAGCATTTACAAAAATCTTACAAATGTTTAAAACACTTTCAAAACTCATGTCCTGTTAAGGTGCTTCTTTCTTTCTGTGATAAGGAGGACAAAAAACTCTGAATTTTTAATTATGAACATTTTAATTTCAGCAAAAGCAAAATTAGATCCATTAAGACAGATGTTAAAATATTTAGGGATAAACTTCACTTCTAATGAACATACTGAATTTAAGTGCTGAAAGGTACCTTAAAGGTAAACTTTTTTTTTTAACTCCCTCATCTATTAATCAGGAAACTGAGGGCCAGGTAAGTGCTTTGGCCAAAAATATATTTCAATATATCAACCTGGTATGAATCGAGAAAACCCATTAATCTTTTTGCATGTTGCCATGATTCTTGGAAAATGATAAAAATTCCAAAGCAGAGTTTCTGAACTTGCTTCTTTCTTTTTTTTAATTTCTTAAGCTCTGTGCTAACTGTAGATAAACAAAGAAATGAATCAAATGGCTCCTAAAATCAGTATTACAAATATTATCCAGTAGAAGAAGTTGCTAGAGGACCACTGCTCATATAGAATAAAGTGAGAGGGAGTACTCAAAGACTGGACCTTTTCAGTGTAGGTAACATTTACCATATAAGACAGCACAGTGTACAACAGCCAGTTACTAGAATCATCTCAATAACTCTAGGATGACTGAGTTACATGGCCTTTATAAAAGATATTGGGGTAATAAAGCCTTTAGCTTTTATCTTAATTTTACTATTTTTCTTTATAATAGAGCTATAACTATGGGGAAGAATTCATATACTGATTTTCAGAGAGGCTTTGCTTCTTTTCTATTTTTATTTGGATCTAGAATTGAGCAAATACATTTTAAGAACAACTTACAAACTCAAATTCATAACTGCTAGAAATACAGTCAGAGAATATTCTTTTAAATGACAAATCTCCAAAACCAGTTACTAATAAATAATCATCACAATAGCTTCAGTAAAAAAAAAAAAAAAGAAAATCAATTTAAAGGTGCTTTTTTATTGTTACCTTGAAGCCATCGAACTTGTGTAGCTGGTCCATATCCCTTTTCATTCTTTGCTGATATCCTGAACACAATGGCAGGCCTGGATGTATAATCAATATGTGCATTTGCAAGCTGCCCAGCAGTTACTATACATGATGTCTTAAGACCACAATAAATCCTCATAAACACAAGTTGACTTGGATTATCTTGTATTTGTGCTGTGCGGATAGCCAAGTAGGCTGAATATTCCAAAATATTTCCAGAAGGTGAAGTTGGAGGTTCCCAGGAAAGATGGATGCCCTCGACATTCTTAAAGAGAGCAGAAAAACAAAAACAGATAAAGGTTCTGAAGTTTTCTTTAATAGCATTTATTATGTTATCTTTAGAACACAAGATGCTTTTCACTAAAGTAACTGTATCAGATGTTACAACTTTTGTTGCTGATTTTTAAAAATTTACCTTACCTGGATCTATAATGTTTAATTTATGCCCTTTTAAAAAACATAACTAGGCTTAAATGTCTGCCTGTACACCCAAAGAACAAGATCTTTCTTATCTGAAAGCAGACCTCTTCTTCTCTAAACAGAGGTATGACCTTAGGATAAAATATAATCCAATTAAAAGCCAGAGGGCACAGTGGTGAAAATTTGCCTGCCAATAGCAGAGACGCAAGAGACACAAGATTGATCCTTAAGCTGGGAAGATCCCCTTCCCAACTAGGAAGGGTAGGAAATGGCAACCCAATCCAGTATTCATGCCTGGGAAAGTTCATGGACAGGGGAGCCTGGCAGGCTACAGTCCATGGGGTGGCAAAGAGTCAGACATGAATGAGCGACTGAACACACACATTAAAATTCTCTAGCATAATACTTTTCGTTTCTATAACAAGAACAAAATTAATATAAGAAGCATACACAGATCTCCCTGACTTTCCAAATCTGGATGCTATAATTCTGCTTGAAATTTGTGTCCTTAAAAATATCATGCCCAGTAGTGGAATTGCTGGATCATACAGTAGTTTTATTCCTTGTTTTTTAAGAAATCTCCATTTTGTTCTCCAAGTGGCTGTATAAATTTACATTCCGACCAAGAGTGCAAGAGGGTTCCCTTTTCTGCACATCCTCTCCAGCATTTATTATTTGTAGATTTTTTGATGATGGCCATTCTGACCAGTGTGAGGTGATACATCGTTGTAGTTTTGATTTGCATTTCTCTAATAATAAGCAAATAGAAAAGGAGTACGTCAAGGCTGTATATTGTCACCCTACTTATTTAACTTCTATGCAGAGTACATCATGAGAAACGCTGGGCTAGAAGAAGCACAAGCTGGAATCAAGATTGCCAGGAGAAATATCAATAACCTCAGATATGCAGATGACACCACCCTTATGGCAGAAGGTGAAGAGGAACCAAAGAGCCTCTTGATGAAAGTGAAAGAGGAGAGTGAAAAAGTTGGCTTAAAGCTCAACATTCAGAAAACGAAGATCATGGCATCCAGTCCCATCACTTCATGGGAAATAGATGGGGAAAGTGGAAACAGTGTCAGACTTTATTTTTCGGGGCTCCAAAATCACTGCAGATGGTGACTACAGCCATGAAATTAAAAGACGCTTCTTCCTTGGAAGGAAATTTATGACTAACCTAGATAGCATATTCAAAAGCAGAGACATTACTTTGCCAACAAAGGTCCGTCTAGTCAAGGCTATGATTTTTCCAGTGGTCATGTATGGATGTGAAGAGTTGGACTGTAAAGAAAGCTGAGCACCGAATAATTGATGCTTTTGAACTGTGGTGTTGGAGAAGACTCTTTGAGAGTCCCTTGGACTGCAAGGAGATCCAACCAGTCCATTCTGAAGGAGATCAGCCCTGGGATTTCTTTGGAAGGAATGATGCTAAAGCTGAAACTCCAGTACTTTGGCCACCTCATGCGAAGAGTTGACTCATTGGAAAAGACTCTGATGCTGGGAGGGATTGGGGACAGGAGGAGAAGGGGACGACAGAGGATGAGATGGCTGGATGGCATCACTGACTCAATGGACGTGAGTTTGAGTGAACACCGGGAGTTGGTGATGCACAGGGAGGCCTGGTGTGCTGTGATTCATGGGGTTGCAAACAGTCGGACATGACTGAGTGACTGAATTGAACTGAATAATATGCAATGTTGAGCATTTTTTAATCCCACTACTGGACAATACCCTGAGAAAATCATAATTGAAAAAGACACATGTACCCTAATGTTCACTGGAGCACTACTGACAATAGCCAGGACATAGAAGCACCCTAGATGTTGTTCAGAATGGATAAAAGAAGTTATGGCATATATGTACAGTGGAATATTATTAAGCCATAAAAATGAATGAATTTGAGTCAGTTCTAGTAAGGTGGATAAACCTAGAGCCTGTTATACAGAGTGAAGTAAGTCAGAAACAGAAAAACAAATATCATATATTAACACATATCTAAAAGAAATCAGTCCTGAATATTCATTGGAAGGACTGATGCTGAAGCTGAAACTCCAATACTTTGGCCACCAGATGTGAAGAACTGACTCATTTGAAAAGACCCTGATGCTAGGAAAGATTGAAGGTGGGAGGAGAAGGGGACAACAGAGGATAAGATGGTTGGATGGCATCACCAACTCTATGGACATGAGTTTGAGTAGGCTCCAGGAGTTGGCGATGACAGGAAGGCCTGGTGTGCCACAATCTATGGGGTCACAAAGAGTCAGACACAACTGAGGAACTGAACTGAACTGATGGAATCTAGAAAAATTGTATTGATGAACCTATTTGTAGGGCAGGAGGAGAGACTCAGACATCGAAAACAGACTTATGGATAGAGCAGGGGAAGGAGAGTATGGGACTAATTGAGAAAGCAGCACTGAAATATATGCATTACCATGTGTAAAACCAATAGCTAATGGGAGGTTACAGGGAAATCAGCCTGGAGCTCTGTGATAATCTAGAGGGGTGGGAAGTGGGGGTGGGCAGTGGAGAGAGGTTCAGGAGGGAGGGGACATGTGTATACCTATGGCTGATTCATGATGATGTATAAAAGATACCAACACAACATTGTAAAGCAATTATCCTCCAATTAAAAATAGATAAATTTTTAAAATATCACGAATGAGGATTTCTCTGGTAGTCCAGTGGCTAAGACTCTGTACTCCCAATGCAGGGGGCCCAGGTTGATCCCTGGTCAGGGAACGAGATCCTACCTGTTGCAACTAAGACTCAGTACACACAACTACTGAGCACTCTAGAGCCCACGAGCTGCAACTACTGAGCCCATGTGCCACAACTGAAGACCCTGGGCCCTAGAGCCTGTGCTCCACAAAAAGAGACGCGATCATGATGAGAAGCCTGCTCACCGTAATGGGAGAGTAGCCCCCACTCACCATAACTAGAGAAAAGCCCATGCAGCAACAAAGACCTAGCACAGCCAAAAATAAATAAATAATTAAAAAAAAGACTCAGCACAGCCAAATAAATTAAAATATTTTAAATAAATATATATCATGAGTGATTAGCAAAAAATATTTTTAAAAAATTTAATCCACCCCTTTTAGATATCTCTCATTTCATCAGACACTAAAAGGAATCTTTAAACTGATAGTTTTACTTCATGTACAACATTTCAGTAATTTAAATCATTAAGTCTTGACCTGATGTCTCACCTTTGAAATTCTGACCGCAGAAGGAGCTCCAGGAAAACCGGGAATACAGGTTTTAAATTCACTGATTTTGCTGAAAGGGCCTATTCCACAACCATTGATGGCAGCAACCCTGAATCTGTATCCTGTGCCTGGAACAAGATCTTGTTTCTTAAGTAAACTGTAGTCAGGTACGTCTGCATTTCCTATCTAAAATGTAATATATGCAAAAGTCAAAGAAAAGATGCAATTAATTATTTTTCATTGAATAACAAAACTTTTAAAGAATGAATTAAGTTTTAGGGTTGTAGTGCACATTATTTATTTTCCTCTTTCATATATGGAATGAACCCCCTCAAAACAAAAGTAAATAAGCCCATAAATTGGTGATTCTCATCCAGAGGAAAAGTGCCTTTCCAGTTGAGAGTCACTGGTTATAAAAAGAAATATAAAGGTATTTTGCACATCAAGAATACAGAGAAAAGAGAAAAAAACTAACCACTATTAACAAAGTAACAACTATCTCCATGTAAATTTAACTTGGAATAAAAGTCTCAGAAGATTTACTGTCAGTCTCAGAAGATTTACTGTCAGTCTAGCCAGGAATGATACCTTTTGGACATCAGCATGCAAGCTTGATAGAAAAGGAACAACTAGCATGCCAGCACAGAGCATTTAAAAAATTAATATTCAGCAGATACTGAATAAATATTAAATAACCAGATTGCATACTCTAGGTAGGAAGCTCATAACACCTACAACTTTCAAACAGTTTTTACATCACTACATCACTGTGAAACAGTGCCAACGTTTCATCCCATTTTTAAGGGAGTTACTTCATTTCACAGATGAGGAAACTGAGTCTCAGCGAGGTTAAACAAGTGATTTGTCCAAGGTCACACTGTCAAGTGCTGAAACTGATAACTCAAACTCAAGTTTACTATATGTTTCCTTCTTTTGGGAAAGACAGATAGCTACCAGGCCCTTAGATACAGGTATTTCCATATATATGAAATCAAACTATAGCCAGAAATTTTGTTAGGCATAATACTAACATAATATTAATCAGGATGTCTATTTTTGCTAAGAATTGGAAGATTCAATATGTAAAAGTGGGACACCAGAAAGTAGTATTAGAGAAACTAAAATATAATGATAAATGTTATATTCTCCATTTGTAAGATCTTTGGGAGATTCAAACCTGAATATCCATTTTGTTGGCAATTCCCTCTCTGCAATTCCCATTCCAGAAAAAAATTAGTTCAGTATGCTTTGGAGCTATTATCTGTTTCATAATTCTTAGAAGATTAATGTCTCTATCTATATAAGGTCCTCGCTGTATTCAATAGTGTTAAGGGCTTAACATTCTTAAATTATGAAATTGGGACTAACAAAAGTTCTAAGTTAAAAAAAAGTTCCGTTCTAAACTCTCCAGGTAACAACATTAGAGATACTTCAAGAAATCTTTATCTGTACTGGCCAGACTGTATCATTTATGACTCAAAATCCAGCCCAATGAGTGTATAAGACTTTTAAAAATAACCTGCTTGTGATATATTCTATAAACAGAGCCTTAAAAAAGAATACAATAACTAATATAAACTCTTAATTATAGGTACTAAACAGATCGCAATTTCACTCATTCAAATGTCCTGAATCAGGCTTACTTCTTAAAGTTCCACGTTTGAGGCTTATAACTAACAGTGTAGAAAACACATCAATAGCTACCTTTGAAATGCTTTGCTTCCCTTTTGGCAGCAAATAAAACTGGCTCACCAAAGCTGTATTATTTTTAAAAATTCCTACGTCACACCACTGTCGTTCTCCTGCTTTCACCATGGCCACCGGATTTGAAGGAGTCTCTTTCTAATTTCAGAGAAAGAAAAATTTATGAAGACTCTTACTGAACATACAAGAAATGCCAAGATTTAATAACTCCATGCAGTGATCTACAAGTACATATATGGGTAAACGCCACAACATTAATAGCTCATAAGTAAATAAACTCTTAACAGATTAGGTCAACTGACAGTGAGACAGGGATGCCAATTCAAACACAGGGAGTGACAGGCATTCTCCAAGTCAGTAGCTCTGTGCTATCAACCTAGCTGGAGTTAGCATGCTTTCCAATCAGTGACACGTTAAAATGCCAGCTGTTTTATAGAACATTGTCATTTCAGAGACTCTCTCAGAAAATGTAATAATCCCTTTAGTGTGACATTACAACTCACTCCAAAAGGAGCGAATAAGGAAAAATTCACTGCAAGCTGGCTTATTTCTAGATTCAAAAACAACTAGCAGAAATTCAGTGATCTTTGCACTTGAAATACCTGTGATTCTCCAAACCTAAAAGGAGAAAAAATGTTCAAAACTAAAATGCAATTTGAATATAATTTAGCATACACTAAAGAGGAGCAGATTAAACAGTTTGACATTTTTATCTTGCTTTAACAAATAAACTTCCTGTACCTTAAATTACTTTTAGTGATAAGTGAATTATACTTATCCTTTTTAAGCCCATCTTCTTTATAAATGAGACACTGTTTCCAGAAGCTCAAAACAAATATGTACTTCAGTTATTTACTTCTGTCTTAAATATATAACAGCAGAGGTACATGCTTATAATTCACAGTACTTCTTATTGAGGCTATCACACATGACAAAGTGAGCTAACCAGAAGAGTCTTAAAGGTTTTTAAAAGAGAAATAGCTTTAAACTTGTTAAAACGCTCTTCAACAACTTTTATAAAACAACTGGCTCCAATTGCAACTATAGATACCATTCCAACTGATGCACTGTAAAACAGATTTAAGAGAAAAAAATCATTTTAATAATTCTTCTTTGAGAAGAGTTTTTAGAACACTACTAGCACTTAACATTCTGGAAAGGTGAAAGCTGATGAAGGTAAAGACATGATCAAAATCCACAGAATCATGACAGAAAGAAAACTAAAACTACAGACTATTCTTGAAGGTTCTAAATGGTAAATGTTAGGTTAAATAAAAACTCTTGTTCATAGCAATAAAGTTGAAATGACTGATAATTTAAAAACATGCAAAACCACATATATGTATTATCCTCCTATTCATCCACTTGAGACAATCTTAGTATAATATTTGTGAGGCACATTCCTGGCATTTAAGTTTGGTACCAGGCAGACTAATTCTGGCCTTCCACCAAAAAATCCAATGTTAGAGATTATTAGGATATCCTACAGGTATGTCTGACTCCAGATTGCAATATTTTGTTGTTCTCCTATTAAGCAGCTAGCAATAAAACCATTCAAGTTTTATGTTCTATAACATGTCCTTTTATTCTTTAAATTGTTAAGTAATTTACATATATACATATATCTATGTATATACACACATTTCTGATTATGAAAGTTAACATTATAGAAAAAGACTGAAAACATAAAGTAAAAACTATCTTTGGCCCCACGACCTGAAGAAAATCATCTAGCACTGTAGTGTAGATTTGTGTGGACTCATGTGAGAATGTGAATGTATGTACTGTGTGTTTTTAATAAAATTGGGAATGCACTATATATATTATTTTTTTATCCAACTTTTTCCACTTAAGATTCTACTGTGAACATTTTTCTCTTTAAGCCTCCATTTTTCAATCTGTGTCAAGTAATTACTAAGAGGATACCCAAGAGCCTTTTCCTGAATTTAGGTTGAAGTTGCTCAGCATTTAAAGCGTCTTTAGCCACCTGTGCGCACGTCTCATCTCCAGGGCATATACTTACAGAAAACGGCATCGTGGCAGCGTGTGCCTCCACACGGCTTATCTTGGTTGCAGGTAGTGCACATGTTTCATCAACTAAAAATTAAACAATTCATCAGATAAGACTTATATAAGCACTGAGCAAACAGACACAGTAAAATATAACTTATAAATATGCAAAAATAGCCAGAGGGAGAAAAAAATCACAACAATTAGAAATATGGACCCTCTAACTTGAACTAATTCACAAAGCTCATTTTTCAAGGATTTGATGACTAGCTGGAACTTCAGAGAATGTTTGCCAAACATGAAATACAATTCCTATTGCAAAATCATAAAATAAGAATTTACAAAATCAGAAATTGATCAAGCTATAAAAACTGTTACTCCATAGCAGAGAACTAATCTTTTCTAAGAAAAAAAAGTTTTGCTGAATAAACTCATGGTAGGAAAGATAAAGTCTGATTGTATTACAGTGCAGCAGAGAATATATTATATAATGATTTTAAATGAAATGCCTTTATCTTTTTATATTCAATTCAATCCAAGATGAAATGCAATTCCCATCTGAAACAAATAAGTTTGCTGAATTTCTATACAAAAATGGCTCAAAATACAGTATGTGAAACACATTTCAAACCTTCAGCTTTGGTACTGAATGTTGTTAGTGAAGTTTCATCTTTAACAACTGCCCCATTTGTACTGGATGATTCAGTTTTAATGGTCTGCTGGGTTACCATAGTTTGTGCGCTGGAAACAGTACTGGATACAGAAGTTTCAGGGATTACTGTTCTTAAGTCCAGGCAACTACTTAGAACACCTATATTTGCTGAAGTGTGAGGACCTAAAATTAAACGGAAAAGATTAACTGTTAACAAATGAATATCTGCAAATAACTGCTGTATCTTAGAGTTCTTGTCACCCAATTCTAAGCATTTTCAATTTTAAAATCATTAAACGTGAACACCACAAATATCAGCCATATGACTTAACCATTAGGCATAAAATGTCAACGTTTAGAAAAATAAAATGCATCGTATCCATGGATGTCTAACTTCTCAGCTCCTTCCTCCATTCTAAACCCTGAATCACTGTTCTTAAACTCTTCTCAACGACAGATCAAATGGCCTTGCCTTCCATTTTAGGGAAAGAATGCTAGTGCACTGGGACGACCCAGAGGGATGGTATGGGGAGGGAGGAGGGAGGAGGGTTCAGGATGGGGAACACATGTATACCTGTGGCGGATTCATTTTGATATTTGGCAAAACTAATACAATTATGTAAAGTTTAAAAATAAAATAAAATTTTTAAAAAAATTAAAAAAAAAAAAGAAATAGAAGTCATCAGGCATGAATGCCACCCATTTTCTGCCTTCTCTTGTCCTAAACTAGAAATGTATTTATGACTGTGCCCAGCCTCTCTGTCTTCTCTTCCATTTCAGAAGATGACTTCTCCCCTAAGGTAAGTTTAATCTATTCTCTTGTGCTCTTGGTCCCATTCCTTCCCCTATATTTTGGGATCCTCTTTTATCAATCATTCCTTTCTCTTCAGGGTTTTCAAACTCTTCTGTGGAAGTTTTGGCCCTCAGTCTATACACATCATCAAGTCTTCTCCAGTCACCATCCTCCCTTGCTACTTTCCTTCAGAGCAGTCTACTTTCTTGACCACCCCAGTCTGATTGAGCACACCACTCTAAGGAAGTGGCTCTGACAAATGTCCAGGGATACTTAGCTTTAAGGGATACTGATCAATTTTCATTTACTTGACCTCTCTGTAATATAAACAATGCTGACCACATACTTTTTTTTGAAGTTGTTTCTGTCTATGACTTGTATTCACTCATGTATGCATCATAAATGTATAGTTATAAATTGTAATACCCACTACAGAGGTAAAAAAATATGATACCATTATAAATGTATAGTTATAAATGGTAATACCCACTACAGAGGTAAAAAATATGATACCATTTTTTTTGGTTCTTTGCCTAACCTTCTTGGGAAGCCTTTTTAATCTCTTTAGCTGACTTCTCTTGTTCAAATGACTCTTTAAATGCAGGTATTTTCCAAGCCCTATCTTGTCTCCCCTTGCATATTTCCCTGGTGCTTTAGCTACCATTTACAAATCATACATCTCTCAACTATGTATGTCCTAGGTACAGTGTCAGGTCCTGAGAATCCAGCAGTGAACAAGTCAGAGAAGGTCCTTGTTCTTGTGGATATCAGATATTCTTAACTTTGAAATTAGTATTTCCAGCCAAGAACTGCCTTCTAGACTCCAGACCTAAGTATCCAACTGTCCATTAGAAATCTTTACCAACATGTTCCTCAAGTGCCTCAAAAACAGCAAGTTCAAGGTTGAGCCTATCTTATTCCCAAATCTGTTCTTGCTTCTGTATTTCTTATCCTGATGAAGAGTATCATCATCCACTGAATATCCAACCCAGAAAACTGGGAGTCATGTTCGACTTGTTTTCATTTATCATATACAACCAGTTTCCTAGTCTAATAGGTGCTACTTTCTAAAAGTCTCTGAACTAATGTATTCTCTCCTCTCCATCTCACCCACTGCTTTAGTCTCTATGCATCTCTTTCTAACAAGTCTCCCAATCATCTCCTATAATAGCTCTTCCTGATGGTGAGGCTAGAATGTCCTTTCCAAAATAAAAAAACAAAAACTAATCGTGCCACTCTTTCACTTTTGAAAAATACCAGTTACTCCAACCTACGGAGGAAAAGCCCAATCTGCTCTTGTTAACCTGAGACTAGCTAGCCATTCATTTACATATTTGAATATCTACGATGTGCCAGATGCTGTCATTGTATAACCACTCGTTTCCCCATTTGCCTAATATTAATTTTATCCAAACTGCCTTATAAGTACGATTTAGAGTACATGATTTAGAGTACATTAGGATCCTAAAATCTCAAAGCTCATATTTGTTTTCAAGAATGTAAACTTCTTTACATGATGGACATAGAAAATCACTATAAAAATTTAAATTGATGTCTAGTACCAAGCTTTTATAATTCTGACCAAATGAGTCGCTTACATCAGCAAATCAACAAAACAAAGTCTCTCCTCTTCCACAAGTAATGAAATCAGAAAAACTATAGGAAACTATTTTTCTTGAATATTTTTATCTACCATGGATTCTTAAGGAAAAATGGAAATAAAAAGAATATTTGTCTTGTTATTTACTGAAGAGGGATTAGCTTTTTATTAACTGTCACAATTTTTTCAAATTAAAAATGAAGCCACATATTACTATGCCAGGGATATATCAGAATAAGATTTATAAAGTAATTTTAGATACTGAAATCAGAGGTAACATTTAATGTATCACAAATGATATCAGAATATTCAAATTAAAATCTTTTAAATATAAGAGCCATCAAATTATAAGCTGTTCCATGCATTCAACAAGCTAATCAACAATTCTCATACATGAACTATCCTTCTGAGGATAATACAGTTATTTGCTAAACAAATATTTATTTATTTATTTATTAAGTGACTACGATTTGTCAAGCATGGATCTGGGTGCTTGGGAAATATATGTGAACAAGACAGACAAAATCCTGACCCAAAATAAATAATTACAGATAGTTATAAGCACTAGGACAATAGAATAATGGAACAGTGACACTGAACACGCTGGCCAACCTCAAATGGCATACGAGAGTTTGCCTCATTTAAATTCTGTAGTTAATAACTAATCATCACTACTTAGGTAAGTTCTTGCTTGGTATCATGACATCATTTTAATTAGGGTTAATATAGTAATATATATCATCTTTTGAAACTGGATCCAAACTATGTAACATCTACTTTTTCAAAGACTCTAAAATTCTCTATCATTATTATAAAAAGCTTTAGCTTTATTTAAAATGCCATCTTTATACCTTCATTTTTCCTTAGCATATCCACCACACAACTATTATGATTAGAAGCATTAGCTGCCAAAGATGAATGCAAAGAGGCATTAGAATCAGTTGATGCTTTGATATCTGGTTTGTTTTTCACTGAAGTTCCTTTCACGGCTGTATGTTCAGATTTCACACTGTTCACTATATCACTGATCTACAAGAAAGAAAATAATTTATTGCAGTAAGTAATGTTCAATTAAATAGAAATATATGTAAAAACAAGCAAAACAATTTACAACTTAAATGCTTTTGAAAATAAATTCTCCAAAATATAAAATAGCTTAAATCATAGCCTTATATTATTCTTTAAATTTTATAATAGCTTAAGAAAACAATTTCTTTTCACTTAATATCCATTCTCAAAAGATCAGTTCTGAAGGGAAAAGGAACAGTAAATTTCCAGGGAATAAAATTTATATTTTACAAGTGGTAGCTAGTATTCAAGTAAATACGGACAAGCTAGACCAACCTAGACAGCATATTAAAAAGCAGAGACATTACTTTCCCAACAAAGGTCCCTCTAGTCAAAGCTATGTTTTTTCCAGTAGTCATGTATGGATATAAGAGTTGGGCCATAAAGAAGGCTGAGCGCCAAAGAATTGATGCTTTTGAACTTTTGTGTTGGAGAAGACTCTTGAGAGTCCCTTAGACTGCAAGGAGATCAAACCAGTCAATCCTAAAGGAGATCAGTGCTGAATATTCATTGGAAGGACTGATGGTGAAGCTGAAACTCTAATACTTTGGCCACCTGATGCAAAGCACTGACTGCTTGGAAAAGACACTGATGCTGGGAAAGACTGAAACTAGGAGGAGAAGGGGACGACAGAGGATGAGATGGTTGGATGGCATTACCAACTCGATGGACATGAGTTTGAGTAAGCTCCAGGAGTTGGTGATGGACAGGGAGGCCTGGTGTGCTACAGTCCATGGGGTCTCAAAGAGTTGGACATGACTAAGCGACTGAACTGAACTGAATAGGTGACAACTCCCAAGGTACTGAGTTTAACATTCTGGTCAAATTTTCTTAACAAGATTAGACATGTATACTAAAGATTTTGTGTGTGTGCTAAGTCACTCCAGTCATTGCCAACTCTTTGCAACCCCATGGACTGTAGCCTGCCAGGCTCCCCTGTCCATGGGATTCTCCAGGCAAGAATACTGGAGTGGGTTGCCATGCCCTCCTCCAGGGGATCTTCCCCACCTGGGGATCAGTGTCTCTTATGTCTCCTGCACTGGCAAGAAGATTCTTCACAACTATAGCACCACCTGAGTGGATAAGGAAATGGCAACCCACTCCAGTGTTCTTGCCTGGAGAATCCCAGGGACAGGGGAGCCTGGTGGGCTGCCGTCTATGGGGTCACACAGAGTCGGACACGACTGAAGTGACTTAGCAGCAGCAGCAGCACCACCACCTGGGAAGCCCTTACTAAAGATCTTTTGAATCCTAAAAGAAAAATCTGTTACATGAAACCTTCAAGCATACGAATTATTTTGTATGACTGAGTTTTCCATACAGGCATCAAGATTTAATACATACATATATCAATATTCTTCACCATTAAACATTTTAGATAGCAATCTTCCTAATCACCTGTTTATTTTCTTAAAGATACTATAATAAACACATTTAAACCTTTTGGTAATTCAAATCACCAATGTAAATATCAGTTATTATATAGCAATAACTTTAGGTCTGCTGAACCATAAAAGTGATCTGGCTTCATTCAAATACCCCAATATTTCCTGCCTCTTCTTAGTTATCTGTTTTTTGTTACTTTTCTGTCTCCATCTTTAATGTCAATTAGAACTATAGTCAATTATAATTTCTCATGGCTCAAAGGATACTTGTTCATAATATGCCCTCTGTGCTGGGCTCAGTCGTTCAGTCATGTGTGACTCTTTGCAACCGCATGGACTGTAGCCCGCCAGGCCCCTCTGGCCATGGGGCTTCTCCAGGCAGAATACTGGAGTGAGTAGCCATTCCTTTCTCCAGGGGATCTTCCCAACTCACATATTGAACCAGGGTCTCCTGCTTTGCAGGCAGATTCTTTATCAGCTGAGCTACCAGGGAAGCCCAATACACACTCTACCTCCATTCTAATTGATGGTGATTATGCTAGTGTTAATAAATGATGATGATGATATGCACAACCATTAGGGACCATTATACTACTTGATAGGCTCCATGATACATATTATAAAGTCTGAATCTCACTTAATTTTCACAAGAATTCTATAAATTGGATAATATCACCCTAGCTTATAAATGGAAAATAATGAGACTCAGAGATGTTAGATAACATACCCATGATCAAGTAGCCAGCAAGCAGCAAAGCAAGAATTTGACCTCAAGTTTATTTCACTATGAACTCCCCATGTCATACTATCTGAGAGTGAAGTGCAAAAAATGAGGCATGCCTTTATAAAGCAGAAAAGGCTGAAGCTAAGAGCCTGTAGATGGAAAGTCATGGACAGGTGAACCATTTTTGCTAAAGAGCCCAGAAAGGCTTGGAAATTGGAGGCATCAGGTTCTTTGGAGGCTGAAGTACAGAGTGGAAATAAACACCAGAGGACCATTGTATGGAAGACTATATAAACAGTGGTTGTATGGGGAGGGAGGTGGGAGGGAGATTCAAGAGGGAGGTGACATATGTATACCTATGGCTGATTCACGCTGACGTTTGGGAGAAACCAACACAATTCTATAAAGCAATTATCCTTCAATTAAAAATTAAATTTAAAACTTAAAAAAAAAGTAGTTGTAGCCCCAGCTCTGCTCTTCCAGTATACAAAGGCAAACAAATTCCACACCTCCATTCTAACTGAAGAAGGAAGGTAGGCACAAAGATTGAAATGGGAGGCTCTGGACTGTGGTACAGTATCTCTGGTGAGGCTGGAGAACAGGCAACCTACTGAAAATGGGGATTAAGTCTGTACACTGAACAGAGACATACCGCTTACCCTGCATTAAGCTCCAGGCTTAAAACCCGTAAGCAAGAGGCTGGAGAAGTCTCAGAGGAAACCCAATGGTCCAAGAGAAAAGATACTAGTATTTGTGGATTCTCACTCAGAAACCCTCCTTAAGGTCTACTAACCAAACATGCCCATATGCATAGAGCCACTATGGTCTGAATATTTGTGTCCCCTGCAATTATATGTTGAATCTAACCCCCAAGGTAATGGTATCAGAAAGCAGCACCTTTGGGCTGTGACTAGTGCCCTTATAAAAGTGGCCAAGAAAGATCAGTTGTTCCTTCCACCATGTGAGGATACAATGATAAGTTAGCAGTGTGCAACCCTGCAGAGGTTCCTTACCAGAACTCGACCATACAGGTGCCCTGATCTTGGACTTCCAGACTCCAGAAATGCAGGAAATAAATTTTTCTTGTTTATAAGCCATCTAGGCTATGGTATTTTGCTAGAGCAGACCAAATGGACTAAGACAGCCTCCAAGCTCCTTTTTAATGCCTCACTTTAAACATGAAAGGATACTAAGCATCACCAGACATTTGTTGACAGGCTCTAATATGGAAGTCCAAGACCAACTTTTTTTAAAGGGAGCTTGAAAAAAAGAAATAATGCTGAGAGCAGAATATAACTCAACCTTTTTTTAAAGAAGCATAATTCTTGAAGAGATAAGAGAGATATTATATTTTTGAAGCAAAAATAAAATGCCAGAAAAGAAAGAAAGAGTAGGATCAGGCTTTTAGAGAGTAACTATGTGGCTGAATATATTTAAAAATTGAATAAGAGATTTATAATACAAATGAAGAAACTTTTCAGAAAGCAGACCAGACAGAAGAAAAGATAGAAAATAAAAAGTTAAATCAGAGGATTAGTTCAGGAGTACCATCATTCAATAACAGGAGTAACAAAAAAAAGAGAATGTGGAAAGAAGAAATAATCAGTAATGAAAGCCCTAAGTTCCCAGAATGACACAGGCCATTGAAGGGACAGCACAGTGAATAAAGCAAAGACATACACTGTAAGGTACATCCTTGTTGAAATTTCTGAGAACTGGGGATTAAAATGAAACAATTAGGTCTCATGTAAATGATCAGGAATCCAAGTGGCATCCGACTTCTTAACAGCATCACTGAATGCTACAAGACAGTAGAAAAATGCCTTTCAGTTTCTCAGGAAAACATTTCCAATATAGAATTCTATAACACAGCCAAACTACCAACCAAATGTAAACAGAGAAGAGGCATTTTCAGATATGGAAGACCTTAAAAAGTTTACCTTTCATACTCCCTTTCTCAGGAAACTATTGGAGAATATCAAAAAAAGAGAATGACGTGAGATCAAGAAACATAGGCTCCAACACAGAAAAGAGATAAAAGAAGCTTACAATAAAAAACAAACGGGGACTTCCCTGGTGGCCCAGTGGTTAAGAAGTTGTCTGCAGGGGACATGGATTCAGTCTCTGGTCTGGGCAGATTCCACATGCTGTGGAGTAACTAAGCCTGTGTGCCACAGCTACTGCTGTGGCTTCTCTTGTTGAGGAGCACTGGCTCTGGGGAGCGCAGGCTTTGGTAGCTGTGGTGCACAGGCTTAATTGCCCTGCAGCGTGTGGAATCTTCCCAGACCAGGGATTGAACCCATGTCCCCTATATTGGCAGGCAAATTCTTTATGACTAATTCACACTGTTGTACAGCAGAAACCAACACATTGTAAAGAAATTTTCCTCCAATTAAAAAATAAGAAAAAAGGGGAGAGGAAAAAGAGCCCATGCACCACAACTGGAGAGCAGCCCTTACTAGCCACAACTAGAGAAAGGCTACATGCAGCAAAGAAGACCTAGCACAGCCAAAAATTTAAAAATAAATAAAATTTGTTTTTTAAAAAAGAAACAAATGGAAGTTTTAAGATTACAGCTGAGTAGCAGACTTAGAGAAGAATTAGTACAAACTAGAGCATCAAGACAGAGGTTTCTGTAGGGATGGTTATGGGGGCAAAGGGGTGGTAAAGAAAGAAAAAAGAAACTATATGTTCAAATATTTTGAGTTTTATTATTTTATTGGAAAATCAGAGTATGAATTAATGATAGGCAAGAAGAAAATCAAGCAAATGAAAGAGTAAGGCAGTTAACAATGCCAAGAAAAACAAAAAATTACATGAAAAAGGAACAATGTTCATAGCACATTACAGGGCTCAGCTCTGAGTATGTCATCATCACAATGTAAATATCACATAATGATTCAACTAAAAATATTATAAGTGCATGTGAAGAGAAAGGGGAGGAAACAGCAATATTTTAAGAGACAAAAAAAATCTTCATCTTCCATTATTGAAGACAATTGATCTAAAACTAGAAAGTCAGGAAGTGGCAGCACAAGGATTTTATTTATACGCATAAAGGTAGATACAGAAGAAAGATAAAATATTTGAAAGTAGTAGTTTCTAGAGAGGCAGGATCAAGAGCAAATAGGAACAGAGTAGGGGACTGTTGCTTTTTATTATAAACCTTGTAGTACCACCTAAATTTATTTTTTTTAATATATATGGTGTGTATGCTTATGTGTATATTAGCCTCTGATACTATGTGCAATGAGACTTCAATCTCCCAGCCAAGGGTTCTTAATTCAGGCTACTGTCACAATGATATGCAGAGCTTTCCTTAAAAACAGTTACCTGTTCATCATCTTAAAGATTCTGTTTCACTGGATCTGGGGAAAGGCATGGGAACCTGTGTTTATTTGTTTTTCATCTCAGAGGTGAATGTGATGTATAGCCATGGTTGAGACTCCCTATCCTAAGGTAATATAAAATATTAATAAAAACTGGCACTATAACCATAAACATTCATTTACCATTATACATTTTTTCAACTTACACTGTTAGGAATGATGCTATTACTGCCTTGTCTGTGAGGGTCCATCCTGACTCCTGTAGGAATAGGAAAGTTCAGACTGATATGCTATAAATAAACTTCCAAGAAAATATGTTACAATCAAATATTTTTAAAAGTTACATATTAAAGGTTTAAAAAGTAGTAACTATCAAAGTTTATCTGTTTTCTTAATAGTCTGCTTAATAGTTGATTTAAATCCTTTTTGGAAGAACATGTAAAATTAAATTTGCTTTTACTTTCCAAATGCCTGTTAGTTAAAAATATTTTTGAAAGCTGAAATATTTACAAAAACTAATTAAACAAGTATCATGTCAAATTAAGAAAGCACATCGAAATGAACTACAAAAAAAACATTCTACCCTACATATGTATGTGTTCTACTATATCATGATGGTAATACAGCCAAGTTTCAGAGTTGAAACATAGTTGATTTACCAGGTAGGAAACATCATAGCATAACATTTCTTAAACCAGATCTAATCACAAGCTTTTCTATAGTTATCTTTTTTTCATAAAGCATATGAGCATACATGCTCTAAGTGTGAAAATTATACTACCTTGCATATTTGGTGATGCTGAAGGATCTGATGATACAGCTTGGTATGGCAAGTCTGTATTCAACTGCAAAAGATAGCCCTCGACTGTAGGCACTTCATCCCATTTGACATGAAAAGAATTGGTAGTGGCTTTGATCAGTTGTACTTGTGATGGTGCCGGTGGTTTCTCTAAAGAACAAAACTGGATTAAGTATTTAAGTTTCAAATGTATCAACAGTTTCTCTATATAGTTTGTACAGACCTGGAATTCTGAAAACAATAAAAGCAATGAATATTTCATCTGTTCACTAAGAGGGAAAAAATTTACTCAGATAAGAAAAGCTATAGCAGGTCAAATGAAAATAATTTAGAGTTCTGATTCAATGTATTTATCTAATTACTTATGCAAATAAAACTACAAACAAAATAATCCAGGTCTAAGCTGAGTCACCAAATTAAAAAAAAAAATTAATCCTAGAAGAGGGGGGAAAACCAAGTACTTGACAGTTACAGCTATAAATATTTTACCTTCTTCAGGAGCTTTTAATTTTATGAGCCAATTTTAAGCCAAGAGAATACATGTTAGAAATACTGTTAATGTTAGCAAATATGATTTAGAGCTGATATTTTGGAAAAACATAACTTCTTTGAAGTTAATACCTTCTTATCAAAACTTGTACTACTCAAAACAGGTAATTATTTTGGCATAAAATATTACCAACATTTCTAAAACAAGTTACAATCATGGACTCTTAGAACTGGAAAAAAGTACCTAAAATTACTTCTACAATATCCCAGTTTTCTTTTTGCTTACCTACCAAATTAGGGAACTCACAAATCCCAGAGCAGTATATTCCATCTCTAGACAGTTACATAAGGAAAATCTATTCTTCTAGTCAGTTGAAATTCCTTGGTGGCTCAGAGGGCAAAGAATCTGCCTGCAGCGGAAGACTCAGGTTTGATTCCTGGGTTGGGAAGATCCCCTGGGGAAGGAAATGGCAACCCACTCCAGTATTCTTGCCTGGAGAATTCCATGGACAGAGAAGCCTGGTGGGTCACAGTTCATGCAGTCACAAAGAGAGTTGGACACGACTGAACGCCTAACAGTTTCAGTTCACTGAGCCGAAATCTGTAAGTTATAATCTTTATATAACAAGTCTAATATCTATCTCTTTGTATCTTTTAGAATAGGGGTCAGCAAAAACAAACTATGGCTCATGGGCCAGATCCAGTTTATGCCTACTTTTGTAAATAAAGTTTTACTGAAATACACCTATGTTCATTTGTTTATGCGTTGTCTATGAGTCCAGTTTTTGGGCTTCCCTGTGGGTTTGAAGGGAAGGGAAGGGAAAGAGTAGGGAAGATCTCTATCCCTGGGTAGGGAAGATCCCCTGGAGAAGGAAATGACAGTCCACTCCAGTATTCTTGCCTGGGAAATCCCACGGACAAAGGAGACTGGAGGGCTACAGTCCACAGGGTTGCAAAAGAGTCAGACAGGATTAAACAACTAAACAACAACATGACTCCTTTTATGCTACACCAGTAGAGTTGAGTAGTTGTAATAGAGATCATGGGGGCTTCCCTGGTGGCTCAGAGGTTAAAGCATCTGCCTGCAATGTGGGAGACCTGGGTTCAATCCCTGGGTCGGGAGGATGCCCTGGAGAAGGAAATGGCAACCCACTCCAGTATTCTTGCCTGGAGAATCCCATGGATGGAGGATCCCTTGGAGAAGGAAATGGCAACCCACTCCAGTATTCTTGCCTGGAGAATCCCATGGACGGAGGAGCTTGGTGGGCTACAGTCCACGGGGTCGCAAAGAGTCGGACATGACTGAGTGACTTCGATAACAGAGATCATATGGCACACAAAACTTAAAATATCTACCCTCTGGGTCTTTACCAAAAAAAATCTTATGACCCTATTTTACAGGATAATTAAGCCAAGTTCCTTCAACTACTCCCATGTAAATTCCTCCATGATCCTATTCACAACTCAGTTTATTTATGTGTCTCAAAGTAAGGCAACCCATACCTAAGAAAAAGCAGACAAATAGACAAGTCCAGAAGATACACCACCCACATAACAGAAGTTACATGAAGAAAAATAGAGAAAACAGCAGGGTGTAAATCAGTGAAATAAATCAAGAAAATTTCTACAACTGAAGAACATGAGCTTCCAGACTGAATGGACTCACTGAGTACTCAACACAAGGAATTAAAAAAAGACACACAACAAGACACACAACACATATCATAAAATTTAAGAACAGTAGTGACAAGAAAAAAATCCTAAAAGCTATTAAGCATGAGGGGGAAGTTCACATTTAAAAGGGCCAAAAATCAGAAGTGGTTTAGACTTCTCAACAAAAACACCAGAAGTTTGAATACAATATAACACCTTTCGAAAAATATTTTCCCCAGCTTCCAAAATTCTGAAGGATAATGACTTCCAATATACAACTCTATTTCCACTCAAACTGCCAATGTGGTGGGAAGGAATACTGAATGTATTTTCAAACAATGCAAAATCTCAAAATAAATATATCACCTATGCACCCTTTTCCTGGGATGTGTTCTACAAAAAATGAGGAAGTAAACTAAGAAAGGGGAAAATAAGAGATCCAGGAAGCAGGGAATCCAGCACAGGTGATAAGCCAAAGACATCCTCAGGAAGATGATGAAGGGAAACTCTAAGAGGATAGGTGTGTTTAATCTGTAGAAGGCAGAGTTCCAATATACCCTTTACATCCCAGATTGGAGGAGGAGAAATTTCTTCAAGGTGAGGAAACCTGATAGAATATCTGATGCATCTAACCATAATGAGAGAAGATTTAAACAAGAGAGCATAGACTGAATTAGTGGTAAATATATACAAATCTAAAACAAGGTGACCATTACTAATCCAAAGCAAATGAAGAAGTTGTACAAGAGAGATAATCACCTCTCTAGGTATTCTACATAGCTTACCTGTTAATATGTTTATATGGTTAAAGGTCCATCTAGTCAAGGCTATGGTTTTTCCAGTGGTCATGTATGTATGTGAGAGTTGGACTATAAAGAGAGCTGAGCACCCAAGAATTGATGCTTTTGAACTGTGGTGTTGGAGAAGGTTATTGAGAATCCCATGGACTGCAAGGAGGTCCAACCAGTCCATCCTAAAGGAGATCAGTCCTGGGTGTTCATTGGAAGGACTGATGTTGAAGCTGAAACTCCAATACCTTGGCCACCTGATGGGAAGAGCTGACTCATTTGAAAAGACCCTGATGCTGGGAAAGATTGAGGGCAGGAGGAAAAGGGGACAACAGAGGATGAGATGGTTGGATGGCATCATCAACTCAATGGACATGCGTTTGGGTGGACTCTGGGAGTTGGTGATGGACAGGGAGGCCTGGCATGCTGCAGTTCATGGGGTCTCAAAGAGTCAGACATGACTGAGCAACTGAACTGAACTGAATGTAAAACACTGAACTCTCATCTAACAAAATGATGGTGTGATCATAATCAGTCAGACTGAGAGAGTGGGGGTTAGAAAAGGTGCATAGGAGAGAGGTAAGGAGTGGTGGGAAGAAGTGAGAAATCCTTGACTTCCATGACTTCCACAGTTTGAAAAATGAGCATATTATGACTAAACTGAAAAAAGAGTAATATATTCATGTCATATGGAGCTATGAAGGTAAATACCATAGGAACTGTTTAACAAACCTGAAAGCACATGCTTGTGAAACAAGTAAGATGGGAGGAAAGTGGGAGCAAAAGACTGCTGTTTTTCATTTTTTAAAACACCTTATGGAAGTATACTAATCTTTATATGTTCTCAAGTGCACAAAACTTAACTAAAAGTTTAAAAAAAAGGCAAGATGAAGAATCTTTATATCCCTCCCCTACCCAAACTGATGCCAAGTTAGCAAGAGAAAAAGCAAAATCTAAATTTTATCTTCATGATAGTGGCCATGATTACTTTTAGACAGATATTCCTGTCTATAACCTTTTATGGAAAGGTTTATGAAAAACTGGCCATTCAGAGACAGTGATTTTTAATCTTTTAAAAGTCTCAGATCTCTTAGATAATCTTGTTAGAGTAACATAGTTGCTACTGGAAAAAATTTATATGTGCACATTTTTCTTTTAATCTCAGAGACTGATTAGAATCTTATTCTTAGACATCAGCTCATAATTCCCAACTTCAAAGATGAATCATAAGTTCAATTTTGTGTATTTTTTTCCTAACTCCTAGCCTAATATGTTCATTTTTCTACTTTTTGCATAGAAAGCATTTAGCCTCTAACTTAATTGTTCCATTTATTACTTTTTCAAGCATCTTGAAAAAATTTTAAATCTTAATTTTAAAATTAAACTTTCTACATTATAAAAGCAACACATGCTACTGCAGAAAATACAGATAAGAGAGAAAACCTTTTTAAAAAATGTATACTCTCACCTCTTAGCTATTATCACTTTGGTACACAGTATACCCTTACAGATTTTCCTGTTTATACACTTAAAAGAAAAACTGGAATCATAGGTATGTTTTATAACTGCTTTTCTCATAAAACAACACATATTATGTCTCCAGATCTGATTTCTCTACTGCCTTCCAGGTTTCTTTATTCCCTCAACTGCTTAACTGATCTCCTTATTTCAAACTTAGCAAGGTTTAAATGGAACTTTTCATTTTCTCCACAAGCCTGTTTTCGCCACAATCTTTCCCATCTCAGTAAATGGAAATAATGCCACATTATTCAAGGTAAAAACGTCATCGTTTTTTTCTCTTTCTGTCAACTGCCACACCAACTCATCAGTCAGTTCTGTTAACAAGAAGTGTAAAATACATTTCAAACTTCTCCACTCTCTCCACCTCTAGAGTCGAAGATTTCTTTGACGACTGCAAAAGCCTCTTTTTGTCTCTCTGTGTCTACTTTTGCCCCCTACAATTTATTTTCCACACAAGTTCATTGACAATTCCAAAATACACATCAGATTATGACACATCTCTCCTCCAAACTAATAAATCCCTCTACCATTGTATTTTAAAAACAATGCAATCTTGACCATGATGTTCCAGGTCCTACATGATCTGCCCTGTGGTCATCACTCTAATCTCCATGCCTACACTCTTTTACTCAGCTCAGATCTAGTGCCAAACATGCCAGGTATTCCCATCTCAGGGCCCTCATACTTGCTTTTCATACTTCCTGTAGTGTCCCCTCCCCATTTTTTACATGGATAGCACTCTCTCATCATTTGGTGCTGTGCTGTGCTAAATCGCTTCAGCCATGTCCGACTCTTTGCAACCCTATAGACTGTAGACCGCCAGGCTCCTCTGTCCATGGGATTCTCCAGGCAAGAATACTGGAATGGGCTGTCATGCCCTCTTCATTTGGATTACATCTCAAATGCCAGTTCACCCTTTCCTGACTACCCATTCTCCAGTAGCCACCCCACTTCACCCCATTCCTAGTACCTCCCAATACTATCTTATTGTTCTATTTTACTGTCTTCAGATACTTACCCAAAACTAAATTTATTTTGTTTATTTGTCTGATAACTGCCCATCAACCTTCTATCCTCACACTCTCTTATAGAATATAAGTTCTTTGAGAGGACAGATGTTATCAGTCTTATTCACTGATTTATTCTCAGCATTTAGAACAGTTCCTATTCACAGCTGTCAACCAATAAATCAATAAACATTTATGGAAAAATGGATGTGAGTTCTATACTAAAAATTGTTTTTTATTATAATACTTCTTAAAAAAACTTTTTATTTTGGAACAATTTTAGATTTATAGAATTGCAGAGTTCCCATATACCTTTTACTCATTATTTCCTAATGCTAATACACTTGTTAAAACTAAGAAATGAACTCTGGAATAACAGTATTTATCAAGGCTTCCCTTGTGGTTCAGTGGTGAATCTACATGCCAATGCAGAAGACACAGGTTCAATCCCTGGGTCAGGAAGATCCCCTGGAGAAGGAAATGGCATCCCACTCCAGTATTCTTGCCTGGGAAATCCCATGGACAGAGGAAGCTGGCAGGCTACACAGTCCATGCAGTTGCAAAAGAGCTGGACACAACTGAACAACTAAACAACACTATTTATTAACCAAACTACAGACTATTCAGGTTTTACCACTTTTTCAATAAATGGTTTTTGTTCCAGGATATCACCTTATATTTAATCATCATATCTCCTTAGTCTCCTCTAATCTGTGACTATTTCTTAGTCTTTCCTTGTTTTTTATCACTTTAAACTTCTGAACAATATTGTTCACATATCCTGTAAAACATCTAGAATGTCCCTCAGTTTGGATTTGTCTGATATGTCCTCATATTTAGAACGGTATTATGCATTTTGGGGAAAAGTACCACAGAGGTGAAGTATCTTCTTATCACATGATATGGGAGGCAGGGACTAACTGATACCAACACAACTTATCACTGGTGATACTGACCTTGATTACTTAAGGTGATGCTTACCAGGTTTCTACACTGCAAAGCTACTAGTTTTCTCTTTCCATACTCTACTCTTCAGATGGGAGTCACTAAATTCACTCTAAACTCAAGGAAAGGGAAATTAAGAAACTCCTCTAGAATGGAAAATATCTATATATATCATTTCTTCCATTCATTTTTAATTATGAAAAAGAGAGGTAGTGACATGATAGCGAGCTCAAAAGATAGACATTACTTGATTATTTATCTAAGGAAAAACTTTGTTTGTTAAATACTCTTACCTACCAGTATCAAGATACCAAAGATCCTTGCAGCAAACTTGACTATTCAGTGCTTTTTTGTAGCCGTCTCTTCCACTCCAAAAATATAATCGAGTGCCAATTGCAACAGCACAGTGTCCAGCTCTTGGTCTTGGTCTTGAATTTTTTTTATCTTCCTGAGAATCTGATACTAGGGTTGTCCATTCTGCTGTATCTAAACATAGAAATATCCATGACTGATCAACTTCTCTTAAATGACAAAATAATAAAAATTATTTTATTAATAAATTTTATTTTAGTAAATAATTCTTAAAAGACTCACCAAGATTCAGGTAAGAAAATGAACTGGTACACCTCCATTCACAATCATGAGGTGAAGTCTCAATATTCTCCCCCTTATGTGGAACCCATCCACCAAAGATGTACATCCTGAACAACAAAAGGAAAACATAAAGGAGCTGGTTTTCTTTTTAAAATCACTTATCACTTATCACTGTCAAGGAAATGCAAATACGATAATGAATAAAGTGGTCTTCATTCTAGAGTTTATAATTTTATGAAGCCATACAGAATCAAAATAATTGCTCTCTGGCCAGTTATTTAAAGTAGGAAATATTTCAATTATAATACATTTAAAAATCAATATTGTATGCAATATACTAAGGGGTACCTCAGCCAGAAGCAGGACATTGAAAGTCAAATTTAGAATTGATGTGTATAGTAACCAAAGAGAATTCAGTTTCATATAACTTTGGTCACTGATATCATCAAACAAAAAACATTAAACTATGTTCCTCAGAGCCCTAAAGGTTCTTGAGACATACCCAGTGGTTACTGAAAAGGTAAGGCTCATCAGGCAGAGATTAGGCCATGTAGCCTCACGCCAACCAGAGAAGCTCTGTTTTTTAAAATCTGTTTTCTATATTATAGTTCCAGTAGAAAACCACATTTTATAAAAGAGTTCTGCTGTTTAAAAAAATGAATATCTTATTAGATTTTGCTTATGGTTATTTTTGAGAAGAACTAATGAGGTTCTAAATTATAACTGTTGTCTCCTAAAAGATTACCTTTAAGATAAAGTCTCTACAGAGATAAGTACTTACTTAAATTCTACTTGAAACAATATTCCTAATCCTGGCTCAGTGTTGCATAAAAAAGGGAACTTGTTGATGACAGTTAACCTTGAAGGAGTGCTCTTTATGTACCTGGCACTGTTGGAAGCATTTTGCATGTACTGATTCATTCAGTCCTCATGGGAGCCTTGTGAAGGAGGTTTTACTGTTATCCCCATTTTATACTTGAGTTGGTTTAAAGCTCAACATTCATAAAACAAAGATCATGGCATCTGGTCCCATCACTTCATGGCAAATAGATGGGGAAACAGTGGAAACAGTGGCTGACTTTATTTTTTGGGGCTCCAAAATCACTGCAGATGGTGACTGCAGCCATGAAATTAGAAGATGCTCACTCCTTGGAAGGAAAGTTATGACCAACTTAGCATATTCAAAAGCAGAGACATTACTTTGCCAACAAAGGTCTGTCTAGTCAAGGCTATGATTTTTCCAGTGGTCATGTATGGATGTGAGAGTTGGACTATAAAGAAAGCTGAGCACCAAAGAATTGATGCTTTGAACTGTGGTGTTGGAGAAGACTCTTGAGAGTCCCTTGGACTGCAAGGAGATCCAACCAGTCCATCCTAAAAGAAATTGGTCTTGAATATTCATTGGAAGGACTGATGCTGAAGCTTAAATTCCAATACTTTGGCCACCTGATGTGAAGAGCTGACTTATTTGAAAAGACCCTGATGCTGGGTAAGATTGAAGGCGGGATGAGAAGGGGATGACAGAGGATGAGATGGTTGGATGGCATTACTGACTCAATGGACATGAGTTTGAGTAAACTCTGGGAGTTGGTGATGGACAGGGAGGCCTGGTGTGCTGCAGTCCATGGGGTCACAAAGAGTCAGACATGACTGAGAGACTGAACTGAACTGACTGATACTCGAGTAATCTGAAGTACAGACAGATTAAGTTTCTTTGCCCCTGAACAGACAGTACAAGTATCCAAGCTGAGACCTGAATTCAGGTAATCTGGTTACAGAGTACACCTTCTATCCATAATGCCATCCAAAGTATAATCATTAAACACAGAAGCTAAATATACACCTGAGTATGAATCAAGCACTACCAAAAATGTGTAAGAAGAAACAATGAGTTACATGTGTCAAATCTATTGATGGAGGACGGATAAGTTTGACTCACCCTGCCTTACCCTTATGTAATACCTACTCTGTGCATGAGGTAAGGAATACAAAGAAGCAGAAGAAAGAGTGTGACAAGAAAATGCATGCTACTTTAGCTCCTGTGCACATATTATTTTGGTTTCAGTTAGTGCAAGCAAGCATTATCAAATCATCTTCAAGAAACTAGCAGCATCACTCTTCTTTGTACATATCTTTCTTAAGTTTGTTAAAAAGAAAAAAAGACCAAAATACAAAATAACACCATACTTATTTCCTATAACACTGGCTGTATGAAGGCTTCGTGGAAGTGGCACTGTCCCTTTAGTTTCTGGTTTTGACCATGACATAGTTTCTAAAAATAAAAACAAGTATATTAGCAACTTAATCTAATAATAGAGAATTACCTCAACTTCCAGAAATTTTTTAAGAAAGGGACCTACCAAAATGAAGCTAAAATGTTTCAAAACCATTATTTGAATTTCATCTTAAACATTTCCAACTGACACAAATTGTCAATCACAGCAATCTATTTATACTTGAATGTTAGTATTTGCAATGGAGAGGTGTATTTAGGGTGCAAACAATTTTGAATTAAGACTAGATTAAAGTTTTTAACATTTTAAGTAAGAGCACATTGTGCAGAAGACACTCAGAAGTGACAGCACATGCATCTTCCAAATATTCATTCCTACGGTACCTTAAAATAGCTATGCAAGGGTTTTTTTTTATCGACCAGCTGTACCATTACTAATGCCAAGTTTACTATAGACAGGGTAACCACAGAAATTCAATCATCCTCAACTGGGACACTTTACAGAGTGAAAGGAGGTACTACTGATAATTACATGGGACAATAAGCATAAAACAGGACCATTAAAGGCAAACCAGAACATATGGTGATTCTACTTATAGGGAGCCCAGGAGTGTCACTATCATAAATCAAACATTCATTTGTTCAACTTGACTCATCAGCAATCATTCATATTAAATCTAAGTACAACTCAATACTGTAATAAAAATATTTTCCAAGGCAATTTTTATATTTGCCTTTATCAATCATAATGAATTTCTAAGCCTGAATCAACTTAAGCTCACCTAAGTCAAGTTGCCATAGATCATCCAGGCGAGCACCACACATTCCACCAAAAACATACATTTTAGGACTTCCAGAATCTCTTTTGCAATATATAACAGCTGTGTGGGATTCTCTTGGAGAAGGCACAATCCCTTTAGTCACTGGAATGCTCCAACCCACAACACCAGAACCATGCTGTAGCTCCAACTCATAGAAGTCATTTAAATATCTAGGATATAATGAAAGAAATTAAAACATTAATATAATATATATCTTTTATTTGCTTTTTATTTCTATTTATAAAAATAATATATGCTTACTGTGAAAAAGTCATACAGTACAGAAAAATATTAGGAGAGCAGAAACCCCATAACTCATTCATTCAATGCTATTTATCAAACATTACTGTGTACCAGGCACTCTTGTGGGGATCAACAGTGAACAGAAGAGATTAAAAAAACCTGTCACCATACAGCCAACACTCGTGTCCATGACAATACCATGATGGTTTTAAAACATAGCCTCAAATTCCCTGACCTTCTTCCCTACAGCAAGCAGGGTTTATGTCCACTCCCCTTGGTGCTGGGTAGGTTGCAACTGCTTTAATTAATAGAGTATAGTGAAATGACACTATGTGACTTCTGGGGCTGAGTCACAGAAGGCCAATGCAGCTTCACCACTGAACACTTGCATTCGGAATCCTGAACCTCCATGAAAGTTCAACTGTCAGAAAACCACCATCTGAACAGGACATACGCAGGCACACAGGATGACAGTCCTAGTTGAGTCCATCCTTCAGCCATCCCAGCTGAGGCATCAGACATGGGAGTGACCATTCAAGCCTTCCCATCTGAGGGCCTAGCCATCACTGATGTCTCCCGTATGAATTTTCAAAGGACAGAATCCATGGACACAATACAATGGTTGCTATTTTCCATCACTAACTTTTGGGGCAATTTATTATATGGTACTAGATAACCAGAACAATCACTACTGACAATAATTAGTAAATACCCTTTAAGATCTCTCTCTCTATGGATAGCTACATACGTACAAGCAAGGTATGCTACAAATGTTGCTTTGCAACTTTTTTTTCTTTATAAATTTTCACTCTATAATGTCATAGCAATGTCCTACATAGCTTTTTTATCCTAGAAATTGGCATCAGACTTCTCATCTGTGACATGGATGTTTCCTATGTTTTCTGCAAAATGATTTTCATAGGAATCTATTTCTCAATAAATTGAGTAATCAAATTATTACTCAAGTATGAAGGCAAAATTAAACATTTCAGAACATATAAAACTTCAAAGTTTAGCCATATAATTTGTTTTGCGAAAAAATGATTCTAGATCATTCATGAAAAATAAAAAGAAATACAAGAAAGAATACACTGAATAAAAGAAATGGTTGTACAAATAAACTAGTAATTTATAATTAAATTTAAATTGATGTTGATAACTGTGGTTGTGAGGTCTAAATAATCACTGAGGAAGACTAATCAAAAAATTAATTTCTTAACATTATTGTCATTTGGAATAAGATTCACAATGCTACAAAACAGAAAAAAGGGAGTAAGCAAAAAAAGGCTACAGATAATCTATTTCCAAAGATGAAAACGTATCTTTGGTTTAAATGTGTGTGATAATTTCCAAGCAACAAAAGGAAGCACAGAAATAGCATGTGTAATTTTCAAATCATTAGAAGGAAAGAATGAATCAGAAAAAAAACCAATAAATCAAGAAAAAGGAAGATGGGAAAAAAAGCATAATCTATAGAGATAGGATAGGGAAAAAACAACTATAAACAGTGTCAAGAGAAAAAAAACCTGAAAACAATTTAGTATACATCACAGAAAAGAGATTAAATTTTCTTAATATAAAGACCCATAAAATCAAGAAATCAAGATAATAACCAATCACACAATAGACATAGGTAAAAGGTATAAATAGGCAGTTCACAGAACAGGAAATAAAAATTATATAAAGACACTTACACAAATATTCACCCTCATCACAGCTTTTACAAATCTACAAAGGTAGACAAAGGGGTATGGAGAAGCAACAACAAGCAGAGTTTATAGAAGACATAAAATTACATGGGCAGGAAAAAACTTCCTGATTATAAGACAAAGTCTCTTCAAGGTAGGGAATGTGTAGGGGAATCAAAAGAACCCCAATCCAACTATAAGTTATTAACAACAAGTGAAAGTGAAAGCCGTTCAGATATATCCGACTCTGCGACTCCAAGGACTATACAGTCCATGAAATTCTCCAGGCCAGAATACTGAAGTGGGTAGCCTTTCCCTTCTCCTAGGGATATTCCCAACCCAGGGATCAAACCCAGGTCTGCCACATTGCAGGTGGATTCTTTACCAGCTGAGCCACCAGGGAAGCATAGCAAGGATGATAATAAAACTATTTAACAACTGATATGGCATAGATTTAAACAGGTCAGAATGAATGCCAGCCAGTATGCTGTAAACAGTTCATACTAATTAACTGTTAGTTCTATTTACGAAAGGTAAGTTTGTAACAAAATAATATACACAGGTTGAAATTATATATATAAGGAACAAAACACAAATTCACAATCATACTGGGAGATTTTAACATCTCATTCAGAAGCTGATATGACCAAGATCTACAGCATAAAACAGTTTTGAATAATAATTTAAGACACTGATTTAATAAAGAACCTTTTAAGAACAGTCAAGAACTCATGATCCTATGAACAACTATGGAATGGTTACAAAAAATGACTGTGAAATAGACCACAAAAATAATCACTAAAAAGAAGAAACTCCACAGACCATATTTTTTTAATTGAGTGTAATAAAACTAGATATTAGTGATAATAACAAAATTTTCCATTTGAAAAAATTTTTAAATTATGCTCAACATACACTTTTGGTTAAAAAGAGAAAAAAATGAATTATCAAACTACAGATTTAAGAAAACTTCCTTATATACAGGAACTTAAAAAAATACAACAAACTACTAAGTATAACAAGAAAGAAACAGACTCACAGATATAAAGGACAAAGTAATGGTTACCAGTGGCAAGAGGGAAGGGAGGAGGCATAGAGGGAGGGGATGAAGAGGTACAAACTATTAGGTATAAAATAAGCTACAAGAATATATTGTACAACACAGAGAATATAGCCAATATTTTGTAACAACTATAAATGGAGTATAACCTCAAAAAATTGTGAATCACTATATTGTACACTTAAAACTTATATAATATTATCCAACTATCCTTCATAATCCCATCCACAAAGGAGCCTGGCAGGTTACAGTCTGTGGGGTCAAAGAGTTGGACACAACTGAGCACAAGGCACATGACATGATATTTCATAAACAAGTAAAGAATTGGACACGATTCAGTGACTGAACAACAACATACTTCATATATATATATGTATATATAATTTTTTTTTAAAAAAGCTTCCTTAATCTGACCAAACGCATATAATGGAAGCTTATAGCAAACATCACTTAATGATAGGTAAATATTAAGTATATTAATGAAACAGAATATAGAGTTTAGAATAAAAGCTGATAATATTTTTCTATAAAGAGCTAGATAGTAAATATTTTATTTATTTTATTTTATTTTTTAGATAGTAAATATTTTAGACTTTATATATAATAAGTTCAATTCTATTCTGTTCTTTTAATAAGAAAGCAGCCAGAGACAACATGTATATAAACAGGAATGGCTGTGTTCCAATGAAACTTATTAGCAAAAACAGGCAGTAAGCCAAGTTTTACATACAAAGAGTAGTTCGTAACCCCTGGGGTGGAGAGACTAGAAAAAGACCCATTTCTATGAGAATTAAGATATGACAGAGATGGGACTTCAAAACAGTGGGGAGGTGGAAGAAGATTGGCTTATTTAACAAATGGTTGTGGGAGAACTGAAAATTCATTCAGAAGAAAAAGTAAAAAGCTACAAAAATATATTGCAAGTGCATTAACATTTTAAACATAAAAAGCAAAACTGTGAATGTACTAGAAAAAATGATAGAAAAATTATTTTTATAGTTTTGGGATAGGAAAGTCTTCTTAATAAGCAAGACACAGAGCCAGAAAGCCATTAAAATATATGTATCATCATACTTGATAAAGGAAAAAGGAAAACTCTTAAAAGGGGGGGAGTAAACAAAAGACTTGGAAAGTATTATTTAGAACATATAGATATGTAGAACATATAAAAAACAGTAATAAAAAGAAAAACTGTAATCTAGCAATGAAGGCAATGGCACCCCACTCCAGTACTCTTGCCTGGCAAATCCCATGGACGGAGGAGCCCTGGTAGGCTGCAGTCCATGGGGGTCAGACACGACTGAATGACTTCACTTTCACTTTTCACTTTCATACACTGGAGAAGGAAATGGCAACCCACTCCCTTGTTCTTGCCTGGAGAATCCCAGGGACAGGGGAGCCTGGTGGGCTGCCGTCTATGGGGTCGCACAGAGTCAGACACGACTGAAGCGACTTAGCAGCAGCAGCAGGAGCAATAAACAATCCAAAAATGAAATTAAGAAGCCAAATCTAGTCACAATGTCAAAAAGAATAAAAGATGAAAAATAAATTTAACAAAATAAGAGCAAGATTACTACACTGAAAATCTGAAAACATTGCTGACCAACAACCTAAAGAAGATCTAAATAAATGTAGAGACATTCTATGTTTATAGACTAGAAGACTCAATACTAATAAGATAGAAACTCTCCAAATATTGACATATTCCCTATCAAAATCTTAGGAGAACTTTTTGCGGAAACTGGCAAGATGATCCTAAAATTTACACAGAAATGCAAAGGATTCAGAATAGCGAAAACATTCTTGAAAAACAAATAAAATTTGAGAACTTAGATCTTCCTATTTCAAAACTTACTACAAAGCTCCAGTAACTAAGACAGTGTGGTACTGGCATAAGACCAGAAATATAGATCAGTGGAACAGAATTAGAAGTCTACAAATAAACCCTTACATTTATGGTCAATTGATAGTCAACAAAGATGCCAAAACAATATAATGAGAAAAGGGTAATCTTTACAATGATCTTTACAAGGGAAAATTGAATAGCCGTATGTAAAAGGATGAATTTACTCAGTAACTTCAGGCATAAAAATTACCTCAAAAAGAATCACAGATATAAATGTAAAGGATAAAACTATAGAACTTTTAGAACAAAATAGAGGAACAAATCTTTATGACCTTGAAGACAGACAAACAGTTCTTAAAAAGGATGCTAAAAGCATAATCCATATTTGCAAATCATATATTTGATTTTGTAAAAAAATACTTGTATCTAGAATATATAAAGAAGTCTTACAACTCAATAATAAGAATACAAGCAACTAAATTTTATTTTTTAAATTTATTTTATTGAAGTATAGTTGATTTACAATGTTACATTAATTTCTGTTGTACAGCAAAGTGACTCAGTTACACATATCTATATACATTTTTTTATATTCCTTTCTATGATGGTTTATCACAGGATACTGAATATAGTTCCCTGTGCTACACAGCAGAACCTTGTTGTTTACCCAGCTCTATATGACAGTTTGCACTTGCTAACCTGAAACTCTCAATCCATCCCTCCCCCATGGCAACCACAAGCCTGTTCTCTATGTCTGTGAGTCGACTTCTGTTTCATAAATAAGTTTATTTGTATCATATATTAGATTCCACATATAAGTCATATTATATGGTATTTGTCTTTCTCTTTTTGACTTACTTCACTGAGTATGATCATCTCTAGGTCTATCCATGTTATTGCAAATAGCAGTATTGCCTTCTTTTTTATGGCCGAGCAGTATTCCATTGTATATATGTACCACATCTTCTTTATCCATCCATCTGTCTGTGGACATTTAGGTTGTTTCCATGCCTTAGGTATTGTGAACTGTGCTGCTATGAACATAGGTGTGCAATGTATCTTTTTGAATTATAGTTTTTTCTGGAAAAATGCCCAGGAGTGGGATTGTTGGATCATATGACAATTTTTAGTTTTTTTAGAAACTTCCATACTGTTTTCCATAGTGGCTATACCAATTCATATTCCCATCAACAGTGTAGGAGAGTTTCCTTTTCTCCATACCCTCTCGAGCATTTGTTATTTGTAGACTTTTTAATGATGGCCATTCTGACCAGTGTGAGGGGGTACCTGATTGTTATTCTGATTTGCACTTCTCTAATAATTAGCAAGGTTCAGCACCTTTTCTTGTGCCTATTGGCCATCTATATCAAACAATTTAATTTTAAAATGAACAAAGATTTGAACAGAAATTTCTCCAAAGAAGATATATAAATGGCTAAAAAGCTCATGAAAAGAAACTCAACATCATTGGTCAATAGGGAAATGCAAACCAAAACCGTAAGACATGACCTTATACCCACTAGGTTGGCTACAGTCAAAAAGACAGACAATAACAAATGTTAACAAGGATGTGGAAAATTTGAAACCCTTATACACTGCTGGTGGGAAGGTAAAATGGTAGTCACTGGAAAACAGTCCAGTAGTGCTTAAAAGTTAAATATAAATTTCCCACATGCCTCATCAGTTCTATTACTAGGTATCTAATCAAGAGCAATGAGTACATATCCATAGAAAGACTTGTAGGCAAATGATAACAGCATTATTATATGAGCCCCGAATTGGAAACAATCCAAATGTCTATCAACTGATGACAGATAAATAAAATCTGACGTATCAGTACAATGGAGTATTATTCAACAATAAAAAGGAAAAAACATTTGATACATGCTAAATCACTGGAGATGGCGACTGCAGCCATGAAATTAAAAGACGCTAACTCCTTGGAAGGAAAGTTATGACCAACCTAGATAGCATATTCAAAAGCAGAGACATTACTTTGCCAACAAAGTTTCGTCTAGTCAAGGCTATGGTTTTTCCTGTGGTCATGTACGGATGTAAGAGTTGGACTGTGAAGAAGGCTGAGCGCTGAAGAATTGATGCTTTTGAACTGTGGTGTTGGAGAAGACTCTTGAGAGTCCCTTGGACTGCAAGGAGATCCAACCAGTCCATTCTGAAGGAGATCAGCCCTGGGATTTTTTTGGAAGGAATGATGCTAAAGCTGAAACTCCAGTACTTTGGCCACCTCATGCGAAGAGTTGACTCATTGGAAAAGACTCTGATGCTGGGAGGGATTGGGGGCAGGAGGAAAAGGGGACAACAGATGATGAGATGGCTGGATGGCATGACTGACTCGATGGACGTGAGTCTGAGTGAACTCTGGGAGTTGGTGATGGACAGGGAGGCCTGGCGTGCTGCGATTCATGGGGTCGCAAAGAGTCAGACACGATTGAGAGACTGAACTGAACTGAACTGAGAGATCTCTTCAAGAAAATTAGAGATACCAAGGGAACATTTCATGCAAAGATGGGCTCAATAAAGAACAGAAATCATATGGACCTAACAGAAGCAGAAGATATTAAGAAGAGGAGGCAAAAATACACAAAAGAACTATACAAAAAAGATCTTCATGACCCAGATAATCACGAAGGTGTGATCACTCACCTAGAGCCAGACATCCTGGAATGTGAGGTCAAGTGGGCCTTAGGAAGCATCACTACGAACAAAGCTAGTGGAGGTGATGGAATTCCAGTTGAGCTATTTCAAATCCTAAAAGATGATGCTGTGAAAGTGCTGCACTCAATATGTCAGCAAATTTGGAAAACTCAGCAGTGGCCACAGGACTGAAAAAGATCAGTTTTCATTCCAATTCCAAAGAAAGGCAATGCCAAAGAATGCTCAAACTACTGCACAATTGCATTCATATCATATGCTAGTAAATTAATGCTCAAAATTCTCCAAGCCAGGCTTCAACAATACATGAACTGTGAACTTCCAGATGTTCAAGCTGGTTTTAGAAAAGGCAGAGGAACCAGAGATCAAATTGCCAACATCCGCTGGATCATTGAAAAAGCAACAGAGTTCCAGAAAAGCATCTATTTATGCTTTATTGACTATGCCAAAGCCTTTGACTGTGGATCACAACAAACTGTGGAAAATTCTTCAAGCGATGGACATACCAGGCCACCTGACCTGCCTCTTGAGAAATCTGTACGCAGGTCAGGAAGCAACAGTTGGAACTGGACATGGAACAACAGACTGGTTCCAAATAGGAAAAGGAGTACGTCAAGGCTGTATATTGTCACCCTACTTATTTAACTTCTATGCAGAGTACATCATGAGAAACGCTGGGCTGGATGAAGCACAAGCTGGAATCAAGATTGCCGGGAGAAATATCAAAAACTCAGATATGCAGATGACACCACCCTTGTGGCAGAAAGTGAAGAAGAACTAAAGAGCCTCTTGATGAAAGTGAAAGAGGAGAGTGAAAAAGTTGGCTTAAAGCTCAACATTCAGAAAACGAAGATCATGGCATCTGGTCCCATCACTTCATGGCAAATAGATGGGGAAACATTGGCTGACTTTATTTTGGGGGGCTCCAAAATCACTGCAGATGGTGACTGCAGCCATGAAATTAAAAGACGCTTACTCCTTAGAAGGAAAGTTATGACCAACTTGGACAGCATATTCAAAAGCAGAGACATTACTTTGTCAACAAAGGACTGTCTAGTCAAGGCTATGGTTTTTCCAGTGGTCATGTATGGATGTGAGAGTTGGACTATAAAGAAAGCTGAGTGCAGAGAACTGATGCTGTTGAACTGTGGTGTTGGAGAAGACTCTTGAGAGTCCCTTGGACTGCAAGGGGATCCAACCAGTCCTTCCTAAAGGAAATCAGTCCTGCATGTTCATTGGAAGGAATGATGTTGAAGCTGAAACTCCAATATTTTGGCCACCTGATACAAAGAGCTGACTCATTTGAAAAGACCCGATGTTGGAAAAGATTGAAGGCAGGAGGAGAAGCGGACAACAGAAGATGAGATGGTTGGATGGCATCACCAACTCGATGGACATGAGTTTGGGTAAACTCCGGGAGTTGGTGATGGACAAGGAGGCCTGGCGTGCTGTGGTTCATGGGGTCACAGAGAGTCAGACAGGACTCGGCAACTGAACTGAACTGAACTGAACAAAGTTAAAATGTATCCTTTGATCACCACCATCTCCTTCCCAATTCCATTCATAAATATCAATCCTACAAAAAATTTCACATTATGCAAAAACTATAATAGCAAAATGGAAATATTTAAGTGTCCATCTGTAGGGGAATGGTTAGATCATTTGCATAACTCAGACTACTTTTCCACTGTTAATAAGAGGCCAATCCATATCTACTGCCATGTAAACATATATTCCGTTCAGTTCAGTTCAGTGGCTCAGTCGTGTCCGACTCTTTGCGACCCCATGAATCACAGCACGTCAGGCCTCCCTGTCCATCACCAACTCCCGGAGTTCACCCAAACATATATTATTAAAGGTAAAAAAAAAAAAAAAAAAAAACCCAAACAAGTAAACACTCAAAGTCATAAAGCAAAAGGAAAGCTCTCACTTTATTAAAAAAAAAAAAAGAGTAGAATCAGAGTAATACTCCCAAGTCCCTTCTCCCAGAAAGCAAAACATGTATCCTTGCATCACCCACTCAGGTCTTGGCCTTAGAGCTTGCTTTGAACAATGGAATGTCAACAGAAATGAATGTGCTGGCTTTAATCAAGGCTTTAAAAAGCATCACATGTATCTAGTTATTCTCTCAAGCAGCATAAACTTGAGAAGCTTACCCTTAACACGTCAAAAACTGACTAATACAATGTGTTATATGAAAAAGGTCCCAAAACATACACATCAAATTGAATTATGTGTTTCTTCCTATGTTGGGGAATAGGGATCCTGCGAAAAAGAACTTTCTACATTGTCTGATTCCTTGAATTTCACAAGTCAGTATCTCAAAATAAATCTGCTTAATGGAGAAATGAAAAAAGACATGTACTAAAAGTATCTGGATTAGTGTGGGGGATACATTTTTTCTTCCTCTTTTTCTCTAGTTTCCAAATTTTCTACGTAGTTTTAGCATATGTTATTTTTTTTAAGTTTGTAGGGAAAAAAGGTAAGGCTCTAAAATCAATCTAATGTAGATAAAAAGACACATTAATAATGGTGATGACAACTACTGATATTGCTGATGGCAACTTGAAAGTGCTTTGAAAATTATGCCAATGATCTTATTTAGCAACCACAATGACACTGGATTTAATCACTCCCATTCACAGTGAAGGAAAACAGGCTTAGATTACTTCCACTAAAGGACACATACATGGTAAGCAGTGAATCAGAAAACAGCCTTGTGGACTCTAAACCTCCAAATCCTGAATGCTATAATGACCATGTGATCAAAACATTATGCAAAAAGAAAAGAGGCAGTGATCAATTCTGTTCGAAAAAAGAAGAGGATTGGTTCTAAAGGTATTTGCTTGTGTGAACCACTCTTAACAGCTCCCTATGTGAAAAGTGGAAATGATGGCCTTCATTTGATATTCAGATTTTTGTCACCAAATTCCCAGAGAAATATAATTTGTAAACAACCATTTGTTACTTTTCATTATCACTTACAACAACTAAAACACATTATGGCTCAACATATACAATATAACTGCCACAAGCAGTTATATTAATACCAATTTAGTAAGATGATTTGATTAAAAAAGGCACAGTTTTGAAAAGTGATATACTCCAGGGACTAAGGAAAAATCACAAATGGACACAAATTTGTTCACTGTTAGGTTCAAATGCAAAGGGATAAGCTTCATTGCTTTTAATAATTAAAGATGGAAGAAATCACATGTTCTTAATCTAAATCATAAAATAAACATTTGATCTGAAAAAGTGTTGGCATACCTGGGAACATTATTGTTTGAATCTTCACTTTCATTTGCCAGGCCACCAAACAAATAGCATTTGTTACCATATAAAGAGAAGCTATGTCCCAGTCGAGGACAAGGAGGTAAACCAGAAGAAGGGGGATGGGGTTTCACTTTTTTCCATAACCAACGACTTGCCTAAAAAAAGAGCACAGATACACTCAGACAAAATCACGAAACATTCCTGTTAAAATACTAAAATATCATACCAATACATTTTAATCTGAATCCAATCAGAAGGCTTCAATAAACTACTTCGGGGACAAATGACAAATAACCAAATAAATTCTGAAATTAAAATGAGTGTTCCAACAGAAAATCAGTCTAGTCTTCCATATTCACAGCTTTCCACATGGCAAACTAAGCTAATAATCATTAACACTAGTAATCATAAAAATTGGGTTAGCCAAAAGTTTGTTAGAGTTTTTCAGCAACACATCATGGGGAAACTCAAACAAACTTTTGGCCAACCCAATATTTTCCAAATGAGGTATTCAAAATTATTTACAACTTTAAGATTACATGCAATTTATGTACTCTCACCTTTTGAAATTAGTTAATCCATGAATGGTATATATTTTAATCTTTAAATAAACATAAAGATCATATAAAACAACTTTTTTTTCTTGGTCACACCACAGGGCATGTGGGATCTTAGTTCCCCAACCAGGGATAGAACCTGTGCTCCCTGCAGTGGAAATGCAGTCTTAACCACTGGCCTGCTAGGGAAGTCCAATGTAAAGATCATTTAACAAGCCAAACTCCAAAACTTACTCTCTAGTCATGGATTTACATTTTTTGAAATGAACTGCTTATAAACAGGCATAATCCATCTACATCTGCCAACTACCAAACACCCTCATGATCACAGCCTTGGGAATACAAGCACAGTTTAGGAATAAAAATTAGTCAGGGCTGTCACAGTGGGCTCTGAGTCGGGTTCATTGGAGAGTCAAATTTGGAAGGCTATCTGAAACTGTTACTCTTTTGTATGCATTGCTGGGGCGGGGGGTGGGGGGGGTGGGGCGGGGGGGGGTGCGGGGATTATTAGTGTTAGAGGAACAATTTTTATAACTAAGGCAGAAGTTTTCCAAAAGGTGTGGTCTGGGGATCAGCAGCAGCAGGTGTGAATTTAGTAGGAATGCAAATTCTCTGTAGACAATACTGATTTAGAAATTCTGAGGGCGGGGCTCAGCAATCTGTTTTCACAAACCCGCCTCCTGCTTCTGTTGCAGGTTAAAGCTTAAGAAGGACTGCACTAAGATACAAAAGCCCAAATATAACTTGTACAACTGATGCTAAGTAACAGATATCTTAATGTTACAAATGTTGCACTGGGTATTGGAAAAAGAATTACATTAGAAACTTTGGCTTTTTAGTGAAGTGGAAACGTTTTCCTCGAAGCTATAAAATGTGGAGCTCACACTTACCTTCAGCATGTTAATGAAATATTTTGCAATCTTTCAAAGAATTAAGAGCAATATCATTATTAACATTTCAGTCTGAGATAATAAATTTGAAATACACTTACTTGTAACTCATATAACTCATTGCTGTATCTTCCATATTCAACCATTCCCCCAAATACTAATATTCTGGTACCATCACAGACAAATCCATGGGCAGCGCAACCTGGAGGGATGTCTCCTCTAACAGCTGGTAGGAACCACTGATTTGTAACTAGTAGCCAAAATAAAATGAAAACCAATTATAATAAAGTTATCATAAACTACGAGTATGTACTTTTATAAGGATCGTTTATATCAGTGGTTCTTAATTGGAAATGATTTTGCCCGGTCAGAGACAAATAAAAAATGTTTAGCTGTCATAAGTGGACGGCGGGAGTCCTACTAGCAGCTAGTGGGTAGGACTGGGACTGCCAAACATCTTACAGTGCACAGTACCCGTGTGCTTAGTCGCTCAGTCGTGTCTGACTCTGCGACGCCATGGACTGTAGCCCGCCAGGCTCCTCTGTGCATGGGGATTCTCCAGGCAAGAATATTGGAGTGGGTTGCCATGCCCTCCTCCAGGGGACCTTCTCAACCCAGTGACTGAACCCAGGTCTCCGCATTGCAGGCCAATTCTTTACCTTCTGAGCCACCAGGGAAGCCCAATGCACAGTAAAGCCCCCTAAAACCAAAAATTACCCAGTTCAAATGTCAATAGACATGCTGCTGAAAAACCTTGATCTATATATCATTTAATTTCTCAACAAAAACCCTACCTGGGGAGTATCATCCTCTCCATTTTACAAGTGAAAAATCTGACACTTAGGTTAACTTTAGCGCGGATCCTAAGCAACTGGCAGAGCAAAATTCAAACTGGGTCTAACTTAACTTCAAAGCCAAGATTTTCACATTCTACGGAAGTACCGATTAACTTTCTAACTTTTTAGGCTGGGGTGCCAGAAGGAGGAGAAGGTGAGAAAATAAAAAATTTCTCCTACTCCACCATTTTATTCATTTCTAAATGACCGCTACAGTTAAGCTATTCGGCCAGAGAAAAGTTACGGACCGCGACGTTGATCTGAAACTCATCAATTAACGTTACACCAAGAAAACAGCTTTCTTATGACAGTTGGCGCATTTACAAGTGGGAAAAAAATGAAATTCCAACCTCCCGTATATTCCACAGAGGTACTCAAGGGCAAGGGCCTCCGCGGCCCGAGGCATTTCTCATCCGCAGCGGTGCTGAAGCCGACGGCCCTCCCAGATCGCCGAGCGCCAAACGGCTGAGCTTGGGCACACACACCAAACTGCGCAGACCCAGGCGCCGGTCTCACCCACGAACCACTTCCCCGCCAGTTAAGAGCGCTGAGAACGGGGTAAATATCTTGACTGCCACCTGCCAGATACGGGGCTCAACTGGGGGGTGAAAGTACCAAATGGCCTTTCCTTTTCCCTCCTCATTTCCCCTATATTCTCTTCCTACGAAGGAAGGAAAGCAAAGACAGGGAAGGCCCCGAGGAGCGCTGGTTTGGAGTTGGGTTTTGACAGGGAGGGATCTCGGGGCACCGGAGTGGGCGAGACTTCGGCAAGAGGCCCAGGCGGGTGGAAACTGTCTCTCTCGCCTAAGTCCGCCAGCAGCGTTGGCGCGGGCCGGGAGGGGGGTGTCCACGACCGTCTGCCAGAGGGCCGGCGCGCCCCGCTCCGGGGCCGGTTTCGCCCGAGGGAAACCCGGGGAAACGGAGCTACGGCCCGGGACGCTGCGGGAGCTGGGCCACCCGGCCGAGCCGCACTCCTTGCCGCCGGTCGGAGAAGGCAGTGACCCGGCGGTGACAGCTGTCAGGGCCGCGGCCGCCGCCTCGTCTCCCCTCCCCCTCCGCGGCTCCCGCAGGAGGGGCCGAAGAACCGTCGCCGCGCCTACCGGTGTTGTAGACGTGCAGCTCATCCGCGATGCCCTCGTTGCCTCCTCCAAAGATGATCATCAGCTCCCGGATGGCCACCGCTCGGTGTCCGTGCCGGGCGCGGGGGACCGGCCCCGTGAAGGAAGAAACCCGCCTCCAGTTGAGGAGGCTGGGAGCCGCCATCTTCCCAACCCCCGCCCCTCTGCCCACAATGCACTGCGCCCGCTCCGGCGCCGCTGCTCCCGGGGGAGGGCGGGGACCGGCCTCCAGCTGTGCGCTTGGGGCGGGGGACGGTACCCCAAGGTGGGGGATGATGGTCACGTGACCGCGGGGGTCCAGGGCAAGGCTGGAAGGAGCGGAGCGGAGCGGGGCGGGGCGGGGCAGGGTGGGGCGCGAAGTACTGGAAGGCACTACCGCCCCTATCCCCGGGCGACGTGTCTGGTCTGGGCACCAGGGGCAACGGATTTTAGGATGGAAGGAAATTTACTGCTGACCAGTCTCCCCTCCCCACCCAGTACCTGCAGTTTTATGTTTGCAGGAGAAGATAGACCGTTTCCCTTTACGGTCACTTTAACTGAGCATCTAGGATGTGCAAGCGAGTCGGACCCTTTAAACAATGACAGCACAGCAAGAGAAAAGCTCGCTTAGAGGTTTTGAAGTGCCGGGAGCGGGGCGAGAGGAGAGGAGAGTTGGTCTCCGCAGAGGGCGTGACATGCGTGCCCAGGCGCCGCGAGGGCGGCGAGAATGCCCACGAAGGCGGGGGCATGGGGCGACCCGGGCGGGGTAATGAGGGGTAGGGGAGGCGGGCGGGGGTGATCGGGCGTGGGGGGTAGGGGGAGCCGGTCTGAGGGCAGGAGGGAATCTGGACCACGACCGAGCGTCTGCGAGCGCCGCGTGCCCGCTGTAGCTGACTCTGGAGGAAGACCGGAGCTAAGCTTTATAAGACAAATAGGGCAGATCAGATTTGGAGGGTGCCATGCCAAGAAGTTTAGGAACGGTGAGCCGCGAAAGTTGTTTTGTTTAAGCAGATGGGAGGTTATGAATAGATTTCTGTTTTATTGTTGTCAGACGTTTGAGGGTGTTTAATTGACAAGCACTGTCCTCCTTGCCTTATGTGTTAACTCATGATTCTCCCAACAATCCAGTGAAGTGGGTACTGTTTTCTCCTTTTAGTGAATGGAGAAATGAGGTACAGAAAAGTAATTTTCTCGCGGGCCCACAGCAGAGAAGAAGTAGGGCCAGGATTCAAAGGCACAACTTCTGATTCCAGAGCACCAACCCCTAACCACTATACCATACTTCCTCTGAATGCAGTCATAAGTAACCCTTTTAAGTCCGGGCTGCCTTGTGATCTGGTCCTATAAAGAATCACACTCAAAGTCTTGGGCCGGGGAGGCGGGGGGGGCTGGGGAGAGGGGGAGGCTGGGGTGGTGGGAGGTGGGGGGCAATTCAGTTCAGTTCAGTTCAGTCGCTCAGTCGTGTCCGACTCTTTGCGACCCCATGAATCGCAGCACGCCAGGCCTCCCTGTCCATCACCAACTCCCAGAGTTCACTCAGACTCACGTCCATCGAGTCAGTGATGCCATCCAGCCATCTCATCCTCTGTCGTCCCCTTCTCCTCCTGCCCCCAATCCTTCCCAGCATCAGAGTCTTTTCCAATGAGTCAACTCTTCGCATGAGGTGGCCAAAGTATTGGAGTTTAAGCTTTAGCATCATTCCTTCCAAAGAAATTTTAAAGCAATATAGATCCCTACCTCACACTCTTAAGGTATCAAAGAGGGAATACACATAGTGTAGACCAAATTTCCTAAAATTTCGTTTTCCTCATCTTATTTTCAGTTTCTTTCATATGCCTAGCTCATCTCCTGTCCCCAACTCTCTGAAACCTAACCATGCCTCTCCCACCTTCTCATTCATCTAAACTTCCTTTTGAGAGGTCATTCTCTTCCTTTTAAGAAGGAATTCTTATTATTCTTTACAGCTCCTGTTTCTCAAGTTTTTACTCTCGCTGATTAATGCCTGAACTTCATGATATGTTCAAAGAGAACTTGGAATAGGAAGATGGCTGGAAACAAAGAAAAGAAAGCTATGAATATTTATGTACTGATTTTTTTTTTTTTTTTGTTACATACATACCATGTGCTTTTAACTGTTTTGGTTATATATTTTTTATCTGAAACAATACTGGAAAAGTTGGGATAGAGCAATGAGTTTTTCATAAAACATTAAATATTTAGTTTAAAGAACTGTACTTTATTCTGAGAGTTTAGTGTTAAAATGTCCTAGCTTTTATAAATGATGCTTTTAAGTAAATGGTAGTTCGTTTTTGTTTTGTTTTAATGTCCTTATAGCAAATGACTAAGGGTAAAATTAAAAGTTGCAAACCCAATGTTGATACTCAGATTTTAAAAAACCCAAACTGGTGTATGATATTTGAAAGTCTGAAAACCTCTGAACTAAGAGAAAGATGAAGGCAAAATGTTAAGACAAAAGAGATTACAAGTGATAACTGCTTGCTTAGATAAGGAGCTTCAGGATGGTGGGACACGTCTGTATTAGTTTCCTAAGACTGCTGTAATGAAGTACCACAAACCATGTGGATTAAAACCACAGAAAGGTGCTGTCTCACACTTCTGGGGTCTAGAAATCTAAGGTATCAGCAGGGACATAATCCCTCTGAAACCTGTAGGGAAGGATTCTTCCTTGCCTCTTTCTAACCTCTGGTAGTCACTCTCAACCACAGACCTTCCTTGGTTTGTAGCCACATCACTCCAACTTCTGCCTCCATCCTCATATGGTGTCCTCCCTGTGTCTGTGTCTCTTTTCCTTTTCTTAGAAGTTCATCAGTCATATCACATTAAGGCCCACCTGCTGACCTCATCTTAACCTGTTTACAGCTGCAAAGACCTTGTGTTCAAATGTCACAATCACAGCTATTGGGCGTTAGAACTTCCGCATATCTTTTTGGGGGACACATTTCAATATATGACAAGATGCTTAATCCACTATGAAGGATATTTTAACAGAGTACCTATGACTCAGCTCAGCTCTGCTTAAGTGAGAAGTCTAGAATAGGTCCCCAGTTCTCAAGAAAGCTACCTTCAATCTTTGAAACTTTAAGAATGCAAGTTGCCATCTAGGAGAAGAGTGTAGAAAGGGAAGAGTGAGGCAGAATAGCACCCTAAAGAAACCAACTTCTAAGTGATAAAGACAGAGGAGGCTCTCATGAACGAAATGGGGAATAAATAGCCAGAGAAGTCAAAAGGGAACTGGGTGAGGGCGATGTCAAAGAAGCCGCAGGCAAAGGGGCTTTCACAGAGCGGAAGTGGTTATCAAAGCCAAGAGCCATAGAAAGGTCAGATAAGAAAAAGACCAAGAAGCAGCATCTGCTGAATTTGCAGACTAAGAGGTTATTAATGGCCTAGATTAAAATACTTAGTGGAGTGGGAGGAGGGAAGCCACAGAAGATCGAAGAATGAATAACAAGTGAGGCTGCACAGATAACATGTATACTTTACTTCTTACACAGACTTGCCCCTGAAAGGAAAGAAAAAACAGTGGCTGGAGGGGAGGAATGGCTGGGTACAGAGCAAGCTATTCTTATTCTTTTCCAGGGATGAAACTTGAACATGATTGTGGTCCTGAGGAAGAATTCAGATGAAAAGGTTAGAGATGTCTTAGTCGGTTCAGGCTACTGTAGCACTATAGGCTGGATGGTTTCTAAACAACCCACATTTATTTCTCACAGTTCTTGAGGCTGGAAGGTCTGGGTGCCAGCATGGTCAGATTCTGATAAAGACTTCTCTTGCAAGTTTCACACTGCTGACCTCTCACTGCTCCCAGAGGGAGCTCTCTGGGATCTCTTATAAGGGCATTAATTCCATTCATGAGGGCCCCACTTTCATGACCTTAGATCAAGAGCAGAAGTTCTACATCCTAACACCATCACTTTGGGGTGTGAGGATTTCAACATTTGAATTTGGACAGGGATACAAACATTTCAGTTCAGTTCAGTCCCTCAGTTGTATCCGACTCTTTGCGACTGTATGGACTGCAGCATGCCAGGCTTCCCTGTCCATCACTGACTCCCAGAGCTTGCTTAAACTCATGTCCATCGAGTTGGTAATGTCGTCCAACCATCTCATCCTTTATTTCCCGCTTCTCCTTCTGCCTTCAATCTTTCCCAGCATCAGGGTCTTTTCCAGTGAGTCAGTTCTTTCTATCAGGTGGCCAAAGTATTGGAGCTTCAGCTTCAACACCCATCCTTCTAATGAATATTCATGACCGATTTCCTTTAGGATGGACTGGTTGGATCTCCTTGCAGTCCAAGGGACTCTCAAGAGTCTTCTCCAACACCACAGTTCAAAAGCATCAATTCTTCCGTGCTCAGCTTTCTTTATAGTCCAACTCTCACATCCATACATGACTACTGGAAAAACCATAGCCTTGACTAGACAGACCTTTGTTGGCAGAGTAATGTCTCTGCTGTCTAGGTCGGTTGTAACTTTTCTTCCAAGGTATAAGCATCTTTTAATTTCATGGCTGCAGTCACCATCTGCAGTGATTTGGAGTCCAAAAAAGTAGTCTATCACTGTTTCCACTGTCTCCCCATCTATTTGCCATGAAGTGACTATGAAGAAAGCTGTGCGCTGAACAATTGATGCTTTTGAACTGTGGTGTTGGAGAAGACTCTTGAGAGTCCCTTGGACTGCAAGGAGATCCAACCAGTCCATCCTAAAGGAAATCGGTCATGAATATTCATTGGAAGGACTGATGTTAAAGCTGAAATGTCAATATTTTCTCCACCTGATGTGAAGAACTGACTCATTTGAAAATACCTTGATGCTGGGAAAGATTGAAGGCAGAAGGAGAAGGGGACGACAGAGGATGAGATGGCTGGATGGCATCACCGACTATGGACGTGTGTTTGAGTGAACTCCAGGAGTTGGTGATGGACAGGGAGGCCTGGAGTGCTGCAATTCATGGGGTTGCAAAGTGTCGGTGAGCAAATGAACTGAACTTAACTGAACTGAACTGATGGGACCAGATGCCATGATCTTCGTTTTCTGAATGTTGAGCTTTAAGCCAACTTTTTCACTCTCCTCTTTCACTTTCATCATGAGGCTCTTTAGTTCTTCTTCACTTTGTGCCATAAGGGTGGTGTCATCTGCCTATCTGAGGTTATTGATATTTCTCCTGGCAATCTTGATTCCAGCTTGTGCTTCATCCAGCCCAGCCTTACAGCCTTGACGTACTCCTTTCCTTATTTGGAACGAGTCTGTTGTTCCATGTCCAGTCCTAACTTTGCTTCCTGACCTGCATACAGATTTCTCAGGAGGTAGGTCAGGTGGTCTGGTATTTCCATTACTTGAAGAATTTTCCAGTTTGTGGTGATCCACCACACTCAAAGGTTTTGGCATAGTCAATAAAGCAGAAATAGATGTTTTTCTGGAACTCTCTTGCTTTTTCCATGATCCACCAGATGTTGGCAATTTGATCTCTGGTTCCTCTGCCTTTTCTAAAACCAGCTTGAATATCTGGAAGTTCACGGTTCACGTACTGTTGAAGCCTGGCTTAGAGAATTTTGAGCATTACTTTACTAACGTGTGAGATGAATGCAATTGCATGGTAGTTTGAGCATTTTTTGGCATTGCCTTTCTTTGGGATTGGAATTAAAACTGATCTTTTCCAGTCCTATGGCCACTCCTGAGTTTTCCAAACTTGCTCGTATATTGAGTGCAGCACTTTGACAGCATCATCTGTTAGGATTTGAAATAGCTCAGCTGGAATTCCATCACCTCCACTAGCTTTGTTTGTAGTGATGCTTCCTAAGGCCCACTTGACTTCATATTCCAGGATGTCTGGCTCTGGGTGAGTGATAGTACCATCGTGATTATCTGGGTCTTGAAGATCTTTTTTGTATAGTTTTTCTGTATATTCTTGCCACCTCTTCTTAATATCTTCTGCTTCTGTTAGGTCCATACCATTTCTGTCCTTTATTGAGCCCATCTTTACATGAAATGTTCCTTGGAAAAATGATAGTTTTGACTACATGGACGTTTGTTGGCAAAGTAATGTCTCTGCTTTGTAATATGCTGTCTAGGTTTGTAATAGCTTTTCTTCCAAGAAGCAAGCATCTTTTAATATCATGGCTACAGTCACCATCTGCAGTGAATTTGGAGCCTTTTAAACACAAGCGTTTAAATCATAGCAAAAGAGTATGTCATTTGGAAATGCTCTCTCTTACAAGTAGCATAATATCCAACACAGTGTAGCTAAATGATATGACAATTATCTTGCACAAGAAATCTGGGGTAGGTAAGTCTAAGGTTAGCTTAGCAGTTTAACAGTGTTACAGTTCCAGGTGGCAGCTCTGAATTTCTCTCAACCTTTCCTTTGTGGTTAAAAGAAGGTTGTTGTAGCTTTGGACATTGTGTCCGCACACAACCAATGCCCAAAGGCATGACATAGGAAGACATCCAGGACAAGGAATAGAACTCTCATTTTACAAGGAGGAAAAGCATCTTACTCAGAAACCACCCAGCATACCTGCCATTAGGTTTCATTGGCCAGAACTGGGGCATTTGGTATATTAACATTACATTAGATGGGGACTTCCCTAGTGGTCCAGTGGTTAAGAATGCGCCTACCAGTGCGGGGGACACAGGTTCAGTCCTGGTCTGGGAAGACTCCACATGCCACAACTACGCTGGTTCGCCACAACTACTGGTCCTAGTGCTGCAGTAGAGTCTGTGTTCTGCAGCAAGGGAAGCCCAAGCACTGCAGTGGAGACTAGCTCCTGATCACCACAGCCAGAGAAGGCCCGAGTGCAACAATGAAGACCCAGCACAACATCTTCAAAGTGCAAAAAGAAATCTATAAATTTGGAATTCTAAAAAGACTTGAAGATTGAAAGAACAATAATAATAGTTATGTGGTCTCAGTCGAAGTATTTTCTTTGGGCTTCAAATTCTCTGTCTGTAAAATGGGAATGATGACAGCATCTATTTCTTAAGGTTATTTTGAAGATCAAATGAGATAATACATGTAAAGTACAGGCTGTGCTTGCATTGTAAGAGAGTGTAGTTCCGTGAAAATGACCACAGAAGTTGAAACCCTGCAAAGAGATCTTAGGCCATCCTGGTGGCTCAGACAGTAAAGAATCTGCCTGCAACCAGGAGGCCAATCTCCAACCAGGAGACCCAGGTTGGATCTGTGGGTCAGGAAGATCCTCTGGAGCAGGGAAGTGCTACCCACTCCAGTATTCTTGTCTGTAGAATTCCATAGACAGAGGAACCTGGTGGGCTACAGTCCATGAGTAGCAAAGAGTCGGACATGGCTGAGTGACTATCATTATCACTTCTATCAAAGAAGTCTTAATTCTCGGTGGGAAAAACTACAGTTGTTCTGTTCTTGATCTTTAAAAATGTTTGTCAAAATATTTAAAGTTCTCTTGCTGTTGGTTTTAACTGTCTAAAGAAATGAAAGAATAGTAGACTTCGTATTTATTTGTTCTACTGTAATTTAAAACAGTGGACCCATTGAAGATGAAAATTAAATGTTTTGGGTTGGTTTTGTGGCATTTTTTTTGGTACAAAACTTAACGAAGAGTTGAAGTTTTTTGGTATAAAACTTACCAAAGTTTTTTGTTGTTGTTGTTGTTGGTATGAAACTGAGCAGTGCTTGCGTTCTTGTAATATAACATACTGTAAGGAGTAAGCATCTATTCTGTGCCTTAGAGAATGATCATATTCCTTTCTAAGTTTGGATCAGTTTCCCATATTCTATCCTTAACACTTTCAGCATCATGAAATACCTTAGAGAGTTTCTTTAATGTGAATTTTTTTTGCCTGTGTCAATCCCTCTGGAACATCTCCACCCTCATCACAACAACTTTCCTTATTTATGTTTTTAAAATCACCTTTACTCAATTTTTCTGGCTGCATAGCTAGCGTTGAATAGTGACAGTATCATCCCACAGCAGCTATTTCTTCTCTGCCTCTGTTTACCTTTGATGTGAGTTTCACTCCCACCGTTATCATTTGTTTGTTGTTTGCTTTGGCTTTGTTGGGTCTTCGTTGCTGCTTGCAGGCTTTCTCCAGTTGTGATGAGTTGGGGCTACTCTCTAGTTGGGGTGCGTGGGCTTCTCATTGCAGTGTCTTCTCTTGTGGTGGAGCACAGGCTGTAGGTGGGTGGGCTCAGTAGTTGCAGCTTGCAGGCTCTGGAGTGCTGATTCAGTAGTTGTGTTGCACAGTGTGGCACAGGGGGCTTGGTTGCCCCGAAGCCTGCAGAATATTAGTTCCCGGACCAGGGATCGAACCTGCATCCCTTGCATTGGCAGATGGATTCTTAACCCCTGGGCTGTCAGGGAAGTCCCCATTTTTATCTCTTTTGCTAGCTTTTTTTTGTTGGCCAATTCTATTATCTGTTTTTATAGATGTCACGTAAGTTTATCACTGGGAATTAAGGAAGCAATACAACTACATGCTTTGCTATCTGTACATAAATTGAATAACAACAGCCCAGTGACCAATACTTATAGATTGTAAGAGAAGTGACATGATTGGTCACAAAATCATGCTGTTAACAGCATAATAATTTTGTGGACTGAAAAGCTAGCAGCAAAGTTTATACTTATCCAGTTACTCACAGTTGGTATACTGTGGTAACAGTTTTGAACTGTGTTGTAGGGGGACTGATGTTATTAAACTATACTGAAATGTGTAGTTTTTGTACATGGTGCCTGAAATGTATGCTGACACCGTGCACAACAAGGAAAGTTCTGTGCTTAAGCAGTGCCTGGCATGTGGTCAGCACGTGGTACATAATAGATTGTTTCATTTCTATCATTTTCATTACATTACTACTGTTTCTACTCATCCTGAGCTATAGGACAGAGGGTGGGGCTGGTGCTGAGAGGCAGCAGACAGTGCAGTATTTTCAGTTAAGACTGTAAAACTGCCATGTCCAAGGGACACCTTAATCTCAATCAAGGACTCAGGCCAAGGGCTTATTGGCAGCAGTCTGAACCTGGGGTTTGAGGAGCACCAGCAGGTGGGCAGAGCTCAACAGCAGAGAGCGTGGGCAGGCACTGTTCCCACCATGAAGGAGGCAGATGGTGTTTGAGAGGTCTGCTCCCAGATCACAGGGCTCCAACAATGGCTAGAGCAGCAGCCAAGGCATGGAGAGGGAGGGCACTGGCAGGATCAACACAGGACTCCAGGCTAGAGAGAGGCTACACCAATGACTAGAGCAGGGAACTGGCACAGAAGCCAAGGAGGAAAAGCAGTCATCTCTTGGGGGAGAAGGGGACCCCAGCGTGCTAAGAGTCAAGCATAGGAGCGATTGACGCAGCTAAGGGAGTGGCAGAGAAGAGACAGCAAGTCTGAGCTCCAGACAAGGAGATGACCCATGACTGAGCCCCCATCAGCCAGGGAGAGGGAATTGAAACCCTCAGAGTCGTATTTCCTGCCCCCATGCAGCTGATCTTGGAGCCCAGCCCCAGGAGACCAAGGCAGTAAATAGAGCTCATTAGCCGGTCCCTGGAGAAGGCAATGGCACCCCACTCCAGTATTCTTGCCTGGAAAATCCCATGGATGGAGGAGCCTAGTAGGCTGTAGTCCATGGGGTCGCTAAGAGTCGGACACGACTGAAGCGACTTAGCAGCAGCAGCAGCAGCCTGTCCCAGGGCAGTAAGTCAGTGCTACTGCCAATGCTGCTGCTCCCTTTCCTTCCAGTCATGTTTATCAGCTTTTATAGACTTTATCTTACCAACTTATATACAAAGTAAAACATTCAGCTAAGGCAGGCCCATTGGGTAAAAAATGATAAACATTTGGCTTTCAACCAATAAGAAATAAACATGGAATAATAATAACTCAGATAATTGGAGTTGTGTCGACTAATGACAGCACAAATGGAAAATGCATATAGATCACATAGGGCTGGCATTCAAGCAAGTAACTGAAACCTGACCAGAGCAACTTAACTGGATCCAGGTTTATCTTCCTCACATGGTTATATGCTCCATAAATAGCTCAGGCTGCTATGGTGACTCCCAGAGCCATCAGGACTGAGGCTCCTCCTGTGTTCTTTCCTGTTGTTCTTGTTTGGTCGCTAAGTCATGTCCAACCCTCTGCAGAACCTGTGGACTGTAGCCTGCCTGGCTTCTCAGTCCATGGGATTTCCCAGGCAAGAATACTGGAGTGGATTACCCTTTCCTTCTCCAGGGATCTTTCCAACCCAGAAATCAATCCTGTGTCTCCCAAGTCTCCTGCATTGGCAGGTGGATTCTTTACTGCTGAACCACCAGGGAAGCCCCATTCTTGCTCAGTCCAGTTCTGTTTAGTTCCTCAGTCCTGTCTGACTCTTTGCGACCCCATGGACTGCAGCACACCAGGCCTCCCTGTCCATCACCAACTCCCAGATCTTGCTCAAGCTCATGTCCATTGAGTCAGTGATGCCATCCAACCATCTCATTCTCTGTCGACCGCTTCTCCTTCTGCCTTCAATCTTTCCCAGCATCAGGGTCTTTTCCAATGAGTCAGTTCTTTGTATTAGGTGGCCAAAGTATTGGAGCTTCAGCTTCAGCATCAGTCCTTCCAGTAGGTATTTAGGACTGATCTCCTTTAGGATGGACTGGTTGGATCTCCTTGCAGTCCAAGGGACTCTCAAGAGCCTTCTCCAGCACCACAGTTCAAAAGCATCAATTCTTCAGTGCTCAGCCTTCTTTATGGTCCAACTCTCACATGCGTATACTCTTGCTCTGTCCTTCTTAATTATCATGTTCAGGACCACTGAATCACGCAATGGCAGGTCACAGATATTTTCCATTTGCTTGTTTGGATCTATACTCCTCTTTAACTTGCTCAGTGCCCTGAGATTGACCTAAATGTATTGCATCACCTCAACTCTCCAGGTCTCTGGTGTCCAGTTGGGTTTGGCCAATGGAAGTCACTACCCACAGAAAATTGTAAGGTTGGGGTAATGAACCTCCTCATCCCTTTCTTGGGGTGAACAGAGGCTGCTCCTCTCAGGCAGCCCTTCCCCGCAGCTGTTTTCTCTTGGTCCTGGTAACCACTCCCTTCTCGTGCCCACAGAACTGGAAATGCTCCCTGCATCGCTAACCCCAGGCTACAGCCTTGACTCTTAACTATGTTTCCTAACACCGACTACACCTTTTCAAATAGTGCCTGTTTTCCAAGTCTCCACCATCAGCCCATTGGAGTGAGCCGTGTGTGTCCTGTTGGGACCCTGACTGATTCAACATGGTGGTCTCTGCACATACCCAGCAGGGCCATAGGCAGCAGCACAGGGTGGTCCTTTCAGCCACAGGGTGTTGAGATGGCTACTCCACCTCCAGGCTCCAAGGTTGGATTTCAGACAGGAGGAAAGGGCAAAAGGCACCAAACGGCTCTTTGCCAGGAAAACAGTAGCTTTCCAGGAAGTCCCAGACAGCCGACTTCAGCTCACATGCTGCTCTGGCCGCAGGACCTTGGAGGAGGTATGAGTACTTTTCACTGGACAATCGCCACTTCAAATGAGTGTTTCTATCAGTTGGCCAAAAAGTTCCTTCAGTTTTTAAGTAAAAATGAAAGACACATTTTTCATTTTCCCCAAGAACTTTATTGAACAACATATTCTGTGTAGGTTTGTTCCACTCCCTTCTGCCATTTTTAGGCAAGTTCATAATTCTATCTTCCCAAAACTTTTTATATTTGAAAGGAAGAAGCCGAGAGGTTACTAAGTAATACCAGGCTATCAATGTTGGCAACAGCGTATAACAAATGTGGACTTTAAAACAAAGTCACCACTAACTCACTGTTACAATGTCTTTCTTTTGTTCATACTTTGAAGTGTCTTCCTGCAACAACACTAATAATAGCTTATATCCTAACCCTAGCCCTTAGTGCTTTACATGCGTGATGTTTTTTAACCCTCACAAGAAGCTTCTTCATCTTAGAGATGAGGAAACTGAAAGTGGGCTTTTCAGGAATGTGTAAATATAACGCCTGAGTTGACACCTAGATTTCTGTCAGTCTCCAGAGCCCAGGCTGGTAACCACTGCACTTCTCAGGGTGCTCCTATATCCTGCATCTCTTTCTATTCTTATTTCTTCCACAGAGGAGAATCTATGCATCCAGTGTGGAAATCCAGGTCATAGATAATAAGCCTCTTGCATCCTCAGAACATGGCCCAGCAGAAATAAAGGAGAATCTGCAGTTGGAGGCAGTAAGGGATCAGGGAGAAAGTGTACCAAGAACAATGATAGAGAGATTTGGCTCCATATGGAAGTTAGTATGATCAACAAGCAGGGTCTATGAACCAACATGATCATTATTTTGTTTCTGAGTCCCCTTCTTGGGTGCTTTGTTCTCATACTCTCTGAACCTCCTTATTCACCACCTCTTCCACTGGGTCAGGCATTTTGCTAAGTGGATGAGAGATAGGAAGGAGAGAAAAACCCAGCCTTTGGAGAAAACTGGACTGGGCAGGTGTGGAGCTTGGAGCTTCTGAAATGGCAGTGGCCAGCCCTGAGCCAGGAAATGTTGGTATTTTGTTCATGTAGTTGCAGTGAGGGTTGGAGCAAGAGTACTTAGCACACAGTACCCCAAGCTATCACCCAGAACCTTCTGGCTTCCTGCAGGTGATCAATATATAAAATGTATCTTTGCTGCAACCTAAGATAAATATCTTACAATCACAGCTGTTAGCTGAAACATTGAGGAGAGTTGTGGTTTAAAACAGGTTCCTGGAAGTAAAGAGAGAAGAGGAATAGCATGAAGTCGAGTCTGCTCCAAAGAAAGGTGGCACGCTTGCTGGTGATGTAAAGGCTCTTTGTTGTTTACTTACTAACTCCTGTCTGACTCCTTTGCAGCCTCATGACTGTAGCCCACCAGGCTCCTCAGTCCATGGAATTTTCCAGGCAAGAATACTAGAGCAGATTGCCATTTTCTACTCCAGGGGATCTTCCCAACCCAGGGATCGAACCTGGGTCCTGTGTTTCCTGCACTGGCAGGCAGATTCTTACTGCTGAGCCACCAGGGAGGCCCTAGGATAGGGTAGACAAGAGAATGACACAGGGCTGCCAGTCATTCTCTACAGTGCTTCTGAAGGATGACCTTGTTGGCTTTTTTTTTTTTTGGCCATGCCATGCTGCCTTCAGGATCTTAGTTCCCTGGGCCTTTGGTGGTGAAGATGCTGAGTCCCAACCTCTGGACTGCCTGGTAATTCACTTGAAGGATGACCAAGTGAGGAAATAATTATGCATACAATTTAACCCCAGAGTTGCTGCCCCAAATCCTAGTATTTGAAACACTTCTCAAGTAAGAAACAGTTGCAAAGCGCTGAACAGAAATTCCAGTTCCTGCTTCATTACTATATTGCTGTGGGAACTTGGACTTTAACTTGCTCAAAGGCTCAGCTTGCTCATTTGCAGACTGGGGCAAAAAACATCTGTTCAACTTACCTAACAAGAATGTTATACAGATAAAACAAAATAGAAGATATCAAAATGCTTTGTTAATGTTCAAAGTTCTATACAAATAGATCTGGTCTAGATACTCTGACTCTGCAAGTTCGAGTCTGAAACCAGCCCGCACTAAATCCTTCAGAGCCACAGTGTTCATTACAGTAGCCACTAGCAACACTGGCTATGAGAACTTAAAATGTGACTAGTGCCACTGAGGAACTGAATTTTAAATTGTACCTAGTCTTAATCAATTTCAGTTGAAAAACTGATTCATGATCCAGTGACTGGAAAAGTTTGAAGTGTGTTTGGAGCAACCTGAGCCTGCAAATCTGTTTTTTAAATCATAAATTTTATAAAATCTAAATACATATCAGTTGTTTCTGATGAAATTTAGTGTTGGAATTGAGACATGCTGCAAATGTAAAAGACACACCAGATTTTAAAGGCTTCATACAAAACAAAAAGTGTGAAATGTCTTGTTAATAAGTTTTCTGCCAATGAAATGTTGAAATAGTATTTTTAATATATTGAGTTAAATAAAATTTATCATTAAAATTAATTTGACCTCTTTGTGTTTTTGTTTTTTGTGAAGGATTTTTTAGATGCTTTATTTTTAAATTGGAGGATAACTGCATTACAATGTTATGTTAGTTTCTGCTTTGCAACAGTGTGAATCAGCTGTATGTACACATAGATCCCCTCCCTCTTAGACCTCCCTTCCACTCCCCCATCACGTGCCACCCCTCTGGGTCATCATAGAGCACCAGGCTGAGCTCCCTGTGCTGTGCACACAGCAGCTTCCCTCCAGCTAGCTATCTTACATATGGTAGTGTATATGCATCAGTGCTGTTCTCTCAATTCGTCCCACCTTTCCCTTCGCCCATTATGTCCACAAGTCCATTCTCTGCATCGGCATCTCTGTTCCTGCACTGCAAATAGGTCCATCAGTACTATTTTTCTAGACTCCACATATATGCGTTATTATACAATATTTGTTTTTCTCTGACTTACTTCACTATCCTTTTTTAAACTAAGAGATTTTATTTTTTAATTATTGGAAGATCACGGCTTTACAATATTGTGTTAGTTTCTGCTACACATCAACATGAATCAGCCATAGGTATACATATGTCCCCTCCCTCCTGAACCTCCTTCCCACCTCCCATCCTATCCCACCCCTCTAGGTTGTCAGAGTACCAGGTTTGAGCTCCCTGTTTAATACAGCAATTCCCTTTGGCCATCTTTTGTACATATGGTAATGTGTATTTTTCGTTCTTACTCTTTCGGTTTGTCCCTCCTCCACCTTCCCCCACTGTATTAACGCACATATATGGAATCTAGAAAGATAGCACTGATGAACCTATTTGCAGGACAGCAGTGGAGACGCCAACACAGAGAAGAGACTTGTGGACACAATATTTTTCTTAAAGCGACTATTGGAAAATTTTAAATGGCAATGTGGCTTGCATTATATTTCTGTTGGGCAATATCATTTTAGATGGAGGCAGTGAGCAGAGGCAGACTCATTTCCTTGTAGGAACTAGGGAGAGAAGCCACTGCTGAATACATTCCATGATCCCAGGCAAAGTGCTGGCATGGTTTCCTGGGTTTCTGAGAATAAATGGCAGGAACACAGAACAGCACATAACTGGGTGGGGCTGATGCACTGCCTGATTCCTTTCCATGTTCAGGCACAAAACACACCATCTAGAAACTTTCTGTCACTATCATTGCCTTGGCAGAGGATACCACAGTTGTTATCTGGGTGTTGACTTGGACACGAATGCACTCTAATGACAAGGGCATTTCAGGTGAAGCTAGTGGCCATGAAGACAGTCTTAAAATTGGTATGCACTTAACTTCTTCACTTTCGCCCTCTCAACATGTACCTGAGCCCCAATGTGTGGTGGAAATTCACCCTCCAAGCATTTGCTTTTTTCCGGTTTTGAATCTTTACCTCCAGAGCAGCCTTGTTTTCAAAATGATTTGCGGGCTGCCGGAGGAGGCTGCAAAAGGAAGTCTGGCCCGTCGGAGCCAGCCAGCCAAGCACATCTGGAAGTGGTTTCAGAGGCCTCCTCACTCGGCCAGCACAGCGCCTGGATTCCCAGCTGCTTGGAGCAGGGGTGGAAGAAACCCGACCCGCTCCAAAGTCGACGCAAGCAAGGGAGGTGCAGTGGGGGAGCAGGACTCTCTTGGAAACGGAATATTGGCCTCGAGGCTCTCCAGCCTTTTGAGATTTCCAATGGGATTTTAGAAGCAGCTGAAGCACCATGAAGGGCAGTACCCTGGGGCCAGCTACGATTTGAACGCTCTGCCCTGCAGCTCTTTGGACGGAGGAACCCAGAATCCTGATCTCACCGCTCACCAGGTAAACAGAAATTTACAACAGGGTGACAGCCTGTCTATTTCACTCTGGCCTGCTGGCAGCTGTCCTTCATTTTGCTGTAGACGCAAGAAAGTAGATCTGAGGTGGACTGTCCCATGCAAACCACCTTCAGGCGCCCCCAGCTGATGTTTGTAGCATGCCAGCGGAATCTGCTTCATTTTTTTGCCATTGCTGCAAATCCAAAATAGTGTGCAAGTTTTTCACATCCTGCATTGCTTTTCCAGACCTGGATTTATCTCCATCTCCCTACCCGCCAAAGAGTGTTGATTTACTGTTTTCCTCATATTTTCAGTGTGGAAATCATCGGTTAGCTAGGACTTGATAAATGCTAGCATTTAAGACAGGTATGTTTCTGAGCCACAAAAGATTTAACTGAGTTATGAATCTTGTTTTCGGAATCCGTCCTAGGAAGCTGTTCTGAGGGCTCCAAGCACCGCCCCACTTCCCCCGCAAAGAACTAGCAATCATATGAAATCTAAATAAGGCTTATTGTAAATACAGTAGTCATAGTGTTCAGGCTGAAAAATGCTTTTTAATGTTCAAAAAATGTCCTCTTATGTTCACTTTATGAGCAAGAATAATACATTGGCTAAGCCTGATAAAAACTGATAAGTAACTTATGACATAACTTAAGAAGGGATACTTAATATAAGAGGAAAAGGAAAAGAAGAAAATATGATATCCAAACATCTGAATGTGCTGTGGAAAAGGCAGTCCCTAGCTGTTTGGCCCTGTGCAGCCAAATTTCCCAAGCGACATTGGTTTGTTTGTCTTTTCCTCCGAATGTTTTGGTGTTGCATCCATACACGGAATGCTTTTGCATGCTGCATGATGGAATTCTGGGTCTCTATCTAACTCAGAGCTGTGCAGGGCAGTGGTGAGAACATGGGCTCTGGGGTCTGACTCACAGAGATGAGTCTTTGCACTGCCACTTAGAAGCTTTGACTCTGGGTGACTCTTCTTATTTGTAAAATAGGAATTAAGGGACATCATATGTGTGAATGTGTTGTGTGCTCAGTCTCTCAGTTGTGTCCGACTCTTTGTGGTCCCACACACTGTCCATGTTCCTCTGTTTGTAGAATTTTCCAGGCAAGAATATATTCCAGGGATTCCCTGACCCAGGGATTGAACCCATGTCTCCAGAGTCTCCTGCACTGGCAGTCGCTCAGTCATGTCTGACTCTTTGCGACTTCATGGACTATAGCCCGCCAGGCTACTCTGTCCATGGGATTCTCCAGGCAAGAATACTGCAGTTGGTAGTCATTCCCTTCTCTAGGGGATCTTCCCAACCCAGGCATCAAATCCAGGTCTCCTGCATTGCAGGCAGATTCTTTACCAGCTGAGCCATCAGGGAAGCACCAAGGCTTTGCCAAGTGACAAGTGACTACCACTTTTACTTTACTGTGTCTGGAAGGGCATAATGCAGGATCAGCAGAGTACTGAGCCCTCAGGGAGGGAGGGAAGCTTCTCTAGTGGTGCATCTCTAGTGATGATGATGCTGGGGGCGGGGAAAGTGACCACACATCCTGCACTGGGCCATAGCCCCACTTTGGATACACGGTTCCCCCTAATAGCCCAGTCACCAGACGTTCCTCACATCCACCCAAGTTGTCTCTCCAGGGCCCGACGTTCTTCCTTCTCTTCAAACACCTCTCCTTCTTTTTTCCACTCTGCCTCTCTTTAGTTCTCCTGCCTCTTCCCTTGATGAGAGAAAGATGTGCTCACCAAGCCACAGCCTTCACCATTTCATTCCTAGTTCCCAGGGAGCTTGATTCTAAAGACTTCTTTTATTTCAGCATCTGCCAAAGAATGTTCCAAAGAAGATAGTCCCATGAGGAAAATATGTTCTGTGAGCCATATCCTCCTCTCAGCACGCTCAAGTCGTGATGGCATTCTAAAAGTCCTAAGAAGTTCCACAGAAATCTGCTTCTTTGTTTAACACTGAAGGTCCCAGTTGATGCCGAGCCATTTTATCACATCACATAGCTTAACATGTTATTACTCTGCAATATACTATTTTTTTAATTTAATTTTTATTTTTGGGCCATGCCACATGGCATGTGGGATCTTAGTTCCTTGACCAGGTATTGAACTTGTGCCCCCTGCAATGGACACTTGGAGCGTTAACCCCTGGACTTCCAGGGAAGCTTTGCAATATCTTCTTCTGCCCACACCTGTTTTTATCTTGGTTCCTCTTATGGATGTCCTACTTGCTACCTCTCCTGGCGAACACCCAAGATGATTGGTCATACGTAACATATTCATATGTACAAAGTCTGGCCTAAGGTGGGCAGCAGGAATCAGCAAACGTTCGTTGCAAAGGGCCATATAAGGGGCTTTGCAGGCCAGGTGGTCTCCATCATGATGGCTCTGTTCTGCGGAAGTAGTGTGGAATTGGCCATGGAAAAAACTTCAAACATCAACATCAAAGAAAAAGCCTGGCTATGTTCCCACAAAACATTATTTAGAAAAAAACAAACAGTGATGGCCAGGATCTGGCTGTAGTTTGTCGACACCTGATCTAAGGCCATGTTGTAAAGGAATGCTTGAATCCAATGCAGGAGAAAGCAGGATGGGTCCTCTGCAAAATGAAGACTTCCCTATCCTGTGTATTTTGGTGGATCTGGAGTAAGACCTTCATGCTCCGGCAAAACATAAAAGGGCCAGAGGTGTTTTGTTGAAGGTCAAATTCCTGAGTCCTGGTTTTGTCCTTTTTCTTCTCTTCAAGTGAACCCATGCTCCTGTCCTGTTGATGATTCTGTAGCCTGCCTGGTTTAAGCTGAAGTGCCCTACTGACTGTGTTTTATGCACCTATGAACTCCAGAGTCGAGTCTTATAGAATTCTGTAAAATCACAGATCTTCTTGGCAGTTCTCTTAACCTCTCTGAGATTCAGTTTCCTGGGATAAACTAGGAAGAATAACCTTATAGGGTTGTTGTGGGAATCAAATTAATTTACATGCAAAGGTCTTAGAACAATGTTTGGTTCATGGAAATTACTATGTAAATAATTATCTTTGTAATGCATTATTTCATCTAATCTGCAAAACAGTCCCATTTCACAGATCGGGTTTTGTAAATTGCCCAAGATTACACAGTAAGAAATGAGGCAGAACCAGAATTCAAAGTCACAAAGCCTGTGTTGTTTCCACTCAGGTATATGCTCTGCTGGATTTAAGTCATTCAAAAGTACATTTTAGGAGCCCTCACTTTTATCTTCCTTTTGATTCCCAGATCCTTTCCCATTACTCTTTACCTGAACCCATGGCAGACATTATTAATCAATCACAGTGCTCTCTTTCTCTTTCTTTCTTCCTTCTTTTCTCTCTCTCTCTTTCTTTCTTTTACTGAGTCTGGTGATGGCTTTAGACGCCATCTCCATTTATCAATTCTGAAAGCTCCTACCAACTGATTAGAGTTGGCATGTAAAATAAAACTTATGGGCTCTGATTTTTGGAATACTTTTCTGGAGTCCTTCCCAGTTTTGCCTTTTCTTCCAAGGCAGAGCTAATCCCCTTAGCAACTGCCAGGTCTCAAAACATTCTTTCCAGATTTGGCCGCAGCCCCAAAGTCTGGCATCTGGTAAACAACTCCCCATGCAAGATCCTCCTTGCCACCATTCAGGGCCTTTCCTAAGGATTCCCTCTTTCCAACACTGACTGTGAGGTGACACCCCAGCTGCCTCTTTCTTGCCATCCTGTAGTCAGGCCTATGGGCTCTGAATGTTCAAGGCTTGACTGTTACTATAGAGAAACCACAACACAGAAGTCACTCAGCCTAGGAGAGCTTACAGAGGTGCAGAGGATACAGTTCTGGGCATCCTTGTTGTGAAGGTAAGAGAAAGGCCAAGAATAAAAGCAGAGGGCTTGGGTCTTCTTCCTGGCCTTTCTCTTATTTTTCTTAGGTGTGATAATGGTGTTGTGATTATACAGGAGGATGTCCTTGTCCTTAAGAGATGCATGATGAAGTATTTAGGGCTGAAGATGTGTGTGTGTGTGTGTGTGTGCGTGTGTGTGTGTGTGTGTATGTGTGTGTAAGGAGGGAGGCGGGAAGTGGGGAGAAAGAGAGAAAGGAAAGATGGCAACATGTTACCACTTGGTGAATTTGGTGTAGGGTATATGAAAATTCATTCTTTCAGCTTTTTGTAGACTTGAAATGTTTCAAGTGATAAAGAAAAGGAAAATCAAACAAAAATAAGGATACTAAAGCTGAGTGTATGTTTCCAATTAATTTGATATAATTATTAAACAATAAAGATAGTCACTGTGACAGCTGTACCAGTGATAGATTGGGGAAGGGGAGGGAGCAGAGATTCCAGATGTAGAAAGTCTAGGCGGGAAGTTCCTGCAGAGTTAATGAGTGAGATGAGGCAGGAGAGAAAGGAGAGGGGTTAAGAAACACGAGGTGAAGCTGTCAGAATCAGAGGTTGGTTGGATAAGGGATTGGGAGGAAGCAGAGGAGGATGCCCAGAGAACACCAAAGGAGCTTCTGTGGGGCAGCTGCTGATTTCAGGTGAGAACAGATGATGTTTGATGTTCTTGTGCAGCTTCCTGGAGGAGAGGGCCACTTGCTTATCCCTCCCTCTAGGAAGAAATATTTTTGAGAGTTTATATCTCTGGTCACTTGTACTGGGCATATGGCAATGAACAAAAACAGACAAAATACCCTACATCTATGGAACTTGTAGCCTATCGTTGGATGTTGGTGGTTTAGTTGCTAAGTTGGTGTCCAACTTTTGTGACCCCATGGACTATAGCCTGCCAGGCTCCTCTGTCCACACGATTCTACAGGCAAGAATACTGGAGTGGGTTGCCATTTCCTTCTCCAGGGGATCTTTCTGACCCAGGAATCAAACTCAGATCTCCTGCATTGCAGGCAGATTCTTTATCAATTGAGCTACGAGGGAATCCCCTGCTGTTGGCAGCAGACAGACAATAAGCCAGTGAAAAATGGGCAGCATGTTGGATGGTGGTCATTGCTGAGAAGAATATAGACTTCCCTGGCAGGCCAGTGGTTAAGACTCTGTGCTCCCAATGCAGGGGGCATTCAATCCCTGATTGGGGAAATACGAAGTAATACATGTATTGCTGGGGTTAGGGGGTTTTTGCCTGAGTCTGAGCAAAGTGAAGAAGTGGGCCATGTGGATATCTGGGAGGAGTGTTCTGGGTGAAGGGAACATCATTCCAGGTGCCAGGAGTGTAAGGGGCTCTGAGGCAGAAGAGTGTCTGGCAAGGAGGGCAGTGTGATCGGGTGAGATCTTATAGGACACTGTATGGACTTCAGCTTCTACTCTAAGAGAAATAGAGAGGCCTCGGAGAATTCTGAACAGAAATCTAATATAAAAAATAATCAATTGAAGGGGGACAAAGACCGTATCATCTTGTCAAAGGATAATGTTGATCAGGCCAGGGCGAAGACAGTACAGGTGATGATGCTGATCAGGCCAGGGTGAAGGCAGTACAGGTGGTGAAGATTCTGGATGTATTTTGAAGGTGGAACTGACAGGCTTTGTTGTCAATCCATCTGTAGGGAAGGAGAAACAGAGGAGTCAGGGACAAAACCAAGCTTATTTTCATGAGCAATTATAAGAATGGAGTTGGGAAAGATGATGGTGGGGAAACATCAGGAGCTAAGATTTCGACATGAGGATGCCTCCAAGTGGAGATGCCCAGAGACACTTGGCTTTAGGAGTCTGGAGTCCACATGAGAGAAATGGGCTGCAGGCAGTAATTTGGGAGTAATTAGCATGTAAATGGTATCTCAAGCCAGGAGGGGCTTCCCAGGTGTGAGGTGGTAAGGAATCCACCTGCCAATGCAGGAGACGTAGGAGACGCAGTTTCAATTCCTGGGTTGGGAAGATCCTCTGGAGAAGGAAATGGCAACCCACTCCAGTATTCTTGCCTGGGGAATCCCTTGGACAGAGGAGCCTGGTGAGCTTACAGTCCACAGGGTTGCAAAGACTCGGACAAAACTGAGCTACTGAGCATGCATGCATTCAATCCAGGAAACAGGGTGAGACTGCCTAAGGCAAGAGTTTAGAGAGAGAAGAAATAAAAAATTGAGTCTTGAGTTGTTCCACCATTTAGAAGTTCTGGAGATGAGGGAATAGCCGAAGAATCTGAGAATGAGTGATCACACAGTGGGTGGGAAAGCAGGCAAGTGTGGGGTTCCATAGGCTACACACAGGATGTGTGTAGAGTGGGAGAGAGCTGGCAGGTGGTCTGCACGGCCGTGCACCGGGTCCTCTTCCATGTAGGAATGAGTCTTGTGATGCATTGCCTTGCTGGCAGGGGCCATATTAGCTCAGAAGAGCTCTCTCAGCCTCTGCCCCAGTTTCTCTTGGCCCCAGATCTCTGCTTCTTACTCTGTGTCTTCTTAAGGTATCCTGCAGCCGTTCCCTCTAGCTCTCGTCCCTGATCTCTCCCATTGTTCTTCTACCCCTTTACACTTCTGCTCCCTCTGCCAAATCCACACCATCAGCTCCTCTCTAAAAGATGCAAACATCTCTTGGGCACCTACTTAATTAGAACGCTTTGGCCTGCAAGTATTGGAAACACCACTTTACAGCAGCTTAAATGGAATGTGCCACCGTCAGAGATGAGATGAAATTGTAAAGAGAGGGAGAAAGATGCCAATCAGGCGTACTGAATCTCTATAACAATCTCATATTCTTTTTAAAAAGTAAACAAAAGAAGTTTTTTCTTGGAAACCTTCTCAAGAACTCCTCTCAGCCTTGCATTTCAAAATCACCTTAGAAGTTTTCCTATAAGAATTTGTTTCAGGAATTCCCTTCCTTGGCTCACCACTGCTGTGCCTTGCAGTTAGATGTGCCATATCAGGTTTCTAAAGCCTCTTATTTTATCTCAAACAGAGTTTAGAGTTGACAACATGCTGGACAGGAAAAGATACCACCCTTTTCAGATGTATGACCTCAGTAGTTAGAGTAACCGAGCACTCAGGGGAAAGTGGACCAACTTCCCTGGGAGCTGTGAATTTCATCAACACACATTGACATCTGTTACCTGGAGCCCACCTCCCCTGCCTTTGGGGTAGCCAAAATAGCTCTTCTAGAGTCCTGTGGTTAAAGAGCATCAGCTTTGAAGTCAGAAAGCCCTAATTTCAAATCCCTGTCACACCATTTATATACTAGCTGTGTGATTTTGAGCAAGTCACTCTCTCTAAGTCACAGTTTCCTCGTTTGAAAAATGGAATTAGTAATATATTCATCTAAGTTTATTCATAAGAATTAAAAAAGATAATAATGTACCTAAATGGTCAACATAGATCTGGGTGCAAATTAAGCTCTGTAAATGGTACCTATTATTATCATCTGGCCCCTGCAAGCTTCTCTCTAAATGTGCGTACTGTTTTGGTTACAAGGAATGCATTTGTAAGGATCCTTGTTTGCAAGAAATGGAACGTCATTTCAAAGCTGTTTAAGGAAAAGACAGGAATTTATTGGGTTGGCTGACTGGGATATCCAGGGAGGAGCTGGCCTCAGGAATTCAGAGCCCAGAGCCTTCTGGCCTCCCTCTCATTCTCTCCCGTGGTACTAGATGGTCTTTGGAATGGAACAGACATGTGGTCAAAGACCATGTTAGGTTGACAATGCCTCAAAAAGTTAGCTTAACACATATCATCTAAAATAGTAGGTGGATAAAAAGTACCTGAAACCAGTCTCAGAACAATCATAAATAATGTGCTTTTTGACTCAATTCTTCCCCAAGTTCATGAGGAGAAAAGGAAAAGGGCCATTGCCAATGCACTCAGAGCTCCTGGGTGTGCAGTCTGAACCCCGGGAAAATGAAAGAGGCATTGTAGCCAGTTGTTTACAGTGAATTAAAGGCTTGAATCAAATCCCCGTTGAAGCATTTCCCCAGATCACTGCCAACAAGTTCTCAAAACACTTTGGTTCATAAGGAATCCCTGGAGTACTATGATACCTTGCCTTTCCTGATTTCATCCCTTGGGGTGTCTCTGTCATGTTGCTAATTCCTAAAGGTTAATAATCTTTGTTTGCCAACTGTTACCTCTGGTCAAATATCAAGTTCAGAAGTTCCTTAGAAGGAGAAAAATTAAGAAGCATCAATTTAATTTTAAAATAAACTTTGAGTTTTCAAGACAAATTGTTATTTATGGCAAATTAGCTATTTTTCTTTCTCTTCTTCTTCTTTTTTTTTTTTTTAAGATAAATGAAATCAGTTTTCAGCTCTTGGAAAATGCCGCAAAGAAATGATTGAATATGTGACAAATTTTAATTTTAGGTTTCCAAGCTAAAATGAATTTTAAAATCTAAAATTCTAATGATTATACTTCATGTTTTTTCATCTAACTTACCCTGCTATCTTCTGCTTCTCTTAATGCCCACTGCTTCTTCTAATGAACATATAAGATATTATGATAATCATATAGATAAATGGGGAACTGGGACAACCGGGAAGCAGAGTTATAAGAGGTATATTTTGAGAGCAGAGAGTTTGTTAGCTCTCTTGAATTTTCAGAGCACAGATAAAATACTCCAGAATATTGTGCAAAGATAGAATGGATTTGGGGAAATGTTTGGTTGAAACTTTTTAATGATATATCAGCCCTTTTCCTGTCTCCTTAAGTCTGGTGGTACTTGGAAAATGTTGAATCTTTATTTGATGATATAAGTTACTTTTTAGCCATTGATTGCTATCCAGATCTACAATTCTTGTAAAACGCATAGGAGAGAATAAGAAATCTTCTTTAGAACACATGTCATCCTTTAGATTCAAACTCCTTGACAAATTAAACATTAAAGAAAAAAAAATCAATTCGAGGGAAAGGATAGTCTTCTCAACAAATGGTCCCAGAGCAACTGGACATTTATATGATTAAAAATGAACTTTCACCTATACCTCATGCCATATAAAAAAAAAAGACTCAAAATGGAAATATAAAACTATAAAACTCTCAGAAGGAAACGCAGGGGAAACTCATCATGACCTTGAGTTAGACTAGAAGTTCTCAGATATGACATTGAAAGCATGATATGAAAAAGAAAAAAACTGATGAAATGGACATCATCAATATTGAAAACTTTTGCTTTGCAAAATTTGTTATTAGAAGATTGAAAAGAAGAGCCATCTGCTGGAGGAAAGTATTTGCAAATCACATATCTAAGAAAAGACTTGTATCCAGAATATGTAAAGAACTCTCAAAACTCAAAAATAAGAAAGGGACTTTCTTGGTGGTCCAGTGGTTAGGACCCTGTACTTTCAATGCAGGGGGGTGTGAGTTCAATCCCTGGTCAGGGAACTAAGATCCCTCATGCCACAGAGTGTGGCCAAAAAAATCAAAAGGAACAAATTATGGATACATACAACAGCAAGTATGAATCCCAAATGTCTCTTGCTAAGCAAAAGAAGAGTTTCAGGGACTTCCCTGGTGGTACAGTGGATGGGAATCCATCTGTCAATGCAGGGGACACAGGTTTGATCCCTGGTCTGGGAAGATTCCGCATGCCGTGGAGCAACTAAGCCAGTACACCACAATTACTGAACCTGTGTTCTAGAGCCTGAGAGTGGCAACTACTGAGCCCTTGTGCCCTAAAGCCTTTGTTCCGCAACCAGAGAAGCCACTGCATTGAGAAGCCCACACACTGCCACTAGAGAGTAGCCCCCGATTGCCACAACTAGAAAAAAGCCCACTCAGCAGCAAAGACCCAGCACAGCCAAAAATAACTAACTAAAGAAGAGTCTCAAAAGACTGTAAAGTGTGTGATTCCATTCATATGATGTTCTGGACATGGCAAAACTATAGGGACAGAGACTAGATCAGAGGTTACCAGGGGCTAGGTGTCAGGTTGAGTTCATCTTCGAGAGGGCAATGCAGGGGAATTCCTTGGAGGTGCTGGAATTGTTCTTTATTGCATTTGCTGGGATTATCACAAGAATTTCTGCATGTGTTAAGAATCACAGAATGGTACAACTAGAAAAGTGAATTTTACTATAAGTAAAAATTTAAACATGAAAAAAAATCAACAAATCAAATTTTGAAGCTGATCTGATATGCCTTTAATCACTGACATGTCACAAGAAGGAAGTCTTTTTTTTTTTTTAAAAAGCAAGTATACTGAATTTTATTATATGTCACTGGTTGTGTTTCCCTGAGTGAAACGCTCTTTCTAATTACGGAAGTTGACAATAGGAAATTTATGGAAATCTAGGACACTACAAAGAAATGACCTTGTCAACATATTTCAAGTATCTTGGCAGAATAGTTCTTATAAGGCCAATTCTTTATTCTTTGAAGAGGTAGTTGCCTCTCCTGTTAAAAGAAATTGTTCCTGTAGTATATCTAGTTGATAGATGGCTTGGAATTTGCTATGCATTTGTCTCAAGCAAAAGAAGTAAGAAGTTATTCTGGGAGAAGATAAGGATGGTTGATGATGTGACAGCCACTCTTTGTTGTGTGTGTATGTGTGTGTGTGTGTGCGTGCGCGCGTGTGTGCATGTGTGTTTAGCTTCTCTTGTACTTAACTATTTATTTGACTGAGTAGATAATGCGTTTATGTCATTCAACATTCTATGGGTGCCAAGGCTTCTGTTTATCAGTCAGAACAGACCAGTGGGACATCAGTGTTGCCCATTTTAATTGATTGGTGTTGAGAGCCATATTGGTTATTTAGTAAGTCCTATAAGATTACCAAGTGAAAAGTCTCCTTCTGTTTGTGTCCTGGGCCCTTTTTTATTTTCTATAATGTTCAGTGGAGAGGCAGGTGTTTCAACACTGGTCTATATGAAGTTGTGAAAAGACAGATATTGTAATTACTCCCGGCAGTGTACAGCTATGAAAAACAGGCAAATCCTATCCCAGATCAGTCTCTGGCATGCCTTCAGCCTTCCTTTGAGGGCTTTCTTTTTCATTTGTGCTCCTCACCCCTGGCAGTCACCTTGAGAATCAACCTGCTCCTCTCCTACTGTTTGCCTGGGACACTTTCTCATTCTGCAGTGCACAACAGCCCACCCCCGAGTTCCTCCCCAGCCCACCCCCATTCCCTGCCACACACACACAAACACACACACACACACACACACACACACACACACACACTCTGTGAGTCTGGGGCTACAAAAAGCTACAGCACAAACCTGGCAAATCTTCCCAAAGAAGCAATTTTACTAGATGAAGTGAAACATTAAAAACGTCAGTTTTCTCTGACATCTTAACCTAGCTGTCCATTGAATCAGCCCCAGAAATTCTGTAATCTTTAACCTAAAATGTGCAGATGCTTAAAGTGTCCATAGATACATTTCATTTTCTCAGGCACTTAGATGAGAAAAAATGAATCTTTAATTTCACTAACCTCTCCTTAAAATTGAGCATTTCCTTCCCTTGTGAATATAGGCAACAAACCACAAAAATTGTGGTACCTGTGACTTCATTATCAGTATAAATCAGATGTTTTCATATTACATTACACTTGTTACAAATATCTCACATTTTTAAAAGTTCGTCACTACCTCAAGTTACAGTAAGTATTCTACCTGCTAATATTCCTTGTTATTTAATAAAGAAGTGTGTTTGTTGGTAGATCACAAATATGTTTTTTCCCCCAATATTCTGAGGGCTTGCTTTAAAATTTTATCATTGATTTTCTTTGTAATAAAATGTACCTTTTAAGCTTTTAAAGATATCCTGGGAAGAGATCTGTAGGATTCACCAAACTTCTGAGATATTTGTGTCAAAAAAGGTTAAGATTCTAGCCATCTACCATTGATTTGGCGATTCAGAGGAAATTAACTCTCCTTTCCCCGATGCAATATTCCCTCCAAACTTTATACCAGTCCTTGACGGCTTCCATTCTCCTGTCCAATACCCACAGAGCTTTATAGATCAGTTGCTTCTCTCTCCCACCCTCCATGTTCAAAATAAAGAACATGCCCTCTTCCCTTGATTCCTCTCAAATACAGCAACGTGTGTCTTTAGATTCATGAGAAAAGCAGTGTGGAGGCAGGGTGGGGATTAGAAGGTGCAGAGCATGGCAGAGGCTGCAGACTGAGTATTGAAAATTCCAGTTCTTTTAAAGTCCTGAGAGCCCATCTGTACAGGGAAAGAAGTTCTTTTTGTTGCTGTTAATTTATTTTTTAATTGAAGGATAATTGCTTTACAGAATTTTTTGTTTTCTGTCAAACCTCAACATGAATCAGCCATAGGTATACATATATCCCCTCCCTTTTGAACCTCACTCCCATCTCCCTCCCCACCCCACCCCTCTAGGTTGATACAGAGCCCCTGTTTGAGTTTCCTGAGTCATACAGCAAATTCCCATTGGCTATCTATTTTACATATGGTAATGTAACTTTTCCGTGTTACTCTTCCCATACTTCTCACCCTCTCCTCCCCTCTCCCCATGTCCATAAGTCTATTCTCTATGTCTGTTTCTTCATTGCTGCCCTGTAAATAAATTTTTCAGTACCATTTTTCTAGATTCCATATATATATATATGTATATGTGTGTTAGAATACAATATTTATCTTTCTTTTTCTGATTCACTTCACTCTGTATAACAGGTTCTAGATTCATTCATCCACCTCATCAGAACTAACTCAAATGCATTCCTGAGGCCTGGCGTGCTGTGATTCATAGGGTTGCAAAGAGTCAGACACCACTGAGCTACTGAACTGAACTGAACTGAATATTCCATTGTGTATATGTACCACAACTTCTTCATCCATTCATCCGTCAGTGGACATCTAGGTTGCTTCCATGTTCTGGCTATTGTAAATAGTGCTGCAATGAACAATGGGATACATATGTCTTTTTCAATTTTAGTTTCCTCAGGGTATATGCCTAGGAGTGGGATTGCTGGGTCATATGGTGGTTTTATTCCTGGTTTTTAAAAAATCTCCATACCGTCTTCCATAGTGGCTGTATCAGTTTACACTCCCACCAACAGTGCAAGAGCGTTCCCTTTTCTCCACACCCTCTCCAGCACTTATTGTTTGTAGATTTTTTGGTGATGGCCATTCTGACTGGTGTGAGGTGACATCTCATTGCGGTTTTGATTTGCATTTCTCTAATAATGAGCAATGTTGAGCATCTTTTCATGTGTTTGTTAGCCATCTCTGTGTCTTCTTTAGAGAAATGTCTGTTTAGGTCTTTTCCCCACTTTTTGATTGGGTTGTTTGTTTTCCTGGTATTGAGTTGTATGAGCTGCTTGTATATTTTGGAAATTAATCCTTTGTCAGTTGTTTCATTTGCTATTATTTCTTCCCATTCTGAGGGTTGTCTTTTCACCTTGCTTATAGTGTCATTTGCTGTGCAGAAGCTTTTAAGTTTAATCAGGTCCCACTTGTTTACTTTTGTTTTTATTTCCATCACTCTAGGAGGTGGGTAATAGAGGATCTTGCTTTGATTTATGTCATCGAGTGTTTTGCCTACGTTTTCCTCTAAGAGTTTTATAGTTTCTGGTCTTACATTTAGGTCTTTAGTCCATTTTGAGTTTATCTTTGTGTATGGTGTTAGGAAGTGTTCTAATTTCATTCTTTTACATGTAGCTGTCCAGTTTTCCCATCACCATTTATTGAAGAGGCTGTCTTTGCCCCATTGTGTATTCTTGCCTCCCTTGTCAAAAATAAGGTACCCATAGGTGCATGGATTTATTTCTGGGCTTTCTATCTTGTTCCATTGGTCTATATTGTTGTTTTTGTGCCAGTATCATACTGTTTTGATGACTGTAGCTTTGTAGTATAATCTGAAGTCAGGAAGGTTGATTCCTCCAGCTCCATTCTTCTTTCTCAAAACTGCTTTGGCTATTTGGGGTCTTTTGTGTTTCCATATGAATTGTAAAATTTTTTGTTCTAGTTCTGTGAAAAATGCCATTGGTAATTTGATCACATTGAATCTGTAGATTGCATTTGATAGTATAGTCATTTTCACAATATTGACTCTTCCTACCCAGGAAGATTGACTATCTCTCTGTTTATGTCATCTTTCATTTCTTTCATCAGTGTCTTATCATTTTCTGTATAAAGTTCTTTTGTCTCCTTAGGTAAGTTTATTCCTAGATATTTAATTCTTTTTGTTGCGTGGTGAATGTAATTGATTCCTTCATTTCTCTTTCTGATTTTTCATTGTTAGTGTATAGAAATGCAAGTGATTTATGTGTATTGCTTTTGTATTCTGCAACTTTGCTGAATTCACTGAGTAGCTCTAGCAATTTTCTGATACTATCTTTAGGGTTTTCTATGTACAGTATCATATCATCTGCAAACAGTGAGAGCTTTACTTCTTCTTTTCTGATCCAGATTCCTTTTATTTCTTTTTCTTCTCTGATTGCTGTAGCTAGGATTTCTAGAACTATGTTGAATAATAGTGGTGGAAGTGGATACCCTTATCTTGTTCCTGATCTTAGGAGGAATGCTTTCAGTTTTTCACCATTGAGAATAATGTTTGCTGTAGGCTTATCATATATGGCCTTTACTATGTTGAGGTAGGTTCCTTCTATGCCCATTTTTTGCAGAGTTTTCTTGAGAAATCTGTATGCATGTCAGCAAGCAACAGTTAGAACTGGACATGGAACAACAGACTGGTTCCAAATAGGAAAAGGAGTACGTCAAGGCTGTATATTGTCACCCTGCTTATTTAACTTCTATGCAGAGTACATCATGAGAAATGCTGGACTGGAAGAAACACAAGCTGGAATCAAGATTGCTGGGAGAAATATCAACAACCTCAGATATGCAGATGACACCACCCTTATGGCAGAAAGTGAAGAGGAACTAAAAAGCCTCTTGATGAAAGTGAAAGTGGAGAGTGAAAAAGTTGGCTTAAAGCTCAACATTCAGAAAATGAAGATCATGGCATCCGGTCCCATCACTTCATGGGAAATAGATGGGGAAACAGTGGAAACAGTGTCAGACTTTATTTTTTTGGGCTCCAAAATCACTGCAGATGGTGATTACAGCCATGAAATTAAAAGACGTTTACTCCTTGGAAGGAAAGTTATGAGCAACCTAGATAGCATATTCAAAAGCAGAGACATTACTTTGCCAACAAAGGTCCATCTAGTCAAGGCTATGGTTTTTCCTGTGGCCATGTATGGATGTGAGAGTTGGACTGTGAAGAAGGCTGAGTGCTGAAGAATTGATGCTTTTGAACTGTGGTGTTGGAGAAGACTCTTGAGAGTCCCTTGGACTACAAGGAGATCCAACCAGTCCATTCTGAAGGAGATCAGCCCTGGGATTTCTTTGGAAGGAAGGATGCTAAAGCTGAAACTCCAGTACTTTGGCCACCTCATGTGAAGAGTTGACTCATTGGAAAAGACTCTGATGCTGGGAGGGATCGGGGGCAGGAGGAAAAGGGGACGACAGAGGATGAGATGGCTGGATGGCATCACTGACTCGATGGACGTGAGTCTGAGTGAACTTCAGGAGTTGGTGATGGACAGGGAGGCCTGGGGTGCTGCGATTTATGGGGTCGCAAAGAGTCGGACACGACTGAGCGACTGAAGTGAACTGAATCATAAATAGGTGCTGAATTTTGTCAAAGGCCTTTTCTGCATCTATTGAGATGATCATATGGTTTTTATCTTTCAATTTGTTAATATGATGTAACACATTGATTGATTTGTGTATATTGAAGAATCCTTGCATCCCTGGAATAAACCCAACTTGATCATGGTGTATGAGCTTTTTGATGTGTTGCTGAATTCTGTTTGCTAAAATTTTGTTGAGGATTTTTGCATCTATGTTCATCAGTGATATTGGCCTGTAGTTTTCTTATTTTGTGTTGTCTTTGTCTGGTTTTAGTATCAGGGTGATGGTGGCCTCATAGAATGAGTTTGGAAGTGTTCCTCTGCAATTTTTTGAAAGAGACTTAGAAGGATAGGCATTAGCCCTTCTCTAAATGTTTGATAAAATTCTCCTGTGAAACCATCTGGTCCTGTGCTTTTGCTTTTTGGGAGATTTTTGATCACAGCTTCAATTTCAGTGCTTGTACTTGGGTTGTTCATAATTTTTATTTCTTCCTGGTTCAGTCTTGGAAGATTGAACTTATATAAGAATCTGTCCATTTCTTCCAGGTTTTCCATTTTATTGTCATATAGTTGTTCATAATAGTCTCATAATCCTTTAAATTTCTGCATTGTCTGTTGTAACCTCTTCTTTTTCATTTCTAATTTTGTTGATTTCATTCCTCTCTCTTTTGTTCTTGATGAGTCTGGCTAAGGGTTTGTCAATTTTGTTTATCTTCTCAAAGAAATAGCTTTTAGTTTTATTAATCTTTTCTATTATTTCTTTCATTTCTTTTTCATTTATTTCTGCTTGGATCTTTATGATTTTCCTTCCATTAATTTTGGGGTTTTTTTTTTTCTTCTTTTTCCAGTTGTTTTAGGTATAAAGTTAGGTTGTCTATTTGATGTTTTTCTTGTTTCTTGAGGTAGGATTGTATTGCTATACACTTCCCTCTTAGAACTGCTTTTGCTGCATCCCATAGGTTTTGAGTTGTGTTTTCATTGTCATTTGTTTCTAGAAATTTTTTGATTTCCCTTTTGATTTCTTCAGTAACCTGTTGGTTATTTAGAAATGTGTTGTTTAGTAAGTTCTAATGGGTGGTTGACAGCTCCTGTCCCAGGACCTTTCTCCACCTTATATGCTGTTCTTCTGGGGCTGTGGCCAAACCACCAGATTCCAGCTCATCATTTACTCTTAGCTTTCTTCTTCTCTTACCTCTATCCATTCATCCATGCATAGAAAACCTGGATTTCACAATGAAAAGTTTTCTTCCCAAAAAGAGCTCTTCTGACAATGAAAGGAACTATTTTTTCAGATATTTTTGTAACAGTTGACATGAATTTAAAGGTAAAGCAAGAAACTTGTTAGATATTTTCAACTCACTGTGGATGACTTTGAGTGTCTGCTTTCCTTTATCATAAGAATCTCTGTGGGAATGTTTGAAAAACATTACTTTAGGGATTTAAGGAAGACAAAGGTGGATGAAGGGGGCTACATGCACTTAAAATAAAATCCATACTCCTTTACTGACCCCCACAGTTTGTCTTCAGCCTCTTCTGGCCAGTCTTTCCCTTAGTCCGCTATGTTCCAGCTACACTGAGCCTCTTGTGATACTTAGGATCCTCAGCCCCAGGGCCTTTGCACTTGCTGTTCCCTTTGCCTGGTATGCTCTTCTGCATTCTCTCCACTGGCTCCTGCTCTTTCTCCTGATCAAATGTCATCTCCTCAAGGCTTTTCCTGATTTGTCTTCAAGATGCTTCCCTACCTCTATTCATCTTTATTCCAGCAGCTCTGTTGTTTCCTTTATGTCTAATTATTTCAGTCATAATCTACTGATAAGTATTTTGTTTGTTACATTTTAATATCTGTTTTTCCCACTGAATATAGCTTCATGATGTTAGGGACCAGGACTAGTTTGTTCATTATTGCATCCCCAGGACATAGCACAGTGCTGGACTTTTAGTAGGATCTCAGTAAATGTTTACTGAATGAATGATTGAATGGGGTGTAAAGTGTACTCCTCTAAGGATGGTTCTGTTTTCTTACTGTTTCCTAAAGATGTAGGAGCATCCTTATCAAAGGAAGGAAGTTATGATAGCAGAGGAAAAGGCATGGAATTGATAGTTTATATCAAGGAAACTTTCTTATGTGACATTTCTTTTAGTTAGTGCCATCTGACCTGCTAACCCAGGGAACTCACATGGCTGTTCTTTCTTTCTTTCTTTCTTTAGTTATTTATTTGGAGGCTAATTGCTTTACAATATTGTGGTGGTTTTTGCCATACATTGACATGAATCAGCCATGGGTGTACATGTGTCCCCCATCCTGAACCCTCCTCCCACCTCCCTCCCCATCCCATCCCTCAGGGTCATCCCAGTAAACTGGCCCGAGCGCCCTGTCTCATGCATCGAACCTGGACTGGCAATCTATTTCACATATGGTAATATACATGTTTCAATGCTATTCTCTCAAATCATCCCACCCTTGCCTTCTCCCACAAAGCCCAAAAGTCTGTTCTTTACCTCTGTGTCTCTTTTGCTGTCTCACATATAGGGTTATTGTTACCATCTTTCTAAATTCCACTATATGCATTAATATACTTATTGCTGTTTTTCTTTCTGACTTATTTCACTCTGTATAATAGGCTCCAGTTTCACTCATCTCATTGCTGCTGCTGCTGCTGCTAAGTCGCTTCAGTCGTGTCCGACTCTGTGCGACCCCAGAGACAGCAGCCCACCAGACTCCCCCGTCCCTGGGATTCTCCAGGCAAGAACACTGGAGTGGGTTGCCATTTCCTTCTCCAATGCAGGAAAGTGAACAGTGAAAGTGAAGTCGCTCAGTCTTGTCCAACTCTTCACGACCCCATGGACTGCAGCCTACCAGGCTCCTCCATCCATGGGATTTTCCAGGCAAGAGTACTGGAGTGGGGTGCCATTGCCTTCTCCGATCCACCTCATTAGAACTAGTTCAAATGCATTCTTTTTAATAGCTGAGTAATACATTGTGTATATGTACCACAGCTTCTTGAAGAAGGTAAAAGATTCCCATTGGGGGCTTTTTGCACATTTTGTACAACCAGAGAAATCAATCTGAAGAGGTGAGATCTACATTCATGAAATAGTTTCCAAAATTCTAAATTCAGAACAGTTAAGAATGATTATAAAATTTGCCATATATCAAACAGTCAAAGACATAGTCCTTAATAATTGTATTATGACTTTCGGGTTGATTATCTCTTAAACAAAATTTTATTCTTTAATCCACAGGTCACAGTTTTTATCCACGTGAACCCACATGGCTTTGTTACGAAAAAGTAAGATTACAAACTTTGGAAAGTTATGATTTAAAATAGATATTTTGGAGGACTGTTTTGATGCTGGGTCTTCTTCTGTGTCTTCTTTTATTTATTTATTTTTGAAATTTTCTTTGATTTTCATGGATAGTTTTCCAAAGGCAATTCTTAGCATTATCATAGGAGGATGATTTCTGTAGAAAGTTAAGTGTTTTGCTCAGGGGTAGATTTTTCATGAGAGTGGTCTGATGGTTCTATAAAAGTTGCAAATATGGTTTATTTTCTCATTTTAAATAAATATTCATGTTTGTGTCTAATTTGTAATTTGTCTTCTTATTCTTAAAGAGTCATCTCAAATTATTTAATCTTATGACACCATTAAAACCTGGATTTGCCTCTGATTTTATATCCATTTGTTTGTGAATCTAGTGGGAAAATAATAACCTAATTGTGTTACTGTTACCCTCAGAGTAGAGCTGCCCAATGTAGCAGATAAAAAGATGAAATATCCAGTTAGACTTGAATTTCTAATAAACTATGAATAATTTTTTAGTGTAAGTATATCCCCAATACTGAATGGGATATACTTATACTAAAAAAGGGTCAGATGGTAGAGGCATTGGGCTGCTTCCCCAAACTGGCTGTGGGATGGGAATGTTAATCAGTTGTATTGACAAACTCTAAATTTTGTCTCTTGTCTTCTGCTTCTCTGTATTTCTGTTTTAAACTGAGTATAGTACCTGCTTGTCTCTGTCTGAATCTGATAACCCAGAAAGGCAGAGAGGAGATGGTGGGTGTCAGTAAGGCAGAACAACTGAGCTTTAGGATGTAGCTCTGAAAGGCATCCATGAAGACTGTCCAACTCCTTCCTTTTCCAAATGTGAAGACAAATGCCTAGAGGCCAGAAAATAGATCAGTATGAAGCCAATAAATGAATATCTTGATGCACAAAAATAGTAAATGATAATACATAAGAGTTTCAAAGTCTTTATTGGGCCTTCATGGGCTTTGTTAACTCTCAAAACACCTCTGAAAGGTAATGATTATTATTACAATCCCCATTTAGCAGATGAGCAAACTGAGGCTCAGGGAGGTTAAGTAATCTGTACATCAGACTGCCTGGGAAGAGCCCTGTCTCTTCTTAAACTACACCTGACATCCTTGAGTATCATCAGTATCGTAGATTAACCCTTTACTCCAAATGCTGTCTGCTTAGAGAAAGGTTCTAGATCTGTACTTCTGTGTATGTCAGAAATGTCAGGGAGCACATGTGTTCACACTGGCTATTCTAAACTTAATCCACAATTTCAGTTTGACAGGTTAGACTTGAACATGTTTCTATCTTTATTTCAGTTAACCAGGTGTTGCTGTTCCTTCTGATTGTGACCCTCTGTGGGATTCTGTATAAGAAAGTTCATAAGGGGACCATGCTCAGGAATGAAGCAGGTATGATAAGTGATGCAAGCCAATCACAAAAAGATGAATACTGTGTGATTCCACTAATATGAGACAGAATAGTCAAATTCATGATGACAGAAAACACAGTGATGACTGCCAGGAGCTGAGTGGGTGGGGGAGGGAATTAGTGTTTACTGGGTATAGAGTTTCTGTTTTACAAGATGAAAAGTGTTATGGGGATGGATGATACTGATGGTTGTACAACAGTTGTGAATGTATTTAATACCATTGAACTGTACACTTGAAAATGGTTAAGATGGTAAGATTTTTTTGTAATATATTTATTTGGCTACACCAGATCTTAATTGCAACATGTGAATTTTTAGTTGAGGAATGTGGGATCAAGTTCCCTGACCAGGGATCAAACCCCCAGCCCCCTGCATTGGGCGAACAGAGTCTTAGCCACTGGACCATCAGGGAAGTCCAAGATGGTAAATTTCATGTTGCATATTTTACCACAGTAAAAATGAATATAGAAAAGAATGAAGCAGGTAAGCAGGCACGTAGTCTACCAAGAAGACATACCTAATTGGGACTTCCCTGGCCCAGTGGCCAAGACTCTGAGCTTCCAAATGCAGGGGGCCTGGGTTCAATCCCTGGTCAGGGAACTAGATCCCACATGCCACAACTAAGAGTTTGCATGCCATAACTGATGATGAGCTAAATGAGTGGGATGGGGGAGGCAGTGGAAGGGAGGTCCAAGAGGGGATACATGTATACATGTATACATATAGCTGATTTGCTTTATGGTACAGCAGAAGCTAACACTGAAAAACAGTTATACTCCAATAAATAATAATAATAAAATTTAGACTCTGCATGCCACAACTAAGACCCAGGACAGCTAAATAAAGGAATGAATGAGACGAAATACTTAAGGACACAATTTTAGTCTTTTCAATAGGTGGGTTCAGAGATTGGTCAGTTTCCCAGGACTTGTTTGTAGAAAACCCACCAAGACTAACATTTTAGTTGTGTTCTAGAGTTATTACTCCTACTCAAACTTTAACACTTATAAGAACCACCAGAGGGTGTGTTAAAACACACTCCTGGCCCCAAGTTTGTTTGTTTGTTTTTTTTTTTCCCAATCTATCTTTTTAAAATTAATTAATTTATTTTTGGCTGTGCTGGGTCTTCGCTGCTGTGCAGGCTTTTCTCTAGTTGCAGAGAGCAGGGGCTGCTTTTCGTTAAGTGCGGTGGCTTCTCTTGTTGCAGAGTGAGGGCTCTGTGCTGGCGTCAGTAGTTGTGGTTTGAGGGCTCTAGAGCACAGGCTCAATAGCTGTGGCGCATAGGCTTAGTTGTACCATGGCCTGTGGGATCTTCCTGGACCAGGGACCAAACCTACGTCTCCTGCATTGGCAGGTGGGTTCTTTATCACCCACCCACCAGGGAAACACCATTTGTCACTTTTTAATCAGCAAAAATAGCCTCATTTAGGGCTTTCCAGGTGATGCTAGTGGTAAAGAATCTGCCTGCCAATACAGGAGATGCAAGAAATCGCTGGGTCAGGAAGATCCCCTGCAGAAGGAAATGGCACCCTACTCCTGTATTCTTGCCTGGAAAATTCCGTGGGCAGAGGAGCCTGGCAGACTACAGTCCTTGGGGTTGCAAAAAGTTGGACATGAGTGACTGAACACGCAAATGGCCTCATTTAACTTAATACTAGGGGGTTAGGGCTTCAGCATCATGCATTTTAGGGATATACAATTCAGTCCACAATAGTATGGAAAGAATGACTCAGTAAATTGCTTTGAGAAAGAGAGAAGGTCATATAAGGCCAAATGTTTTTCGAACTTCAAGCTCTTTACTCCTCACATTTCATTTCCTGCCCACAGGCCAACACATTCAGCTGGCTGATCCCACTGCAAACTCCTTTCTCCATGGAAAGAAATGAGTTGCTTTTATAATAGCTGTTAAAAGAATTGTGGTCCACTGGAGAAGGGAATGGCAAACCACTTCAGTATTCTTGCCTTGAGAACCCCATGAACAGTATGAAAAGGCAAAATGATAGGATACTGAAAGAGGAACTCCCCAGGTCAGTAGGTGCCCAATATGCTACTGGAGATCAGTGGAGAAATAACTCCAGAAAGAATGAAGGGATGGAGCCAAAGCAAAAATAATACCCAGCTGTGGATGTGACTGGTGATAGAAGCAAGGTCCGATGCTGTAAAGAGCAGTATTGCATAGGAACCTGGAATGTCAGGTCCATGAATCAAGGCAAATTGGAAGTGGTCAAATAAGAGATGGCAAGAGTGAATGTCGACATTCTAGGAATCAGCGAACTAAAATAGACTGGAATGGGTGAATTTAACTCAGATGACCATTATATCTACTACTGCGGGCAGGAATCCCTCAGAAGAAATGGAGTAGCCATCATGGTCAACAAAAGAGTCCAAAATGCAGTACTTGGATGCAATCTCAAAAACGACAGAATGATCTGTGTTCGTTTTCAAGGCAAACCATTCAATATCACAGTAATCCAAGTCTATGCCCCAACCAGTAACGCTGAAGAAGCTGAAGTTGAACAGTTCTATGAGGACCTACAAGACCTTTTAGAACTAACACCCAAAAAAGATGTCCTTTTCATTATAGGGGACTGGAATGCAAAAGTAGGAAGTCAAGAAATACCTGGAGTAACAGGCAAATTTGGCCTTGGAATACGGAATGAAGCAGGGCAAAGACTAATAGAGTTTTGCCAAGAAAATGCATTGGTCATAACAAACACCCTCTTCCAACAACACAAGAGAAGACTCTACACATGGACATCACCAGATGGTCAACACTGAAATCAGATTGATTATATTCTTTGCGGCCAAAGATAGAGAAGCTCTATACAGTCAGCAAAAACAAGACCGGGAGCTGACTGTGGCTCAGATCATGAACTCCTTATTACCAAATTCAGACTGAAATTGAAGAAAGTAGGGAAAACCACTAGACCATTCAGGTATGATGTAAATCAAATCCCTTATGATTATACAGTGGAAGTGAGAAATAGATTTAAGGGCCTAGATAGAGTACCTGATGAACTATGGAATGAAGTTCATGACATTGTACAGGAGACAGGGATCAAGACCATACCCATGGAAAAGAAATGCAAAAAAGCAAAATGGCTGTCTGGGGAGGCCTTACAAATAGCTGTGAAAAGAAGAGAAGCGAAAAGCAAAGGAGAAAAGGAAAGATATAAGCATCTGAATGCAGAGTTCCAAAGAATAGCAAGAAGAGATAAGAAAGCCTTCTTCAGCGATCAATGCAAAGAAATAGAGGAAAACAACAGAATGGGAAAGCTAGGGATCTCTTCAAGAAAATCAGAGATACCAAAGGAATATTTCGTGCAAAGATGAGCTTGATAAAGGACAGAAATGGTATGGACCTAACAGAAGCAGAAGATATTAAGAAGGGGTGGCAAGAATACACAGAAGAACTGTACAAAAAAGATCTTCATGACCAAGATAATCACGATGGTGTGATCACTCACCTAGAGCCAGACATCCTGGAATGTGAAGTCAAGTGGGCCTTAGAAAGCATCACTACGAACAAAGTTAGGGGAGGTGATGGAATTCCAGTGGAGCTATTTCAAATCCTGAAAGATGATGCTGTGAAAGTGCTTCACTCAATATGCCAGCAAATTTGGAAAACTCAGCAGTGGCCACAGGACTGGAAAAGGTCAGTTTTCATTCCAATCCCAAAGAAAGGCAATGCCAAAGAATGCTCAAATTACCACACAATTGCACTCATCTCACACGCTAGTAAAGTAGTGCTTAAAATTCTCCAAGCCAGGTTTCAGCAATATGTGAACCGTGAATTTCCTGATGTTCAAGCTGGTTTTAGAAAAGGCAGAGGAACCAGAGATCAAATTGCCAACATCCACTGGATCATGGAAAAAGCAAGAGAGTTCCAGAAAAGCATCTATTTCTGCTTTATTAACTATGCCAAAGCCTTTGACTGTGTGGATCACAATGAACAGTGGAAAATTCTGAAAGAGATGGGAATACCAGACCACCTGACCTGCCTCTTGAGAAACCTGTATGTAGGTCAGGAAGCAACAGTTAGAACTGGACATGGAACAACAGACTGGTTCCAAATAGGAAAAGGAGTACGTCAAGGCTGTATATTGTCACCCTGCTTAACTTATATGCAGAGTACATCACGAGAAACGCTGGACTGGAAGAAACACAAGCTGGAATCAAGATTGCCGGGAGAAATATCAATCACCTCAGATATGCAGATGACACCACCCTTATGGCAGAAAGTGAAGAGGAACTAAAAAGCCTCTTGATGAAGGTGAAGGTGGAGAGTGAAAAAGTTGGCTTAAAGCTCAACATTCAGAAAACGAAGATCATGTCATCTGGTCCCATCACTTCATGGGAAATAGATGGGGAAACAGTGGAAACAGTGGCTGATTTTATTTTTTTGGGCTCCAAAATCACTGCAGATGATGACTGCAGCCATGAAATTAAAAGACGCTTACTCCTTGGAAGGAAAGTTATGACCAACCTAGATAGCATATTGAAAAGCAGAGACATTACTTTGCCAACAAAGGTCCATCTAGTCAAGGCTATGGTTTTTCCTGTGGTCATGTATGGATGTGAGAGTTGGACTGTGAAGAAGGCTGAGCGCCGAAGAATTGATGCTTCTGAACTGTGGTGTTGGAGAAGACTCTTGAGAGTCCCTTGGACTGCAAGGAGGTCCAACCAGTCCATTCTGAAGGAGATCAGCCCTGGGATTTCTTTGGAAGGAAGGATGCTAAAGCTGAAACTCCAGTACTTTGGCCACCTCACGTGAAGAGTTGACTCATTGGAAAAGACTCTGATGCTGGGAGGGATTGGGGGCAGGAGGAGAAGGAGACGACAGAGGATGAGATGGCTGGATGGCATCACTGACTCGATGGACGTGAGCCTGAGTGAACTTCAGGAGTTGGTGATGGACAGGGAGGCCTGGCATGCTGCGATTCATGGGGTCGCAAAGAGTCGGACACGACTGAGCGACTGAACTGAACTGAAAAGAACTGTTAGAAAGCACATATCCTGACTATTTAATTGGCCATACATTTATATGTGATAAAGTGTTTGGACCACATAAATTTATCCAGTAGCACATTTTTATCCCATTCAGTGTTAAAATTTTAAAAAGCAATCGGTGCTATGAAATACTGCCCAAAAGAACACAATGTTGGCATTGAAAGATGGATATCTGTTGTATGTTATATGAAAAAAGCAAGTTACAGAGACTATGAAAGTATGACTTCATTTTGGTTTTAAAATAATTCATCAAATTTCATGTAATATTTATACAGTGTGTAGTTTACATGCTTTGGGTGTACATTAAGAATGGTTTGAGAGAGACACACCCACCTGGCAGAAGGTCTGCCTTTGAAATGGAGGCTGAGAGGGCTGCAGAAAACGATCACCATTTACTGGATTCTCTTCTGTTTGGGCTGGAGTTTTTCGAGAAGTGCGTGTTGATTTTTTAATAGACTTTACTTTTTAGGGCAGTTTTAGGTTCACAGCAAAACTGAGCAGAAGGTACAGAGACTTCTCCCATTCCTCCTTCCACCACACATACACACACAGACAAACACATACACACACACACACATACGCACTGCCTCCCCCACTATTAACATCTTGCACCAGAGTGGCACATGTATTACATTCCATGGACTTACATTAACACATCATTATCACCAGTGTCCATAGTTAATTTCTTTCTTTCTTCTTCTTTTTTTTGGTCATACTACGAGGCATGCAAGATCTTTGTTCCCTGACCAGGCATCAAACCCCTTGCAGTGGAAGCTCTGAGTCCTAAGCACTGAACTTTTGGGGAATCCCCACCAGTGTTCACATTAGGGTTTACCCCTGGTGTTATTCATTCTACAGGTTTTGAGAAATTGATAATGACATTTATCTACTATCATAGAATATAGAATAGTTTCGCTCAACCACTTAACCAGTGGACCACCAGGGAAATCCCCACATTCTTTTTAAAGGCAAACACAATCGTTGCACATATACTGACACCAACATCTCACTGGTCAACACTTAGTCACTTAAAGCTGCAAGGGAGTCTAGAAAAATAGTGGTTGGCTATGTGCCAGCTAAATTTCCAATGTTCTGAGAGAAGGAAAGTTGGATATTGGAGAATGATGGACAGTCCCTTCCCCACTGTGTGTCTTCCCCCTGGAGTGGGAAAGACAAGCCGGACTGTGAAATTCCTTCATGTTCCAAGACTCTGCTTCTGATGTTTCCAGATGATGACTCTGAGACCCCGGAGGAGATGGAGGATGAAATTCCGGTGGTGATCTGTGCAGCAGCAGGCAGGATGGGCGCTGCCATGGCTGCCATCAACAGCATCTACAGCAACACTGATGCCAACATCTTGTTTTATGTAGTTGGGCTCCGGAACACTCTGTCCCGAATACGGTAATATGTGTACTGTAGACTCTGGAGTTTTCTACTTCCTTTTTTTTTTTTTAAATCAACTTGGTTTTGTTTTTTTTTTTTTAATGTAGTTATTTTTGTTGCTATTTTTGTAGCAATAATATAATAACTATTTTTGTAGTTATTTTGAGCCCAGGTTGCTCATGGGCTTTCTGTAGTTGCTGCGAGCAGAGGCTACTTTTTGTTGTGGTGGCTTCTCTTGTGGCTGAGCACGGGCTCCAGCTGTGCAGGCTCAGTAGTCACAGCACGTAGGCTCAGTGGTTGTGGCACACAGAGTTAGTTGCTCTGAGACATGTGGAATCTTCCCAGATCAGAGATCAAAACTGTGTCCCCTGCATTGGCAGCTGGATTCTTATCCACTGCACCACCAGGGAAGTCCCTCTACTTCCTTTTAATTGTTCTTATCTTTCCTTATATGGATTCTCTTCTTTCTTGGGTTTGATAAATGTCCTTCAAATTAATGAGAGGATAACCTGAGGTTTACCTGATGGCCTGACAAATGTGTTGCCTGGCTAAGGAAATTTCAGCAAAGCCTCATTAATCTGGTAGGGCAGTGCACTGTTCTACAGAAGCGAATTATTTAATGCACGAAGGAAACCCAATCCTTAAGCCATTTACAAGAGTCTTTTTTCTCAAAGTTTCTCTTTTCTCTGCTTTTCTTAACCTGAGAGGCTATTAATGTAATCATCTAATATGGCTCAGAACCATCATTAATTATAATTCATAAACTGCAAAGTGACTTCTTTCCTATCACACACCATACTAAACCATAAATTGGAGTTGGATTTATAAGAAATAAACAGGAGATAAAATTCTAAATGTATTACTAAATTGCAGGATAGTTGTATAATTTTGGTATGGAGAGTGACTCCCAGACCTCAGGGGGAAAAATGGACAGATTTGACTGCTAATATTAAAAAAATGTTAACTGGTGAAAAACACTGAGTGAAACTGATCACACAACTTATTAGGAAAACTGTCTTCAACATGTATTGTAGAAAAAGGATTACTATCCAAAATGTATAAAGAATTCTTACCAAAAAAACTTTAAAAGACAAGCATATACTAGAAAAATGAGCGCAGAATGCAGACAATTCACAGAACAAAAAGCTATAAATGGCCAGCAAACACGAAAAGATGTTCCATGTTACTAGTAGGGAAAAACAAATTAAAACGATGACATATAGTTGTCCACTCATCAGGATGGTAAATCTAAATAGGACAGCACCATCCTGTGCAGGAAAATAGACATGCTTATTCCTTGTTTGCACAATGCACATTTCATTAATTACTAAAGCATTTTGAGAGGACAGTATGGAAATATCTAATAGAATGGCATTGTATATGTATTTTGATTCACCATTCCATTTCAACAGCTGGGAATATGTACTACAGAAATTCTAGTACATACTACCAAAATATACATACAACAATGTTAATTTCAGCATTACATGAAATAATAAAAAAAATTGCTAAGTGCTTAAATGTCCATCAATGGAATATTTAAATGAACTATGGAATGTGATCCAGCTATTAACAAAGAAAGAAGGCATAGAAGATCCCCAAGGCATATTATTAAGTGGAAAATACAAGTTGCAGTACTCCTCATATACTGACCTACTTTATGAATGTCTTAATTCATTTGAATTGCTGTAACCAAATGCCACAGTCTGGATGGTTTGGCTTAAAAACAGGAGAACTTTACTTCTCAAGTTCTGGAGACCGAGAAGCCCAAGATCTAGGGGCCAGCCGATTCATGTCTGGTTAGGGCTCACCTCCTGGCTCATAGCAGGCTGCCTTCTTGCTGTGTTCTCACATGGAGAAGGGATAAGAGAGGTTCACCAGGGTCTTTTATAGGAGTACTAACCCCATTCATGGGGGCTCCACCCTCAAGACCTAATCACCTCCTAAAGCCACACCTCCAAATACCACCACACTTGGGATTAGGTTTCAGCATACAAATATGTGGAGGACACAGCATTCAATCTGAAGCAATGAAATGAAAAGCCCCAAACTATAAATGTGTACATGTACATGTATGTATTTCTGTAAGAAAAAAAAAAAGACCCAGAAATACCCCCCCAGCTGTAAAAAGTAATTATTTTTAAGGAGGATGAAAGAAATAGAGAGAACAGTGATGAAGAGAAGTTCAAGGTATTTTAAGTGTTGTTTCCATCATTTATAAGGAGAATGTATTCATGTTTGATTTTTATGATCAGATTTTTTTTTAACAGCACCACAGGAGGTACTAAGATATAAAACACAATTGCTCTTTATCTAAACGGTCCTTGGTTGCTGTGGGTTTTTCTGTCTCATTTCTGATTCTTCTTATCATTTATTATTTTAGATTGTTCACTTCAGTTCAGTTCAGTTCAATCGCTCAGTCATGTCCAACTCTTTGCGACCCCATGAATTGCAGCACACCAGGCCTCCCTGTCCATCACCAACTCCCAGAGTTCACTCAGACTCATGTCCATCAAGTCGGTGAAGCCATCCAGCCATCTCATTCTCTGTTGTCCCCTTCTCCTCCTGCCCCCAATCCCTCCCAGCATCAGAGTCTTTTCCAATGAGTCAACTCTTCACATGAGGTGGCCAAAGTACTGGAGTTTCAGCTTTAGCATCCTTCCTTCCAAAGAAATCCCAGGGCTGATCTCCTTCAGAATGGGCTGGTTGGATCTCCTTGCAGTCCAAGGGACTCTCAAGAGTCTTCTCCAACACCACAGTTCAAAAGCGTCAATTCTTCGGCACTCAGCTTTCTTCACAGTCCAACTCTCACATCCCTACATGACCACTGGAAAAACCATAGCCTTGACTAGATGGACCTTTGTTGGCAAAGTAATGTCTCTGCTTTTCAATATGCTATCTAGGTTGGTCATAACTTTTCCTCCAAGGAGTAAGAGTCTTTTAATTTCATGGCTGCAGTCACCATCTGCAGTGATTTTGGAGCCCCCCCAAAAAATAAAGTCAGCCACTGTTTCCACTGTTTCCCCATCTATTTCCCATGAAGTGATGGCACATTGTTAACAGCTCTTTAATTATCTGTGGGTATGAAAACCAGGCTTCCCAGGTGGCTCAGGGGGTATAGAATCACTTGCAATGCAGGAGAGATTCGACTGAAATGCTGCAATGCAGTAGGTTTGATCCCTGAGTCAGGAAGATCCCCTGGAGGAGGACATGGCAACCCATTCCAGTATTCTTGCTTGGAGAATCCCATGGATGGAGGAGCCTGGCAGGCTACAATCCATGGGGTCATTAAGAGTTGGACACAACTGAAGTGACTGAGCACAAGCATGCACACGTGAAAACCAGATAACCAAACCCCAAACCAGATCACCAAATTCTTCTTATCACTTAGTATTGCAGATTGTTCACTTAGCCTGTGGTTAACAGCTCTTTAATTATCTGTGGGTATGAATACCAGATAACCAAACCAGAAGGATGGCATGTGTAATAGGAGTGAGGGTTTGTATTTGAACCAGAGGGAGGCGCGAACTGCAGGGCTTCATGACGTTTAAGCAGGGGCTTTTTCTCAGCTCTTGGTTGTCATCTCCACCACCCCATTTTAAAATGTTTGGAAAATTCTTTTTTTTGCCATATAACACACAAACATAGAATTGTATAAACCCCACGTACAGCTTAATGATCATCTTTGTGGGATCCTTTGGTAAACACGCCCCTATAACACCAATGCTTGGCATGGCCATTCTGATGGTGTTCAGGGATATTGAATTGTGGTTTTAATTTGAGGTTCCTTGATTTCTAATAAGGTTGAGCCCTTTTTTCCCACATGTTTCCTTACCATTTCGATGTACATGTTCAAGTGTCTGGCCTATTTTTCTGTTGGTTGTCTCTTTTTTTCTTGTTTATATGATTTTTTCCTCCCTAGCTTTATTGAGATATATTTGATATTTAACATTGTATAAATGACTGCTTTTTATGTTTCAAAATTTTCAGGTCTAAATTTTGTTTGGAAGAGTGAATCCTTCTGTCGATTTTTAAAAAGAATTTTATTTATTTATTTAGTTGTGGCCTTCATTGCTTTGTGTGGACTTTTCTCTAGTTGCAGGGAGTGGAAACGACTCTTTGTTGCGGTGCATGGGCTTCTCATTGCAGTGTCTTCTCTTATTGTGGAACATGGGCTCGGCTCGCACAGGCTTCAGTAGCTGCGGCACATGGGCTCAGTAGTTGCAGTTCCCTGGCTCTAGAGCACTGGCTCTGTAGTTGTGGCACACGGGCTTAGATGCTCTTCGGCATGTGGGATCTTCCTGGACCAGGGATCGAACCTGTGTCTCCTGCCTTGGCAGGTGGATTCTTTTACCACCGAGCCACTAGGGAAACCCCTCTTGTTGATTTTTAATCAGCAAAAATGTTACCATGTGTGGTTTTAAAATGTGTGGCCCACATGAAAAATAAAATTGGAAATTTAATTTTGAAATCATTTCTATGAAGAATCGTGTTACAAATTGGATAAACGCTAGGCAGAATTTCTGTAAGACGGAGCACACATAAGCGGAGAGGGTGGAGAAGAGGAGATGAAGGTGGAGAGGAAAGACAGATGAGTGAAAGATAAAGGTAAATTTAGGTCATCCTTGGAGTCCAAACAGCAGAGTAAACACGATCCAGTCAAAGGACGCCCTGCCTCCTTACAGGGCTCTTACCCCATGGCAAAGAGAACACCAACAACTACAGATGCTGCTTTATAAGAAAGGAGGAACACTGGGACTTCCCTGGTGGTCCAGTGGCTAAGAATTGGCCTTCCAATGCAGAGGACGTGGGTTTGATCCCTGGCTGGGGAACTAAAATCCCACATGCTGTTGAGCAACCAAACCTGTGTGCTGCAACCAAGACCCAAGGCAGTCTAAATAAATAAATAGTTTTTTGTTTTGTTTTTTAAAAGAAGGAACGCTTATTGTTCTTCCAGTTTCCTGCGGAGATATTATAAGGCTCTGGGGAGATATTTGGTTATTACTATTTTGCTTCATTTCCTTTGCAAAAGGAGTTATGTGAATGAAAAAAAAAAAAGATTCAAAACTGAACCAGATGGGGGAAAAAATCAGAAGGATTTATAGACTAGAATTGGCTAAGGCTACACACGCTGCATTTTTAATTTTCTAAGGAGGCAAGACATTGACTCCAAGGCAATAGGTGTGTTGAGGCAAGGTCGGAGGTGTGCACTAGATGTTGTTCTTTGTTTTTGTTATCTCTTTAGGAAATGGATCGAACATTCTAAACTGAGAGAAATAAACTTTAAAATTGTGGAATTCAACCCTGTGGTCCTTAAAGGAAAGATCAGACCGGACTCCTCAAGGCCTGAGCTGCTCCAGCCTGTGAGTAGGGATTACACACGTAGGGGATGGTTCTTGGTGAGATGCTTATTCAGGGTAGAGGGCCAGCCACTGGGGTGCACATGAAATGTTTCTGAAGCCTCGCAGTGTTAGATCTCCACCAAACTCTGCTTTGACCATTTATAAAGCATCTGTTGCAGAAAGGATGTAAGATGGTTTACATAATGAAGCTACATTATGAAGTTTACATAATGAAGCTATGAAACAAGAAATGAAGCATAAGAAAATGTAGCATCCTTTTATATGTGTAAATATACCTAAGGGGTGGTTGGGGTGCCAAGTAGTGAGAAAAATATATTCCCCACCCATTGGCAGTGGTGTGTACTGTGACTGGACATTACATTTAGCTCAGAGTATCCTAGCAACTAAGGGAAAACTGTAACAAGATTGGGTATTTACTTCACAGTATTGACTAATATTTTCAGGCAACACCAACTTTTCCCCTGGCACTAGCAATCTTAAAGTGTTTCACTGCAAGAGTTCTTACAAGAAGGACACTTTCCTGAATAAAAAGTGGTGTTTTGATGGCAGGTTTACAGAAAATTCAGCTTCCTTCTATGTATGATTATTATTTAAATACATACTTGAAAATTTACTAAATTCTAAGCCTTCTAATGATACGATCTTTTCCAAATTCCAGATATTTATTATCAAGAGTGCTCACTGAGTTCGCATTTTGCATTATACATTATTATAGCTTCCCACATGATGCTAGTGGTAAAGAATCTGCTTGCCAGTGCAGGAGATGCAAGAGTCCTGAGTTCGATCCCTGGGTCAGGAAGATCCCCTGGAGGAAGAAATGGCAACCCACTCCAGTATTCTTGACTGGAGAATCCTATGGACAGAGGAGCCTGGCAGGCTATGGTCCACAGAGTTACAAAGAGTTGGACACAACTAAGCAACTGAGCACAGTACATTAAAATATTAAGACACCCGTCCTCAGCCCATGCATCTCTGGCTTTTCTCTGGTTCAAGGAGCTAAGACATTGAGCCTGTGTGTGTGATGTGATGATGTGAGGGATGATGCATGTGTGTGTGTGTGTGTTTAAGGCTGTTTCAGTTGACCAGTGTCAAATTACTGAGTATAGAGAAAGGCCGGCAATTTGTGGCCAGAAAGATTAATATACTCTGTGACTTCCACTGTAGCAGTTCACAGTGATGAAGATAGTGACAGTCTCAGCAGTGGGGGCGGAGGTTGGATCTAGAAGAACCTCTGATGGGTGCTGATTTCAGTCCCAGGGCCCCAAGTAAACTGGGCACTAGGAAGCTCAGGCAGGCCTCTCTGCAGTCTCTGTTTTATTCTGCTCCAAACCTAGAGCTGAGCCATGGTCACGGTCAAAGCTGACCCATGAGCACCCCTATTATACACTGGAACTTCTGTCTCTTCCTCACCATTACTTCTTTTCTTGTTTTAACAGCTGAACTTTGTTCGATTTTATCTCCCTCTGCTTATCCACCAACACGAGAAAGTCATCTATTTGGATGATGATGTAATCGTCCAAGGTATACTCACCGATGCCAAGAATACTCAGAAAAGGAGCAGCTGATAAGTAGAATGCCCATCTCTGTTCAATTTTGAAATATCTAGTGGCTCAGTGATTTTCATGGCTCATTAAATTTGGTGGTATTATAAAAAATCAGAGAATATTTTGAAAACAAAGGTTGATATTCACTTTCTGGGACAATCGACTTTCTGAGAGCCACTCCCTGTCAAAGTCTGTAATAGGTACCCTGCAACCCTGAAACACAGAGGGATAAAGCCTCACTGATGATGTTATTAGAAACAAGCTAAACTGTAGTGTTAAATGCTGTCTTCTCTCTTTCCCACATGCGAAATAAGATGAGCATCGGTCAAGTGCCTACAAAGCCACAGAAATAAAGAAATCTGACCAATGCAGATCGGAGCTCATTATCAAGTGGCTTTTCATATGATATGAGCTATTCTTTTCAAGCAAAATGCCAAACCACTTGAAACCACAGATTACATACTTTTCCTCCACAGTAAAATCGGGGATTGTTTATGCTCTAAGCTCTATCTAGTCCTGGAATGAGTGCTATACTATTGTAACTCCTGGTGTTTGTTAATTCAGGGGACATACAAGAGCTGTATGATACCACCTTGGCCCTGGGCCACGCAGCGGCTTTCTCCGACGACTGCGATCTGCCCTCCTCCCAGGACATACACAGACTCGTGGGGCTACAGGTGGGCACCCGTCTTGGGAATCCTACTTTCACTCCTTCTCCTCCTAGCATCTCAGAGCAAGTGTCATTGTTACCTTCGAGAAGCCGGCCAGTCGGGCAGGACTGATGGGCAGCACACAGCCAGGGGTCTGGGTTGCCCATTCACATCCCAGTTCTGCTCCCAGTGACTCTGGGTCAAGTTACTTAACTTCTGCAAGTCTTTTCCTTATCTGGAACATGGCAACCATAGCACCTACTTGGTCGTGTTTGTGGGTTGTGATGAAATAACATGATGTCAAAGTGTCCACTAAATGCTCCAGAAATGATGGTTGTTACTTAAGTCACTTGTAACCACACTCTGTGGCAGAGACTGGTGTTTTCTCTAAAAGATACTCACTGGAACTTTGGTTCTGTTTTCAGAGTTTTGACTGTCTCTCCCCCCATCCCCTTTCAGTAGAGGAAAAATATTGACTTTGTTCCAAGGTAAAGAGTTCCTTACCCTTGTAGAAATGAAGGAAGTCAAACCAAGACGTAACACTGAAATCAAAAGAATGGCTTTAAAATACAAGATGCTATTACAAATTGAATGCTGTTCTTCAAAAAAAAAAAAAATCCAGGAAATAATGACATATGTGTGACATTAAAGTGTGACACATTTTAAGGGCTAGACCCTGGGCCCAGACCTGCCTGTCAAAATCTTGGCTCCATCACTCAGTAGTTTTGTGACCTTGGGCAAGTTACTTAACCAGTCGTTTTCTCCCTCATTTGTCAAAAGTGGTAATAATAGAACTTGCTGGTAGGGTTATTGGGAGAGTTAACTTAGTTAATACATGTAAGTTATTGCATGCACCTAATGAGCTAGTGTGTGAAGTTCTTAGAACGGTGTCTGCACGTAGGAAAGTGCTCAGATAGTTCCATTATGTCCAGGTCTTTTGAGCATCCTGTGAGGCAGATTATGGCAGCCTCTGTGGGTGAAATAGTGTGTTTTGCCTCATGTTACTTTCACTCAACAACCAGTTATGGAGTGCTTGCTATGTGCCTGACACTGATTTAGGTGCTAGTAACACGGAGAAGGCAATGGCACCCCACTCCAGTACTCTTGCCTGGAAAATCCCATGGACGGAGGAGCCTGGTAGGCTGCAGTCCATGGGGTCGCGAAGAGTCAGACACGACTGAGAGACTTCACTTTCACTTTTCATTTTCATGCATTGGAGAAGGAAATGGCAACCCACTCCAGTGTTCTTGCCTGGAGAATCCCAGGGACGGGGGAGCCTGGTGGGCTGCCGTCTATGGGGTCGCACAGAGTCGGACACGACTGAAGTGACTTAGCAGCAACACATTAACAAAACTAAAATTTGTGCCTTTGTGTAGCTTCCATTCTAGTGGGAAGAGATGGTCAGCAAACAAGTAAAATATTGAACAGAGAATAAGTAAGAGGAGGTGGGGTTGAAATTTAAGCTGGGTGATCAGGGAAGTCTTTGTGGAGACGGTGTTTCTGAGCCTACACCTGAAAGACTTGAGGCAACTATCTTCACAGATATTTAGGGGAAGCCATTCCAGGAGAGGTAACAGCAAATGTGCAAGCAGGGGAGTATTTGGTATATTAAAGGAACAAGGAGGTCAGGGTGGCAGAGGGGTCACATGGGAGGGTAATAGAAGATGGAGAGGTAATGGGGACAAGGGCAGATGGTGGAAGGCATGGCAGGCATTTTAGGGAGTTTGGGATCTACTCTGAATGAGAGGGGAAGCCACTGGATGGGCTTTGAGCAGAGGAGTAACACTGAGACAGAGCAGGTTGAGAAAGGTGGAAGCAGGACACAGGTTGGGAGGATCTGGCAGAAATCCAGTGAGTGGTAATGATGGTCTGGACCAGGAAGGTAGTAGAGACGGTAAGAAGTGGTTGGCTTCTGGGGAATCCCCTGGCAGTGCAGTGGTTAGGACTCCTTGCTCTCACTGCTAAGGGCCCGGCTTTGATCCCTGGTGAGGGAACTAAGATCCCACAAGCCACATGGCAATATCCCACAAGCCATATGGTGCGGCCAAAAAAAAGAAAAAAGTTGTTGGCTTCTGAATATATTTTGGAAGATGGGACCACAGGGTTGCTGAGATCTATATGGAAAGTGAGTGAGGAGGAGGAGTCTAGGATGACCTTGTGACCCTAAGTTTTCTAACTGGAAGGATGGAGCGGCCACCAAGGTAGGGCAGGTTGTAGCAGAGCAGGTTTGGGATAGGACTGGGATCAGTTTGGGGCTCTAAGGAGACCTGCCTTACTAAGCAACCAGACAGACGAATTGAATTGGCAGATATAGTGGAGCTGGAAACCCAGAGAGGTCCCGGATGTCTGCCTGGAGAGATTTAGAGCCAGATGACGCTGTTGAGGGAGTTTGTGCTGGAGAGATGAGCAGATGCCAGTAGGGGCACCCAGCTTTTAGAGGTTGGGGAAACAAGAGAAAACTGGGAAAGCACTGGAGGAAGTGGCCAGTGCCCAGGAGGAAGCCCAGGTACTGCCTAATGGTTTCAAGAAAGTGGTTATTTTCCAGAAACAAAAGATTCCTTGGTCAAAAGCATGTGTATCCTTTTCCTTTATAGAACACATATATGGGCTATCTGGACTACCGGAAGAAGACGATAAAAGACCTTGGCATCAGCCCCAGCACTTGCTCTTTCAATCCTGGTGTGATTGTTGCCAACATGACAGAATGGAAGCACCAGCGGATCACCAAACAGTTGGAGAAATGGATGCAAAAAAATGTGGAGTATGTGTGGGCCTCTATTATTTTTTCCATGCTTAGGAACAACATTATTCCATTAATTTTCTATGCATAGCTCAGGGGTTAGAAATCTGAGGTTAGGTTCTCTTACAGAGGCACTGTTGAGAAAAAAAGGGATCAGTGGATGAAAAAGCTATTCTCAAGTGATATGTCAGAGGCAGTGAGATCCTGTGCAATCCCTTATTAATATAAACATTTTCTAATGTTGTTAAATAATGTGATTTTAAATCTTCTCCCAGAATGCCAGTGAACCTTTTCAACCACAAATCATTTATCTTAGTAGAGCTTCTCCTTACACAGATTTAAGAATTATTTTATAAAGTCGACTTTTTAAAGGTTGAATTTATTAAATCATTTTTCATTATCGAAATTTTAAGAGATAATAAAAATAACACAACCACTGTTATCATGGCAGTGTATATCCTGTCCATCTTTTAAATCTGGATACTTTTAATATTATCATAACCTTGAATTTGTGAGTAAAGTCATTCTAAATAATGTAGGATCAGAAGTTGGGATCTTCAATGTTTGCTATAAAAAAGCCTGAGAAGTAAAATGGCAAAATACTGACATTCTGTGAATCAAGGTAAAGCATATAGGAGTTCATGGTATTCTTACAATTTTGGGTAGGTTTAACAACTTTCAAAATAAAAAGTTGGAGAAAAATCAAAGCCCATAGGCTTATTATACAGTGAGGGATTGTCTTGTGCATGCTGAGTTGTTAAGTCATGTCTGACTCTTTGCAACCCCAGTGATCTGTAGCCCACCAGGTTGCTCTGTCCATGAGATTTCCCAGGGAAGAATACTGGAGTGGGTTGTCCTTTCCTTCTCCAAGGGATCTTCCTGACCCAGGGGTTGAACTCATGTCTCCTTTTTGGCAGGCGGATTCTTTACCACTGTGCCAAACCTTTTAAACTAATTAGATTCTACTTCATCTGAGTCTGTGGGACTCCAGGCCAACTGTTGCTTTTCTATTCTGTTTCTTAGGGAAAATCTCTACAGCAGCTCGCTGGGAGGAGGGGTAGCCACCTCCCCAATGCTGATTGTGTTTCATGGGAAATACTCCACCATCAACCCCCTATGGCACATAAGGCACCTGGGTAAGTATTTTAGAATACCAGGTACATTTTATAGATGCGGTGAGGATCAAGGTGAGGCGAGTGTGATATTATACCAGCTTCCTCAATTCAAATCCTCCAGGTGACCTGAGATCTCACCTGGGACACATTATTTAACCTTCACTGCTCAGATTCTGCAACTGCAGCTGATAAAAAATGACCTGAGAGATGTTTCTAGGAAAAGCGCTTCAGGAAAAGCAACTGGAATCATGCTTAGCATATAGTATGTGCTCAATAAACACGAACTTTTGTTGAGATACAATGTTCACTGGCAGAACTTTTCCACATACCTTTATTGCTCTCTTGCAGTAACCTATAGTGGACAGAACCAAATGAATTAGCATAATAGTTGATGAATTTAGATAGCTGGCAATTTATCTTTTTTTTGGCTGTGCTGGGTGTTTGTTGCAGGGCACGGGCGTTCTCTAGTTGTGGCGTGTGGGCCTCTCATTTGCATGGCTTACCTTGTTGCAGAGCATGAACTCTAGAGCACGGGCTCAGTAATTGCAGTTAGTGGGTTTAGTTATTACCATGAGGCATGTGGGATCGTAGTTTCCTGACCAGGGATCAAACCTGTGACCCTTGCATTGCCAGGCAGATTCTTAACCACTGGACCACAAGGCAAGTTCTGTAATTTATCTTTTAGGAAAAAACTGCTTGCTGACTGTATACTATGTGAGTCCCTCAAGTCTTTTATTCACTCTTCACTACAGGAGCACAGGCTCTGGGGTATGGACTGGAATCCCAACTTTGCTATTATATAAGACCTTAGGCAAGTTACTCAAGCCCTCTGTGCCTTAGTTTCTTCATGTGTAAATGGAAGCTAATGTAACCTTATTAAGTTTTTACAAGGATTAAATTACCTAATATGTGTAAACTGCTTAGAACAGAGCCTGACACAGAAGACATTCACATTCTTTCAAATGTATGGCCGCACCCATTTGCCAAACCCACTGGGCCAGACCTGTTTAGAAATTAAGAAAGGTTCTGAAATTTTAAAAGGTAATGTGCATATACTTACATTATGCAATACACTGAAGGGGTTCTAGATGTTGCTGCCAAAAAAGTTATTAAAAAGCCTTTCGCTTTCAAACATTAGGGGATTGATTAGTTTAGAATTGGAGACAATGGATTGTGGGCACACACTGCCAAGCCCTGGGCTAGGCTCTGGGGGTTGATGTGAACATCACTTCTCTCAGAACAATCCTGCAAGATGGCGTGTCTCCTACTGTCCCTTGTAAAAGGGAGGTCACACAGAACTGTGGAAACTGCATGACTGTCTCCTCTTTATGATGCTGCATAAATAGTTCCTGTCTCCTCACTAGTATCACCCCTGATTTTCCTGAACATCTGTATGCACAGAAGAGTGATATGGGGACATTGAGGACACTAATATTTCATTTGATTTGCTTTATAATGCTGGGCTCACTGTTAGGTCAAGTGGTGATGAGTGTGGAGAAAATCCCATCAAAGTAGAATAGCTATAAAATATGTGTAGGAACAGTGATGTGGAGCTTAGACTGGGTTAGAGAAGTTAATGACCTTGGAAAAGAGACTCAGAATTACATTTTACAAACTACCTAATTTACTGACAAGCAGGAAGGGACAGAACCTTCTAAGGGAGAGGAGTCATCTTTTCTTATAGAACAGAGCCTGCATCTGTGCTGAAGGTTTTGGAATTGGGGGTGGTCTGCAAAGTAAAGCTACACAGAAATCATTTGAAAAATGATTTCATTTTAGAATGTTTTAGAGCAGTAAGCAGTATTAACATTAATGGCTATTAAGTTTGGGTCTAAACAGTTAAGGCTTAAGGTTTTACAAATTTATGAAACTTAGTGAAAAGCAAAGCTGCAAGTCCCTACAGAGTCCTTCAGTTGTGGGGCTGAGACTTGGTCTTCTGCTTCCTGGAGATGACCCCATGTGAAGTCTCCACTCTCCAAATGAGCATTTCCTGTGTAGATTCTGCTACATGATAATTATTCCAATGATGCTACTATAGCCCGAACACCTAGCTCCTCTTCTGCAACTTCCTACACAACTATGTTTATGAATAACAGAAGAAAGGTTTAGGGTTTTTCCCCCCTTACATCATACGTTAAAGCTATAATATTCTAGCTATTCATCCTCTCTTGCCTCAATGGACTTTTAGTTGTTTGAAAATATCACATTCCCTTTCATAGAAAGAAAATGTAACACAACAGAGGATATTTTTTAAAAATTTACATTCACAAGATCTTACTATACTTCTGGAAGATACACTCTAAAAATATCCTGCCACAATAACAATATCAGGGTTATGCATAGTTTCTAAGCAGTTACTTATGAAGGGAAAAATATTCAAATAGAGACAGTTGTTTGATAAAAGCAGATCTTATTCTCAGGCACATTTTATAGGATAAAAATGAGACTGCTTAAAAGAAAATGCTGCCATATTAATGACAGAAATGCAGAGAAAGAACTCCTGTGAACTCTGGGCAGGAGGGAAATGATGTAAATTCTTCGGGGGATAATTTGACAATCCCTCATCAAAATTTAAAAGACACAGACCCTTCAATCTAACAATTCCATCTACAAGATTTTATCCTACAGATACATCTGTATAGACATGCATAGAAGGCTGTTTACTGTAGCAATCTTTGTAACAACTTAGCAATCTTTGTAACAACTTTTGCCTGTGAAGGGACACAGCCTAAATGCCCTCAATAAGGAACTCAGTAAATAATCATATCCATTCTATGCAATTATTAAAAATGATTCAGTGACTTCACATGTGCTGCTGTGGAAAGTTTTCCAAGATAGTAATTTTCAAAACGCAAGGTACAGTCCTATGGAAATCTAATAACAATGTATGAGATAGAAAATTTTAAATATATTTGTATAGGATATATACACATAGAAATCTATTAAATTATTAATGACATCATTCAAGATGCTATTTTTTCTGTACTTGATAAAATATTCTCAGAGAAATGTTAATATGTCTCACTATGATGTATTTTTTTCTTTTCCCTTATATTTCTTCTGATTTTTGCTTTATGTACCTTTGTTGTTAGGTGTCTAATGGTTTATGAAGTCTATTTTCTTTGTGAATTGTACCTTTTATCATAAAAATATTCATCTTTGAAAAAAAAGGCAAGGTACAAAAATACACACACAGGTGTACAGGTAGAACATTACTGGAAGAATTTCACGAGAAACTCTTTTTTAACAGTTGTTTCTTTGAAAATCAGGGTTGGGGTAAATTCTTCATTGTATACCTATCAATTTATCCCTTTTTTTTTTTTTTTAACAATGAACTTGTCTTCAATTTTTAATATAAAATTTTACTTTTCTAACGAATCTATTATTGTCCCCTAATCAAGGCTGGAATCCAGATACCAGATATTCAGAGCATTTTCTGCAGGAGGCAAAACTACTCCACTGGAATGGAAGACATAAACCGTGGGACTTCCCGAGTGTCCACAATGACTTATGGGAGAGCTGGTTTGTTCCTGACCCGGCAGGGATATTTAAACTCCACCACCCCAACAGCTGATATAACTTGACATTTAAAATATTTCCTGTACAAATATGTGGAACTGTCCATTTGTAGCCTATTATACCATTGTTCTTTGTGAACAGAAGTTGATACAAATGATCCACAAAAACAAAAAACCCTACTGTGTACAAATAGTACCTTGAACCCTATAGGTATTGATTTAGTTCTTTAAATATAAGTGACAATTATAGAAGATTATGTGAGTGAAATATATTATTGCAAAGAAATAAACCCAGCTGCTGCTGCTGCTAAGTCACTTCAGTTGTGTCCGACTCTGTGCGACCCCAGAGATGGCAGCCCACCAGGCTCCCCCCGCCCTGGAACTCTCCAGGCAAGAACACTGGAGTGGGTTGCCATTTCCTTCTCCAATGCAGGAACGTGAAAAGTGAAAGTGAAGTCGCTCAGTTGTGTCTGACCCTCAGCAACCCCATGGACTGCAGCCTACCAGGGTCCTCCGTCCATGGGATTTTCCAGGCAAGAGTACTGGAGTGGGGTGCCATTGCCTTCTCCGAAACCCAGCTAGGTTTCAGCAATTTGCTTATTAACTCTGAATGAAAATTACAGCCATAAATTTAAAAAATTTCTAAATGTATTTTTTACATGTAGGTATTTTTTTAATGAGTTGCCAATATTGTCTTCTGTAGAACAATATATTCTATTTAAAACAGGAATGTCTAAAAAAATAAAATATTCATCGACTTTTAATGATTTTCATAATCTATTATTCTACATGCTAAATATAATAGCAGGTAAACTGATCTCAGATTAACAAGGGAAAGAAAATCAGAGTCTAGCTACAGAAAACACTGCAACTTAAGGATAATCATTCTCAATATTTTTTATTGTAAAAAACAATCAGACTTTCAAATGAATTTTAAAACTTTTTCAATATTATTTAATGAAAGAGTCTCATATTCTCATGTATAGTGTATATCAACATGTACTATTCGTCTGTCATATTTAATGAAAAACACCATTATTGTATGCTTGGAAAAATCCTTAAACCCATTCTCTAGTGAGTGTCCATCATAATTTAAACAATATTTTCTCCACTCAAAAAACAAACAAACAAAAATCTATGTAAAGATTACAGTCATTAAAAACCAAAGCAATACCTAGTTACATGCTTTACATATCCCATGAAAAAATAATTAAATTGTTCCTAATCCCTGATGCAAGGCACGTAAAAGCACCCGCACAAAACATCCATGTAAACAGCAATACAGTACATGATTTAAATAACATGAATGACTTTTACATGGCTTGACCTAAAGGAAAAATAAAATCCATCATGGCTACAGCTAAAAACCATGTTAAAATTCACAAGAATTTGTATCTCTTATTATAAAAAGAACAGGCTATATAATCTTTTAGAAAAAAAAAACTTCATAAATATTTTCATATTGAGAAACAACATGCTCCCTGGGTAAGAATAAAATCAGAATATTCAGATGTGATCAGGAGTAAATGCAAGCGGCATTTCTGAATACCCAGCTTTGATATCCACCAGGCCTAGTAGTCAGGACTATTTGTAGCACCATGGAATATGCATTAGAAAATCACAAAAGTACATTACTTCAAACTAACCTTGACATGAGGTTCACTTAGTCCACAGTAACAAACAGCAATGATGCAGATAATTGTTTTAAAATTACTGGCTTACTTGATTTATCTAGCAAGAAAAATTCTGTATTATTTATTTTAGTACATCTCATGTACATAAAGCACCAGTTTAAATAAGATTATCAAACAACCTCCAGCCTCTTGTTACTCAACCTGGAAGTTCATTTCTCATCATTTCTATGTTACATGCTAAAAGTCAAGGAGGATAAAATTAGAATGGTGGTAGATACTGAGAGAGAAGTTCAGTCTCCTTCCTATCAAATGTTATGTCTCTCAAGTAAAACACAGATGAAGTAGTGAAGTTTAAAAGGTTTTCTGCATTCTCTGGAACTTACCATCTCAGCAGAATAGTTTCTTCCTACAAGAGGATCAGCAGATGGGGGTGAGAGGACCAAAGGCGGGGCTCACGCCCTGGCAGGTAAGGCTGGGTTAACCTTGCTGCTGCAAGGCCATACTCTGTATTTCTACTGCAAACAACCTCACAAATGCTCACCACTGGTAAAGCAAGGAGGCCTGAGTGTGAACACAACTCAGGAAGCCCATTAAACACTGTGAAAAACTACCAGATGAGACTCCACCAAGGGTTAACCTCACAGATGAAAATCAGCACACTTGCCTCTTGACCAGCAGGAATCTTATTAGCAGCATGCCCTTCTTAGGCATGAAAAGGGAGAATGGTGCATCTAAGTTTATGCACAGTTCATAGTCAAGTGTCAAGATGCAGACTCTGGCATTTTTAAATTACAGGTTAAAAGTGACTCCCAAAAGAAAATTAATTTCTTCATAAATGAAATACAGTTTTATAAAAAAGCTGGAATGATGGTTAATTCAAATATAAAAACTCATATACAGAAAAACCCCTTTTCCTTCCAAACTACTTAGGTCCGTACAGTTGACTCCACTGTACCTTGATCACAACACCCGAATAAAATACGAATAAAATGCTTCAGCTAGCAAACCGAGGGCCACTTGACAACTGCATTAAAACTGCAGCATTTAAGCAGGGCTGAAAAACACCATCCTTAAACGTGGTTTCCTTCTTGTTCTTGCGTCCCACAGTGATTACTAAATGAAGGGATCTGGTCTGTAAACGACTGGGTCATCCACTGTCCATTCGGAATGTCACTGAAAGTTGATTCTCCATTGTCAGCAGCTGGGATGGGGGTGTGGGAGGGAGGAGAAGAACATTACTCTATTTAAAAGCTTTAAGTGATATAATTAGGAGATTTTAACAGTCTATTATAGGAGAGATGCTACTAAAATAGCTAAGCAAGCTTCTTGAATACAACTTAAATTTCTATTCTAAGATACAGGACTGATAAATTCTTGTTATTCAAGGAGGGAAATGCACCAAGGAGGACTTCGAGTCCGTAACTTCAAGTAAATGAGCTGTAAAAGCCTGTGTAGTTGAACATCAAATAACCATCGAATTTTCACTCTAAATCACTAAATAGACTTATTAAAGATTTTTTTTTTGATGTGGACCATTTTTAAAGTCTTTATTAAATTTGTTACAATATTGCTTCTATTTTGGTTTCCTAGCTGCAAGGCATGTGGGATCTTAGCTCCCCAACCAGGGCTCGAACTCAGGCCCTCTGTACTGTAAGGGGATATCCTAACCACGGGACTACCAGGGAAGTCCCCCAGTCACTAAATAGATTTTTGTATTTCTATTCCCATTCTTCAGTAATTAACTCTCTCTTAAAACAAACAAACAAAAAACCCTCTTTCCCTGAATCCTGGCAAAACCAAGTCTTTGAAAGGAACAAACAAGGGGGAGGGGACATACCCAGCCCATTTGAAGAGAATCCGCAAGGTTCACCAAGGCAGGGGTTTTCATTGTAAGCACCACCATATGCTGCTTCATAACCCGGGTCGTATTTTTCTTCCTTCACAGCCATCTTCTTTGCATCCTCTGTGAGGAGGGTAAGAGGGATTTAAAACTGACTTTATGTAACAATTTTGAAGATAGCCTTATTCAGCAATTATCAAGAATAAATCTTTTTCTTGAATTTCACATCCACGGAAACAACTTTCACATTAAACTCTTTTTAACATTAACAAAATAAACTCCTAAGAACTGTAAAAGCCTATGAGGTTTAATTTTAGGTGACCTACACTCCTGCTTGGCTTCTCAGCATGTGTAGGAACACTCATATTAGACTGGAAGCCCTTGATAAAAGGAGATTTTATAAGTGACTAACACTTGTTATCAGAACACTCTGGCTGCCAATAAATCATTTTCTTTTCTACTGCTTTTAAACTCACAACATACTTTCTATAAGGTAGATATACATGACGTGAACAACAGGACTGATTAACGGTAACGCACCTTGGGCGAGCTGTAGGTCAAATGTATATTGCACTTCTTGAACGTCTGTGTTTCGTTCAATGCCTTTCAACTGGTCTCTTAAGTCCTTCAGCTTAATGTAGTAATGTACTTTGTCCTGGGCGCGAGGAAACTGCGCACATCTTGCACTGGATGATGGCATCACATAGCAGAGCTAGAATCATAACATTTTACAGTTACAGAAATCTTATAATGCTACTGAATCCACTCATATTGAGATTAGCTGCTAAGTCACTTCAGTCGTGTCCGACTCTGTGCGACCCCAGAGACAGCAGCCCACCAGACTCCCCCGTCCCTGGGATTCTCCAGGCAAGAACACTGGGGTGGGTTGCCATTTGCTTCTCCAATGCATGAAAGTGAACAGTGAAAGTGAAGTCGCTCAGTCGTGTCCGACCCTCAGCGACCCCATGGACTGCAGCCTTCCAGGCTCCTCCATCCATGGGATCTTCCAGGCAAGAGTACTGGAGTGGGGTGCCATCGCCTTCTCTGTATTGAGATTAGAAACCTTCTTTTTCTTTGGATCAATAACTTGATACTTACCACATATCAATATATGCAAAATCAGTAACAGCAGTTGTGTTTGAGTTCAAATTTCTAATATTTACTTATTACAAAGTCAATAAATCAAAACCAATGAGTCTTTTCCCCCTCAGTGTTTGTACAAAAGGGCATATAATTATACAATGAAAAGTCTTTCCTCCTAATTATGTTTCTATCCACCTAGTTCTTCCCAAAGGCAATCTACACTGCTAGTTCCAGAGATAGTCCATTAATTTAGAATCAAATTAAAAAAAGAAAAAAACACACAAATGGTAACATGCTGTACTCCCTGTCCTGCACCCTGCTTTTTCACTCAACAATGTCTCTCAGAGGTAACTCTGTATCAGGTCTCTACATCAGAATAAGTTCCCTTTTTTATAGCTGTGTAGTAGTTTCATAATTTATTTAACCAGCATCTACCTATGGGCATTTAGGCTGTTTCCAATCTTTTAATATTATCAACTGTAGTGAAAAACCTTGTACATATTTAAATTTGAATATATGTGACTGTAACTGTTGGATAAATTTCTAGAAATGGAATAGCCAGAAAGCAGGATATTTATCATTTTGGATGATGGTGACAAATTGTCCTTCATAGAGTATATCAAAATATATATCTTATATATAAAAGAGTGAGACTGCTCAACCATGGACTTTCCGGTTGCAATTTTTTGTACTTTTTAAATTGGCCTCTATACCATGTATTATAGAAAAAAACCCCAAACCATTATTGACTTATTTTGTTTTGCTTATGCAGTATTTAGAAAAGCCTGATTCAGAGGTACAAATGCTACCAGGTTTTTGTAATAGCACATTTTTCCCATCTCAAGACAGCCTTCAATTAAAGTGATCCAGAAACTTGAAAAAGCAGATGTTTTTCAAAGCTGGATCACTAACATCATCAATACCTATGAATATTTCATGATAAAGAGTAAATTTTATAAGACAAATGCACTCATAGATCATTCATTGTAGGAGCCAAAGCTACCTATCTCGATATGATTCCAATTCACTTATTATTGCACTACTGTGATCACACATCCCAAGAGATATACCAAGGCTCCTCTGGCATTTCAGGGACAATAATGCTCTTTCTACAGGAAGGAGTGAATCATCTCTGAAATTTTACCCAAGGAGACAAGGGTACGCCTTTATTTAAAGAGTGATCAGTGCTACAACCTACTTTATCAATTACACATTTACTAGTTAAAAACAGAAGAAATTACAAACGAAGTTAAAATATATACTGGCGGCAGAAACTGTATTCCGAGGTCTCCACAGAAACTTGTTGGCACATTGGCTTATCATTTAAAAAATCATCTACAGCACAGAAGTCTGTGTGTGTGTATTTTTATTTCAGAAGTTGTAAACAAAACTTAAAACTATATTTAAGAAGCAAAATTTGAACCAAATGTCTGCAGAAAGTCCACAGAAATTTATATAGAGTTTTAAAACCAATGTGTTATTGTATGATGCCCTTATGTATAAGGTCAACAGCACCAAATGCCAGTCAGGTTGGCAGGATGCCTGTCTGCGACTGGACTGTTCTGTTTTTACGGCTCTAATGTGAGACTGGGCCAAGATACACCAACAAAGGGTGATAAGCAGCTTCACTGATCAGGACTGTGTCTATATTTACATGTTTGTTTCACAACTGAATAAGGGCTAACCTACTGGCATTTGGGAAGAACATCCTGTTAAATGTATTTTGAATGCAGCATGTGAGCAACCTCCTCTCAATATTTTGGCCAAATAATGTAACTAATGTAATGTTATAAAGGCATTTATCTGACAAATGTTTCTTTTTCTAATGTAACTGTAAAAGTATCTGAATTAATCTGCAACTATTAGTTCAAGTTACTATGCAGATATTATTCCACAAAATACAGTGCTTTTTTTTTTTTAATGGCAAAAATTACAATTGGACAGAACAAATAAAAAGGGAAAACCAGCTAGAAAAATTTGTATTTATCTGATTTACAAACGCAGTTTTAAGGACTTACAGTTTCTGTATCTGGGATCTTATGGGGTTGAAGTCCAAACTCTAAGTTCTTAACCTTTACGCCAAAAACTTCCTTACTAAAAATTTCGTAAATACCTAAAATGAAATACAAATATATTTACATTGCCCATAATGTTAATCAAAGAAAAAAGATAAAATTTAAAAGTAAATCTTACATTTTCCATTAAACACTGCTATTCGTGGCTGATATTTCTGTAATTTCTGCACTAGAATACGTCCTCCTTCACGAAATTCTTTACTAAAATTGAATTAAAAAGTAGTCAAAATATAAATATGGCAGTATTTATAATGTGCTAAATTCAGACAGCTTTCAATAAAAGAGCAAATCATAAAACTGCTATCCTCAGCTTGAACTAGTTAGATACCTAGCATGCTCCTGGAGTGTGTACAGCACAAGTATGGCCAAGGTACCAACCTATCAAACCGAATGTTCCATAATCACCTGGAAAGATCCTTGCTGCCTGGTGTTGTCCTTTCCACCATATTGGTAAATCCAATACCATATTTCCCTGGTAGAGTGTGATCATCCATGTGACTCAGTTGGACCTCACTCAGCCCTGACATAAATAGGCACTTCCCTGTGAACAAGAGAGTTTAATTTAGAAAAAGTTCAGTTTATTTCTGTAAGTCAAAGGTTTTTCTGCCTCATGAATTATGTGGGTCTATTCTCGAAATTAAAAAAAAAGAAAAAAGATTTAGTATATTTAAAAAATTATAACACAGGTCAAATACCATACCAAGCAGTTTTATGTGCTGGGTACTATGCTAAGTCCTTCATATGGATTATTTCATTTAATCATCATAGCTATCTTATGAGATATCACTATTATTTATCTCTTTTTAATAGGGGGTCGAAGGAAACGCTTGTTGAGTATACAGCCAGGCAGCGTAGTAAACTCTGAAATTGTTTAGCTTTTTAACAACTGGAAGTAACACCACCTGCCCCTGGAAAACCCCAAACAGATGAAATATACACCAGTGACTCAGGGCTTCAGACATACTGACAGAGGAGAAAATAAAAAGTGAAATATCTCTAGAAATTTTTTTTTGCAAATAATGGAGACAACATGTTATTAGTTCTAAAAATATATTACTATCATTTGTCCTAAAAGTGTTTTTCTTTTCTTTTTTCTTGGCTGCACTGCATACATGTAGGATCTTAGTTCCCTGACCATGGACTGAACCTATGGCCCCTGCAGTGTAAGTGCTGAGTCACTGGACTGCCAGGGAAGTCCCCTGTCCTAGAAGTTTTTAAATGCTGCACTAAGATAATCAGCTAGTGTTTCCTGATAATCTGTTGCACTCCTGATTGTCTGTTCAGATCAGATCAGATCAGTCGCTCAGTCGTGTCCGACTCTTTGCGACCCCATAAATCGCATAAGATGATTTATATATAAGATAATACAACAGGAGTTATACTTGGTTTTAAAGCTCACTCTAAAAGTATGAGGGTCTTAAATATTAATTTCTGCCTGATGGAAATTATCCATAGAGAATGTCTACAATCAGAGCATTTCTTAACTACTACAACTTGATGGCCAATGTATTTCATTTCTCCTAATTAATAAGATGAGTAGAACTCTGGAAAGGTATTAAGTTTTGTGTCTGCATTGGCATGATTACTGTTAATATTCTGTAGATAACAACCAAGAAAAGAAAAAATTGTTTTAAAAAAAGATAGTAAAACTCACTGAAAACAAACAAAAGAGAAAGTATTCCTTTCCATATCCCTCCACTCTTATAAACCAAAATGTTAAGTGTCAGAGGATTTCACACCTTTCATTTTTTTGTACACACACATTGAAAAGATATATGTATACTTACTCAACCAGTTTCTTTTTAAAAACATATTTTGGTTTAAAAAAAACAAACAGACAAACCCAAACTATTAACAAGGACATCTAGTTTAAAAGTAAAATAGTAAAAGAAGGTTAAGCACTTACAAAAATGGTTTCCAGGTCCAGGGTAGTGATGCCCTTTGTAAGCAGCCATCAGTCCTGGATTTATGCCAATCTACAAAACAAAATGTTTATATATTTTAGTCTTGAAAAGTAGGCTTATGTCTTAGGGCTTCTGTGGAGGAGTGGTGAATTGATTAAAATAAAAATTTAATCCAGCATCATAAGCTTTATCATCTACTCTTGACCTGAACAAAGCATTCCATTTTGAGGAAAGAGATTTCCTTTATATTAAAGTTTTGCTTTTTTTTTTTTCCTTTGTGGCTGCGTTGTGTGGCTTGGGGAATGTTCCCTGACCAGAGACTAACCCTGGGCCCTGATAGTGAAGGCCTGGAATCCTAACCACGAGACCAGTGGGGAACTCCTTGCTGTTGCTTTCAAAAATCAGTTTGAGTCCCTTATATCCCCAGCACCCTCACTCCCAACTGTCCTGGAACAATCAATCAACCAGAGCTCATGTCCAGCTTAAGTCTGTTTCTCAGCTCCCCAAAAGCAGCTGACTCTACATCACCTACATAGTTGTCTACATGCTGATGTTTCCTACAGTTACTGACAAAAATCAAAGTTCAGAATCAGTGTTATCATTCATGGAGAAACCACAGTGTCATGCAACCTAAGTGATTCATGTGGATCATTTTGTGTAATTGCCAGAGGACCCACTCCATCCTATCATCACACCTGCTTCATCAACGAGCAAATTAAGTGTTCAGGAAGGCTAAAGCTTGTCCATGGTCATACACCCACATAGCAACATCTGAAACCAGACAGCCTTGCCCTAGAGCCCACCATCTTAAACACACCCATATGATACAACCTGAAGAAGGTGACACCATTTACCACCATAAGGATTCTCAGAAACGGTTCTTTTCAGCAAAATGCTTTTTGCAAGGATATGGTTAAGTTACGTTAATCCACCAATGCTACTTATAAACCCAAAGGAGGACAAAATCCTTACAATTACAATGTCCAGATTGAAGGTCAAAATGTCTGGTAGAGTCTTGGTCAGAAGTTCAGCTTCTGAAACACCATTGAAACGGTCCACTTTTCTTTTCACTTTAAATGTGTCTGTAATTTTTTCTTGCTTTTCTTTTGACTTTGTGGACTTGCCAGATTTTTTGGCCTCAGCAGGTTCTGGGGGCTCCACTGGCGTTTTTGGTTCTGTTGTTCTGGGTTTTCTTTTCCTTCCTTTTGGAGGAGTCTCTGAAACACAATGATTTCCAGGATATAGCTGCAGAAAACCTTAACTTACAAACTTTATGCAGCTTTCCCAGAAAAGTCACCCATCAACATCCTTAGCTTTCTCTTCTATTTCATGACATCACTCTCCTCTGTAACGTCTCCCCCTTCCGTCACCGGAGAACTGGGTCTATGTGGTCCCAACCCCACCTTCCTTCCTCTGCTGGCAGTTCTTGGGATGAGAGATCCTTAACAATCACAGATTGATTTTCCATACACTCTTACCTGGCATCATGGCTTCTCCAGGGACACAAAGTAGCTACATACCATTTATAAGAATTCTAAATGTAAATACATAAATAACTAAATGAACAAATGAAAGAACAAATAGAAAAACAGGGAGGAGCAGAAACATTTTAACTCAGTTTCCCTGTAATTTCCAGCAGAAGAAAACTTCAAATGGTTTGCGGGCTTCTTTCCCCTGAACTGAGTGTATACTCTGTTCTTCACACAGTCGAGGAGGTGAATTGAGAGATGCCAGGGATGAACTCTCTGGGCTGGCAGTGTTTGTCTAAAGGTAAGACTAGGACTCTGATCTCAGGACCTTAAACAGTTTGTCAACCCTGGCCCTGCTGACATCTTAGGTGGAATAATTTAGCAACAGTGGCCTCTACTCACTAGATGCCAGCAGCATCCTGCCAGTCATGATGACCAAGTGTCTCCAGACAATGCCATAAGCCCCTCAGGGGAAAATTACCCATGGACAAGAACCAGTGACATAAAATTATCCAACAAGAAGCCTTGCCATTTTACTCACAACTCCCCTAATACGGCTCTTCATCTCTCAGGCCCCCACCCTATTCCACTATTATTTGGCGTTTTCTCATCTGAGCCTTCCATCCATCCTCTTTTCTGTTCACATTGCTTCAGCCACTGCCTGTGCCAAGGGATCCACCTCCATCAGCTTGTAGCTGTCCTAGTGCTTCCTGCCCAGAAAAACAGAGGAGTTGAAGGCAGGGGGACCTTCAACGCAGTGGACTTACACGTGCTCTGCAACCATAAACGGAAACTCAGCACTCTCCTCACACCACACTGATGCACGGGGGAAATCATTACCCTCTCCCCACCATCCACTGCTTAATCTGTCCTTCTCTTCTAACTCTCTGTCTTGGTGAATGGTACCTCCTTCTTCCAACTGCCTGGGAGTGACTTCTAGACTCCTCTATCTTCCTCATCCCCCTGCATGAAATCCATTAACATGGCCATACCTCCAAGTTCTGCCCTGCTCTCTACCATCTTATTTTATTTACATTTTTAGATATATATTTTATATTTCTCTGTTACAGTCTATTCTCTAGAATATTCAAATGTCAGTCTATTTATTAAGTCACTCTCTGTTTCCATTCTGTCTATAGCTTCCTATTGCCTTCAGAATAGAACACACATTCTTTAGGTTAAACAAGCCTTGCTTGCCCCTATCTAGACTCTTCTCTCACTACTTCTTTGCTCCACTCCAGTCTCCAATGACAGAGAATTAGGTTTTTCAACCATGTCATGCTTCCTCACGTCTATAGTTTGATGCATGCCACTCCCTCAGCCTGGAACTTTCCTCCTCCCATTCTTCCTGTACTGCTCCCTCACCCTTGAACTTCAGAGCTCCATGAAGCTGCCTCTGAGCCTCAGTCCGAGTTAGGTGCCAGCCCCACAGCATCCTGTATTCCTCTTCACCACTTGGAGTGCTGAGGAGTTTCACATTCACTTTTATTTTCTCTTATGAGATGATTTGAGGGCAGAAGCGATGTTCTTTTATACCACCAAACCTATCAGAGTGCCTGAAACCTAGTAAGTACTTAAAAAGTAGATTAAATTTTTTAACACAAAAACAGAGTTAAAATTCATCATTAAACCCTTTCTTAAATAAGTTGGCTGATGCCATGGCAATTTTCCAAACTATCCTGGCGAAAACTACCTCGTGTGGGTTCCTGAGCAGGTGCTGGGGCGGGAACTTCGGCTGGCATTTCTTGCGCGTTTATAACTGCCATGTCAGGAGCTTCAGTCATCATTTGTTGGAATGGAAATGTATAAAAAGCTTGAGCTTGCTGAAGAGAATAGCTGAAAGAACAATTAAGGATAAGACAGGAAGACAAAATTACCCAAATGTAAGTTTAAATGATCTGCTCTTAAAAACCCCCAGGATTCAATCATTTCTAACCAGATTATAGAATTTATTTAGAGTTGACAAGAGGAGCAAAGAGAGGCGGAAGATCTATCCCCCTATATACGTTTACCCAGTCTTCACCTGGTGCCTACCAACCAACTGTAATGAACTCTTACACACTGATGTGTCATCAGTAAAACTTACCAGGCCTGTTAGGCAAGCCTATACTTTCCCTGAAATGAGATCATGGGAATTTTCCGGCAGAGCTGAAAGGCCACAAACCCATACAGAGTTGAAATATCCACAAAAATAATTTGTATTCCTACCTTCAGTATCTAATTCTCTTGTCACAGAAATCCTCTGCAATGTAACCTTTTTATGTTCAGCTTTATTGAGATATACTTGATACGTTGCAACATTGTTTAGGTTTAATGTGTACAACAGTGCTGACCTGACACACATATACTACAAAATGATCACCACCAAAGCCTTAGCCAACACTTCCACCAGGGCACCTAATTACCATTTCTTTTTTGTGGTGAGAACGTTTCAAATCTGCCCTCTCAGCAGCTTTCAAGTGCATCCCTCAGGATCATCGGCTAGAATCACCACGCTGTACATTCTAGATCCCCAGAACCTGTCAATCTTATAACTTGAGCTTTGTGCCCTTTGACCACCATCTCCCCATCCTACCCCCCCATCTGTTTTTTAATGGTCGCTGGATTTTTTGCCATTAAATGAGGGTTAGAAATATATCTTTCTATAAATATCTGTGAATTTATGGGAAAGACCACTCTAAACTTCTCTTCTGAACACAATTTAAATGCTGTTTAAAGTGTTTTGTTCAGTGTAAGGAACACAGGCCTTCACAATACTGCCAAAAAGTATTTCTGGGGGCTATAAATTACTACTGCAAGCTGTTGCTATCAGCACAGAGCTAGGGAAGAAAACACACGTTTTATGAAACTCGAGTGACAGCTGATGCCAAAAAATGCCATTAAACATGCAGAAGGAAGAAAAGCACTAGGAAATAAAATGAGTAACGACGTTTACCATTTGCAGAGAAAAGCCATGTTTTCTCTGACAAGCTACTCTACTTAATGGCGTTCTCTTCCTGTAACGTGTGGAGAAAGAAAACAGGGTGCTCAGAAAGCAGAGGTTAAAAAGGCGAACTTAAAAAAAAAAGGCAAACTAGTACATTGTAAACGGGTGAGCTTCACAACATGTAAATCATATCTTAATAAAATGCTTTTTGTTTTTTTAAAAAGGCAAACCAAAACATTTCCAGAAGGAACTTAAATGGCCCATGCAGACACAGGGTCACAGAATGTTGGCGGAGTAGCTAGGCTAGAGCACTGGATACTGAAAGAAAGACTGGGGCCCAAACTCAAGGGACAAACCACTGGAGAAGCATTTTAGCTTCAAGCTATCTCTAAGGGGTAAGATGGTAAAGAAAAGGTGAAGAATTAGTGAGAACGATATTAAACTATCTTAAAAGAGTTTTATTTCCTTAAATATAGTTTTCGATTTATACAAAAATAAAGACAATACGGTGATTTAGTACACTACAGAACATCAACATGAGAATACTATGCAGTTACAAAAATTAAGTTTATTAATATTTAAAAGCACAGAGAATGTTTAATATAAAGTGGAAAAGAATATAAAACGGCATTGTGAGCCAAGGCTGCATGTAGAGAAAGCATGTAGGAAAGGACTAGAAATTAAGATGTAAAATTAAAAAGAAGCGAAGGGCTTAAACCTTGCCTGGCAAGAAGTCAAATGTCCTTTTTGTTCACACTTTTCTTTAGTAACACTCACAGCACTTTTGGATGAACCAGTTGTTCCATGTTAAAGACTCAGATATTCTAATGAGGAGCTAGATATAGCTGAGTTAGTCGAGCGATCTCGTGTGGCTGCCCTCTGGAAATTCTAGTAAGATATAACGTGATTTTTGATTGTGGCCAGTAACAGGGTCCTGAGACGCCAAGAGCCCCATTCAGCTTGAATATATAAAAGAACACTCCTGTGGTCATGGTGAGTGAGTGGCCAAAAGCATGTGGGAAGGTCTGTTCTTAGCTTGTCACAGCGTCATCAGGACGGCGTCTCACTCTCCCCCATGTTTACTGTTACGGCTCTGAGTTTCACCCATCTGTCCCATTTTGAGTACTTCACAAAAATCCACTACTAAAATATATAACAGAGAAGGCAATGGCAATCCATTCCAGTACTCTTGCCTGGAAAATCCCATGGACGGAGGAGCCTGGTAGGCGGCAGTCCATGGGGTCGCTAAGAGTCGGACACGACTGAGCGACTTCACTTTCACTTTTCAATTTCATGCATTGGAGAAGGAAATGGCAACCCACTCCAGTGTTCTTGCCTGGAGAATCCCAGGGACTGGGGAGCCTGGTGGGCTGCCATCTATGGGGTTGCACGGAGTCGGACATGACTGAAGCGACGCAGCAGCAGCAGCAGCAGCAGCAGCAAAATATATAAATCAGGGAAACAACGTTCACATTACAAAAGGGTTGTGAACTTAAAAAATGTCCAAAATGTGGCTCCGTTAGCATACTATCAGATCATTAAATTCTGAGGTTCAAAAACTGAAAATCGAAGTTTTAGATGTCAACTGGCTGACAAAAAAGTAAAAAAATAAGAGAAAATGCAGTCTTATTTTAGAGATGTGTATCAATTTAGAAAAAAAAATTCAGAAACTTGTCTATAATATAGATGTGTCCCTCAATTGTTCTAAAATTATCCCTGGCACTTTATCATAAGATGAATTAGAAAGGAAATAGAGAACACTATGGATAATAGAATGTGTAAGTTCTGAGGAAATAGACTCTTTCTGAGCATTTGATTTAGCTTGATCATCTTCACAGCTTCCTAACAATAGCTGGAACAAAAGGAAAGAGGGTGGCCTACAACATTCTTACTACTTGGCAGAAGACGGCATTCCACGTGTACGAAAACCTTCATGAAACTGCAATTCTGGATAATTTCATTCCTATTATCTGATAAAGGTTAAGTTTGGAAGCAGCATGAACCTATTTCAAACTTAATGTGGATATAATTCCTAAATACATTTGCTGTGTATATAAACATAGGATAACTGCCCCTTCGTATCAGAATTCTGCAGTGTTTATAACAATACTTTTCTCTGTGTGAGAGACAGCAGAAGAGGCGCAGTTAGTTAAGCCATTCACCCTCTCAGGACCTCCCTTCCCTCCCCATGAAAATGAGGGGGAGATTTCTGTGATTTCCACATATAAGGAGAAAGTGCAGGAAATAGGACCAAATCTGTCCAGACTCAGAAGAGGCCCTGAAACATTGTAATTTTCTGTAATTCCCTGATATCCAACTCAAGAGCATGACAAATGATTTTACTTCCCTGTTGACTTTTGTCCCCTTATCATCTATGTCTGTCCTCAGGATGATGGTTTTGCACCTCTCCCCTTTGCCTGCAGTTAACCCTCTACTCTCTCCTAGCCTCCACAGAACACCCTCTTCACTTGAACAGTGCTCAAAGGACTGGTTTTCTACCACTGTCTGAAATTTGATGAACTGTGCATTTTTGAACTGTCTTTCTCAAAATACACACAAACACACATACAAACACACACAGTCGATTAAGTAAGGAGTCCAGTTAATTTGGATTTTGCTGTATTTCAAAAACTTAACACTTGGAGGTTTCTCTAAGATGAGTAACTTCTTTAATCCTCAGTCATTTTCCACTGTTCTAAAGATGTAAGTTGAAGATGTAAGTTCAATGGGAAGGGAGGTGGGAGGGGGGTTCAGGATGGGGAATACGTGTATACCCGTGGCAGATTTATGTTGATGTATGGCAAAACCAACACAATATTGTAAAGTAATTAACCTCCAATCAAAATAAGTTTATATTTTAAAAAAATAATAAAAGTCATTAAATTGAACATTTAAAGCTGGTTAAAATAATAAAATTTATTTTTAATGTATAATGAAATTTAAAAAAAAGATGTAAGTTGCTTTTTCCCTAAATATATTTGTCTTAGTCCCTTCAGGTTGCTATACAAAACACCACAGATTGAGTGGCTTATAAACAACAAATATCTGTGTCTCACAGTTCTGGGGGTTGGAAAGTTCAAGTCCAAAGTGCTGGCAGACTCAGTGTCTGGAGAGTACCTGCTTTCTGGCTCATTTTAGGTTGCCTTCTTGCTGTGTCCTCACATGGCAGAAGGGGTGAGGGGTCTCTCTGGGACCTCTTTCACTACTCCCGTTTAGGTGGGCTTGGGCCTCATGGCCTCATCACCTCCAAAAGACCCCATCTCCCAATGTTCACACTGGGGCTTAGAGGTTTCAACATAAGAATTCTGGATAGACACAAACAACACAGCAACATTTTATTACCTTCATTTAAACAAGCATATAAACACTGAACACTTACAAAATATCAATGTTGAATAAACTAACTGCTCAACCAAAAGGGACTATTACATAAATTATGATGAAATACTATCCTAGCTATCTAAAAGACTACAAAGCTGAGAGCCAAAGAATTGATGCTTTTGAACTGTGGTGTTGGAGAAGACGCTTGAGAGTCCCTTGGACTGCAAGGAGATCCAACCAGTCCATCCTAAAGGAAATCAGCCCAGAATATTCACTGGAAGGACTGATGCTGAAGCTGAAAATCCAATACTTTGGCCACCTGATGCAAAGAACTGACTCCCTGGAAAAGACCCTGATGCTGAGAAAGATTGAAGGGGGGAGGAGAAGGGGACGACAGAGGATGAGATGGTTGGATGGCATCACTGACTCAATGAGTTTGAGTAAACTCTGGGACTTGGTGATGGACAGGGAAGCCTGGTGCGCTGCAGCCCATGGGGTTGCAAAGAGTCAGACATGACTGAGCGACTGAACTGAACTAAAATATCTAAAGTCTACATTCAATATTGCTAAGTGGGAATGTGTGCATTCACCATGCATTACGGGGTACTTGCTGTGCAGAGTCTATTTAGATACTGTGGACTTAAAAACAGAACAAGCCAGAACCCCCAATTTATTGAACTCTTATGCATACAGCATAATTTCAAGTTTCCTCACTATATGATCATTTTTCTGGAGCTTAAGATAAAATAAAAATGCTCCATAGCCTCATTGACCTGAAACTGGGCAGAGTGATCAAATTCTTCATTCTGGAGACACATAACAAAATCCATTACATTAGCTTTCCTGGCACCCACATTATACTGTTGATTCGTACTGAGTTTACCATCAGTGAAAACTGCCCTTCACTGCTGCTCCCTCATCTCACACTAAAAGATGCTTCACATTCTAGTCAGCTGGGACTAACCTGGATTCTGACTCAGTCTATCAATTCCAGAAACCCCTCCCAGAGTTGGGTCACTCAAATATTTTATCAGCATGCCATTACCACCTCAAAGCTGTTAAACTGTGAAAAGCTGGGGTAGGAGGACTACATGGCACATCAGTATAGACCTCTCTTCCGTCTGCCTTTGATTCTCGGTAGTAAAGCAGTTTTGATTTCACCCCATATGACCACTATTGCCAACATGTGCTGGATCATCGAAAAAGCAAGAGAGTTCCAGAAAAACATCTATTTATGCTTTATTGACTATGCCAAAGCCTTTGACTGTGTGGATCACAATAAACTGTAGAAAATTTTGAAAGAGACAGGCATATCAGACCACCTGACCTGCCTCTTGAGAAACCTGTATGCAGGTCAGGAAGCAACAGTTGGAACTGGACATGGAACAACAGACTGGTTCCAAATAGGAAAAGGAGTACGTCAAGGCTGTATATTGTCACCCTGCTTATTTAACTTCTATGCAGAGTACATCATGAGAAACGCTGGGCTGGAAGAAGCACAAGTTGGAGTCAAGATTGCTGGGAGAAATATCAATAACCTCAGATATGCAGATGACACCACCCTTATGGCAGAAAGGGAAGAGGAACTAAAAAGCCTCTTGATGAAAGTGAAAGAGGAGAGTGAAAAAGTTGGCTTAAAGCTCAACATCAGAAAATGAAGATCATGGCATCTGGTCCCATCACTTCATGGGAAATAGATGGGGAAACAGTGGAAACAGTGGCTGACTTTATTTTTTGGGGCTCCAAAATCACTGCAGATTGTGATTGCAGCCATGAAATTAAAAGATGCTAACTCCTTGGAAGGAAAGTTATGACCAACCTAGACAGCATATTAAAAAGCAGAGAGACATTACTTTGTCAACAAAGGTCCATCTAGTCAAGGCTATGGTTTTTCCAATAGTCATGTATGGATGTGAGAGTTGGACTATAAAGAAAGCTGAGCACCGAAGAATTGGTGCTTTTGGACTGTAGTGTTGGAGAAGACTCTTGAGAGTCCCTTGGACTGCAAGGAGATCCAACCAGTTCATCCTAAAGGAGATCAGTCCTGGGTGTTCATTGGAAGGACTGATGTTGAAGCTGAAACTCCAATATTTTGGCCACCTGATGCGAAGAGCTGACTCATCTGAAAAGATCCTGATGCTGGGAAAGGTGGAGGGCAGGAGGAGAAGATGACAGAGAATGAGATGGTTGGATGGCATCACCGACTCAATGGACATGGGTTTGGGTGAACTCTGGGAATTGGTAATGGACAGGGAGGCCTGGTATGCTGCGGTTCATGGGGTTGCAAAGGGTTGGACACGACTGAGTGACTGAACTGAACTGAATATGACCACCACCATCCCATCCTCATCTTCCCACAAGAGGCAGTGGAATTAGACTTTGAAGTTACACTGCCTGGATTCAAACTTCAGGTCTGCCACTAACTAACCCTGTAGGCAGGTTCCTTAATCTTTTCACGTTCTTGCTTCCACATCTGTAAAATAGGAAGAAAAGCACCTAATTTATTGATTTTGAGGATTAAATTAGTTAACACATATAGAACACTTAAAACAGAGACTGGTAGGGAATTCCCTGGTGGTCCAGTGGTTTGAACTCAGCTTCAACTGCCGATGGCAAAGGCTGGGGAACTAAGATCCCATAAGCCATGTGACCCAAAACAAAAAAGCAAACAAAATCCCCAAACAGTGCCTGGTATATAATACATTTGTCATAACAAAAACGGAGGAAACAGGAGATGATGAAATATTTTAGGTACTCCTGTCATCTCCTTCTGATGCTATCTAACCTAGTATCATTATCAAAAGGGGAAAGAACCTAGCTGGGTAGGTCTTGCTTTATTCAACTCACATTTTTGCCTAATGATCAGTATCCTTTTAAATATGCTCAATAACCACTGAGAAATAAAAATTTTACTAAGGTTCAAAGTCAATAAATTCCATGGTAGAGTCTACTTTTGGAAAATAAAAGGGACCCATGTGTTTATATTTGGGCTTAAGGCCCCTCCGCTGTTTTCTGCAGATTCTTAAAGAATGTTGTAATCTTGTCTCTCACTTGAAATACAACTGATTTGGGCCAGGAAACATGATTTCTGCTAGAGCAGCTGAAACTTCTCTTAAATGCCCTCATTGATCTTGAGGTTTACATCTCTCTTACAGACATCCATTTGCCATTTTCCATCTACATTCAATTTTCTTAACATGAAAAGAAAAATCAAAATCAGAACTAAGTGCTTATGTTTTCTGTCATCTAATAACATGTCAGTGAACTAGGAAGAAAACCCAAACCTCTACACTAATGAAGAGTCTTAGTCTCTTTAGCATTTCTAGAAAGTTCCAATCTCATTTGAAGGTTAATCGTTCCTGTCTGTATTCTCAGTGGTCTGTTTCACACCTTTCCAGTTATTGATTCAGCATCCTACTTCCCATCTCTGGTAAATCTCTTTTTCATGCCTGAGCTCATTAGAAACATACACGGGTCCTCTTCTTCCTTTTCTTCTCTCTTGTTAGTACTTTCTAAGACTCTTGAACTCTCTTCTCATTCTTAAAAAAAAAGGGTCTACATCTGTAAGATGTAGTTTTTTGAAATTAATTTCTTCCAAAATAAAAAGGAAATTAACTATACCAAACATTCCATGATGAGCACAAAGTCAAGGATGACAAAGCACTACTTTCTCAGGATTACCAGGGGCCTGAGTCATTTCAGAATCCCCAACAAAATACTCCTTAGAGTATTAACACAGAGTTACCCATACTTCCCAAAGTGAAAATATTAAGTCAGAATAAAAAATGGTCTATAACCCAATGGATTCAGTTAAGACCAAATAGAAGTCAGACAGTTTTGAGTTAAACATTGTACCAGAGAAACCTATTACTTTGCTGTAAGACACTCCCCGTGTGCATTCTAGAACCTACACAATGGCCAACTGGACTCTGCCATTTTTTTTAAGGTACTTGAGCATACAGATTTTGGTGTCTCCGAATGGCCTGGAACAAATCTATGGATATAAGAGAGATGACTGCAATCTATTTGATGGTAGGCGTTTACCCAGGTTTCAATTCTGATCTGAATGAAGATTATAAAGACAGGAGAGATTTCCACAAGTTTTATTTGTAAAGTTCTTTAGGGAAAGAAATGGAGTTCTTTATTTCAGGATTTGATTCATGTCAGGATGAAGTCTGCACTTTATCTCCTTCCCTAAACTCTAAGACAATCTCTGTTGGTTACTAAAGCACTTCCCTTCCACCTAACACTGACTCACAGCATGTCAGAACCAGATTCCACAGACGCCCTATTTTACAGACATCAACAGGCCCAGAGAACTTCAGTGTCTTCCCCAAGTTTAGAGCCCCAAATCAGGATAATTCTTAATGAGGTCTAACAGTATTGTATTCTGATGTAAACTTTTTTTTCCTTTATTCTTAGTTTTTCATTTGGCTTTCCATCAGAGGTTCCAATTTCGAAATCTCTGCTTTTGCAAAAGTCCCTACGCACCTCACACTCCCCAAAGGGCACATGACAAGTAAATACTTAAGATCGTCCCCAAGACCACTAGAACACAATTTTAGACAACTTATTGGAACTGTTATTCCTAGTTTAAGAATTCAAGAGCTCTAGAATGGCAACGTTATCCACCTCGTGCCCCTTAGGTACACCGTTGAGGAAGAAAGCCACAGTAAACCTACAACTCTGAGATGAAAACTCCTAGAGTGATACATAAAGTCTACAGAGAGACTTCCCTGTAGCACAAACGGTAAAGAACCTGCCTGCCATGCAGGAAACCAGAGTTCGATTCCTGGATTGGGAAGTTCCTCTGGAGAAGGGAATGGCAATCGCAAAGAGTCGGACACGACTGAGCGACACACACACACACACACACACACACACACACACACACACACACACACACACACACACACACACACACACACACACACACACACACACACACACACACACACACACACACACACACACACACACACACACACACACACACATACATGTGACACTTCATCCTTACAGCTGTGCATGATAATGAGGGTGAAGGAAATGTAGCGGAGAAAGGTATCCGGGAAGAAACATTAATTGGAGACTGCAGGTTGCTTACGACCGCATTTTAATGTCAGCTAGGTGTCTGGAAGGACTTAGGTAAAAAGTGGCCTAAGCAGGCCGTCAGTGCGCATGCGCGGCCCGGACCTTGCTACAGGGACCACGCGGCCTTAAGGAACCCCGGCGTGCGTGCGCGTGTGTGCGCGTGTGTGCGCGCGCGCGCCCGCGGCCTGCCCCGCGGCGAGGGGCGCGGGGGGAGGGGCGGTGTTCCGCCCCGGCCTTACCTGCCCGCGTTCTCTGTTTCCATTCCCTGCTGCCGCTCGCGCGCGCAGCTACTCAGGCCCGCAACCCAGCGACTCTGTAGTACCGCGGCGCACGAATGGCGGTACGGTAGTAACCAGACACTCGGACTCGATTGCTGGCAGAACTCGGACAGTGGCTGGTGCATAGGCTCCTCCCCCAAGCTTCCAATTCCCCCTCCCCCACTAGGCCAGCCCCACCCTCAGCGCTGCCCTTCCGTCTGCTCAGAGCCAAATCCCACGCCCTGTTGTTATCACATGATGCCCAGCCGTCCAGTTACGTTCGCGCTCCTCTCGTTGGTTCTTCTGGTTGCCAGTTGGCCTTTCGGGAAGGGTGGAGGATAAAAAGTCTGGGAGGGGAAGCACTCTGCTGACGTAAGCTTTTGTCCTGCCTGACTGTTCGGTGATGCCCGGGTAGGGGGGTGCTTGCGAGTTGAAGTCCTCGGCGCTGTGTAGGTGCGGATTTTATGCTTGTTAGAACTATCCGGGCTTTTCCATCCATCATTTTATTATGATTAAAAAAGTGCTTTGCATTAATTACCAAGTAATTACTGTGATGTAAGAAAAAGAAGAGACTTTACAGTCAGAAAACTTGGGACTCCTGGGCACTGTACCATATTGGGTCTCAATATGTGAAATGACGGTGATTGTAAAAGGGTTTTGTAAAATGAAACTTTACCTGAGCTGTTCTCTGCTTTACTTCCATTGTATAGAAATATAAAAGTTCGAAGTCTATGAGAGTAGATGGCATTCAAGTATGACTTCCTCCTTTCAACCTTCTGGGCTAACCCTTCATTTCTTGATGACTTTGCCCCTCGTGTTTGTTTCATTAGTTTTCAAGTTATCACTGGTTTTTGTATAAGGACTTCATTAACTCTGCATGAAAATAGGCTTTGCTGTTTCTCTAGTTTGCATGATGGGAGACTTGGCTGCTGTATTAGCTTTCCATAGGTTATGCTGTCGTACTAGATGAGTCCAAAATCTCAGTGGTTTACAGCAGGGTTTTTGTCACTCATTGATTAATATACGAGCTGGGAAATGGTGGAAGCTCTGCTGTTTCTGTCTTCTTCATTCTAGGGTTCAGAAAAGGGCTTTCATGAGTAAATACAGAAATTTTGATTTGTATTATGAATTGCTTAAGTGAAACTTCGAACATTTTTAAACTCTTCAGAACTTACATGAATATTCTTCTTATTGGTAGATAATCACTCAGAATCTGAGTTATGGGCGGTATTCAGTGACTATCTGTTGAGTGACTTTTTAGTGACTTTTTAGCAACAGCCCATCCTCTTTTTCTCTCTGGGTTTGCTAACTGTTCTGGAGAAGGTTTAAAGCAACATCTCTTAAGGTATTCTTGTATTTTTTTTTTTGGCTGCCACAGCATGTGGGATCTTATCTCCCCCATGGGGATGGAACCTATACCCCCTGCAGTGGGAATGCGAGTCCTAACTTGTAAACCACCAGGAAGTTTCCCATCCTGAATATATTTTTAAATGCCTGAATTAGGTGAGAATATTGTGGAAATTAAGTAGAAGTGCAGGTTTTTAATGGGAAGCTCAAGAAGTAGGAAGCTATCATCTTGGATAGGAATCGTCTCTGATGCTGGCAGGCAGGGCTAGCTTTATGGGTGTGTGATCTGTGTGGTTGAATTTATTGTTGTCTAGCTGCTAAGTTGTGACCAGCTCTTTTATGACCCCATGGACTGTAGCCGGCCAGGCTCCTCTATCCACGAGATTTTCCAGGCAAGAACACTAGAGTGGGTTGCCATTTCCTTCTTCAGGAGATCTTCCTGAGCCAGGGATTGAACCCATTAGCATTAGCAGGTGGATTCTTTACCACTGAGCCACTAGGGAGGCCCGAATAGTTGAATAGGGCCCCATAATTGACTTAACTGTTCTGCTACTGACATCTCGAAATTATTCATTTAACAGGGGCCTGCATTTTTACTTTGAACTGAGGTTTACAAATTATTACTTGACCCTGTTGACAGGTGTTAAAGAGGAAGATTAAATGTGCAGTGTCGCTGTGGAATAGGGGGGGTCTTGCAGGGTGAATGGGTACTAAAGACAGCAGTTATATTGATAACAGTGGTAATGATGATGGTAGAACTTACAGCAGCATACGTTTACTGACTGTACTGTGCACTGCTTTAAGTGCTTTCTGTGTATTAATCCTTAAAATTCTCAGGAGGAAACTCTTGAACAGATGTCACAGGTCAAATTTGAAGGCTATCAGGCTGAAGAACAGGAAGAGCCAAGGCTCCAGTTCAAATCTGAAGGCCATCTTCTTGAGAATTCCTTCTTGTTCTGTTCAAGCCATCAACTGATTGAATAAGGCCCACTCACATTATGGAAAGAAATCTGCTTTGTTAAAGTTGTAGGATAAAAGATCAATATAGGACAATCAGTTGTACTCCATATACTACCAACAAATCATCAGAAAAACACCATTCACAATAATACCAAAAATATGAAATACTTAGGGATAAATCTGGTAAAAAACATTTCCCCAAAATTAAAAAAATATTGCTGAGATAAATTAAGTAAGACCTAAATAAGTGGAGAGATACGTTGTATTCATAGATCAGAAGACAATATTGTCAAGATGATTACAGATTGAATATTATGACAATCAAAATCATTACAGCCTTTATTGTAGAAATTGAGATGATTCTAAGTCATACAGAAACTCAAAGATCTAGAATAACCAAAACATTCTTTATAAAGAAAGAACTGTATAATATCACTTATACGTGTAATCTAAAAAATAGAACAAAATAGTGAATATAGCAAAAAGAAAAAACTGGAGGACTACACTACCTGGTTTTTATTATAAGGCAACAGTAATCAAGATAGTGTGGTATCACAATGGAAAAAGATAGAGTCCAGAAAGACACATACATAGAGAATTAATCAGATTTTCCACAAAGGTACAAAGGCAATTCCGTGGAGAAAGCATTAGCATCTTTTCAAGAAATGGTGCTAGAACAATTGGATAGCCATATGCATACAGGCTTCCCAGGTGGCTCAGTGGTAATCTGCCTGCAGTGCAAAAGACTCTGGTTTGAACCCTGGGTCGGGAAGATCCCCTGGAGGAGGGCACTGCCACCCACTCCAGTATTCTTGCCTAGAAAATCTCATAGACAGAGGAGCCTGGTGGGCTACAGTCCATGGGGTCGCAAAGAGTTGGACAGGACTGGAGTGACTAAGCACACACATGCAAACAGAACAAAACTTGGGCCCACACCTCGCACCATACAAAATGTTTTGCTCAAAATGGATCATAGACCTACTGTAAATCCTAAATCTATAAAACTTCTAGGAGAAAATACAAGAGAAAATCTATGACCTTGGGTTGAATTTCTTAGATATAACAGCAAAGCATGACCCATTAAAGAGAAAACTGGAAATGGGACTTCATTAAAATTTAAAACTTCTGCTTTTCAAAAGGTTATTAAGAAAAGTCAAAGTATAGACTGGGAAAAAGTATTTGTAGATCAGATCCATCTTATAGCTCCAATACTATAAGTACACTATTAGTTTATAATATTACAATATTTTGGCCACTTGATGCAAAGAACTGACTCAATGGAAAAGACCTGATGTTGGGAAAGATTGAAGGCAGGAGGAGAACGGGACGACAGAGAATAAGATGGTTGGATGGCATCACTGACTTGATGCACATGAGTTTGAGCAAGCTCCGGGAGTTGGTGTTGGACAGGGAAGCCTGGCGTGCTGCAGACCATGGGGTTGCAGAGTTGGACAGGACTGAGCAACTGAAGTGAAGTGATCCATAATGTATAAAGAAGATTCAAAACTCATAATTTAAAAAACCCAATTTTAAAATGTGCAAAAGACTTGAACTTACACTTCCCCAAATGGTTCTCAGCATGATTATTCATGAGATACCATTACCCACCTATTAGAATATCTAAAATTTGAAAAGAGTGCTACACTGTGTTGAAGAGTATGTGGAGAAACTAGAACTCTCATACACTGTTGATGGGAATGTACAATCATATAACTACTTTGGAAAACAGTTTGGCAGTTTCTTAAAAAGTTAAGCTACATACCCAGGAGAAGGCAATGGCATCCCACTCCAGTACTCTTGCCTGGAAAATCCCATGGATGGAGGAGCCAAGAAGGCTGCAGTCCATGGGGTCGCTGAGGGTCAGACACGACTGTGCGACTTCACTTTCACTTTTTACTTTCCTGCATTGGAGAAGGAAATGGCAACCCACTCCAGTGTTCTTGCCTGGAGAATCCCAGGGACGGGGGAGCCTGGTGGGCTGCCGTCTACGGGGTCGCACAGAGTCGGACACGACTGAAGTGACTTAGCAACAACAACAACATACCCACCTTGGCTGCAGCCATTCTACACCTAGGAATGTATGCAAAAAGTGGAAGCATATATTCATAGATCTGTACACGTTTTTCTGGCACTCTTCACTGTTCAGAGCAGTTTTTATTCATTTTAGCCCCAAACTGGAAACAACCCACATGCCCACCAAAGGTGAATGGATAAGCCAATCGTCGTATAAACATGCTCAGCAATACAAAAGAGTCAACTGATACATGCAACAGTGTGGATGAATCTCAAAATAATTGTGCTGCATGAAATAAGCCAGGCCAAAAATAGTACATTCTGTATGACTCCATTTCTTTAACATTCTGGAAAGTGCAAACAAGTCTGTAGTGACAGAAAATAAGATCAACCGTTTCCTAAGAAATGAGGCTGTGTGGGCAGAATTAGAAGTGCAAAGAAACTTTTAAAGGTGGCGGATGTGTTCATAATCTTGATCCTCGTAATGGTTTCACAGGTGTACAAGTATGTCAGATCTCATCGAAATTGTATACTTTAAATACGTGCAGTTTATGGAATGTCAAATATACCACCATAAACTTGTTTTTAAAAATGTGACTGTATCATGATATATATTATACATAGAAGGTTTGGATTGTCTTTCATTAACCTTTTGCTTAATGAAACAAAACACAATCTTTTGTTTTACTTGAAATTTACTTGATTTATAGTGTTGTGTTAGTTTCAGGTGTATAGCAAACTGATTCAGATAAACTCAAATATATAGAATATATATTCTTTTTCAGAATCTTTCCCATTATAGGTTATTACAAGATATTGAATATAGTTCCCTGGGGTATACAGTAGGACAGTAGGTCCCTGCTGTTTATCTATTTTATGTATAGTAGTGTCTGTTAATCCCAAACTCCCAATTTATCCGTCCTTCCCACCCCTTTCCTCTTTTGGTAACCATAAGTTTGTTTACTTTGTCTGCAAAACACAATCTTAAAAACACATAGGCTAAATGTTGATTTCATTCTTCCATTTTTCCAGTGGCAGCACAGCACAATGTCATAGCTGTCTGGGTGTGGCTCTGTTTCAGGTAACAAACGATGTGCAGGGTAAGGGAGTTAGAGGAGGTAAGGTTCGGAAAAAGAACGAGAGGGGCACTGTACAAGAACAGATCACCTTTAATGAGGTGAGATTAGTGAGCTGCTGCACTAACCCAAGAAATGAGTAAGTATACATAGGCATATATGTGGACATTTACTGTCTTAAGGGGGCCTGTTCTTCTCCAAGGTTGTTCGGGCTAGTTATCTCTTAACCGGCTGGGGCAAGGAATTCTGGAGATCAGCCAGAGACTGGGACCGGCTGGGAGCTGGGTGTAATCAACCTTAAAGTCCATTTTTTTCCCTTCCGGTGAGAGAGTTCTGTTTTGCATAGAATGGTGGGGAGGACCCGGAGGGGAGTTTTAACTCCAGGCTATTTTGAGCGTGTAACTTTCCTTCACAGGGAACAAGAGAGAATGCTTTTTAACTTCATTTGCTCCAGAGTGGCCTCACCTAAGCACGCATGGCTCAGTATGCGATTCTCCACCCGCTGGTGAAAGGCAGAAACGGGAGCAACCTCCTTTGTGCGTGGGAAAACACACACGATGCAACAATCCAGCCAGAGCTCGGCTCAAGACTCGACATCTGCAAGGAAAATTCATTTGTAAAGAAAATGATGAGAGCGCCCAGATCCTGGGGTCCCGGGGGGTGGGGGAGGGGGCGGGGGGTGGGGAGAGAAGGCGCATGCTCAGGCCGAAAGCCCCACTTCCGTCCGGGTTACGTTCCCGCGCCGGCAGTGACACCGCTTTCCGGTCCGGCGCAGCTCTTATCCCCCGCACTTTCGGTCCGGCCCGCGGCCACCCGTCCGGCTCCCCAGCGCCCTTCCGCCGTCCTCTGACCCGCTGCCGAGCGCCCGTGCAGCAGGCGGTATAGTCTCCCCCGGGGCACACGTGTAGGCTGGGCAGTGCGGTCTGTAGTCCCTCTCCTCCCTGGAGTTCCAGGGGCGCGGCAAACCATCTGGTGCGGAACCACCCCCTGCGGCCTTCCGCTCGCTCGGCTAGGGCCACCTTTGAACACCGAAGGACGGGTCCCCACACTCCGAACCCGTGGAGGGCTGGTCTTCCGCCTCTAGGGGGCGTTCGTGCGCCCAGCGCCCTCTTCATAATTGAAGTCCCAGGTGTTTTGACTCCGCAGCTGCGCTGCAGTCGGGCTCGTTTCCTCTCACGGCTTATTCAGGACCTTCTAACACCGGCTGCTTTCCCTCCCCGTCCAGCTCTCCGAAGATGCCCGCGGGTGTGTCTTGGTCGTCTTACCTGAAAATGTTCGCTGCCAGCCTCCTGGCCATGTGCGCCGGCGCCGAGGTGGTGCATAGGTACTACCGACCAGACCTGGTGAGTGCCGGAGAGTCCTTGCGCCTCGCTCCTGGACCACTTCATTTTCACAGCGGCAAAGTTCAGTTCAGTGGCTCAGTCATGTCCAACTCTTTGCGACCCCATGGACTGCTGCATTCAGTCTTCCCGAATGCCCATCACTAACTCCAGGAGCTTGCTCAAACTCATGTCCATCAAGTGGTGATGCCATCCAACCATCTCATCCTCTGTCATCCCCTTCTCCTCCTACCTTCAATCTTTCCCAGCATTAGGGTCTTTTCCAGTGAGTGAGTTCTTTGCATCAGGTGGCCAGTGTATTGGAGTTTCAGCTTCAGCATCAGTCCTTCCTAATAAATATTCAGGACTGATTTCCTTTAGGATTGACTGATCTCCTTGCAGTCCAAGGGACTCTCAAGAGTCTTTTCCAGCACCACAGTTCAAAAGCATCAATTCTTTGGTGCTCAGCTTTCTTTATAGTCCAACTCTCACATCCATACATGACTATTGGAAAAACCATAGCCTTGACTAGATGGACCTTTGTCAGCAAAGTTATGTCTCTGCTTTTTAATATGCTGGCTAGGTTGGTCATAGCTTTTCTTCCAAGGAGCAAGTGTCTTAATTTCATGGCTGCAGTCACTATCTGCAGTGATTTTGGAGCCCAAGAAAATAAAGTCTGTCACTGTTTCCATTGTTTCCCCATCTGTTTGCCATGAAGTAATGGGACTGGATACCATAATCTGAGTTGTTTGAATGTTGAGCTTTAAGCCAACTTTTTCGCTCTCCTCTTTCACTTTCATCTCTCCTCACTTTCGCTCTCCTCTTTGCTTTCTGCTGTAAGGGTGGTGTCCTCTGCGTATCTGAGGTTATTGATGTTTCTCCCGGCAGTCTTGATTCCAGTTTGTGCTTCAGCCCTGCATTTCACATGTTGTACTCTGCGTATGAGTTAAATAAGCGGGGTGACAATATCCAGCCTTGACATATTCCTTTCCCAATTTGGAACCAGTCCATTGTTCCATGCCTGGTTCTAACTGTTGCTTCTTGACCTGCATACAGATTTCTTAGGAGGCAGGTCAGGTGGTCTGGTATTCCCATCTCTTGAAGAATTTTCCACAGTTTGTTGTGATCCACACAGTCAAAGGTTTTGGCATAGTCAATAAAGCAGAAGTCAATGTTTTTCTGGAACTCATTTGCTTTTTCTTTGATCCAATGGATGTTGGCAATTTGATGTCTGGTTCCTCTGCCTTTTCTAAATCCAGCTTGAATATCTGGAAGTTCTCGGTTCATGTACTGTTGAAGCCTGGCTTGGAGAATTTTGAGCATTAATTTTCTAGCATGTGAGATGAGTGCAATTGTGCGGTAGTTTAAACACTCTTTGGCATTGCCTTTCTTTGGGATTGGAATGAAAACTGACCTTTTCCAATCCTGTGGCCCCTGCTAAGTTTTCCAAATTTGCTGACATATTGAGTGCAGCACTTTCACAGCGTCATCTTTTAGGATTTGAAATAGCTCAGCTGGAATTCCATCACCTCCACTAGCTTTGTTCGTAGTGATGTTTCCTAAGGCCCACTTGACTTCGGACTCCAGGATGTGTGGCTCTAGGTGAGTGATCACACCACTGTGGTTATCTGAGTCATTAAGATATTTTTTGTATAGTTCTTTTGTGTATTCTTGCCACCTCTTCTTAATATCTTCTGCTTCTGTTAGGTCCGTACCATTTCTGTCCTTTATTGAGCCCATCTTTGCATGAAATGTTCCCTTGGTAGCTCTTAATTTTCTTGAAGAGATCTGTAGTCTTTCCCATTCTATTGTTTTCCTCTCTTTTTTTGTGTTGATCACTTAGGAAGGCTTTCTTATCTCTCCTTGCTATTCTTTGGAACTCTGCAAAAGTGATGTTGAAATTAGGATTCCATCTGCCTGGGGCCTAAAACCTTACAGTGGCATCTCGTGGCCATTAGAGCAATACATGGCCTGCTCTTAAAACAGTCTACGCAGTTTTGAGGTTTTACTGGGTCTGTCACTTGCCTGCCACTGACCTTATCTTCTCCTCTTTCTTTGTTCCCTCTGTTGCAGCCACACACACTTCCTTGCTGTTTCTCCAATTCATCAAGCCTGTCCTCACCTCAGGGTCCTGCTTTTTTTCTTCTTGGAATGCCTTTTTTTTTTTTCCAGATTTTGTTTTGGTTTACTTCTTCAGAACTTTAAAGTCTCTGCTCAGATCTGATCTCCTCCAGCAATGAGTGTTCTTTGTATGGCCCCCAAAGAATTCCCCAAAGAATTCCATCTTAGTCCTTCGTTTCGGATAGAGCACTTGTCACAATTTGCAGTAATCTTATTCATTTGTCTCTTTACTTGTTCTTTGTTTCTTCCACTAGCGTATAATTTCCAGGGCGGGGAGACTGTGCCTGTGCCTGTCTGGTTTGCTCTCCTGTCTCAATCATCTAGAAAAGATCTTAGAGTGTAGTAGATGCCCAGTGAATATTTGTTGAGTGAAGGAATGAATGTAGGCCTTCAAAGGAGGGAGGAATTTAATAAGCATTCTTTGGATTAGAACTGACAACTAGAGATACTTCTGAGGAGTTACGGTCCTGGGCAGATGGAGGCAAGGAAGTACAGTGCAAATAACTACAGGAATGTGCTTGGTGTTTTATGCTATGGATGTGAATGGGCTTCCCTGGTGGCTCAGTGGTAAAGAATCCACCTGCCGTGCAGGAGATACAGGAGACCTGGGTTGGGAGGATTCCCTAGAGGAGGGCATGGCAACCTACTCCAGTATTCTTACCTGGAGAGTTCCATGGACCAAGGAGCCTGGTGGGTTACAGTCCATAAGGTTGCAAAGAGTTGGACACGACTGAAAGCAACTTAGTATAGCACATAGACTAAAAGGGAAAACCTCCCCCACTGACGACTCCCTGTCTCCAGTCTACTCCCCAGTTAACTGCCATTTGTTGGTTGGCATATTCTTCCAGATTTACACACACACACAGAGTTTGTGGGGTGCTTTTTCCTCATATAAAGATAAACTCATATATATGTTTCTCTGTGGATTCCTTGTTTTGGTTAACGACTGTATGGATAGATTTGTTTATATTGATAGCTTTTTTTCTTTCTGGTCATTGAATAGTATTTCATAATATAGATATTCCATGTATTATTTACTCAATTCTCTGTGGACATTTAGTTGGTATCTAGGTTTTGTGCAAACAATGCGGCAGTAGCTCTTTCTTACCACTTTAGACGGCTTCTCTTGAATTTTAGGGAATCATCAAGGATAGTTAGTAAAGGGGTAAGAACCTTCCACAGAAATGCAGTTTGTTTGATCTTTAGCTTGTGCAGGAATAGACATCAAACAGGTTTCACAAAGAGAGGAATGCCTGGGAATTAACCCCTCATTCTCCCATCTTGTCAGCGAGAACGTTCAAGGGTTGTTACCAGCAGCTGCCTGGACCTTGGGAGGAGGTGGCATGGGACAGAAATCTCTAGAAGGGGCATATTGACATGTCCCAGGCCACCTCATCCTGACTGGGTGGTGACATCAGCAGTGGGGGACCTCTGTAGGGACTTGATGGCCAGGGCTGGCAGGCTGTGTATAGGAGGCTGTTGGCTTTGCTGACACTTAAGGGATTTATGTTCTTTTATCTGTGTCTGTTGGCATTGTTCCAGCAGTTATTGTCACTGTTGTAACTATCACCAGCCTTTGCAGTAGGCTTTCAGCCTATACAGCTAGAAGTCGGGGTGCATTTCAGAGCAGAGGAGACCAGGAGGGCTGCCTGGGGCTTGTGCTCAGTGCTGTCTTAGGGCAGAAGCTCTAAGGCAGTTGTCCCTGAGCTCCAGGCTTTGGACCGGTACCTCCTGTCAGATCAGCAGCAGCATTCGATTAAGAAATTAAGTGCACAATAAATATAATGTGCTGAAATCATCCCGAAATCATCTCCCCCACCCCTCACCCCTGAGCTGTGGAAAAATTGTCTTCTACACAATCAGTCCCTGGTGCCAGAAAGGTTTGGGACTGCTGCTTTAAGGGGACCTTTTCCTAATCATCCAGTCCAGGAGCAGATTCAAAGACTCAAGGCAGTGTTCTGTCCTGGAATTGAGTGTTTTCTCCTCAGGCTTCCCTTTTGCATTTCCTTCTCCCCGGCATTACTTTACTTGTTCTGTTTTTCTTAACTTGTCATCTGTTTACTATTGGAGGCATAGTAGGTCAAAAGACAGTCTCTGGACTCATTTTAAAGCACTGTTTTTTTTTGTTGATCATAATTTTTTTTCATCCTGAGTCATTTTAAGTAAAGTGCACTTTAGACATTTTGAATTTTACATTTCTGAATTAAAATATTGAAAGCCTTTCTCTACACCACTTACTATGATATTTTCTTTTTTTGACATCTTAATTAATTTTGTTTTGGAGTGTAGCCAGTTAACAATGTGATAGTTTCAGGTGGACAGCAGAGGGACTCAACCATACATCTACATGTATCCATTCTCCCCCAAACCCCTCTCCCGTCCGGGCTGCCATATACTATTGAGCAGAGTTCCTTGTTAAAGCATTTATTTTTGGCTGTCTCCAGAAATAGCCATATATACAAAGACTGCTATTTAGGACCTGTGCCAACATTCCTAACTTTTGATGCCAAAATCATATTAAAATTGGTTATGTATTTCTATGTAAATAAGTGCTTTATTTTAATCAAAGTTGAATTGTCACTTTAGCCAAACAGTGGAAACAATCCAAATAAATATCCATTAATTGGTGCGTGGATAAATAAATGGATACATTTATTTGTATCCATGTAAATAAATGGATACATGGTGAGTGGATAAATAAATAAATACAATGGAGTTATTTTTTGGTCCTAAAAGGAAGTATTGATATAGGTGACAATATGGATGAATCTTGGAAACATGCTAAGTGAAAAAAACTAGTCATGAAAGACTGCATGTTGTGTGATACATTTATATGAAATGTTCAGAAGAGGCGTGCCTATAGACAGGGCAGTGGCTTGATGATGGTGGTGGTGGTGCGAGGGTTGTGTGGAAATGCGGACAGCTGCTAATGGGTTTGGGGTTTCTTTTTGGGGTGATGAGATGTTCTCTAAATTTATTATAGTGGTGGATGTGCAACTTTGTGGCTATACCAAAGGTATTGAATATTTAAATAGGTGGTATTTAAACGATACTATGGGCTTCCCTGGTGGCTCAGAGGTTAAAGCCTCTGCCTGCAATGCAGGAGACCTAAGTTCGATCCCTGGGTCGGGAAGATCCCCTGGAGAAGGAAATGGCAACCCATTCCAGTATTCTTGCCTGGAGAATCCCATGGATGGAGGAGCCCGGTGGGCTACAGTCCACGGGGTCGCAAAGAGTTGGACACAACTGAGCAACTTCACTTTCACTTAACGATACAATACCAATATTTAAACCATACCACGGTTTGTGAATTGTCTTACTAAAGCTGTTACCAATTTGAGAAGTCACTTTTCTTGAAGGCAGTGTTGTAATTTTTTTTGCCTACTGCTTTATGCTTTGCACATAGTAGGCACTGTTTCTTAACAAAGGAATTGATTCCTGATACCTGTTTTCTGGCTAGGCGTGTTAGAGAGGTCAGTAAATAGTGCAGGAAAGAATTTCCCAGTGTGGGAAACCTTGTTCAGATTTGTGGCCTGTCAATTAATATTGATGCAAACTTTCTGTGAGTCCTTTAGTACTTAAGCTGTAGCCATGCTGATAGCTGTAAACAGAGGGCTAGAAAGTAACTTAGATCAACAGCAGGTCCTCATAATATTTATCATTGAGTGGCAGGGGGCTTTTGTTCTTTTTTACTTTTTACTTTCTTTGATGTTTTTCAGGTCACATTCACAGTGTAAAAAAGCACGGTTATCTGTATATTTTGTTTTTGTATTTTATAGAGAATACCTGAAATTCCACCCAAACCTGGAGAACTTAAAACAGAGCTTTTGGGACTGAAAGAAAGACAACAGGAACATCAAAATTCAACTGTGCCAAGAACTCTGTGAATGAGAATTAAATATGTATTTTTAGAATTTAATGAATGAAACTGTTTAAGCACCTAATACAAACCGCAAGAGGAAGTGCTCAGTAGATTTAACTGATTTAGTTATGGCTTGACCAGGTAATCTTGAAAACTGCCAGTTTATATCATCAGCTTCTGTAGTTTGATAGATACCCAGAGTGTAGTTACAGTCTCTTGCCCTTATAATTTTGGCTTATTTCTCTGAATAAGCTTGACTGTAATGGCAAATGTGGATTGTAAATTAACTGTAATAAAAGTGACATTGACCATATGTGCTTAGTGAGAGGTTAGTATTTCTAGGGTTTGGATTCTTTTGGAGTAAGTTTAGATTTACAGGAAAACTGCCAAGACAGCACAGTTCCCAAATCCCTCTGCATTTCCATGAATGCCCTCATGTAACATGACCGTGGTACAGATCACACATGCCAGAACTAGGTCTGATTCTGGATTTCCCCAGCTTTCATCTATCCAGGCTACTATGACATTTAGTTGCCATGTCTCCTTAGTCTCCTCCTATGAGGCTTCTTTCCTTGGTTTTGTTCACATATTCTAGGTTAGGCTGAGTTTTTGAATACCACCAGAGGTGAAATGCCCTCCTTCACATGTCAGGGGGTACATGACATCACTGGCTGATACAAACCTCGATCACTTGGTTATTAGGGTAGCATCTGCCAAGGTTCTCTGCTCTAGAGTTACTGTTTCCTGCTTTCCACACTCTAGAAGACAGTCATTAAATCCAGCCCACGTTCAAAAAGGAAAGGAGGATTCAGCTCCACTTCCTGGAAGGGGGAGCATCTACATGTACTATTTGGAATTCTGTAAAGAAGAGTATGTCCCTTCTTTCTATGAGTGATTTTTAAGAATTTTAAAAGCCACTTTTCTTAAGTATGCATTACTTTTCTAAGAAGAAAACTCAGGACACAGGATCTAAGAACTACTTTATTTTGTATCTATGAGATGATGGACGTTCACTACTTGTACCATTTCCTGATGTATGTAAGTCAAGACATTATGCTGTATATCACCAAAAAACTGCAAGAAAAATCAAGTATCAGGGAGCTCTATACAATGAATTATAAAAAGACAAGCAAGACATTGGATATTTGGGACTTTTTTTATTTTTATACACATGACAAGATTTTACACCAAGAATAGTCAGTTAAATAGTACAAATTTACATTCATGAGGAATGTTAAAAAAAATTCAACTAAAAACCCCACTTCTTCCTGTGACCACAATCCCAACATTTTACAGTGCAGAGGAGAAGGGGGCTGAGGGCATGGGGGTGGGGGACACATCCAAAACAAGTCTCTCCCAAAAGAAATAAACTTCACATTCCCTCTCCACACAGCATCCAAATGGGAAGAGTATAATTTACAGTTCATCTTTTTCAGCTGTAGATTTCTGTGAAAACAGAAAAATCAGAATACATTAAAAATCAGCACAACAAACCTTTGCTCACCAAAGGTTCATGTATGGTAAAAATGGAAATAGATTCAGCCTATTTCCATTATCGGATCTATAGGCTAGAATCTTAGCTTGCTAATCTGCAAAATAACCTAGAACCCATAAGATCAATAGTCCCTGAACAATCAAAAATTTAGAATCGGTTAATGTTACTGTAAGGCAGAAGCAAGTGGCAGAGAACATGGAAGCACAGTAGACTAAGGAGTAATCTGCTTAAAAACACCTCAAGAATGGGTGGCGAGGGCTTCCCTGGTGGTTCAGGAATAAAGAATCCATTTGCCAAGGCAGGAGACACGGGTTTGATTCCTGAGCTGGGAGTATCCCCACGTGCCACAGAGCAGCTGAGCCACAACTGTCGAGTCTGTGCTTTGGAGCCCGGCAGCCCTAGCTACTGAGGGCATGTGCTGCAACTACTGAAGCCCCTGCTCTGCAACAAGAGGAGCCACCGCGATGAGGAGAGTACTCTCCAAAGCCAGAGAAAGTCCGCAGAGCAGCAAAACCCAGCACAGCCAACAAAAAGATTAAAATAAAGTTGCAGCCGCCAGTCCCTGCCTCCCTAGGCTCCTTGCCTATTTAAAAATAGAATGGATGGCTAAACTAAGGAAGTAAAGGCAGTGGGGAGGATCAAAATACACATTTAAATTGATTTGTTCCAGCTTTTGAATTTGATATTAGATGCCTATTTCTTGACTTTGGCAATAGTTCTGACTTTCAAGAACTAAAAATGCAAGTCCCCCTCTTGGTTTGCTCTACCTCTGCTGTTTCTTGTTCTTCCTCGTCTGTTCCTGCATCCATCTCTTCCTCTTCATCTTGCTCTGTGTCTTCTGCGGTGTCCTCTGTTGTTTCCTCGGGTTCTTCTTCAGGTTCTTCTTCAACCTAAGGGCAACATTTATGAGCCCATAATGCATCAAACACCTTGGCTCTGTGTTCATTCTGTTCATTTAAATGTGTAAGATCATAATTAACTTCAATTCAGTTAATTCTGTTAACTACAAAACTATAGAGGAAACCCTGTAATTAAAGTTAACAGTCAAGCTAACAAAGGGAGACAGGCAAAAAAAGAAAATGGATGCCAAAGGGGAAATTTCTCATTCATTTTTAGCACAGAGCCTGATACCGGGACTCAAACATTCAGTAAGTTACATCAAACCTTTGCATCAGGGTCGATGTTTAAGCTGAGGCGAAGCATTCTTTCTATTCTGTCTCCATATGCTTTAGTGTCTGGCAAAAGATATCCTGACCGCAGTGTTGCTGTTTCAAACAAAACCACAGCAAGATCTGAAACAGTTTTGTCATCTTCATCTTCCTGAAATGGAAGGAGTCACACACTTTATTAATACTAAAGGGTCCAAAGAAGTCAAATTAAAAAGAGGAGTAAGGCCGTGATACTGCTCACCTTAACTCTTCGAAGCATGTCTCTGATTAGTGGGTGTCTGGGGTTAATTTCAAATGTTTTCTTCTGGCTGGCATAATAACTGTTACAGAGTAGAAATGAACGTTAACAAATAGATCAAATTTGAGGGTCCATACATTTCCCACATTCTAGTGTAACTTACATAATTACAGATAACTTTTAAAAAATCAAGACATGCTTATATATTGTTAAATCACGCTTTCCCTTTTAAAGGGCAATGTGCATGGTTAGATCAAATAGTACAATAAAGAACTACTTTATTTACTAATGAATCCCAAGTGCCTTTTGTTGAGTGGATGAACTGATTTAATGTCCTGTTCATCCCCTCTTAATGTAATCACTATCATAGTTGCAGCTGTGTCTCCCCAGAGTTCTGGAACAGAACAGGCTCTGGGTGCTGCTTAAGTAACACCTTCTTCATGATGCTTCAACCAATATGGTTCCAAGAAAAATGGCACTTTTCACTAAGCTCGGCTGCAATGCATTATGGGTATACCATCATCATTGTTAGCATCCTACCTGTCCTCCATGACTGCTCTCCTTCCTGCAGTTGCAGGCTGAGGACAGGAAGGAACCTTTCTCCCTACATCTTGGCATACCTATCATACACACAGGGCTTACAGAATTATGCCTTGATTTCCCAATCCTGACTAGTCTGAACATTGCAAAAGAGTAGTGATGTCTACTGTGGAGCATCAGTATATAGACACAGTAGGTGCTCAAATGTTTGTTGGATAGAAGGTACCATCCTGTTAATAAATGACTGAAAAGATGGACTTAAATGGCTACTGTACTGTTGCAATGGAATATAAGCAGAAACCCATTTTCCACCTGACATTTACAATCTAGCCAAGGCACAAGACAAATAAAACAGCACTTTGGCATCTGATTTTATAAATATTATACACTTGAGCCATGCTAATTATGAAATATAGGTATATTTTAAATGGAGTTTAGGGATTGAGACAATGTAAACTACACTTCGGATAGAAGAATCCTTAAGCTACGGTTGGGGAAAAAAAGTGTGACAATAGGTAGCTAGTTAGAAGACAGTCCAGGTAGAAGAGAGAATAAAAGCAAGGAAGAAGTCATTTTCAAAACTATGGTTGTTACATTAAAATATAAACCTGAAATACACATTTCTTAAAAATAAAGGGTACCAAAGACCTAGTGTACCTCCAGTACTTGGTCCTTGAGTTCAATTGCTGGTTGTGCATCTTCTACCCTGTATTTAGTGGAGAATACCACTTGGGGTAGAAGGGGTAATTAAAAAGGATTTAACTCATTTAAGAAATGTAACTGTCCTTAACTTCATCTTTAACTATTATCTGAAAATGTAAAGGCAGTCCAGATACAAGCAGAAAACCTAATGCTGAAAGACATTATATGTAACAGATTAAGAAAATTTCCATCTGTATATAAAATACTAAATATAAATCACAAGTGCAAGACCTTTTCTTTAGTAAATCTAATCATTTTGTCAACTTCTCTATAATGGAGAGTGGTAGACACTTAAAACCCATTAGTTCTTTGTGTAGAAGCTGTGTTATCTTCTAATGGGAGGCTGGGCGAGAGCTTACATCCTGGCAGGGCCTTCCCTGAGGATGCTTACTTGGTTGAGATGTCCTTGCCTGTCTGGTATGCCTGGGCTTTCATGATCCTCTCCATGTTGCCAGACCACCCGTACTGGCTGGCTACCAGAGCACACGGAGACTCTGTCAGGCGCTGAGACACCACAGCCTTCTCGATCTTTGGAGGAGAAAGCGAAAGTTAGTTATCTCTAAATATCAACAATAAAGGTCGTCAAGTAATTGCATTTCAACTCCTTAAGGACTCATCACTTAAGATCACAAACAGGCGGTTCAGAAAAGTACCTCTTATTCAGATTCTTAGGAAAACTGTCATTTCATAACTGAATTTCTTAGTCAGAAATACTTAAACTTTCAAAAACATATACAACTTAAGTTTAACCTGTAAAAATTTAAGCTATTGTAAAGACAATATTAAATTATGAAAAACTTTCAGTTACAAAGAAAAAAAAGTACCTACATACAGAATAATTACATATCCCTGTAATTCTTCAGTTCATCAATTTTAAGCTTGTCCTCCCAATAATGTAACAATATTAAGTGTTCTGTATAACTTTTAATGACTACAAAAGTAACCAGTTACAAAGTTTAATTTGCTAACAAAACAATTTTTTAAAACACAGATGCTAAAATTTTCAGTGTTTCTAATTTCTAGAATACCTTGTCCTTGAGGGCTTTATCTTTCATCCAGTTTAGCAGAGGCTCAAATTCTTTCTCAACTGCTTCACGACTCTCCTTACTTTTCTCACTTTCATCAAACTTCACTCCTTCTTTGGCAACATTCTGGAACCTCTTCCCGTCGAACTCGGGAAGAGCCTGAATGCAGTATTCGTCCACAGGTTCTGTGAGATAAATCACTTCATAGCCCTTTTTCAGAAGTCGCTCAACAAAGGGAGAAGATTCGGCCTACAAAATTAAAAGAAATAACACAAATTTCCAGTTTGGCCTTAGTATGTTTTCTTCATCCAAGTAGGTACATTAATAGAGTACCAACAATCCCGTTTTATGGGTAGGGAATTAAGAGATGCAGAGAATACAAATGACTTTTCTTCCTGTCAGTAACTGACCAGGTCTCAGAACTATTTCAGTTTACAAATTTTCCTTTTTTTCTCTCTCAAGAGTTGGCTATAAATCAGTCCCTAGCTACACAGCAGACCAGTCGAAGTTCTCTCACCTCTTTCCTGCTGGCCCCAGCCATGAAGTAGATTTTGTCCTGCTTCTCCTTCATTCTTTCCACATACTGGTCTAGACTAGTCATGTCACTTGGATGGTGAGAAGACTGGAATCTAAGAAGTTTGGCAAGACGTGTTCGATTTGAGTGATCTTCTATCACACCAAGCTTGATGTTGGTACCAAATTCTTTCCAAAAAGTATCATTGTATTTCTCATCAGCAATCTTCTTGATCATGTCCAGAGTTTTACGGACAAGCTTCTTTCTAATCACCTAAACAAAATGACCGAATAACTCATTAGAGAACTTCCTCACAAACTTTTGAGAACCTACACTATGTAAGGTAGCAGGGGAGTAGTGGAGAAAGATACAAAGACACTGGTATTTACCAAGGGGGGTAGGGAATGGCCAAGTATTCCTGTGTCAGACTGAATGGAAACTTAAGTTGTCACTGGCAACAGTTACAAGATTGCTTTCATGTTTATATTCTAACTTTAGACCAGATAGTACATATATATGGGTGCTCACTGGACAGCTCTTTCAACTTCTATGTTTGAACATTTGGATTGGAGAAGGAAATGGCAATCCACTCCAGTGTTCTTGCCTGGAGAATCCCATGGATGCAGGAGCCTGGTAGGCTGCAGTCTATGGGGTCGCTAAGGGTCAGACACAACTGAAGCGACTTCACTTTACTTACCTTAAGCAGTTTATGTTGCTGAAGTGTCTCACGGGAAACATTCAAGGGGAGATCATCCGAGTCCACCTGCAGACAGCAAAAGTTCAACAAGCAATACAAACGTCAGAGAAAAACAAAACCAACCGACCAAAAAAAACCCACTTTAAGACCCCCACTCTACTCCCCTCTTCCCCCAATAACCTCCAGATACTTACAACACCCTTGACAAAATTCAGGTACTTGGGCATCATATCATGGAAGTCGTCTGTGATGAATACTCGGCGCACATACAGCTAAAGTGGAGACCAAAAAAACAAAGGTCACTTTCTGGAAATCATGCTTCCAAATTTTAAACTCAGTTTATACTATTTAAAAACTCACCTTAATGTAATCACTTTTCTTGGATCCATATTCATCAAACAGACCACGTGGGGCAGATGTGGGTACGAATAAAATTGACTTGAAGGTAACTTCCCCTTCAGCAGTAAAGTGGATATATGCCATGGGGTCATCGCTTTCCTAGAAAGTTTGTATCTTGGGTCATTCAAAAGGCACATGGAAAAGGCAGTGCAAAGGCTAAGCAACATAGGGTGTGGTACACATGCAGTTTAACAGTCAACTAACAAAAAAGTTCCTTTACCAAATAAGTGAAGGGGAGAGGAAGGCAAAGAGGGAAGAAGAAACAGTCTTAACTGTTTCTGGCTGGACATGGCTATTCTGATGTGGCTGTCAACAGTTCTCTATTGCCTACCCCTGGGAAGGATGGCTGAGTCTAGGTTCTACACACGTGAGAGGATAGGACAGGAAAACCACCATCCTGTCTAAATGACAAAATGACATAAGAAATTTTGTGAGTGTACTGTTCAGCTAAAAAAGCATTCAGCAACAGATTTCTTCCAAGAAACTTGGACTGCAGCAGTGGATCCAAGAGGTATATAAGAACAGAAAATTCCTATATTATCCATACTGAGCACCTGAAATGTAGCTAGTCCACAGTGAGATGTGTTGGTCAGTGTAAGACATACACCAGACTTTGATAATGTAGCACCAACAAATATCCCACAAAAAACCCCAATCAAACAAAAAAACCAAAAAGGACCAATTTTTTGTATTGATTACCTGTTGAAATACTATTGGAATACTGGGTTAAAAAAACATAGACTAGTAAAAGTTAACTTGGCCTGTTTCAATTTTTTTTTTAATGTAGCCTCTAAAAGACTTAAAATCACACACTGCTCACATATTTCTAATATAGCTGTTAAGATGTAAGTACCTCTATATATGCTAGGATTTTAGGTTACATGAGAATGAAAAAGGAGGCAGAACCAAGGGAAAGTTTTTAGAGGTAAAGCTTAAAGGTAGTTGGATGTTAATGTAAGGGAAACAAAGGTTAAGTAACAAATCAGCAGATAGAATAAAGAATACAGAACAATCAGAGTCCAGTAGCAAGATCTAGACGAGGGGTTGGCAAACTCTGGGTGCCACTCACAAGAAATTTCATCAGGACACAACCTCATCATATACTGTCTATGGCTGCTTTCAAACTATGGATAGGAGAGTTCTGACATGTCACAGATCCTATAGTTCATGAGCTTAAAATATTTACTAGCTGACCCTTTAATTAAAGGTCTGCTGATTCCTGATCTAGGCTAAAAATACAGATTAGAGAACCCCGAGAAGGAGCTGGAGCCTGAATCCACAACAGTGGTTAAGACTGCATGATGGACACAGTTTTCTCTAGCCATGCTAAGTTCATTAAATTGTTCTATTTGTACAAAATGCTGTTTGAGAAAACATTAACTTGAAACCATCTTAGTCAAAGCTAGTTTTGGATTCTAAGAGTTATAAGAAATGATCAGTAAAAAAAAAAAAAAAAAAGGCAAGACAACAGATTTAGTCATCATTTCTAGGCATGGCCTCAAAATAAATGTTTGATGTTGTAAACAAGCCTTTAAGATTATGGTAAAGGACATTCAATAGCATGATTTTATGCCTTACAGGTTCTGTAGCAAAAATCAAGCATCTATTGACGTAGGTGGTTCTTAATTTTTTTTGTAGCATAGAGCCTTGGTGATCTAGTCTAGAAGCCTATAGATTCCATCTCAGAGTAAAGTTTTTAATGCATAATATAAAACACACAGGATTAAAAAGGAAACTGGTTGTGCTGAAATAGTTATAAACCTGTGTTTAAACCTATTTTTGATATAGGGATGTTTTCTTATCACATTATTTTAAAATAACATTTACCTTTGAAAATGATTTGTAGAAAGCTTTGTATTCATCCTCCTCTACTTCTTTCGATGGTCTCTGCCATATGGGTTTGATATCGTTCATCAGTTCCCAATCCCAGACAGTTTTTTCAACCTGAAGTTACAGTATTTGATTAGTTTCTCCTAAATTACACCAATGGTATCAATAGTTATAGTACATTAACTACAGCTTTAGAACATTTCAAAATAATATAGGATATCTCTATTGTAATATGGTTCCTGCCAAATGGATCAAAATTTTTTTTAAAGGGCTTCTCTGGTGGTCCAGTGGTTAAGAATCTGCCTTGCAATTCAAGGGACACTGGTTTGATCCTGGTCTGGGAAGATCCCACACACCATGAAGCAACTAAGCCTGGGCTCCACAACTGAGACCCATAACAGCCAAATAAATAAATAAATATTCAAAATTTAAAAAAAAATTTTTTTAAGTATCTCTCTAAATATTTAAGACTGATATTTAATACAAGAAAGGCAAATGGTTGTAATAATTGGTAACAATCCAATTAAGATTTTTTTCAGTTATTTTTAACTAGCTAAAATGTTATTTCTTGAATATATGTTTTGAGGTTAGAAGGATGTACATATTATGTATTTCTATTTCATGACTTACAGAAATCCAACATCTTATATATTTCTCAAAATTCACCATTACTTCTACCTACTCTGCTACCTGAGCAGACCAGAGAATTAATTTAATTAATTTAATTATAGTTCATATCTATGTGACAAAAGAAGATGCAAAAAGATTTCAAGATTTTAAAATTCAAGACTTATCATAAGCCACCAGTCCTGGGCAATATATAAAAGTCAGAGAATAATTCATAAAAATGATCTGCGTTTGCTACTTAAAACTTTCTAAGGAGAGAAAACGCACACAAACAGCTTGGATTTTAAAAGCTGGGCCTGCAGACAAGGCCTTGAGAAAAGATCATGAAGAACTGAAGCTTAAATCAGTCTGTGCATATCCAGGTTTCTGTGTTTTTTCTAATATAATCTAAAAAATATTTTCCACCTTTGTTCTCCCATCTCCCCTGCCTTGGTTTTACCGAGATACAATTGAGATCATTACTATACGAGTTGCAGGTGTACCACATAAAGGTTTACACATATTGTGAAAATGATGACCACAGTAAGCTAACCTCCATCATCTCATACAGATGAGAATAAAAGAATAAACAATTTTAAGAAATGGACCGAAAGAAAAAATCTCCTTATAATGAGAACTCTCAGGAATTAAGACTCTTACAGCTTTTCCATACATTCCAGAGCAGTGCTGGCCCCACCACACTGTCTCTTGTGTCCCTGGTGCTCGTTTATAACTGGAAGGCTGTATCCTCTGACCACCTTCCTCCAACCCAAACCCCTCTCCTGCAACAAGAAATCTTACCCCTTTTTCTAGGAATCTGGTACCTTATAACCTAAACAATATTTTAAGTAGGAGGATGAACCGGGCTTACTTTTTTAGTTTTTGGTTTCTTTTCGTCTTCCTCTTCTTCTACTGCAGCTTCATCATCAGATTCTTCTTTATCTTCTTTTGCTGCTTCTTCTTCTTCGGCAGGTTCCTCAACCGTTTCAGTCTGTTTATGTAGAAAATAGAATGATGGTTAAGCTAATGTTTCATAACTCTTGATTTTATCTATAAGATATGAAAAAAAATTACAGCTCAAAAAAATAGTCTTCAGTAAGAAAATACTGAGTATCCTGCATTAGAAGAACCAGATTTAACCTTCATTCTTTATGTGTTAAATATTTAAATATGTCCAAGGTAATACACATATATAAATTTTATTCATATAAATTTACCTTGCTGCTCCATACATAAATAGGAAAGTTTATGAACTGTGAATATTTTTTCACGAGGTTTTTAATTGTATCCAATTCAAGGTAATCAGATGCTTCTTCTTTTAAAACAAGGCTGCAAGGAAAATAAGACATTTAGAGACACATCATTATTTAAAAGTTCTGATATATAAATTTGTGTAAATATTCATTTGATTATAATAGCCAACTGTGCATAACCCACAAAGCCCCCATCATTCATGTTAAGAACTCTTATCACCAATAAAGGTTTGTGAGCTAAATGTACCAAATATGGGTATAGTAAAAGGAAGAATCTTTCTTGCACTCCCTCAAGTGGAAAACAGTCTTCATTATAAGCAAAAAATGAAAAGGTTTCCAATCTCCTCAATGTGCTGGATTTTTTTTCATTTGAAGAACAGAAATCTTAAGCTAGCCGAAGGTGGGAAGTCTGCAATATTCTGGAGAAAAGTTGAATCATACGCACTCTGCTAGCTTCCCTAGAAATCAACTGATTACATACTATAGACAGTTAACCCCTAATAAAAACACGTTCCTTAAGAAAAAGCTAGAGGGCATCTCTGATGGCTCAGCAGTAAAGAATTCACATGCCAATGCAATAGTCATGGTTTTGATCCCTGATCCAGGAAGATCCCACATGCCATGGAACAACTAAGCCTGTACATCACAACTATTGATCCTGCGCTCTAGAGCCTGGGCGCTGCAACTACTGAGCCCACGTGCCCTAGAGCCCATATTCTACAAGAGAAGCCACTGCAGTGAGAAGCCCACGCACCATGACTAGAGTAGACCCTGTTCACTGCAACTACAGAAAAGCCTGCGCAGCAACAAAGAGCCGGCACAGTCAAAAATAAATAAATGAATTTAAAATAATAGCTAGAACATTAATCTGAACTACTGTTTATTTGCACTAAACAAAAAGGAGCCACCCACCTGTTACATGTGACTATTTGTTAATAGTTAAAAGTCAGTTATAGTCAGTTATAGTTATAGTCGTAACAGTTAAAGTCAGTTCTTTAGTTAAATCGCCACATTCCAAGTCAACAGTCACATGTGGCAAGTGGCTGCCATACTGGACAGAGTAGTGAAAGACCATGTCTACCACAGAAAGTTCTATCAGGAACAGCACTGGCTGAGATAATAACTACAGTACCAAAAACTGAAGCACTGCTGCTTCTTCTTCCTTACCACCCTTGCTGCAAACTTCTCCTCCACCCACCAAAAATAACAGCCACATCATACTCTCAAACACAGTGGGTAGCCCATATCTTGATGTCTGTGCTCCCAATAGAAATGGGTAATGTTGTATCCATGGTCCCCTCCTTGCCTCAAAAAGCGTATAGTTTAGGAGGAGTTTCCAGCAAGTACACAGTACATGATGACCCAGCCTAGTGAGGGGACTAAACTCTGGTCTCGGAGTATACATACTAGTGATCCTAGGTTGGTACCAAGTTGCATCAGTTTTGGATGCAAATTGAAGCTGATGATTAGACATCTTAGTCAGGTATTCAAGAGGCAATTAGATATATAAGCTTAGAACCCAGTAGCAAGATCTAGACCAGGGGTTGGCAAACTCTGGTTGCCACTCACAAGAAATTTCATCAGGACACAACCTCATCATATACTGTCTATGGCCGCTTTCAAACTATGGATAGGAGAGTTCTGACATGAGAAATCTCACGATCCTATAGTTCATGAGCTTAAAATATTTACTAGCTGACCCTTTAACTAAAAGTCTGCTGACTCCTGATCTTGGCTAAGAATATAGATTAGAGAAGCCCGAGAAGGAACTGGAGCCTGAATCCACAACAGTGGTTAAGACTGCATGATGGACACAGGACACAGAGGGCTAAAAACTGAACTTCTGAAGAAAAGAGACTATCAACATTTAAGAAACAGGCAAAGGAAATTTAAAAACATGATGCTAGGTACTGAGTGGATTGTTTTAAGGAGTGAGCAGTAAAATGCAAATTCTGTAGAAAACACAAAAGAAAAACTCAAAAAAAAAAAAAAAAAAAAAAGAAAGAGAGACACTATTGCTGGGGATCACAGCAACTAAAATAAGACCGAATCCACTGGATTTAGCAACAAGGAATACTGGTAATTTATTTCCATGGAAAAGTGGTGGATAAAGTCAAAATACCGTGGGCTGAGGGGGGAACAGAAGGTGAAATAGCAGCAAAGGCAAGTCTGCTTTTTCGAAACGCCCAACAGTAGATAGGAAAGAAAACGAGAGAGCACGTGCCTGACAGCAGAAAGGTGCATCACCTGCCTGCCCCTCCTCCCAGAGAGACTTCAATATGTTTACACTTTGATGGCAAAGAGGAAGGTGTTCAGGAAAGGCTGACTTTAAAAGATGCAGTAGTACTTAATTCTCTCATCTCTGAGGAGATGGCATGAGAGACAACAGATGAGAAGCAGTGACTAGCTTTAGGGAGAAATGCAGAAGATAGAATAAGGAGGAGGGGCAGAAGCCATTTTATGTTAGCATTTACAAGATGCTGATTTCATGATCTCATTTATTCTTCACTAAATCTCTCATAAGTGGTGGCTCACTAGGGCTAAGAACAGGAGTAGGGAGGAAACACTCGTCTGACAGCCTCTACTTTACTGGCCCAGTATTAAGATGAAGTAACATGTAGGTAGGGCAAGATCTTGAACTTGCTACTTCCTTGCCTTTGCTCTTTTCCCTTTGGCCATTCTAGACTTTCAGTTCCTCAAATGTGCCTCTGAAACTGTCCAACGTGCAGTGCTTGCTGCCTAGAACATCTGAACCTAACTCAAAACCATTTCAGAAAGACCTTCTGATAAGGGGGTTGTCCCTTAGCTTCGTTTCTGGCATTTGCCATTCTGAAATTATTTCTTGTGTTTTCTTTCTTAGTTGAATGAGCCATGTGAAAGGAGGAACAGCCACTGTCTTATTCTCCACTGTAGCCCTAAACTCTAGCAGTTAATAGACATTCAAGCAAGTATCCACTGAGTGAATTGGTGGGGTAGGCCTTGAAGAAAAAAGGCAATTTTGCCCAAGGAAAGGAGAACCTGTTGTAAAGTTTCGTTTACTGACCAACCATCCATACTACTTCATGAAAACTGTCCTGATGACCCTTATCCATTCATACAAATATCTGCCAGTCACACATTAGCCACTGGGAATGGAGTATCAACAAAATGTTTGCTCATGTGGAACTTCTATCTAGACATCTCACCTGTCTCTTAGCAACACAAGACACAAACACCTCTTGGGACATCATTTTCTGTCTTTCTAGTTAAGAGATGTGATTTACCTGTATTCTCCTACCACCTAACAGAGAGGGCACTTGGGTATAACTATCAGTGATGCCTCCTAAAGAGATCAGGATATGTGAATGTTAATAACAAAGGGAGGGAAAGGTAAGTTTACAATGAAAAATTAGTAAAAATACTAAAATGCAGTTGTCTAGTTTTTATTAAAGGAAAATTTGTGACAGTGAAGGCAAAAAATGTCTTCTGGGATGAAGAAAATGTTGAAATGATAAGATATATGTTTGTTTCCTACTTGCATATTTAAAAATCAGTTATACTGAGACAATTTTAAACTGAATTAAGAAAAAAAGGAAAAAGCAGGGCTGTGGGCACATTTTCACTTGGCAGAACTGGGTAAGTCAACTGACTTCTAAATTGGAATTTCTTTATCTCTATGATGGAGATAAAAAAACAAAAGCAAGAAAGCTGTCCTGTCTCCTGTCTGCTTCACACTTCACAGTGCTGTAAGCACCAGGAGATAACTGGGCCTAAGATCTGCCTTGTTTACACCAACAATAGTTACTGGCTTGGGATTTCCCTGGAGGCCCAGTGATTAAGACTCCAAGCTTCTACTGAAGGGGATGCAGGTTTGAACCCTGGTTGGGGGCAGGAGGAAAAGGGGACGACAGAGGATGATGGCTGGATGGCATCACTGACTCGGTGGATTTAAGTCTCAGTGAACCCCAGGAGTTGGTGATGGACAGGAAGGCCTGGCGTGCTGCGATTCATGGGGTTGCAAGAAGCCCATTCATGGCAACCACTGAGCCCACGTGCTTGAGAGCTGGTGCTCCACAATAAGAGAAGCCCTTGTAACTCAATGCAGCCCCTCCCGGCCCCACAAAGGTGGTGACTTAAAATTCCACTTCAAATTCGATGACTTGTAACTATCCTCAGTCATGCCTGACCCTTTGCAACCCCATGGACTGTAGCCTGCCCGGCTCCTCAGTCCATGGGATTCTCCAGGCAAGAATACTGGAGTGGGTAGCCATTCCCTCTCCAGGGGATATTCCCAACCCAGGGATTGAACAAGGGTCTCAGCATTGCAGGCAGATTCTTTACCATCTGAGCCACCAGACAAGATCTAACTATCCTCCAGTGAGACATTTTCTTCCAGAGAACTTTCATAACTCTCTTTCAGGTCCTTTATCTGTACCTGTTCTCTCTAACCTGCCCCCAACCCTAGTTACAATCTTGAATATTTTCAACGGTTACCCAGGTTACTGAGAGTCTCTTCTCAACCGCCCCTGCCACCCTCCATACCACCTTCAGAAAACTTTAAAAACTTCATTACAATTTCAATGAGTAACTGCCACTGCCTGAAATGCATTCCTTGAATCTTGTGAACACATTGTATTGCCAAGCCCTTATCCACGATGCTCCACAGACTGCCACCACTTTTCTGAGTCCTGCTTCCCTGGAAAACCTGGACAAGCCACCTGTCTGTGAGTCCTCTGACGCGCCTTCAGCTGGAAGAGCTAACCCTTTCTACTTGATGCCCTCCATCGACAGCAGCCACCATAACTCTGGGTCTGGTCCTTAGCAAGGTCTCAAAATACTTAACATGATGAGAACTGGTCTCACATTCCTCATTTTTACAGGCAAAGAAATTAAGGTCCAGAATAGGCCATTGGCTCAGAGAGCTAGAATTGGAGAGTCAAGAGCCTGGCTATGGCTATTAATTCTCATTACAAGTGAGTAATACTCACGTAATGGTTGTTCCCCGTCCGAGAGTGTTTCCTCTGGGGTCAGCGATTACAGAAAATTCATTGGAGTCGGACTCCCAGATGTGTTGGGTGTCATTGTTGTGTTTCGACGTGACAATAACTTTATCTGCCACAAGGAAGGCAGAATAGAAACCAACACCAAACTGACCGATCAGTTCCGATGTTGACTGGCCATCTTCTTGTGCCTCAGTCATTTTGTTTAAAAACTCGCTTGTTCCAGACTTGGCTATGGTGCCAAGGTTTTTCACCAACTCCTCCCGGGTCATTCCTACACCAGTGTCTGTGACATGCAGCAGGTTCTTCTCCTTGTCACACTAAAACCAAGAACAAGACAATTACACTTGCTTAATACTCACAATATGGAAAGGAAATACTCAGCTATATACTGAGAAGCTATCAGTTTTGAAGCACATCAATCCAATGCAGGAAAAAAACTGAACTCCTTCCCTCCTCCAGATAGTATTTTATGGTCTTTTCAAAAAGCACACATCTTAAGTACAAACATCTTTCTTTATAGAGAAGAATTTTAAGTTTAGTGTATTTGATAAAATATCGATCAATGTAAGAAGGCAAGGACCAGTCTAAATGTCAATGGGCAGAGATAGACCTAAACAGAACAAGTTATTTAAGGGGAAAAACAAAAAAATCAAGAAAAATAAAATTTTATGTTTTCTCTATTTCATTGATAGAAGATAAAAGGATCTGAAACTTAAATGACTTATGTCTTTCTGTCTTTGTAATCTGTGGGGATCAATGTTCTTCACTAAATATTCCCGGCTCTCTGCCTTCCGGAAATATTACCGGAATATATTTCCCTCACTGATAGTTGGTTAAGGCCATGTGACAAGTTCTGGCTAATGAGTTACAAGTGGGAGTCAAAAGCATGGCTTTCAGGGTGGAGCCTTTAACTGGTATGAGACCCTCCAAGCTTTCTTTGCACCATGACAACCAGCTATACGCCAGATGGCAGCTGCTCCATCAGCCTGTGTCCTAGGGTGAGGATGATGCAAAGCAGAGGCCCCAAGGCAGCCTGTGATTAATGACTTAAAGCCAGGGGTTGGCAAACTTTTTCTGGAAAAGGACCAGAGAGTATCTTAGGCTTTATAGGCCGTACGGCCTCTGTCAAAAGCAGTCACAGATAATTCACAAATGGGCATGGCTACGTTCCAATAAAACTTTATCTATAAAAACAGGCAGCAGGTTGGATTTGGCTCACAGGCCATATTTGACTGACCCCTGATTTAAGTCCCTGACAGTTGGTAGTTAACTGTTACTGCCCCTAACCTAGTCTACCTTGACTGACAATGGATTCCCTATCTCTAAGAGTTCTTTCCACTTTAAAATTGTTCTAAGCTTACCTTAATTTTAACCGTCAACTCCTCATTTCCAGCAAGAGCATTTTCATCAGTCAGTGATATTAGTCTTATCTTATCTAAAGCATCAGAAGCATTTGAAATCAGTTCTCGAAGGAAAATCTAAATGGAAGCCAGATTTAATACACACTTCAATTAGCCTCAAAATACATGACATCAAACTTAACGTCAAATTCATTTCTCCTCTGTACTCTGAAAAAACTCTCTTTAAGGACTAGAGAGTATTATGGTATAAGGGTGGCTTTACTCTCTTGCTAAAAGGAGATACAGTTCTTTACACAAAGGACTGGAACAACTATATAGAACACTTGAACTGATCAGAGTAGTTACTACTCTATTTCCCTTCTTAGTGACCTTAATGTATTCAATACTTAGACTCAGTTTGTATGAATGTCCTTAAGACTCACAACTATTCAGCAAGCCATGAACACAAGTGGAGGGGAAAGGGAGAAAGAAGAGAAAATGTCTCTCCCCCTTCCCACAAATACAAATAGGTATCTAGTAGCCATTCGTGCACATGCTGGGTCTTTAAACTTTGACAACTGTTTGTGTAAGCATATTAACTATTGGCTTCCCTGGTGGTTCAGTGGTAAAGAAATCTGCCTCCAAGGCAGGAGTTACAGGTGTGATTCCTGGGTCAGGAAGATTCCCTGGAGAAGGAAATGGCAACCCACTCCAGTATTTTTGCTTGGGAAATCCCATGGACAGAGGAGCCTGGTAGGCTACAGTCCATGGGGTCACAAAGAGTCACACATGGCTTAGGGACTACACAACTAAACAGCAACAAAGCACATTAACTGTGAAAGTCATCAAGTTAGCTACCATACAGAAACACAATAACATCATAACCACAGGCTGCTTACCTCTTTATTTTTATACAATGAATTGATGATGAGTTTCATCATTCTGTTAACTTCAGCTTGGAAGGCAAACTTTTCTGATTTCTCTCTAAGTTCTCTTATTTGGGATGCATTTAATCCATCCAACTGAATAGCTTCTTCCTCTCTGAGGAAAAAAATTTGATCAACTAATATTGCATTACTTAGTTCCCTCCAAAAATACAGCGTCTGTGATGAAAGCACAATGGTCTTAAAGGTTGAAAGGGTAAAAAGGAAACCTTTATATTATCAGTCTACCATCTCACTATTATTTTTCCACAATGATAGGTTACTTTTAATACCAAGCTGGAAGCACTCTATGCTTAAAATTGTCAGAAAAGTGAACCCAACTTTCCTCTATTATAAAGCAAAGTCACACACATTTCTGTTCCCTCACATGGGACACATGCCAGGGAAACTCTGGCTTCTAAGGCTCTACAAAGTTTTAAGTCCTAAAAGGCTGAATGAAAACATTGCTCAACAGACGTAAATCTTTTTAATTACAAAGTGTACACACTTACTGAGCATACAACCAAAGTCTTTTCTAAGATCTTAGCAAGGCTATAGTGCTAGTATTCTGAAATAGTTACCAAAATAGTTTCCAAGGGAATTAATTCATCTTATTCTGACCAGTCATTCTTAGGGGCAAAGTCAGGAGATACTATGCATACACACAGTTGCTACCTCTAATGTCTTTATTTTTCACCTATTTAAATTCAGAGTACTTCTGGGCCTTTGGAGAAGAGATACAAAGAAGCTACAGCCTTCCAGGTTCCCAAGGGGTTATATGTATAGGTTCAGAAGAACACAAACCTCTGTACTACTTCATCATCTGTCCTTGAGCCTTCTCTACTTTTACCCAGATCTTCTTCCACTGTCCCATCCACATCCACTTCGTCGTCAGCCCGCACTGACCCTAAAGGAAGATTTAACATCAGAAAACTCTCACACATCGTTGCTTCATGTACTTCTCATGAAGTACCAAGATGGAACAGGGCCAGGGTAGGGGTTGCAAAATTCACTTGGTAAATATTGGAGCCGGCGATGGAAGAATGGATCCACTGGTTTAAATAACCGATGTAAACCCAAGTCGGCATATTTCTTATTTCAATTCAGACAGTGAGGTCCCTCAGGAGATTTTTAAATACGGAGGTGTCCATCACCTCTAAAAGGGTAGCCCCGGGATCCTTTATAAATACTGTTTAGCCGACTTGATACCAGGTCCTTTCTACATTCACACGTGTTGCGCGCAGGCCGAGACAAGGCCTCCAAACTGACCATGCCAAAACTTAGGCCTTCAATATCACAGGTCAGAAAGCACAAAGTGTTTGTGCAACCTCTACCCAGGAGAACTGAAATTGGCCCCAGGGGCCTGAGAAAGGGAAGAGGTAATAAATTTTAGGACCTTAAGGAGCTAGAGTAAAAGTGAATCAAACCGCTGACACTGCCGGTCTGCTGCCCCAGGGCCCCACGCTCCACAGCCCAACAGCTAAGAAAGGAAACTCGCGTTGGCGAGGAGACTAGGGGCGGGGGGTGGGGGTGGGGGTGCCCTCAAACTCTGATGATCAAAGGTTGCGGCGTCTGACAAAAGTCCTCCGGAAAAGGCACAAGTGATGCTCTTGGGGGGGCGCGAGCCCGAGGGAGGCCCCACCCCGAGGAGGCTGAGACTGCTAGGAGCGGACACCAGATCTTACGGGATTTAAACGACTCCAGTCCCCTTTTATGCTTCCAGAAGGTGACAGAAAAGGAAATCCCCCCAACCTCTTTCGAGGAAGAGCGATGGACACCCCCATTGGCCCAAACCCTAACCCTGTTATCCCCTCCTCCCAGGCTCAACGCCCCCAGAACCTTCGAGAAGAGGCCGCGCTTGAGGAGAGGGGGGCGTCCCGGGGTGCCCTCTCCTCCAGGACCACTCACCGAAGGTCAGCAGGACGCAGCAGAGGCCCAGCACCCACAGGGCCCTCATGGCGCACGGCCGGTGAGTCTCAAGTCCCCTTTGAGCTCAGGAGCCGCCTCCGCCCCCTCCTACGCCGGAGTTCCGAGGCTTACACCTCAAGCCGCGCGATCCGCCCACTACCCCCCGAGAGGGTCCGGCCGCTTTTCACCCCCACTTCTCGCGGGCGGGGGACGGGAAACACGAACCCACCAATCGTACCGCACCACGCACCCGCTGTACCCAATGGGGACTCGTGGGGGGGACCGCAGTTCACCAATCGGAGCTGTCCAGGTGCGGTGCCCGATGCCCGAAGCGTGGCTCCTCCCGATTGGCCAGTCCTGGCCCCTTTTCTCCAATCAAATGGTTCCGCGGGCCCCTCTCACTCGGAACCGCCCCTTTACTTGGGTTCTTCTGGCCTCTAAGGGAAACCGTCCAATGAACGTCAGCACAGAACTCATCCCCACTTGTGGAGAGGTCGCGCGGAACCACTTCCGGATCCTAGAGCGCGTTTATTCCGTGCCCAGGGGAAGCGGTAGCCATGGCAACGAGTTCTCCACCTTTTCCGTGTCCACGCGTGGGGTCACGTTGGGAATGATTCCAGAGCGACTTTTCGCAGTCAGCTTTCTATTTGACAGTGCTTCTCAGTAAAGAGACACACGTGAGAGGTTGAAAATACCCCGAAGCGCTTTTCCATGCGAGTGACGAAGAACTACAGTTCCCAGCATGCAACGTACTAGAGAGGAAACTCCGTAGCGCATGCTGGGAATCGTAGTCTTTGGTCAGCTGCGTAGTTTGGCTCTTCCTTCTGCAGTTCTACCCCCGTGTCTTTGCGGGAGCTTGCGCCGGGTGTTGTGGAATTTACCCGTCGTTCCCATTGCCGTAGAGGTCTCTACGTATTCCAGACTCTCCAGTGTACATCTTTTAGAAGCGGGCCTAGAAATCCCCCAAGGCCTTGGCCGAGACCCCTCCGTGTTCTGGGGGGCGGCCTCTCTGAGTCTGGCCCCAGCCTCGTGCTCGTTCGCGAGCCTTTTCCGAATCTGCCTTCCCGTGCGTCACTTGGGCAGCCGGAATCCCTGTTACGTCTGCTCCTTTCACGACCGGAATCCCAGGCCTCCAGATTCGATTTCCAGAAGAGAGTAGCGGGGCTCCCTCCACCTTCCCTTGAGGGAAATTGCGAGCCACTTTAATGCCCCGACTCCCTCATGAAGTTCAAAGGCGGTGACCCGGTGGTCCCAGAGTCCCTGCTGTGAGTCAGGTGGAGAGCATGGTAGTTAAGTCCAGTCTAGCACAAAAAAGAAGAAGCACTTTCAGTTTGACGTGCAGGAGGATACACCTGCAGATCTTTGAAAGCAAAACCTGTGGGGCTGCAAATGAGAGAGGGAGTACAGCTTTGTAACTTCGTAGAAGTACAGAAAGACCAGGTGTCTTTCGTGTGAGGGAAGTCCCTCACCCTAAGCTTGCGCCTTGGAAAATATTTTCTCTGTCTCTTTAACCTAATCTTTACATAACCCCCCGCCCTGACTCGCACCCCAGTTTCTGATAAAAACACTGCCTTCCTTACTGCTTCCTACAGGGTAATTGAAATTCGAATTTGTTTTCAGATCATCATCCGAATTCCTGAAGGCAAGGTTTCAATGACAGGTTATCATATTTATTTATAACTTCCCCTGTTTAGGTTTGCCAGTCTTAAATCTGTGGTCAGCACTTACCCATTGTGGTGGTGCTTCATTTACATCTGCCTCAATTACCTGTCTTTGTCGTTAGTAAGAAAAGTTTAGCTTACAAAGCTTTTGTCGTGCTTCTGTGCTTGCATCTTTTTTTTTTTTTTTTTAAGAGTATACTAGGGTATGAATTACATTCATAAATCTCAGTATTTGTGTTTTGTGTGTTTCAACTCTTGTTTATTTTTTGCTTTTAGAAAAAGATGACTGCCTTGACTTTTCTGCATTTCATAACTTTGCTTCACCTTTTTCTCTAGTTCTGAACAAGTAAGCAACCAATTCTGAAATTGCAAACTCCGTCTTAACTGGTCAGTGGTGGGTCACTTGTGCTGCACCTGGAGGAAACTGAGAGTGAGATGGGCCCTCCAAAATAGATCCATTGCTTGTGGGCACATGTTTCTGCAAACAATGAATGCACAAGACAGTCAGAACACAAGACAGACTGGCGGAAAAAGATGGTTGGCTGTTGTCAGGCTCAACTCTGTCCCTTTAAGACATGATTCATGGCTGTGCACCCTGTCCAAGGGATGGGCAGCTTACCCTGTTTCCAGCCTCTCTGTTTCTCCCCTGTGGTCTCCACCTCTCCTGCCACTTGACCCATGATTGATCCTCAGGTCTTGTCTTGGCCTAGCTTCTCCAGAACTTACACTTCAGGTTCTTATTAAGCTCCTGACCTTTGGATCTGAGTCCTTTCCTTCCTAATTTTAGTTTTTCCCTTTTGACAGTGTCCACGAATACTACTGGAAAGGCTACCATTGTTGTTTGTGTTATTGTTACTGTTGCTGTTGTTAAGCTTTTTCTTGAGCACAGTTAACTCCACTAGATAGCACCTTCCTTTGCGGTTGAACTTGGGAGAGAAAAACCAGACACACACTGGGGTGTCATTAGGAACAATGGATAGCTCACCTGGTTGACAGGGGTCATCTACTGCTGAGTCAGGGAGGATGCAGACTGGGGAGATGAAGACAGGATAGCAGTTGGCATCTGAGAGCACTGATGTGTGGAGCTGAGCTCCAGGGTGAATTTCTCGGTTCATTTTTTGGTTCACTCTTTCATTTATTAATTCAGCAGTGTTGGAGATCTGGTATGTCCCTAGGATTATGCAAAGTGCTGGCAGTATAAGGGAGAGCAATATAGATATGGTCTCTGTGCAGAACTTGAAGAAATATTACCGTCATCAGTGCATGCATCTTATTTAAACTGAAGCAAAGATATAAAAGAATGCTAAAGAATGTGAGGGAATTTTGAGGCGTGGTGATGGAAATGCTCTTGATCTTGATTTTCGTGGTGATTGGAACTCATCAAACTGTAAACTTTGAAAAGAGTGAATTTTGTCATATGTTAATTATACCTCAATCCAAAAACGCTAATAGCAACTATTAATTTAAAGAACAACAACAAAGAAAAACCCAAAACAAAGAACACTAAAACCCATTTCAGTAGGAAGCAGGAACCAGACAAAGATGCCCCCAGTTGTCAGTATTGTCCCACACTGTGTAAAAGTGTCTGAGACAAAAAAATGAAGTGGGGCTTCCTGCGTAGCTCAGTTGGTAAAACATCTGCCTGCAATCCAGGAGACCTGGGTTCAATTCCTGGGTCGGAATGGCAACCCACTCCAGTATTCTTTCTTGCCTGGAGAATCCCATGGACAGAGGAGCCTGGTGGGCTGCAATTCATAGCATTAATTTTAGAACAGTTGTGGGCTTTCACTTTAAAATTCCTTCTCACTGGTGAAATAATTGCCTATCCGAAAATTCAAGAGGCTCTAGCTAGGGGGAAAATAAGCATCAATAGACTTACCCTAATCTTGCAAAGTCCCTTGGACTGCAAGGATATCCAACCAGTCCATTCTGAAGATCAGCCCTGGGATTTCTTTGGAAGGAATGATGCTAAAGCTGAAACTCCAGTACTTTGGCCACCTCATACAAAGAGTTGACTCATTGGAAAAGACTCTGATGCTGGGAGGGGTTGGGGGCAGGAGGAGAAGGGGACGACAGAGGATGAGATGGCTGGATGGCATCACTGACTCGATGGACGTGAGTCTCAGTGAACTCTGGGAGTTGGTGATGGACAGGGAGGCCTGGCGTGCTGCGATTCATGGGGTCGCAAAAAGTCGGACACAACTGAGCGACTGAACTGAACTGAACTGAATCTTGCAGAAAACACAGAAATGGAAATTCTAACACCTTCATTCATATTAGAGACCAAAACCTTAAAATACTTAGGAATAAGCTTCAAAGACATAGTTCCAACATAAAGAAAACTGTAAAATCTTATTGAAGAATATAAAACGAATGGAGAAGTTGCGTCTGGTGCCATAACCTATAGGGTATTATTGCTGTGTAACAAATTACCCCCAAACTGTAGTTTAAAGAAATAAGCATGGATTATCTTCACAGTATCTATTGTGGGGAATGTAGGAGTGCTTAGTTGGGTAGTCCTGGTTCTGGGTCTCTCATGAAGCTGCAATCAGGATGTCAGCATCTGCTGCTGACATCAAAGGCTTGGCTGGGACTGGAGAACCTGCTCCGTGATGACTCACTCACATAGGTATTTACCAGAGTTTTCAGTTCCTCACTGCTTGGCCCTCTCCCTTAGGCTGCTTGAGTGTGCTCACAGTATGGTAGCTGGCTTTCCCCAGAGTGAGTGATCCACATCAGAAACAAGGCAGAAGCTGTGATAACTCATAACTAACCTCAGAAATTACACACTGTCATTTCTACAATTAACTCTACTTAGTGAAAGAGGCAATTATGTAAAGAGGTGAATACCAGGAGTCAGAAATCACTGGGGCCAGTGTTAGAAGCTGTTAGAAGCTGGCTGTTACCATACCCTAGCTGCAAGAGAAGCTGAGAAAGGTTCTAGCTGGCATCTTCAGCTTCTTTTGTGAGTAATGGGCTCATGAAAGGGGGAGGGGGCGGGGGCAAGGGCAAGAGCCAGAAGTGGGGATTTCCCCCCAAATAGGAAGGGGATTCAAATGCTGCACAATGAAAAAGGATGATAAATATCCACTACATGTTTGAATAGACAAACAGAACAGTGTAGGTAAAGAGAGAATCCAGAGATACATTGTTTCAATTTAATACATGATAAAATAGATGTTTCAGTTGAGAGGAGAAAGGATGGTTTGTTTTATAAACGATGCTGGCCTTGACTGGTTATCCATGTAAAGAAAAATAAAGTTGACTCCTATCTTATACCATATAAAATAGAAATCCAACTTAGGAGAAAATAAGAAAGGCTGTGAGTACATAGTAGGAATGGGGGAGACCTCCTTAACTAAGATTGAGCATCCATTTTTAAAGGGGTCGCAAAGAGTCTACCACGACTTAGAAAAATTAAATTGAAATTGAATCCTTATAGACAAATAGAATAAATTCTTAACATTGAAATGCTTGATAAAAATAAATGAGTTGTGTTTAAAGGGTTTTAATACTGATAAATATCACTCTAGGAAAGCTGTACCAGTTTACATTCCCACCAAATTATGTTTTAAGAATAAAAAGCTTTAAAAAAGAAAAAGTGCAGCTTGGGGCTGTCAAACTAAAATTACTAAAGTTAGATGCTGTGATCATGAAGGGTGGGGGTGGGGGCATGTTATTTATATATAGAAATTTCTAAAAAAAAAAAAAATTTCTAAGCCTAAGCATATTAAGAGAAATTTCTGGAAAAAATAAAAAGCAGAGGAAATTTTCACCAGTTTGTAAATAGTCTCATAACTTCTAGTTCTAAATTGCAGTGATAAATAAAGTGATACTACTTTGAGGCTACTTTATCACAAAATTTGAAGTCAAACATTTGCTGTAGACGTAATGTTAACACTGACAACAGCAGTAGGAATAGCAAACATTGATTGAGGACTTTATATATACCTTGCAGATTCTAAAATGTAAACTAAGCAGTGATGATTTGCTTAACAAATCTGTTGGGAAGGCTGTTCCTTCCTCCATTCCCTCTCTCCCTCCCTCTTTGTCTCTTCATTTCTTTTTGGAAATAAGAACAGCGAATTTATTGAAGAGATGGTGAAGCAGTTCATAGAGTGGAAGGAAAAGCTAGACACCAGGCCTCAGGATCAACAGGATACCCAGGGCAGTAATGTTCATCTAGGGCACTGGAACAGGAGTCCTCATCCCTTACTAGGGCATGTGCTTTCTTAATAAGTTCATCTTTGCGATGTTAAAGAAAACAAAAAATTTTTTTTTTTTAAGAAAACAAAATTTTAAAAAAATGTTTATTAGTTGGCTATTATGCAGAGTCTCATTTAATCCTGCTGTATCGGATGTGGTCATTGTTTTCAAACTCACAGCTGCAAGAGCTACCGTCAGAGTGAGATCTTGGGGGGGTTTATGTCACTCCAGAGCCCACACTCAACCTCTGTATCCCCAACAATGTGGAAGGTGCCACTCTAATGCCACTTGCTGCTATCAAGTAGGCCAGGGACAGATATTAAATAGCTTTGGTTCTCTGGCGCAGTTGTCGGGCTCTTTCCATTCTGTTTTAGTCTTCCTGATTATGCCAAGAGAAAGTCAGTTTGTCTTAAATAGCTCTCTGATAAGCACATATTAGTCTACCTTTTCCATAACAAGAGGAATGTATCTAATAGAATTTATTCAATGCTGTTTGCTATTTAAAATTTTTTTTAACTTTTTTTATTTTGTATTGGGGTATAACCAACTAACAGTGATGTGATAGTTTCAAATGGACAGCGGAGGGATTCAGTCATACATATACATGTGTCCATTCTCCCCCAAACTCCCCACCCACACAGGCTGCCAGGTAACATTGAGCAGAGTTCCCTGTGCTGTACAGTAGGTCCTTATTGGTTATCCATTTTAAATATAGCAGCACTGTTTGGTTTTTAATGCACTATTTTTATGGCTACTATCTATTTTTGACAAGTGATAAGGGTTTTGCACTTTATAGTAATCATGAAAAGTTTGTAGTTAATGTTTTTTTTTGCTTACATTGTTTTAAAATAAAATAAAAAAATCATATCCTACTTTTATCTTTCCACTCCAAGATAACTTCTTCTTCTACTTCTGTCCACCTCCCCACTCCTGTCCCCATTAATCCTCTATTTCTACAAAAACTGGGAAGGTTCTTTATTAGCAGTTGTGGAGTTATTAACATTATTACTTGGCCATACCACAGGGATCTTAGTTCCCTGACCAGGAATCGAACTTGGGCCATCTGCACTGGAAAAATGAAGTCTTGCTACTGGACCACCAGGGAAGTCCTAGTCCTCAGATTTTTAAAGAATCAGCTCTATTTTTGGTCTAATTTATATAAAATGCACCCATTTTAAGTGGTCAGTTGGTAAATTTTGATGAATGCCTACACCTAATTACCACTATGATTATGATAGAAAACATTCCCAGTGCTGTAAAGAGTTCTCTTCCCAGTTATTTTCTCCCCATCCTCTACCAGGCAACTAATGGTCTATTTTCTGTCACCATTCGCTGTGTTTTGTGGGTTTTTTTTTTTTTTTTGCTTTTCTCTTTGGCTCATGAGTTATTCAGAAATGTATTATTTAATTTCCAAAACTTGTCAGTTTTTCAGGTATCTTTCTGTCATCAGTTTCAAATTTAATTCCATTGGGGTTAGAGAACAGAATTTATATGATTTTAGTTCTTTCAGATTTGTTAGAGATTTGGTTTATGACCTAGGATGGACTTCAGCACACTTATTGCTTAAAAGGCCAGATAGAAAATATTTCAGGCTTTGTGGGCCAAATAATCTCTATCATGACTACTCAGCTCTGCTGTTGTAATATTAAATACTCACTATAAGTGAAAGTGAGTTCCAGTAAAATGTTCTTTATAAAAACAGGGAACAGGTAGGCCTTGGCCTTTAGGCTGCATTTTGCTGAACTTTGGCCTGGAAGCTGGTTCATTTTGGTGATTGTTCTGTGTGCACGCGAGAAAAATCTGTATTCTGCTGCTTTTGGGTGAAATGTTCAAAATCAATTTGCTTGATAGTGTTTTTCAGATCTTCTACATCTTTGCTGATTATCTGACTACTTAAACTATCGATTACTTCAGAGACAAGTTTTAAAATCTGTAACTCGTGTTATGGGTTTGTCTAGTTCTCCTGTCATTTCTACCAGTTTTGCTTTGTGTGTTTTAAAACTCTGTTGTTAGGTACATGCATACTTAGGATTATTGTACTTTCTTCATGGACTACTTTGTCATTATGTAATGTCACTTTCTATTACCAGTGACACTTGTTCTGAAGTCTACTTTTTCTGATGATAACTCCCTTAGTTTACTTCTCTCTAGGATCACACACTTTCTACTGCCTGATGTATAATATCTGAAAATAGCTAATTAATATGTTTTGTCCAGTTTTCTAATTTTTTGAAGGGGGTAGGTAAGTCTTGTCCCTGTTATTTATCATGGCTGGAAGCAGAAGCCCACAACTTTCTTTTTTAATATATATATATATATATATATATATATATATATATATAGCTTGCCATCAGTGACTGTACTTTTATCCTCTTAGTTATATCATTTGTGAAGACCATTTAGTTTGCTTTCTTTCTTTTTCTATTTTTTTCTATCATAAACAATGCAATGAATACCTAACAGTTGTAGTTTTTCACTATTTTGATTAGTTCCTTGGAGTGATTCCCAGAAAGTAGTAATATATTTTGAAGTATATTGCTATTTACTTTCCAAACATACTTTCTAATAGCTTTCCAGAATTACCAGTTTACAATTCCATAAGTATACATAAGGTATAAATTTCACCAATATTTAGATTGTTACTGTTGTTCAGTCACTAAGCTGTGTCCAACTCTTTGGGACTCCATGGTTTTGATAGCTATACTTTCAAATATCTGTATCATTGATTATCTGTATAATAATATACAGCTATTTGATATCTGTATCAAATATCTGTATCATTTTAGATTTCTTTGAATTGTAGAAGGGTTAAATATGCTTTTATATATATTCTTGTATTTTTTTTAACTTATTTGTATCTTTTGCTTGTATATCTACTAGGATGTCAGTATTTTTCTTAGAATAAAGATAAATTTATTTGTGGCAAATATTTTTTACAGTCCATTGTTTGCCTTTACATCTTTTAAAAATGTGGTTATTATTTGTACATCTTTTGTGATTTCTTCTATAGCTTAAAAGTTTTGGAAATCTTTTCCCAGTTTGATTAATATTTAATTATGTTTTCATTTAAAAATTATACTAAATTCTTTTGTTCAACAAATATTCACCTGTCACCTACTCTGAGCCAGTCCTTATGCTGGCTGTTTGGGGCCTGGTAGAGACCAAGATATAAATTACCTCTGATCACTTGGAAATAGGAAAAGATGGATATTTTCAAGTAATGATAATCTAATTCTAGCCTCCTAAATGGCAGGCAAAAAGTCTTTTAATAAAGTGCTCATGATGCCTCTTCAGTTATCTTTTAGATTTTGTTTGTGTGAGATTAATTGTTTCTAATTGTCACCTACTTATTACAGTATCATTTATTGTATAGGTGTTTTCTATGCATTGATCTATGGTATCTTCAAGACCTAGAGTCTTATCCATATAATATGGAGGGAGTATAATGTATGTGTCCTGGAGTCAGGCTGACTTGTGTTTAGATCCTGGCTCTTCACTTACTAGCCAAGTGACTTTGGACATGTTGCTTATCCTGTCTGAACTTTTGTTTCTTCATCAGTGAAGCGGAGTGGTAATATTATCTATTGTATGATTATTGTTACAATTAAATGCAAAAGGGTTAACACTTTTTCCAAAGATAATGCATTATTATATTCTTGTCAGGTGATCTTGATGGAAAATTGCCCTATTCATGATAACACGGTATGTTTCTCTATAGGTGAAAGCAACAAACAGTGAAGCAGCATTTGGTAAGAAAATGAGTTGCATCAAGAAAAAGCTCATAAAACTAGGTACTTTTCATTGAATCTTTTGCTTCTGAGCAAGATGCAAGCATATCTACCTCATTGTTGGAGGGTGTGTGTTTTTCCATTAGCTCAGTGGAATTGAATTACCAATGCATGTAGGTGAATGGAATGTTGTAAGAGCCCGCACAACTTGAGATAGAAATAATCACAGTACTCCATGAAGTTCTTAGATCCAGACTTCCTTGCCTCTCAGATGCCAGGTGCATTATTGGTCTTGGGCCTTATTATATTGCTATTTTAATTTATTCCTCTTTCCTGACCTCAACTTCATAACAATTTTCATTCTTGCTTCTGGTCATGGGTCTTGGCTTATTCTGTTGCTAGGTATGCTAGGCTCCTTTTCTGCATTTGCCTTCCTTTTCACACTTTAGCAAGTTCCCTTGCATAGATTCCAAATTAACAGGGAGGGGCAGAAGGAACACTGGAAAAGTAGGATGGGGGATGCTGAGGCAAACAGGGAGAACTGTATTCAGTGCCCACTTACCACCTGTGGATCTCAGCTCTTCAGCAAAAGCTTTGGGGAAACAGAGGTTCAATGAACTTCCTGGAATCCTAAAAAGAATTTCTTTTTTCTTTTTCAGTCCTGACTTAGACTCGATTGTTTTTCAAGTCTGATCTGTGCATTGTTTGGCATCAATCACATTATAGTATCTATAAGAAGAAGACATTCTGGGGAAAGATTTCAATATGTTTATAGCAAACATAATTAGGAGAAAGTTGTAGAAGCAGAGGAGGTTGGTGGCTGCACCAGAACAAAAATTGTTCCGTTTTAAGGGTTATATCATCTCTGAGCAAAGTGAAATGAAGGCAAATGAGAGTGAAGACAGGTCTGCCCAATTCCTTTTAAAGCCGCAGAAACCCATTCAGCCTTACATCTGCTCGACTCTGGGTGATTTTGAAGAAGAGAGAGACTTTTTGGCAAGCTATATCTTCCCTCAGCTGAATGAACTCTGCAATTCCCGGGGCACGTATTTCAAAGCTGTGGACCTGAGGTGGTCAGGGTTGGAGGCCCAAGTACCCTCACTCTCCAATCTGTTTAGACAGCATTTTTGTCTCCAGTCACAACACCTGAAGCTCTGTCTTGACTACGTGAACAGCTGCTTTCCTTTTTTCATCTGCTTGCTGGGTCAGACATACGGGGACTTTCTCCGTAACTACTCACCTGTCATGTTCTCCAAGGCAACTGACTTGTCAAGTTTATCCAGAGTGGAACAGAATCTCTATGTTGCTGCAAAAAACGGTTATCCTTGGGTCCTGGAGTATCCCACCTGCAGTCTGATGGAGTTAGAGGTCATCCAAGCAGCATTTCTGAATGAGTCTCAATTTCAGTATTTTTACTTTAGGAGGGGAACCATGCCGCTGAAGACTTGGGATGAGGAAAAAGAGGAGATGCTGTCTTCGGGTTGCCCGACCGACGATGAGGAGAGATTAAAGATCGGAATGCTGAAGGCCAAGATTATTAGCAAAGGGCTCCCTGTCAGGTTGTATAGAGATCTCCATGAGTTGGGTGAGCTGATTCTCAAGGACTGGTTGGTCGTGATAGAGAAACTTTGCCCAGCCACTGTAATGACGGAAAATACAGGTTAGTAAATATGGAGATAGCTAAGTCTACTGTCATAGGGTCATGTGTTTTGTGTGTCTTCCTTGTGAACGGAATTTTAAAATGGTTGAAATGTTATTTATGCATTTAAAATTGTTAGCATATTCCCGTAACATTCACTTCATATGAAGATTTTTGAAACTGAGAATAAGAGTAAATAGTAGGTCATGGAAGACGATTTAGGAAGTCAAGGAGCTTGGGGAAGACCTAAAATGTTTGGCAGTTAATGTGTAGATACAGAGGAGAGGTTCTAGACCAAGGCTGATTTTACCCCCAGGGGACTTCTGGCTACATCTGAAGACATTTTTGTTGTCACAGTTGGGGGTGTGCTACTGGTATCTACCAGGTCGAGGTCAGGGTCACTGTTACATCCTCCAGTGCACAGAACTGCCCCTCATAATAAAGAATTTTTCAATTGCAAATGTCAATAATGCCAAGGTTGAGAAACCCTAATCTAAAGGGAAGAGAACTTTTATTGTCAGGTGATTTTTGCATGTTATCACTTTTAATCTTTAAGATTTAGACCTGCAAGGTAGATGCTATAATTGCTGTTTTACAGATGAACCAATGAAAGCTGTGTAGCAGTTAAGTGACTTACCTAATGTCACTTCACCAGTGAGGGATCATTCTAGAATTTGAACCCAGGTCCTTCTGACTTCAAAACAATGCTCATTTGCTTTCACCCTTACTACTCATGGAGTCAGTAATCCATGGACTGGTAGTCTCAGCATCACCTAGGAACTTGCTAGAAATGCATTCTGGGTCTATTGAATTAGAATTTGCATTTTAATAAAGATGACAGGTGAGTTGCATATGCATCAAAGTTTGAAAAGCACTACCTGACATCATATTGAAATGATTATAGTTATTTTGAAAGCAGTGTCTTGTAGACACGTACAGATTAAAAACGGAAGAACACCATCAGAATAGGGTGGAGATTCTTCACCTAGAATCTAGAATAGATTCTTCACCTAGAATAGACTTTGGGAGGGATCTGCGATGCCATGAAATTATATGAAAAATAGAATGTTTTAATGCATATGTGTGTTTGGTGGACGTAGGAAGACATCGATCAAAGGAAGACACTGTCTTTGATCAAAAAGGTTTAATGACACAAAAAAGATTATGAATTACCATTGTAAGGGCCCAAGTAGTGTGGGAATGCGGAATGAGGATGGTGCATTCTCACATGCTTTAGGGACCAGGCAGGCAGAGTCCTTGTAATATGATAGGGAGCGGATCTGTGGTCAGCTGAATAGGAGGGAGTTGACCTACCTAAAGTCATTCACATTCATTGTTGGGGGTGAGATGTGAAATCCCACCTGTGCTGGTCAAACTAGACTCCACCTACAAACCAAATCATTTTGGGGTCCTAGAAAAGAATATTGTATCGATCATTACTCTGGGTTGCAAATGACTTACAATGGCTTCAAGAGAAAGAATTTATTAGTTTATATAACTTGAAAGCCTAGGGATAGGTCTTGTTCAGCTCAAGCTGCATCCACTTGCTCAAAGGAGGATTCCAGGCCCTTGTTTCTCACTGTTTCTCTGATGGCTCTGCTGTCCTCGTGCTGCCTCAGTTCTTTGGCTTCTCCATTATGGAGGGAAGATGGCTGTAGTAGCTCCAGGTTCGAGTCCAGCAGTAAATGACTCAAAGTCCTACCATTAAGTCTTTCTGTTCCTGATTAGCGGGACTTGGACTATATGCTTGTATCTGACTCAATCACTGGTATTGTGATTGATGTGATATGATTCTCTGATTTGGCTAATCCTGGGTCCTGTGCCACCTCTGGAGGTGCAGGGAGTCAGACCCACTACATTAACATGAATTGAGAGTTGAGACAAGGTGGGACCTGAAATGATAGTCTGTAGCTCAATAGGGTGTTGAGCAGTGCCAAAATATCTTCAGTATTCACTACAGCCTTGGAGTTTTAGAATGTCCAAAGACAGACATGTTCTCAGATCCAAGATTTTTCAGTTTCTAGCTGTGTGACCTTGGGAAAATGACATAATATTGGTAAGCCTAGATTTCTTCTGATTTCTGGTTAGCATTAATCACCTTGTGAGTAATAACGTATATTAAGCACCGAAATGGAGAAGGCAGTGGCAACCCACTCCAGTACTCTTGCCTGGAAAATCCCATGGACAGAGGAGCCTGGTAGGCTGCAGTCCATGGAGTCGCTAAGAGTCGGACACAACTGAGCGACTTCACTTTGACTTTTCACTTTCATGCATTGGAGAAGGAAATGGCAACCCACCCCAGTGTTCTTGCCTGGAGAATCCCAGGGACAGGAGAGCCTGGTGGGCTGCCATCTGTGGGGTCACACAGAGTCGGACACGACTGAAGCGACTTAGCAGCAGCAGCAGCAAGCACCCGAAAACAGTGCCTGACATATATTATGCTAATGGGTGAATCATGAAAAAAATGAGTCCTGGGAGAATATAGTATATATTTTACTAAAGCCTGAAGTATAGTTAATAATGATATTTTTTGACTAGTCTCAGTGTGAACTGCATCTGTCAGTTAATGTTTACTAACATGTTCAAGAATTAAACCTTTCTGTGTATTTGGGTGAGAGACAAATTGTTTCTCTATAGTTTTCTCCTTAGTCTTTGATGTTGGTTACTATTGAAAGGTTAGTTTGTTTTAGACTTTAGTTTTAAATATGTAATATATGGACTACATGTCTGCAGTAGAAGGTACAGAATGGGTGAACTATTAAAAAATCTTTAGAATAGAAGGATAAATTATTTTTCTTTTGGATCTTCAGTACCCTTTAATTGCCCACATAGTTCCAAAATCTCATAGCTGGGGTAAAAATAGGCCATATGGGTAGCTGATGGTTATCATAAGGCAGTCACACTCTTGACTTTTAGAAGCACTTCTGAGGTCCTTAGAGTTAACTGAGACTGGTGAGTGAGGTTCATGGTGAGCTAAAGAGACCCATTAGGTTGTGGGATCGTCTCCAATTCTCTCTAAGATCTTGAAATTTGCAGCTGACCTTGGCCAAACTGTTGGTCCTCTAGGTCTGTTCCGGCCCTTACCTGAACCAGAGGGCAGCCCAGTTAACTATGGAAGTGTAAGATGTCTTGAGACCTTACCAGGTTAAACCAGAGATGTTCATTCTCCTGCCTCATTTAAAAAACAACCCATTCCCAAACTCTGGAAGATGTAGGTATCTCTAGAGATGGGGGTACATTTTGGCAGTCCAGAATGCCTTGGCTTTAACAATGAGTTTAGAAACACATTAAATTGAAGCTAGAAGGAATCTCAGAGATCCAGTTGTCTGGCTGCCACTTATTTTACCTGAGAGTTTAAGGGACTTGCCCAATGGCAGAGTTGAAACTGTACTCATGGTTATCATTGTATTAGGGCATCTTATCCTAAAAATACACCCCACTCCCTCCCCCAACCATTGCCCTGGATAGAAACACATATGCCATGAGATTGAATTAGGTAACTTATACTTAGCTAACAATCTAAAAATACAAGAGGATATATGTAGCAAATCCAGTTTTTTTTTTTTTTTCTTTTGCCCTGTTCATTGTGAGATCATGAAATAACTTGGAATCCTAAGTAGGATTTCAGATACAAGTAGCATTGCTTGCCTGTAGCTTCCTTGCATTACAACGTAGAGTGGGTTATGAAATATTGTGCTAACATAGAAAGATGGTGGTAGGGACACAGAACACTTCCCTGGGCATTCATAATAACCATGTGAAATGGAAAATGCTAAACTACAAATCTAAGACATTAAAATATATCTTTTTGTCTCTAAAGACTTTAAGCACAACTTTGAACGTTTCTATCATGAAGAGTTCACTGAGAAGTGCAAGGAAGTGTTTGTTATTTCCAAGGAGTCTAGCAGGATCTTTGAAATCTTGGAAAGATTTGCCTTAAAGGATATGGAATCTGATTTTAACAGTCCTGCAGCAGGCTCCAGCTTAGACTCTGTTCTCAGGTACGACGTCAAGAAATCCCAAGCAAAGCAGTCTGACTTTAGTGAATAGACTCCTCCAATTTGGAATATCTTCCTTCCCTCCCCCTTTCTGCCCCTGCCTGTAAGACAGGCTTCCTAAAAAAGCCACCCCCGGGTTAGAATCTCCTCATCAGAACTCACTCTGCAACTGCTAAATTTTCCTGACTGTTTCAGTTCTTTCTTCCAGTCTCCTCAAGAAGATTATAAACCCTGGAGGACAGAGAGCTCGCCTTCTGTTTTAATCCCATAGTCCGAAGTTTGTCTAAGTTATTCCTGACAATGATGAAATGATTTTAAGGAGAAAAAGTTGGATTAGGAAACATGACTAATGCATCTGTACAGTATTGCATAATTTACAAAGAACTTCCACATACATCATCAGCTCGTTATTAAGATATTCAGCCAACACTTGTTAATGGCTGACTATGGGCCATAGCAAGGAATTGAGTTACCTTACCCAAAGTTTGCACTCCTTCACTTTTTTCAGTGTTCTCTTCATTCAGACAAAGAAGCCACCTGCAATGCAGGAGACCCTGGTTTGATTCCTTGGAAGGGAAGATCCCCTGGAGAAGGGAAAGGCTACCCACTTCAGTATTCTGGCCTGGAGAATTCCATGGACTGTATAGTCCATGGGGTCACAAAGAGTCGGACACGACTGAGTGACTTTCACTTCACTTCACCCAAAGTTTGCACTCCTTCACTTTTTCTCAGTATCCTCTTCATTCAGACCCCCATATCTTTTCCTTTTCTGGGTGGTGACGTATTCTCTTCACCACCCACAGGCATGAAAAGGCTGGGGCATGAAGAAAGCTGGGTTGTCTGTGGTGTCCTTCCCAGTTTCAACCCTAGAAATAGGGAGGTTCCTTGGACTGTTTTATTTCTTCTATTCTCATCCTCAAGTTCTTACCACAGGTATCATTTATTCTGTGAGGGTTTCAGGATTTGAGATAAACCCATGGTGGCTCAGGGCTATGCTCCACCGTCTCTGCCCCAGTCTCACCACCCACTATGACTGCAGAGCTACTAACATTCTTATGGTTCCGGGAACCCATGCCAAGAGGAAGACAGTTTATTTGGTTAAAACAACATGGTGCTCGGGGGACTTCCCTGGTGGTCCAGTGGCTAAGACTGTGCAACAAGACAAGTTATACCGTGCTCACGCCAGTTCAGAGAAGTCATTTATTCCTTATTACAAGCCAAAACACCCCCATGGAGCAGCTGGCTACTGCTCAGAGAGTCACTGACAACTGTGGTCATTTTGTTGCATTTCTAATGTCATGGTCATCAGGATTATGGGAATCCTTGGCATATGAGTGTTTTGATTTTTTATTCTCTCTCCTGATGGTGCAGAGTCTCCCTTCCAGGATCTTTGGGCAGGTTGGGCCCTTGACATAACCCCAGGTTCATGTTGGACAACCCTAGAGTCTATGGTAGTTGGAGGAGCCTTCCAAGGTTACCATCTTTCCACTCTCCTAATTTTATACAGGACAGAGCCGAACCCAGAGAGAGAATGTCTTGTTTGGAAGCAAGTGAGTTCACAGTGGAGAGACTGGAATTTCTTTTAACTTTTAAAAGATTGGAATATAATTGCTTTATAATGTTGTGTTAGTTTCTGTTGTACAATGAAATGAATCAGCTATATGTGTACATCCCTGGAGAAAGAAATGGCAACCTGCTCCAGTATTCTTACCTGGGAAATCCCATGGACAGAGGAGCCTGGCGGGCTATAGTTCATGGAGTTGCAAAGAGCTGGACATGACTGAACACACATGCAATATATATACATGTATTCCCTCCCTCATGAAGCTCCCTCCCAGAGAGACTAGAATTTCATCTCTCTTAGAGACAGATGTATGCAGGAAAAATTTCCCTCCCTCCCTCTTTTTGGGTAGTTATTCTTGACTACGTTTCCCCCGTTTGTTTTTCAGAATAAATCCTCTTCCAGCTTACAAGTCTATTTTGCTGTTGTCTGGAGAACGTGGTTGTGGCAAGTCCACTCTACTTGCCAACTGGGTGAACTATTTCAAGACGAAATACCCGAACATGGTGCTGATCCCTCATTTTGTGGGCAGCACCTGTGAAAGCAGTGACATCATGTCCGTGATCCATTACTTCATCACAGAATTGCAGTACAAACACTATGGTAATGGAATTAGACTTTGAAATTCATTCAGAAAAATTTTGTTTAAAAGTGATCATTCTGTCTTCTGCCCACGAGGCTATTTTTCTCTTGTTCCAATCTAAACCCTTATATAGTCTTGCCTATGTATCTGCCCACCTCTTCTGCTCTCAGAATTGTTTCTTTTCTTCCTTTCTTTCTTCTTTCCTTCCCCAAATGTGAACTGAGTGCCTTATATGCCAGTGAGGATACAACCGTGAAAAAAGTGGACAGAATACGTTAGCCTCATGGGGTTTTCCTGTTATTGGAGAGCAAAGGGGACAAAGAGTTAATGACTAAAAAATATAGAATGTTTGGAAGAGGTTAAGTTCTATGAAGAAAAATAAATCAGAGAAAGAAAGTAGGCAGTGTGTATGTGTAAGGATTTTAGGACTTTAAAGGTATCGTCTGGGCAAGCTTCACTGAGGAAGGGACATTTGAATAAATACTTGAAAGAGGGAGCCAGGCAGATTATCTCAGGGAGAACATTCCAGTCAATGGGAACAGTTGCAAGGGCTCCAAGGCAGGATATGCCTCTCAGCTATTGCTCAGGTTCAGTTCAGTTCAGTTCAGTCACTCAGTCGTGTCTGACTCTTTGCGACCCTGTGGACTGCAGCAGGCCAGGCCTCCCTGTCCATCACCAACTCCCAGAGTTCACTCAAACTCATGTCCATTGAGTCAGTGATGCCATCCAACCATCTCATCCTCTGTTGCCCCCTTCTCCTCCCACCTTCAATCTTTCCAAGCATCAGAGTTTTTTCAAATGAGTCAGTTCTTCACATCAGGTGGCCAAAATATTAGAGTTTCAGCTTCAACATCAGTCCTTCCAATGAACACCCAGGACTGATTTCCTTTAGGATGGACTGGTTGGATCTCCTTGCAGTCCAAGGGGCTCTCAGGAGTCTTCTCCAACACCACAGTTCAAAAGCATCAATTCTTCAGCGCTCAGCTTTCTTTATAGTCCAACTCTCACATCCATACATGACCACTGGAAAAACCATAGCCTTGACTAGACGGACCTTTGTTGGCAAAGTAATGTCTCTGCTTCTTAATATGCTGTCTAGGTTGGTCATAATTTTCCTTCCAAGGAGTAAGCAGCTTTTAATATCATGGCTGCAGTCACCATCTGCAGTGGTTTTGGAGCCCCCCCAAAAGAGTCTGCGACTGTTTCCACTGTTTCCCCGTCTATTTGCCTTGAAGTGATGGGACCAGATGCCATGATCTTAGTTTTTTGAATGTTGAGCTTTAAGCCAACTTTTCACTCTCCTCTTTTACTTTCATCAAGAGGCTGCCATAGTTCTTCGTTTTCAGCTATTGCTCCTCCCGGTCAGTTCAGTAGCTCTCTACTAAGCATGTTTACTCACTCATTCATTACAAAGTATTTATTGGTTGCCTGTTCTGTGCCTGTCATTGGTTTGGGTTCTGGGGACATAACACTAGTCTGGCAAACAAGATCATGACTCCCATAGGTCTAATGTTCTGTTGAGAAAGGCAGATAGCCAATAATCAAGAGATGTTTCAAATAATGATGAATGCCACACAGAGTGATGTGCTGAGACGATGGGCTGGCTGTTGAGGTTGAGTGGTCATGAACTGTATCTCTGTATTAGTTGGAATAACTTTGGCTGCTGTTTATACATCCCATTTCAGTGGCTTCTCGAAGTTTATTTCTAGCTCGTGTTTGTGTTAGTCACTCAGTCGTGTCTGATTCTTTGAGACTCCCATGGACTGTAGTCTGCCAGGCTCCTCTGTCCATGGGATTCTCTAGGCAAGAATACTGGAGTGGGTTGCTAGTCCCTTCTCCAAGGAATCTTCCCAACCCAGGGATCGAACCCAGGTCTCCTGCACTGCAGGCAGATTCTTTACCATCTGAGCCATTTCTAGCTCATGCAACAGTTCAGTTCAGGGTTCCTAGTTAGAGAACGAGTGGCTTTTTCCCACGTGGTGATTTGGGGCCGCAGGCTCTTTCCATCTTGAGGCTGTGTCATCTTCTAGGGCCTCAGAGTCATCTGCTTTTGGCTAGAGGAAGAGAAAATCGAGTGGAAAAGGCACACCTTTCCTTAAAAGTCTCAGCCAGGTTGTGACACGAGTCACTTCCACCCTCATTCTTTTGGCAAGAAGTCAGCCACCCTAGGCTCCCATGGCCACACTGGGAAGGAGTCAGGTAGGAATAGAAAGCTACCCTCACCGTCTTTAAGAGGGAGCATAAACTTTCACAGGACAGGCGGCCATCTCTGCTACACTCTTGGGAGATCTCACAGACAAGAAGGAGCCAGCCATGAGGAGATCAGAACATTCCAGACAGAAGGGACAACTAAGGTCCCTAAGCTGGAAACAAAGTGGAGTGAGTCAGAAAGGGAAAGAGGCAGTATGTCCAGACTCTGGTGGGGGAAGAGGGGAGTGCTACCAGATGAAGCAGGATAAGATAGAGGATGGGCCACTTTGTATCTGAGTTTTGTAGAACAGGATCTTGGGTTAGATTCTATTGTGTGCAGTGGGAGGCCAGTGGAGGATTTTGAGCAGGGAACTGGCATGATTTGGTTGGTATTTGTCAAAGCTCAAAATCGTCTCCTGTGTAGAAATAGGTGTGGGGGAGTCAGCATGGTGGCAGTGACACTTGTTAGAGGCTATCACAGTGGTCCAAGTGGGAAGAGGTGATAGCTTGGGGGAGCGGAGGAGCAAGGGGATGGATGGGAGCACACTGAGGAATTGAATGTGAGAACTGAAGGACAGGGAGAGATTACGGATTCTCCTAGTTTTCGGCTTAAGGAAACTAGGTGGACAGTCAGGGTGGTTCACTGAAATGGGACAACGTTGATGGGGCAGCAGGTTTCGAGGGTAATCAAGAATTCTGCTTTGGTCAGGAGAGATTGAAGATGCAAGGCTTACGTGGACAGAGAGAACAATCCTATGGGATCCACCTCTGTTCTAGGAGAAGCTGGGGAGCCCGATGGCTTCTATCAGCTGTGAGACCTGGGCGAGTTATTTAACTCTCTCTGGCTCAGTTTTCCCATTTGTGAAATATGGATAGGAAGGAAAAAGATGTCTTGTAGGTAGTTGAGAGGATGAACTAAGATAAAGTCTGAGAAACAAAGACACTTAACACAATGCTTGGCATATAGTGCTGTGCTGTGCTTGGTTTCTCAATCATGTCTGACTCTTTGTGACCCCATGGACTGTAGCCCGTCAGGCTCCTCTGTCTATGGGGATTCTTCAGGCAAGAATACTGGACTGGGTTGCCATGCCCTCCTCCAGGGGCTCTTCCGATTGCAGGGATCGAACCAAGGTCTCCTGTACTGCAGGTGGATTCTTTACCATTTGAGTCACCAGGGAAGCTCAAGAATACTGGAGTGGGTAGCCTATCCCTTCTCCAGGGGATCTTCCCAACCCAGAAATTGAACCGGGGTCTCCTGCTTTGCAGGCAGATTCTTTACTGGCTGAGCTACCAGGGAAACCGCAGCACCAACAGATATTAGATATTATTATTATCATCATTAGGTGCCTTCTGTGTATTTGCATGTTTGTATGTGTCTGACCCTTCCTGCTTTGGAGACTTCATCCTTTCTCACCCAGGGCTTGTACCCACATGAGCCTCTGGGTACTGAGCGAGTGTCGGGGCCCTGGGGGAGTTTTGATGGGTGTAGATCATCTCTGGATGAAGGGACAAATATGTGTTCCCTTCTGCGTGTGTGTGTGTAGGTGTGTCTGTGAGTAAATAAAGTGATCACGTGGGCGTGAGTTTTTAGTGGCTGCATTTCTCAGAGTGTGCTAAGTGTAAAGTCAAAATCAGTAGCAGCAGGTGTGTCTGATTCTAAGTGAAAGCGACTAGTACCACTCAGGCTCATCCCAAAGGTGTTCATTCTGGCAAGGCTGATGATTAGATGCTCAACTGTACACATGCAATTATGATTTTATTCTCCCAATAAATTGCTGTTTTCTTGAGTGTCTTTTTAGGTATGGAAAGCGCCTAATAAAAACAGCTGCTGTCTTTCAAACAAACAAATCTTTAAGCTGACAAAGCAGAATAAATTCATTAACAGCCTGTGAACACTTGACAGTCAGGCACCACCTCTGCTTGTTAATGGGAAGGCAGTGGTTCTGGACTTGGCCCGCCCGGATTTTCAGTTCTGGCTCCACTATTTACTAGCTGTGTGATCTTAGGCAGTTCACTTAAGCAATCTGTGCCTCAGTTTCTCATCTCTAAAATGGGGATGGGAATAATAGTACCTACAGAAAGCTGTGTCAGGGTTAACAGATGATACATGTAAAGAACTTAAATGGGTCCTTGGCATAGTTTGCTGTTATTGCTTTTGTTATTATTCCTCTGAGCTGAGCTGGAGAAAGAAGCAGGGAGTGGGGGACAGCTGAGGGAAACAAGAAAGTCCTATTCATTATCTAGACTAAGGGGTGCAAGGATGGAAAGCAAGAGAGTTGGTAGCTGTTCTCCAGTGTCTCCATGGTAAAGAATCCACCTGCAGCGCAGGAGATGTGGGTTCAATTCCTGGGTCAGGAAGATCCCCTGGAGAAGGAAATGGCAACCCACTCTAGTATTCTTGCCTGGAAAATCCCACAGACAGGGGAGCCTGGCAGGCTACAGTCCGCGGGGTCACAGAGAGTCAAACACGACTGAGCACGCATGCATGCTACGCGGAAACTCAGGGGAAGCCAGGATGAGCAGGGCTGGCTGGCTCCAGCATCGTTTAGCATCACTGCCTTGGCTTGGAAGCTGGCTTTCACCTGAGGGAGGTGAACGTGGGAAGAGGAGGAGCCACTGCTGAGAGCACAGCCAGGCCTGAGAGGTCATATGAAGATGCAGGCAGAGAGCATTTTCTTGTACCCAACTCAGCTGTCCACAGCTGCAGCGCCTGTGTGGGCTGTGAGCCCTGCCCTCCCTCCCCATCATGGGGATGCTAAAACTCCCCTGGGTGAAGCTGACATTTCTGCTCTTCCGTCCCCACCCCTGCTGGCCAGGATATAGCGATCTAGCAGAGGAGAACTGCCCACCCGTGGCCAAGTCTCTGACCCAAGTGCCCTTGCCTGCTAGGCAGCTGCAGCTGACGTCCCCCTCATGACAGGCTTCATAGAAGGTCATAGAAGAGCCTCCGCCTTTCCTCTTTTCATGTTTCCTCACTGTATTATTCCAGACCCTAGCAGCAGCCCTAACTAACAAGGAGCTCCTTTTATCAAAGGCTTTCTGGGGGCCAGATGCTGTGCTGAGGGCTTCATCAACATCTCATTGTTTTTCCCCAAGAGGTCTGTCTTGATGATGCTTCTGTGTAATACAGTTATTCTCCCTGCTTGGACAAAATAGAGTAAATTTTTTAAAAATTAATGAATTTTTGGCTGTGCTGAGTCTTCGTTGCTGCCCCAGGGATTTCTCTAGTTGTGGGGAGCAGGAGCTATTCTCTAGTTGCAACGTATGGGCTTCTAATTGTGGTGGCTTCTCTTGTTGCAGAGCACAGGCTCTAGGCACGTGGGCTTTAGTGGTTGTAGCATGTGGGCTCAGTATTGCGGCTCAAAGGCTCTAGAGCACAGCCTCAGTAGTTGGGGCACATGGGCTTAGTTGCTCCAAGGCATGTGGGATCTTCCCGGATCAGGGATTGAACCTTTGTCCCCTGCATTGGCAGGTGGATTCTTAAATAGATTAAATCTTCATATACTTAAGAAACTTAATCCAGTCCAGTTTCTTTGCATAACTTGATTTCTAGATCCTAACAGGTCTTAATTTATTTGAAAAATATTAGTTTTGAAAATTAAAAGCAAGGCAGAAATTGTATGTCCCAAAGTGCTTTTAGAATATTAGGGGGAGGAGCTAAGATGGCGGAGGAGTAGGACGGGGAGAACACTTTCTCCCCCCCAAATTCATCAAAAGAACATTTAAACGCCGAATAAATTCCACAAAACAACTTCTGAATGCCGGCAGAGGACATCAGGCACCCAGAAAAGCAACCCAAGTCTTCGAAAGGAGAGAGAAGAAATACAGCTCCACTCACCAGAACACCGACACAAGCTTCCCTAACCAAGAAACCTTGACAAGCCACCTGTACAAATCCACACAGAGCGAGGAAACACCACAATAAAAAGAACTCCACAAACTGCTAGAATACAGAAAGGACACCCCAAACTCAGCAATTTAAACAAGATGAAGAGACAGAGGAATACCCAGCAGATAAAGGAACAGGATAAATGCCCACCAAACCAAACAAAAGAGGAAGAGATAGGGAATCTACCTGATAAAGAATTCCGAATAATGATAGTGAAATTGATCCAAAATCTTGAAATCAAAATGGAATCACAGATAAATAGCTTGGAGACAAAGATTGAGAAGATGCAAGAAAGGTTTAACAAGGACCTAGAAGAAATAAAAAAGAGTCAATATAAAATGAATAATGCAATAAATGAAATTAAAAACACTCTGGAGGCAACAAATAGTAGAATAACAGAGGCAGAAGATAGGATTAGTGAATTAGAAGATAGAATGGTAGAAATAAATGAATCAGAGAGGATAAAAGAAAAACGAATTAAAAGAAATGAGGACAATCTCAGAGACCTCCAGGACAATATTAAACACTACAACATTCGAATCATAGGGGTCCCAGAAGAAGAAGACAAAAAGAAAGACCATGAGAAAATACTTGAGGAGATAATAGTTGAAAACTTCCCTAAAATGGGGAAGGAAATAATCACCCAAGTCCAAGAAACCCAGAGAGTCCCAAACAGGATAAACCCAAAGCGAAACACCCCAAGACACATATTAATCAAATTAACAAAGATCAAACACAAAGAACAAATATTAAAAGCAGCAAGGGAAAAACAACAAATAACACACAAGGGAATTCCCATTAGGCTAACAGCTGATCTTTCAATAGAAACTCTTCAAGCCAGGAGGGAATGGCAAGACATACTTAAAGTGATGAAAGAAAATAACCTACAGCCCAGATTATTGTACCCAGCAAGGATCTCATTCAAATATGAAGGAGAAATCAAAAGCTTCTCAGACAAGCAAAAGCTGAGAGAATTCAGCACCACCAAACCAGCTCTCCAACAAATACTAAAGGATTTTCTCTAGACAGAAAACACAAAAACAGTGTATAAACTCGAACCCAAAACAATAAAGTAAATGGCAATGGGATCATACTTATCAGTAATTACCTTAAATGTAAATGGGTTGAATGCCCCAACCAAAAGACAAAGACTGGCTGAATGGATACAAAAACAAGACCCCTACATATGTTGTCTACAAGAGACCCACCTCAAAACAGGGGACACATACAGACTGAAAGTGAAGGGCTGGAAAAAGATTTTTCATGCAAATAGGGACCAAAAGAAAGCAGGAGTAGCAATATTTATATCAGATAAAATAGACTTTAAAACAAAGGCTGTGAAAAGAGACAAAGATGGTCACTACATAATGATCAAAGGATCAATCCAAGAAGAAGATATAACAATTATAAATATATATGCACCCAACACGGGAGCACCGCAATATGTAAGACAAATGCTAACAAGTGTGAAAGGAGAAATTAACAATAACACAATAATAGTGGGAGACTTTAATACCCCACTCACATCTATGGATAGATCAACTAAACAGAAAATTAACAAGGAAACACAAACGTTAAACGATACAATAGACCAGTTAGACCTAATTGATATCTATAGGACATTTCATCCCAAAACAGTGAATTTCACCTTTTTCTCAAGCGCACATGGAACCTTCTCCAGGATAGATCACATCCTGGGCCATAAATCTAGCCTTGGTAAATTCAAAAAAATAGAAATCATTCCAAGCATCTTTTCTGACCACAATGCAGTAAGATTAGATCTCAATTACAGGAGAAAAACTATTAAAAATTCCAACATATGGAGGATGAACAACACCCTGCTGAATAACCAACAAATCACAGAAGAAATCAAAAAAGAAATCAAAATTTACATAGAAACTAATGAAAATGAAAACACAACAACTCAAAACCTGTGGGACACTTTAAAAGCAGTCCTAAGGGGAAAGTTCATAGCAATACAGGCATACCTAAAGAAACAAGAAAAAACTCAAATAAATAACCTAACCCTACACCTAAAGCAACTAGAAAAGGAAGAAATGAAGAACCCCAGGGTTAGTAGAAGGAAAGAAATCTTAAAAATTAGGGCAGAAATAAATGCAAAAGAAACAAAAGAGACCACAGCAAAAATCAACAAAGCCAAAAGCTGGTTCTTTGAAAGGATAAATAAAATTGACAAACCATTAGCCAGACTCATCAAGAAACAAAGGGAGAAAAATCAAATCAATAAAATTAGAAATGAAAATGGAGAGATCACAACAGACAACACAGAAATACAAAGGATCATAAGAGACTACTATCAACAATTATATGCCAATAAAATGGACAACGTGGAAGAAATGGACAAATTCTTAGAAAAGTACAACTTTCCAAAACTGGACCAGGAAGAAATAGAAAATCTTAACAGACCCATCACAAGCACAGAAATTGAAACTGTAATCAAAAATCTTCCAGCAAACAAAAGCCCAGGTCCAGATGGCTTCACAGCTGAATTCTACCAAAAATTTAGAGAAGAGCTAACACCTATCCTGCTCAAACTCTTCCAGAAAATTGCAGAGGAAGGTAAACTTCCAAACTCATTCTATGAGGCCACCATCACCCTAATACCAAAACCTGACAAAGATCCCACAAAAAAAGAAAACTACAGGCCAATATCACTGATGAACATAGATGCAAAAATCCTTAACAAAATTCTAGCGATCAGAATCCAACAACACATTAAAAAGATCATACACCATGACCAAGTGGGCTTTATCCCAGGGATGCAAGGATTCTTCAATATACGCAAATCAATCAATGTTATACACCACATTAACAAATTGAAAAACAAAAACCATATGATTATCTCAATAGATGCAGAGAAAGCCTTTGACAAAATTCAACATCCATTTATGATAAGAACTCTCCAGAAAGCAGGAATAGAAGGAACATACCTCAACATAATAAAAGCTATATATGACAAACCCACAGCAAACATTATCCTCAATGGTGAAAAATTGAAAGCATTTCCTCTAAAGTCAGGAACAAGACAAGGGTGCCCACTTTCAGCACTACTATTCAACATAGTTTTGGAAGTTTTGGCCACAGCAATCAGAGCAGAAAAAGAAATAAAAGGAATCCAAATTGGAAAAGAAGAAGTAAAACTCTCACTGTTTGCAGATGACATGATCCTTTACATAGAAAACCCTAAAGACTCCACCAGAAAATTACTAGAAGTAATCAATGATTATAGTAAAGTTGCAGGATATAAAATCAACACACAGAAATCCCTTGCATTCCTATACACTAATAACGAGAAAACTGAAAGAGAAATTAAGGAAACAATTCCATTCACCATTGCAACGGAAAAAATAAAATACTTAGGAATATATCTACCTAAAGAAACCAAAGACCTATATATAGAAAACTATAAAACACTGGTGGAAGAAATCAAAGAGGACACTAATAGATGGAGAAATATACCATGTTCATGGATTGGAAGAATCAATATAGTGAAAATGAGTATACTACCCAAAGCAATTTATAGATTCAATGTAATCCCTATCAAGCTACCAACAGTATTCTTCACAGAGCTAGAACAAATAATTTCACAATTTGTATGGAAATACAAAAAACCTCGAATAGCCAAAGCTATCTTGAGAAAGAAGAATGGAACTGGAGGAATCAACCTGCCTGACTTCAGGCTCTACTACAAAGCCACAGTCATCAAGACAGTATGGTACTGGCACAAAGACAGAAATATTGATCAATGGAACAAAATAGAAAGCCCAGAGATAAATCCACGCACATATGGACACCTTATCTTTGACAAAGGAGGCAAGAATATACAATGGATTAAAGACAATCTCTTTAACAAGTGGTGCTGGGAAAACTGGTCAACCACTTGTAAAAGAATGAAACTAGACCACTTTCTAACACCATACACAAAAATAAACTCAAAATGGATTAAAGATCTCAATGTAAGACCAGAAACTATGAAACTCCTAGAGGAGAACATAGGCAAAACACTCTCCGACATACATCACAGCAGGATCCTCTATGACCCACCTCCCAGAATATTGGAAATAAAAGCAAAAATAAACAAATGGGACCTAATTAAACTTAAAAGCTTCTGCACAACAAAGGAAACTATTAGCAAGGTGAAAAGGCAGCCTTCAGAATGGGAGAAAATAATAGCAAATGAAGCAACTGACAAACAACTAATCTCAAAAATATACAAGCAACTCCTACAGCTCAACTCCAGAAAAATAAATGCCCAATCAAAAAATGGGCCAAAGAACTAAATAGACATTTCTCCAAAGAAGACATACAGATGGCTAACAAACACATGAAAAGATGCTCAACATCACTCATTATCAGAGAAATGCAAATCAAAACCACTATGAGGTACCATTTCACGCCAGTCAGAATGGCTGCAATCCATAAGTCTACAAGCAATAAATGCTGGAGAGGGTGTGGAGAGAAGGGAACTCTCTTGCACTGTTGGTGGGAATGCAAACTAGTACAGCCACTATGGAGAACAGTGTGGAGATTCCTCAAAAAACTGGAAATAGAACTGCCTTATGATCCAGCAATCCCACTGCTGGGCATACACACTGAGGAAACCAGAAGGGAAAGAGTCACGTGTACCCCAATGTTCATCGCAGCACTGTTTATAATAGCCAGGACATGGAAGCAACCTAGATGCCCATCAGCAGATGAATGGATAAGAAAGCAGTGGTACATATACACAATGGAGTATTACTCAGCCATTAAAAAGAATACATTTGAATCAGTTCTAATGAGATGGATGAAACTGGAACCTATTATACAGAGTGAAGTAAGCCAGAAAGAAAAACACCAATACAGTATACTAACGCATATATATGGAATTTATAAAGATGGAAACAATAACCCTGTGTACGAGACAGCAAAAGAGACACCGATGTATAGATCAGTCTTATGGACTCTGTGGGAGAGGGAGAGGGTGGGAAGATTTGGGAAAATAGCATTGAAACATGTATAATATCATGTATGAAACGAGTCACCAGTCCAGGTTCGATGCACGGTACTGGATGCTTGGGGCTGGTGCACTGGGACGACCCAGAGGGAGGGGAGGGGAGGGAGGAGGGTGGAGGGTTCAGGATGGGGAACGCGGGTATACCTGTGGCGGATTCATTTCGATATTTGGCAAAACTAATACAATTATGTAAAGTTTAAAAATAAAATTAAATTAAAAAAAAAAGAATATTAGGTAGGTGATTACCATTTTGGGTTGCTGCTAGTGTGTCACTTAATCACATCCTGCAAGTTGGTCCTCTCAAATTACTTCCTTTAGTCTTTGCTGATTCATAACTTAATTCTTCCTAGTAATTTCCAGAATCCAAGGTCTGGAGTCCATTACTAAGGGTAGAGTTATTTAGGATCAGTTGTATTAGGTTTAAAATGAGCCAGGACCAAAGAAACTAGGTGGTGGGTAGGAGATATTGTGTGTGTGTGTGTGTGTGTGTGCATGCACTCACACAGCTGGACCCCCAGAGTGGTGGCTGTGACCCCTAAACAGGAACTGATCTTAAGGTGGTGCAGAAGCTTCACAGATCACATAGCCTGACTTCTCTTTCTTCCCATCCAGTTCTTTGTAACATGATCAATTTTTGCATTTTGGAAAGTGAGAGTAGTGCTTTGGATCATACATAATATTTTTTATATAAAATCCTGAAAATATGTAGGAGACACGTGGTGGTAAATATCATTACCTCTTTAGGGTTGAATATTTTGAGACTGCTTATCACACATATGGCCTTCCCAGGTGGCTCAGTGGTAAAGCGCCCGCCTGCCAATTCAAGAGACACAGGATACTCGAGTTCGATCCCTGGGTCGAGAAGATCCCCTGGAGAAGGGAATGGCAACCCACTCCAGCATTCTTGCCTGGAAAATCCTGTGGACAGAGGACCTTGGCGGGTTATAGTCCATGGAGTCACAAAGAGTCAGACAAGACTGAGTGGCTGAGCATGCACACACCATCCTACACCATCTGTATGTGTCATACAGCTGTGGGTAGCACTCCTTGTTCCCAACCCCTTCTGCTTCCCCAACCCATTAACATATACCTAATTTGAGCACATTTCTATGCTGTAGGTACCCAGCTTGAAACTGATATTCTCAATGAAGATGCAAATATCTTGGCCTTTTCACTTCTTGTAGACGTATTCATTGCTTCCATCAATGTAAAGCCATGTATACTTGTACTGGACGGAATTGAAGAATTGGCTGGCATATATGGGATTTCAGGAGAGAAGGTAATCTCTTTTCAAAATAATATCCATTTTATTATTATTTAATAAAAAGAAAACCCCTTAATTAATTTTTTTGAACTTTTTATTTTGTATTGGGATATAGCCGATTAACAATGTTGTAATAATTTCAGGTGAACAGAGAAGGGACTCAGCCATACATATACATGGAGCCATTCTCCTCTAAACCCCCCTCTCCTCCAGGCTGCCACATAATATTGAGTGGAGTTCTATGTGCTATACAGTAGGTCCTTGTTGGAAAACGGCTTGATTTAGAATGTACACAATACCATTCCCTTGCATTGCATATCTATAGTTATAGGCAATGCTGCTTCTAGTTACTTCTGAATATTTTACGAAACAAATACTTACGTAACACAACTAGCCAGGCATTATTCTAGAAACTTTAGAGATATTTACATTGAATTCTCACAGCAATCCTTGATAGACTGGGATCATCATCCCTATTTATATAAATGGGATTGGACTTGGAGATATTAGACAACTTGCTGAAGGTCCTAAGGTGATGGTGGACTTGAAATTCAAGCATGGGAAGCCTGGTTCTAGAAACTGGCCATTACTGCTGCACAGTTCTGCCCTGCTATTTTATACTTCAGTCAAACATTTATCGGGCCCCTATTATATTCTTTAGCTTGTATATTTTGATTTGCCTTATCTATACTTAATTTTTCATATATCAAATTCTATCAATTGTTTGCTATCTTTAGTTTTTCTTCTGTTTGACATGATATTGGATCAATGGCACCTCCAATGCTTTTTAGTATTAGTCATTACTTTGTGAAGCATTTTCTATAAAACTTATACATGCATAATTATAAATTGTGTAATTCACGTATATTTCTCATAGAACATATAAAAAAGAAGAAGAAAATAGAAAATTAAATATCCTCACAGCCTCACCATTGTTAAACCTTCTTTTTTCTATGGATAGCTGTATACACATACATACGCTTATATAAGTGAAGTTATATACCATATTATTTTGTAATCTGCTTTTTAATTCAGTACATGGTGACCACCATACATCCAACAAATAATTATTGACCGCTTACCATGGGAAAAGCACTGTAAGCAGACAGACATAGTCTAAGAAATAGAGCTTTCATTCTAGCAGGGAATGGCAGATATTAGTAATATCATCACATAAATAAATATAAAATTACATCTGTGCTAAGTGCTGGCAGGGATCAGTATGTAGTATTGTGAAGGCCTCTAACGAAAGCATTTGACCTTTGGAAAAGGCTTCCTGGAAGAGGGGAACAGGGAGAGCTCTTCAGGAGGAGGGACTGTCAGGCAATTCTCTAAGGCATCAATGCAGTGGTGAGGAGCCAGCCCCTGCAGCCAGACCCTTAGTTTGAATCCCAGCTCTGCTGCTTACCCTTGTAATGAATTTGATAAAATGTTTAGGCCCTCTGTGCTTCAGTTTCCTCCTCGGCCTTTCTGGAGGGTTGTTAGGGGGACTGAATGAGTTAATGAAATAAAATTATACCTAGGATTTAATTTATAGGGGGATAACTGAGTTGATGTCATGGAGAAACCAATGGCATTGAAAGAATTATTTATGATTTACAGTTTTGGAGAGAAGACATGCCTTGTCACGCAGGGCTCTGGGGGGAAATATTAGGGTGTCAGAAGGCAGAAGACAGGAGCCCGGGGCCAAAGCAATGACTGACACTAAAAAGCATTAGAGGTGCCATTGATCCAGTATCCCTTTAAACAGAAGAAAAACTAAAGATAGCAACCAATCAATGGGATTTGATATATGGAAAAATCAGTATAGATAAGGCAGATCAGAATATACAACAAAATTACTTTGGGGGTTTTCATGGGAAAGGCAAGGCAGGGCAGAGGACACAGTCTCGGATTGCTAGTTTGAATCATTCTAGTGGACTTTGGGGCATAGGGGCTTTCCCTCACTGTCTGGCACCTGACCCTTGGATGACTTAGGGCAGAGGAAGTACTGGCTTGGTGAGCAAGTTGAATAAGAAGGTGAGTCGGGGTGTGGTTGGTCATGGGTTGGCTTGTCTGCACACAGAAGGTATGTTTCATGCAATCTGCCCACCGCTCCCAGGAATTGGCTGGCCTTGGGAGGAGCAATTTCCCTGGATCTGTAAATTCCCCCGAGAGATGTGGAAACAACGTAAGATACAGAAGATTTTAAAAATGTAAGTAACCAGTGCAGTTGGTCCACACTCAACACAGTGCCCGGCTCAGAGTAAGCAGTCAGGATATGAGAGCTGCTGCTGCTGCTAAGTCACTTCAGTTGTGTCTGACTCTGTGCAACCCCATAGACAGCAGCCCACCAGGCTCCCCCGACCCTGGGATTCTCCAGGCAAGAACACTGGAGTGGGTTGCCATTTCCTTCTCCAATGCATGAAAGTGAAAAGTGAAAGTGAAGTTGCTCAGTCGTGTCCGACTCTTAACGACCCCATGGACTGCAGCCCACCAGGCTCCTCCGTCCGTGGGATTTTCCAGGCAAGAGTACTGGAGTGGGGTGCCATTGCCTTCTCCATGAGAGTTGCTATTATTAGGCAAAGAGGGATGGGAAAGGCTGTTTGTTAAAGGAATCAAGAAAGATTTTATTAGGTGTTCCTTTTATTCCAAATGAAACCATTTAATTTATGATAGTATTGCTACCCAAAGTGACAGTTCTTCAGCACAGGATAGTATCTTCTTTTTCAGTTGAATGTTTCAATTTGTACTCTGGCCATCACTGTAGGTCATTCTTCAGAAGTCTATGATTTTGTTAAAGTACTTGTAGGAACCTCTTCAGAGTCTGCATTTGTACTGTCAAATCCCTAATGGAGAGGTGAATCTGTCAATATGGAGTGTGAATTGGTATTGTCTTAGCACCATATTGCTTGCTATCCAAGTTACTGTTAATAACTGGAACCTCAATCGTTACCCTATACTTTCTTACTATATTCCACTGAATCTATTAAAAATTTAAAAAATTGAAATATAGTTGATTTACAATGTGTTAGTTTCAGGTGTACAACAAAGTGATTCAGTTATACATATATATGTATATTCTTTTTTGCATCCTCTTCCATTTTAGGTTATTACAAGATATTGAATATAGTTCCCTGTGCTATACAGTAGGTCCTTGTTAGTTATCCATTTTATATGTAGTAGTGTGTATATTTTAATCCCAAACTCCTAATTTATCCCTCCCTCCTTCCTCCTTGGTAACTGTAAGTTTATTTTCTATATCTTGTCTGTTTCTGTTTTATAAATCAGTTTGTTTCTTTTTTAAAATTCCAGTTACTAGTGATATCATATTTTGTTTCTTTTTCTCTCTGATTTACTTCACTTAGTATGACAGTCTCTAGGTCCATCCAGGTTGCTGCAAATGACTTTTTTTCACTCTTTCTATGAGTGACTAATATCCCATTGTACATATGTACCACATCTTCTTTATCCTTGTATTTGTTGATGGACTTTAGGTTGCTTCCATGTCTTGGCTATTGTAAACAGTGCTGCTATGAACACTGGGGGGCGTGTATCTTTTTGAATTATGTTTTTCTCTAGATATATACTCAGTAGTGGGGGGGGGCAGGATCATGTGGTAGCTCTATTTTTCGATTTTTAAAGAACCTCCATACTGTTCTCCATAGTGGAGAGGGGTTCCTCCAGCATAGGAGGGTTCCTTTTTCTCCACCACCTACACCAGCAAAGTAGTTTTAAAGTTATGAAGTTTTCAACCGTCTTTGACTGTTTTCATCAGGTGAAAGATATCTCCTGGCTGCCAGGCTCACTGTCTCCTCACTGCAAGTTGATCGTGAGCACCGTCTCCTCCAGCCTGTCCTACAAGTCGCTGTGTGCCCGCCCTGACGTGAGGACGGTGGAGCTCGTCAGCGCAGTGGACAAAGAAGCCCAGCTACACATCTTTAGGGAGTATCTCTCTTTTACCAGTAGAGACCCCTTCCGACAGAGCAGACACAGCTTGAGGAAAAAGACAAACCTGAGTCCTTTAAAGCTCACAATCCTGGCAAATGAATACCAAGAGTGCAGAATCTACCGAAACGAGTTCCAGTGCCTGAAGGAGTACTTGGGGGTGGCCTCGATTCAGGAGCTCTGGGCATTGATTCTGAAACGCTGGGTTGAAGACTATAGTTGGACTTTGAAACAAAAAAAGGCAAATTCTGACACTGTGGCTTCAGGAGAAGGTAGGCATAAAGCAGTATTAACCACCTGGTCTGAGTCCACAGGGAGGAAGATCCCCCCCCACCCCCACACCCCCACACCTGCCTTCGTCTCCAGGGAGGAAGGTTGAAGGAGAGGATTGTCAGAGAAAGTACAGTTCGCCCAGTTTAATTTGAATTTCAGATAAACAACAAATAATCTTTTAGTATATCCCAGATATTGCATGGGAAATATACTAAAAATTATTTAAACTACAGATAAGTAACAGATAATCTTGTATATAAGTATATCCCAAATATTGCTTGGAATATACTTATGCCAAAAATGGATTTATTGTTTACCTGAATTCAGATGTAGCTAGAGGCTCTATATTTTTATTTGCTAAATCTGGCAGCCCCACCCAGGGAGCTCTGTGTGTTGATCATAAGGAGAAATACATTAAGCATAGATTTTAGTCACATTTCTCAGAGGTCTAAGAAATGAGCCTTTATGATTTCTAAGATTCAATGTAATCTCTCTTTTGAGTCTACAGTCCCACTGATGGCAGAATCTAGGTTAATTCTGGTTAAGCTCATCCGTTTAGTGTATTTTCAGCCGATTCAGGATTTTTTCAGCCGTGTGAGGGTTTGTGTCCTCGCCGTGACCCCGCTGGGGTGAGCTCAGATCTGAAGGCCTTGGTGCTGGGTCACCTTGGTTGTCACCCGTCCCCGCTGTCTTCCACTGAGGTGGTAGTGGCTCCAGATGGTCCATGGACACTGACGTGCCCTGTTTTTGGCATCCTCGGGCATGCCTGTGTTCCCATCTGCTCTGGGGTGGTTCCATCTATGCCACTATCTGCTGCCACGTGCCCTCATCCTCACGGGCATTGTCGGCTCATTCCTTCCCTCTGCTTGAGCCTCCAGTCTTGTGGGTATCTACGTGCCCGACAGAGAACGTGGTTGTGCATGGCGCCACTCAGAGGTCCAGGGCCTATAGGTCTCCCCCGGTGTCCCCATTAGCCATTTCTCCTCCCCACTTCTTCCTGTGGCACTGGGAAATCTGTAGAGCTTTTGGAAGCTCAGGTCCTCTCTCTCATCCAGTCTCAGATGCATCCAGAGGCCGGTCTGTCTCTGCTCCAAGCTGGTTTTCTTCACAGGGAGGGCTCTGGCCCCTGTTCAGAAACCCACTTGAGCAACTTTATTGCTTTCTTTTCTCTCTTTCTTTTTTAAATCAATTTTTATTGGAGTATAGTTGCTTTACAATGTTGTGATAGTTTCTACTGTACAACAAAATGAATCAGCCATACATATATTCTCGCCCTTTTGGACTTTCTTCCCATTCAGGTCACCACAGAGCACTGAGTTCCCTGTGCCAAACAGTAGGTTCTCATTAGTCATCTATATATACATAGTATCAATAATTTATGTCAATCCCAAACTCCCACTTCCTCCCACCTACCTCCCTTTCCCTGTTGGCATCCACACATTTGTTCTCTATGACTGTGTGTCTGTTTTGCAAATTTTGCTGAACTTAGGAAGGTGTTAAAAGAGAGGCAGAGAGATCATCTAGAAAAATGGAATAGGTGATCTGTCTCTTTTTTAACACTTTTTTGAATTCAGCAAAATCTCTTTTCTTCCTGGGTGGGAAAAAAATGTCCTCTTTGCATCTTCCTGTAATTGTCTGAGGCTCTTTGTGGTTAAAAAAAAATTATTCCAAGAGTTGGCCAGGAATCTGTGGTTCAATATTCAACAATCAGGCTTTCAAAAACCCAAGTTTATTCTCACAAGCCATGGGCTCTACTGTGAGCCTCAAAAGTCTCTTGAAACTTGAGTTTTTCTCTCTTCATTTCTGCTGTGACAGCTGTCTTTTAAGTGAATTAGAAGGGAGCAGGGATGGGGAGGTGGAGCTCTGAGAGAGAAGCAGAAGATACTGGGAATGAAAGGCACATTGTTTGTTGCTCCAGCATATTATCCCGTACCTCCCCCCACCCTTTTTTTTTGCTCTAGAGCTTGCATTTCTGCAGAGAAAGTTAACTTCAAGTTTAGTGTGCCCTCCCTGACCCGCACAGAGGTGAAAACAAGGTCTCTGTCCCACAGGAAGAATCAGACAAAACTGCCCACAGCTGTGCCCTTGGCTAGACCCATGTCTCCAGGATTGTGCAGGAAAGCCCGGGTCCTCCCCACCCTGCACCCCATAGGGACTGTTCCTTTTATAGGCAATTTTCCTCCTCCCAGTGCTGTCTGCTAACCCGACTCAGGCCCGCCAAGTTCAACCACAGGTCCGGGAGAGCTTAGTTGAACTGGGGCAAACCTCAGAGGAAGCTTGTGCACATCGGTCTGAACAACTGCCTCTGCTGAAAGGATGCAGGCATCTGGGGCCTCATTCCCCAGTCCTAGCATAAGAAATCCATTTCGAATGGTAGACCTTGCTCTCATTTCTCTCCGTGGTCTTAAGGCTCTCTTTAGAGTTGGTTGATCCAGTGGGAGATCCTACTACGGTGGAAACATCTAGGGGGTCAGGTGAGTAACAGGTGGCTGGCTTGTGTGGTGTGTATGAATTTGCAGTAGGCAGCAGCCAGACAGAAAAGCCTCTCATACCTGTACATGCAAATCTGATGTTGGAAATCTTTAAAGACAGCTCAGGGGAAATGCTAAGTGTCAGAATTGGCAAGCTTGCCACTTGGTAACCATAGCTGACACGGATGGATTCATTGTGACAATGTAGGTAATAATTCAATGGTCAAGAACGTGGATTCTGTAGCCACACTGTCTGCATTCAAATCCCAGTTCTGCACTGGTTTCTGTGTGACATGGGCTAAGTTACTTAACCTCTCTGGGCTTCATTTTTCTTATTTGTAAGATGGGGCGGTTATAGTATCTACCCAAAGGATGATGGAAGGAAATGAGTTGGTTGATCACACACAACATGTAGAATGATGCCTGGCATGTGTGAGCCCTCCTTTGTCACCATCATCAGTGTGTTGTCTGCACAGGGTTGGACGGCTGGGTGTCTGACACCCTGTGTCTGCTGAGCATCTCACATTGTGGGCTGGCCGAAGATGAGATATACCAGCTCTTGGACATGCTGGGCTACAAGGGGCATTACAAAGTGACCACGTTGCACTGGGCTGCTTTCCGCAATGCCACCAGACACTGGCTCCAGGAGAAGCCCAATGGCCTCCTGTACTTCCGGCACCAGTCCCTGCGAAGTGCCGTGGAACACAAGCTGCTGGGTAAGGCTCGAATCTGTGCAGACACCTGCTGGCTAAGGGGAGGTGAGAGTCACATCCAAGGGAAAGTTATAGCTGGGATTTCTTGAGTAGAAATGAGTCTATAAATATGCATTAAAATGGTTGTATAAATTAAGATTTGTATGTGGCTGTAACAGAGACATGATTTCAATGGCTTAATATACCAGGGTTTATTCTCTCATTTGAAAGACTTCTGGAGGTCAGCAGTCCAAGCCTATGCTGTTGCTCTTCAGAGTCATCTGGAGCCCAGCTCCTTCCCTGTCCCTGATCTGTTACACTGGTTTACAGTCTCAAGGTTACCTCATGTTCATGACTACTGGAAATAGTATGGCTGCTGGAGCTCCAGCCATCATATTTCAAACAATAGGAAGGACAGGGGCTGGTGTGGGAGAAGGGCTTGCGTTTCCTTTTAAGGAGTTTTCCTAGAAGTTTTCCACCAACATTTTCACTTAAGTCTCTTTGACCCGGGACTTCGTCATTTGGCCATAGCTAGTTACATGGAGTCGCAAAGAGTCGGACACAACTGAGCGACTAAGCACAGCACACAGTTACAAGGGAATTTGGGGACAGAGGTTTCAACTGGGTGTATTGCTCCCCTCAACCAAAGTGTGACTCTGTCACTAAGAAAGATGAGGGAAATGGATTTAGGGTGGAATTAGCAGTCTATGCCTTTGTTCTGAAATAAAATTCTTATCCCCTCCTGAAGAGAACTGCAGATCTGAATCGGAGAAACAGCAGTCACAGAACCTTACCTGGAGTCAGAGCACTCTCTCAGCATCGCTCACACAGGGGACCTCACGTCTCAGGACTTTAAAACCCTTTAAATGACAGCCTCTGGCAAGATTCTAAGCTTAAATTTCCTTTCCAGTTTACTGTGTTCTCTCTTACTTTTTTTTTTCAAAAAGCCCACATGAATCCTTTTTATTTTTCCCCTCCCACATTGACATCATTCCCACCATCTCTTAAGTTACATAAGGCAGAGAAGAGCAGGGTGAGGAATGAGGATGTTCTCGGATGTAGTGTCAGCTTTTCTATTCACTCCATTTTATGATGGTTTACAAGGCTCTCAATCTCTCCATCTGACCAAGAACAGTAACATTCTTGGAGGCCTAGGGATCGAAGGGGCATGGTGTTACTGGTAAAATTGTGGGTTCATGCTGTACTCCTCTGTAACATGAGCCCCAAATAAAGCACTGCTGGCACTGTTCACTGTGGTTAGAACTGCAAGTTTGCTTGCTTCAGAATCAGGCTGTGAATACTAGTTTTTGTTAGAAGCACCAGGAATTGTAGTTTTGATAATTCACTTCCATGCAGCCTTGGCATAAGAAGCAAGCCCATTCCTAAAGGATGAAAAATATCCCAAAGCCTGGAGTTACAGCATTTGTCTGCTGTGATATTTTGGTGAAGGGCTACGTTTTTACGTCTTTTGTCCAGATGTCATGTCAGTCATTTTGAGGCAAACTGGTCTCTTAGACACATATACCTGCAGGCTGCTTTTGTTTGAAATTAATACTCTGCCTCTTATTGAGTGGTGCTTGTGGCTAATTCTGCCCATGAGTTGTGAGTGCTGCCTGGCCATGTTCAAGATGGTGACTGCTCCATCCATCCTGGGTTGAGGAGATCCACCTGGATTTGGGGTTCCAGCCAACATGCGGTGGACATGATTAACCTTTGCTCTTTTAAGCCACTGAGAATTGGGGGGATGTTCATCCACACAGTGAAATCTAGCCTTAGCTGTGTCGGACTCTTTGTGAATGCATGAACTATACAGACCACCAGGCTCCTCTGTCCATGGGATTTTCTGGGCAAGAATACTGGAACGGGTTGCCATTTCCTTCTCCAGGGGATCTTCTGGACCCAGCAGTCGAACCTGTGTCTCTTGGGTCTCCTGAACTGGCAGGCGGATTCTTTACCACTGTGCCACCTGGGGGCCCGTAAGAGACAATGTAAGTGTCAGCCAGTTAGTCTGTCTATGAGAACTACACTGAACTTTGTAACACAGATGATCCCGTGGTCAAGCCATTCCTCACATCCCACATGTAATTGGAAGAGCACTGACATTAAGTCAGAAGGTTTGAATCCTTCTATATTTAGAAGTGTCAATGAAAAATTAATCAGTCGATCTAAGAAAGAATTGAAAAATTTTATTCAAGTCAAATTTGAGGATTAAAACCCGGAAAGAGCATCTCAGAAGACTCTGAGAACTGTTCCACCTGTTCAGTTCAGTTCAGTCACTCAGTCGTATCCGACTCTGTGACCCCATGGACTGCAGCACACCAGACTTCCCAGTCCGTCACCAGGCACAGTTATATAAGTTTTTTGAAACAAAGTGCTATACATCAAATGTGATTTTGATGTATAGCATCAAATACATAAAATACATAAAAAATGTATTTTTTTATTAGAGTATAATTTCTTTACAATCTGAAGCTCCAATATTTTGGCCATTTGATGGGAGAAAGTGACTTATTGGAAAAGACCCTGATGCTGGAAAAGGTTGAAGGCAAGAGGAGAAGGGGATGTCAGAGGATGAGATGGTTGGATGGCATCACCAACTTATTGGACATGAGTTTGAGCAAGCTCAAGGAGATGGTGAAGGAGAGGGAAGCCTGGCGTGCTGCAGTCCATGGGGCCATAAAAAGTCGGACATGACTGAACTGCTGTATAACAAAATGAATCAGCTATACATATACATATATCCCCTCCCTCTTGAACTTCCCTCCCACCCACCCCCATCCCACCTCTCTCGGTCATCACAGAGCACTGAGCTGAGCTCCCTGTGCTGTATAGCAGCTTCCCACTAGCTATCTATTTTACACATGGTAATGGGTATATGGGCTTCCCAGGATGGGCTTCTCAAGTGGCTCAATTGTAGAAAAATCCACCTGCCAATGCTGGAGACTCAGGAGATGTGGGTTCAATCCTTGGGTCAGGCAGATCCTCTGGAGGAGTAAACGCCAATCTACTCTAGTATTCTTGTCTGTAAAGTCTCATGGACAGAGGAACCTGGCGGGCTTCAGTTGATAGGGTCACAAAGAATCGGGCACAACTGAGCGACTGAGCACAAGCATGACTGTAATATTAACATGTCAGTGCTACTCTCCCAATTCGTCCCACCATCCATGTCCCGCTCTGTGTCTACATGTCTGCTCTATACATCTGTATCTCTCTTCCTGCCCTGCAAACAGGTTCATCCGTACCATTTTTCTAGATTCCATATATATGCGTAAATGGGTGCTGTGCTAAGTTGCTTCAGCCATGTCCAACTCTTTGCGACCCTATGGACTATAGCCCATCAGGGCTCTGTCCGTGGGATTCTCCAGGCAAGAATATTGGAGTGGTATCAAAAGACATATTATTGACAGTTTACATAATCCAGATCTAAGCACCATTGTGGTGGGCCATGTGACCCCTTTACAAGATCAAGAAGGAATGTTATCTTTTAAGGAGCTGTCTTGATGCCAGGAGAATGTTGAGCAGGTTTTCCTGCTGATGGGGGAGGTCTGGTTGGTGCATAATGCAGACACACTATGCATAGAGCAGGGAGAGAGGAGGCCTGAGGGTAGAGAACTTTTGTGTTTAAATTTTCCTTGTCTTGCCATAAAATATGAATTTTATTTCACCCAGATCATGTGCTGACCAGGGACAAGCCACTTGGTCTCTCTGATTTCACACAGGTTTTGTTTATTATATGGGAACTGTATTAGCAAGGGTTGTCTCTCTCTCTGTCTTTTTTTTTTTGCCATGCTTCACAGCATGCGGGATCTTCATTCCCTGACCATGGACCGAATCTGTGTGCCCTGGAGTGGGAAGCACAGAGTCTTAACCACTGAACCATGAGGGAAGTCCCTAGCCAGGGCTCTCCAGAGAAACAGCACCAACAGTAGACAGACAGAGTTATAGAAAAAGATTTGTTAGGAAGGCTTGGCTCATGCTATCATGGAGGCTGAGAAGTCCTGTTATCTGCCGTCTACAAGCTAGAGGCCCAGGAAAGCCCCTGGTACATACAGTTAGAGTCCAAGTCCAAAGGCCTAGTGGTGTAAGTCCCAGTTAGAGAATGAAGGTCTGAGAACCAGGACTGCTGAGATCTGAGGGCAGGAGATATTCTAGAGAGAGCAAATTGTGCATGCCCGCATCCCAGTTGCTTTGGTGTGAAGACTGGCCATCTTTTTTATTCAGTCTACTGATTCAAACGCTAATCTCTTCCAGAAACGCCCTCACAGTACAAACCGAGACATAAAGTTTCACCAGCTATCTGGACTCCCCTTCGCCCTGTCAGTGAACATGTAAAATTTACCAGCACAGGGGTTTCCACATCCTCCTCAAGAGATTATTCTGTAAAAGAGTAAAATTAAATGCAGTGTTTGATAGGAAAACATTTTGTGCACTTTACACATTGCGTTTAACACTCCAAATCTTGGACTCAGGGTGGCATTTGTCCTAGTTTTCATTTTCTCTCATTCTCCATGCCACTTTCCCAATTTCCTACCCACAAAAATGCCTTCTCCACACCCTGTGAGGGAGGGGAGTCGTCTTCCAGGGGTCTTTTAAGCACCACACATGCCATCTAGGCACATCAGCACATTTTAGACCAGCTAGCATGGCATCTCTCCAAGTGGGTAGAAGACCTAGAATTCATTTCACAAGAAATGCAGGATGATAACTTGAACAATGGGCTTCTTTTTTTGGTTACATTTCTTCTGAAGAGCTGGGCTTGGTGTGTCGTCCAGCTGTGTGTCTCATTTATCTTGCAAGAAAAAGTGTCAAGCAGAAAATTAAAAATACTTCTGCTTCAGTTTTCAAGGCTATATATCACCAAGACTGAACTAAACAAAATCCTTTTGTTTTTGAGAAGCTTGTTTATGGGGGGTATGATCTATTGGAACCCTTTCTCTTTGGAAACTCAGTATCATAATCTTGACTCAAACATCCAATTTGCAATTAATTTGCTTGGCTACCCCTTGCCCTATGTGAGCTGCAGGCAGGAGATTAACTTCTCCAAAAATGCATGCCCTCTAATATTTCAAAGTGCTTATTTAAGCAGTAACCATGGTATACATTTAAAACTGCAAAGTAGGTTACAAATATTTCCTTGGGGGAGGGGGAAGACTCAACATGAAAAGTCAGCATGCTCACAGAGTTTCTCAAAAGCTAGGTCAGTGATCATAGCTGTAACTAATTCTTTGGTAAACTCTTAATTGCCTTATAAGAGGATACATTTGTGATGTTTCAGTTTTTTTTCCCCAGATACTTTGACTTTTTTTGTCTGAATATGGCCACTGAACTGTTATCTGTTTGCTATAGTGCTTTCACAGTCTTAAAAAGTCAGATGCATTCTACTGTAACTGATTTATATTTTGTTAAAAAAATTGAAGTATAGTTGATTTACTTCGTAAATAATTGTTAACTTCTGCTGTACAGCAGAGTGACTCTAACTGATTTGTGAATAGGTGTCATCACTCCCGTCAGAGAGAGCAGTCCATATAGCTTCCAGGACCCAACGAATCACAAGAAAACATATTTCCACCGAATTTTGGTCAAATACTTCCAAAGGCAAACTGATTTCTGGAGAGTGTATCAGGAGCTTCCCTGGCACTTGAAGATGAGCGGCTGCTGGGAGGATCTGAGCAGCTTCCTCTCAAGTCCCAGGTGAGTCTCGTTTTGATGTTACATTTGGCAGATTTCTCTCTTCCTTTTGCTAAGCCCTGCACTGAGGTACGGAGGAGGCAATGGCAACCCACTCCAGTACTCTTGCCTGGAAAACCCCTGGGCAGAGGAGCCTGGTGGGCTGCAGTCCATGGGGTGGTGAAGAGTCGGACATGACTGAGCGACTTCACTTTCACTTTTCACTTTCATGCATTGGAGAGGGAAATGGCAACCCACTCTGGTGTTCTTGCCTGGAGAATCCCAGGGATGGGGGAGCCTGGTGGGCTGCTGTCTATGGGGTCGCACAGAGTCAGACACAACTGAAATGACTTAGCAGCAGTAGCAGCACTAAGGTACCATAATGCCCTTGAGCAAGACACACCCATTCATATATATTCATTCAACACCAGTTCATTCATTCAGATGGGACCATCATTTGATCTACTTCTATGGCCTATGGATCCCTGGGGTTGCCCCATCTGGCTCTGCAGAGGGTTCTTTTCCTCTCTCAACTTCCCTGGATTCCCCTCAAAGTTAAGAGGCTTCTGAGGAGAGGAGGACCTGGAGTTGAGCAAGGATGAAGCCTAGACTGTGCTCTCCTGCTGGGCCCTCCTGCCTCCTTCCCTTGTTTCTTTCCTTCTCTTCCCCTCCACCCCACTTCCTTCCGTCCCTCCCCTTTCTCCTTGTCCCCCTTGCACATTCATTCAGCAGACATCTCTCACTGACCTCTGCTGTCTCCCAGGCTGTTCCAGGCCCTGGGAATTCAGGAGTGAAGGAGCTATGGCTCTCCTTCTAGAAGGGAAGGTGTGGAGCCAGAGAATTGCTATCCATGGTGGGAAATGCTTCACACAGACCTAGGTGAGCTCAGAAGAGGGAGGGGCTGGCTCTGCTGGCAGATTCAGGGAGCCTGGCCTGAGGAGGGGCCAGAGGACTGGCATTGGCTTCAGCTGGTTTATCTGGTGATCTACTAAAGTCACATTAGCGAAGAAGTTTACAGAGAGGCTAATGGGATGTGGTAAACAGAACAGCTGCCTTGAAGGCATGAAATACTAAAACAACCTCCACTAATACGTTGTGTTACAAGCATCACCGACTTTATAACAAAGACCCAAAGCCCGAGCTTCTGGACAAGGCTGCACCTCATCCACTACTGGAATGTATTATCAGAAATGGGATATGATGCTACTGAAGCCTATTTGCTCACAGCGGCCAAGATCAAAGCAGATCAGTGCCAGAAAATGAAGAAGAGATGTACGCTCTCAGGTACAGTGAGTACCGGTGTCTCCATGGTCCATTCTGCTGGGCTGTAGTGTGGCCCAGGGTTACTGTTCTGTATTCACACATCATTCTGAACAACTCACCAGACCTCGGAGCCCTTCTCCCCACCACTTAAACCCACAGTTCTGAAGATAGGCAGAGTTAGTATGAAATTGGAAATGGCTCCTCTTTGTTGTCTTGTGGTGGCTATTTCTCCAAGCGTGAGTCGTGTTCTTTCTCTCTACTTTCTCATGGCTTCAGCCACACCCCTGACACCTTCCTTTTTTATCTGTGTTTGGAGTTGTGACCTTTTGTAGTATCAGGGTCCATGCTCCATTTCCTGAGAGCTGCTAATAATTTTGTTGCTTGACCAATGGCTTTCCTGAATGACCAGTGCAAATTAAAGAGATACAAAGCCTAAACTGTTTCAGATTGACCTGCTTCAAGCTTGCCCTCTATTCTGTAGTTCCTCTGTCTACTGGTGTTACCACTAATCTATCCATCACTCAGTGCTGGAAACATGCAATTGCTGTCAAGTGTGGCCTCAGTCCACACTGGGACAGTTCTTCTTTGACTTTCTGTCTATTGACTTGGGTTTAGACAACACTTTGGTTAATTTTCTTCTTTTTTTATTTTGCTCTCCACAGTAGGCCCCTCTTGTCTCTCTCTCTCTCACTCTCTCATCCTTTATTTCCTGGCTTATTAAACAGTAATAACCTTCATCCATGCTTTCAGCAAATTGTAACTGTGTGCCTTCCCTGGGACATGGACTCACAGGGCACTGCTGACATAGCAGCGAACAAGGCAAGCGAGTTCAGAACGAGTTCAAAAGAACGAATCCCTGCTCTAAAAAAACCCCGTGGGGTTTATCATCTAGTGATCATAAGAACGAATTTTGAGCATTTCTCATATGCCAGGCTATAAGTTTAATATACTGTATGTATTATTTTAATTCTCATAAGACCTTTATAATACTATTAATATTTTTCTTGAAGTTAAGGGAACCGAGCCATAGACAGGGTGAGGTAAATCTTGGATAGCTAGGAATGGATTGGGGAGTTGCGTGCGTGCCTGCTAAATCGCTTTGGCCATGTCTGACTCTGTGTGACCCCATGGACTGTAGCCTGCCAGGCTCCTCAGTGGATGGGATTCTCCAGGCAAGAATACTGGAGTGGGTTGCCATGCCCTCCTCTAGGGAATCTTCCCAACCCAAGGATCAAACCTGCGGCTCCTGCATTGCAGGTGGAATCCTTACCCCTGAGCCACCAGGATTGGGGCAATACTCTATCTTCTTTTGTCCTTAGACATCTAGATTTTATTCTTATGACCATGTATGATTTATATAATTTTGAAATTTGTCTGATCCACTCATCCTCCATGTGGAAGGTAAATAGGCTACTTATACTTTTGACCCCGACCTGCCTCTGGTAGGTTCCTTAAAAAGTGAGAGTTTTCTAAGAGTGCCCAGTGGCTTTAGTTTGATTGGGAGGCGAAGACATCCCTCCTGCCTCCACCAGGCTGTTGGTCCATTAAGGAGCGCCGGCCCGGCTTCTTCGTTATCCCTCCCTCTCGTGTGGTTTGGCTCCCCCTGGTGGCTCCAATGAGAACAAGACACCTGATTTCTTGGGTTGGTGGAAGGATGTGCAGTCCTGAGTTTGGGACTCGCTTCTTGGCTGATGCTTCCTGGTCGCGCTACGGTACCCAGTGGCGCTGGCTGGGAAAGCTGCATCTCTGATTGATGGGCCAGAAGAGAGGTCTTTGACTCAAAAAGACAACTTTTATAGTCAGGTCAGTTTTTATAGGTTCCCTTTGACATGATACTTTCAGTTTTGGCTGGAGTCCTGAGTCACATCAAAGTAAAGAAAACCCGTTTCTGGCTGCCATCACATTTTTGGACAGTGCCAAAGGCAGGAAGACACGGCAGAAGGAAGAGTCCCAGCCTGGCTCCATCTTGACCACTAGATGGCTGGATGCCCTCCAGGTGGTGGCTGTGGTAGGGTTGAGGAGAGTCATATGTTTTTAAATTTAAGGGGCGGGTTTTAGGGCAAAGGGTAAATGCATTACATTACCGGATCTTGTCAGAAGTTTGTAGTAAATGGGAGAACATCAGCTTGTCATGGCTAATGTGTGAAGCTTTGACCTTGATACCTTCAGAATCTCTAAATATTTTGTGGGCCAAAATAGCTCTATGGAAAAATTTAAAGTATAACAGATACAATTTGCTATGGCCATAGAAAATATGAAATATCTAAGAATAAATTTAATAAGAAATCTGCAAATCTTTATTTTTATAAACAACTTCAGAATTACAGAAAATAAGATTTCAGTTTGTAGGGAGATATACCATATTCTAGGATAGGACAAATCAGTGTTATAAAGCTATCAGTTCTTCCCCAATTGATTTATAGACATAAGATGTGTGAGTGCGTGCACGCTCAGTCATGTCCTACTCTTTGCGACCCCGTGGACTGTAGCCCACCACGCTCCTCTATCCTTGGGATTTTCCAGGCAAGAATACTGGGATGGCCATTTCCTCCTCCAGGGGATCTTCCTGACTCAGGCATATAGACATAAGATGATTTTATCTAAAATCCCAGTGGGATGAAGTCATTTCTGAATTTTCAAAATGATTCCACAGTTTTTGGAGAAAAAATATACAAGAATAAGAGCTTAAAATAATGAGGGCAATTTGAATGTCAAGTTATTTAAACATATTATGAAGCAATAATAGTTTTTAAAATACTACTGGGAGCAAAAATAGCTCAGTGGAACAAAATAGAAAGCTCAGATTCAGTTGCAGATGTAAAAAATATAGTAAATGATAGATGCTTTTCAAATTAGATGGGTTATGGAATAAATAGTGTTGTGATAATGATACACTATTTGGTAAAAAGTTGTTATCTGAAATATTGCACCAAAATAAACTCCAGGAGGATTAGAATTAAATATAAGAAAGTGAGGTTTTATATTAAGAAAACTATACACTATAAGAAAATGTAGATGTGTCTAAGCAAGAAAGCAAAAGGGTAACTCATGAAAGAGAAGATAATTGATAAATCTGCCAACATAAACACATGAAGTTTCTATGTGTAAAATAACACAAATCAACTCTGAGGAGAGCAGAAACACAACTACAAGTGCCAACTGGGAAAAATATTTGTAACATATACAACAGGCAAAGGATTAATATTTCTAATATGTAAAAATGCTTTTAAAATCAATAAGAAAATGATGAACACTTCAATAAAAATACGGAAAATCATGAACAGATCATCCAAAGAATGTTTTCAGTCCTTGTCTGACTTACTTGTTAGCATCCGTGGATACTTTTGACCTGGCCCTCCTCTAGTAAACATTCTGGTCTTGGTTTTATTGGTAATACATCCCCTGGTTCATCTTCCATCTCTCTGGCTGCAGCTTTTCTGTTTCTTTTGTTAGTTCCTCCTCTTCTTCCTGGCTCCCAACTGTTAGAATTCCTTAAAGCTCTTTTCCTCTCATTGTTATTTTCACCGTAGGAATATTATCTGTGTCCATGGCTTTCGTGATTGTTCATATGCGTATGACTCACAGATTTACTTGCCCAGCTACACTTATCCTCTGAGTCCCAAAGCCATCTATCCAGCTACCTACTTAATTCCACTTGGCTGATGCCTTCAAAGCTCCTCAAACCCAACACATCTAAAACTGAACTCATGAACGTCTCTCCAAAACAGGATCTGTTTCAGGGGCTGTCTCTCAATTTACCACGTGGGAGTAATCCTGACACTTATCTCTCCTTTTCCTCTCCCCAAATGCATTTTATTATTGAGTCCTGGCAATTTTTACTTCTTAAATGTTTCTCAAACATGTCCACCTCTACCACTACTGCCTTTCTCTAAGCTGTCAGGAATCCTATTCACAATTGTGATTCGAATATGCATTTAAGTTTCCTTTCATGGCTTGACACTTCATTTCTTTTTAATGCTGAATATTCCAGGGTACAAATGTACCACGGTTTACCTGTTCACTTACTGAAGGACAAACATTTGCTATACACATTTGCATGCAAGTTTTTAAATCAGTTGAGTAAATACCTAGAAACATGATTGCTGGATTCATGATAAGACCGTGTTTACCTTTGTAAGAAACTGCCAGACTCACTAGCAATGAATGAGTTTCTGTTTTTCTGTATCCTTGCTAGTATTTGGTATGTCAATTTTTAAATTTTAGACATTCTAATAAGTATGTGGTGATACCTTCCATTGTTGTTTTAATTTGCAATTACCTAATGACAATGTTGAACATCTTTACATGTCTTATTGTTGAGTTTGAGTTTTTTGTATATTTTGGATAGAAATCTTTTATCAGATATATATTTATTAAAACATATATTTTATCCACAAATATGTGGCTTGTTTTTTCAGTCTCTTAATAGTACTTTTCACAGAGAAGAAGTTTTAAATTTTAATAAAGTCTAACAATGTTTTTTCATGAATTGTGCTTTTGATGTTGTGTTTAAAGTCATCACCAAATCCGAGGTTACATGGCCTTTCTTCAGCATTTCCTTCTAAATGTTTTCTAATATTTCATTTTATATTTAGGTCTGTTATCCATTTTGAGTAATTTTTTGTGAAAAGTGTAATGTCTGTGTCTAGATTAATTTCTTTTTACACATGGATGTTCAATTTTTCCAGCACCATTTGTTGATTACCTCTATTGAATTGTTCCTGCTACTTTGTCAAAAGTTGGTTGGACATCTATAGAAGATTTTTAATGGGATTGCATTGAATCTATTGGTCAAATATCTTAACAGTGTTGAGTATTCCAATCCATCAACATGGTGTATCTATTTTTCGCCCAGTCATGTCTGACTCTTTGCAACCCCATGGACTGTAGCCTACCAGGCTCCTCCGTCCATGGGATTTTCCAGGCAAGAGTACTGGAGTGGATTGCTATTTCCTTCCTCAGGGGATCTTCCCAACCCAGGGATCGAACCTGGGTCTCCTGCATTGCAGGCAGATGCTTTACTGTCTGAGCCACCAGGGAAGCCCAAATGAAAGTGAAAGCTGCTTAGTCCTGTCCAACTCTTTATGACTCCATGGATTATACCGTCCAGGGAGTTCTCCAGGCCAGAATACTGGAGTGAGTAGCTTTTTCCCTTCTCCAGGGGATCGTCCCAACCCAGGAATCAAACTGGAGTCTCCTGCATTGCAGGCAGATTCTTTACCAACTGAGCTATTAGGGAAGCTGCATCTATTTATTTAGATTTTATTTAATATCTTTGATCAGAATTTAGTAGTATTATGCATATAGATTATATACATATTTTGTTAGATTTATACCTAAGTACTTCATTTTTGGTGTGCTAGTATGTTTTAAATGTCTAATTCCCGTTGTTCATTGCTGTTTCATAAGAGAGCAATGACTTTTGAATATTAATCTTGTATCCTATAACCTTGCTATAATTGCTTTCTAGTTCCAGAAGTTTTTTTTAAATAACAACTAAGTATGGATGTGAGATTTGGACTGTGAAGAAAGCTGAGCACTGAAGAATTGATGCTTTTGAACTGTGGTGTTGGAGAAGACTCTTGAGAGTCCCTTGGACTGCAAGGAGATCCAACCAGTCCATTCTAAAGGAGATCAGTCCTGGGTGTTCTTTGGAAGGACTGATGCTAAAGCTGAAACTCCAATACTTTGGCCACCTCATGTAAAGAGTTGACTCATTGGAAAAGACTCTAATGCTGGGAGGGATTGGGGGCAGGAGAAGGGGACGACAGAGGATGAGATGGCTGGATGGCATCACCGACTCGACGGACACGAGTTTGAGTGAACTCTGGGAGTTGGTGATGGACAGGGAGGCCTGGCGTGCTGCAATTCATGGGGTCGCAGAGTCTGACACGACTGAGCGACTGAACTGAACTGAATGTGTATATCTTTTATTTCCTTTTCCTATCTTATTGCACTAGCTGGGACTCTCAGGATGCTGTTGAAGTTAGAGGGGTCATGTTAACCTCAGGTCTACAATGGGATCACTCTAGTGAGCCTTGGTCACTATCACCTCTCCCTTGGCCTGTTGTAACAGCCTCCTAACTGGTCTTCCTACTTCCATTTTTTGTTTTTTATTGGAGTATAATTGCTTTATAATGTTGTCAGTCTCTGCAGTGATGAGAATCAGCTATTTATATACCTACATCCCCTCCCCTTCGACCTCCCAACCCCCCTCCCTACTTTCACTGTTGTTCCTACAAAATCAATTGTCTGCATAGTCGTCAAGATGAGTTTTTAGGAACATAAACCAGATCATGTCACGTTGCAGATTAAGAAAATTCCACTGGCCTGCTGTTGAACTTATACTAAAATCTAAACACCTCACTTTAGCCTACACTGCCTGGTACAGCCTGGCCCCTGCGTGCCTGGGTAGCATCCTTTCGTATGATTCTTCCCCTTGGCCTCAGGATGCCAGCCTCCTTGGCCTTTCTGTCCTTCAAGTACATTCTGCCTTTGGGCCTTGGCATCAGCTGTTCCCTCTGCCAGGAATGTTCTTCCCTCTGCCTGGAATGTTCCTCCCACTCATTGTAGTGCTGGTTCTTTCTGGTTCTTTAGATCTCAGCCGCAGCGTCACTGTCTCAGGGTGGCCTTGGAGTTGAACGTTGTACGTGGTCATTCTCTGTTGTGTTAGCGTGTTTGAATTCTTGGCATAACTATCACAGCTGCCAGAGTTTGCCTTGTTTCCTCTTTTAATCCTGGATCTCTGTTCCCCTCTACCCTGACTCTCACTCTTTCAGCTGCTGCAGTAGAAGCTCCTGGAGAGTAGGGCTCTCCTCTCTCCTGTTCACTGCTGTATCTCCAGTGCCTGGAATAGCACCAAGCACGATGGAGATGCTGAATAGTACCTTATTGATGGACAGCATCCTTCCCAACCCGAGCTCTTGACGGGAACCTGGACTCAGTAGCCCCCTGGAGTGTGTAAGAGGCCCACTTGTGGGCAGGATCTCATCCCTTAGTTGTGTCCACACTACTCTTTTCTTTTTTTTCCCCTTTTAAAAAACATGGTCTTATTTTAGTGGATGGAGGCAGGTGATTTATAATTTTCTTTTTTTATTGACTGTGCTGGGTCCTTGCTGCACAGCTTTGCTCTAGTTTTGGTGAGCAGGGGCTACGCTCTAGTTGCAGTGCATGGCTCCTCCTTGAGGCAGCTTCTCTTGTTGCTGCTGCTGCTAAGTCGCTTCAGTCTTAGCAGACTCTTAGCAGACACGTCTATGGGGACTCGTGCCGTCCCCATAGACGGCAGACCACCAGGCTCTCCTGTCCCTGAGATTCTCCAGGCAAGAACACTGGAGTGGGTTCTAGAGCACAGGCTTGGTAGTTGTGGCACCCAGGCTTAGTTGCTCCATGACATGAGGGATTTTCCCGGATCAGAGATCAGACCTATGTCTGCTGCATTGGCAGGCGGATTCTTTACCACTGAGTAAATCACCAGGGACGGAAAAGGCAGTGGCACCCCACTCCAGTACTCTTGCCTGGAAAATCCCATGGACGGAGGAGCCTGGAAGTCTGCAGTCCATGGGGTCGCTAAGAGTCGGACACGACTGAGCGACTTCACTTTCACTTTTCACTTTCATGCACTGGAGAAGGAAATGGCAACCCACTCCAGTGTTCTTGCCTGGAGAATCTCAGGGACAGGGGAGCCTAGTTGTCTGCCATCTATGGGGACAGCACGAGTCCCCATAGACTTGTCCGCTAAGAGTCTGCTAAGACTGAAGCGACTTAGCGGCAGCAGCAGCGGCAGCAGCATCAGCAGCAGCAAATCACCAGGGAAGCCCCCACACTGCCCTTTTCTGTCTGCTCTGAGCAGCTACTTCTGGTTCTTAGGGTTCCCCCATCACTTAGCTGAACCCCTCAGTTCTCTACGCACCTCAGGCCACTTTGCTCAGATAACCACCGCAGACAGGCGTCTTGGACTCCGGCCCTCAGCGCTCTTTCTCCCCTGGCTCTGTTTAGTTTTGCTCCCCAGCCTGAGGTACCAGAGCTGTGGTTCAGAGGCTCCTGGAGGCCGCCCAATGCTGAGGCCTACACCCTTGTTTGCTTTGCTTGGTGTTCAGAGCCTGGAATGCTGCCTGACATGTTGATGCTCACAGAACATTTATTCTGTGCATGAATGAGGATCCACCAAAAAGTTGGCAGAAAGCAAGCCAAAGGATACCCGAGGTCTGGGTGGCCAACAGTTTGTCCACAGAAACAGATGAGGAATAAGAATATATTTATTTTAGCCTTTGGGGTTGGCCCATCCGAGGTCTTTGGAGTGTACTATCCATTGACTGTTTAATAAAAGATCTGTCTGTTTGCAAAAAAGAATTTATTTGTTCCAGACACATTAGGCACAACAGTTTGAAATGTAACAAGTGGACAAATGTAGCATTTAGATCCTGGAATGTTTGGAAAGAGAATTTCTGAAAATGATGACTCTGTGCTACCATGTATGTGAGTCTTCAAATTCAAAAATTCTGTATTTTTTTCATTTGTATATGATAAGGTGTGGAATAGGAAATGGCAACCCACCAGTATTCTTGCCTGGAAAGTTCCATGGACAGAGGAGCCTGGTGGCCTACAGTCCATGAGGTCACAAAAGGGTTAGACACGACTGAATGACTAAGCACATGATAAGGTGTAACTGTGTGTGAGCACACACGCGTGCACGTGCGCGCGCGCACGCGCGCACACACACGTATGCTCCCTATTTTGTTCTTCTAGCATTTTGTTCTTTCTGCTAAAGCCAGTAATTCAAGACATTTGCAACAGAGGGCAGAATTGTGTAAGAAATTTAAATGCCTTTTATTTATTGCCCGAAAATCACTCCCGAATACAAATGGCAACAACATATGGATTGAGCTATAGAAATACTCTTTTTTGACTCCTTGGTTTTCAAAATTTACTTATGGAAGTTAGTCAAAGGCCTTGACTTATTTTTCATGTGGTAGTTTAAGATACTCAGTAATATATGTAAACTTTAATATTAATAAAAGCAGGTGTGCTGATCCTTTGAGAGAAAAACAGTGAAATAGAGATAAGTATTTAATGTTTAACTCTTTTATCAAGATTAAATGATAGGCATTCTTTGTTCCTCTCCAAATATGCTTTAGGATTATTGACTTTTCTTTCTATTCTAGTGTTGGAATGCAGGCTTTTTAAGGTTACTGCTGCTGACAAATGCCGATTAATATTTTTTATTGCAAGATTTCTGAAGCTTCTGGGCAAGACCAGTGAAGCGGAAGAGTTATTCTTGAGCATTGAGAACATGTTACTGCAGGTAAATTGGGAAATAATTTTTAAAATCCTCTACTGTATTCAATTTATGTTAGATATTTTCAGGTATCATTTACCTTTGTTCACTTGCAATTTCATCCACAAAGAGATGAAGTAATGAATAATAAATAATCATTACTTATGTTGATCAGTGAAGAATCTTTGATTTTAATCTGTGCCCCAAACTGTGTATTAGTGATGACAAGCAATAAATAGATGGGAGGTACGACTGAATGAATGAATACCCATAGGTGTCATTTTGGAGAAGAGGAATGTAAAAAACAAGGGGTGAAGTGAGTAGTGATTGAAATAAACTAATAAAATACTGGTTAAAGAGTTGGTTATACTTTTCAGAAAGATGTTGGGGAAGGTTGATTATCTTGTTCCTATTATTGATTTACATTTCCCAAAATAGAAACTTTTGGGCTTGTTGAATACAATGAAACTTTCACTCATAACATAAAACTATAACTGTTCTTAGGATGACATTTAATGGCCCTTTAAAAACTATTTACCAATTGTAGTAGTTTTTGGACCAAGGGTAGTATAACCCAAGACAAAGCTATTTTTGCTTGAAAACAAAGGCCTTCACCTTCTCATAAAGGTCTATCTGTGTCCCATCAACACACATCTTTCTAAAAGGAATTTCATCTAAAGAGATGCGTAAGACTCTAGATCTGCAAGCCCCTTTATTGCAGAGGCTGTGCTTATTTATCTTCCATGCTGTATTACAACCTCTTCAGTGCTTAGTAAATGTGACAAATGAATCAATGAGCTAACTTGAATTTGCAATACTTTGTGTCCTTAGAAGGTAGCATTGGAGTAGTGCAGGAGCCTGGGCTATTTACAGACTGACCCAAATTTAAAGTGCTTTGGCACTTAATGCTGTGCAACTTTGGCAAGAATGTGAACCTCTGACTCAGAGTTCTTCGTTGTTGAGGGTTCTGAGATCTGTCTCCTGAGCTGTTAACAGGGTGAAATAAGCAGGTGCACAAAGCACTTCTCACAATGTGTGCACATAATGAGATCTTAAGCTCTTTTTATTACCTTCCATGGGTTAAAAAGTAACCGAGGCCTAGGCTACAGATAATGCGTTTGATTTGAGCTATCTCGACCTCTCTCGCATTTTGACAGAGTAGAGTCCAGTGATTCTCTGATATCTTATGATTATGGAATTCCCCCTGCAGCAAATTTTTTTCGTCATGAGGTCTAAGTTTTCATCACTGACGTGTCTTCTTGGAAAGCACCAATTATGTTATTAGGTCATCACTGAGGGCCTGATTTCAGCCTTTCTCTCAGTCAGTCACGTATTCATTCACTCAGTCAGTCGCTCACTCACCCACTCACTCATTTTCTCACTCAGTCCTCCATTTACTCATTCATCCAGTCATTGCCTTATTTATTCACTGAGCCATTTGCTAATTCATCCACTCACTCACTCGTTCCCTCATTCATTCAGTCATCTATCCACTTAGCCAGTCACTTATTTACTCACTCATTCTCTCATTTGGCCATTCATTTATTCATTCACCTGGTCACTCAGACATTCACTCAGCAAACCTTCACTGAGGGTCTTGCCCAGCCTGAGCTCTGTGCTGGGGGTTGGGATGATAGCAGCAGGTGAGGCAGACACAGTTTCTACCCTCATAGAGCTCCTAGTCTAGCTAGAAGTCACTGCCAGCATTTCCATCAGTGATGAAGCGTAACCTGTGGAGTAGGTGGGGTGAAGGGAGGTGGTGGCTGCTCAGGAAGTGTGACAAAGCTGAGACATTCAGAGAGGATTTCCCACTTCAGAGCACTCCTTTCGGAGGCATCAATCTTATGATTTTATTCTCAAAATATTTTTGCAACAGTGCTTTAGGACTAACTACCACGGAGACGAAAAGAATTATTTTTAGGCTCTGAAGGCATTTCCAAAAGAGAAGTTCTAAAACTATTTTTAGCAATAACAACTTCTTTGAAACATGTGCTGAATATTTTTGAGGGGAATGAGCTTGTTATTTGTGCTATATACATTCTGTACCACACCACTTTTGTAATTTCTTTCGATTAGGTTATTTTAAAATCTGATGCAAGCGTCTCCACTGGGAGACAGCTTTGTTTCTGAAGGAAGATTGGCTATGTTAAAGACATTTTTGGTGGTCACAACCTGCGAGGGGTGGTTGCTAATGGCACCCAGTGAGTAGAGGCCAGGGATGCTCTACACGTTTCACACTGCCCAGACCAGCCTGCCCCTCAGCCCACACCCACCCAGAGCAAAGTATTATATGGCACAGAAGTCAATAGTGCTGAAGCTGAGAAACCCTGATTTAAAGTAGTAAGTATGCTTACTAAGAAACTAAGTCTCATGACCCTCTCTTTAGTACTTACCAGTAGGTGCACTGGGCCACAGGAAAACTAAAGGATGTTTGTGTGAAGGGGCCTCTGTTTGTGCATCAGAGGCTCACTTGTTAAGAAAAAGTGCAGAGCAGAACTTTGGAGACAGGCTAGTCTGTGTTGGACACCCTTGTTCTCCTATTTGCTAGCCATGTGAACTCGGGTGATTGATGTAACCTCACTGAGCCTCAGCTTCCCTGCCTGTAAGAGAGAAGTAATAATCCCCATTTCCTAGGGTTTCTGTAAATATCCACTGAAGTCATGTATGGTGAGAGTTTTGCTTGGTCGGGGATCCATAGGTGGTAGCCAGTACAGACCATGGCCCAAGAATGCTTCACAATCACTGTGCAGATCAACAAATGTTTACTGAATACCCACAAACCACAAGGCTCAATTCTTGCGCATGGGGTCTCTGCCCTCAAGAAGCAGATGGTCTGGAGCAAGAGGGAAATAAAAGGCATGTCTTCGTAAAGAAGATGCTGATGGTATATAGTTGCATTTGATCAATTAGTATTTCTGGCAATGTGGTTGGGGAGAAAGGACCACCATGGCCTGGTGGTGTGTTGGGAGCTGTCATTCTCCCTGGGATAGGGGGTTCTGCCCCACTCAGACTGATTGAAAACATGGCCATGACATGGGGAGAAACCAAGGAAACCCTGAGGATTTGCGTCTGGTTGATGGACTTGGGGGAATTCAAAGAGGAAGCTGGTTTTGGAGGGACGATGATGAATTTTTAAAATTTACACTGCTGAGTCTGCAGTTCAGGAAAGATAACCAGGTGGAGTGTCAAGCCAGCTGGGAAATGCAGGATTGGAAATCTGGAAAGAGACTGGAGAGATGTCTGCATACACGTGGATGCTGAAACCACAGGAGGAAACAGGATCTCTGATTGACAGTAGGAATTGGTTACTGGGAAATTACTTACCCTTAAAAGGAGGAAAGGGAAAGAACCTGTACAGGAGTGAGATATTGGAAGAGAATCAGGACAGCCTTGTTCCCCCAAATCAAAGAGGGAGTGGCTGATAGCATCAGTTGCTGCTTAGAGGTCTGGATAAATGAGGACTGAAAGAAGGACCCTGGGCCTGGTGATTGAAGGTCAGTGGTAACCCCTGAGATAGAAGGGGGGTGTGGTGGGAAGAACCATTCTGCAGAGCTTAAGAGGTGAATGTGTGGTAATGAAATGGGAATGTGCATGTATTGATACCTGCTGGGGTCCAGCCCCGGCTGATCCAGGGTATTCGAAGGAGAGACGGCGTAGGCGAAGATCAGGAAACAATTGCTTAATTAAATGTTAATTAAGGATATAAAGAGTAATAGAATGAGGATAGCTCAGTAGGAAAATTCAGTGGAGAAAAGAGGCTGAGTAGCTTGGTTTACGCGGGAGACCAATAAAACTTCAAGACAAGAAGTTTGCACCACTTACGTAGGCCGCAGGCATCCTTCCGTTCTCCCGAAGGAGAGGAGACACTGAGGCCTCCCCGGTCGGATCTTAGAAGCCCAGGCATAATTAGTAAGCATGGCGGGTTCCGCGCTCCAGATGGAGACTCAACCAGAGTGAGAGAGAGAGCGACATGGGGAGACCAGTATTTCGAGAAACTGATCCCAATTCTTTATTTTCCATGGTCTACTTTTATACGCTGAGATGTTATGCAAAAGTCACATGGGGTCAGCAGTCCTGACTTTTATCAAAGTCAGGTGCTTCATACAAATGTATACAGAGGTCTTAGGGGTGTTACATCATCTTCTGGCCAGGGGGGCCTGCTGACAATTTATGACCCTCTCCTTGTGACAGCAGTCAGTCAACCAGGACACTTATTTCTCCAGGGCTGATTATTCTCAAAACAGACACCACCCAAATAAAGTTACGTTCCTATAGGGTGAGGGTGTAGTGGGTTTTAGTTAAGGAAAGAATTTACTTAGCCTAAGGTCTAACGTGATTAATATCAAAGGTTAATACTTATTTCTTCTATATACTCATTAACATGTGTAAGGGCAGGGGATGTGGAGACTTAGCAACAAACATTGGCTCAACAAATGAAAAACCCTTCACCAACACAATTTCTAATTAGCTCACTATACTTATAGTTTTCTAACTTTTCTAAGGAACCTGTTTTTAGAGGGTTTAAAGCATCTCGTGCCTCTCACGGTTGGGAGGCTGTGAGCAATCACGTGTGGCCGGACGAGCCTGTCAGGCAGGCTAGAGAACCTTCAGAGGAGTTTGTAGGTTAAAACACTCTTGTCACACCCAAGAGTTTTTATTGACTGGAGCTCTAGGTTAACTCCTTCTCCGAAAGAGGTGGTGGGGGACAGCCCCCCGTAAAGTCAGAGATGTAGGTGAGAGCACAAAGTAGTAAAGTAGGCAGGCTCTGGTTATGGGGGTAGATGCTCGAGGAGTTCCAGGGGGACTCCTGAGGCTCGATCCCGCCTTTGCGTATGTTGAGCCTCCTTCCTCATGACCTTTGTCACGGGCGGAGTACCTCACTCTGGCCCCCAACAGATACCCATTTGAGAAGTGTCAGTAAAAGGTAAAAGATGAACAATCAGGATATTACCAGGTTCAGGTTAGGTTTGATCAGGTTAGGTTTGATATGTATTTGTGTGGAGCAGGAAATGACCCAGAGAGAGGGGTGGATTGGAGATGCTGGTGGGGACGTGGTGAGGAGGACTTGACTCCCAAGAGCTAGGGAAGGAGCAGGCCCTTGGTAAGGAGGTTGGGTATCTCTTCCTCTGGAATAGACAGGAAGGAAGAAAATGGGTGAAAGCACTGCTAATTTTAAATTGAAAAGAAAAGGGAAGTGAGGTATACCAGAGACTGTAATTTCCCAATATCTGGTCCCCCTTTCATAGTAAGTTATGTCCCCACCCTCCTCATCAAATGACGGGAAAGAAGACTACATTTTCTATCATCTGTTGAAGCAAGATATGAGTGCCTGCCTAAGTTTTGGCTCATGGGATTTAAATCGAGGTGCTGAGGATAACTTCTGAGAAGTTTCCATGAAGTGAAGGGTGTGGCTTTCCTTTCCTCTTTTCTCCTTGCTGCTGTTTGGATTGTGGATGTGATGGCTGGAGATGGAGCAGCCATTTTAGACCAAGAGGCATCCTTGGGAATGGAGGTCAGGCAAGGTCAAACAGTGAGATAAGAGAAACCATGTCTCTGACATTATGGTGTGTTATCCACTTCCTGATGGTTGCATTAGAGAGAAATCAAGCCACTGTTAATATGGGTTTTCTGTTACTTGTACCCAGTCATAATCTTAATCAATATCTGAGGGCAATCTTTCAGAGTAGTCTTGATCTCAGTAAAGTCAGCATGCAGGCCATCTTAAAGTGGAGGATGGACAGTGTGAACATTAGGGCTGAGATCTAGGATGGCTGCTGAGAAGGGGGGCTCTTTGAAAGATACCCATGAGGGAATGTAAAAGACTACAGGTCTATGTGCCCAGGGACTCCACACCACTCATAGCTGCCTTCAGGACTGAGGTCAGTATTTCAGAGTAGGTGTAACCTGTTTGAAGGACACTTACTGGAAAGCTCTGGGTTAAGCCGCAGAAGGTAACTTTCAATTGGTACAGGAGAGCAGAAAGAATTCCCATGATGGAGACAGGCTCAGTCAGTGAGTACATTTCAGTACAGCATGAAGTATTACATAACCATTGATAATGCTACTGCTGTCTATTTGAATAGGACCTATTAATTGCCAAACATATTCACAGATACTCTTGTTAATATAAAGTCTTCTGAAATGAGATATTAATAATAAGATAACTCATCACTAGCTCTAAAAAAGATTATAACCAACTAGTGTATTCTTAGGAGAAGGCAATGGCACCCCGCTCCAGTACTCTTGCCTGGAAAATCCTATGGACAGAGGAGCCTGGTGGGCTGCAGTCCATGCTAAGGGTTGGACACGACTGAGCGACTTCACTTTCACTTTTCACTTTCATGCATTGGAGAAGGAAATGGCAACCCACTCCAGTGTTCTTGCCTGGAGAATCCCAGGGACGGGGGAGCCTGGTGGGCTGCTGTCTATGGGGTCGCACAGAGTCGGACACGACTGAAGTGACTTAGCAGCAGCAGCAGCAGTGTATTCTTATGTATTGATAAGGTTTTGATAGAGGTTTGATTTACGGTAATGAAGTTTAAGTATCCCTGAAATAAACATGCTAAACCAGGAAGGAGAATTGAAGTTCATGTCTTTAAGCAAAAATGTATCAAACATGAAGTTAGCAGGGACTTCCCTAGTGGTCCAGTGGTTAAGAATCTGCCTTGCAATGCAGGGTACGTGGGTTTGATCCCTGGTCAAGAAAGTAAGATTCCACTTGCCCAGAGCAACTAAGACCATGCACCACAACTAGAGAGTCCGTGTGCTGCAACGCAAGACTCTACATGCTGCAACTAAGAGCCAATTCAGCAAAAAAACAAAAAAAAACAAACAAAAAAACCCCCAAAAACATAATCAAAAAACCCCAAACCAAACAAAACCCTATAAAGTTAGCAGATCTCTGGTCACAATTGAATTCAAGAGTCATGCAGATGGTGATTTTAGGTGTTCGATTGAATTTTAGATAACACCTCCTCCGTGAGCTTTAATAGATGTGAGACATCACCATGTTATTCTCACCTTCAAAAAAAATTACCATTAACTAACAACTTGTGAAAACATGTTCCAAAGCTTAGTTTTGGTTTGCAGTGTCTCCCCATAAATGTGTCACTGTAATAATCACTCCGTAAGTATTTACAATTCCCCGAGACCTGCTGTGAAGTGTGCCATCTTTGGCGAATTCACTATGCAATGAGCTTTCTCCGGCAGGTATCTGGTGGCTGTGCCTGGTCTAATGCTGTGTCCCCTCACGAGTGTGTTCTCTTTCCTTGTGTGTAGAGTCAGTCCATGACCAAAATGCTTCCCAGAGTACAGAATGCTATTGGGGAGCTCTGTCTGGAAGTAGGGATGACTCAGGAAGGCTTCCAGTATTTCCAGAAAGCGTGGTTCAACCTGCTGGAATTTTCATCCAGAAATTTAAAAGACAACCAGGACATGGTGAAGCAAAAAGGTAGGGTGGGCACATGGAGAGGGCATCACTTCTTCTGGTTCAGAGTCAGACTCCTGGGCTCTTACAAACCATGAAGACAGGAAACCGGGCATGCGAGCTGTGTTTGCTTGATTTTTTTGGTGGGCATGTGAGGGTTGACCCTGAGCACTCCTCCTTTGACAGACCATCCTTTTGGCATGTGGGAGGCTGTTGTGACACACCTCATACTGCTTTGAGCACTAAGGGGACCACTGGCTGTGAAGCCAGCCTTTCTGTGTTCAAATCCCACCTCTCCACTTACTGTCCTTTTGCTCTTATTTAATTTATCTATTATTTTTATTTTTAGGCTCTATGCTTTTATTTACTTGTTAAGTTTGTTTTTATTTTTTGACTCTCAGACTTAAATTGAAGAAAGTAGGGAAAACCACTACACCATTCAGGTATGACCTAAATCAAATCCCTTATGATTATGCAGTGGAAGTGGGAAATAGATTTAAGGGACTAGATCTGATAGACAGAGTGCCTGATGAACTATGGACGGAGGTTCGTGACATTGTACAGGAGACAGGGATCAAGACCATCCCCAAGAAAAAGAAATGCAAAAAAGCAAAATGGCTGTCTGAGGAGGCCTTACAAATAGCTGTGAAAAGAAAAGTGAAAAACAAAGGAGAAAAGAAAAGATATACCCATTTGAATGCAGAGTTCCAAAGAATAGCAAGGAGAGATAAGAAGTCTTCCTCAATGATCAGTGCAAAGAAATAGAGGAAAATAGAATGGGAAAGACTAGAGATCTCTTCAAGAAAATTAGAGATACCAAGGGAACATTTCATGCAAAGATGGGCTCCATAAAGGACAGAAACGGTATGGGCCCAACAGAAGCAGAAGATATTAAAAAGAGGAGGTGAGAATACATAGAACTGTACAAAAAAGATTTTCACGACCCAGATAATCACGATGCTGTGATCACTCACCTAGAGCCAGACATCCTGGAATGCGATGTCAAGTGAGCCTTAGGAAGTATCACTACGAACAAAGCTAGTGGAGGTGATGGAATTCTAGTTGAGCTATTTCAAATCCTAAAAGATAATGCTGTGAAAGTGCTGCACTCAATATGGCAGCAAATTTGGAAAACTCAGCAGTGGCCACAGGACTGGGAAAGGTCCATTTTCATTCCAATCCCAAAGAAAGGCAATGCCAAAGAATGCTCAAACTACCGCACAATTGTACTCATCGCACACGCTAGCAAAGTAATGCTCAAAAGTCTCCAAGCCAGGCTTCAGCAATACGTGAACCATGAACTTCAAGATGTTCCAGCTGGATTTAGAAAAGGCAGAGGAACCAGAGATCAAATTGCCAACATCCGCTGGATCATGGAAAAAGCAAGAGAGTTCCAGAAAAACATCTATTTATGCTTTATTGACTATGCCAAAGCCTTTGACTGTGTGGGTCACAACGAACTGTGGAAAATTCTGAAAGAGATGGGAATACCAGACCACTTGACCTGCCTCTTGAGAAACCTATATGCAGGTCAGGAAGCAACAGTTAGAACTGGACATGGAACAGCAGACTGGTTCCAAATAGGAAAAGGAGTACGTCAAGGCTGTATATTGTCACCCTGCTTATTTAACTTTATTGCAGAGTACATCATGAGAAATGTTGGACTGGAAGAAGCACAAGCTGGAATCAAGATTGCTGGGAAAAATATCAATAACATCAGATATGCAGATGACACCACCCTTATGGCAGAAAGTGAAGAAGAACCAAAGAGCGTCATGATGAAAGTGAAGGAGGAGAGTGAAAAAGTTTGCTTAAATTTCAATATTCAGAAAACTAAGATCATGGGACCCGGTCCCATCACTTCATGGAAAATAGATGGGGAAACAGTGTCAGACTTTATTTATTTGGGCTCCAAAATCACTGCAGATGGTGACTGCAGCCATGACATTAAAAGATGCTTACTCCTTGGAAGGAAAGTTATGACCAACGTAGACAGCATATTAAAAAGTAGAGATATTACTTTGCCAACAAAGGTCCATCTAGTCAAAGCTATGGTTTTTCCAATAGTCATGTATGTATGTGAGAGTTGGACTATAAAGAAAGCTGAGTGCCAAAGAATTGATGCTTTTTTTTTTTAAATTTTATTTTATTTTTAAACTTTACAATATTGTATTAGTTTTGCCAAATATCGAAATGAATCTACCACAGGTATACCTGTGTTCCCCATCCTGAACCCTCCTCCCTCCTCCCTCCCCATACCCTCCCTCTGGGTCATCCCAGTGCACCAGCCCCAAGCATCCAGTATCGTGCATCGAACCTGGACTGGCGACTCATTTCATATATGATATTCTACATGTTTCAATGCCATTCTCCCAAATCTTCCCACCCTCTCCCTCTCCAACAGAGTCCATAAGACTGATCTATACATCAGTGTCTCTTTTGCTGTCTCGTACACAGGGTTATTGTTACCATCTTTCTAAATTCCATATATATGTGTTAGTATACTGTATTGGTGTTTTTCTTTCTGGCTTACTTCACTCTGTATATTAGGTTCCAGTTTCATCCACCTCATTAGAACTGATTCAAATGTATTCTTTTTAATGGCTGAGTAATACTCCATTGTGTATATGTACCACTGCTTTCTTATCCATTCATCTGCTGATGGGCATCTAGGTTGCTTCCATGTCCTGGCTATTATAAACAGTGCTGCGATGAACATTGGGGTACACGTGTCTCTTTCCCTTCTGGTTTCCTCAGTGTGTATGCCCAGCAGTGGGATTGCTGGATCATAAGGCAGTTCTATTTCCAGTTTTTTAAGGAATCTCCACACTGTTCTTCATAGTGGCTGTACTAATTTGCATTCCCACCAACAGTGTAAGAGAGTTCCCTTTTCTCCACACCCTCTCCAGCATTTATTGCTTGTAGACTTTTGGATTGCAGCCATTCTGACTGGCGTGAAATGGTACCTCATAGTGGTTTTGATTTGCATTTCTCTGATAATGAGTGATGTTGAGCATCTTTTCATGTGTTTATTAGCCATCTGTATGTCTTCTTTGGAGAAATGTCTATTTAGTTCTTTGGCCCATTTTTTGATTGGGTCATTTATTTTTCTGGAGTTGAGCTGTAGGAGTTGCTTGTATATTTTTGAGATTAGTTGTTTGTCAGTTGCTTCATTTGCTATTATTTTCTCCCATTCTGAAGGCTGCCTTTTCACCTTGCTAATAGTTTCCTTTGTTGTGCAGAAGCTTTTAATTTTAATTAGGTCCCATTTGTTTATTTTTGTTTTTATTTCCAATATTCTGGGAGGTGGGTCATAGAGGATCCTGCTGTGATGTATGTCGAAGAGTGTTTTGCCTATGTTCTCCTCTAGGAGTTTTATAGTTTCTGGTCTTACGTTGAGATCTTTAATCCATTTGTGTATGGTGTTAGAAAGTGGTCTAGTTTCATTCTTTTACAAGTGGTTGACCAGTTTTCCCAGCACCACTTGTTAAAGAGATTGTCTTTAATCCATTGTATATTCAGGCTCTATTACAAAGCCACAGTTATCAAGACAGTATGGTACTGGCAAAAAGACAGAAATATTGATCAATGGAACAAAATAGAAAGCCCAGAGATAAATCCACGCACATATGGACACCTTATCTTTGACAAAGGAGGCAAGAATTGATGCTTTTGAACTGTGGTGTTGGAGAAGAGTCTTAAGAGTCCCTTGGACTGCAAGGAGATCCAACCAGTCCATCTTAAAGGAGATCAGTCCTGAGTGTTCATTGGAAGGACTGATGTTGAAGCTGAAACTCCAATACTTTGGCCACCTGATGCGAAGAGCTGACTCATTTGAAAAGACTCTGATGCTGGGAAAGGTTTACAATCAGACAAGGAATAAGGACTCTAGACTTATGTCGTATTTAAATAGCTATGTCAATTAGCTTCTGTTGTATAGCAAACCACCCTGAAACTCAACAGGTCAAAAACCAACAACCGCTTGTTGTTGCCCGTGTGTATGGGCCACCAAGCGGATCCCCTTCGTCCGGGCTGGGCTCATGCAAGCTTCTGCAACCCAGCTGGCAGGGCCAGTGGGCTCCAACTCTCAGAACACCTCACCCTGATGTCTGGTGGCAACAGGGTTCTGGGCACGAGCTGCTCATCATTCAGGAAATAGCCCAGTCCTGCTCCCCTGGGGGCCCGCAGAATTCCAAGAGTGAGAGCACATGTTTACGCCTCAACTGAGAACTGGCACAGCACCCTCTTACTCTGCATGTGGTTGGTCACAGCAAGTCGCCAGGCTTCAGTCTGGGGCCAAGAAAGAGACTCTGACCTCTGCATGGGAGGAGGTGCAGGGTGGCATTGCCAAGGGGGGAGTTGGGTACAGGTTGGCGTGGAGAATTACAGATGTCTTCACAGTCTGATGTAAGATTTAAGGTCACCTTGGGAAAGTTACTTACCCTCTCTGCATTTCACCTGTAAATCCACCTTGACAGTAATAGTTAACATTCGTTTCGTTACGTACTTTGTGCTTACCACGTACAAAGCACTTCATGTTGATGATCTCTTTTGTCTTCTGGTATACGTCCTGTGATTGATATATATATATATATATATATATATATATATATATATATATATATACAGTTACTCCCATTTCACAGATGAGGAAACTGAAGGTCAGAGAGATGAAATCAAGTACGTCAGCTCCCAGCACTGGCACCTCTGGTGCCAGGAGTCTGAGAGGCCTATCTGACTACTTATCTGGGCCTATCTGGCCCTAAGACCTGTCTGCACAACTCATTGCTGCGCAGAATCTCTTCTAGTGTTGGCCTTTATAAAGCTCTAACGCTCCACATGTAGAGGCTGGCTTCTAAGTCATCATCCTAATGCAGGCAGGCCTGGTTTCAGGCATGCTGGGACCTTGGTGAGCGGAGGAAAGCCATGTGGAAACTAGTGAGAGAGTCATTTCCTAGGTAGGTTGATAGGAAATCTAGGGGTCCCCAAGGAGAGAGGGGTCTGGAATTCTCAAGGAGGAAGAAAGGACAAACTTTTTTTCTTTCTCCACATTCCTTAGGATAATATAACAATAATGTATCCTGCCTAAGGACAGTCTTTGGATTCAACCTTCTGTTATCTTAAAATGTTAATTATGGGAGTAGACCTGGTCTTTACAAGGATGTATCTTGCCTGAGGACTGTGTTATCTTAAAATGTAAATTATGGGAGTAGGTCTGATGAGGTCTTTACAACCTCCAGATATTCTTTGGATTATATAACTTCATTGTTAACACTAGCAAGCGGGTACTCTTTCTGCCCCTTTCTGATGCCTATGTCAGAAGCTTTTTCTATCTCCTTTATACTTTAATAAAACTTTATTACACAAAAGCTCTGAGTGATCAGGCCTCGTCTCTGGCCCCGGATTGAATTCTTCTCCTCCAGGGGCCAAGAACCCCGGTGTATTTGCGTGATTCAACAACAACCTTTCACCAGGGATACTTCTGTGGGTTCCGGGACTGGCCTCTTAGAGCCAGTTGGGCAACGAATGGGGTGCTATTGATGATGGGATGCTTTTTTGATAATTTAATGGTAATCTTTTATAGTTAAAGCTGAATTCCATAGTATAGGGAGTTAAATCTGCCTTGTTTACTGCTAGCAATGCTCTAATAAGACCTTCTGGAAGCATAATTATAGTTTTATCTCTTTGCATAATAGAGTGTGGGCTTCCCTGGTGGCTCAGACGGTTAAGCGGTAAAGCATCTATCTGCAGTGTGGGAGACCCGGGTTCGATCCCTGGGTCGGGAAGGTGGCCTGGAGAGGGAAATGGCAACCCACTCCAGTACTCTTGCCTGGAAAATTCCATGGATGGAGGAGCCTGGTAGGCTACAGTCCATGGGGTCGCAGAGTCGGACATGATTGAGCGACTTCACTTCAGTATTACAGAGTGTGGCTTGGAAAACCGTGGACTTCCCTGGTGGCTCAGCTGGTAAAGAATCTGCATGCAATGTGGGACACCTGGATTTGATCTCTGGGTTGGGAAGATTGCCTGGAGAAGTGAATGGCGGCCCACTCCAGTATTCTAGCCTGGAGAATTCCATGGACTGTATAGTTCATGGGGTCACAAAGAGTTGGACATGACTGAGTGACTTTCATTTCCACTTTGGAAAACCATAAAACCTTCTACTTTTTAGAAGTCTATTATTGTTAGCATATCTAACTCAAAATAACTAGCAAAATCTTAGGCCTTTGCAAAGGGTGCATTTGATGTGTATCTAGGTACAGCACGTTATTTATTAATTAGGTTTATGGGGCTTATTCATGTGTTTGTGTCATAAGGCTGTAATGTTTTGTTGTTCCTTATTCAAGCCTGTACCAGCTGCCTTTTGTAGAACTCAGTTACCACGATGATAGTTGGTCTTACCACATCCATATTCTCTATTTCTGACCTGTTCATTTGTAAAATAGACTCGAATTTGGTTTCAATCTATTGTCTTTGTTCCTTGGCCCCATAACTGCTGCCCACATACAAAATTTGTTACTTGAAAACCAAGTCCTGTGCAATGTAGATCAGTAATTGATTTATTAAGAAAAAAACCCAACTATTGGCAGTGATAAAGAAATGCTACCAAATGCTCTGCCTAGTGACTTCTTAACTCTTCTGTAGGAAAAAGCCTGGAGCATCATCTTCTTTGCCAAAATTTATTCCCTGCAGGCAGAGTGCTGAACAACCTGGCAAAGTCAGCATCTGAGGAGTACTTAAAAGAAAACCATATTTTGCAATGTGCTACTGAAATTTCCAGCTTACTGGACAGCAATCCCTGCGACCAGGCCACCATGAAATACACTGAAGGTGTTCTAACGTAAGCATGTGTTTTTCTTGAAAAATGTCTTAGTTTTCTGTACTAGCTGTTATTGTTACAATTAATCTACTTAATCCATACTTGCCCATCCATGTCCCACCTGACTGACTGGGTTAAGAAAGGCTGAATTTTAGCATTTCTATCCTCTGGTTCAGTATTCTCAACCATGGGCAATTTTATTCCCCCTGGAACCTTTGGCAAAGGTCTGGAGACATGTTAGCTTGTCATGACTGGGGGCATTGCTCCTGGCAGCTAGCGGGTACAGGCCAGGAATGCTACTAAACATTATACACGGCACAGGACCCTCCACAACAAACTGTCCAACCCTAAAGGTCAATAGTAGAGATGTGGATGAACCTAGAGTCTGTCATACAAAGTGGAGTAAGTCAGAAAGAGAAAAACCAAATATTGAATGTTAATGCACATATATGGGATCTGGAAGATGGTAGAGAGGAACCTGTTTGCAGGGCAGCAGTGGAGATGCAGATGTGGAGAATGGACTTGTGGACACAGTTCGGGAAGGAGAGGGTGGGATGAGTCGAGAGAGTGCATTCATATATGTATATACTACAGGTGTGAAATAGATAGCTAGTGGGAACCTGCAGTTTTGCACAGGGAGCTCAGCTCAGTGCTCTGTGATGACCTAGACTGATGGGATTGGGGTGGTGGTGGAAGGGAGGCTTGAGAGGAAGGAGGAAAATAGTGTCCCAGTTTCTCATGATGTATGCACATCTTATCAATCACTTTGAAAGCCTCAAATCTCTGCTGATACAAACTGTTGTGCTGTTTTGTGTCTTGAATACAAAGGACGTTTATGAGATTTGGTTTTGGAAGCACAACAAAGGTAGCCAACATGTATCGTGCCCGGTAAGTCACACACGTGTGCATTTTGTTTTCAGATTTGCTGCTGGAAACACTTGTCTTGCAAAAATGAAACTTCAGGAATGCTTAAATATCAGGAGAAATTTGTTTGGTGAGAAAAGCATCCTAGTCGGAGAAATTATGGAATTTTTAGCAGATTTACTGTTTTTCCCACTGAGACACAGTGAAAGGTAAGTTTTTATGAAATGTTTCAAGTCGTGTGTTTCCTTCCCCCCGCCCCCCTAAAAAAAAGCCCACGTTTGGCAGGGAGATCTGTACTCACTCATAGGGGTATCTCACTTCTTTGGCTCCAGCCTTGTCCAGAAAATGAGAGACTCACCAGGCCTGAGATTTCACCCTGATCTATTTGTCAGGACACTGAGCATCATGAATTTGAAAGGCACTCTTAGCTCACAAACCATGTAGAGGTTTTGGCAGGAGGAAAAGTAAAAAGGAGTACGGGGTCACACTCCCAGCATCACTCCTGGGTCTTGTGAGGAAAGGGGTTGTGCTTGAGGCCTCTGTGGAGTGTGGGTCTGTAGCATCATGCCTGCTGGTCTGTTTTGTGCAAGAGCCTGCTGCTGTCTCAGGCTGCGCTGTCCTGATACCCCTCCTCGCTGGGGAAGACCTCTTGCTCTCTTGCCATGTGTGGGGCTTTCCTCAGCTCCCCACACAAGGCACTGCTAAAGCTGTATTCATAGAACTTGTTAAAGAAAGGTAAGGCAGCCTTTATTCAGACCTTTCATGAGAGGCATATGGACCCCCGCAGTGGGGTTCTGCAGTTGAGACAGACAGGACTCAGCTCTGAATCAAGAAGGATTGGGTGGAGGAGGGGGGTGATCCATAGTGGATGGACAGTTACTAAGAGGAGACATGAAGGGCGGGGTGGGGGTAGACTCTGGGTAAACTGATCTAACAGGATTCTTGCTAAGGCAGGTCGGGGGGAGCAGAGGTCACTGTGGGACAGTGAGGGTGAGGAATCGGAGAAGGACGGTAATCAGATATCAAGCAGGGCTGAACTGACTGAGCAGGATCCTCGCTGAAGCTGGACAAGGCAGAGATGAACACAGAAGCCCAGAAGTTGAGGTCCAGTTGGGAACTGCTCAGGAGAGCCTGCGTAGAGTTTGGTCAGGAGACTCTGTCAGCACCTGTGTTTTAAAGCAGGTTGTAGCTATCACCCTCAGGGTCTAATTCCTGTTAGGATCTGCCAGGCAAGACCACGTCTTCCTTTGACAGGCTGGTGTGAGCGAAGGTTCTCTGTGAGTCCACAGAGAGTCCATCACACCCTTCCTTCGGCCTGGCCTGCACTGTTTCACACACAGGTGAGCTGACTGAAGGGTCAGGGATGCTCTAAGTGAAATTATAAAGTTTTGAGGTTTTGCTTTTGCAGCCTTTCCCTCTCCTCCCTATTCCCTGCCTTGCCTTTCACTTTCTGCTGTCTGCCATCCTGGAGAGCATGTTACTTACACCAGGGAGAGGACCTCTTCTGGCTTTTGCTCCCAAGAAGAATATGACATGAGTCATCTCTGGCATTGAACTGCAGATCACTATTAACCCTTTCCAAGAGTGGTGTGCATGCTCAATAGTGTCTGACTCTCTGCGACCCTATGGACTGCAGCCTGCCAGGTTCCTTTGTCCATGGGATTTCCCAGGCAAGAATACTAGAGTGAGTAGCCATTCCCTTCTCCAGGGGATCTTCCTGACCCAGGGATTTTGTGTCTCCTACATCTCCTGCATTGGCAGGTGGATTCTTTACCACTGAGCCACCTGGGAAGCCCTTTCCAAGAGTATTTACCTTTCAAAGAGTAGTCCCTAATGGGAAAATGCTGGACAGCACAGCAAGCTGGCTCAGTGCTCTGTGATGACCTAAAGGGAGAGAATTGGGGTGGGGGGGGGAGGGGAGGCTCATGGGGGAGGGGAGAGATGTATACACATAACTGATTCACTTTCTTGTCAGCAGAAACTAACACAACATTGTAAAGCAATTATACTCCAATAAACAACAAAAAAAGACTAGCTCCAGTAAAGGTGCTTCTAAGAGTCATTACCAGTGCTCTATAGCAGTGCTGAAATGTTGGGCTCTGGGGTTCAATTGCCTGGGTTCAAATTTTGTTTCTACCGCCTGGTAACAGTGAGAACCTGGGCACATACTTAACGTGTTGGTGTCTCATTCATCTCCTTGTTGGTTAAATGAGAGCAGTGACAGTTTCTTCCTCGCAGAACGATGCTGAGAACTGAGAGATCCTCTGTGTGAAGTGCTGAGCAGAATGCCTGGCACACTGAAAGAGTTGATAAATTGAGTTCTTAGTATTATTATTTTGCTCCCCAGCAGGGAATTTTTGAGGCACTTGACACCACATAAACCTCCTTTTGTTCCTCTTAAGACCAGGACTGCGAGTAGAGAACAGGCCTTTCTTTAGAGAAGCAAAAGGCTTGACAGTAGAACCATTGCCTCGTAAAAGAGAAATCTAAACATGTAGCATACTGACTGAGTCATCGCTAGGCCTGGGCTGCCCCATCTCAAATCCAGGGCTGGCGGCTCGTGACTCACGGGACCCTGAACCCTGCTGCTGTTCCACGCGCGTGGCCTCTGCGTTGGAGGAGCTGACCATACTTGGTATCCTTCTTTCCAGACGTCACTGTCAATGGTCAACCTTCTGAAACGACTGAGAAGCCTTTTTCCTTGCTGAAGGTTGTCCTCAGGTGACCTCATTTTCCACATTGATTAAGACCAGGAAATATTTTGCAGTGGGACTCAGCTCACCTCTCAGACATATGGAGATCCTGTCTCCTGGTGGCCAGGGGCTCTTGAAACAGCTCTCATGCCCTACAGAAATAATCCGAGGGTCCTGAGGGCCCTGGGGAGTGGGGATAGGTAGGGATGGATACATGAGGTCAAATCACAGAGTTAGAAGTAACCCCCTGTACCCCAGGAAGGAGAAAGATGAACAAAGGGTCATAAGAGAAACAGGGATGTATTCTCAGTGAAGTCAATGTCATTGCTGTCTCTCAACTTTGAATCCATTCAGCAGCAGCCGCTTTTCATTGTGTGCCCTCCACAGACAAGTGTCTCCACTGCCTCACTTCCTGTTGATGTCATTCACCTTCTCCCTCCACCCAGCTCTGTTTTGTCCATCCTTATGAATGTCATCAGGAACATCCTAGTTCTGTGTCTTTGCACTTTGATCTTGAGGGTCCTCTGCTCTGGGAGCGTTTGACAGCATCAGTCATTCCTGAAACTGTGCTCTCCTGGTTTCTGAGCTACCCTCCATCATGGCCATCTTCTCTGATGACACCTTCTCGGGTTCTCTTGTGGGTTTTCTCTTTCTTTCCCAACTCTCGACCAGATGGCAGTGTTCTCTTGGGTTCAGTTCTTGAACTCTGCATGTCTCAGTCACAGTGCCCCAGCCTTGCCTGTGCCTCGGGCTGCAGCCAGCATTCAGTAAGGCGATGGCTTCTTGTCTCTGTCTCTTCAGACCTCCATCATCAGCTGCACACATGTGCATCCATTGGCCCTCTCCCTTCGGGTAGCCAGCATATTAGGGCAGTTCAGAGTGAACATTATCAACAGTGAACACATCCACACCCTCTCCATGAGAAAATGCATCTTCTCCCATGTCACCCAGTGCAGACCCCAGGGCAGCATCTTAATGATTCATCTGGGTGATATTTATTATAATCAGTCACCATGCTAAACACACTCCATACATTTTCTCACTTAATCCTCACCACAGGTCTGTTATCCTCATTGAGAACATGAGAAAACCAAGGTTTAGGAGCCTTGATGCCTAACCACTGTGTCACTGCCAAGCCCGCCTGACTTCAGAGCTCTAGCTCCTAACCTCGTCATCCTACTGCCCAAGAGGATATCAGGGCTCCTGGCACCAGGCCCACTACCTTCCATGTGATGCCAAGACTTAGCAGGTCTCCTGTCACATCTGTGGCCACTGCATTAGCTCAGACCCTCATCATTCTTTGTCTGGACCAACTGGTCTCACTGCATAAATTGTCATCTGCTACTTCACTTGCACCCAGGTGAAGTTTCTAACAAGCAAATTTAATCATATCACTCTTTTAAAAAAAAATTATTTATTATTTATTAAGCTGTGCTGGGTCTTATTTGCAGCATGCAGGATCTTTAGTTGCAGCATGTGGGATCTAGTTCTCTGACCAGAGGTCGAACCTGGGCTTCTGCATTAGGAGCACAGAGACTTAGCCACTGGACCACCAGGGAAGTCCCTGAACCACGTCAGTCTTAATGAAAATGCTTCAATATTGAAGTCCCAAACTCCTAGGTTCACACTCAATACTCTTAACAAGTGGTTGGTCCTATGTTTCACTCTCCAATCTCTCCTTCTGCCTGGGGACACTCTCTGAGGGCAGAGGTTAGTCTTCCTTATCTTTGCACCTGGGCCCCAGCACCAGCATTCCATGAATGTTTGTTGGATACATGGATGAACGCCATGCTTCTTCGATGCAAAACTTTGATTAAATTTCTCTTTTCTAGATTCCAAAGGAAGCAAGCAATTGAATATTATAAACAAGTGATAAAAATAAAGGAAAATGCGGGCACTCTGGCCAACTCCTCACTCGTAAGGAATCAACTGAGCATTAGCCTAAGTGATACCTTGTGTAAATTAGGTAATTGCTTTGACATATTTCTATTAGAAGCAGATGACTTTTCCCTCCATCTCACTTGCATACTTTGCTTATTTTTAAACAGTCTTCATCTCTGAAGTCAGCAACTCCTGTTCCATATTATTTTCAACTTTCTCTCTCTGTCTCTCTGTCTCTCTCTTTTTTTTTTTTTTGCTGCTTATTTACTTTCCCTCATTAGATAAGTGTCTTAGTCTGTTGCTATAACAGAATAGACTGGGTGGGTTAAACAACAGAATTTTATTTCTCATAGTTCTGGAGCCTTGGAAGTCCAAGATCAAGGTGTCAGCAGATTAAATGTCTGGTGAGTGCCTATCTTGGGCTTCTCAGGTGGCACAGTGGTAAAGAATCTGTCTGCCAATGTAGGTGATGTGGGTTTGATCCCTGGGTGGGGAAGAATCTCTGGAGTAGGAAATGGCAACCCACTTCACTATTCTTGCCTGGAAAATTCTGTGGACAGAGGAGCCTGGTGGGCTGCTTTCCATGGGGTTGCAAACAGTTGGACAGGATTGAGCAACTGAGCTCAAGGCCTATCTACTGGTTCAGAGACAGCTGTTTTCTTGGCAGGCCCTCACGTAGTGGAAGAAAGAGCCCGAGAGCTCTCTGGAGGTCTCTTTTATAACGGCACTAATCCCATTCATGCAAAGATGTGCACAATAAGGGACAGAAATGGTATGACCTAACAGAAGCAGAACATATTAAGAAGAGGTGGCAAGAATACATAGACCTATACAAAAAAGATCTTCATAACCCAGATAGTCACAATGGTGTGATCACTCACCTAGTGAGAGCCAGACATCCTGGAATGTGAAGTCAAGGGGGCCTTAGGCAGCATCACTACAAACAAAGCTAGTGGAGGTGATGGAATTCCAGTTGAGCTATTTCAAATCCTAAAAGATGATGCTGTGAAAGTGCTGCACTCAATATGCCAGCAAATTTGGAAAACTCAGAAGTGGCCACAGGACTGAAAGAGGTCAGTTTTCATTTTAATCCTTAAGAAAGGCAATGCCAAAAAATGTTCAAACTACCACACAATTGCACTCATCTCACACGCTAGTAAAGTAATGCTCAAAATTTTCCAAGCCAGGCTTCAACAGTATATGAACTGTGAACCTCCAGGTGTTCAAGCTGGATTTAGAAAAGGCAGAGGAACCAGAGATCAAATTGCCAACATCAACAAATGACCCCATGAACTGTACCCCACCAGGCTCCTCCGTCTATGGGATTTTCCAGGCAAGAATACTGGAGTGGGTTGCCATGTTCTCCTCCAGGGGATCTTCCTGACCCAGGGATTGAACCTCTGTCTCTTTTGTCTCCTGCACTGGCAGGTGGTTTCTTAACTGCTAGCACCCTGTGGGAAGCCCTACTAGCTCAGTTAGGTGGAATTTACTTACATTTTAAGGGCCACTGTTGAAGAACTGAGAGCCTCTGAGACAAAGGGCCTGTTTTCCAGGCTCTGCTGTTGCCAGAGACAAGGGTAACAGGACCACATCTTTTACTGCCTCAGTACTTATTGCATTCAGTAGCCCATTCCCATGTTTTGGAAATAGTCACATGTTGAATTCTGTCATCTTCCTACAGCATCACCACCAAACCTGGGAATGGAGGAGAATGAGAGTTGAATTGGAGGCTGCAAATGCTGGTTGGTAGTCAGCTGGAGACAGGCCAGCGCAGGAGGGTGGGCTGGGGGGAATCAGGGATGTGATTCCCATAGACAGCACTTGCCAACCTTTGTGCCTCCAAGGAGTAGGTTCACTTAGAGAGAGGGTTCAATGATGGTCAAATAGATATCTCTTTGCCCTTGGGCAGCTTTGTTGATTTCTTCTAGCAGGCTGCACTAGAAATTGCAGTTTCTGTAAATGCCACAACTAGAAAAATTGTGAAACACTCTCAGAGCTCTGAAATCTCATCGCCACAGGACAGTCTACTTCAGCTTTAAACAGTTGTTTTCAACACAGGCTGATTTTGACCCTCAGGACAAAAAAGCTGGAGAAATGTTTGATGTCATGGCTGGGGGTGGAGAGTGTTAGTCATTTAGTCAGTGGAGGCCGGAGTGGTTGCTAAACATCATGCGTGCCCAGGAAAGTGCCCCCACAGTGAAAATTATCCAGTCCAAGGTGTGAATAGTGCTGAGACAAAGAAACCCTGATCTAAACCAGCCACTTTCCCCAGCAGGTACGATTGGCATCCATATTACAATAAAACAGGATTGCTTTCAGCCTAGTCATTTACTGACAAAAAAGGCTTAAAATTCTTGATATCTGCAGGGAAAGAATATTTTCTGTTTTCACTCTGTAGATTTAGGAATGAGTGTGCCCATGTGTGTGTGTATACTTTTTTTTTTTCAGGTAAGGGTTTCCATGCTGAGTACATGAAAGAAAGATTTATGTTTGTAAAGAGAAAATGCAGATGCAAATCTAGAGAATGTTAGTGGGAAAGGAACTAGTTTACCTGATCTGGTTGCCTATGTTTTGTTCTCAGTTTTGGTGACTTGTCTATGATGAAAATATAATGTATTCATTTGCTTTCTGATAACAGGGCCTCTGTGGAGAAGGCAATGGCAACCCACTCCAGTACTCTTGCCTGGAAAATCCCATGGATGGAGGAGCCTGGTAGGCTGCAGTCCATGGGGTCGCTAAGAGTCGGACACGACTGAGAGACTTCACTCTCACTTTTCACTTTCGTGCATTGGAGAAGGAAATGGCAACCCACTCCAGTGTTCTTGCCTGGAGAATCCCAGGGACGGGAGAGCCTGGTGGGCTGCTGTCTATGGGGTTGCACAGAGTTGGGCATGACTGAAGCAACTTAGCGGCAGCAGCAACAGGGCCTCTGTAATGGCAGTTGTCATATTTGGTGATGTCTTAAATAAGTCTTCATGGTATGTTTCAGTTCTGCAGTCCATTTTCAGTGTGGTTCAGTGTGGTTCTGAGGAAGTATTTTTCTGTAAGGAGCACTTTCTCGCCATCATTTTATTATTTTTCTCTCCCACTGGTGATTGAAGTTGATTCCTTTTGCAGAAGGCCTGCTCCAGGCTTACAGGAACACTGTGGGTGGTTAGGTCAGCTGTCAAGGCAGGATTCTTGTGCTTTTGTTGCAGTCCCTCGTGGTGAGAGCTGATGTGTATCTTCAGTACAAGAGGAGGAGGACCTTGGGAGGGAAATAGACTGTTTATAGAGACCTTGGAATCATTTGTTCTTTGACATATTTTTGGTTTTCCTACGTGGAGGTAGAAAAACTTTTCCTCCATCCTCTCAGGGTCCCTGGCTGAGCTTGAAAATTAAATTGAAAAGACTGACTTTCGCCACCCTAATTCCACCTGACTCTGTGGGCAGAAATTTGAGACCCTATTTTGTTAAGAAATATTGTCTTCAACAGGCTTTTGTCAGAGGCCCAGGATCTCTAAATTGCAGCTTTTGGACCTAGTAAGGAGCCCTGGATGATAGAATTCCACGTTTGTCACCAAAACTCTAAAGGAGAAAAATTTTTTTTCCTTTACCCTCCTAGGTTCTCCTGGTGGGGCCCTGTAAAATTAGCCTCAGCAAAGATTGATTGAGGTGAAGTGAACTGAAAGTTGTTCAGTTGTGTCTGACTCTTTGCGACCCCATGGACTGTACAGTCCATGGAATTCTCCAGGCCAGAATACTGGCGTGGGTAGCCATTCCCTTCTTCAGTGGATCTTCCCAACCCAGGGATTGGACCCCGGTCTCCTGCATTGCAGGAAGATTCTTTACCAGCTGAGCCACCAGGGAAGCTAAAAGATTGATTAACAAGAGAAAAATCAAACAGAAGTTTATTTCACTTGCACACACACTCAGGAATGACAACTCCAAGAGGTGGCTTGAACTTGCGATCTGTGTACTAACTTAGGGGAGAGGGAGGCAGGGAAAGGGCACTCATGGGAGGGCAGATGACTCTTTGGAAGCATAAATAGATCCTTAGAAGAATAGATGATATGGCAGTTTGTGACAATGTCTGGCTGGGTGTGGTGCTGGCTTCCTGTTGCCCCAGGGAGGGGACTTACAACACTTGAGTCCTTGTGACAGGCTCTGGTTTCAGGCACAGAAGGGATCCTAGGAACTCAAATAACTCGGCTCATAATATGTCCCATGTCAGCATGGCCTACTTTGGGGTGGCATAGTGTGATCCCCTTGAGAAAGTGAAAGTGTGAGTCGCTCAGTTGTGTCTGACTCTGTGACCCTTTGAACCATAGTCCACCAGGCTCCTCTATCCATGAAATTCTGTAGGCAACAATACTGGAGTGGGTAGCTGTTCCCTTCTCCATGAGTTCTTCCCAACCCAGGGATCAAACCTGGATCTCCTGCATTGCAGGCAGATACTTTACCATCTGGAGCCATCAGGGAAGCCCCAGTGATCCCCTTGATCTACCTTTAATGAAAAAAGCCTATCTACAGGGAGTGTGCCCAAGGGACTCCATAAAATAAGAAGGAAGCCAGAGCCACATGTGGCTGGGATTCATCACTAGTCATTTTTAAAGAAGTCAAGAGGCCTCTGTAGTAAAAGTGTTACTGAACATTAGTCATCAAAGCAATCCTCTTTAAGAGTTGTTTCATTGAGGAAAAAAGAGAACTATGGTATATGATGCTTTCTTGTATGCCAAGTCGCTTCAGTTGTGTCCGACTCTTTGAGACCCCCATGGACTGTAGCCCACTAGGCTCCTCTATCCAAGCATGAAGCCAGGCTTGGCTTCAGACATCACCTGGCAAGTGGTGGAAGGTGAGAAATCTGCCTAGATACCAAGGGTGATCAGGTTGGAGGAGGGCTAAACTTACTTAGCAGGATTCTTCCTGATTGGAAGAATTGGACTCTATAGAGATGAACATAGAAGCCCCAAAGTCAAGCCTACTTGAAAAAGCTCAGAGAGCCTGAGTAGAGTTTGGCCAGTGAGATTGTTAGATGACAATCTCTGTTTTAATTCCTGGAGACAGAGCAGTGAGAAGGACAGGTAGACCCACACTATCTTCACTGAGCTCACATTGAGGCCAACAAGCTGTCACACAACCATTAATAAATACAAGACTGTTTAGCTGCAATTGTGGAAAATGCCACAATAGAGATGGCGGTTGGATAGCTAAACACACAATGGTTGGGCTACAATTTGGCAAAGTGCTATCATGGCAAAGTACAAGTACTAACGGGGGACCTCGATCTGTTAGATGGAGGGGCATGGGTGGAGGGTGCTTCTTAGGAAGTGATGCTGAAACTGAATCTGGAGGAGGAGGACTTGCTTGGTAAGTGGTGGGAAGGGAAAGGAGTCATCTAGATAGTGAGGACAGAATTTGCAAATTGGGAAGGAACAAAAAGGACCAATGGGGCTGGGATGCAGAAACTAATGTAGAGGGGAGAGGGTGCACTAGGGGGATACCAGAGAGGTGTCACAGGCCCTGAGGGCTGGGTCAGTGACTTGGGATGTTGCCTTAAGAGCTGCAGGGTTTTTGCAAAGCCAGGGAGTATTAGGAACCTAGAGTCCTGCATTCCTCCAGCATCGTCATCACCAGAGATTTCTCACACAAGATGCTCAAATCGTCTTATATGTCCAGTGTCATGAAGGAGCTCAAAGAACCCATTTTTGACCCCATTTCTATTTCTGTGAGTATTTTGACCTTTCAAACAGACTGTGAACTGCCAGGGGCAAGAGTCTTGTCATTTATTCCTTGTATCTTCAAAGCATCAGAAAGAGTACTAGCTGTGTGGGTCTATCACTGTGCTCTTATCAGTACAGGAAGTGTGAGGGAAGTGGATAGACAGCTTCTTTCTGGGGGGTTACACAATTTGCCTGGCTTTCCTATAGAAGTGATGGCTCTGCTCCAGGATAACAACATTAAAAGAAGTGACTGTAATTATATTTTAGCCTATTGAGAACAATAATCTTTAGGGGACATTTTAGATATCAGTTTGGATTATAGATTAATGATGATAATTACTAGCTTGAAAGTCTTGGCACCTGCATCTTCCTTAGTCTTTTATTACATTTAATCAATGTATAGGCTACAGTATAATCTTCCAAGGGGTATAAAAATAGTGGGCATCCAGCAATGATCATTCATGTTTTAATTATGCTCATGACAATTTTATACATGAGATTATACTGAGCACATATTGGAAAAGAAATTGGCTTCCCGGGTGGCAGTAGTGGTAAGGAACCCACATGCCAATGTAGGAGACATAAGAGACACAGATTCAGTTCCTGGGTTGGGAAGATTCCCTGGAGGAGGAAATGGTAACCCACTCCAGTATTCTTGTCTGGGAAATCCCATGGACAGGGGAACCTGGCGGGCTACAGTCCATAGGGTCGCAGAAAGTTGGACAAGACTGTGACTAAGCATGCAAATGACATAGTAAAACGGTGGGTTCCTGAGAGGGTGATAATCCTCAGGTTTATTTCTTCTTCTGATCACATTTTCATGAGGCACTTATTCAAAAATGAAATCTCTTTATGTTCAATATTTCTATTATAGCTCTTCTCCTCTCCACTTTGATCCAGTTTCAAGAACAAACCTTAATCTCCTAAAACTGCTAGTCCTAGACACTTAAGACAAACCCGGACATGGAGAGAGGGTTTTTGTGATTGTTTTCTGCCACCTTTGACACAGAACAATCTTTTTTTCTTTAATTCTTCTTCTCTTACAAATGTTTACATCCACATATTGAGAAATCATTTCAGTGGGAGGAAAAAACAACTGTGGCTTTCATGTTCCATTCTGTCCTAGTGAGTGTTGTATATGGAATTGTGTATTTTGGATGAAGTATGGTAGATGAACATTCTGTTATTCCCCTCTCTCTGGGAATCTTTTACAGAAGAAATGCCAAGTATCTCAGTCATACTTGGAAGAGCTTAAACAAAGGCGCTAGTGGGTGACTTTCAATGGGGTGAGTCAGTCCTCTTTTTCTCATTTGATTTTAAAATGCTTGGCTCAGCCAGAGTCCCCTTCTTGCTAGCAGGAGGTCCCTGAATCAGACAAACTTTACATTTTCATTTTAACTTAAACATATACATGTAATTCTTTGCCTCAACTTTAAAATTCGAAGTTAGATCTTTGTTTTTAATGGGTCCTCTGATTGGAATTGAATGTCATATCTCTCAAAATGCCTCATCCACAGTTTTTAGTTTTGGTTTCTGGAGGATGAGAACTTCAGGCAGTTATGATACTTCTGGGCAGGATCCTTTCAACGGTTGACTTTTTCTGCCTTCAATCTTTTACGGTTTTCTTGTTCATAATTCCAAAACATTCAGACTATTTTTCATAGAAAACAGCTCTCTTTCACTTCACAGTCTTATGTTACTAGTGTGTACCATATTTAGGTCAATTACCAAAATTAGACTAACAAATAAGGGTGATACCACCTTTACGGCAGAAAGTGAAGAGGAACTAAAGACCCTCTTGATGAAGGTGAAACAGGAGAGTGAAAAGGCTGGCTCAACGTTCAGAAAACTAAGATCATGGTTTCCGGTCCCATCACTTCATGGCAAATAGGTGGGAAACAATGGAAAAGGTGACAAACTTTCTTTTCTGGGGCTCCAAAATCACTGTGGATGGTGACTGCAGCCATGAAACAAAAAGATGCTTGCTCCTTGGAAGAAAAGCTATGACCAACCTAGACAGCATATTAAAAAGCAGAATTAGTAGAAGGAAAGAAATCATAAAGATCCGAGCAGAAATAAATGAAAAAGAAATGAAAGAAACAATAGTAAAGATGAATAAAACTCTAAAAGCTGGTTCTTTGAGAAGATAAACAAAATTGACAAATCCTTAGCCAGACTCATCAAGAAAAAAAGAGAGAAGAATCAAATCAACAAAATTAGAAATGAAAAAAGAGAGGTTACAACAGACAGTGCAGAAATACAAAGGATTATAAGAGACTATTATGAACAACTATATGGCAATAAAATAGATAACCTGGAAGAAATGGATAGATTCTTAGAAAAGTTCAATCTTTCAAGACTGAACCAGGAAGAAATATAAATTATGAACAACTCTGAAATTGAAGCTCTGATCAAAAATCTCCAACACAAAAGTACAGGACCAGATGGCTTCACAGGAGAATTCTATTAAACATTTAGAGAAGAGCTAATGCCTATCCTTCTAAAACTCTTTCAAAAAATTGCAGAAGAAGGAACACTTCCAAACTATGAGGCCACCATCACCCTGATACCAAAACCAGACAAACACAACACAGAAAAAGAAAACTACAGCCCAGTATCACTGATGAACATAGACGCAACAAAATTCTAGCAAATAGAATTCAGCAACACATCAAAAAACCCATGATCAATTTGGGTTTATTCAGGGATGCAAGGATTCTTCAATATATGAAAATAAATCAATGTGATATACCATATTAACAAATTGAAAGATAAAAACCATATGATCATCTCAATAGATGCAGAAAAAGCCTTTGACAAAATTCAGCACCCATTTATGTTTAAAACTCTTCAAAAAATGGGCATAGAAGGAACCTATCTCAACTGAGTAAAGGCCATATTTGATAAGCCTACAGCAAACATTATTCTCAATGGTGAGAAACTTAAAGCATTCCCACTAAGATCAGGAACAGAAGAAGAGTGTCCACTTTTGCCACTGTTATTCAACGTAGTTCTGGAAGTCCTAGCTACAGCAATCAGAGAAGAAAAAGGAATAAAAGGAATCCAGATTGGAAAAGAAGTAAAGCTCTCACTGTTTGCAGATGACACGATACTGTATATAGAAGACCTTAAAGATAGTATCAGAAAATTGCTAGAGCTAATCAGTGAATTAGCAAAGTTGCAGGATACAAAATCAATACACAGAAATCACTTGCATTTCTATAAACAATTAAAAATCAGAAAGAGCAATTAAGGAATCAATCCCATTCACCATTGTAACAAAAACAATTAAATATCTAGGAATAAACTTACCTAAAGAGACAAAAGAACTATACACAGAAAATTATAAGATACTAATGAAAGAAATCAAAGATGACATAAACAGATGGAGAGATAGTCCATGTTCCTGGGTAGGAAGAATCAATATTGTGAAAATGACTATACTACCAAATGCAATCTACAGATTCAATGTGATCCCTATCAAATTACCAATGGCATTTTTCACAGAACTAGAACAAAAAATTTCACAACTCATATAGAAACACAAAAGACTCCAAATAGCCAAAGCAGTCTTGATAAGGAAGAATGGAGCTGGGGGAATCAAGCTTCCTGACTTCAGATTATACTACAAAGTTACAGTCATCAAGACAGTGTGGTACTGGCACAAAAACAGAAATATAGGCCAATGGAACAAGATAGAAAGCCCAGAAATAAGCCCATGCATTTATGGGCTATTTTTGACAAAGGAGGCAAGAATATACAATGAGGCAAAGACAGCCTCTTCAATAAATGGTGCTGGGAAAACTGGACAGCTACATGTAAAAGAATGAAATTAGAACACTTCCTAACACAATACACACAGATAAACTCAAAATGGATTAAAGACCTAAATGTAAGACCAGAAACTATAAAACTCTTAGAGGAAAACATAGGCAGAACACTCAATGACATAAATCAAAGCAAGATCCTCTACCACCCACCTCCTAGAGTAATGGAAATAAAAACAAAAATAAACAAGTGGGACCTGATTAAACTTAAAAGCTTTTGCATAGCAAAGGAAACTATAAACAAGGTGAAAAGACAACTCTCAGAATGGGAGAAAATAATAGCAAGTGAAACAACTGACAAAGGATTAATTTCCAAAATATACAAGCAGCTCATACAACTCAATACCAGAAAAACAAACAACCCAATCAAAAAGTGGGAAAAAGACCTAAACAGACATTTCTCCAAAGAAGACATACAGAAGGCTAACACATGAAAAGATGCTCAACATCGTTCTTTATTAGAGAAAGGCAAATCAAAAGTACAATGAGATATCACCTCACACCAGTCAGAATGGCCCTCATCATAAAGTCTACAGACAATAAATGCTGGAGAGGGTGTGGAGAAAAGGGAACATTCTTGCACTGTTGGTGGGAATGTAAACTGATACAGCCACTATGAAAGACAGTATAGAGATTCCTTAAAAAACTAGGAATAAAACCACCATATGACCCAGCAATCCCACTCCTAGGCATGTACCCTGAGGAAACCAAAATTGAATGAGACATATGTATCCCATTATTCATTGCAGCACTATTTACAATAGCTAGAACATGGAAGCAACCTAGATATCCATCAACAGATGAATGGATAAAGAAGTTGTGGTATATAGACACAATGCAATATTACTCAGCCATAAAAAGGAACATATTTGAGTCAGTTCTAATGAGGTAGATGAACCTAGAACCTATTATACAGAGTGAGGTGAGTCAGAAAGAGAACAATAAATACCGTATTCTAACACACATATATGGAATCTAGAAAAATGGTACTGAAGAATTTATTTACAGGGCAGCAGTGGAGAAACAGACATAGAGAATAGATTTATGGACATGGAGAGAGGTAAGGAGAGGGTGAGATGTATGGGAAGAGTAACATGGAAACTTACATTACCATATGTAAAATAGATAGCCAATGAGAATTTGCTATATGGCTCAGGAAACTCAAACAGGTGCTCTGTATCAACCTAGAGGGGTGGGATGGGGAGGGAGATGGGAGGGAGGTTCAAAAGGGAGGGGATATATGTATACCTATGGCTGATTCATATTGAGGTTTGACAAAACAGCAAAATTCTGTAAAGCAATTATCCTTCAATAAAAAAAAAAAAAAAAAAAAAGCAGAGACATTACTTTGCCGGCAAAGGTCCGTCTAGTCAAAGGTATGGTTTTTCCAGTGGTCATGTATGGATGTGAGAGTTGGGCCATAAAGAAAACTGAGTGCCGAAGAACTGATGGTTTTGAACTGTGGTGTTGGAGAAGACTCTTGAGAGTCCCTTGGACAGCAAGGAGATCCAACCAGTCCATCCTAAAGGAGATCAGTCCTGGGTGTTCATTGGAAGGACTGATGCTGAAGCTGAAACTCCAATACTTTGGCCACGTGATGCGAAGAACTGACTCATTGGAAAAGATGTGATGCTGGGAAAGAATAAATGCAGGAGGAGAAGGGGAGGACAGAGGATGAGATGGTTGGATGGTGTCAATGACTCAATGGAAATGAGTTTCAGCAAGCTCTGGGAGTTTCTGATGGACAGAGAAGCCTGGTGTGCTGCAGTCCATGGGGTTGCAAAGAGTTGGACATGACTGAGCAACTGAAGTGAACTGACTTAACAAATGCAGTTGAGTCCTGTTTATGTTAGAATTGCACAGTTAGGAGCAGAAGCATGCTAGCACAGTGGAGATGAGCCCTGTAGATGCAGGCTTTTAATGTGTCCTCGGCATCGAGTGGAAAGTCCTGCAGAGGAAATAGAGGGCCCTTGGTTAATCCAGCAATCCAGTTTATGTCTGTTAGCAGAGCTTCTTTTTTACATGTTATATATGTTGAATGATTTTTAACATTATTGTTATACAGTACAATAACATATTATATACTATACAATACAATGGTTGTATATTTGTAAATGCTCTTGGTTGCAAGAGAATGTCAAATATCCCTTATAAGCTTAAACTTTTAAACCTGAAACGGACTCTAGATATGACTCAGCAATTTTAAAGCTGAGGAAATAGAAGATATTTCATATGACTTATCCCAATACAGCTTATCAGAGCATCTTATCAGTTAGATATTATTGTAGAATCCTCGAGGCTCAGAAAGACCAAGTGACATTCCAGAACTTTGCAGCTAGTAAGCAGTAGACTTATTACTTGGAACCCAGGCACCTGACCTGAAATTCTGAACTCTTTCTACTGTTTTTGGGGTCTGGGAGTTTGTGGTCTTATGGGGAAGAATCTTACCTATTTTTAAAAAGTATTTATTTATTTTTATTTATTTGGCTGTGCTGGGTCTTAGTTGTGGCATGTGGGATCTATTTCCCTGACCATAGATTGAACCCCACCCCCTTGCATTGGGAGCCTGGAGTCTTAGTCACTGAACCACCACAGAAGTCCCTAGATTTTGCATTTTAGATCCAGCACTCTCAAGGCTGAATAGAGGATGGAATTGATCAAGAGGAGAATGGAAACTCTCCTGTGTTCACTAAGAGAGGGCCAAGATAAATAGAAAAGCGTGTATTTGTGATTTAGTAGGTAAATCCTACAGGGCTCAGTGCCTGATGTGGTATATAGCAGGTGAGGGAAAGGGACTAGTCAGAGGCCTTCTCCAGTTTATGGCTATATCCATGGCCAGTGCAGCTGGGTGGCTGGAGCTGTGGGCATTCCAAGGCAGGAAGCACAAAGTTGAGAGGTGGAATGGGAGCCACGATGAGCTAATTTAGGGCCTGTTGAACTTGAATCTCTTATCTGAGTGGAGATGTTCAGTAGGCAGAATATGGTGCTTAGAAGCTAGCAGACTGAAATGGAGAAAAACCTTTAGAAGTCCTTAGTACGCAGGTGATGGGCAAACCCTGTAGAAGAGTTGAAAGAGCCAAGAAGAATATAAGACAAGAAGATGGCAGGAGACAGAACTTAGGAGATGGGCCAAAGAGACGGAAGAAAATGGTGGAGGAGTAAGACAGAGAGATCACCAGCCTCCCCACAGACACATCAAAAACTCAAGATATGGAATAACTTCTACAAAACAACCTTTAGGTGACAGCAGAAGACCCCAGGCCTTCAGGGGGGCAAGCTAGGCTCCCTGGGATGAGAAAACCACAAAATTCTGTAAAGCAATTATCTTTCAATTAAAAAAATAAAGTGGAAAAAAAAGAAAGGGGCTGAGGAAAGTGTTGTAGCGAGAAGTGAGGAATGGCTCTAGAGGTAGCAGAGAATCAGTAAAATCATGGATGCCAAGAAAGGAGGGGGCTGAGAACTGACCACCAGATCTAAGACACACCATTGCATTTAGCAGCAGAATGGTCATGCTGCTGCTGCTACTGCTACTAAGTTGCTTCAGTCGTGTCCGACTATGTGCAACCCCATAGACGGCAGCTCACCAGGCTCCCCTGTCCCTGGGATTCTCCAGGCAAGAATACTGGAGTGGGTTGCCATTTCCTTCTCCAATGCATGAAAGTGAAAAGTGAAAGTGAAGTTGCTCAGTCGTGTCCGACCCTCAGTGACCCCATGGACTGCAGCCTTCCAGGCTCCTCCATCCATGGGATTTTCCAGGCAAGAGTACTGGAGTGGGGTGCCATTGCCTTCTCCAAGAATGGTCATAGGGAACCATAAATTTTGGTAGAGTGATAGGAACAAAAGCTGTGTAAAAGAGAACAATGCATCTGTTCCTTCTCCCCAGAGATAGGGTCTGCAGAGGCCCAGCCCCTTGAATTGGAAGAGTGAGTTCCCTCTGTACTTGGGGCAGAAGATAGAGGGCGCTGCCCGCCATCTGCTTCCAGGTCCCTCTGAGCAGACTAGCCAGTGGCCTTAGTGGGGAGGGTAAAGGGAAAGATCCACTCCCCTCCCCCACCCCCACATCCCCATAACTTTTTATTGTTTTCTAGAGGGTGGAAACGGAGAAGGCAATGGCACCCCACTCCAGTACTCTTGCCTGGAAGCGACTTAGCAGCAGCAGCAGCATAGGGTGGAAATACAGTGCAAGGAAACATCCCATTGCAAGCTTTTATTACTTCATTTGGGACAATGATCGACAACTTTTCCCCTCCCTAGTCTGTTTATAGACACACATTTATTGAAAGGAGGAGTCAACAAGCTTCATTTCTCAAATGGAAAGACTTCTAACAAACTTTAGTCATACTTACATGGGCCCAACTGTGCCTAGTCATACTTATGAAACAAAAGGAACGTGTAAACAGAGAACCTTGAAATCCTGCATAATTCTCCTTTCTCATTACATGTCGGCAGCCTGTCTTCTGGATAGAGAATATAGGCTGTGATTGTTTCCACTTCTTAACTATTTGCTCCAAGCACAGTGGGGAAGCTCGTTGGTGGGCAGGGTCCATAGGCTGTACTCATTCAGGGAAAACTTCCTGAGGCTCTCCACAAACCCCTGCAATTTCGCTTGTTACCTGGTGACAGCAGCCTAAATTATAGTTGTGTGCCCTGGGGAGGAAATGAACACAGGACTGGCAGTATAAAAATCTACCTATTCAGTTAGTTCAGTTTAGTTCAGTTGCTCAGTCGTGTCCGACTCTTTGCGACCCCATGAATCGCAGCAATGCCAGGCCTCCCTGTCCATCACCAACTCCTGGAGTTCACTCAGACTCACGTCCATCTAGTCAGTGATGCCATCCAGCCATATGAAGCAAGAGGAACAGGCTTAAATTTCAGTAGACTAAAGGTTAGAAGAAGTTGTACCTTAGAAGATTACTTAAAAAGACAGAGGACTGCCTTTGGAGAAGGTATCTTACTTTCTTTTTCCAGAGGAAATACTAAAGATGTATTTCCAGAGGAAATACTAAAATAATAATGATGCCACTTTATTTTTTACTATTAAGCACTGAAAAAAAGGTGGGGGAACTAGGAAAATTTATTGTTTAAAATACAAGAACAGATTCTCAAGGAAGCTAGGTCCTAGGACCTTCCGTCACTCCCATCCCCAATTCACTCTCCCTTGGAAACAGGGCAGATGTGGCTGGGAGGTACGCAGTGGAAAAGGTAACGGATGCTTCCTTCCTGGTTGTGGTTTTACAGAAAATCTCCTAAGGAACCAATGTGAGAGGGAGAAGAATGTTCTCTTTTCCCTTTTCTAGAAGTTATGGTCCTTGGATCTCGGGACCTGGGTTTAAATCCCAGTTCTGCTATTTTCTGAGCTTGTGGACACGAGCTCTCTGAGTCTCAATTGTCTAATGGCAGAAAGAGGATGATCATCTCTGCCCACAGGGTTATTCTGAAGACTTAATGAGATGCTGTATGTAAAACGACCAACAGAGTCTGCAATGAAAGTTAGGTTCCCTCCCCATCCAGAATGAAAAATTTTTTAAATTAATAAATTAGTTAATTCGGCTGTCCTGAGTCTTAGTTGCAGCAGTTGGGGTCTTCCATCTTTGCAGTGGCAATGCAAACTCTTAGTTGTGGCATGTGGAATCTAGTTCCCTGACCAGAGATCGAATCTGGACCCCTTACATTGAGGACCTGGAGTCTTAGCCGCTGGACCACCAGGGAGATCCCCAGAATGGAAATTTGAAGTAGGCAGGAGGTTCAGTGACCTCTTTTGTATGCAAATGAACTCATCCCGGTCTTTCTTCTTACTTGGATTGAAAGGACTGACCGAGCTGGATAGTGCTGTCCAGTTGGTACCACCCCTGGGGGAAGATGGGGTGAACTGTGGTTGGGCCTGAGCTAAGAATGTCCACTCCTGGCAACTACTCTGCTTGCTGCCAGAAAGAGATAGGTTGCATTTAAAAATGTTCTGAGGTCAAAGCTGTCGATTCAGGTCCAGATGGGTCATAAGGGTAAAGGGGCCTGAGGAGCCGAAGTGTGTGGCCAAAAGGGAGTGTGGGGAGCACAGGCATGAAAGAGTGTGTCAGGGGCATCAGCAGCTGGTCTGGGGGACAGTTTCAACCTCCCAGCAAGTCAGAACCTCTTAAAGGGCCTTCGGGCAGAAGGAACAGTCTGCGTGCTGGTTATCAGCATCCGCAGGAACTCTAGGAATGAGTTCTTGCTCAGCTGCCAGCACCTGAGACGTTCTGGCTCTGTGCTTTTCTACTTGACCTTTTAAGGCGTGTTCAGGCCCAGGTGGTGCTAGTGGTAAAGAACCTGCCTGCCAATGCAGGAGACGGAAGAGATGCAGGTTTGATCCCTGGGTTGGGAAGACCACCTGGAGAAGGGCATGGCACCTCACTCCAGTATTCTTGCCTAGAGAAACCCATGAACAGAGGAACCTGGCAGGCTATAGTCAGTAGGGTTGCAAAGAGTCGGACAGGATTGAAGCGATTTAGCACTCACGCACGCATGGCCAATACAACGTGGTCATCCTGAGCAGGGAAATTTGCAAGTGCTTTCTGCTGAGCTTTGTTGGGGCAACTGAGAACCTCATAGAGGGTCATGAAAATAATTCCCAAAGAAGAAAAATAGCCATTGATTGCTAAGTGGAGCCAACAGCTGAAACTCCCTATTAGCAGCAGAAGCACTGTGAGATCTGTGCTATGACCCCTGCAGCAGAGCTACAGAGAGAACCTCTCTGCAGACAGTCACAGTGCAGATATGCAGAAGGTCAGTCCAGGAGTGGGGAAGAGGGGGCCTCACATAGAGTCAGGGGCATGGGCTGGTGGATGAGGCTGCCCCAATGTCTGTCCATTTGACCACAAACCGGAGTGAATGACTAGACCTGTTTCAGTTTTCTCATCTTTAAAAGCCAGTGACATGCACAAAATATTCTTTGAAAGAACACCTGTTTTTGGAGAAGACTGCACAGATGGGGACCAAGATGGGAGAGATGCTTTTTATTTCACATCTTTATACGTTTTCATCTTTGAATCCTGTGGATGTGTGTCCTGTTAAAGAGAGTGTTAATGTTAGTGTTAGCTGCTCAGTCGTGCCTGACTCTTTGCGACCCCATGGACTGCAGCCCACCAGGCTCCTCTGTCCATGAGATTTTCCAGGCAAGGATACTGGAGTGGATTGCCATTTCCTTCTCTGGGGGATCTTCCCACCCCAGGGATCGAAGCTGGGTCTCTTGCACTGCAGGCAGATTCTTTACCGACTGAGCTACATTAATAATGACAAAAAAAAAGACAAGTGATGATAGTTTGTACCTTATAGGATTACACACACTGGATAGATGGTAATTACATAAATTGCAGTGTTTATTGTTATTAGTATTAATACAGGGATGCTGGCTAGGCCATCTGTCAGTATTTTTTACCCTTAAATACTCAATAGTCTTGTATTGGGTTTCCCTGGTGACTCAGACAGTAAAGAATCTGCCTGCAATGCAGGAGACCTGGGTTTGATCGCTGGGTCAGGGAGATCCCCTGGAGAGGGGAATGGCTATCCATTCCAGTATTCTTGCTTGGAGAATTATTTGGATAGAAGAGCCTGGCAGGCTACAGTGCATGGGGTCTCAAAGAGTCAGACATGACTAAGTGACTAACACTTTTTCACTTTCAGTCTCTTATCAAGTATCCAGATAAGGCAACCCACTGCAGTATTCTGGCCTGGAAGAATTCCATGGACAGAGCCTAGTGGGCTACAGTCCATGGGATGACAAAGAGTCAGACACAACTGAGTGACTTTCACTTATGTAGGGAAATGTCCTATTCTCAGAAGACACATGCTGAAGTATTTAGAAATAAAAATGCTGAAGTATTTAGAATAAAAATGTGCCCTACAGGCACTGGCCTTACATTATGTTTGTAATCAACAATATCAATTTAGCCCCTTAAAAGCAGTCTTGTAAATGGGTAAAATGAATAAATGAGCACCACTTGCAAATTGACTAATTTTTTTTTTTTACTTTTCACATATTTTAGAGAATTATATTAATTGTTGACAATGGCAGAGGGCACTGTGTAATGAACACCTACATACTCCATCTGTGATCACTAATTGTTAACATTCTGGTCACATTTGTATTTTTCCTTTCACATACACACAAATATATATGTATTTTCTGGATTATTTGAAAGTTAGTTACAGATGTGACATTTTTATTTCTAAATACTTCAGCATGTGTCTTCTGAGAATAGGACATTCCCATACATAAGTAAAAGTCACTCAGTTGTGTCTGACTCTGTGATCCCATGGACTGTGGCCCACTAGGCTCTGTCCATGGAATTCTCCAGGCCAGAATACTGCAGTGGGTTGCCTTTCCCTTTTCCAGGGGATCTTCCCAGCCCAGGGATCAAAGCCAGGTCTCCCGCATGCTGGTGGATCGTTTACTGTCTGAGCCACCAGGGAAGTTCTTGCTTGCTTAGTGGCTCAGTCCTGTCCTACTCTTCCAAGACCCTTTGGACTGTAGACCGCCAGACTCTTCTGTCCATAGGACTTTTAAGGCAAGGATACTGGTGTGGGGTGCCATTTCTTTCTCCAGGGGATCTTCCTGACCCAGGGATTGAACCTGCATCTCCTGTGTCACCTGTATTGCAGGCAGATTCTTTACCTGCTGAGCCACTGGGAATTATCAAACACAGGAAATTTAACCATTACACAAGACTGTTATCTTACTTACAGTTCATATGCAAATATTCCAGAGTGTCCCATTAAATGTTCCTTATAGCTGTTTATTTTTTGATCCAGAATTCTGTTGAGGATCTTCCATTGCATTTGGTTGCCTTCTTTAGTTAAGAACATTTTAGTAGGACTTGTTTTGCCTTTCATTGACATTGATATCTTTGAAGAGCCTAGGTCAGTTTTTACCCTCCCCTCCCTGTCCCGTATGTCTTGAATTTGTATCTGATTGTTTTCTGATATTAGACTCAGGTTAAACGTTTTTGGCAAAAATACTACAATAGGTAATGTTCCAGTGCCACTTTTAAGAATACTTTTTATTCCCTTTAAATGTTTGAAGCCAGGAGTCTTTTAAAAATTTCTAATATTCTCATTTTCAAATATCTAGCAGGTCAGTTACTGGTAAGTGACTCCTGTCATCAAGTCATGATGGAGGCTGTGGGCTATTTGTACAAATCACTTGATTTAAGGGCCACCTACCTCGGATATTCTCATTCATCGATCCCTGGGATCCTACAGTGAGTTTCTGTTCTGTGTCTCAACAAGAAGTATACTTCAGGTTATTCTTGTCCTGTAAATGACCTCTTGACAACTTTCATTCCTTTGCAGCCTTCTAAGGGAAATTGAGCGGACTCGGGGTAGGAGATATTGGCCTCAAGGTTTGAGCCAGCAGTCTTCTGAAGGTCCTAGGCATGGCGCCTCATTTTTGGAGCACTTGCTTAAATTAAACTATCATAGTGCTCAGAGTTCAGACACGGTGAGCTCAGCAATGTGCACCAAAGCAGATAAGCTACAGGGGGCTAAAAGCTTGGACTTGGTGGCTGAGACAATTTCAGATAAATCAAAACATGCTTCAGGACAAGGAAAAAAGCTCTTGAGACCCATTGTTTCCATTTCGGCTGTGGAAAAGACTCGATGGAAGACACAGAGTAATGTTGAAATATGGAATGGCCCGGAAAAAGCAGCAGTGAAGAAAAAGAAAGATTATTCCTCTAAAACTTTACCTTTGGGTAAAATGGATGGTGTAGTAAAGCTTTCATGGCAACAGATTTTGTCAGCTAAAAGTGAGAGTGAAAAAGGCCTAATTAATGCAAATTACCAGCATCCCCTGGTAGAGTCTCTTAGCGCAAATAATCCCTGGAAATCTGTATCTGAGCTCATCTCAGAGAAGTGGCTTTTTCATAGCCCAGATTACAGTTCAGTTTCTCACAAGTGTTTTTTGCAGAGAAGATCTCAGTTTGAAACAAAGTTGATGGAAGACCTCAAATGATACTAATAAAGATTTTCATGGGCTCTTCTGTGTAAGTTTTTTCGACTTGTCATTATTTAGAATTCTTCGATGAGATATTTTCTGGTGATAATCAAGGTCGGGGATTTTATTTTTATTTTTTAGCCCCTTGAAATATTGTAACTGACTGTAGCTAAAAAGAACACTTTTTAAGTCATTCATATTTCTGTGGTAAGTAGAAAACTGTTGATATCACAGGGTTCCATATCTAAAAATATGTGGAGATAATGTTTCTAAAGTTCTAATTGTGTTACTTTTACTATCATTTGTCTATGAATTTATGAATTAATGTTTCATGTACACAAAATTTATAATTGCTGTCACTGCATCTCTTAAGTAACATAAGGAAAGACATAAATTGGAATAAACTAAAACCATAAAGTTAGTTTAAAGTACTAGAGTCCACAGATTTGATACCTTATCTATCTTAAACATTTTAATTGCCTCTCATTTTATCGGTGATTTGTAAGATATTACCTGTTAACTGCTGAGGATTAATTATTGACTTCCTTCTTGCTTATCACCCAGCGAAATCCTACCTATTACATTAGGAATCCAAGTGAAAGAATGGGCTTAGCTGTGCGACTTTAACAGCACTATTGCACTTAACCTCAGTTTCATCACTTAGAAGATGGGAGAAATTATAGTGCCAACTTTTTAGGATTTCTGAGAGGACTGCATGAGAAAATGCACATTGCAAGCCTTCAGTGAATAGTAATTACTGTCTGTCACGATCTAGCCCAGAGCCCACCTTTTCCCATGAAAACAATTGATCCCCTCAGCCCACAACTTAAGCATACAGGAATGCTTTGGGTTATTTGTCTTAAATCGTGCCCCACCTATGTCACAGGTGGTAGTGTGGTTTGCTTTGCACTGCACTGAAACCCCGGGTAGCTCGGCGAGCCCTCGCAGTCCAGGGATTCTCAGTTGGGTTCTGGGTGGGCCGCATCAGACTTTCCCGCAGGGGCCAAGTCTGATTCAGTCGACACTGAAACGTCGTGTCGTGAGGTTTACTGTTTATTTGGCTTTGGTGGAACCGTAACGCACACAACAGGTGCAGACTTGTAGGTCTGAGAGAAGACCCATCCACCGCGCCGTGCGAGCGTTTGCTGGAGCAGGGGGACTGATGTCCCGAGGGCTTCCCTCGCGAGCCAGAAATCTTGTGTGTTGGGGGGCGGGGGGCACTGGCCTGCCAGGCTATGCAGCGGGGGGTGGGGTGGGGTGGGGTGTCCGTCAGGCGCATCGGCCTACGTGTGGGACCTGGGCCCAGATGCTGGCTCCTCGGTGGCACCGGAAGGATCCAAGCCAGGGACGCGGGACCTCCCAGACCCGTCCCCACGATCCAGGGGAGGTCCAGGCCGTGGAGGTCATAAATGCAGAGAGGTCGCCTCCTGGAGTCAGGGCCAGAGGCGCGCTGTCCGTACAGCCAGGGTCGGGGGACAGTCACAGGAAGGTGCTGCGGGGTCGCCATGGGGCGCCGGGATCCCGACTCGTGGTCCAGGGCCAGCAAAGAGTCACTCCATTTCATGTGACCTCGGCTGATGGGACGTTCACGCTACCGCACAGCCACCTCTGCGCGTCACACGATCAAGAAGTGACTGTAGCATGTTTCGCTAGTGGTCTCGGGTGTCTGGAAGCTGCTGCCCTGCCTGGCGAAATACGTCCTGCCCCAGGACACCCCACCCAGGTCCCGCCCCAGCCCGCCCCTCCAGGACTCCGCCCCACCCAGGTCCCGGCCCGGCCCGGCCCGGCCCTCCAGGACTCCGGCCCGCCCCTCCAGGACTCCGCCCCAACTGAGGCCCCGCCCCCGCGGCGGCCGGAGGGGCGGGCCGCGCCGCCACGTGCTCAGACGCAGGGACCGCCCGCCCGCTGGGCAGAGCGCCGGCGGAGCACCGGCCTTGGGGCACCACTCGCGGCCGGGCGGCGGCAGGCATGGCCACGGCGGCGGTAACAGCGGCGGCTCGTGGAGCCGGTGCAAGGGCAGTGACCGCCCTGCGGGATGGTTGCCGGACTGCGGCCCGGGGGCGGTCGCGCACGGGCCCCACACGGCCCTTGTGCACAGCACCTGGGACCGCCCCGGACATGAAGCGCTACCTATGGGAGCGCTACCGGGAGGCGAAGAGAAGCACGGAAGGTGAGTGGGGTTGCGGCCCCCGAGCCCTCTGGACGTGTGGGGTCCCTCTCCGCCGGGCTGGGGCGCCAGGTACCGTCCCACGCGGCCATCCGGGAAGCCGGCACCCTCGGAGCCGCGAGGTCCGCTGCTGACCGCCAGACCCCACCTCCCCATCCTCACCCTCGGTCGTCCCCAACCAAAACCGCGGGCGACAACGCCTCTGCAGTGCGATTCCGGGAAACGCGGAAAAACGCGCCTGCAGAGAAACTTTACAACTCTTGCCTTTCTCCTGTCGGGAAAGCCTCTTTATAAATTCCTGAGAATTTTTTAGCCAGAAATCCACATCGAAAGCGCTTTGGACCCTCCTGGGGGGTTCCACGCACATCTTTTGGGAGACGGTCACCGCCACGCATCGTTAGGTATTGTTATTAATAAACAGCAATAATAGTAACCGCCGGAGTCCAGCAGGCGGCGAGTTACCCTGGATTCCGGCTGCTGGGCAGGTGCCCAGGGTCCGGAGGCTGGTTTATCTTCCTTCTTTGTTTTAGAGGATAGGGTAAGATTTGCCGTACTTGTAATAAGAGGGATCCAGGTTGGGAGTGTCCCGAGTTATCTACTAACTTCAGCGAGGAGGTGTTCCAGGGCGTGACCTCTTTGTGGTCAGAAAATGAACAGAAAATGAGCTTGATTTGATTGTTGGTAAGGGAAACACGGATAATAGAAAGAGGACCCAGTAAATACTAATATCAGACACATAAATTGTGTCCCGGAATTCTTCCCCATACCTAGGAAGGAGGTGCCACATCCTCATCCTATAGATGAGAGAGGCCAGACTCAAGTTTAAGAAACCTGGCCAAGGTGCAGTCTTCATCTTGAGTCTGTCTCAGGCCCACAGCCATTGTCCTGTTTCCCGCCTGCCTTGCAGTAGCAGCTCATCATTTGGGAACTGGTGTAAAGGGCCAATGATAATCCATGCGTGCTGCTTCTTCAGGGAGGATTTAGAATAGAAATTTTTGTACTCATATTTTGTGTGTGTGTGTGTTGGGGCGGGGGGATGTGTGCTAGTGGAGATGGCAGAGAGAGGGAGAAAATATTTAGTGGAGAGAACATTTTGTAGAATCACATTTTCCATCTTTTGTCCAGAAGTCATGAAAGAACACAAGATAATTTTCTGAGGGAACTCAAAGTGACCAGCAGTGCAAAATTCTGTGAAATAGGGTTTGTTGTCTTAGTTTTCCTTTGCTCAGAGTTTAATTTTGCATGGATTTTTGAGGTGGTGTGGGTGACAAGAAGATTGGCTTTTGAGACATTGAGAATTGCAGATCTTAAGTGAAAGGAATATAAAAGATCATCAAGCCTGATGGGTAGGCAAGACTTTTTAATTGAAGTTTTCAGTTGTGATAATTGTATCCTGTGCAGTTGTAAGAATTAATACAGGGAGATCTAGCATAACCTTTAACCTGTTTCTCCCACTGGCAACATTTTGCAAAATAACAGCACAGTATCACAACCAGTGTATCAACATTGATACAACCCACAGATCTTATTCAGAATCTCCTAGTTTTACTCTACTTATGAGTGTGTATTTCGTTCTACACAGTTTTATCACATGCAGGTTCGTGTATTCAGCATGGGTCAAGATACGGAACAGTTCGCTACAAGGTTGCTCCTAGTTTTTGATCATGACAGATAAATAAAGCGCCTGTAAACCTTTGTGTACAGGTTTTTGTGTGAACACGTTTTCATTTCTCTAAATGCCATTGTTTGGTTGAATGGCAGTTGTGTGTTTTATATGACACTGCTGCTGCTAAGTCGCTTCAGTCGTGTCCGACTCTGTACGACCCCATAGATGGCAGCCCACCAGGCTCCGCTGTCCCTGGGATTCTCCAGGCAAGAACAGTGGAGTGGGTTGCCATTTCCTTCTCCAGTGCATGAAAGGAAAAGTGAAAGTGAAGTTGCCCAGTCATGTCTGGCTCTTTGCAACCCCATGGACTGCAGCCTACCAGGCTCCTCTGTCCATGGGATTTTCCAGGCAAGAGTACTGGAGTGGGGTGCCATTGCCTTCTCTGTTATGTGACACTACAGGCAAAATTTTTGCCATTCCGATTTTACAGACAAGGTTTGCTGCTGTAGATTGTGACTCTGGGGACATCACAAAGCTCCAGTTTCCTTATCTGTAAAATGGGGATGGATGCTGGTTGTGCCCACACCAGAGGGCTGTGGTGAGGAATGAGTGGGTCCATCATGAAAGGTATTTAGAACAGTGCCTGGTGAATGAAATTCCCTGGCAGCTTAGCTGGTAAAGAATCCACCTGCAATGCAGGAGACCCTGGGTTGATTCCTGGGTTGGGAAGATCCTCTAGAGAAGGGATAGCCTACCCACTCCAGTATCTTGGGCTTCCCTGGTGGCTCATCTGGTAAAGAATCTGCTTGGGGAAACTGAGGTCAGAGAAAAGGAACTTAACACCAGAGCTAACAAATCTCAAAATCTCCTCAAGTTGACCTACTCCAGATCCCCTGGGATTATCCCACACCAAAGCCCAACTCGGGCCTGAATCTGATCTTTATCACTCAATCCTCCAGCTCTCATTTGCCAGTGAAAGTTGCTCAGTCGTGTCTGACTCTTTGTGACCCCATGGACTATACAGTCCATGGAATTCTCCAAGCCAGAATACTAGAGGGGGTAGCTGTTGCCTTCTCCAGGGGATCTCAACCCAGGGATTGAACCCAGGTCTCCTGCAAAGCAGGCAGATTCTTTACCAGCTGAGAAGCCCAGGAATACTGGAGTGGGGATAAAGCGAGGATTTTTAGAGTAGGCTTGGCAGACACTCAGGGGATAGTAGCTCTTGTGGCTAGTTAGTAAATAACTCAGTCTTAGTCATGCTTAGTAAACTGTGGAGATGGGCTAGTTAGCACTAGGGTCTATGTCTCCTTTTGTTTAGCGGAGCACCATATGTGGCGTTGAACAAGTCACCTAATCTCTTTAGTCGTCTTTCTATAGAATGAGGCCGCTGGAGTAAATAATATGTGAGCTTTTTCAGTGTTACAGGTCTGTGAATAATATTCAGGGTCCTGTCTTCACCTCCCAGCATGTGCCCACGTGGTCCCTGTCTCACCACAGAGGACACAGGGACTTTCTTCCTTCACCCTGTCTGGGTCTGCACCACCACTTTAGCTGAAGTCTGTACATGTGCCCAACTTGCATTCATTCACCAAGCATTTGTATTCACCAGACATTTATTACGCAGGTAGCAGTGGGCTTAGGGCTTCCCTGGTGGCTCAGAGGTAAAGCCTCTGCCTGCAGGGAAACCTGGGTTTGATCCCTGGGTCAGGAAGATCCCCTGGAGAAGGAAATGGCAACCCACTCCAGTACTCTTTCCTGGAAAATTCCGTTGGCTACAATCCATGGGGTTGCAAAGAGTCGGACACGTCTGAGCGACTTCACTTTTACTTTTTACTTTCAGTGGGCTTAAAAGCTATTGATTTCATAGATGGACAGGACTGAGTGGGAGGGGCCCTTAGGGGCTGAGCATCTGCTGGGGCCAAGGGAGGAGGACCCAATTTGTACGGATGGGGAAGTTGGTAAACGGATAAGTGTCGGTCCAGCTTGGGGAAGATATTAATAAATAACCGGCCCCAGGGGATATGCAGGAAATGCTTGACACTGTGTGTGTATAGAAGTAAAGACTCAGAGGAGATACTGATGTTCATACAAAAACCTACCCCCTGATCCCCCCATCCCCCTAGTTTACTAGAGGACAAAATTTTATTTTCTCCCTTCCTGATTATTGCTTTCTGGTGTTTGATCTCTTGCCTTAATTGGAAAATCCTTTCAGGTGTCTTCTCTTTGAAGAGACTCCCAGAATGAAGCCTGCTTGGGGAGGAGATGATTTTTACCCTTAGTTTTACTCTTTCTCTCCCACCCTCCTTTTCCCCCCCAAATTAAAAAAGACTACTGTTTAGATCGGTTTTAGATTTACAGGAAAATTGCATGTTTCTGTAAACCTCATGACTATGGGATGGTGATATTGCGATTTTTTAAAATCAGAAATATGGCGCAGAGCTTCTAAACCCTTGGAATTTCCTAAGTACACAGATGGATAAAGGTATCCTTTGTTATATTAATTAGGTGACTTTTGGAGTACTCCTAGGCAACCAAGGAGGGGGGCCTGGTTGCCAGGGGGACCTAGCCCTGTGATTGGAGACTTAGCACTTATGTCTTCTAGTCCCCCTACTCCTCAGGGAGGGAGAGGGGCTGGAGAATGAATGGATCACCAGTGGCCAATGATTCAGTCATTGCCCTTGTAATGAAGACTCCATAAATGCCTGCGTAATGAAGACGACTCCAAAAATGTCTCCATAAAAACCCAGAAGGACAGGTTCTGAGGGCTTCTGGGTGACAAATGTATCTAAAAGATTCTGCACCCAATTCAGATATGCGTTTTTCCCCAGGCCACCAATTCTTGGACACATCTGAGTGTCCTTCCACACAGATCACTCCTGACACCTGCTGGGGAAAGCGTCGGATCCTCCAAGGGTTCAGTCCTACAGGACTGCCATGGAGATTCACGTGGGGAGAGTGGTACATCCATTGAGGACATGGAAATTCCTTGTGCTGTCTACAAACTTTGCCCTGTGCATCTCTTCCATCGGGCTCTGCCTGGGTTGTATCCCTTTACAGTAAACCAGCGATCTAGAAAGTAAAATGTTTCCCTGAGGTCTGTGAGCCACTCTAGTCAATTACTTGAATCTGAGGAGTAGTCAGTGGACCCTCCCATCTATCGCCGGCCTGTCAGAGGCGCAGGTGACCACCAGCACTGGTGATTGAAGTTGGGCTGGGGTGGTCTTGTAGGACTGAGCCTTTAACCTATAGGGTCTGACGCTCTCTGCAGGAGGTGTCAGAAGTGAGTTGTCTTGTAGGACACCCTGTTGTGTCCACGCATTAGTGGCCTGGGGAAAAAACTCACACCTGAGTTGGGTATAAAATGAGTACATTTGTCACAGTTAACCAATACTGATCCATGGTCAGTATGTATCAGTGTTAAGCAAAGTCCCTGTTTAGTTGAGAATTCCTTAATGTTTAAGCTAGTTTCCTTTTCTCCACCAGGATCCCATCCAGAATAGCACACTGCATTTACTTACCATGTCTCCTTGGGCCCCTCTTGGCTGTGACAGTGGCTCAGTTTCCCTGTTTACCATCACCTTGACAGTTTTGAGGAATACTGGTCACATACCTTGTAGGATGTCCCTCACTTGGAATTTGTTCCTTTTTTTTTTAAACTTGAGATTTCTGGACATGTAATAGTTATGTATCTGAAGTCAAACTCAGCCTGAAGAAAAGGTTCTTTGTTTTGTTAGGAAAAGAAATGCTAGTTCATTTCCTTTTTGGTTACCTCTAGCAAAAATTTCCTATAGAATTATGGCTCTCACCTGGAGCAAGGGAGGGGGGATTTTGACTCCCAGTGGATGTTTGGCAGTATCAGAAGACATTTCTAATTGTCGAAACTGGGAGAAAGAGGGTGATGTTGGCCTCCGGCCGGGGTCGGGGAAGGGGAGTGGGGAGGCCAGAGATGCTGCTAAACATCCTACAAAGTATAGTACACCCTCCCCCAGGAACCATCAAGCTCCAGGTTTCAATAGTGCCAAGATTGAGAAACCTTGTCCTAAAATGGTGAAAGTCTGAGAAATCACTATGTGACTGTAATTTAAAGATATGAATATACCTGTGTGTGGTCTGTTATTTTCAGTTATTTATATGTTGTGTGTGACTTCTTTGAACTTAAGCCTGGGTGTCCCTGTGTGCTGATCAGATAATTATCCTGTCCTGTTAGGTACAGGATGGAACGTTCCTGTGCCTTCAAGAGAAGTTACTCCAGCTGTACAGTTGGGTAGCCTGGTGGATTTTCCCCCTGCAGAGGTCATCTCAGAGCTTGGTTTATTTAGAATGTTTGGCTACTTTGCCAGGGCTACTAAGGATATTAAGTTGTGGAAAGAAGTGTGGGGATTAGTACAAAGTGTTAGAAGAAGCTCTTCAGTTCAGTTCAGTAGCTCAGTCCTGTCCGACTCTTTGCGACCCCATGAATTGCAGCACGCCAGGCCTCCCTGTCCATCACCAACTCCCCGAGTTCACTCAGACTCATGTCCATTGTGTCAATGATGCCATCCAGCCATCTCATCCTCTGTCGTCCCCTTCTCCTCCTGCCCCCAATCCCTCCCAGCATCAGGGTCTTTTCCAATGAGTCAACTCTTCGCATGAGGTGGCCAAAGTACTGGAGTTTCAGCTTTAGCATCATTCCTTCCAAAGAAATCCCAGGGCTGATCTCCTTCAGAATGGACTGGTTGGATCTCCTTGCAGTCCAAGGGACTCTCAAGAGTCTTCTCCAACACCACAGTTCAAAAGCATCAATTCTTCGGCTCTTGAGAAATTTGTATGCAGGTCAGGAAGCAACAGTTAGAACTGGACATGGAAAAACAGACTGGTTCCAAATAGGAAAAGGAGTACGTCAAAGATGTATATTGTCACCATGCTTATTTAACTTATATGCAGAGTACATCATGAGAAATGCTGGGCTGGAAGAAGCACAAGCTGGAATCAAGATTGCCGGGAGAAATATCAATAACCTCAGATATGCAGATGACACCACCCTTATGGCAGAAAGTGAAGAGGAACTAAAAAGCCTCTTGATGAAGTTAGAGGAGAATGAAAAAGTTGGCTTAAAGCTCAACATTCAGAAAACGAAGATCATGGCATCTGGTCCCATCACTTCATGGGAAATAGATGGGGAAACAGTGGAAACAGTGTCAGACTTTATTTTTTTCCAAAATCACTGCAGATGGTGACTGCAGCCATGAAATTAAAAGACGCTTACTCCTTGGAAGAAAAGTTATGACCAACCTAGATAGCATATTGAAAAACAGAGACATTACTTTGCCAACAAAGGTCCGTCTAGTCAAGGCCATGGTTTTTCCAGTGGTCATGTATGCTGATTTCTGTTGTGCAAAAAAATGATTCAGTTATACATATATACATTCTTTTTCTAAACATTCTTCTCCATTATTGTTAATCATAGGATATTTAATACAGTTCCCTGTCCTTACTGCAGGACCTTGTTACTGTAACCATCTGCTAACCACAACCTCCCACTCCATCCCTTCCTCCCCCCCTGCCCCCTCTGTGCAACCACCGTCTGTTCTGTGTCTGTGAGTCTGTTTCTGTTCCGCGGATAGATTTGTTTGTGTTGTATTTTAGATTCTCTGTGTAAGTGATATCATGTGGTATTTGTTTTTCTCACTTACTTCACTTAGGAATCTCTCATTGCATCCAAATTGCTGCAAATGGCATTATTTTGTTCTTTTTTATGGCCAAGTAGTGTTTCTTTATATAGAGGCGCCGCATCTTACTCATCCATTCGTCCGTCTGTGGACACTTAGGTTGCCTCCATGTCTTGGCTGTTGTGAATAGTGCTGTTATGAACAGAGGGGTACGTGTATCTATTTGAATTATAGTTTTTGTTTTTTCTGGATATATGCCCATGAGTGAGTTTGCTGGATCATAAGGTAAATCTTTTTTTAGTTTTCTAAGGAACCTCCATACTGTTTTCCATAGTTACGGCACCAACTTCCATTCCCACCAACAGGATAGGAGGGCTCCCTTTTCTCCACACCCTCTCCAGCATTTGTTACTTGTAGACTTTTTGATGATGGTCATTCTGACCAGTGTGAGATGGTACCTCATTGGAGTTTTGATTTGTATTTCTCCAATATTAGCGATGTTGAGCATCTTTTTACATGCCTGTTGACCATCTGTATAAAAATGGTTGTTTTAAAATCTCTAAAGACTAATAGTATTGTGCTCTTATGAATTGTCTGATTGCAGGTCATACTTGCCATGCAATTTTATTTCTCTGACTGTAATTATCAACAGTTCAGTTCACTTACTCAGTCGTGTCTGACTCTTTGCGACCCTATGGACTGTAGCACACCAGGCTTCCCTGTCCATCACCAATTCCTGGAGTTTACTCAAACTCATGTCCATTGAGTCAGTGATGCCATCCAACCATCTCATCCTCTGTTGTCCCCTTCTCCTCCTGCCTTCCTAGCATCAGGGTCTTTTCAAATGAATCAGTTCTTCGCATCAGGTGGCCAAAGTATCAACAGAAAGTACATTAAGTGAACACATATCAAGCAACATTTGTTGACAGGAAAGCATATTCTAAAGGTACTTGTGAAACTTGTGTTGTGGTCATATTGTTCCCTAACATATTAGTTACACCAGAACAAATTAACATTTTTCAGAGAATGTGAAATTGTCAGTGGCAGAACTGATTGGCCTTTCCCAAGTCTTACTTGTCAGAAGGAAGTTGTAATGTGGTGGTTTGCTAACAGAAAATCACCTATCGTGGGGGTTGCCTTTTTCTTGTTATTTTTAATTGGCATTTGTAGATGAGAAGTTTAAGTGTTTATAATTTGGGTATGGAACCTTGAGTTCATTTGTGGAAACATTTGGGGGAGATGTAAATACTGCTTCATGTTAGAAACAAAAAGTCCCTTCACTTTTTAAAATGTGTTTTCAATCTGTATGTATAGTTTTAAAAGAAATTTTGAACCCTTGTTTTCAATCTACCTGTGAACGTTAAAAGAATTTGAAGCTGTGTTAAGTAAATACAAACTAATTTGTAATTGATTTTGAATATTTATGAATATTCATGAAATATAGGAGTATTATGAAATATAAACTGAAGTTAAGATTTGAGAGAACAAATATTTAAAATTTGCCCTCACTTTCGTCGATGGAGAAGCATCGAGATATGTTGCAAGCAGTTAATTATGACCTCAAGCTGGTAATCTTGTTTCATCTTCATTTTCCTGCTGTAAAGTGAGGATAACTAGTGTCTCATGTTAAGTGGGTCCATGTATATGCTTCACACGGTGCCTGTTGTTGCTAAGTCATGTCTGACTGTTTTGTGACCCCCATTGACTTGGCCTGCTAGGCTCCTCTGTCCATGGGATTCTCTAGGCAAGAATACTGGAGTGGGTTGTCATTTCCTCTTCCAGGGCATCTTCCTGACCCAGGGATTGAACCTGGGTCTTCTGCATTGGCAGGCGGATTCTTTACCACTGAGCCACCAGGGAAGTCCATATGGTACCTGGCACGTTGTAACATATGCATTAAATCATCTCTGGATTATTTGTGCTGCTGCTGCTAAGTCACTTCAGTCGTGTCCGACTCTGTGCGACCCCATAGACAGTAGCCCACCAGGCTCCCCCGTCCCTGGGATTCTCCAGGCAAGAACACTGGAGTGGGTTGCCATTTCCTTCTCCAATGCATGAAAGTGAAAAGTGAAAGTGAAGTTGTTCAGTCGTGTCCGACTCTTCATGACCCCATGGACTGCAGCGCACCAGGCTCCTCCGTCCATGGGATTTTCCAGGCAAGAGTACTGGAGTGGGGTGCCATTGCCTTCTCCGGGATTATTTGTAATACTTAATAAATATAAATCCTATGTCAATAGTTGTAAATACAATGTAAATGCTGTGTAAATAGTTGTGAGTACAGTGTGAAGGCTATGCATATAGTTTCTGACATGTGGCAAATTCAAGTTTTGCTTTTTGGGACTTTCTGGAATTTTTTCTTTTGGGGATATTTTCTATGTGCATTTGGTTGTATTTGTGAAGGTGGAACCTAAGGATTTGGAAGACTGACTGTAAATGGGGAAAAATGGAGACTTTCCTTCTGTTTTTTGAAGCTCTAAAATTCTCCATGAAAAAAGTTGTTTCTTTTTCCCACTTTGCTTCTTCCTTTTCTTCCTAAGAGACTTCATATCTTTATATTCTTTTTTGTTAAATTTTTTTTTAGGCGACCAGCTTGATGTCTAGGATATATTCCAAAAAGAAAAACTAATTAGTTATAGAAAAATGTCATCTTAATGTCTCTAGGATTCTGGATTTTGCATTACCAAAAAATTGAACTTCAAGGATTTTCAAATGCATTTCAGCTTTTCTCTTTCAACATTTTCGTGTTGCCATGTGTGGTTCCTGAGTTCAGGTATCTGAGATGTGTATGTTTGGGCCTCCAAGTAGAGTATGTTTTCTTCCAAGTTTTGCTTTTTTAATATAACTGCAGTGAAATCTTTCATATAAATCTTTGGCAGTATCTCTGAATATGTCCTTAGCATGCATTCCTAGAAGGAGAATTACTAGGTCAAAGGGTATGAATATTTTTAAAAGGCTCTTGGTACTTATCACCAGCCTTCTTTCCAGAAAGGTTGAACCAACTTATATTCTCAAACAGCAGGGAATGAGGCTGCCTAGTCTTAGCACCAATACTCACTCTGTGTTCTGTCATTAAAAACAAAAAGAAACCACATACAAATAACAACAGCAGTCTTATCAGAGAAAAGTTGCATCCTAGTTTTGTTTAACCAAGCAACACATGCTTATTATAGGAAAAAAATGTTGAAATAAAGACACTAAAACCATTTGTAATCCCTTTTCAGAGAGAGCGGCTCATAACTATCCAATTGTTTTAATTTGCTCTTTAAAAAATAATTGAAATGGTTGAGCATTTATGTTTATAAGCCATTTAATTTCCTTCTTAAAAAATGTATTTATTTTTAATTGATGCATAATTGCTTTGCAGTTTGGTTTGTTTTCTGCCGCGCACCAACATGAATTAGCCATGGGTATACATATGTCCCCTCCCTCTTGGACCTCCTCCCCACCTCCCACCCTGTGCCACCCTTGTAGACTGTAGCAGAGCCCTGGTTTGAGTTTCATGAGGCATACAGCAGATTTCCACTGTCTATTTTTCGTGTGTTACTGTATATGCTTCCGTGCGACTCTCTCCATTTGTCTTACTCTCTCCTTCCTCCCCATGGCCCGTGTCCATAAGTCTGTTCTTTATGTCTGCATCTCCATAATTTCCCTTCCTGTAAGAGAGAGACTCTTATCTTTTTATTTTTTGGATTTGTATGACTTCTTATTACCCTAAGGATATTAGTCGTCTGCTGTTTATCTTTTTGTCTAATGTAACCCTTCCCTGTTTTTGATACACAGATGTTTACAATTTTTATACTGTAAATCTGTTGATATTTTTCTTTTGTGATTTATTCTATTGCTTTTACATTGGGAAGTTATGTTCTGTTCTTAGATGAAATAAATAGTAATCCGTATGTTTTCCCTACCTTTTTAATGGTTAAAAAAAACCATAACTCATTCACATGGTGTTAGTTTTACAGCATAGTATGAAAGAGAATCTTACTTAACATCCTTCCCATACAGCATAGCAGTGTTTGTTTAGTTAGGCAAAGAGACAGAATATTATTCAAGCTGGTATTCAGTTACAGTATGTTCTGGAAAACACAGATTAGTAGATGGCCCATCTTGTTGAAAATAGGGCATATGAAGGAGGATTTCAGATTGGGAAGACAGTTAAAAGTCTAAGTGGGGACTGCCTTTGATGCCACGTCAAAAGTTGAAATTTGTAGGCAGTAAGAAGTTTGAGAACCTGAATATCCTTGAAATGAACCTTTAGTTAGGAGTCCTTCAGCTACAGGCAATATTAAAAAAATAAAAAAGCCTGAGTCAAACTGATTTAATTACAAGGGAAACTTGGAAAGATATTTTGTGGGTTGGTTCAGCTTCAAGTGTGACTTGTTCCAAGTTCAGATAATGTGGTCGGGTGGCTTCTCTCTGTCTCTTGACCTTGCTCTCTTTCCCACTGGCCTCTTTTTTAGGTTCCTAGAGGTGACCTCCTCATATCTCCAGATTTATATCCTCTTAGGTCCATGTTTGGGAAAAATGAATGTTTCTTTCTTGAAATTCCCTTATAAATCCAGAAATTTTCTTGATTGGACTCAGTTGGTTCCCTGTGGCTTTAGGGTACATTCGAAGATGTTTGGCTAGAGGGTGTTCTGTGGCTGTCCCAGATGAATCCATGTTGGTAACTCTGGGGATCTCTTTGACCAGGTCTGGATCACGTATTTCCTCTTAGAGTCAGAAACAGAACCTCCCCAAGACCACACAGTCTGAATGCTGGGCTTGGGGTAGTTTCTCAGGAAAATTGAGCATACTGGAGAAATAGAAGGTATGTCAGCCAGGTTAGGCTCAGTCGTGCTGCAGTGACCAGTGATGCCGGAAATCTCAGTGGCTTAATATAGGCAGCTGTAACCACGGTTTATTTCTCTCTCCTGTGCTGTTTTCTGGAGCCTCAGGCTCCTCTCCAGGGCAGTTGTGCTCCGTGTGGTGACCTCGCCTACCAGGCCTGTCGGTCTCCTCCATCCCCTGCTGCATGTGTCATGGAAGCCTTGTGCATGGCTCTGTGATAGATGGAGTGGGGGAGGGAGCGTGCTGTGATCTGGAAGTGATGTGCCTTACGTCTGCCCACAGCCCGTTGGCCAGAGCAGAAGTTGGTGGCCAGGATAAGGGGTGAAGAGAGGGTTGTAATCCCCAAGTGCCTGGAAGGAGAGAATGTGAGTGAGCACGAGGTGGCCCAGCAACACTGGGTGACACAGAAGGCCAGGGCACCCTGTCACCACCCACCACAGGCTCCCTGGAGGACCTCAGTTGGTTCAGCTCATCCCTTATGCCCCTCCTCCTGATTTTATCTGACTTGTTCCTGGGACAGTGCTGAGAACAGGAAATGGATCCCTTCAGAACTTCCCAGGGTTGTGTCCCCAAGGGCTGAGGGACAGTCATGTTGCCTTTCTGAGGACATTATGAGTATTTCTTGACGTGACTCAGGACATAGATTTCTACTCAGCACTGTCCCCATACGCTGCTCTGTTAGACTGGAGACCTTTTAAGAAGAGTCATCGTGCATTTCTGAACATCACAGGATTCAGAAAAGTACCATCATGAAGTACTTGGCAAAGATTGTATTTCCCAAACTTAGATATTTATACAGTTTAACAATATTTCCTTAAATAGGTAGAAAATGTCTGACTTCTATACCTAAGTTCTGATTTCATTCATTTTCTCTGTCAGTAGTAAAGATAAAATTAAGGCAAGGGAGGAATTCTTCTGTGGTGATCTTACAAACAAGAAAACCAGGACTCCAAACAACAGAAAATGCTGCAGTGGCTGTGAAAGACAGTATGATGGTTCCTCAAAAAATTACAATCCAGTTTACCATATGCCAGCAATTCCACTTCTGGATATATACCCTCAAGAAGTGAAAGCAGGGGCTCAAAGAGATATTTGTCCACACATGTGCATAGCAGCGTTATTCACAATAGCCAATGGGTGGAAGCAGTCTAAATGTCCTTCAGTGGGTGAATGGGTAAACACAATGTGGATAGACATAAAATGGAATATTACATAGGCTTAAAAAGGAGTAAACTTCTGACCCATGCCCCAACATGAATGCATCTTGAAGATATTATGCTAAATAAAATAAGCCAGCCCCAAAAGACAGCTGCTCTATGATTCTCCTTATATGAGTCACATTCCTAGAGACAGAATGTAGAACGGTGATTGCCAGGGGCTGGGGGAGGAAGAACGGGGAGTTAGTGTTGAACGAGTGTGGAGTTTCAGTTTTGCAAGATGAAAGAGTTCTGGAGATGGGTGGTGGTGATGGTCTCACAGCAGTGTGAATCACCTTAGTGCCACTGTGCTGTACACTGAAATGGTTAAAATGGTAAATTTTATGTTATGCTTTTTTTACCACCATAAAAATAAGCAAAAACAGAGTCTCAGAAAGCTGACAGATGACTCCTGTAGGTGGTCCACTGGGTGTCCCAGTGCTCCATGGGATGAGCAAGTGGGTGACCTGTGAGTGTGCGGGGGTTGCCCAGCTTGCTGCCTTGCCCGAGGAAAGGCAGTCACCTCCCGGTTCAGGGTGGCTGCCTTGAAACTTGGCTATGGTTGGGGCTTTGGGCAGAGTGACAGAACTGTCTCTCCACATCTTTGTCCTCATTGTGGCATCTTGCTCTTATTATCTATTGAGTGCAAAAGAAATTCGCTCTCTTAATTCGTACCCACTCTTGTCTCTGCTTTGGGCAAGTACATAACTGACTCGTCAAGGGCCCTTCTGTTTATGTTTGGAGTCCACAGTTTAGACAGACCGTTTCTCTCTGTCTGAGTGGTTGGCATTCTTTGCTTTTGCCTTGTAATGACTTGCATTAATTCTTAGCACTTTCTTGAAGTGGTTGCATGGGGTGTTGAGCTCCTTTTAAGCTACTGATGTTCCTGGTGTTTATTTCAAGTGATGACTAATTAAACACGCACGCTTTCTGGTGATGTTCATGTGATGGCTACACCGCGGGCTTTCCCGCCAGTGGAGAATTCATTCCTGGGCAGCCCCTGGAGATGTGCTGACTGTCAGCACTGTGTTCCAGCATAGTCGTGTTTCCTTGAGGGCCTTGCATACTCTTCTCAGGTAGCAGAAAGGGGGAAAGATTTTCCTGCCAGCACCAGTTCTAAATAGAAACTTCTAATGGCAGCAGGCTGTGAGAACTTCCCTTGGAAAGGTCATTTGTGAAAGAGGAGCTTTTGGTCATTCTGTAAGTGATCCTGTTTCACTGACTTCGTTCGGACAGTGCCATGCAGTCCTATTCGGAAAGTGACATTCTGGGCAGTGACCTGTTGATAATGGCCAGATGCTCTTCGATGTTGGATGCTGAAGAGCCACTGGTTTCTCCCTTCCTCAGGATTAGTTCCTGTGAACTGTCTGCCTTCAAGTTTCTTAAAATGTGTTTCCTGTCTTCAGATGAATCTTATATGTAAAAAAGAAAAACAAGACCAGGGTTATTATCTCATTGATTTTGACAAAAGAAACTAATGAAGAAATGAAATCGTTGGTGAATCTTGACTGTGATTTTCAGTAGACTCAGTCATATCTAGGTTGTCAATGGGAGAGAAATTCATTCATTCGTTCATTCCTTCATTTGCTGTCTTTGGTCTGGATATGCTGTGTGGGGATGTGAAGGCTTGGTTTTAAAGTTAGTGTAATGTGGCATCTTTCTTGGTGACCATGAATAGGCTTCGGAGTCAAGCTCCCTGAAGTTTTCCACAAGGTTTGTGTTTGTGTTTTTCTGAGGGGCGAGAATTCTATGGCTTCTGTTAGGTTCTCAAAGGGATCCAACCCTGCCGGTGTTAAGGAGCCTTCTGAAATGCTCAGAATATGTCACTGTGGCTCATATGGCCCCCTAATTAGAGTTGTCACCCTGTGAAAGTAAGTACTTTTTGGATATTTCAGGTGGCTCTTTAGAAGTGGATAATGTGAGAAAAAGGTGAGCAGAGGGAAGGACGGAACACTGTAGACTCTGTGGTAAGCATTAAAATGATGAAAGATTGACTCCACTTTATTTAGAAAATAAATACTTGCTTCTCAAATGCTTGTTGACTCCCCTAATCTTGCAGAAGAGCATCAAGAGTATAGATTCTGAAGCCAGACTTCCCAGGTTCAAATCCTACCTCTGCCATTTAGTGGCTGTGTGTCCTTTGGTGAATTGTATAATTTCTGTGTGTCTCTAATGTTTTCCTACATCAGATGGAGATGATAGAGCTTTTGCTTGCTAAGGTTGTCATAAGGATTAAATGAGGTGATACAAAGTGCTTCTGAGTATGTAATACATGGTAAGAAAGAAAAAGAAAGAAAGTTAAGTCGCTCAGTCATGTCCAACTCTTTGCGATCTCTTGGACTGTAGCCCGCCAGGTGCCTCTATCTGTGGAATCCTCCAGGCAAGAATATTGGAGTGGGTTGCCATCACCTTCTCCAAGGAATCTTCCCAACCCAGGGATCAAACTCAGGTCTCCCGCACTGCAGGCAGATCCTTTGCCATCTGAGCTACCAGGGAAGCCCCTAATACATGGTTAAGATCTTAATAAATATAAGACCTTAATAAGTGTTAGCTCTTATGATGGAGTCAGAAGTGGTTCTTATTAATGTAAAGAGCAGTAGAATACACACAGTTCAATTCATTCATAAGATGTGGCCAGTTCACTTTCTGTGTGCATGTGTTGGTGGTTTTGTACCTATTTCCATGAAGTCACCTGTCTTCAGCATTTGTCTATTGATGAACTGCTTCACGTAAATTTTTGGTGCACAAGCATTGTAAAAAGTGAGAGAATGCTGTCCCATATCCTTTTAGCAAAATGGGATGGTCTGTGTGCTTGTCACAGAATGTTGCATGAGGAGGTTCTTTGTGTTAAATAACTACTTGTGAAATGACTGGATGACAATATCATATTTCATTGTCTTTAAAAATATAGTATGCAGCCTCTGATCCTAAATTTCATCTGGGATGTGGTTATTGAAGACTCATAGTCTGTTTCACTTATGTGATTAATTTCTCCATCATTACTAGACTCTAGAGAGTTGCTTTCTATATCTTTGTGTTCATCTTTTGACTCATCTGATAATTGTGAAGTGCTTTCTTCTGACAGGTTTATGCTTTTTGCCACTCTGGGTGGAAAATAGAATTCCACACAGTGAATTCTCAACTGTGTTTCATGAAAGCTAAGGAAATGACAGCAAAGATGGTATCTTCAGACTTCTTTGATATACTTTCCTGAAAATGATGCGATACTTCAGGCAGGGCGATGAGGAAACTGAAGGGTGATGTTGTAGTGATAATTTCTTTTACTTTTGCAATATCTTGGCCAAGTTCCTGTCATTCTCTTGCTTTCTTGTGTATGTGTACGCTCAGTTGCTCAGTTGTGTCTGACACTGTGACCCCATGGACAGGCCCTCAGGCTCCTCTGTCCATGGAATTTTCCAGTCTAGAATACTGGGGTGGGTTTCCATTTCTTTCTCCAGGGAATCTTCCCAACCCAGGGATTGAATGCATGTCTTCTGCATTGGCAAGCAGATTAAAAATCATGGTTGGGAGTAATTGAGGGATAATGATGAAATAGGCTTTCCAGGTGGCTCACTTGTGAGGAATCCTCCTGTCAATGCAGGAGACACAAGTTCAATCTCTGGGTTGGGAAGATCCCCTGGAGAAGGAAGTGGCAACCCACTCCAGTATTCTTGCCTGGAAAATCCCATGGACAAAGAAGCCTGCAGTATAGTCCAGGAGGTTGCAAAAAGTCAGACATGACTAAGCGACTGAGTACACACCCACCCGCACCTTCCTTACGCACAGTGGTGAAATGATTCCTGCGATGGTAAAATAGCAAAATGTTTCAAGATGTTGCAAAATAAAGTCACTGACCTCCCATCTTGCATCTTAGATTTTTAAAAGGGTGTGGTGAACTCATGAAAGTTGTATAGCAAGATGAGTTTTTGAAAAACCTGCAAGAAAGAATACAAGTCATGAAATAGCAATCCTTACAAATAGAAGTGCTTAAAACAGGAACTCGAAACTAACATTGAATCCAGGGGACCCTGATGGTATCCTGGGGTTAATTACATTTCTAATAATCTATCTGGAGGAAATCACCAGAAAGGCAAAGGTGAACATCTGAAGGTACTTATTACTGTGGGTTTTTTTTTTTTTTTTTTTTTTGCTTTTGTTTCTTAAATAGGAAAAGTCATAAATGTGTATGGGTAAAAGGCTGATTTGGAGCAATATACCAGTCGTATATGATGGTTTAAAGTTATATTCTCAGAAACTCTGCATGATAGAACACATTATGATAGAATATTAGAGTGGAGTACAAAGATGTGTGTACAGTGTGAGGTCACCTATGTACACTGTATACATAGAACAATATCAGTAGCAAATACATACAATTTTTTTTCTGGATGATATATGATGGGTGATACTTAATTATCTACATGGTTCTCTATCTTCTAAAATCTGTAACTGGCATATATTCTTTTATAAACAAAAACAAATCTTTTTGTGATGTCGAAGCAAATTATTTTTTATAACAGTCTTATTAGGATGTCATGTACCTACCATACAATTCACTCACTCAGTTTCCCATTCAGTGGGTTTTAGTGTCATCAAAGCCACTGTTCAGCCATCACCACAATCAACTTTAAAACATTTCATCACCCCCCAAAGAAACTCTATGCCCATTAGCATTCACTCTGTTTCTCTCCATCCTGCCAGTTCTAGGCAACCACTCAATCTAGTTTCTGTCTCAAGGGGTTTGCCTGTTCTAGACATTTCATTTAAATCGAGTCCTACAGTGTGCAACTCTTTGTGACTGGCTTCTTTCACTTAGCATCATGTTTTCAAGGTAAAGCTAATTACTCTTGTGCTGTAATTTACTCATTTTGTTTACGTCATGCTAACTTTTATTTATCATAGGGTGTAACGTCTTTTCTCCCCCTTTACTTCTAGAACTGGTTCCTTCGATTATGAACAACTTGTTAAATCCAGATGCCATCTTCTCAAACAATGAGATGAGCCTGTCAGACATTGAAATCTATGGCTTTGATTATGACTACACCTTGGTGTTTTATTCAAAACACCTCCACACACTGATATTTAATGCTGCTCGGGACCTTCTCATCAACGAACACCGGGTAAGAGCACAGGGACTTCCAGTCTCCCCACCCGCCCCCCGTGGGGATTTGAGCTGACCTGGCCTCATGCCCGGCACAGTAGATGTTACTTAGTAAATTGTTGCTGAATGTACGAGTAGATGTGGTTCCATTCCAAATGACTATCTGGAAAATAGTTTTTTTTTAAAAATGCTTTTTTGAGTTATGATTGACATGTAAAAAGCTATATATATTTACACATATATACACATACATATGTATATACACACATATATATATAAAGCTCATTGAGTTTTGGGATAAGTGTATAAATCACCATCAAGGTCATAAACTATCCATCACTTACCTAAGTTTCCTCCTGCTCCCTTTATTGTTATTGTTGGGTGTATGCATGTGTGTGTGGTGCAGTGCTTAGCTAAGATACACCCATTTAGCAAATTTCAAGTATAGAATACAATATTGTTAGCTCTAGGTACTATGCTGTATAATAGATCTCCAGAACTTATTTATCTTGCCTAACTGAAACTTTGTACCTGGAAGGTAGTTGTATGTTTAAAAAAATCTTTAGATGTCTCTGATAGAAGACTGTACCAAGTTACTCATTAGTGGAGATTCAGCCGTGGTCATTTGCACTATGCTGTCTCACAGAGCAAGTGACACAGGTCCTCCCAAAGTCTGATGAAGGGGCAGCCTGTTAATTTCTGGTTAGAAGGAATTCTTCAAATCATGGGCAGTGTTCTGCCCTCATCACTGAACTGAATTGCATTCTTAGATAAGGAATATTTGAATGTCTTCTGATGCTTAGTATTGCTGAGAGCTTATAATAAAGAAGGAAGAAAGAAACACTCTAAACTGAACGTGGTTTTCTCTAGTCTAGTTGGAATACATTTCAGGAACCAGGATGAGAAGCATCTTCAGAGGTCGTCTGGACCAGGGCCCTTTGAAAACGCCCCACAGCATTCCAAGAGAGGTGACTGGAGGGCATCCCTCCCAGAGGTGTTCTGAACTTGGGGAGTTCTTCCACTGATACCTGCTTTTTCCTTCATTTGTCCCTTCACACATTCCTTCATCCTTTACTGAGTGCCTCTTCTGTGCTGAGCTCTCATGGAGCAGGCAGGGTGAAGGTGAGTAGGACACAGGTGCTGCCCTTGGAGAACCAGCAGTCTAGTGGAGGTGTCTGTCCTGTGGGCAGCTAAATTATGAAGCCTCCGTCTGGTGGTTTTCCCTACTTTCTTCAATTTAAGTCTGAATTTGGTAATAAGGAGTTCATGATCTGAGCCACAGTCAGCTCCTGGTCTTGTTTTTGTTGACTGTATGAGCTTCTCCATCTTTGGCTGCAAAGAATATAATCAATCTGATTTCGGTGTTGACCATCTGGTGATGTCCATGTGTAGAGTCTTCTCTTGTGTTGTTAGAAGAGGGTGTTTGCTATGACCAGTGCATTTTCTTGGCAAAACTCTATTAGTCTTTGCCCTGCTTCATTCCGTATTCCAAGGCCAAATTTGCTGGTTACTCCAGGTGTTGCTTGACTTCCTACTTTTGCATTCCAGTCCCCTATAATGAAAAGGGCATCTTTTGGGTGTTCTAAAAGGTCTTGTAGGTCTTCATAGAACCGTTCAACTTCAGCTTCTTCAGCGTTACTGGTTGGGGCATAGACTTGGATTACTGTGATATTGAATGGTTTGCCTTGGAAATGAACAGAAATCATTCTGTCGTTTTTGAGATTGCATCCAAGTACTGAATTATGGACTCTCTTGTTGACCATGATGGCTACTCCATTTCTTCTGAGGGATTCCTGCCCGCAGTAGTAGATATAATGGTCATCTGAGTTAAATTCACCCATTCTAGTCCATTTTAGTTTGCTGATTCCTAGAATGTCGACATTCACTCTTGCCATCTCTTGTTTGACCACTTCCAATTTGCCTTGATTCATGGACCTGACATTCCAGGTTCCTATGCAATATTGCTCTTTACAGCATTGGCCCTTGCTTCTATCACCAGTCACATCCACAGCTGGGTATTGTTTTTGCTTTGGCGCCATCCCTTCATTCTTTCTGGAGTTATTTCTCCACTGATCTCCAGTAGCATATTGGGCACCTACTGACCTGCCTCTTGAGAAATCTGTATGCAGGTCAGGAAGCAACAGTTAGAACTGGACATGGAATAACAGACTGGTTCCAAATAGGAAAAGGAGTATGTCAAGGCTGTATATTGTCACCCTGCTTATTTAACTTATATGCAGAGTACATCATGAGAAACGCTGGACTGGAAGAAACACAAGCTGGAATCAAGATTGCCGGGAGAAATATCAATAACCTCAGATATGCAGATGACACCACCCTTATGGCAGAAAGTGAAGAGGAACTAAAAAGCCTCTTGATGAAAGTGAAAGAGAGGAGTAAAAAAGTTGGCTTAAAGCTCAACATTCAGAAAACGAAGATCATGTCATCTGGTCCCATCACTTCATGGCAAATAGATGGGGAAACAGTGTCAGACTTTATTTTTTTGGGCTCCAAAATCACTGCAGGTGGTGACTGCAGCCATGAAATTAAAAGACGCTTACTCCTTGGAAGGAAAGTTATGACCAACCTAGATAGCATATTCAAAAGCAGAGACATTACATTGCCAACAAAGGTCCATCTAGTCAAGGCTATGGTTTTTCCAGTGGTCATGTATGGATGTGAGAGTTGGACTGTGAAGAAGGCTGAGCGCCGAAGAATTGATGCTTTTGAACTGTGGTGTTGGAGAAGACTCTTGCGAATCCCTTGGACTGCAAGGAGATCCAACCAGTCCATTCTGAAGGAGATCAGCCCTGGGATTTCTTTGGAAGGAATGATGCTAAAGCTGAAACTCCAGTACTTTAGCCACCTCATGCGAAGAGTTGACTCATTGGAAAAGACTCTGATGCTGGGAGGGACTGGGGGAAGAAGGAGAAGGGGGCAACAGAGGATGAGACGGCTGGATGGCATCACTGACTCAATGGACATGAGTCTGAGTGAACTCCGGGAGTTGGTGATGGACAGGGAGGCCTGGCATGCTTCGATACATGGGGTCGCAAAGAGTCAGACACAACTGAGCGACTGAACTGAACTGAACCACCTGGTGGAGCCCTACAGACATCTGAACAGAGAGCTAGACCTGTGTGGAGGATGGTTTGAACAGTTTTCTCTGCCCGAGAGAAGTTCTCTGCAGGAATTCCTCCTGCCTGAGGAAAGAGCCAAGAAGGTGACATTTCAGTGGAGTCTGGAAGGAGTTTATCCACAGAGGTGGGCTGGGGGCGAGCAAGGGTGGACATGAGTAGCCTAGAAACCTAAATCATGAACACGAATGTTTTCTACCTGACTATTTGAGTCACGGGCTGGGTGTTATAATGGACTGTTATGCCCTCCGGTCTTCTCTTTTCCCAGTTGGATTATTCTTGGTTTTCCCAGCCATTCCCCTTTGACCTCCTTTCTTTTTCATCATTTTGTGTGTCCTCTGGTTTATCCCCCTCAAGTATGAGGCTCCGAACTGAAGCTGTTCCTGCAGGTGGGGTCTGACTAGTGTGGAACAGGGGGTGACCATCGGCTTCCTGGTTCTGGATAGCAGACCTTCAGTACTGTTGTTAAAGGGTCCATAAGTTCTGGGTCCTTGCCATTTGATGCAGTGTATTTCCTGATTCCCCTCAGCTTTTGGCTGTCAGTGGGATTAATAAGAAACTCATCTGTCCTTATTCACAATGCAGAAATGGTGCTTGCCCAAAGTAACATTCCCTCACCCACCAGGCTCTCTTTAGTTATGGCCACTTGATCAGAGGTAAACTCATCTAGCTACTCTTCACCCAGCTGCATATCTCCATTTGTTCAAGAGATTCCCTTCTCTTCGATCTAACCTACGGACCTTTCCCTTGACTTTGAGGATGGCAGCAGAGTAAGAGTGAGGTGGTCCTGCCCTTGCTGGCCTGTCTGCCAGCTCGCCCCACCATCTCCCCACCTCCCTGCTGGAGAGTCTTGCACTCCGAGCTGAAGGGGTCTTGCACCGTAGCTGGTGTTTGAATTCTAGGTAGTCTGCAGTGTTTGCTGTGACATTACGTATAAAACTTATTAAAAAAAATAAAATATCATTGCTGTGATATTACTTATAAAATGAAAGTTATTATGCTAACAGCACCCTGTCTGTTCATTGTCTGCTCGGTGCCAAAAGCACAGGCTCTGGAGCCTGACTTCTGGATTTTGAATCCTGGCTTTTACGACTTATCCTTTAGGTAATCTTGAGTAACAGACTTAATGCTTCTGGGCCTCAGTATTGTCCTCTGTGAAATGGGCACAGCAGTAGTACTTTCCTCACAATGTTATTGTCATAATTAAAGGAGTTGATTTATGTGAAGTGCCTGGCACATAGAAAACACTCATTAAAGGTTAACTATTACTACTGTTATTAGCTGTTGCTACTGTTATTGCTAATCTGCGTGACAGCCCTGCAGACAGATAGTGTCTCTGTTTTACAGTTGAGCAAACTGAGACTTACAGAGTCCAGCTAGTAGTTCAAAGCCACAAGACAAGAAAGAAGGCAGAACCAGAATTTGAACTTACAAAAAAAAATTCATTAATTTATTTATTTCTTGGCCAAACCACATGGCGTGTAGAATCTTAGTTCCCCAACTGGGGGTCAAATCTGTGCCCCCTGCATTGGAAGGGTGGAGTCTTAACCACTGGGCCACCAGGGAAGTCCTCGAATTTGAACTTCAATCTGTCTGTTTGCAAGGCACAGATGCTGTCTTCTGTTTACATTGGCCCTTGTGGGATTAGTAACACCTTTTCTTTCTATCCTATGGGTTTATTGTTCAGATAAAAATAAAGTATTCATGAAGATTAAAAATTTATGAACTTTGAGGGCAAAGAGGGATGAAATAAAGGAAAGAAAGGTATACTCATTCTGATTGGAAAAGCTTCTTGATTTAAGATAGTTGAAATTTCATTCCCATTATGTCTGTTTGTTGCTTTAATAAAAGAAGTATGTCCTAACACTAATTATATCAGACATATTAATAGAGGCAATTATGCTTATGCAAATTTTTCTCTGGTTTTGGATCTGAAATGATTCTTCCACGATGCTGTTGGAAGCACTGAGTGTGGTTCCATTTTTTTTTTTTCTGCTAAAGACTAAAAGTACTTGAGAAGATGAGAGACATCTGCTTTTGAGATGCACAGTAATAGAGCAGCAAGTTTGCAATTTAGCATCTTCCCTAAAAGCAGATGTGAATGTTCCAGCCTCTTCATAATTATCCATTCTCTCGTCTTTTGTTAAAAGAGAGTGAGAGTTTTTTTTAAAGATTTATTTATTTTTTCGGCTGTGGTGGGTCTTCATTGCTGCATGCAGGCTCTCTGTCCGTGCAGTGAGGGGGGCGGATGGGGTGGTAGGGGTGGGGTGGGGTGGGGTGGGGTGGGCGGGGGAGGGCTACTCTTCGTTGTGGTACGCAGGCTTCCCATTGCAGTGACTTCTCTTGTTGTGGAGCACGGACTCTAGGGTGCAGGCTTCAGTAATTGTGGCTTCATGGCACGTGGAATCTTCCCGAACCAGGGATGACTCTTAATCTCCCTTCGGGTGCTGCACTGTATGAGAGGAAGTTAGTCTCTGCAGCTGTGAGCTCTCTTTTCACTCATTCAGAAGAATATTCAATGGAAATATGTCCTGCCTCCATCCACTTCTCACCTCCCGCGCTGCCTCCACCCTGGTCTACGCCACCATCACCTCCCACCCGATGGTGCAGTAGCCTTAAACTAGGCCCCTTGCTTCCATTCATGCCCCTTAGTCTGTTCTCCATTCGGCAGCAAGAGTGAACCTTTAAACACTAGTCATTTCACTTTTGGACTCAGAATCCCCCCGAGCCTTCCCATCACGCTTGGAGTGACACTGAAGGCCTCCAATGCTCCTGGACCCTGGCTTCCTCACCCGCCTCGCCTCCTCCCACCTGCTTTCACTGCGCTCCAACCACAGCAGGCACCTGGCTACTCCTTGAACCGCCACACACGCTCCTACCTTTGGGCCTCTGTGCTTTCCAGTTCCTCTGGTGGAATGTCCTGCCTGGCTCCGGGTAGCCTGAAGCCTTGCTCTTTATTTTTTTTTTTCCGCCAGATTTCCAAACCCTTTACTTACCACTATGAAGCACTGTACAAGTGTTGATTTGTTTTGCCTGCCCACCATAGGATGGAAACTTCTTAGGGGCAGAGATGGTGTCAGTTTTTAAAATTTTTTTTTGATATGTTGTTATTGTTTTAATTTTTTTGGCCATGCCGCACAGCATACAGGATGTTAGTTCCCTGACCAGGGATCGAACCCATGCCCCCTGTGGCAGAAGTTCAGAGTCTTAACCACTGGACCGCAAGGGAAGTCCTGATGGTGTCAGTTTTGTTCACTACTGCATTCCTAGGCCTTGGCACAAGGTACATGCTCAGTAAACACTTGACATACTCGTTGAATTCCACCTGTTAAGAGAGTATCATGATGCAGGTAGTTTTGTCCTGGCTTCATATTCTGTGTGGATCTTGGAGAACTTTGTTTCTATACGCTTTTGCTCTCCTCTAATTAGACTCATAATTTAGGTTACTTTAAATATCAAACTGAGACCTCTGAAAAGCAGATATATCATATTTATAGGCATTGGGACCTCAGGAACTCACAGGCAGTGTTGTAATGTGGAGGTTCGCAGCTCTTTCCAGAGCTCCGTGATTGATTATCCAGGAAGGGGGCCACGTGGACAGGCTACAGGATTTTAGAAATTATGCACAGGGAATTGCTGGGTTTCTCTGCAGCATTTTAGTATTAACTTTACTTAAAGCTGTAAAGGACAGTTCTGTAGCATTTTAAGGGGAAACTTTGATCTTTGCCTGCACACACTAGCCTGTCCAGATTGCACTCAGAATGAGAACAAATCTAGGAACTGAAGGAAACCCAGACAAAGCCCAAATCAGAAGATTTTTTAATAAAACCCCAAGTAAAGGTCTTTTATCGTTTATAGTTCTTCTGCTGTCAGGGACACCAGTCATTTTCATGACACGTTGGGTGAGTCATGTTTTTCTGGCTGGTAGGCACTTTCTAAGTTCTATGAGTCCAGAAAATCTAGCTATAGGTCATTGGAGAAATGTGTCACTTCCTGGCTGATGGGAGCGTCTTTGACTTCCTCGACTAGATGTTACTGTTAATGGTGTTCCCAACCAGAGTTTCCGTGTATGTGTGTCTGTGTGTGAAGTGTATTAGTAAAAATGAAGGACCATACACTGTGTGCAGGATTCTTGGAAACGCCCAGGAGTGGAAATAGCATTGAGTGATTTCTTGGCACATGTGAAGGGTGTTAGATAAATGAGCTCAAATGTGACATTTGACTCAGCGCTCCCTGCAGTTTGGCTGGAATTACTCATTGCGTGTGGGTCAGCCTGGTGATTCCAGGAGGTGTTCTCGCACACGCGTGACCTTGGCTGTGCACGAGGAGATGGCAGTGCAGTCACGCAGAGGGGCTGCCGTGCTGGTTGATGGTTGTCTAGGCCTTTACATAAGCAGATTCCATTATGATTGGGAGATCGTGGGGACACAGCCTCCCTGGACTCAGGAGTGGATATTCTGGCTGGTAGGTCCATGTTCTGAGCGCAGGGGCAGTGAGGAGACCCTGACCCCCATGCCCCTCCACATCCCTGCTGTGTGGCCTGGGCCAGGTTGTCTCATCAGAAGTCTCTGAGGTCCCTTCTGTTAAATGGGCATGGTGGGGCCTGCTGCCAGTGGGGTCACTGGTATTCTACTTCTGAGATCTGGGGAGAGAGGAAAGTAGTGGATAAAGAAGGGGCTGGGAAAAAAAAAAAAAAAGAAGGGGCCGGGATTTTTGTGTAGTGGGAGGGACAGGTTTATGACTAGGAAATAGCAGGGGAGCCAGGCCACGCGTTCTGAACCAGCATTGGAGCCATAACAGGGAACCATGTGCTGAGAGAGGGTGTCTCTGGCCCCAGGGGGAGGAAGGCTGTATTGATGGCCAAGGGATTCCTGCAGCTGAGGGGAGAATATAAGACTAGGGAGGCTGGGGGGCTGAGGCCTTCCCTGTGTGTGGGCAGATAAAGAGGAGGGGGCTCTGTGGCCCGGAGGCACTTGGCCTGAAGCAGGAGGCCAGCTGCGGTCCATCTTTTCTGACCACAGCTTCCTACCCAGGTGCACCAGCCTCCTCAACCTCCGAACAAAGGCCAAGCGTGGATGCTATCTTGACCTCGACCTTAGTACATCGTTAGCTAAAACCAGTTCCTTTCTTCCTTCTTAGTATCCCGTGGAAATCAGGAAGTATGAGTATGACCCAAACTTTGCAATTCGTGGACTGCATTATGACGTGCAGCGGGTAGGTGTAATTCTCATGTTTTTCTACAGTTTAGCACGTTCGGGAATAAAATGTATTCTTGGTGCTTTTCTTTGCTGCATGCATAAGTTGATTTGAAATTATATTCTCTGGGGCTGCAGAACTAAATTATCCAAAACACTTTTGGATGAAGTCTTTTTCAGGAGACTGTATATTGGAAGAACATGAATGCATTTAGCCTCTGGGCAATACTACTTATGTCCAAATAGTCAATTTCGATGTTTTGAGGAGGGGCTGGTTGTCATATTTTTTTTTTTTTTGCAGACAGGTCATTTCCTTAATGGGCTGCACAGTGCTTTAATTAGCAAGCAAACCTTTCAAAAACATACAGTGTGTTTCTTTGTGTATGATGACAATGTTGATAGGATTCACAGTGACACCTGGAACTTTCATTAAATGTGCAATTTGTGGTGCGTTAATTTACCTGCATGTGCTTGTGTTTTTGAAGGCGGTCTTGATGAAGATTGATGCTTTTCATTATATCCAGCTGGGAACCGTCTACAGGTAAGAGTAGGAGGAGGTAAATTTAACCCCCTCCCCCTCAAGTAAGCAAAGTGCTTTGGCTTTCAAGACTCCCTGACTGTTTAGTGTTGGGGGCCTGCAGTGTGTAAAGCATTCATTCATTTGCCCGCTCCATCTGTCATTCAGGAACATTGATCGGGCCACTACCGTGTTAGATGCTAATGGTTTGGCTTGTGAGGATGTCCTCAAGGGGCTTGGAATGTAGGTGGGAATCCACACAAGGAAACCAGTTCGTGCAGTCCACAGTGACCCAGGCTACGATGGCTGTGTGCTCAGGCCACTGGGGGCCACTTTCGAGGACTCTGGGGAGGGCGAGCTCTCCAGAGGCGATGGTGGCCCCCTGAGTGAGGGTCCTGCAGAGGAGGTGGGGAAGGATGGTGGGGGCAGGTTGTTCCCACCGTGATAGTTGAGTAGTTTGAACATTGTCTCTTTTCTTCCTGTTTATTAGAATAGTAGAAGTACTGAGCTCAGTGAGAGATCTTTGTAACTTTGAAATAAAGGGTTTTGCCTTTTCTAATTCTCAAATTTGGGGATGCTGTTGAGGATTGTGGTTTGTGTGTGTGTGTATATAGGTATGTGAAAGTGAAAGTGTTAGTCACTCAGTCGTGTCTGGCTGTTTGTGACCCCATGTACTGTAGCCCACCAGGCTCCTCTGTCCATGGGATTCTCCAGGCTAGAATACTGGAGTGGGTAGCCTTTCCCTTCTCCAGCGGATCGTCCCAACCCAGGGATCAAACCCAGGATTCCAACATTGAAGGCAGGTTCTTTACCATATGTATAAATATTTATACATTTATACATATGTATAAATATTTGGTATTTTCTTTCTGTTCCTAAATAATGTGCTCATACTTCTGTTTCCTAAATTATTAATTCTGGACATTGTGCCTGCTGTGAGGACTGAGGACTTGGCCCTCCCGCACATGCAGCCCTGTCTCCAGCCTCATTTTCCTAACCTCATTACGATCCCTCTCTGCTTGCTTCACCATCTTGTTTGCATTATGATTCCACAGGTCGTGTTCATTCTTAAGCAAGTAGTGCACTGTTTTCTTTCTTGTGCAGCATTTGGTTTTTCCTAGGTTTAATAATAACCTCAGTTTTTATTTGCTTAGTTTCCTATGTAGCTATCTAGTTTTTTCCCTAAATGTTCCTTCACAGATATCAAGCAGGCATTTATTTCCCCACAACTCAAATGTTTTACATAATCTCTCAGTTACTTTTTTTTTTTTTGACTACTGCCTCCTACTCTGATCTGCTCTGATTGCTCATCCAGGGACTTCAGTTTGCTACTTTTTCTGTTTCCTGGCTCTCATCTCTTCCTCTTTCTAACTTTACTCCCTCATTTTGCTAGAGCACATCCTACAGTAGCTTCCTGGTGCCTCTTATGGCTGAGTCTTTCTGGGGATCTGTGGTGGTTCATGAGTTCCTCTCTTTGGGGTCCCATTGCAGGCTCTGTTCTCAATGTTGTTGAGTCAGGGGCCTCCTTTTACCAACTGTTTTCCAAAAACATGTTGAAATGTCTTATGTGCTGATGTCTTTGCTCTCATTTCCTTTGACCTTTTGAGCAATTTATCTTTTACTGTCATTTTAATGGTGTTTCAAGAGGGAGAAGAGGTGGTGGTGATGATGCAAATAATAATAGTAGTAGTAATAATAAATAGCAACTCAACAATGTTGAGTTTTGCAGAGCAACAGATACTGCCGTAAGGGTTTTGAGTTAACTCATTTGATCCTCAAAATAATCTTATAAGATAGGTACTGCTATTGGTCCCAGAGATGTTAATCAGTAACTTGCCCAAGGCCACACGGAAGTAGAATTCAGACCCAGACAGTCTGGCTCCTGACTGTGCTCTTGGGCCATGTGCAGTGTTTCTGAATGTCTGAGGGTTACCTGGTAGTCTTCAGCGGATCTTTCGAATCTGTCTGCCATCTGCTTTTGGACTCAGACACTTACCCCTTCTCTCCTGGGCTCCTGTGGTTTTTTGCAGCACAGCCCACAGACTGGACGTTTTGCTAGACTGATTTACCTAAAGCATTGCCTTCAATAACCCCCTTGTCTCTTCTGAATCCTGGATGGCTCCCCATTGTCTAAGAAATAGGGCCCAGATCTCTTAAATATTCCATCAACCTTCTCTAAACAAACCCTTAGCTTTCTCCTCTTCCATACACAGCTCCTTCACTTCCTTGATTGGTTAAAACTCTTGGTTGCAAGTGACTGAGACACAACTCAAGCTGGCATAAACAAAAACCCAGTCTGGACTCACTAATGGTGTAGTCCAGGGACAGATCTGGTTGCAGGTGTAGCTGGCTCCAGAGGCCCAAATGGTTGTTGTCAGTGCTCTTTCTGTCTCTTGACACTCCTCCTGTCTGGGTTTGCTCACAGCAGGCACCTCCACGTGGTGAACCCTGGCAGTACCAGGCTTCCACCCTCAGCTCCAGGTCAAGCAGAGAAAGGGAGTTATTCTTTCTAACAGTTTCAGCCAGTCTCAGAGGGAGTGGATGCCAGATTTGTGCAAATAGCAGATAAATAACTTTCCTCTGAGTTCTCCTTTTCACTGCTCTGCATCTGTGCAGGCTGGCATTCTTCCAGGATGCGGTTTTCCGTCCTTTCTGCTTCTTGAAATCTCACTCATCCTTCTGCATGGCTGACAGGTGGCAAGGCTTCTCCTCACCCTCTCAGCTTGACATGGTCTTTCTTTCCTCTCTTCTGGGCCACACCATCCTGTGGCTCCTAATTACCTTGTTCCTTCTTCTCCAGATAAATTGTCTATTATGTTAGAGGTATGGATTGGACTAGGTAGGAGGGGCCACTGAGGCATTTAAAGGGGAAGGAGTGCTCAGGTTGAGGTCCTGGGAAGATCGCTGGGGCCTCAGTGCTGAGAAGGGGGTGTGGCGGCTGAGGCAGCAGGGGTGCGCGTGTGGCTCTGGAGTCACACTTCCTGAATGTGAACCCTACCCCTGCTGCTCTCTAAAATGGGCATGATTCCAACACCCACCTCAGGGCGGCTGGTTGTTTGGACTAGAGCAGGCGTGGAACATCATGTGCGCTAAGTTGCTTCAGTGATATCTGACCCTTTGCGACCCTGTGCACTGTAGCCTACAGGACTCCTCTGTCCATGGGATTCTCCAGGCAAGGGTACTGGAGTAGGTTGCCATTTCCTCCTCCAGGGGATCTTCCCGACTCAGGAATCGAGCCTGTGTCTCTTACAGCTCCTGCATTGGCAGGCGAGTTCTTTCCCAGCGGCACCTGGGAAAATGTCCCTTTCCTCCTCTCGGCCCTCTGAAGGGATAATGAGTGAGCAGAAGGAGGGGAAGAGCGCTCACACCTCAGCCTCGCTCCCCTCTGAGCCCCGTGCCCTTGCGTCCCCTCCATTGGGTGGCTTTCAGGTTGCATGTGGGCTGTGCACGTGAGCACTGCTGGGCCGAGGGGGAGACTGACTTCCCACCACAGGCCTGTTTAGCACCCACATTTTAAGTCTCTTTAGGAATCTGGTGAAAAGCTAGGGTTGTTCCCACCGTAGCCATAGTGCGGAACCTGGATGGCGCTTCTCATGCACTGGGTGCCGTTCTCTTTATAGCAACTCATTTAATCTTCTCAGCAGCACCAGGAATTGGGTACTGGTTTTGCTGCTCATTTAAAAAATGACACTAAGACCCAAAGAGGTTAAATTACTTGTTCCTCATCCAGGTAATCCCTCAGCAGTTGAGGGAGCTGAGATTTGAACCCAGGGCAGACTCGTTCAGATCTGTGCTCCTACCCTGTATTTCTCAGAAACACATGGGGTGTGTAAAGTAGTTTTCATTGTGACTTCAGCTCTGGTTTAGGCCACATGCAGGTGCAGTTGACTGTCCATCTGAGCCTGGCTCCAGCAGGTCTGTGTGTTGTGGGTACTGCCTACAGCAGAATTCAGCTGAGTGTGGCCCACTGAGTTCAGTGCATCTTTTGAGCTGATACTTGGTTATGTGGACCTTAAAGCTGTGGTTTTTGTGGCCACATGCCTGGACATGTGTCCTGGAGGTGGCAGTGGCTGCTGAAGGACTGGAAGTGTCCTCGTGTCGGGAAGGAAAGGTAATTCACCCAGCAGAGTTCCTTTTTACTGTGTTGAGTCTCTTTCTAGGTGTTAGATCCTTCAGGGTGTTTACTGCTTACTGCTGCTGCTTTAGCCAGAGTGGTTTTCCAGGGTCACTGTCTAGAAGAAGCTGGTGTGGTCCCGGTGTCTTATCTGATTTCTGGAGCAAAGATGGAAGGGAAGCACAGTGCTTTTTTGTTTTCAAAGGCCAATAGTTGTTTCAAGTTAATCAAGATCAGACGCAAAACATCAGTGAATCTCCTTGGATATTTTAAAAAGTAAGACAAGAGTGGAGAATGGAGGAAAGAGGCCGAGATGATGTTTTCATTAAAGTTACATGTCGAATATAAATTATGTTTTATATGTACTTTAATATTGACCAGTGATTTTGTGTGATAAGCTGTATGAGTAACTGAAATTTGAGCTGAGTTATTTTTACACCGACTGTAGCACGGCCTGGTATTGCCATCATTCATTCTGTGGTTTCCTCACCACTGGTGTCTGTTTCTCTGGTGCCTTCTCCTTAGAGAAGGGGGCGGGGAGCAGACGTTTCCCTTCACAGTGCTCTAGAGGCGATTCCAGGGGAGGACGTCTGAGACCATTAAGTTGCGGGTGAAAGCACCTGCTCACAGCACAGGCGCCAGAGGCAGGGGTAGAATCTGGGCCACTCACGCCATAGTGTTTGTTCCCTCTGTTCGGATGAGCTGGATTCATTTACAGATTCTGGTGCAGCCCCCAGAAGCAGGCCGGTGGTGCATGTTACCTCTGCTTTTTACAGATGGGGAACCTGGCCCTCACTGTGATACAGCATTTGGGATCATTCCGTGCTAGAGCATCCCGTGCTGTAGATCATTCCGTGTCCGGCATCCTGACTGTGGGGGTTAGTCCGCCTGAGCCTGCTGCCTGACTCTTTCAGCGTCAGCACTGATCTTCTTAGGGTAGAGCGTCGGAGGGCGGGAGAGTGATGGGGACAGACCAGCCTCTCCCCCTAACGTAGTTAAAACATTAAAAAAAAAACCCACCCGAAGCAAGTCATTAGGAGACCGTGTGCCTTGTTAAAGGAGGCAGTGTGATGTGGTGGTTGCAGAGCCCAGGAGCCAGTCCTGACCCAGCACTTTCTACTTTGGTGACCTGGAGCAGGATCTGTGACCTTTCTATGCTTTGGTGGCTTCTGCTGGAAATTGGGAAGAATAATAGTGCCTCACTCCTAAGACTGCTGAGAATGAAGTGAATGACTGTGGAATTCAGTTCTGGCATTCAGTGGGTACCATGTGGTGTCAGCTACTGTCTTTCCTGCTCTCATTTCCAGCAGAACGATAGTAGTAGTAATAGTAGCAGCACCGTGCCTGTTATCTGTAGCAGTTACCAGTGGCACCTCCTCCTGCTTCCTTGTGACAACAGCGTCTTGCACCTCAGTTGAAAAATTTCAGCAGTCACTGGAGGTCTGAATATCGCTGCTGTCTGTCTCTGATTGATGCTAACTGCCCTGCCTGTGATTTCCCAGAGGCCTCAGTGTGGTCCCCGATGAGGAGGTCATTGAGATGTACGAGGGTTCCCATGTGCCTTTGGAACAGATGAGCGACTTCTATGGGAAGGTAATGAGAAATTATTTATTTAAAGTAACCTATCTTTTTCCTTTACAAAATGTGGCCTGGTAGCTTTAGGATCTTAAAGTACTAGACTCTTTGCTCACAAGGACTCAAGAAGGCAATTGAGGTTGTGTTTTGAGAGACCCTCGATTTGAGATAGGTGAGTATGTTCGAGTCGCTCCTGGGTTCTTTCATGGTTCTCCTTTCTCGGCCCTTCCTCCCTACCTGCTGAAGGCTCTTTGCACCTTCCTTGTAGCCCTCCCCCATTTGCCACCACCTCCCCAGGCGTGTCCCCACTCTCTGGAGGAGTCACTGGGGTCGTCACTGTAGCAGCTGCTGCCTCCCCTGAGATTAAGAGCAGGGCAGCACACTGCTCTGTGCCTAAGGGAGGCCTCTGCCTTTCTAACTTCTGTGGTCCTCTTTGCCTTAGAATTTTTGCTTCTTGTCCTGTTAGATGCAGTCTCTTATTTATGTTACCAAAATGCAAGGAAGATGCCTAGTCACCTGGTAAACTTAGTCTTGTAAATCGCAAGTGTTCAGGGAAAGGCTCTTTTCCAAGCTCCCATGTGGGCTTTTGACGGGGTGGGAGTGGTGGTGCTCAAATTCAGGAGAGTTAGTGGCTTTTTGTGTCATTCACATGGGCAAAAATCAATTTACTGCCTTTCCTCTGTGTATGATGAAAGAGTGTGAGCTGAAAATTGGATGGAACCCAAAGGAGAACAGAAAGGGAAGGCTGGCTAGACTTTTGAGGGGAAGTCAGGGCATTTCCTTGGAAAGCCCATTTGCACTTAGAGTGAGACATCAGCTCTGCCATGAAGGACAAGAAACAGGGTGAACTTTTTTACTTAGAGTTTTTCTTTCCTTGTGGGGAGGGAGCCAGATGTTGATGACCAAGATCCCCCGGGTGGATGTAAAGTCTGCTGTGGTGTTGGCTCCCTTGCTAAAGCCTCCCTCCCTGTCTGCAGAGTTCTGGAAACACCATGAAGCAGTTCATGGACATCTTCTCCCTGCCCGAGATGACTCTGCTGTCCTGTGTGAACGAGTACTTTCTGAAGAACAACATCGACTATGAACCTGTGCACCTGTACAAAGATGTCAAGGTTGTGTAGACATGGGGGGGTCACCATGCTGCACCTCTTCCAGCTCCTCAGAAGTAATAGAATCTCTGGCTTCCATTGTCAGCTGGGTGTTTGAGATCGTCCTTCCTCTTGAATCTCTTTTATTTGCTATTTAACCTTGGAAATCCTCTGGCTTCCATTGTCGGCTGGGTGTTTGAGATCGTCCTTCGTCTCGAATCTCTTTTATTTGCCATTTAACCTTGGAAATCCTAAGAAAGGGGTTAGGAGAATTAGAAATGAGTCAAATTGTTTGTTAAAAGAAGAGGGTACTTGTTACCTAGACTTCTGTGTGCATATACATACCCACATCATTTAAATAATTTTGTATTTATGTATTTTAATTTATGTTCACATTTACCTGTGTTTATAGATGCATTCTTTAAGCTGTCTGAGCTTTTTTCAGTACTTAAAAATGTGTTTATATATTGCTTATTTAATATATATTTTTAATGCATATTTCTAAGCATCTTTATATATATAAAATTTAAATATCTGTATTTTTAAAAGGGGCTTCCCAGGTGGTGGAGTGATAAAAAATCCACCTGCCAATATAGGAGGCTCAAGATTCGAGGGTTAAATCCCTGGGTCAGGACAATCCCCTGGAGAATGAAATGGCAACCTGCTCTGGTATTCTTGCCTGGAAAATGCCATGGACAGACGTGCCTGGCGGGCTACAGTCCATGGGTCCCAAAGAGTCGGCCGTAACTGAGAGACTGAGCATGCAGACTTTTAGAAGATCTGTATATACATACTACAGTGTTTTTATTATGTGTTCATGGGTAGGTTTAAATATTGACTGCCTCAAATCATGGGTTTTAGAAAATACAGGGTGAATTACAGTTTCTCAATACCAGTTTGGTATTGTTTTAACTAAATTTAAATATTTAATTTCCATTCTCTGTTTAGGCTCACACAGATACTTTATCTTTAAGAAGTTTTAAGAATTACTGGAGTTATGTAACCCTTAGCATTCATGAGGAAAGTTGTTTACTACAAAGTTCAGTTTTTACTATGAAGTGTTAACTACCTCTACATTTGTGTATTCAGGCACTATGTTCTGTGTTCAGGTACTGTGTTCCAGGCACTATTTTTCTGAATACTATATGCCTATTAATTAATCAAATCCTTACAAGAATGTCATGAGATATCATCGCCTTCATTTTACAGATAGAGAAATTGAGGCACAGAGAGGCTGAGTAAGTCGCCCAAGGACATCCAGTTAGTAAGTAGCAGAGCCTGGATTTCAGGCCAGGAAGCTGCACTTCGGCTTGCTCTTAACCACTGCCTTCTGCCGATGTGCCGTTGAAACAGGCCTCTGCCGGAAGGTAATTGAGGTTGAGTTTACAATCAGGAGGTGCTTGTTCCTGACAGTAAGCACCTATCAGTTTTCCAAGGTTTTGTGGTTGTTGTTTAGTCACTAAGTCATGTCTGACTCTCTTGCAACCTCATGAGTTGTAGCCCGCCAGACTCCTCTCTCTATGGGATTTCTTATGGCCCAGTTTTTCCTGCAGCCCAGTCCTCTGCTACAGGCTCCAGAAAGTTTCGATGTGCTTCCAGGAATGCCCACCTATGTAGTAGACCTGCTCAGAGCCCCCCTGAGAGCAGGGCTGTGCTTTGACACGTGCCAGGCATCAGGCTGCCGCTCTGCCAGGCTCTTCCTTGTGTCTGCCTGCTGGATCAAAGCTCTGCCTGCCTTCTGAGCTCCTTGACAGTTCCTTGCCTTTTGGTAGCACTGAAGAGAGGAGGATCCTATCCGACTGGTCTCTGCCTCTTTTTTTAGGGCACAGAATCTGTTGTTGGGGTCCAGAGAAGGGTGCAAAGAGGAAAGCAGCAGTCCTTCCCTTTGTCGGGTGACCTGAAATTACCTGGTCCTCATTCGGCATATAAATGAGTGTTTATCCTGTGGGACTTCATTCAGAATTGTTCACATAAATTGCCTCCTCCAAGTGACTCTTTCGAAAATTGCACTGGAACCTGCTGCTATCACCATGGAAACTTAAGTTTCTTCCTGCCCATGATAAATGGACCAGAATGTAGATTTCATTTAGTGCCTTGGTTGCCAGGCTCTGCAGACAGACATTATCCTACATGACCTTTCACTTGTCCTCTCGCTCAGACTATCCCAGTTATACTCAGACCGATTAAAAACCTATCTTTTGACAGGATTCAATTCGGGACGTGCACACCAAAGGAATCATGTACAGAGCAATTGAAGCAGATATTGGTATGTACCAGATGTTATGTACATAACAAAAGATCAGCATTTCCTTTTGTTGTATAATTTTGTAGGCATATCACTCCAGGTGCTGAGCAGGGTCTGTACCTCTTCTTTAAAAAAGAAAAAAATTTATTTTTGGCTATGCTGGGTCTTCATTGCTGTGTTCAGTCTTTCTCTAGCTGTGGCGAATGGAGGCTACTCTGGTTGGGGTTCGACGGCTTCTCATTGCAGTGTCTTCTTGTTGTGGAGCAAGGGCTGTAAAGCACACAAGATTCAGTGTGGCTCACGGGCTCTAGAGCACAGGCTCGGTAGTTGTAGCACATGGGCTGAGTTGCTCTGTGGCATGGGGGATTTTAGCTCCCAGACCAGGGATCGAACCGGTGTCTCCTGCGTTGGCCGGCAGATTCCTAACCACTGGACCACCAGGGAAGCCCCCGCAGTACCTCTTCTGCGTGCAGTGCAGGGACCTTGCCTCCTTGCACCTCACATGTCTCCCTCCCCTTTGTCTCAGAAGTTGACATAATCCTGACTCTAGAGGAGCAGGCAGCGACAGCCACTCACGTTTTTCCCACTTAGACTGAAGAGGCAAGGTCTTGGTTTCTGATTCACTGGGCACCAGTATACTGACTTGAACCAGGCGTCTTGAAGGCCCTAGACAGTGCTGGATCCATTTGCCCCCTTTAGGAAGTGCTTGCAGATTGGCTGACTTCACCCTGAAACCCTGTGTGCGTTTTCCTCTTGCTCTTTAGAAAAGTACATCTGCTACGCTGAGCAGACCCGTGCGGTGTTGGCCAAGCTGGCTGATCATGGCAAGAAGATGTTTCTTATCACCAACAGCCCCAGTAGCTTTGTGTAAGTTCTGTGTTTCCTGCCTAGTTTCTGGCTCACTTCCGATGCTCTGTGTATTTAAATAGTGGAAAATTTGAAAGAAAAAATCGCAAGAATAGTTAATCCCTTCAATGTTAGGCTAACCTGGCTGCCATGTTGTTCTAGGGACAAAGGGATGAGGTATATTGTTGGAAAAGACTGGAGGGACCTGTTTGATGTGGTCATTGTTCAGGCTGAGAAGCCCAACTTCTTTAACGATAAGCGGCGGTAAGTGTCTGTCTTTTTAGAGACCAGATTTTATTCATCTGATGCTCTGAATACTGAACTGTGTCTTGGTGATATTGTGATAATGTGTCTTGGTGAAATACAATTGGAAAGTCACAAGCATCTGACATTATAGCTTTTGATACTTAACAAACCTCCTAACAAGTAATTGGAATAAAGGTAGGATGAGTATGTACATAGCAGATAGCTTATTATTGAAACAGTTCTCAATTTAACTCAGGCTAGTCAGTCCTATGAGTCAGTCTTTAAGAAAATGATGGACAGCAGTTAGAATCCAAACTTAACATCACATAGTAAATTAGATCTCTCTCTGTGGATGCATTGTGAAGTGTAACAAAATAGCAACAACAAACCACCTGGTGAGTAGCTCCTTAAATAGAACTCTAAATGGTGCACTAAGTGTCCTTAGATTTTGCAAAACTTCTCTGCAACACAGGTTTTGCATCAAATGGAGTAAATCTCTACCCAGACTTAGATAAAGACTTTCTGCCATGGTAGCTTTGGGAAATAGAGGCATGGGAGTTTGGGTTGCACTCTTAGCATTTAGTGGTGGGTGGGGTGAGGGTAGGGTCAAGTGTTCTAAAATGTCTTTTTAACATCCTGGACTGACCTGTTCACCAAGAGTGTATTAGTCGCTCAGTTGTGTCCAGCTCTTTGTGACGCATGGACTGTAGCTCAGTCTGCCACGATCCTCTGTCCATGGAGTTTTCCAGGCAAGAATACTGGAGTGCGTAGCCATCCCCTTCGCCTAGGGATCTTCCAAGTCAGAAACAAACATAGGTCTCCCACATTGCAGGCAGATTCTTCACCATCTGAGCCACCAGGGAAGTCATCGTCCCCAAATGTCAGTGGCATTGCGAGGTACTGCACTGGGATTATAAGAATGATTCGTATTTGCGTAGTAATGGCCCACATTTGAAACACTTTTACCTACATTTCTCTGTCCTGCAATAGGTAACCATGCAGTCTTCCCTGCTCTGCTAGGTGATTTATTTTTTAACAGTAACACTATATCCATGATGGGATGTGTCTTTTTTCTTTTTTCTATTTTCAAGATCTTTTTGATGTGGACCATTTTGAAGATCTTTTTTGAATTTGTATTGCTTCTGTTTTATGTTTTGGTTTTTGGCTGCAAGGCACGTGGGAACTTAGTTTCCTGAGCAGGGCTCGAACCTGTACCCTCTTCATCGGAAGGCAAAAATCTCAACCACTGGACTGCCAGGGAAGTTCCTATGCTAGGTGATTTAAAGCTTGATAATTCGGTGTCCTGTAGTCAGTGTTGAGTGGATTAAATTCCTCTTGTGATGCTAAATTCCAGTTTCCTGAGTGTCACAGTGACTCCTGGAAGAAAAGGCAAAACCAGGAACCATGTGCAGAGACTGAGAATTTAAGAGAATGTTCAATCTGTACGTTTTAGAGTTAGATGTAGATGTGCCTGTAGCTGTAATCACTGCCTGGCTGCTTGGTCACTGATAAAATGCTCTCTGGCCTTTTCTTTTTGGATCTCAGGGAGGTGGTCAGGGGAAGGACCTCATCTCCCCTTTCACCATGGACCTCCCTCCTGTGTCATGTTTATGCACAGTGGCAGGATGATGTCTTAGATTATTAGATTTTCCCTGGAGGAACCCAGCACGGCTCACTCACTCTCACTCTAGATGTCTGGATTAAAAATCCTCTCCCTGTATTCATCCTTCTGTTATTTATGATGATGAAGGTGAAGGAACATCCATATGAGAGGATAGCATGCAGTCATTAAAAATGAGGTTTTTTTTTTTAAAGGCAGTGAACATATCTCCTGACTGTAAAAAATGATGTATGAATCACATGGGAAATTGCTCACAGCCTTGGAAAAGAGAAGATACATAGCAGTATCCAGAAATGATCCTCATTTTATATTCATAAAAAAGAGAAAGATACATAAAGACCAAAAGATATGGACTGAACTCATGTGTTTCTACCTGGGTACTGGAATTATGGATGATTTTCTTTTTCTTTATTGTATTTGTCTACATTTTCCAGATGTTTTTTGCAGTGAGTTTATATTTTTCTCACCAGAAAAGCAGTTCAAATAAGTATTACCTAAATAAAGAAAAAGGACAAATAAACCTTGTGTTTTTTTTGGAGTAGCACACCCAGGTTGAGGAATGAGGCCTTTGTTCTGTTTTTCCTATTTTCCATCATAAAATAATATGCCCGATTCTCTGATGTGTCTTGTATCTAGACTGGCTGCATTTCAAATGCAAAGCTGGATGAATGTAATAAGCAGTATTTCTATAAGCTTTATTTTTGGTAAAATGTTGTCTGCATGGTTGAATAAAGTTGGAAAATCTGGGTTAAAGAAAGTTTCTTTGTAGGAGGGCTTTTCAGAACCACCAATGACTTTTAAAGAGGGACATGTCTAGGGCACAGTGTTTTCCAGATTCATCTGACTCTGGCGTTAGTTTTTCACTAGCCCTTTCTGGGTCCCGTGGTCTGCAGCACGGGATGTTTTGCACGAGGCTGGGGAACGTGGTGGTGGGGTTTGGTTTGGGTTGTGGGGCTCGTTTCTCTCTCCGGGGAGTAACCGTGGAGTCTTTCATCCAGCACACAGCCTGCACTGCCACCACACATGGTAACGTTTCCTGTTTCTGTTGTTAGACCTTTCCGAAAGGTGAATGAGAAAGGTGTCTTACTCTGGGATAAGATCTACAAGCTGCAGAAAGGCCAGATTTACAAGCAGGTATCTCGTGACCCGTCTGTCCTCTTAGTTGCTGTGCTTTGTGATCAGTTATACGGATGTCACAGCTGGCATTCACTGAGGCTCACGTAGTCAGGCACAGTCCTGGGGGCTCTGCTTGAATCGACTGTTTGTAACTTGGTGGCAGAATTTAAGCTTAAGTCAATGTATTTTCAATGTGCTCTGTGTGAATTAACTCAGAATTGAGCAGCTTTAAAAAAATATATTTTTAAGCATTTTTTCTGTAGGATATAAAATTTAGAATGCCAGTAGTAAAATGGAAGTTTCTCTTTAAGAAGTGTTTAATCACATGGCGTCTTGCCCCAATTAGTAATTATTTCCTGATGAACTGTGTTTCAGGTACAGTTTTGATATATTATGGTTTCACGTAAAGCTCTCCCATGTTGAGTAAATGATTGAATTGCTGTCCATTTTTGTGTTACTGAAATTAGTTTTTTAAATTTTATCCTTTTATATTTTATATACATTTTTATTAAACATTTTATATTTGTATAATATTTATAACATAAAATTACAGAAGAGCATGATATAGTTTTTTTTGAACTGTGTAGTACATTCCTTGTATTATATACTGTCCAACTGGCTTATACCTGTTGTATATGTAACAGACTGATGGATTTGGCACTAAGTATATTTTCTAGGCCTGAAAGATTAGCTTGGATACAGCCATTCCCCATCTAGGAAGCTAGGGGAAGAAAATGATTAAGATGTAGCTAGCTGAAGAAAACTATTAAGAGGTAGCTAAAGCTTTGCTAAAGAATGTTTATCATGATGTTACTTACAAAATAGGTAGGAAGGTAAATGTCTAATATCAGATAATTGATTAAACGAATCATGGGTAGGTCTCAGCTGCTGAAATTACATGGCAGGCGAATACTTGTTGACATGGTCAATAAATTACAGAATGTTAAATGTAAAAAAAGATCCTTAAGAAGGTATACAATATGAATCCCTCCTGAAAAGTGCATTTGACTTAGAAGAAAGGGCTCAAAGATTTCACATAAATGTTTTTTATCTTAATATTTCGATACTTAAACTGTAAAAGCAAAAATATTTTAAGTTAAAAAAAAAAAGTAGATATCTTGGGCCATGGGGTGTACAGGCCTTTTATCTGTCATATAATGCAATATAACACCTGTATTTTTCTGTATTGCAGGGCAATTTATATGAATTTTTGAAGCTTACTGGATGGAGGGGCTCCAAAGTGTTGTATTTTGGTGACCACATATATAGTGACCTGGCGGTGAGAAATCTTATTTCCTATTTCTTTGTTGGGTACAGTGTTAGGCCCACTTATTGAGGAGTTTATTTATTATTTAAGACTATTTTCATGCTTTCATAAAAATGAGGACTGGGCCACATTTCTTGCTGCTTTTTCTTTAATTTCTCATATTTTACCAAACCAAATGAATCAGAGTCATGAAGTAGAGGAATTTTGGGAAAATGATGGAAATTAACAATTTACTCAGGTTATCAGAAAAAAATCTTTACTCAGAAAAAAGTCTTTCCATTTAAAAAGGTCAGAAATAAATGACAGTGTTTTTTCCTTTTCCTTTCTTTATTAAGCATCAGAAACATACAAATGGTCTGTAAAAGCTTGTAAACATCAGTCTGGGTTTCTTTTGCCTGATAGTCATTTTGAAAGAGTACAAAATGTAAAAAGTACAATAGCTATTTCTAGGAAATGGCTAGTAGGTGAAAATGAGGCTTTCATGCCCTTTGGAATGACTGGAGTGTCTCAGGACTTGAATTATGACTTAATTTATAATTGGCACAGGAGTGAGTGAGTCACACTTATTACCACCCTTGGTTCCTTGTGGAATGAATGTATATATATATATTTATATGTAAATAAAATTCATTTATACGAAGAGTGAAATACGTGACTGTATACAAAAGTGCTTAGTAAAGTAGAAACCTAAAGTGCTCCTGTCAGGATGCTGGCACTCCCAGGATGTCCGACCAAGTGCCATGGCGTCACAAGACATAGCTCTTGCTGTGTGGTCTGTGGGCCTTGAGGAGATAACTGTGACCCTGGAGGCATGTGGGTGCTTGGCCCCGTGAGGTCCCCCGCACAGAGACAGGTCCAAGTGCCGTGCGAAGCTTCACACTGCAGTTGTTTGTCCAGTGTTGTCCCCGTGACATTGGCATCACCCGGGAACTTGCTCAAACTGCACATTCTTGGCCTCACCCTAGACCTACCGAGTTATAAAGAAGCTCTGGGGTTGGGGCCCAGCCATCAGTGTTGTTCTCAGCTTTCCACGCTAAAACTTGATGTCACAGTGTTGCTGGCCTCATGGAATGAGTTGTTTCGTCTTCTCAGTTTTTGGAAGAGTTTGAGAAGGATTGGTGTTCATTCTTTTATGTTTAATAGTGAAGCCATCCAGTTCTGGACTTTTCACTGTTGGAAGGTTTTTGATTCCTGATTCAGTCTTCTTCCTAGAAAGAGGTCTGTTCAGATTTACCAATTCTTCATGATTCAGTCTTGGTAGGTTGTGTGTTTCTAGGAATTTGTCCATTTCATCTAGATTATTCAAGTTGTTGGCATACAGTAGTTTACAGTCCTCTTTTATAATCTTTTTTTTTAATCTGTAGAATTGGTGGTAATGTCACCACTTACATTTCTGATTTTAGTAATTTGAGTCTTCTTGTTTTCTTATCAAACTTGATGGTTTTTCAATTTTGTTGAATTTTTTTTTGAAAAACCAATTCTTAGTTTTATTGATTTTTCTCTGTTTTTTTTATATTCTCTATTTTATTTATTTCTGCTCCGATCTTTACCATTTCTTTTTGTGCTGCTAGCTTTCAGTTTAGTTTGTTCTTTTTCTAGTTCTTTTAGGTTTAAAGTTAAGTTGTTGTTTTGAGATCTTTGTTTTTCAATCTAAATGGCTAGAGGTGTTAATTTTCATTTTAGTCTTGCTTTTTTTGTATCCCATAAACTTGGGTATGTTGTGTTTGCATTTTAACTTGTCCCAAGTTTTCTAATTTTCCGTGTGATTTCTCTTTTGACCCATTGGTTGTTGAAGAGTGTGTCTTTTAATTTCCACATATTTCTGAATTTTTCAGTTTCTCCTTTTGCTATTGATGTCTAGTTTCATTCTTAGTGATAAGAAAAGATACTTCATATGATTTCAGTCTTCTAAAATTAATCAAGACTTGTTTTGTGGCCTAAAATACAGCTGCTGCTGGAGAATGCTCCATGTGCATTGGAGAAAAATATTGTATTCTACTTTTGTTGGGTAGAGTGTTCTAATTGATCTGTGGTGTTGTTCAGGTCCTGTATTTCTTGTTCTTCTGTCTCCTATTTTTATCCATTATAGAAAGTGGGCTACTGATGTTTCCTATTATTATTGTAAAGCTGTCTCTTGTTCCCTTCAGTTCTGTTAATGTTTGCATCATATATTTTGGACCTCTGATGTTTGGTTCATATGTGCTTTTAATTGTTATATATTTTTGGTGAATTGATCCTTTTATCATGATGTAATGTCATTCTTTGTGTCTTGTAACTATTTTTGACCCAAAGTCTGTTTTGCCTGATACTAGGATAGCCACTTTTGTTTTGGTTACTATTTGTGTGGAATGTCTTTTTTAGTCTTTTCACTTTCAACTCTGTGTTTTCTTAGATCTAAAATAAATTGTCTTGTAGACAGCATATATTTGGATCCATCCTGGAGTGATCAGACCAGAATTGATTAATGTGTCAGAGATTATGTGGGCAATGAATATTACCCTTCAAAGGAATCCCTTGAGAATGTAGATGCTTCCAATGTTGCTGCAGTTTCTCAAAATAAATTTAGATGCCCCCTTTGGGATATATTTGAGAGCCAGCTTGAGGCACTGGAGAAAATTAATTTCATTATCATTAATTCATTGTCATGTACTTTAGTCTTAGGAGTGTTCCAGTTGACTTTTTACCTATTGTCAGAAATAAGATCCATCTTGAAAAGTTTGCCACCACTGGGAATATTTAGAAAACTGTGCTGTATGTAGGGTTTCATATATTTTAGGAGAAAGAGAATTATTGAAAGATTTAAAGAAATTCAACCATGGAAGAAGATAGGCATCCTTAGGACTTGTAGAGCAGGGATTCTAGCTTTAGGGGAGTAACCAGAGTGAATTTTCAAAATAGTAAACTATATACCACTTCTGTCCTTAAAAGCGCTCTCCTTAGAAGTATCCCTTTCTCCCTTAGAGTAAACGCCTGGCTTCCTGCAGTTGTCGTGCTCAAGCTCTGTCTCCCCAACCTCTCCTCCCTCTCTGAAGGCACCTCCTGCCTCTTCCCTCTCTCCTTCTCTGCCCTAGGTTGCTTGCCTTGCTGTTTCTTAGCACACCCTGCTCCCAGCATGTTCCTGCCCCGGGATCTTTGCACTTGACCTTTTTCCAGCCAGAATTTTTCTCTTCCCATACATTTACATACTTTTACTGCTTGAATGTCCCTTTGTTAGCCTGGCCTTCTTACTCTCTATAAAATGGTAACTCCTTATTTTGCTTGATTTTTGTCCATTGTGTTTCTTACCACCTGCCATTGTGTATTGGCTTGCTTATTTTTTTTTTGGTCCGTATTTCCCATGAGAGCAGAGGTTTGTTATTTTTGTTCACTATTTTATTCTCAGTTTCTAGCACAGGGCCTGGCAAACAGTAGTATTTAATAAATGTTTGTCAAATGAGAAAATGAACAGCCATTCAGTATGGTGATTGTATATCTTAAATTTGCCAGGACATAACTTATATGAAGGAGATGGGAATACCAGACCACCTGACCTGCCTCTTGAGAAACCTGTATGCAGGTCAGGAAGCAACAGTTAGAACTGGACATGGAATAACAGACTGGTTCCAAATAGGAAAAGGAGTACATCAAGGCTGTATATTGTCACCCTGCTTATTTAACTTATATGCAGAGTACATCATGAGAAATGCTGGGCTGGAAGAAGCACAAGCTGGAATCAAGATTGCCAGGAGAAATATCAATAACCTCAGATATGCAGATGACACCACCCTTATGGCAGAAAGTGAAGAGGAACTAAAGAGCCTCTTGATGGAAGTGAAAGAAGAGAGTGAAAAAGTTGGCTTAAAGCTCAACATTCAGAAAACGAAGATCATAGTATCCAGTCCCATCACTTCATGGGAAATAGATGGGGAAACAATGGAAACAGTGGCTGACTTTGTTTTTTTGGGCTCCAAAATCACTGCAGATGGTGACTGCAGCCATGAAATTAAAAGACGCTTACTCCTTGGAAGGAAAGTTATGACCAACCTAGACAGCATATTAAAAAGCAGAGACATTACTTTGCCAACAAAGGTCTGTCTAGTCAAGGCTATGGTTTTTCCATTAGTCATGTATGGATGTGAGAGTTGGACTGTGAAGAAGGCTGAGTGCCGAAGAATTGATGCTTTTGAACTGTGGTGTTGGAGAAGACTCTTGAGAGTCCCTTGGACTGCAAGGAGATCCAACCAGTCCATTCTAAAGGAGATCAGTCCTGGGATTTCTTTGGAAGGACTTATGCTAAAGCTGAAACTCCAGTACTTTGGCCACCTCATGCGAAGAGTTGACTCATTGGAAAAGACTCTGATGCTGGGAGGGATTGGGAGCAGGAGGAGAAGGGGACGACAGAGGATGAGATGGCTGGATGGCATCACCGACTCGATGGACAGGAGTTTGGGTGAACTTTGGGAGTTGGTGATGGACAGGGAGGCCTGGCGTGCTGCAATTCATGAGGTTGCGAAGAGTTGGACACGACTGAGCTACTGAACTGAACTGAACTTATATCAGATATTCTGGCTTATTGTCATATCACAGGAGTACAATATTTGGAATGAAGATACGATCATGTATGTTGGTTGGTCCTGAATGATCATTCCAAGTCTGAAATTTTTCATAACCCAGGAGGCTTGGCATGCCATGGATGTTCCCCAGCCTTCTTTGGGTGGATTGAATAAAAACCTTCAGAAGCATTTCAATTTACCCTCCTCCTGCCCCTGACCTAATTGTTGTTTTAGAGACCGTGGTTAACGATTCAAGATCCTGTGTTTCTGTGGGGGCTGTGACTCAAGCAATTATTTCTGGAACAGAAACTTTCTTTGGAGGGGGGTGGGGAATGGCCAAAGCCTGGGGCAAAATTGGCTTTAATTAAGTGTAATTCATTGAGTTCAGCTTGGTTAATGACCAACCATTACAATTAAAATTAATTCAGTGAATGCCTGTTGTGTCTGGGAAAGGTAATAAAATGGTTTCAATTCTGTTGTGATGACTGTTGACTTTTTGTGATCTTTGCAATCAGGACTTGACCCTGAAGCATGGCTGGCGAACGGGTGCGATTATCCCTGAATTAAGATCCGAGCTCAAAACCATGAACACGGAGCAGTACATTCAAACTGTGGCCTGGCTACAGACCCTGACCGGGTTATTGGAGCAGATGCAGGTTTGGAATTCTTTTTCTCTTCTACTTTTTCTTTCTTTCTTTTTTTGTAAAAGAATTATTTATTTGTTTTTGGCTCTGCTCCGTCTTCATTGCTACGTGCGGAATTTCTCTCGTTGTGGTGCACAGGCTTCTCATTGCGGTGGCTTTTCTTGTTGTGGAGCACAGGCTCTAGAATGCACAAGCTCAGTATAATTGTGGCACATGGGCCTAGTTCCTCCTCAGCATGTGGGATTTTCCTGGATCAGGGATTGAACCTGTGTCCCCTGCAGTGGCAGGTGGATTCTTAACCACTGGGCTGCCAGGGAAATCCTCCCCTACTTTTTCTTTAAGCCTGAGGTTAGTCCACTGATCAGAGTTATTTCAGATATTTTTCTGTTCAATTGAGGTCCTAAAGTATGAGGCAGAAGCTATCCTGCAGAATAACCACTGGGGTGATTTTGCCCCTGAAAGAATCTTGCCACTTTCCCTAAAGAGAATTTTAAAAATGACTGCCAAAGCCATTTGGAGAAAGTTTTGTGGGGCCCATGTGGGGAATTCCAGAGTCCTTACTTCTCCACCCAAGCCCCACTGGGAGATATTCTGTGGGTAGTGGGATTCGAGAACCTCTGCCTAGTGTTTGGGTCCAGTCCTCCTGCTGCCTTTTGCCTGCTGTGGGACTTCTCCTTTCTGGGCCTCAGTTTCCCCATCTGTGAAAGGGAATGAACACTTCAGGCCGGACACCACGGCTTGCTGGGAATAGTCTCAGAGCAAGAATCGAGATCTCTGCCTGCAGCTTCCATCTGACTTTGAATCAGTTTGCTGGCTCACTGGAGTTCAGTGGTAGTTTTTTTTTTTTTTTTTCTTTCTGTGAGTTACATAGCCAGTTTTAGGCAGATAGTGAGGAAAGTCATTTTGGTAATTTCCTGGCCCATGGACTATGCCCTCTGTTGCAGCTGTGACTGCCCCCCTCCCCACCTCTCCCCCCACCCCGCCCCGCCAAGTCTCATGAGACACCTTGCTTTCTCACCTGATTTAGCTGGCCTGGCCCTCAGCGTCTCAGCGTGAATGCTGACTCTTAGGATAAGGGGCGTGGATGCCTGCTTTGTTGGCTAACACACCTGTAGCCTCTGGCCATGGCCTGGTGCCCACAGCCTGCCAGCCTGCTTTGGAAATGGGCCAGGGAACTGCCTTGCTTGGCCCAGCTGGCAGCGAGCTCAGGCAGGGATGCAGGGAGTGCCAGGCCCTCACTCCAGGGCACACACCTTCCAGGGCATGGGGCCCCGCACGTCCCCCGGGCCTTGCTTCCAGCTTGTCTTGGCTGTGTTGCTCTTTGGCTCGCCTCTGACGAGGACTGGTTCTGTTTCCCTCCCTGTGCTTGTCTGTGAGGTGTTTGTCTAAAAATAAAAGGCATGGATTCTGGGTTAATGCAGCTTCAAGTCTGTGCATAGGTCACACGTAATAATAGTTACTCTCTAGATGCCAGGCATTGTGCTGAGCGCTTGCTCTGCAACATTACTCCTCACTCGTCCCAGCTGTCCTGTGTACAATTTTCCACTTTAGAATGAGGAAACTGGGTGTCTGAGAGGTTAGGTAACATGTCCAAGGTCATAAAACAACAGAGCAAGGACTTGAACCTGGGCTGTGTGGTGCCCGAGTCCCTGCTTTGGGGCAGTGCACGGAAGTGCTGTTTTACTTGGCGGTTTAGAGCTTTCGTGTATAGCTAGAGCCCTCCCCTTAGGTGCGGTCTCTCTGTGATGCGGGCAGCTGGTCAGATACACAGATGCAGCCTGCAGGTAGATGGTTTAGCTGTGGTTTCCTTTTCCAGCTTTCTGTCTGGGTGGATTCTCTAGGACGTAGAGGAAGGTGATTGATGATTAAAAAATTACCCGAATGAGCAGCATTTCTCACTGTGCTTCCTGTTCCCTTTCTCCTCTCCCCCGATCCCTGCGTTCACCTAGAAAACTATACATTATTCCAGTGATTCTGTGTCAGACGTTTCTATAGCTCCTCTTTTTCTGATAATGGGCACATAGCACATTATCTGGACACTATTTTCTGAGAAGAGAAATTGGTCCTTGAACTTGGGTATGATTTTTTTTTTTTTTTCCTTTTTCATTTTGGAAGCCAAAAGTGTTACCTGGAGCTGGGTCTGATGAATTAACTGGAAGTATTTAATTTTTGGATTTAAGGAAGTAGCTATAAAGAAGAATTTTTGTTCATTAGCCTTGAAGTGCCCTCCTGAGTGGTACTGTTCATGGTGGTCATGCTGATGGATGATGTGCTGGTATTAAGTCTTTTAGGTAACCATGTTAGAGCCATATTTAGCCTGGGTTGGACAGACTTCTGCAACAAGCTAGCTAGCCATTGTGTGAGGTCGTGCAGGTCGTACGGTCTCAGCTCCATGCTGGTAGCGTGAAAGCAGCCTTGGACAATATGTGAGCAACCAGTTGTAGCTGTATCCCTGACATTTTATTGGGGGACACTAAAATTTTAATTTCATATCATTTTTATGCATCATGAAGTTATTTTTCTTTTGAATTTTTTTCAACAACTTCAAAAGGAAAATCCATTCTTGAGCTCATTGGGATGATAGAAAGGTGGGCAGTGGGCTGGATTTGGTCTCCATTGGTACAGGTTATCAGCCTTCTGGCTAGATGGCAATAATTCTGCCCATGCAGGAGTGGGCTAGCCTGTACAGTATATTTTCATAGATTGTAGCCATAAATGGCTGAGTGAGCTAATGAACGAGAGGGGCTGAAGGTGGCTGAGGTGTCTGTAGGATCAGCTTCTGGTGTGGGCTTCTGGTTAGTCTTTTCCCGTGCCAGGTCCCCATCCTTGAGTGCATGGTATCACTTAAAGGTTAATTATAGCTAAGTAAACCCAGTGTTTGAAGTATTTTAAAGTAGGTATCAGACTCCTAAGATTGCTGTCTTACAAAGTTTGGCCTTGTAGGAGGATCCAAGCTGGAGAAAGGGGTGGCTCAAGGAGAAACTGCTTTTTCTTCTAATGGAAGAGCCTTCAGCATGTTTAAAAGCTGATGGGTAGACTCCAGGGGAGGAGGTTGATCACTTGGGAGAGATGATAAACGATGAAGAAAGGGCAGGTGGGAGGGAGCCGTGGGTGGGCGTGGGTGGGCCTTGGATGGGAGGGTGTGAGGGGAGGCTGGGCTGCGGTGCACACACCCAGAGCTCAGGTGCCCCCTGCTCGAGGGGGTGCTCCCTGGTTCAGCTCTCTGGGGCCTTCCTCCTTCGCTTGTCCCTTCAGCAGTCTTGGGCTTTGCTGGAGATGATCCCGCATCCCTGGCTCCGCCCTGTTCTGGAAAAGCTGAGCTGGAGAAGGTGCCATAGACTTGGAGACCCAACCTGGCTCTTCATGTCTGTGTAGCCCGCCCTCGGGTAGGGGCTCTACTGAGGGGAGAGTGGAGAGGCGCAGTCACGTGGCCTATGGCCGCTGGCTTCCAAAAGGAGAAAGCACTAGTGCACTTTGGTTATCTTGCTTCTGGTTGCTAGTCAGAGAATCCTCCTCCTGCAAGCACAGGGAGAAGCTGCTCCTTCACACTGGACACAGGGGCCCTGATCGTGGGCCGAGAGGTGGGCAGAGGTGGGAGGAAGACTGGTGTCCCGTTCTGTGCAGTGTCACACTGTTTTGTCCTGGTCTGCTTACCTGGGTGCCCCCTGCCAGGGTCCGCATCTCGTTCTCTTATATCTTCAGTATCTAGCACAGCGCTTGCCACACAGAGGTGCTGAATATGTACCTGTGTGTATATATGTATGCATATATGTATACATGTATATCCATATGTATGCATGTGTATCTGTATAGGTATGTTTGTGTGCATACGTGTGTGTGTATGTGTATTTATGTTTATATATATATGTATAAACAAATTCTCTGTGGCACCCTACAGAGTTTTGATCTAGTCTTACATTTTGTAGTGCCTCAATTGTATGGTGAGTGATTTGTTGACTTAAAATATGAGAGCTTATTGAAATCAAACTCACAGGACCTGCCTCGACACCCCCAGAAGGGACCAGTCTTCTGGTGCTCCAGTAACACACATCCAGTGGTCATTCAGAGGTGGCTGCTTCCTGCTGGTGTAGACAACAGTGGCAGGCAGGAAATCGAGATTACAAGCTCAGGGTTTTGATTTGAGTGGCAGCAGCCCGTAGCGGGTGACTTGGTCAAGCTCTTGATCTGGGCACACGTGATAAACAGAAGGGCCTTGGCTCCCATGTCAAAGCAGATGGTTTGCTCATTTGGCATTTTCCTCCGGGTCCTGAGGCTGCCCCAACCCTGCCTGGCCCCTGCAGTCACGTGCACCTCTGGCTCTGGTTCGTGTGTTCGGTTTAACCCTAGGAGGCTTGGAGAGAGACTTGTGAGATTCCATGTTAGGGTGCATACAGCTGTCATTTTCTTTCTGCCTTTTGCTCACATTTCAGTCCACCTGGAGAATTCTCCACTTTCCATCTGGTTGAGGTGTTCTGCCTTCTTGCCTTTTACAAAAACAGTTTTTTTTCTCTTAAACACTTTAAAAGGTATTAATAAAATAATATTGAGGAAAAAGATTAAGCCAATTATAACTGTTACCCTTGAACAAATTAAAGAAAAAATTTCATGTTAATTTCCAAATGCACATGTTTTTACATGCTTGAAATTTGTGGATGCACTGTTACATTTGCTGTTTCCACTCACTGATGTTTGATGTGTGTGTGTGTATAGGACATATATTTATGATATATATAAATGGGTCTGTTAGGTAGTGTGTATTAGGTGTATATTTATATGTGTAACACACATGTATAACGGATACATGACACGCATATAATACACACATTTTATGTGGACATACATGTATTCCAGTTCTAGTTCAGTCACTCAGTCGTGTCCAACTCTTTGTGACCCCATGAATGGCAGCACACCAGACCTCCCTGTCCATCACCAACTCCCGGAGTTCACTCAAACTCATGTCCATCGAGTCGGTGATGCCATCCAGTCATCTCATCCTCTGTCGTCCCCTTCTCCTCCTGCCCCCAATCCCTCCCAGCATCAGAGTCTTTTTCAGTGAGTCAACTCTTCACATGAGGTGGCCAAAGTATTGGATTTTCAGCTTCAGCACAGTCCTTCCAATGAACACCCAGGACTGATCTCCTTTAGAATGGACTGGTTGGATCTCCTTGTAGTCCAGGGGACTCTCAAGAATCTTCTCCAACACCACAGTTCAGAAGCATCAATTCTTCAGCACTCAGCTTTCTTCACAGTCCAACTCTCACATCCATACATGACCACTGGAAAAACCATAGCTTTGACTAGACAGACCTTTGTTGGCAAAGTAATGTCTGCTTTTTATATGCTAACTAGGTTGGTCATAACTTTCCTTCCAAGGAGTAAGCATCTTTTAATTTCATGGCTGCAATCACCATCTGCAGTGATTTTGGAGCCCCCAGAAATAAAGTCTGACACTGTTTCCACTGTTTCCCCATCTATTTCCCATGAAATGATGGGACTAGATGCCATAATCTTAGTTTTCTGAATGTTGAGCTTTAAGCCAAATTTTTCACTCTCCTCTTTCACTTTCATCAAGAGGCTCTTTAGTTCCTCTTCACTTTCTGCCATAAGGGTGGTGTCATCCGCATATCTGAGGTTATTGATATTTTTCCCTGCAATCTTGATTCCAGCTTGTGCTTCTTCCAGCCCAGCATTTCTCATGATGTACTCTGCATGTAAGTTAAATAAGCAGGGTGACAATATACAGCCTTGACGTACTCCTTTCCCAATTTGGAACCAGTCTGTTCCATGTCGAGTTCTAACTGTTGTTTCTTGACCTGCATATAGATTTCTCAAGAGGCAGGTCAGGTGGTCTGATATTCCCATCTCTTTCAGAATTTTCCACAGTTTATTGTGAGCCACACAGTCAAAGGCTTTGGCATAGTCAAGAAAGCAGAAATAGATGTTTTTCTGGAACTCTCTTGCTTTTTTGATGATCCAGTGGATGTTGGCAATTTGATCTCTGGTTCCTCTGCCTTTTCTAAAACCAGCTTGAACATCTGGAAGTTCACGGTTCACGTATTGCTGAAGCCTGGCTTAGAGAATTTTGAGCGTTACTTTACTAGCATGTGAGATGAGTGCAATTGTGTGGTAGTTTGAGCATTCTTTGGCATTGCCCTTCTTTGGGATTGGAATGAAAACTGACCTTTTCCAGTCCTGTGGCCACTGCTGAGTTTTCCAAATTTGCTGGCATATTGAGTACAGCACTTTCACAGTATAATCTTTCAGGATTTGAAATAGCTCCACTGGAATTCCATCACCTCCACTAGCTTTGTTCGTAGTGATGCTTCCTAAGGCCCACTTGACTTCACATTCCAGGATGTCTGGCTCTAGGTCAGTGATCACACCATCGTGATTATCTGGGTCGTGAAGATCTTTTTTGTATAGTTCTTCTGTGTATTCTTGCCACCTTTTCTTAATATCTTATGCTTCTGTTAGGTCTATACCATTTCTGTCCTTTATCAAGCCCGTCTTTGCATGAAATGTTCCCTTGGTATCTCTAATTTTCTTGACGAGATCTCTAGTCCTTCTCATTCTGTTGTTTTCCTCTATTTCTTTGCATTGATCGCTGAGGAAGGCTTTCTTATCTCTCCTTGCTATTCTTTGGAACTCTGGATTCAGATGCTTATATCTTTCCTTTTCTCCTTTGCTTTTCACTTCCCTTCTTTTCACAGCTATTTGTAAGGCCTCCCCAGACAGCCATTTTGCTTTTTTGCATTTCTTTTTCTTGGGGATGGTCTTGATCCCTGTCTCCTGTACAATGTCACAAACCTCTGTCCATAGTTCATCAGGCACTCTGTCTATCAGATCTAGTCCCTTAAATTTATTTCTCACTTTGACTGTATAATTGTAAGGGATTTAAGTCATACCTGAATGGTCTAGTGGTTTTCCCTACTTTCTTCAATTTAAGTCTGAATTTGACAATAAGGTGTTCATGATCTGAGTCACAGTCAGCTCCCGGTCTTGTTTTTGCTGACTGTATAGAGCTTCTCCATCTTTGGCTGCAAAGAATATAATCAATCTGATTTCAGTGTTGACCATCTGGTGATGTCCATGTGTAGAATCTTCTCTTGTGTTGTTGGAAGAGGGTATTTGCTATGACCAGCGTGTTCTTTTGGAAAAACTCTATTAGCCTTTGCCCTACATAATAATATATGTATTATGCTCATACAAAGCCTTTAATAATTCTTTAATATCTCTAGTTTAACAGGGACCTTGCATCCCTGTTTGCGTCATTGTATTATGTCTACGTTTGGTAAAGAAGGGCAGCAGCTGGGAAGTCTGAAAATGTATTATTTCATGCAAGTCCCTATCTCTTAGATCTGAATAAAATTCCTCCCAGAAGAACTACCTGCTAGAAAATTCTCACTACCTAATGAGTTTATTCGTATCCAGAACCTTCTCAGTAATTGGGTTGTGTCCTGCAGGTTCACAGAGATGCGGAATCACAGCTGGTTTTGCAGGAGTGGAAGAAGGAGAGGAAGGATATGAGGTAAGAGTGGCCTTGTTGTGAACGGAGTGAATCCTTCACTGTGGCCCCGTGCACTCAGCCCACACGCTTTTCCCAAGGCCAGCCAGAGGTGGGACTCGAAACAGCCTTACTTAGTTGCCAGGGGTGACTGTGACCCCCAGGATCCAGAATGAGCCAGCTGCCGTTAGTGATGAGTGCAATTTCCTCGAGGGAGCAGCGAGCTCCCTCCCACCTTCTGCCCACCCCTGAGTTTGTTGTCTGTCTGTCCCTCCCCGCATCCATCCCTCCTTCTGTCCCACTTAACTTCCCTCTTTGGGCAGCCAGCAGCCCAGCGTGGCCAGTGGGACAGTGTTGGAGGTGGCTGTGAACCGCAGTGAATCCTTGGGGCTCCTACAGTGCTGGTGCTCATTTGTAACACTGCTGTGTTAGGTATGTGCAGTCACTCAAATCATGATGCTGATTGATGAAGAAAGCCGTCTGCTGTCAGATGGGTGTTTGTCTTAAGGGAATAGTTATTCTTGAGTTGTTTTTTCTTTTTATTAAACTATAGCTGATTTACAATGTTGTGTTAGTTTCAAGTGTACAGCTGCAAATTCTTCTCCATTATAGGAAAGATTGAATATGTTGAATAGTGATATCAAATAGAGTTCCATGTTCTATATAGTAAGTAAATCCTCTTTGTGTATGTATTTTATATAGTAGCGTGTATCTGTTCATCTCACACTCCTAATTTATCCCTTCCCCTCTTCTTTTCCCTTTGGTACCCATAAATTTGTTTTCTCTGTCTGTGAATCTGTTTCTGTTTTGTAAATAAGTTCATTTGTATTATTTTTTAGATTCCACATATAAGTGATATGTGGTATTTGTCTTTCTCTGTCTGACTTCCTTCACTTAGTGTGATAATGTCTAGGTCTGCCCATGTTGCTGCAGATGACATTATTTCTTTTTTTTTTTTTTTTATGGCTGACACGACTGAGCGACTGAACTGAACTGAAATGAATAGTCTAGTATATGTGTGTGTATGTGTATGAAAAGTGAAAGTGAGGGTGTTAGTCGCTCAGTCGTGTCCAGCTCTTTGCGACCTCTTGGACTGTAGTGTGCCAGGTTCTTCTGTCCTTGGAATTCTCCAGGCAAGAATACTGGAGAGGGTAGCCATTCCCTTCTCCAGGGGATCTTCCTGACCCAGGGATTGAATCTGCGTCTCCTGCATTGCAGGGAGATTCTTTACCATCTGAGCCATGGCTTGGCTCAGAGCATTTGGCACTTAATTCAGGCTAGACGGTAAAGATTTTAAAGGAGAATTATTCTCAAGAGGCCTTGTGGACAGTTGTGCTTCCCTGTAGAAGAGGGTGCTGTGTATGTGGGCAGTGTTGATGTGGCCATTTCTGCTCTTGTGGTCCCCCCACGCCTCCTTCCCAGGCAGCACAGCTGTCTCTAAGGTTTGGAGGTAGCACTCACTGCCTGGTTCTGATCTCTGAGCAGTGGGCGGTCTGGTGGGACTGGTGTGCCTGGAAAGCAGGGAGAGTCCATTCCTCTGGGCTGCAGAAGCCACGGCTGTACTGATTTGATCCTCCTCCCTCTCAACGTGTTGGTTATTGGGAGTGTATTGGTTATTATAATGTGATTATTGGTCTGAAATGTTGGGTGAGAGGGTGATGGGCATATGATGCATATATGCTTATAATTCAGGCTTCAAGGAGGTGCTTGAAGCTCTGTATTGGATGCCAGAGGTGTGCTTACATTGCTGTAATAGAATGCTTAATCTCTTAGATATAAAGTACTTTCAAGTTTATGATACACTCTTATTTCTCTTACCTTATGGAGTTCTCACTATAACCTCACTAGAAGGGGGCCTTGATCTTGTTCTGTAGATGAGGGAAGTTTGGAGACTCTGAGAATATTCTCCATTTCTGTGGACCTTCAGAAGTGGCTCTTTTACCTTCCATTTTTGTTTGGGAAATGCGGTGTGCATGTTTAGGGGCTCTCACCTTGCCTCTGGAGCCTTCAGCTGTGTTCTCTCCACTGGCCTAAGTGGGGAATGTGGTCAGAACCATTTTGATGGATGAACAGACTGTTTTCCCAATTAGAAGTCAGGGCTGCTCTAGGCTAATTTGAGTCCTATGCATATGAAGTAGGAAGTCAAGAAACATCTGGAGTAACAGGCAAATTTGGCCTTGGAGTACAGAATGAAGAAGGGCAAAGGCTAATAGAGTTTTGCCAAGAGAACTCACTGGTCATAGCAAACACCCTCTTCCGACAACACAAGAGAAGACTCTACACATGGACATCACCAGATGGTCAACACCAAAATCAGATTGATTATATTCTTTGCAGCCAAAGATGGAGAAGCTCTATACAGTCAGTAAAAACAAGACCGGGAGCTGACTGTGGCTCAGATCGTGAACTCCTTATTGCCAAATTCAGACTTAAATTGAAGAAAGTAGGGAAAATCACTAGACCATTCAGGTATGACCTAAATCAAATCCCTTACGATTATACAGTGGAAATGAGAAATAGATTTAAGGGACTAGATCTGATAGACAGAGTGCCTGATGAACTATGGATGGAGGTTCGTGACATTGTACAGGAGACAGGGATCAACACCATCCCCAAGAAAAAGAAATGCAAAAAGGCAAAATGGCTGTCTGAGGAGGCCTTAAAATAGCTGTGTAAAGAAAAGAACCTAAAAGCAAAGGAGAAAAGAAAAGATATACCCATTTGAGCATAGTTTCAAAGAATAGCAAGGAGAGATAAGAAAGCCTTCCTCAGTGATCAATGCAAAGAAATAGAGGAAAACAATAGAATGGGAAAGACTAGAGATCTCTTCAAGAAAATTAGAGATACCAAGGGAACATTTCATGAAAAGATGGGCTCGATAAAGGACAGAAATGGTATGGACCTAACAGAAGCAGAAGATATTAAGAAGAGGTGGCAAGAATACACAGAAGAACTATACAAAAAAGATCTTTACAACCCAGATAATCATGATGGTGTGATCACTCACCCAGAACCAGACATCCTGGAATGCAAAGTCAAGTGGGCCTTAGGAAGCATCACTACAAACAAAGCTAGTGGAGGTGATGGAATTCCAGTTGAGCTGTTTTAAATCCTGAAAGATTATGCTGTGAAAGTGCTGCACTCAATATGCCAGCAAATTTGGAAAACTCAGCAGTGGCCACAGGACTGGAAAAGGTCAGTTTTCATTCCAGTCCCAAAGAAAGGCAATGCCAAAGAATGCTCAAACTACTGCACAATTGCACTCATCTCACATGCTAGTAAAGAAATGCTCAAAATTCTCCAAGCCAGACTTCAGCAATACGTGAACTGTGAACTTCCTGATGTTCAAGCTGGTTTTAGAAAAGGCAGAGGAACCAGAGATCAAATTGCCACCATCTGTTGGATCATCGAAAAAGCACATGAGTTCCAGAAAAACATCTATTTCTGCTTTATTGACTATGCCAAAACCTTTGACAGTGTGGATCACCACAAACTGTGGAAAATTCTGAAAGAGAAGGGAATACCAGACCACCTGACCTGCCTCTTGAGAAATCTGTATGCAGGTCCGGAAACAATAGTTAGAACTAGACATGGAACAACAGACTGGTTCCAAAAACGAAAAGGAGTACGTCAAGGCTGTATACTGTCACCCTGCTTATTTAACTTATATGCAGAGTACATCATGAGAAATGCTGGGCTGGATGAAGCACAAGCTGGAATCAAGATTTTCAGGAGAAATATCAATAACCTCAGATATGCAGATGATACCACCATTATGGCAGAAAGCAAAGAACTAAAGAGCCTCTTGATAAAAGTGAAAGAGAGTGAAAAAGTTTGCTTAAAGCCTAATATTCAGAAACATGCCTAACATCATGGCATCCGGTCCCATCACTTCATGGAAAATAGATGGGGAAACAGTGGAAACAGTGGCACACTTTATTTTTTTGGGCTTCAAAATCACTGCAGCCATGAAATTAAAAGATGCTTACTCCTTGGAAGAAAAGTTATGACCAACCTAGTTAGTATATTAAAAGCAGAGACATTACTTGCCAACAAAAGTCTGTCTGGTCAAAGCTATGGTTTTTCCAGTAGTCGTGTATAGATGTGAGAGTTGGACTATAAAGAAAGCTGAGCACCAAAGATTGATGCTTTTGAACTGTGGTGTTGGAAGACACTCTTGAGAGTCCCTTGGACTGCAAGGAAATCCACCCAGTCCATCCTAAAGGAAATCAGTCCTGAATATTCATTGATAGGACTGATATTAAAGCTGAAACTCCAATACTTTGGCCACCTGATGTGAAGAACTGACTCATTTAAAAAGACCCTGATGCTGGGAAAGATTGAAGGTGGGAGGAGAAGGGGACCACCAAGCATAAGGTGGTTGGATGGCATCACTGACTCAATTGATGTGTTTGAGTAAACTCCGGGAGTTGGTGATGGACAGGGAGGCCTGGCGTGCTGCAGTCCATGGGGTTGCAAGAGTCGGACACGACTGAGCGACTGAACTGAAGCATATGAAACAGTGATTAAAAAATTTTTTTTATTGATGTATAGTTGATGTACAATATTATATTAGTTTCAGGTATACAACATAGTGATTCAAAATTTTTATGGATTTTGTAACTTTTTTTAACTTTTATATTGGAGTGTAATTAACATTGTGTTAGTTTCAGATGTACAGTAAAGTGATTCATTTATATAGATATATATGTATAACTTCTTTTAATGTATCTTTAAATAAATTTGGTTTTGGCTGCACTGGGTTTTTGTTGCTATGCGCGGGCTTTCTCTAGGTGTGGTGTGCGGGCTTCTCATTGCAGTGGCTTCTCTTGTTGCAGAGCACAGGCTCTAGGGTGCTCTGGCTTCAGGAGTTGCATTGCATGGGCTCAGTAGTTGTGGCACGTGGGCTTAGTTGCCCAGCGGCATGTGGAATCTTCTCAGACCAGGGATCACAGGCACGTACCCTGCATCTGCAGGTGGATTCTTAACCACTGGATTGCCGGGAAGGTCCTACATGTATCTCTTCTCTGTGAAACAGTGATTTTGGTGTCATCTGATGTCAGTAACTAAAAGCAGACCTTCGGGGAGTCACACTGTTGCTTTGCTCTTCTCTCGCCTCTTCAGGGAAATGACCAAAGGTTTCTTCAATGCCCAGTTTGGGAGCTTGTTCCGCACAGACCAGAACCCCACGTACTTCCTGCGGCGCCTGTCACGGTTCGCCGACATCTACATGGCGTCCCTGAGCTGCCTGCTGAACTACGACGTCAGCCACACCTTCTACCCCCGGCGTACCCCACTGCAGCACGAGCTGCCCGCCTGGTCTGATCGGCCCCCGGCCGCCCGGCTGCCACTGCTGCAAGAGGCCCAGGCCAAGTAGCTGGCGGCCCCCAAACCCCTGGGCACCAAAAGCCAGGACTGGTGATGGCCCCACGCTGGGCAGACTCTGCGGGGATGTGAGCGTCCCTTTTGGAAATGATACAGATAGTCTTAGTGATACCTGTTTTGTACATTATGGAGGATACCCCGAAGCTCGTGGAGAAGGGAGCTCACAGCTCGCAGAGCCCGCCCTCCTATGCACGTGGGGAGGGGACAGCGGCTGGCCTCCTGTCGACACCCTGTGATCAGCCTTCTTGTTTCCCAAGGTACTGTATCCAGCATCGGACTTCCTGGGATGGGGAGTCGTCTTGATGTCTGCTCTGTATTCCAGCAGGTGATGTTTTGAAACTCTTCTTAACTCTTCTGTGGAAAGTGCATGGAAAATGCTGAACACGCACAGACAGTGCCGGACCCAGTGACGTGCATCCCTGGTGAACTGCTGATGCTTTAGTGGGCGCTTGGATGGGGTACCGTGGTGTCAGCAACTGAGATGGAGCCCAGTCGGCAGCTGGTTCCCACACACCTGGTACTAGGGCTCTGGCACACTGGTGCCTCCCTTAACAGCAGACTCAGCCTCCCTGGAGGTCTTATGTGAGAAGGAACAGGAGAAGTTGCAAGTCCTTGGCCTTGATTGTCCTCAGTATCCATTTCCTTTGTCTTGCCCCACACGGGGGAAGGACCATGGTGTCCCAAGTGGTGGGCAGGTTCACTCTTTTCTCTCAGAAAAGGAGGACAAGGAGAGAAAAGCTTCTGGTTTAATGTCCTGCCAGCAGAACAGACTGTAGAATGAGGCTGCTACATGCCAACGAGCGAGAGGAACCAGTGCGTTTGTGGTGGGTATCCCAGGACTTTATAACCCCTGACACTACCACCACACGTGTGTTGCTTGAACCTGCTCATTGGAGGATGAAAAATGAAACGAAGAAAAATGTCCTCGTAACTTAGTGCCGTGTGGCGACCCCCCAGCCCCCAGGTGTTTTGCAATCTTGTTAAACTGTGTGTTACCAGAAACCCTCCTCGTTGGAGGGCAGTGATTCATCAGCTGAGGAGACGGGCTTGAATCCAGCCAGAGCGAGGGAGGTGGCCCTCTCTGCTTAGCTGTCTCCCACCTTCTCCCTGTAGATCGCTTTCCTGCCATGTTTATGTCTGTTTTGGGAATTTCTGTAGTGTCTGTGTTTAAGGTGGGAGCAGATCAAGGACATTGACGTTGAGAGAAACAGAGTTGGAAATAGCCTCACTGAGTGAGTGTTCCCATTTCTGAGGACAAGGCAAGTGGCACCTGTCCTTAAACCTGGAGGATGCAGGGGCAGAGGAAAGGGGCTTGAGGAGAGACTCCTCGCTTATTCAGCGTTTTTAATGAATTTGTGTGGAGCCAGCTGTTGAGGAAATGTGAGCTTGGCCTGCCACAGGCTACCTGCCTGAGTGCAGAAATTAGGTGACTTCTATGCTATGCTATGCTAAGTCACGCTATAGAAGTTTTTTAATGTTTAACGCTATAGTTTTTTAACGCTATAGAAGTGTTTTAATGGGACTGTTGTTGTTTAGTCGACTCTTGGCAACCCCATGAACTGTAGCCCACCAGGCTCCTCTGTCCATGGGATTTCCCAACCAGGAATACTGGAGTGGGTTGTGATTTCCTTCTCCAGGGGATCTTCCTGACCCAGGGGTCGAATGCACATCTCCTGCATTGGCAGGTGGATTCTTTACTGACTGAGCCACCAGGCATACCTGTGATCTTTTCTTATATTTAACTAAAATAGTGAAGGTGACTCTCTAGACCTAATAGGCCCAGTTGGCCTTCTTTTTTCCCTTTATTATAAATACAGGTGTCCATTCCCTTTTCAGGCTGCAGGAGGCATTTTGTTGGCTGTTTGTTAGTGCCTGAGGGTTTTAAGCATCAGAGTGCATTGGAGACTGGCATTTCAGGGGTGCAGGAGGCGCCCAGAACTGCTCAGTGTTGGGGTCCTCAGAGGATATGCTGGTGCTTTGGGCTAATAGTTTCTGCTTTGGAGAAGCTGGTTGAGGAAGTAGGTATTTTAAAACTCTTTCTAATCAGGTATTCACTGGATATATCCTACGTGCCAGTGATAGGGTGTTTTGTTTACTCAAGAAAGTTGTTACCCAACAACAACTCAGTACAGCTATTCTTACTGCTTTCATGTATGTCTGGGTTAGGAGACCCAAGCCTGGGGCGAGAAATACATTTTCTAGGTGTGTGAATAAGGAATTTTAATGACTTATCACCAATTAAGGTTGAGCAAGCTCCAGGATATAGTGAAGAATAGGGAAGCCTGGCATGCTGCAGTCCATGGGGTCGCAGAGTCAGACATGACTGAGCGACTGAACAACAACTGAAGGCCATGGCACATGACGGTATTGAAGTCTGTCTGCGGAGGACCCACTGAGCATGCGCTGGGGCCAGCGCACAGTCAGGGTCAGGACGGCCATCTCTGTATGAAGGACTGAGGGCTTCTCTTTGTCTGTGCTTGTTCATTTTAATTTGTCACTGTCATGACTCAGCCGGGATTCAGCACCCTGTACAGCATTCTGTTCCTCCTGGTTTAGCCTCTGGTGAGCCCGCTGATGAACGCATTTGGGTGCAAGGGAAGGGAGTCTATTTTCTACCACTTAAAAGATCAGTTTGGAAAGTGAGCAGAATAAAATTAGCTTGCACATTGAAAAATATTTTCCCTTTTTAGCATCAGTTAGACTGATTTTCCCGGAAGGATGTGAACAAAAATTCATAGTCCAGGGGCGGCTATCTGTGCCCCTAAGGCTCACCATAGCTGTAGCCGGTTGTCCTGGAAGGGACCTGCACAACTGTTTTTTCCAGAATCGTTTTTTTAAGTAGATGAAACCTGGCTTTTAATATATTTTAGGAGTTTGGAGAGCTCCCACTTTCCTCCTAACATAGCCTTTAAAATTTTTTTTTCTTTTAAAAATTCCCTTCAGCTCCACTACTGCCAGCTAACATAAACCACCTGTTACTGATTCAGGCCCATCTATGACTGAATTCCTAGTTGCTTTGAAGGCATTGGTTCTCTTAATTAGTGCCAAGGAGAAATGCAAAGTCCTCTTTCCTGCTAGCTAATTTAGCTTTGGGTGAACTAAATAGCTTCCCCCGCCCCTTTTCCTCCCCAAAGGCCTCTAAAGCGGTAGAGTGTGCTAAACGTTGGAATTGGATCTGCTCTGCCAAATGCTCATCTGTTGCCAAAGACCCACTTGGGGGCCCTGGTCTGGAATATGCTCTCAGACTCAGTCTGGGTAGAGGCAGGGAGGGTTCCTTGATTGCTCCATTCAACTACCACGGAGCCTGTGTTGTGCTGGCTTAGTACTGATTTCCTTTTGTACTAATTTCCTTTCTTTTCTCCGTTAGCATATGGGAGCTAGGCTCCAAGCCTGGCTTAAGTGAAAAGTAAAGTTGCTCAGTCGTGTCTGACTCTTTGTGATCCCATGGACTGTAGCCCACCAGGCTCCTCTGTCCATGGAATTTTCCAGACAGGAGTACTAGAGTGTCCGACTCTTTGCGACCCCATGGACTGTAGCCCACCAGGCTCCTCTCTCCATGGAATTTTCCAGGCAAGAGTACTAGAGTGGGTTGCCATTTCCTTCTCCAGGGGATCTTCCCAACCCAGGGATTGAACCTGGGTCCTCCCGCATTGTAGGCAGATGCTTTACCATCTGAGCCACCAGGGAAGCCCCTAAGTTTAGCTTAGCTTACCTTTAATACCCTAGTGGATGGAGGAAGAAAAAGGGAGTGAAGTTTCCCTGATGTAAGGCTCAGCACACTTTCCCTGGCAAGGACCGGACAGGAAAGACTTCTGGCTTTGCAGGCCGTTTGCTGCAGCCCCTCCTCTGGGACTGGGCCTGCCTGTGGTCCAGGGCAGCCTGGCCTCTGAAGACAGGCTGCAGGCTGGATTTGGCCCTCGGGCGGTGGTTTGCTGACCCCCACATCAACAGATTGTGTGGGTGGCCATGATGAGATGATGATTTTGCTGAAAGTGTGCAGGGTGGTAAGCAACCACAGAACACAGTTGTGTGCAGCCAGTGGAAAGAAGTTCTGTAGGTAAGCTCGCACTTCCCCTAGGAGCTTCTCTCTGGACATATTCACTTATGTGGCCAGTGGTAACATACTGTGTTTCCGGCACATGGCATGATTCTCAGTTGTGTGACTGAGCGGCCAGGCTTGGCACTCATTGAATATACCTCTCGTTGTGCTCATCTGTGATTGTGTTAGTAGCGTTGTGATGGGCTTGGCTACCCTGAAGGACTTTATCCCCCAGCTGCTGTGGGGGTTGGTTGCTGCTGGCTCACTGTCTGCAGCTGTAGGTCCTCTCTGGGAGCTTCCCCCTATTGAAGAGTCCTGCCTAGGATGAAGGGTGTGTTCAGACTCCCTCCCTGGAGCAACTCTGAAGGCCCATCAGCTCCTTCCTGCCCCACCCCTCCTTCCTTTTTCCCAGGTGTGCATCCCAAGGACAGTTCCCTGTAAACTTCCCGTGTGAGACTCCCCACCTCATGCCTGCTCTCTGGAACTGACCCACAACACTGCTCTGTACTTTTCTACACTGCAGCCTTGAACTCTGACTTAGGACACTGTTTTCTAATTATTTAGTAGAAGGACAGATGGTGCCTGTTTAATTTCAGGCATGGTAAATGCAAATTAGGTAGACTTGCTATTTATCCTGAATGTGAATTTGCTATTTATTCTAAATACTGATTTTATGTTAACATGATGTCGAACTTACTGCCAAATAAAAGTTTGAATTGTATTGTCCAGTTTACTCCCAGTCATCTGCTTTTGTGTGCTTCAGTTAGTGGCAAAAGTCATATCACATTCTAATGTACCCAAAAAAGAATATCCCTGAGTAAAGGGGCAAAAGGTTGATGGTTCCTTCCTTACCACCCTGGTCTCCCCACCCTCAGGAGAGCACACCTGCCTGTTCTCAGAGCTTGAAGACCATGTAGTGAAGCCACAGAAGGAAAACGGGTGTGAATTTGGCCTTAGGTGGCAGCAGGTGACCCACCTAGAATTTCTATCTCTCACAGACAGTTCCCTCCTTGAAAACAAGGAGAAGACAGCGATCCACCTGTTTGTCTGCAAAGTACTGGGAGAATGGAAAATTGGAAGCAGTGTTTTAAGGGAAGAAAATATTAATACTGAATGAGGAGTGCATGTTGTGAAGTCAGTTCACTGCTGGGTTTGGATATACTTATATTTTGAAGAGCCTTTTTAAACTGTTTGAATGTGTTTAAACTTAATATCCTTGACCTCTATTGTGCTAGGACCTTCATCTCCTTCACTCCTCTCGTGGGTGCCTGCTGTTTTTCCTCTTAATCATGTGCCTTTCTGTCCCCTTGATGGTGGAGTTGGTGGACTCACTAATGAATCCGTCCCACGGTCCCCTTGGGGAGCGAGTTCCTGGAGAGCCAGCATTGCCCTATCACGGCACGTTGTCCAAGAGGAGGTGGTAAATCGTTCCTCTGCCTGAATAAATGCCCTTTCCTGGAGTTGTGAGGAAGCTTCTGAGACTCCAGGGGCTTATGAACTTTGGACTTGGCTCAGCAAAAACCCTGATGATTTGGAACAAAGTTGTTTGGGTCGTGAGGGTGATGGAGGGGGGTCTGAGATCTGCTCATCCCAGCCTTTCCCATCTCCATTTCCCAGAGGGGGCTCCCGAGCCTGGCCAGTGCTACCCCCGGGGTAGCTTGCAAAAGGGTGGCGGGTGGGCTGGAGGCACTTGGTTGTCACAGTGATGGAGAGGCCACTTCGGGCCTTTTGAGGGTCCGGTGGACATCCAGCCTTGCACAGAGTCCTGCATGGAGAAGAACTGGCCCGATTCTGGACGTTTCATATAAATGGAATCATCTGGTATGTGGTCTTCTGTGTCTGATGACTTCTTTCACTGAGCATCATATTTTCAAGGTTCATCCATGGTGTTGCATGTATCTATTTAGTTCTGTTTTAGGAATGCTATTTCATTGTGTGGCAAGACACAGTTTGGTTATTCATTTGTAAGTCAGTAGACACTTGGCTTGTTTCCATGTTTTGGCTATTATGAATAATACTAATAATGCTACCTCTATAAGTTGTAGTATGGACATGTGTTCACTTCTCTTGGGTCTGTACCTAGGAGTGGAATTTCTCGATCACATGGTAATTCTATGTTTAACTTTTTGAGGAACTGCTGGACTGTTTTCCACAGTAGGGGCACAATTTTACATTCCTACCAACAAAGTAGAAGGGATCCAGTTTCTCCACACCCTCGAGGATACTGGTTATTGTCTGTGTTTTAAGGATGGCCATCCTCGTGGGTGTGAAGTGGTATCTCCTTGTGGTTATTATGTCTTCTTCACACAAACAAGCAAACCAAACAGAATTAAGAAAGAAGCACTCATAATGCAGATGTTGGCTAACTAACAGCCCTAATGAGCCCTAATGAGTTGATTTTACCTTCAGAGTTTGACCCCTCCTATGGCAAATGGTCGATTTGTTTCCCAGACACTGGATTTGTTCCACTGACTTTATTTCTGTTCTGTAACCAATAATTGAGCACATTTCACATGCCACACACTGTGCTGGGTGTCAAGATAAAAAGACGAATGAGGAAGGTCTCTGCCTTCGGAAGCTTACAGTCTTTTTTTTTTTTTGGAAGCTTACAGTCTTAACAGGGAAATAAGACAAGGTCACTAGAGTGCTGGGCAAAAGGTAAAAGGTGCTACTGAAGGTTAGGGAAGATAGCAGAGGGTCAGGGAGGGAGCAGTCCCCTGGGTGGTGGGTGGGCTTAATATGGTCTCTCACCCACAGAAACAGAATATCCCCTGGATCAACTGAAGCGATGAGGTATGGCTTGAGTGCTCCAGACTTTGAAATGTTAAAGGAGCTTACATTTCCCACAGTCAACTGGGGCTGAGGATTCACAGTTGATGGCCTTTCTGAGGTGGCTCTGGGGACCCAGGTGGCAGCGGTGATGTCTGGAGGGGGCAGGTCCAGCCCTCATAGCGCCCCCAGGGGGTCACTGCTGTCCAGCAGCTGGTCGGCAGGATCCTGGAAAAGAGAAGTCTGTGAACCAGGCAGAAGGTGCATCCTTCGAGGTTGAACATAATATTGGCTACTGGTCTGAGGCCTTGGCGGGTTTAGGGCACACTGGTTGTTTAGTTGCTAAGTCATGGCCAGCTCTTTTGTGACCCCGTGGACTAGCCCACCAGGCTACTTTGTCCATGTGATTTTCCAAGCAAGAATACTGGAGTGGGTTGCCATTTCCTTCTCCAGGGGATCTTCCCGACCCAGGGATTGAACCTGTATCTCCTGTATTGGCAGGTGAATTCTTTACCACTGAAGCCCTGGGGAAAGCCCTTAGGACATGCTACCCCCAATCCAGTAACTTGGCATGTTAAATGTCAAACTGAAGGAATTCTTTTACATGACAGAAGCAGAAAGGTCACTCTGACTAACTCTGCCCCCTACCCTTTTCCCCTGAAACAGGTAATAAAATTCTCTCATGAAATTTTTAGAGGAAAGAAGATGCATCACTTCTGGGGAGCTGGGGGCCAAGAAACCTGTACAAACAAACCTTGTTCACTAACCCTTATCTTCCTAGTGACTTCTTCACCATTTACTACCTCTAGGTCCAAAGCTCTCTTGTCAATTCCTCACACATTTAGTCTAAAAGGTGCAAAGGCTTCCTGTTCCGGTCCCTTCTTTGGGTCTTCATTTTCTCATGAAGGCTCCCATGTACACATAAATGTTCAATAAAATATATATGTTCTTCTGTGAGTCTGTCTTTACCAGTTTACTTTTCAGGCCCAGCCATGAATCATCAGAGGGTCAAGGAAAACTTTTTCCTCTCTTTCAGCCTAAAAACACTATTTTTCCTGCAGTCTCTTGTGAACACATCCGGTGGGAGCGAGGGTGGCTTCACGCTGCTGTCCTGGTTCATGGCCTGAAGATGGGGTATGGTCTCGGCCTGAACATGTGGACAAGTCATTTCACCTCTGCAGAATTTTTCTCATCTATTAAGGGGCCTAATAGTATTTATCTGACAGGGAGGTGTGTGAATTAAGTTAGATACTACTCTAAGGAAAATAAAACCACCCCACAAAACATGGCTGTTACTCTGGTTACAAAAAAAATCCTTTCCGGTTGACAGTTCATCCTGAACTGGGTCTGATCAGAAGCAATAGTCCAGAGGCGGCCTCCTGAACCTCCTGCTGTCTGTGGCTCTGATCAGACCGCAGCTCTGTCCATTCACATAATGGATGCTCACAATGTGTGGATTGGCTCCAGGTCGTCTAGAGGCAACATCTGCTCCTTCAGTATAAAAGGCATGAGAATAAAGCAGATTTGGGGCTGGTGCCCTCAGCTTAGGATTCCTGTAACTGGAATATTTTTGCCACCTGGTCTGATTAGGAAGGTTGAACCGAGTCCTGTCTCTTAGGTACTCTCACCTGCCTCAGGTGAGTATTCCATCGACAGTGCTCATGGGGCCCCGAGAAAAGCCAGACAGCTGAGAGGCCATGGAGAGCCCTGAACAGAATATGAAATTTTTCCCCTTGCTTTTATGTTACTTTTTTAAATTTTATTTTATTTTTAAACTTTACAATATTGTATTGGTTTTGCCATATATCGAAATGAATCCACCACAGGTATACATGTGTTTCCCATCCTGAACCCTCCTCCCTCCTCCCTCCCCATACCATCCCTCTGGGTCGTCCCAGTGCACCAGCCCCAAGCATTTGGACTCCCCTTGCTTTTAAAATGAGGTTGATTTCCATATCACAAGGCTTATAGAAATAGACGGTTAATAAATGCAGCTTAACTGAACTTGCCCTTGAATCTGGACTAGAAACTTTTACATGGGTTTGATTAAAAAGCAATAGGATTTATGATCTGATTATTTTCCGTATTGCAAATATATTAAATCTACTACCACAGGCACTGAGAACCATGGGAGAGTTGCATTTGGTTTACTAGAAAAATAACAACAAAGTGTTGCATTCTGTAAGCTTAAAATGGTACAATAGAATGCTGTAACGTTTCAGTGCCAACTTATAAAAATTCAGTATAGCCACTGCCCCGTGGACTTCAGGTGCATCACCCTCCCAGTGTGGATATGTTCACCACCCTGGAAGATGTCTGAACCCCCTACCACTGGGATTTATGGATGATGGTAGAATAGAAGGATTTGAGCTCACCTCTTATGAAAACACCAAAATTACAAGTAAGGCTTTCATTCAGATTTAACAGAGAAATCAAAAGCTTTGCAGACAAGCAAAAGCTAAGAATTCAGCACCACCAGACCACCTTTCTAACAAATGCTAAAGGAACTACTCTTAAGTGGACAAGGCCACAACTAGAAACAAAATTATGACTAGAAAAGCTCATTGGTAAAGGCAAACATCCAGTAAAGGATGGATATCACACAGAAGTGATATCAAAACCAGCAGTCATGAGGAGAACACAAATGCAGGATATGGGAAATGTATTTGAAATTAAAAGACCAGCAAGTTAAGATAATCTTGTTTATATATGGACTGCTATAACAAAACATCACGGTAACTACAAACTGAAATCTATAATAGATTACACACACATTTAAAAAAAGGGGGGGGAATTTTTATGGAGACTTCCTCACATCGACTATCAGCTACATTTCTGGCCTCTCCCTCTGGAGAGTGAAGGGTTGAACTGAAAAATCCCAACCTTCGAATCATGGTTTGGTCTTTCTGGTGACCAGAAGGCATACAGGAGCCAACCCAGAATCTCAGAACAAAAGATGCCCCTGGTATTCTCACCACTTAAGAAATCAGAGGAGTTTATGAGCTCTGGGGCAAAGACCAGTATGTTTTCTCTTATTTCACTCTTAGCTTCTCAGTCCAGACCTGGTAACATAGGCAGAGTGTGTCTCGCACATTTGATGTGAATGGGTTCCCTGCCACAGCGCTGCGGTCAGTGGCGGCTCCATCCAAGCTCAAGGGTCACTAATTCTAGAAACAAGTGGCCCTTTCTTGGAAGACCAGAGCAGGACCCATGCCCCTAGATAAAAAAAAAAAAACCTCGTCAAAGAGACGTAGCTCCTAAAGTAAGAAGCAGCTCTGACAACAGGCAGAAGAATCCCGGACAACAGTGTAAATGTTGAAGCAGTTTCAGGTCTTCCTTTGAGCCTGCTACCTCGTCAGTGGTTGTGGCAGAATTCAGCCCAAGGTTTCTTCTCCTTGTCACCTCTCACCCGGTCCCAAGGTTGGGGTTGTGCAACCCCTAGTTCTTTTCTAGATCTAACCGATGGACGCCTCTGCAATCCACAATCCACCCAGGAGAGCTCAGAACACAGAACGACCACAGGGCTTCACCCAGCTTGCTTCTAGGCTTGTAGCCTGGAGACGTGTCCTAGAAGTGAGATTTCTTGGCGCAGTGCTCTACACAGGTCTGCTGAAAGACATCATTGCCCTACCCGCCGCCCCCCACCAACCTCAGCTGAACCTGTTTTAGATGAAGAGACAAACTCACTGTGAACGGGTCGTAGGAAGGTTCCGGGGTTGCTGAAGTTGTGCTCTCGTACATGGGGTTCGAGATATTCTCGGGCTGCTGCTTGCCAAGAGCTGCAACGTCAATGTCCTCTTCCGACTGCTCGGACAGACAAGCACAGGGCTGAGCACCACGAAGTCCCCAAGGTAGGGTGTCGCAGCCAAGTCGGAAGCTAAGGCAAGCCCCGCCCCCACCTCCACCTCCGGGAACTTTTCTGTTGTCCTTTTATTGAGATCTGATCTAGATGTAATATCATGCACCAATCTTAAGTGTTCAGCTCAATGACTTCTTAAATATGTTCACCCATGTGTGACCACCACCCAAATCAGCATACAGGGCATCTCCATCCTCCAGGAGGTGCCCTCATGCCCCCTGCCTGCCAATATCTGGTCCCACCCATGGTAAACTGCTTTTCTGACTCCCATCACCTGGAATGGTTTTACCTATCCTTGAACTTAGTATAAAAGGAATCGTGCAGCATGGCACTTTTGTTAAATGTGGTGTATATAATCCTTGTATAGGTTATCTGCCAGAAGGAAGTGACCTACTGCTTGGGGGCTGCAGCTGTATCCGGCCCGCAGGGTCTCCCATGGTGAACTAAGACCCACTGACCTGGATGTGGGTTCAGCTGTTCAAATAGGGCCAGTGTGTTTCACTGGCTGTGACCTGAGGCCTCTGGCTGTGCAGACCCCCAACGTGTCCCCACCCTCAGAGTCAGCTTTGAAGCTTGTCTTGTGATTCCTCCAAGGTGAGTGGCCTCCTGGGCCCCTGGTGAATTTGGCTCCAAGCCACACCTGTGGCATGAAGGGCTACTGGCTGCCCTTCGCCCTCCTCCATCCTCTGATTCAGCCAGGTAGAGGGCCCTGGAGCTGCCACTGCTGATCTCTTCGGGGCAGAGGCCCCATCCAGGAGACAGGAAAAGTGTGCCAAGTGCTCATCGAGGAAGCAGCCGGTCTGCTGGAGTAGCCCAGAGCTGGAGCTGGGTTTCAGAATGGACCCCCATCCCCATGGTCCTGTTTTTCTCTGTCTTACCTCAAAATGCTGGAAGCCAATCGTTCTCCGGTTTAGTCGAAAGTAGGAGTACACTGCCAAAGCAATGGCTCCGATGACCAGGATGATGGCAAAGAACACCCCTGTTCCCAGGCTGGTGTGGCCTGGCGTCTACACACAGAAAGGGCAGTGGTTGGTACCAGAACTAAGTGACTTCCCCATAGAGGCATGCTTCCTGGAGCCCACCCCATTCTGGCTTGCCTGAGGCATCTTGTGCCGGCTGGGATAAAAATAATGATAAAGCTGTCAATATGTATCTAGCTCTTACTACTTCCAGGGCCTGTTCTAAGCCCCCTTACATAAAATAATCCAATTAAATGTATAATAACACAAAGAGATAAGAACAGTTTCTACTGTTTCCATTTTTATACAGGAGAACAGAGACACAGAGAGGGTAAGCACTTGCCCAGTGTCACACAGCCCGTAAGTGGTAGAGGTGGGCTTTGAAGCCAGCCTGGTTTTGGAGCTTCATACCTTTAGAACAAAGTTAGAAAACTAACATCACCACCAACTGACCACAGCCAGCTGACCAACTCTTATAAAGCAAGTGCCAGGAACTGTCTTTATTATTTTACATTAACTCATTGTCTTTCCAAGAATCCAGGGAAGAAGGCATTTTGACCTCCATTTTGCAGATAAGAAAAATGAGGCTCGATGATGTTTCTGGGGCTTGTCTGAGTTCACATGGTTACGAGGTGGAGGGGCTCAGGATTTTCACTCCCCTTCCAGTGGTTTCTCCACTGGCACTTCCTGCCCTTTTCATTCAGCAAATATTGGTGCTGACACGTGTTATGTCACTGACACACTGGATGCGGGCTGGGCATCCCTGAGGCCAGCTGCCATGGATGGGGTGGCAGGGCTCCCAGGAGTAGCTCGCTACTTGGGGAGTGGACATCGAGGCTCCTCCTTACCAGGAATGCTGTATACTCACCCCTGGGATAGAGGGAGCTTTTAAAGGCTTGGAAATGACATGAATAATTCCATTGGAGGCAAAGATGTCCCACTGCAGAATGGCTCTTCCATCCACGAACCTGGTCTCCTAGGGAGGTGAGAAGAGGGCTGTCTATCAGATATCTCTGACTATCTGATTCTTTCTTTCCATGTGGGCAGACTTAGCAGCAGCAGCAGCAGCCCTTCCATGGAAGAAAGTTGTCCAGTTTCCCTGAGGTCCGGGAGCCTGGGTTTCAGGCCCATCCTCACTGATGGGCAGTATGGGGCTTGTGCTCACCCTCTGGACAGCCCAGAACAGTACATTAGTAGTTCTTGTGCCAACAAACTGTTCTGGGCTGCAGAGAACCCAGGAGGTCATTCTATCCAGCCCTCTTGTTTAACAGATGAGGGGTCAGAAGGAAAATGGTGTGATCACATAGTTCGTGATCACACATACCAAGATCACATAGGTAGTAGGTGGCAAACCCCATGCCCCAATTCCAGACCCACTGCTGTGAACATCACACCACACAAGAAAGGGATGTTAAGTGAGCTAATTCCTCGCTAATCAAAGTGTGAGCCACTGGCTTGTGGTGTGGGCACACCACACAAGAAAGGGATGTTAAGTGAGCTAATTCCTCGCTAATCAAAGTGTGAGCCACTGGCTTGTGGTGTGGGCAGACACCCGGGAATTGATTAGAAATGCAGAACCTGGGGCCCCACAACCCACCTGCTGAATTACAATATGCATTTTAACAAACTCATAAGTGATTTAAGTGCCTGTTAAAGTTTGAGAAGTACTGGTCTAAAGTACTGATCTTCAATAATAAAGATCATTTATTAGGTAAGTATTAAAAGTATTCATTAGGGCTTCCCTGGTGGTCCAATGATTAGAAGTCAGTCCACCTTCCAGTGCAGGGGACGCAGGTTCGATCCCTGGCCCAGGAAGAACCCACGTGCCTTGGAGCAACTGGACCCAGGTGCCACAATTACTGAACCCGTGCCCTAGAGCCTGCAAGCCACAAATACTGAGCCCATACACCATAATTGCTGAAGCCTGTGTGCCCCAGAGCCCATGCTCTGCAACAAGAGAAGCCACTGCAATGAGAAGCCCATGTGCAGCAACGAAGACCCAGTGCAGCCAAAAATAACTAAATAAAATTTAAAAAATACTCAGTGTTTATAAAAAATATTCATTTAGCCCTTGCTACATGTCAGATACCATTATCACATGTCAAAATCCCTGAATCACTGAATCTCCATAAAAGCATATGATCTGACAAAACCACAATGAGGTATCACTTCACACCAGTGAGAATGGCCATCATCAAAAAGTCTACAAATAATTATTAATGCTGTTGAGGGTGTGCAAAAAAGGGAACCCTCCTACAGTGCTGGTGGGAATATAAATTGGCGCAACAACTATGGAGAACAGTATGGAGTTTCCTCAAAATACTAAAATTAGAGCAACCACATGATCTTGCAACCCCACTCTTGGGCAAATTGCTAGAGAAAACCATAATTCCAAATGATACATGCAGCCTAATGTTTATGGTAGCACTATTACAGTAGCCAAGACTTGGAAGCCACTTAAATGAGCATCAACAGATGAATGAATAAAGAAGATGTGGTACATATAAACAATGGACTATTACTCAGCCATAAAAAGAATGAAATAGTGCCATCTGCAGCAACATGGATGGACCCAGATTATCTTAGTAAGTCAGAAAGGTAAATTTTGAATGTGTCATATATGGAATCTAAAAGAAAAAGATGAACTTGTCTCCAAAACAGAAATAGACTCATAGACTATTTCTGTAAACTTATGGTTAAAATTTGACAGCATATTTAAAAGCAGAGACATTACTTTGCCAACAAAGGTCTGTCTAGTCAAGGCTATGGTTTTTCCAGTGGTCATGTATGGATGTGAGAGTTGGACTGTGAAGAAAGCTGAGTGCTGAAGAATTGATGCTTTTGAACTGTGGTGTTGGAGAAGACTCTTGAGAGTCCCTTGGACTGCAAGGAGATCCAACCAGTCCATCCTAAAGGTCCGTCCTGGGTGTTCATTGGAAGGACTGATGTTGAAGCTGAAACTCCAATACTTTGGCCACCTGATGCGAAGAGCTGACTCATTTGAAAGACCCTGATGTTGGGAAAGATTGAGGGCAGGAGGAGAAGGGGACGACAGAGGATGAGATGGTTGGATGGCATCACCGACTCAATGGACATGGATATTGGTAGACTCCGGCAGTTGGTGATGGACAGGGAAGCCTGGCGTGCTGCGGTTCATGGGATTGCAAAGAGTTGGATGCGACTGAGCGACTGAAATGAACTGAATGGTTAACAAAATGGAAAGGTGGGAGGAGGGATAGATTAGGAGTACAGGATTAACATACATAATGTGAAAAAAGTGTCAGTTGTGTCTGACTCTTTGTGACCCCACAGACTGTAGCCTGCCAGGCTTCTCTGTCCATGGAATTCACCAGGCAAAAATACTGGAGTGGGTAGCCATTCCCTTCTCCAAGGTTCCTTCTCAAAGGAACTATATAGTTCCCTGTGCTATTGTCTGAGCCACCAATTGGTCAGAGGGTCAATATTTTGTAATAACTTATATAGGAAAAGAACCTGAAAATACGTATATACCTGAATATATCTATAAAAAACTGAATCATCTTGCTGTGCTCCTAAAACTAATACAACATGTAAATCAACTAGACTTCAGTTGAAAGAATACTTTAGAAGCCTGTGATTTGAACATCATGGTCATGTTACCACCACCATCACCACTTCTAATATCACAACCACCACCATCATCCCCACCATCGTCATTGCAATTATCAACACCACCATTATCAAAATAATTTCACTGTTACCATCATAAGCATCATCACTGCTATCGCCATCATCAACACATCACCAACACCCCTGTCTTTCAGATGAGGAAACTGGGACCCAGAGAAGTTCAGACAAGTTACCTAAAGTCCTAGAGCTAGTGGGCGGCAGACATACTAAGGTCATTTGACTTCAAGGCTCACGTGTTAATACCTGGGATAGGCTGAAAATCTGACAGAAATAAAGGCAGAGAATCAGACAGCTTTAGAATGGTTTCATTTATAGGTCCTCATTATCAGCTTCTGGGGCTGGCGGTCACCAGGGGCTTAGTGCTCAAGGAGTAGGGGCTGCCTGACAGTCAGTATGGTGTGTTCTGGTGTTCAGCCAGTACCATCTTACTGTAGCTTTAGAGTTTTCTTTCGCATTATAAGCGTTGCCATCTATTAAGCACCTACTCTATGCTAGAAACTTTGCATTTATTATCTCCATTTCTCCCAATAAGCCCAGAAGACTTTTCATACCAGTTGGCGCTGGTCCTGGCTGGAGGTGATGAGCAGCTGGCTTCCCAGCCTCGTGTGCACGATGGTACCATTGACAAGGTCATTGTAAAAAAAGATGTTGATGTTGGAGAGGTGGTGCTCTATGTCCCGCCCAGACAGGGTCTGAGAGGAGAGGAGAGACATAAGAATGGTCTTTAAAAGTCAAGCAATATTTTTTCATTTTCGTGATAAGGATGACACAGAAAAAAAAAATCACTTCTCGAGGCCTTGACTTTTCTGCCTCTACTTGGAAGTCATTTTAATGGTCTAAGCAAAGCTTCCCAGTGATGTCCTGAGAGGAGTGGGTCTCGAGTGGGTAACAAGTGAGCAGAGGTATTGCTTTTCTCAGCCCTCAGTGGGATAAGGGCTCGAGGCTGTCGGAGCCTGTGGGCAGGCTTAATAAACGCTGCCAGCTCCTCTGTGTGCCATGACACGAAGGAGGTCGGTGTGGTAGATCAGTTGCATCCCTGGCCCCAGTTCTTCACCTCTCCCTGTATCCTTGCCCTTTGCCCTATAACTCTGAGGGCCTCCCACTCTGGCTTTGGGTTCAGCTACGTGACTTTTTGGGTGTGTGGTATGTTAGCAAATGAGACCAGACAGGGTCTTAGAAAGTGCTGGCATTTTCTGCCAGAAGAACATGCCTGAGATAACCTGCTGAAGCCTGAGAGCCCTGTGGAGCAGAGTCCCAGACAGGCCAGGCTAGATCGGCTGATGGCCAGCCCAGCTCAGACACGCAAGCATGCCTGGCCAAGCCCAGAACTGCCAGTTGATCTGCAGCTGTGTGAGCCACATAAATGTAGCTACTGCACTGTGGGGTCATTTGTGACATTGCATCGTTGAAGTGATAACTGATACTGTCTAGAAGCACTAAACGCAGATACCAGGAACCCAGCTCACCTCGTTTTCCCCGAGCCCACCGTTCTGGGGCACAAAGAGGGTGCTTCGGATTGACAGGTCAGTCAGGTGTTTCAGGAATGCCCGGCCTCTGGCTGAGCTGTTGGAATACACCAGCACTTCCTGGGGATAGGAAGGAGGTGGTCAGAAGGGTCAGCGTGGTGTTTAGGGAGGGACTGGCTGGAGAGGGCGGCATCACCCCTTTGGGAGTATTCCTGATGATCACCCCAGCTCAGGCTGCCACTCATCTGCTCATCTTTCTGACTGCCCCTTGGGAAAATTTTAGGAGGATTTTTCCTTTCCTTGATAAATCCTATGGTCCTAAGACACAGCCAGATCACAGGCCATTCTCAACGAGGCAGCTTGTGTAGGCTTTGAGATCTTAAGTGAATTCCGGAGTCTTCTTTTGCCAAAAATTTGCAAGGCACCCGCTTCACCCAGAGGAAAAGCCAAAGTCCTTACAGTGCCCACGAGGCCCAAACCACCTGGAGTCTTGCTCCTCTGACCCTGCACCCAGCTGTCCTCTTGCTCACCCTGCCCCAGCCACACTGGCCTCCTTGACGTTCCTCAGGCTTGCTCAGCAACGTCCTGCCTTTCATCCTTTGCCTGGCTGTTCCTTACGCCTGGAATATTCTTCCTTGAAATCTGCATGGCTAACTTCCTCTCTTCTGTCCACACTTTGTTTACATCTTACCTTCTCACTAAGGCCTTCTCTCATCACTCTAGGCAACATGGGAACCCTGTGGGTCCCCTCCCCACCCCCATAGTCTAGATCACCTTCTAGCATTCAATACTATTCGCTTTATTCTGTTTCTTGTCTGTTTTGTTCACTGATATATCTCAAGCACATTGTTAAGTACTCAATAAATATTCACTGAACAGATTTTAAGAAATCGCACTATGCACTTCAGCACTGTCATCGTGCAGAGAGCCCTGCTGCTGCCCAGAGAAGTTGAGAATTTGCTGAAGGGCACACAGCCAGTGGGTTTTGTTCTACAAAGTCTTATCTGAGATGCTGTCACAAGCCACACTCCCACACAGCACAAACATTGGTTTGGGTGTTCATCTTTAGAATATTTACAGTAACCCTGAGTTTTTAGGCTAGTTAAGTGGTCTGTGGACAAAGACTCACTATTTTGGGGTCCTGGGTCTAGCTTCTGCCCTGTTCCTACAAGCCCTGTACTTATGCTCTGTCCCCTCTCCTTGGCTGTGTCCTTGACCTTGCTAAGCCTCAGTTTCTTTATCTGCAAAATGGAAATAATGGCAAAAGTGACTTCATAAGGTTGCATAAGGATTTATTCTGTGTAACAAGTATTACTGAGCACCTACTATATGCTAGCCACAAGGCGGAGAAAATAATTTCCCTTATGGAGCTTATGTTTTGTGAAGCAAGTGAAAAGTAACCTGAACGGCCTCAGAGAATGCCTCGTGTGAAGAAAATGCACAGGACATGTTAGCTATTGTTATTATTGCTGTTATTAATATCAAAGCTCAGTTCTTTGATAAGTTCAGTTCAGTTGCTCAGTTGTTCAGTTGTGTTTGACTCTTTGTGACCCCATGGACTGCAGCACACCAGGCTTTCCTGTCCATCACCAACTCCTGGAGCTTGCATATACTCATGTGCATCGAGTCAGTGATGCCATCCAACCATCTCATCCTCTGTCATCCCCTTCACCTCCTGCCTTCAGTCTGTCCCAGCTGCTGCTGCTAAGTTGCTTCAGTCGTGTCCGACTCTGTGTGACCTCATGGACTGCAGCCCACCAGGCTCCCCCATCCCTGGGATTCTCCAGGCAAGAACACTAGAGTGGGTTGCCATTGCCTTCTCCATCTGTCCTAGCATTAGGGTCTTTTCCAGTGAGTCAGTTCTTCACATCAGGTGGCCAAAGTATTGGAGTTTCAGGTTCAGCATCAGCCCTTCCAATGAATATTCAGGACTGATTTCTTTTAGGATGGACTGGTTTGAGCTCCTTGCAGTCCAAGAGACTCTCAAGAGTCTCCTCCAACACCACAATTCAAAAGCATCAATTCTTTGGTGCTCAGCTTTCTTTATAGTCCAACTCTCACATCCATACATGACTACTGGAAAAACCATAGCTTTGACTAGATGGACCTTTGTTGGCAAAGTAATGTCTCTGCTTTTTAATATGCTGTCTAGGTTGGTCATAACTTTTTTTTTCAAGGAGCAAGCCTCTTTTAATTTCATGGCTGCAGTCAACATCTGCAATGATTTTAGAGCACAAGAAAATAAAGTCTCTCACTGTTTCCATTGTTTCCCCATCTATTTGCCATGAAGTGATGGGACCAGATGCCATGATCTTAGTTTGGTGAATATTGAGTTTCAAACCAACTTTTTCACTCTCCTCTTTCACTTTCATCAAGAGGCTCTTTAGTTCTTATTCGCTTTCTGCCATAAGAGTGGTGTCATCTGTATATCTGATGTTATTGATATTTTTCCCAGCAATCTTGATTCCAGCTTGTGCTTCATCCAGCCCAGCATATCACATGATGTACTCATATAAGTTAAATAAGCAGGGTGACAATATACAACCTTGATGTACTCCTTTCCCAATTTGGAACCAGTCTGTTATTCCATGTCTGGTTCTAACTGTTGCTTCTTGACCTGCATACAGATTTCTCAGGAGGCAGGTCAGGTGGTCTGGTATTCCCATCTCTTGAAGAATTTTCCACAGTTTATTGTGATCCACACAGTCAAAGGCTTTGGTGTAGCAGAAGTAGATAGTTTTCTGGAACTCTCTTGCTTTTTTGATGATCTAATGGATGTTGGAAATTTGATCTCTTTTCTAAATCTAGCTTGAACACCTGGAAGTTCATGGTTCATGAACTGTTGAAGCCTGGCTTGGAGAATTTTGAGCATTACTTTGCTAGTGTATGAGATGAGTGCAATTGTGAGATGAGTGCAATTGTGCAATAGTTTGAACATTCTTTGGCATTACCTTTCTTTGGGATTGGAATGAAAATTGACCTTTTCCAGTCTTGTGGCCATTGCTGAGTTTTTCAAATTCGCTAGTATATTGAGTGCAGCACTTTAACAGTATGGCGCAACTGGAATTCCATCACTTCCACTAGCTTTGTTCATAGTAATGCTTTCTAAGGCCCACTTGACTTCACATTCCAGGATGTCTGGCTCTAGGTGAGTGATCACACCATCATGGTTACCTGGGTCATGAAGATCTTTTTAATATATTTCTTCTGTGTAGTCTTCCCATCAGTTCAGTTCAGTTCAGTTCAGTTGCTCAGTTGTGTCCAACTCTTTGTGACCCCATGAATTGCAGCATGCCAAGCCTCCCTGTCCATCACCAACTCCCGGAGTTCACCCAAACCCACGTCCATTGAGTTGGTGATACCATCCAGCCATCTCATCCTCTGTCATCCCCCTTTCCTCCTGCCCCCAATCCCTCCCAGGATCAGAGTCTTTTCCATGAGTCAACTATTTGCATGAGGTGGCCGAAGTACTGGAGTGTCAGCCCCAGCATCATTCCTTCCAAAGAACACCCAGGACTGATCTTTAGAATGAACTGGTTGGATCTCCTGGCAGTCCATGGGACTCTCAAGAGTCTTCTCCAACACCACAGTTCAAAAGCATCAATTCTTTGGTGCTCAGCTTTCTTCATAGTCCAACTCTCATATTCATAGTCAACACCAATTCTTTCTCTAACAGGGACTTTCTCTTCATTGGACATGACTTGTAGCATATTAAAGTGACTTTAAATGCAGTGCAGGAATTCCCTGGTGGGCTAATGGTTAGGACTCAGTGCTTTCACTGCTGAGGGTGTGGGTTTGATCCTTAGTTGGGGAACTAAGATCTTGCAAGCCATGTAGCATGGGCAAAACTAAATTTTTTTTTTTTTAAAGATAAAAGTACAGTGAAGAATGCAAGTTGACTATATATTGAGAATTTGGCCACTGGGTGATCACCAGGCAGACTTAACTGTGCCCCACCCTGTCCATGAAGACAGAAGAGCAACTTATTTCTACAGGGCAGACTCTGAAGCTGCTGTAGTCGCAAACAGATAGATGAGTTACCAGCTAACACCAGGATAGCATTTTCCATCTGCTGGCCACAGGGCTAAGCACTTTACAAATATCAAGTCATTTATTTATCACCTTACCCTATGAGATTGTGTCATCTCCATTTTACAGATGAGCAAACTGAGGCCCAGAAGGGAAAGCAACTCATTTAAGGTGACGCACCAAGTAAGTGGCAAATCTAAGTGTCAAATTTGGGCAGTGCGGCTGTGTCCACACTCTCAACCGTGACTGTGAGCCTCCGCCTTCTCTCAAGGACTAGACTCTCTCATATCTGCTTTGAGTTCACCCCTCCACCCCAAGGTGAAAGCGAACAGATGTGGTACAGACCTTTAGGAAGTTTGTGAGCGAGGGGAAGGACATTAGGACCTGCAACAGATTTCCACTGCACGAGAAGCCATCTCCCACGTAGCCCACCTTGCAGGTGCAGTTCACATCTGGAAGGCAGAAACACACAGAGTCACACTGGTGCGGCAGGCGTCTTGGCTACCCCATCTCACGCTGGGAGGTTGGCCAGCCCAGCTGAGGAAGGCTTAGCAGCTGCATGGCCTGGAATCTGAAGCAAGGTTGGGGCCATTACCTTTCATCCGGTAGCAGAAGACATCCCACATCTCGCTCTTGTTGTTTCTTGGTCCATAGTCCACTATCCCAACGATACCAGAGCCGCAGTTCTGGGAGGCATAGGATGTGGGGTAGGCTACTCGCCCACTGTCTAGCCAACCTGCTGAGCAGAGGTGGTACTTGGCCTGTAGAGACAAAGATGGATGCTGGTCAGCTGTGATTTCATATGTATTGTGGAGTTTTGTGGCTAATGTCTGACTCCCCCATCAGACTGAAAACTCCATGGAGTCAGGAGTTATGGCTCATTTTGTCTATTGTACCCCTGTGCCTGGAACATAGTAGGTGTTCATTACATTTTTGTTGATTGAGCCACTGGATGAATGAAAGTGGTGCCTTCTCTTCCCTGTAAGTGCTCAAGTCCTTCATACCCATTTTTATTCCCTCTGCTCTTGAGAAAGGATTTACAAATAGCTAGTTACCCCTAGGTGCAAATTCCTCTGCTTATGGGTCAATGGAACTCCAGTTGATGGCCATCACTATCCTCACCATCATCATCCTCATCATGACCACCATCATGGCCAGCATCACCATCATCATCATCCCAACACTTACTGAGAGCTTATCCTGGGCCAGGTCCTTTTGCAAGCACTTTTCATGTGTCAAAACCTTTATCACCTACATCAACCCTTTGCGATAGAACCTTAAAAAAAAAGGTCTCTATAATTGAGAAAATAGAGGCGAAATGGGTTAAGTAACTTGCTCCAAGTCACAGAGCCAGCAAGTAGCAGGGCTGAGATTCAAACCCAGGCTCTCTACTCCAGAGCTCTTAATCTTAAAACCTGAGTTCCCATGTGTGTCAGTCATTCTGTCTTATTTCCTCTGAAGTGAAGTGAAGTGAAAGTCGCTCAGTTGTGTCTGACTCTTTGCGACATTGTGGACTATACAGTCCATGGAATTCTCTAGGCCAGAATACTGGAGTTCATAGCCTTTCCCTTCTCCCTGGGATCTTCCTAACCCAGGGATTGAACCCAGGTCTCCCACATTGTAGGCAGATTCTTTACCAGCTGAGTCACAAGGGAAGCCCTTGTGTGGCTTATTATCTTTAGTCCTTTATAAACATGCCAGGTGGGACAGGGGTTTCAATGCCTTGATTGAGGTCACACAATGAACAAGCAGGCATGTGTCCGCATGCTCAGTTGCTCAGTAGTGTCTGACTCTTTGCAACTCCATGGACAGTAGCCCGCCAGGCTCCTCTGTCCATGGGAATATCCCAGTAAGAATACTGGAGCAGGTTGCCATTTCCTCCTCCAGAGGATCTTCCTAACTCAGAGATTCCTAAATCCAAGTCTCCTGCAGCTCCTGCACTGGCAGGTGGATTCTTACTGCTGAGCCACCTGGGAAGCTCGAGCAAGAAGGAGAAACAAGAAATTCTGACCCTCCAAGATGCTGGGTCCTGGCATCAAGGGCTTTGTTCCTTGTAAAGAAATGTCAGGTCTGAAGATCTGGTCGTGATGGAGGTTGGAGGAAGGGCAGTAAAATCACGAGGATGGGCAGTGATCTTGTGAGCACTCACTGGTAGGCTACTCCGAGTTGCTGACCTTTCCAAATGGGCTGGGCTTCTGATGTTAGAGGCTGAGAGAGCTCTGGACAGAGCTTCATTTCCTACCTGGCTGACAGCTGGGGCAATTTCTCTGTACGCCCTTTGCAATGCCCCCAGGCATAGGGAACCTGGGCTATTCCAGAGACACTTGGCTGCCTTTGGGCTCAGGGACACCCTAGGCTTGTGGGTAACTGATCTTCTTCTGGTTTCCACCCGTGAGGTGCACACTTCCAGTCAGTGCCTCTGCCTTGGTGGTTGCATGTCATGATTGGGAGCAGACTTGTGGAGTCGGGGTATGTTGAGTCCTGGATCTGCCACTTCTTGGTTGGGTGACATTGGACATGTTACCTTTCCGAACCTCAGTTGCCCTATCTGTAAGATGGCAGTAGGAACACCTACCTCCAGGGATGTTGTAAGAATGGACGATAATGTCAGTGAAGCACCCACTCTGTGCTGACACATGACAGACCCCCAGTGGACATGCTCGGGAGCTCCCTGAACTCCCCCATCCAGGAAGGCAACAGCCAAAGACTCCCCTGTGTTAAGAGAAAGTGGCAAACCCACCATATGCACCCAGAAGACCCTGCCTGCATGGCACCCACAGACTGGCAACCCACCTTCTGGGCATAGGAGAGCTGGTTGTAGGTTGCCATAGTTGCAGCTTCCTGAGCACAGGCCTCTCTGGCTTTGTCAAAGGTCAGCTTGTACTGGCCGAGCGGGGAGCGTAGATGGAACACTCCGACGGTGGTATCTAGAAGCGGCAGGAGAGGAATTGTTCAGCCCCACACCTCAGCTGACAGTTCTCCCAGCAGAGATTTTCAAAGTGGAATGCTGGCCACATCCCAGAGTTTCTTGGGATGTCACTTTCCTTTGAGATGTCATTTAAAATACTTATTTCTTTTCTAACTATGAAAGTAGCAAGTGTTCAAGGTGGAAATGGGGCCAGACAGTAAAGAAAAGAAATAAAAAGCACCCATCTTCCTGCTCGCTGGAAATAATCATTACTCCATGGCTAACATTTTGATGTACTTCTGGTCCAGAATTTTCATTTTTGTAACTTTTAATTTTGATGTAATTTCACCCCTTCAGTCTTTTTTCTATTCATTTGCGGGTCACGTATATCACAAATACGGCAGTATGCTGCATGTATAGTTTTTAGAAGTCTTTCTTATAACATTCTTTCTGAGGATTCTTTCCCAATATTATACATTTTCTCTGACAACATGATTTTACCTTGATACTTTTAGTTGAACACTTTTTGTGAACTTCACAGCCATGAAAAAAAAATACATTAAAATGAGTTTCTGCCACAGAACACACGTATTTTCTGATTGCCATTATGCCTTTAAAAAAGTTTTCTAGCCATTTACCCCTTAGATACTAGAAAATATTCATCTTTAAAATATATGATATCTCTTTTAAACCAATTAATGCAGAGATCTGAAATAGATCAAGAACCAAGTCACATTTTTATATTGTCAAGTTCATTATCAGATGCCACTAAAAGGGTACATTCTACCCTCCAAAAAGAGCTAAGATTAAGGTTTTCTTTATTCTTTTTGGCTGCTCTGTCTGTGGGATCTTAATTTTCTGACTAGGGATCAAACCTATGCCCCCTGCAGGGGAAGTGTGGAGACCAAACCAGTGAAAGTGAAAGTCGCTTAGTCATGTCTGATTCTTTGTCACCCCATGGACTATACAGTCCATGGAATTCTCCAGGCCAGAACACTGGAGTGGGTAGCCTTTCCCTTCTCCAGGGGATCTTCGCAACCCAGGGATTGAACCCAGGTCTCCCGCATTGCAGGCAGATTCTTTACCATCTGAGCCATAAGGGAAGCCCAAGAACACTGGAGTGGGTAGCCTATCCTTTCTCCAGCAGATCTTCCCAACCCAGGAATTGAACCAGGATCTCCTACATTACTGGCAGATTCTTTACCAACAGGAAATGCACAAGATTTTCTTCTTTGATCATAGCCAATGGTATATTCATTCCACGGCCATATAATATTGTCAGCCAGATCTGGAACATAAACACTCACCAACAGAACAGCTTGGGGAGGAATGGACAGGTGTTTAGCCTCGTATCCTTGCCATGACAATTCTTAATTGTGTCTTTGAGAGGATATAACAGTATATTCAATCATCATTTACCAATTTGTAATTTCTCATTTTTTTGTGATGTTAGGTAATGCTGGGGTGGTGTGAAGTGAAAGTGTTAGTTACTCAGTAGTGTCCGACTCCTTGTGAGCCCATGGACTATAGCGTGCCAGGCTCCTCTATCCATGGAATTCTCCTGGCAAGAATACTGAAGTGGGTTGCCATTCCCTTCTCCAGGGGATCTTCCTGACCCAGGGTTCAAACCCAGGTCTCCTGCATTGCAGGCAGATTCTTTACTGTCTGAGCCACCAGGTTAACTTTATTCAATTCTTAGATTATTCCTATAGGATGTGTCCCTTGAAATGGTGCTCTGAGTCTTGGCATGAATTATTGTATTGCTTTCCGTACACATTGCCAAACTTGTTGCCTCAAAGGCTATGCTGGTTTGCCCTCCTCTGAACTATGTGAGACTAGGCATGTCCCCCTGAGTGTGGGATGACTCTGTGACCTGCCCACCAGGACGGCTGGGCCATTATCCCAATGCTGTCTTGTCTTGCTAAGGGTAACCACTCAGCTACAACAGAAGGTGGATCCAGATGTGACTCCTGGTCGCTCAGTATCACTACCATAATTTTCTTGGTATTCATAATAAAGTAGAAGAGTGAAGCCCCCGGGAGAAGATGGGTAATGCTCTAGGCAATGAATAGATTCTGTGAGCTGTGGAAACAGGCAGGACTGGCTAAATGAACTGTGCTCTAAAGAAAAAAAAAACCCAAGTATCACTTAATTCCACATTCCTCCTGGCAAATGACTCATGAGTCAACATCTCTTATCCAGCTGATCATTCTTGACCCCATCCTACATAGCAACTGCCTACAGAATCTCTGCTTTGAAGTCCTACCATCACCTTGTGATAGAACTTGGAAGATCCACAATCACTTTGAACATAGAATGTCCCCAACCAAGCTTTCAAAGTTCTTGGGTCCCCCTCTCCCAGATTGCTTTAATACCACCATTGAATTGACCTCTCGAGATGGAAACCTTACATTATGGTGGATCCTTTCCTTTTCTTCACTCTCCATGTCTACAGAGTGCCCTTCTCTCCTGGTATCATTCCTCTTCCCAGTAGAGACCCTGCTACCTTGGGGTCATAGCCTTGATAATACACCATACCCCCTCATTGCCTCATCCTTCCCAACTACCCTTGATAATTCTCTGCTGTCCACGAGTCCTCCCAGCAGAAATGCCTTGCCAGCTCCTCTCTGCTTAATCAGCTCAAGCATCTTTTAAGCCTCCACTGTAGCCCCCGGGGAGCTGTTTCCTGCCCAAGACTGCTTATATCATTACTTTGAGGGTTAGAATTTTAACACATGAATTTGTGAGGAACACAAACATTTAGTCCATAATATGTATTAAGTCCTAAGATACCTCCAACTCATTTGGGGGATGAAATAGAGGGTATATAAGCAGGAGAAATACATAGGATATATGACAATATGTGACAGTCTCTTTTTTAAAGGAGATTCCCAGTGTAGTTGAAGCCTTTTTAAGATTAATAAAACTGGGGGAAGAAAAGTAGTAAGACAGACGATAGCAATTTATCTCATGTAAGCAAGCAGCTTTTGGCAGGCAGAGCTCTCTGCAGGAGGCCCCCTTGTCTTGTCACTAACCTTAAACCAGGCATCCCCAAGTTCTACCCATCTCCAACCCTAGACCAGCTTTCAAATCTTTTGATCACATAATACCTTCCCCTAATGTGTTGGTTTCTTCTGTAGATCGAAGAAGTAGAAATGAAGAATAAGTAATTAACAGATGACCAGATCTCTTCCCCAGCTTCCCCTTCCCCAGCTTCCCCTTCAGTCATTTCATGAACCGACTGTGTGAACAAGAGAGCATCTACAGAAAAATCATAAGAAGTCGACCTGCACACAGTGGGGGATAGTGACAACTCTGTCCCCGCTCATCGCAATGATTAACTGAGATTACGTCCCTGTTTCCCTTTCAAAGCTTTCATGGCCGAGCAGACTCGTTGGAGGTTGGTTTGGGGAGGGGGACACTGAGTCCACCACGTACCCAGATTGCTGGTACCTTTCCTTTCGACCAACGTTTGTGAATATTGATTTTGTAAGTGGTGAGCAGTGAGACCTGATTTGCTAACAATGATGTTGTTAGCATCATGATGCTAACAATGGCCAATGATGAAGGCGGGGCCTTTGGGAGATTATTAGGTAAGGAGGTTGGAACCACAATGAGTGGGCAGAGTCCTTATAAAAGGGACCCCAGAGAGCTCCCTGTTCCTTCGGCTTGTGCAGACACTAGGAGAAGTCAGTGGTCTGCAACCTGGAAGACAGTCCTCAGCAGAACCCCACCACGTGGGCACCCTGATCTCAGGTTTCCAGCCTCCAGAGCTGAGAAATAAATTTCTGTTGTTTATATGCCACCTGGGCTATATTGCAGCAGCCCAAACAGACCAAGCCAGTACATAGCAGGTGTTAAATTAACAGTTATTACTGAGATGTCAGAAAGCTGCGCCACTAAAATTACCATGTCTATAAAACAAACAGTAAATCCCGATCAGCCACAATGCACGATGCTCTGAATCGCCTTCTGAACCACTGCGGTCACTCCTTGCCCCATGTTCAGAACCCCACTCATGGGTCCCAAATGGCTTTTCTCCATCAGGGGTCAAGATGCCCCACTACCCACATCTCTGCAGTGCTACCTGGCTTTTTATTGTGTGTTATGATTCTTAGTGTGATTCTACCTGTGGGTTTATGATAAACCATTCAAATCATCCATGGAAATGAATGTAGTATATATGCTGATTGATGTGCTATTATTAAAACAACTACTAAGAAACTGCTGCTCTGCTTGTGGGAGGCACTATCTCTTTGTTATTTAATATCTTAAACTATGCTCCTCAGATTCACTTCCAATCCACAGTGGCAAGGGTTGCTAAGCAACCAGGGAAGAGTGAGTATAGTAGCCAACCTGCGAGCGAGCTCCTAGTTCTAACATTCACAGTCCAGTTCTGAGTGTACTCTGCCCCTGGACTGCAGAAGCCCACTACTTCCTGGGCAATGCATGGGCTGTTTGGTCCCAGTTTTTAAGACTTTTCCCTTTTGCTCTTACAGAGCTTCCTTCCCCAACCCTTAAGATCAGGCACTTTGGGTCAAGATCACTCTGACCTTGGAAGTGGAGGTCGGCACAGTCGGCATTGGCATGGCACTGCCCGTTGTCCTGCAGGCAGCGGTCGATGGGTAGCTGCTCTGGCTCACAGTCCAGCCCGTCTCCCACATAATGACTTTTACATTCACATTTGTGCTTGCCCTAGGGGGAGAACAGGAAAGATGAAAGAGCCTTTTCTCTGGGCCCCCAGAATCCCATGTGCTCCACGGGCTACCATCCAGCATAGGAGATGCTCAGAAGGATGAGCAACATGCCCCTCCTGGCCAGTGGGAGTTGAGTTACTGCTCTGTCTTGCTTTTGTCCAGACTCAGGATGGAGTGTCCTCCTTTACATCTCAGCTCAGTTGTCACTTCCTCAGAGAGACCCTCCCTGTCTCCTGATCCCTTTTATCACACTGGACTGATTTCAGAACTGAGCATGCCTCTTCCTTCTATCACGTATAAACTTTTGATCGCTACATCCCTGACAGCTACAACAGCACACAGTAGGTGCTTGATGACCATTTGTTGAGCCAATGAATGATGTCCTTTAATCCCCATGAACGATCCTGTGAGGTCTGCATTATTATAAGGCTCATAATTTGTGGCTAAGGAAACTGAGGCTCAGAGAGGTTAAGCAGCCAGCCCCAGACTGCACAGCATATCAGGCCAGGAGCCAAGACTCAGAGGCTGCCTGACTGTTGAGTTCACATTTGTAGCCCTAATGGACATCATCTCCCACCGTCTTCCCTTCCCATCAGAGAAAGGGGCAACAGGGCACTGACTGCACTCTAAAAAGGTGTGAGTGCACTTTTCCTGCCACTTCTTACTTTTTTGATTTGTATTTTGAATAATTTTAGATTTATAGAAAAGACGCAAAAAAAAAAATTAAAAAAAAAAAGATGCAGAGAGTAGTTCCCTTATACTCTCCACCCAGTCTTTCCTAATGTTAACATCTTACCTAATTACAGTTCATTGTCAAAATTAAAAAACTAGTGTTGATGTGTTACTATTAACTAAACAATAGACTTTAAGTGGACCTAACCAGTTTTTCCAGGAAGGTCCTTTTCCTGCATCAGGTTCCATGTTGTATTTAGCTTGTTGACTTATCAAGAAATAGAGAAATAGACTTGGGTGGGAAGAAGGCTTAGGAAGAGGCCAGTGGTGACCTGAGTGGAGAAGCCAGGCTGAGGGAGGCACAGGTGGTACCCCACCCCCCATTTCCCTGGGACAGAGACTCACCGGGCCAGTCATCTTGCAGGTGGCATGCTCGTGACACCTGCCATTGAGGCCGTCTGCACAGGGGTCAATCGCCGTGCAGCTGTGGCCATCCCCCTGGTAGCCCTTCTGACAGCTGCAGGAGACCTTCGTGCCCTTCTGGGAGCACTTGGCGACCTTTGCACACCCGCCGTTGTTCTGTTTGCAGAAATCCACAACTGCAAGAGCAGAGAAAGGTAGACTCTGTGTAACAGGGGCTTCAGATCAGGGTGTGGGTCACCCCAGGACCAGGTGCACCAGGCAAGGAAATGGGCCCCAACATGTCAGTGCCGCCTCTCCCGGTGCCTGGTGGCCTCTGTGCTACCTCTGCCAACACTAGTGTCCTGTGGCTAACACCCTAACACTATGGTCCCCAACCTTTTTGGCACCAGGGACTGGTTCCATGGAAGACAATCTTCCCAGGGGCCGGGGGTTGGTTTCAGGGTGATTCAAGCTCATTACGTTTACTGTGCACCTTGTTTCTATTATCATTACATCAGTTCCACCTTAGATCATCAGGTGTTAGATTCTGGAGGCTGGGGACCCCGCCCTGATAGACCAGGCCTGGGGATATCTGTCCACCTCTGCCCTTTTTAATCATAAACTTCTAGGCTCCATTTTGATAGTAGTTTTCTAATGAGTTTGGGTTTTTAACATAGGACACAGTTGTGTGTGTGTGTGTGTGTGTGTAGGGTTAAGGCACTACTGAGCACCTTGTGACACAGACACTGTTACCTCCATTCTACAGATGAAGAAACTGAAACTCAGAGCTTAACTGACCATCAAAGGCAAACTAGCTACAACGTGGAGGGGCTGGTTTTAAACCCAGGGTGGTTTGATTCCAAAGCCCACATTTCCCCCACTCTTTTGTGTTGCCTCTTAACCTTTGTTTTCACAAGCCCCCAAATTTCAACTTACTAATAGATTAGCTCCAGGCCCAGGAGTAGCTGGAAAGCCCTTTGGCTTCTCTCCTCTGCCTCTCTGGCTGAGAGCATGAACATGAGGACAGAAGGCCCGAGGCTGGCAGAGCGGACAGACAGAACCTAGGTCTTTGCTGCCACTGAGGATGCTAAGCCAATTCTGGACTGCCTTGTGGCAGATTATAAAGTAGCGGGAATAGCAAGATCTCAGTTCTGTAAAGAAAGTATCTGTCCCTATATGAATAGGGACATTCATGTTTTCATTAATGTTCATGAAAACAGAAGGTACATGTGTCTGAGACTGCTAGTTTTCCCCTAATATCTCCTGTCTCCTTTTTCTATCTGAGATTTATAGCTTAGCTCATGGTTGGCCAACTGAAGACTCTATTTCTCAGGTTCCTTTGTCCCAGGTGTGACAGAGAATGAGGTTCTAGACAATGTGATGGAGCAGACAGGAGTTTAGCAACTTCTGTGTGTGCTAAGTTGCCTCAGCCGTGTCTGACTCTTTGTGACCCCATGGACTATAGCCCACCAGGCTCCCCTGTCCATGAGATTCTCCAGGCAAGAATACTGGAGTGGGTTGCCATTTCCTCCTCCAGGGGATCTTCCTGACCCAGGGACTGAACCGCGTCTTCTGCATTGGCAGGTGGGTTCTTTACCACTAGCGCCATGCCACATGGAAAGCTCTAGGTATGTCCTTAAAGGGAATGAGGTTTGCTTCCCCCCACCCTGACTTTCTTTCCTTCTGCTTCCTGGGATGTGCTTTTGGTCGTGGCCATCTCAGGCCAGGTGAGTGAACAATGGCAGAGCAACAAGACAGAAGGAGTCTGGGCCCCAGACTTTCACAGAGAAACCCTATGTTAGCTCTGGATACCTCCATCCAAAGTACTAAACAAGATAAAAATAAATATCTAAACACCGGCTTTGTTTATGCCACTGTTTATTTGGATCTCTGTGTGGCTGAACCCATATCCTAACTACTAGAGACAGACATAGCTGTGTGCAGAGTGATTCTCACTGAGTGGTGAGAGTAAGTGTAGGTTTCACTGTTGTTTTGATTCATTTTGATATTTGGCAAAACTAATACAATTATGTAAAGTTTAAAAATAAAATAAAATTAAAAAAAAAGAATGAATCAAAAAAAAAAAAGAAATAAAATGCGTGACCTACTTGAAAAAAAAATACAATTGCTGTTTAGTTGCTAAGTTGTATCTGAGGGAAGCACTGTCTTAAGATACTATAGAATATTTTCTCAATAAAATAAGACTGGATTATTTGTAAAGTTACAAAAACACCGTAAAACGAAGTGCATTGCAGTTTGCAAAGCAAGTTCAAAGTCATGGCCTGGGAAGTGGGCAGGTTAGGCATGAGCAAACCCATCACAGAGAGGGTAGGTGTTGCTGAAGCAGCCCAAGCAGGAAGCAGAAGGGCTGGGACGGAGCCCAGGTCCCCTGACTGAGTTCCACTCCACCCCTGCACCCCGCTGCTGGTCCACCCGTGCACAGACGGGACTTACCTGTGCACGTTATTCCGTCTCCTTCATAGTTCAGGTTACATTCGCATGTGTTGTTGTTCTTACAGGTAGCATGAGCAGAACAAGGAGGCGTGCACACGGGAGCCAAAGCTGAAAAGAAAGAAGTCATAATTCATCTCCCACCGTGATGTGAGGCGTTGGGATCCAGCTAAGGCATCTTCCAAGATGCCATCTGGCTGCCCCTGTGTTTCTAAAGTGCCCCCTTACAGCTGCAAGATGGGTCATAATGGGGTGATTTACTAAGGTCCCTCCCAGCCTGGGATTCTGAGATTCCAGAATTATTCTTTTGTATTAAGACTTTATTTCTGCCATGTTATCCAGATCAAAATGCAAAGATGTTAACCTTAGGGGCAACCAGTGAAAACTTTATACCTCAAAGTCTGCCATCAAGGATGAATTTTGCAGACTAGCTCTTTGGCCCTGAGAGCACGGGATTCCAGAAGAGATGGTTAAATTGGAGCAGAAATTCCAGGGTCTTCTTTGTTCTTGTCTCCAACTCTTTGTGATGTCATAGACTGCAGCACGCCAGGCTTCCGTGTCCTTCACTATCTCCCGGAGTTTCCTTAAACACATATCTATTGAGTGGGTGATGCTATTTAACCATCTCATCCTCTGTCACCGCCTTTTCCTCCTGCCTTCAGTATTTCCCAGCATCAGTGTCTTTTCCAGTGAGTCAGCTCTTCACATCAGGTGGCCAAAGTATTAGAGCTTCAGCTCCAGCATCAGTCCTTCCAATGAATATTCAGGACTGATTTCCTTTAAGACTGACTGGTTTCGTCTCCTTGCAGTCCAAGGGGCTCTCGAGGGTCTTCTCCAACACCACAGTTCAAAAGCATCAATTCTTCGGCATTCAGCCTTCTTTATGGCCCAATTCTCACATCCATACATGACTACTGGAAAAACCACAGCTTTGACAATACAGACCTTTGTCGGCAAAGTAATGTCTCTGCTTTTTAATATGCTAAGTTGGTCATAGCTTTTCTTCCAAGGAGCAAGTGTCTTTTAATTTCATGGCTGCAGTCACCATCTGCAGTGATTTGGAGCCCAAGAAAATAAAGTCTCTCACTGTTTCCATTGTTTCCCCATCTCATTGCCATGAAGTGATGGGACTGGATACCATGATCTTCATCTTTTGAATGTTTTTAAGCCAAGTTTATCACTCTCCTCTTTCACCTCCATCAAGAGGCTCTTTAGTTCTTCTTTGCTTTCTGCCATAAGGGTGTATCATCTGTGTATCTGAGGTTATTGATATTTCTCCCAGCAATCTTGATTCCTGCTTGTGCTTCATTCAGCCCAGCATTTTGCCTGATGTACTCTGCATAGAAGTTAAATAAGCAGGGTGACAGTATACAGCCTTGATTTACTCCTTTCCCCATTTGGAACCAGTCCATTGTTCCATGTCTGATTCTAACTGTTGCTTCCTGACCTGCATACAGATTTCTCAGGAGGCAGGTAAGGTGGTCTGGTATTCCCATCTCTTTGAGAAATTTCCAGTTTGTTGTGATCTGCACAGTCAAAGGCATTAGTGTAGTCAATGAAGCAGAAGTAGATATTTTTCTGGAATTCTCTTATTTTTCTATGCTCCAATGGATGTTGGCAATTCTAACTCTGGTTCCTCTGCCTCTTCTAAATCCAACTTGAACATCTGGAATTTCAAGGGCCTTCTTAGGTACCACTAATCTGGGGCTTTGGTAATTGAAAGGGGCTGCAGTATCCAGGGGCAGCATGAAGCCATGGGATGGTTAGGAGAGAAGGAGGGGGAGGAGAGCGGAGGAAGAAGGGGGAGGGGGAGAAGCAGGGAGGGAAGGAGGGGGAGGGACTGAAGTTATGAGGACTGCCAGGATTCTGGCTATTTGGGTTGCTGTTACTCAAAAGAAAAGCTTGGTCACGCCCTTCTGCCCCCAGGGACGATGAAGTGACAACTGGATCATCAACCTTCACACCTTAGACCTTTTGACTGGAACATAGGGCTCAGGGTGCAAGGGAGAACTCAGAAAACTGACAGCTCAGTAAGGACTGAGGTCATGACAAAGATGACAGTAACTGACGATGATACTGGCAGCTACTGTTCCTGAGTGCCCACATGCACTGGCGCTCCAAACCCATGACCCTGACCCTCACAACAGTCCTTCCCTACAAGCCGTGCAAGAGGCTCTCTGTTTACGGACGAGTATATCAAGATTCCGAGAGGGTGGCTTTGCTGAGGCCATTTGTCTAGTAAGTAGCAGAGTTCAGGGTCAGATCCTGGCCTCCACGGAATACTGTATTTTCCATGAAACCCTCCAACTCTGTGTTCACACACAACCAGACCTGGGCAGTGATCCTGAGGGACCATTCCTGCCCAATAGTCCTTTGCTTGAGGTGGGTCCTTCCATGACAGACAGGACTGCAGGCTGGTTTCCTGGGTTTGCGTTCAATCTTTTCATCTCGTTTCCTCTGGGTCCCCAGACCTCCTGACCCCAGGGCCGCGTAGCCATCTTTCCTCGTGGATAAGTGAACCCCTGCTCAGCTGTTTTTTTCAGATGTCACTCAGACCCCCACCCTCAGTCGGCTGCTCTTGGCAAGGTCTGCTGCAGCGAGGGGCTGCTGGCAGCCAATCACCCTCACAACAGACCTGTCTGGGTGTCGCAGAAGCGGCCCGTCCACCCTGTCTCGCAGATGCACTCTCCAGAGCCTGTGATCCCGTCATCGCACTGTCCATGGTCTGAGCAGCCACAAGCTGTAGAGCAAGTTGGAATGTGGTCAGTCAGCAGGGATCTGGGATTGAAGTCCAATCTGCCAGCTCACTGGCCATGTGCTGGCTGTGTGGTCAGTGTGGGAGGCCCCGTGCTTATTCACATTCATTCATTCAAACTTACAAAAAATAAACTTAGTGGCTACCATGAGGCACAGGCTACCAGGCAATGAGGTTACAGTGGAAAACATAAGACATAAGGTCCCTATTCTCAGGGAGCTTACAGTCTAGGGGTAATGGGCTATTGAACATGTAATGATAAATATGCTGAGTGTTGTAAATTACAGAAGTAGAGGGTGTCATGGGGTATGAAATAGAACAGAAAGGGAAGGGAACCTTATCTGGGCCTCCTAACAGAAATCCATTTAAAAGTCAAAGCTTCAAGAAACATTCCTTCTGCTTCTGACCACCTCCAGCACCAACACCTTAGCCCAAGGCACTGCCATCTCTCACCTGGATTGGGGCATTAGCGTCCCCAAAGCCGGCCCTTCTTTTGCTCCTGCTTTCCCATGGTACTCTCTGCACAGGGCAGCTGGGGTGGCCCTTTCACAATCCTTCACTGGCCGCCACCGCACTTAGATGAGATGCTGAAGATCTGTCTCTGGCCAAGCAGCCCCCATATTATCTGGCCCCTGGCGACCTTCTGAGCCCACCTCTGTGTTCCCTCTCTCTTCTTTGCCCACTCTGCTCAGCTACCTCGGCCGCTTGGCTGGGCCTTGCATGCTGAACATTGTCCTACCTCAGGGCCTTTGCACTTGCCTCTCTTCCCACAAAGTCATTCCTTTAGTCTGCACTGTCCCACAGAGCAGCCAGTCATCATACATGGCTATTTAAATATAAACTAATTAAAATTAACAAAAATCAGCCCCTCAGTCACAGACTCTGTGTGTTCCATATCCACACATGGCTAGTGGCTTCCTCATGGCAGAGTTAGGCAGCATTTCCAGCATCACTGAAATTTGACTGGATAGAGCTATTATGGATATCCCCACACCTGGCCCCTTCATCTCTGCTAGAAAGCGAAAGTGAAAGTGAAGTCGCTCAGTCGTGTCCGACTCTTTGCGACCCCACGGACTGTAGCCTACCAGGCTCCTCTGTCCATGGGATTTTCCAGGCAATAGTACTGGAGTGGATTGCCATTTCCTTCTCCAGCGGATCTTCCCGACCCAGGGATCGAACCCGGGTCTCCCGCATTGTAGACAGACACTTTACCGTCTGAGCCACCGAAGTCCTCATCTCGGCTAGGTCTCTACTCAAATATTTTGTGAGATGTTTTCTGGAGTTGTATTTCCTTTCTTTCTTGATCTCCTTCACCTGCCTTTTTCTCTTTGTACCTTTATGTCTATTTTTGTTTCTGTTATTTTTATTTCTTCCCTTTGAGTGTAACTCCTTGAAAGCTGAGATTCTATCCCCTTCTCATACCCTGTACCCCTACAATTTAGAACTATTCCTGGCTTTTGATCAAGTCACTTAGGCTCTTTGTGCCTCACCTTATCCATCTGTAAGGAGAGATAATAATAGCTCCCACTTCGAAGGCTTGTTGTGAGGATAAGATGCTACTACATACCTGCCGGGCACATGGCAGGCACTTCATACACGTGAGCTATTGATATTAGTAAAGACTCAGCATATACATGGTAGTCAAATGACTGAATGAGCATTGGTTGGCTACAGCTTGCCTGGGTGGCTCCTGGGGATGTGAATTTCAATTGGTGGATGGAAATTGGGAAAATATCCGAGGAGGAAAAAAGAGCAGGCAAATGGGAGGCTGGGAAAAAAGAGGACGGATGCTTCTAGCCCAGGTGGATGGTACGCATCAGGCAAGGATGCACGCCCAGCTGATGACAGGCGAAAACTCAGTGGAGGGGATGCCACGTACGCTGGCAGTCAGGCCCGAATCTCCCCGGCCAGCACAGCTCACATGTTGTCCCGTTGAAGCCGCTGTTGCATTGACACTGTCTGCTGGGTGAGTACGGATCCAGGCAGATACCCCGGTTATTACATGGGGTATCTGGGCCTCCAGGGCAGGCTGGAAGAGATGAAACAGCAGTGACTGAACAGTCTCCCTAGGCCCAGAGCAGCTCAGTGCCTTTGTAAATGTGCTGCTAACCTGACCTCAGCTGTGGGTTCTGTCCTCTATTAGTCTAGGAGGTCTGTTTTCCTGGGGACACATCCATATAGTGTCACTGGATGTTTAGGGTAAGCCACTGGCTGATAGTTTAAATGTATCTGATAGGACTGGAAGGGTGATGTATTGAACTGTGTGCTGTATTTGGGGGTCAGGAGACCTGGATTTGGCAAAGAAACCTCCTGCCAATGCAGGAGACATCAGAGACGTGGGTTTCATCCCTGGGTCAGGACAATCCCCTGGAGGAGGAAATGGCAATGCATTCCAGTATTCTTGCCTGGAGAATCTCCAGGACAGGGGAGCCTGGTGTGCTACACAGTCCATGGGGTTGCAAAGAGTCGGACACATTCGAAGTGACTGAGCACACACGTGGACCTGGGCTTGCTGGTCTGGGCTGAATAATGAATTTGCTCTGAGCTTCAGAGTTTTCTTAACTCTAGAGTTAAGATGAGGATGATGTTAAGATGGTGATGATGATGTCCCCTTGCCCTATTCCATGTTGTGACTATGAGGATCAAATGAAATACTGTAACCAGCAGCATTTGAAAATATAAAGCACTGAACAAACGTATGGGATGGCACTGACTTTGGTGAATGGTCTATGCTTTAGTGATGGAGAATGGACTGAAGGTTGAGTAATTGTGTAGACTCTCAGCCTGGAATTTTCTCAACTGGATCATGATAAATAAAGTATGGTGGTGATTTACTAAGTCGAGTTCAACTCTTTGTAACCCCATGTACTGTAGCCTGCCAGGCTCCTCTGTTCATGGGATTTCCCAGGCAAGAATACTGGAGTGGATTGCCATCTCCTTCTCCCAGGGATCTTCCCCCATCCAGGGATTGAGCCCACATCTTTTATGTCTGTATGCAGGTCAGGAAGCAACAGTTAGAACTGGACATGGAACAACAGACTGGTTCCAAATAGGGAAAGAGCATGTCAAAGCTGTATATTGTCACCCTGCTTATTTAACTTATATGCAGAGTACATCATGAGAAACCTGGGCTGGATGAAGCACAAGCTAGAATCAAGATTGCTGGGAGAAATATCAATAACCTCAGATATGCAGATGACACCACCCTTATGGCAGAAAGTGAAGAGGAACTAAAAAGCCTCTTGATGAAAGTGAAAGATGAGAGTTAAAAAGTTGGCTTAAAACTCAACATTCAGAAAACGAAGATCATGGCATCTAGTCCCATCACTTCATGGCAAACAGATGGGGAAACAGTGGAAACAGTGAGAGACTTTATTTTTTTGGGCTCCAAAACCAGTGCAGATAGTGACTGCAGCCATGAAATTAAAAGACACTTGCTACTTGGAAGAAAAGTTATGACCAACCTAGATAGCATATTAAAAGCAGAGACATTACTTTACCAACAAAGTTCCATCTAGTCAAAGCTATGGTTTTTCCAATAGTCATGTATGGATGTAAGAGTTGGACTATAAAGAAAGCTGAGTGCTGAAGAATGGATGTTTTTGAACTGTGGTGTTGGAGAAGACTCTTGAGAGTCCCTTGGACAGCAAGGAGATCCAACCAGTCCATCCTAAAGGAAATCAGTCCTGAATATTCATTGGAAGGACTGATGTTGAAGTGTAAACTCCAATACTCTGGCCACCTGATGTGAAGAACTGACTCATTGGGAAAGACCCTGATGCTGGGAAAGACTGAAAGCAGGAGGAGAAGGGGACGACAGAGGATGAGATGGCTGGATGGGATCACGGACTTAATGGACATGAATTTGAATAAACTCTGGGAGTTGGTGATGGACAGGCAGGCCTGGCATGCTGCAGTCCATGGAGTCGCAAAGAGTCAGACATGACTGAGTGACTGAACTGAACTGAACTCTTATGTCTCCTATATAACAGATGGATTATTTACCACTGAGACACCAGGAAAGCCCATTATACCTAAAATCATGGCTCCTGGAGACACAATGGGGGAACTTGGACTTGCTTCTTATTCAATGTGCACCTCCACTTTCTCATCTGTAAAATGGGGGTGACAATGGAAGCTGCTTCTTAGGGTTTGTTGAGAGGTTCAGATGTATTGCCATATATGGGAAATTGTTTTGTTCTTTGGTCTTCAAGTCGACTGACTAGACTATAGCCTGCCAGGCTTCTCTATCCATGGGATTTCACAGGCAAGAATACTGGAGTAGATTGCCATTTCCTTCTCCAGGGGATCGTCCTGACCCAGGGATCGAACCTGCGTCTCCTCCACTGGCAGGAGGATTCTTTACCACTGAGCCACCAGGGAAGCCCTGTATGGGAAGTAGCACTCAATAAATGTGTTCATTTAAAACAGTGCATGGTGGTCAGGAAGTTCTATGGCATTTGTTATGCTGTTGCTGCTGCATTATTGGGTAGAAGTTGTATCTAGACCCAGGGGTTTCAGGAGCCCTTTCCTGAAAGGGCGAGCTTAGGGAGGAAGGGTGATGTTATACATCTTTTATCAGGGGAGTTTTTAGGAAATAGTGGCCCACATATACCACATTGATATAGCACCCTGCTGAGCTGGATGTCCTTAGATGCATTTAAACTAGTGTGCTTATCAGTATCATAGACTGGAATCAGTATCATTTCAAAAATAAAATATAGGGTTTCTAGCATCATGGGAAATGTCTTATTCTATAACATTAAGCAGAAAACACATGATTTACAACCTTTGTACAGCAGAATCTCAACTCTGTAAAAACCAAATATGATAAGAAAAAAAAAAATGGAGAAGGAAAGCTACACAACTCTTTAGAATAATTGCTTTTGGATCTTTTCTTAGTAGAATCATTAAGAACAATATACTCCCTTGCTCCCCCATCCTCACCTTCCACTTTATACTTCTGGTACTTTCAAATGCTCCATAGTGATTGTGCAATCACTTCAGAATCACAAGATAATAAGAGCACTCTTACCCTGACAGTCTGGCCAGAAGTAGCCCTTGCAGCACTTGGGGAGCTGTATCACCAGAGTGCAAAGCTGTCTGCAGCCTTCCAGGTTCCTCTTGAAGGGCAAGTCGTACAGACACTTCTGCTTCTGGCCCTAAAGGAAGAGATCCAACCATCCCTCCACCTTCCATCCCTGTACTTGGGCTCTTGGCTCTAGTCTTCCCCCAGTGGAGGATCCTAGGTACTGCCCAAGTAGAAAATAGGCCTCAAATGGCCATGAGCCCTGTGCAGGGAATTCGTTTCTCAGGGGCATAGAGAGGCAAATGAATGGGGGAGGGGACAGAGGTGGAGTCCACGGAAAAAAGATTTTGCCCCATTTTAAGAAGGACTTGGGGGCCTTTAGAGCTGTTTGCAAAAGATGAGTTTACCTGGGGAGGAAGTGGGGAAGAGGTAGATTTCTATCAGGAGAGAGGTCTGGCAAGCCCCCAAGATCATCAGTAGAGAGGGTATGGGGTTACAGTTCATTTTTGTAGGGGTGTTTCTGTTAGACGTGTTACTAGTAGGGTAGAAAGAGCTTGACTTTGGAGTAAGTGCTTAAACCAATATTTAGTACTTACTATGTGCCAGGCTCTGTACCCACATTTGAAAACTTACTTTCCTAATAATCACACACAGAACTATTATTAGCTCCATGTGCAGGGGCAAAGGCGTATAGATTAAGTGACTTGTCAAAGATCACCCACTGCAATTTGTCCCCATAACTGTGGACTCCGAATTTAATTGTCTTAACCATTACTCTTACATTGTATTTTAGGCTCTAATCCTAGCTTTGTTCCTTATAGCTGTGTGGTCTTGGGCTGATTGCTTACCCTCTCTGAGACTCATTTGTCATAAATTGTAGTAATATATTTTTCAGTATTATAATGGGAATAGGGGATAATGTCAAAATAAAGAATTCAACACGGAGCCAGGGACATAAGCAGCAACCAACTAAAGGCAGCTATTATTTTTTATAATTAGCATTGTTTTTGTAACCCCTTCTAGGTCTTTAATCTCATGACTCTTCTAGATTTTAAATGTGGGCTGACAGTTTCCCTGGGCTAAGAATGTTCACCTCTCATCCCAGTGGCCTGATTGTTGAAAGAAAGACATGAATTAGTTACATGCAGTTATAACACACTCACAGATGCACACAGATGCACACACACCCATACCTATAAGGAAACTGGGGTCTAATAAAGAAACAAACCTATCACTCTCCAAACATTATCACCGTGTTCATAGTTACCTTTGGTTTAGTCCACTTGGGGCAACTGGGAGTAAAGATACAGTTTCCACAATTCCCCTAGTATGCAAGAAAAGAAACACTTAAAAATCCAGAATATCAGGAAACAAAGCAAAGATTATTTGACTAAGAACTTAATCTTGATTAAGACTCAAGCTATGATTAAGAATATAAAAACAAATGCACTGCAATTTTGCCATAGAGAATTCTTAAGGTCTGTCTTGGACCTCAGCTCCTTGGTTAGCTCTTTGAGGTGATAAGTTCCCTATTAGATGAAGGGGCAACAGGGCAGGCGCACATGGCACATGGCACAGCAGCCATGGGAAATGTGGATACAAGTGTCAGTTCCCTTAGAGATCAGCTGTGAAATTTTTGTGAATCACATTCTTTGATCCTTAGTCTTCTAACCTATAAAATAGGGATACTAATTCTTGCTATTGATTTTCAGGGGATTTGTGAGGAAAAATGATTAACTGAAAAAAAAAATGTGCGTATATGTACTTTGGAAGTTAAGAAGTTAACAACTGTTTTTTCATCCCTTACTTTGGCTGATTGGTATTCTAGTAATTTGGGTATTTATTGAATGCCTATAAGTCACCTGGTATAGAAATCAACTGGTCACAGACTTTGCCATTTAAGTCACTTCATCTCTTTGAGACTCAATTTCCAAATTGACATAACGGAGTTGATGATCACTACTTCTATTGTTGGATAGGGGTAAGATGGGCATTGGGCCAAATAGTAGGCTCAAAGGTCACACTCAATAAATGGTACTGGATGGATGAACGAGTGTGAAATGCACATGTGCCTCGCACAGTGCAGGGCCCAGGACAGAGGTCCAACCAGTGTTACTGCCTGAGCAAGTGAATGGAAGTATGGGCCACATATATTAGATATTAGAACCATATGACACGGTCATTTTTGTAGCCATACTCTGTCAAACATGGCAGTTTCACCTGGTTTATTCTGGCAGAGGCTCAAAAACTGCTTGTTGAATGGATAAGTGAATGACTGAGTGGATGGGTGGGTTAGAAAATGACTGGCAGAACAGGGCATACTGTTGGTCCCCAACAGCTGCTCGCTTAATGGTGAGGGGATGAACGGGTGGGTGGATAAATGAGAATGGGAAAGGTCTGTACGGGACTGAGTAGATGCTTGTTGATGGTGAATCTGAAAAGCCCTGTCCTATGGCCTCCTGAGCCCCTGGTTCCCATGTTCGCTGGGGACCAGCCCTCTGAGTCTTCAGAGCGGGGTCCACGCTAGGTCACAAGGGCTGTTTGTTGGCCCAAGGGTCTCTTTCTACAGTAGTGTTTTCAGGACTGACCGAGACATCGAAAGTGGTAAATGTGTCACAACGGCCCCCCAAGGTGGGGTCAATCAGTAGACAGTCGATACCGTAGGCCACACCCAAGTCAAATAAGAGCTCCCGCTGCACAATTCTGCACGTTTGGCTGTTCAGGAAGAGGTCGCCCTGCAAGACAGGGAGAGAGAGAGGGTGAACAGTCTGTGATCCTCAGACTTCTCCTCTTCTCAAGCCATGAAATGTGGCCAGAACCTACCAGAGTCAGAAAGAACTGATACGTATTGATATAAATGTCTACATCACAAATGCTTAGAATGTATTATATCCAAGTACTGTTCTTTGTGCTTTACCTATGCAAGTTCCTTCAATCCTCACAGCCACCCTATGACGTGGCTACTATTGCCGGTATTCCCATTTACAGATGAGGAAACTGAGGCAGTGAGTGGTTAGGTAACTCACCAAGGTCACACGATCAGTAAAATGCTGGTGTGGGTATTCACGCCCAGGCTGGCAGCCTCAGCCCCCTACTCCTGGCCACTCGGCAATACTGCTCCATCAAAGTGTAGATGGTAGTGGTGGGGGTGACAAGGTGGAGCAGATGTGGCCTGACCCTGGCTCAGGACAAACTTGGTTGACACGGCCACTTCATGGGCAGTTACCCAGTTTTCTTATTTAGTGCCAGCACCTAGCAAAGCTCCAGTACCACTTCCCTTCCAAAATATACAGTGACGGGCTTTAACCTTATATTGATAGCAACTTCTTTTTCACATGCACTAGGCATTGATGCTTTTGAATTGTAGTGCTGGAGAGGATTCTTGAGAGTCCCTTGGGCTGCAAGGGGATCAAACCAGTCAATCCTAAAGGAAATCAACCCTGAACATTCATTAGAAGGACTGATACTGAAGCTGAAGCTCTAATATTTTGGCCACCTGATGCAGAGAGTCAACTCATTGGAAATACCCTGATGCTGGGAAAGATTGAGGGCATGAGAAGCGGGTAACAGAGGATGAGATGGTTGGATGGCATCATTGACACAATGAATATGAGTTTGAGCAAATTCTGGGAAATAGTGAAGGATAGAGGAGCCTAGCATGCTGCAGTCCATGGGATCTCAAAGAGTCACACAACTTATTGACTGAACAACAAGACATTGTCTAAATCATGTTCTAGACACATTGTTTTGTTTAATTCTTGCAACAATCCTTGAGCATCTCTTCCTAAAGTCTACACAGCTAGTAAATTGATGGGTATATTCCCCACCCCACCCCCCAACAAACAGGAAGCAAAATGCTTTTAGAAAGTTCTATGAAAAGAAAAAGACAGCTCAGTAGTGTTTGATAGGATGCACACAGTGTGATTCAGTGGAAAGAACACTAGAAAACTGTGAATCCCTGCACTTTCACTCTTGCACTATATGAGCCAGTCCCTAAACTTCACTGAGGTTTAATTGTTTTCACCAGGTAGATAGGATTAATGATTACATTGCATATAAAGTTTAACTAAATGGTACTCTGAATACAAAGTGCTCTGAAAGCCTTATTAGCACTCAGGATGCTGCTGCTAAGTCACTTCAGTTGTGTCCGACTCTGTGCGCCCAACCAGGCTCCCCCGTCCCTGGGATTCTCCAGGCAAGAATACTGGAGTGGGTTTGCCATTTCCTTCTCCAATGCATGAAAGTGAAAAGTGAAAGTGAAGTCGCTCAGTCATGTCCAACTTGTAGCGACCCCATGGACAGCAGCCTACCAGGCTCCTCCATCCATGGGATTTTCCAGGCAAGAGTACTGGAGTGGGGTGCCATTGCTTTCTCTGAGCACTCAGGATGAACAGTTGATATTCTTTTGATAAGTGTCCAGTTTCTATGGAGGTAGTGTAGCTGATCTCAAGAGTATAACTACATTGGGATAACTTTCCAGAAGTTGGGATGTAAAGATGTTAACACTCTTTGGATTCAGAAACAAATTTAATGCCATTCCAATCCAATCATCAAGAGGGATTCTTGCTTGTCAGAAGATGTAAACAAAATGTTGTTTGAGACTTCTCTGAAGGCTCCTTGAAGGTAACCAACTCAGTTTGGAGGTAAATCGCTTTTTCACTTTCTCCTGCCTAGAGAGTAAATGTGATGGCTGGACCTCCAGCAGTCATGTTGGACCTTGAGGTGACTGTGAGGCTAGAAATACATGCTACAGAGCAGAAAGACAGAAGGAGTTCCCTCAGTGAGCTATCATACTAGCTGGATTGGCTACTGTAGTTTTTTTTTTTTTTAAAGACAGCTAAAGCTGAGTGCTGAAGAATTAATGCTTTTGAACTGTGGTGTTGGAGAAGACTCTTGAGAGTCCCTTGGACTGCAAGGAGATCCAACCAGTCCATTCTGAAGGAGATCAGCCCTGGGATTTCTTTGGAAGGAATGATGCTAAAGCTGAAACTCCAGTACTTTGGCCACCTCATGCAAAGAGTTGACTCATTGGAAAAGACTCTGATGCTGGGAGGGATTGGGGGCAGGAGGAGAAGGGGACGACAGAGGGTGAGATGGCTGGATAGCATCACTGACTTGATGGACGTGAGTCTGAGTGAACTCCAGGAGTTGGTGATGGACAGGGAGGCCTGGCGTGCTGCAATTCATGGGGTCGCAAAGAGTCGGACACTACTGAGCGACTGAACTGAACTGAACTGAAACCCTTATATATTTAAGCCATTGTCATTTTCCACTAAATATAAGATACAGGATGTAGCTACTATTATCCCACCAAATCTACTTATCATGTGGAATTACAGGAAGGTAATATTGTCAGGAACTAGCCAAAGAAGGTGAAAATTGCAAATTTTCTCTCTGTTTGCTGATCTAGTTAGATATAGCCCAGAGCTGGCTCTGACTGCCAAGAGAGGGCTGGAGGGGAGGTTGCAGAGGGGCCAGGAAGGAAGGGAAAGGAATGACAGTGTTCTTTCTTGTTTCAGGGAAGTGTCTCACACCAGAAAATAAATCTTCTGAAAAATCAATCAGAAGCTACTTTCTACAAGTGTAAGGGGGGCTCCCTGACACCTGGTGAGGGCTTGGGCTGGCCAGGATTTATCAGGGTTTGCATATTCACTTATTCAGGGGATACAGTCATAAAAGCAGTGAGAGAAAGAACTTGCTGCCAATGTGGGAAAAAATGAAACATCTCCTGGAAGTGGCAACGGTTGGGGCATGCATTCTCTGCCCCCGCCCCTGCTGTGGGTGATAATACTCACGATGTCACTGCCAGCTCCACACTTCACACTCAGCTCAGAACCCTGCAGGGTCTTCCAGGGAGCAAATTTGGGGAGATCCACTGCCAAGACCTGTAGGGGTGATGGGATCACATTAATACCCTGAATTTGGGTTGAAGAAGGAGCTTTGCTAACAAACCAAATTTAGATACAAGTTTTTTTTCTGAGTTCTAAATTCCAGCTTCAAAATGACAGCAGATAGAATCAAAAGGAAGAATAAGTATGGATTCTCTAGGAAGTTGGACTTTTTTTCTGTAGGAAAGTCTCCTCCGGCCTGTTTCAGTCACCCTTCCTTCCCCTTCTGTGTTCAGAAGTCCATGGAAGGTGCTGTGTTGCTGCATGAAGCCTGCGGCAGACCAGGGTTAGGGAAATTGCATTAGGGCACTGCGATGGGTTGAATTGTGACCCCTCAAAAGTTTCACTGAAGTCTAGGTCCCCATTACCTCAAAATGTCATCTTCCTTGGAAATGAGATCATTGCAGATGTAATTGGTTGAGATGAAGCCACATGAGAGTAGTGAGAGTGTTAGTCACTCAGTCATGTCCGACTCTCTGTGGCCCCATGGACTGCTGGGCTTCTATGTCCCCTGGAATTCTCCAGGCAAGAATACTGGAGTGGGTAGCCATTCCCTTCTCCAGGGCATCTTCCTGATCCAGAGATCGAACCCGGATATCCTGCATTACAGGCAGATTCTTTAATGTCTGAGCCACCAGGGAAGTGAGTGGGCCCTTAATCCAAAGATATTGGTGTCATCTTAAGAAGAAGAGAGAAGAGGAGAGTGCCATGTGAAGACATAGAAACACACAGGGAGAGGACAGCCAGCCATGTGACAACAGAAGCAGAGACTGGAGGGATGTAGCTACAAGCCTGGGATGCCGAGAATGTCTGGACACCACCAGAAGCCAGGAAGAAAGCAGGGAACAGCCTCTCCCTCAGGAGTTCCAGCAGAAACAACCTTGTCAACACCTTGATCTCAGACTTCCAGTCCCCAGAACTCTGAGGGGATTTATTTCTACTGTTTTAGGTCACCCAGTTTGTGGTCATTGGTTATGGCAGCCTAGGAAACTAACACAGGACCTACAAATTAACCAAAGTGAGGATAATAGGCCCTCTTGGATTAGATGTCTCACTCCTGGGAGGAAACAGGGTCCTGGAGGAGGATTCAGAGGGACAGGGTTTTAGCAAGAGCTGCCATGTTTCTGCAAGATCCTGCTTCCCTAATCACAGTAGATTGGTACACGAGCCAACAACTGGTCACAGCTGGATGAATCCATCCTTTGCCTAGAAACTCTGGAAATGGGGGAGAAAGAGTCCATCTGGGAGAAACTTGGGAATTGTTGAGACACTTTGCCTTGTGAACTAGGGAAGGGAGGGAGCTGGTCTGCAGTAGAAGAGGGGAAGGATGCTTTTGAGTATTGGTTAAAGTTAGGGGAAATAAAACAATGGCAGGGGAGAAACAGAACCAGATGAGCTATACTCTTGTGGTCAGTTCCCCACAGCCAGTCAGAGGAGGACACAGTGGGGGCAGGGGATGCTCAGACCTCCCAACACCATGGAGACTGAGAGGTAAAGACAATTCCTGGATTTGATCACCTCGAGGGCAACCTTGCCATTCCCGTCTGTGTGAAAACAGAATACCTTGGCATCTCGGATCACGTGGAACTTTAAGTACTCCTTCAGCTTGTCCTTGTTGTCTTGGTTGAACAGGAAATCCTGTTGTTCACGGGGCAGGGCTTGGAGGGCTTGGTCGCTGGGCCAGAAAAGTGTGACTGGGGTGTGGATGGGGTCTGTGATGACGCTCAGCAAGCCGGAGTCCTGAAACACAAGGAGTTGGTCAGGTGCGCCCCAAAGCCCAGCCAAGAAGCACTAGCTCTGGAACCCAAGGGCCAGAGCAAAAGCCAGCCTGGGGCCCTCTCTGTGCCCGCCATGGGGCTTCTCAGGCCTTTGGCTAGTTTAAACGAGATTCAGCCTGAAACTGAAGGCTTTCTTCACACTCCCGTCATTTTGACTCTCATTTTCTTAGAAAGTAAAACAGAAAGGCCAATTCTGGACTTTGTTAATAGGGAAACACACTTTAGCAAGACTCTTTTTTGCCACTACTCTTGTCCAAACGTTTTAATTTCTGGAAGACCCACTTAGCACTTTCCCCACATTTCCTTTAAAAATGTGAAACCTATACAATATTGAGATACTTGTATATATTTAGAGGATTTCTAGATCACATAGACTCAAAAAAGAAATTGCCAGGTGACTGGCAAAGAATCATTTTGAGAATCTTCTACATTTTTTCTTGTACATCATATACATTTTTTCTTGTAGTTTTCCCAACAACCCTATGAAGTAAGCTTTATTATTCCCTCTTTTTGAGACCCAGAGAGACTTTTAACTTGCTACAAAAGCTTGTGTTCAAGCAGACCTGATGCCCAGGGGTGGGGGCATTAGAAGGTTTAGGGAGTGGGTGGGTGGGCAAAGATCACTGGAGAGTCTTATTATGAGCACCTTCCAATCTCCTTTTCTAAACAGCTCCCCAGACAGTCTGAGCCCGAGACCCCTTTGGAAATTGCTGGTCTGCACAGAGGTTTTGCAGTCTGTGCTATGGGGACCCCAGGGTTCTTAGAGACCTCCTGAGACTGCTGGGGTAGGTGGTGGAGGAAGTCGTGGAAGAACCTGCTCCTTCCTGATTATTCTCTGAAATCTTTGAACAAGAAGTTTCTCTACACAATTCGTGGGACTTGTCTCTGAAGTCAGAAAAACGTGGTTTGAAATGTAATTTCTGCCTGTCTAACGGGCAGAGATTTCCCATCTTTGCCTTTCAGCTTTCCCCATCTCAGTAAAGGGGGTGATCATTCCAGACATGAAGCCCCTGTTTTAGGAATGGGCACATCCTAATTCCTTTCCCTCACTCTAGCCTCAAATACTTCAACTTCTAACTCAGCTAGGAAACATTTGGGGGATGGAGGGGCAGAGTATGACTTTGTTCTCCAGAACATTAGACTTCCTTAAAACCCCACAACAGCTGGCTAGTGCCGCAAACAAAAACTACGGTAGCTTACATCCCCCGAGGCAACTTTTCTCCTAGGCTTTTACCTGAATCAAGTTGCTAAATTTGCCGTAGCCGTGGTTCATGGCCACTGTCGTAAGATTTTGCTGCAAAGATAGTAAGAATGGGAATGAAACTTTTATTCGTACAGTTCACAAAGCACTTTAACAAACGCTCAACTGAATAAAATGAGGGGAAGATAACATAGGAGACTCTAGGTTGTACGCCTGCCTTTCTGTAACACAGGGGCTGGATGGCTAAGCACTGCATTTTCCCAGACTGCCCTGCAGCTAGAGTCCCACATGTGATATGGCATCCCCCAAGCAGAAGTGCTTGTACAAAACTTATAGGTAGAAAGACATGACACGAGGAAGTGGTGGCTGCTAGCAGGGATATTAGATCTTCTGATGGTCACAGGGCTGGAGGCATCTGGTGTGCAGACTCTTGTTTCCTAGAGATGGGGCTGGAGACAGAGGGCACAGGCAGAGCTGGTTCTGGGCAGCCCTGTGGGGAAGTCAGGTGTCCTCCCTTCACAAGTGTCCCCAGCTGCTTTGTCCCCAGCTTTGTCCCCAGCTGTGTAGTGTCTAAGGGAATATTTCATGCAAAGATAGGCTCGATAAAGGACAGAAATGGTATGGACCGAACAGAAGCAGAAGATATTAAGAAGAGATGGCAAGAATACAAAGAAGAACTGTACAAAGAAGATCTTCATGACCCAGATAATCACGAAGGTGTGATCACTGACCTAGAGCCAGACATCCTGGAATGTGAAGTCAAGTGGGCCTTAGAAAGCATCACTACGAACAAAGCTAGTGGAGGTGATAGAATTCCACTTGAGCTATTTCAAATCCTGAAAGATGATGCTGTGAAAGTGCTACACTCAATATGCCAGCAAATCTGGAAAACTCAGCAGTGCCCACAGGACTGGGAAAGGTCAGTTTTCATTCCAATCCCAAAGAAAGGCAATGCCAAAGAATGCTCAAACTACCATACAATTGCACTCATCTCACATGCTAGTAAAGTAATGCTCAAAATTCTCCAAGCCAGGCTTCAGCAATATGTGAACTGTGAACTTCCTGATGTTCAAGCTGGTTTTAGAAAAGGCAGAGGAACCAGAGATCAAATTGCCAACATCCTCTGGATCATGGAAAAAGCAAGAGAGTTCCAGAAAAACATCTATTTCTGCTTTATTGACTATGCCAAAGCCTTTGACTGTGTGGATCACAATAAACTGTGGAAAATTCTGAAAGAGATGGGAATACCACCTGATCTGCCTCTTGAGAAATTTGTATGCAGGTCAAGAAGCAACAGTTAGAACTGGACATGGAACAACAGACTGGTTCCAAATAGGAAAAGGAGTATGTCAAAGCTGTATATTGTCACCCTGCTTATTTAACTTCTATGCAGAGTACATCATGAGAAATACTGGGCTGGAAGAAGCACAAGCTGGAATCAAGATTGCCGGGAGAAATATCAATAACCTCAGATATGCAGATAACACCATCCTTATGGCAGAAAGTGAAGAGGAACTAAAAAGCCTCTTGATGAAAGTGAAAGTGGAAAGTGAAAAAGTTGGCTTAAAGCTCAACATTCAGAAAACGAAGATCATGGCATCTGGTCCCATCACTTCATGGGAAATAGATGGGGAAACAGTGGAAACAGTGTCATACTTTATTTTTTGGGGCTCCAAAATCACAGATGGTGATTCTGCAGATGATGGTGAAAATGCAGATGGTGACTGTAGCCATGAAATTAAAAGACACTTACTCCTTGGAAGGAAAGTTATGACTAACCTAGATAGAATATTCAAAAGCAGAGACATTACTTTGCCAACAAAGGTCCATCTAGTCAAGGCTATGGTTTTTCCTGTGGTCATGTATGGATGTGAGAGTTGGACTGTAAAGAAGGCTGAGCGCTGAAGAATTAATGCTTTTGAACTGTGGTGTTGGAGAAGACTCTTGAGAGTCCCTTGGACTACAAGGAGATCCAACCAGTCCATTCTGAAGGAGATCAGCTCTGGCATTTCTTTGGAAGGAATGATGCTACAGCTGAAACTCCAGTACTTTGGCCACCTCATGGGAAGAGTTGACTCATTGGAAAAGATTCTGATGCTGGGAGGGATTGGGGGCAGGAGGAGAAGGGGACGACAGAGGGTGAGATGGCTGGATGGCATCACTGACTCGATGGATGTGAGTCTGGGTGAACTCGGGAGTTGGTGATGGACAGGGAGGCCTGGCGTGCTGTGATTCATGGGGTCGCAAAGAGTCGGACATGACTGAGCAACTGAACTGAACTGAACTGAACTGTGTAGTGTCTGAATTAGGCTCTATTGCTTTCCAAGAGATTTGGTGATATACTTAACATCTTTAGAAACTCCTTTTTATTTAAATGAGGTACAGTGGATTCAGCTGTCTGCAATGAAGAACCCAACACTAATAAGTAACAAAAAAGTTGAAAGTGTCTTTTCTGTCCATTGAGAAGATGTTTTACTCCTGGTTTAGTTTTAATGGTATCTGTCCGTCTATCTGTTTATCTACCTACGTGCTTACCTACCTGTGGATCATCTATCATTTCTCTCATCATCGTTATCATCCATCTATGTAATTTCTCCATCTTCCAAATCTATGCACAACCTGCCCTTGTGGAAACTAAAGAATAATTTACAAAATCCATTCAACTATTTACTTTCACCTATTTACTTCTTACTAGGAATAGTATTTCTTATGGGCTTCTCAGGTGACTCTACTGGTAAAGAACCTGCTTGACAATGCAGGAGACATAAGAGACTCAGGCTCGATTCCTGGTATGAGAAGATCCCCCGGAGGAGGGCATGGCAACCCACTCCAGAATTCTTGCCTGGAGAATCCCATGGACAGAGGAGCCTGGCGGGCTACAGTCCATAGCGTCGCAAAGAGTCGGATATGACTGAAGCGACTTAGTGTGCACGCAAGAACAGTATTAATGAGGTTTTGTTTTTTGGGGGGTAGCATGACATGTGGCTTGTGGGATCTTATTTCTGACTAGGGATCGAAACCAGCATCTCCCGTGCAGAGTCTTAACCACTAAACTGCCAGGGAAGCCCCAGTGAGGTTTTTAATAGTAACTTGAGATTGAAGCAGCAAAATTTAACTGTCTTGAACAATGCCTCAAAAGCAGAATTGAGATAATAAATTACATCTTGTGAGTCACTCCATGCTAAGAGTCTGACAATGAGTTCACCCACCAGAATCATTCCAGAGGCATCTTTAGGGGTGATAAGCAAGTTTTGGGGAGACAGCAGTTTGTCTATGACGTGGATGATTCCATTTGTACAGAGGATATCACTGGATATGATCCTGGCTTTATTATTTATCAATACCATGTCCTGAAATCAACCAAAAAAGAAAAAAGAGGAAATGAGCACATAGAGAAATAGACACAAAATCACTTCTTCCAAAATATTCTGTGAACATATTAAATCATCATGAAAGTGAATGTTCAAGTAGAGCTGTGAGCAAAATCTGAAGATCCAAATTACTTAAGCATATGTCAAGAATATAATTTTCACCTGGAGAAGTTAATAGCAAATCATCTCCAATACTTTGGCTACCTGATGTGAAGAGCCAACTCATTGGAAAAGACCCTGATGCTGGGAAAGATGGAGGGCAGGAAGAGAAGTGGGCGACAGGGGATGAGATGGTTGGATGGCATCACCAACTCAATGGACATGAGTCTGAGCAAACTCTGGGAGACAGTGAAGGACAGGGAAGCCTGGCATGCTACAGTCCATGGGGTTGCAAAGAGTCAGACACAACTCAGTGATTGAACAATTAACCAGAACAGTTATTTCACTGCGATTCTCTAATATGAAATAATAAGCTGATCAAAATTGCCTTCCTTCTCTTTCATATGTCTTCTCTAGCAACCCCCCTTCTGACCCCACCAGACACTTTCCCCCTTTGTCATGAATTCCACAGTCACCATGTGTTTCTTTTTGTGGTGAGGGAAGGCATCAGCTTGGTCAAGGCTTTGAACAAAAGCTTTCATCCCTCCCCAGCTATTGCTGAAAGCAGTTCTCTTGACCACCTGAAGCTGCCTTGCCTCTGAGTTTCAATTCCAGCTCTAATATTAATATTGACTTGCTGTGTGATCTTGGAAAAGCTACTTAACCTGAGTTCAGTTTCCTAATTTTTAAATTGAGGAAAATAATAATATCTACATTATGGGGATTAAATCAGTTAGTACATATCCCTGGTGGCTCAGGGATAAAGAATCTGCCTGCAATGCAGGAGTCATAGGAGACACAGGTTTGATTCTTGGGTGGGAAGATCCCCTGGAGGAGGGCATGGCAACCCACTCCAGTATTGTTGCCTGGAAAATCGCATGGACAGGAGTTTGGCAGGTTACAGTCCATGTGTCTCAAAGAGTTGGACATGACTGAAGTGACTTAGCACACACACATCAGACACTTAGGATAGTAGCCGGGATAGAGCAGTCATTCCCGAGTGTGTTAGTTGTTATTATTATTATTACTCTTACTGCTCTAAGGAAGAGGAAAGAGAGAGGGCCCAAGGAAAATGAGCACCTTCCTGAAGTGGCTTCTCCTACCTGAGACACGGAGATGACAAGTGACTCCCCTTGGAGAGAAGTAGCATTTGGGGTCAATTTCAGGTTTTCCAGAAGAAGCTGGTGGCAGGCGATCACGTGATACCGAAGAATCTGGGGCATCAGGCCCCCTTTGTCCCAGTCCTTAATCTGCAATAGATCCGAGGGTTCCAGCCAGAGCTAGCAGCCCTCTGGTTGGAAACATTCAATAAATGCTTGCTACATTATTACATATTAATGGATAATCCAGCATGAAGAGTCCAAGTGAATGTTAGATAGTAAAGGCTCTGATAAATTCTGCAAGAAAAGAACCTATTTATATCCCATTAATCTAGCATTCCCTTTTTTTTTTTTTTTTTTTTGAGGGGTGTCTATCAGGGTTTAAATTATTTAAGAATGGTTGGTCTTTCCCAACCTCCTACCCTACTTAGGGATGTCCTCTAGAAGTCTATGCTAGTGGTGACCCCAAATCCACTTAAATGATGGGGCTTCCCACACTGACAGGCAACCCCTTTCATTGGTGGTCACCTCCAGCTGATTCTAAATCTCCTGTTTAGAAATGTCTTTCGTGTTGGTTCCAGGGTGATGCCCAAAGACTGTGTTCCAGTCCCAAAACTCTTCTACCTACCTGCCTCTAGCTTCATGCTTACCTGGGGTTCCTCATCAAAGGCTGCAGATAAAGGTGCCAGGACGGTGAAGGGGCCAGGGCCAACCAGGTCTCGCACAGAATGTTCCTGTGGGGAAGGCAGGTGGGGGCCACATGCCATGTATTGTGTTGGCTAAAAAAGTTCGTTCAAGCTTTTTTGTACCGTCGTATGGGAAAACCCAAATGAACTTTTTGGCCAACCCAATACGTAACGTAAGTAAAGGCAGGGGCTCAGACAAATAACGGAGAGAGAGTACATGATGGCAGAGGGGAGAGAAAAACCAAAAGGGGAGACTCGTGTTTCATTTAGCCTTAGATTCAGAATCACCTACTTCCTTAGACATGGAAATAATGTTTATTTTTATCTGGTTGTAGAATGACATATGTTGACTGGTATGAAAGATTTGAAAATATAGTATAAAAAAGAAAATAACTACCCATAATCCCACCACCTAGAAAGATCTCTGTTATTTCCAGATAACTTTTTGCCAGTGTGTCTCTTTCACACACTAAATGTTTTCTATGGTTGAGATAAGAATGCAAATGTTAAGTAATAGGACAATTTACTCAACTGTTCTATGTTCTTGCCAAGGTTAAGGACCTATGGTTACTTATATTTTCTTCTAGATTTTAATCTATATTTTAAAAAAAATAATTTGATTTATTTTAATTGGAGGCTAGTGAAACCAATACAATATTGTAAAGTAATTAGATTTTACTCTTCTAGATTTTTATTCTTTTTCTTCAGTATCTCTGGACTGTATTCTGATGTAAGATTTAACTTAATATTTTCACCCAAAGAGTTAGCTGATTGCCCCAGTAATGCTTCTTGTCTAAACGGGTTGGATGGCAGTTTTTTCATAAAATACATTCTCACATGTGCAACGGGCAAGGGCAACCATTACTCCACTTGTATGCTGCCCACCTGGGGCCTGAGAAGTTCACAGATGACCAACACAGAGAGTACTGCAGAAATGTAGGTTCCAGGACTGTCTTCTATCTTTACCTACTCCAGAGGTTACAGATTTAACTCATATCTTTAACCCATATCAGGGGTTTGAGACCCAATTCTTCTAGTTAGACATACATATGCATTCTTACCAGCAACTGGAAGTAAAACTGAGATGTTTTTGGATTCTTGGGAAGCTCCTGGAAACAAAGACAAAAAGGTCCACTTAATGGCTCTGAATTAAACACAAGAACAATATAGGGTTATCACAGGGCAATTTCTCCAAGATTGAGAGAATCTACTATCTTTTTAGAGCTTAACAGGTGGCTCAGTGGTAAAGACTTTGCCTGCCAATACAGGAGATGTGAGTTCGATCCCTGGGTTGGGAAGATACCTTGGAGTAGGAAATGACAACCTACTTCAGTATTCTTGCCTGGGAAATCCCATGAACAGAGGAGCCTGCTTATGGGTTACGGTCCATGGGGTCGCAAAGAGTCTGACATAACTGAGTGACTGAGCACACATGAATACACTGCCATGGCAGGCTTCTTAAACAAGTCTCATCTGTAGGCTCACGACTGATGTTCAGAATGATGATGCGGATATACCGTGAGCTCTAAAAGCTTCCTGGAGTCACCATCTGATTTACCTTGGAAAGGTTCAGCCATTTATAAAAGTACCTGAGCTTTAAGAGCATTTTTGCAAGTTCAAGTATTTAAAAAATCTTTCATAGGTTTATGGAAGATTTATTTTCTCTACTAACAAGAATATTTCAATCAGCCAGAATGCTCTGGTCCCTCTTTAAACCAAATAATAGGATGTTCACTTTATAATAGGTAGAAATCTACAGGTATCACATCCAAGCATCTCTCTACCAAGTACAGATGTTCAGGTGTGTTCACACGCACACACACACCAACAACAGCCTACATCATGGCCATGTCTTTGAGTTACTATGTACTCTGTGCCTGCTACACACGTTGTCTCATTGAAATCGTATAACAACTTGCTTGGAATGCTACCATTATTTTCTTTTAAAGGCTAGAAAACAGATATATCACAAAGAGATGATATAATCTGCCTAAAGTCACATTACCATAATAACTGGCTGAGCTGAATTCATACCCAGGCATTTTCTGACTTGAGAACTGTTAATCTGAATCACTGCATGCCAGATCAAGTGAATTCTCATGGGAAGATAAAATTTCCATGTTTTATAGTTTTGTTTGTTTGTTTTACATTTTGGCCATGCTGTGTGGACATGGAACATGTAGAACTGGACATGGAACATGTAGAACTGGAAATGGAACAACAGACTGGTTCCAAACTGGGAAAGGAGTACATCAAGCCTATATATTGTCACCCTGCTTATTTAACTTTTATGCAGAGTACATCATGAGAAATGGTGGGCTGGATGAAGAACAAGTTGGAATCAAGATTGCCGGGAGAAATATCAATAACCTCAGATACGCAGATGACACCACTCTTATGGCAGAAAGTGGAGAGGAACTAAAAACCTCTTGATGAAAGTGAAAGAGGAGAGTGAAAAAGTTGGCTTCAAGCTCAACATTCAGAAAACTAAGATCATGGCATCTGGTCACATTACTTCATGGCAAATAGATGGGGAAACAATGAAAACAGTGACAGACTTTATTTTTTGGGCTCCCAAATCACTGCAGATGGTGATTGCAGCCATGAAATTAAAAAACGCTTGCTCCTTGGAAGAAAAGTTATGATCAATCTAGACAGCGTATTAAAAAGCAGAAACATTACTTTGCCAACAAAGGTCCGCCTAGTCAAAGCTATGGTTTTTCCAGTAGTCATGTATGGATATGAGAGTTGGACTATAAGGAAAGCTGAGCACCGAAGAATTGATGCTTTTGAACTGTGGTGTTGAAGAAGACTGTTGAGAGTCCCTTGGACTGCAAGGAGATCCAGCCAGTCCATTCTAAAGGAAATCAGTCCTGAATATTCATTGGAAGGACTGATGCTCAAACTCCAATACTTTGGCCACCTGATGCAAAGAACTGACTCATTGGGAAAGACCCTGATGCTGGGAAAGATTGAAGGCAGGAGGAGACAGAGGATGAGATGGTTGGATGGCATCACTGACTCAATGGACAAGTTTGAATAAACTCCAGGAGTTGGTGATGGACAGGAAGGCCTGGCGTGCTGCAGCCCATGGGGATGCAAAGAGTCAGACATGACTGAATGACTGAACTGAACTGTGTGGCATGTGTGATCTTAGTTCCCAGACCAGGGATCAAACCCTTTGATGGAAGTGCAAAGTCTTAACCACTAGACCTCCAGGTCCCTCCAGGGACCTCCCTCACATTTTAGTTTTATATGGAACAAAACTCTTGCACCCTTCTCAGTGCCTTAGATTCTTCACACAAGGAGGAAAGTAGAGTTCACTTTACAGAAACATGCCTTGCGTTACCTGATGGATGTTGCCACGGCAGGTAAACCCATCCCCAACGTAGTCTGGTTTGCAAGTACAAGTCCTTTCGTCTTGTCCAGTGTGGTTGCAGATAGCAAATTCACTACAGCCGCCATTATTCTGGTAAAATTTCCAAGGAGTGGGGGATAGGAATCAGACCAGTTAGCTTGCCAGCCCTGCCAATGCTCACAAAGCAATTCTGTATTGACATTCACTTTTTGTCTTACTCTCTGACTGGTTTCTTTTGAACTGTGGTATTGGAGAAGACTCTTGAGAGTCCCTTGGACAGCAAGGAGATCAAACCAATCAATCCTAAGGGAAATCAGTCCTGAATATTCATTGGGAGGACTGATGCTGAAGCTCTAATAGTTTGGCCACCTGATGCGAAGAACTGACTCATTGGAAAAGAGACCCTGATGCTGGGAAAGATTGAAGGCAGGAGAAGGGGACAACAGAGGATGAGACGGTTGGATGGCATCACCAACTCGACAGACATGAGTCTGAGTAAGCTCTGGGAGTTGGTGATGGACAGGGAAGCCTGGCGTGCTGCAGTCCATGGAGTCGCAAAGAGTTGAACACAACTGAGTGACTGAACTGAACTGACTGGTTTGCATTATTTGCTCTTTTCCTGAATTTGTGTTCCATCTCCCTAAAGTTGTAAGAGTCATCCTACTCACCCAGCCTTACACAGGCATACCTCATTTTACTGAACTTTGCAGGTACTGTGATTTTTACAGATTGGAAGTTTGTGATGACTTTGTGTTGTTGGATGATGGTTAGCAATGTTTAGTAATGAAATATTTTTTTAATTAAGGTATGTATTGGGTTTGCCAAAAAGTTCGTTTGGGCTTTTCCATAAGATGTCACAAGTGAATCCTAATGAACTTTCTGGGCAACCCAATACATTATTTATTTATTTAACTCTTACTGTCTTCTTTTTAAAATTGAAGTATGGTTGGCTTACATACATTGTATTTTTTTAGACATAATGTTATTGCATACTTAACAGATCTCAATATAGTATAAATATAACTTTTTATGTATTGGGACACCAAAAATTCTTGTGACTTGCTTTATTGTAATAGCCACTGTATTTTGGTGGTGGAACCGAAGCCACAATGTCTCTGAGGTGTGCCCATATCTCAAGATGGCAAGTCCATCCCAGCAGATCTCCAGCCCTGAAGAGATCAGTCCAGAGTTGCCAAATGGGAAGTTTATCAGCACCCGGCAGTTAACTAGGAAGGCATCAATCTTGTTTGACACTTCTCAGCTAAAGGCTAAACTCTAATCCATCATAGCAAAGTAATAGTCACCAGCCAGAAGGTAGTTGGTGTAAAATAGACAGACCGTCATGGGGGACAGTAGGGACCTCGTCTGGAGAGAAAGGGCTTTAATTATGGAGTATCTGTGCTGTTTTCATGCTTGCAGGAGACTCTCAGGTGGGCAGAGATATGGATGAGGAGGGAAGGTGTATGAACTGGGCCTCTGCTGGGGATCAGAGCCTCGTGGAGGAACAAGCACGAGAAGTGGCCAAGGGTGTGACCTGTGAGTCAGACAGACAGGGGTTCAAGTTCTGACTCTGCCATGTGCTTGTTCTGTGACCAGGGCCAGAGACCCCTTCTCCTCCTGCTCTGGGGTGGGTTGAATTATGTCCTCCCCAAAGCTATGTCTACATCCTAAGCCCTGATCTCTGTGAATGGGACCTTATTTAGAAAAACAGTCTTTGCAGATGCAATGAAGGATCTCGGAGATGCGATGTCTTAGATTAATCAGGGGGTCTTAAGTCTGCTAGTGTCCTCACTGGAAGAGGAGATCCAGACACAGAGGTGAGGTCACATGAAGACGGAGGCAGAGACTGCAGTGTCTCCAACTCTGCAACTGGGACATGAGGAAGAAATGGCCCAGAAGCAGCTCTGATGGAGGGCACCTCAACACCACACCCTAGATGCAGGGAGGGGGCGGTACTCACGGTCAAGCAGACGTTGATGAGGGTGCAGACTTTCCCATCTCCAGTGTACTTCGGCAAACAGTTACAGACAGCCTGTCCAGGAAGAAGGCAGAACGGGGCATTTCACAGTCAGGTCCTGCTGGCTCTCACTCCATCATCATCTGTCCAGTTTCTGATGCACAGTTTCCCGCTTGCTCACAGTTTGACAGGGACCGAGGGAGGCAGAGTCCGGGTTCCTGAGCCTCCAGCTTCCCTACCCAGTCTTTTCGCCCCTCAACCCCTCCCCTCCTTTATGTGGAGTCCTCACATGCTCCCACCCCACCTAACCTTCTCCCTAGGAAGGCAATGCCTTGGCCACAGCGCTGGGGAGTATGTGACCAAGAGAGGGCTTAAAACCGTTATCTTCTGCTGTTGTACATGTATTTCAGAGGCTCAAGCCCAAGAAAAATGGTAAGATTCTGGGCATCAGAAAGCTGAAAGAAAGGAGAGTGTGGCTGGAGACCTTCATGTTTCTGGAGCCATGTGGTGTTTGCACATGCCCACTTCTTCCCACTGCGCTGTGCTGTGTTAGTCGCTCAGTCGTGTCCGACTCTTTGTGACCCCATGGACTATAGCCCATCAGGCTCCTCTGTCCATGGGGATTCTCTAGGCAAGAATACTGGAGTGGTTGCCAAGCCCTCCTTCAGGGGATCTTCCCAACCCAGGGACTGAACTCAGGTCTCCCACATTGCAGGCAGATTCTTTACCATCTGAGCTACCAGGGAAGCCCAAGAATACTGGAGTGGGTAGTCTAACCCTTCTCCAGGGGATCTTCCTGACCCAGGAATTGAACCGGGGTCTCCTGCATTGCAGGTGGATTTTTTACCAGCTGAGCTACCAGGGAAGCCCCACTTTAGGAAAGGCCTTTTTCCCATGAACCCTTTGTTCCCTGCTCCTCCTACCTTCCTCCTCTTTCCAAAACAACCATCTCTAGGGGAATTGTTTCAGAATTCCCTCTAATGTATTTATTTCATCCTGTTGCTCCCTAGAGGTCTGTTCTCAGCCCCTCTCCCTCAGTCCTGGGTCTGTATCTGCAGGAATTGGCTCCTAGGAAAATGTAACCCCCCAGAGAGACAGAGCTCACCTGGTTGGGTCCCGTCTGTGTGCACTCTGCATGCCTGTGGCAGCCACCATGGTTCTCCAAGCAGGGGTTGATCTCTTTAAAACAAAAATCCCACACCTGGCATGAGAATTGAGCCTTATTTTTAAGTAAAGGCATCTCGATGGATCCAACCAAGCAGAGCAGGTGTCAAAGCATGAGTCGGTTTTCTTGGCAACTCTGTGGCTGAAAGAACCCAACAGGGAGGGTGCTGGCTGTGGTTTCTCAAAACTGACTCCTCTGGGACGGGACTGTGCCAGCAGAGGCGTATCTGCAGGCTTGACTCTGTCCCTCTATTGAATGAATATGAGTGTTTGCAGCCAAGAACTTGAAATAATAGATTTTGGAGTCTAATTCAGCATGTTATGAATGAAGAGACGTAGGAATTTAAAAAAAAAACACATTTATAACCATCACAGTGTAATTTGCTCAGAGAAGAATCATCAGTAGATGCTCAATTTAGGAGGACATTTTGATGGGAAGCAGGATGTTTGCTTGGTGTGAAAGCATTTCCTATCCGATTGCTTATAAGCAGCCAAGGGAAAACAAGTAAATGGAAAGCAAGTGGAAGGATCAGACAGCACCTTGACCGAGGGGTCAAAACTAAAGGCAGTTGGAAATCGCAGGTGAGAGGTGGTACCTACCTATGCACACGATGCCATCGCCAGTATAGCCTGCCTTGCACACACACACCCGGCTTCCTGGGGTGGTTCTTTTACAGACAGCCTTGGCAGAGCAACCTCCATTGCTGATCTCACAGGCATTGATTGCTATAGAAGAGAAAGATGACACAGAGCAGTAGAGGAGGAGGGGGAAAATTGATGTGTTTTTACTTGAGTGATTGAGAAATAGAAGTTACTTCAAAATGGCAGGCATTGGATTAAATATAGATAATTCAAAAGAATGCAAAGCACTAGATGTCACTGGTGAATTCTACCAAACATTTAATAAATACCAAAATTTCACATGCTCTCCTAAAAACTGAAAGAGGAGGGAAGACTCTCAACTCATTCTATGAGACCAGTATTACTCTGATACCAAAACCAGGAAAAGCTATCACAAAACAACTATAGACTAATATCCTTCATGAATATAGATTCAATATCCTCAAGAAAATACTTGCAGGTCAAATTTAGAAATATATAAACGTGATTACATACTATAAGAAAGAGGTACTAATATAGGAATACAAGATTGTTTAACAACCCCCAAGTCAATTAATGTAATAGAGCACAGCAACAGAATGAAAGACAAAAACACAATCATCCTAGTATAAGGAGTGAAGCCTTTTGTCAAAATTCAATATTGTTAATGATAAAAACACTCAATAGACTAGGAATAGAAGGCAACTTCCTTAACCTGATAGAGGACATTTTTCACTTATGAAAAACCCACAGCTAAGATCGTGCTTAATGATGGCAGACCAAATGCTTTCTCCCATGATTAGGAATAAGGCAAGTAGGTCTGCTTTTACCACTTCTGTTCAACACTGTGTTGAATGAAGGTTCTGGTCAGGGCAATTAGGCAAGAAAGAAATAAAAGGCATTCAGATTAGAAAATATGTAAAGGCATTTCTATTTGCAGATAACATGATGTGCTATGGAAAATCCTGAAGAATCCACTAAAAAGAATTAGAGTGAATCACTGAATTCAACAATGTTGTAGGCCACAGGATCAACAGTCAAAAATCAATTGTACTTCTAGACCATAGCAATGAGCAAACTGAAAATGAAATTAAGAAAACAAGTCCACTTACAATAGCATCAAAAGATGGACTCCATTAACAAATTATAAAACACTCTGCAATCTGCAAACATTGTGGAAAGAAAGAAAAGATAACCTAAATAATAGAAAGACGTTCCATGTTCATTGATGGAGAGAATTAATATTGTTAAGGTGACATTACTCCCTATATCTGATCTACAGATTAAACACAATCTGTCAAAATCCCAGTTGATTTCTTTGCAAAAACTGACAAGATTATTCTAAAACTTGTATATCAATTCAAAGGGCCCAGAACAGTCAAAACAATCTTTAAAAAAAGAGCAGAGTTGGAGGACTCACATTCCCTAATTTCAAAACTTACTACAAAGCTTCAGTAATAAAGACAGAGTGGAACTGGCAGAAGGATCCATATGGAATTAAGAGTCCAGAAATAAACTCAAACATCTGTGGTCAACTGATTTGCCACAAAGGTGCCAATATGTTATTTCCATCACAGGAAGAATGATCTTTTTAAAAATTGATACTGAGACAATTAGATATCCACATGTGAAAGAATGAATTTGGACCTCACTATATACACAAAAGAGCTTCTCTGATGGCTCAGTGGTAAAGAATCCACCTGTAAAGCAGGAGACATGGGTTCGATCCCCGGGTGGAGACGATTCCTGGAGGAGGGCATGACAACCTACTCCAGTATTCTTGTCTGGAGAATCCCATGGACTGAGGAGCCTGGCGGGCTACAGTCCATAGGGTTGCAAAGAGTCGGACAGACTGAAGAGACTGAGTATGCAGGCATGTATACAAAAATCAATTCCAAGTAGATCTAAGATCTGGAGTCCCAAGGTGTGTGTATGAGTCCTGGCTTGCCCTTCATTCAACATGTGACTTTAGACAAATGACTTAATTAGTATGAATTTTGGGGTACACCCATACAAGCTTATGCACAGGTTTGGATAATGTATATGAAAGTTTTATAGAAATATTGAGCATTATATTAACTTACAGATGACAAAATGATGCAAAGAGAAGTCAAGCAGCTGTCCCCAGGTAACATACACTATAAGAACATAGACTTAAACCCAGGGAGTCTGACGACAGGACTGTTTATAACAGCTGCCGTTTTGCTATCTCCCCGAAAAACAGGGGGCAAGAGAAATCACAGTTACTTGTCTTTCCATTGTTTTCACTGGTATGTTGAACACATCCTACTTCAGGGAACACCTGAGACAATCCCCAGGGTCAGATGGTCTAGAATGCAAATTGGTGAGGACTTCCCTGGTGATCCAGTGGTTAAGCGTCCACCTGCTTTATAAAGCAAGGGACATGGGTCCAATCCCTGCTCTGGGAAGATTCCATGTGCTGCAGGGCAACTAAGCCCGTGTGCCACAAGTACTGAAGCCCGCATGTGCTAGAGCCTGTGCTCTGCAACAAGAGAAGCCACCATAATAAGAAACCTGTGCACCACAGCTAGAGAGTAGCCTCCCACTCACCACAACCAGAAAAAGCTAACGCAAGCCCAAATTTAATTAATTAATAAAAAAAGAAAGCAAACTGGTGCAATCATTGTCTAGCTCCACCACAGTCTGGACTGAAGCCCTCGTGGACACAGTGTCAAGAGAAAATGATGCTGTTTCCATTTTTTTCTAGCACTGAATATGTATTGGTCACCATAAGAGCGTTAGCTCATATTTATTGAGTGCTCTGTGCCAGGAATGTTCACAGGTATTAATTAAGTCATGCTGCCATCCAACAATCCACTGAGCAAGATTCTCTTATGACCTACAACTTACAGATGACAAAATGATGCAAAGAGCAGTCAAGCAACTGTCCCCAGGTAACACAAAGTGTAAGAACATGGATTTGAACCCAAGGAGTCTAACATCGGGGCTGTTTTTGACAGCTGTCTCATTCTGTTGTTGTACGTGGAGAGGTCATTTCATCCCAAATTGCTCTGCAAGGGACATAGTTTTATGTTTACTTTAAGGGTAGTTTAGAGACCACCCAAGGCCATGTGGGGAATGGGAAAAAGAACCAGGGCTCAAGCCTCTTCGTGTCCCATTTCAGAGTCCCCATGCCCATGCCACACCCTTGGTCAGCCAAATCCATGATTTTTAAAGCTCTCCAGGTGATTCCAATTGTGGCCAAGACTTAGAGAAGAGAACCAGGGCAGTGGCCCCGGACGTTCCAAAACCAACACATCTAATCCGTGAATAGTAGGTGTCCTGCCCCTGAATGAGGTCAGCCACCCTACCACATCCAGTTCCCCATCACTGCTCATTAGCAGCTGTCCATTTATTTATTTTTGGCCTCATCACATGGCAAGTGGGATCTTAGTTCCCTGACTAGGGATCGAATCCACACCCCTTGCATTGGCAGCATGAAGTCTTAACCACAGGACCACCAGGGAAGTCCTGCAGCTGCCCAGTTAGTCTGCAGAAACACAGATCTCTCAATAGCTTGGGTTACCCTCCACCTAGCAAATTCCTTACTTACCTGTGCAGATGGTCCCATTCCCCTGGAACCCTGCTGCACATTTGCACAAGGCTGTGCCATCCAGATTGAGAAGACAGCTGCCAAGAGAAAGGGCAAGTGGTGTTTACAGAAAAATGCACAACATCCCGCCTCCTGCCTGGATGGGACTCACAATACCCTTCTCCCTAGGATCCCAGCTCCTGCCCCATGAGGCACTCAGAGGTCCTCCCTAAGGCTTGGGAGGAGAGTTGATCCCTAGCACAGCCCTGCCATGGGCAGCTAAAACTGCAGTCACTTGTCAGGCAAACAACAGAGTGTGTACATGGAGGCATTGGTCCAAGGATACGGAGGGCAGCTGCCCATCTTCAGAGAGCATCCTATGTGCTCAAACCTATACTTCACACACTATTTGACGTAACCTACACAATATCCAGTAGCCCTAACCGGTAGGTCTATCATTCTTCCCATTTTACAGATGAGGAGACCAAGGCTTAGAGGCCTTAAATAAGTGGATCAAGGTTATACAATCAATGGAAACGACAGAGGCTGATTCAAGTCTAACTCCAGCTTCTGGATTCTTAATGAATTAACCCATTAGCTCCTCTGAGTGTTATGAATATGAAGTTCACTTATGAAGACAGAAGGCTTGGCTGTGAATTGCAAGTAAGGTTTGATGAAATGGAGGCCCACCAGGCTCCCTCTGCTTCTGTGAAAGGGTCCCTGTGGCTTGAACGGGGGTAACAACTGGCACTCTGCCAACGTGTCAGGTAGCACAGGGGGCAGCTTGTTCAAAAGGCTGGATCTGGCAAACTGACGGTGGCCTCATTTTTAGTTTTTACTTAAATCAGCCCTGGGATTTCTTTGGAAGGAATGATGCTAAAGCTGAAACTCCAGTACTTTGGCCACCTCATGCAAAGAGTTGACTCATTGGAAAAGACTCTGATGCTTGGAGGGATTGGGGGCAGGAGGAGAAGGGGACGACAGAGGATGAGATGGCTGGATGGCATCACTGACTTGATGGACGTGAGTCTCAGTGAACTCCGGGAGTTGGTGATGGACAGGGAGGCCTGGCGTGCTGCGATTCATGGGGTCGCAAAGAGTTGGACACAACTGAGTGACTGATCTGATCTGATCTGATCATAAATCCTCAGAAATGGTCTCAGGAAGCTTCTTCCCTAAAGATGGGGTCTGGTGAACACATACTATTAGGAAAAATCTCCTTTGCATCACTCCCAAAGGTGGCCAGAGGGCACCTACTTGGCACTGGTGTGGCAGGTCCCGTTGCAGTTGTCTTTTGTGATCGCTGCAAAAAGAGAACCAAATGCTGTCAGACTTTTTAAAATAAATCTCACTCAAGAATATTCTTTTAGTACTTGGTGATAGGAAATGATTTAGTTCCTCACAAGTTAACTGGTACACATCATGGGAACTATGTGACCATGTAAGTTCTCTTTTACCTTGGTTTCTAGGAAGCTGAGACAAATCTGAAGGTCAAATACACCGATGGAGTGTCTCCTGTGTGCTAGGTGGTGAGGCTGCACACTGCTCCCCGGGGTTTAATTTCCTATTTTATTGGGTTGGCCACAAAGTTCATGTGGGTTTTTGTAAGAGCTTAGGAAGGCCCCAAATGAATTTTTTGGCCAACCCAATGTTTATACCTTCTATGTTCCTTATTCTTTTTTTTCATCATTTTGCTACAGAGTGATATAAACAAGCAAATTTCTTGTTTGGTCACTAAGATATGTCCTACTCTTTTGTGACCCCATGGACTGTAGCTCCCCAGGCTCCTCAATCTATGGGATTTCTCAGGCAAGAATACTGGGGTGGGTTGCCATTTCCTTCTCTAGGGGATCTTCCCAATCCAGGGATCAAACCCACAACCCCCATCACCACTGGCAAGTGTATTCTTTACTGCTGAGCCACCAGGGAAGCCCAAATAAGCAAATACCTAATTATAATTAAGTTGTTGTTGTTTTGCATGTGCAAAAATAGCCCAGAGCCTGGCATGCAGCAGGTACTCACCACCTATTTGCTGAATGAATTCCTAAGTTTCCTGGAACAATATTACATTCTTATTCTTGGATGCCCAGCTAACATACTTCCTGGCAGGGGAGGATCAGGCAAGAAATTGTTAGAGATGATGGAAAAGTACCCACTGGGCTGGTTGCTCAGGCTAAGAGCTTTTGGGAAAGAAATCCTGTTAGGCCTGGCCAAATTATATAGAAGGTCCTGAAACAGAGGCCTGGCTGTGAGAGTGGTCGTGCTTCTGTGAGAGGGAACATTTACAGACTCCGATGAACTAGGTGGATGCAGTGCCATTCTGTGCCTTTATGTGCGCTAGTCCCTGAGTCCGGAAATCTCTTTCTCTCTGTTCTGTTTCTGAAATCCCAGCCACCTTTTAGGACCCCCTTGCTGGAATCTGCTCTAGACCTTTGATTCAGTTAATTGATAGAGACCACGTGGTGTGCTCTTTTGAGAAGGATGTGGCGCCCCTATCTGACCTCAGAGGGAAGAGTGCAATGATCAATTAACCAATTAACGATGTCTGACATGACTCGGGAGTGGGGAGTTTGCATTCGAACAAAGGGTAATCTAGTCTGGTGGAGAGGTGCTTTACTCTGCACTCTTATATTGCAATTTTTTGAATATGACTGAACATTTATTTCCATTACTAGGCTGAAGCTCCTTGTACAGATTGTGCTCCTTGTACAGACTGTGCACTGGAGATCAGGCTGGAAAACTGGGCAAGTGCCAACTGGCAAATAGCTTTGTACTACACCCTCCTAACAGAAACAGAAGATATTAAGAAGAAGTGGTAAGAATATACAGAAGAACTATACAAAAAAGATCTTTATGATCCAGATAACTATGATAGTGTGATCACTCACCTAGAGCCAGACATCCTGGAATGCAAAGTCAAGTGGGCTTTAGGAAGCATCACTAAGAACAAAGCTAGTGGAGGTGATGGAATTCCACTTAAGCTATGTCAAATCCTAAAAAGATGTTGTGAAAGTGCTACATTGAATATGTCAGCAAATTTGGAAGACTCAGCAGTGGCTATAGGACTGGAAAAGGTCAGTTTTCATTCCAATCCCAAAGAAAGGCAATGCCAAAGAATGCTCAAACTACCGCACAATTGCACTCATCTCACACGCTAGTAAAGTGATGCAAAATTCTCCAAGCCAGGCTTCAACAGTATGTGAACCATGAACTTCCAGATGTTCAAGCTGGATTTAGAAAAAGCAGAGGAACCAGAGATCAAATTGCCGACATCCGCTGGATCACTGAAAAAGCAAGAGAGTTCCAGAAAAACATCTACTTCTGTTTTATTGACTACACCAAAGCCTTTGACTGTGTGGATCACAATAAACTGTGGAAAATTCTGAAAGAGATGGGAATACCAGGCCACCTGACCTGTCTCCTGAGAAATCTGTATGCAGGTCAAGAAGCAACAGTTAGAACCGGACATGGAACAACAGACTGGTTCCAAATTGGGAAAGGAGTACATCAAGGCTGTATACTGTCACCCTGCTTAGTTAACTTATATGCAGAGTACATCATGAGAAATGCTGGGCTGGATGAAGCACAAGCTGGAATCAAGATTCCCGGGAGAAATATCAATAACCTCAGATATGCAGATGATACCACCCTTATGGCAGAAAGTGAAGAAGAACTAAAGAACCTCTTGATGAAAGTGAAAGAGGAGAGGGAAAAGGTTGGCTTAAAACTCAACATTCAGAAAACTAAGATCATGGCATCTGGTCCCATCACTTCATGACAAGTAGATGGGGAAACAGTAGAAACAGTGAGAGACTTTATATTTTTGGGGGCTCCAAAATCACTGCAGATGGTGACTGCAGCCATGAAATTAAGATGCTTGCTCCTTGGAAGAAAAGTTATGACCAACCTAGACAGCATATTAAAAAGCAGAGATATTACTTTGCTGACAAAGTTCCATCTAGTCAAAGCTATGGTTTTTCCAGTAGTCATGTATGGATATGAGAGTTGGACTATAAAGAAAGCTGAGAGCCGAAGAATTGATGCTTTTGAACTGTGGTGTTGAAGAAGACTGTTAAGAGTCCCTTGGACTGCAAGGAGATCCAACCAGTCCATCCTAAAGGAAATCAGTCCTGAATATCCATTGGAAGTACTGATGCTGAAGCTGAAACTCCAATACTTTGGCCACCTGATCCAAGGAACTGACTCATTGGAAAAGACCCTGATGCTGGGAAAGATGGAAGGTGGGAGGAGAAGGGGACAACAAAGGATGAGATGGTTGGATGACATAACTGACTCAATGGACATGAGTTTGAGTAAACTCTGGGAGTTGGTGATGGACAGGAAGGTCTGGGGTGCTGCAGTCCATGCGGTTGCAAAGAGTCTGACATGACTGAGTGACTGAACTGAACACCCTCCTAAGGTGTTTTTCCTATAGGCAATGAAATTTCTCCTCCTGGAAGCAATGGAGAATCACAGCAGGTCACTAAGTCCTGGGGCGTGGGTGGGAAATAATACTAGTCAAGATGTTTATGTCCCCTGTCCCCAGTTCATACTTTGAAATGTAATCTGTAATATGTTTGTACTTGAAGGTGGGGACTTAGGTGATTAGGTCATGAGTGTGGAATCTTCATGAATGAAACTAATGTCCTTATAAATGAGACCCTGGAGAGTTCCCTTGCCCCTTCTGCCATCACGTGGGAAGACAGCCCTCTACAACCCAGAAGAGGGCCGTCACCAGAACCCAGCCATGCTGGCACCCTGATTCTGAATGCTAGCCTCCAGAACAAAATAACTTTCTGTTGTTTATAAGCCACTCAGTCTATGGTACTTTGTTATAGCCTGAACAGACCAAGACATCTATGCTTTAGATGGTTCTGTGTGGCAGCAGCGTGAAGAATGGAATGGAGGAAAATGTGACAGAAGGCAAAGAGATGGATCACAAGGGTACTGGTGAGAGGAACAGCAGGAGGAAGGAGCTGAAATAGTTCACCTATGGTACTAGGGACAGAGCAGGGGGAGGCTGAGAGGGTGGCTCCAAGACTGGGTGAGCAGGCGGGGGTGGACTGGGGTCTTTCTCCACAGTAGAGAAAGCAGGAAGAAGATGAGTCTGGTGGTTCATCGTTGGCCCCGCTTTCTTCCCCTCATGGCACAAATACACCTCCACCTGCTTAATGACACCTATGTCTCCAGCCTTGGCCTCACTCTTGAGACTTCCACCCACACACTCACATCTGCTCTACAGTGACTGTCTGGAAACCCGCATTTTCCCCAGACTGCCGGCTGCTGGGGCAGGGACCACACACTACTCATTGCCGTGTCCTCCAGCAGGAGCTCCATGTGTCTGATGAATGAATGAGTGAGCTAATACCTCCTGGGAATCTCCACCTGGGTGTTCTCCCGCCCCTCAATCTCACCCTCCTGCCCCTAAGCTGGACTCTTCCAGAACTTGCCCATCATCTACACAGTGGACCCCTCCCTCCCTCTTCCTTTCTTCTGTATCTCTAGTCACCTCGTGCTCTTGATTTTAACTCATTTGGCAATTAAGTGTCTTCATTTTCCCTGCCACAGTCAGGCCACCACCTTGGTTCAGATTTTTGTTAACTGCCTCCTGAAAACCTGTGCAGCCTCCAGGTTGTTCCCTGTCCTTTAAACGTTGTTGGTCCTCCTGTGCACACGAGGATAGTTTATGATACAACAGATGACCTCCTGATTATCCTTGGCTGTCACTTTTGTCTTGCTCTATTTCAGGGATTCCCCCAGGCTGTCTTCCTGTTTATGTGACCCCATTGCTCCCTACTTCCCTCTCCCAGACCCTCTAAACCCTTGCTTGGAACACCAGCATTTTACATCTGTTCTAGGGTATCTCCTTGGCTTGCGACCATTTACACTTCCAACTTTAGCTTTTCAATGAAATCTGTGTTACCCTGATTTTTAGCATCACCTGAAGTTTTGGGCAAAGACACTCTTTCTGATAACTCCATATCCCTGGAGCTTTCATTGGGCTGTCAGGCACCTGTGACTCCTCTCTAGCTCCCGCCCCAGAAGAGGGGGACTCTCTGATACCTGCTTCCAGGGGTAATTTCTCCAGTCCAGTGTCAGAATGACCTTTCTAAAACACAAATCACACCATACTGCTGACTTGCTCAAAACCCTTAAAAGGCTTCCCAACAGGAAGCTTCAGCAGAAGGTCCATCACCCTTAGGCTTCCATGACCTGACTCCTGCCCACATTTCTAGCCTGTTCTCATTCCACGTTCCTCTTTGCCCCTATATTCCTCTCATCCTGCAATCCTGTGGTTCTGTAGATGTGCAGAACTCCCCCACATCTTTGGGCTTTTCCATAAGCTTCTTTCTGTGTGAAATTTTCTCTCCTCATCACTCTCACAGGGACACATAAGGAATCATCAGTGCAGTAGGAAGGGGGAGGGTTCAGGAAAATGGACTGGCTCAGACCCTACTGAGAGTGGGAAATAAATTGATATAATCTCTTGGCAATAAGTAGCAAACTTTTCCCCCAAAGTACCAACTGCTAACTCAGAAATTCCATCTCAAGGAATCTAACCAAATGGATTAATAAGATAAATGCAAATATATATGAATATATACACACATATGCATGAATATATATATATATATATATATGAATGAAATAGTCTTTGCAGCATTGTTTATGATAGCAGAAAACTAATTTTAAGAACATGGTAAACAGAATGGCTACCCACTCCAGTATTCCTGCCTGGAAGATTCCATGGACAGAGGAACCTGGTGGGGTACAGTCCATGGTGTTGCAAAGAGTCAGACACGACTGAGCCACTAACACAGTCTGATGATCGGATATTATATAGAAATTAAGAAAAAATGATATTTCTCTATGTATTTATTCACATGAAAAGATATTGATCATATATATTATGTGAAGTGAGAGACTCACAAAACTGTGTGCAGAGCATGGCCCCATACACATGTCTATACCTAGAAAAAGGCTGGAAGGCCAATATGAAATACTAATGATAGTTTTCTCCCTGCCTTGGGAGTATGAATAATTTTTATTTTCTTTTTAATGCTTTTATTTTACAAACTATTTTTGCTGCCAGTAGGAATTATTGCCAAAGAAAGAAATGAAGATGCCATTTCCGTTTTAGGAGGAAAAAATAGAGAACAGATCACAAGTACCAGAAGGTTGGCTCTTACCACTGTCACATTTCACTCCTCGCCAGCCCACGTCACAGTCGCAGGAACCATCACCCAAGAGTCCTTGATTGCATCTCCCATGGACACAAGTACACACTAAGTGGAAACACAGCCATGCATTGTCAGGTTTTTGACCTGTGTTCAATAACTCACTTTTGATTTACTACAAAGGTTCACTTCTGCATTTGAATTCTCCAGTCCATTTCCAGATAATTAGTGTCACTAATGGGTGGGTGCGGGAAGGGATTGGATTCCCAGGAAGGGCAGGGGGCATAGGAGTGTGCTAAATGGTGAAACAGGTTGTGCTTCAACAAAGACCACCCTTTGGGGACTGTGTAGCACTGCGGGGCAGTGACCCAAGCAGTGTGAGAGCGTCCTTGGCTCAGGTTATCAGAGGAGCCAAGGTTATGTGGGATCCCTTGGGATGGAACCATGTTTATTCCCTAGGAGTAGGTTTCAGAGAGAAGTCTGCTAGGATCCTATAAACCTGGTGAGGCACTGCCTTCATTGACTACACAGAAATGCAGATTCCTTTGTTATGCAGCAGTGTGGTGAGTGTCTTTAGGAACTGGAAGAAAGCTAAGGATGCCTTTCTCAGAAAAAAGCATTCAGCCTTGGGGGTTTGCTGGGCCCTGTGAGGATCATCTGTGGATCCTAGGTTAGGAAATCCTGCATAAATGCAAGTATATAATTCTCCCATATAACACAGAAAAAATCAGCACAGTAATGCCAATTACATATTATACAGCCCAATTATAATGATTCAATTATATATTGATTTTGTCTGGCTTGGGCTGGCTGATGAGAAAACAGTGATAGCCAGGTCACACGCATGACTCTCAATAGAAGGTAGAAAAAATGCTTTGTTTTCCCATCATGGATTAGAAAATCCCTTCTTTCCTGTCAGCCCCCTCATAAGTGTGTGCCCCTGGCCACAAGAAAGTCAGGGTGAGAGACTGCAGGTGACTTAGCTAAAACAGATCACAATTTTCGTAAAAACAACATAAAGCATGTGGCTGGCTGTGTGGATCAATAGAGTGACCATCACATAAAGGGCCTGATTCAAGAACAAGGCTTTGGAGGGCAGCAGGGTGTGCATTCAAATCTCACCAGGTGTGACGTTGGGGGAAGTCATTCAACCTCTTTGCCTTAAGTCTTCATTTGTAAAAAGGGGGCATGAACACTCCAGTATATATGGTTTCCGTGTGGATTAAATGAGATAATGTGCACAGAGTTGATTTTCAAACAATCACACAATGTCCAAAACTGAGTGTAACCACAGAGACCAGGGCCCACAGACTAATACAGAAACATGGGTGGGTTGGACAATGTCAATGAGCAGACTGGAGTGGGCTGGTAGATGCAGGTTAGTCAGTACAGAAAATGTTTGGAGTTTCTGCCAGTGCAAATTACACAACACGGAAGTTCTTGTAATTTACATGATAATGGCGGCGGGGGCGAGGTGGTGGGGTGTGGATTCCAGCCTGCCCTGGACACCAGCTGGTTAGGGAGCACGTATTTAGACTCTTTCCTCCTGCACTTCCGGTTGGTTTGGGGAGCCCGCTGGGGGTGGTGGGGTACGCACCTTGGTCGCAGTGGATGCCGTACTTGCCCTCAGCGCAGGTCTCACAGGCCGTCCCGCTGAAGCCCCGCCCACACTCACACACGCCTGTGCCATTGACTCCGTCCAAGCAGATCCCATTTCCGAAGCAGACGTTCTCAGGTTTCCCTGGGCAAGGCTGGCACTGGGGGCCAAAGTAGCCCGCGCAGCATTCTCTTGTCTGAAACAGAAGGGCCAGGCTGGGTGGGGACAGGGCCATACCGCTGTCCTTTGGACGTGTCCAGCCACAGTGTGGACATCTTGCAGGCGGGACTGGATGCGTGCCCGTAGCCTTAAACATGTGGAATGGTTATAAGGGACGGGGACAGCATCCCCCAAGAACGGGGCAGGGGGCATGCAATTTCCACGGGTGCCAGCACCAGCATGGAAGCTTCTGCTGAAGAGCTAGGAAGGACCTGAAGGAAAAAGGCAAGCAGGAAGAGAGGGTGAAGAAAAGTGAGAAGGGAGGAGGGGCAGCAGGAAGAAAGAGTCATGTAGGTGATGCCAAATGGGCCCTGTTGTTGTTTAGTCGCTAAGTGGTCTCCGACTCTTTGCGACTCCATAGACTGTAGTCTGCCAGACTCCTCTGTCCATGGGATTTCCCAGGCAAGAATACTGGAGCGGGTTGCCATTTCCTTCTGCAGGGGATCTTCCCGACCCAGGGATGGAACCCATGTCTCCTGCATTGCAGGCGGATTCTTTACCACTGAGCCACCTGGGAGGGGCCCTGGCCATCCCCAAACCTGGCCTCTGTGTGTTGTGTTATTTCATCTGGTACTGAAGGTTGGGAGGCAGGTGAGACCCCTGATGTTCTATAATGACTCTTATTTCCGGGAAGCCCTGCAGGATTATCTGCTTGCTTGGGCCTGCTTTTATTCTTGAGTGCACTAAAACACAACATCTCCTGCAGCTGCATGCTCCACAACTTAACAGCTGAATCACTTGCCTCTAGGATTGGCAGAGGCTGTGTCTTCTGTGAAAGGAGCGGGACAGGATGTTATAGAGAATTTACCTGCAGATTCCAAAGCCACAGCCGAGAGGTCCCTAGCCCTGGGGTTCCACTTTTCTAAATGACCAGGCGCCCCTGTTCTTGCTTTAGGGAGTTGCCCATTTCCTGTCTCTTTCCCTTTCTTGTGAGAACAGGAAGATCCTCTTAGCCTCCTGGTCCCTCTGTTTCTTCATCATGAGACTGAAAATTGCAGCTGTCACCAATGTACTGACTTGTAGGGCTATCCTGAGTTTTAGTGCTACTCTGGCTATTTTGAGTGACCACTGTAATGGAGATAATGAGGGGACTTCCCTGGAGGTCCACTGGTTAAGAATCCGCCTTGTAATGCAAGGCATGTGGGTTTCAGCCCTGGTCAGGGAACTAAGATCCCACATATCATGGGGCAACTCAGCTCATGCACCAGAACTAGAGAGCCCATGTGCCACAACGAAAGATCCTACATGATGCAGTGAAGGTCTCATATGCTGCAACTAAGACCTGATGCAGCTAAATAAATAAATATTTAAAAATAATGAGAAGGAAGGCAAGATGGCAGAAGGAATCCATGCAAAAGCACTTTGAAAAGTATAGCATATGATCATGTTTCTCAATATTACTGCCATTGTTAGAAGGCTTATTAAATTGTTATACTCACAATGACGGTTTTCACACACTTTGGCTGGCACCCTAAGAACGGGGATCGCCTGCCCATGAAATAAATGGTATAGAGACATCTCCTCATCTCTTGGCCCTATGAAATAACAGCAATTATATTAATATTAGCTTTTCAGTTAGGACAAAGCTTTCCAATCTCTGAAAGCAAGGGGGTGGGTGATACATTGCTGTCTCTCTAATTGAAATGTTCTGGAAAGGGAGGGGGTTGGCTTCTTGGAGCTGCTTCATAAAAAAGAAAATGCAACATTGAAATGTTGGCTGCCAGAATACTAGGTGGCAAAATGCAGATAATTATCCCTTAAAGTGATACTCCATAAACAGAACTTTTCTTTAGAAGATTAATTCAGGTTAGGAAGAATCATAGAGTATCTCAGATAAAAGCATCTTCCCAACCCTCCACATTGAACTGAGACTTAGTTTCTTTTTATTTATTGGTTGATGGTTGCCTGGTCTGAGGCAGGATTAAAGCTGTTTACAAAGACTTATACAAGAGTAAATGCAAACTCAAGTAAGAAGAGTCAGCATTGTTATTGTCATAAATTGCTATTGTGCCATGGAAGGTGCGTGTGTGTTGATCCTTTGTAATTGTTGGATCCTCTGAAGCACTTTTTTCCTGTAAACAGGTATAAGAAACATAGACAGGTCATTCATTCAGAGATATGTGTATCGCCCCCCAAGTCTGTCATGTGTTTCTTTGCGAAAGTTAGTTATAACTTCAACCATAAAGGGAATCAGGAAGGTGGGACTCCTCAAGGCTTGAAACAGTGTTTCTGTGAAGTCCACTTCCTCTGATAAGATTTCCTGCTCCTGTCCTCAACCAGCTACTGGGATATGAAAGATGTAGAAACTGAAAAATCCCTTCTTCCATTGGGCGCTGATTGAGATGAGCTCCTGTTTCTATTTATTTATTAATAAAAATTTGGTTCAAATTTGCTTTGGTTCAAAACAGTGGATTCAAGACTTTAGAAAGATGCATACAAGATTAAGAAGGTGAGATTAAATTAAAACCCAGTGAAGGAAGGAGGGCAGTGAAATGAGGTGTGCTGGAGACTCACTTTCTAATTCAGACCTTCCTGTGATCCAGAAACAGTTTTATCAAAGAAGATATCAAAGAAATACTTACTAGCGGTTTAGTTCCAAATGGGCAGATGGGCGGCTGGGGACACTTTCCACACTTTCCCTTGGTAAAACACAGAGGCAAAGTGAGTATTTCATGGTTATTACTTTTAATCAAAACAAGGCTGCAAATATTTTCCAGACTTGAGGCTGAAGGTTTCAGGCTATAGAAATGCAAATCAGAAGCTCATCTGGCTAACCTCTTTCCTGTCCTTTGAGCCAAACACTTCAGCTACTTCGGGTCATGGACATTGGAGCATCACTTTCTCCACTATACATTTCAGATGCATGTAATTTTGTAACATGTGCGAGTCTTAACTCAATTAAATCCTAATTCCTTTAACACCAACTCTCATTTATTGAAAACCCGCTATTTAGTGAATTGGGCCAGACTGTGAGATTAAAGAATGCATCACCCACAGTGCCCCCAGCCCTAGGGGCACACTGTCCAACTGAGAGGTCAGCATGGAGATAATACCCACTGTCATGAGACAAAGATTTGCAGGTGAAGAATAACAAACATTTTAAAAGTATCAGCCTGTTGCAAAACAGGAGGAGGCCAATGTGACTAGTTCTTAACTTGGCACCTATGGATGGTATAGCTTGGTCATTCACAGCTCTCGCTCTGGGGCCAGACTGCCTGGACTTGAACTCCTTCTTTGCCACTTGGTAGCTCTGTGAACCTGGGGGTGTCACTTAATCTCTCTATGGCTCATTTTCCCCATCTGCAAAATGGGCAGAGTGATAGTGCTTACTCTGTAGGGTGTTGTGAGGATTCCATGAGTTAATACATGTAAAATGTTTGGAGCAGTGCCTAGCACATAAAAAGTGCCCAACAGATGTTAACAGTTATCATTATTACTGAGAGAACCTATACCATCTCATGGAGTAAAAAGTCTCAGTTACTTGTCCCATATTATACTGAAATGATCCATTTCCATATTTTCTCTCCTGGTAGATGATGGTGGGCCCAACCCTGCCCATGGGTGTACAGGGCTCCTTCCCTATGCCTATGCTGGGCATGACACATTTTCCTCTTGAGGAAGACCATGGCTTTGAAATCCTGCTCAACACAACCCTTCAGGCAGCCTTTCCAAGGCACACAAGGCACTAGACTGTGAGCCCATTGAGGGCAAGGGTCATGTCTTATTTATTTCTGTAGACCCACAACCAAGTATGCTCTTAGAGATGTTCCTTTAGTGGTTTTTTGAACTGAATTGAGATACTCTGATAGATGAGTCCCAGGCTTTCAAAATTATAAAAAATAAGCCAACACTCTTTAGTTACATCATTGGTCTTGGATAGAACTTACTCGTACGATAGTAGTGTCGTTAATGTCACATCTATTCTTCTGAATTTCCAGCACTTTCCCCAAGCCATGGATCACTCCCTTGTCAGTGGCTACATTGGTGTAGTTTATCGGAGCCTCATTTACATAGAGCTGTGAACAGGAAGGTTAACTATCAATTTTTACTACAGTGGTTTTAAGGGAAATAAGGACGATAGGGATTGGAGGATGTCAACATGACGCTAGCCTAGGAGATTCTGCAATATTCACCTGGCAGGTACAGCACATTGTACAGGAGACAGCTCTGCCCTAGGAGAGGGGAGTCTGAGTGACAGTTCTGCACCTGGTGCCTTCTATCTGTGTGACCTTGGGCCAGTTGCTTTTCCTCTTTGAACCTCAATTTCCTCCTTTGTAAAAAGAAGAGGTTGTTCCTGATAATCTCTAAGTTTTCTCTCCATCATCCAAATGATCAGTTTTCACTGTTCAAAAAATTCTGAATCACGATCACTATGTTAGTGCCATTGATAATATGTCTCCAAGGATGTGCTCAGCTGTGCTAGTTATTGGTGGCCTCAGAGGTGTAGATGCCTTCCACAGCCAAGACATAGAGAATGAAACTTAGCACCCTTTTAGCATATCTCTGCTTCCTGGTTACCTTGCAAGCACCCCTCAGTAAGACTAAATTACCGTTACACGAGAGTAAAAATAGTATTTGAGTGTTTTAGAGTTTGCAAAAATGTGTTCTACCAGATAGACCACTTTCTAGGGTGTGGCGACTGCTCAGAGGTCTGCATTAACCGTATCATGTTTTCCTTGGGGCTTCTCTGGTGTCCGCAGGACGTTTGTACTGTCTTTGTTTGTACCGTCTTTGCCTAGTGTGTCAGTAAGTGTGTAAGACATGGGAACTAAATTTCTAACTTAAATTCAACTTTGAGTTATAACTTGTTTGGTTTTGATTTTTTTAAATCGGAGGATATCTTAATGATTGTTTAGTGCAAAATAAGTAAAGCCATTAATTCATTCCTGAGTATAATTAATATAACTGAAAACAAATGGCTGTTTGAAAACCTGAGGGGTCATACTTGTGTGTGTGTATAGCTGTAGCAGGGCTGAGGTTGGGAGAAGAGGGAATTCTTTGTTGTACTAAACAGATGTCAACTTCATATCTAATGAGCATTTAAAAATGATTACCATCTCCCAAACTCCCCAATGCATCAAGAGTGAAGTGACGCTATTAAGTGTTTAAACTTGAACTTCCACCGACTGTTAAAGTCCCTGATGATTTACTTGGACTCAAGTGAATTTCCGTGGGATGTTGGGCAGAATCATGACTGAGGTGCACAGAAGTGGTCCAGGGCCTGTGGAGGTTTGGAGAAGCAGCAGGGGCCTCACTTGTGGAGTCAAAGGGTGATCACAAAACAAATCTGCAGAATTCCAAGAGGCTGAGCTGATTTAAAATATCAAAATGTCAGAACTTCTGATGTTGTAATACTGTTGATTTGGCATAAAAAAATCTGAACCATTTTTATTATGAGATATACTTGAAGAATTACAAGCTACATTAGAATTTTGATCTGAACACAAATCTCTTCATTTAGACAGCATTTTCCCACATCTCTGTTGTCCTGAGAGTGAATGAGTTATCAATAAAAGCAAAACCTCTATTGTAAGATAGAACTATTTAAGATAAAGTCTCTATTGTAAAAGACAAAAAAAAAAGCTCTAGATCAAAGACTTTTCAAACACATGGAAAATAAACATGACAGAATCAAAACTGATTCAACTAACCAGAATATTCATTTCTACATGAAGAAATAAACGATAACAAAGATAAAAACAAACATATAAGGTCCTTATCAACAAAAATTGCCTTACCTGGAAAAAAAAAAAGGAAATGTATTTAAAAGGATCTCCTCAAAATTATTACACAATAGGTAAGATTATTTATAGGAGTCAGAGGGAAATATTTGGTGTTCGATTATTCTCTAAGTAATGAAAAACCAGAAAGACTTAAAAAAAAAACAACCCAAAACCTGAGCATGTTAAGAAAAAAAGCAACTGTACACAAAATTCACTTGGGCTTCAGTGATGATAACACTGAGAATATTGATTCTAAAATTGTGCTTTTTAAAAAAAATTCACTTTTTTACAGGGAACAATATTACCGCTTAAAAATTTGGGGTTAAATTTTCATCATTTTAATATAATGCTTAGTTTCTCCTAAATAATCATTAGTTTTTATTACCTTTTCTTGTGAGAATTTATACCAGAGTCACATAGTGAATTTCTTATTGAATTTTCCAATTGATTGTTTCACTGGTTATTTGACATAGGTACATAGAATTGCATACTGAAATGTTTAAAATATGTATTTAGTCTCAATTCTTTTTACAAATTCTAAACACTTTAAGTGCTTAGAGGTTGTGTGAGATTAATACTGGGATACTGGGGTGGGGGCAGTTGGCCCTAGGTCTGCAGTCTGTATGAACAAGCAATGGTAATATTGTTCATTCATGTGGCTGCTGGATCCTTCCTTCACATGTCAGGTGGCTCCTTACACCCTGGGGCCATGCCACTTTGGGGGGTTACGTTTGGCTGCCAGGTTCCCTGCCATCTTGGAGGTGGCTTGGGGACTGTCTGTTATTAGGAAGCAGAACTGAAGGGCCCTGTGACTGTTGGGATTCAATCCCCAGACCAGTCAGACCACACTGATGGTCTGAGGGCTGGTGATGGGGTGGACAAGGAGGAGCTTCCCAGTCTGGCCCAGTCATTACTTTGTGGTGGAACACAGACAGCTGTCTGCTGTGGATAAGGCTGAGGAAGTGGTCATGAAGATTATCCAATGCGAAAGTGATGGCGGATGGCAGAGCTAGGACGCCCATTGTGTTTTCAGAGGAAGGATCGCACCTGGTCATCATGGAGGAAGAAGCCGAGGAGGTAGGAGAAGCCCAGCATGGTCTCCCGGTGCATGCCATTGTGCAGGTCATTCTTCAGCAGCTTCTCCTCTAAGACCACGTGATACCTGAGTATGTCTTCCTCCTGGATGACACACAGAAGGGAAAGTCAGCCCACAGGTCCACCAGTCCCTGGGCACTCACTGGGCTACTCACTGGGCATCATCCCAGCTGCATCTCATCACGCTTGCAGTGGCAGCTGAATCTGAATGGCAGAGACCTGTGACTCCCAGAGTGGTTTTATCATGTTCCCCTCTTCTTCAAGACGCCAGCACCAGCCTGGCAATGCCTTCTCCAAGGGCCCCCAGGGACCCTCCTCCAACATCAGAGCCACTAGACGAATGGGCCCTGCCCCTCACAGGTCTGAGTCACTGCTTCTCTGGGCCCCTCCATGTTTCTAAGTTTTAGTTGTCCTGACCTCTTTCTTTTCTTCTCCCAGCCTTTGGGGTTATAGATGCTTCTATGCTATCTCTATTTTACCTTTCAATTATATTTATATAGCTTTATACCCAATAAACAATTCATAATATTAAATTTTTCCTGGTATGGTTTCTGTCTCCTGATGGACCCTAATTTTTTTTTTTTTTTTTAGTAATAATTTTTACCTTTCTATACTAATATCTTTTTCATGGAAGGGCACTTTAAATAGACTTGTGAATACATGTCAATCTCAAACTCCCAATCTATCCCCCTCCCCACACTCTGATAGACTCTGATTGGTGCAAGGACCAAGCCCCCTCCTCTAATGTCCTATTGGGACAAAGTACCAGCATGGGACAAGCGAGGAAAGAAGATTTAATTTTAAATCCAATTCAAAATGTTGATAACTACAAGGGGCTGGTTAAAAAAAAATTTTTTTTTTAATTTTTACTTAATTGAGATTGTGTTTGTGGCTGAAAGTGATAAGCCTTTCTGCGAGATTGCCTGAGGTTTTATCCCAGGGCAGTTAATGAATGTTCTCTGCTACACATGTTCAAAGGGATGGGGGAGGAGTGGGGAGACAAAGAAAAGATGATTTCCACTTCTGTTCCAGGAGTGCTGCTCGCTCAACATTCCAGTTACAAAAATCTAATGCCCAGAGTTTTCATCTAATTGGAGAACTAAGACCTACTCACCTGCAAAGACATTTCCTTATATGAGGTGTAGAAGTGCTATGGGGTGTACAGATGGTCTGAACTCAGAGGCAGAAGAGATTATCTGCAGCTAAGGGGCCAGTTAAGGGCCTCATAGTCAACAAAAGAGTCCGAAATACAGTACTTGGGTGCAATCTCAAAAATGACAGAGTGATCTCTGTTTGTTTCAAAGGCAAACAATTCAATATCACAGTAATTCAAGACTATGCCCCAACCAGTAATGCTGAAGAAGCTGAAGTTGAATGGTTCTATGAAGATCTACAAGACCTTCTAGAACTAACACCCAAAAAAGATGTCCTTTTCATCATAGGGGACTGGAATGCAAAAGTAGAAAGTCAAGAGATACCTGGAGTAACAGGCAAATTTGGCCTTGGAGTACAGAATGAAGCAGGGAAAAGGCTAATAGAGTTTTGCTAAGAGAACGAAGTGATCATAGCAAATACCCTCTTCCAACAACACAAGAGAAGACTCTACACATGGACATCACCAGAGAGTCAATACCAAAATCAGATTGACTATATTCTTTGCAGCCAAAGATGGAGAAGCTCTATACAGTCAGCAAAAACAAGACTGGGAACTGACTATGGCTTAGATCATGAACTCTTTATTGCCAAATTCAGACTTAAATTGAAGAAAGTAGGGAAAACCACTAGACCATTCAGGTATGACCTAAACCAAATCCCTTAAAATTATACAGTGGAAGTGACAAATAGATTCAAGGGATTAGATCTGATAGAGTGCCTGAAGAACTATGGACAGAGGTTCATGACATTGTACAGGAGGCAGTGATCAAGACCATCCCCAAGAAAAAGAAATGCAAAAAGGCAAAATGGCTGTCTAAGAAGGCCTTACAAATAGCTGAGAAAAGAAGTGAAAGGCATAGGAGAAAAGGAAAGATATACCCATTTGAATGCAGAGCTCCAAAGAATAGCAAAGAGGATAAGAAAGCCTTCCTCAGTGATTAATGCAAAGAAACAGAGGAAAACAATAGAATAGGAAAGACTAGAGATCTCTTCAAGATAATTAGAGATACCAAGGGAACATTTCATGCAAAGATGGGCTCAATAAAGGACACAAATCGTATAGACCTAACAGAAGCAGAAGATACTAAGAAGAGGTGGCAAGAATACACAGAAGAACTATACCGAAAAGATCTTCATGACCCAGATAATCATGATGGTGTGATCACTCAACTAGAGCCAGACATCCTGGAATGCAAAGTCAAGTGGGCCTTAGGAAGCATCACTAAGAACAAAGCTAGTGGAGGTGATGGAATTCCACTTGAGCTACTTCAAATCCTAAAAGATGATGCTGTTGAAGTGCTGCACTCAATATGCCAGCAAATTTGGAAAACTCAGCAATGGCCACAGGACTGGAAAAGGTCAGTTTTTATTCCAATCCTAAAGAAAGGCAATGCCAAAGAATGTTCAAACTACCGCACAATTGCACTCATCTCACATGCTAGCAAAAGTAATGCTCAGAATTCTCCAAGTCAGGCTTCAACAGTATGTAAACCATGAACTTCCAGATGTTCAAGCTGGATTTAGAAAAGGCAGAGGAACCAGAAATCAAATTGCCAACATCCATTGGATCATCAAAAAAGCAAGAGAGTTCCAGAAAAACATCTATTTTTGCTTTATTGATTATGCCAAAGCTTTTGTGTATATCACAACAAACTATGGAAAACTCTTCAAGAGAAGGGAATACCAGACTACCTGACCTGCCTCCTGAGAAATCTGTATGCAGGTCAAGAAGCAACAGTTAGAACTGGACATGGAACAGCAGACTGGTTCTAAATTGGGAAAGGAGTACGTCAAGGCTGTATATTGTCACCCTGCTTAGTTAACTTATATACCAGGCTGAATGAAGCACAAGCTGGAATCAAGATAGCCGGGAGAAATGTCAATAATCTCAGACATGCAGATAATACCACCCTTATGGTAGAAAGTGAAGAGGAACTGAAGAGCCTCTTGATGAAAATGAAAGAGGAGAGTGGAAAAGCTGGCTTAAAACCCAACATTCAAAAAATGAAGATCTTGGCATCTGGTCCCATCATTTTATGGCAAATAGGTGGGGAAACAATGGAAACAGTGACAGAATTTATTTTGGGGGGCTCTAAAATCACTGCAGATGGTGACTGCAGCCATGAAATTAAAAGACACTTGCTCCTTGGAAGAAAAGTTGTGGCCAACCTAGACAACATATTAAAAAGCAGAGACATTACTTTGCCAACAAAGGTCCATCTAGTCAAAGCTATGGTTTTTACAGTAGTCATGTATGGATCGGAGAAGGCAATGGCACCCCACTCCAGTACTTTTGCCTGGAAAATCCCATGGACGGAGGAGCCTGGTAGGCTGCAGTTCATGGGGTCGCTGGAGTTGGACACGACTAAGCGACTTCACTTTCACTTTTCACTTTCATGCATTGGAGAAGGAAATGGCAACCCACTCCAGTGTTCTTGCCTGGAGAATCCCAGGGACAGGAAGCCTGGTTGGCTGCTGTCTATGGGGTCGCACAGAGTCGGATACAACTGAAGTGACGCAGCAGCAGCAGCAGCAGCAGCAGCACGGATGGATATGAGAGTTGAATTATAAGGAAAGCTGAGCACTGAAGAATTGATGCTCTTGAACTGTGGTGTTGGAGAAGACTCTTGAGAGTCCCTTGGACAGCAAGGAGATCCAACCAGTCAATCCTAAAGGAAATCAGTCCTGAATATTCATTGGAAGGACTGATGCTAAAGCTGAAACTCCAATACTTTGGCCACCTGATGCAAAGAATTGACTCATTTGAAAAGCCTCTGATACTGGGAACGATTGAAGGTGGGAGGAGAAGGGGACGACAGAGGATGAGATGGTTGGATGGCATTACCAACTCGATGGACATGAGTTTGAGCAAGCTCCAGGAGTTGGTGATGGACAGGGAAGCCTGGCATGCTGCAGTCCACAGGGTTGCAAAGAGTCAGACATGACTGAGCGACTGAACTGAACTGAAGGGGCTAGAACCAGCTTTCCCGAGGAAGGTGAGACTGGACTTGATGGATGGAGAGGATTCAGGAGGCAAGGAAGGAGGAAGGGCAGCCCTCCTGAATGAGGTGGTGGTGTGTGTGTGTGGTGGGGGCTTCCCTGGTGGCTCAGTTGGTAAAGAATCTGCCTGCAGTGTAGAAGACCCAGTTCAATCCTTGGGTGGGGACAATCCCCTGGAGGAGGAAATGGCAACCCACTCCAGTATTCTTGCCTGGAAAATCCCATGGACAGAAGAGCCTGGAGGGTTCCTGTGTGTGTGTGTGTGTGTGTGTGTGTGTGTAGACAGGAGCAAACACACGTTTTCCATCTTTAGGTCTATATGACATCACTCTGGTTAGACCACATGGTGTCTGCAGAGAATGGGTAGGGAGAGAGCAGTGGACCAACAGCGGCTTAGCGGGACTTCAAGTACCAGCCCTGTCTCCTTAGCATCCCTTACCCCATATTAAGTTAGAAGTGAAAACAGCACACTTGCTGTGCAATTACAACTTTAAACTTGTTCCCTTGCTATGGGGCTGGGGGTGGGACACCCCTGGGATCCTTCTAAATGGAAAGTCTGCTACCAGCACTGAATAGAAGGTAATTGTGACCAGTTTGTGGAGGCTGTAAGTACCTGGGGAGACAGTCTGGACTTAGTCACTGAGGAAATGGAGAGCCACCTAAGGGTTTTGAGCCAGAGAGTGAAGGGATTGGAGCTTTTCATTGGGTTGGCCCAAAAGTTCGTTTGAGTTTTTCCATAAGATGTCACAGAAAAACACAAATGAACCTTTTGGCCAACCCAGTATTATTTCACAAAGTCCTTTGAAAAAGTTTTGACTGTTTATCTCCAGATGTTAGGAATCAGGGCAGACAGAGATGGGGCGACTAGGAGGAAGATGGAGACAGTCCATTCCCTCTAGGTCCCTTGTGCTGACAGCTCACTGTGCGGGACAGGGGAGAAGCCAGGGAGGGGAGGAGGGGTGGCAATGAAGATGCTTCCAGATTCCTGGGGAGACTGCATCTTTGTGTCTATGAGCCTGAGTGTGTGCTTCCAGGGGTACGGATGAAATACATGAGCAGCTCTGGCCTGGGGGAGGTTTGGGTATGAGAGTCTCTGCTTGAAAGTGAAAGTGAAAGTGAAGTCACTCAGTCGTGTCCGACTCTTTGTGACCCCGTGGACTGTAGCCTACCAGGCTTCTCCATCCATGGGATTCTCCAGGCAAGAATACTGGAGTGGGTTACCATTTCCTTCTCCAGAGTCTCTGCTTGAGTTTCTGTTAAATAAGTGGATACTCACAAGGCAGTTTTGATGAAAGAGTGACATGGTACATGGTAGATCGACTGAAAACTTTAAGTGCTTGAATTTCTGGAAAATAATTTCCTGGGTTATTACTGCTAATACCTACCAGAGTTGTGACCTTCTTCTCTCGGATGTAACTCTCGATGGCATCATTGTTTGGAGCAAACACCGTGTAAGCATCAGCAGCCTCGATCGCAGTCGCCAGGTTATATTGCTGTGATGGAGAGAGACAGGAGCACGTGAGGGACTTCTGTTCCCAGGTAACCTGAGCAGAGGGTCATGCAGAGGATGTGGTACTTGCAATGATGTAGCCCCGGAAGCTGGAATAGTCAGGCATCTGGTCCAGTCGGGTGAGCAGGTTTGGTAAGGAGCCAGTTAGACCTCTCTGGGGAATCAGAACCTGGGAAAGAAAGTCCCAAAATTCTGTTAACTTGTGTTGGTAGGGCTTCCTGCTCTCCAATATACTGGTTCATGTCACAACAGTATGTAATTATAATGTTGTTGTTTAGTTGTTAAGTAGTGTCTGTTCTTGTGACACCAAGGACTATAGCCCACCAGGCTCCTCTGTCCATGGGATTTCCCAGGCAAGAGTACTGAAGTGAGTTGCCATTTCCTCCTTCAGAGGACCTCCTGACCCAGGGATTAAATTCACATCTCCTGCATTGGCAGGTGGATTCTTTACCACTGAACCGCCAGGGAACCCCATGTGATCCTGAGGCCACTTCAAGTTGAAACAAGGCATTCTCTGATAGTTTGCAAGACTAAACAGGAGTGTATAGCTTGGGGCATGAAGTGGGTTGGATTTCAGCCCCATTCCACCTGTAGACCAGGCCCCTCTAGGCAGGGAACAGCCTGCATAGCTGTTTGTGGTGGCCCTGACAAGAGGGACCACAGAATCCAATGGATAGATAGAAAAGGCGCTCCTCGAGGAGCCAGTGCAACCCAGAGGCTAAGTAGCAAACTTGAATCAGTTGACACACATCCATGAACCTTTGTGTTCACACAAATTTCTTCTTCAACCCAGTTGCTTAGCCATAGGAGCCTCATGTGTCCCATTTGGCAAGTGAGGAGAATGGTACATACTTTCTTAGGGTTGTTGTAAAAACCAAACGGGATGCATGATACTTGGCATGATGCCTGGCACCTAACGGGCTGTCAATCATTCCGATTTTACTGCATGTCAGGTGAGGTGGTAATGCTGATGCAGGACAGAGAGAAGACGCAGCTCCGCCCCTCAGGACGAGCCGTCACACAAGAACGGTGCGCGTGACCTAGTCCATAAAGGCCATCAGACAGGGGTGCACTTATGTCAGATGGGTTCCATATCAGAAATCCCACAGGATTTCAGGGGAAGGAAAAGGGAATAAAACTGAGATTTACTGTGGCCTCACTAGGCAGCACACATTGAGAGAGACGGTGTCGCTCAATCCTCAAAGGGAGGGAAAATGAAGCTCAGAGAGGTTGGGTAACTTGCCCAAGGTTATAGAGTTAGCTGAATGCCTGAACCCAGATCCTGTATGATTCTAGGACTTACGTGCTTGCCACTATGTTAATCTCGGTGATGTGGGTTGTAGAGATCAGGGAAGGCTTTCATGGAGGAGGTGGGACTTTGAATTGGTCCCATGATAATAACACTCAGTATAGGAGATGGGTTGGGGTGCCATTTTACTGATGGGGTTGTGTTCATCAGAAATAAAAATATAAATGATAAGAAGAGGTAATTTCATGATTTTTTTTAAAAAAGTGTACTTTGAAAAGCCAGGATTGGAGAAAAAAAGCACTCTTGGTAATGTTGCTTTCTGATAAATGAAGCCATAAACTCAGCATGGTTCTCTGCAAGTGACCTACCACTTGCTCATAAAATGTATTTCTTTATGCCTCTTGTTAATACAAGAGACTTGCAAGGTCTTTGCAAAATATTGCACTCAGAAGTCTTATAAGAAGTCTCCCTTTCCTGAACAGAAACTGTTAACATATTCTGTAACTTGAAATAAAAAAAGGGAGTATATAAGTGTCAAATGAGAGTAATTTTAGTTAAAATGCAATTAGTTAATTGTCTTTTCTAATCTTCTACTTTTCAAAATTTTCCAATATACCCTAAATTCTAACTTTAAATTTAAATGAAGTTCTTAACATAGTAACTAAAAATTATAGGATAGTCTAAAAACTCATTTTCCATTTAATTTTTTTCTATGTCATGCCTTGAATACTGTTGAATTGCATTTGAAGAGAAAATAAAAATTCCACAATATCTTTTCTACCATTTTCCTTTTTTTTTTCTTGGGCACAATAACGCAGACAGGAGAGGACCAGTGACACATACATAGCTGCCTTTCTTCCAGTTCTTGATTAAGTCCCGTGTGGGTTATGGACTTCCTAATACTAAGGTTCTTGGGCGCCTTGTAAGATGGTCTCATAAATAAGAGATATACACGACTACACTTTATATGAACCCACTGCAGGATACAGGCATAAGTAAAGAATAACTGAGTCTTACTGAATGAGTAGAGCCTCTAAACGGTTTTAAAATAAAAATAATGAAGTAGGTTACTTTTATATTAAGGCTAAGTACTCCCCCCCCACCCCACAAATGATACTGTGTAGGAGGATAAATAACACAAGGAGGAGAGGCCAGATGTGCAGGAGGGAGCGATTCTGTACCTTGTTGATGATGTGTATCACTCCATTTGTGGCTGCATTGTCGCCGTCAATGACGGATGCTCCTTCGATTGTGATGTTCTGTAAATGCACCACAGTGAGAAGGTGAGTCCCTATAGAGTACACCCGGGGACTGAGTGATTTCTAGGGTTTCCACATTTTGAACAGTAGTGACCTTCTCACTTTTGGACCATGACGTACAGTTAGAAATATCTTAAAACTGTGAGCCATTTGATCTCTCTCTCTCACACACACAACTGAAATGAAATAATAATTTCCTCTACCATGTGGGAGGCATCTGATTCTACTCCATTCTATTTCATTAAAAAAGTGCTGGCTGAGGCTCACTAAACAGACCCTGCAGTTGGAAAAGCACTGTAGATAGCATGGTGGGTTGAATTGTGTCCCCCAAATTCACATATTGGAGTCCTAACCCCCAGTGCCTCAGAATGTGACCTTATTTGGAGACAAAGTCTTTATACCAGGTAACTGAGTTAACATGAGGTCGTTGTCATTGCTCGGTCACTTAGTCATGTCTGACTCTTTGCGACCCCACGGACTGTAGCATGCCAGGCTCCCCTGGCCCTCACTATCTCCCGGAGTTTGCTCAAATTCATATCCATTGAGGTCATAGGGTGGACCCTAATCCAATATGACCAGTGTCCTTATAAGAAGAGGAAATTTGGACATAGGAACTATGTAGGCAGAACACCATGTGAACACGAGGACTGCCATCTGCAAGCCAAGGAGAGAGCCTGACCTCCCAGTCCTCAGACAGAACCAACCCTGTCCACACCTTGACCTTGGACTTCCAGCCTGCAGAACTTTGAGACAACAATTTCTGTTGTCTAAGCCACCTAGTCTGTGGTTCTTGGTTACAGCAGCCTTAGCAAAATAATGCAGACAGTTACCAACTTTACAGGAATATGAAATGCATGGGGAATGGAGGTGAGCAAGCCTAAATGCAGGCTCATGCAGCCACCAACCAAGTATGACACAACTGGCCTCTGCTGTCTTGGGGTTCCTCTCCTCTTCTCCCACCACTGCACTTTGAAATTCTTCCTGGGAACCCTGGATCCTGAGGGGACTTGTCTCATCCTAGGCACATCAGCAGAGGTCCTGAAGCAAATAACACTGGCCACCTTGCACCTCTCTCTTGGTTACAGGGGGACATTTATATCAGACATAAGAAAGAATTCATTATGATTGTGTCTTTGATAGTTACCGCCTCTAATTCACAGGTCTTAATTGATTTACTTCTGAAGCTACAACCCTGGGACGAACCTTCCCAAGGTGAGTGTTCAGTTAATGCTTGCTCAGAGAGTCAATGATTTAAAACACTAGTGGAAAACCACCCATTGACTGATATATGCAAGTAAGGTTCTAGAATTATTGTAACAAAATGTAGAGACCATGCGGCCCTATGTAACTCTTTCCTGCTTTCTAAAAGGACTATTCTGATGAAGCACATACGTTTATGTAATACCTAAATAGATAGAACCTTTTCACAGCACCACTGCTGATGGGTAGGAAGGCAGAAATGCTTTAGAGCTGCAATTCTAGAGCATTCTGACCGTGGCCCACAATCCACTGATGGGGTAGTTCTCACTTCCCAGTAGACCATCTATCCTCATTTTGTGCAGTTCATAGAAAGAGCTTTAAATCACTGCTGCATTCAGCAGGGCAGCCAGACCTCCTTATAGAAAACCGAATCCAAGTCCTTGAAATGCTATAGAAAATGCCAGAAGGTGAGCATCTATAGGGCTCCCCTCTTCCTGTGCACTATCCTGTCTCCAGCCCTCTGATCAGTTCCTGACATACAGTAGGTGTTCAGTAAACATCTGCAGACTGACTGACTGACCCTAACTTAGTATAATATTGTAGTGATCTCTAATGACTCAATAAGTAGGTTACCAATAACAAGTTCTTAGCCACACATAAAAATCCAAGTTGTGAAACTCCACTGCCTTCACCCAGAAGAAGTGAAATATTTGTCTTTCTGGATCAGTCTGTGGTCTAATAGAAGACCTGTGGCCAACCAGTGGGGAGAGAGCCTCATCTTATAGGAGCCCTGCTATACAGTAACTCTGTGAGTGTGTGTATCAATATATGTTGATAGTTGTTGAAGCTGGGTGATGCCAACCATGGAGGTTTATTCTCCATCTATTTTTGCTCATGTTTGGAAATTTCCATAACATAAAAACTTCAAAGTATGATATGAACATATGTCACAAGTTTCCATTGAACAGACCCAATACGGTGCTCTCTTACCCCATCTGCCTTCACCAGCTGAAGGAAGTTGCCCTGCAAAGATGTTGCCAGCATGTCAGAAGGTGACAGGGCCTGCAGATCGGCCACTCCGTATGTGCCCAGTAGTGTATGGTACCTATAACAATAGTCCATAAGGGCTGTAATGAGATATTGATGCTTGAGACAGTGGTGTCGGGAGTAGTTAAGAGGGTAGGTTCTGGAGCCAGACTACCAGATTCAAAATCTCCTCTTGAAACTATTGGCCATGGCCTCTGGGGTCAGTTATTTAATCACTCTGTGCCTTGGTTTCCACATCTGTAAAATGGGAATAATTATAATGTCTATTTCACAGATAGGATTAACTAGGTTGTATGTAAAAGCAGTTAGCAGAGTTGGCTGTCAGTCATGTTGACTACTTCCATCCTGGGGGAAAGAGCGGGGCAGCGGCAGCCCTAGAACATGTTCAGTTGCATGGACCTCAAGGCCCATGGGGCCCACCTCCACTGCACTTCATTCACACTGATGCTAGTAAGACATCGTGAAGAACAAAATACATAATACGTACTTTATGAGGACAGGGATGTTGCTCTTGGTCAACCAAAAGGCTTTCTCTTCTTGGTCCATGTCCGCAATGGCTTGTCGGGAGGGCACAAGGACAGTAAGATTTGAGGTGGTCGACAACAGGTGTTGTAGGGAAGCATTCTGAATCCCAGAAGGAAAAGAAAGTGGCCTGACTCATGTCAGAGGACAAACGGGGCTGACTTAATCCTTGGCAGAAATCCAATATCCCATGTGATATCATTTCAGAGATACTGGGAAGGTCCTAGGGATTCCATTCCCAAATCCATCCCACCTACTGACTGATGCCTCCACATTCCTTCTGAGACTCATTACTTTTATTTAAATGTGTGAGCCTTGACAAAAGGTATATCTTCCTAATCAGGTCACACTTCAAATCATTATCTGTCATTTACCCTTTAGTTTAAACGAAGAGGCAGAGAACAGTCTTGACAGGATCATGTGTGTGTGTGTATGTGCACACATGTGTGCAGAGACCCTGAGAATCCTTGGATGCCTTTGGAATAAGGATGGTAGGAAGACTCCAGAAACAGTTTCAGCAAGAGAGAGAGACTGGAGGCCTGAAATCAAACTTTATCTATTTGCCTAGAAGTATTAAAAGTTCTGGGTAGAAGCTTTGACGGGCTTATGTTTAACAACTGGCTCTCCAGAAAAAACAAACAAAAGCCCTGGTTTGCAATGCTTGCTGATTTCTGTGGTGTAACTTCTCCCATCACGGCTGATTTCCAGCTGCCATCACGACAGCATTGAAAGAGGGGCTGGGAAAGCTGTGCTCTTGCAAGCTGGGATGAGCGGGATACAGCACACCATGGGCAAACTCACGCATGTGGGTGGGTCCTATGGAAATCAGCACCTGCTGTAGGGCCCTCCTCTCCCACGTGATGGGAGTAGGAGAGACCCCACGTGGAAGCAACAGGAAGCTGTCCTTCAGTGGCCGCTGACCACACACTGCGTGTCTTGGCACCTGTCTTCTTAAACGGGACTAAACACTTGTCACAATGGCTGCTGAGCCTGCCATCTTGGGCCACTTGGGCAAAGATGACAGAGATTCAGACAATTGGGGATGCTGGAGATCAGATTCTTGGTTTTAGAACTTTCCAAGGGAGAGGGGACAGTTCCTCAGGACATGTTGGGCTGAGGGCAAAACCCACATGAAGTGTGCTAGGATTGTAGCTATAAATGCCAAATCTAACTTGGCAAATTACTAATGATGAAGTATATTGAGTTTATAAAAAGACCTTTTTTTTCAATGAAGAATGAAGCCATACATATATATTCAGGTTGGTTGAAAAGTCGATCACCCCAGCTTATCCTAGACTAGAAGTACTGAGCCCTGGTTGCATGCTAGAATCACCTGTGAGGTTCCTGGTATACACGGATGCCCAGGTCAAACCTCTGCCAATCAGATCAGAGCATCTGGGGGTGGGAGCCTAGGCATGGCTATTGAAAGACGTGTGTTCCACATGGTTCTAAAGTGGACTCAGGGCTGAGAACCACTGCTCTAGATGACTGCCTTCCCTCCCCCACCATTTTCAGTCTTCTATTACATGCGGTCCGTATCTCTAAAATTATATATATTTCCAATCCTATTTTCAACAAAGGTACTCACATTTATCCACTGGTTAAATACAGCTGCAGCGGAGAGAAAGGACAATTCCTTATTCATTTCGTGCAAGAGAGGGAGGAGAGAGGAGAGAGAACACAGAGGAGGATCAGTGAGAGGCACATCTGGGCAGCTCTGGGCATCATCCTTGCCAGCCTTGCCCATGTCGACATGAATGATGCCCAGGCTGGATGAATCCCCATGTTGCCAGAGCCATGCAGTTTCTTTCATGCTTATTGGCTCAAATTATCTTCTATATTCAAGGTAAAGGAGTATTTCCAGAAAATTCAAATGAGACAACAACCTCAAGTTTGTCCAAATCTATTTTGGTTGTAAGGACATGGCCACCCAGTCCCTCAGAAGGGTCACAGGGCTCAGTAAACTGCCCGCTTTCAGAGCCAGCATTGAGCAGGGCCTTGGGACATGGAACCAAACCACCTGGGTTTTCTTTCTGGTTTGGCCCTTTCATAGTTCCTTAGGTCAGGGGTCCCTAACCTCTGAGATCTAATGCCTGATTCTCTGAGGTGGAGCTGAATAATAATAATAGAAATAAAGTGCACAATAAGTGTAACATGCTTGAATCATCCTGAAACCATCCCTCCATCCCCAATTTGTGGAAAACCTGTCTTCCACGAAACTGGTCCCTGGAGCCAAAAAGGCTGGGGGCTGCTGCCTTAGGCAAGCTACTTCATCTCTCTGGGCCTCAATGTTCCCAGCTGTAAAATAGGGATGATAAAAGCTCTGACTGTTAGGGTTGATGTGGCAGTTGGAAAGGTTAATGTTTTTAAAGTGCTTAGAATAGAGGCTGGCATGTAGGACACAGTAAGTTTTAGCCACTGTTATTTCTAACTAATCCACCATGCTGCTGCTGCTGCTAAGTCGCTTCAGTTGTGTCTGACTCTGTGCGACCCCATAGATGGCAGCCCACCAGGCTCCGTCGTCCCTGGGATTCTCCAGGCAAGAACGCTGGAGTGGGTTGCCATTTCCTTCTCCAATGCATGAAAGTGAAAAGGGAAAGTGAAGTCGCTCAGTCTTGTCTGACTCTTCGAGACCCCATGGACTGCAGCCTACCAGGCTCCTCCATCCATGGGATTTGCCAGGCAAGAGTACTGGAGTGGGGTGCCATTGCCTTCTCCTTATCCACCATGGGGTTTGTTAATGAACATATATACTGAACCATCACAATTGGCACCAGGTTGGAGTGAGGGAGGCCGTAAGATATGAAAGAGAAAAGCTGGCCCCTGACCTTATGCAACTTATAGCTGTTTTGGGGATTTTAAGATTTGAAAAGATAACCCAGAAGGCTAGTAGATTAGTGACATTTGAAGGTGTGATAGAGTAAGGAAAGCTCTGGACTTTGAGTTTAAAAAGGCTGGGTTCAGTTCCCGGGTCTGCCATTTACCAGCTGTATGATCTTGGGCTTAACCTCTCTGAGAATGCAAGAGCATCACCTGAATAATGATTATAATGACAGCTTGCTCCTGGGATTATGAACATTACATGCATTAATGTATGTGAAAACATTTTAAAAACTATTGAACACCATGAAAATGGCAATAACAATTTGGTAACCCACTCCAGTACTCTTGCCTGGAAAATCCCATGGACTGAGGAGCCTGGTAGGCTGCAGTCCATGGGGTCGCAAAGAGTCAGACACGACTGAGCGACTTCACTTTCACTTTTCACTTTCACCCACTGGAGAAGGAAATGGCAACCCACTCCAGTGTTCTTGCCTGGAGAATCCCAGGGATGGGGGAGCCTGGTGGGCTGCCGTCTGTGGGGTCGCACAGAGTCAGACATGACTGAAGTGACTTAGCAGCAGCAGCAGCAGCATGTGCAAATTTACCAAAAGACAATATATCTCAGAGATGTCTTAACTACTTTTTGAAAGTAGTTGAGGTTATTGAGTAAGTTGGTAAACCCTGGTTAAAAAGTAAACCAGTTTAGTAAGTGATACAAGAACTGAGGTGCTCGAGTAATCCCTTCAGGGAGAGGAGGGTGCGAGCTGGAACTGAACACAGGGGAGAAAGACCCAAGGCAGGGTCTGTGGGGGAGGGGAACAGAGCTGGTGTTGAGCTGGGAAGGTGACAGCTCAGGTAAAATGGTTGGAAGGAAACTGAGTTGAGGCCCTGTGAGGTCCTCGCAGTGCCAGGCGGAGGACTTGGACTTGATCTTGTTTTCCCAGGGAGGAGAAAAGCATTGTGAGAGCAGGATTTTAGGGTTCTAAAATTTTAGAAAATGTGGCCATGGACAGTGCAGAGAAAATGTTGGGTTTAAGCTCCATGGTATGGGTGTTGGGAGATGGGCCTAATGGGATGAAGAGGAGAAACAGGTGCAGTGAAGGGTGGGAAGGACCCTGACAGCAGGGCGGCCATGGTCAGATGCTGCAGCCATCAAAGAGCATGTTAGGGCAGGCGCAGCCCTGGCACTGTGAGACCAGTGGTTCCTCTTGAGAGGAGGCGCAGGAACTAAACGCCAGTGAGCTGAGCAAAAAGTGAGTGAGGAGAAAATTCACCAACTTACTTTCTCATTGCAAAAGATCTTTATGAACAGTAGGAATGAAGTAGGAAACATGACAAAGACCTGCCCTCCAGAGGTGATAGTCCAGTGGGGTGTGTCCTATATTGACAGATTGTGCTGATGGTTAAGAGCTGGGCTCTGCACACAGACAGCTGAGTGAGCTGAGGAAAGTTTGCTTAGGCTCTCAGTTTCCTCATCAGTAAAATGGGCATAATAACAGCGTAAGCCCAGAGGGTTGTGATGAGGTTTAAATGAAGTGTGGCTGCCTGTTAAGGATTTAGTAAGATGCTGGTACACAGAAGGTGCATACAGGTGCACACACACATACCCTAGATAAGGGTAAGCACAGCGTGCTCTGGATACCTATAGAAGGCCTACAACCTGGACAGGATTGCCCAGGAACTCAGCAGGTGCCAGTTATTTGCTCGTTTGGGAAGTCTGGGACTGGAAAGAGGCAGAATGGCAAGAAAAAGAAGACAAGACTGCTTTGGTACACAGAAGGTGCCAAATAAAAGTTCCCTCCCTCCAATTTGTAGAAAATTTGTGACCCATAGAGCACATATGCCATTTGTGAGAAGTTGCTTGTTTCAGACAGAATCTCCTGGAGCACGTGATTGGTAGAGAACTTTAAAGGCATCCTAGCCAAGAGTGTTTGTCTTTTTCTTTTAAACTGGAAGATTTTTGTCTTTATGATTCTGTCCTGAAGTTGCTCTCAGAGGACTTACCACTGCAGCATTTCCATAGCACAGAAGGCCGTCTCCTTCATAGCCCTCTTGGCAAACACAACTCCAGATGCCGGAGGAAGTAAGCTGACAGGTTGCCTGATACAAAGGAGATGAGAGAAGTGATCTGCTTTCCTAAGTAAAGCATTAGATCTGAGATGTACCTGTGAATACTTGGGCTCTGTCTACAGTGAAATTCAGGACTGAAAGATTACTAGAAGTAACCCACAGGCCCTCAGCCCTTCCTGCAGGTTTGGTATAGCTCTTATGGAATCACAATTAGATTCTTTTCATCCCTGTCAAGATTTAGTGAGCAGAAATCAGGACACATGGTTAATGTGAATTTCAGACAAACAAAGAGGCTTTTGTATACGTATGTCCCATATACGATTTGGGGGCATGCTTGTGCTGGAAAAGAATTCACTGTGTATATGAAATTCAAATTTAACTAGGTGTCTTGCACTTTATCGGCAACCCTATGCTCATTCTTCCACAGCTTGGAATGAAGTGGAAGTTCCAATAACCTATCATGTTTGGAATATCAGGGCTTAGTCAGCCTTAAATTAAGACTGTTGGAGTTTCTTCAGCTTTGTGAAGTGCTCTTATGACTCTTGGGTAACAGATACTGTAGGGACATCTCCCATTTTTTCTTCTTTGAAAATCACCCACCTCCCCACATATACTAGGGCTGGGTCTGGTAGTCCTGCTCATGTCATCCTACTCCCTGGCAAGCACTGACTGGCTCATATGTGGACACCTGGACCCAGCTGGGCTGGAACCTTTCTGGTCCAGACCCTGGTCAGATCCTTTCTCCTATGAGTAAGAATTAGGACATGGGATGCTGTTGAGTTAGTGGGCATCACTGGTAGATGCCCTCTAAGAATGGGGAGTCAGATATTCCAAGATGCAAAAAACTGCACTTAAATTTGAGAGAACGAGACAGAGACAGATACAGAGAAAGTAAAAGCACAGAGAATAGCAAAATGAGAAATTGTGTGGTCTCAGAGGATTGATGGAAAAAGCTGCCTTGATCCTGATTCTAAGCCCTTGGGAAGTTTTGTAATTCCTGCCTATGGAGCTACCCTTGGGGCATGTGTCCAACAAATTCCTTTTTCGCTTAAGTTGATTTTTGTGGATTCTGTTATTTGCAACCCAAAGCATTGTGATTAAGTGTTTTCATCGGTTTTGATGCTGGGTGCTTAGTGATGTTCTCTTAAAAACATGACCATGACCAGCTCTAACATCTGTGCCTGCTTTTCCCTAATTTAGACACAAGGCTCAACCTATCCTTGAATGGGCATTTTCACCAGTAATTTGGGTTAAACTCTGTTATGACATTCAAAATGAGAATCTAGTTACCCTTTCAACTATTCTGTTGATTTAGAATTGCCAGATTTAGCAAATAAAAATACCAAGAATGAATTTTAGATAAGTCATGAATAATTTTTTGTTTAGATGGGCAAACAGTGGAAACAGTGTCAGACTTTATCTTTTTGGGCTCCAAAATCACTGCAGATGGTGATTGCAGCCATGAAATTAAAAGACGCTTACTCCTTGGAAGAAAAGTTATGACCAACCTAGATAGCATATTGAAAAGTAGAGACATTACTTTGCCAACAAAGGTCCGTTTAGTCAAAGCTATAGTTTTTCTAGTGGTCATGTATGGATGTGAGAGTTGGACTGTGAAGAAAGCTGAGCACCGAAGAATTGATGCTTTTGAACTGTGGTGTTGGAGAAGACTCTTGAGAGTCCCTTGGAGTGCAAGGAGATCCAACCAGTCCATTCTAAAGGAGATCAGCCCTGGGATTTCTTTGGAAGGAATGATGCTAAAGCTGAAACTCCAATACTTTGGCCACCTCATGTGAAGAGTTGACTCATTGGAAAAGACTCTGATGCTGGGAGGGATTGGGGGCAGGAGGAAATGGGGACAACAGAGGATGAGATGGCTGGATGGCATCACTGACTCGATGGACGTGAGTCTGAGTGAACTCCGGGAGATGGTGATGGACAGGGAGGCCTGGCATGCTGCGATTCATGGGGTTGCAAAGAGTTGGACACGACTGAGCAACTGAACTGAACTGAACTGATATAATATTTGGGTCCTGCTTGTCCTGAAGGATTGTCATTTATTTGAAATTCAGATTTATCTGGGAATCTTTTCTGGCAATTGTGTGTTGATTCTTCCATGCTTTGGAATGGAGAGAAATTTGCAATAATTACTCACATTCTACTTAGGGACTCCCTTTGGGAGTAAGAGAGATTTTGTTCATTACTGGGCCCAGGTAAAAAATAATCCAAACTTCTTTCTTTCTCAAGTAATTGTTTTAAAGTACTAATGAGAAAAATCAAGTAACTCACCAGTGGATGACATTTCTCAGTTTGTTCTAAGCATGATGTTATTGGTTCACAGTCAATCCCATTGCCTTGAAATCCTTTTTTGCACTCACACTCATTCTGTAATTCAAAGAGCAAAGTAAAAGAGACTATTGAAAACAACAGACTTTCATACCTTGCCCTCTCACAGCACCAAGAAATGAAGTATGGAAACCATAGCTGTTTGACCCTTTTAGAGAACACCAGTAATGTCTTTGTTACTCTCTGACTCCAGAGCTATTGGTCTCCGCATTCTATGTTACATTTCCCAGTCTAAAGCTCCTTGTTACTTTCCTTTTTAAAAGACCTTTAAAAAGGTTTTAAAACTTTTAATTTTGTATTGGAGTAGGCAATGGCAACCCACTCCAGTACTCTTGCCTGGAAGATCCCATGGATGGAGAAACCTGGTAGGCTGCAGTCCATGGGGTCGCTAAGAGTCGGACACGACTGAGCGACTTCACTTTCACTTTTCACTTTCATGCATTGGAGAAGGAAATGGAAACCCACTCCAGTGTTCTTGTCTGGAGAATCCAAGGGACGGCGGAGCCTGGTGGGCTGCTGTCTATGGGGTCGCACAGAGTCGGACACGACTGAAGTGCCGCTGCAGCAGCAGCAGAGCTGATTAACAATGCTGTGATAGTTTCAGGTAGACAACAAAGGGACTCAGCCATAGGGACAAATGTATCCATTCTTCCCCAAGCTCCCTTCCCATCCAGGCTGCCACATAACATTGAGCAGTGCTCCCTGTGCTATACAGTAGGTTCTTGCTGGTTGTTACTTCTTTTTTGAATTCCTTACCCTAGAGGGACCATATGGAGATTTATCTCAGAGAGACCCTAAAGAACATTCCACTGAAAAAATTGGCCCCTTCAGCTAAGAGGGAAAGATGAAGTAAGTTATGAGGCATCCACTTAGTGGAAATCCACGCACAAGGCCACTGCTGGTCTATAAGGCACACTGTGTAATTTTGAACAGTCATCCCCTCTGAGCAGGCAGATCTGAGTAAGGAAGGTACCATCTCTACGTGAACAACACATGGCAAGTGGCTCAGCAGGCAGGCAGTTTCATCATGCAAAAAAAAAAATGCCCCCCTTCTTCTGGGAAGGTTTGGGTCCACACCAGGGTCCACACCTTGGCGAGCAGGGTGCAGGCTGGGTTTCAGCCCCGGCTTGCCCCATAGGCTGGATACTTTGTGTAGCATACAAACTACAAGGAAGCAGCGGCCCCGATCACGCAGTTATTAAATATGATAGTGATGGCTTGTATGACAAAATGGGGAAATGTGTGTGCTAAGTACAGAACAGGAACCAAACAAAAATGTAATGGATTGCAACAATGGAGAGGAAAGTAAAAACCTCTGCATTAAAAAGACCAGAAGGAAAAAATACATCAGCACACAAATGGTGACTGCGGGTACACTGTGAATGGTGTTAATTTTTCTCTTCACTTTTATTCCCAAATGTCTTCCAACATTATTTTGAAGTTAAAAAACTCAACTTAAAAAGAAGTAATCATTTCAACAGAGGTACTGAGTGACCATTATGGAACCAGCAATGAACCTTGAAGCTGCTTTCTCTGAAGCGAGGAGGACAAAGCATACCAAGTAAGTAAGAAGAATCCGATCTTTAACAAACACTGGAAAACAAGAGATGCTGTAAGTTTTATGGATGAAGTGGCACATGGGATGCTTCTGTGATGAAGACCAGAGCTGTTCAGAGGAGGGGGGATGAGCTGGGAAGATTCTTCTGGGAAGTGTGGTGTGGATGGACCTTAAGAGAGGGTGGGGGGAGTGGGGAGTCCATGCAAACTGAGGTCACATGTTAGAGAAAAAAGAACGGAGGTGGGAAAGCAGGAGCTTTTGATTGGAGGAGGTTTACTGAGGGGCTGGTCTAGAGAGTGGTTACATTTAGAGGTGATACAAGATGACCCACTAAGTTGTGAGAAGAAATGAACAGAACCTCTATTTATGAATTTTCATCTTTAAGGGTTTAAGTATTATTTGCTGTATATGCTTTATAAGGTAAATTGGGTATCTTATATGTAAATATATGCTCATTTATATATGTAAATATATGCTCATCTATACAACTTTACAAGTTAGGGCAAGACCTTATCAACAAGAGTGTTTAATCTTCTTGGGGTAGCACCTTCCTGCACCCCCAAGACTAATATATTGACCCCAACATGGTCTGTCTTTTAAAATGAACATTCATGGTAATTAGGACTTTTGCCTAGTTGGAATATCTACAAGATTTCAAGGCAACTAGTAACATTACTGAGGGCAATCCTAGAATCAGCCTATTTTATTTCTTACGTAACACCCTAAAAAGTCCTTTCTCTTCCTCCATCACCCCCATTAGAAGTTTTTCATATTTGTTTGTAGAAAGGATGATAGACAGAAGGGAACAGATACTATACAGGTTGGATTGTGTCCCTCTCCAGACCTCCTCACTCTTATGTAGAAGTTCTGACTCCCAGCAACTCAGAATGTAACCTTATTGGAAAAAGGATTGTTAATATGAATTAGTTAAGATGAGGTCACACTGGAGTAAGGTGGGTCCCTAATCCAGCATGATTGGTGTCATTACAGAAAGGGGAGATTTGTACATAGGCAGGCACAGAGGGAGAAGGTCATGTGAACATGAAGGCAGAGATCAGGGTGATGCATGTGTAAGCCAAGGACACCAAGAGGCATGGAACAGATTCATCATCACGGCCCTTAAAGGGAACCAAACCTGCTGACACCACGATCTTGGACCTCGAGCCTCCCACACTGTCAGACAATACAGTGTTGTTGCTCTATGACGTCCAGTTAGTGATATTTTGTGACGGCAGTCTTAGCAAACTAATACTGATACCAAGAAATTGTTTTTCTTCCTCAAGTGCAATGTGGCAACTCTGGTGAGTCCAAAATGAATGGAATTGTTGGCCAAATGGTTGGCAAGAGATAAGAATGCAGTGAGTTCTTTTATGATTAGGACTTCTTCATGGCTACAGTCATGATACACTGTCATCACCTCACTTGGAGCGAAATTAATTTCTAAGAAGTAGCTCATTCTGCCTCAGTGTCCCTTAAATGAGGTTAAGTGAAAGTGATCAACAAACTGTAGAGTGTTATGGAGAAATACAGAGTGAGATCAAGGGAAGACCAAGAGGGAAGTTCCGGAGTCAGACTGTCTGGGTGTGAATTTCACACCACAATTTGGTTTCTGTGTAACATGAGCAAAGTATGTAACTTCTCCATGCCTCAGTCTTCTTTTTTATGTAATAGTACCTGTATGGTAGCAAAAGCGAAAAAAAGCAAGTGGGATTACATCAAATGAAAAAGCTTCTGTATAGCAAAGAAAAGCAACAATAAAATGAAAAGGAAACTTATGGGATGGGAGAAAATAGTTACAAATCATAATCTGTTAAGGGGTTAATATCTAAAATATATGAAGAACTCATATAACTCAACAGCCAAAAAAACAAAAAAAAATCCCTGAAAAACCAACCAAATTTAAAAAAATGGGTAAAAGATCTGAACAGACATTTTCCCAAAGATGACATATAGATAACCAATAAGTACATGAAAAGATGCTCGACATCACTGATAATCAGAGAAATGCAAATCAAAACCACAATGAGGTATCTCATCTCATATCTGCAAGAAAGGCTATCATCAAAAAGACAAGAAATAATAAAGTGTTGGCGAGGATGTGAAGAAAAGGAATTCTTGTGCACTATTGATATGAATGCAAATTGGTGCAATCACTGTGGAAAATAGTATGGAGTTTCCTCAAAAAAGTTAAAAACAGAACTACCATATGTTCCAGCAATTCCACTTTTGGATATTTATCTGAAAAATACAAAAACACTAACTTGATAGGATATATGCACCCCCATGTTCATTGCAGCTTTATTTACAATAGCCAAGACATGGAAGCAACCAAACTGACCATCAACAGATGAATGGATAAAGAATATGTGGTGTATGTATACATTAGAATACTATTCGGCCAAAGAAAGAGTGAAATCTTGCCATTTGTAACATCATGGATGGACCTTGAGGACACTATGCTAAGTGAAACAGGTGAGAAAAAGACAAACAACATATGATCTCACGTATATGTGGAATCTAAAAATCAAACAAAACCAAGCTCACAGATATGGAGAACAGATTGGTGGCTGCCAGAGGTGGGGTGTGGGTGAATGGGATCAAAAGGTAAAAGAAAATAACTGCCTAGTCATAGGTTTGCTGTGACAATTAACTCCTTCCCACTGTTACAAATGATTAAAGAGCTGCAGTAAGTTCTAGCCAGAGTACTTCTGTGTTTAGAGAAAAAAAGAAAATCCACTGCAGGAATCGTGTTTCCGCTTTGCCCTCCACCTAATCACGCCTACCTGCCCGGGGCCTACATACAAGCAGGTCGCATTGTGGTGGCAGCCGCCAGCACTGGGCAGCAAGCAAGGGTTGATCTCTGAGCAATCTCTTCCATCCCCGGTCCATCCCTCACGGCATACGCAGGTGTGGGTCCCCCTGCCAGTTCTGATGCATTCTGCCTACAAGAGGAAAAGCAGCAACAAAGCCTTTGAAACCCCAGGCCAGCCACATGATCGTTAAGTGCAAAAGAAAGATTTTCAGAGGTCCCCTGAAGAGGTATATATTTGCATGGAGTACAAAGGAAATGATTAAAATACACACTTGCATTGAGATCGACGGAAAAGCTAAGATGATTTAAAGAACAAATTGCCTTGTTGTTGGCCAGCTAATGGCCAGCGTTGCTAACATCACTGCCATTTATTGAGTCAGGGATGGTTCTGAATGTTTTGCAGGTGTAAGCCTTCATCTTGAGAAAGGTACTGTGATTATCTCTATTTACAGATAAGGGAACTGAGGCTCAGAGGAGCTAAGTGACTTGCCCAAGGTCACACAGCCATAAAGGGGCATAAACCCAGGTATATAGGATGTTTTAACCCAAGCTCCTATCTGTACGAGTTCCAGGCCTTTCAGGATGACCACACCAGGAGGCTGAAGGACAGAGTGAGAAGTGCAAGGAGAGCTGTGCAGATGAGGCTGAGTGGGTGAGGCTTGTCCAAAGGGAGTCTGGAGTTGGGCAAGGCACTTGCACCTGATTTCACCGTCAGAGCCAGGGCAAGTTCCCGAAGGGGTTTCAGCATGCAGGGGAAACAGGATCTGATCCACTCTGGCTGTGGCTATAGAGAAGCAGCAGGGACAGCAGTTATTAAACTGTAGGGAAGGAATGGAGGTGACCTTGGCTAGGTGGTGGTGGTGATATTCCAGAGTTATTAATGAAAGTGATGGTCAGTTTGGGGTACACCGCTGACACCAATAGGTCTTAAGGCAAGTCACTTGATGTCCCCGAGCCTCAGTTTCCTGATCAGTAAAATGGCAATAAACAACATCTGTTTCATTGGGTTGGTGAGAGAAGCAAATGAGATCATGTTACATGAAAGTCACTTGTAAGTTGTAACGTCTGAATCACAAGTTTATGACTAATGATCTAAACTATCTGATTCTGTTTGTATTTTTAGGAGCCCGAGAGTCCTGGACCCCAAGCACACATGGATTTCAGAAGTGGAGGGTCACAGAAAGCACCTGGCACCATCTTTAAAATGCAGGGTTCAAGCAAATATGCCTCATGCCAGGAAGTCATTCAACACTGCCTTTGGAAGGCCTTCCTTCAGGATTTCCTAAAACACCCGGCAGCCTGGAGATAAAGGGCAACACTCACATAGCGGCTGCAGCCCCCTGGGATTGATCCTGAACAAGGGTCCATCTCCACACAGAAGCTTCCATCTCCTTCGTATCCTGGTTTGCAAACACAGCTGCAAAGAAGAGTGAGCACACAGTCAGCCCCAGAAATATAAGTAGCAACTATCCCCACCCCACTCCCCAAAAGACCAGCTAGCTAGAGGTGGACGGGTTCATGGCTCAGCACTCTGACGCTTTGCCCTTATGAGGGGAGCAAATGGCATAGTGGTCATGGCCACTCCTGGCTCTGTAGTCAGACACGGCTGGCCGGGAATCCAGGCCCCACCTTTCAGTGGTTGTGGGACCCTGGGTGAGTCCCTTAACCTTTGGGAGCCTGTTTCCTTATCTGGAAAATGAGTTTAACATCTTTATAAAGCTATGTGTGAACGTGAAAATGTTAGTTGCTCCGTAGTGTCCGACTCTTTGCGACCCTATGGACCATAGCCTGCCAGGCTCCTCTGTCCATGGGATTCTCCAGGCAAGAATACTGGAGTGGGTGGCCATTCTCTTCTCCAGGGGATCTTTCCAACCAGAGATTGAACCCAGGTGTTCCGAATTGCAGGCAGATGCTTTACTGTCTGAGCCACAGGGAAGTCCATATAAGCCCTTAGGGAGATGCATTTCTGTTGTACCACCATGGAGGAGCAAAGCCAGTCTCTCCCTATGCCGCCTGCAGACTGGTGGGGGAGGTTGGCCATAAACAGGGATGGATGCACTTAACTAGGCAACTCCAAATTAAGAAAAGTGAAAGTCGCTCAGTGTCTGATTCTGTGACGTGATGGACTATAAAGTCCATGGAATTCTCCAGGCCAGAATACTGGAGTGGGTAGCCTTTTCCTTCTCCAGGGGATCTTCCCAACCCAGGGACTGAACCCAGGTCTCCTGCACTGCAGGCAGATTCTTTACCAGCTGAGCCACAGGGGAAGCCCAAATTAAGAAAAGTGCTGCAAAAATGAGGCCAAGAATTCCTCAGGTCTGCATTTTCCAGGAAATTTTTTTGTGTAGGTGCTGCTTTTGAACCATATATTCCCAGAGAGGAAAATTTTCTCTGACTTTCCTCCCCCCAGCCCATTGCATATGTTCAGTTCAGTTCAGTTCAGTTGCTCAGTCGTGTCTGACTCTTCGCGACCCCATGAATCGCAGCACGCCAGGCCTCCCTGTCCATCACCAACTCCCGGAGTTCACTCAGACTCATGTCCATCAAGTCGGTGATGCCATCCAGCCATCTCATCCTCTGTCGTCCCCTTCTCCTCCTGCCCCCAATCCCTCCCAGCATCAGAGTCTTTTCCAATGAGTCAACTCTTCGCATGAGGTGGCCAAAGTACTGGAGTTTGTTTCAGCATCACTCCCTCCAAAGAAATCCCAGGGCTGATCTCCTTCAGAATGGACTGGTTGGATCTCCTTGCAGTCCAAGGGACTCTCAAGAGTCTTCTCCAACACCACAGTTCAAAAGCATCAATTCTTCGGCGCTCAGCCTTCTTCACAGTCCAACTCTCACATCCATACATGACCACAGGAAAAACCATAGCCTTGACTAGATGGACCTTTGTTGGCAAAGTAATGTCTCTTCTTTTCAATATGCTATCTAGGTTGGTCATAACTTTCCTTCCAAGGAGGAAGTGTCTTTTAATTTCATGGCTGCAGTCACCATCTGTAGTGATTTTGGAGCCCCAAAAAATAAAGTCTGACACTGTTTCCACTGTTTCCCCATCTATTTGCCATGAAGTGATGGGACCGGATGCCATGATCTTCGTTTTCTGAATGTTGAGCTTTAAGCCAACTTTTTCACTCTCCACTTTCACTTTCATCAAGAGGCTTTTTAGTCCCTCTTCACTTTCTGCCATAAGGGTGGTGTCATCTGCATATCTGAGGTTATTGATATTTCTCCTGGCAATCTTGATTCCAGCTTGTTTCTTCCAGTCCAGCATTTCTCATGATGTACTCTGCATATAAGTTAAATAAGCAGGGTGATAATATACAGCCTTGACGTACTCCTTTTCCTATTTGGAACCAGTCTGTTGTTCCATGTCCAGTTCTGACTGTTGCTTCCTGACCTGCATACAGGTTTCTCAAGAGGCAGGTCAGGTGGTCTGGTATTCCCATCTCTTGAAGAATTTTCCACAGTTTATTGTGATCCACACAGTCAAAGGCTTTGGCATAGTCCATAAAGCAGAAATAGATGTTTTTCTGGAACTCTCTTGCTTTTTTGATGATTCAGCGGATGTTGGCAATTTGATCTCTGGTTCCTCTGCCTTTTCTAAAACCAGCTTGAACATCAGGAAGTTCACGGTTCCCGTATTGTTGAAGCCTGGCCTGGAGAATTTTGAGGATTACTTTACTAGCATGTGAGATGAGTGCAATTGTGCGATAGTTTAGACAACATTAAGACATCAACTGGTGATCCAAAGACCCAGTTTTCCTGTAAGATGTCTTTAATATGGGAGTTATTATTAATGATCTTAGGAAGTAAAAGAGATTTTAAAGGGTTGGAAAGTTGGTGGGTAAATCTTCATTTCTTTTACTTGAGTGATGGTAATTATTGCAGTTTCCATGACTGAAGACCTATGATGTACTAGCCCTGGTGCTGGGTGCTTGGGCATTCAGTTGATCTAACCTCCACAACTGCCCTGCCAGGTATGCAACATCACCCTTATTGTACTGATGAGGAAAGTGAGGCTCAGAGAGGTTAAGTAACTGCCCAAGGTCACACAGCTGGTTAAGTTTCAAAAGTAGGAAGTGCTACAGTTTGAACCCATCTCAGTCTGAGCTTTTCTCCACTAAAGCCATGCTGGCAGCTGGAGAGAATAGGCCTTTGTTTATGGAGAAGTTAGACATGGGTTGGGTCTGTCTGCAGGTAACAGGGTGGCACGCCTGCCTTGCGCCTACCTTGCCGTTCCATCACTGTATTCACAGGTGCCATGGATGTGACAGAACTGCACGTAGGGCCCACAGGCTGAGGTCTGCTTGTGGCAGAATCTCCCCGCAGAGCCGTTCCTGCAGCTCCCAGGAAGGCAGGCGCCGTCGCTGTCAATCCTGTTATCACACGTTCCGAAAATGCACGGACATGCTGAGGGAGAAGGAAAAGGGCCATTCAGGGCTTGGGGACAAGCTTAGCAGTGGGCACATGGGCCACAGAGGAAGTCCCCCATCTTCAACCCCCATCTCCTCACTCCTGTCAGGACAGAACTGGTGGCTGAGCCTGGGAAGACTCTGGGAGCATCTTTGTCCCTGTGCCAGGACAGCTTTCAGAGAGAAGAGCTCGACCTCGGTACTGCTGTGTATGTCTGCGTGTGCGGTGCAGTGGGAGGGGGAGTGTGATGAACGAAAGAGGCCAAGGAACTCAATTTTCACCTACTTCCTGTTGGAGAGTTTAGTCTGACATTTTCTGCCTTCTCTTGAAGATGTTCTGGAGTAAACAGAAGTGATTTCTCCTGCCAGCACAGCCTCTGATGTGCGGCTTATGTATTGTTCTCCACTCTATCATAGCAGACCAGTGCCACTCATGGCCAGTATTTGCACACTGACCTTGTTCTAGGCACTGAACCAGTCTTCAACCTGTACCCTCTCAATTACGGTGTTTCCCTGGTGGCTTAGGCAGTAAAAGAATCTGCCTGCAATGCAGGAGACCTGGGTTTGATCCCTGGGTCAGGAAGATCTCCTGGAGAAGGAAATGGCAACCTACTCCAGTATTCTTGCCTGGGAAATCCCATGGACAGAGAAGCCTGGCGGGCTACAGTTCATGAGGTCACAAAGACATGACTTAGCAACCAAACCACTCTCATTCATAGTCACCAGCTTCAAGAGGTAGGTACTCTTACCATTCCCATGTTCAAAATGAGGAAACTGAGCCCAGAGAGGTGATGGTCTAATTTGCCTAACTTGCTGGTACTTTCCCATACAGGGACTTGAACTCAGACCTTCAACTTCCATTCCAGTTAGTGACCATGAGTCACTAACAGTAGATCAGTAAATCGACTGGCATTTCCGCCTGCCTGTTATCATCTTAGCTGCTGATTTTGCTTTTGATTACAAATATTTAAAAATTGCTGCAAAAGCAGCAATTATCAGAGTCAGGCTCACACTCTAGAGATTCTCAAAGGCAGGTGGCAAGGATTTGGGGGTTTGAATATGATCAGAAATGAAGGAATCTGTGGTTTTGCCCCAGAAGGGACTGCGGGGAGAGGAATTAGTGTGGGGGCTTGGAGCCAGCATCCAGGAAAAAGAAACATAGTGAGTGGGGGCTGGAAGAGATTTAAAACAAAAAAGACTTTCCATAAACTTTTATGAAAGTCAGGGCTTAGTTAGCAAGGAACAAGACCCCAGAAAGAAGAGGAAGCTCCCCAGTGTGAGGTGGTGGGCAGTCACAAACCTGGACGAGAGGCTTTGGAGCAGGAAGCCTACCAGTCTTTTCCCAGCCTTAGCATCCTGCCTGCTAGCCTCATAAAAATGCCTCTATCAACAGGCTTTGGAATAAGCCCCTATTTTCTTTCCCCTCAGAAACCTTATTTGGCAAAAAGAGCATTGGACTAGGATCGGCAGCCCTGACTCTGCTGGGCTCTGGTGTCCCATCCCTCTTGAGAGGTAGCTGTGAAAATCAGATACAGTAAGAGAGGAGAGGGGCTGTGTGTTCTGTAACAGATGAGTGGAGTTAGCAGTGATAGTAGTAAGAACGGCTTCATTCACTGATTACTTGCTAGGTACGTGCTCTGGGCTATAGTCCTCAATTATGATCCAACTTAATCAGCCACCTACGAAGTGGGTACAGTATTGTCTCCGTTTTATAAATGGGGAAACTGAGCTTCAGTGAGAGACTCTTTCTAAGGTCTCAGATTTTTTTTTTTTACTGTGCCACGTGGCTGATGGGAACTTAATTCTCTGACCAGGGATAGAACCTATGCCCTTAGCAGTGAAAGCACGGAGTCCTAAGCACTGGACTACCAGGGAATTCCTTTAAGGTCACAGAGCCAGTAAGTTTCAGAATGGAGCTTTAACTTCATGTTGGTCTGATTCCACAGCAAGCTCTGAACTATTCATTTTTTTTCCCCATCAAGTTCTGATCTCAGCTTGGTGGTGGTGGTGGTGTAGTCACTAAGTTGTGTCCGACTCTTCTGAACCATGGACTATAGCCTGCCAGGCTTCTCTGTCCATGGGGTTTTCCAGGCAAGGTTACTGGAGTGGGTTGCCATTTCCTTCTCCAGGGGATCTTCCTGACTCAGGGATCAAACCCAGGTCTCCTGCATTGCTGGCAGATTCTTTACCGACTGAGCCACCAAGGAAGCCATTTTTTTCTCCCCAGCGAGTTCTAATCTTAGCTTAGATACACAGAGATGTATATTTTTATTTATATACTTATATATTCACATTGTATTATTTTTAAGAACAATGTATTTTCTAAGATTATATAGCTGTATATTTTTCAATACCTAGTACTGTAGAACTTTCTACATGTTCTCTGAGTTTCCTGACATTTATATCACTGAACTTAGCATAACGGCAACAGTGCCAACAATAATAGATGATAAGAATAACAATAATAGATAAGAATAACAATAATAGATAAGAATAACAATAACAGATAATAATATTGGTAGTGCATACTAGGTGCCAGGCATTGTTCTCGGGCAAGTGTTTTCCATTTATAACTTGTACTAGCCTTATGAGGTAGTTACCGATATGACTTTCATTTTATAGATGAGGAAACGGAGGCCTAACTAACCCAAGGCCACACATTTAGCAAAGGGAGGAGCTGACGGAAGACGACTGCTTGAAAGGTGGGGAGGCTGTGTGCTGCTACGAAGTCCATGATCAGTTCAGGTACATGGGAAACCCTACATGACTGGTTTTTAAAGGTGCTCTTGGGTCAGTGGTGCTGACATCCCAGGGCACTTGTTAAGAGATGCAAATCCCCAGGGTACCACTCAGGCCTTCTATCTCAGAGCTCTGTGAGGGGGCTCAGCAACCTGGCACATGCTAGCATTTGGGACCCAAGGGCTTAAGAACTGCCCTGTGATAGGGGCACCCACCAAGCCAAGGGGCACCCAACACCAGGATTGCACCACAGAGCCATGGGGACCCTGGCTAAGGAGCAGAAGGCAGCTCTGGAAACGACACTTACTTTTGTCACACCGAGGTCCGTATTTACTGGGGTCTGAACAGAACTGGCACTGGGTGCCTCGGAAGCCATCCTGGCAAACACACGTCCCGTTGCCATCAAGGCCGTCGGTGCACTGGGAACAAAGACAGGGCCCCTGGCCGTCAGGACAGCACACCTCCCACCCCCTGCCCCTGGCCAGGAGTCCCGGATGCTTGTTTCCTGACCTGCTTCTTTGACTCAGATTCAGTTCTGCTTGAAATGACTCTCTGGGAACCCTTGTGGAAAGTGGAGCCGTGGGTATTAGGTACAAAGCTAAGACAGTGACATATAGGAATCCCAAGCCAGGATTCAGAACTTTACAGGAAGTCATTTGAGGGGGGCCAGTCACAGCTGGAACCTCTACACAATGCTTAAGGGTCAGACTGATAAACCTCCAACCTTCAGAATGAAGGCCAGCCTTTCTCTGCAGATTCTCACGTGCTCAGCTATGTGACTCCAAATGGCAGTTTGTCCCTTCAGTGTGCGAGTTTTTCCCCCTAGCTCTCCAGCAATTTCAAGGTTAGATTTGTATTGATTGACATGCATCACAATAGGGCTTGTGGCCCCAAACAGATCTCCCAGCTACAGAGGTTAATTCGTAGCAGCTTCGCCCTATTACCCTCGCCTGTGTGGTGTCCCCCTTGGTGTTCAGGCAGTTTTTCCTTCCCCTTGAAAGAGGCATATTTTTGACATGGATTTCTTATATGTGCAGATTCATAATTTCCCCAAACGAACCACAGCCTCTTTACCTTTGTTTGTTCAGCCCTGGCCTCCATGCTAGATGAGTCAGGTTCTGGCTCTTACACTTCATTAAGCCAGGTTTTTAGATGGGCTAAAAAAGCATTCACTGAGCAGTTTTTCTTTTTTTTTTTAAAGAATAACAAAATTTTGATCCTAAAAAATCTTGGAACATCAATACAGGCCAACAATTCTATCTCCCACAGGAGGAAAGTGGGGTCCAGAAAGCCTTGCTGAGTTGTTCAAGGTCATGCCCTCAGCAGAAGGAAAGCGGGCCAGAAGGGACCTTGCCGGACACCCTGCCCCCTGCCACTCCCCCAGGAAAGATTCCTTCTCCTGCAGACATCTTCTGTTCTTTTAGCAACTCATCTGTTTCTTTTGTTCCCTGGGAACCGTGACTGGCATTGAATCATTTCTTGGTTTAATGGTTTTAAGAATCCTTTTTTTGACTTAACACAGGTCAGAAACATTACTTTGCTGGCAAAGGTCTGTCTAGTCAAAGCTATGGTGTTTCCAGTAGTCATGTATGGATGTGAGAGTTGGACCATAAAGAAAGCTGAGTGCCAAAGAATTGATGTTTTTGGACTGTGGTTTTGGAGAAGACTCTTGAGAGTCCCTTGGACTGCAGGGAGGTGAAACCTGTTAATCCTAAAGGAAATCAATCCTGAATATTTACTGGAAGGATTGATAGTGAAGCTGAAGCTCCAATACTTTGGCCACCTGATGCAAAGAGCTGACTCATTAGAAAAGACCCTGATGCTGGCAAAGATTGAGGGCAGGAGCAGAAGGGGACGACAGAGGATGTGATGGTTGGTTGGCATCACAGACTCAATGGACATGAGTTTGAGCAAACTCTGGGAGATAGCGAAGGACAGGGAAGCCTGGCGTGCTTCAGTCCATGGCGTTGAAAAGAGTCCGATGAACAACTGAACAACAACAACACAGGTCAACCTCAGCCTTTGTGAAAAAGTAAGCCTCAGCCCTCATCACCTGCCCGTTCCCGGAGCACGGATTCGAGAAGCCTCCTGGGCATTGGTTGCAGTCTGGCCCGTAGAAGCCTTTGCAGCATTTTGGAATCTGAAAAACAAAATGCACGTTGCCTTTTTGAATCCAAAGCAGAGTGCCAGTTCCTCAAAGGAAATTCATTTTATTCATTTTCATTTCGATTACAATCACAAACAGTATCGGCCTCCTCCCCTCCCCAGGAGAATGCCTTTTTCTCGGGTGGATGACAGCGTGGCTTGTGCTCAGCCATCAGTTCACCGTGAACCTCCTGAGGGCTGCCCCTGGCTGCCTGCCCGGCTCTGGCACCGTACGAGCAAGAGAGACACGGGCTTGTGCTCATGGAGCCTGTGTTCCAGCTAGTCAGGGAAGACACAAATAATAAATTAAAAAAAAGATTTGAGAGAGTGGTATGTGCTGGGAAAATGAAGTGCTGTTATCAAGTGGTGGCTGGGGACAGAGGTGTGGGGACACTGGGGGGCCATGTGGATTGGGCGGTGACAGAGGAAGCGATGGTGGAATGGAGACTTGAGAGATGAGTCAGCCCCGAGAAAACCTGGAAAAGCATTCTGAGGGAGGAACTAGCAAAGGCACACGTGCTGAGGTGGGAATGAGGTGGAGCCACGCCAGGGGAGTGTGCACCAGGCAGGGGAGTGTCAGGGGTGTGGGCTCTGTATTAAGAGCCATAGGAACCATGGGATGGATGCAAAGATGCAGGGAACTCTGTTCAAAGCTTCCTTTGCAGGAAAATGTGGTCAAGCTCCCACTGGCAACCTCTGATTCACAGACCCTGGGGCCTAAGAACTGCCCAGCCTGCTGGCTTCTGTATGGGCCTTGGTGGCCTGGATGAGGTCCTCGGCCACACACACACGCCTCACCTTCACGGTGGCATTACAGTATCTGGCACATCCATTCTTCGGGCTCCTGATTCGGCCAGTGTAGATACACTTGTGAACAAAGAGTGTCTGGAAGAAAGTCAAGAAGAAAAAGCACTGCAGTCTGCATTTTGAGGTCATCTGGACATCACTTGGCTTCTCTATACACTAGATGATGTATTTCCGCCAGTTTACCATCGATGCCAGGATAGAGCACTAAAGTACACAGCTCACACGGGTCCAGGCAGAACTCGGTCACCTGTTAGGCCTCTGTTTCCTTGTTGGGAGAATACAGGCCAGGGTTTGCATGATGACCTGGGGCATAGGTACCTTTCGTACCCTCTTGTGTCCTGGCAGACATTGCTGATCAATCTGGGAACATGTTCCTGTGCATCGTGGGTGTGGTTTAGTCTTCCTTCCAATTAATAACCAGCTCTAACCTCCTCCTGGACAAAGGAGCCTGGAGGGCTACTGTCCACAGGGTTGCAAAGAGTCAGACAGGACTGAAGCAGCTTAGCACATACACACAAAACCTCCTATTCAGAAATTCTGGAGCTATTAGAGATTTCCATCCTAGTTTGTACAAAGATCTACCAAACAAAACAGTGCAGTCTGTGGATTATATGGATTAATGGCAGATTTCCTACCATTCTCTAACCTCTGATACCCACTCAGAATGATTGAGAACTACCATTTATTGAGAACCTCCTAGGGCCAGACACACTGCCCATAGGAGATCATCATTATTTAACTCTGTGTGGCTATTTCTCATCCCTTTTCTTAATAGATGAGGCAACTGAGGCCTGGACTGGTTAAATCTTCTTTCTAGGAAACACTACTGGTAAGTGGTAAATCGAGAGAATGGGTCTCACCACCTACTAACTTTAGGATCTCAGAGGCAAGTCATACTGCCTCCTGGGCCTCAAGCTGCCTAATCTGTGAAATGGGACAAAAGTGCTGATCTCAACTTTAATCCTGAGCATTTAATCTGTGGCTCAAATTTTATGTTAGATAAAAACTAGTATCGAGGTACTCCTCATCTTAGTCTCTTACACAGGCAGAGAGCAATGAAAACTTCCACAGTCAGTAAAATCCTAAAATCTTAGATGTCTGGAGGAATTCTGAGGTCACTGAGGAACAAGTACTCAACTCTCTCTTTGGCTGTCAGGATACTTAGCCAAATACAGACCACAGGAGCCTGGGAGGGGCAGTTTGGGGCTCTCTGGGCTCTGACCCATGCATCTCATTTCTTCCTTTCCTCTCTTGCTTCTCTTTCCTTGGGCAGAGGCAATGTAGGCTCATGGTCTGTGCCTACCAGCTGTGTGACCTTGTGCGAGGGCTGTTATGTCTCCTCGCCTTAGTTCTCAGGTTATCCACTGGTATGATAAGGTGCCTCTCTTGCAGGCTCGCTGCACAGAGCATTTAGAACAATGTCTGGCACACAGCAATCACTGGGATGCCAGTCACCACAGTCTCCTCTCCCCCCTCCCTCTCCACAACCACTGGTTGACAGCATCCTGCAGGACGCAGGGGCGCCGGCTTCACGGAGCAAATATCTGAACACTTATGCCTATTTTAGTGTGTGTGTGTTTGTTTCTTTATGAAGTGCTCCACAGTAGGATTGTGTAAACTCATCACTCTCTTTAGCCATCTATTCTAGTGTGGGATGAACTCTCTAGTTGGGAAGGTCTTTCTTAGGACAAACTTAGAGGCAGGAATTTCTGTCATCAATTTTATCTTCAAACTTGTTGCTTTTACAACCAGTAGAGTACTTACCTGGCCTATGAATTATGGATCATTGTACCATGGTCTGTTTTCCTTTTTAGATTAGAACTTCTCAGGACAAAAACGAAACAATATCTTATTCGTCATTATGCCCCCTGGTGTAGCTATAGTTGTTGTTTTAGTTGCTAGGTTGTGTCTTTAGGACCCCGTGGGCTGTAGTTCACCAGTCTCCCCATCCATGGGATTTCCCAAGCAAGAATACTGGACCGGGTTGCCATTTCCTTCTCCAGGAGATCCTCCTGACAGGAATCAAACCTGGGACTCCTGCATTGCATGCAGATTCTTTACCACTTAGCTGCCAGGTAAGCCCTTATGCTCCTTAACCAACTCTATATTCCTCAGTAGACATGGTGTGGAATTCAATGAAGCATCACAAGGTTTTGATGGTTCTAGTGTCATTTTCTTGATATTTCATTTGTTTCTTTCCAGAAAGATGCCTGGGAAGAGCAGACACCAATGAAGTGTAGCAGAACATGCCCCCTCCAAATGTGCCATATGGATTATTTTGAGCTAAAGGCACTTGAAAATAGCAGATACAAAAAACTTGTACACAAGTTTAAGACATATAACATAGTGATAATGACTTGATATAGGTATATATTGTGAAATATATTTCACATTTTAGTTACTTTTCCACAGTTACCTATCTTTGTTCAACCTACTCTATAAACACTTGGGTTTTGCTATTTCTCTGGGTCTTCATTCTCCTATGGAAGCTCCTGGGTTCAGTTGCTAAGTCATGTCCAACTCTTTGCGACTCCATGGACTGTAGCCCACCAGGCTCAGACTCTGTCCATGGGATTTCCTAGGCAAGAATACTGGAGTGGTTTGTCATTTCCTTCTCCAGTGGAAACTCCTATGTAGATGCGAAATGCTGGGCTAGATGGAGCACAAGCTGGAATCAAGATTGCCAGGAGAAATATCAATAACCTCAGATACACAGATGACACTACCCTTATGGCAGAAAGCGAAGAAGAACTAAAGAGCCTCTTAATGAAACTGAAAGAGAAGAGTGAAAAAGTTGGCTTAAAACTCAACATTCAGAAAACGAAGATATGGCACCTGGTCCTATCACTTCATGGCAAATAGACAGGGAAACAGTGGAAACAGTGACAGATTTTATTTTTTGGGCTCCAAAATCACTGCAGATGGTGACTGCAGCCATGATATTAAAAGACATTTGCTCCTTGGAAGAAAAGTTATGACCAACATAGACAGCATATTAAAAAGCAGAGACATTACTTTGCCGACAAAGGACCATTTAGTCAAAGCTATGGTTTTTCCAGTGGTCATGTATGGATGTGAGAGTTGGACTATAAAGAAAGCTGAGTGCCGAGGAATTGATGCTTTTGAACTGTGGTGTTGGAGAAGACTCAAGAGTCCCTTGGACTGCAAGGAGATCCAACCAGTCCATCCTAAAGGAGATTAGTCCGGAATATTCATTGGAAGGACTGATGCTGAAGCTGAAACTCCAATACTTTGGCCACCTAATGTGAAGAACTGACTCATTTGAAAAGACCCTGATGCTGAGAAAGATTGAGGGCAGGAGGAGAAGGGGATGACAGAGGATGAGATGGTTGGATGGCACTACGGACTCAATGGACATAAGTTTGAGCAAGCTCCAGGAGTTGGTGTTGGACAGGGAGGCCTGGCGTGCTGCAGTCCATGGGGTCACAAAGAGTTGGAACACAACTGAGTCACTCAACTGATGTATGTGTAAAAAAAAAATTGTGCTTTTCTCCTGTTAATTTATCTTATGTCAACTTAATTTGCAGGCCCAGCCAGGGTCTTGCAGACCTCAAGAGGGTGGAGGTAAAGTTTTGTCTCTCTTAAACAAACAATGGATTTTATTTAAGAGGAAGATTAGAGAGGGAATGTTTACTGAGTGGCTATTTGATCCAGGCATTGCACTTGGGTTTTTATCTATGCTAATCCTGCTTCTGCTGTGGATGTTGCTATTATTACTACTCACAGATAAGAAAATTAGAGTAAAAATGTGAAGCAACTTACCTTGGATAAGTGAGCAAGAACTCAAACACAGATCTGTGAGCTATCTTTCTACCGTCCCCCCAGACAGAGCAGGCTAAGAGCCAATCCTAGTTGGAATGATTATCTTTTAAGAGGGAAGGTGGGAAGGATGAGAAATCACACCCGTGGGGTTGCTGGGGTGATGTGTGCTTCTCTGAAGCTGTCACACTCACTGTGGGCTCGGAGTCGGCCGGACATTTGCTCCGGTAAACCAGGGAACAGCTCACACATGTGCCCTGGAAGGAAGGACAGGGGTCAGTGCAGGGGTCCCTATAAGAAGCAGCAGCAGGCCACTGCATCTGGCCTTATGTCTCCTTATGCCCCTTAGAAAGGTGGTCCCACTAGCATCCCACTCTTGGCCCCTCTCCTTGCCCCTACTGCCTCCTCCCTAGAGAGAACGAGTGATGTCAACTCCAGAGAGGTTTGGGAGAAGTAACTAGGTCTGCTTAGACGAGCCCCTTCCTCATCCTCTTTCAGGTTCAGACTGTCTGCAGGCCTCAGGCTTCTGGTCAACCCTCAGCCATGTAGGGAGGCCCCTGTCCCTGAGGGGATACTGCAGTTGCCCACCTGTTCCAAGGACAAAGCATTAGCATTGACTACACACTCAAGTCCCTCTGACTTTCGCTACTGGGTTCTTTGCTTCAGCAGGTCAACCTTGGGCTTCCTCACCAGTTTCCAGTTGGTCTGGGTGAGGGGCCAGCAGGATATCGGTGGGTAGGAGGAAGACAGGGTCAAGGTATCTCTTTCTTGCTCCCTCTCTGCTCGAGTGCCATCCCTCCAGCTCCTGGTGGACACCTCTTCTTCCCTTTGCCCTGCTCCCAGTGGCCGCAGGTGATTCCCGCTCCTACCCACCCTTGATCCTCTGTTGTATTGGTTTCCTGCCACTGCTTCTCCTTGGATGGCCCAGCATCACTTGCTTGTTTCCTCAGCCCTGCCCACCCCTCTGTCACAGATTCTTAATTAAAGTCTCTTCATTTGAACCACTGGGATAAATTCTGTATCTGGCAGGGATCTTAACTGGTATAGAGAGTTATTAATTAAACCTCTAAATCTAAGTATACATGCCCAAAGGCAGCTATGGGTTCTGAAAACAGATTTCTAGAAGGGACTAGCTATGCCTACTGTTTACTAGCCCTCAATACCTTCTAGAGAATTCACTGCTACTTTTAATAGATCTAATCAGAACAACCCTAAACCAGAGCACATTGGTTTGATTTAAATCCAGATAAAACAGTAAAAGAAGACTTCATTCTAAGGCAGCTATGGGGAAGCTCTTCTTATTTAACTAAAATTCTTTGGGTTGTGGCTCAAGCCCACATCTTGATTCTGTTTTGGGGGGAAATGGAGAATAAGCTCTTGAACAATTTGCAGGAAAGACTTGATGGGAGTCAACAGTTAGACTTGTTTAGAGCTCTCCCACCCTGAGCAGCTGTTCAAGTTCAGGGAAGGAAGTCTGTGGAAGACAAGGGCAGCTGTGACTCCCCGCCTTGTTGTGGGGTGGCTCTGGTCCAGGTTGTTCAAAAGCTTGTTGAAATTTAGTTGTTCTGATTAAAACCAGCTGAGCCAAAAAGTTGCAATGGAAATAGGAAACCCTGATTTTGGACTTCGGGCTTCCAGAACTGTTTAGAGAATACATTTTTGTTACTTTGAGTCACTTGTTTTGTGGTAACTTGTTGTGGCAGCTTTAGAAAATGAATATACCAGGGTAGCAACGGTTAGTGTGGAAATTCCCCCAGGAATTTTGGTTTGTGTTCAATGAAATAGGACCTCAGGTCCCGCTGCCTCTTCATGAAGACAGAAAATCCTTTAGAACAAGGCTCCCGTGTGAGACTCTCCCTGTCAGTTCCCTCAGAATCAGGAGGACGGAATGGTCTGCTCTGTGAGGGCTCTTTAGGGTTCCCTTATTGAGTTCCCTAGTTTCCTTACCAGTCTCATCTCCCTCTTTGTTTCATCACATCGATGGGGCAGGATTGGGATGATGGAGGGAGGTATGAGGACTCCAGTCAGCGTGTAAATCCGGCCGTTTTTGGCAGCGACCTCCATTTCTTCCAGTGCCACACCATTTGCCAGAATCTGTCCCTGGAGAGAAACAACACCATCTTTCATCTTTCTGCCTGAGGAGCGCTGGTGGCCCCCAGGCAGATCTGAATGGTGGCAGCTTCCTGAAAGAGCCTTCAACTTCACTTAACTTTCTGCTGAGGGGAGGATTGTGGTTAGAAGGGCTTGGCTGACAGGGAGAGATGAATCTGTTGAATGAATTCTCAACTGATTCTAAGCAAGGATGTCCTTGCAGAAATGGTCCTTGCCGGCACTGGACTGGGGAGGAGGTATAACTATTTGAGTTCTGTGATATATTTGCTATGAGACCTTGGGCAAACTGTTTTACCCCCATGGTGAAATGGAGATCCATTTGTTTAGATACATTGGACCGACTCTACTTCGGGGTCTCAGGAGATATCAGTGAACAAACTCAGACAAGTTCCTGCTTATGTTGTAGGCGAGGGAGCAGAAAATGAACAAATTGGCAAAGAATTCTGATCTCTACTTTCCTTCCAAATCTTGCTGGATGATACTAATGGAAACACCATCCTTCTGGTGGCTCCAGTCAGAAGCTCAGGAAACATCTCTGGCTTCCTCTTTCCTCATCCCCCATTGGATCCCTCAGCAAATTCTGCTGGTCTCCTTCAAAACACCTTCGGAATTCAACCACTCCTTAGCAGGTCTCAGCTACCACTCTGCTCTCAGTTACCATTATTCCTTCTATTTAACTAAAACACTTTGACACAAATTCTACAGGTTATTTTCTACTTACAGTTATTAGAAAATAATGACTCTGCTCCCCAGGTTGTGTAATACGTCCTTAAGCCTGTCTTTTGCCCAGTAATGCGTACCTCTAATTTTGCCCCTTTCCCTGTCTCCCCGCTCGTCACTGCCCCTCTTCTCTGAGTTATTACATTCCCTCCTAAATAGTCTCCCCGGATGTATGTCCGATCACATCATTCCACAGCTCAAAATCCTCTAGTGGCTTTTTATCTCTTTTAAACTAAGAGCCTTCATCCTTGCCCTGAGTTTTTAGGCCACGTGTGACCTGACCACACCTCTCCTTCTCCCTCTTACCGCCTGGACCTCCTCCGACCTCACTCCTCCTGTCCCTCTGTTCTGGCCCCGAGGACCTTGCTGTTCCTTGATCAGGCCGGCACACTCCTTGCTTTGCACTTTTGCACTCTCTGTTTCCTCTCTCTGGAATACTCTTCCCCCAGGTACTCACAGTGCCTATTCCTTCATTTCCATCAGGTCTTTGCTCACATGTTTTCTTGTCCATGAGGATTTCTTAGACACTGTATCTAAAATGTCAGCCCCATTCCCACTTTCTATTTCCCATCTTTGCTTTGCTGTTTTTTTTTTTTTTTTTACCTTAACACTTACTACTCTGATATACGATATATTTAATTTGCTTATGATCTATCATCTTATTTACTAGAATGAAAGTCCCATGCAACCAGGGACTTTTATCTGTTTGTTCCAAACTTGAGGGCATGGCACATTCTTGGCACCCAACAGAAACTTGTTGAAAGGTTGAAGGGGCATCACCATCACCATCCATAGTGAACCAACAGGAGACATAATCTCTCTGCTGCCAGATTTCTGCTAATATTACAACCCTGAGAAGTTAGCTGAATAACACTGCCTTCTTTGAGGTTCTTACATAAGTCATGTTCCCTCCCACCTCAGGACCTTTGCACCTGCTTTGCCTTCTGCCTGGAACTTGCTCCTACTCATCCTTTGAAGCATCATCTCCTGACTGAGGACTTCTAGAACCCCGGATCTGCTGTCTACTCCTGTTGCTGCTTCTGCTGCTCCAGAGCCCTCTTAACTTCCTCATGGGAGCCCTGTTATAATTGTAGCTAAATAACTAACTGGTCACTAATTAGTTGCTTAAGGGTTGTTTTCCTTGCTGGAACGTAGGCCTATCTTTTCCACATCTTTATCCTTGGTTTCTAGTTTAGACTCACACACTTGGAGTTGCTCAGCAGATATTTGCAGAAAGCCATAATGAATGAATGAAGCAATCACAAAGAGCCGAAGCCTGTGAATTAGTGTTGAGGTAGGATAACCCGATGGACAGCCATAAGCAGAGGAAAAAACACATGTGAGCAATGACACCAGAGACAGAGTTTTCACTTACGTTGTTGGTCGTGTTAAATCTTATGATCTGGTTGGCCATGCTCCTGATGTGAGGGGTTGAAATGAGTGTGGCCACTTCCAGCTGCAAGGACAAGAGAACAATAGAGATACTGAGAGCAGTACCCAGAGTCTTCACTGGAAAAAATAACTTGAAAGTTTATGAAATAAGTAATGGGAGCTTTCTGCAATGGGTTTCGAAGAGTTCTTAGATGACAGGTTCATTATTCACATAAGCATGCGCTCAGAGCTAAGATAATAAATAATTGTCCCACATTCTCTAGCACTAAAATATTGAAATTTAAGACCAGATATCTTGAAAACAGGGGGAAAAATAGGGCAGGAAAGGAGGGCCAACCTGAGTAAATGGGACAATGTGGTATCTGATGAGTTCCAGAAGCTTCCGAGATCCCTGCAAAGGAATCAAAATACTTCTTTAAGTCATTGAGGAAAACACAGATTTCCCTCTCTTGTGTAAAATTTCTCAAGTGACTCTGGTCACTTGGTTAATAAAAATAAATGACCCATAATCTCTCTTGGGAAATCCAGGGTGAGAAAAACCCATCCCCCAAATAACTAACATTTTTACTTTGTGACAGGCAGGGGCTGTTCCCATAATATTATGTGCACCTCTCATTTAGTTCTCCCAACAGCCTTGTGAGGTGGGGATGCTACTGACTCATTTTATGTGTGATAAGACTGAGTTTTAAAGCCATGTCCAAGGTTGCAAAGCTACTTATAACTTAGACTATAAGCCTGAGAAGTAACTCAAGGTCCCAGTTACTCTGCTCCATCACCTCTCTCAATGTCTAAGGCTACCTTCTAGATTTTCTAAGACAGCCTCAGTTTGTGATTCTGTTTCACTCACTCCATAAATAACTGTGGGCTCATCAGGCCATGTATTGGTTATTTAGGAACATACAGTCCTGTTAGGAATGTGTGACCAGGACTCTTTCTTCTGTGTTCTTATGGTACATGTTCATCTCACCTTCAAGGCCCTTTCCAAGGTTTCTCATGCTTCAGGAAATAGAAAGAGTCTTGGGACTCTAAGCAGGATGAGCAGTCCCTAGAGGGGTGCCCTGGAGACAGTGGACAGAATTAAGGTGCACAGGGGCCACTCTCTGGGGGAAGAAGGCAGTGGCAGTCGACTACAGCATGACTGTAATCTCCCAGCTGAGTCAGAGCCAGGGGTTACAAGCTTCGAAGCCCTGAATTCTGCTACTTCAGTGGCACAGCCATAGCTACTGTGTCTTAGAAAGGTAAAGGATCACAAATCGAGATCATAATAACCTCCAAGAGGCTGACCTGTTGGGACATGTTTCAACAGTGTGAGGTCCCAGGCAGAAAGAAAGCCCTGCTGAACCCAAGTTCCATTCACCCAGATTCTTCTCTGCACTTCCCCTTGGCCCCTATGTCAGGGGAATTAACTGTAAGCAGAGGGACCACATATCCTCGTTTGTATAGAACAACCCTGGTTTACAGCGATCATCCTGGCAGCCCCATTCACTCTCAAAATTGTCCTGGTGTGAACACTTGGAAGGCCACCATATCTACAGGTCAACAGCATTAAGCACAGGGCAGGGTGACTGGTAAGAATGTTGAAATTGACCACCAGCTGGCCAGCCCTGGAAGTGACGGTTTCTGTAACCCTGGTTCTGTTACCATAAGACCTTGAGCAAATCACTTAGCTTCTGCATCTTAACTTTCCCTGACAACTACTTTATGGAACCTAGCAGTGAGGACTTGCAGGCAGAAGCAATGCCAATACAAGCTTGAATGCTCAGTGGCAGAAAGGGTGGGGAAAAGTGGGGACCCTTGAAAATACCAGACCAAAGTAGACTTCAAACTCCCAGAGGGCAGGAACTGGGTCTGTCTGGCTTATTAATCACTGCGTCCCCAGTCAGCACAGCAGGACCTGCATAAACATCTGTGCCAGCAAGTTATTAAAGGGAGGAGGGAAGAGGTCCTGAGAAGGTCACTGAGCTGGGCCTTGGGAATCTGAGTTTAGTCCTGGTTCTTCTTCTGTGTGACCCTGAGCAAGCATCTCACACCTCTAGACTGCAAAATAACAGGGTTGGTTTGGACCCCTTCCAGCCCTCTATTTTATAGGAAAGACTTTATCAGCTGGATTATCCACTTCTAAAGCCTCAAGACTTAATTAGCATCGGACCCATTCTATAGGCAACTGGAGAATGAAAGGGACAAAGAGTTGATCAGCATCACTCCACTATTGTCTGAACCTGCCACTTATCTGGCTGGGGGCCATTATCCAGCCAGAGTTTAGTCCAGATGGCTTAGATCCACAGGATTCGCTTACAGGTGATGCTGTCGGAGAGCTTGTTGGTGCAATGCATTCTTTCCTTTATGTGGACATTCACTTCCTACTTGCTGTTTTAGGTGAAAACAAACAAACCACAAAACTGAGTTGTTTGGTGCCAGAGACAGAAAGGGAGAGTTTTTCTACCAAATAGTGACTACGACCTTGAACTCTGTAAATTCACCTCTTTTTGTCCCATTTTGCTCACAAGGTCTTTGTGAATTGGCAGGGGCTGGTCTCTTGCTCCCTTTGCTTTTATTTCTATCTAGTTCAGTGATGAAGTCATACGCTGGGGCTTGTGATCAGTAGCTATGGTCTCTGCAGGGATCAGATAGTTCAGGACTGAAATTTTGCTTCAAGGAGAAGCAGAAAGATAACTGGGAAGGAAACAAGGCATTCCCAAAGCAGAACTGGAAAACATCCTTCTAATGAAACCAGTCTACCTTTCATTTCATTGGCCTAACTGATGGGGAGCTTATTGTCTCTAGCTGAGGCGCCTCTCTGAAGTTAAAACTGAAGGATGTCATTAAGATTCATGGAGAAAGAGGGAGCTTCCTATAGGTTGAGGAATCTTGACCCACATTGGCTCTGGACCAGAGAAAGCGGTAGAAAAGATGATTCTATTCCTCACCTAGAAACTGGAAGTGGAAAAACAATTTGAGACTCAGGATTGAGAGACTTGAAGTTATATGTTCTTTGTGAGAAGTAAGATATTGCCTTTGAGAGAAATGAGATTGAGAGCCAGGAGCAGTGCTGTGCTGTTAAATCCATTCTATAAGGAAAAAATAAGCCCTGATTTATAGTACTGGCCAGTTTCCATGGTGTCAATATTCCTACCAGGGACTGAGTTCAAGCTACTGATGTGATTTCACTGAGTGGAGCTGGGAAGTTGTTGTTGTTGCTCAGTCGCTAAGTCGTGTCTGACTGCAGCACACCAGGCCACCCTGTCCTTCACCATCTCCCGGAGCTTGCTCAAACTCATGTCCATTGAGTCAGTGATACCATCCAGTCATCTCACCCTGTCACCCCCTTCTCCTACTGCCCTCAATCTTGCCCAGCATCAGGGTCTTTTCCAGTGAGTCAGCCCTCTGACTCAGCTGGCCAAAGTAGTGGAGCTTCAGCTTCAGCATCAGTCCTTCCAATGAATATTCAGGACTGATTTCCTTTAGGATGGACTGTTTGATCTCCATGTTGTCCAAGGGACTCTGAAGAGTCTTCTCCAGTACCACAGTTCGAGAGCATCAATTCTTTGATGCTCAACCTTCTTTATGGTCCAACTCTCACACTGGTACATGACTACTGGAAAACCAAAGCTTTGACTACACAGACCTTTGTCGGCAAAGTGATGTCTTTGCTTTTTAATATGTTGTCTAGGTTTGTCTAGGAGATGGGAAGAGTTACATTCTATTCTCGAGAGCCTGAGTGAGGCAGCCCCAGTCACTGCTGGAAGGAGTTACAAAAAGAGAAGCTTCTCGAACAAAAGTGCTTGACAGAAAAGCAGCAAGGGTGACTTTTTCTATTCTAGCTAAAAGGTTTTAATTTTAAGTTCACCTGATTAGGTTTCTGAGAACTCCTTTATTCTTATTAAAAAGTATCTGTATCAAAGAAAAACCATATAATCTCAGAATTTTAATAGATTCCCAGGGGAGAAATTATTACTTCTTTGGCTTTTAAAATTAAATATGAGTATGAGTTCTAAAGAGAAGACTAAGAGCTTTCCTATAATAGCTAGGTTTCAGGAAACCTGAGTGTGAATCATATTTTTAAAATAGCATCCTATTTTAAAGGCACTGGGAAATATGACTTTTTCAATGAAAACCTGTAACAAATCTCTAAATATGTTTAACATCTGCTTGTAACATAAGAGATTACCTTCTGACTTATTTCCTTGATACCTATTTTTTTTTTTTTTTAATGCTAAGTATTCTGGATGCAGGGCTTCTCAGGTGGCACTAGTGGTCAAGAACTGGCCTGCCAATGCAGGAGGCAGAGACACGGGTTCTATCCCTGGGTTGGAAAGATCCCTGGAGGAAGAAATGGTAATCCACTCCAGTATTCTTGCCTGGAGAATCCAATGGACAGGGGGGTCTGGGAGACTACAGTCCATAGGGTTGCAAAGAGTCAGATATGACTGAAGTGACTAAGCATGCAGGCATTCTGGATCGGGATATCCTCGTAGACACCTGAAAGTATTCCAGAAAGGGATGTGTCCATGTGACCCTCTGCATCATTCAGGCAACAAGCTTCAAGTGCCAAAAGCAGTGTGACTTGATATCGGAGTTAGAAAGCTGGTGCTTACCAAAATGTCTATTTCCAATGCCATGAAATCAGAATTTTCTGTAATCTACCTATTTAACACGTTCCCTGGGTAATTCTCTTATTAAAAAAAAACTATTTACTTATTTTTAGCTGTGCTGGATCTTTGTCGCTGCACAGGCATTTCTTGGGGCAAGTGGGGGCTACTCCCTAGTTGTGGTGTGCAGGCTTCTCGCTGCAGTAGCTTCTCTTGTTGTGGCTCCCTGGCTCTAGAGCACAGGCTTAACAGTTGTGACACAGGGGCTTAGTTGCTCTGTGGCATGTGGGATCTTCCTGGATCAGGGTTGAACTTTGTCTCCCTCACTGGCAGGATTATTTATCACTAAGCCACCAGAGAAGCCCTCCCTGGGTAATTCTTAAGCACACTGAAGTTTGAGGATCACTACTCTAAGAGACTCAGACCCTCTGTGTAATCAACACCGATCTATGCGAGGTCACAAGTAGTTTTGCCCCATTTCCAAGATGGTGGCAGGACCTCAGGGCACTGGGGAAAAGCTTGTGGCCTTTCTTATAATTTCACTAATTGTCATTCTAATAAAAAATTCCATAATTAGCTAACCTTCTTTTCAGTTGGGCTTCCCTGATAGCTCAGTTGTTAAGAATTCGCTTGCAATGCAGCAGATCCCGGTTCAATTCCTGGGTCAGGAAGATCCACTGGAGAAGGGATAGGATACCCACTCCAGGATTCTTGGGCTTCCCTTGTGGCTCAGCTGGTAAAGAATCTGCCTGCAATGTGGGACACCTGGATTTGATCCCTGGGTTGGGAAGATCCCCTGGAGAAGGCTACCCACTCCAGTATTCTGGCCTGGAGAATTCCATGGACTGTACAGTCCATGGGGTTGCAAAGAGTCGGACACGACTGAGCAACTTTCACTTTTCTTTTCCATTTAAGGCTGTTATTCCTGAAAGAGGAAACACTTTAAATGGTGTCCATTATTTTTACCTTAGACTGAAAGAGTAAAACAAATCTCCTTTCTTGAGGAGGACATGCGAGAGTTGAAGGTTTATGATGTATAAGGAGAGGGTTATTGTGGAGAGAACTGAAAGCCATAGAAAGAGTTGGGAGCCCCTAAAAATAACATTATTTTTACATTTAACCTAGACTTGACACAGAATGCCCTGCCAGGCTTCATTTTTAGATGGTTTTAGAGTTGTAGGGAACTTAAAATTTATGATTTTGCTATTGAGAAGTCTTAGAAGAGAAAAGACACATGTCTTATAGTGACATGGAACTCTACTGGGGAGATTGTAGCCACATCTAGGCTTAGTTCCAGAGCACTGTGATTGATTAATGATGTCTGCCTTGGTTGCAGAAATGTAAGTGGTACATGTGCTACTTATTTGTTGTCCTTAAATTAGAAAAAGCCTGTATAGGTACAGACTGAAGCAGTGATGCTGTCATGACACCATTAGAGTACACAGGATACAATACCTCTGAAGAAAGGAGATAATCAAGAGTGCCATCCTTCATGTTATTCAATGCTTCATCACTTGGAACAAAGACAGTGTATGGTCCACCAACCCCATCTTCATTTAAGGCATGTCCCACACTGGTTTTCTGTGTTTAAGAAATGAAAATTTGTATCTGTAACCTATCTCAGATAGATACATGAATTCCCCAGAAAGTATTTATAATTGATACCCCCTGCTAATTTTATTGTACCAAGGACTAGACATAAAAAACTTTCTAGGAGTTCATGAAAAGTACATACCTCTAACAAAGATCTGAACTTGCTGTATCTTGGTTGTAGCATGGTCATTATGGTTTGCTAAAAAGAGACATTTTGCTTAAAGTTCAGTACAAAAAAGGGAGGTGGTTTAGGAAACAGCTGCTTTAACATGAAAAGACTGATGACAGGATTTCATGGAAGTGTGGACATCTATGGGCTTCCCCAGTGGCTCAGAATCATCTGAATCTGCCTGCAATGCAGGAGACCTGGGTTTGATCCCTGGGTCAGGAAGATCCCCTAGAGAAGGTAATGGCAATCCAGTCCAGTATTCTTGCCTGGAGAATTGCATGGACAGAGGAGCTTGGTGGACCACAGTCCATGAGGTAAAAGAGTTGGACACGACTGAGTGACTAACACTTTCACTTTTCTGATGGAAAGCTAAGGGTAAATAAAGAGGAAAGTGGACATCTATAAAAGGATCTGGCTAACCACAACACATTATACATGTGCTTCCTGTGTTTATTTCAACAGTAGTTCAGATCTGCATGTTCTGAAAGTCTTTGCATGCTAAGTCACTTCAGTCATGTCTGACTCTTTGCAGCGCTGTGGACTGTAGCCCGCCAGGCTCCTCTGTCCATGGGATTCTCCAGGCAAGAATACTGGAGTGGGTTGCCACGCCCTCCTCCAGAGGACCTTCCCAACTCAGGGATCAAACCTGCATCTCTTATGTCTCCTGCGTTTGGCAGGCGGGTTCTTTGCCACTAGAGCCACCTGGGAAGCCCCAAGATAGTCTTTGGCCATCATCAAATAGATTAGAAGGAATGAATTTTATCACAGGGAGGATATGCCTTCCTCCATAATGCACAAGGGATAAATTTATGTGACAATTGGTCTGAGTTATCAGGTGTGTCTATGAAAAAGATCACAAAATCAACCTCTTTCCTACACCTGCTGCTGCTAAGTCACTTCAGGCGATGCCTTTCTCTTTCTCCACAGAGGTGTCAGAATTCTACTAAAAACAGAAATACAAGCCCATGGTGCTGGCTTGCATTTCTTCATGAACATGACTCTCTGAGGAACAAGGGAAGATGGATTTGACTTGACATTACTTTTACCTGAAGTTCTCACCTCAGTATTGCTCTCAAACGTGGGCACCACCTTGTCCATGGCTCTGTCGAGGATATGCAAGAGCCCGTTGGAAGCAAGTATATTCCCTTGTATAATTTTTACCGTCTTTTTGCTTCCATAGAGTTTAAGCTTTAGCTGATTGTCCTAAAACACCAAGGAAAAATAAAACTAAATTAATGTGTGTCCTTGAAAATCGAGCACTGGATTAGAAGAAGTCTTAAATCCTTGGGTTCTGTCATTTATTGGCTGTATGATCTTGGATAAGTTCCCTAACCTAAAACGTGGATGATGGTTTCTGCCCCATTGAATTCACAGGTCTTTCCTTGAGCTCAAATGAGATAACATATGAAGTCACTTCTGACTATCAATGATTGCTAAATGGGAATAAGGAATTACTGTATAGTCTCCCCCCAAAAGACGGCAAGCTACAAAGGGACCCCAAACTCTTCAATTTATTGTAAACTCATTACTTACCTACTTTAGTGTTTCAGACAGAAGAGGCACACAATAAAAAATATGTGCTGAATGAATAGGTAAATGAATGAATACATGTCCTTGTGAGAAAGGAAACCACATCTGCATCCATACATCCACTCATCTATCCATCCATCCACCCACCCACCCATCCACCCACCCACCCATCCATGCATCCTTATACACACTGTACAACATACTGGTTAAGGGTTCAGGCTTTGGGGGACTTCCCTGGGGATCCAGTGGTTAAGAATCAGCCGTCTAATGCAAAGGGTGCAAGTTTGATCTCTGGTTGGGGAACTAAGATCCCATACGTTGCAGGGCAACTAAACCGGCACATCACAATGACAGAAACTATGTGTATTGTGACAAAGATCCCACACACTGCAACAAAAACCCAGGGCAGCCAAAAAAAAAAGTTACAATGATTCACGTTTTGGGATCAGGCAGACCTGAGTTTGAATCGTGCCTTTGGCGCTTATTGTGTGACCTTTCAGTTTTCCCACTGGAAAAACGTTCACGGGATTGTTGTGAGCCTTAAATATCACAAATAGAGATTTACCCCAGTATCTTGCATGTACTAAGTGCTCACTGATCTATCAACTATTGATATTTGGTGAAATGCAACCAGATAGGTCATAACCACCCCCCAACCCCATCCCCTGCCACCACTGTCTGTTGATTGACCATGTGCCCTTCAGCTCAGTAAAGTCACAAAAAATTATTTTAAAACAAACAAAAGAGAATTAACGGCATTAGGAGAGATGGAGTGTTGAGTTGGAGAGGGTGGATACTTGGCCACCTAAAACAAACAATCCATTTCCTTTTCTAAGATGAGTGCTGATCTGGCTTTGTGCTGATGCTTCTAGGAAATGGGTTTACTGTCAGTTTTCTCCTTCCTGCTGGCAGTTGAATGATGGTTGCCTTGAAAACTAATTCAGACCAGGGCAAAATCACTTTACAATCCCATTTCTGTTAACAGTGCATCGCCTGCACCTGAGCCTTTCCAGTGTTGGCTCTTTGTTTTTGTCCTAGGTAGGGAAGTACTGTGACAAATGAGGAACAAGGAAAGAAGTTCTTCATAACCTTTCATGACCCCTGGACACCAAGAGAGCGCCCGCTGTGGCCATCGACTCAGTGGACGCTTTGGTTCGGAGAGTGAAGATCAGAGAGCCCCTTACCTTATCTTCACTGAAGATCTCTCCGGACTTCCCCGTCAAAGTATAGAAGGTGTCTGTGTTGTTCATTTGCTCAGTGCTCATCTGCCCAGCAATTATATGGAGTTTCACAAAGTACTGAGCAGCTTTGTTATCCAGCAAAAATTCATTTACCTGAGAAAAGAAAGCCTATTTCTTCCATCTCTATGGAGGTTTGGAGGAGAAAAATGAGGTTTGGGACTCAGGCTATGACTCATTCATCATCAAGAACATCAAAGTGAGTGTACAACTTGAGTCTGGGCTCTTTGAGGTACAGACGACTGTCCCAGAGTTAAACTCCCCTGGGCCAGGTCGTAAAGGGGGCAGAAATTTGGAGAGTGGGAGCTGATACGTGGTACACTCTCAAACTCTGGGGCCTGCTCTAGCAGGGAACCAGTGGGGAGCATTGGGGCCAGAAGGACCAAGGTGGGTGGCAAGAGTCAAGGAATCAGTCATCTTGAGCCCAGGAATCAGTTGGGAATGAAATATGAAGTTGTGTAAAAAAACAGGTAGAGTGGACAAAAAGAGATTTTGAATAGAAAAATTAAGAATTTTTAAATCCACTGGACCAAATGGACACTTTGTCAATATTATATAATCAACAATCATTCAACAGAGACCTTTCTTAATCCTGTGTAAATTCAATCTCTATATTAAACCGGCGATCACATGCAAAGTGTCTAGCGCAGGCACCTTCAACATCCACTAGCTCTCCTACCCCACAGGGGAGATGTGAGTGCATCTTCAGAGATTAATGACATATTCATCTTGGGCAGATGAATGGCGGTGGCATATTAGGAGGAGAGAGTCTGAAACTCTCTGGGTGTTGATTTAATTCAGCACACATTACAATCACAAAATATCTTGGATTAAGGTAAACCAATTCCATATGAATCAGTATGTTCACTATCTACACTAAACCGTATCTAACTATGGCGCTGATACTACCACAATGGGGCACCTCCACCGGGTACTGTGGGTTTCATTCCCACTGGTGGGCATTATCTGAGATAGCGGCTGCTCCCATTGAAGACTACACTTCTCTTCTAGTTTCCTCTATCCTTGTTGCCATTTATGGTGATTTTAAAGAAACAAATACCTAGCTGGTACGTAAGTTTAATTCCTCCTGTGGTGAGTGAGCAGTTTTGCATAAAGCAAATCTTATTTAGCATGTGACAGCAGCTGAGAACCCTTAGGGATTACCCTTGAGGGGTAATGATTGGAAGAGGGCACTGGGGGGTCTTGTAGGGAGCTGCAAATGGTCTTGCTAGATACATGTGACGGTTCATTGAGCTGTGCACTCCTAATCGGTATACAATCCCTAAAGGTGTCATATTTTACAAAAAGTTTACAAAAGAAATTGCCATCCTTGTCATCAGTAGATTTAATTTCAATGGAGGTTTCCCACTTTAGATAAAGAGGATACTGTCTACTAAGGTTTTTTTTTTTTTTTTTGCCTTAGCTCCTATTTATAAAATAAAGTTATTTTAAATACTTACATTGAATCCTTTTAATCCCTTGTCTGTCGGCAACAGCACAGTAAATGGTCCCAGGTTACTCAGTGGCCAGGCATAAGCTTTGTCTTAGGAGCCGAAATACACAAAGAAAGAAAACAGCAAATGGGTCAGTGGCACATGAGAAGTAAAATCAGGCAATGACCCTTGTGGTCCACTTAGACCTTCTGACTCCTGAGTTTCTCTGTTCTAACTGGTATTATGCAGGCCCTAGAGGAAGTGAAATGCTAAGAAAGTGAAATGTTCCTCACAACTGTGTGATTTTCCCTGCAACCACCGTCTTGGCTCAAAGATACCCTGGGATGAGAAGCTCTTTGAGGGTCATGTGACAAAAATCATTGGCCACCTTCTGCCCCTATGCCTGACTTTTCAAGCTGTTACCATCTTAGTGAGTAAAGATGTAGCTCTTGTTTCATCCAGGAGATGGAAGAGCTCAGAAGAGCCTCATGCTTGGTTTAATGCTTTGTGGCTGCCATTGTGACATGCTCAATACTTTTTGAACAAAGAACCCCTGTCTTTTCATTTGTACTGGGCTCTACCAGTTTCATAGCTGGTCCTGTTTCCATGTTCCTGGGGAGCTGGGACAGCAGGCTGGGCTCTGTGCTCTCACACACGAGACCACGTGTCCTAGCACCTTGTAGGCCAGGCAGGTAAAGGGTGACTAGGCTTTGTCCAGAGAAATGCCTGAGGGTCTATACAGCCTGCAAAGGACACTGCCCTCTTTGTCTGCTCTCACTGATATTCTAAAAGCACAGAGAGGAAGGAGAGAGATCCCAGAGGCCCACCAGTGATGCCAGACTGCCCATGGGGTGTCTTGCAAAGAGCAAGCTGTTTGTGTAGGATGCATGTTATCTGCCTTGAGAACACAGCACCGATCCATGCAGAACACTTTCTTCCCTGTCTGTGCTCTTTCTGGGAAATCGTGCTTGCTGACTGGTCAGTTCTAGAGACTGATATGTTAAAGATTTGTTTGATTGCTCAAGCCCATTTTCTGTTGATCAGCAAAATTTGTGTCTTGTTGAAAATCTTGTCTAATGCTGTAATCGGCTCTATTTCATATGTGAGGGAGGGGTAATGACCTCTTGGGGGCCTTTGGACATGCAGGAGGGTGTTTTTGGCTGTCACCTTGTCCAGGGGCTGTTGGAAAATGCGTCACTCTAGATTGTTAGTGGTTCGGGTGGGAAAGGATGCTAAACACCCATCGATGAGTGAGACGGTCGGTCACGTGCCATCAAGACTATGCCCCACATTCAAACAGCACCTCCACTAAAGAGCATGAATACCGCCTGCCAGTATTACCTGTCAATGTTGTTTCCCATCTGGAGGACCCATAAGGTCAAGGGAAAGAGGATGGTATCCATCCTGACGTCTGTAGCTGCCTATCTCACTGCTGTTGCAGACCTATTACTCAGTGGTGACCCCAGGACCTTTGCCTCAGCTGCTGCACTACTGGATCTCTTGGCACTAACTCCTGTCTCCTTGGGACATCTGTCTGTCCATTTCCTTCCACTTGCCCTTCCTAGAAAGGGCTGATCCTGCTAGATAAGAGGCTTGCCTATCCTGAACACCCCTTTCTGAGTGATTGTGTGTCTCAGATATCCTTGCCCACCAGAAGGCTGCCTTTTCTGTGGAAATGTGCACCCATGCCTGCATACCCAGGAGCGAGATGAAAGAGGTCAGCCTTCCTTGCCATTTTCCTCTGGGTTCGGTGTTTAATTCTCTGAGTCGCTCCATGATGTTTCCGTAACAGGTTGAGCCATCGCCTATGTAACCTTTCCGACAAGTGCATCTACAGAGAGCGTGAAAACATATTTTCAGGGTCCCAAAGTCATTGGATGTTGAGATCATACAGTTCAAACCTCTCACTGTGCAGAAGGGGAAGATGATGCTCAGAGTGGGATAGAGACAAGGCCAGAAGAGTGGGATGAACACAGTTGAGCCTTCCTAATGTTCTGGTTAACACACAGCAGCCCACAAGAAATGGATACTTAATACATTATGTGCGTATATGTAAACATTGCTTCCCTGGTGGCTCAGATGGTAAAGAATCTGCCTGCAATGCAGGAGACTTGGGTTTGATCTCTGGGTTGGGGAGATCCCCTGGAGAAGGGAATGGCAACCCCCTCTAATAGTCTTGCCTGGAGAATTCCATGGACAGAGGAGCCTGGCCAGCTACACTAGATTTCTTTGTATACTCTTTGTTTTCAATATTTTTTCTAAGCATGAGCAAGAGCAAACTCAGGGAGATAGTGGGGACCAGAGAGGCCTGGCATGCTGCAGTCCCAGGGGGTTGCAAAGAGTCAGACATGACTTAGCAACTGAATAACAACATGACCAAAAGCCCATGTACATCAGAACCATTAGGACTTGCTACAAATGTAGGGTCTCAGTCCCTACTGCAGAAGCACAGAATCAGAATAAGCTGAAGCTGGCCTCAAGTAAAGAGTCAGAGGTGTGGACCTGTTTGAAAGCTTCTTCCCCTCCTCTTCCTTTCTGAGATCTCTGCTCAACCATCCCTTCCTAGGGGAACCTTCCTTGATTTTCCATCCCACCCCCACTTGGTACATCATATCCCCCTTAGTGTGCCATGTAGCTCGTGGCACCAAGTGGCTCTTTTCTGCAGCACCAGTTCCAGTTGTAATTTTATCCTCATCTGAGTGGTTATTTGATTAAGATCTACTTCCCCTTCTGATTTGAGAAAAAAGTGAGGACAAGGGCAATGTGTGTATTCATTCATTCTTATAAACCCAAGATCCAGTGCAAGCCTTGGTCCATAGTAGGTATTTAATGAATAATTGTAAAATAAACAAAAATACATAAACAAGGAAAGTCACAGAATTTTATATAATAGTTTAGGTTCGCAAAGGAGAAATGGAATTAAAGATGTACTAGCAGTGGTGTCCTGGTAGATGTTAAACACCCAAATCTCCAGGGGAAAAAATAGCTCTGATTTGCAGCCTTTGACAATTTCCATGGTTCACACTCCCGCCTCGGCCAATCTCAAACTACCATGACACTAACCAGCCAGCAAGTTCCTGAGAATTTAATCATCGGCTCTCAGGACTCAATAAGCCCTAGCTTTAGCAAACCACTGCTCCCTAGCAAAGACTGGCTGGCGGCTGGCTGAAATTGGCAAGGTGCTTAGGAAGGTGACATTCACCAGGATCTTGGTGGTAAGTGAGAAACAGGAGATGGGGAAGAACAATTCAGAGAGGAGAGATGCAAGGGTGCTGTGAGCAAGCATACCACAGGTATGACTCATGTGTAGAACAATTTCAAAGAACAATTAGACCCTTGCTAATCCAGTTATGTTTCTAAATCAGTCCCATGGCACAAAGATATATATCTTCAATGTTTGCTGAAAAAATGTTTCTGAACAAATCCCTTGCTTGGATTGCTGCAATGACTCCCTAATTGGTCTTTCTGACCTGAGTTTTCCTCCCATTAAGTCAGTCTTCCACACAAGCCCTGGGTGGTCTGTCCTAGATGGCAATCTGGCATCTCTGTGCTTAATTCTCTCAGGGGCTCCTTTTGTCTATAACAGGGGTCCCCAACCTCCAGAATCTAAGCCTGATGATCTGAGGTGGAGTTGATGTCATAATAATAGAAATAAAGTGCACAATAAATGCAGTGTGCTTGAATCATCCTGAAACCACCCCCGTGCATGGAAAAGTTGTCTTCCATGAAACTGGTCCCTGGTGCCAGACACGTTGGAGACTTCTGATCTATGGGATATAGTTTAAGTGCTTAGCAGGCATTCAAGACTTCAAAGAGGGGAATCTTGCTTATGTCTCCTTCCTGCTGTTCACGCAAAATTCTAGCAACAATTTGCTTTTTTTCTAGACTGTTCTGTTATTCTCAGGTGGGTGTCCTGCCAGGACCATTCTCATAGCTCAGGTGTGACCTGCTCTGGGCAGCCTTACCTGACCTCCCAACACTTTCCCCACAGAAGCATCCTGTCGGTACCTCTACCACAACCATTCCTACCAGAATGGCCTCGTCAGGTTGTTTCCCCCTCTGTTAGCTGGAAGCTCTCCTAGAATCTGGATCCCACCTTATTTCTTCTCCCTGTATTCCAGCACCTGGGACAGTGCCTCATTGTTGAACCAATTATTTTCGAAGTACCTACTGAAATCTAGAAACTGTGCTAGGGGAGAAGGCTATAAAGACAATAACAACAGATATCTTGCTCTTTTAGCATCATGTTGTTGGAAATGAGCCTGAAAACAAATAACTGATGATGACATGATAAAGATTACTTAACATCTTTGGGCCCCAGTTTGCTCATCTGTGAAATGGGTTTACTAACAACATTAGGGCTATTGACAGAAGAGACAATGCATGGGTCATCTTCTATGACTAATGCAGCATGATTTGGAATATTCTGCATAGACTGATTGCCACATCAAGAAGGCATAGACCAAATAAATCCCTCTTCTGGGTGAACTAAATTACTGATGGCCCCATATTTTATCAATGTCACTCAGCCAGCCTTTAACCTAGGCTTCGTCCCTGTTGAGGCTCCCTGGTGGCTAAAGAATCCACCTGCCATGCAGGAAATGTGGGTTCAATCCCTGGGTTGGGAAGATCCCCTGGAGAAGAAAATGGCAACCCACTCCAGTATTCTTGCCTGGGAAATCCCACAGACAGAGGAGCCTGGTAAGTTACTGTCCATGGGGTTGCAAAAGGGTCAGACATGACTCAGTGACTAAACAATGACAAAAACAACTTCCCAGCTGAGGATAGTTTTCTTTTGAGGGTGGTAGTCAAGGAGACTTTTTAGTGACACACAGACCCCTAACATTGATGATTAGTTCCACGGACATTCTAGACACAAGTTTTAATGCAACTTCTATTATTCTGATGTTCCAGTTTCATTTTTCTATTTTATCTTCTCAAATGCAGAAGAAATAAAATGTTTAAAGTGTTCTCAAGTTTTCTCAGAAGATAGTACAAAATGTGTAAGCTGGCCAGTGCTGTGATCACTGTCAGAACCTGGGTTTCAGCACAGGACGTGCTCTGCGGATGTGTGTGTGCCTGTGTGTACGTCTGGGAGGGGTTTGTGTGTGCGTGGTGTGTATGGAGTGCTTTCTGTGTGCCAGGTTCCTCTCACAGATGGATGAATGCAATCTTATTTAATCCTCATCCCAGCCCTGCTTGGAGGCTAAAGTTTTCCCCTTTTGTGACAGAAGAAACAAGTCAGAAAGATTAAGGGAGGTGGCAGAGCTGGGTTTGAACCCAGGGGTTCTGATACCCACGCTCTTTCTCTTTCCACAGAGTGTACAGATCCATTTACTTGCCCAGAAAGAACACAGTGACCATCAAACCTGGGGAAAATCCACCCATTCAAGACCCATATATAAAAGGTATGTTAGAGGAAGCACAGAAACTGTTCTATGTCTACCGTGGCTCTGAGCTCACTACAGCAGAATGGGCTTTTTGCAGATGGTGGTGACAATGAGAACCAAGAGTAGCCTCGAGATGCAAGCCTCTGCCTCGGAGACAAAAAGACTTGGGTTCTAGCCTTAGTTCACCCACTGATAAAACATAACACAGCTGAAGAGGAGTTTCCAGAACATTCTGTCATGAATCTTCACGACAACTGTATGAAGCAGACATCACCGCTCATTTTATAGATGGAAGAACTGAAGCCAGAAAGACTACATCATGTTCCCAAGGTCATGAATCTGACAGATACCAATGTGGAGACTTCAACCCAGGTCTTTAAATTCCAAGTACCATCTTCCCACCAGGGAAACTGTGCCTGTCTCAGGAATTTTCATGCAAATATTTTTTACTCAAGGTAAACCCCTTCTTTTGAAACCTGGAGTCCAGAAAACACCACTTTTATATGTTCACATTCCCCAGTTTTCACTTTCCCCTTGTTTTGCACCACTGCCAAGCACTGTTTCATAGATGACATGTGCATTAGAGGTCACACTCCTGTCATTGCAATGGACATTCATTTTCCCAGTGGCAATGGCTTCATTCTCCCATGCTCTGACCACTTTACACCATGTTTTCAGATCAGGTCAATATTTCAGGGTGTCAAGATCACTATCAAGGAAATCATTATTGAACAATTCATTGATTATACAAAGACGTACTGAGCCTCTACTATGCTCCTTGCATTGTGCTATGTGGGGGTGGGGGTGGATGCAAGGCTGAATAAGACACACTTCCTGCCCTTCAAGGACATTTTGGCATTGACTGGCCACCACCTCCCCCTCTTGGAAACACCGTGGTGGAACTGAAAAGACTTACTTGGTTTGGCCTGGTGTGATGGTGGTGCAGTCTGCATGCGTGTGGCAGGGGTTGTTAGATTCACACACATCGGTCATACTGCATCCCACTCCAGGGACAAAGTTGCGGTAATGTTGCTTACACTCGCAGTAAGCCTTCAGCAGATGGGAAGAGAACAGAATGGTTTTCATTAGTCACTTAGGCTGACATTCTTAAATTCCTGTCTTTATCCTGGCATGCAAGCTGACTTGGGGTAGGTCTAAAGCATGGGCTGAAATTAAAATTCATCATTGTATCTAAAATTGGAAATCATGTTTTCTCATCCATTTGGGAATTCATACACTTTGTAATTCACCTTTCAGTTTCCTGGTTTGCTAACCCTGGGCCTCCCTGGTGCCATATTTCCTGCTCTTAGATTTAGATGGTGGAGATCGACATTCAGATGTATTATTTCTCTAAAATAGTGGTTTTCAACTGGGAGTCTCAACCCAAGGGACCTTGGTAATGCTTGGAGACATTTTCGATTGTAACAACAGGAGAAGGGGCCAGTGTCATGAGAGGCCAGGGATGCCGCTAACCATCCTGCAATGTACAGGACACTCCTTACAACAAAGAGGTCTCAGGTTCAAAGTGTTAATCATGCCCAGGTTGAGGAATGACTTGCTCTGGAAAAATGAATGTGAACAATGTTTCTGTGTGAACGATGTTTCTAAGACTTGAAAATATGCCTGGGGACTTTTTTTTTTTTTTAAGGGACGAGATATATTTTTAATCTCACTCCCTAGGTACAGGGCCTTGATTCACAATGTAACATGACTTTTCCCACGAGGGATCTCATTTAGAAGATGGGAATTCAGCCCTTTGAATTTCTTGCCAACCCGCCTCAGAAATCGATAGCAGAAATGTTGTGAGATGTATTCTTCTTCTTAGAGATGAGATCCGGTGGATTCTTTGCAGGGCACTCTAGGAGCATCCCCAGGGCATGCAGATGAGACTGTTGGGGACCTGTGGCTGGTTTTGGTCAGGCACTGAAGCCTTTCCTTTCCCTCAGGCAGCTGTAGTCTCCTGTATGGATGGATTTCCTCCACTGGGCACTTCACGTGCAATTATGGCTGCAGTAAGTGAAGTGAAGTCGCTCAGTTGTGTCCGACTCTTTGCGACCCCATGGACTGTAGCCTGCCAGGCTCCGCTGTCCATGGGATTTTCCAGGCAAGAGTACTGGAGTGGGTTGCCATTTCCTTCTCCAGGGGATCTTTCTGACTCAGGGATCGAACCCAGGTCTCCCGCATTGCAGGCAGATGCTTTACCCACTGAGCCACCAGGGAAGATCACATGGCTGCAGTAGGCACCCACTATTTGGTGGGTAAATGGGATATTGGGGAAATGTATCTCTTATCAGGATTCTGCAGCAAAGGTCTCCTGACCAGGCTGAATTTTACGTGGCAAGGTCATGATGTGATTTAGAGAAACACATATGGCTTACTGCAGGGCAACTTCATTGCTCCCTACAAATCTGTCCATGCTGCCTAACATTTTATCAGCGTTTATCTTTTTGGGGGGGACAGTTTTTTGGTCCTTAGAGTCCTCTATCACTTTGAAAAGACATTAGAGAGAATGGAGGATTGTGGGCGAAAGTCAATTACATATTCACTTAACAGTTAACGATGAATTTCTTAGTCAAATTTGAGTCATATGTATGTATTTTGTCAGTCATCAAACGGGACGGGGATAGAAGAGACAGTGAAGTTTCGACTAGATAGCTGAGCAAAGGCAAGTTCAGAGGGTAGATTAGGGCTCACTGAGGTTGACCCCAAGCACGTGGGGGTCTGGCTGGGGAGGAAGCCCAACCTGAGCATGGAAAGGGAGAAGTGGGAGGGCATAGATGACAAATTACACCCCGGCACAGTTTGGCCTTCGGTGGGTGGTCCTCCTCCTGTTCGCGTCAGTTCCAGACACCCTTAGCTCACCTGTCCAGGCCCGCTGTATCTGCACACCGTGGACTCTGTTGGGCAGTTTCCGAAGTTAACCTGGCAGGGGTCCACCGGGAGGCATACCTGGCCGTCCCCACGGTAGCCTTCTTGACATGTGCACCTGTGCTGATTTGGTCCCAGGTAGGTGCACCGAGCATGAGGGTGGCAGATATTTTGTGAACACGGATTGATGGCTGGAGAAGCAATGACCAAATAAGGTGGTTACCACATGCAGGGAGGGAGAGGGGAAATCAACTGTGAGGGAGGGAGAGGGGAAATCAACCAAGTGAAAAGTGAAAGGCGCTCAGTTGTGTCCGATTCTTTGCGACACCATGGACTGTGTAGCCCACCAGGCTCCTCTGTCCATTATATTCTCCAGGCAAGAATACAGGAGTGTGTAGCCATTCCCTTCTCCAGGGTATCTTCCCAACCCAGGGATCGAATCCAGGTCTCCTGCATTGCAGGTGGACTCTCTACCGTCTGAGCCACCAGGGAAGCCGCACAGGCAACCTAACAGTTTCAAGAGAGAGTAAAAAACATTTCATCTTACCTTCTGGATCACCTCCACCTACCAAATTGATTTATATATGCTTTGCAGGAATGATGGAGAAGGAAATGGCAACCCACTCCAGTACTCTTGCCTGGAAAATTCCATGGACTGAGAGGCTCCTCAGAGCCTCCTGGTAGGCTATAGTCCACGGGGTCGCAAAGAGCTGGACACGACTGAGTGACCTCAGATAACTACCAGTACTCTGATGATGTATTATTATGCCATGCTATGTGTGGATTTAAATATAAGGTGGCATGAAAGAAAGCACTAACATTTATAGAATTTATAATATGTACTGGCCCTTTTCTAAGCATTTGACATATATGAACTCAATTAAGCCTTACAATCCTCTAGGGTAGTTACCACTATTATGCCCATTTCATAGACAGGAAAATGGAGGCACAGGCAGATTCAAGAATTCGTCCAAGGTCATGTTGTCAGTTAACAGGCAGATCTGGGATGTATACACAGATGGCCTGGTTCCAATAGCATGTTCAGAACCGATTATAACCTCTCATGAAGTGAAAGAGCATGGAAAGAAGGGAGAAAGGAAGAAGCAAACAAAGTACATCCTATCCTAACACTGATTCAGGTAATATAAAGCAAAAACATATATATTTAAGGGATCAAACCTGGGTATCCTGCATTGCAGGCAGATTATTTACTGTCTGAGCCACTAGGGAAGCCCTAAAAATCTATAGATACACTTTGATAACAGGAGAAATGATCATTTATTGAAGAGCTACCACATGATGAGCATTTTGCCTAGAATTTTTAATATATATCATTCAACTGCACCGAGAAAAATAGAAGTGTTCATTGTGTTAATATTAAGAAGGCTGTGAGGCGTTTTTCTGATGAGGAATCTAACCATCTTAATGAATAAACCTGCAGGATGGAGGTTCTACTCACGCTCGCAGTGTTTGCCATCGCCTTTGTAATTGGGAAGGCATTTGCATTCTAGTTTGATTTCATCTTTGCTGGAAGGTGAGCATCTGGAATTTTCTGGGCAGAGCAAGGCTGCACATTCCGGGATGGCTGGAAAGGAAGATTGTTGAGGTAATTGCATTAGTAGTACAACCAGTTCTTAAAAAAACAACTCAACAAATACAATATTTCCTATTATTACAAAAGTGACCACAGATTCCTTGTAATAATTTAAAAAATACAGAATTTGTAAGGCAAAAATTAGCTGTCTTTTTAGTTTCATTCTCCTATCCCACTCTCAAAATAATCAATGGCAAAAACCAACATAATACATTTACATATAAGACATTTTTTAAACAAAATGGAATCCTGTTAAAATATTTAAGAACTTAATTTTTAATTTAACATTATGGAGGTATTTTGGAGAAGGCAATGGTACCCCACTCCAGTACTCTTGCCTGGAAAATCCCATGGACAGAGGAGCCTGGTGGGCTGCAGTCCATGGGGTCGCTAAGAGTCGGACACAACTGAGCAACTTCACTTTCAGTTTTCACTTTCATGCATTGGAGAAGGAAATGGCAACCCACTCCAGTGTTCTTGCCTGGAGAATCCCAGGGATGGAGGAGCCTGGTGGGCTGCCCTCTATGGGGTCGCACAGAGTTGGACACGACTGAAGCGACTTAGCAGCAGCAGCAGCATGGACGTATTTAAGGATGTACTTTGATCTCTAATGACTGCATAGTATTTTATAATATATCAACAGATGGTGCTTAGATGGCTTTTAAAAATGATAAAGAATCTGACATAAGGAGCCAGCTTGCAAAGCAAACAATTGGGACTGACACAGTAACACGTATGCTGCTAGAAGATATGACATGCCGGGGTCAGAGATAAAGGACAGTTTATCACTCACATCACCCACAGTAGCCAGAGGGTCAGCATTTTTGAACCAGTTCTTCCAAGCCCCAGTTCCCACCAGGCAATGCAAAGAGGGCCAGACTGAGACCTGAACAGGTGTCATTACAGAAGATGTGCCCTGACTTAGGGAAGTGAAATGCAGTTTTGTTCGTTTATCTTAAATAATAGGCAATGTTTTAGTTAAGGCCTGGGTAAGAGATAGAAATCACACAATTATTTAAACAGGGAAAGTTTTAGTATAAAGATTCATGAACAGATTAAAATGGCCCCTGAGAGTTAAAAAGAATTGGAAAGAATAAAGGGAGAAAAAGAGCCATCACTCCTCTTGGGTTAAGATCAGAGCAAGTCCTCCTCCCTCCAGAGCTGAGACACAGATGTCACTGGAAAGGAAAGGATCTTGGTCACTTCTATAGTGGAGAGGTTGCTGAGGTGTCCGATGGTGAGACTTATTGGACTCCATCCCTCTGGGGCTCCAGGGAAGATCATTCACGGGGAGGTGCTAAGCCTTAGGGCTCCCCTGGCGCCTGGGTAGGCTGCTCACCTCAGGACGTTACTGGAAGTAGGAGCTGAGAAGCCCATGCTCTCAGAAGCATGGTGCACTCCTGTGTGTGAGTGGGGGCGGGGTGGCTTCAGGAGCCAGCTGTGTGGCATGAAGGTGGGTGGTCAGTTCTCCAGGTGGCCAGTCCTGCGGGGCCCCTGGTGTGGATGCGGCTGAGGGGAGGGTGTGCAGAACAGCACGCCTACTCCTGAACTGGGGCACCAGCCTCACTGTCCAGGACTCCTGGTTGATGCTGCTGCTGCCTGAGTCAATCACCAGACAAGGCATGCAGATATCAAATACTGGAGCATCCTAATCCCCGCAGGAAGCTAGTGCTGGAGAAATGTGCAGGGCTGAGCAGTGGAGCAAAATTGTGTTCTTCAGGAACCTGGTGAGCGTGCTAAGCCAGAAACAAGACAAGAAAACCCTTCCTCCTTTGGTGTCCCTTTAGCGCCCTCTATTGGTGAGGTTTCACATCTTGCTGGCAGGCAAATGAGAAATATTTCAAAGCCTACTTTATATTCACAGAGCAGGCAAGAAGGGTGAATTTGGAGCTGAGAGGCAATCCATTAACAGGCAGTAAGTGTGCGTGTATTTGCTCCCAAGGGAGGTCTTATATCTTCCAAGGCTGTTCGCTATGCAGACATCCTCAGAAAGATGTTGGAACAAAGGGTAGTCAGTGTATGACTCTCAGTTCAGTTGCTCAGTCATGTCTGACTCTTTGCAACCCCATGGACTGCAGCATGCCAGGCCTCCCTGTCCATCACCAGCTCCCAGAGTTTATTCAAACTCATGTCCATTGAGCCAGTGATGCCAAACAACCATCTCATCCTCTGTTGTCCCCTTCTCCCCCCGCCTTCAATCTTTCCCAGCATCAGGGTCTTTTCCAATGAGTCACTTCTTTGCATCAAGTGGCCAAAGTATTGGTGCTTCAGCGGCAGCATCAGTCTTTCCAATGAATATTCAGGACTGATTTCCTTTAGGACGGACTGGTTGGATCTCCTTGCAGTCCAAGAGACTCTCAAGAGAATCTTCTCCAATACCACGGTTCAAAAGCATCAATTCTTTGGCGCTCAACTTTATAGTCCAACTCTCACATCCTGGACCTTTGTTGGCAAAGTAATGACTCTCAAGATGTGCACAAATGTGAGGTACACATTTGTCTCCCAATACTGGCTGGCTGAATCAAAAATTCAGAGAGAGTATCTTACATTTAGGTCTTTTCCATTTTGAGTTTATCTTTGTGTATGGTGTTAGGAAGTATTCTAATTTATAATAGCTAGGACATGGAAGCAACCTAGATATCCATCAACAGATGAATGGATAAAGAAGCTGTGGTACATATGTACAATGGGATATTACTCAGCCATCAAAAGGAATGCATCTGAGTCAGTTCTAATGAGATGGATGAATCTAGAGCCTATTATACAGAGTGAAGTAAGAAAGAGGAAAACAAATATGATATATTAATGCATATATATGGAATCTAGAAAGATGGTGCTGATGAACCTATTTGCAGGGCAGCAATGGAGACGCAGTCATAGAGAACTGACCTGTGGACATGTGGGGAAGGAGATGGTGGAACTCATGGAGAAAGCAGCATGGAAACAGACATATTACCATATGTAAAATAGATAGATAGCCATTGGGAATTTGCTGTATGATGCAGGGAGCTCAAACCTGTGCTCTGTGACAACCTAGAGGGGTGGGATGGGGTGGGAGGTGGGAGGGAGGCTCAGGAGGGAGGGAACATATGTATACCTATGGCTGATGCATGCTGATGTGCAGCAGAAACCAACACAATATTGTAAAGCAATTATCCTTCAATTAAGATTAAAATTTAAAAAATTCATAGAGAATATCCCCTCACCTCTTCCATAAAGTCAAATTGTTGCTGGGAAGGGGCTGCCTTTTCAGAGTCACATTTCAATCCCCCCCTCCTTTGCATCCATGTGGGATTATATGACTTGCTTACATTGATGGAATATTGGCCATCCTATGTACCATTCTAGACTTTATAAGCAGCTTTTTCTCTACACTCTATCCCTCCTTCTGTGGCTCAGTGCAGAGCATTCTGAGGTTCTATAGACTGACAGACACACACAGTGGAAAGCTCTGGATCCCTAAACACCATGTGGTGGGAGCTGGTATCAGCCAGGAACACACACATCGGACTGCTACCTGAGTAAGAAATAAATCTCTGCCGTGTTAAGCCAGAGCATCCCCAAATTCTCAGGTCACAGTGTCCTTGATGTTTCCGTGCCCTTCAGCCTTAGCCCGTCGGTGCCCTGGCAGCTGTCGCCTGCCTGCCGGGTGACTGCACTCCCATGCTGGTTTAGCAAACCAGCAAACTTCTCCCCTACCAAGCGGGCTGCCACCATACCTTCTCCAACAGGATTTGAACCCAGTCTTGGGGATGGCTGTCACCTTCTCTGTTATGCCCCATCAGCCCTGTGGTTTAATCTGTGTATTTATAGCCACTCTCCTATTACTAATTCTTTACATTAAACTTCCCTTGTTGCAATCACCCTGTGACCTCTATCTCTTGCTTGAGCCCAAGGGGATCAATTGTGTAGAGAATTTCAGTGACTTGAGTACCACCCAGCCCTTCATTATTTTGTGAACTTTGGTGAATCATTTAACCTTGGTGAGCCTCCATTTCCTGCTGATGCGCTCTGTCTTTGAGACCTATAAGTGAGAACACGCCTCATCTCCCTTACAAGGGACCTAACTGGCTGAAATGGCCCCAGCGTCTTCCTCTCCATCCCATCTTCACACTGCCACCAGCTTGGGCCTTCCTAAAACATGGCTGCAGCCATGTCACTGTGTTGTTCCCAAACCTTCTGGGACTTCCCATCTTCCATACTATCTCTCCCCTCTTCTTCCTCCCCCACCTCTCCCCCTCTCCCTTCCTCTCTTTTTGTCCTTTCTTTTAAAATTTTTGACGATATTCCAGCAAAACATTTGATGCACATCACCCACCTAGGGCCCCAGTACATGAACACACAAGTGAAATGCATACATTTGTGTATTTGATTTGTATGATATATTAACTGTTAGTCGCTCAGTGATGTCCTACTCTTTGCGACCCCATGGATTATAGCCCACCAGGCTCCTCTGTCCATGGGATTCTCTAGGCAAGAATACTGGAATTGGTAGCCATTCTCTTCTCCTGGGGATCTTCCTGACCCAGGGATCAAACCCAGGTCTCCTGCATTGAGGGTAGATTCTTTATCATCTGAGCCACCAGGGAAGCCCAGTGGAATAAAGGAAACTAGCGATACTTACGCTCATCACAGTTGCGGCCAGTGTACCCAGAGTAGCACTCACAGGTCCCATCACCGTGTATTCCACTGTTGCATACTCCATGCACACAGCTGCACACTGTGGACAGAAAATGGGGACTTCTCGTTACCTGATATAGACTTCCTCCAGAGATTCTGGAAGGGTACTGTTTTCAGATGGTGTAGACTGAGATTCTGCTTGATGAAGTGGGGAAAACCATGGGTGTGAAGCCCTAGAGACCTGGGCTTGACTCTTGGCTTCTTTTTATTAGCTTCAGTTTACAGTAAGTCCCCTACATACAAATGAGTTCCTTTCTGAGCACACGTTCGTTAGTCCAATTTGTTCGTAAGTCCAACCAAGTTAGTCTAGGTACCCAACTAACACAATAGGCTATATAATACTGTACTATAATAGGTTTATCATAATTTTCACACTAATAATAAATACAAAACAAAAATAAAGAAAGCTTTTAAAATCTTACAGTACACTACCTTGAAAAGTACAATAGTATAGTACAGCAGATGGCATACAAGGGCTGGCTTTGAGTGAAGAGGGAAGAAGAATTACTGACTGGAGGAGGGAGAGTAGGTGGGAAATAGTAGAGCTGAAGGATTGTCAGCAATAGGAGATGGAGGGCAAGCTGCAATTTCATGGCACGGTTTCTGGTTTCTTACTGGAACCAGATGCATGTTCATATCTTTGAAAGTTCACAACTTGCCTGAAGGGGACTTACTATATTTGTCTATGTGTGTGTGACTGCTCAGTCGTGTCTGACTCTTTTTGCAAGTCCATGGACTGCAGTCTGCCTGGCTCCTCTGTTCTTGGGATTTCCCAAGCAAGAATATTGGAGTGGGTTGCCATTTCCTGCTCCAGGGGATCTTTCCAACCCAGGGATTGGACCCGCATCTCCTGCAAGTCTTCTGCATTGACAGGAGGATTCTTTACTGCCGAGCCTCTATAACATGTAGAAAATGATGCCCACTTCATGGGATTTCTATAGAGTTTAATGAGGACATGTATATAAAGCACAGGTGGCATATCACAGGTACTGGAGTGCTATTCCTTGCTTTCAAGTTAGTTACTTCATCTCCCGATACCTCAATATAATGTCTTATATACACACCTGTCACATTTAAAAGAGAATTGCTACTGACTCAATTGCTGTTGGCAGGAGGAATCTACAGGAAATCTACTCCCCAAATGATGAGGGCAATGCAAATATAAAGAAGAAATTTTAAAGGCTAGAGAAAAACTAAGCCACATTGACTAGCTTGAAACAGATGACTTTTCAGCCCTGCGACAGATCCCTTCAGGAATGAGAAATGAGGGACTTCCCAGTTGTCCAGTGGTTAAGAATCTGCCTTCCAATGCAGGGGATGTAGGTTCAATCCCTGGTCAGGGAACTAAGATCCCATGTGCTGCTGGGTATCTAAGTCCACGTGCTGCAACTACTGAGCCCCGGCACAACTAGAGAGAAGCCCATGCTCAGCAATGAAGAAGCTGCATGCTGCAACAAAGACCTGACGGAGCCAAATAAAGTTTTTTTTTTTTTTTTAAAGGAATGAGAAATGAAGCACATTTGAAATAAATATTCATCTCTTTAGCACTCAGCTTGTGGTTCATTTGTAGAAAGATTTACTGTCTGACTGAGTCACCAGCATCCTCTGCCCAGCCCCCTGTGAAGTGTATTGTATGGGTTTCCTTTTGCTGCTGTAACAAATTTCCACAAAGTCAGTGGCTTAAAACAACACACATTTGTTATTTTATAGTTCTGTATGTTTTAAGTCTGAAGTATGTCTCCTTGGGCTAATGCTTTCAAATTGCGGTGCCAGAGAAGACTCTGGAGAGTCCCTTGGACTACAAGATCACCCAGTTAATCTTAAAGAAAATCAACCCTGAATATTTACTGGAAGGACTGATGCTGAAGCTCCAATACTTTGGTCACCTGGTGCAAAGAGGTAACTCATTGGAAAAGACCCTGACACTGGGAAAGATCGAAGGCAAAAGGAGACAGGGGAGGCAGAGGAAGAGATGGTTAGATAGCATCTCTGACTCAATGGACATGAATCTGAGCAAACTCCAGGAGATCGTGGAGGACAGAGGGGCCTGGCATGCTATTGTCCATGGGGTTGCAAAGAGTTGGACATGACTTAGCGACTGAACAACAAAGGTCAGAAGTCTGAACTATGTCTCCCTGGACTAAAATCAAGTTATTCATTGGGCTGTATTTCTTCTAGAGACTCTAGAGGACAATCTGCTCCCTTGCCTTTCCAGCCTCTAGAGGTTGCCAGCATTCCTGGGCTCCTGGCCCCTTTCTCCATCTTCAAAGTTAGTGACATGAGGCCAAATCCTTCTCAAATTGCCGTCTCTACTGGTCCTCTCTCTTCTGCCTTCCTCTTCCACTTACAAGGACCTTTGTGACCACATTGGGCCCACCTGGATAATCCAGGCAACTTCTCCCATTTTAAATCACCTATTTAGCGATCTCAATTTCCCTCTGCCTGTAGCCTACCATATTCTCAAGTTTCAGGACTTAGAACACGGGTATCTCTGAGGGGACCACTATCCTGACTACAATGCATGTGTTTAGTACACATAAGTCAATTTAACATTAGCTCAAGTGAAACATTATTAAGAACACACCAGCTTAAATCCTAATCATGCCAGAAAAGCCAGATGAATTAAGCTTTAAGTATTCCAAATATCTAATAAACCTTCACATTCTTTGCATTCTTTGTTACATATCCCCCTTAATCCTCTGAGCTTCAATCTCCATGGGAACCAGCCTCTTGCAGGTTCTATCCTATTTTGCCCAGACTATTGCAGTAGCATTTTACCTGGACTTCTTGTCTGACTTCTCACCTCTGCATGTTTTCCATTTCATTTGATCAGTAATGGCATCAAGGTGATCTTCCCCCAAATATCTCAATGACTCCCAGTTGCTAACCTAATGAAATCTAAATTCCTGTTTGGAAAACAAGGTCCTCTCCAAGCCGACTCCAATCTTTAACAATTTTCATGTTCATCTTTCACCATTTCATTTTATACATCCTAGTATTTAAGTGCATGGGAAGACTCACTAGCTCACCTTCTTCAAAACAGGTATTGAACATGGATGCATAGGGTGCTGTGCTCGGGACTGAGGACCCGAAGTCCCTGCCCACAAAGAGCTCACAATTGGAAGGCAGGAGAAAGCAGCCCATCACAACATGGCGTGATCAATGCTATGACATAAGATATGACATACAAGTCATACGACATAACAATAGTCAAGTACAGGTGTGAAAATTGATCCATAAAGAAGACTGAGTGTCAAAGAATTGATCCTTTCGAACTGTGGTACTCAAGAAGACTCTTGAGAGTCCCTTGGACTGCAAGGAGATCAAACTAGTCAATCCTAAAGGAAATCAACACTGAATATTCATTGGAAGGACTGATATTGAGGCTCCAGTACTTTGGCCACCTGATGTGAAGAGCCGATTCATTGGAAAAGACCCTGTTGCTGGGAAAGATTGAGGGCAGGAGGAGAAGGGGGAGACTGAGGATGAGATGGTTAGAAAGCATCACTGACTCAATGGACACGAATTTGAGTAAATTCCTAGAGACAGTGGAGGACAGAGGAGCCTGGCATGCTATAGTCTATGGGGTTCCAAAGAGTCAGACAAGACTTACTGACTGAACACAACAAGCAATGAGTCAATGGCTATGACGGCTGGCCAGGAAGAAATGGGAAGGCTGTCCAGGGAGAGATGGGGGTGGAGCTGTCCTGGGAAAGATCGTGCCCAGCGGAGGTGGCAGGACACGCACGCTGTACTTCACAACTCCATGCTTTGGCCTCCACTGTGCTCCCTTCTGCATGCAGTTGAAATCCTCATCTTCCAGGCCAGCTAGAGCCCCTCTCCTCTGTGGTGCCATCTCAGAGGTGTCAGGACAGAACCTGTGTCTCTCTGGGCTCCAGCAATACTTTCTTTGTACCTTGTTCACTATCACATTCTGCTGCAACTATTCATTTTGTGGTGCCCGCCAAATATCACCAGGAACACAGCAGTGGTTCAAATCGGCAGTGCTGGGGTGGGGGTGGGGTGCGGCGGTCCTGGAGAAGTAGCAGTAGCCACTTGTGTTAACCAGGAGGGATGGCGGTTGGGTTGCCCTCTGTCGCTGTTTATTTCTCTATTCAGGCATGACAAGTTGGTGGCCTAGTTTTTGTCTTGTTCCAGCACAGACAGAGGCATCATGGATGGTGACACTCTGTGACACTGCATATGCTCAGCAGAGCCACACCACGGCCTGGCTGGGAACAACTAGGCTAGCAACTGGCCTACAGCTGTCGGGGGCTCTGTTTCTCTTTGTCTATTTTTCTCTTCTATTCCATTAGAATCCCACGGAAGGCTTTCCCTTGCCTTCTGCTTCCCTACAACATCTTTTAGAGCACCTTATAACAATACTGACAACTGCACAGCTCAGTTTGAATAAAGACAGCATCCTGCTGGGTTAGGGTGAGGACAGCGAAGCAGGGGATTTCAAATGCAGAGTGGAATCCTGCTTCTCTCTCTCTCTCTCTCTCTTTTTTTAACATTTTGATGCTTTGCTTGATAATTTAAAAATATCATTGTCATGGGTTGAATTTCATCCCCTCCAAAGTCCTAACTCCGAGGACCTCAGAACGAGACCTTATTTAGAAGTAGAGTTATTACTGTAGATATAAGTAGCTAAGATGAGGTCCTGCTGGAGTGGAGTGGCTTCAGTCCAATATGATTTATAAGAGGAGGCAAGAACACAGACAGCAAGAAGATGATCGAGTGAAGACCGCGGCGCTGACTGCAGTGATGTGCCCACAAACCCAGAAGTGCCTGGGGCTTCCAGAAGCTGGAAGAGACAGGAAGGACTCTCTCCTAGAGGCTTCCAAAGGAGCCTGGCCCTGCTTACATGCAGATTGTGAGCTTTTCGCTTCCAGAACTGAGACAATACATTCATGTCTTTAAATCACCCGGTGTGCCACAGTTTGTCACAGCCACCCTAATCTTAAAAAACGATTTCTCTCAATTACTGAGTTTTTGATGCCTCCTTAAATTTTGCACCTAAGACATGTTCCTCTTCACCTTGGCCTAGCACTGGCCCTGCCTGACCCTTTATCAAGCCCTCCCTCTCCTTCAGGCACTTTGTCACATGCTTTACAGGCATGATCTCATCTGACGCTCACAGCACCCAGGGAAACATGACAATTAACCCCATGCTACATATACAAAATGGGAGACAATTAGCTCCAGAACTTATTCAAATGATTGAAGAATTAAATGGATTTGCAATTATCATCTTCCCTTCAAAAATCAATTTATCATGGTTTCCATATTAGCAAAGCACTTTGATGTCAACCTCTGGCTGTAGCCTTCTGAACAGAGTTCCAGAGGGAAGTCGAATTGGTCGTGGAGATAACTGGGTTGACGTGGGAGTGTTCTATGGACTTGGTAGCAAAGATGTAAATTAGTTCAATTAAAAAAATATCTACCCAGTTCCAACTGAGTGGCAGGCACTGGGTTAGGCACTGGGTATGCAAATAAGTCATTCACAACATCTGGATTCAAGCTGCTCACAGTGCAGTGGCACGACCAGACTCTAAAAGATACAGTGATGCCGCACGTGCTAAACGTTGTCATGTACCCAGTGGATGGGGTGCAAGGGCAGGAGAGGGGAGTCGAATGTGACTCAGCCCCTGCTCTCAACCTCAGTGCTAGCTACAAAGGCCTGTCCTCCTCCCTAAGCTTCCCTTTCAGGCACCCCGTGTCCTGGCCTCTGGCACGATCTCTATACTGGATTAACTGACCTGGCACAGTAGCTTTCAGGAGCTTCTGACACCCATTGCTGCCAGTCACTGCCCAGAAAGTGTCCTTGGGAAGGAGATATGAGTGGCAGAGGGATTCCCAAATGTCACTGAAAGAGCCCTGGGCATTTGTGAAACCAGCTACAGTAAATCTGTAGAGACATGTGAACCTTGGGGTATGGGACCCTAAACAGCCAAAGCCGTGACCATTGGGGTCAGAGGGACAGGGCACAAAGCCCCCTGTGCCACGCCCCTCGGCAGAGTAGGCTGCCCTCTTGTGTTCCTGTAGCATCCTGCATGTGTGGTGCGCACTGGCTCAGAAGCATCACCCACATTTCCAGATCCTTGGGGGTGGGGAGCTATTCTTCCCCCTCTTTGGATGCCCATCGCCTGTAAGGGGTCTAACGCAAGGTGGATGTGTGCCAGGGGCTGAATGGTGCAGTGGTTGGGTGCCCAGGTTCTGGAGTAAGACACCTGGGGTCAAACCCTGCCTCTATTCCTAAAGTAGCTGCAGGACCTTGAGCAACCTCGCTGCTTCTTCATTCATAACTCAAGGAACCCAGCTTGCAGAGCTGTTCCAAAGAGATTCTGTGTGTCAAGTTTTGTGCACTGCCTGGTGCCCAGCAGGCATTCAGCTATTATTAACAAGGCATGACTGTGGGACAGATCTGGGATCATGTGAGAGAGAGGGGGCTTTGTATTCTGCCTTAACCTGGGGTGAGGCACTGAGCAGGTGAGGGCCTTGGTGGTTGAGATGAATACCCTTGATAAATGCAGCTTGAAATTACCTCTGAGCACATCAAGAATCAGGTATGAGAATGCTCCGGCAGCAGGTTAAAGTCAGTGTTAAAAATAAAACTGCAACTCATAGCTGTCCTACTTACAGGCAGAATCGCCACCGCCAATGGCCAGTGCCTCAGTGGGTGGAACAACACTGGCACCCAGTGGATGCTTGGCTAAAAAGGTTCGCAGGTTCCCCCAGTTCTTGCCAATGGGAAATGGTCAGCATCACTGAGCCATCCTGCAGTCACAGGTGAATGAATGCTCTCCTTACTGTAGAACTGCTCTTGTCCTCACTTAATACCAATACTTGCTTTCACCAAGTGCTCATGACATGCTGCTAAGAGCTTTTCTACAAGTTAATCCCATGAGGCAGGTATTATTATTCCTGTTTTATAGATGAGGAGGGCATAGAGAGGTTCAATAGCTTGCCTCAAATCCCATAGCAACTGGGCTTAGTTTCAAACTCAGGCCTGCGTGACTTGAAGCCTGCTCCCTTGGCCATTATGGTCTAGAGCTACACTATCCAATATGGGAGCCACTAGCCCCTTGAGGCTGCTGCTACTGCTAAGTTGCTTCAGTTGTGTCCGACTCTGTGTGACCCCATAGACGGCAGCCCACCTGGCTCTCCTGTCTCTGAGATTCTCCAGGCAAGAACACTGGAGTGGGTTGCCATTTCCTTCTCTAATGAAACTGAAGTCGCTCACTCGTGTCCGACTCTTAGCGACCCCATGGACTGCAGCCTACCAGGCTCCTCTGTCCATGGGATTTTCCAGGCAAGAGTACTGGAGTGGGGTGCCATTGCCTTCTCCTCCACTTGAAGCTATTTAAGTTTAAATTGAGTAACATGAGCTAAGGGGCTTCCCAAGTGGGGCTAGAGGTAAGGAACCTGCCTGCCAGTGCAGGATATATAAGAGAGTCAGGTTCAATCCCTGGGTCAGGAAGATCCCTTGGAGGAGGGCACAGCAACCCACTCAAGTATTCTTGCCTGGAGAATCCCATGGACAGAGGAGCCTGTTGGGTTACAGTCCAAGGGGTTGCAAAGAGTTGGACACAACTGAAGCAACTTAGCATGCATACATGCCTTGCAGCTACCATGTTGGATAATGAAGATCAGGACATTCCATCATCTTACAAAGTTCTGTTGGAACTAAGAACTGGGAGTCTTATCTCCCGAATCTCAGTTTAGGTTTCCAATTTTCTGGCTCAAAAATTTGGATTTTCAACAAACCACCTTGCTCCCTTTCACTTGCCCTTTCCCCATGGCACAAAGAGGTGTAAAGAGAGGCCACTTTTTTAATTAAAAAATGTTTGGAATTTCCATGTATGTCTATGCTCATTAGCAACCAACACCAGTTTCCTGGAAGTGACATGAGCTCATCTTTCTAAATTTTTATCCACAAACAATTACTTGGCTTTCTTGCTAAGTAAGCAGTGTGGGCTTCTTTCTTCCCATTTCAGTATTTATTTAAAATATGTGATTTAAACTGTATTGTGGCAAAGAAGGGACAATTTGTTTATCATGTTCTTGGTAAACAATTGGTTGATTACATTTTACTGTCTTTTAATGTATTAGTTTGGCCAAAAAGGTCATTCAGGAATTTTGGCCAATCCAATATAATGTTAAAGAAACACTCAGAATGCTAACATCTGGTTTAAATTTGGTTTTGCTAACACTCTTATGAAATACTATTTTATAAAGTAATGGGTTAAGAAAAACATAAGATTGGGAGGGAACACTAGGAAAGAGTAGGTATTAATCATAGTCATAATAATTGCTAACACTTGTGCACCGATTATCTCGTTAGATCCTCATGATAATTCTAAAGGAGGCAATGTTGTTTCTATTTTTACAGAAGAAGATGCAGAAAGCATGCTCAGTAAACTTAAGGTTTCCACAATTTGCAGCAGCCCTGGGACTGAAACCCAGTCTGAGTCTAAAGCTAATCACCTCGACACCATGCCTCCCAACACCCATGCTTCTGGGTCAGGACAGAAGCAGATAAAGACAGCATCGGCCTCCATGGACCCCATGGATTAGAGGGAGATAATAGCTTCATTATTACAAAGGAAACTTGCTATAGAGTGCACAAACTTACAGGGGTGGGATGTCTGTATTTTTTTTGCCAAAAATATTTAAATCAATGCAGTACCTAGCAAATATGATTTTTCCATAAAAGCCAAACCAAAGTGGTGTTGGAGAAAGGTGACCTGACCTATCCTTTTAAGGGAGACTAAGGCTCTGGCAGACACTGTCCCTACCATGCCTACAATGCCTCCCAATCTCAGACCTCACAAAGTCCATGTGTTCAGCTCCCCTCCAGCAGCAGTAGCCTGTGGACACTTTCTGGGATGGCTCTTCCACCGGCTGCTTCACCGGGGGCTGGAAGTGCCGGGAAATGAATGACTCTGCCCTAATGACTACATGTGTTAGCTTCCTGTTGCTGTTGTAACAAATTGCCACAAACCTAGTGTCTTAAACCACACACATTTACTGTCTTACAGTTTGGGAGGTCAGAAACCCAAAGCAGTTGTACTAAGATCGATCAAGGTGTTGCTGGTTCCACTCCTTTCTGGAGGGGAGTATTCTTTCCCTGCCTTTTTCAGCTTTGAGATGCTGCCCACACTGCCTGGCTCGTGGCCCCCTCCACCTTCAAAGCCAGCAAGATGGAGCCTTTCTCCCATCTTGCCACTCTTATATCTCATCACATCTGGAGTCTTTCACACATCAGAAGGTACATATCTATATCTTCTGTCTCTGTCTCCCTCCTCCACATTTAAGGACCTTTGTGATAACATTGAGTCCACCAGGATAATCCTGGATAATCTCTTCATGGTAAAGTCAGATGATTAGCAACTGTAATTCCAGTTCAGTTCAGTCGCTCAGTCGTGTCTGACTCTTTGCAACCCCATGGACTGCAGCATGCCAGGCTTCCCTGTCCATCACCAACTCCTGGAGCTTGCTTATACTCATGTTCATCGAGTCGGTGATGCCATCCATCCATCTCATCCTCTGTCATCTGCTACCTTAATTTCCCCTTGCCATGGAAGGCAACAGATTCCCAGGTCCATGGTATTAGAATGTGGACATTTTGGTGGCGAGGAAGTGGGGTTCCATTATTCTGCCCACTACCCCAAGGCTCCCTCTCCTCTCATGTGAGGTAACTCCAAGGTGAGTGTTCTTTGCAGACTCCAGAGTTCCCCAGGGGATTAAGCTCTAGTCATCCACGCTGGTCTCTGGCTTGACAGCACACCCTTTATTTCCTCTATGTCACTTTCTTAGTGTTTCCCTGGGTCCCCTCTCAAATATGCTACTTACATGAGAACGTTTGCAGAATGGGTCAGCTTTGGGGAGAACCAACAATGAGAGAGTGGATAAACCCATGTTGGGGACAAATCCATAATCTGCAAAATGGGACCAACAACCTCTGATGACCTCAGGTGTTTGTGAACTCCCGAAAGGAAGGGATAGGTTAGAATGTGTTGGGACCTGTGGTGGATATAGAGGCCCCTGGGGAGAAGGTCAGTGCTGAGACCACAGTCTAGAAAGACCTCAGGGAGTAGCTGGGCAGGAAAACAACTGGTGGATGTTGGATCCTGGAGCCTAGAGCGAGGTAATCCTATACCCCCAAGTTTGTCAGGAAGCATTCTTGGTGAGTGGCTGCCTGCAAGTGCCGACCACAGACATAGTGTCTGTCCTTTCAGACTGCCTTTTAAAAGATTTGTTGTCAACTTGTTGTCTTGTCTGTGCAGCCTTGGTTTGGAGAATTGTTCTGCATTCCCCCACAAGGAACTTTATTTCCGGGGTGTTGAGGTGTATAAACCATGTCCGACTTTGGACCTTCACAAATGCATTTGATGACACCAAAGTGAGACATACCTGCTGAACAGTTGGGCCCAAATACGTTGTCAGCAGCGCAGATTTCACAGGCTGTTCCACTGAATTCTTCCTGCAGGACACCAGGGGGGAGGGTGTTAGACCCAAGCAATCTGTGTTACCCACGAAGACCATAGATTTCTGACTCTCCGGTCAGCATTCATTTCTCAAATGGATCTTCCCTCTGTGCCTGTCCTGAAACTCTCTTTCTTCTTTGCTCTTTTTTTGTGTTATAATTTGTACATTCATTCCTTGAATCAGTCTGGAGCTAAGAATCTGGAGCTCTTCTGAAGAAAGTTGCTTCAAAGGTATAACTAGAGAATCAGCACTGATGGCCACATCCTAAATCCACCCAAGGGTGAAATGAATACATTCTCAGTTTTGCAATTCTAAAGACAGTTGAGCTCAATTCTTTTCAGAGGGTTTCTTTGTATTCCCATAGTGTAAGGCTTGAAGCTTGCAAAAAGTCCCTTTCATGGGATAGCAAAGAAATTCCTCAATTGGCAGACCAAGCGCTCACCATGGGTCTGAGTACAGCTTCAAAGACTAGTCTGCCAATAGTGGTGACTTTGAAGGGTAACAATGACACAATTTCTAGAGCCCTGCATTGTTCTCATCTCAGTTTTTCAACAAGTATAATTGCTTCAGTATTATTATTAAATTCATTTTACAGATGGATTCACTTAAGGCTGAGCAGTTAACTGACTTGCTCTAAGGTCCCCCAGCCTGTAACATGCATACACTTCCCCCACTCACCCCCACTAACATCGCTGCTTCTTAGAGTCTTCACCCAGTGTGTGTTTACAGAGGGACAACAGGTAAGGAGACAGCAGAGTCAGGAAGGAGGAGAATACTGTTTTGAACTTACCTGGCATAAGCAGCTTCCATTTCCTTCCATGCCTTCAGCACAACGGCCCCGGCCACTGCAGGGGGACCTTGCTCCTCCCGGGCACTCTGGGGAATCAAAGAGCAGATATATTCATTTGAAACTGCACGCAAGCATTCTGCAAAGATGCATGAAGCATCTGCTAGGTGCCAGGGATAAGAAATAATTGAAGACCGTGCAGGCATCATCTAAGGTTACTTAGGGGAGAGGAAGGAATCACAATGTAGTCAGGGACTGTACTAGGACCTGTCAGACCTTCTGCCCTTTCTTGAACATTTGCTGTTGACTTTACAATCAACTAATTAACTCATCCCTGTTACAACCCCAGGGGTTTTATGCTTCTTAGGCTGCTGGGAGGTGATGAGTCAGTGGGTCTTTGCATGGGGATGGTTATGTTGTGTATGGGCAGGGCACCAGGCAGGGTCCATAGTGCTTCAGCCAGGGTCTGCTGTGAACAAGCTTAGCGAGGAGTGAGTGTCTGGACATTTAAGTGGACCAAGACTTGCTTCAGAGGAAAGTGCAGCCCTGGGCAGCTGGTGGAAGGCCAGGCGTCCTGCCCACATGGAGCCTATATTCTAGATTTCAATTAACACTGGGGACACAAGATCAAAAGGTATACTCTGTAACTTTAGGATGATCTCAGTCTAATGCCTTCATTTAGAAATTATTTTTCATCAGATTATAGCAGGAATGAGAGAGGAGACATTGCCACAAATCTTAGAGACATTAAAAGGATAATAAGCAGAGCTTACTCCTTGGAAGGAAAGTTATGACCAACCTAGATAGCATATTCAAAAGCAGAGACATTACTTTGCCAACAAAGGTTCGTCTAGTCAAGGCTATGGTTTTTCCTGTGGTCATGTATGGATGTGAGAGTTGGACTGTGAAGAAGGCTGAGCGCTGAAGAATTGATGCTTTTGAACTGTGGTGTTGGAGAAGACTCTTGAGAGTCCCTTGGACTGCAAGGAGATCCAACCAGTCCATTCTGAAGGAGATCAGCCCTGGGATTTCTTTGGAAGGAATGATGCTGAAGCTGAAACTCCAGTACTTTGGCCACCTCATGCGAAGAGTTGACTCATTGGAAAAGACTCTGATGCTGGGCGGGATTGGGGGCAGGAGGAGAAGGGGATGACAGAGGATGAGATGGCTGGATGGCATCACTGACTCAATAGGTGTGAGTCTGAGTGAACTCCAGGAGTTGGTGATGGATAGGGAGGCCTGGTGTGCTGCGATTCATGGGGTCGCAAAGAGTCAGACACAATTGAGCGACTGATTTGATCTGATCTGATCTGAAGCAGATACTAGGAATGACTTTATGCCAAAAAACTTGACAATGTAGATGAGGTGAATAAATTCATTGTTCCAAACTACCAAAGATCTTCCCTGGGGGCTCAGGTGGTAAAGAATCTTCCTACAATTTGGGAGACCTGAGTTCAATCCCTGGAGAAGGAAATGGCCACCCACTCCAATATTCTTGCTTGGGAAGTCCTGTGCACAGAGGAGCCTGGCGGGCTACAGTCCATGGGGTTGCAAAGAGTCGGACACGACTGAGTGACTAACACACACACACACACACACACACACACACACACACCAGAGATCATTTAAGTGAAAATAGATAAACTGAATATCCTTGTATCTATTTAAGAAGTTTAATTGGAAGTTAAAATCCTCCCCACAAGGAAAACTCCAAGCTGATGGATTCTAGGTGAATATTACCTCACACTTAAGGAAGAAATCTTATCAATTATAAAAAAACTCTTCTAAAAAGTTGAAGAAGAAAGAACACTTCCCAGTTCATTCTATACAAAGAGCATCATTACTCTGATTCCCAAACCTGACAAATACATCACAAGAAAACTACAGACCAACGTCCCTAATGAAGTGAAGTGAAGTCACTCAGTCATGTCCAACTCTTTGCGACCCCATGGATTGTAGCCTGCCAGGCTCCTCCGTCCGTGGGATTTTCCAGGCAAGAATACTGGAGTGGGTTGCCATTTCCTTCTCTGAGGGATCTTCCCAACCCAGGGATCGAACCCAGGTCTCCCGCATTGTAGGCAGATGCTTTTACCGTCTGAGCCACCAGGGAAGCCCCCCATAGATGTAAATTCTTTAAAATCTAGAACAAATATTGAACATTAAAAAATTCTAAACAATATTATGCCCACTGAATCCAATGGTATAAAGAACATAACATGGTCAGTGCAGTAAGGTAAGAAAAAAAGACTCAAAATGGATACAGATTGGAAAAGAAATGAAAATTTTCTTGATTCTCAGACAATAAGATTTTCCACATAGAAAATTCAAAACAATCTCCAAAAATTCATTAGAACTAATACATGAATTTATAAGTTCTCAGGACACAGGACACATAAACAAAAATCAATTACATTTCTATAAACTAACATGAAACTGCTGATAACTGAAATAAAAGTATATAAGTAAACTTAACACCAAAGGCAAAACTCAGGTGTGAATACAACAAGAATTGTGCAAAATCTGTAAGATGAAATCTATAAAACACTGACAAAAATAATTTAAAAATCCCAGATACACTGTGGTTATGGATTAAAAGAGTCAATATTTTAGGTTGTCCCTAAAAACATCTATTTCTGCTTTATTGACTATGCCAAAGCCTTTGACTGTGTGGATCACAATAAACTGTGGAAAATTCTGAAAGAGATGGGAATACCAGACCACTTGACCTGCCTCTTGAGAAATTTGTATGCAGGTCAAGAAGCAACAGTTAGAACTGGACATGGAACAACAGACTGGTTCCAAATAGGAAAAGGAGTACGTCAAGGCTGTATATTGTCACCCTGCTTATTTAACTTATATGCAGAGTACATCATGAGAAATGCTGGACTGGAAGAAACACAAACTGGAATCAAGATTGCTGGGAGAAATATCAATAACCTCAGATATGCAGATGACACCACCCTTATGGCAGAAAGTGAAGAGGAACTCAAAAGCCTCCTGATGAAAGTGAAAGTGGAGAGTGAAAAAGTTGGCTTAAAGCTCAACATTCAGAAAATGAAGATCATGGCATCTGGTCCCATCACTTCATGGGAAATAGATGGGGAAACAGTGGAAACAGTGTCAGATTTTATATTTTTGGACTCCAAAATCACTGCAGATGGTGACTGCAGCCATGAAATTAAAAGATGCTTACTCCTTGGAAGGAAAGTTATGACCAACCTAGATAGCATATTCAAAAGCAGAGACATTACTTTGCCAATAAAGGTTTGTCTAGTCAAGGTTATGGTTTTTCCTGTGGTCATGTATGGATGTGAGAGTTGGACTGTGAAGAAGGCTGAGCGCTGAAGAATTGATGCTTTTGAACTGTGGTGTTTGAGAAGACTCCTGAGAGTCCCTTGGACTGCAAGGAGATCCAACCAGTCCATTCTGAAGGAGATCAGCCCTGGGATTTCTTTGGAAGGAATGATGCTAAAGCTGAAACTCCAGTACTTTGGCCACCTCATGCGAAGAGTTGACTCATTGGAAAAGACTCTGATGCTGGGCGGGATTGGGGGCAGGAGGAGAAGGGGACGACAGAGGATGAGATGGCTGGATGGCATCACTGACTCACTGGACGTGAGTCTGGGTGAACTCCGGGAGTTAGTGATGGACAGGGAGGCCTGGCATGCTGCGATTCATGGGGTCGCAAAGAGTCGGACACGACTGAGCGACTGAACTGAACTGAACTGATACTGATTTATAGAGTCACTGCAATTTTATTTAAAATCCTAGAAGGATTTTTTGGGTAGAAATTGATAAACTGATTCTTTATATGGAAAAGTAAAAGAACTAGAGTAACCAGGTTAATTTTGAAAATGACCAAATTTTGAAGATTTACACTACTTAATTTTAAGACTTACTATAAAGCTACAGTAATCATGATAGTGTGGTAAGGTAAAGGCATAAACACATAGATCAATGGAGCAGAATAGAGTCCAGAAATAGATCCACATATTGATGATTAATTTATTTTATACAAGGGCCCAAAGGCAATGATGCTGGAATTATCAGATATTTGTATAAAAATAAATGAACTTTGATTCAGACCACGAGTCACATGCTAGAGTTAACTTGTAATGGATGATAGACCTAAAAGTAATGCCTAAAACTACAAAGCTTCTAGGAGGAAATATAGAAGAAAATCTCTGTGATATTAGGTTAGGCAAAGATTTCTAGATGTGATACAAAAAGCAATTTTTATGAAAGAAAAATTGAAATATTTGACATCACCAAAATTAAGAACTTTTGCTCCTCAAAAGGTACTGTTTGGAGAATGAAAAGACAACCCACAGACTTTGAGAAAACATTTATAAGTCATATACCAAATAAAAGACATTATCTCAAATAGTTAAAGGACCCTAAGAACTCAGTAGTAAGAAAACAACCTGAATGATACATTAATAACAAATAAGCACATGAACCACAGAAATTAAAACAAGCTGCAATAAAATGCCTCTGATCAGACTGGCTGAGATTAAGAAAAAAAATCTGATTATACCAAGTGCTATCAAGGATACCAAACAATTTGAACTTTCACATGTGGTCGGTGGGAATGAAAAAATGATGCAGGCACTTTGGAAGAGTTCGGCAGTTCTTATAAAGTTAAAATACATTCAATATACAATCCAGGACTCCCACTTCTAAGTATTTACTCTCAAGTGAAATGAAAACTAATATTTACATTAAAACCTGTATGTGAATGTTCATAGCAGCTTTATCCTTAGTTGCACCAAATTGGAAACCCAAATGTCTTTCAGCTGGTGAATAGATGAACTGGGTAGATGATGGTGGACTATGAAACATTAGGAAAGAATGAACTGCTGATCTTGTAACATGGATGAATCTCAAATGCATGTGCTAAGTGAGAGAAACCAGACTCACAAAGGTACATACTGTATGATTCCAGTCATAGGAATCGCAAAGGCACCGTGACGGGCACAGAAAACAGATCAGTATTTGCCAGGGGTTGGGGGTTGAGGGAGAACTTGACTACAAAGAGTATTTTGGGGAGTGACCTAGCTGTTCTCTATCATGATTGTGGTCCTTGTTACATAACTGTTTAGGTTCATCAAAGTGTGTATAACTTTACATCAAAAAAGGAGAATTTTACTGTATGTAAATTATGACTTAAGCATAAATGAAAAATCCATTAGCAGATCATGTTCTTCAATGACAGGTTTGGAAAAAGTAGTCAATGTCCCCATAAACACACTTTACTTCCATGTAGACCTCAGGGGTGTCTACTTCCATAGTTTATACTCACTGGAAAGGAAAACAAATTAAGACACTAGAGTCAGAAACGGCTGTTTTTAAACACATGGTAAACAATTTCCTACCTTCAACCTTTAAATTTTTTCATTTGAATACTCCAGTGTAGTTGTAAAACTATCCATGTTCAGGAGGTGATTGTGCTTCTCTGAATGAATTGCTTATAATTACTTTAAATGGCTTAAATATTTTATAAGTCATTCATTTAATGAATCAGTTAAACCTTCACTAAGTGCCCTCAATTATCTTCAAAGCTGGTAACGTTTCCTCCATGTCCTCACCAGAAAGTGAAGATTTAGTGAGGACAGAAAAGGGCCTGTGTGCAGGGAGGGGCTGATAAGGCAACCTCGGTGCTTCAGGCTGATTTCTCAAGAGGTGCCCTGATGACTCCTTCTCTGAAATGAGCAGCCTGATCCATGCGGTGTCCACTGAGTGTCTGCCTATGGCAGGGCTAAGGGTGGGTCGCCTGCTGGCTGGAATTGGCTGTCTCCAGGAGTCTTCCTGAGCCTAAGCATCACATGTTCTTCAGGGGACATGAGGCTTTCTCTGTAGCATGTTCCTCATTCTGGCCAGCCATCTCAGCTGGGGGCTTGTGACCCACCAGGCTAAAGGGCAAAGTGATTGCTTACTGTTATGGACTGGATATCTGTGCTCCCCAGTTCATATGCTAATACCCTGACCTCCAACCTGATGACGCTAGGAGGGGAGGCTTTGGGACATCAAGTTTAAATGAGATCATGAGGGTGGGAACCCCATGATGAGTCTAGAGCCCTTATAAGAGAAAGAGGGACCAGAGCTTTCTCTCTGCCATGTGAGGCCACAGAGAGAAGGCAGCTATCTGCAAGCCAGCAAGAAGACCCTCCCTGGGAACCAAAAACTGCTGGCATGATGAACTTGGACTTCCCAGCCCCTAGAACTATGAGAAATAAATGTCTGTTGTTATGGTATTCTGTTAAAGCAACTTCAGCAGGCCAACCCACTACTGTCCCCACATTTCTGAAGGGCAGGCCTTTGCTTTGACCTGAGGCATCAGGGTGACCCAGGGGGTCCACAGAAAGGCAGACACTGGTGGGAAGGAAAATAATAAACCCAAGGGATCACAAGCCGTATAAAAAATGAGATGCACAGAAATGTCCTAAGTGGGGAGGTAGTTATCAGCTCAACAATAGATGGAGAGAACTTGTTGAATACATATTATTGCTAAGCAGTTTGCATGTGTGGTTTCATTCTCAAAACAACTGTACAGGAAACTCTCATCCTTATCTTCCTTTCCAGGTTACAGATAACAAAACTGAGGCTCAGAGAGGTAAGTAACTTGCCCAAGATCACAGGTCTGGTAAGTGTTGGAGTTGCCATTGCAATCAGGCCCAACTCAAGATTTTGAGTCCTTAACACCAAGCCGGAGTATACAAGATCAGTAGCTTAGAATATAAAACTAAACCAAGACACACCTCCTGAACTAAAGAGGCCAGCCAGTGATCTGAGAACCACAGAAACAGAATTGGTAAGTAGCATATTCTGAATGCTTACTATCCGCCAGGCACATCCTAGGTTCTTTATGTGTACCAGTTCCCTTAGTCCTCAGCACCGCCTTGGAGGTAGGCATAATACCACCAGGGCTTCCTAGGTGGCACTAGTGGTAAAGAACCAGCCTACCAATGCAGGAGACGTGAGAGTTCAATCCCTGAGTCTGAAAGATCCCCTGGAGAAGGGAATGGCAACCCATTCCAGTAATCTTGCCTGGATAATCTCATGGACAGAGAAGCCTGGCGGGCTATAGTCCATAGGGTCGCAAAAAGTCGGACACGACTGAAGCAACTTAGCACCCATGCATATTACCACTACCATCTCCATTTTACAGATGAGAAAACTGAGACCAAAGGATTCATTTACCAGATAAAATATAGGATGCCAGTTAAATTTCAATTGCAGATAAACAATGAATAATTTTTTAGAATAAGCATGTCCCAAATACTGTATGCCTATTTGCTGTTTATCTGCAACTGACTTAACTGGGTATCCTCTAGTGTTATTTGAGAAATCTGGCAACTGGGCAGGGAGGGTAAGTAACTAGCAAAGTCCCAGAAGGAGAATGTGGTAAAGGCAATTTAACTTCAGTGATTATAACATTTGTAAAGCCACACTGCCTCTTAGTGCCAGGTTGGAACTAGGGGGGACTCTGGTATCAAGGAATCAGCTCCAGGCAGGTGACAGGCTCCCAGCTAACAGTGGAAGCAAGTTTTCCAGGAGGAGGCTCATGGGGGACAGGCTGCTTTCCCAGTGGTTGACTTGGCAACACAACCAGGTATTTGGGTAAGGAGACAGGAATGGGTTGTGGCTGGGGCTCTGCAGAAGATGGCCCTTGTTTCCTGTTCTGTTCTGCAGTTACTAGCTGGCTCTCCTTGGGCAAGCTGCAAAAGGCCTCAAAAGCCCCAAAGGACCAGGGTTCTCACCTGGACTCTCAGGTGTGTCTGTTTTCCCTCATCTATTTTTGCATCCCTGTCTCTCAATCTGTGAGCTCCTTGTGGGTAGAGACTGGGTTTATCATGTAGAAGACTATGAGCAGCATACAGCAAGGGCTCAAGAAATGCTTGAATTTTATAAGTTGGCCAACCCTGGAAGGAACTCTGGAAAAAAGCTAGCAGGAGTGTGAGAGTATGGAGAATCCTCATCTGTTGTCCTATGTCGAATGTTTTAACAATTTGTGAAAACAACTTGTTTGGTTTTAAAAATCAAAATTTTAAAAGTGTACATTTCTTTTCTGCTTATCAAGTCATTTTCTATCACCTCAGGCCCCTTCTGTGGTGTTGGAGAAGACTCTTGAGAGTCCCTTGGACTGCAAGGAGATCCAACCAGTCCATTCTAAAAGAGATCAGTCCTGGGTGTTCATTGGAAGGACTGATGCTAAAGCTGAAACTCCAATACTTTGGCCACTTCATGTAAAGAGTTGACTCATTGGAAAAGACTCTGATGCTGGGAGGGATTGAGGGCAGAAGGAGAAGGGGATGACAAAGGACGAGATGGTTGGATGGCATCACCAACTTAATGGACGTGAGTTTCAGCAAGCTCCAGAGATGGTGAAGGACAGGGCAGCCTGGCGTGCTGCAATCCACGGGGTTGCAAAGAGGGACACGACTGAGCAACTGAACCAACAACAACAGGCCCTCATTAGGGAAAAAAAGTTGGTGAGACTTGACATTCTCAGCAACCACCCTTGAAAAAGCTCTTCTAGAATTTGTTCTCAAGGCATGTTTCTGAAACCTGCGGGAGAGCTCAGGCAGCTGATAAAGCTATTTTCGGTCATTATCACATTTCCCTTTGGTCAGCACTGCTCTGAGGGTCTCACATCGTGACTTTGCTCATGCAGGAGGCTTACCCCGACAAGGTGTCAGCAAATCATCAGACGTTCTGTTCTTTCAAAGGCAGATAATGAACTTCCTGGCCAGCAAGAGACCAGGGACCTCCCTTTATCTCTCAAGGAACTCCAGAGGTGGCCACTTGTGTCACTGTCTTTGTTTCAAAGCCTGCTGCACAGTGCTAGACAGAGGCTATGTCCTGCTTCGTAAAAATGGTGAATATTCCACTGACAGCTCTAGCTGGATTTGTCTGCCTGGGAAACTGATATGAAACTAGCTTCCTTGTGTGAACTCAGTGTGAATTTGTCACTCACAGCCAAGAAGGACATGCCTCACAGAGTGCTTTCTAATCCACGTAGTCCATTATTTGCAACCCAGGCAGTGAATGGCAGGAAACATACAAGAGGAAAGGATAAGAAGTCTGAAGATGCAGTGACACGAGGCAAAAAAATAAATGTGCCTAATTTGATGACATTGACTTCACAAAGCATCAAGGCCATTTCTAGATGAAATAATCAGATTGAAACAATTGAGTTTCTGTGTAACCCTGCACCCACATTGTTTTTCTGACGCTCTTGAGATTTTGAACAAATCTGCTAAAGTTCATAGTAGGATAAAAAAGAACTGGGATGTTCAAATTGAAACATCCATTTCCTCTGAAATAGAATATTGGTTGTTCAAATGTGATTAAGTTTCAAGGTTAAAAATGTTTTTGTGCTTATGGGAAGAAACTCCCATACACAGTTTTGATAAGGCTGTACAAGTTTTAATGAGGGAAAAGCAAGGTAAACCTGAGTAGAAACATCTTCCTGACATCAGGATGACATATTTTTTTCCCCCAGGGGAGAATTCCTGCCTTATTCCTAATTTTAGAAAATGAGCCAGTTTTTTCTTTGTGCTTTTCTGTGTTTTCTAAGTTTTCAGAGTTTATTATCGAATTATCTAATTTTGAATAAGGCACTATGAAAATAATTTTAAAAGTAACCCAGAGGTGTTGACTGTGAATGTCTTTGTCAGACGCATTGAGAAGGAAGTGGATTCCTCCCTTGCCTTGGAAAGAAGCCTGTTCCAGGGCTTGCACTTCCTCAAAAAGAAGGATGGACATATGTCAGTGGCTCTGAAATGGCCTTATCCTTTCAGCAATGTAAAGCAATAATCAAGATCTCACTTGTCATCACTGCAAAATGGGAGAGGTGAAATACACAGCCAAGTAGAGCATTTATCTCTTTCCTGAGTCAAAGGAAGGAAGCCTTTTGAGATGTTTGGTATGTTTGGAAGATGAAGATAAACGGGAGTGCCCTTCTGCCCCAACGAGACAACAGCAGAAAAATGTCCTGACCTTGGTTTCCACATTTTGCTTCTCCGGCCTTGAGACCTATCACAAGGAAAGGCCTGAACATTCAAGGAAATCTGTGACTCCTTCTATTGTAGGTGCAAGTATTGCCACAATTTCGGTATAGCCAGTGTGATGCATGAAACCCACCAGAGATTTTGAATCCTGTTGACTGTTTTATGAATGCCTCATTGTTTCAAAGGAGCTCAGAGAAAGGGAGTCATTTTATCTGCCTTTCATGATCAGAGGTCTGTTTGACTCTGATTCTCTCATTTATTCATACATAAAATGTTTACACAAAGCTTTCTTTGTGTCATGAAAGAAAAGTGAAGTCACTCAGTCGTGTCCGACTCTTTGTGACCCCATGGACTGTAGCCTACCAGGCTCCTCTGTCCGTAGGCTTTTCCAGGCAAGAGTACTGGAGTGGGTTGCCGTTTCCTTCTCCAGGAGATCTTCCCAACCCAGGGATTGAACCCAGGTCTCCTGCATTGTAGGCAGACACTTTACCGTCTAAGCCACCAGGGAACTCTATTAAGTAGTTTTGTCTATATTGATGTTTTAAAATCCCTCCTAGAGTTTTGTAAGGTAGGACTCTCTACCCTCATTTGATAGCTAAGGAGACTGTTGGAGAAGCAGCAAATCATTTGCCCAAATTAGTGATGAGGGGAATAGGTTCAAACCTCAAACTTCTGGTAGCGGGCCCTGGGTTCTTTTGCTCTCTGGGCTGTGGTCTGTTATTCACTAGACTGGATATGCTCACTTTCACTACTGCATCTGAGACAAAGCCTTTTCTTGTCTACTGTGTGTCTAATTAACTTAAGATCACATTAGTTTCTGTGGATTAGAAACAGAAAAGCAAATACAAAATTCAATTTTATGAGGATGATTCTGTGAACCGGATGTGACCATGACCCTATCTGGTGCTTAAAAGAAAGTTCACGACATCTGGATGTCTGGGTTAATTGCTTCATTCTGATGTGACCAACTCTTAGAACACAAAGTGCCAACATGTTAAGGTGAAACAGAGCAGAATGGTTAACAGAGAAGGGCCAGGGTACCCTAAACCCCAAACCATGAGCTTCCCAGGGTAAGGAGCATGATCCAGAAATTGACTGGGAGGGCTGAAGGGACCTACCAAACAGAAGAAAAATTAGAATGCTCAACACCACTAATTATCAGGAAAATGCACATCAAAACCACAATGACATGTCACCTCACACCTGGCACTATGGTTATCATCAAAAAGAACACAGCCAACAAATGTTGGAAGGATGTGGAGAAAAGGCAACCTTTGTACACTATTGGTGGGAATGTAAATTGGTATAGCCACTGTGGAAAACATTTTGGAGGTTCCTCAAAAAACTAAAATCAAAACTACCATAGTGAAGTAGCTCGGTAGTGTCTGACTCTTTGCAACTCCATGGACTGTAACCTGCCAGGCTCCTCCGTCCATGGGATTCTCCAGGCAAGAATACTGGAGTGGGTTGTCATTTCCTTCTCCAGGGGATCTTCCCGACCCAGGGATCAAACTCGGGTCTCCCACATTGAAAGTAGATTCTTTACTGCCTGAGCCACCGGGGAACTACCATATGATCCAACAATTCCATTCCTGGGTATATATTTGAAAGAGATACGCACCCCAATATTCATATCAGCATTATTTACAATTGCCAAGATAATATATTAAAGCAACCCAAGATTCCATCAACCGATGAATGGATAAAGAAGGTATGGTATATATAATGGAATATGACTCAGTCATAAAAAAAGAATTAAATTTTGCCATTAGCAACAACACGGATGAACTTGGAGGGTATTATGCTAAGTGAAATAAGTCAGAGAAAGACAAATACCGTATGTTTCTTATATTCGGGGTCTAAAATTATAACAAACTAGTCAGTATAAGCAACCTCACAGATATAGAGAATGAAGTAGTAGTTACCTGTGGGAGAGAAGGAAGGAAAAAGGGCAAATATTGAGGTAGGAGATGAAGAGGTACAAACCATTTGGTGCGAAATAAGCTACAAGAATATGCTGTACAACACAGGGAATATAGACAGTATTTTATAAGTGGAGTGTAAACTTAAAAAATTGTGAATCACTGTATTGTATACCTGTAACTTATATAATATTGTACAACAATTACAATTAATAAAACCATGGGAACAAATAAAAAATACTTGTAGAAAAAAAGAGAAATTAGAAATATACTGGGAAGTCCTTTTTTATTCTTTTAAGACAAATTCTGCTCCAGGCAGTGGGACAGAGTAGAAAGAGAGCAGACTTTGGTGACAGGCAGCCCTGAACTTGAATGTGCTTTATTTACTGACTCCAAAGAGAGAGGCAAGAGACAATCTTTAAATTGTATTTCTCATAGGAAGGATGGGGATAAGAAAGTATAACTTAAAGATTTGTTTTAAGAATTAAATCAGATTATATAGGCCGAGTACTTCTCTAGTACCTAATGTCAGCAGTATTGAGTAAATTGAAATTATTGTTCATTTAATCACTAGTTAAAAAAAACAGGCAATGTTATGCATATAATATGGGCTCAACTATTTACAAGCAATATGGGGAGAAAAAGGAACAAGGAAATAAGCCAAAGTATTTATAGTTTTCTATGTGTGATAGAATACAAGTCACTACTTTTTCCTCTTTCTTTATATCTTTCTAAATTTTACAAGCTATGTACAATTTGCTCATGTTATTTTAATGAGAAAACACAAAGCAAAAGAGAACTAATCTCTCCCTTTAAGTAGATCCTTATGATGTTTTCATTACATTTTAGAAGATGGAAAATGAATGGTAAATTCATGAATAAAAATGCCTGATTTTTACTATCCTTCCCTCTCCAAAAGGGATCTCATGTAATTAGCATGTTGTTATCAGGGACTTAGTCACTGCTTGAGGGTCAACATCTTTAATCAAGATAGAAGTTCAGTTTCACGAGATGCCAGTCCAGGTTCGATGCACGATACTGGATGCTTGGGGCTAGTGCACTGGGACGACCCAGAGGGAGGGTATGAGGAGGGAGGAGGGAGGAGGGTTCAGGATGGGGAACACATGTATACCTGTGATGGATTCATTTTGATATTTGGCAAAACTAATACAATTATGTAAAGTTTAAAAATAAAATAAAATTAAAAAAGTTAAAAAAAATTAAATAAATAAAAAAAATCGTACTATAAAAGAAGTTCAGTTTCAGCTGAGAAATGTTATGTTGGACCACAGGAGTTCAAACCATACCACTGACTCAGGTTTGGCCAGTGATTTTTCTTACAGTGGAACCTGGTCATTACAGAGTTTGCTATTGCATCCTAAGACAAGTTTTTCAGAAGAGTTAATTATTATTTTGGTTGCTAAACAATAACTACAGTCTTTGAGATACTGTAATCAAATGTCTTCTTAAAGAAAATTGTATTGAGATCATACTAGTCCGGCATTCTTACTCCCTTTCTATGGCTGCTGCCACTAAGTCGCTTCAGTTGTGTCCGACTCTGTGCGACCCTGTAGACGGCAGCCCACCAGGCTCCTCCATCCCTGGGATTCTCCAGGCAAGAGTACTGGAGTGGGTTGCCATTTCCTTCTCCATTTCTATGGCTAGTAAAGTCTTTTATAAAAATGAATATCCTTTCAGTTGCCCCCTTTTCTGGCTTGTAAAGGAATTGTCTTAAAGAGAGATCCCTAAAGAGAGAAAAGCAGATATCAATATAAAAGCTGACAGGGCTGAAAAGGTTTTCCACATATGGATGGAAAAGGAACTTCTAGAAAAAGATGCTAACAGTCTCTTTTATCAGGCTTCCTTCCTCTTGATATCCTGTACAATGAGACATTGAGAAGCAAATATCAAAGAAACATGGCAGGCCACTTACCCATGCAGTCTGGGCCCCAATGGCCTGGGCAGCACTGAGGCTGGAGATAGTCCTTCCTACAGATATGGCGGCATCCGGGGAGAGAGAGGGAGTATGCTCTGACCTCAAAGGTGTACCTTGAAGGGAAACAGTGAGTGTTCACCCATGATTACAGCAACTCAGTGAACTCTGGGCAGTGAGATTGCCATAGGTTTTTATTCAGGTCTTTACACTTGCCTATATTTTAAAATATGTAGATTGAACACATTTTGCTTCCTAGGTAAAATAAAGCTTAATCGTGATTCATCTTTAATGTAAGAGCTGGATGAAAAAAATCAGGGAAGGATGAAATAAGGGTGAAATATCTAAACTGTTAGAAATAAAGTTAATTGATGAAAGAAATAATATTAGGTTCTAGGCATATGTTAGATGTAGACTAGTCAGACTTGTCTCCGACTGTGCTGGCAGCCAGTAAAAGAAGGGAAAGTTCAAGCGTTATGTGATGCACAGTATCTGTGGTTTCAAAATAAACTGATCATTTAGGACTTGTAAATTTTTTGTAGATGCTATAGATGGAAAATTTCTGTGAGAGGTATTCTAAGGTGAAAAGTGAAAGTGAAAGGAAAGTCGCTCAGTCGTGCCCGACCCTCAGCAACCCCATGGACTGCAGCCTACCAGGCTCCTCCGTCCATGGGATTTTCCAGGCAAGAGTACTGGAGTGGGGTGCCATTGTGGTAGGGAGCAATATTTGCCATGGTTTCCTTGAGAGAGAATCATGAGTTCCTTAGAACAGTTTTTGTACCAGCTGAGGAACAGATATACTACAGAGGTTAAATTTGTCTATTTACAGAGATCTTTGCATGGATGGCTTATTCCAGGACATGACTGCAGTGTATCTAGAGCATTCTTCCTGTCATTTCTTTTCATTGGGCCATTAAGAATAGTGTGATGCTGAGTTCAAGGTTGTATCCCTAAACCAGTTCCTGGAACATTGCTGACTAACTGCAGAGCTACTGGCTTTGTGGGCACTCAAGTTGGAGATAGAGTTGATTATTTCTTTGAAAGGCTGAACATACTGGCATGGACATTTCTTCACAAAGAAGGGGAAATGGAGAGCACAAAAGAAAATGAAATGTCCCCTCAAGAACCAGGCATGGCATAGAAAACAAACTAATGGTTACCAAAGGGAAAAGTGGGGGGGGGGGGGAGTAAATTAGGAGGGATTAACAGATATGCACTATTATATATACAAGAGATCAACAATAAGGACCTACTGTATAGCACAGGGAACTATATTCGGTATCTTGTCATAAACTATAAAGAAAAAGAATACATGTATATAACTGAATCACTTTGCTGTCTACATGAAATTAACACTGTAGATCAGCTATATTTCAATTAAAATTTTATATTAAAAAAACCAGCCTTGGATTTGTTTCAGCATAAATGAGTGACATGTCAAAGTCCCCAGTTCTAAAATAGACAGCGTGAGTGCAATAATCATATTCTTTGTGTTTGTGGGAAGGGGAAGAAGTGGGGGCGGGGACACATAACCCAGTGCCCACTTTGGTCGTGAAGAGTACAGTATAAAGAATATTCTAAGTCCCCCTATAATTTTAACTTTGAGCCCCAAATCTTTCTGATGTACTTTCTCAGAGAATCTGGTTGCAAATGTGTGCCCACTTTAGTAACTGAGTGGTCAACTGCTGCACATCCTTGCTAATACCAGGCCAGTTAATGCTGGGAAACTTCTATTAAAAATGATGACTTGGGGTTTTAGAATATAGTACCGTTAACTGCATTAGGGCTTCCCAGGTGGCACTAGTGGTAAGGAGCCCGCCTGCCAATGCAAAAGACTTTAGAGATTTGGGTTTGATCGCTGAGTTGGGAAGATCCCCAAAGGAGGGCATGACAACCCACTCCAGTATTCTTGCCTGGAGAATTGCATGGACAGAGGAGCCTGGTGGGCTACAGTCCATGGGCTCACAGAGAGTCGGACATGACTAAAGTGACTTAGCATGTAATGATGCACAGCTGCATTAAGCAAACGTGAATTTAAAATAGTGTAATATAACAGAGTTAATTGTTTCATTTTATACAAAAATTTTCCAGTCCCTCACCCCTGAATTAAAAGCAAACTCATTGAATAGTTTAATTTTTAAATTAGGAGACTGAGTAAATTAAAACTTGTGTTTGCATTTGAGCTGCCTGGCTGCATTCATGAGCTGGTGGGCAGAAATGCTTGTCATCCTTTGTAAGGATTAAATTTGAATTATGAGAGTTTTAAGGTCAAAAAGAGGTCTTCAAGAATGCAACACTCACCTAAAATGCAACAAATCTGTCTCCCTTCTCTGGGTTCTATAGTATCAGGGTGCAAAGCTGGTTAGTAAGATGACTATCAGACCCAAAGCCTTTTAAAATTGTATTTTTAAAAATTAATTTTTACTGGAGTATAGTTGCTTTACAATGTTGTATTAGTTTCAAAGGAAGACCCAAGGCTTTTAACATGCTCTGACTAGAACTCTTTCCAGAGGAAACAAACCCCAGATGTTCAAAATAAAGAAGGGCAAGATGAGAGAATATTTCTGTGCAACACAATGTAGTCAATTTTGTATGAAAATGTGAATCGTAATATAATTTTTAGACTCACAACTCACAACTCAAAGTTGCTGAAGTTTGGGCTCAATGCAACCTTAGAACAAGAAAAAATCATGGAAATGCTTTGTAGTTTTAAGTCGGGAAGTTTCCATTTGGATTCACAATCCCTTAATTTCCAAGACTCCAGCACACGTATACAGTATCTCATGATGAGTACCTGCAATCTCGGATCCCCGGAGTGCCATTGGTAATCTTGGTGTAACCATCTGGGCACTTCATTCCAAAGTTGACTGAGCAGGACTGGCACTCAGTTCTAATTGTAAGGAGAGACTTCTTATCACATCTTTTTCCCTGTGAAAACAAAAAAGAAAAAAAAATCAAATCCCACTAGCAGAGCCTGGATTGGCCAATCTCCTCCATTAGCTTCATGTAAACGAAGTGACAGGAATGGCAATGAGGTTGACAGGTGATGACTGGCCAGTCTTTCCATCTGAAAGGAGTGTTGGGATCAACAGGGATCAGTGTCTGCCATGGGAAGCTGCTGCTGGTACCATGCCTTTGCCATCACGGATCCCAAGTCTGGAGTCTGGCAAAATAGGGCAATGTCACTGTTAACATATATTCAAACGGGAAACTGAAAGTATACCACAGGGTACACTTTTCAAATGGGAAATTGTAAACGGGTTCTTCAAGGTTAATTGTTCATTGATCAACAGGTCTCAAGAATATTCTTTCAGCATCGATTCCATAGGCATAATGTGGTACAGGTGCTAAATGAAGCATACAGTTCCTGCTCCAAAGACGTTTACAATCTCATTACGATCCAGCTAGGAAGTGGGCTCCACGAGCGTGGTGATGATTTTCTATACTGTCCTCTGCTGTACTCTGAACACGTGGACCAGTGTCTAGTACACAGTAGAGTTTAGTAATGATTTGTTGATTGAATGAATGACTGTGGAAAAATTTGGCAACAGCAGGTGGCAGAGAATTCACTGCTAAAGTGAATGATGCAGACACACTTTGGCCTTGTCTTCAGGGTCCCTCATCCATGATTCTGGTACTGATCTTCCATGGATTTCCCCCTCTTTCTCAAGTTTCCTTCATCTTCCCATCAAACTTAAGCAGCAGTTTTGTACAATGAAAAAAGACTGAACTTGGGACTCAAAAGACCTAAGATTGGAATCAAGCTCTGTATCTTGCTAAGTATATAGTCTCAAAGGAATTCCTTATTCTTTGCCATCATCTGTAAAGGGGGGATATTGATAACCACTCTACAGGTTATTGAGACTGAGTGGTATAACACGTGCAAATCACCTGGCCCAGTATCTGGAATGTCACAGACCATAAACGTCAGTTCCTGTGATGCTTCTCTGTTTTTTTTTGGCCACATCATACAGCATTCAATGATATTAGTTCTCTGATCAGGGTCTGAACCCATGCCTCCTGCACTGGAGGCTTCCCAGGTAGCACAGTTCAGTGGTAAAGAATACACCTGACAATACAGGAGACATGCGTTCAGTCCCTAGATCAGGAAGATCCCCTGGAGGAGGGCATGGCAACCCACTCTAGTGATCTTGCCTGGAAAATTCCATGGACAGAGAAGCCTGGCAGGCTACAGTCCATGGGGTCGCAGAAAGTTAGGCATGACTGAGCAGGCACACCTGCACACAAACGCAGTCTTAACCACTGGACCACCAGGGGAGTCCTGCTGCTCTCTTTTCTTACCTCTGTGTTTGGCCTGTTGCCTGTACTGATCAGAGTGTTCTTTCCTCTTCCCTTGGTGACCCAAACTTTGTCTCCTTTAATACCCTGTGTCACCATGTCCACAAAACCACACTCATCTTTCTTCTCTCAACTCCTCCTCTCCCTATGGCTGGTCAGTGAAGAATGTTTTGTGGTCTCTCCATTAGAAAGACCCTTGCAGGAGAGGACCACTTTCTCCTATTTCTTTGTCATCCCTTGGGTCTGGCACTAGGTTAGGGGTGGTGGGAACATCCTAGCTATTTCTAAATTCACTGAAATATGTAAGGGCTGCATAAGAAGAAAGCTTACATTTACAGGGAAATTTATGGTCATGCAAGCTTCCAAAGACATCATCTTATTTGATCTCGACCACTGTAGAGGTAAGTAGAGGAAGTATCATTATCCTCACTTTAGCAGGGGGAAAACTGAGGTAGGGGAGGTTCAGTGACTCAGCCAAGGTCACTGTCAGTGATTTTGATTCCTTGATCAGCCATTGCTCTTCCCTACACACTATAGTGTCATATGGAAAACAAACATCTGTTTTTACTGGAAGGTTTCATTTGGTGATCATTATGAACCAAAATAGCACTGGAATGTTCTTTGTGGACAAATAAAAGCCACTTTTAGATATGGCTTGAATTCTTTCCCTTTAATGGTTAGGGCGCATCTACATTTTTTAAACAGGATTTTCTTTACATTAGGGTTTACCATTTAGATAAGTATATGAGGTGACATTACTTTGTCTTTTCTATCTTAGCAAGCCAGAATTAATACTGTCTTTTCAAGAAATCCCTTGACCTTCAAATGATTCTTTTCATGTGGAAAGGCTCATTATTTCTCTCACATGGTCCCATCTGAAGAGTAAACTCAGCTACTATTGTTTGTGGAGCAATGTCATGGGAGAAACTGAAGCTTAGAGGGACTAAGTAACACACTCAGAGTTCAACAGTTAGTAAGCCATGGAGCATAGAGAGTGAAAAAGGAGTGAAAGTGTGAGTCACTCAGTCACTCTTTGTGACCTCATGGACTGTAGTCCACCAGGTTCCTCTGTCCATGAAATTCTCCAGGAAAGAAAACTGGAGTTGGTTGCCATGCCCTTCTCCAGGGGATCTTCCTGACTCAGGGATTGAACCCAGGTCTCCTGCATTGCAAGCAGATTCTTTACCGTCTGAATCACTACAGAAGTCCAGTCACTGGTCCTCAAATAGCTGTTAGTTCAATCTTGATTCAACAAGAAAGCCCCTGTTCAATCTTGCCCCTATCTAATCTCAGAGCTGGAGCACTTAACCCATATGCTGTCTTCCAACATTTTAGTGAAAAACGTTATCAGAGTATAGTCAACTGGAGTAAAATTGGTATTGATAAAGTTTGCCTGGCACGGGGAGGAACAATGGGGATGTTGGGATTAGCAGGGGCAAACTATTATCTGTGGGATGGTACACAACAAGGCCCCACTGTATAACACAGTGAACTATACAACATCCCATGACAAACCATAATGAAAAAATATGAAAAAAATAGATATGTATAGCTGAGTCATTTTGCTGTACAGAAGAAATTAACACATCATGGTAAATCAGTTATACTTCAATAAAATAAAATAAAAAATTGCCTGTCACAAAACAGACTCACAGACATAGAGAACAGAATTGTAGTTGATAAGGGGGTGGGGGGGATATGGGAGGGGTGTATTGGGAATTTTGGATCAGCAGATGTAAACTAGTATACAGAGAATGGATAAACTACAATGTCTTATTGCATGGCACAGGATATGCTCAATATCCTGTGATAAACCATCATGGAAAAGAATATGAAAAAAGACTGTATGTATGTGTATATCTATATCTTTATCTATATATATATATATATATATGTAAAGAAATTGCCTGGCACAGATGCAGAGTCATGCTTATAAGTTTTATTAGTCATAAAGCAGAAATCCTAACTTGTGAAATGCATTTTAAATGTCACTTAGATCATCTCTCATATACACTCCTATTTTTTTTGGCTGCACAGCTTATGTTATCTTAAGTTTCCTGACCAGAGATCAAACCAATGGCCCCTGAGTGCTAACTTCTGGACTGCCAGGGAGGTCCCTCACATACCCTCCTCTAGCCTAGACTTGCGGCAGAGCTGGTTCTGAACCTGCTGTATGATGACAACTCACGTGAATCTGCTGGACAGGCAGGCGTGCTGGTGTCCTTCATCAGGCCATTGATTCCACTACCCTGGGTCCTTTGACTACAACTCATGGTAGGTAGATGGATGGATTCCCGGCATTTTGGTGACCTTGTGTTTCTCAATCAGTTATGACCTGACCTGGAATTCCCCAGAGCTCCTCTCTACTCATCTCTCTACAGTCATTGTTATTTTCAACATTCAGAATGATGTAATGGGAGGGATTCATTAAAACAAACAGAAAAGACAGCAAAATCCACAATGGAGAGAGGAATGTTAGGACTAAAATCAGAGATCCCAGTGATCGCATTTTAGCACAGAATAGAACCAACTGGGTTAGTACCCCTTCAGACAGATGGATCCTTGTTAGCATCCTATTCACCATAAGCTTTTTATTTTGTGAAGCCCAGAGAGTACGCTTTACTCATGACCACATAGGAAAGGAAAAGGTTTCAAACACAACTGTGAAGGTAAACAAACTTTTAAAAAACATAAGTTTCATCTTACCTGTTCTGCAGTTTCAGACAGGAAGCAGAGATTTTGTACCACCAATCCAAGAAAGAAAAGTATTACATTTTGTAGCATGGTGAGGAAATATTCGCTGCTTCTCCGCGTCAGGCACCTGTCAGGACTGTGTAGCTACTTAAATTTAGCTTGATGAACGCCCAGAGAATTCTTTCTCATTTCAGTGTTTGCTTTTAAATCTTTTCCTCTCCTTTTTTTCCTGGATTGTAACAGATGATATGCGAGAGCTGCCTCTAGACAGGAAAAATGGCCAATCTAGGGGTCGTGGTGAAATCGGCCACTCTCAACTGTATACATGTCCTGGCTCAATGACAGGATATCCTGAAGGGGCCGAGGCAGAGACATGATCCGGAATTTTTGTGCCTTGTGAAACTCCCAAGAAAAAGCTCCTGCCTCCCACTGCTCTGCCCATCCTCCTCTGGTCCTGCCTCCTGCTGACCTCAGGCCCTGCCAACATGAACACAACCACACCATGGAAAACTGCAAGCCTCTGTCTCTGAATGCAAAGTTCCGAGCTTGTCATCAGGCAGTATATATGGGGGTACCCATAAATGGGCACAGTTCCAGGTGTGGAGGGGATGTGGCAGAAGGCTAGTCCTTGACTTAGGTGATGGTGGTGGAAAACTCTATCACAAAGAAATGTCTCTTTTAAGATGCCATTGGTTGAGTTTTTGACTCATCCTTTGTCCTCTTCCAAGTCACTTTAGCAGCAAATAACTGAGTCTACAGGTCTCATCTTATGCTTCAAGGCCCAAGTCTAATGTCACCTCTTCCAGGAAGGCTTCTGTCCTGCTCCTCTAATATTCATCTTGGAGGCCCTCCCAGCATTTTGCACATCATTCTACGAAAGCCCAGTCACCTCCATCCACAATTCACTGTATGTCTGTCTCTGATGACCAATTATTAATTTCTTGAGGAGCAGGCCTAGCCTTTAACTTTTGTAACTCCAGCAGCATAGAGCAGAGATCTGTATTTGAAAATAAGAAAAACAACTATAGCCAACATTTGTTGAAGACTTACTATGTACTACTCACTCTGCTAGACTTCTCCATGGATTAACCCATTTAATCCTCACAATTCTTGGTGAAATAGAATTGTTCTCCCCATTTTACAGATGAGGTAACTGAGGCAGAGAGGTTAGGCAACAACTTTTCCAAGGTCACACAGCAAATAGGTGAGGATCTAGTTTTCAAACTGGGTGACTCCAGAGCTAGTACTATTAACCACTATCCTCTATTTCCTAAAAATATACTTAACACATAAATAGCAGGTGGTGCTCCAGTCTCATTGACATGATGGAAAAATGTCAGACCTAGCACCACAAAGGATAAAGTCTGGGCTAATCAACTCTTGAGAGTCCCCTGGACAGCAAGGAGATCAAACTAGTCAATCCTAAAGGAAATCAACCCTGAATATTCATTGGAAGGACTGAAGCTGAAGCCCCAATACTTTGGCCACCTGACAGGAAAGTTGACTCATTGGGAAAGACCTTAATCCTGGGAGGGATTGAGGGCAGGAGGAGAAAGGGGCGACAGTGAATGAGATGGCTGGATAGTATCACTGACTCAGTGGATATGAGTTTGAGCAAACTCTGGGTGTTAATGAAGGACAGGGAAGCCTGGAATGCTGCAGTCCATGGGGTCGTTAAGAGCTGGACATGACTGAGTGACTGAAAAACAACAATTACCAAAACAGGCTTAGGGTATATCTCATGACACTGAGTTAATTGGGAGACTCACAGTTAAAGACTAGTTTTGGTTAAATAATCCTAACTGTACAAAATCTTTCCCTCTGGATGTTTGAAACAACATTACATTATATTGATCAGTAATCCAAGAAACTTCTGGTACAGATAAGCCCTTCAGAGGCTAACCCAGAGGTCTGAATGAGAAGACACCAGATGAGGAAGTCCTCACAATCCTTTGGTTCAGTGTATTTCAACCTCACTTAGAATCTACAAAGCTTTGTAGATGATTCCACTTGCATGGGCGACAGCTGCTTAACAATCGACTCTTATTGTGTAAAGTCAATGAAATTGAGACTAACCTGTTAACAGAGCTATGTTACCTTAACTAATCCTTGAGGGGAAGAAGTTGAAAGTATTTTTTTCTGATTCTTTTCTCTCTGAAGAACATGGATTAGTGTCTGTGCCTAGGAATGGGTTGGATTTCTGTGTGTGTGTGTGGGGGAGGGGGAATGAACCCATATTTGCATTTCCTGAATGGTTGTGGATGAAGAAGGCGATGTCACCCCACTCCAGTACTCTCGTCTGGAAAATCCCATGGATGGAGGAGCCTGGTAGGCTGCAGCCCATGGCGTCGCAAAGAGTCGGACATGACTGAGCAACTTCCCTTTCACTTTTCACTTTCATGCACTGGGGAAGGAAATGGCAACCCACTCCAGTGTTCTTGCCTGGAGAATCCCAGGGATGGGGGAGCCTGCTAGGCTGCCGTCCATGGGGTCACACAGAGTCAGACACTACTGAAGCGACAGCAGCAGCAGCAGCAAATGGTTGTGGAAGATGCTTCAGGGGGTAATGGAGAAGAATTCTATTAGATAATTTGGAACACCCTGCCTCTGCTGTACCTTTCTTATGGATTGAACATGCTCATTAGCTCCTTCAAGTTTCTGAGAAATCTTTCAGTAAAACATAAAGTAATAAAACCAAAGAGTTTCACTTTGCTGAAAGCAGTATTTTCTAAAAGTTTTAGATCAAGAGAGTTTTCTCTCTTTGCACACTAACCTTCACACCTCCAGGTCTACATTCTATTACATTTTTTTTTTAAGGGAGATACTATCCTAGACTTTAGCAGGTTGAATATGCTATCTTTAAATACTTCAACATTAGGGTTTAGAAATTAGCTTGCCAGTGGCCATGGGGATTCCGCAGTCCAGGACCTGTTCACATACTTTATTAATTGCATCAGAAACATTTCTAAATACCTGGCTTTGTTTAGCAGTTGAATAGGTTTATTAATTTTATTTCTGTTAGGTTCATTTGATTGCTGTGAAAAAAGGTTCTTCAAGTTATTTCAAATCTCTACCACTGCTTCTGCAATACACATGCAATGAACAAGTGGTTAAAATGGTGCCGTGTTCAACCATTCTTAGTATTATTGTATTATTAAAATCTGCTGATGTCATAGATGACTGCTACACAAATCTCTACCCTTAGGTGAGGTGCTCAGCCATTTTTAATATTACTGTATTATTAAAATCAGCTGATGTCATAGATGTCTTCTACACACGTCTCTACCCTTAGCCCAGCAGAGCTGCGAGGCGGCTCTGAATTTCCTCTGTCTTGAGTTGACCCAGTTCTGCTGACCTCTGTGTGCCTCATGGGGTGGGATGTCATTTTCATTATAGTGGACCCTGTTCCTTTTTGCTGATTGTTATAAATTGTCTCTAGCCATCACAGTTGTTTTCAGACAAGGATTTTTAATCAACAGTACTTCACAGGCAGTTTGTTCCCTCCAGTATCCGCTACTGTGATGTTGGCAGCTCTTTAAGGCCTGGGAATGGCTTTCTTCTGTTCTCTCCTGCTTCCTCCTCATGTCCGCCTCGACTGGCACTCACCTCCTTACCAGCACCCCCACCCCTACCCCGCTCCCTGTGATCTGCCCTCAATGGTGACAACATGAGGGGTGATCATTTCCTTGTGAGAGAGAGGGTTAATTTCCTGATTGGAATCTGGAGACTGTTCCATATTGGAAAAGGCAACAGAGGGGCGGGGACACTTCCTGGGTTACACTGTGAAGTATCCCCTATGGCTGTAGGATTCTGAATTGTTAGTGCTCCTTTCTCTACATCACGCCAGTTATTGAGATTTTAGTCCCTGGTCACTTTGACCAGGTTTCTCTGGTAGCTCAGAGATAAAGAATCTGCCTGCACTGCAACAGTCTTGGGTTCAATCCCTGGGTGGGGAAGATCCCCAGGAGAAGGGAATGGCAACCCACTCCAGTTTTCTTGCCTGAAGACTCCCATGGACAGAGGAGCCTGGCAGACTATAGTCGATGGGGTCACAAAGAGTTGGACGTGACTTAGTGGCTAATGGCTTCCTGGGTAGTTCAAATGATAAAAAAATCTGCCTGCAATGAGGGAGACCTGGATTCGATTCCTGAGTCGGGATGATCCCCTGGAGAAGGGCATGGCAGCCCACTCCAGTATTCTTGTCTGGAGAATTCCATGGACAGAGGAGCCTGGTGGGCTCCAGTCCATGGGGCTGGAAAGAGTTGGACATGACTGAGTGACTACGGGTCAAGGCAGTAGGAGTCTTGTGAATGAGTGAGTGAAGTCGCTCAGTCATGTCCGACTCTTTGCGACCCCATGGACTGTAGCCTGCCAGGCTCCTCTGTCCATGGGACTTTCAGGCAAGAATACTGGAGTGGGTTGCCATTTCCTTCTCCAGGGGATCTTCCCCACCCAGGGATAGAACCTGGGTCTCCCACATTGCAGGCAGACTCCCTACTGTCTAAGAACTAACTTCCCTGGTGGCTAACACTAGTGACTAAACCACCACCACTTCAACTAATAAAATGTTTCACATGTGCTTTGAGCAGCCTTCCAAGAAGGGAGAATCATCATCCTCACCATGACCATCACAAACACACACAAAAACTTTTACACATGCCAGGCACTCAATTTTTAACTCACTTGGGCTTCCCAGGTGGTGCTAGTGGTAAAGAATCCCCCTGTCAATGCAGGTTTGATCCCTCGATCAGGAAAACCCCCTGGACAAGGGCATGGCAACCCATTCCAATATTCTTGCCTGGAGACTCCCATGGCCAGAGGAGCCTGGTGGGCTACAGTTCATGGGGTCACAAAGAGTCGGACACAATGGAAGTGACTTAACACACATGCACATCCCCCTTTTGCAGATGAGACTGAGGCAGACAGAGGTTAACTCACTTGTCCAAGGTCACAAGACTATGACTGATGGAGAGGGAGACGAATGAAGGCAGTGCGAAGCCCCAGGTAGATGCTGAGCCATCATCCACAGGTCCTGCTTTGGATCTTGAATCTTGAACAAGGTGCTTCTGGACTTTCGTGAAGCGGCCAACAGAGTTAGAGCTGATGCTTTCGAAGCAGAAAAAACCTAATCATTTATTGGGAAATCAACTGTATCTTTTGCTTTGCAGGGGAATAAAAAAGGCCAGAAATTGAGATGTAAGGTGAGTTTTCTGGTCAAGATTTATTTTTCATTCTCTCTGCAGTTTTTGCTAGACTGAGGAAGAAAAAGAACTCAGAACGGTGGCTACCTGTTGGTCTCTCTTGAGCAGCTATCTAGAAAACGGAAAAAGTTGCTTTACTTAGCTTCAATATCTCCAAGAACTCCTAGAATTTTTCCAAATGAAAATGGTGCTTTGGGAAATAAAAATGTAGAAACGGGAAACAAGACTACATCCCTGAAACCTTTCAGCATGAGAAACTGGTACTGAATCATGTTTGTTAGCCAAAACGCTGGTGCTGAGGTTTTTCAGCAAACAGGAGGGTTTATTCAAAAGGGTGGCGAAGGAGGAAACTGGAGAAGAAATCCCAAATCTGCATTCCCAAAGGCAACAGGCCAGGGTTATTTATGGGATAATGAATAACGAAGTAGGGCGGTCCAAGGCATAGAGAGCACGGGGAGAGGTGATTGGAAGGTGTGGTAATCGACATTCAGGTCAGGTGTAACTGCTGCTGCTGCTGCTAAATCGCTTCAGTTGTGTCCGACTCTGGGCGACCCCATAGACGGCAGCCCATAAGGCTCCCCCGTCCCTGGGATTCTCCAGGCAAGAACACTGGAGTGGGTTGCCATTTCCTTCTCCAATGCATGAAAGTGAAAAGTGAAAGTGAAATCGCTCAGTCGTGTCCGACTCTTAGCGACCCCATGGACTGCAGCCCACCAGGCTCCTAGGTTACTGCTATCTGCAAGTTCAAAAGGTCATAGGCAGACCCGCGCATGCCCAGTTGGCTGATGGGTGGTCCAAACTGGTCTTGCTGCTGCTGCTGCTAAGTCGCTTCAGTCGTGTCCAACTCTGTGCGACCCATAGACGTCAGCCCACCAGGCTTCCCGTCTCTGGGATTCTCCAGGCAAGAACACTGGAGTGGGTTGCCATTTCCTTCTCCAATGCATGAAAGTGAAAAGTGAAAGTGAAGTTGCTCAGTCGTGTCCAACTCTAGCGACCCCATGGACTGCAGCCCACCAGGCTCCTCCGTCCATGGGATTCTTCAGGCAAAAGTACTGGAGTGGGGTGCCATTGCCTTCTCCAAACTGGTCTTAACCAGCTCAATTAGAACTGGATGCTCCAGTACTCTTGCCTGGAGGATCCCATGGACAGAGGAGCCTGGTAGGCTGCAGTCCATGGGGTGGCTAAGAGTTGGATACGACTGAGCGTCTTCACTTTCACTTTTCACTTTCATGCATTGGAGAAGGAAATGGCAACCCACTCCAGTGTTCTTGCCTGGAGAATGCCAGGGACGGGGAAGCCTGGTGGGCTGCTGTCTATGGGGTCGCACAGAGTTGGACACGACTGAAGCGACTTAGCAGCAGCAGCAGCTGCCCATGACTTCAAGTTGCTGGAAAACAATCTGGCAGATATCTTACTCTCTAGACATAAGCTCCTTGGAGGACTTGTGAGTTTTGTAACAACAATGAAAACGATCTTGATTAGTGAAGGCAGATGACAGGTGAAATGGGTTTAACCCACGATTTCAAAATCAGGGAGAACTCTCCGGAAACGCCGCTCATCCCTACTCAGACCCTTCCAAGCCTAACATGAACACTGATGAATTTAAATTTTGGCCAAGGTGGAACAAACAGAACGAACAAAACAGACTTTCAAAATCGCAGTTTGTAATTTTAAGCAGTATTAAATGTAGTCTCCCAGGAGAAGAAAGAACTAGCTTGTGCCATAGCTTGAGGATTTTATGCCGAGCAGGCATTTTCAGTGGAATTCATTTTTTAAAATAGAAATAGCTTGCTGATGATTATCCTGGATATTCTTCCTGTGTACTCATTGGGTAGAATTCTTGGCATCTGAAATATCTTGGCCGGAGCATAAAATCTTTTCTTCTCTCCTTCACATCTTATTCAGTTCATTTCAGTCGCTCAGTTGTGTCCAACTCTGCAACCCCATGGACTGCTACACGCTAGGCCTCCCTGTTCATCACTAACTCCTGGAGTTTACTCAAATTCATGTCCATTGAGTCAGTGATGCCATCCAACCATCTTATCCTCTGTTGTTCCCTTCTACTCCTACCTTCAATCTTTCCCAGCATCAGGGTCTTTGCAAATGAGTCAGTTCTTTGCATCAGGTGGCCAAAGTATTGGAGTTTCAGCTTCAGCATCAGTCCTTCCAATGAATATTCAAGACTGATTTCCTTTAGGATGGACTGGCTGGATCTCCTTGCTGTCCAAGGACTCTCAAGAATCTTCTCCAACACCACAGTTCAAAAGCATTGAATTCAGTGCTCAGCTTTCTTTATAGTCCAACTCTCACATCCATACATGACTACTGGAAAAACCATAGCTTTGACTAGAGGGAACTTTGTTGTCAAAGTAATGTTTCAGCTTTATCTTATGGTAACATTGAAACAATTCAACAGCTATTTATATTCCAGATATAGAAATTACTAAAAAGAAACCCACTTTCTTTCTGTTTTTAAAAGTTTTTTCTTATATCCATCTGCAGAGCAATATTGAATTCTTTTTTCTTTGCCCTTCTCTCTTCCCTGCTTTGGGTAAAAAATATCTTATACTTTTCTAAATCAAAGGACTTAACAAGCTAAACTTAAAGTATCCTATAATTTCATATCCAGTACTTTGGCCACTTCATTCGAAGAGTTGACTCATTGGAAAAGACTCTGATGCTGGGAGGGATTGGGGGCAGGAGGAGAAGGGGACGACAGAAGATGAAATGGCTGGATGGCATCACTGACTCAATGGACGTGAGTCTGAGTGAACTCCAGGAGTTGGTGATGGACAGGGAGGCCTGGCGTGCTGTGATTCATGGAATTGCAAAGAGTCAGACACGACTGAGCGACTAAACTGAACTGAACTGAATTTCATATCATATTTTTTATATAAGCAACGGAAATTTCTTTTTTTTGATTTTGTTTTTTAAATTAATTTTTATTGGAGTCTATTCTGGGCTTCCCAGGTGGCACTAGTGGTAAAGAACCTGTCAGCTAATGCAGGAAACAAGAGATGAGAGTTCAATCTCTGGATTGGGACTATCCTTTGGAAAAGGAAATGGCAACCCACTCCAGTTTTCTTGCCTGGAGAATCCCATGGACAGAGGAGCCTGGAGGGCAACAGTCTGTAGGGTCTCAAAGAGTCAGACACAACTGAAGTGACTTAGTGCTAGCTTAGAGTCTATTCTACAGTACAGCAAAGTGAATCAGCTACACATATACATATATACCCTCTGTTTTGGATTACCTTCCAATTTATCATATCATGTTTTGAATAACCTCTTTAAAGGGTCTTCAAGTAAAAGCCTAAATAATATTTTATTTGGCCTGGTTTATATATGTCATTGTTCCAAATAATTCCAAATAACTTTGATTGTATAGACATATGTTGAGTCTAACAGGATGCTTTTTCTGTTGCCACCACACTGTAAATTTTACTTAGTCTTGCTTTTGTACCACAGACATTTGTGGAATGCCAGACACCATTCTGGGCTCTCAGGACACAGAAGTGGGTAAGTCACCTTGCATTGCGCATTATAACTTTAACCATATTTTTGCACATATTATCTTGCTTAAATTTTATTGGGAAATAGACTGGGAAAAAGGTAATATCTTGATTTGGTAGATGTGAAAACGGAGGCATTTACCTGTTATGATAAACCAGCTAATGAATGGATTATCATGGTTCATCTAATTCACTCATTCAAATGCTAAACTTGTCTGTCTGTTGTCATATGAGACAAGGTCATGACCACCAGAAGTCCTGAAGAACAAATATAAGGAATATGATTGAGATTCATACAACCATAGACATACTTGCCCCAGAACTGAAGTATACCAATTCCCAGTGGTCCACTGCGTGATCTACTGGTCTTGTTGTCCATGGCATAACATGGCATGGCAAATTGGATGGACTGAGGCTTCCTGTTTTATATAAAAAGACTTAGCCATGTTCCAGGGCCATGTACCACACCAGCTCTACACAGCATATGGTGGAGCAGACACTTGCCAAGCATACCTCTCCCTTCATGACTTGTCTAGCCTGGAAACAACCTTCTCCTAAGAGTCATTTGATTCATTTCCTTCTAGCTTTTGTTCAAATCTACCTTCTCCAAGAGACCTGTGCAGACTATTCTACTGAAAGCTCCCACCCCAGTATTCCTGCTGCTTCTTATCCTGATATTTTTTTCCTTGCTCCCCCCAATTAGAATATATGCTCATTTAGGGCAGAGATTTTTGTCTGTTTATTTAACTGGTAGATCTCAAATATCTGGAAGGGTGTTTGATAGACAGTAAGCACTCAATACATGACTGACAGAACTCTCAGAAGTGAACATTTCTCAGCTACAGAAACTGGTTAGATAATTCAATAAAAACACCACCATCACCCCAAAAACATTATTGAAACATACTTTTCTTTTTCCTTTTAATTCTCTGAGCCTCAAATCAGTTCTTTCTGCACTTGACACCACTCAGTTCTGCCATAGCATACGTCTAAATTAATCACTCTAAAATTTCCCTGTTGCTTGTTGAGTTTTTTCCACATGTTTTCCTGTTGGATTATTATTCTGATTCCTGGGAAATGAAATTCTTGTAACTTTTGTTAAACATTTTTTCTATTTCTTACAAAGTGGTTTTCATCCACAAGTCCTAGGCTTTTTCCATCTATGATGAATATAGGTTCAGAAAAGAGAGTTAGTTCAATACATACAAGGGTCTGGCTCCAGTGATGCCCCAAACTACTGACCCTGACCTTGAGCAAGCCCTTCAACTTTGATAATAAAAGAAGAGGGTTGAATGAGGTGATATATAATCTGCTTCTCCACATTTACAGCATATTGTAATAAATAAATAAAACTTCTTTGTGTAATATAATAATTTGATAATAATTTAATGTAATAATAAAGTAAAAATTTCTTTTCACATTTCTCACCCTAAGATTTCTCTCCCTCCAAATTTCTTTAAGCCTGAACACGTTTGGTGATTGACTTGAATTCTGGGTGCATCCTAGAGGACTATAGGTAAATTACTTTCCCTCCCAAGTAGTCTGAATTGGCTTAAATCCCTCAAAATGACTGTCTCAAAGGAAACAAACATTCCAGGATTTTGAGAAGAGGGTGGTGGGGATATAGTTAACCTAGGATTTATTGTCATGGTGGTATTTTGCCTAAGCGATTTCATCAGCCTGCAGAGGAAAATATCAGGCTGAACCATACAAAATACTTTTAGGTCAAAAATAAACTTCACAGGGTGCACCCCACATGTACCCATGTAGCACTATTCATGATGCAAAAACAGTAAAACTTAATCTTCACAGAGAGGCACCCTCCGAGTCCATTGTCATTTCTCAGGGGCTGAATTTACAGGAAGGTTATTGGGAGTATAAGATACAAGGGCTCAAGTGACTGTCAGTTTGAGTTGAAGTGCTGTGTCTCCAGGTAGCACGTCCACTGGGGTCATGGCATCGCCTCTCCTTTATGCTTCCTAACAGAAGGGAAGTGCTGAATGTACAGATGGATAAATGTCCATGCCTTCACCTGGCCCTGAACACCCCTCCCGGTTCCTCTGCGTTGTGCTTTAAGAGAGTAAATAAATGCATGCAGTTGTTATGAGGAACTGACAGGGCAAAAGGGTTTCCTGCACACTCATCAGATCCTGGCCCTTGCAGGAGTCAGCTTTCCCAAGCAGGGGATGTGTCCAAACACGTGTCTCCCTGTCCTCTTGGCCCTTTCCTTTTCCTTTGTTAGGGCAAATCTTTCCAGGCAGCAAACTTTCTTTTTTTGTGATTTTGTTTTTCCTTTCTGTGGAGGCCAGTCAGCAGGTCCTGCTTTAGGCAAAATTGTAAAGTAGGCAGAGTTTCTCTTTGGCTTCCCCCTTCCCTCCCTGTCACCATCTCACTCCCCCCACTTCATTCATTCCATCAACCAATCTTAACTGGATGTTGTTCTCCATCCTCAGGGCATGTTTCTGATTGGGATGTTATTTCAAGATAATATCCTAATTCTTAGTTAGAATTCATTATTTTTTAAAAAGATTTTTTTGATGTGGACAATTTAAACCTTTATTGAATTTGCTGCAACATTTCTTCTGTTTTATGTTATGATTTTTATGTTTTTTTTTATGGAGGATTTTAGTTCCCCGACCAAGGATCAAACCACCCCTTGTATTGGAAGGTGAAATGCTAACCCCTGGACTGCCAGGGCAATCCCTAGCATTCATTATTAATCAATTAGTCAGTCAGTCAGTGCAGTCACTCAGTCAAGTCCAACTCTTTGTGACCCCATGGACTGCAGCACGCCAGGCCTCCCTGTCCATCACCAACTCCTGAAGTTCACTCAAACTCATGCCCACCGAGTCAGTGATGCCATCCAACCATCTCATCCTCTGTCGTCCCCTTCTCCTCCTGCCTTCAGTCTTTCCCAGCATCAGGGTCTTTTCCAGTGAGTCAGTTCTTCACATCAGGTAGCCAAAGTATTAGAGTTTCAGTTTAAGCATCAGTCCTTCCAATGAATATTCAGGACTGATTTCCTTTAGGATTAACTGGTTGTATCTCCTTGTAGTCCAAGGGACTCTCAAGAGTCTTCTCCAACACCACAGTTCAAAAGCATCACTTCTTCAGCCCTCAGCTTTCTTTACAGTCCAACTCTCACATCCATACATGACCACTGGAAAAACCATAGCCTTGACTAGATGGACCTTTGTTGGCAAAGTAATGTCTCTGCTTTTTAATATGCTAAGTTGGTCATAGCTTTTCTTCCAAAGAACAAGCATCTTTTAATTTCATGGCTGCAGTCACCATCTGCAGTGATTTTAGACCCCCCAAAAATAAAGTTTCTCACTGTTTCCATAGTTTCCCCATCTATTTGCCATGAAGTAATGGGACTGGATGCCGTGATCTTAGTTTTCTGAATGTTGAGCTTTAAGCCAACTTTTTCACTCTCCTCTTTCACTTTCATCAAGAGGCTCTTTAGTTCTTCTTCGCTTTCTGCCATAAGAGTGGTGTCATCTGCATATCTGAGGTTATTGATATTTCCCTCGGCAATCCTGGTTGCAGCTTGTGCTTCATTCAGCCCAGCGTTTCTCATGACATACTCTGCATATAAGTTAAATAAGCAGAGTACAATATACAGCCTTGACATACTCCTTTTCCTATTTGGAACCAGTCTGTTCCATGTCCAGTTCTAACTATCGCTTCTTGACCTGCATACAGATTTCTCAGGAGGCAGGTCAGGTGGCCTGGTATTCCCATCTGTTTCAGAATTTTCCACAGTTTATTGTGATCCACACAGTCAAAGGCTTTGGCATAATCAATAAAGCAGAAGTAGATGTTTTTCTGGAACTCTCTGTTTTTTCTATGATCCAATGGATGTTGGCAATGTGCCCTCTGGTTCCTCTGTCTTTTCTAAATCCAGCTTGAACATCTGGAATGTCACGGTTCACGTACTATTGAAGCCTGACTTGGAGAATTTTGAGTATTACTTTACTAGCGTGTGCTGCTGCTGCTGCTAAGTCGCTTCAGTCGTGTCCAACTCTGTGCGACCCCATAGACGGCAGCCCACCAGGCTCCCCCGTCCCTGGGATTCTCCAGGCAAGAACACTGGAGTGGGTTGCCACTTCCTTCTCCAATGCAGGAAAGTGAAAGTGAAAGTGAAGTCGCTCAGTCATGTTGGACCCTTAGCGACCCCATGGACTGCAGCCTACCAGGCTCCTCCATCCATGGGAGTTTCCAGATGAGTGCAATAGTGCAGTAGTTTGAGCATTCTTTGGCATTGCCTTTCTTTGGGATTGGAGTGAAAACTGACATTTTCCAGTCTTGTGGCCACTGCTGTGTTTTCCAAATTTGCTGGTATAGTGAGTGCAGCACTTTCATAGCATCATCTTTTAGGATTTGAAATAGCTCAACTGGAATTCCATCACCTCCACTAGCTTCGTTCATAGTGATACTTCCTAAGGCTCACTTGACTTTGCATTCCAGGGTGTCTGGCTCTAGGTGAGTGATCATACCATCATGGTTATATGGGTCATGAAGATCTTTTCTGTATAGTTCTTCTGTGTATTCTTGCCACCTCTTCTTAATATCTTCTGCTTCTGTTAGGTCCATGCCATTTCTTTCCTTTATCGAGCCCATCTTTGCATGAAATGTTCCCTTGGTATCTCTAATTTTCTTGAAGAGATCTCTAGTCTTTCCCATTCTATTTTTTTCCTGTATTTCTTTGCATTGATCACTGAAGAAGGTTTTCTTTTCTCTCCTTGCTATTCTTTGGAATTTTGCATTCGTTAGTTAGTAGCTGGTGTTAATTGTTTGGTATTTACATAATAATTTTTGATATTTACTTGATCATCATGAGCATTTATCCTCCTAATTGTTCAACAGTTATTTTTCTTTCTCTTCTTTTCCTCTCTACTGGTAGCACCAGCCATTCCTATTGATCCTATCTTCCCTAGTGGCTCAGATGGTAAAGAATCTGCCTGCAATACAGAAGATCTGGATTCGATCCCTGGGTCAGGAAGATCCCCTGGAGAAGGAAATGTCAACTCACTCCAGTATTCTTGCTTGGAGAATTCCATGGACAGAAGAGCCTGGGAGGCTACAGTCCATGGGGTTGCAAAGAGTCAGACACGACTGAGTGACTGTCACTTTTCATTCCTTTTCAATAAGTAGACTTCTAGCATAAATCTGAACACTTCTTTTCATCCTCACCTCTCTCACCTTGATTCATGCTGCAATCATCTTTTGCCTACATTATCATAGTACCATTGTAACACCCTACTTGACCTTTCTCCATCCCCTTTGCCCCCTAATTCACTTTTCAAACAGCAGTCAGAATGACCTTTTAAGCATGTAAGACCAAGTTTTCCCAGCTTAAAACTCTTGAATGACTTGCCATCACATTTTCAACCAAGCCCCAACTTATTGCTGTGGCTTTTGGTCTCTGATCTTCTCTGTGGCTTCCCTTGTAGCTCAGTTGGTAAAGAATATGCCTGCAATGCAGGAGACCTGGGTTCAATTCCTAGGTCAGGAAGATCCCCTGGAGAAGGAAATGGCACCCCACTCCAGTGTTCCTGCCTAGAGAATCCTATGGGCGGAGGAGCCTGGCAGGCTGCAGTCCATGGGGTCACAAGAGTTGGACATGACTTAGCAAGTAAACAACCACCTCCACTTCTCTGTGGCCTCGTCCTGAAGCACTCTCTAATGCACTCTGCTGCACCCCTCCTGCTTTATTCTGTGTCGTCCACACCTTAAGTTTGTTCCCATCTTTGGCATTTTCAAATGCTGTTCCTCTGCCTGGACTTGCTTCTCTCTGATTTTTGCACAGTTGACTTTTTCTTGTCATCACCCCTCAAGGTTATCACGGAGCCCTAAGCTGAAACTACTGGGCTACATGACATGTTCCCACTAGATCTCTATTTTACATCTGGTAGTGTGATTGGTGGCAGGAGGAGAAGGGGACGACAGAGGATGAGATGGCTGGATGGCATCACTGACTTGATGGACGTGAGTGAACTCCGGGAGTTGGTGATGGACAGGGAGGCCTGGCATGCTGTGATTCATGGAGTTGCAAAGAGTCGGACACGACTAAGCGACTGAACTGAACTGAAATGAACTGAGTGTGTATATGTCAGTGCTATTCTCTCAGTTTGTCCCACCCTCCCCTTCCCGCCCTGTGCATCAGTTCTCATTGGAATGTCACTTCAGAGGGAAGCTGCCCCTGATCACCTAAGCAGGATGGTCATCTAGACACTGTGTTACACCAGTCCACTTTGGTTCTCCCCTAGTACTTATCCCATGTGATAGTATCTTATTTGTTACTGGTTCTCTTTCCCTCACTGGAATGAAAGCTCCCTGAAAGCAGTTTACCCTAGGCATTTCCCCAGTGCCTAGAACAGTGCCTGATACATAGTAGACAAATAGTAAATTAAATTGTTGTTGAATGAATTTATAAGTATTAATGTGCCTGGTTCTTAACCTAGTCCTCTCAAAATCTCTTTTAGAAAAGTACTATTATTTTCTGTGTTTTACAAATCAAAAGGACAGAGGCAAGTAGAGCTCTTTAAGGAAGGCTGGATACATAACTTGTAGGGTCTAGTGCAAAATGGAAATGCAGGACACTTTCTTAAAAATTACTAAGAATTTTAAAGATAGAGACAGCTGGGCAGAGTAAGGAGTTTTTAGAGAGCTGGAAAAGACATCTTGAGTAATGCCTTTCAGGGTAATCCTCACTGAAAAGGTGAAATATGAGAAAGACTCAGGGTTGCTGAGGGGATTTGCTGAGTGGATAGTCAAGAGTAGCATTGCAGATACAGGGAACAGCAGGAGAAATGGTCCATAGGTGGACATGGTGATGGGAGATGGAAGGTAAAAGTCTCAGTGAAGATTCTGGAAAGTGTTGGAGGGTTCTGAGTAGAGGAAAGATGTGGCTTTGTCAGGAAACTATTGTTCCAGCTGCTGTGCTGAGAATAGATTTTGGAGAAGCAAGTGGGAAGGCGTTCAACAGGTATTGCAACAAACCAGGCAAGAGATGATGGTGGCTTTAACCATAGTGGAGTATGGAAGTGGTGAGAAGGAGTCAGACTCTTGACCTATTTCACAAGGAGGATGAACAGAATTTATTAATAGTTTGTGTGGGAGGAAGGTAAGCAAGAGAAGAGTCTAGGATGACTTCGATGCTTTTGACCTGAGTAATTGAAAGAATAAGATTGCTACCCATTGGAATAGGAAGATATGAGTAAAGCAGGATTTTGTAGGGGATATTGAGGAATTCAGGCTTCCCAGTTGGTACTAGTGGTAAAGAACCTGCCTGCCAGCAGGATATTTGAGAGATGTGGGTTCGATCCCTGGGTTGGGAAGATCCCCTGGAGGAGGGAATGGCAACCCACTCCAGTATTCTTGTCTGGAGAATCCCATGAACAGAGAAGCCTGGCAGGCTATGGTCCATAGCACTGCAAAGAGTTGGACATGACTGAAGGGACTTAGGAGGCATGCAGGCATTTAAAAATTTAGTTTTGGACATGATACATTTGAGATGGCTATTTGATATGCAAATGGAGAAAGGGATAGTTGAGTAAATGAGGGTGGAGTTACATAGATATTTGAGAATCACCAGCACTGTAGATTGTATTTAAAGCCTTGGGTTAGGGTATATCAGTAAAGGAGTGAGAGCAGGTAAGCAGTAGATCACTGAGCCCCAGGCACACGGACGTTAACGGGTGCAGGAGAAGCAGGTGAGGCAGGAGCGAATGCTCACCTTGTGTCCGTGACAATGTGAGATGGAAAGGACTGAGGCTATGCTTCTGGACTTAGCAATACGGAGGTTTTTGGTGAACTAGACCAGAACAATTTCAGTGGAGAGGTAGGGAAGAATGGCTGAATGGAGTAGGTTTAAGAAAGAATGAGATGAGAGGAATTAGCAATGGAGAAGATTAATTTTTTAAAAAAACTGGATTCTCCACCAAATGAGGAGCAAAAAATAATGTAGTAACTGGTAAGCGTGGAAATGAGTCAAGGAAGGATTTTTGGAAGATGAGAGAAATAACTGCATTTTTATATGCTCATGGGAATGTTCCAACAAAGAGGGAAAGTTGGATGATGTTCATAATTACTTTCAATTTTGAAAAACCATTGCTATTTATATCATCCTAATTAATTCACTACCTGGTACTGCTGGGATGTATAGATACTGAAGTGACAATTACTTCTGGCCTTGAGACGTCTGCAGGAAGCTTTGAAATGTTAAATGTTTGTTTTTTAAATGTTTGTAATCCAGATGGAAGGGAGATAAGTTTTATCTAGGCTCTGAAAAGAGTCTAGTATACATACATAAAAACAACTCCACATTGTCTATCCTAAGTAACAATGTGACACCTATAAACCCATGACTTATGCCCTAACTCCACCCATCTTTCACATTCCCACCCCCCGCATTCCCTACAGGAGCCCCAGCCCAGTGTTGGCCCTTGAGAGGAGGAGTCTACAGAGGGCTTGGGTGGCCTGTGCAATTCTCCAGGGCGTCTTGCCCCGTGGCACTTTGCTGCAGTCAATACCTTTGTCGGAGATCAAACACGATGTGGCGCCATCACAGACTCTCAGACAAGACCCCCAAACCATTTAAGATAAAAATTTTCCCAACTTCTTACTCTAAGCTGTGAAAAATCACCAAATGGTTGTACATTCTCCAGCTTTTACATTTTAGCTCTCCATTTACGAGCTGTATAAAGGGTTTCTCTGTGGCTCAGCTGATAAAGAATCTGCCTGCAACATGGGAGACCTGGGTTTGATCCCTGGGTTGGGAAGATCCCCTGGAGAAGGGAAAGACTACCCACTTCAGTATTCTGGCCTGGAGAATTCCATGGACTATATAGTCCTTGGGGTCACAAAGAGTCGGACATGACTGAGTGACTTTCACTTTCTTTCAATCTTGGACAAGCCACATAACTATTAGGATTCTTGGGCTCCTCAAGTTGAGTCTGTTCTGGTTTTGACTTTTTTTTTTGTTCTAGCTTTGCTGAGTCTTTTTGGAGATCTGCATCAGAAAGTTTTTCTTTTTTCATTTTCCCTTTCTCTCGCTTTCTCTAGTTGAGGACCTAAGTAACCTAAGAAAAATACAACTTGAGGGTTCATAATTTGTTAAAAGGAAGTTCATTTCCTTATTGCAGTTAATATATTAATACACAGCATATAATTTACCATGTTAGCTATTCTTCAGTGTACAGTTCAATGGCATTAAGTGTTCACATTGTTGTATAGACATAACCATTATTTATCTCCAGAACTTTTTCATCATCCCAAACGAAAATTCTATACCAATTAAATACTAACTCCCCACTTCCCCCCTCACCCCAGCCCCAGGCAACTACCATTCTGTTATCTGTCTATGAATTGACTATTCTAGGTGCTGAATACAAGTGGAAATAACAGTATTTGTCCTTTCATGTCTGGCTTATTTCACTTGGCAGAATGTCTTCAAGGTTCATCCATGTCTAAGCATGTGTCAGAATTTCCTTCAAGGTTGAATGATATTACATTGTGTATACAGCCACGTTCTGTTTACCCATTCATCTTTTGATGGGCCCTTGCTTGGGTTGATTCTGCCTGTTGGCTACTGTGAATAATGTCACTACAAACACGGTTGTACAAATCTCCAATGAGTCCCTGCTTTCAATTCCTTTGGATCTGTATCTGTGAACTCAGATAAAGAAGTCTACTGAGGCAAGCTCAAAAGAGCAGAAATTAAGTTTTTTTTTCAGGAATAGCAGAGTAATTGCAACTCCCCAAATGCACGCTGTACAAGTCACAGGTAAGTCATTGAGGGTCTGGGGTGGGTTGTATCCATGGGCAAGGAATACAAACAGCAGGGTGTCCAACAGAATCCAAGCAGCGAGTTCACTGACTTGAGGAAGGGGAAAGATTTTTGGCAGGTATTTATTGGTCAGGAGATAAGTCTCTGTCTTCTGTAATCAGGCATTTATAGGAAATCAGTCTCAGTAGGTTTCAGTTGGTAGGTTTCATTCTTCCCAGGGTGCACGCCTGAGAGTTTCCACTTCCTGTCCTCCAGGTCCAGAAATCCTCCCATGTTCCCAAGAGTGGAATTGCTGGTGTCGGTTCATAACCTCAGGACCTTTTGGGGTAAAATCTAAAACTGGTCCCACAGAAAGCAAGGAGAGACCCAAGAAAGAGGTGGATGGTGCCAGATTGATAAGTGGCAGTTTTAATAACCAAAGGAGTTTTCTTATGTTGCTTGTCCCGGGGGCGGGAAGATGAGCACATCTCCATGCCTGGAGTCTTAAAAATTTATACAGATGCCTTAACGTTCATTCACTTGCACATGCAGAAGTTCTCAGCAACACGTTGCTATCTCAAGGCTGTGTCCTTGGGGCAGCTTCTAGGTTGGGGAAAGCAGGTGGAATGTTGGGGAAAGCAAGTGGACAGGGGCAGGGGTGAGGAGCTTCTGATGCCAGCATCCAGTTCCGGGGACAATCGGTGGTCAATATTCTCTCCATGACCCCTTCCAGCAGCTGACCATGTGGTAGTTCTCTTTAATTTTTCAAGGAGCTACTATATTGCTTCCCACAGCGGCTGTACCATTTTATATTCCCATGAGCAGTGCACAAGTGTTTCAATTTCTCTACATCCTTGCCAACACTTGTTATTTTGAATTTTTTCCTTAGAAACTATCCTAATGAAGTGATATCCCACTGAGGTTTTGACTTGCATATCCCTAATGAAGCATGATGTTGAACATCTCTTCATATGTTTATGGGATATTTGTGTATCTTCTTTAGAGAAATGTCTATCCAAGTCCTCTTAAATCAGGTTGTTTGTTTCTTGTCGTTGAGTTGTAGCTTTTTATATATTCTGGATATTAATCCCTTATCATATATGTAATTTATAAATATTTTCGCCCAATTCCATGAGCAGCCTTTTCACTTTGTTGGTAGGATCCCTTGATGCACAAGCCATTTTTAATTTTGATGAAGTCCCATTTGTCCATTTTTTTCTCTTTTGTTGGCTCTGTTTTTGTGTCATGGTCAACAAATCATTGCTAAATCAGTGTCATGAAACTTTTCCTCTATGATGTTTTTTAGAAAGCTTTTTATAGTTTTGGCTCTTACATTTTCGTAATTTGGTATGTTTGTGTCTCGGATGTAAAAAATTTCACTAAGGCTGTTTCTTAAAGAACAGGAATATAATATTTTATTCAATAAATAATTGATTAAAACACTTCATTTAAATATGACCAATAATCCAGGGAACAAAAAAAGAAAAGGGTAAAGAGGATAAAATGTGTGAGACAGTGAGGGAGGAAGACAGAGCAGCAGAAGAAGGTGGAGAAAGGAAAACAGAAAAGAAACCTCAGATAGTTGAAGAAACAAAGATCTGTTTTATTATTCCTATTCTTTGAAAATATACCTCCTGCCAGCATTTGTTATAATAAAGTGTATATTTTGTTGGTTACCTAAATTTTGTATGCATTGAAGTTATTGAAAAAAATTATAATAAAAAATTACTACCTGCCCTGGGATGCACATTAGGTGAAAAACAAAACCTTAAAAAAATGTCTCACGTCAGGAATTCCCTGGTGGTCCAATGGTTAGGACTCCAGGCTTCCACTGCAAGGGATGTGGGCTCATCCCTGTTCAGGGAACTAAGATCCTAGAAGCCTTAATGCTTGGCCATAAAAAGAAAAACTCTCGTGTCCTTGAGCCATGGCCCCTTTTGTGGTCCTTTATGGTCCTGCTCTAAAGGCATATGAGCCACCCCTTGATGGTTCATAAATGATCCAAATAGTCCCAAAAGGACAGTCAGTGGGATTTCAGCAAAAATAGACACCATGTTATATTTTCTGTGTCCTGTGGATTTAATAAAAATAATGGAAGGAGTTGTATCAGCAGATGCAGGGTGAGCAATCTCTTGAAGTGCTGCTGCTGCTAAGTCACTTCAGTCGTGTCCGACTCTGTCCGACCCCATAGACGGCAGCCCACCAGGCTCCCCCGTCCCTGGGATTCTCCAGGCAAGAACACTGGAGTGGGTTACCATTTCCTTCTCCAATGCAGGAAAGTGAAAAGTGAAAGTGAAGGCGCTCAGTCGTGTCCGACTCTTCGAGACCCCATGGACTGCAGCCTACCAGGCTCCTCCGTCCATAGGATTTTCCAGGCAAGAGTACTGGAGTGGGCTGCCACTGCCTTCTCCCTCTCTTGAAGTGAGAGACCACAGAATCCCGGTGGGGTGCCGGGCAGAGGTGAACGACACTGGTCTCAAGTTCCTTTGCTTCTTGCTTCCCTTCCTCCCAAGAGGAACTAGCATGAGACCGACTTGGTCCTAGTGTGGGATGCGCCGCCTGGTTTCAAATGTGTTGTGTGCTCTTTTCTGTCATGAGAGAAGTGCCCCTGGAATCACTGTGGGCAGTTTCCCTTCTAAACACATGATGTCTGGGAGCCACTGAGGATGGTCTCCTCAGAAGGGAGGCATGATGTGACCCATTTGAAAAAAATGGTATAGTTGTAGAGGGAAAGGTGGCAGAAGGCTCTGTCCTTGAGGAGGGTGCTAGAAGGAATCCTGATTCTGGGAGCCTGGGGTTGGCTAATGCTCTGGAAGGCAGCATGGCCTGTGAACTGAAAGAGCTGATCCCTAAAAGTAGTCACCTTGGGGGCTCCACAGGCCCCCTTGTTGCACTTGACATGGGACTCAGGATGGCCGTCCCTCCAGAGTCAGTTCAGGACAACTGGCACAGGGACCAGGACCTGCGCGCCAAGGCCACGAGGACCTGCAGCATCTATCTTTAACAGTGACCCCGTGTGGTGAAAAGGAGCAATGACAGGCCCTGAGATTTCAATTTTCTCCCAGCCTGGGTGTGGGAGGCATGTGAACCCTGCTTTCTGACTGTGCAGTTCCCTGGGCTTTGTGGATTGGCGGTACCGAGTAGGGTGGAATCTTCCATAAAGAGATGCTAGATTTCATGTAAGATAAGGTTCATGGGGCCTTGACGGGTTGAGTAAACAAGTTGCCTCTGGTTCACTGAGCAACTCACTTTAATAAAGTGAAAGTGACATCTTAGATTTTGTACTTGGGTCCCCTCCTGCCACCTTCCAAAGGAGGGTTTTCAGTCACAATAGAAGGGAAATATATAGCTTTGCGTCTTTGATAATTTTGGCTTGTGCTTATCACTAGTTGCTAATATATGACACCTGGAGGGTTCAAGAAATCCATTGCATACAGGGTGAGCTAGTGGACCTGTTTGGGTAGTAAAAGAATTTTTCCCCACAACCCATGCCAAATGAGATAGTAGGAGAGGGGACTTCCCTGGTGGTCCAGTGGTTAAGAATCCATCTGCCAATGCAGGGGACATGTGTTTGATCCCTGGTCCTGGAAGATTTCACATGCCACAGAGAAACTAAGTCCATGTGTCACAACTATATTGAGCTTGCATGCCTAGAGCCTGTGCCCAGCAAGAGACGCTACCGCAGTGAGACGCCCACACACTGCAACCAGAGAATAGCCTCAGCTAGAGAAAGCCCTGGAGTAGCAACAAGGACCCAGTGCAGCCAAAAGTAAATAAATAAATAAATATTTTTTAAAAGATAGGGTGAGCAAGTGGGAATCAAGATTGCTGGGAGAAATATCAGTAACCTCAGATATGCAGATGACCCCACCCTTATGGCAAAAAGTGAAGAGGAACTAAAGAGCCTCTTGATGAAAGTGAAAGAGGAGAGTGAAAAAGCTGGCATAAAACTCAGCATTCAAAAAAACAAAGATCATGGCATCCAGTTCCATCACTTCATGGCAAATAGATGGGGAAATAATGGAAACAATGACAGACTTTATTTTCTTGGGCTCCAAAATCACTACAGATGGTGACTGCAGCCATGAAATTAAAAGACACTTGCTCCTTGGAAGAAAAGCCATGAGCAATCTAGATAGCATATTAAAATACAGAGACATTACTTTACCAACCAAGGGCCATCTAGTCAAAAGCTATGGTTTTTCCACCAGTCATGTACAGAGTTGGACCATAAAGAAAGTTGAGTGCCGAAGAATTGATGCTTTTGAACTGTGGTGTTGGAGAAGACTCTTGAGAGTCCCTTGGACTGCAGGGAGATCCAACCAGTCCATCCTAAAGGAAATCAGTCCTGAATATTCATTGGAAGGACTGATGCTGAAGCTGAAACTCCCAATAGTTTGGCCACCTGATGCAAAGAACTGACTCATTTGAAAAGTCCCTGGTGCTGGGAAAGATTGAAAGCAGGAGGAGAAGGGGATGGCAGAAGATGAGATGGTTGGATGGCATCACCGACTCAATGGACATGAGTTTGAGCAAGCTCCAGGAGTTAGAGATGGACAAGGAAGCCTGGTGTGCTGCAGTCCATAGGGTTTAAAAGAGTCAGACACGACCGAGTGACTGAACTAAACTGAACAGGCAAATCACCTGCAAATATTTTCTCCCAGTCTGTAGGTTGTCTTTTTATTTTGTTTATAGTTTGCTGTACAAAAGCTTGTAAGTTTGATTAGGTCCCTCAGCTAGGCATTTTGATACAAGTTTTAGCAGACAATTGTATCCAAATAATTTAGTCCAACCCAAGCCTTAGCCAAATCTAAACACAAGTGTTTATCTTGTTTTTGTTTTCAGAATTGCAGTGTTCATCGACCTCTGATGTGGAGGTCTCCTTTTCTTACTGCTCTCTGCAGAATTTTGCAGACTTAGGATTGGGCTACATCCTTTTCCTTTGCTACAACTAGAGACAAAATGCACATTTTAGAGTCTGCCCCCTTTGCTCTCTCTTATCTATATTATCTAAAGTTCAGTGTATTTTCCGCTATTTCCAGCTCCCTCTCTCCTTCTGCTTGAATAGAGGATGGAACACTTGGAGCCTACTGGCAGGGACCCAGTGCCGTTGTGTCTGATTTACAAGTGATATTTATGCCCTATTCATGTCCAACAATGGCTCCAACAATTCCCCAGGACAATAAGAGAGCTGACACATCAGTATGAAGTGGTCGTGACTTCATGAAGCCCTCAATAGGTCAGGACCAGCAGTAAATCAGCCACTTCCTGCTTTCATTTATTCAGTTCATTCATTTTTTTTCGACAAGTATTTACTTATGGCCTACTATGTGCCGAAGGCTGTTCTAGGCCTGTTTATTTCTAGCCCATGGGACAGCAAATTTTCTCTGTAAGGGACCAGAGAGTATTTCAGGCTTTGTTGGTCATAAGCTCTCTTTGGCAGCTAGTCATCTCTGTCATTGTTCTGCAAAAGTAGCCATAGACAATATATAAACTAATGAGTAGGGTTGTGTTTCAGTAAAACTTTACCAAAACAGGCAGTGGCCAGAGTTTGCCTCGTGGTCCTAGTTTTTTTGACCCCTGCATACATGCTCAGTCATGCCTGACTTTTTGTAACCCTATGGACTGTAGCCTGCCAGGCTCCCCTGTCCATGGAATTTTCCAGGCAAGAATATTGGAGTGGGTTGCTATTTCCTTCTCCAGGGGATCTTTCTGACCCAGGGATCAAACCTGTGTCTTCTGCATTGGCAGGCACATTCTTTACCACTGCAGTACCTGGGAAGCCCTAAGAGAAAGGGATTAAGACCTGGTAAAGAGGTTACTTAATAATGATATATTCACACACACACACTTATTTTCAGCCATTATTTTGTAGTATCACATGTATTTTAGTAAGATAAATTGTATATATATGCCATGCTTGCTAAGTTGCTTCAGTCATCTCCAACTCTTGAAGACCCCATGGACTGTAGCCCGCCAGGCTCCTCTGTCCATGTGATTCTCCAGGTAAGAATACTGGAGTGGGTTGCCGTGCTTCCCTCCAGGGGATCTTCCTGACCCAGGGATTGAACTCAATGTCTCTTACATCTCCCACATCAGCAGGTGGATTCTTTACCACTAGCACCACCTGGCAAGCCCCAAATTATATACATATGTTTATGCAATTTATTTAAATATTGATTGAGATCTTACAAAATACCAGGTGGCAGTCTAAGCGTTGTCCATGTGTGACCTCACTCAGTCGCCCAGCAACCAGTTGAGGAGGTGAGATTCCTCGATGGCTCAGTGGTAAAGAATCTGCCTGAATGCAGGAGATGCAGGAGACCTAGGTTTGATCCCTGGGTTGGGAAGATTCTCTAGAGAAGGAAATGGCAGCCCACTCCAGTATTCTTGCCCAGGAAATCTCATGGACAGAGGAGCCTGGCGGGCTACAGTCCATGGAGTCACAAAAGAGTTGGACATGACTGAGCACCCACATATGCATAGCCAAGAAAATTAGAGTTCCAAGTAGTGGGACAACGTGTGCCATCTAGCAGGTGTGGAGTGGGACTTGTGTCTCCAAAACTTATGCTCTTCTCCACTTTGCTATAATGACTTGCTGGACCAGAGGAGAATTAATAATAATAAATTCCAGAGGAGTAATAAATTCCAGACTGGTGGATTTTTTTATGATTGCATTTTGTTTGTAAATGAAAAACATTTTCCTTTTGCGGTGCGAGCTTCCGAGATGGCAAACACAAGATGGTTTGTGTCTCCGTGGCCTTGGCATTACGATGACTGTCATTTACAAACCCAGTGCCCAAGAGGCCTCATTAAATCAAGAGGACAATAGGACGCATTAAAACCTAAGTGCAGCTGCTCTGTGGTGGAATGTCGCCTGGGGGACGGAGCCAGGCCTTTATCAGGCCGAGCGGGGTGGCTCTGGGCAGAGGGCACAGGCTGCCGCTCCACCCTGGAATGCGGGCCTGTGCCGACAGCTGACAGCCACTCCGCTAGCCCAGGGAGGGGTGGTCTTAGCCATAGATTAGATCTTGAAAGCTGCCTCTTTGGGTGTCTTTTTGTTTTGTGACTCAAAAGAGTCGCTCAGCTGGCGCAATTGCTGTCAACAAAAGGAAGCTGTATTTGAACAGGAGCCGGGCAGGCCAGCCCCAGGAGGCCTGCCGAAGTAAGCAATGGATGCTGAGTGAGAATTTGAGAGCTCACATTCTCCTGGGTTTTGCAAGTTAAGGCCGCACTGGGTCATGCATGTGTTTGGAGGTACTCCCTGGCTTCTAAGGGGCACATAGCTTTGGGAATATCTGGCCTCTTTCTGGCAGAGCACACAGTTGGTGTTATGTGGGATGAGAATTTCTCTCTCAACTCAGTTTAAAGTGCTACAGTGTTGGCCCCAGAAGACCTTGCTGGATGCAGTGGCAAAGGTGACCACAGAAATAGTGGGAATTACAATGACCAGGGTTGAGAAAGTCTGAGTTTTAGATTCAGTTCTGTTCCAAATAACTATGTAAATAACCTTTGATTAGTCTCTTCACCTGTTTGGGTCCTGATATATTTATCTGTTAAATGATGGGGTTGACAGGAATGACTTGAAGTTCCCTTCTGGTTCGAAAATAGTATGGCTGCATGGAGATAATCTGGGAAAAATTCTTTGTTGTTTTAGGTATTGTTATAGAGTAATCATAATGAGAGAGGGAAAAAAAGTGTATCTTCCTATCCCTAGCAAGATCTGTGGATTGATAATGGCCTTAAGTCTCAGGACTGAAGTAAGAATGTGAGGCAGAACTAAAACCAGTTTTTCTTGGAAATGGATCTGTTTCTTGTGTGTGTATGTGTGTGGCTGGCCCAGCGTGCTGTTGCTGCTGCTGCTGCCAAGTCACTTCAGTTGTGTACGACTCTGTGCGACCCCAGAGACTGCAGCCCACCAGGCTCCCCTGTCCCTGGGATTGTCCAGGCAAGAACACTGGAGTAGGTTGCCATTTCCTTCTCTAGTGCATGAAAGTGAAAAGTGAAAGTGAAGTCACTGAGTCGTGTCCAACTCTTAGCGACCCCATGGTCTGCAGCCTACCAGGCTCCTCTGTCCATGTGATTCTCCAGGCAAGAATACTGGAGTGGGTTGCCATGCTTCCCTCCAGGGGATCTTCCTGACCCAGAGATTGAACTCAACGTCTCTTACATCTCTCGCATAGGCAGGTGGATTCTTTACCACTAGTACCACCTGGGAAGCCCCAAATTATATACATATGTTTATGTAATTTATTTAAATATTGGTTGAGATCTTACAAAATACCAGGTGACAGTCTAGGCGTTGTCCATGTGTGACCTCACATATGACCAGTGTGCATTCTCCTCTTATTAAGAGTATTTTCATTTTTCCTCTGGATACAGTAGTCAGATTTAGCAAATAAAAATACAGGCTGCCTAAACAAGTCAATCCTAAAGGAAATCAGTTCTGAGTATTCCCTGGAAGGACTGATGCTGAAGCTGAAGCTCCAATACTTTGGCTACCTGATGCAAAGAACTGACTCATTGGAAAAGACCCTGATGCTGGGAAAGATTGAAGGCAGGAGGAGAAGGGGATGACAGAGGATGAGATGGTTGCATGCATCACCAACTCGATGGATGTGAGTTTGAACAAGCTCCAGGAGTTGGTGATGGACAGGGAAGCCCGGCGTGCTACAGTCCATGGGGTTGCAAAGAGTCAGACATGACTGAGCTACTGAACTGAGCTAGTACAATACTGTAAATTGATTATAGTGTAAAATAAAAATTAAATTAAAAAAATACAGGACACCTAAATTTAAAATTCTACATGTAAGTGAGATCACGTGGTATTTGTGTTTCTCTGTCTGACATTTCATTAAGCATAACGCCCTCTAGGTTCATACATATTGTTGCAAATGGCAAGATTTCATTCTTTTCAATAGCTGAATAATATTCCATTATATGTGTACCACAACTTCTTTATCCAATCATGTGTGGGTGAATACTTAGGTTGCCTCTATATTTTGGCTATTGTAAACAGTGCTGCAATAAACATTAGGGTACAAATATCTTTTCAAATTAGTATTCTTTTCCTTCTGGTAAAACCCAAAAGAGCAGGACTGCTGGATCATATGGTACTTCTAGCTTTAGCTTTTTGAGGAACCTCCATTCTGTTTCCTTTAGTGGCTGCTTCGATTTACGTTCCCACCACCATTGCACAAAGGTTCCCCTTTCTCCACATCCTTACTAAGAGGATGCAATGCAGGAGACATAGGTTCGATCTCTGATCTGGGAAGGTTCCCTGGAGAAGGAAATGGCCACTCACTCCAATATTCCTGTCTGAAAAATGCCCATGAACAGAGGAAACTAGTGGGCTACAGTCCATGGGGTTGCAAAGAATCGGACATAATTTAGCAACTGAATAGCAACAGTGATTAGTGATGTTGAGCATCTTTTCCTGTGTTTGCTGGCTATCAGTATGTCTTCTTTGGAAAAATGTCTATTCAGGTCCCCTGCCCACTTTTCAGTTGGATTTTTTTTGATGTTGAGTTATATGAATTCTTTTTATATTTTGGATATTAACTCCCTGTAAGATATGCTGTTTGCAAATATTGTCTCCTATTCAGTAGGTGGCCTTTTCAATTTGTGGCTGCTTTCCTTCACTGTGCAAAAGGCTTTTAGTTTGATGTAGTCCTATATGTTTATTTTTGCTTTTGTTTGCTTTGCCTGAGGAGACAGATTAAAAATATTACTTAAACTGATATCAAAGAGCATACTGCCTATTTCTTCTAAGAGTTTTATGGTTTTAGGTTGTACATTTATATTTTTAATCCATTTTGAGTTTATTTTTGTATATGGTTTGGGAAAGTTTCATCCTTTCACATCATGCTAAGTGAAATATGTCAGACAGAGAAAGACAGATACCATATGATCTTACTTATACATGGGATCTAAAAAAACAAAACAAAAATAGACTCAGACACAGAGAACCAGTGGGTGGTTGCCAGGGGGAGGTGGGTAGGCAGTTGGGTAAAATAGGTGAAGAGGATTAAGAGGCACAAATCTCCAGTTGTAAAATAAATAAACCACAGGGATCTAACTTACAGCATAAGGAACATGGTCAGTACTATTGTAATAACTTTGCATGTGAACAGATGGTTACTAGACTTACCATGGTGATCGCTTCACAGTGTATGCGTGCATGCTAAGTTGCTTCAGTCATGTCTTGACTATTTGTGACCCTGTGGATTGTAGCCTGCCAGGCTCCTCAGTCCATGAGATTCTCCAGGCAAGAATACTGGAGTAGGTTGCCATGCCCTTCTGCAGGGGATCTTCCCAACCCAGGGACTGAACCCACGTCTCTTATGTCTCCTGCATTAGCAGGCAGGTTCTTTACCAGTAGCACCATCTGAGAAGCCCAGATGCAAATATCAAATCACTGTGTAGGAGACAGACTTATTTTATGGGGAGCTGTACACAGCATGTGTTGTGTACAGTCTCCTTCGTGGTCTGAAGGAGAACCCTTCATCTGGTCCCTGCTCTTTGCCTCTCCTTACATCAGTGCCTGTTGCCATGGAGCTCTGTAGTGCACCTGCTGCCTGACCTGAGCACAGGCTTTGGCCAATGGGATGTTAGCAGATGCGATGTAAGCAGAGGCCTGAAACTGCCTTGAGCACTAGGATGTGATCTCCTGATCCTCTGGCATCACCACAAGAACATTCAAGGGCTAGCCTGCTAGAAGATGAGAGTCAGGGGGCACAGAGCTCAGTCACCCTGGTAACCTTAGCAGAAACGAATCTAGATCATCTGACAGTCAGACAACCCCTGGATGTGTGATTGAACTGAAACAAGATAGGAGAGCTCCCAGGCCAAACCCCAGCTGAGCTCAAAAGGGTGAAAAGTAAATGCCTACTGTCATATGACAATGGGGGCTTCCCAAATGGCACAGTGGTAAGGAATCAGCCTCCCAATGCCAGAGAGGCAAGAGACTTGAGTTCAGTCCTTGGGTTGGGAAGATCCCCTGCAGAAGGAAATGGCAACCCATTCCAGTATTCTTGCCTGGGAAATTCCATGGTTGGAGGAGCCTGGAAGGTTACAGTCCATGGGGTTGCAAAGAGTTGGACATGACTGAGTGGCTGAGCACACACACTTATAACAATGAGGTGGTTATTAGTTATGCCTTGAAAACATACTGATATGTGGACCCAGGGAATTTCATTTCTGTCCTAGCCTTTAAATGCTAGATGTATTCTTAGTGCAACTGTGACCTGCAGGGCAATTCTAGATCTTTTGTTGCATGGACTCTGATTGGTTGTAGCATACAATGGAAACTGACAAGGGGACCAGAGAATATCTGGGAGGAGTCCAGGATATATATACATTCTGGAGGCTGGAGGAGAACCAGGCTGACCATGAAGCAGTGTTCCCAGAGATATGCTGTCAGTGATTCACTGCTTTGTTGGGCAAGGGTACCTGTGAAGGTTTACTTGCTTGAGGGACCTGAAGAGAATGTGGATACACACTGGGAACACACACAAGCTATATGAGAAACCAGGGACTGACGGCTGAGTCTTAGAAGAGTCAGTCAGAGTAACCCATTGATTAAGCAGATCCAAATGCATTGCTTGCTGCCGTAGGGGGACGGCTGCATTGCCAGTCTTAGGACCATCATAGAAGGGGGAGTGGTGTGTCACAGGCAGGAGATTGACTGTTTTAGGGTTCTGGTTAACATGGATCTTTCAAAGCAAGGGACTGATGGCAAAGGGGTCAGATACCTTAGGGTATCTCTAAAGGTACACTCAGAGATACAAAAGTGTGGAATTGCTGCACATGGAGAGTGGGGTTTAGAAGTGAGCCTTGGAGAGTAAGCAGTGGTTTGATGACCCTGGCTGAGAGTACTGAGAAAGGTCCCTTTTACCACAAGGTGGGCTAGCTGAGTAGTCTGTAATTTGGCCACAGAAAGTTCCTGGATCAGAGTTATTAAGATCTTCATCTTCCTGGACAAGAACTTTCTGAAATCGTGAAGTCATGTTGGAGCCCCATAGGGAGAGACTATCACGCTGGTGGAGACAGTCAGCTGGGTGGTGGGGGGTGATCTCTAGATCAGCGAACCCTGTGTTCTCACCATGTGAGCTGGGAAGTCACGTGGCTTCTCTGAATGTCCCCTTTCACGAGTCCAATGAGGATAATGGCTGTTCCTCTGGCAAAGTGTTATTGTGAAGACTGAAGCTGATAAGGCATGGGACAAGCTGACAAATGCCAGGTTTGACACAGGAAATTCTTGACAAATAGGGGCCATTTCCAGATTCCAACTGCCAGAAAACCAAGTGACATTAGCGACAGTTCTGAGGTTTTGGTGAATCTGACAGCTAGAGTGAAAAAGGGGAGAAAAGACAGCAGCCCTTCTTAAAACAGACACTCTGGCACCAGCAGTTGGGTATTAATGGCCAAGAGACACCTGGATAAGTTGAAAAGGTGAAGATGGAAATTAAGTACTTCTAGCTCCACGAAACGGGACTTTTACAAAAGTATAATAAATTGTTTCTGCAGAGCCTGACTTGAGGATGTTGTGCATTAGAACGTATCAAAATTACTTGCTTTAGAGTCTCCAGTAGGAATGCAGCCCTGCTGATCCATTTGGACTTCTGGCTGCCAGAATTGTACGATAATACATTTGTGATTTTTTTTTTTAACTTTTATTTGCATTTATTTTTTGTGGCATTTACTCCCTGGCCATAAGCTTTTGTTTCTTCACTTTCTTCTGGAATATCCTTTTTTTTTTTTTTTTTTGGATATCTTTTTGTTCTGTGCAACCTCCTCTTCTGGTTTAGGCACAATCTGTTCTTTTTCAGTAGGGATCATCTCAGTGGGGCAGAGAGAACTCATGAACAGGTTGATCTGATCATGAGCTCTGTAATCCAGTGTCACATGTTTGGGGCCCCGTTCACCAGGATGGGCTCAATGACCAGAGAATCTACATCTAAGCCCTTAAGTTCAGCATTACTGTCTGTATTTTTGAGCAGAAGCAGTAAAAATTCAGCACTCTTGGGGCCACTGGCCCTGAGTCCAGCCCCACTGTTTGGGGCTACCAGCTCCAGCATTGTAATGACAGAAAGACATGCATTGCTTCTTAAAACTGACATCCTTCAGATACTTGGTGGCATTTCAGATGTGCATACCCTCAATGGCCTGGGCAGTTTCACGAGTGTTCTTAAAGTGTACACAAAGATTTGAACCTCTTGATTTACATGATTTTGTGGGGTTTTCTGAGTCAAGTGAATAGTGAACTATTTTTAGAGGTCACTTCAGGCCTCTTACTGGAGAAAAAAGGCATTTGTGTTGTTTTTAAGGCACTAAATTTGTGGTTGTTTGTTTCAGTAAGAAAACAAGTACTGAGGCTCAATACTTTAAAAAACTATGAGAGTGGACCAGAAAATTTGAAAAATACTCTCCTGGATCATGTAGCTCAATGATATAGGCAGAGGTGAGTGACATGGAAACAGAGAAGGCAAAGATGCAGCCAGAGGCCGTGTTACAATAGCATCCAGGACCTTGTGTGTGTGTACTCGGTTGTGTCCGGCTCTTTGTGACTTCATGGACTGTAGTCTGCCAGGCTCCTCTGCCCGTGGAATTTTCTGGCAAGAATACCTAAGTGGAATGCCGTTTCCTCTTCCAGGGGATCTTCCTGACCCCAGGAATCAAACTTGCATTTCTTGTGTCTCCTGTGTTGGCTGGCAGATTCTTTACCATTTGTATTCATTTTTCAAAAGAGAGTGGGTGTGGTTACTTGTCTAGTTTGTGTGTGTGCATGCTTGTGTGTTTTGTTTGAAGAAGCACAGCCCCTTCTTCACACTAGGAGGAGGCCCAGTGCACAGAATCTACCCACTTGGCTGGCTTTGGCTCAAACAAGAGCAGCAGGGTCCTCATCTCCTCCCAGGCACTCCAGAGGCCCCTTGGAGCATGGTGTGAAGAGCCCTGTCGAGGCCAAGGTCTTAGAGTTTTAAGTCATGTTAGGATTTTAGTGCCTACTGATCACTCCAGTGGAGGGAGGATTCAAGGATGATTAAGCATGGGGATCTTCTGGAAGACAAGCTAGCACCTTGATTAGAGAAATGAAATTTGAGTGAAAATGAGCTGAATGAGTTGAAAAGCTTCGGGTTGAAAATCGTCATAGTTATTAATTGAATGCTGTGGGTGAGGGAGAAGGATGACTCACATCAAGGGTCTCCAACCCCTGTTAGGAACTGGGCCACACAGCAGGAGGTGAGCAATGGGCAAGCCAGCGAAGCTTGATCTGTATTTATAGCTGTTCTCCATTGCTCGCATTACCACCTGAGCTCTGCCTCCCGTCAGGTCAGCGGCAGCATTAAATTCTCGCAGGAGTGAAACACACTTTGAGGGTCACTGTCTCCTATCACCCCCCAGATGGGACCATCTAGTTGCAGGAAAACAAGCTCAGGGCTCCCACCGATTCTCCATTATGGTGAGTTGTGTCATTATTTCATTATATAAATGTAATGCTCTTGAATCATCCTGAAACCATCCTGTCTATGGAAAAATAATCTTCCACAAAACCAGTTCCTGGTGCCAAAAAGGTTGGGAACCTCTGACTGACCCCATGGATCTCCCTGTTGGATGACTTGTGGAACAGTTACAGTGGCTAACATTCATTGAGAAGCACCATATACTCTCTGCTTTATAGGCATTATCTTCTTGTGTCCTCACAGTGACTCCATGAGGTCTGTATTCTTTCACCCTCATTTTAAAGATGAAAAGACTGAGCCACAGACTTCAGGAAAGAACTAGGAACAGCTGAACTGGATTCCAAACCAGTCACACTCCAGAACCTGTACGTAACCATTCCTTGTACTGTAACTGACCATGCACACAGATACTGGCTGTTCTTCACCATTTTGGGGTCACACATTGCTCTAAGAATCTAATGAAAGCTAAGTATATATCCTTGCACCAGTAATTATGTGCACAGGCTTAAACATGAAGTCTGCTTTGCATGTGTCCAATGTCACTCAGCTCTTGGGCATCAGAACCTCACCTTACCAAGGCCTTGTCTCCTTTCATCTCCTCCAACCTCTTTTTCCTTGAAGGTAATGACTTATGTTACACAAGCATTTAGATGTCCAGTGGGAACAGAGTCATGTTCATCTCATGACATCTCATGTCATGGACTGACATGAGATGTATTTGGGGTTTAGAACTCACCTCTCGATGGAAGGTGGATATAAGGTTGAGAAAAAGAGGAGTTCTACAGCTCTGTGTATCTCCTTGGTAGATGTTGATGTCAAGCAAGGCCAGTTTAACATTTGGATACTTTTCTAACATTAAAATAAAACAGGTAGGCAGTTCAAATAAATTCTTGAAGAAGACAAAGTTTTCATGTTATGCGTTCGGTTCTGAACTGCTTCCAGCTCAGTGTGTTTGCAATCTGCCTTAGTTTGGGCTCCTCAAGAATAGACCCACAGAAAAGGATCCAAGGGGAAGTGGTTTATTTGGGAGGGGATCCCAGGAGACACTGGTAGGGGAGTAGGGAAATAAGACAGGAAGGGGAGCAGGGTAGTCCTCTAGGCATTTGGGGCTTAGTCCTCCTGGCAACTCAGTGGTCAGAGAGTCCCAGCAGAGATGTGGGGCACGGGGATGTGTATACCTCCGCTCTAGTTATACACTGCTTGAGGGTTTTTCCTGGGACCTTCAGGACTCCACCTTGCCATGTGTCCCAGGCAGAGCAGGCTCTGGTGACCAGAGGAAACTCTTAGGCAAAATGGTGCAGATGTTGGCAGTTGGGCCAAATTGTAATGGAAGGCCCATGTGGTGGGGCCTACAACTTTTAACACACAGTGAAAACAAAGAAGGCTGAATGAAAGGCTGAATGAAAGACTGATGCTTTCAAACTGTGGTGCTGGAGAAGACTCTTGAGAATCCCTTGGACTGCAGGGAGATCAAACCAATCTATCCTAAAGGAAACCAACCCTGAATATTCATTGGTAGGACTGTTACTGAAGCTGAAGCTCCAATACTTTGGCCACCTGATATGTAGAGGCAAATCACTGGAAAAGACCCTGATGCTGGGAAAGATTGAAGACAGGAGGAGAAGGGGGCAACAGAAGATGAGATGATTGGATGGCATCACCAACTCAATGGACATGAGTTTGAGCAAGCTCCGGGAGATGGTGAAGGACAGGGAAGCCTGGCATGCTGCAGTCCATGGGGTTACAAAGAGGTGGACACGTCAGAGTGACTAAACAACAACAACAACAACTGAAATATTTTATAAACAATTGAAGGTGCAAGCATAGACACTTTTGGTTTTGTTTTGTTTTCAGTTAAAAAACTTAAACGAACTTTTTTGAGTTAAAAAATTTCGACATATTTTCTTTGATTTCTAAACTTTGTGTCTTTCACTATGCTCAGTCTTTCTTCCTATCATTTTCTATTCCTTCTTGCATGACTCTGGATGAACTCAAGTGTTTTCTGGGAACTGAATATTGTTTATTTTGCTCTTGGCTGCTGTATTTGTCTCCTAGGACTGTCATAAGAGGTGATCACCAGCTGGGTGACTTAACACTGAACAGACTTATCTCCTTGTAGCTCTGGAGGCCATGTTCCCTAAGAAGGCTAGAGGGCAGATTTCTTCCTTATTTCCAGGCATTCCTCTGCTTGTGGCTGCATAACTCCACTCTCTGCCCCATCTTCAGCTGGCTATCTCCTCTTATCCCTCCGTCTCTCCTCCATGTTCCTCTTAGAACAACACTTGGCATTGGATTGAGGGCCCATTTGGATAGTCAAAGATGATTTTGTCCTAAGACCTTTAATATCTGCAAAGACTCTTGGTCCAAACAAGGTCATATTCATGGTTACATTCACAGGTTTGGGCTTGTAATGTTCATGACAGCAAAGAATAAAGGGAAGGTTTAAATACCCTAATTTACAGATAAAGACCAAAAGTTAGAGGGAGGGCAGTTGAATGCAGATGGTGGCATAGGAAGAGTCCGAACTTAACCTACTCCTATAAGCACAACAAATATACAGCTACCTGTCAATCAGTTCCCTCCGAAAAGAACCTGAGAACTAGTGAACATCTCCTTCACGACGAAGGCTAAAAGGACCACCCTGAGAGGGGTAGGAGAGGCAGAAAGACGCTCTTGCCAAAACCCCACCCTTGGTGTGATTCACACAGTAGGGAGGGATCTCACCAGATGGGTGCTTCTCCTGGATGACTGAAGAGTTGGCATCCCACATCAGGCACCCATGTCCCCTAGAATCTATACCAGAAGGATGAGCCCCCAAAGCATCTGGCATAGGAAACCAGTGGGGCTGATATCCAAACACCCCAAAGTGCCCTCTTACAAGGGTTGCCTGCAGTCTCAGTCACCCTGAGATGCCATAAGACAGCAGAAGTTTGAAAAGTGCAGAGATTGTATGCAAAGGAGAGTTATTTCCAAAGCTAAAAGCATTGGCTTGATGGGCAGGGGATAGAAGAACTGGTCCCTGGAGATAAAGGCATTGGTGGACATCGATGTGAGTCCCATCTAATGTCCTAGCTCAGGTGGGAAAGCTCCAAAAGGAGTGAGCAGTCACAGAATTATCGCTGCCTTGCTAAAGCAGAAAGTTCTGTCGGTTGTAGCATTCGCCCACTCCCTGGCTGGGGCTGGTGTTAAAACCGATGCATGTACATACAAGGCACTCTTCTGCTGCATTGCTGAAACTCCTGGGTGCATGCAGTTATTTCCTGATGTCTTTGTGAAGCAAGAGAGCTTCACAGTCTTTTTATGAAAAAGGCCTGTTTACTTAGCATGGAAGGTCACCTTGAGGGACAGGCTTCATGTTTTCCACACACTTATATGCAGAGTACATCTTGAGAAACACTGGGCTGGAAGAAGCACAAGCTGGAATCAAGATTGCCAGGATAAATATCAATAACCTCAGATATGCAGATGATACCACCTTTATGACAGAAAGTGAAGAAGAACTAAAGAGCCTTTTGATGAAAGTGAACGAGGAGAGTGAAAAAGTTGGCTTAAAGCTCAACATTCAGAAAACTAAGATCATGACTTCCGGTTCCATCACTTCATGCCAAATAGATGGGGAAACAGTGGAAACAGTGGCTGACTTTATTTTTCTGGGCTCCAAAATCACTCCAGATGGTGACTGCAGCCATGAAATTAAAAGACGCTTACTCCTTGGAAGGAAAGTTATGACCAACCTAGACAGCATATTCAAAAGCAGAGACATTACTTTGCCAACAAAGGTCCGGCTAGTCCAGGCTATGGTTTTTCCAGTAGTCATGTATGGATGTGAGAGTTGGACTATAAAGAAAGCTGAGTGCTGAAGAATTGATGCTTTTGAACTGTGGTGTTGGAGAAGACTCTTGAGAGTCCCTTGGACTTCAAAGAGATCCAACCAGTCCATCCTAGAGGAAATAAGTCCTGGGTGTTCATTGGAAGGACTGATGTTGAAGCTGAAACTCTAATATTTTGGCCACCTCATGCGAAGAGCTGACTCATTTGAAAAGACCCTGATGTTGGGAAAGATTGAAGGCAGGAAGAGAAGGGGACAACGGAGGATGAAATGGTTGGATGGCATAACTGACTCAATGGACATGAGTTTGGGTAAACTCCAGGAGTTGGTGATGGACAGGGAGGCCTGGTGTGCTGCGGTTCATGGGGTTGCAAAGAGTTGGACACGACTGAGTGACTGAACTGAACTGAACTAGGGCTAAGGAGGTGCTCCTAGAGAATATAAATAGGGAAGTGCCATCTTTGTGTACCCCCCTTTGCCTTGCTACAGCTCAAAAAGACTCCTCAGAAAGCAGCTGATACCCTCATCAGGAGCTTTGATTTTTGCAATTGTCCTCCAAGAGAACTCCCCAGATCTCCTGGTCCAGAGGCCATCAGGGATTATAATCATGACCCCACAGGACTGAATAAATCTGCATACTTCAACAGCTGCTACCCTGGGCTCTGAACGTCCCTGGTGGCTCAGTGGTAAAGAATCCGCCTGCAGTGCTGGAGACTCGAGTTCATTCCCTGGGTTGGGAAGATCCCTCGGAGGAGGAAATCGCAACCCACTCCAGTATTCTTGCCTGGGAAATCCCATGGACAGAGGAGCCTGGCAGGCTACAGTCCATGGGGTCACAAAGAGTTGGACACAATTGAGCAGACACACACACACACACACACACACGAACAGCTCATACACAGACACAAACTTCAGTGCACATAAAACTGGTGAAATCTGAATAGCCTCTGGATTGCACTCAAGTCAGTTTCCTGGTTTTGCTTCTGTACAGTAGTTGTGTACTATAGGTGTGTAAGATGTTACCATTGATGCAGGTTGAGAAGGATGCACAGGAACTCCTTGTACACTGCCCCCACTTCCTGTGAATCTAAAAGTTACACCAGAATAAGAAGTAAAATTGAACCAAACCCAACCACCACCACCAAAACCCTCCAAACCCCCAATAAGTGCTGTAAGATACAGATGTGTGCACAGTATGACAGAAGCAGAGAAGGGGGCACCAACTCTGAGATTTCATAGCTCTTTATGGCATAAGGAATAAGAAAATAATAAAGAATTTGGAAGCTAGTAAAATAAAAAAATGACACTATTAATATAGCCATTTTAGAACTGGAGGTGTCTGTGCGGTTCATCTAGAGTTAGAAAATAGTCAACATTTTACAGGTAAGGAAAGAGGGGTCTAAAGAGGTAAGGTTACCTGCTAAGGTTGTAGACCCCCAAAAGAGACTGGTTTGAGCTGTGAAATTTTCCAGATGTTGTGACAGTGACATGCAGGAGAACTCAGATTCTTTCCTTTGGGCACTAGGATCCCTAGAAGTTTGGAGTTCACTGGTCCAAACCAGTCCTCCCCACTCTTCCCAATAGTGTGCTCCCAGTTTACTCACCACAAGATGGCAGCAGAACATAAACCATCGTCCTCAGAGGTCCTGCTGAGGCCCCATGGTTGGCCGTCAAGGAGTCAGCTACACAGGTTTTGATTGTATAGTCCAATCAGCATTGCGGTAGTAACATATTATGTACATTAGAAAATAAACCACTGAAGAGGACTTAAAAATAACGCAAAGATGAAGTCAATAAGCCACTTTAATATCTTCATTCTATTGTTAGCTAATATTGTAAGGCAGAGTATATATTTATAGGGAAGTTGATAGTTAAGGCTAGTGGGTATACTGTCCATATTTCTAATGATCTTGATAATTTCACCTTCTTTGAGCTCACTTTCTGTAAAGTCTCATGAGATGGTCATTGTCTTGCCTGGTGACGTGGCTGATCGGCTGCCCCAGGGACAGTGTCATTTCCTTGTTGTTTGCAAGCATTAGCTTGAACCACGTCAAATTGTTATTTTTCTTATATAAAAGCTGAGCAAACATTGGCAATTTCATGCAGTCTAACCCATCTATAGCTGTGCTATTTGCATTATCTTTAGTCTGCATTTATTCTTTTGTAGAATTTTTTTAACCGTTATCTTGGAAAAACTGATGATTTAATTAGTATAACATACCATCTACTCACTGCGTCTCCAGCTATCATGTGTCACCATGAGTTCAAGGCAGAGTGGCAGAGCCTCCACGCTGTGGAGATCTTGCTGCTCCCTAACGATTCCTCACATACCTTATGTGACCACAGACTCTCTGATGCAGCCCGCAGGTAGGCGCCTTGGTCAATCCAGGTAAGTGAAACTGGCTTCCTCATGTTTTCAGATAAAAGTAAATATAAGTTATTTGAACATAATCTTTGGGAAGCTGCAGGGGATGGTCTTATAGTCTCAACTTGTTCATTTTACAAATGAGGAAATAAGACAAGCCGATTTCGAAGAACCAACTCATTGGAAAAGACTCTGATGCTGGGAAAGATTGATGACAGGAGGAGAAGGGGACAACAGAGGATGAGATGGTAGATGGCATCACTGACTCGATGGACATGAGTTTGAGTAGGCTCCAGGAGTTGGTGATGGACAGGGAGGCCTGGTGTGCTGCACTCCGTGGGGTCGCAAAGAGTCAGACACGACTGAGCGACTGAACTGAACTGATCTACATTCTCTCTTTGGAGGAATCTGAACATTTAATATCACACAACAGTGAACCACACTGGGCCATGTGATGCTGTCTGAACATGCTCCTTTTTATCTTGAAAATGGGTGAGGGAGACAGCTTTAAAAGGAGCCCTGTCTAGGACTCTCTGTTGGAGACCTCTGTTGTCACAGTGTGCACATCTCATTCCATTGTCCCCAGAGTCCCAAAAACATTCCTGAAACTAACATTGGAGAATTTGGATTGGGGTACTTTGGACAGCTTCAGTCTTGGAAGAAATTGTGCCTAAGGAAAAGTTTCCTGGGTTCTTCTAGCCCCTGAAGCAGGTCGCATATCTTTATTCCTTTCTAGGTAATAAACTTCTTGAAGGCAGTGGTCATGTCTAATTTGTTTTTTTATCCAACTCCCTCTTCCCCCTCCCATGGATGGTTCAGTGTCTTGCATCTAGAAGACTGGGGTTGGTAGAATAAATAACTGTTGACTAAAGTTGATAGAATTTCCATGTAAGACATTTAACTTTAGATCATCGCAAACTTCACTAAAAATTGTATCTGTAAATGTTCAGTAGGACACTAGGGAGGGCTATTCCCTTTCAAGATGTTGCTCTCAGTTCAAACAGAACTTTCTACAACAATGGAAATATTCTATATCTGAGCTCTCCAATCATTATCTGCTAGCCACAAATATCTACTGAGCACTTGAAACATGGCTAGTGAGATTGAGGAATTTAATTTTTCATTTTATTTAGTTTAAATAGCTCTATGTATCTTTTGACCTCATATTGGACAGCACAGAAAGATGACAAGTTATTAAGCATAGTAGCGTCACACTTAAACAGTCTTCATTTATCTTATAATGACATCCTCCAAAACACCTCACATTTGTACCACCTCACCATCAGTTTCTTTTTTCTCGTATTATCTCACATCCCTTAAGATCCCCAGGAAATACTGTTTCTCCTAAGTGTTTATTTTCTTCAACTCATCATCTAAACAACAAAATCACAAAAAACCCTAAAAGTAATGAGGAAAATAGTGATAATTAAAAAATAGAATTCATCTTATCATTCTCTTAGGGAGTCATGACAGGACCTTTCTGTTAAAGCCTCAAGCTCACTGGGACTCCAAACACTGGTTCCTCTTTAGGGGCAAAATTGTAATTGGGTCTTAAAAAAATCTAAATAGTTTCCTTTGCCAGTCAATTAGAAGGTTAATACTGAGTCATTATATGCTGAGTTTCCTAGATCCAATTTCTTGGATTGAATCACCAGTTTAGCCCCTACCCATTCTTTAGGGCTTGGCATCATCATCTTCTCCTCAGGGTGACTTTCTTTCTTCCTTCTTTCTTTTTACTTTTGGCTGTGCTGGGTCTTCATTGCTGCCTGTTGCTTTCTCCAGTTGTGAGCAGGGGCCATGCTCTTGTTGTGGAGCATGGGCTCTAGACCACAGGCTCAGTAATTGTGGTGCATGGGCTTTAGTTTCCAGGCAGTATGTGGGATCTTCCTGGACCAGGGATCCAACACGTGTTCTCTGCATTGGCAGGCAGATTCTTAACCACTGGATCACCAGGGAAGTTCCATCAGAATGACTTTCTGATCTGACTTTCTAATCAGATTTCCCTCAGATGCTTTCTCTCAGCCTTTGCACCTCTCCTCACAGGGTTGTTTTAAAGACAAATATAAAGTAATGCAGAGCAAGCACCTATTTAGTGCCTGATAGACAGTAAGTGCTCAAGAAATACTAGTTGTTCCTATTTTTATAGAGTCACCCTATCCAGATGGAGAAGTCTTAATGAAATTCAACAATATTGAGCTTTGGGTTAAGAATGAAGGAAAAATTGTAAACAGACAAAATAATTCTGAGGTCACATGCAGGTTGAGGTGATGGTTTGAAATGCAAGTATAGATAAGGCAGAGGAAGTGTTTCAGAAATGGAACTGGGAAAGAGAAAAGATTACCGTGTTGTTGTTCAGTTGCTAAGTAATGTCTAACCCTTTGCAACCCCATGGACTGCAGCATGCCAGGCTTCCCTGTCCTTCACTATCTCCTGAAGTTTGCTCACACTCATGTCCATTGAGTCGGTGATGCCATCCAACGATCTCATCCTCTGTTACCCCCTTCTCCTGCCCTCAATCTTTCCCAGCATCAGGGTCTTTTCCAGTGAGTTGGCCCCTTTCACATCAGGTGGCCAAGGTATTATAGCTTCCGCTTCAGCATCAGTCCTTCCAGTGAATATTCAGGGTTGATTTCTCTTAGTACTGACTGGTTTGATTGCTGTCAAAGTGAAAGTTGCTCAGTCATGTCCAACTCTTTGTGACCCCATGGACTATACAGACCATGGAATTCTCCAGACCAGAATACTGGAGTGGGTAACCTTTCCCTTCTCCAAGGGATCTTCCCAACCCACATCCCCCCACACTCCAGGCAGATTCTGTACCAGCTGAGCCACCAGAGAAGTCCAATAATACTGGAGTGGGTAGCCTATCCCTTCTCCGTGGATCTTCCTGACCCAGGAATAGAACTGAGGTCTCCTGCATTGCAGGTGGATTCTTTACCAACTGAGCTACCAGGGAAGCCCCTGATTGCTGTGGGTCCATTGTAATTCAAGACTACCCCTTATCTCAGTGGCAATTTAAAGGATATGTGCAAGACCATCTGGTCAACCCCTTTATAGTTGGGCAAGATAGCACTTAACCATCGATGCTTTTGTCCATGTTACCTTTCAGTCCTTGTCTATAGATTTAGACATATTTGGAAGAATATATACGTTTTAACAACTTGTATATTTTCCCTCTTTTTATAATATTTTGCCCTTATTTTCTCACACCAAGTGTTAGCCATTCTGAAGTAATCAAAACAGTTTGTATGTAGCTCTTTAAATCTTTCTCTATGCTCATACACATATACAAATACATATATATTTAAATATTTTAAAAATATTTGTCTTTACAAAAATTGTGTTATGCTGTATACACTTGCTTACAACTTGTTCTTCATATAGCGTGTGTATCCAACATCTGTTTGAATTGTTCGTAATAAAAGTGGAATGTGTGTTAGATTTGGTGTCTGTTCTGATTCCCACTTGAAAACAAACCAATCTTCTATTTCTGGAAGAATAGTAGAAAAGATACTCTACTTATCCTCCCAGTGAAATCCTCAAATGCCGAATAAAATTTTAAAAAACCTAAAATGCATCAGTGAGCTGTTAGGAGGAAATGAATCTCAAGAGATAAACAAAGTACTAAAGATACTTTCATTTTGAGGACGTTTGAAGAAACCCCAGTGAAGCTGGGTTTTGATTGTAATGGTCTCTTACAGATGGGAGAAAGTAATGGGAAGCATAAGGGAGGTCCCCAGTATAGCTGGAATCCCACAAGTCCATACAGGCTGAGTATGAAGGGTAAGCTAAAAATACAGCTGCCAGCCCCCAAGTAGAGAACAGCAAGGAAAATGGTCGGCCTTGAAACCTGGTACTAGAAGAAAAATAATCAGTGGATGGATTTTAATAGTAGATTAGACAGAGTGAGAAAAAGGATTGATGAACTGGAAGCTAGACCTGAAGGAAGTATCCAGTACAAAGCACAAAGAAATAAAAAGATGAAAGATACTTAAAAGAGGAGACATAAGGATAGTGTGAGATGGTCTAATATTTGGGGTCTCAGAAGAAGAGAAGAGGTACGTAAAGGAGAGAGGGTATTTGAAGAGATAATAGCAAAGGATTTTTCAGAACCAATGAAAAGCATCAATCTTCATATTTAAGAAACGAATCCATCCCAATCAGGACAAATAATAAGAAATACACACTCGGAAACTTTACAATCAAACTTTAAAATCTCCAAAGAAAGATAATAATTTCAAAGCTATTGTCTATGAGAAAAATAGACTATCTATAAAAGAATGGCAATTGAATAGAACTGACTTCTGAACAGCAACTATGAAAGCCAGAAAAAAATTAGACTTTTGTGAATGTACAGAGAAAATACCTGTCAACCTAGTATTACCTAGCGAAATATCTAACAGTGAAAGTGAAATAAAGACATTTTCAGAAAGAATAAAAACTGAGAATGTTTGATATTAACAGCTTCTTTGTAACTACTGAGAACTCTGAAAAGATGCACTTGAAGAATAACAAAGGTTTCTCATATAGAAGGTTCTTAGATGCAAGGAGGAATGACTACTTAAAAAGCTGTGAATCTATATATAAGTCTAAAACAAAGATCGATTTTATAAAATATTGATGGTGATAAGCCAAGACAATTAAATACACAGAATAACAATAGTGTGCAAATTGGAAGTGACTGATTGGATTGAAGTGTTTTAAGGCTTGTATTTCATGGGAAGATGATAAAGATATAATTAATTTTGGACTTTATGATTTATGTGGAAATCTAGAACAATAGAATTAGTGATTATAAATTCTAAATCATTAGAAGAGACAGTGGAATGGGGGAAAAATCAATCCAAAAGAAGGTGTGTGCATGCTAAGTCACTTCAGTCCTGTCTGACTCTTCCCAACCCCATGGACTGTAGCCCCGTAGGCTCCTATCTTTGGAATTTTCCAGGCAAGAGTACTGGAGTGGGTTGCCATTCCTTTTTCCAGGGGATTTTCCTGACCCAGTGATCAAACCTGCATCTCCTGTGGCTCCTGCTTTGCAGGTGGATTCTTTACTGCTGAGCCACCTGGTAAGCCCCTGAAAGAAGATCACAAAAAAGAAAAACACATGAGACAAGTATAAAGTACAAAATAAATTGGTAGAGGGACTTCCCTGGTGGTCCAGTGGCTAAGACTCTCTGCCCCCATTGCAGGGGTTCTGGGTTTGATCCCTGGTCAGGGAACTAGATCCCGCATGCCACAACTAAGAATTTGCATATCACAGCTAAAGATTTCACATGCTGCAACTAAAGATGCCGAATGCTGCAACAAAGATCTAAGATCCTGAGAGATGCAACTAAGACCCAGTGCAGCCACACACACACACACACACACACACACACACACACACACACACACAAATACATATGTATATGTATATGTACCTAATGGGCTTCCCTAATTCAGAATCTGCCTGCAATGTAGGAGACCAGGGGTCATTCCCTGGCTCAGGAAGATCCCCTGGAGAAGGAAATGGCAACCCATTCCAGTATTCTTGCCTGGTAAATCCCATGGACAGAGGAGCCTGGGGTCGCAAAGAGTCAGATATGACTGAGGGACTTTCACTTTTTCATATGTATATAATATACATAATTTTTTATTATATATAATATATAATAAGAAATAAGTAGGTAGAAGTAATTCCAGATGTATTTGTTATTGCAAAAAATTAAATTGTAACTATTCCAATTAAAAGACAAAGATTGTCAGACTGGGTTTAAAAATATATATATAGCCATGTGCCATTTAAAAAGTGAGAAATTTAAAACATTACATACAAAAATTTGAAAGGTATAGAAAATGATATAGCTGGCAAATGTTAGTCACAATAAAGCTGGTGTAGCAATATTAATGACTTTAGACTTTACAGTAAAGAACAACATGAGAAATAATGAAGGTTGCTATGCAATGAGAAAAGGTTCAATTTATGAGAAGAATACAAAAATTCTAATTTGCCTAGCAACCACACCCTTAAAATACATGAAACCAAAACTAGCTACAAGGAAAAACTGACAAATCTCTAGGGAGATTTTAGTACATCTTTCTCAGTGATGGATAGATCAAGGGGACAAAACTATGAAAGAGTTGAAAAGTGAAAAGAATGTATATTGTCTCATGTTCAATAAAATATAAGGTGAAATACTGTTTCAGACATGTTTAGCATGTCAACTTTTAATTAAAATTAAGAAAATTTAATCCTACAATTTTAGGAATACACACATATATCTTAAGACTGTATTTTAAAAAGTAAAGCTTTTGTGAAGACAAGATTCAATACAACCATTTCAGATGGGGAGAGGTATGGGAACAGCATTGAGGATGCACTCAGGTAAATGTAACTTGCTAGTATTCAAGTTCATGTCTTGGATTCTGGGTAGATAGGTGATTTTTCCTTATTAAAGTAATAAACAAAAAGGAAAGATCATTTAAGTAAAATTTAGGGAATTTCCCTGATGGTCCAGTGGCCAAGACTCTGTGTTCCTGATGCAAGGGGCCCAGGTTTGATCCTTGGTCAGGAAACCAGATCTCACATGCCACAATTAAGATGGAAGTTCCCACATGCTGCAGCTAAGACCCAGCACAGTCAAATAAATAAGTAAATATTAAACCAAATTCAGTGCAGCTGAATACCTATGTCTGTATCTATATCTGTGTCTATATATGTATATCTGGAGATGGACTTTCCAAGTTAAAATTCTGGCTCTGCAGTCAATCTCTGTATCTTAGTTCCCTTCTGTGTAATATGGAAGTATAATAATTATACTTATTGCATCATGGTGAACACTAAATGAGCAAATAGATTTAAAGTCCTTAGATCATTATTTCATGTAGATTAGGGGAGCAATACATGGTAGCAATTAATACTATTGCTCCTGAGAGAGAAATGACTCTTTGGATGTCCCACCCTTCTTTTTTCTCGGGTTTATTCATACTCATCCTTGTTACTTTCTCTTCTGAGATAATTAAGATAATTCCGATCTCTTTAAGGCCCACTCCTTTACTCACACTCTGAATGCTATCCTTATCTCCCCTGCCTCCCTGTCCTCTTCCCACAAATGATCCTGTCCTTTCTTGCTTCTCCAAGCTCTTTGTATCAGTAAGGTTTGGACCAGGAAAACAGAAACCACTCTAGGTATCTCAAACAGTGAAGGGTATATTATAAGGACTTGGAGACTCTCAAAGCTGTTGGAAGAGCTGAGTGTGGGGTGAGCAAAGATCAGGAAAGTCATTTCTAGCTTTCAGGAAAATGGAATACGCCATTCTTTCCACCTGAAGCAACTTTCCTTCCCCTTCGATAAGTGAACTCTATCCAGCCTTCAGGACTTGGCTCCTCAATCCCTTCCTTTGGGAAGGCGACTTGAAAATGTTAATAAATGTTAGCTTCCCCCAGTCTCCTAGCTTTTGGCAGAGGACACAGACTCCTGAGTCAAAGACAAAGGAAGGCTTATTACTCACAGCAGTAGCGGTTGCCAGAGTAGCATCATTTTCTTGTACTGGCTCTCTGAGTTGGGTTTCTACAGGGTGAGGTAATGGGGGCTGGGTGACACTTGCCCTCAGTGGGTTGTGTTACAGGGGCGGGATCCTGGATTTAGAGAGCCTGAAACTTTTCTAATGGGTTGCAAGAAAACCTGCCCAAAATTCATCCCAGGGAGAGGCTTTATTTTTATTTTACTGGACAGTAAAAATACTTGCTCTTTCTCTGAAGGAAAATACTATTTCTGTTTTCCAATACTGTTTGCTCTGCAAATATCCATGCAAATTTCATCTCACCAAAAATGCAGTAAATGTTTCTGCTCACAAGTCAGGCAGAAATTTGAGAGACCATGGAAAATTTGTCTCATACCACTTATTACAGTTTATTGTAAGTGCTTGTTCATTTGATATTTTCTCTAACTGTACTGTAAGTTGCTTGAGGGCAGGGTACAATCTCTTTTCATTGCTTTATCCCTAGGATAGTGACTGAGTGTGTGTATGTAGTTGCTCTGTCATGTCCAACTCTTGACAATCCTATGGACTATAGTCCACCAAGCTCCTCTGTCCATGGAATATTTCAGGCACAAATACTGGGGCAGGTTGCCATTTCCCACTTCAGGGGATCTTCCTGACCTAGGGATCTAACAGGAGTCTCTTGCGTCTCCTGCGTTGGCAGGTAGGTTCTTTACCAATAAGCCACCTGGGAAGCCCAGGACAGTGACTAGTGCATGGTAAATGGAGTAAATATTTGTGGAATGAATGAATGCCCTCAGTTCTATGTGTAACACAGGGTTGGGAATGGTGCTCTATGTCTAGCTCTTCTTATCTAAGGCTAGAGCAGTATCTGGGAAGCAGTGCTGGGATTCTCTGAAAGGGTCATAGCTTCTCTGGATCATGCTTGGTCAACTATTTGGGAATGTAATTGCAGGAACAGGAGGATATGATTATGAGGTGCCCCTACATTCTTCTCCTTTCCCCTCTTCCAGAGCATGTAACTTGAGTGTACAGAGCCTCAGGAAAATTGCTGTGATATTTATTTGAAATCTAATGCTATTTCTAGGCTGGTGAGTGAAGTGAAAGTCGCTCAGTCATGTCCGACTCTGTGCGACCTCATGGACTATGGAATTCCATGGAATTCTCCAGGCCAGAATACTGGAGTGGGTAGCCTTTCCTTTCTCCAGGGGATCTTTCCAACCCAAGGATTGAACCCAGGTCTTCCACATTGCAGGCAGATTCTTTACCAGCCTTGCCACAAGGAAAACCCTCTAGGCTGGTAACTAGCAGGTATTTCTGGTACAAGAAGAATCTTTAAACAATCCTCAAGGAATTTTATAAAACAGTAACATCTACTGAAATGTAAGCTCCATGGGGGTATTTTTGGAGATAATAGATCCTTAATATATTTTGTTGATTGCATTAAAGAAGTAAATTTATTGAGTGCTCACTATATGCCCAAACATGCGACCAGGCATGGAGCTAAGCATTTAATATATTTCATTGGCACAGTGACACTATGAAGTAGGTCCTATATTAGCCCCATTTAGCTGACAAGGAAACTGAGGCTTAGAGAAATTAAGACTCACCCTGACCACGTTATTTGCAAGTGCTAGGCTAGTGTTCAGACCTTGGCATGAATCCACACAAAACATCTTTGCCCACAAAGTGCCAAGGTGGGAGAGTTGTCATTTATGGAGGAGGGTGGTAGAAAGTTAACACATACCATGTTTTTCACTGGATCGTTTTCTGATCCTATGACTTGAAAATTGTAGCTTGACAAGTGTTGTGTACTTGAATAAGATCAAATTGCTTATCTGTGAAACTTTTTGCCCTATAAAAATGTTATTTAATACTTTCACATATTTTCATCTCAACTGTGTGCTGTAAACATCTCAGAAAATGTGGTTTTCAAAAAGTAGCTTCAGAAACATTAATATTCTGAGTACAGGACATGCCTTGGGTCCCCAGACATGCCTGGCATCATAGTTTTACCTAGACCCTGAGGTCATCCAGAGGACATTTTCATAGAAAATGGGGACCAGGAAGAGGATATTTCTCACCTAAGACCTGTGAGGACCAAAAAAGCACAGTGGAACAATAAAGACAGCAGCCACTGAAATCATTGAGCTAGCGAACTTGAGATTAGCTGGGCTCTGCCAAATATTAAAACTTTACACTGTCAGAGTGAACTCCTGGCTGGAATCTGAAGGGACAATTTGAGAAAATTCAAGTTCCCCAAAACGAATTTGCTGCTTTCAGCCATGACAAATCACCACAGTATTCAACAAGCTCAGTGATTACTGACTTAGAGGACATAACCAGCATTGTTACTCCGAGTTAATATCCGAGGCTAAATATTCATTTACATCGTTAGTGTTAGGAAACGCAGCCAGAAAATATTCAGGAGCCTGCTCTGTTGGCCGAGTCAGCCTGAAAGGAATCGCATCCTGTCAAGGGCTGAACTGAAGGCTGGGTCTTTGTGTGATTGGCATCGGTTCCAGTCCTGCCAGCAGACACACAATTCCCCGTTGTCCCTGTGATCCACGCTTCACCTTGCCTGTGGGGCAAGCGTGGTTTGATGTGACCTCTTTGAAGACTCAATGCTGTGCCTCACCCTCTTGTTCAGAGGAGGCTGGCAAGCCCGGAGACCACTGGAACGAGGACAGCAGTCATCCTCATTCTCCTGCACGCGGTCACATAGTTAGTAGGTCACACGTACTAATGATAATTTAATAAGCATAGCAGTACGACGGCAGATGACAACGTTTGATTTTGCCATGGAGGTCGGAGATCTGAAAGCCAAGAAGTTTCTGTGTCATTGTGTCAGGAGTTTGTGGAGAATTAAACAAAATTAGATACAGCTACTTTCCTTTCTTATGAAATTTTCTCTCATTGAGAACAAATACATACTTTTCCCACCTCATAGACAAAATGACTGTTTTATGAACTTATGGTACAAACTGTTTTAAATTCAAGTAGCGACAGAAAAAAAAATCGGTGACAACCACAATGAATATTTTTAGCACATCTTTCTTTCTTTTTTTTTTTTTAAAGAGAGATCCTCTAATAACTGTGATTTTTATTATTTTTACTTTTTTCTATTCTTTTTTATTGGGGTATAGCCACTCCACAATGTTGTGTTAGCTTCCATTGCATAACAAAGTGACTCAGCCACATTTATATATACACACACACACACACATGTATATATATGTATATATACTCCCTCTCGGGCCCCTCTTTTTCCGCATGTAATCCCATCTATCTAGGTCACCAGAGAGTTGTTTAGTTGCTAAGTTGTATCTGACTCTTTTGCAACCCCATAGACTGTAGCCTGCTAGGCTCCTCCGTCCATGGAATTTTCCAGGCAAGAATACTGGAGTTGGTTGCCATTTCCTTCTCCAAGGAATCTTCCTGACCCAGGGGTGGAACCTGTGTCTCCTGCACTGCAGTCAGTTTTTACCACTGAGTCACCAGTGCTTCCCATTTCTAATTTAAGTATAAGTCCATTTTATAAAACAAGTTGGGCTCATACTAGACACACTTTTGGTATTGGGTTTTTTTCCATTTTGTATGCTGTGAATATTTTCTTGGCTTTTAAAAAAAGGATTCATTGGAGTATAGATTTACCATGTTGTGTTAGTTTCAGGAGAACAGAAAAGTGAATCTGTTCTACCCGTACATATATTCACTCTCTTTTAGATTCTTTTTCCATACAGGCCGTTACACAGTACTGAGTAGAGTTCCCTGTGCCGCACAGTAGGTCCTTATTATTTTTGGTAAATAATCATCTCTTACTTATTTGTTTCTTTTTTTGTGGCTGTTTGATATTCTGTGATGCAGATGGTGTGGAGGACAGACACAGGTTTAAACCATAGCTCTGTGAGGGCCTCAGTTTCCTCAGCTGTAAAATGGGAGTACGAATATTTGCCTGGCAGCCTTGGAGAGTTGTCATGACAGTTTAAATTAGTTTCTGTGAAGCCTAGAACATGCTAAGCTCATAAAGAATTCTTGTTTATAGATATGCTTATGGAACATTTGGGTAGCATTTCAGAGTTAGACCATAACACTGGAGTCTGTCTTCATCATTTGGTCTTAACCCACCAAACATCAGAACCCAAGTTATGTCAAAACTATAATCCCTCAATCCTTCCTAATGCAGATTTTAAAGTTTTGGGTAAAATAAAACTTTTAAGGAACCACCACACACTTTTATGAAGTTGTCTTCTTTTCAACAAAGAACTGGTGTGACTGACTTTCCTTTGAAGGTCCTGCGAGGGCTTTAGCCTTCAAACAGAATCACTGATGGGCTTTAATGTGAAGTGAAAGTTGCTCAGTCCTGTCTGGCTCTTTGCAACCCCATGGACTATGCAGTCCATGGAATTCTCCAGGCCAGAATACTGGAGTGGGTAGCCTTTCCCTTCTCCAGGGGATCTTCCCAACCCAGGGATCAAACCCAGGTCTCCCACATTGCAGGCGGATTCTTTACCATCTGAGCCACCAGGGAAGCCCAAGAATACTGGACTGGGTAGCCTATCCCTTCTCCAGCAGATCTTCCCAACTCAGGAATCGTTTGGGGTCTCCTGCATTGCAGGCAGATTCTTTACCAACTGAGCTACCAGGGAAGCCATGGACTTTGATACTGGGTGGGAATTCAGGGGAGCCTCTCAGGGTCCAGGAATTAATATGTTTTGATGAATGCTAATTTTTAGTAGTTCCCTGGTTAATACTCTTTTACTTAAAATATAGTGATAAGAACTTGCCACTCAAACCACTGAAATCATGTGTGTGTGCGTGCTCAGTTGCTTCAGTTGTGTTGGGCTCTTTGTGACCCTATGTGCTGTAGCCCACCAGGTTCCTGCGTCCATGGGATTCTCCAGAGTTGCCATGCCCTCCTCCAGGGGATCTTCCTGACCCAGAGATGGAACTCGCATCTTTTACGTCTCCTGCATGGGAAGGTGGGTTCTTTGTCACCAGTGCCACCTGGGAAGCCCACTGAAATCCAGATCCTTCCATATTTCTGGTTCCAAAACCCAATTCTGCTTCCCTTTGACAGCAGAAAACCCTGTTTAGACCAACTCCTCCCAAGATGAGTAGCCCTAGACTGTTCATGTCCTGCTGCTATGAGGGAGGGCATGGCAAGCAGTTGCGCTCTCCTTCCTACAATGTGCAGAGAAGGAAATGGCAACCCACTCCAGTAGCCTTGCCTGGAGAATTCCACGAACAGAGGAGCCTGGAGGGCTACAATCCATGGGGTGGCAAGGAGACTGAGCAACTATCGCTCACTCACTCACTCCTACAGTGTGCAAAATGTTAGGTCTCATGTTGACCACTGCATGAGGTGGGGTGAGGCAGGGTTTATTTTTTTAAAAAAGGAAAACCAAAAGAATTCAACTTCATTAATTGCTGCCCAGACTAAACGTTGGCCACTGCACCGTTTTTCATGTCAAGGAGAAACTCTCTGATGGGAAATAAACATCTGATCAACTTGTGTTGCCGAGAGAGGGATGGTTTTAGGAAGAGGTTATACACATCCTTCCATTTGGAGGAAATGAACTCGGCGGACTGCGCCTCTTTATTGATACTGTTTTCTCCCCCCTTTTCTTTTCCTTTTCGAAATAAGTTCCCTGGAATGGTCGGGCGATGTGGGAAAATATTGTGACACTCAGGCCTGTTTACGTTTGCGGGGGGGGGTGGGGGGCGGCTGTTTTGTTTGCCTTGCCGGCCGCGGGGCCCCTCCTTTTCATGGTCGGCGGTCCCCCGACAGCTCGGATTCCTCCGCTGACATCTGCGATAATGAGAACCCTGACGGGAATAGATTTGCAAAATGATGGGCCCACAATAGGACGGCGCTGTCCCCCAAACTTCGCTGGAGATAAGCAGATGGGGTCTGAAAACAGAGCGTTTGAACCGATTAGGTCGAGGTGACCGCCTTTATTCAGCGCACACTGGAGCGCTATTCGGCGCCGGACCCCACCGCCCCCCCCAACCCCGACTTCCATGCCGACCCCCCTTCTCCCCCCAGCCCTCGCCTCCCCTGGTTTGAAGCCGGGAGGGCCGCCGATGGCCGCCTTTCTCTGCCTCCCGCGCACTCGCCTGGAGCCCGGCCCTTCCCGTCCCCAAGCGGAAGCCTGCTGGGCACCCACCTCGTGCCAACCGACTGAACGACAGAGAAAAGCCACCCCTCACGCCGCATGAAGAGAAGCCGAGGCAACACATGGGGCTTTCCCACTCGGCACAAATGATGGCTGTTTGTGCTAGTTAACCTTTTTCGGAGCCCGGGTCGCCCCTGCTGGGAGGCAGGGCCAGGCTGCAGGGAGCGCAAAGCCTGGCAGAGCCCGGCGTCGCCAGCGCGCCCGCCCGGGGGCCCCCAGCACGCGCCGCCGCCTCCGCAGAATACCAAAGCCCAGGCCCCCCGCTCTCCATAAGTCAGCCGGCCCCATGTGCTGCTGACAGCTTGGATTCCAGAAGAGAAGGGCCTCCAGGAAAACTCCACACACAGTTCCTGGTGACTTGGATTGCCTGGCACGGTTTACCTTCCGAAGCCCTGAAAAGGAGGACATGGAAAGGTTCCCACCCCGGGCTTTATAATGTTCAGTGTCTCCTCCACTAGCTGTGTCAGAGGCAACCTCCTTTGTACTTTGCAAGCCTAGAGTCAGGTCGTTAATACACTTTTTCTTTTCGCCGTATATTTGTATTTTTTAAAACCTTTATATCTTGTATTGGAATACAGACAGTTAACAATATTATGATAGTTTCAGGGGACTCAAAGGGACTCAGCCATACATATATATGTATCCATTCTCCTCTCAACTCCCCTTCCGGTCCAAGTCCCTGTGCTATACCGTAGGACGCTGTTGGTTATCTGTTTTAAGTTCAGTAGTGTGTACATGCCCACCCCAAACTCCCTAACTATCCCTTCCTTCCACCATCCTCACCCCTCAACTGTAAGTTCGGTTCTCTAAGTCTGTGAGTCTATTTCTGTTTTGTAATTTCATGCGCATTATTTCTTTTTAGCTTCTACATTATCTCTGTACTCATACTACCCTGAACACTCTGCTAATACACTTTTTAATAACCTGTGCCCGGAGCTAATTGACTGAAGCAAAACCAAGACAGGGTGATTGTACAAATGTGTTTCTAAGACCCGTTCTCTGGGTCTCTGGGGAGAGTTTTGATGATGTCAGAGCTGTAATGCTAGCTAAAGAAGAATGAGGACAGAAGGTGATCCTTTTGTGAAGGAAATTTTTGGAAGTAGCTTTTCAGGGCAGCGGAAAGTGGGGGGAAGCAGAAGTTTAAAATCAATGGGAGTTCCATGCCCAGGTGGAGGGCTGGTAATGCCGCAACACTGAAATAGCCAAATGTAGTAAAAGGAATCAGATTTCTGCAAATTGCAGGTTGAGCTAATCAGTGACAATGCATTTATTCCAGCTGCCAGTGTTCTGAAGAGCGGGACTCCTACCCTCCAGTACACTCCAGAGAACAGTCTGTAGAGCTCATGTCCTCAAACTCCCCATCCCTGACTATCTCCTGCTGCCAGCCCAGACCTGTGGGGTTTTGTGCTAACTCAGTGTAGCTCGTTTATGAGGTGGCATTGTTCAGAATTGGGTGTTCACCTGGCAATGACTTTCCTGAGAACGGAGGGTTTGCTCAGGCACAGTTGAAATAGTTCATTAACCAGGAAAGCCATCACAACATTTCCACAAATAGGTCAACAAAATCTAGCATTGCATATATCACATTCTGAGGAAATCCACCTCAGAAACAAAGGTTTTGATAAACCTTTGTTTATCAAAAGAAATCATAGAGGATTCACTAAAACATATTTGTGGCCACCCGTCATGGTAAAGAGAAGAGGGAAATAAGAGGATGCAAAGGTTGGGACCTTGAGCTACATTTTATTGGGAATGTTTGAGATGAAATAAAGGTTAAGGACATCAATCATCTCTATTTTTTAAGTCCTATCCTTCATGGAAGCTCTCAGGTACTTGGAGGTTGGGCATTTTTTGATTTTCATAAAACCATAGGATGAAATATTAAATTTAGCTTGCAGTGGTGTTTTTTTTTTTTTTTTTTTTTTAAGGTGCAAGCTCTCATAATCCTTTAGAAACATAAATGGTTGAAAGAACATTTAGTTTTGGGTTCACAACATTTGAATTTTGTCTCTGCTAGTCATTGGTTGTGTGATTTTGAACACATTTGTTAACTTCAGTGAATCTTGGTGCTGCTACGGACTAAATATTGTGTCCCCCTAACATTCATTTAATTGAAGACCTAAACCCTATGCAATAGAAATTGGAGATGGGGCCTTTAGGAGGTAATGTCATGAAGGCGGAGGCCTTAAGAATGGAATTAGTGCCCTTAGAAGAAGAGACATGACAGAGATGACCTCACCTTCCACCATGTGAGAATACAGCAAGGTGACTGTTTCAAGCCAGGAAGCCAGGTAGCTTAAATATACCTAAAAAAGTAAACTGTGTCTTATTTTGCCTGAGGGTTGTATTATTTCTTTTCAAAGGTATCTTCAGTTCAGTTCAGTCGCTCAGTCGTGTCCTATTATTTGCGACCCCATGAATTGCAGCACGCCAGGCCTCCCTGTCCATCACCAACTCCTGGAGTTCACTCAAACTCACATCCACCAAGTTGATGATGCCATCCAGCCATCTCATCCTCTGTCATCCCCTTCTCCTCCTGCCCTCAATTCCTCCCAGCATCAGAGTCTTTTCCAATGAGTCAACCCTTCACTTGAGGTGGCCAAAGTACTGGAGTTTCAGCTTTAGCATCAGTCCTTCCAAAGAAATCCCAGGGCTGATCTCCTTTAGAATGGACCGGTTGGATCTCCTTGCAGTCCAAGGGACTCTCAACAGTCTTCTCCAACACCACAGTTCAAAAGCATCAATTCTTCAGCGCTCAGTCCGACTCTCATATCCATACATAACCACTGGGAAAACCATAGCCTTGACTAGATGGACCTTTGTTGGCAAAGTAATGTCTCTGCTTTTCAATATGCTATCTAGGTTGGTCATAACTTTCCTTCCAAGGAGTAAGTGTCTTTTAATTTCATGGCTGCAATCACCATCTGCAGTGATTTTGGAGCCCCCAAAAATAAAGTCTGACACTGTTTCCACTGTTTCCCCATTTATTTGCCATGAAGTGATGGGACCAGATGCCATGATCTTCGTTTTCTGAATGTTGAGCTTCAAGCCAACTTTTTCAGTCTCCTCTTTCACTTTCATCAAGAGGCTTTTTAGTTCCTCTTCACTTTCTGCCATAAGGGTGGTGTCATCTGCTGGAATCAAGATTGCTGGGAGAAATATCAATAACCTCAGATATGCAAAGGTATCTTGGTAATTCTATTTTATTGTTGTTCTGTTGTCGTTCAGTCACTAAGTTGTGCCTGACTCTTTGCAACCCCATGGACTGCAGCACACCGGACTCTCCTGTCCTTCATCTTCCAGAGTTTGCTCAAATTCGTGTCTATTGAGTCAATGATGCTGTCTGACCATCTCAACCTCTGCCACCCTTTTCTCCTTTTGCCTTCAGTCTTTCCCAGCACTGGGGTCTTTTCCAATGAATTGGCTCTTTGCATCAGATGGCCAGAGTATTGAAGCTTTAGCTAAGAATACTATTATGGATTCTTTATCATTCTTTTTTGAGGACTAAAAGATGTAAATTGGAAAGTTCTGCATGATTGAAAAATAAAACACACTAGGCTTCTTGCAAATAGCATAGCTAGTTAAGAGAGCAGTCTCTGAAGTTAGACTGCCAGGGCCCCATGTTCAGCTCTGCTTGTTACTGGCTGTTTAATATTGAGAAATTAATTAACTGATGTTTCAGTTTCCTCATTTGTAAAGTGGTAACAATAACAGCACTTACCTGGTGGGGCTGTTATGAAGATAAACTGAGTTAATATACAAGAAATGTATAGACCAGTGCCAAGACTGATCTCCTGTTTTCTCCATCATCATCATCATCATCATGGTCACATTTTGTAGTGAAATGTTTGCGTGCATTAAGACAAATTCCTGCGGATTCTTTATTGTCTGAGCCACTAGGAAAGCCCTAAGGTAAATTCCTAGAGGAGCTGAATTGCTGAGTCAAAGAACATTTCCCACATGGCTCCTTTAAGACTCAAGTTCAGTTCAGTTCAGTTGCTCAGTCATGTCCGACTCTTTGCAACCCCATGAACTGCAGCATGCCAAGCCTCCCTGTCCACCACCAACTCCCAGAGTCCACCCAAACCCATGTCCATTGAGTTGGTGATGCCATCCAACCATCTCATCCTCTGTCGTCCCCTTCTCCTCTTGCCCTCAATCTTTCCCAGCATCAGGGTCTTTTCAAATGAGTCAGCTCTTCTCATCAGGTGGCCAAAATATTGGAGTTTCAGCTTCAACATCAGTCCTTCCAATGAACACCCAGGACTGATCTCCTTTAGGATGGACTGGTTGGATCTCCGTGCAGTCCAAGGGACTCTCAAGAGTCCAACACCACAGTTCAAAAGCATCAATTCTTCGGTGCTCAGCTTTCTTCACAGTCCAACTCTCACATTCATACATGACCACTGGAAAAACCATAGCCTTGACTAGACAGACCTTTGTTGACAAAGTAATGTCTCTGCTTTTCAATATGCTATCTAGGTTGGTCATAACTTTCCATCCAAGGAGTAAGCGTCTTTTAATTTCATGGCTGCAATCACCATCTGCAGTGATTTTGGAGCCCAGAAAAATAAAGTCTGACACTGTTTCCACTGTTTCCCCATTTATTTGCCATGAAGTGATGGGACCAGATGCCATGATCTTAGTTTTCTGAATGTTGAGCTTTAAGCCAACTTTTCCACTGTCCTCTTTCATTTTCATCAAGAGGCTCTTTAGTTCTTCACTTTCTGCCATAAGGGTGGTGTCATTTGCATATCTGAACTTATTGATATTTCTCCCGGCAATCTTGATTCCAGCTTGTGCTTCCTCCAGTCCAGCGTTTCTCATGATGTACTCTGCATATAAGTTAAATAAACAGGGTGACAATAGCCCCATCTAATAGGTCCAGTAGTAAATTTGGCAGCTGGGCTAGGTGTGCTTTGTCTTTAGCCTTTCTTGGACACCGGAGGAGGCAACGCTGATCAAAACCAGATGCAGGTACTGCAATGCTGAGCTTCTCCAGTCACAGTGACAACATAGGTGTCTCTGAGAACATTTCCTGGAGGTGTGTTGTGGGTCTCTTGGCACTTAGCTCACCCATGTCCTGTCTATTGATGGATCTGGCCTGTTCTGTTCGTTTTGCCCCTGAGCAGCCATGAGACACCCTGTCAGGGAGTGATCAGAGCCATTGTGACAAATAAATGTACTTAGCGAGTTATATGGTTCAAATAAATCAAAGTTGATTTGGTCTGGCCTCACTGTGTAACTGGGCTGACAGTCATTCTGATAAGTGGCAAAGTTGATGACCGTCTGGGTGTGCTAGGTTTGTTAATGGGTAGCGTTTTAAAGGGAGCATGTGTCCAGGGTTAGCTGTCTCTTGGTGTGAATGAGGGAGCATGCCTGGGGGAGGGGCAAGGGAAGCGTGTCTCCCTCATTTGGGCACATTGGGAAATGTGACTGGGCATATCTCTCTTGCCCCCACTCTGTGCCCCAAGGAAGCATGGCTGGACCCGAGGGAGAGTGTTCTAGACCACTTTTTGGTTCCTCCCTATAGTCCCAAGCTCTCCTCCTAGACAGAAGGAAGGAGTGGGGGTGGTGGGAGAGACTCAAATCACTGGGCTTATTTCCTCTTTCATCTTCCTTTGTAAGTGAGCTAAAGGCCAGAGAACAAACAGATAATACAAGAACAAGAAATCCTTGAAAAAGGAGGGGCAGAGTGGGTCTTAGGGTTTGTGAAAATAAGGCTAAAGGGAAGATCAGATTCTGTTATCCTTTCAGTCTTACTTAAGCTGAGTAAAAATAATAATTGAATTAAATTGGCAGAAGGAACATTTTTGGAGGAGCAGGGGTTGAATAGGCTTCCCAGGTGGAGCTTGTGATAAAGAACCAGCCTGCCAATGCAGGAGCTGTTTAAGAGACTCAGGTTCGATCCCTGGGTCAGGAAGATCCCCTGGAGGAGGGCATGGTAAGCCACTCCAATATTCTTGGCCTGGAGAATCCCATGGACAGAGGAGCCTGGCAGGTTATGGTCCAGAGGGTCACAAAGAGTTGGACATGACTGAAGCAACTTAGCACGCATGCACACAGGAGTTGAATAACAACTATGTTTACCCAAAGTTTATAGCACATGCCATGGACCCAAACATGCCTGTCCCTTGAGTGGATGAATGAGTGAGTGACGGTAACAATAAGGTCTTATAGACCTGGATTTTTATCTTAGATTCAGCAGTTATTATCTCTGTGGCCTTAGGCAAGTCCTATACACATTTTGACAAATCTAGACAGCATATTAAAAAGCTGAGACATCACTTTGCTGACAAAGGTCCATATAGTCAAAGCTATGGTTTTTCCAATAGTCATGTACAGACGTGAGAACTGGACCATAAAGAAGGCTGAGCACTGAAGAATTGATGCCTTCAAACTGTGGTGCTAGAGAAGACTCTTGAGAGTGCCTTGGGCAGCAAGGTGCTCAAACCAGTCAATCCTAAAAGAAATCAACCTTGAATATTCATTGGAAGGATTGATGCTGAAGGTGAAGCTCCAATACTTTGGCCACTTGATGCAAAGAGCCGACTCACTGGAAAAGACCCCGATGCTGGGAAGGATTGAAAGCAAAAGGAGAATGGGGTGGAAGAGAATGAGATGGTTAGATAGCCTCGGTGACTCAATGGACATGAGTTTGAGCAAACTCTGGGAGACAGTAAAGGACAGGGAAGCCTAGCATGCTGCAGTCCATGGGGTCACAAAAGAGTTGGACGTGACTCAGTGACTGAACAACAATAGCAACATTGATACTGAGCCAAGATAGATGTAGGAAATAATCTTGCTAAACACAGATAGTTCTTCAGACTAACATATTTCAGAGCTGGGGTTATTTTCCTCTCTGGGAGTGAGAGGGGTGTGCTTATCCAGCCACAAGAGCCTGCTAGATGCCAGTTCCTGCCTTCATCCTCTTGACAATGAGGCTTGTTTCCAAGCTGCCTTGCCCAGGAGTTGTGGGTAGTTTGTTTCCGTCGTCAGGTGAACTGGACATCATGGTTTTCCGGTCTTTTGTGATCCCTACCCTGGGTCTTGTGGGTTGTTTATACGCACCACTCACTCCCCAGGTTAGTCAAGCAGAGCTTGTCATTTGCCCCTTTGAAGGCTGTCCGGGTCACTTCAGTGGCCACATCACGCCTTTCCACTGCCAGGTGGCCCTCTGTGGTGCCCATCTCCTGCCACCAGAAGCCTGTGCAGTGTCCTGTGCCTTCTGCCCTTCTCTTCCTGTACCACTGCTCTCAGAATGGGACCTCATAACCCTCACTTCTGTCTCAAAGTAGGTTATTCAAATCCATGATCTTGTCAACCCCATTTCTTATAGTTGTACCCTGGCAGCTCCCTGACTTTATAGTCATCAATGAGCAGGTAGCACGCGCGTGCGTGTATGTGTGTGTGTGTGTGTGTATAGGGGGCCTGGATGAGGGCTGGAAGGGCTTCCTGGGACCTTTGTAATCATACAGACATGCACCTACTTACTCCCTTAAAGCATAAGGCTGGTTTTTGTTTCCTTGATGTGTGGCCCTGATATTCATTGTCTCTATTCTAGTCTAAGCTTGTGCCCTGTTTCCAAAGATGTCGTTGCATCAACTGTGTGAGAAACTCTCATTATTTCCACTTTGTGGATGAGGAGACAGATTCAGAGGGTTAAGTAATTTGCCCAAACATTACATAATTTCTAGGTGGCTGATCTAAGACTCAATTGCAAGCATTAAAAACGTAACAGTTGAAATGAATGAAATTGCTGTCAGCTTTGTATCTGGTACTAAGTAGCTAATACAGAGAACTTGGTATTTGGGAACAATGTGAAAAGTAGACTTTAAATTTACTCTTGCACATGACTGAGAGGAAAACCTGGGTTGTGAGAATAGACTTGGGTTCAAATCCAGATTTTTTTGCCTCATCATTGTGTTTTCTTAAATAAGCCTCATATTCCAGAACTGGGAAGTAGGACGTATGGGAAATAATAACGAGATCAGGCTGCCCAGAATGTGGGGTTTAGGGAGAAGAAATATGAATGAAAAAGGTAGATTGGGATTCATATTGGACTTTTTTCACTTGTGGCTGTCATTTGTTGAATGAATGACTTTGAATATTCTCTCTACTTTTTGATGATTTCTCACCTTGCAAGCCCGGGTCCCTGGACTCTCTGACACCTGGGGTGCCTGTGTGTGGACAGGTTCTGTCAGATGGGACCACCCACATGAGATCTGATTTAGAAGACGGGAGTGAGAGGAGCTGGCCACACGTGGGGGTGAGTCAGGCTTTTGGGTGTGGTGGAGCAATGATACACTCTTCATCTGGGGCAACAGTGGGAGCTTGTGGTACTGGGTCCCAAGAGAGGATGCTGAGCAGAGTTGGCAGTAATATTTCTCTAGAGAATCCTGTGGGGTGGCTACTTTACATAACTTTTAATAAATCCCTCTCTGCTTAAACCAGCCAAGGTAGATTCTGTTATTTGTCATCAGGGACTCTGACAAGTATGTCACACTGAAGCAAGCCTGTGAGCCAATTTATTGCTTAGAGTTCAAAAAAACATCTGTGCATCTCTCTCAAAAGTCAAAATTTCTTTAACCTTTCTATCTAGACAGAAGTGTTTTCATTTCTGCTGGGCCTTCAGAGGCATTAAAATATTTCTATTGCCTTTGCAATATTGCTTAATTTTTTTTTCTGATTTATGGTGACAAAGAAGGAAAAAAAAAATGGAGGTAAAATCCATAGCCATACCATTATTTTACACCTTCTTTCAGAAGAAACTATTTAAAATGATGCTTCAATGAATTTTCTTTCAAATCCCAACTATGTCCTCTGTGGCTCTTAGTTCTTCCTCCTGAGCAGGATCGTGCTAAAGACTGTCTTTAAAAGCTAAATTCTAGGGGTAACAGAGATCCACTTTGTGAGAAAAGACATTACCATTAAAAATTTGATAGTTCAAAGCACAGCTCAAGTAATACAGTTCCCAGAGTCCAGCCTCTCTTGTGACACTGGCCTATCTTAGGGGTATCTTCAAATCTAAAAATACCAGAAAAGAAGTTTTAGCTCATTGAACCCTCTAACCACTTATCTGAAATGGTCTGTTTAATTTGTGGGTCATCCATCAAGTAGATCACATCACTCTTGAACTTCAAGCAGGCTGATGCCATTTCCTGTTTGGCATCAGCAAAGACATCCCAAAGGCCTCCTTCACATCCCACTCTCTGTGCTATGACCTTGACTGTGTTGTGCTTAGATTGCTCAGTCCTGTCTGACTCTTTGTGACCCCATGGGCTATAGCCTGCCAGGCACCTCTGTCTATGGGGATTCTCCAGGCATGAATACTGGAGTGGGTTGACATGCCCTCCTCCAGGGGATCTTACCAACCCAGTGACCAAACCCAGGTCTCCAGCATTGCAGGCGTATTCTTTACCATCTGAGCTACCAGGGAAGACCATGACCTTGACTACTTCTATCCAAATCTCTTGCTGCAGATTGCAAGCTTCCCAGTCCACAGTTGTGTTGGTACAGGAATGTCAGCTTGCAGTAAAGGCAGGGCAATATGGATATGCATGATTAATTAATTATACTGGTTTGACCGGATCCAGCAGAAGCAGCTACTTCCTTGTCTCACCCAGAGAGTTCTTAAGCAAAAAAGAGTTGGATGGATGTATATTTATAAAAGGGACACACACACACATATATATAGGGTCTGTCTTACTGTGTCACCAATCTGGTTTGCCCAAACTTCTTCCTTCCATTATTGTGTTACCACTGTATAGGGAACAGGCTGATCGGACAGCCTGGTATGATCACTGTCCTGGTCTTTCCTGGCAGTCCCTTTAGCAGATCTGTAACTGGTCGGTTCCTTCCGGGGCTGTTGCACCACGGCATGTGCCTGGGGTCAAAGCTAAGCAAGAATCTGTGCTCTCTGTTAAATCTAGTAGATACTAGTTGTATTAAATGGATGTGTGTTTTCTCACAGCTTCTGTCATTTGTTTACTCCTTTATTGTACAGCCTTGTTTTTTTGTCAGATGTTTAACTCTACCTATTTATAAAAATGGTACTCGAACTTGAACATACATTAGATTATGTGTTTTGCTCCCTATTAGGCTTACCTCCCGGAGAAGGCAATGGCACCCTACTGCAGTACTCTTGCCTGGAAAATCCCACGGACAGAGGAGCCTGGGCTGCAGTCCATGGGGTCATAAAGAGTCGGACACGACTGAGCGACTTCCCTTTCACTTTTCACTTTCATGCACCAGAGAAGGAAATGGCAACCTGCTCCAGTGTTCCTGCCTGGAGAATCCCAGGGACGGGGGAGCCTGGTGGGCTGCAGTCCATGGGGTCGTGAAGAGTCAGACATGACTGAGTGACTTCCCTTTCACTTCTCACTTTTATGCATTGGAGAAGGAAATGGTAACCCACTCCAGTGTTCTTGCCTGGAGAATCCCAGGGACAGGGGAGCCTGGTGGGCTGCCGTCTATGGGGTCACACAGAGTTGGACATGACTGAAGTGACTTAGCAGCAGCAGCAGCAGGCTTACCTCCTAAATTCTTTGTATGTGGAATTTTTGTTTTATCCCTTATTTGAGAAAATAGTAATTTGAATAGAAGCAAAAACAAATTTCCATCTCTTCCACCTTTATCCTATTAAAAAAATATATTTATTTATTTTTGGCTGTACTGGGTCTTCATTGCTGTGCAGGCTTTCTCTTGTGGAGCCTGGGCTCCAGGTGTGAGGGTTTCAGGATTTGCAGCCTGCTGGCTCACTAGTTGCAGCTCATAGGCTCTAGAGCATGGCTCAATAGCTGTGGTGCACAGGCTTAATTGCTCCAAGGTATGTGGGATAGTCCCCAACCAGGGACTGAACCTGTATTGGTATTGTCCCCTGTATTGGTAGGCAAATTCTTAATCGCTGGACCACCAGGGAAGTCCTAACTTTATGCTTGTTCATTTTTAAACCTCAGTATCAGGACCTCCCTGGCAGTCTGGTGGTTAAGACTCCGCTTCCACTGAAGGGAGCACGGGTTCTGTCTCTGTTTGGGGAAGATCCCGCATGCCTCGAAGCACAGCCAAAAATAAGGAAATTTAAATGGTTAGTTCTTTAAAAAAAAAAAAAATCGAATGATATGGGCTCCTTTGAATGATTGCCTAGCCACAGGTTGCTATATTATGTTCTTTAATTATGATGAGAACATATTAAGTAGTTCATCAAGTCATGAATTTCTTGTTTGCAGAGCCTCTATTAAGGTTAATGTTTCTCCAGTTTAGTTTAAAACTAGTTTCCAAGGACTAACTGTACAATGTTGCATTTCTATAACCTAGGAGAAAGCTCCTTCCAACACGCATATGTACTCTCACACATCTTTCTGATACATAATGCTGGCTAGAGCACAAATATAAAATATTATTTAGTCTTTCTCTAGGTACAACCATCAGTGAGTTAAAAATCCAGAAAGTGTTTCTGCTCACCATATAAAATGGAATTTAAGAGCCTTTCTTTCATTTTAAGTAGATTATTGCTCCATTGTACATAAAACATCACATATGATAGTTCGCTTTCTTGTTCCAATGAAGCATCTCTTTTTATTACATACAGTTAGCATATCATTAGAAAGCAGGCAGTTTGAAAACATCATATTTGTAGTTCACACTTTTTTTTGGAGCCACCCCTTCTGTAGCAGTTAAAGGCCTTGATTTGCACTTCACTGATGAGGGGCCAGAACACTGAGGGATTTAGCTTTTCAAGCTCAGATTCAACTCCAATGTGCTGGAATGGAATACAAAGTACAGCTCTGCATTCATTATCACTTAATTATGCAACTAGTTGGGTTTTCAAAGGCATTTTCCTCCCCAAAGCAAAATCTGTGCCAGGTACTTTTGTTTCTCTGGAATGACATTTTCATATTAAAAAAATTAAGTTTTCTTCCATTGCAAATCTAGGAATACTCTTATGTCACTTTTACCCCCAATGGTCTATTTGAGAACATAGGCCACTGTTCATTTTTTTTTTAATAAGTTGTTCTTAAATGTAAAATAGCAGCTATAATCTTTGCCTTTCAAATGATTTACCCAAGGAGGAAAATAATCAAATCCATTTTGTGCTTCTCTGATTTCATATTTATTGCCAGTTTAAGAATCACTAACACAAAAACTAAGAACAATGAGTCTTTACATCCTCCAGACTCGGGTTTTTCATCCTCAGCTCTATTGACATCTGGGGCTGGATAGTTCTTTGTCAGTGGGGGCCTGTGCTGGGCCTTATAGATGTTCAGCAGCCTCCCTGGCTTCTATCCGCAAGCTTCCAGGAGCACTCTCTCCCCGCCTTGCCTGCTGCAAATCATGACAACCCCAGAGGTCTTCAGATATTGTCAAATGTTCCCCTGATTGGGAGCCACTGGTCTGGAACTGTGAGAGACTGAAATAATTATTTCTGCACTATGGTTTTGAACTCTTTCACCGGCCGGTATAATTGTGAATCATTTTCAGTAGTCTTCATTTCTTCCCTTTACAGTATCATACCAACAAACTACTTGGATTTGGAGGTTTTTATACTATTTCTGTCTAAAAGCTTTAGTGGGATTACCTAGAGACTTCTCTCTCAGCCCCTGTCTTACCCCGCCCTGCCCATCCCCTTACTCACTTTCTAAAGCGAAACTATTTGATTCTTTTTGTGATGTCAGGTCATATCTCTTCTCTTCTCAAAACCCTCTAGTGGTTCCCATCTGAGTCAGAGTCAAAGTATAGTCTTTCCAATGCCTTGGGGGATCCCAGGATCTGGCCTCTCTCCTAACTCTGACTTTACTTCCTTTGGATCCCTCCTTACCTGTCTCAACCACATCAGTCTCCTGGCTGATCATGGGTACAGCCCAGCACATTCCCACCTTTGAGTTTTCCCTGGTACTCCACCCTCTGACCTGAACCATTTTCCCTTCCCCCCTCCCCACCCCCCGCCTCCTGCCCCCCACCCCACTCTGCCCACCACCACGGAGAGCTGTGTGTGTCCCTCCCACAACGTCTCCAGGTTTCTGCTCAGATGAGAGGCCTCTCCTATCAACCCATCCCCCATTCCCTACCATTCCCTATCCCCCCCACAATCCCCATCCAGCTTTATTTTTCTCCAAAACACCTGTCGTCACGTGGCATAGTACTTACTCATATTCTGGCTTCCTCTGGGGACTGTGAGCAACAGGAGAGCAATGCTACCTCTCTTTCAGAGGCTGTCCCAATGTTGGGCACAGTGACTTATCCAGCAAGCATTTAGTGCTTAATAAATGCTTGTTAAAGGACTGAATGCTCTTTCTGTTGATGCATTTAGTTCAAGTGGGTTTTGGTTCTGTTTTAATTTTCTTGCAAATTTAGAGATCCAGATCCAGAGATGGACTGTTATCCATCCTCAGAGAAAGACCTCACCTCCTAATCTGAGGATAAAATCTTAAAATAATTTTTTTTTTTGGTTATGGAGGAAAAGTCTGATTATACAGCCTGCTTTTATTCAGGACGTCTTTAGTTGCAAGGGACCAAAAACACCTAACTCAGATGGGTTTAAGCAAAGAAGGGAAGGTATTTGTTTGTGTAATTGATATTCTGGGTCATAACTGGCCTTACGCATGGCTAGATCAGTTATGAAGTCATGGCCTCAGAAATCCTTTTCTTTCTGGAATCTCTGCTCCCTCCCTGTGGTCTCATCTTTCTTTTCACATGGTGGCAGGAAATGGCCAAATGGAACTCCAGGTTTCCCTTCTACCAGTTTGCCAAACCTCCTAGAAAAAGTTCCCCTTTCCTGAGGGTTCATGCAAACATCCTGACCTCCAAATTGGTTACTGTGCCATTTTTGGGACACATGCCCCATTGGACAGATGAATTGAAAGTTGGGGGTGAGCATTTTCCTAAAGGACTGTTAGCAGACTCTTGCCTGAAGAAACTGGAACGGATGCTGGGCAGAAAGCAGTAGGTGTTTTAGGTGTGTGTCCACAGTCAAGGCCAGCGTCCTCCCCATCCCCAGCAACAGTCCCGAAAGTTTCCCAAAGTCTCACTGGAGGGCAGGCCACTTGGGCTCTTTGCTATAAATTCCATGAAAGGAACCAAAATATTACTGAAAATGTGATGTGAGGGAGAAAATATGTACTTCCAGTTCAGAACCATCATGATGGGAAAGAAAATATGGCTCATCTTCTTGGGAAAGGACCAAGATTCCCAAGGAGCAGGTGCAAATCTTTGCACTCACTTCTCAAACTGCTCTCAGGAGACTGGTCAGTTTGCCTCCTGGACTTCTGGTTTGCAGAGTAGATTAAAGCACATTTAAGGCAAGAGTATATAGCTAGCTTCCATTTCCTAACAGTGAAGCTAGGGCTTTAAATATGTAAATTTTAAAAGTATACTTTTATATTTCAAGACTTATACTACTGTAAAGAAATGTAAAAATTTGAATATTTAAGGAATAGCTGTTAGAAAGGCATCAATCCATTACTGACTTCATCAAGGATGTTACATTATTGGCCAACTTAATGACCAAGGGACACATGTCTACTTGCCCTGGTTTTAGCTGTACAAACTTTTTGAAGATGCACGAACACGTCAGTGGCTCTTTTGAGTAAGTGAGTATATGTATGTCTCTAGAAAGTGTGAGAGCAAAGTTAGGAGGAATAAGAGAAAGGAGAGTTGAGTGATGGAGTGAACCAGCTTGAAATGCCTTACACCCCCAAGTGAGGATTAAAGGGTGTTTTTATAGTGATAATCTTTGTTACATCTCATATATGAATGTATGTATATGTGTGTATATACATGCATGTCTATAATGCATGTGTGCTTCCCTGGTGGCTTAGCCGGTAAAAAGTCTGCAGGCAATACAGGAGACCCTGGTTCGATTCTTAGGTTGGGAAGATCTGCTGGAGAAGGGATAGGCTACCCACTCCAGTATTCTTGGGCTTTCCTGGTGGCTCAGCTGGTAAAGAACCTGTCTGCAGTGCAGGAGACCTCGGTTTGATCCCTGGGTTGGGAAGATCCCCTGGAGAAGGGAAAGGCTACCCACTCGAGTATTTTGGCCTGGAGAATTCCATGGATTGTATAGTCTATAGGGTCACAAAGAGTCAGACGTGACTGAGCAACTTAAAAAATATATATATATATATGTATGTATATATACATATGCTATATATACATACATGTATTCTATAATTTTATTATACACATTATATAATGTGGTTATATAAATGTATACTATTAGGGCTTCCCAGGTGGTGCTAGTGGTAAAGAACCTGCCTGCCAATGCAGGTGACATAAGATACATGGGTGTGATCCCTGGGTGGGGAAAATCCCCTGGAGGAGGTCATGGCAACTCACTCTAGTATTCTTGCCTGAAGAATTCCAAGAACAGAGGAGCCTGGCGGGCTATGGTCCATAGAGTCACAGAGTCAGACATGACTGAAGTGACTTAGCATGCACGCATACTATTATTGATATAAATTATATAAAATATAATTCTACTAAATATATACTAAACATATAAAATATTTGTTTTGGTTATCTTTTACTTCTTCAACTTTCTAAACATCACTGGGCTCCAACTGAAGGTCATAATGAGACTCACATCTTTGGTGAATGAAATTCTCATTTCAAAGGCCTCTCTGCCTCTCTGCCATTTCTTCTTTGGGGGCTTTAAAAATTGGAACTCTCACCTGGGAGCCTCTTGAGAGTCAGGATGGAAAATTTTGTCACCCAGCCTCATGGAAGGGTACCTTGACATCTCTCCAAAGTGGCCAGGTGATGTCTGTCACTTCCTAGCTGCTTGGGAAGTGTTGGGAGAAGAGGGGGCTGGCCCTGATGTGCAGGTCTAGGATACAGAGGAGAAGTGCAGTATGCAGAAGTGCAACAAGGATTAAAGATGGGCCAAAACCCAAATTGCAGTCATTAGAAAAGAGGCAAATATATGATTATTGATTTCACATCAAAGTTTTCTGTCCTCGAATACTTATGACCCAGCTTCTTTTGAGTCTATCTCACAAAGGAGGGAGGGAGTGTGATACTGTAATTTTATCACAGATGAAAGGATTGCTTCAGAGGGATTTAAAGAAAATTATATCTCCATGTCAGAACTCCCTGGGTTCAGAAAGTCTAAAGGTCTAAGCTGAAACAGGATGTGGAAATTGTTATTATGTGTTTAGGGAAGAAAAGAGAAAGTGTCTGTTAGGATTTATTATATACCACCTGTGGGTGTGACCTCTGAAAGCTTGCCGGGTTGTACTGCTCAAAACAGGAATTCAGAATAAAAATGAACGTTGGTTAGAGTCAGGGTCCCCGGGTATAATATCCAGTACCTGCTCTGCTCATAAGTGATGCTAAGTTGGTTCAGGCTTGGAAACTCACTGTGATTTACCATTTTCTTTCCTTTGACAGTCTCATCTGTATTTTGTACAAGGATGCTTTTTTGGTTATTGTTTAAACTGCATGTTCAAGTCTGTCTACAGGTGTTCAGTCTTGGCTCAGGGGCTGAGATTTATTTATTTATTTTTCCTTTGAAAATGGCAGATTTGGAAATGTTCTGGCAAAATGGTTCTTCCTTGAGCTTCTTAGTTGGGTGGTGATTAACTTCAGAAGGAGTGAGATACTTTATAGACTTACTCTTGTATCCTTCCCAATTCTTCAGCAATAAACATTGCATAATTTGGAGCATAAGGTAGTGTAGGATTAATACCTACCAAATGGTGCAGATGGGGAGGGGCATGAGGAAACCCTAGTGTTGAAAAGATCACTCTAAGCATTCGATTGCTGAACTGAGTGCTTTACAAATTATTTCATTCTGGCATCAGATGGGCTGAATGTAAATAGCATCCTAATCACCTTTTGGCTGTATGGACTTGAGTAAATTACTTAACATCCTTAAGTCTCAGTTGACTTCATCTATAAAATGGGGAAAATATTGTAGCTACCTCAAAGGGTTCTTGTGAGGATTAACTAAAATATTGCATATAAATATATATGTATGTGTATGTGTGTGTATATATATATATATATATATATATATATATATATATGTATAGTCCTAGGAGAGATTCTATCAAATTGGGAAATGAGGGAAATTTCAGAGAAGAGTGATATTTCTTCTTAGCAGGAGGGTGGACAACTTCAATACTGTCAGTCTTATACTGACTGAATTGCATTTCCGGTGATTGGATGTAGGCTTTCAGATTTGACTTGGGACTTTTTTTTCCTATTTAAGTATTTCATATGGAAGCTTGTCATGGAAATGACATACCAAATGGCATCAATTTTGCTAAGAGAAACTCAAAAGCTTGCAAAGCTGCTGGGAAATAATTTTTCTGTGACTCTCATGTTCACCCTGGCAGCAAAACAGTCCCTCTACTCACAAGATTTATTCACATGTGCTAATCACATGGGCACTTTCCATTTCTTTCTTTACCTTTAGGCTTTGTATTTTCATCACCATTAAGTAAGATTTTAATCTAACAATTCTTCGTGACATTAGACACTTTCCCATCAATCCTTGAGCACCCGTAGATTCTGTGGCTTTCTTCTTAACATGTGTCTGTGCTTGTTTCATCCTATTAACTTGCTGAGTTCACCTCTGGGTGTCCATCCTACACTCCATCCATTCACTAGTATGATCATAACTGTTCTTCATGGGGACTGGAGGAATTTGTGGTTTTGTTTCTAGCAGTTCTGTAGAATTTTGATGATGGAAGCATTAGAAATCACTAATAAAAAGACAGGGAACTGATGATAATAAAAGCATGCTGGGTTTGTGGTATCATACCATCACTGTGGTACTGAACTACAAAAACTCAGAAGGAACAAATCACTAACAATGAGCCACAGCAATCCTCAACATGCTTGCTACTTTTTTTTTTTCTCACCTATTATATTGAGTTGGTCAAAAAGTTAGTTCAGGTTTTTCCATAACTTTTTGGCCAGTTCAGTTCAGTAGCTCAGTCGTGTCCATCTCTTTGCAACCCCATGAATTGCAGCACGCCAGGCCTCCCTGTCCATCACCAACTCCCGGAGTTCACTCAAATTCACGTCCATCGAATCAGTGATGCCATCCAGCCATCTCATCCTCTGTTGTCCCCTCCTCCTCCTGCCCTCAATCCCTCCCAGCATTAGAGTCTTTTCCAATGAGTCAACTCTTCACATGAGGTGGCCAAAGTACTGGAGTTTCAGCTTTAGCATCATTCCTTCCAAAGAACACCCAGGACTGATCTCGTTTAGAATGGACTGTTTGGATCTCCTTGCAGTCCAAGGGACTCTCAACAGTCTTCTCCAACACCACAGTTCAAAAGCATCAATTCTTCGGCCCTCAGCTTTCTTCACGATCCAACTCTCACATCCATACATGACTACTGGAAAAACCATAGCCTTGACTAGATGGACCTTTGTTGGCAAAGTAATATCTCTGCTTTTGAATATGCTATCTAGGTTGGTTATAACTTTCCTTCCAAGGAGTAAGCCTCTTTGAATTTCATGGCTGAAATCACCATCTGCAGTGATTTGGGAGCCCCCAAAAATAAAGTCTGACACTGTTTCTACTGTTTCCCTATCTATTTCCCATGAAGTGATGGGACCAAATGCCATGATCTTCGTTTTCTGAATGTTGAGCTTTAAGCCAACTTTTTCACTCTCCACTTTCACTTTCATTAAGAGGCTTTTTAGTTCCTCTTCACTTTCTGCCATAAGGGTGGTGTCATCTGCATATCCGAGGTTATTGATATTTCTCCTGGCAATCTTGATTCCAGCCTGTGCTTCTTCCAGCCCAGAGTTTCTCATGATGTACTCTGCATATAAGTTAAATAAGCAGGGTGACAATATACAGCCTTGATGTACTCCTTTTCCTATTTGGAACCAGTGTGTTGTGCCATGTCCAGTTCTAACTGTTGTTTCCTGACCTGCATATAGGTTTCTCAAGAGGCAGGTCAGGTGGTCTGGTATTCCCATCTCTTTCAGAATTTTCCACAGTTTATTGTGATCCACACAGTCAAAGGCTTTGGCATAGTCAATAAAGCAGAAATAGATGCTTTTCTGGAACTCTCTTGCTTTTTCCATGATCCAGCGGATGTTTTCAATTTGATCTCTGGTTCCTCTGCCTTTTCTAAAACCAGCTTGAACATCTGGAAGTTCGCAGTTCACGTATTGCTGAAGCCTGGCTTGGAGAATTTTGAGCATTACTTTACTAGCATGTGAGATGAGTGCAATTGTGCAGTAGTTTGAGCATTCTTTGGCATTGCCTTTCTTTGGGATTGGAATGAAAACTGACATTTTCCAGTCCTGTGGCCACTGCTGAGTTTTCCCAATTTGCTGGCATATTGAGTGCAGCACTTTCACAGCATCATCTTTCAGGATTTGAAATAGCTCAACTGGAATTCCATCACCTCCACTATAGCCCGGGCATCCCAAGTTGGTGAATCAGAACCATTCACAGCAGCTTAATAGAAGTGCAGATCAACAGATCCACCACCAGGAGTTGTGATCTGGAGGTGCTGGGGGATATCTGAAAAATGCAACAAAGGGATGTGATGGTAGGAAGGGAGGGAGGCTGGTAGGGAAGAGGGCTGCTCATTTATATAGATGACTGAGAAGCCTCTCTGAGAACATGCAGGTGATTGGCTCTGAGACCTGAATGATATGAAGATATGGGGTCTATGAAGACTTAGGAAAGAGAATTCCAGGCAGAGCGGGCAGCCAGAGCACAAGTGCAGTGTGCTTGTGAAGGAGAAAGGGAGATAGTGTGACAAAGAATGGAGAGAGGTCCGAACCCCACAGTTATTTAAAGGTCATTTTAAGGAGTCTGTGTTTCATCGTAATTGCACTGTGCTATGATTTACATTTTAAAAAGGTCACTCCAAGTGCTCTGTGGCCCATGGCCTGGATACAAGGAGGTTGGAAGCTGTTAGGAAGTCTTGGTGAGAGCTGATGGTAGGAATTATGTCTAAATTGGAATGGAAGGATGAGTAGGAATCGGGCAAGTGAAGAGGGTGGAGAGTGGAGAGTTTCAGAAAGAATGGCAGGTGCAAGGTGCCAAGGTGGAAAGACTATTCTAGAAACTGAGTGAAGGTAAAAGAGGAGCTGCAGGGGAGAGAGTCCAGATGACATAGATTCCAATGGACTATTGAGGTAAAAATGGTAAGTATTCAGGATGACTGAAGGATATTGATATCTTTTGAATGACAATCTTGCTTTAGATGTCAGAACTTTCCATATGTTAATAATACAGCCTGCTCTGATTTTTTCAAGAGAACTTAGACATTTGGGGGTTTGTTTCTCTATTTTTAAATGTTAGCAAGGTAGTTAAAAAATAAAAGAAGCAAGCATTTTTAAACCCAGCATGTCTGTGGGCTGGATTTGGCTTATGACTTGCAGTATGTGGTCTTTGAGTAGCACGAAAACCAAACGATGCCCTTTGTGCAAATTAAGGAAGGCATCTTTCTCTATATTTCTCACCATCTGAAGGGTAACTGTCATATTACACAGACATACCAGTGAGGACTGTGATGAATATGGCACTACCACGGTGTGCAATGTAGAGCTTGCACAAGTGAGCAGCCTCATCTTTGAACAAGAATACAGGGTGGGAAAAAGAGACAGGAAAACATGAAAGAGTAAGGGCAGTGGTGTTTGTGAGTCAACTTGCACTGACTCCTCAAAAGCTGCTTGTGCATATCTTCCCCAAACTCTGCTCTCACTAATGGCACATTGGAAGCTGGAAGTCAGTCATGTTTGGTTGGAGTATTTACATCATGGAAATTGGCAACAAATCAGGACTTTATCCTCCCAGAGAGCTGGTTGTTAAACACTAGTGAGGGCACAACGGGACAAGATCATATCATGGAGGGTTGAGATAACCCTGAAGGATGTGGATTTAGACTGTAGGCAAGGAAGAGACAACACAGTGACCCAATCGGAACCCCTCTGCATTCCTGGCCTCTTCATTCAAAGGTCCCTCCACTTCTGACCTAACTAAAACTTGTTTTCCTTTGACAGGATGACTTCCTTTGCACCCCCCTGGGGCAGAAGCTGTTCATCCTCACTTATCTTTGATCAGACACAGAAGAAAGAAGGGAACAATATTCTTTTGTGCCCCTACTGGCTCTTTCAACCATTAACAATCCCCTCTCCTTTGACGTACCTGGTAGGTTGCCCAAACATCCTTTGCCTGACCACTGAAACTTAGTAGAGTTACTGTTCATTTTCCCAAATGAGAGCTTTGGTGCCTCCTTCCCACCCTTCTCATTGACTCTAAGGTCATCAGTTTCCTGGGAGACTCAGTGCTCATGTGGATGATCCAGCATTCTAATCTTATGATTGTAAACTTGTCAGTGTCAGGGATACTTCACTTTAGCTCCACTTCAGACACTCACCTGCAGCCATATCCTGGATTGCAAAGCCAACTTAGGAACTGTTGTATCTTTGAAATGTGGTTATGATGACACCTTGTCTACAAGCTTGAATTAAAAGGATTAAGTGACATGATGTATGGAAAGCATCTAGAAGATGCCTGCATTTAACAGGCATCCAGTGAGTATTACTTTTCTTGCCTTTTCAAGACAGAAGCATAATTTTGAAACTCTGGTATTTCTTCTCCCTTTATTTTAGAGTGTTATTTGAATTTGACGTAAATGTCTGATGCTTATGTAGTAAATCCTCTGCTAGGTGACATCCTTAGAGATCTGTGTTCTAGCACTCAGGAGCTGCTGGCATCCAATGTTATGGGTGGCAATTGTGCTAACATGCACAACACAATATCCACCCTTTTAATTACAGAACATTCTTGCAGTAAAGTGACACTGATTCTCATCTGATTAATATTTATAGTTTTCAGTTTTGGCTAAATGCCAGCTATCTTCATCATGTGAATTTCCTCAGCTTCTCAGCTCCCCTTTGCTGCGTCTTTTCCTTTAGCTTATTTGTGTGAGTATATATCTTTGTTCCTACCCAGTTCAAGAGTGCTGTGGATTCTTTAAATTGCAAGCTTTCTACCCATGAGGAATTTTTAATGTGCAGTTGTAGCTAAATTTAAGTAATCAGTGACGAATTTCATGTGACTTTTAAGAAAACCACTTGAATGCTTACATTTGTGGGGGTGCAGGGAAGTGTCACTATGCACCATAACTTTGATTGTTGCTCAATAATTGCTTCTCCTGATTAATAAGTTAAAGGAGCATTAGATATCTCTCATCTCTACCCTCCTTTTGGTTATATTTATAAATCTTCCATTTGCTTATCTTAAGACTCAAAAATCTATATTCTGACATATGGGCCACATCTGAAGCAGCTAGTACTAAGGAATTTATATTTTTTCCAAAACTTCTGCAAGTGTGGGAATGTGTTGGGCATAGTAATAGTTATGATGCACAGTTTGTTACATATTACTATTGAAAAATATCAAAAATTCAGAATGTACCAGAGGCGAAATTATTTTCCCTGAAGCAGAAAGATCATTCATATTAAGGATTTCATCTTCGAAATCTCTTTGTCATCCATTTCACTACCAGTGGCACCTATCTAACATGTCCTCATTATTTTGTGCTTTGACAATTTCAATAGCAACCTAAATGCTTTCCTAGACTCCTTTTCATCCAGACTCACACTCTCATGCTTAATGCTGTTCAGTGATAGCCCACTCCCCAGGGCACTTTTTTTTTTTTTTTAAAGTATTTCAAGGGGAAATAGTAGGGTTCCCCAGCAGTGCCTAGTGGGCAAGGTTGTGGACAGGAAGCAGGATGTTAGATCCTATTCCTCTTTGAGCTAGGGCAGCTGTATTTTGGTCAATTTCATTGTATTTGAGTTTCTTGCAAGATTCTGCTTAAAACAAGTGTTCTGCTCTCGAAAAACTATTGGTCTTCAAGACAAAGTCCACATTCTTGGCAGGATATTCATGTCTCTTCTCCACATGCCTCCACACCACTGGTCCATCTTTCTCTTTCTTCTCCCTTGTTTTGCTCACAGTGAATTGTTCATTCATTCCTTAAACAATATGTCTTGAAGCCTTTGCTCAGGCTGTGATTTCTTCCTCTGGAATTTCTTCCTTACTTAGAGAATATATCGTTCATTTAACAACTATTTTAGAGCATTTGCTATGTGCCAGGTCCTGATCTGGGTGCTGGGGAATGCCTACTAACTCTTCATGGTTCAGTTTATGACATCTGTGCGGCTGTATCTAGACAAAAATCATCTGATGCTGTCTCTATACTTCCATGACACTTTGTTCTACTGATAATATTTTCTGATTAATTACATTATGCTCTGTTTTTTGTGTGTGTGTTTTTCTTTTGAGAGAGATATCTTACCTGTGGGTATATTTTCCTCTATCTAAATTGTCAATTAGGTGCTCAAGAAATATTTGTTGGGTAAAAGAATAAAGAGTTAAAAAAATCAATTTAGGACTTCCCTGGTGGTCCAGTGGGCAACACAGGTTTGATCCCTGCTCCAGGAAGCTTCCACATGTTGTGGGGCAACTGACCCCGTGTGCCACAGCTACTGGGCCTGTACTCTAGAGCCCACAAGCCGCAACTAGAAAAAAGCCTGAGCAACACAGCGAAAGGTCCCACATACTGCAACTAAGACCTGATGCAGCCAAAAATAAATAAATATTAAAAAATATCTGTGTACCCCTGTTGAATAGTGAGTACCATGAGCGAGGGGTCTTTGTCTAGTTTGCCTTACACATGGCAGGTGTTCAATGATTATTTGTTGAACTGGTGAAGGGTTCTCATCTCTGTCTTGAAGCCAGCAGCTGTTGAAGTGGGAATAGAGCAGATTAAGAGCATTTTGAGGTGCTTTTGGAGGGGGAAAGCTGCTCTGCTGGGTGGTTGGTGGGGTTGAAGGTGCCCTGAACATCCCCAGCCACAGTCTGTAACAATCTTGGGGTACTTATCTTTTGGTTTCAATTATTTTTTCTATAGTGGGAATGATGCCATGATTTTGTCTATTCAGAAGTACCTTTTGAATCAAAGAGCATGCCTTCTAAGAACTCTTACCTTTAATTCTGGAAAGTTAAAAAAGCAATTTTGGATGGGTAGATTTTTAAAAATCTTTTAAGCAAGTTTCTACATTACACACTTGTTTTTCTTTTTCCTTCATCTCATGAAAAGCACATAGATATTTTTATGGTTGACTTTTTTCTCTTACATTAAATGATAGGAACAACAAATAAATGTAACAGTAAATTTTGAAATTTTAATCACAAAATCAACCTAATTCATGGTGTTTATATCTAGAAATCATAAGAGTGTGGGAGAAATTTATTTGATGAATATGAGATTTTAGTTGGAGAAGTTATAGAAGGTCAATATCACAAATCTGATTTAGCATAACTTAAAATATTGATTTTATTAAAGAAAAGAAAAATGTAGCAAAAGACTGGGGAAAATTTGAGAAGATTAGTAGACAATGTAACGATTTCTTCAATACAAAGGGTTGACTTGAAAAGAAGACAAATTCTGTTTCTTCAGAAAGCAGAACTGCAGAAAGTGGGTTTGAGTTACTAAGTTAGTCCAACAAAGACTGTTGGTCCCTCAAGGGTTGCCAGCTTCTGGAATGAGATCTATTCTAGAAAGATTTGGGGTATTCTTGACTCAGAAAGCTTTAGAAACATGCTGGGATTTTACCTGGCTGAAAGTGTTTTAGATGGTGATCTGGGAGGGAATGGGGGCATCCAGCTTGGGGCTCAGTGAATCTCAACTTTCTACTGCTTCTGTTATTCTGCAAAGGAATGAAAGCAGTTGGCCAGCACAGAAAGAAAAACGAAAAACAGATATGAGTTGTGATTAAAGCTGAACAACTCCTTGGCTCTTTGTGGGCCGTATTAGGTTTAGGTGGGGCAGTTAACTGTTCCTTGTTGATCACTGACCTCTGTTGGTGCAGCTGGTGTCCTTGACCAGTTGCGGGGTGGTGTGGAGATGGGCAAGGACACAGCATAGATTTTCGTGGAAGTTTCTAAACCAGAGAGCATGACTTGGATCAAATATAATCCCAGTGGCCCTGTTCTCATCTGCAGCCTAGCTCTGCCCCCTGCTGTCGGCTGCATCACTCACTAAGCTTCTCCTGTCTTCAAAAATTATGCTGAGTGCAAGGAATAGGAGTGGGTGGAAGAGGGATTTCAGGACTTCTTCGGGTTTTTATCTCTAGAATTATCCCCTCCATGGAAAAGCAGCCCATTCAGGTAAGCCCAAGGAGCAGGTATCACTCATATTCTGATCTCCAAGGCTCCTCCAGTCTTGGCGATGATCCGCAGACTAGAATGTCAGAGGAGAGGTGGGGAAGTTATCTGTGACTTGGATGGTAGGCCGGAGCCCAGGAAGTTCTACCCGTGACACTGACCCCATTGTGGCTGCCCAGAGATTGCAGGGCTCTGAACTGCGCTGCGCCCGCAGGGACGGGCTGAGCGGGCCAGCTCCCTGGAAGAGGCGGAGGGCGGCACCCACCGTCCCCCATTTCCCGCCCCCGGACCTGGCCCACGCAGCTCCAGGTAGACGCGAGAGTCGCAGTTCTCGCCCTCTGGGTGAGTCTGCTCTCTGCCCCACCTCGAGATTCCCGCCACCTCCTCGAGTGGAGGCGGCTCGGGTGCCTTTGCAAAGCCCGAGGGGCAGCGGCGAGCGCCCGCGCTCGCCACGGTGATCGCCGGGCCCCTCCGCCGGGCAGACCTGTCCCAGGGCTGCGGGAAGCAGAGGAGCGCCCAGCTCTCGCCCCCTCCGCCGCCGCCGCCGCCGCCGCCGCCGCCGCGGCGGGGACGAGAAGCACACGCTCCTTAATCCCCCGCCCCCCGTTGCCCCGGCGACGGCCCAGACGAGCAGGTGATGCATTGACAGCGAGCAGATGGTCCCCCGCGGAGGCGAGCGCGGCCCACAATGAGCCCCGCGCGGCGATCCCACTGCTGCCCTCCCCCGCCCGGCCGGCCCGCTGCGGCCCGCATGCTAATGCGGGGGGTGGGGGAGCTGCGGGTGCTGCGGGGGCGGGGCCATGAGGCCGGCGGAGGGCACGCCCCACCCTGCTTTTGCAGGCTGGCTCACCTCATTTTTCTGAATGCCCTCCCCAAATCCCTTAGCCAGAATAGACACGCTCCCCCGCCCAGTCCGCTCCAGCTCTCTTCTAATTCTCCCCAAGTGGTTAATTTCCATTGAACTAAACGCTTAACCCCCTCCTTCCGTGGCCCTTACCCCCATTCTGCAGCCCCTACCCACATCTGCTCCCTGCTGGCATTTAATATTCAATTTTGGAAGACCAGAGGAATGGATTTAGCATCGCACCCCCTATCCCCACCCCGCGCCCGGTCCCTGATTCTAGAGTTGGCGTCGACACTTTCTAAATGTGTACAAACCTATCATTTATCTCACATCCTTCACCCTCGTGCTTCAGGACGTTTAGGCAGATTCTCTTGGCTTTTCTATCTGAAATTTCAAAAATAAATCACTCTTCTCTTGTAACTACCGTGCTGCTCCCTCCAGGGAAACCTTCCCCATTCACAGTCCCTCCTCCTCCCATTCATTTGACACCCCGCCCTCCTCACCCTATTCACCGCTGTGTGGCAAATTGAGGCGATCTCATAGTAAGTGCATGAAAACTGCTAGGCACTATTCACAATTTTAATACTAACTTCATAGCTGTCACATAAATTCATTCCCGAGCCTACTCTATAATGGCCAAGAAGGAACTCTGAGGGAAGAAGAAAAAAAAAATCTGAAGACCCTGTTCTGGTGTCTTTCTTTGATTTGCAGGTGTTTCTTGAAACCATTACTACAGTAACTGCAGATAGCTTTTTCTAGCTGCCACATAGGGTGCTGAAAGAAAACAACAACAAAAAACCAACCTCCTCCTTTTCATTTTACAGTAGATAAAAAAATGCCAATAAAGGCTTAAAAAAAGGGAGGGAGGGAGAAAAAGAAAAAGAGACTAGTGAATAAAGTTGGGACAATACAGGGTCACAGAGCTGTCGAACCAATGTCATAGTGTGGCTGTCGGGCAGGAGTACAGAAAACTTCTTGTTTCTTGATTTTTATGGAGATTTGGTCTAAGGCATGTAGCACTCTCTTAACAGGTTTAGAACAAGTGGCAAAGAAAGAACTCTTCACAATAAACTCCCTTCAGATGGGCTTTATGCCCACAAACACCTGGGATTTACAAAGAGGCATTGCAGAGGAGAAAAGGAGGCGAGAGGGCCAGGCTATTGTGAGGAAACGATGCCTCATGTACCCGTGGTCCTAAGAGAGGGTCGTTTTATTTTAAAATTTGTCTTGGATGCTCGCTGTGCAAACTTACAATGACAAAAGAAGCATTAGACTCTTCTAGTGGCTCATAATGACTTTTTCAAATGCTTAGGCTTCATTTTGATAAGTTTCCAAATTAGAGAATTTTGTAGTCACCAGAATTCAAGGAAAATTGACTTATAGGATTTTGAAGGCAGAAAAGTTAGAAACCATTACCTAAGACTTAGGGGAAAAAGTGGTTACAATGTTCACTTGCGGCACATACAACCTTTGCATTTATTTAAAAATTTTATGAGCTTTTTTTTTCTCCAGGAAGGTTAAAAATTTTATTCTTATTTCCTTCCAATTTCTTGCTTTTCCTTCATTTTTCTTTTTGAAGGTTTTTTAAATTGTTGTTTTTGCTTCTCTTTTTGGCTTTTTCTTTTCTTCTGCTCTTCTCTTTGTAGTTTCTTTTCCAATAATTTAGGGAGATAGGTTTAAAAAAATGAAAACATAAGGCAATAAAATAAAAAATTATAATGGGAGAAATATTCTTTGGATAGGGTGGCCAAGTGAAGATACTCGGAGAAGATCTAACCTGTAAAGCAAGTGAAGGAGCAGACGGAAGGTCAAGCAAAAAGAAGCATGTGTGCAGAGATCCTAGGCAGAGAAGAGCTTGAAGGGTCCTGAGTCTCTGAAAGAAAGTGTTGTGGTTGGAGTACTCTAAGTGGGAGAAGCATATGTGAGATGACATAGAAAGTTTAGCCAGATCATGGAGAGCTGTGTCAGGCATAGGAGAAGACTGTATTTTGTCCTAGAAAAAATAGGGAGCTATTGAAGGAGTTTAAGTGAGGGAGCTCTTTGATTGAATTTATGTGTTTAGAAGGTCATTACTGCTGCTCTGTGGAGTACAGCGAGAAGAATGGAAGGAATAGGGAGTGAGGTGACTGGTTAGGAAACTGTTAGGAGGCTGTTGTAATAATCCAGATAAGAAATAATGGTGTCTGGATGAAGATGGCATTAATGGAAATGAAGAGAATGGATGGATTTGGGATCTACTTTAGAGAAACAATGATGGGACTTGATGGATGGGAGCATGCAAGGGAGGTGATGAGAGAAAGGGAGGAACCAAGAGGAGAGGATGTAGGGCTGGAGAACTTGGAGACTGTGATCATAGTGTGGGAATAGGGGAGAGAACAAAGATGGGAGATGGGCTTGAATAAGGGTGTGAGTCAAGAAATCTCTTTCAACATGTTTTTTCTGAGCTGTTATTGAGGAGGCCAAATCAAGATGATAGGCTTAGGGACAGACACTTAAGAGGCCCTAGGCCCCCTGTTGGGCTTCCCAAGTGGCAATAGTGGTAAAGAACCCGCCTTTCAATGTAGGAGACTTAAGAGACATGGGTTTGGTCTCTGGGTTGGGAAGATCCCCTGGAGGACGGCATGGCAACCCACTCCAGTATTCTTGCCTGGAGAATCCCATGGACAGAGGAGCTTGGCGGACTACAGCGCATAGCGTGGCAGAAAGTTGGACACAACTGAAGTGACTGAGCATGGACCCCCTGTCATTCCTTAGCTTCCTTGGGATCTTTAATGTTTCTTGGCAGGAAGGCATGAGCTGAGCTGGGAAGATTCCCTACCTCCTGAATCTGAACTGGGAATACTGAGCATCCGAGGATGAGGTGAAAAGTATTGAGCTAGGGAAAGATCCATTAAAGATCATAATCAAATGGGTGACTTGAATAAGCAGAAGCTATGAAACATACTTGAAGCGGAGGAAATTATTTGTTAGAGGAGAAAGTGGCAGAGAGAAGTAAGTTTATGTAAAGAAACTGTGCCATGTGAGTAGAGTAACATTAGAATGAAGATGTATAAACTCATGAAGTTGAGGTCTTTACAGTCACTTTTGACCCAGACTGAATCTCTTAGTTTAGACTGTGAAATAACAGTAATAACATGCAAATTGCTGGAAAGCCTATTTAAGAAAAAACAAAACAAAACAAAATCACAAACACATAAAATTGAGAATGAAAAGAGATGTATCTAAAAAATTAGGGGTTATGTTTGGAAAATCATTCCCTTCATTCCTTCATTCTCTTCAGTCCTATTTCATAGGGTAAAGGCTGATGTTTTGCATCAAGCTAATCATCTATATTAACACAGGCCAAATTACTCTCTGAGTAAAGGGCTCCTGATAGAGATGAATTGGGGAATTGAGGCTTGAGTTCAAACCAGAATGGAATTCCCACTCTCTCCAGTCTGAAATGACTGATTATAATTCACAAGGAAAATAGTGATTGGCAGGCCTATTGCCAAGGTCTATGAGGTATGCTCACCATATTGACTGCAGGAACTTGCCTTGTAGAAACCAGACCTGCTATGTCCAGGCACAGGAAGGTAGAAGAGGAAGCAAGGTAAAAACACACAGTGAGAGCTGTACCTATATCACCTTTTTAAAGGTGTAACTCTTGATAAATTTAGCCCTGTATATATAAGCTTTTCTCCAGTCTCACGAATTATCTCTTGAGGGGGGGACCATTTCTATATTTTCCCTTGAGGCATAAAACAGAAGCTGCTGCTGCTGCTGCTGCTAAGTCGCTTCAGTCATGTCTGACTCTGTGCGACCCCATAGATGGCAGCCCTCCAGGCTCCCCCGTCCCTGGGATTCTCCAGGTAAGAACACTGGAGTGGGTTGCCATTTCCCTCTCCAATGCATGAAAGTGAAAAGTGAAAAGTGAAATTGAAGTTGCTCAGTTGTGCCCGACTCTTAATGACCCCATAGACGGCAGCCCTCCAGGCTCCCCTGTCCCTGGGATTCTCCAGGCATGAACACTGGAGTAGGCCGCCATTTCCCTCTCCAATGCATGAAAGTGAAAAGTGAAAGTGAAGTCGCTCAGTCGTGTCTGACTCCTAGCGACCCCATAGACTGCAGCCTACCAGGCTCCTCCGTCCATGGGATTCTCCAGGCAAGAGTACTGGAGTGGGTTGCCATTGCCTTCTCCCAAAACAGAAGCTATTATACCTGTAATTTCAAGGAAATAAAATCCATGAACCAGAGTTTCCTCTTAATTTAGTACATATAGAGATTTAAAATATAAGAAACCCCTATGTAGAAAAATTTTGGGGGGATACATTTAAAAGCCTCAACAAAATTATCATATTGACATGCAAAAACAATTAAAATTCACTCAAGAGAGATGGAGGGCTTAACTTAAACAGTAGTCATGACAAAGATGAAAAATGCTTTCAAATAATTAACTCTAAAAAAGGCTCTAAGCCCAGACAGTTTTACAAGCAAGATCTTTCAATGTTTTAAAGAAACAGAAGCTCCACATTATAGAAACTGTTATAGTACATAAAAACTGGTGAAAATTTTAAAATGCATTTGATAGCCAACTGGACAAAGGTAGTGTAAAAAAACAAAGTCAATAAAATGTTTTACTTGTGAATATAGATGCCAATATCCTAAAATACCCATGAACAAGTGTTGACTATGGGAAGACTACACAGAAGAAATATATAAAAAAGATCTTCATGACCCAGGTGTGATCATGGTTACCAGCCAGACATCCTGGAATGTGAAGTCAAGTGGGCCTTAGAAAGCATCCCTACAAAGAAAGCTAGGGGAGGTGACGGAATTCCAGTTGAGCTATTTCAAATCTTGAAAGATGATGCTGTGAAAGTGCTGCACTCAATATGTCAACAAATTTGGAAAACTCAGCAGTGGCCACAGGACTGGAAAAGGTCAGTTTTCATTCCAATCCCAAAGAAAGGCAATGCCAAAGAATGCTCAAACTACCGCACAATGACACTCATCTCACACGCTAGTAAAATAATGCTCAAAATTCTCCAAGCCAGACTTCAGCAATACGTGAACCATGAACTTCCAGATGTTCAAGCTGATTTTAGAAAAGGCAGAGGAACCAGAGATCAAATTGCCAATATCCACTGGATCATGGAAAAAGCAAGAGAGTTCCAGAAAAACATCTATTTCTGTTTTATTGACTATGCCAAAGCATTTGACTGTGTGGATCACAATAAACTGTGGAAAATTCTGAAAGAGATGGGAATACCAGGCCACATGACTTGCCTCTTGAGAAACCTATATGCAGGTCAGGAAGCAACAGTTAGAACTGGACATGGAACAACAGACTGGTTCCAAATAGGAAAAGGAGTACGTCAAGGCTGTATATTGTCACCCTGTTTATTTAACTTCTATACAGAGTACATCATGAGAAATGCTGGGCTGGAAGAAGCACAAGCTGGAATCAAGATCGCCGGGAGAAATATCAATAACCTCAGATATGCAGATGACACCACCCTTATGGCAGAAAGTGAAGAGGAACTAAAAAGCCTCTTGAAAGTGAAAGAGGAGAGTGAAAAAGTTGGCTTCAAGCTCAACATTCGGAAAACGAAGATCATGGCATTTGGTCCCATCACTTCATGGGAAATAGATGGGGAAACAGTGGAAACAGTGTCAGACTTTATTTTTGGGGCTCCCAAATCACTGCAGATGGTGATTTCAGCCATGAAATTCAAAGACGCTTACTCCTTGGAAGGAAAGTTATGACCAACCTAGATAGCATATTCAAAAGCAGAGACATTACTTTGCCAACAAAGGTCTGTCTAGTCAAGGTTATGGTTTTTCCAGTGGTCATGTATGAATATGAGAGAGGGACTGTGAAGAAAGCTGAGCACCGAAGAATTGATGCTTTTGAACCGTGGTATTGGAGAAGACTGTTGAGAGTCCCTTGGACTGCAAGGAGATCCAACCAGTCCATTCTAAAGGAGATCATGTTCTTTGGAAGGAATGATGCTAAAGCTGAAACTCCAGTACTTTGGCCACCTCATGCAAAGAGTTGACTCACTGGAAAAGAATCTGATGCTGGGAGGGATTGAGGGCAGGAGGAGAAGGGGACAACAGAGGATGAGATGGCTGGATGGCATCACTGACTCTATGGACGTGAGTCTGAGTGAACTCCGGGAGTTGGTGACGGACAGGGAGGTCTGGTGTGCTGTGATTCATGGGGTCGCAAAGAGTCGGACAGGACTGAGCAACTGAACTGAACTGAACTGAAGTTTTCACATCCTTTGGGTGAATGCTGAAGAGCATGGTTGCTGGATCATATGGGAAAAGTGTGTTTAGTTTTGTCACTTTGAGACCTTTTAAAGCAATTTATCAGAAGTGCCTCCCACTTTCTCTAGCCTTGCCCTTTCTACCTAGAATATGGTACTGCTGCTGCTGCTAAGTTGCTTTAGTCATGTCCAACTCTGTGCGACCCCATAGATGGCAGCTCTTCCGTCTCTGGGATTCTCCAGGCAAGAACACTGGAGTGGGTTGCCATTTCCTTTTCCAATGCATGAAAGTGAAAAGTGAAAGTGAAGTCGCTCAGTTGTGTCTGACTCTTCTCGACCCAATGGATGGCAGCCCACCAGGCTCCTCCGCCCATAGGATTTTCCAGGCAAGAGTACTGGAGTGAGTCACCATTGAATATGGTGCAAATCCTAGTAATTCCTAGAACTCACAGGGGCCTGTGCATGCAAGCTTTATTTATTTCAGTATATCTACAATAAATCTGTTTTGGGGAAAAACATGGGTGCCTACTACCACTAAGCTGTTAAGTGCTATTTTAGAGATGTAAGCTAGTGCAGTAAGACAGTAAAAAATGGAAAGGAAGAAACATAGTGTCACTATTAGCAGGTGATACAGTTGTTCACACCAAAACCCCAAATAATTTATAGACATATATTTGAGACTTAATATGAGAGTTTAGCTAATTTGCTGCTTTAAAACTGTATATAAAATTAAATCACATTTTTGAACCCTTAACATAATTAGAAAAACATGTAATTTAAAAGATACCATTTATAATGCAAAATAAGTAAAACTGACCAAACAAACAAACAAACAAAAATCCCAGTAGTACCTAAGATTACATCTTACAAAGACGATCAAGAACTTTATGTAGAAAAGTATATAATTTTGTTGACAGTCACTGAAAAGAAGTATGTTCATAGTTAGGATGATTCAGTATCTTAAAAATGTCATTTTCCTCATTGTCTCATCACTGTTAAGCTGTTCTTTCTCCATCTGCTGTTTATAGGGAGTTGAACTCATGGAACGGATGTCTAAAGAGATACAGCAGGGAGCAATGGGAGAAGCAGCATTTTCATTGACTCTAAATCAGACCCTTTGCAGTCAGGATACAGGTAGTGTATGAGAGGTAATGCATCTTCTTACATATTTTTATGTCAGTAGATTTGCTCCATTTTAGCCAACAGTTTTGATTCTTGATTCAGTGCTATTGGTCTTATAGTTTGGAACATCCCCTTCAGTTCAGTTCAGTTCAGTTCAGTCGCTCAGTTGTGTCTGACTCTTTGTGACCCCATGAACCACAGCACGCCAGGCCTCCCTGTCCATCACCAACTCCCCGAGTTTACCCATACTCATGTCTGTTGAGTCGGTGATGCCATCCAACCATCTCATCCTCCATTGTCCCCTTCTCCTCCTGCCCTCAATCTTTCCCAGCGTTAGGGTCTTTTCAAATAAGTCAGCTCTTCACATCAGGTGGCCGAAGTATTGGAATTTCAGCTTCAACATCAGTCCTTCCAAAGAACACCCAGGACTGATCTCGTTTAGGATGGATTGGTTGGATCTCCTTGCCGTCCAAGGGACTCTCAAGAGTCTTCTCCAACACCACAGTTCAAAAGCATCAGTTCTTCTGTGCTCAACTTTCCCTTAATTTCCATATTTATCCACATCATTGTAAATTATAGCATCCTATTTTAATCCCCTCATAAAAAATTTTGCCACTCTAAGGATACATTACATCTCTGCTAGGAAAACCTGGAGAGACAGCCCCTATTTTCTCTGCCATTCTTTCTTTTGTGTACTTAAAAGATGGCTCCAGATCATTAGGGTGGGGCTTATATCCTCACTTTAAAGCAACTGGTTTACTCCTGATAAGTTGCATAAGTCAAGGTTTTCAAGAAAACACTGACTTTTCACTGACACATAACCATCTGGTAATGTTAAGAATGATACTATATTCATTGCCTTTTGCTGCTGTAACAAATTATCACACACTTACTGGTTTGCTGCTGCTGCTGCTAAGTTGCTTCAGTCATGTCTGACTCTGTGTGACCCCATAGACGGCAGCCCACCAGGCTCCTCCGTCCCTGGGATTCTCCAGGCAAGAACACTGGAGTGAATTGCCATTTACTTCTCCAATACATGGAAGTGAAAAGTGAAAGTTAAGTCACTAAGTCGTGTCCGACTCTTCGTGACCCCATGGACTGCAGCCTACCAGGCTCCTCCGTCCATGGGATTTCCCAGGCAAGAGTACTGGAGTGCATTGCCTTTGCCTTCTCCAACTTACTGGTTTAAAGCAACACAAATCTGTTATTTGTGGTTCTGCAGGTCTTATGTCTGACGTGGGTCTCACTGGGAAATCAAGGTTGCGTTACTTTCTGGAGATTTTAGAGAGGTTCTGTTTCCTTGCCTTTTCCAGCTTCTGGAAACCTCCTACATCCCTTGATTCCTGCCACCTTCACTCTAGCAACACTGGGTTGACTCTTTCTCATAGTGCGTTTCTGACCTTTTCTTCTGCCTTCCTCTTCAACTTTTAGGGATCCTGGTAATGATGCTGGGCTCACCTGGATAATATAGGGCAAAGCCCTCACCTCAAGGTCCTTAAATTAATCCCGTCTGCAAAGTCCCTTTTGCCATGTAAGGTAACATGGTTGTAGGCCTCTTAGAGGGTGGCCAAGCTGTCTACCATCACTTCCCATCCCCATCACCTTGCTTGCTCTGCTCTGGCTACGTTGCCCCACATCCAGACTCAGTACTCACCGTTCTCTCTCTTTGGCCTTGGGGAAAGCATTCTCGTAGCTCCTTTGCTTGGTTCATGTCTCTGTCCAGATGCCATTCCTCAGAGGGCCTGGCTCTATCTAAAATCCGTTCTGTGCTTTTTCCCCCTTTTATGGTGCTTCATTTTCCCCCATAGCTGGTCTCTCTGGCTCCGCTGCTGGAAAGTCAGCTCCCTGAGGGCAGAGACTTGGTCAGTTTTGCTTCTCTGGGTCACCCAGCATCTGGCCCAGTGACTGACACATAGGAGCACAAGTAAATGCATAAATAAATCACATTCTTAATTGCATCCTTTAACACAACCTTTTCTTCAGTGAGCTGGACCAAAGTGAAATCTCTGCAACTAGAATTAGCTAAATTTATATTTAAGTAGGATAAATATGACCATTGCACTCGGCTTTTTCACTGAGAATGCTATTTGAGCACACAATCTGAGTAGCCAGACTTAAAACTGACATCAAGAAGTGATGAACTTGATATGAAGCATTAAATATCTTTCTGTGAATCACCCTCCTACTGATTGTACCTTTTGAGACTGGAGATTTATAATAATAATACCATCACTTTTGCTACCATCTATGGAATACTACTATGTACCAGTTACTAAGCTCTTTGCATGTATTATTTTATTTACTTTTTTCACTTGATGTGGTCTTAGAGCACACATTTACTGTTTTGTCTATCCCAGGAAAGTATTTTCACCACTCAATACTTCTTTTGAGAAACTGCCTCTACCACTGTCACCGAGGTTCTCAGGATAGCCTGAGCACAGGACCTTGGCAACCGGTGGGCAGTTGACCCAGTCTGGGCCAATCAGAGTCCCCATGGTGGGAGTCCAGTGAGTGACACAACTCAGTCAAGCCAATCAGAATTCTTTTTCTCAATTTTTAAACTCCAGCTGGGAAGAGAGGGTTTTTTTTTCCTCTTGGGTCAAAAACTGCAAGGATATGAACCCAAAGATGCCTCTGGTCTGTGAAGTAAATAGCTGGAAAAAATGGAGCAGGGACCAGAGTTGAAAAGTCCTGACTTACGTATTATACAACCTGGTTTTCTGCATTTGATGGATGAACAAACATCTCAGCACAGACTTATATACTTGCCAGAGGTTGAGTAGCTAGTAAATAGTAAATGGGGGGAATTTGAGCCCCAAGTCAGCCTGACTTCCACAGCCATATTTTCTTTCACTTTGTTGTACTGCATCCCGGCCTCTCAGATGCATGAATACCTCTACATATTCTTCCCACCCTGTGTGATTTCTGAAAATTCACAACAGGGAAATGCATGCCCTGTATTACTAGCAGAGAATGCCTCGGACAGTTGTTGATCGTCTATTCATCTTATTTTCTGATGAGTTTGTTTATTTGATACTCCAGGGCTGGAATGACTTATTTGCTTCATCTTTTGTCCAAATCCTAACAGATTAAAAATGGCCACCTAGAGCTTTGTGTTGAGAAGGATTCTGAGGCTTCCTCTTGGCTAACAGAAAAGGAGGAAAGTGGAGTGAGGAAATGAGCTACTAAATTCACTCCAACTGTTTGGTAATTTGGATTACATTTTGGAACTGTGGAGCTATAACATTTTAGTGTTCCAAGAGTGTTGTATCAACAATGACATTTTTCATTTCAAAGAATGTTTCAGTTGTCAGCCAGAGGCTTACCTGTGTGCCAAACCAAATCCAGTAGTCCCATCACTAACAGGATGATGGCATCTCACTCGGAGCACCTTCCTCTCCAAAACGCCCAGACGGTCCTATCCCGCAGTGATAGGAACAGAGACATGACCTGAATTTAGATTCCAGAGTGGAATGTCATTAATGAGACCACTTTTCTGGTGACAAAGATGTTAAATCACAGCCACCCTGAAAAATTGTCATGCCCCAGTATTGTTGAACGTTTTCGAACAGCCAGATTGGGCCTCACATTTTGTGGGTTGGAAGTTCCATTTCTTCATCTTTGGCCCAAGTTACTTAGCAATGGCCAATCGAACTATGCGCCCACCATATTGTTTTGCGTGTTTGACTAGAACACTGACAGATTAATAGGAAGGGTAAATAGCAGAGCACAACTGCAGGGGCCCAGTGTGGGGCGGCAGGATTGACTGCTCCGGACTTTGTTGTGTTTGCTCAGAGGAAGCCGCAGCAAAAGCCTGCTGGGACGAGGTGACCTGGGTCACAGGCATTTGTTTCTTGTCTCTATAGAAAACAATTGTCTTCTCAATGGAAGATGGCTTTTTCTGAATCTACATGGTTCCACTGATGAGGAAGCCTCTGCCATTCCGTGGTGCTTGCAAAAACACACACATACAAATAAAAGGGCCACACGAAAGTTCACATTTACTGTATTCCCCAGAGATGCCGTTGATTTAGGTTAACCAGGAGAGAAGTCCAACTTTGGAAAGTTTATCTTGAGGGTCTCTATAAACCTTCACTTCTTCATAGCTAACTCCCAATCTTTGATCTTTATGAAGTTTTTAAATGGTCCAGCTACCTCCCCATACCCCTGGTTCATGAGGGCAGAATCCATTAACATTTAGCACTGTTGACTTTGTAAACTCCAGCTTTGGTGGAAAGACATTTTGATCTCAAAATCACTCTACTCTGAATTGGTAGGAATGAAATATGTTAATAATGGAAAAAAAAAAACAAACAACCCACGTTGGGCAAGGTTTAATTGACCCAAAGTGATGGCTTTATCTCAAAGTGAGAACTGTCTTTAGTGGATAGATGGTTTTGAATTTTTTCTTTAGAATTACATTTAATTTTAATAAAAAACTTCAAAGGATTCTACACCAATTTTTTCACTATCTTTCTTGATCTCTCTCTTTGCTTCTCTATCTAATATATATATAGTGAATAATATGATATTAATAAATATGTGTATAATTAATTAGAAAATGTATTGAAGTGTTATTGATAGTTGTGGCAGGAACCATTGTAGTTCCTGGGTCTCATTGTGCCTTATGCATTTCTTAAACTGAAAAAAATCACCATGGTGGGGGAACCCCACCAACACAAGGAATAAAAATCTTTCAGTGAACTAAAAACTAAGACCAACCTGAATGTTAAGAAAAATCAAGGCATTTGCATTGATATAAAAGCCTAGTGGTGCCAGTGGTCAAGGACCTGTGTGCCAATGCAGGAGACAGAAGAGATGCGAGTTCAATCCCTGGGTTGGGAAGATTCCCTGGAGGAGAGCATGGCAACTCACTTCAGTATTCTTGCCAGGAGAATCCCATGGACAGAGGAGCCTGGCAGGCTGCAGTCCATGGGGTCACAAAGAGTTGGACACAACTGAAGCGACTTAGCACTCTAGCCTTTAACTGAATTAAAATCAACCAGTTATTCATTTGGCACCCACTCTGTTCTTTTCTGGTGGCTCACACGGTTAAGAATCTGCCAGCAATGCAGGAGACCTGGATTTGATCCCTGGGTTGGAAAGATCCTCTGGAGAAAGAAATGGCAACCCACTCCAGTATTCTTGCCTGGAGAATTCAATGGACAGAGAAGTCTGATGGGCTATTGTCCATGGGGTCGCAAAGCACTGGACATGACTGAGCAACTAGCACACTGTGCTGCCCTGAGGAGAGTTTCTGTTCTTAGGGAGCTGACGGTCTTGGGTAAAGAATGGGGACTGAAAATTATTCAAGGAATTACAATATAGTGTGCCTAGCACCATGGTGTGGTAACCCTAGGAGGCTATAGACAGATACAGGGGAGGAAACTATAATTTCTCAAGAGAGCAGAAGATGCATGCCTTTCTAGTCTTGTGGCTTTTTCTTATTAGAGCTTAATTTAATCTTGCTTGTAGAGTGTGAAAAAAAGAACAACTCTCTAGTTTGATGCCTATATTATAGAAACATAAGATGTGGGGAAGGAATATTTTGCCGTAATTTTTCTGGAGGCAAGAAATGCATCTGTCTCATTCACTGTGATGGTGTGAACCTGGCACTGATTCTGGACTCCATAAATATCTGCAGAATATTTCTGGATGATGCAGAGCCCAAAGACCTCTGTTACCACTTTTTAGCCGTGTAACCTTTAGCATGGCCTGGGGTTTCTTGCGTGCCCATGTCTTTACCTGTCATATGTAATACCCTCCCATGTCATAGTATTGTCATAAGATCAAGTCCTATTTACTGAGCATCAACTATATGGAAAGTCTTAATTTAAGGACTTTTCTTGTGTTTGCTTATTTCACCTTCCACAAAAAATATGAAACAGGTAAAATTATTATCCCACTTTACAGATTATTTTGTGGGCTATAAAGTATTGTATAACTCAAATAAAAGGCATTGTAATGAAGATTTTTACTATTCCAGAAGACAAAAGCATAGGAATGGTCCTCTATAAATCTTGTGTCCATGAAATCTCTTGTCTGTGACTCTGTGTTTGTCCTACTCTGCCCTTCTCTCAGATTCTTGCTGTGAGAATATTTCAAGAGCCCATTTAATTAAGGAAATTTGTGTTGTAAAGAACTAAACTCTTTACAAATCTCCAGAAAGAAAAATGTATGTTTTTGTTGCAAGTACACAGCACTGAATTTGAAACCAGAAAGCCCATGGGACTTGTCCCGCCTAGAGTGACCAGCTCCTCTTTGTCTGGGGGCACAAGGCATCTGTGTGCTCCTCTTCACACGCACTTATTTTCCTCCTGCTTTGTGTGGCCTTTTCGGTATCATCATCACTGTGGTATGTCGGTCATTACCATGGCCTCTCCAGCCCCATCCTGCCACATGACCATTCAGTGTCTACTCTCTCAATTCTTTGGATTATTTACCCATCATTCTCACTTTCATGGGCTTCCTAGGTGGCACTAGTGGTAAAGAACCCACATGTCAATGGAGGAGATGTAAGAGACGTGAGTTCAATCCCTGGGTCGATCCCTAGTTTGATCTCTGGATCCCTGCATGGCAGGGAGGGCATGGCAACCCACTGCAGTGTTCTTGTCTGGAGAATCCCGTTGACAGAGGAGCTTGACAGGCTATGGTCCATAGGGTCAAAAAGAGTCGGACATTACTGAAGGGACTTATCACGCCCTCACTTTCATTCCTCACATGGTCCAGCTCCTTTTCTCACGCCAGGCACATCATTCTCTACCCAGCTAATGGTCCAAATAGCTGAAGTGGAGGGGCAAATGGGTTCTTGTGTTGTGGTGTCTGGTCGGGGCTGTGGCCAGCAGCTTGCTTGGGAAGGGCTTTGAGCAATGAGGCAAATGCAGGGTGAATATCTTTCCTGTATCTTCTATTGCTGTCAAGCAACCAAATCTAGTATGGAACTGAGATATTAGTTTGTTTGCTAAATTTATCAAATTGAGCTTTTCATTAAATAGTCCCATGTTAAAAAAGAGAAGAGGTTGATAGAAATGATAAAGTTTCTTTCTAATTTTAAAAAAGGTTGTATTAAAATATTTTGTGTTTAGCTCTTTGGTGAGTAATCTTTAAAGTAGAAAAGGGTTTTGGAGTAATGACCTCCCAGATAAGTCAAGTTGGATAAGGAATGTAGTGATATTTTAAGTCTCTGTATTAGTCTCTCAATTAGCAAGAAGTTATGCAATCAATTTGATGGACTACTAAGTACATTTTGTCACAAAGAGTTGGACATGACTGAGCGACTAACACACACACACACACACCTTGGGCTTCCCTGGTAGCTCAGATGGTAAAGAATTTGCCTGCAATGCAGGAGACCTGGGTTCAGTCCCTAGGTCAGGAAGATTCCTTGGAGAAGGGAATGGAAACCCATTCCAGTATTCTTGCCTGGAGAATCCTCATGGACAGAGGAGCCTGGTAGGCTATAGTTCATGGGGTCGCAAAGAGCTGGACACGACTGAGCAACTTGGAGGCGGGAGTAGAAGGAGACGACAGAGGATGAGATGGTTGGATGGCATCACCTACTGAATGGACATGAGTTTGAGTAAACTCCAGGAGTTGGTGAGGACAGGGAGGCCTGGTGTGCTGCAGTCCATGGGGTTGCAAAGAGTGGGACACGACTGAGCGACTGAACTGAACTGAGCAACTAAGACACATAACTACATTTTAAAAATGAGAACTAGACCAAAAAGAATAGAGAAGATCAATGTGTTGTATACCTGGTAAGGTATTTATTGCTTCTTGACACTTCTAGTTCATATGTGTCGGTGTTCATTGGCTATGATGTAAGATTAAATTTTTTCTTTTTTTTTCACCATGAGGCATGGCTGAAAGGCTTGAAAGCTACTCATGCAGTAGTTGAGAATTGGATTTGAGGTCATATGACCCTGGATTCAAATTCTAGCTTCACCATGTAGGAGCCGTGTTACTCTTTAAGTCATAGTTTCCCCTTCAGTAAAATGGGTTTAATAAGACTTAACTCATATGGATATGATGCTAAAAAATGTGGTTAAAGTGCTTACAACTTTGGTAGCTTATTTTACTATTTTAACTGAAATTGACCTCTGTAAACTGTTTATTTGATTGAGTAATAGAAGCTTCTGGGAATTCTATACATTCAATAAGTGGATTCACTTTGCTATATAGCAGAAAGTAAAGCAACATTGTTAAGTAACTATCAGTTCAGTTCAGTTCAGTCGCTCAGTCGTGTCTGACTCTTTGTGACCCCATTGATTACAGCATGTCAGGCCTCCCTGTCTATCACCAACACCTGGAGTTTACTCAGATTCATGTCCATCGAGTCAGTGATGCCATCCAACCATCTCATCCTCTGTCGTCCCCTTCTCCTCCTGCCCCCAATCCCTCCCAGCATCAGAGTCTTTTCCAATGAGTCAACTCTTCACATGAGGTGGCCAAAGTATTGGAGTTTCAGCTTTAGCATCATTCCTCCCAAAGAACACCCAGGACTGATCTCCTTTAGAATGGACTGGTTGGATCTCCTTGCAGTCTAAGGGACTCTCAAGAGTCTTCTCCAACACCACAGTTCAAAAGCATCAATTCTTTGGCACTCAGCTTTCTTCACAGTCCAATTCTCACATCCATACATGACCACTGGAAAAACCATAGCCTTGACTAGATGGACCTTTGTTGGCAAAGTAATGTCTCTGCTTTTGAATATGCTATCTAGGTTGTCATAACTTTTCTTCCAAGGAGTAAGTGTCTTTTAATTTCATGGCTGCAGTCACCATCTGCAGTGATTTGGGAGCCCAAAAAATAAAGTCTGACACTGTTTCCACTGTTTCCCCATCTATTTCCCATGAAGTGATGGGACCAGATGCCATGATCTTAGTTTTCTGAATGTTGAGCTTGAAGCCAACTTTTTCACTCTCCTCTTTCACTTTCATCAAGAGGTTTTTAGTTCCTCTCCACTTTCTGCCATAAGAGTGGTATTATCTGCATATCTGAGGTTATTGATATTTCTCCTGGCAATCTTGATTCCAGCTTGTGCTTCTTCCAGCCCAGAGTTTCTCATGATGTACTCTGAATATAAGTTAAATAAGCAGGGTGACAATATACAGCCTTGACGTACTCCGTTTCCTATTTGGAACAAGTCTGTTGTTCCATGTCCGGTTCTAATTGTTGCTTCTTGACCTGCATATAAGTTTCTCAAGAGGCAGGTCAGGTGGTCTGGTATTCCCATCTCTTTCAGAATTTTCCACAGTTTATTGTGATCCACATAGTCAAAGGCTTTGGCATAGTCAGTAAAGCAGAAATAGATGTTTTTCTGGAACTCTCTTGCTTTTTCCATGATCCAGTGGATAGTTTCAATTTGATCACTGGTTCCTCTGCCTTTTCTAAAACCAGCTTGAACATCTGGAAGTTCACAGTTCATGTCTTGCTGAAGCCTGGCTTGAAGAATTTTGAGCATTACTTTACTAGCGTGTGAGATGAGTGCAATTATGCGGTAGTTTGAGCATTGTTTGGCATTGCCTTTCTTTGGGACTGGAATGAAAACTAACCTTTTCCAGTCTTGTAGCCACTGCTGAGTTTTCCAAATTTGCTGGCATTTTGAGGCAGCACTTTCACAGCATCATCTTTTAGGGTTTGAAATAGCTCAACTGGGATTGCATCACCTCCTCTAGCTTTGTTCGTAGTGAAGCTTTCTAAGGTCCACTTGACCTTGCATTCCAGGATGTCTGGCTCTAGGTGAGTGATCTCACCATCGTGATTATCTGGGTAGTGAAGGTCTTTTTTGTACAGTTCTTCTGTGTATTCTTGCAACCTCTTCTTAATATCCTCTGCTTCTCTTAGGTCTATACCATTTCTGTCCTTTATTGAGCCCATCTTTGCATGAAATGTTCCCTTGGTACCTCTAATTGTCTTGAAGAGATTTCTAGTCTTTCCCATTCTGTTGTTTGCCTCTATTTCTTTGCATTGATTGCTGAGGAAGGCTTTCTTATCTCTCCTTGCTATTCTTTGGAACTCTGCATTCAGATGCTTATATCTTTCATTTTCTCCTTTGCTTTTCACTTCTCTTCTTTTCACAGCTATTTGTAAGCCATCTTCAGACAACCATTTTGCTTTTTTGCATTTCTTTTTCTTGGGGATGGTCTTGATCCCTGTCTCCTGTGCAATATCACAAACCTCCATCTATAGTTCATCAGACACTGTGTCTATCAGATCTAGTCCCTTAAATCTATGTCTCACTTCCACTGTATAATCATAAGGGATTTGATTTAGGTCATAACTGAATGGTCTAGTGGTTTTCCCTACTTTCTTCAATTTAAATCTGAATTTGGCAATAAAGAGTTCATGATCTGAGCCACAGTCAGCTCCCAGCCTTGTTTTTGCTGACTGTATAGAGCTTCTCCATCTTTGGCTGCAAAGAATATAATCAATCTGATTTCGGTGTTGACTATCTGGTGATGTCCATGTGTAGAGTCTTCTCTTGTGTTGTTGGAAGATGGTGTTTGCTATGACCAGTGCATTCTCTTGGCAAAACTCTATTAGCCTTTGCCCTGCTTCATTCTGTACTCCAAGGCCAAATATGCCTGTTACTCCAGGTGTTTCTTGACTTCCTACTTTTGCATTCCAGTCCCCTATAATGAAAAGGATGTCTTTTTTGGGTGTTAGTTCTAAAAGGTCTTATAGGTCTTCATAGAACTGTTCAACTTCAGCTTCTTCAGCATTACTTTTTGGGCATAGCCTTGGATTACCGTGATATTGAGTGGTTTGCCTTGGAAACGAACAGAGATCATTCTGTTGTTTTTGAGATTGCATCCAAGTACTGCATTTCGGACTCTTTTGTTGACCATGATGGCCACTCCATTTCTCCTAAGGGATTCCTGCCCACAGTAATAGATATAATGGTTATCTGAGTTAAATTTACCCATTCCAGTCCATTTTAGTTCGCTGATTCCTAGAATGTTGATGTTCACTCTTGCCATCTCCTGTTTGACCACTTCTAATTTGCCTTGATTCATGGACCTGACATTCCAGGTTCCTATGCAATATTGCTCTTCACAGCATCGGACCTTGCTTCTATCACCAGTTACATCCACAACTGGGTATTGTTTTTGCTTTGGCTCCATCCCTTCATTCTTTCTGGAGTTATTTCTCCACTGATCTCCAGTAGCATATTGGGCACCTACTGACCTGGGTAGTTCCTCTTTCAGTATCCTATCATTTTGCCTTTTCATACTGTTTATGGGGTTCTCAAGGCAAGAATACTGAAGTGGTTTGCCATTCCCTTCTCCAGTGGACCACATTCTGTCAGACCTCTCCACCATGACCTGTCCATTTTGGGTGGCCCCACATGGCATGGCTTAGTTTCATTGAGTTAGACAAGGCTGTGGTCTGTGTGATCAGATTGGCTTGTTTTCTGTGATTATGGTTTCAGTGTGTCTGCCCTCTATTGCCCTCTTGCAACACCTACCATCTTACTTGGGTTTCTCTTACCTTGTACATGGGGTATCTCTTCACGGCTGCTCCAGCAAAGTGCAGCCACTGCTCCTTACCTTAGACAAGGGGTATCTCCTCATGGCCGCCCCTCCTGACCTTGAAGTAGCTCCTCTCGGCCCTCCTGTGCCCATGCAGCCGCCGCTCCTTGGACGTGGGGTTGCTCCTCTAAGCACCTATACTCTAACAAAAATTAATTAAAAAAAGATGTGGCTCAGCAGCAGGATCTGGGATAGGAAATGGATGACAAATAGAAAAGAGCAGAGAAAATGTCACAGACATTTAAATGTCAACTGAAAAGTCCATTTCTAAATATTCTCATGTGCTTCACAGTGACTTCCAAGTCTCTTTGTCAATGCAGTTATCAAAAATATTTATATTCAATATTGTTATGAATGTTCCAATCCAATCGTCAGAGATTTTTGAAAGAAAAGTAGGAGACCTGGTAGCTCATGGGCTGAAGATGGAAAAGGAAAATATGGAGAATAATTGTCTTAGTCCATTCAGGCTGTTAAACAAAATACCATAATCTGGGTGGCTTATAAGCAGCAGAAATTTATTTCTCACAGTTCTTGAGCCTGGAACTCGGAAATCAGGGTGCCAGCCTAGTCAGGTTCTGGGGAAAGCCCTCTTGCAGGTTGTAGACTGCTGACTTCTTGCTGTGTCCCCACAGGGTGGAAGGGGACCTCTCTGGGGCCTCTTTTATGAGGGCATTACTGCCGTTCATGAAGTTTCACTCTGATGACCTAATCACCCCAAAGGCCTCACATCCTAAAACCATAATACTGGGCATTAGAATTTTAACATGTAATTTGGAGGTGGTGGTGGGACACAAAGATTAGACCATAGCAATAATGCAATGGAACAGGAGGGTGGGGAGGATGAGGGATAGGGGAGCAGAGGAGAGGTATTCCAGCTTATTAATGAAAAAAAAAAAAAAGATAGCAAAAAGATAGGACTAAGTCATGTCCGACTCTTGCGATCCCATGAACTGTAGTCCACAAGGCTTCTCTGTCCCTGGGTTTCTCCAGGCAAGAATACTGGATCAGGTTGCCGTTTCCTTCTCCAAGGGAACTTCCTGACCCAGGACTTGAACCCATGTCTCCTGCATGGCAGGCAGATACTTTACCAACTGAGCTATGCAAGAAGCCTCAATTATCTTATTACTGGAATAAGGTATGACTTATTGCTGTATAACCAATTGCCCTTGCTAAGTCGCTTCAGTCATGTCCAACTCTGTGCGACCCCATAGACGGCAGCCCACCAGGCTCTGCCATCCTTGGGATTCTCCAGGCAAGAACACTGGAGTGGGTTGCCATTTCCTTCTCCAATGTATGAAAGTGAAAAGTGACAGGGAAGTCGCTCAGTCATGTCTGACTCTTAGCGAGCCCGTGGACTGCAGCTTACCAGGCTCCTCCGTCCATAGGATTTTCCAGGCAAGAGTACTGGAATGGGGTGCCACTGCCTTCTCTGCAATGAATAAAATGAATAAAAGTGTCATTTTATTACACTCGTTGTGTGAATCAGGAATTCAGCTGGGAGCACAGTGGGGATGGCTTGCTTCTGCTCCATGAAGTCTGGGGCATTAGCGGAAAGTTATGAAGACTGTGACTGATTCAAATGGCTGGGGACTGAAGTGATCTGGAAGTTCCTCCCTCACATGCCTGGTGCCTGGGCTGACTGGAAGACTGGGTTCATCAGGAACTGTCAATCAGTGCATCTCCCTGGGGCTTCTCAATAGGATGTAGACTTCCTCAATAGGGGCTCTGTGCAGTTAGGCTTCTTACATGATGGCTCCAAGAGTAGGTGTTCTCAGCAGACCAGGAAGAAGCTGCATAGCCTTTTATCAGTGGTAAAGAATCTGCCTGCCAATGAGGAGGGCATGGCAACACACTCCAGTATTCTTGTCTGGAGAATCCCATGCACAGAGGAGCCTGGCAGGTTACAGTCCATGGGGTTGCAAAGAGTCAGATGACTGAAGCTGTTTAAACACAACCAGTCAATGTAAAATGATGCAAGAGATGTGGATTCGATCCCTGGGAAGATCCCCTGGAGGAGGAAATGGCAACCCACTCCAGTAATCTTGCTTGGAAAATTCCATGGACAGAAGAGCCTGGCAGGCTACAGTCCATGAGGTCACCAAGAGATGGACACGACTGAACACACATGCACAGAGGCAGGGAAGACTCACTTGCATTTGATTTTAGATTGTCATGAGGTATCTTCGGGCTAGACTGAGTTTCCTAATGACACTACTGTGGTTAATTCTGAAACATAAGATTTGCACTCTGTGACTCCTCTCCTCCCAAAGGACCCTCTCTGAGAGCTGAAAAGTGATGACTGGTGAACTGCTGGGTAGCAGGCTTGCTGGTCTGGGGCAGTGCTGCAAAGATATGAAAATTCAATGAGGAAAAAGTTTATTGACCAAGCAAGAATAGTGTTGAAACATGTATATTACCATATGTAAAGATAAATGACCAGTGCAAGTTCGAAGCATGAAACAGGGCACTTAAAGCTGGTCCTCTGGGATAACCCAGAGGGGTGGGGTGGAGAGGAAGGAGGGAGGCGGGGTTCAGGATAGGGGGACACATGTACACCTGTGGCTGATTCACGTCGATGTGTGGCAAAACCCACCACAATATTGTAAAGTAATTTGCCTCCAATTAAAATAAATAAGTTAATTAAAAAAATTATTTACCAAGCAGCAATGAAAAGTATCTCCTATCTCCCCATTCTCTCCACATTTTAAAATTGGTTTTATTTTTACTGAAAGTCGCTACTGCTTAGGAACTGGGCTGGGAATTAGAAGAATTCTTGGTTTTTAGTCCCAAATTCATGGTTAAATGGTCAGATGACCTCAGGCAAGCTGCTTCACTTTCAGTATACTGTATGCTCTTGGAGGTCACTCTGTTTCCTGTGGCTTTCCAAATATGTTGACTTTATAGCAAACCAAAGCTATACATAATGTATTGTGTATGCATAAACTACAAAAGTGAGTTTTGACCTGAAATTACTGCTCGATGTTGATGAAAGTACATTAATATGAGACTCTTACTTTGCTGTTGAACAGATTGTCTAATTGCTACAGCTTTTCGGAAAACAATTTAGCTCAATTTTTATTATTTTTTATTTAACCTTGTTCAACTTTTAAGTTTTTAAATTTTTTTTTTTTTGGCTACTCCATGAGATTTGTGAAATGTTAGTTTCCTGACCTGGGTTTGAATCTGTCAGAAAATGAAAGCATGGAGTTCTAGCCACTGGACTGCCAGGGAATTCCTGACTCAATTTTATGTATCAAGTATATTGAAATGTCCATATCTATCGATACCTTTCATCGCTTCTGAGAATCTTTCTTGAGAAAATAGAGTGTGAGATCAAGATTTCCGTACGAGGATTGTCACTACATTGTTATGTTTAGTTATGCAGTAATTGAAACCACCTATGTTGTCTAGTAATATGAACATTCTGTAACTTACAGGTGTCCAGAGATAGTGATATTCTGTGACTAGAAGAATCATATTTTCAAAAAAGTACTTATACACAATAAAGTTGCATGTGTGCTAAGTTGCTTCAGTCATGCCCAACTCTTTGTGACCCACTGGACTCCTCTGTCCAGGGGATTGTCCAGGCAAGAATACTGGAGTGGGTTGCCGTGCCTTCCTCTAGGCGATCTTCCCGACCCAGGGATTGAACCCATGTCTCTTATGGCTCCTACATTGACAGGCAGGTTCTTTACTCCTAGTGCCACCTGGGAAGCCCATAAAATGCATAGAGTAATTAAAATCTGCATTGAGAAAAACTGGAAGGAACTGTATCTGGATAAAAGATGTCTGGGTAAAAATACCTGGATAAAATTACTGATGATTTTGTCCCTTTTGAAGTCTTTCTGTTTTTAAAAAATCTATAATGAATATGTATTTTCTTCAGAATCAGAAAGGGAAGTGAATGGTACTGATAGATGTCTTTTACAATTTGCTTTTTTGTTTTAGTCTTGTTTCTGCTCAGAAAGATAGCTGTCAGGTTAAGGCCTCTCAGAGCTTGACAATCATTAATACTGTGTCTTCTGCCCCTTTCCTCCCCCAACTCACCACTCCCTCTAACCCCAGTTGGGCTTTCCATACTGGGCACTGGCTTTGAAATTGTGACATGGAAAAACCAGGCCTGGATGTTCCAGGGGTTCAGCCCTAGACAGTATATTAAAAAGCAGAGACATTACTTTGCCAACAAAGTTCCATATAGTTGAAGCTATGGTTTTTCTAATAGTCACGTATGGATGTTCAGTTGGACCATATAGAGGGCTGAGCACTGAAGAATTGATGTTTTCAAACTGTAGTGTTGGAAAAGACTCTTGAGAGTCCCTTGGGCTGCAAGGAGTTCAAACCAGTCATTCCTAAAGGAAATCAGTCCTGAATACTTATTGGAAGGACTGATGCTGAAGCTGAAGCTGCAATACTTTGGCCACCTGATATGAAGAGCTGACTCATTAGAAAAGACCCTGATGCTGGGAAAGATTGAAGGCAGGAGGAGAAGTGAACAACAGAGAATGAGATGGTTGGATGGCATCCCCGACTTGATGGACATGAGTTTGAGCAAACTCCGGGAGATAGTGATGGACAGGGAAGCCTGGCTTGCTGTAGTCCATGGGGTCACAAAGAGTCAGATGCAACTTAGTGACTGAACAACACAGTTTAGCTTGGAATTCTTGAGTGGTGATGGAGTCCACAGGCACTAGAGAGCAGGATGATGTGCATGTGGCCTCCTGGAAGAAGGCCTCAAATCTACAGGGCTATTAGCTGGATTTTGCTAGAGTAAATTACCATTGCTTTGCAAGAACATTGATGAATTACCATGAAAATACTGTCATCATCAGCACAAATGTTTCTCAAAGCCTCACTTCAGTGGAATTTTTTTGTCCAGATTCATAAAATTCACTTACTCTCAGAAAAGGAAAGATTAGGCCTTGAGGTTATTTGCACTTTCCTTGAATTCACTGGACTCTTTTTCCTAGCTTGTTTTGTATCCAGGCTTATGCACAACTTTTATAAAAGGCAGTAGCAGTTCTGTGTGCACTTGAAATGGGAGAGAATTCCCAAGCTGTTGCCTCCTGTTAAACACCGAGGAGATTACCTCTTAGTCAAGAGTAAAAGAGTCTGAATTAGGGACAATGGGGATTTCACCTTTAAAAGTCTGATCCAGGAAACAACTGTGGGTTACAATTTGTATGCAATTTGCAGTTTGAAGTTTAAGCTTCTGGTTAATAAAATGACGTAAGCAAACTATAAATGTGACTATCACATGCATTATGTTTGCAGTTCCTTGGATAATAAGTACCTTTCTTAAACCAGAGTCCTAAGAAACTGCATACAGGGGATTTAGAAGGGCAGGCCACCTTTACGAGGATGAAAACTGTACTTTGTCCATCAACTACTCTTTGAATGCTAGCATTTTATATTTGTCTGTACACTTTTTTGTTGTTGCTGTTTAGTCGCTAAGTCCTGTCTGACTCTGCGGCTCCATGGACTGTAGCCTGCCAGGCTCCTCTGTCTATGAGGTTTCCCAGGCAAGAATATGGGAGTGGGTTGCTATTCCCTTCTCCAGGAGACCTTCCCCACTCAGGGACTGAACCCATGTTTCCTGCATTGCAAATGGATTCATTCCTATCTCTGGTTAAAATTTAAAAGCAGGCTAAAATCAGAAGAGTGGTTAGCAAGTTTACTAAATAATATAGTATTCAACATAAATATTTATAGGCTGAATTTATGCTACCAGTTAGAATTATAGAACTTATACTAGAGTTAGAACTTAAACTACCAAGTTTGTTCTTACAGTGTGATCACATTCAGAAATGTTATTTTTCCAAGGAGCATTGTGTGAAACTTTACCCATTTAGTGTTTATTAATTCAAGTTTGCTGTTGGTATTGATTTCATTTTAAAATGAGTGGACCTGGCTCAGGCAGACTGAGAGGGCCAGGTAGGAAAAAAAATCTATCTTTCCTGTTTTGTTTTCCTAATCTGCATATAGATAGATTACCTAACACAAGGGTTACATATATGCTTTTGCAACCAGCAAAGTAGACAGAAAAACAATCTCTCATCTCCTTGGGAAAAAAAAAAAAAACTAAATAGAAATCCACTAAAATAGAGAAAAGTTTGGCTTTTTGTATTTGAGTTGGCCAAAAAGTTCATTTGGGTTTTTCCATACCATCTTAGCAAAAACCTGAATGAACTATTTGGCCAACCCAATATTATGTCAGGAAGTTTACAATCAGAATAGCAACATCCCAGCAGACAAGACATTTGATATTTGGCAAAACTAATACAATTATGTAAAGTTAAAAAAAAAAAAAGCATATGTTATTTTGAATTACATATGGCAGTGCTGATGCTCTGAGTATCAAAATATCTTTCTCCAATCCTGCCCAAATACACAATGTGAGTTTAAGCCCTTATGATATTAGACTTAATTTTATTTTTTTAATTTAAATTTATTTAAATTAGAGGCTAATTACTTTACAATATTGTGTTGGTTTTGCCACACATCAACATGAATCTGCCACGGGTGTACACGTGTTCTCAATCCTGAACCCCCCTCCCACCTCCCTCCCCATACCATCCCTCTGGGTCATCCCAGTGCACCAGCCCCAAGCTTCCTGTAACCTGCATCGAACCTGGACTGGCGATTCGTTTCTTATATGATATTATACATGTTTCAATGCAGTGCAATGGCTGAACGGAAATGTAGGAGGTCTCCTATCATTGGAACTCTGCAGCCTCATGATCCCTTGGTTGCAGAAAAGAGCAGCTATGCTGAAATATACTTACTCAATCCAGTGTTTGCCCCCTGATCATGAAGGGCCCCACAGTTACTCCTTCAGAGGAAGCAGAGCAGAGGATGCTTACTTCTCAGTCAGGACAAGCCAGTGTCTTTGGCAAGTTAGAGAGAAATCCTCCATGTGAATTCCAGTTGCTTGATTCGGGATGTAGTTAGTACACTCTTCTAATTATATTCAGAGATGAGGAGCACTCTCAGAATGCACTGTGCACAGAAACTGATACCCATCCAATCATTTAGCAGAAATCCCATTTCAGGGAGAAGGCACTGCCCATCCACCTCCATACTATTTTCAAATAGGGACATACTAATTTATAGTCTCACCAACAGTGTGTTGAGGGTTCTCCTTTTTCTACACTCTCATAAACATTATCATAAAGCCATTCTGACAGATGTGAGATGATATCTCACTGTAGTTTTGATTTCATTTTCCTGATGGTTAGTGATGTTGAGCATCTTTACATGTGTCTGTTGGCCATCCATATGTCTTCTTTGGAAAAATATTTGGTTAGGTACCCTGCTCATTTTTTAATCAGATATTTTTTTGATATTGAGGTATATGAATTCTTTGTATATTTTGTATATTAATCCTCAATAGGATATGTTGTTTGCAAATATCTCCTCTCATTCAATAGTCTGCCTTTTTGTTTTGTTGATAGTTTCCTTCACTGTGCAAAAGTTTTTATTTATTTATGTATTTTAGTTTGATGTAGTCTCATTTGTTTAATTCTGCTTTTGTTTCACTTGCCTAAGGAAGACAGATCCAAAAATATATTGCTAAGACTGATGCTGAAAGAACCTACTGGCTGTGTTTTATTCTAGAAGTTTTATGATTTTAGGTCTTTCATTTAAGTCTTTAATCTGTTTTGAGTTTGTTTTGTATATAGGTGGTCCAGTTTCTTTCTTTATTTTTTTGCATATAGCTGCTCTATAGTTTTCCCAATACCATTTATTGAAAATGCTGTCTTTTCCCCATTGTATATTCTTGCCTCTGTTATTACAGATTTGTTTTTGTGTGTGTGCTCAGTTGTGGCTGACTCTTTGTGACCCCATGGACTGTAGCCTGGCAGGCTCCACTGTCCATGAAATTTTCCAGGTAAGAATACTGGAGCAGGTCAGCATTTCCTACTTGAGGGGAACTTCCTGACCCAGGGATCACACTCATATCTCTGGCATCTCCTGCTTTGTCAGGTAGATTCTTTACCACTGCATCGCCTGGGAAGCCCCTATTGTAGATTAATTGACCATATAGGCGTGGGTTTCTTCCTGAGCTTGCCATTGTATTCTGTTGATCTGTGTGATTGTTTTTGTGCCAGTAACATATTTTTTTGATTACTGTAGCTTTGGAGTATAGTTTGAAATCAGAGAGTATGATACCTCCAACTTTGTTCTTTTTTCTTAAGATTGTTTTGGATATTTGGGATCTTTTGTGGTTCCCTACCAACTTTAGGATTCTTGATTCTAGTTCTGTGAAAAATGCCATTGATATTTTGATAAGGATAGCATTGAATCTCTAGATTGCCTTGAGTATTATGGCCATTTTAACAATGTTAATTCTTCCAATTCATGAACACAGTATATCTTTCCACCTGTTTATGTCATCTTCAGTTTCTTTTGTCAGTGCTTTATAGTTTTCAGTGTACAAGATTTTCATCTCCTTGGCTAGGCTTATTCCTAGGTATTTACTTTTTTTGATGCAATTTTAAATGGGATTATTTTCTTAATTTTTCTTTCTGATAGTTTGCTATTAAATAGAAATAGAAATACAACTGATTTCTGTATATTAATTTTGTATCCTGAAAAGTTACTGAGTTTATTTATTAGTTCTATAGTTTTTTGATGGTGTCTTTAGGATTTTCTATGTAGTGTCATGTCATCTACAAATAGTAGCAGTTACTTCTTCCTTTCCAATTTGCATTCATTTTAATTTTTTGCTTGTCTGATTGCTTCAGTCAGGACTTCCAATATTATGCTGAATAAAAGTAATAAGAATGGTCATCCTTGTCTTATTTCTGATCTTAGAGGCAATGCTTTTACTTTTTGACCATGGGGTATGATGTTGGCTTTGGGTTTGTCATATATGACCTTTATTATGTTGAGGTGTGTTCCTTCTATACACACTTTGTTGAGAGTTTTTAGCTCATAAATAGATGTTGAATTTTGTGAAAAAATTTTCTATATCCATTGAGATGTTCATATGGTTTTTAGTCTTCATTTTGTTAAGGTGATGTTTCACATTGACTGATTTGCAGATATTGAACCATCCTTGCATCCCTGGGATACATCCCTTTGATCATAATGAATAATCCTTTGACTATATTATTGAATTTTATTTGCTGATAATTTGTTGAGCATTTTTGTGTCTATGTTCATCAGTGATATTGGCCTATAATTATCTTTTCTGTGGTGTCATTGTCTAGTTTTGGAATCAGGGTGGTGCTAGCTTTGTAGAATGAGTTCGGACATGGTCCTTCTTCAGTTTTCTGGAATAGTTCAAGAAAAGAGGTATTAACACTTCTTTACATGTTTGGTATCAGATCTAATCCCTTGAATCTATTTGTGACTTCCACTGTATAATCATAAGGGATTTGATTTAGGTCATATCTGAATGGTCTAGTGGTTTTCCCTACTTTCTTCAATTTAAGTCTGAATTTGGCAGCAAGGAGTTCATGATCTGAGCCACAGTCAGCTCCTGGTCTTGTTCTTGATGACTGTATAGAGCTTCTCCATCTTTGGCTGCAAAGAATATAATCAATCTGATTTCGGTATTGACCATCTGGTGATGTCCATGTGTAGAGTCTTCTCATGTGTTGTTGGAAGAAGGTGTTTGCTATGACCAGTGTATTCTCTTGGCAAAACTCTATTAGCCTTTGCCCTGGATCATTCGGTACTCCAAGGTCAAATTTTCCTGTTACTCTAGGCATTTCTTGACTTCCTACTTTATGCAGGTCAGGAATCGACAGTTAGAACTGGACATGGAACAACAGACTGGTTCCAAATAGGGAAAAGAGTATGTCAAGGCTGTATATTGTCACCCTACTTATTTGACTTATATGAAGGGTATATCATGAGACACACTGGGCTGGATGAAGTACAAGCTGGAATCAAGATTGTTGGGAGAAACATCAATAACCTCATATATGCAGATGACACCACCCTTATGGCAGAAAGCAAAGAAGAACTAAAGAGCCTCTTGATGAAAGTGAAAGAGAAGAGTGTAAAAATTGGTTTAAAACTCAACATTCAAAAACTAAGATTATGGCATCCAGTCCCATCACTTCATGGCAAATAGATGGGGAAACGGTGGAAAGAGTGACAGACTTTATATTTTTGGGCTCCAAAATCACTGCAGATTTCTAGGAATTTATCCATTCCTTCTGAAAGAAAGTGAAAGTGAAAGTGAAATTGAAGTCGCTCAGTAGTGTCCGACTCTTTGCGACCCCATGCAGCCTAAGAGGCTCCTCTGTCCATGGGATTTTCCAGGCGAGAATACTGGAGTGGGTTGCCATTTCCTTCTCCAGGAGATCTTCCCAACCCGGGGATCAAATCTGGGTCTCATTGTAGACAGACGCTTTACCGTCTGAGTCACCAGGGAAGTCCATTCCTTCTATATTGTCCTATTTGTAGCATGTATGAGTCATAGTAATTTTTTATAATCCTTCGTATTTTAATGATATAGGTTGTAACTGTTGCAGTTTTGATTTTATTTCTTTGGGCTCTCTCTCTCTTTTTCTTTTCCTTAATGAGGTTTGGCTAGAGGTTTGTAAACTTTGTCTTTTCAAAGAATCAGCTTTCAGCTTAATTAATCTTTTTTTTTTTAGTCATTATTAATTTATGCTCTGATCTTTATTATTTCCTTCCTTGTACTAAACTTTGAGCTTTACTTTTTTTTTTTTTTTTTATCTTGTTTCTTTAGGTGTTAGGTTAGATAATTTAATTAATATTTTTCTTATTTCCTGATGTGTGACTATGTTTTAAGTTTCCCTCTTAAAACTGCTTTTGCTGCATTGCATAGATTTTGGATCAAGGTGTCCCCATTTTCCTTTATCTCAAGGAATTTTAAAAATTTCCCTTTTGTATTTTTAGGCTATCTTCCACAGCCTGTCAAAAATGGAAATAACTCTCAATTTTCGAAATGATGATTAGATGGATCAACATAGCTGAATCTTAAACTCCACTGTATCCATCCTTGGGTCTAGACTAAATAAGTTTGCAAGAGATTTGGACATTACAAATGTGCTTATTTTTCTTTAAAACATTCTACATTTGCCTATCCCTCTGTAGTTTTCACAGTTCTTATCCGTATATTTTTTCTTTTATTCTTGAGAGAGCCCTAAGATGGAAAAAGGGTAGATAATTTTATATGCAGTTTTATATTTGTGGAAATGGAGACTCAGAAAGGTTAAAGATATACTGTATGTGGGGGAAGTCATTTAATCAAAATATCAGTTTTACAAAGGAGGAGACCAGAGCCCAGAGAAGTTAGGTAACTTATTCAAAATTACACTGCTAGTAAATGCAGAGCTGAGTCAAGAATTTAAGAACTCTGGACTCCTAGATCAGAGCTCTTTCTACCACCCCCTGAAATTAATCTCTGATCCAATTTCATGAGAATAAATGCAGACATGGCAAATACAATATCATTTATGTCCATATGTCTGTAAGTGTTATGGAAATATTTTGCAAATGCAAAGTACATCTGGAAGGCAGTCTTTGCATATTTCTCTAATCAGGATTGTATTGTTCAACTTCTTAGCAGACCTAAAATTTCCTGATTTTAATTTGTAAGCATACGGTATTGTCTATCCTCTAAAATGGACAAGGCAGAGAGGGGGAGTTCAGGAGGGAGGGGACACATGCATCCCTATGGCTGGTTCATGTTGATGTATGGCAGAGGCCATCAGAATATTGTAAAGTAATTACCCTCCAATAAATATAAATAAATGGATTAAAAAATAAAATGGACAATGCAATGCAGGATTATGTTGTTTGGGGATTAGGAAGAGCTGCTTGTCATCTTCAAAGTAAGAAGCTCTGATTCAGATTTAAAAAAAGATTCTATTGTTTGTTGTCTGAGCTAAGTGGCTAGACTGCCAGCAGTCTTTTGCCTTCTCTCCAAGCATATGTTCAAAATGGCATATTTGCATATGTGTAAGAACATGAAATAAAATTTCACCATAATGCAATAAATGGGGTCCACAAATTTTATTCTCATAAAACATGTTGCCTCATTGGAGGTTAGTGGAAGACAATATTTTTAGTCAGTCTGTACTGTTCCAAAGACCACTAAAGATCAATGTTGTGGTGTTTTTAACAGATTGTATGTTGCACAAGAAAATCCCAAAATGACCATGGATAGTCACTTCCTAACATGTCTGTGAGCCACCCATCTTATGGTAAGAATTTAATCTTGTTAGAGGATGGGAACCAATTGCCTGATATCCAAATTCACATTTAATAGATACTTATGCCCCGGTGGCTCAGAGGGTAAAGCATCTGCTCGCATTGCGGGAGACCTGGGTTCAATCCCTGGGTCGGGAAGATCCCCTAGAGAAGGAAATGGCAACCCACTCCAGTATTCTTGCCTGGAAAATCCCATGGAAGGAGAAGCCTGGTAGGCTACACAGTCCATGGGGTCCCAAAGAGTCGGACACGACTGAGCGACTTCACTTTGACTTTGACATGCTGACACATATATTTAACTCCTAGTTTACAGATAGACTTTCTTGTTTTGTTGATAAATAGACTGTTTCTAACCCCAAATCCACTTTCTTACAGGAATTTTCCACCTAACAACATTTACTAAGTGTCCAAGGCTGAGCCCCCAGGCAGCTCACAGTCTTGTTGTTAGGTGCTGAAGCCAACCTCTTGCATGTGCAGTTGCTTAGTTCTTTGCGACCCCAGGGACAGTAGCCCACCAGGCTCCTTTGTCCATGGAATTTTCCAGGCAAGAATACTGGAGTGGGTTGCCATTTCCTCCTCGAGGGGGTCTTCCCAAAGAAAAGCCAACCTCAGAAATCTTTTAAAGCAAAACCTTTTAACTCAGTCCTGTTGCACAGATAGATAGTAGCTCAGTTAGCTGAGAGCCCAGTTCTCAGTTCCCAGTGTAGGACCTTAGCAGAAATGACTAGGGACTAACCAAATCTTCTTCTTGATCTGGTGGATACAGATGAATCACAATTCCCAGCCTCCCTTGCAGCTGGATGTAGCTATGGAATTCGTTCTTGTCAATAGATATTTATGGAAGTGATAGATCCCATGTCCAGGCTTTACCCATAAAAATTTTCCCCCAGTGATTACAACATTCTCTTATTTTCTTGGAAGAGAAGATCCCCAGCCCCTAGGAGTTGACCAAGCAGAGATCCCTGACTCATTGTATTGAAGGCTACCTGCTAATTACCTGCATGGATTGTTGGACATACAAAAAATAAATTTCAACTGTGTGAAGCCTCTGAGCTTAAGGAATCTATCTATCATAGCAGTGAGGATTAATTTATACTCCTATGAGTCCAGTGTCCTTGAAGATAAATCACTTTGGTCTAAATTCTTTGGTAAGATGGGATGGCAGCCAGGAGAAGGTTCAGGGTACAAGGAGCTCTGAAGGTAGCTGAGGAGGAAGGCTTCTTACAGAAAAGATATGGAGAAAGGCAAGGCTATGAGGGGCCTCAATAGTAGGTGTTTGCTCAGCCATGAAAGAATGTCTTCCAGCTGTTTCAAGTGTTCCAGACAGTGCAAAGGCAATATCATCAGCAGCTCTGCTTGTGCATAGCTTGCTTCATACAAAAACTTTCTTAACTGAGAGATTGGCTTTATAAATATATCTAAGTAATCCTTCTTGAACCATCCAAGTTTTAATTTAAGACTGTTCTACAGCTGGAGAAAATATGAAACCCAATTAGGGAGCTGTAGAAGTCATTAGATTTCCCCTCTCAGATATGTCATGAGGCCAAACATAGCCAGGATACTGAGATCCATCCTGGCAAATAAGAGACCTCCAACGGCTAATGGTTGAAATTAAAAGATGCTTACTCCTTGGAAGAAAAGCTATGACCAGCCTAGACGGCATATTAAAAAGCAGAGACATTACTTTGCCAACAAAGGTCTGTTTAGTCAAGGCTATGTTTTTTCCAGTAGTCATGTATGGATATGAGACTTGGGCTATAAAGAAAGCTGAACGCTGAAGTTGATGATTTTGAACTGTGGTGTTGAAGAAGACTCTTGAGAGTCCCTTGGACAGCAAGGAGATCCAACCAGTCCATCCTAAAGGAAATCAGTCCTGAATATTCATTGGAAGGACTGATGCTGAAGCTGAAACTCCAATACTTTGGCTTCTGGATGCGAAGAACTGACTCATTTGAAACGACCCTGATGCTGGTAAAGATTGAAGGCGGGAGGAGAAGGGGATGACAGAGGATGAGATGGTTGGATGGCATCACTGACTCAATGGACATGAGATTGAGTAAACTCCAGGAATTGGTGATTGACAGGGAGGCCTGGCATGCTGCAGTCCATGGGGTTGCAAAGAGTCGGACACAACTGAGCAACTGAACTGGACTGACTGGCTGACTTTGGCTTGAGGACTCGGTGAAGTTCTAGATGCACTTTCCTTGATTGCATGGCAATCTAGGAAACTTCCACCCAAACTTCCTTCCTTCCTTCCTTTCCTCCCTCCTTCCCTTGGGGTCAGGCTCGTCCCTCCCCATTTTTCCACAGATATTTCCTTGAATAAACTTCTTCATGTTTAGTCTGTTCTGGTGTTCCCTACTCCGAGGACCTAAATTTAATCCAGAAATCATTCTCATCTTTCTGCTGGAAGTCTGATTCTCTTAAAATGTAAGGAATTTGTGGCTGTCTCATTTAATTCCTTGATTGGGTGAGATTCCATTATATAAACTACGAGTATTTCCCCTTGAGCTGTACATGGAATGTTGCATAAGGTATGATTACAAAGACCCCTGTGACCCAACTAAGAAATGAGAAAATCAAGTTGCAAAAGTCACTAAGAAGATAACTACTTGCTTTTAAACTGCAAGATTCCTAATGGAGATGGGAAAACAAAAAATGATGAACTAAAGGATTCACTAAAACCATACTAGGCTGAATGTTTTCCATCTGGGATCTCACTGGATTATTAAATGAAAATCCATTTCAAGTAGATGCTTTTTATCCCAAAGATGGGGTGAGGTTCTGATAAGAGGCAGAGCTGGTATTTGAACCCAAATCTTCTCTATTCTGTAACCCTTCATATACTTTCTCCTTGACCACATGTTTCTTCAGAAAGCAGTTTTGCAGTGAAGTTTTAGAAAAGTACTGTCTGCTTTCTTCTTACAAGCTGGTGCTAGAAACTTACCAGTTTCAGAGTCTGTGGAGGAGGAAAGGCCTCCTTCCATAGTTTGTTGGAATTGCCCTCCCCAGCCCCCTACATCTTCTTTTTGTGAAATGTCTCATAATTAAAAACTAAAGATTCTATACAGACACAGAGGCTTTTCAGTATGAACCCCATTTCCAAAAGTGGTTATTATGCATGGATGTGCTTAGAGAATTAGATTTTTGTAGTCTTGACTTTAATTGCCCTGTCTAGATATGCGATTAAGCTTTTGTTCTTTGTTTCAAAATGACCAGTCAATGGAGTTGTGTAGTTTTAATTTTATCTGAAGTGTAGTTGGAGAACAGGCAACAGAGCCTAAGGCTTTTTCCCCCTTATCCTTCTCAGTTACTATGGCTATTACTTCAATATTTTCAGATCTTATTAAACTCCAGGAGTGGTATGAAATAACATTATGTGATGGCCAGGTTTACAAGGACAATGTGGAATTTTTTCTTTATTAAAAAGATGTAATGCAAAGTGGGAACAAAGATCAAATTCTATTTGTGCCTTTACCACCCGACACCAGCTCCTTCCCCAAGACAAAGCATGTATATGTGAATCTTGTGGCAAGTTGAGGAAAACATAGTTTAATATAAAACTGTAGGTCCCTGTCTGGAACATCTGTTACCATGGCAACCGATTTAAAAGCCTGGAAGACCAAGCTATTTGGGCAACTTAACTATATGTTTTTGTAAGTATGGGAACTAAAAATATTTTAAAAACAGACACAAGTAGATCCCCATTCAGCTGACCTGGTTGACACTGAAGTAAGGCATTGCTGTGACAACTGGAGGGATTACACAAAAGAATGTGGTTAAGGAACAACAGCTTCTGCCAGGAGACAGTCGGCACCATGACTGTCATTTTCTCAACTGCCTTCAGGGAGATGGTCAGCTGGATGAGGCTTACAGCCCCCCTGCTAAACAAGTACAACGGTACCATTAGCTTCATCTTCTCTGCAGCTGTCAACCACAGATAGAGGTGCAAACTAACCATTTCCAGGGTGCAAACACAGAAAAGAGAGAAGTGAATTTTCTCAGAGAAAGACAGGATGCCCCCTGCCAGTGGCTCCTATTCCTAAGTATATTCAAAGTGAGTCTTTGGTGGGAAAGTGATCTAGAGATTTGGTCTTATCGACACATTCATTTGGAACTGCAAATTCACCCAAATTATCCCCTTCTCATCAGAGGCAGTAGGTTTAAAGTAGGAAAGAAATAAAGGTTTCCAGTCACTTATAGCCACCAGGTTGAAATTCTGTGAGCATTGTAGTTCTTCAACACATATTGGTGATCAAGTTAACTGAGGAAAGATCACAAGAGGGAGATGAAGCATCAGGCTCAGGTGTCCTTCCTTCTGTATCATGTGTGGACTATTTCATCTTCTCAGAAATTTCATTTTCAGAACCAGCAGTTGGACCAGACAATCTCTTTCTTTGAGAATCTTTTCATCATCCTGATGAACTTTTCAAAGAAGATTATATTACTTTAGAAATCAAAGAAGAGTCCAGTAATGAGTTATGAGCCAGTCCAGGTTCGATGCACGATACTGGATGCTTGGGGCTGGTGCACTGGGATGACCCAGAGGGATGGTATGGGGAGGGAGGAGGGAGGAGGGTTCAGGATGGGGAACACATGTATACCTGTGGCGGATTCATTTCGATATTTGGCAAAACCAATAAAATATTGTAAAGTTTAAAAATAAAATAAAATTTAAAAAAATCAAAGAAGACATAAATAACCTGAATGCATAAAGGATTTTCCTAGATTATTAATTTATTCGATGTATGTGTATGAATGCTGAATAGAGTCTGACTTTTTGCAACCTTATGGACTGTAGTCCACCAGGCTCCTCTGTTCATGGGATTCTCCAGGCAAGAATGCTGGAGTGGGTTGCCTTGCCCTCCTCCAGGGGATCTTCCTGACCCAGGGATTGAACCTGCATCTCCTGCAGCTCCTGCATTGGCAGGCAGATTCTTTACCACTGAGCCACCAGGGAAGCCCAAATTTATTTGATAAAGAGATACATTAGAAACAGCCTTGAATCTGTGAGGAATTTCTAAATGAAGGAATGCCAATGGGTTCAGATTGAAGAGGGAAGTTGCAACCGAATTTCAAAGGTCTGCTGACAAACCTTCCCCTTAAGCAAGAATTGATTTTTTTTATGGGAATGCATGTAGTACTGTGTACCCAAGGAGATATCAGAGGAAATATTCAGTGTTCAATTTCCAAATGCTTACTTTATGTTTTGGTCTTGTTTTTTTCTCATGTGCACTGTGTTTCTGTTATTTGCATAACAAGAATGGTGGCTATTGAGTTTAAAGTCCACTTTTTCCTGGTCCAGAGAATATGTCAGTTCTAAAACTGTGGAGATTTGAGTCCAAACATTAGTGAACTAAGGCAGGGGTGAAAAGTCTTTGACTGACTTTTGAAAAACCCTGTTTGTTTCCAGTAAATGTCTTATAAATGTCAAAAGCCTTCATACTCAAAGGAGGTCTGTTCTAGAAACATCACTGATACCAACATCAAGTAGACAAAGAAGAATCTGTAGATCTTGGATTCTTAGTAAGTGAAGTTATTAGTATTGGAAAGTTAAAAGGAATATTGTACAAGTAGATGCTTGAAATGTCTCCAGTTTAACTCCTAGATACTTATTCAGAGTTTGGCAGGATCTCCTCTCTAAGGAGAGAAAAGGACAGAAAAGTTTATTTTTAAGAGGAAAATCAGTGAAAGTAGAAGAGGACTCTCACAGAGGGGACAAGTGGGAGAGAGATTTGACTTCTCAGTGTTTCGAGGACCAGAGGAAAGGGCAGCAGAGGAAAGGTGCCAAAGAGAGTTTATTTGAAGGAAAAGACTCCTTCAAAGACTTCTAGGAGAGCAGAAAAGGTATGTCTTAATTTTTTTTGTTTCATGTGTATAGCACAGTGGTTCAGTTATACGTATACATACATACATATACATATATAATACACAGTTGGGAAGATCCCCTGGAGAAGGGAATGGCTACCCACTCCAGTATTCTTGCCTGGAGAATTCTATAGACAGAGGAGCCTGGTGGGCTACAGTCCATGGAGTCGCAGAGTCAGACACAGTTGAGCAACTTTCACTTTACTTCACGTTTATATATATTCTTTTTCAGATTCTCTCCTCATATAGGTCATTACAAAATATTGAGTGCTATATAGTATGTCCTTGTTGGTTACCTGTTTTATATATAGTCGTGTGTATATGTTAATCCCAAACTCCTAATTTATCCTCTCCCGCACTCCCATCCCCCCTGCCCCATTTCCCCTTTGGTAATCGTAAGTTTGCTTTATATGTCTGTGAGTTTATTTCTGTTTTGTAAATGAATTCATTTGAATCTTTTTTTTTAGATTCCACATATAAGTGATGTCATATGATATTTGCCTTCCTCTGTTTGACTTACTTCACTTAATATGATAATCTTAAATCCACCCATGTTGCTACAAATGCCATTATGTCATTCTTTTTAACGGCTGAGTAATATCCCATGTGTGTGTGTGTGTTACACATGTGTGTGACCACATCTCCTTTATCCATTCACATGCCAACGGACATTTAGGCTGCTTCCATGTGTTGGCTATTGCAAATAGTGCTGCTATGAATATTCGGGTGTGTGTATCTTTTCGAATTACAGTTTTTTTTTTTAGATATATGCCCATTATAAAGGAAGAAACCAAACAACCCAATCAAAAATATTCTCTAGATATATGCCCAGAAGTGGGATCGCTGGATCATATGGCAGTTCTATTTTTAGTTTTTTTGTGAAATCTCCATCATACTGTTCTCCATGGTAGCGGCACCAATTCCCACCACCAGTGTATGAGGGTTCCCTTTTCTCTGCATCCTCAACTACATTTGTTATTTGTGTTCTCTTTGATTACAGTCATTATAGCAGGTGTGAGGTGGTATCTCATTTTGGTTTTGATTTGCATTTCTCTGGTGATTAACCATGTTAAGCGTCTTTTTATGTGCCTGTTGGCCAGCAGCATATCCTTTTGGGAAAAATGTTTATTCAGGTCTGCCCAGTTTTTAATCGGTTGTTTTTTGATGTTGAGTTGTATAAGCTGTTTATGTATTTTGGATATTGGATCTTATTACTTATTTCTCCCATTCAGTGTGTCATCTTTTTATTTTGTCAATAGTTTGCTTTGCTGTGCAAAAACTTTCAAGTTTAATTAAGTTCCATTTGTTTAGTTTTGTTTTTTTTTTCCTTTGCTTTATGAGACAGATCCAAAAAAACATTGCTTTAACTTATGTCAAGGAGTGTTCTGCCTATGTTTTCCTCTAGGAGTCAACATGACTTCTTATGCTGCCTTAGGAATGCTGCCTTAGTAGTCTTTAGGGTACCCATCTCTCCAGTTACCCAGTTGGGTAATTTCAGATGTGCACAATGTTGCAGAACAGAGGTTTCAAATGGATGCCAGCATTTGATACAGATGTATGTAGTTTTACCCACATAGTGTTTTAAAAGTTTTTGAATTATTGCCAATTTAAAAAATAATTCAAGGGATTTCACTTAGAAATCCATATTTCTGGCGTAGCTGAGGATTAGATGGGGTCCATGCTCTTCTATTTGCTGCAGTTCTTGTTGTTTTAATCCTAACTCTGTTCCACCAGCAGGGCTGTTTTGGTAAAATTACTTAAACTCCAGAGCTGGTAGGTTTTCTGTTTTTTGTAGAGTGGAGAGAATGTTGGGTTTATAAAATGATTGCTAAGGTTAGTGGATATCAACTAAAAGAATGAATGTGGAAACACCCAGCAGAATTGGAGGGTCCAGTAAATATCAGTTTCCTCTTTTACCTTCTGTTCTTTTTTTCTATTATATAAAATAGACACCTGTTACTTGGTCATAGAAACAAGGTGAGCAATACAGTTATTTTGACAACATATTCAGTAATAACCAACATTCTCTGCTTTGATGTTTGATGTCAGTTCACTCTAAAGTACAGAAGTGCTAGCTAGCACCTTCTTGACAGCCTGTAAACAAACTCAAAACTTCAGTTTCTTTTCACAGGCTCCCTGTCTTCACTTGGCACCTCTCTCCATGGACTGTGAACTCTTTTTAGTCAGATTTAACACCTGCCCTGTTTACTCTTGTTCTTAGCACTTAGGGCAACACATGTACTAATAGGAATTAAGTACATATTTGTTGAATGAATGATTATATGAAAGGAGATAATTATATATATATAGATAATTATGCACATATAATTATAATACATAATTAATATTATCAGGTAATTATATACAATTAAACATAAAATTATATAAAATCAAATATCAAATATAGTTAATCTATCATATATTTATGTTATAGAGAATTTAAGTATATAATTAAACATAATTATAGAAACAAAATATATATCTGGGAGAGAAGTAGTGCACATATAACTAGAAGGGCAATTTTCATTTTGAATTATATGAAAAATTGTTTTCTATTCTTTAATGTATTCATGGTGGCTTAATTCATTTCTTTTTTATTTTTCTTTTTAAAATATAATTTGTAATACATGGAAAGCATATAGGACAGTGTCTGACACATAGAAGATGTTTATTTGTTTATTCAAGACATTGATCTACATTGTTCTAATCACAAAGCACGGTGATTTGAATGATTTGTTTAAAAAATGAAAATTCAATGTATACCAGGATGGAAATAAAAAACGTGCACCTAAAAATATAGTTACAGGATGGAGGGCTGATAGATTTCGGCAGGAAGAAGCCAGAATGGAACAGTCTAGGGCTCTATTCGCCAAATTGGAATGTCAACAATAGTGTTTTCCTGAGAACCTCCTCTTCTTCAGTCTGCTAAAGCCCTTGGGTGCCTCACCAGCAATCTGTTAACTTGCCCGTCTGTGCTGTCCAGGGCGTGCCAATGTCACAGCTCACAGAGTTGTCATCCCCGTGTGACTGTGAGACCTGAAAAGCAGGTATGAGATCATCAGTCAGTTCTCTCCTTGCTTTTGCAGAGAAATGGCAGTATGGGTGCACATTTGTTATGGATAGTGGCTGACATTATCTTCTTGTAAAAATCTAGGGGAAAATATGTACGCCGGATTTTATAGTATGGAAGAGAGGTTAGAGGAGAGTTTTCAAAGTGGGGGGAAGATGAGCATGTGAAAATATGAGTGGAAGTTTTAAAGGTTACCATACAGATTCTTGATTTTTAAGAGGGAATTGTCTATAATGACTGGATTTCCTTTAAAGTAGAATGACATTTTTCCCTTTCTCAACAGAAGGTTCTGGTTTTCTTTAGAGAAGACATTTCCTGGTGTCACAGTTGCCCATCTAAAAATTGTACCAGACCTGAAAGATGAAGGATGCTGCCATGTACATCCTGAAAATGGGGTTTCTTGACATAGCACTTGGCCCTCAGCCCACTGCTATTGCTTCTGAGGACTCTTCTGTGATGAGTTTTAATCATTCATTCCTGACTGAAGCTTTATCAGGGGCTTCTCACAGTCTCAGAAGCTGTTGCTCCTGGGTGGTAGGTTCACAGAGATGTCTGAATCTGAGATTAGGAAAACTTAGGACACGTAGGGGGGCTTCCCAGGTGGCAGAGTGGTATAGAATCACCCTGCCAATGCAGAAGACCCAAGAGACTCAGATTTGATACCTGGGTTGGGAAGATTCCCTAGAAGAGGAAATGGCAACTCACTCTAGTATTCCTGCCTGGAAAATTGCATGGATAGAGGAACCTGGTGGGCTACAGTCCATGGGATCACAAAGAGTCAGACACTACTGAGCACACACACACACACACACACGCACACGCATACACTCACACACACACTCACACACAGGGACATTTGAGGGGCAGGAAGAGGTGATACGTTTTTGGTTATGTGTGGAAAGCATTTCTTAAAACAGTTCAGTTTGAAATTGTTACCCCGATTTCCTTTTTCCTTTTCATGATTAAGTTTTAGTTCAAAGGTTTCGCATCTGAAGAAAAAAAATTAGCTCATTACTGTAAACCAAAATCTTTCAATTTGTATTAGTAGTAACTGACATCAAGATGTGTAGACATCATGAAAAATGGAAATTTCGTCTCCCTTTTCTATTCACCATTCGAGGAAGAAAATTTTCCAATGGCCTTGGGTTGGGGAAGAGATCCTACACATCTTGAGCTCTTTGGAGACTAAATACTTGGAAGGAAATAATACTGTTTTTGATAGAGTAAAGATAGTTGCTTACCAATGAAAAATGATACTGGTCACATATAATCCACTGTTTTCTTGCTAAAGAAATGGATTTATTCCTTTTCCATTTAATGGTATGCATTCGTATTCTCAAATTTAAAAAATTATAGCAACATAGTAACATTTCACCCACTGATAACATGGATCAATGTAGCATTTCTCAAAGTGTGTTTTGTGGGCATACATGAGGTTAATAGATGTTCAATGTAAAAAAAGTCTATGTTTAAAGTTTGGCTAAGGTTAAATGAGGTCATAATGGTGGATCCTAATACAATCTCATTACTGTCCCATTAAGAATGGAGTGGGACACAGGGAAGTACAGAGGGAACAGCATGTGAGGACACAGCAACAAGGAGCTGAAAGCTAAGGAGAGGGGTCTCAGAAAATAACAACCCTGCTGCACCTTGATTTTGGACTTCTAACCTTTAGAACTTTGAGAAAACAAATTTCTGTTGTTTAATCCAACATTGGCTAAGCCAGTGTACATTGCAACTCACCAAGAAGGAAGCTGCCACACTGATTTGGCCCCCTGACCAATGATCTGCATTCTTCCTTTGATTTGGAAGCAGACAAATCTGGCTTGGAATCCTTTGCTACCCCAGGCAACTCACATGACCTCTTTGAGCTCTGGTTCATCTGCAAAATATGTTTGACAGCACCTGTTAAATGGTTTTGTAGTGAATATTAATGAGATAATACACATAGAACACCCAGCAAGAATATTGCATTGAGACTAAATGTTAATTTAAAATTTATGCCTTTATCCTTAGTCTTTGTAGTTAGGGGTCTATTGTGAAACACCCATGTGCACTGGAGTAAGAGTTAGAAGAAGCAGGTAACCTGACTGAGTAATCTTGGTAAACCTCTTAACCAAGAAAATGATGTTCCCAATGTCTTCAACTTCAACAACAATAACATCTTCCCTCTTTTGTAGAGCACTTGAGAATCAAGTTAGTTTTAAAACTGTTATGGAAATTCTCAAACATCATGCTATTGTATCCACAGATTCTTCAGTGTGCATCATTCATTGATAAGGATGTCCATATCTATAGCTAAATTTACATCTCTCTACATTTATACATCAGACCGTACTATGATTCGTGGTGTTGTTATTTAGTCGCTAGCTAAGTAGTGACTTAGCTACTTAGTAGTTGTTGTTCTTGCCTGGAGAATCCCAGGGACGGGGGAGCCTGGTGGGCTGCTGTCTATGGGGTCGCACAGAGTCGGACACGACTGAAGCGACTTAGCAGCAGCAGCAGCAGCAGCAGCAGCTAAGTAGAGTCAAACTCTTTGCGACTGCATGAACTATAGCCCACAAGGTTCCTCTATCCATGGAGTTCTCCCAGCAAGAATACTGGAATGAGTTGCTATTTCCTCCTCCAGGGGATCTTCCCAAAGGGATCAAACCCACATCTCCTGCATTGCAGGCAGATTCTTTACTGCTGAGCCACCAGGGAAGCCCATACTATGATCATACATAACAAAATTAACAATAATTCATCAACACAGTGAAATATTGGTTCCCATTTCTTTTTCTCAACTTGTCTTAAAAAATGTCATTTTATGTTTGATAGGATTGAATCAAGATTCAAACAAATTGTACACTCTGAATATGCTGTTATTTCTTTTATGTTCTCTTTAATTTTGTGACACCCTCCCTTACCTCTTCCCTCCAGCCCATGCCATTGTTTTGTTAGAGAAAATTGGTTATTTATTTGTAAAATGTCCCACATCCTGGATTTCAGTGATTGCTTCATTGATATACCTTTTAACTTGTTCTCCCAACCTCTATATTTTTGGGAACAGTTGGTGAGATCTAGAGGTTCCATTAGACATTGGCACATTTTTTTAGGGAAGGTACTTCAAAGATGGTGCTATGTCCTTGTTATATCATATCATGAGGCATACTAGTCACCCCCTTTTTAGATATTTTAAGATTGATCAATGAACACAGATGGTGTTAACATGATCCTATCATTGTAAATTCCCCGTCAGTCATTCGCTAATAACTTTAACATCCATTTTTAGTCATTTTTAGCATTAATTGTAAAAGCAATCAGCATAGCCCCATTTTTGCATTGAGTAACAAGCTGGCAATTGCATAATTTTATCATTCCTTTGGCACTTATTGGCTACAATATTCCTATAAAGAAGAACTTTCTGACATCAACTATTTGGTTACCCAGGACCACAGGAAAGGAAGGCTAAAACATTTCCTACGGTTTTACTCATTTAATGAATATCTATTGTGACCCAGGAATAGTGTTAAATGTTGAGGACACAACAGCAATCATATCTGCACTCTACTGTTAGGAAGCCTGAAGTGAAAGTCACTCAATCGTGTCCGACTCTTTGCAACCCCATGGACTATACAGTCCATGGAATGCTCCAGGCCAGAATACTGGAGATGGTAGTGTTTCTTTTCTCCAGGGGATCTTCCCAACCCAGGGATTGAATCCAGGTCTCCTGCATTGTGGGTGGATTCTTTACCATCTGAGCCACCAGGAAAGCTCTGGACCCAGTTGGGAAGCTTGTGGGCCCAGTAATGCAGATGAGTAAATAAATGATTGCCATATTGTGTGAAATATTATATAGTACTTGGTTCTGTGGGAGTCCTTCTGGGATTGGGTCTTATATTATTGCTTTTAATCTATTTTGTATAGTGCATTAATTTGTTAGAGTTGCTGTAACAAAATACTATAGACTGAATGGAGTAAACAACATAAATTTGTTTTCTCAAAATACCAAAGACTGGAAGTCCAATATCTAGGTGCAGCAGGGTTGTTATTTTCTGAGGCCCCTCTTCTAAGCATTCAGCTCCTTATTGCTGTGTTTGCACATGGTCTTCCCTCTGTAGCTCTCTGTGCCCTGATCTATTCTTAAAAAGACAGTAATGAGATTGGATTAGGATCCACCATTATGACTTCATTTGGGGAAACAGTGGAAACAGGGTCAGACTTTATTTTTTGGTGCTCAAAAATCACTACAGATGCTGACTGCAGCCATGAAATTAAAAGACGCTTACTCCTTGGAAGGAAAGTTATGACTAACCTAGATAGCATATTCAAAAGCAGAGACATGACTTTGCCAACAAAGGTCCGTCTAGTCAAGGCTATGGTTTTTCCTGTGGTCATGTATGGATGTGAGAGTTGGACTGTGAAGAAGGCTGAGCACTGAAGAATTGATGCTTTTGAACTGTGGTGTTGGAGAAGACTCTTGAGGGTCCCTTGGACTGCAAGGAGATCCAACCAGTCCATTCTGAAGGAGATCAGCCCTGGGATTTCTTTGGAAGGAATAATGCTGAAGCTGAAACTCCAGTACTTTGGCCACCTCATGCGAAGAGCTGACTCATTGGAAAAGACTTTGATGCTGGGAGGGATTGGGGGCAGGAGGAGAAGGGGACGACAGAGGATGAGATGGCTGGATGGCATCACTGACTCGATGGACGTGAGTCTGAGTGAACTCTGGGAGTTGGTGATGGACAGGGAGGCCTGGCGTGCTGCGATTCATGGGGTCGCAAAGAGTCAGACACGACTGAGCGACTGATCTGATCTGATCTGATCTGATGGGCTTCCCAGGTGGTGCTGGTGGTAAAGAACCCTCCTGCTAATGCAGGAGACATAAGAGACAAGGGTTCAATTCCTGGATGGGGAAGATCCCCTGGAGGAGGGCATGGCAACCACTCCAGTGCTCTTGCCTGGAAAATCCCATGGATAGAGGAGCCTGGTGGGCTATAGTCTGTAGGGCTGGAAAGAGTCGGACACGACTAAAGAAACTTAGCAAGTGCACAACCTTAGTTATATCTTTAAAGGAGCCTTAATTATATCTTTAAGGGGATTATCTCCAAACACTGTCACATTCTGAGGTAAAGGAGGCTAGGACCTCACCATATGAATTTTGTGGGGACACAGTTCAGCCCATAATATAAAGTTGTTGTTCAGTTGCTGAGTCATGTCCAACTCTTTGCAAGCCCATGGACTGCAGCATGTCAGGCTTCCCTGTCCTTTACTCCTGGAGTTTGCTCAAATTCATGTCCATTGAGTTGGTGATGTCATATAACCGTCTCATCCTCTGTCGTCCCATTCTCCTCCTGCCTTCAATCTTTCCCAGCATCAGGGTCTTTTCCAATGAGTGAGCACTTCGCATTGGGTGGCCAAAGTTCTGGAGCTTCGGCTCCAGCATCAGTCCTTCTGATGAGTATTCAGGGTTGATTTCCTTTAGGATTGACTGGTTTGATCTCTTTGTAGTCCAAGGGACTCTCAAGAGTCCACACAGTTCAAAAGCATCAATTCTTTGGCACTCAGTTTTCCTTATGGTCCAACTCTCACATCTGTACATGACTCCTGGGAAAACCATAGCTTTCACCATATGGATCTTTGTCGGCAAAGTGGTGTTTCTGCTTTTTAATATGCTATGTTTGTCATAACATTCCTTCCAAGGAGAATAAGGAAAGGCCGAGTATTTATGCATTGTCTCTTTCACTAGTTTCAAGCCTTTTCAGGGAGCAGGAACCTTCTATTACAACTCATAAATTCCTAATACAGTTCTAGTAAATTTCTAGTAAGAGGTTTCTAGAAAGTTAAATCACAATAGAAAACATTCATTGAAAGCTTGTGTGAAGGAGAAAATGGTATAATTCTTGTTTCCTGGGCACTTACTGTGGATCAGGCTACGTAGTTCATGTATGTTATTTCAGCTTCAAAAGGACCCACAATTAACTTTTAAGGGAGGTAAGAGATGCTGACTCATCTGGGCAGTCATAAGGACTAAGTATAGGATGCAAGATGTGAACCCACAGCACATGGTTTTATCACAATATTATGCCACTCATGATATTTAGGAAAGTGTTTTATAAATGGTTGGCCTTCATAAAAGGTTAGATATAAATGCAGTTTGGTGGAAATAACATGGACTCTAAGGGTCAAAATGGCCTTTATTTAATTCTCAACTCCATCACTCCTCACTGTGTGGTCTTGGACCCTTAGTTTCTCTGAGCCGCAGTTTCCCAGCCTAGAAAATGGAAATAATGATAACGTGACTTAAAGGATTGCTGTGAGCATTTGAGAGGCTGTATACAAAGACCTTAGCACAATGTCTGAAAGATCAGATTCTGGGTGATAACTACTCTTCCCGTCTCCTTACCATCCTTCCTATGTTCCTATACTCAGTGATTTTTCTTATTTGGTGACAGGTAGTTACCACAAAGGAATGAAGATAAAGAGGGTTTAGTAACAGATTACATTATTACAGCAGATCAAGTTTGTAGATTCATTTATAAGTTCATACCCACAGCATGTATCGTGTGCCCTCTATGTGTGAGAAAATGGAAAAGGCCCTGTCTACAGGGAGCCTGACCTCAAAGGGCTTCACTTCTACGGGAAGATTGATGTAGACGTGTTTCTAGCAAGTTAAGTGCCAGTGCTTTCCATTCATCTATTTTCCAAAATGGCCCCAATGTCATGTCATACGATACAAAGATTATCACAGAAGCATAAACCAGACAAACTACCAGTGCCATGTATTTCCTTTTAAATTCATCTTCAGTTAATAAGGTTGAGTGAATTTTTATGTTAAGCAAATAAAAAATTTCATATATAAAAAATAGAAATATATGTTTGAAATCTCAGTAGAATTACCTAGGAATATAATTTTCCATTTGTTATCTTCAGAAGAGTTGCTGAGAGTTTTGACTTCATTCGGAGTGCTCATTTGCTAATTCTTTTTTGGCAACTCATTAAATTTTAACTAGATGCACACTCTTTCTGCTCAACTTGAGGGGGAAAAGCGTAGTTTAAATATCTGTCAAGTCCGTCATCCTTACTCGTAGAAATGTGCCTAATTGTAAGCCTCGAAATGCTGATCTGCTGGGAGGAATGCCACAAATGTCGCCCAGCGAACGTGCTCATGTAGAAATAGTGGAGCCCAAATCTCCCCAGAAGTTTCCTGGTGCATTAATACTGAAGGGCTTGATTTGGAAATTTCCCATTCAACCCTACTAAAGAGTTGGGGGTTGGGTGGGGAGAGAAAACCCACTTATCTTAAAGATTCATGATTCAAGCGCCTGATAGAAGCTGCAGTTTCCATAGCGCTGGGCCCTAGATTTCCCTTTAATGTAATTAAGCCTCAAGATTTATGAATACAACAGGCCAGAACTTGATCCGTGTTCATTTTCAATTACCGCAGTGAAAGGGCTCCATCCAGATGTCTCTATTTACCGCGTTCAGGCAGGCCGGACCGAGGGCTGCGGGGGGAGGGCCCACAAATTGTCACACTTGTTAATTCTTCACAGAGGATACTCAGCCGAGGTCCTGGCTTTGACCCTGTGACAAAAGGCCGGGGGCCCCCGGGGCAAGGGCGTCAATGCTTCCAGGGACAACACGGTGACCCACGGGGGTCACTCTCTCGGCTTTGTAGGTATTTGTGTAAGAATGGGGTCCAGTCCTTATTTTTATTTTTGTTACAGTTCTGGGAGCATCCAAAGGAAAAGCCTGGCTCTGATGTGAAAGACAAACATATATAATGAGAGCATCAAGTGTCCCCTGGCAACAGTAACCACGAGAAAATGCTACAGGGGAAATACACAGTATGCAGTGACCCACATAATCGGGCCTATTTGGGAAGCATTGTTTTATTTTTCTTTTGAAGGGTGACGTGTGTGTGTGTGTGTGTGTGTGTGTGTGTTTTCTTTTTAATGTTCCCAGGTCTGCAATTTAGTTTTGTTGGGAATATGGGAACACAACGTCTTTTCTCTTGCTACAGTTACAGTCCTACTTGTCCTATAACCACCGAATACCCACCTGCTAGCACAGCCTAAAATATTCCATTTTTTTCCCCTTTATTTTTTTCCTTGACAAAATTTCTGTGCTTTCCATGACCATTCTACAGGTTTCTTAGGCGTGTGCTAAGTGCTTTCTTACACTAGTGTGGACGTTTGCATTGAGGTATCATTTTAAAAGGAAAATCCCACACAAAAGCCTGAGAAATAAGAGCTCAGCGGGAGACTCCGAACCTCTAATGAAATGTACTGCATCCGTAAAAAGCCCCCAATCCTACCCCACACTTTTCCTCTGCGGCGTGTGTCTAGCCCATCATTTTATTTTCTCAACTCACAGACCAGAGTCGTTACTTTGTGAACGAGAATGAATTGGGATATGGCTTTTGTTGAACAATAATTGGCTGTTATATTAACATGTGGCCCAGTAAAATGGAATTGTTGGCCAATTCTCTTCCATTTCAGAAGGTTGTTTCTTGAAAGTACTGCAAATCTCCTCCTTGATTAGCCCCTTTAAATCAATTTTGGGTTTTTCTTTTTTGAATCATGGCCTTTACAGACCTTAAATTCATTTCGGTGAATTTAAAGAGATTTGAATAGAACAAGGGATTGTTCAAAAATAGAGCTTTCACTCAGACATATTCCATTCTTGTGCTTCAGAGGAACACTTCTTTTTTTCCTTTTTTAAGAAATGATTTAATAATTCAACACCAAATCTAATCAAGTGTGTTATACATGAATTTTTCCCTCTGGCTCTAAGGCATGTATTTCAGGTACAAATAGCATGTTTTCTGACCATCTTATTTTTATTTAATTTTTTTGGAAAGTGAACGGACCAAGTATACAGGGCCAGAGAATAGGACTGAGGGTTTTGTGATTAGTCACTCCTCAAAGGCTCTTATATTGGTAATTTTAGCAATTAATTTGTACCTTTTGCAGAAACACTAGTGTAGAGTAATTCAGGAAGCCCTGCAACCTTCACTTGCTAGAGGGAATTAGAGCCAAGAGTATATATTGGAACAGTTGTTTTGTAGCAGTATTGAGACAGTGCTACTGTACCAGAATATTAGTTCCATCAAATTTTAGTTAGTCCTTTTGCTACTTCTGGCCAATAGATCATGTTGGTAGTAGTGTGTGTGTATGCTGTGTTAAGTTGCTTCAGTAGTGTCAGACTTTTTGCGACCCCATGGACTGTAGCCCACCAGGCTCCTCTGTCCATGGATCCTCCAGGCAAGGGTACTGGAGAGGGTTGCCATGCGCTTCTCCAGGGATCTTACCAACCCAAGGATTGACCCCGTGTCTCTTATGTCTCCTGCACTGGCAGGCGGGTTCTTTTATTATCACTAATGCCACCTGGGAATCTGGTATCAGTACACTTTATTTTCTAAAGTATTTTTAAGTTTACCTTTATTTGGTCTTAATCTTCTCATTGTCTCTTTACCTCCCGTCTACATTCTTTTCCTCCCTTCTCTCTCTTTCTCATTTCTTATTAGTCTCAGTGGATTTTTTCCCCATACCTCTATATTTATGTTTATGGTGATTACAACCCAGTAAAATGTGTGTGTGTGCCCAGGACAATGTGACTTTTCCCCTTTCTAATATTTCCTTTGGATTTTTAAAATGCAACATTATATGAAATGCATATACAATTTTATACGGTTAATAACGATTATGGAAGTTTTTGCTGCAGAAGACTCTGTACGAATTCAGTTTTGTGGCAGAGAACCATCTGTGTAAAATCCCTGTAGATAGTAGGTTTGGGTTCTAGGTGGGAGAGCATGGTATCCCCAGAGGGAACAGAAATTGAAAATCAAAAGAACCAAAGGGTGATTCTCACCTGAGCTTCTCTGGAAAACCTGGAGAAGCTAAGTTCAATTACCGGAATGGATACAAACAGGCCCAAAGGACTGGTGTGTGTACTGAGCAGAACTGGAGAATGTGGGAGTCCAGCCTGGAGAATTCTTGGAGGGGCCATTCAAACCCTGCTGTGATCCTTAAAGTCGTTGATGGCATGGTCCCCTGTCATTACACTGCCCCTGGTCAATTTTAACCCACACAACCTCCAACCTGGGGCCAAGGTACCCTTCTAAAATGTACTTTTGCTTAAAAAAATCACACCTTGGCTTGAAACCTTATACCTCCTGCTCCATTGCCTCCTGAATAAATTCCAAACTCCTTTACAAACGTGCAAGGTCCTTTACCATCTAAACCCAGTTTCTTCTCCAGCTTGTATCTGCCACTGAAGTCCCTTTCTTCTCTCGGCTGCCATCTCCCTGGACTACTCATGGTTCTCTGAAGTTACCATCATCTTCCCAGGTGTGTGGTGTGCGCTGCCTTCCTGCTTATCCAACATTCAGGACCAAGTTTGGATGGTGTGTTCCTTAGGAAGTCTTCTGTGAAATCCCGGGACTGGCTTGGATGGCCCTCCTCTAGTGTAGCTGTTTGAGACTCACCTGTTTAATTCTCTGTTTCACCAATAGACTCAGAGAACCAGAAGCACATGTGTAAAGAATGCCAGACTTTGTCAACAGTTAAAGTGAAAGTGAAGTCACTCAGTCGTGTCCGACTCTTTGCGACCCCATGGACTGTAGCCTACCAGGCTCCTCCCTCCATGGGATTCTCCAGGTACGAGTACTGGAGTGAGGTGCCATTTCCTTCTCCAGGGGATCTTCCCAACCCAGGGATTGAACCCAGGTCTCCCGCATTCCAGGCAGATGCTTTAACCTCTGAGCCACCAGGGAATGATATGGCTACCAACTCTACTCGCCCTACCTCACCCTCTTGTGCTTAATGACAGAAAGCAACAATAAATTTAATGGACTATTGCATATGAAAAATGAGCTTCTAAAAACAGTTTTTGAACACTCTGGTTAGCAATTGTCTATAAATTATTAGTTCTTACTTGAGTAAAGACACTGGTCTATGCCAGACCTTCTTGCCATATCCAAGTAGCTTCTTGCAATCTTGTTGGAGATCAAATTATCTCAGTAGCACCGTGTGTTGTGTAAGAGTCTGTGGGCTTTCAGTGAAGACTGCACGCTTCTATCTAAGAGGGGCACATGGCTGCTGGTATCAGAATTTTCCTATCCTTGTTTTGAAATCTCAGAAAACCTGTGTCTAGATTTAGATGGATCCAGAAACCTGAATTTTTCAGAGATGAAGATGATTGTATTGAGAAAACAATATAAGTTCCCAGTCAGTGAAAGGAGGATTTGGTTAGGTAGTACTTTAGAAATAGATCTGGGTTGAGATTAATTTAAATACCATTCCCATGCTAGCTTTAGAAATAAATAGCTATTCTAAATAGCTCTTGGATGTAAGTCAGAGCCCCAAAGTTATCTTTTAAAAATGTCTTTGTGAACAAAGTTGGATTAGATTAGAAACAGAGTTCAACTGATGTTCTTTTCCAGAAATTTTTTACTGTCAATTGATTTTATTTGTAACTGTTTTTCTATTTGAATCTCATGTATTATAATAAGATATACCTCATCCTGAACCCCCTCCCACCTCCCGCCCCATGCCATGTACACCCATGGCAGATGCATGTTGATGTATGGCAAAACCAATACAATATTGTAAAGTAAAAAAAAAAAAAAAGATATACCTCATTGGCTTCCCTGGTGGCTCAGACAGTAAAGCATCTGCCTGCAATGCAGGAGACCCAGGTTCAATCCCTGGGTCAGGAAGATCCCCTGGAGAAGGAAATGGCACCCCACTCCAGTACTCTTGCCTGGAAAATCCCGTGGATGGAGGAGCCTGGTAGGCTATAGTCCATAGGGTTGCAAAGAGTCGGACACGACTGAGTGACTTCACTTTTCACTTTCATTGATTCATTTATTCAACTGTTGAATCATTCATTCATTTATCCACTTATCTATTCATTCCTCATCCTTCCCTCCACCCATCAATCCAGTTGTTTCTTCTCCTACCTGTGTCTGCATCCATCCATTTATCTACCCGGTAAAAGTTGTGTAAGCATCTACCCAGGATTAGGCATTCTTAGTCATTGAGGGGATTCAGAAATAATCAGGGCAGTCTTTCTTCTCAAAGTGCTTAATGGTTACTAATGGTCTCTTGAAAGCAAAAGTAAAAGTATTAGTTACTCAGTCATGTCCAACTCTTTGAAACCCCATGGAATCAGGCTCTTCTGTCCATGAAATTCTCTAGGCAAAAATACTGGAGTAGGTTGCCATCTCCTTCTCCAGGGGACCTTCCTGACCCAGGGATCGAAACTCCTCTGGCACTGCAGGAAGATTCTTTACCATCTGAGCCACCAGGGAAGCCCCAGACTCTTAACGGTCTCTTAGAGCATTAAAATTAAGACCTAAATTTGGAGGAAAGAGAGCCAAGGAAGAAGACAGAGTGTGATGCTGCCATGCAGCTGGGAAAGTGTGAAGGATGGTGGGGACCCTGTGGTTTGTGGAAGAGGAGTTGAGTGTGTCCAGGAGAGAACAGTGCCCGTGGTTGGAAAGGCAGTTCGGATAAAGGGACTGCTGCTGTTAAGCTGCTTCAGTCGTGTCTGACTCTGTGCAGCCCCATAGATGGCAGCCTACCATGCTCCGCCATCCCTGGGATTCTCCAGGCAAGAATACTGGAGTGGGTTGCCATTTCCTTCTCCAGTGCATGAAAGTGAAAAGTCAAAGTGAAGTCGCTCAGTCATGTCCGACTCTTAGCGACCTCATGGACTGCAGCCTATCAGGCTCCTCTGTCCATGGGATTTTCCAGGCAAGAGTACTGGAGTGGGGTACCATTGCCTTCTCCTGGATAAAGGGGCAGAGGGTCTTAAATCTCAAACAAAGCAGTGTGGAGAACCTGGGGTGATTTCTGAGCAGGGAAAATAACATGAAGGTTAACTATTCTTTAGGAAGATCAATCCAGGTCAATTTGGGAGATGGATTGGAGGAGCAGGATAAGAGAGAGATAAGAGGCAGAGAGACTGGTTAGTGCTTCAAGATAATTAGGTTTGCTCTGATGCGGGTCACTTACAACACATGGACTGTGTCACAGTTAAGTTAGGGGACTTTCCCATTAGAACTCCTCGGGTACTGGTCATATTTCAGGAATAGAGGAGAGCAGTCATGTTTATGTGACTCTTCGGTTTATGTCCAATGTTGACTTTCTCCTAAGTGTTCAGGAGGGTAATTTGTACACTGAAAAGTACTGTTCTTGAGCTGAAACCTTCAGGTAGCTTTTGTTGGAGTGACAAATGAAGGCTTAGAGAAAAGATACAATTATCAAAGTCTAGGTTTGAGATTGGGGGAAAGAGGGGCCTCTTCTCTTAGTAAAATAACATCAGCATTAGAAACCTTTGTCCTACACATACTGGTTGTGATATCTTTTGTGTAACTACCGTGAAAACAAATATTTGACTCATTAGTGATATAGCTTGCTTTGAAACCAATGCTGGGGATATGGAAGACTAAGACAGATGAAGAATTCTAATTCTGTTCTCAAGGTCACCAATTTCAAAGGAAACAAAGTTAGAATCATGCAAAGTACGAACAGTAGATTCCTTTCTTACAGGGTGGATAGCCTGTTTGCAAAGTTGTTTGCTATTGTTGCTATTTAGTTGCTAAATCACGCCTGACTCTTTTTGACCCCATGGCCTGTATCCTGCCAGGCTCCTCTGTCCATGGAGTCCTCCAGTCAAGAATACTGGAGTGGGTAGCCATTCCCTTCTCCAGGGGATCTTCCTGACCCAGATCTCGAACCTGGGTCTCCTGCATTGTAGGCGGATTCTTTACCATCTGAGCCACCAGTTACTTAAGGGCAAGAATCTCTGTTCTCTCTGAAGCAAGCTCTGTTTTACCTGCCTGCATGCAATTGTAAACAGCACAGATACACATAAACTCCTTCATTTTGGGGGAGTGGGCTGCTTTAATGCTTTCTTCCATTTTAAGAGAATATCTTGTCCCTACCCATTGATCATTCCTGCTGAGCCTTGTTAAAAAACAACCAACCAAACAACCTAAAACTTCATTGCAGACATGTGCCTTGGTTACCACTAGGTTTCCAGCCTCCCAAGAAAATGTGCCTATTTCCCTGGTCTGTGGAGCTCTGCCCAGGGCCACACACTGTCAGCTCCCCTTTGCCTATAATGCAGCAAACCTTTAGGTTCAGAGGATACTGTCAGATTCTGAGAACTTCAGCTCTTCAAATCAACTGAAAAGCTCTTGGAATCGACCTTTTTTCTACCTTTCTTGTGTATCACTTTTAACATATATTTTAATTATAATAAAAAAGGAACCAAAATGATACCGTATCGCATGTGTGCACACACTGAGTTGCAAAAAAGCAAGTGAGAAACACTTGGAAACAAAGGCAAGCGGCCTCAGTCTTCACTGCTTGGTCATGTGGACCCATCTCAGATGAGGGGGAAACTGCAGAAGAAGGCCAAGGGGTTTTCTCTTCCTGGAAATGGGGGGAAATGAATAAAATTTGGCACTTTCTCAGTGTGGCAGCTGTGCCTGTCTTCACAAGAAAGCACCATCATGCAATCCGTGAATTCATGTTAAATAATTGTTCTTTGTGTAAGGTGACTATTGTATGCTGTCCCTCATTATGAATATCTTGCAGTCTAATTTTCAGCACATTTAATTCTGTTCAAAGTGAAATGAAACTCTGAAAGCATATGTTACTGTAAAGTGTGAGTCACAGACTGTTGTCATATTTTGCAGATTATTCAGCAGCTGTCTTAAAAATTAAAGAGCAAAGAGCTACCTCGACTAAATGCTTATCACGTGGCAGAGGCTGTATTAACTGATTTATGGACTGATTCAGGGAGGGTGGTGGGCAAGGCATAAGTTTTGCATTCCAGGGCTTGAGGACTAGAACTCACAGTATCATCTCTTAACTGAAGAGCTGACCTGATGGAGGACAGCATCATTGTTCAGAAAATGCAGGCAAAAGCCAATGTGGCTGAGCTGCCTCTGGGCAGGCCCTACACCCCTGGGTGGTGCAAGGTGAAGGGAAAGCTCTAAGAACAGGCTGCCTTAGGTATGGTGTCACTCTGTGGCTTTCTCCCAGTAGCAGGTTGAGTAGTTTGAGGGACAGATGAGACTATAGGTTGTGGTAGTTTAGTCACTAAGCCGTGTCCAACTCTTGTGACCCCATGGACCACGGTCTGCCAGGCTCCTCTGCCCATGGGAGTTCCCAGGCAAGAATACTGAGTGGATTGCCATTTCCTTCTCCAGGATATCTTCCCCACCCAGGGATTGAACTTGCATCTCTTGTGTCTCCTGCATTTCAGGCAATTCTTTACCACTGAGCAGCCAGGGAAGCCTGAATGTATAGATATATAGTGTATTAATTTCATTGACTTGACCAGAATCCACAAGAAAAGGAAGGGGTCTCTGGTACCCAGAAGTTTTCAGACACTCATGTTTGAATTGACAATTTAAGCAAGTCACTCTCCTGTAAATATTTACTTTTCTTTTTTGCTTATTTTGATTCCCACGAGGCACTCTTCTTTGGGGAGACCTGTGCCACATCCAGGTGAGTCTCACAGGGCTTCCTAACTCTCTGACCACATTGGGCTTATCTATCACTGTCTATATAACCATTATTGTATGCTAGCCCATCATGGGCCATGCCGTCCTGACTCAGCTATAACCAAGTACACATGGCCCAGCCATCCCTTGTGGTCAAGATCTTGCAAGAATCATTACCTTAATTCATTTTGTCTTATAGACGCATTCGGTAGTAAGCTGACATTCATAGGTTTCCACTGGCCTTTTATGTTTGGTTCTCATGTTTGGTGAAGGCTGGCTCTTCCTCAGATAGTTAAACTAATTTATTTCTAAACTATAACTTTTCTTAACTATATATATGAACACCATATATATGAAAGTGAAAGTTGCTCAGTAGTGTCTGACTCTTTGCAACCAATGGACTATACAGTCCATGGAATTCTCCAGGCCAGAATACTGGAGTTGGTAGCCTTTCCCTTCTTCAGGGGATCTTCCCAACCCAGGGATCAAACCCAGGTCTCCCACATTGCAGGTGGATTCTTTACCAGCTGAGCCACCAGGGAAGTCCAAGAATACTGGAGTGGGTAGCCTATCCCTTCTCCAGGGGATCTTCCCAGCCCAGGAATTAAACTGGGGTCTCCTGCATTGCAGGCAGATTCTTTAGCAACTGAGCTATCAGAGAAAACATATATACATAAAACAATTAAGTGAAAAGTGACAGTAGTAGTCACTCAGTTGTGTTCAACTCTTGCGACCTCATGGACTGTAGCCCACCAGGCTCCTCTGTCCCTGGGATTCTCCAGGCAAGAATACTGGAGTGGATAGCCATTCCCTTCTCCAGGGGAACTTCCCGACCCAAGGATTGAACTTAGATGTCCTGCACTGCAGGCAGACTCTTCACCATCTGAACAACTAGGGAAGCCCATATAATTTGATTACATTTATATATATGTATAGGTATCTTTATATCACATTGTAAGTTTTACTCACCATTTGAGTCCTCTATTATCAATTGATACTTCATTAGACTGGTATTAGAAGAGCTAACACAGGTAAGATGCCTGGCGCAGGTAGGTGTTTGATAAATGATTGCTTTTGTGATTATCTCCCCAGGTCCTGGAGCTAGCAGAGGAGGGATAGGCACAGCAACCCAGGCTCCATGACCCACATGTTACCCGCCTCGCTCACGGCACATCCTTCCATGTGAAAAGGAAAGCCAAGTTCGCTCTTTGGTATGGGAGATGAGTCTCTCTCTACCGTTTAATTCCAGTTCATTTGATAAACACCGTAACATATGTTTGTGTTACAGTTCTATCCGGTTATTACCATTTAGTGGAGGTCTAATAATCTTCACATTCATTTGAAAGCCTGTTCATTAAGAAAGGACCCAGTGTTTAACGTAGTTCTCATTTTGATTCCAAAATCTGATATTTCACTTGTGCTGTTTCAAAGGTTAAAACTTTGGACCCGGTGAAAATGTTAGTTAGCAGGATGAGCTCCAGAACATATGCCTAATGCTGGGGTATCAGATGGTGTTGCACTGCCTTGGTAACCAGTCCAGATGTGGCACCTAAGTGTTTGCAGCATCTACTTAATTGCGTCTACAAACTCAGAGCACTGGAGTTAGCTGCCAGTACTCACTGCATCTGTCACTCAGCCTGTTCCCAGGGAAACAATACTGGGCTCTTTATGACTTATATTTAGAGTGGGATTGAGGTGGGGAATTCAAGTCATCAGTTTTAAGTTTCTCGCTCTCTCTCTGTCTCTAATTGTCCTTATTTCAGATTTTCTTTCAGTGGTTTCACTTTTGAATAACTGTATTTTATAATACCCAATGCTGCTGCTGCTACTGCTAAGTCGCGTCAGTCATGTCTGACTCTGTGCAACCCCATAGACGGCAGCCCACCAGGCTCCCCCGTCCCTGGGATTCTCTAGGCAAGAATACGGGACTGGGTTGCCATTTCCTTCCCCAGTGCATGAAAGTGAAAAGTGAAAGTGAAGTTGCTCAGACGTGTCCAACTCCTAGCAACCCCATGGACTGCAGCCTACCAGGCTCCTCCGTCCATGGGATTTTCCAGGCAAGAGTGCTGGAGTGGGTTGCCATTGCCTTCTTTGAATACCCAATGATACTATATCAAATAGAAATAGAGAGTTGCAGAAAGCTTAGGTTGCTACAGTTTTTCATAATAAAATTAATAGGAAGTCCTCCTTGATCATTACTTAGGTTAAAACTTTTGCATATTAAGAAAGGTTAATGGGGTTAAATATATAACCCCATTCAGTTCAGTTCAGTTCAGTCGCTCAGTCGTGTCCGACTCCTTTCGACCCCATGAATCGCAGCACACCAGGCCTCTCTGTCCATTACCAACTCCTGGAGTTCACTCAAACTCAGGTTCATTGAGTCGGTGATGTCATCCAGCCATCTCATCCTGTCATCCCCTTCTCCTCCTGCCCCCAATCCCTCCCAGCATCAGGGTCTTTTCCAATGAGTCAACTCTTCGCATGAGGTGGCCAAAGTATTGGAGTTTCAGCTTCAGCATCAGTCGTTCCAATGAACACCCAGGACTGATCTCCTTTAGGATGGACTGGTTGGATCTCCTTACAGTCCAAGGGACTCTCAAGAGTCTTCTCCAATACTACAGTTCAAAAGCATCTGTTCTTTGGCACTCAGCCTTCTTCACAGTCCAACTCTCACATCCATACATGACCACTGGTAAAACCATAGCCTTGACTAGACGGACCTTTGTTGGCAAAGTAATATCTCTGCTTTTGAATATGCTATCTAGGTTGGTCATAACTTTCCTTCCAAGGAGTAAGTGTCTTTTAATTTCATGGCTGCAGTCACCATCTGCAGTGATTTTGGAGCCCAAAAAAATTAAGTCTGACACTGTTTCCACTGTTTCCCCATCTATTTCCCATGAAGTGATGGGGCCAGATGCCATAATCTTCGTTTTCTGAATGTTGAGCTTCAAGCCAACTTTTTCACTCTCCTCTTTCACTTTCATCAAGAGGCTTTTTAGCTCCTCTTCACTTTCTGCCATAAGGGTGGTATCATCTGCATATCTGAGGTTACTGATATTTCTCCCGGCAATCTTGATTCCAGCTTGTGCTTCTTCCAGCCCAGTGTTTTTCATGATGTACTCTGAATATAAGTTAAATAAGCAGGGTGACAATATACAGTCTTGACGTACTCCTTTTCCTATTTGGAACCAGTGTGTTGTTCCATGTCCAGTTCTAACTGTTGCTTCCTGACCTGCATATAGGTTTCTCAAGAGGCAGGTCAGGTGGTCTGGTATTCCCATCTCTTTCAGAATTTTCCACAGTTTATTGTGATCCACACAGTCAAAGGCTTTGGCATAGTCAATAAAGCAGAAATAGATGTTTTTTCTGGAACTCTCTTGCTTTTTTGATGATCCAGCGGATGTTGGCAATTTGATTTCTGGCTCCTCTGCCTTTTCTAAAACCAGCTTGAACATCTGGAAGTTCACAGTTCACGTATTTCTGAAGCCTGGCTTGGAGAATTTTGAGCATTACTTTACTAGCATGTGAGATGACCCCATTAAAATGATGTTATTACAATAAAAGGTTAATGATATTTTTAAGAAAAAAAATACATATAGCAAATTAGTTACCTATTAGCTTGATGTAATGCAGAAAGCTGACAAGTGAATTTGCAGGTGTGCATTGTGCCAGAAGTGTCGGGAGAGGATGGAAATCACTGCAGGATAGTCTTTTTTTCTGTACTGCTGTTTTGAAGGGAGTTAGAATAACAGTAAAGTTATTGGCGTGTATTTTGCAGCATTTTGGAGACAGATTTAATTCAAATCCCCCTTGTTTAGCAGCCAGCTGAGTATCCTTGGGACTATTATTTAATCTTCCAGGCAGCTTTCTCACCTGAATAGAGACGAACTCTTCTTCAGAGCTGTTGAGATGTGCTCAAGTAACTTCTTTCTCCCGACCCTGTGCTTGATTTTTCAAGAGAGTGGATGGACCTGAACTCACAGTCCTTTTCTTTTAACCTGATTTTCTGATTTGAAAGGACATAGGTCAGTCTCCTCTGATCCCCAAGACTGGAATCATTTTGGAATTAGTTCCTATGTTCTCACCTGCCCCAGTCTCCCAGCTGTTCTTGCTGAAGCAAAGTTTTGGTCCCAAGTGTCCTTCTTCTAGCTCTTTCCTGGGCATTACCCAGAACAAAGGTGGCCAATATGGGCACATGTTCCTCCTCCACCCTGAGACAGGATGGTCTTTCCCACGAAACCTGGACAGTCTCAACGTCCTTCTCAATGCAGGGTCCAGATAGCTGCCACCAATGGATCTGAGTTGGTATCCAAGTTGAAGCCAATTCTCTATCCTGACCTAACAGCTCTAGAGGAAGAAAATTTACAGCACACAGATTTGAATGCAAAGAACTTGACCCAAAGATGATCCCACAAATATTTTTACCTTCCTTTTCACACGAGCACAGAGAGATTAAATGTAACTCAAAATCCTATATTAGGTTCAGAGCCAGGATTAAAATTTGGGACTCTTGACCTCAAAATTAAGCCTCCTTTTAGTCTAAGTTTTCGATTTTCACTTATGAAAGAAAGGGTTGTCTCCCTGGAAATGGGTGGCTGGAGGAAACAGTGAGTTTGAAATCTGCGTGGAATTATCCGGCCACAGACTGGGTGACAGTGAGGTGGGAATGGGATGCAGCCATTCACACATCCACTGGGATGTCAGATTAAATCATCTTTAAGATGTCTTCTGGGCCCCTGATTCTAAGATTCTCCTTACGATGTCACTCAAGAATGCAATTTCCTGAACTTCAGATATTTCAGGAAGTAAGTTCCGTGTCTGGTGCTCATTTGTTACTAGACATTCAAGACCCTAAATGACATTTCGGTTAATTAAGTTTTGTCTGGTTTCATACAACACACTTAGCACTTCTGATCATGTCCGTTACATTTGCTGAGTATAAGGTTATTAGTAGACTTGTAAAAATTGGGAAATTTGAAAAATAAGGATCGTTACATAAATACCTAATATTTTAAAGTCAAGACAGTCCTAAATGCATGACTAGATATCACGTCTATTTTTTTCAGTAGGAGAGAAATCTTATTCATCTGAGCATCCTTTTTAAAAAGGATCTGTAAGAGAGTTGATAATTTAAGATAATTCTAGAATACAAAATTTCAAAAAGTGCACATCTGTCCACTTCTGACAGCAATGAATGTTAAGTAGATTTTCAAGTTTTTTTCTTTTTAATGGGTATCAAAGTGTTGTTCTTATTCAATGTTAAAAGCCATAGTAAGCCTCTCTTGTCTCCTGCCTTCCCCTTGCAGAGCTGTAAATCTAACTTCTGCCTTTCCTATTGTTCAGAAAAAAGCAGACATATTGTGCTGATTGCTATTAAATTAAAGCAGAAAGGGAGAGACACAAATGTGGAAGGCCATCGTACCAGCGGGGCTACCTCTATCTTTTATTTTGCATTTTGGGAGGGTCAGAAAGTCATGACAGGCATCTGACCTCTGATAACCTCTTTGGTGCTTCTGTGTGCAGTTTTTGGGGGAAGAACTTAATTAAATACAATTGAATTTCCCTGCTAACACTGCCACTGAAAGGACTCCTTTTAGATGGCTTGGTGTTTGCTGGTGAGGAACAAACAAAGATGCTTCTTTTGTTCCTCAAAGAAAAGTTAGCATACGTTAGTTAAGGATTTGTGATTTCTTTTGACTGGACTGGCAGGTTCCTAAAAATTCAATGAGACTTCTGAAATGGTACCCACAATAAAAGAGGAAACATAACTGACTAAAAGCCTAACTTTCCTTATTCCTGATAATTATTGTTAAGGCTAATATATTTTTAAAAGAGCTTACTATATTTATTTGTACTCAAGTAGAAATTAGGATTATAGATTTATAATGAGGTTACTAATATTTGACCACACAAAGTAAAACTTGTCCATTTCCTGGAATCTCTGGTCACCAGAGGAAGAGAACTGGCAGCAGGTGTAGTTTAGTGCTTTTTTTTTTGGAAACTATAACAAGAAGCGTTGACAAAGAATATATAGTTTTTGGTTATGAACCATTTATTATTATGCATATTGTTAAATAAGAAGCCTGTCTAAGTTATAATTTGATAAAAAAACAATAATTACATAAATATGTGGATTAGAAATCCATTTTCCCATTGTTATTCTTGGGCTTCTGAAATCAGTAGCTGACTCTTAGAAACTGAGGAATCAATTTTATTATAGTGACATATGGAAAGAATAGGTTATTTTATTCAAGTTTAAGTCTTAGTGCCTATTTTAGGAGGAATTAGGTTTACATCTTCAATTCAAAGAACCTTTTAATCCTGAGATGATTTTGTTTTCCTTGAAGAGAGGATTAGAAAAAGGAATTGATGCTTCTGAATGTAAAGTTGAGTATTGTGTATTAAGCCTGCTTCCTCACCTCCACACCCTTTCCCTCTATGTCTCTAATAGAGACCCCCAGGTCTCTAATTATTCAGGGGGGAAAGGCAACACTTGACCCCATTGCCCTGTCTGGTTTTGGTGTCCTCTCCTGTCTTCTATTCCTGGCTAAACGCCTAAGGGTTGAGTGTCCTGTACTTAACGGCTCTTGTGTCTGCTTCACTCTCTTTCTGAACTCTCATTTTTATGTTCACCCCTGTGTCATGTACTCTGTACTCCAGATGAAGTCACCAGCATCAGGGCCACCGTGTGAGAAGGCAGGAAGGGTGTACCCTACCCAAGGGCTCCAGGCCAAGGGGATGAAAATCAGGCTGAAATTCAGCCCCGTTTGCTGGTGAAACCAAGTCCTGTCTTGGGACTGTATCTGCCCAGATGGGGCAGGCTTTTTTTTTTTTTTGCAGTTTCCCCAAAGTCTCCATTAGGTTAGCTGTACCTTCTTTGATGGTATCCTTGGTCCAGTCTCAGCCTTTGCTCCCTGATCTTATTCTTAAAAATCTAGACCTTTTAAAAGATAATAAATAAGCATGCAGTCGAGAGGGAAATCATTAGTTTTTAAAGAGTCCACAATTCTTTGCCAATTGGTGTCTGCCCAAGACAGTTAAAATCTTAAATCACTATGGGGTTGGGATGAATTATATTTTCTATTTATATAGCAAAATGCTAGTTGAAGGAAGGAAAATTCAAAGCTGAAATTCTTATGAGAAATTAATGTAAGCATCTTACCAGATCACTCTCTACCTCACACCCCTTAGCCCGGTCACACTGAAATATTCATGAAAGACCCCAGAACACAGAGCACTAACACAGGCATAGCTACTAGGCAGGTTTGTGTTGGACTCTAGCTCCACTGCCTCCTGAATATTTGTTGGAAGTCCTGAATATTCATTGGAAGGACTGATGCTGAAGCTGAAACTCCAATACTTTGGCCACTTGATGTGAAGAACTGCCTCATTGGAAAAGAGAACATGGGAACGTTGGGAAAGATTGAAGGCGGGAGGAGAAGGGGATAACAGAGGATGAGATGGTTGGATGGCATCACTGACTCGATGGACATGAGTTTGAGCAAGCTCCGGGAGTTGGTGATGGACAGGAAAGCCTGGCATGCTGCAGTCCTTGGGGTTGCAAAGAGTCGGACACGACTGAGCGACTGAACTGAACTGAACTCAGCGCCAGTTAGTGATTTTGCCATGTTGTTTTAGTCACTAAGTCACGTCTCACTCTTTTGATCCCATGAACTGTAGCCCACCAGGCTCCTCTGTTCATGGGATTTCCCAGGCAGAAACACTGAAGTGGGTTGCCATTTCCTCCTCCAGGGGATCTTCCAGACTCAGGGATTGAACCCACATCTCCTGAATTGGCAGATGGATTCTTTACCACTGAGCCACCAAGGAAGCCCGAGTCCTGATAGTACAACCTTTTAAAACCAGTTACCAACTACAGAGATTAGTAGATTACTACCTTGCTGTGTGGAAATCAGTGTCACCTGGGAGCTTGTTATATTAAAAACAGAATCTCAGGTCCCACTTGGGACCTTCTGAATCAGGATCTGCATTTTAACTAGTTTCCAAGGTAATGTGAATGCCTTACAAAATGTAAGAAGCACTGGATTAGTAGCAGGTGCCTTAAAGATTAGTCTATTCCCTGACTCTCCTGATATATAAAGACACATGTTTGTTTATGAAGACTCAGGAAATGATATTGGGACTGATGCAAAGAAAATGAAATATTGATGAGGTCTTGGTCAAAATCAGAAAGTAATTTTTCAGACAAAGAAAATATCTAATGAAACACTCCACATTAGATTAGAACTAGGTAGATGATCTAAATATTTAAAATGGTTTTAAACAAGGAAGAAAAATGTTTTTCAGTATAATACCTTGATCCTCTGCTTGGAAATAAAACATTTATCTTTTAAAAGTGAGACCACATGTCTTGAAAGATATGTACACACCATGTCAGGGCAAACACATTTTTTAATTTGGTGGCAGTTAGATGACTATGTAAGGATTTCAAAAGCTACTCCTGGTTTCCGTTTTCCGTTCCAATCCTGGGGCAAAGCAAGTATTTGCTTTTACCATAGTGGACATCCAAGTTCTTGGGAAATGTTTCCACAAAGCCAGCTGCCCTTTAAGGATCCCCCTGGGAACCATTGTTTCGGTTACTAACCATCAAGTGCCTACAACCCCCGTTTGCAAAGGTATTTGTCAGATGGGGAGGGCTTATGTGTCTTCAGCTCTTTTTGAGGAGGACGCTCAAGACTCCTGTTTGGAAGACTTTGTCCCCTCTCAGACCTTTGGGCTCATCTGAAGACTCTAGCCCAGCCATCCTCTTGCAGCCTGAGGAAAGCAAAATAAATAAACACACCCAGCCAGCGCCTCTGTAATATTTTATGAATGACAATTGTTGGGTTGAAAATTCTGAAGTGCTTTTCACTTTGAAGGCTTTGCTGGATTATGAATGTATATTTGGAGCAAAGTTTCTGTTGATGAATGCTAGGACCACCTGGAATTTTGTCTTTTTCCTTGCTCTCTAACAGTTCCAGGATAGATTTTCCCCTGGGCAGGTCATCTTTGTTTTCCCTACTACTACCCTTCTCTCCTTCTTTTTAAAAGGAGCCTTGCATGCATTTAATGGCTGACCTTTCATGCTATGGGCTTCCACAGTGGCTCAGTGGTAAAGAATCTACCTGCAGTGCAGGAGACATGGGTTTGATTCCTGGGTCAAGAAGATCCCCTGGAGGAGGGCATGGGAACCCACTCCAGTATTCTTGCCTGGAAAATCCCATGGGCAGAGGAGCCTAGTGGGTTGTAGTCCGTTGGGGGCACAAAGAGTCGGACGCAACTGAAACAACTGAGCGCACGCACCGTTTCAGGCCGTGTGCGAACCTGAGTAAAGATCTGTAGCCCAGCACTGATTTGGAAACTCGAGTTAACAGAACTGCCAGTGACAGAGACCTGGTAACTGCAAACTGAGATGCAGGGGTTGGCCAAGGACTTCACTGAGGGTTCAGTTTTTACGCTTCACACATCTAATAGGTATCTCAAGAATGTAGAATCTGTGTGTGTGTGCAAGTGTGTGCATGCCTGTGTGCATAAACAGAACAAAAACTTGAACTCTCTGTCACAGACCACCTGTTTTCACATCATTGTGGTCACAAAGGGTTTTTTTTTTTTTTTCATTCTTTCTCTTTTTTAATTAGCTGAGCTGTCCTGTTTTTCAGTAACTTGCCTCTTCTCTAACATATGGGCTGTAACCGTATTCCTTTTCATTAGACCTGGGCCTTATTTGTCATTTACACCATACTTTTGCCTTTCTCTTTCATTTTGAAAGAAAGAGAGATTCTTCTATTATTTTAGAGCAAAGCACCTCTGGTTTATGTGGCGACTCTTGTGGCTTTCTAAATGCACTTGATTTAGCTTTCAATGTGTAATTACTGCCAAACAAGTTAATTGCTTTATAAGTGTCCAAAATCCCCTGGTTTAATTTTGCTTTCATTTACCAACCTTCATTATACATCCACTGTTCAACATAAACACAAATGATTGTTAATGAATGCCTAATGCCATATTCATTAGAAAATCAGGTTAATGACTGGCAATGAATATCCCAGCTACTTTATTCTTTCAAGCCTTCTTTTTTTCTTTTTTTTTGGCTTGTTGATTACAATAGCTTTTTTGTTTATCAGAAAAGTGTACCTGCATTCTAGGCTTGCTTAAAAGTTCAGGATAGAGCTTTTCTAAGGAATCAGATAAGCCCATCTCTGAGTCTTCTTTCTTCTTACAGCTGCCTTTACCCTTTAGAGTCTCCTATTAAAATGAAACAGAATGCACAGGATTTCCTTGGACTGTTGGCTACCATGATGGCTTATTGTTTGGAGAGCAGAAACCTCAGGATGGCTGTGTATAGATGTTCAGGTGGTGCACTGAACAACCAAAGGGATGCATTGTTTGTATCTCACACTCTGTGAATGATAGCACTCAGTTGTTCCATCTACAACAGGCAGAGCTCTGAGTAGTGGTGTTGAGAAATCTCCATTGATTTAAGAGCAGTGTAGTTTGGGACAGCATCCAGTTCTTAGTGGTGACTGCCCTCAGCAAGCGTTACCTACTCAGAAGACAAGCAGATGTGTGAAGCAATGTGGTTGGAGTGAGTAGCAGGAAGTTCACTGAAGAGGATTGAGATGGAAGTTATGGAACTGAGCCTAACTCTCCATCTGGTGATTCTTGCTTTGTAACTGAGATTCCTTCTCCTTCCTGAAGACAGGGTGTTGCTTTCTCAATCAAACCTAATAGCTGGACTTTGAAGACCAGATGTGCTTATAACTGAATATAGGACTATGAGATAGACCTGGGAGTCCAGACTTTGAAATTTGACCTCTGGCCTGTCATTGCATGTGTGCGTGGTTTTGAGCATTTTTCTCATCTATTCAATGAGAATGTTGGTGGTTTAAGATCTCTTTCAGTTCTTACACTCTAGATTCTTTAATACATGGGAGAGGATCATGGGAGAGCTCACCTGTTTTCTTTTAGGATCATGGGAGGATCCACCTGTGTTCTTTAAATACATTGATAGGATGCTTACCTGGTGCCCAACATAAAGTTGATGTCAAGGAACAGATAACTCCGATCTCTGGTTCTTTTTTTACTTTGTAAAAGTAGACTCTTCCTTTACTGTGTAAAAAATACATTTTCTGACCTCATGAAGAGACAAATAAGTGGTTTACATGCCTCCAGCTGCACTTGCCAGGCAGTATCCAGTGGGGTATGTTTATGGTACCACTGAATCTCAGTGCTCTGAAAGCTTTTTAGGCACCTCCCACTCCCTCAATGGTTTCCTCCCATCATTTTACTATTCTTTTTCCACCTGGAAACTCCTTCTTCTCTTGTCATACTCTTTCAGTCTTGGTTACTTTGATTTCAGAGATGCCACTCTAAGATGTTCCTTCTTCCAGTTGTGTCTAAGTCAACATAATCCATACTCCTTGGCTCCCCACATGCCTGGATCCCATGTATCTCTCATTTATCCCATGTATCTCTCATTTAGTATCATTGAAAATTTGCCTTTATTTATGTGATTCTTTTGCCTACCATCTTCTGCTTTGGACTCTAATCACCTTGAGGAGAGGAAGTGGTGGAGTCACCGTTGCTTTCTTTGGTATTTCGTCATATGCTTATGTTTTGGTCATAGCTCAGTTGGGATCTCTCCTTCTTAACGCCAGGTTATTTGGGCCAATAAAAGGCTGAGGCACAATATTCGCAAACATTGACCAACAAAAAGCCAAACACTTTGAGGACTGACTAACCAAACAAAATAGCAGCAAGTTGAAAAACAGAAATATGAAAATAAATCCTGATATGGTCTTTTTAAGGTTTGGTATTTTAAGTAAAACTACAAGACTCCTTACCATTGTCACATCCTCATGGGTGCGTTTCCTGACCTCCCTGAATGAACTTACTATATCTATTGTATATCTGTTTCAGTTAGATTTCTGCAATGATGATTCTGCATAACAAGCAATTCCTAAATCAGTAGCTTACCATCAGCAGCAGCCATTTTTTATTCATGTTTGTAGGTCTGTGGGTTGGCTTTGTCTCTGCTAGCCACATCTGGGATTAGCTTGAGGCTGTGGGTTAGGTTTGAATCTGTTACATTTGTCTCCTCCTATCTGGGACCAGTAGCCACCCGGGGCATTTTTTTCTCTTGTCAACATACAAATGCAAGAGGCAGAGCCAAACCCTGCACATATATTTAAAACCTCTTCTCATGTCATGCTTACAAACATGTCATTGCCTGAAACAAGTCATGGGGCCTTGGTCAGCACCATTGGGACAATGAAACATACTTCATTTACTCAAGTGGGAGATACTTCAAAGTCACATGGCAAAGGGTATACATGTATAATTCTGTTTCATCCTAATACATTACTGTGCTCCCAAAATTCTTGGTCTCTCTTATTCATAACATCTGTCATGGTTGAAAATTTACATTTATTTGTATAATTCTTAATTACTACCCATGTCTTCCTCTGGACTCTTGATGGTAGGAATTGTATCTGTTTGGCCTCACCATTGTTTCCCTAGCACCCTGGACAGTGTCCTGGCCAATGTCAGGCACTGAGTCAATAAATAGCCATTGTCTGAATTTTTAAATTGAAGAATAGTTGATTTACAATATTATATTAATTTCAGGTATACAACATAGGGATTCAGTATCTTTACACTTTATAATCCACTAAAAGTTATTGGGAAAACAGCTATAATTCCCTGTGCTATATTCCTGTTGCTTATCATTTCACACATAGCACTTTGTATCTCTTAATCCTGTAAGACTAATTTGCCCCTCCCCATTCCTTCTCCCCGTTGGTAACTGCTAGTTTGTTTTCTATATTTATGAATCTGTTTCTGTTTTGCATATGCATTCATTTATATTATTTTTTAGATTCTACATGTGAGTTATATACAGTATTTGTCTTTATCTGACTTACTAAGCATAGTATTCTCTAGGTCCACCCACATCACTGCAGATGGCAGAATTTCATTCTTTTTCATCACTGGGTAATATTTCATTAAAAAAAAGGAATGGCTACTGATCTTCCCCCAATTTAGCTCAGGAATGGAAATATAGCTTTATAAGAATTATTAAAGTGTTTCAAATTTTTCAGAAATCCTTCAGCTATATTCCCATTGTGAGAAGTGCAACCCTGTGAGAGAACAGGGTGTCCCATGCACACGTGAGTAAGCAGGGTGTCCTTGGCAGGACTGTATCCATTGTGTCATCATTTGGAGTTCAGTTGCTTGATACTGTTGAATTAAAAAATAGTCACAACCTAAAAGTTAAGAGTTATGTTTTATTTGGTGGGAATTTTTAGGACCTCAAGCCTGGGAAACAGTATCTCAAGTAATCTTGAGAGAACTGTTCTGAGGAGGTGAGGAGGGGGAGAAGCCAGGTTATATAGAAGTTTTGCAACAAAGGGCAGATAGTCTGAACATCAAAAGATTATTGTAAATCATAGAAAACCAGATATCCCAAGTTAAAGAATTTTGTGCTTTTCTGTGTATGGGAAGATGCAAAAGTCTGGGCTCAGTGAAATCATTCTTCTCATATGCATTCAGCTATCCTGGGCTCCTATCCTGTGCTTTTTCACATCCTGAGCTCCCTGGGGGCTCACCATATGGAGTGGCTGCAGCCTGATACCTGTTGAGTCACAGGTATTCTTCTCCTTCCTGAGCCCTGAGGGTTCACCAGCTCACATTGGAGGGTTGCAGTCTCTGATGACTGTGACATCCTTGTTTACTGATATGGCAGGAAATAGTCCATTTCTCAGTACATAAAACGATTTGTTCCTTCACTTAAAAAATGTATAACTGGAGAAAGATTTATTTTTTAGATTTCAAAATAAGGAGAATGCTAAAAGACATTTCCCATAGTACTTTGGATCCCTGTTTGAAAATCATTCTACCCCTTTTTCCTTTACACACAGATATGTGGACTGAGGGGAAAAAAAACAACATGTATCATTAATCAATCTGATGAGCAAGAATAGGAAGGCAGTGCTTGTATTGGTATAACATGCAGAAAAGAGGATAATGATGTTATCTTAGTATAATCAATAAAACTGAGTTCATCAAGCAGAAGACTGACTTATTAGTAGTGTTCTCCCCAGCCTACCGTGTACTCACAAGTTGCTAATGATCCCCTCTCGGGGAGAGCATAAGTGACTGTTTGTCCTGCAGTGTGCGTATGCATGTCTGTAAATGGCTGTGATGTGCACATGGAGATGGTCGCCACAGCTGGCCCAGCCAGTTGTCATGGAGCTTTGGTAGCTCCTAGGTTTAGTCCTACCAGAGCTTTTTCTTTTTTTTTTACAAAAGCAGGACCGGGGGGCGGGGGGGAAAAAAAAGAACCTTTCAGCCAACACTGAAATTTACATCCTAAGGGCTCTAATTGCCTTCATTTCTTTCCTGTTTACCATGAAGAGAAAGGTAATGTTCTTTAGAGATGACCAGAGAGTCAGGGCTTTAGAGATGACCACAAAGGCTTCCCTGGTAGTTTAGCTGGTAAAGAATCTGCCTGCAATGAGGGATACCTGGGTTTGATCCCTGAGTTGGGAGGATCCCTGGATAAGGGAAAGGCTACCCACTCCAGTATCCTGACCTGGAGAATTCCATAGACTGTATGGTCCATGGCGTCGCAGAGTCAGACACGACTGAGTAACTTTCACTTACTTACTTGCAGACCTTAAGACACTGATGAAATCAGAAAGTCCCAAACCTTAGGATAGGAGGCAGTTCTAGTTTTATCATCTATTGTTTCCACTTTCCAAAAATTGTGGGCAAAATTGTTCCAAGTTACTGCTTGCTGAAAAGTAGAATATGGTGACTAGAAATAGAAATCAAGAGTAGAAACCAAGTAATGTAGAAAATCACATGTTAAAAGATAAAAGCAAAAGGCCAGCTGAGGGAAGATGCAAAACATGACCTGGTTAAAAAACATGATCTGGTTTTCTAACTGCTAAAACCCAGGAATATATCTAAATAAGGCATCTACAATACGCTGTTTCATTAGTTATTTTTCCGTTCGGACTTTGAGTAACTGAAGGGGTTCCATAACTCAGCATGGACTGTGTTGTGGAGGAAACAGACTCCAGCAAAATCCCCTGATTTTTGCCACTCCACTTTCATGCACAGGCCCCGAGAAGTCAAGACTTCATAAGAGGGGACCACAGGCCCATTCACTTGGCAGAGAGTGGTGCAGGTGACAGTGAGAACCATACATTGCTAATTAGCTTGTGCTACAGGCAATGGCACCCCACTCCAGAACTCTTGCCTAGAAAATCCCATGGATGGAGGAGCCTGGTAGGCTGCAGTCCATGGGGTCGCTAAGAGTCGGACACGACTGAGTGACTTCACTTTCACTTTTCACTTTCATGCATTGGAGGAGGAAATGGCAACCCACTCCAGTGTTCTTGCCTGGAGAATCCCAGGGACGGCGGGGCCTGGTGGGCTGCCGTCTGTGGGGTCACACAGAGTCGGACACAACTGAAGCGACTTAGCAGCAGCAGCAGCACAGCCATACACAACCTCTCAGGCTTACAGACAGGTGCCACCTGGATACCCATCACTCCTTTCCTCATGGCGAGGACTGGGAAAAAAGTGCAGTCCTATGGAAGCATCAGCATCAGCTGAATCTTCTTTCAAATTGTGGAAATCTCCTCCCTTTTCTCCTCCATTCTCCTCCTTTCTGCTCCTCTTCTTTCTCATTCTCTGTGTGTGTGACTTTGGAGGAATTATAGAAGTAGGAATACAAGATTTTAAGATGTGCATCTTTCAAAGGCATTCATATTATTTGTCATTATTTGTAGTAGATTGACTACTATACATTTTATTACATAGTATATATTATACATTGTATATTATGTGTGGTACATTGTATATTATTGTATATAGAACATATTTTACATAATATATTAGACATCATACATAATACTACCATGTATTATGGGCTTCCCTGGCGGCTCAGATGATAAAGAATCTGCCTGCAATTCAGGAGACCTGGGTTTGACCCTTGGGAAGGGAATGGTTATCCACTCCCATATTCTTGTCTGGAGAATTCCATGGACAGAGGAGCCTGGCAGGCTACAGTCCACAGGGTTGCCAAAGAGTTGGACACAACTTAATGACTAAACAACAACAATTATACCTCAAATAATTACATGGTGTATGTTCCAATATTACACATTATATGTTGTATTCTATTTACCGACACCAGTGGGGGTCAGCTGGCTATTCTAAAAGCAACAGTAAAGGAAACATCTTTTCCTTCTAGAAACCCGTCATAAAGTGAGAAACAGAAATAGTGGAAAATAAGCAGCACAAATACATAAGGTAATTTCACGTAATGAAAACTGCAGTGGTGTAAAGAAGGTAAGTTGGGGTACTGAGGTTGAGGGTGACTTATGGTGGCAGGTGGTTGCTGCTTTAGCTAGGGTGAGGTGGCCAGAGAGGCCCTTTCTGAAGAGGCAGTCTATAAGAGGAAGGCAGTCAGGTAAAGCTCTTGTTGGCAGAAAGTTCTTGGAAGCAGACTGCACCTAGCAGAAAGAGTATCCTGGAGACGGGCTGGGCTTAGCATGTCTAAGAGCTGACAGAATATCAGTGCAGCTGGAAGCAGATGGAGTGGTGGGCAGGGGCCAGATTACACAGGAACCTGTGTGATAAATTGTGGCCAATGAAGGGAGCTTGTATTTTGTTCTGCTTGTAAGGCAGAAGCCATATGAGAGTTTATTTTATGGCTGGGGATGCAATGATCTGATTTGCTTTTTTAAGTTTCTCTGGCTATTTGCATATGATGAAGTGCTGGGGAATTAAGAAACCTTGAGTCCCAGCAGGAAGTTACTAGAATACTCCAGTGGTGGCTGGAACTAGGTTCATAGCAGTTGAGTGAGTGAGAGGTACAAGAATAGGAGAAAAAGGACAATATTAATTATATACTTTGAAAATTATCTCTAAATTATTAAAACCAAAGCTACCAATTAGCTTAGAATAAATGTAACAAAATATTTTTAAGACATATATGGAGAGAAGTACAAAATGTTGTTAAATACTTAATGATTAAAGAAGGACCTGAATTAAGGAAGAGACACTAGGCTAAGGAATGAGAGATAATTACAGTGTTTTTGGTGAAATTAAAGAGCTGATCCTACAAGTTGTTTGGAAGATCAAAGACTAAGTATAAATAAAAGAGTTATGAAGAAGAAAATATGGGAACAGCTATCAACACTTTCATAAAGATACAAGACAATGAGCTATTGGATCAAGTATAGACCAATGGAACAGAATAGAATATGTAAATCTTATATATGAGAAGGGACATTAGATACTGGTGGGGAAAGGAAGAATTCCCTAATGCATCTCTCATCAGTTCGGTTCAGTTCATTCACTCAGTCATGTCCAACTCTTTGTGACCCCATGGACTGCAGCACACCGGGCTTCCCTGTCCATCACCAACTCCTGGACCTTGCTCAAACTCATGTCCATTGAGTTGGTGATGCTATCCAACCATCTCATCCTCTGTCATCCCCTTCTCCTCCTGCCTTCAATCTTTCCCAGCATCAGGGTCTTTTCCAATGATCATCTCTCATAGCATATAAAAAAGTAACTCTTGGATGATTTTATGACCCACATATGAAAGGAATAACTTTTAGAAGAAAATAAAAATATTTTTTGTGATATTAAACGTTTAGAAAAGTTTTCTTCAGCAAGGAATGTAAATCACAGACTTTGAAATTATGTTGATACATGCTGATGTATGGCAGAAATCAATACAATATTGTAAAGCAATTATCCTTCAATTAAAAATAAATAAATTAAAAATAGAAAAACAGTATAATGATAAATTTTACTACATTAAAATTAGAACTTTTTTTTTCACCAAGATTTTTTTCACTCAGTCTGGAAAGGTGAGTTAACAGTAAATATTCAGAAAGTAAATACTAACAAAGGATTGGTATCTCGAATATCCAGAGAATTCAGAGCAGTTGGTAAGAAAAAGATAAGTAATGGGGTAGAAAAATGAGCACAGGATAGGAATTGACAATTCACAAACAGGAAAGCTGAACATCCAATAAATGTGCTAACTGATGTTTAGGCTTACTTGTATCCATCAGTTGACAAAAATTATAAGATCTTAAGTTAACAACTGTTGACAAATGTATAGAGAAATAAGAAGTCTTGTACTCACTGCTGTGGAATCACTTTGGAGAGCATGTTCATGAGCTAACACAATAATAGAATGCAAACATTTGTCCCAACAGTTCCCATCAGCTGTGAATTTAGAGACTATGTGTACTCAGGGATACACACTGAAGAATGGTTTTGTTGCCTTAATTTTTGGTAATGACAAACTGAAAAGACACACCTATTAACAGGAGAATGGATAAATACATTCAGCATATATATACAATAGACTGTTGCAAGAAATTTAAAGGGATGAGTTAAAGCTACACATAACATCAAGGATAAATCTCAATAACCTGATGCTGTGTGGGTAAATCAAGTTGTAGAAATACTTTCATTTGAGACATAGACAGACAAGTCAGATAATTGGTGGTAGAAGTATTTTGTTGTTCAGTTGCTCAGTTGTGTCTGACTCTTTGCGACCCCATGGACTGCAGCATGCCAGCCTTCCGTGTCCTTCACCATCTCCCAGAGTTTGCTCAAACTCATGTCCATTGAGTAAAAGTATATTTCACATCAAATCTGGATTGAAGGACTGAGCAATGTTTCAAAAAATAAAAACATTATATGTTATTTTCCTGCTTACAAAACTCCAAAGGGCTTTGGTTTAACTCTCAGTAAATTCCAAGGTCTTTATTATGGCTCTAAGACCTTGCACCATCTGGACCCAACTACCTTCCTGGCCTTTACACTCATCTCTTTTTCTCTAGCTTCTCTCTACTCCAGCTCTCAAGCCCACTTTGCTCCTGGGCCCTTTGCACTTCTTATTCTGTTTATCTGGAATGCACCTTGCTCCTGCCCTTCTTCCAGTTCTCAGCCCCACTTGCCTCAGAACTAGAGAAACCTGGTTGGATGGAACATGCACGAGTGGAGCTCTGCTAAGTAAATCAGTTTGAAATTACCACCAGTTAGTTTGTGCCAAAGGATCTAAAACAATGGTGTCCAAATTTTAACTGCAAACTCCTAACAATGAAAAAATAAATTGAGTGACTGTCTCCAATTACTTACTTACTGTCTCCAGTTTATTTATATATATGTATTACTCCATTCATCAGAGTGCTATGAACTATGTTATAATGTATTTATAAATTGGATATCCCTGGTGGCTCAGACAGTAAAGAATCTGCCTGATGCAGGAGACCCAGGTTCAGTCCCTGTCTCAGGAAGATTCCCTGGAGAAGAGAATGGCCACCCACTCCAGTGTTTTTGCCTGGAGAATTCCATGGACAGAGGAGCCTGGTAGGCTACAATCCATGGGGTTGCGAAGAGTCGGACAAAATATATCATAACTACATAGTCCATCAAATTAAAAATGAATGAAATAAGTGAATATTATTTTTTATGTCTAATTATGATTTGTATTATCTTTAAATAATGTCAAGAAACATTGTACACAACAAGCCAGCAAGCTCAATCACTTAGTCATGTATGATTCTTGCAACGCTTTGGACTGTAGCCCACCAGGCTCTTCTGTCCATGGGAGTTTTCAGGGCAACAATACTGGAGTGGGTTGCCATTTCCTTCTCCAGGGGATTTTTCAGACTCAGGGATCCAGCCCACATCTGTACTGGAAGGTGAATTCTTTACCCACTGATCCATTGGGGAAGCCTCTATTTTACACAAGGGTTATTGTTCATAATAGTTGATATAAAGTTTTTATATAAGTAGCTTTATATATATATAAAATCCTTAGAAGTCTTCTCACTGAATTTCAACAATATCTTGACCAACACCGTGACAACTTATTTGAGATTATCATTCTTTTTACCGCACAGTGTGGCAGATGAAGGTATCCTACTAGAAAAAAGAGGATTGTTGACTCAATCATTGTCTCAATTATTTCAACAAATACTGATTTTGTGTCTTCTGTGTGCTAAATGTAAGCTCCTAAGCACAGGGCTCAGACTGTCTGTCTTGGTTAGATCCTCAGCTCTGGACAGGACGTGTGGTGCATGGAAGATGTTTTCTATCTGTTGAATATCCAATTGGCATTTGTTGAATGAATGAGCTGAGCTGAGTGCTCTGCAGGTGCTGGAGAGACCCAGGTGAGTCCCTGACCCTGCTTTCCTATTGCCATGTTTAGCTGTTGTTCCCAGAATGATCTTGCTTTGGTCTTGAAGCTTCTACTCTGTCCCACTGCCCCCACCAGCCTTGTTTCCCTGCCCACAGCCTCACACTGGATAGGATTTGCTCTGCCATGGTTGGGAGTCAGGCTCTGAGGTTGGATTCCATCCAGACTCAGGACTAGCTGTTCACTCACACCACACCTCTGGTGCTTGTTTCCCTTTGCTCTGCTAGAGCCTTTCTTGGTAGCATTGTTGGAAGATAGTTGTTAGAATTTGTGAAAAAAAAAAAAAAACATGTGAAAAGTATGTGAAAAAAAATACATGTGAAAAGCATGCTTTCAGTTGGTTTCACACTTCAGATCATAGTCAAATCAGTGATGGTGCATTAAACATGTGTTTTAAAGTTATGTGCTGTTTAAGTCTTGTATACAAGCTATAGTGGTTTCATGTGGAGAAAGATATGAGAGTTGGTCATAAACAGATCAGTAACCCTCACATGCATCCTTTCCATAGCAAGTGCTGAAACAGATCTTTGAAAGAGTTAAGCAGAAGTGGCTGGGTGAGCTGAGGGCTATAAGGAGTAGGTGAAGGTAGGGCAGGTCCTAAAGCATGTGTTCTAGAAAAGAGCATAATTTTCTCAGTAGATGTAAGTGTGCTGGATTTGGAAAGGAGGGCATTTTCAGACTATTATGAGTAATTTTGAAAGTAGAGAGTCTTCATCTCAGCATACCAGGTAACAAGCTTGTTCTCTCTCTCCTATCTGATTTTCAGTAGCTGGTTAATCCTCTATGACCAAGATGATCTGAGGATACCTTTCATATTCAACTAAGTGCTTCTGGGGATATTTAAGTCTAGCTTTTCTAATACCCAATATAAAAGTTTGAAAGGAAAAGAGATGAGAATTCAGTTACTTTGGAAAAAATAATATTAATTGTCCCAGATGATATCTGGCAAGTCAGGATCCTACAGAAATGATAACAATCTGCAAATGGCATTATTTCATCCTTTTAAAATGCCTAGGTAGTATATGAAGTGCTCTTACAACTCAAAACAAGAAAACAAATCACTGGATTAAAAAATGATCATATGACTTGAATGGATGTTTCTCCAAAGAATATATACAAATGACCAACAAACATTTGGAAAAGATACTCAACACCATTTGCTATGCAGGAAATGCAAAATAAAACCACAAAGAGATAGTTCTTCATACTCATTAGGATGGCTGTGATTAAAAAAAAAACAGAAAATAACAAATGCTGGTAAGGATATGGGAAAACTGGAACCCTTGTGCACTGCTCAGTTCAGTTCAGTTCAGTCGCTCAGTCGTGTCCGACTCTTTGCAACCCCATGAATCGCAGCATGCCAGCCTCCCTGTCCATCACCAACTCCCAGAGTTCACTTAGACTCACGTCCATCGAGTCAGTGATGCCATCCAGCCATCTCATCCTCTGTTGTCCCCTTTTCTTCCTGTCCCCAATCCCTCCCAGCATCAGAGTCTTTTCCAATGAGTCAACTCTTCACATGAGGTGGTCAAAGTACTGGAGTTTCAGCTTTAGCATCATTCCTTCCAAAGGAATCCCAGGGCTGATCTCCTTCAGAATGGACTGGTTGGATCTCCTTGCAGTGGGAATGTAAAACAAAATAGCCACTGTGGGGTATAGAACTGAAAATAGAGACGCAAACAGATACAATTATGCCAGTGTCCATAGCAGCATTATTCACAGTAGTAAAAATGTAGAAATAACCCAGTGTCATCAATTGATGACTGGATAGTCATAATGTGGCATATCTATACAATGGAATATTACTCAGCTATAAAAAGGAATGAAATTTTGATGTTTGGTACAACATGAATGGACCTTGGAAACAGCTGCTGCTGCTGCTAAGTCACTTCAGTTGTGTCTGACTCTGTGCGACCCCATACACGGCAGCCCACCAGGCTTCCTCATCCCTGGGATTCTCCAGGCAAGAATACTGGAGTGGGTTGCCATTTCCTTTTCCAATGGATGAAAGTGAAAAGTGAAATTGAAGTCGCTCAGTCGTGTCCGACTCCTAGCTACCCCATGGACTGAAGCCTACCAGGCTCCTCTGTCCAAGGGATTTTCCAGGCAAGAGTACTAGAGTGGGTGCCATTGCCTTCTCCTTTGGGAACAGTATTCTAGGTAAAAAAAATATTGCATGATGTTGCCTATATGTGGTATTTAGAATAGGCAAATTCAGAGAGACACAAAGTAGAATTTGTCAGGGAATCTGATGGAAGGAGTTAAAGGGAGGGCTATCCCTTATTGAATATAGAGTCTCTGAGATGATGAAAATTTTCTGGGATTAGTCATGATGAGTACTGCACAAAATTGTGAACCTACTTAATGCCACTGAATTATATACTCAAAAGTACCTAAAATGGTAAATTTTTAGTTTTGTATATTTCTGTAATTATAAAAAATAATTATATTACAATATAATTATAATTTTTATAATTACCAAAAATTATAAAAATATTATTATTTGTAATCATAAAAAATAAAGATGAAATGATGCAAAGCACTTAAAACTATGCCTGGAACTTGGTAAGTGCTCTATAAGTGGCAAAAATGTTAATTTTGTGTGAGATACTGAGGATGCAATTGTTAGAGAGTGAAAAGACATGTACAGAAGAATGAAAATCAGACCAGCAGTAGAATTTCCAGCAGCAATGCTGGAAGCCAAAGACATTGAAATAACATCTTTAATGTGCTGAAAATAAATTAACCTTGAGTCACTAGCGAAATGATCTTTCAAGGATGGGGATTAAATAAAGAGAGTTAAGTGAAAACAGAGAGATTTCACCACAAACAGACAATAATGAAAGGAGTTTCTAAAACTGCTGTTTCAAGAAGGAGCAGGATGGCCCCAGAGAGACCTGAGATGCAAGAAGCTGTGAAGACAGGGCAGCTGGGAGTGCAGGTGAGTTCAGCATGTGCTGAGTTTAGACAACCTCACGACCTCTCTGGGCCTCCTGTCTTCAGGGACTGTGGACTCCTCAGCAAATTCCCTGGATCTGAGGTTAGCCTCTTCTGTGACCCCAGGGTTAGAAACCAGTAGGATGGCTTGATGAATGAATCCATGAAAATATGATAGAAATAATAGGGGCACTTAAGGGAAGGTCTATGATTTTCACTCCATGAAAGACATCGCTATTTGCCTAGGACAGTCCAGGCTTACACCTGTCGTTGGTTCCAGAGTAATTCTTAGTAGGCTCCCCTTTCATGCTCAAAAATGTCTCAAATTGTTCAAAGCACTCATGGTTGGGGGTGGGGGGGTGGGGGGTGGAAGATCTTGGTCCTAGATCCTGTTCAGTCTACCAGGAAGTCGTTGAGGATTGTACTCTGAATGAGGTGAGGAGCCACTGGAGGGCTGTGAGTGGCTGGATGTGACTTAGTTTTAATAGGACCATTCCAGCTGACTTCTTGGAGCTGAAGAAAGAGCTAGCAGGTGTGGATTTCCCCCAGGAGATTGGGGTTCTGGGTAGGAGAGGTACCTGGGCAGCCCAGTCTGATACTCAGGACTCCCTCCCAGATCTAACACCTGGAGGCTCAGTCAACACTCCGACGTGTGTGGAAGTTCAACCCACTTCAGAGCTGGTTCACTTCATGACAGCTGCAGCAAAAACAGCTGAAAATAGTGTGTGCGACTTCAGCTTATTCTGTGTCTTCTAAGCAGTCCCACCCTGCAAAAGCAGTTGCCATATTTTGGATCATGCTAACCCTCTTTTGTGATAAACTTTATGCCTAAGGAACAAAGTCATACTCATGACAGGTTCAGGAAGATGGTAAGCGGCAGGGACTTTGAACACTTAGCCAGTATTTGAGTAACCTCCCTTACTATAGTGTGTGTGACATTGATCAGATGAGTTTCAGGGCTTAGAGTATTGAGAAAGGAGGAGTAAGTCCATATCAATAAGCCAGAGATAACCTAGGGACAGGACAAGATGGAATTTCAAGAGGTCAGTTCAGTTCTAGAGAAGAGTTTGGAACTACCACCGAGTTTTGGATTACTGTGTTCCAGATTACTTAGAAATGTGATGCTGAGGATACTGGTACCTGTTTTCAGGCTGTGACTTGAGTGGGTGGAAAACTGAATAAATGGTAAAGGATAATGCTTATACAGACAGATCCTGAGGGCAGACATCCTGAGTTCAAATCTTGGCTTTGCTGCTTTTTGGCCTGTGACTTGGGAGATAGGTCTCATCTTTCTATGCCTCAGCATCCTCATCTGCAAAAGGGGAAATAATAGCACCAACCTCATAAGGTTACTGTTGGACTTAAGTGAGCTCAGTGTCAAATGCCTAGCACTGTGCCTGGCATGCATGGAAAGCCAGCTACATACATTAGCATTTACTAGCATTTCTTCTGACTAGTGCACTTTATATTTGAATCTCTCTTTTTCACAAGGCTGGTCCTTTTTGATCACAGTGATTGGCATGTTGTCATCTTTATGGCTTGAGAAGTAGGTGAATTGTTTCCTCTGAGGTTCTCCATAAATCCATCAGCCAATGTTATTAGTTTTAAACAAAGTCAGGCTTAACATGTAGCTCAAGTTTTCATTTTCACTTCAAATACGGAAAAAAAATCAAGCTAAACTTCATTGGATTTCAAAGTAAAACTGCTCTTTCGGGGTGGTGTTTAAATCTGATTAGACAAGTGAAATTTAGAACTCTGGTAAACAGAAATGATGAAATCCCTTGTCCTCAGAAAAATAAGTCCAGAATTCTCTAGTGAAGAAGGTGACATCGTTACAGCTGGTTTTAATCATTTAAAAACTTCGTTGAGCATTACATGAATTTATTTATGAGTCCAGTTTTACCTGTGTAGCTTTCATATTCTACCAATGGGTTACTTATAACACGAGAGTGAGTGCATCTCAAGGAAGAATATATTTGGGTTCATTACTCATCATAAGTGTAATTATTGTTTAACAATATTATGAAGGGCTGATGATGACATGCAGGTGTTTAAACATGCAGTGCCAATAGATTTGACACGGTATTCAGTTCTAGGCATATACATTTTTAAAGGCTTCTATTCACTGGGGGGACAATAAAGCCCCACACAATGGCAAGCGTGTTTGCTAAAAACATGAAGTGACTGGTTAATTTTTAGTCTTTAGATTTTAAAATGGAGTTTTTTGGGGGGCAGTGATATGTGTTTCTTGACTTGCTGGTCTATACATTATATGTTCCAACCAGTTTTTGGATGTAGAATTTGAGCTTGCTTTCTTGTGGCACCCACACTGAAGTGGACCATGAAATGACATAGCTTTATCTGGGTTGCACTGTGATCTCATTTGTGTAAAAAAGAAAAAGAAAAGTGTGTGTATAATGGTGCTATATATGCATCAAAATTTACTGAAAGCAACTCCAGAACATTTTTGTAGTGTTGCTTGGTTCTTGAGAGTGGTAAAATCAGCATGCGCTTCTGTACTGTTTAAGACGTTTTGAGTGAGCATTCATTATTTTTATAGTTTAGAAAACAGATATATTTAGTGATACAGGTTGTCTTTCTTATAAATTGAATAGCAGTGTTTCTCTTAAGTGGAGGACTTCCCTGGTGGCTCAGACGCTAAAGCGTCTCTCTACAATGTGGGAGACCTGTGTTCGATCCCTGGGTTGGGAAGATTCCCTGGAAAAGGAAATGGCAACCCACTCCAGTACTCTTGCCTAGAAAATCCCATGGACGGAGGAGCTTGGTGTAGGCTACTGTCCATGGGGTTGCAAAGAGTCGGGCACGACTGAGCGACTTCACCTTCTTTCTTTCTTTCTTAAGTGGAAGAACTCTCCCAAGCAGCAGTTATGTTTCTTGCCTCAAAAGGCTTTAAAATGTAAGATTGTGGAGAAAACTGCTTCTAATGTAATGCCTAACAAGTTTAAATAATTGCACTAAGGCTCTTGGAAAGGGAATAGTATGCAGATGAAAGGGCAGATCAGAGTTAAGTCACTGCATGGTTTAATTCCTCACAAGCAGTCTAGGTGGCATATTAGGGAGGGCTTTTCCATCTGCAAACTCCTGCTGCTGCTAAGTCGCTTCAGTCGTGTTTGACTCTTAGCAACCCCATGGACTGCAGCCTACCAGGCTCCTCCATCCATGGGATTTGTCAGTCAAGAGTACTGGAGTGGGTTGCCATTGCCTTCTCTGCTTCAAACTGCAGAAAGGACATTAGGTGCTCATAGCATCTGTATGAATCTAGAGAGCTGGGTTTGGAAAATAGCAACGAAGGTATCTGTATAGGTTAGGAAAGAAAAACCTTTGCCTGGTACCATGTGGCTCAGTGGTAAAAGAATCTGCTTGCAATGCAGGAGATGCTCAGGAGACCCGGGGTTCAATCCCCGGATTGGGAAGATCCCCTGGAGAAGAAAATGGCAACCCGCTCCAGTATTCTTGCCTGGAGAATCCCATGGAGAGTGAAGCCTGGTGGGCTACAGTCTATGGGTTCACAAAGAGTTGGATACAACTGAGGGACTAAACAACAAGCAAGGATTGGGCAGAAGCTGGAGGGTCTGTCTGCCCCTTTGGTTTCTACTGGGTGCTGCCTCCCAGTGGAGAATTTCCTCCCCATGATGTGAAAAATTGGTTTGATGCTGAATAGACCAGAAATCAAAAGTGAAAATAAGACCAGGTAAAATAAAACAAACACAAAACTCCAAACCAGACAAAACCAGACAAATGTTCCTATTGGGGAATCTGAGGAATCAATGTATGTTTTTTTTTTTTTTTTTTTTACTCTTTGCATGAATTTTGAAGCAGGGAGAGAGACAGAAATATTTGCTAAAAGAGGTCAAAACACCAGATAGGGTAGGAATGTGATTTAAGTGTGTGCCAAAAATAGGCTTTGTCTTCTGATTTCCAGAATGGCCGGCTTGCCTGAGGCTCCGTGGCTGCACTTTAATATGACAGAGTTCCCCTGTGGTAGGGGACAGCAGATGCTTTCTGATAACTAACCTGATGTCTAAAGGTGCAGGGGGAGCCACTTGCATTCCATAGACCCCCAAAGATGAAGGAGGAGTGTTCGCTGAGCCAAAGGTACTCAGTTGTTTCCTCCACATTCTCCAATTGGGCAAGGCATTCCACCCTTAGAGGATGTTGAGAGGTCAGGAGTCATTTGCAGGCAGGGTTTTCTCTTCAGGACAAAACAAAACTGGAGGGTATTTTTTCTAAAGAAGGTGAGAGTTTGTAGAAGGAGGACCAGACCCTTAGTATGGGAATTGGTGTCTTAGAATGAAGCCCTCCCGTTCTGACATTTGGAAGAGCTGCAGCCAGCTCACCCATACTGACAGAGAAGCCATTCAGTTCACATGCTTTGACAGTGTCTACCAAGATCACGGTCCTTGAGGGGTAGCCCTGAATCTTCTAATAAGAGAATAAACATCGGCAAAAAGAGAGAGGAAGCCCATTCACTAGGCTTTGAGCCATCATATCAAGGACTGCCAGATTTTAAGAAAAACCAATTGCATAAAGTGTTAGCTGTTCAGTCGTGTCTAACTCCTTGCGACCCCATGCACTGTCTCCTGCCAGGCTCCTCTGTCCATGGGATTCTCCAGGCAAGAATACTGAAGTGGGTGGCCATTCCCTTCTTGAGGGGAAGATCCTGATGAGGGATCGATCCCTGGGTTTCAGGCAGGTTCATTACCAACTGAGCCACCAGGGAAACCTGAATGTTCATTGGAAGGACTGAGGCTGAAGGTGAAGTTCCAACACTTTGGCTGCCTGATGCAAAGAGCGAGCTCATTGGAAAAAAAAAACCCTGGTTCTGGGAAAGATTGAGGGAAGGAGGAAAAGTGGGCAACAGAGGATAAGATAGTTGGATGGCATTACTGAACTCATTGGACATGAGTTTAAACAAACTCAGCGAGACAATGAAAGACAGGGAAGTTTGGCATGCTGCAGTCCATGAGTCTGTGAAGAGTCAGACATGACTTAGTGACTGAACAACAACAGCAATTGCACAAAAGGACCAAGAAGATTCACTAGAAAAACTGGCATTAGAATAAACAAGCATATTTCAGAAACCAGAAAAAATTTTCACTCTAAAAAGATACCTAATTAATATCCTCTGGGAGATTCTGAGAAAATCCATAAAATAGGAACAACTGTGTCTTGGAATAAAAAGCAGTCAGCAAACAGAAAGAGTTGAAGAATCAAACATATACCTATTGAACGTCAATAATTTAACAGAAAATTGGAAAAAAGTTGTGGGAAATCTCCTAGAGTGTAAAGCAAAATGATAGGAACAAAAAAAAAATGCAAGAGGAAAGCTAAAGTATGGGGAAATCGACTAAACAGTAGTCCAAGCAAACATGAAAGATAAGAAGAGAACTACTGGTGAATTTGCTCTGAAGCACCTGTGCCTCCTTAATGGTGCGTCACTGAAGCTTCTAGCCAGACACTGAAGGGACTGCCATGCCTAGGCACTGATATTGGTCATCTGCTTCTTCAGTCACTGAATCTGAGTCACCCTCTCAACTACTTTCTATCCCATGCAACTCTGCATAGCCACATGACCCATTTTGAACCAGTTTCCCTAGCTTCTTTTTCTTCCTTCCTTTGTTCATTTTCTTTTCTTCCTTCCTTCTTTCTTTCTCTTTCTCCTTCCTTCCTTCCTTCTTCATACCACACTCGTTAGCATGGCTGCCATGAAGGTTTAGGTGCTCTTCTGCTATAGTTATTCTTCTTCCTCATTTTCTCTCTCTAGTGTCAGAGGAAGAGCAGAGGCCATGGATTTGAGGGCAGGAGGCCCACTGCTCATCTGTAGCTTCTTCCCTCCTTCTTCATGGCCCCTAATGACTTGACTATTTTCTCCTCTGCTACTTCTGCCTTAGTATCTTCATGAACACCATAAAGCAGTCCTCATGAAATCCTAAAGTCTCAATAGTCTAATATGATTCTATAGTGCTCAAAAGAACATTTTGTTACTAAAATGTAAAAACAGAAGTAGACGAAAGCCACATAAATCATGAGGCACAAGTTCCTGTTTTAGTTCTCTGGCCAAGGTGGAAAAAAAATCACTAACTTTGCATAAGGATAAAAAGTAGAAACAAAGAAAAGTCATCTCTATCTTTGAACTTCCCAGTACAATAACCAATGAGTTGATGGCACCTGCCACTGAACAGGTAGTTTTATCACTACCCATAACTCTCCAATGTGTATAGGTATTAATACATGTTGGTGACCCCCCACCTGGCTATTATAAATTCTCTATGAATATTGTCATTGAATTGTCATAAATATCTTATCAGATGAGCGTTGCTGTTATCCTTATTTTACAGGTGAGAAAATGAAGGCAAAGAAAAGGAAAGCACCTGGCCCAAGTGGTAGATCCAGGGTCTGGTCTGGGCAGTCTGGCTCCAGCGTGCGTGCTGTGATCCACTGCACACACTGCTTCTTTGTGCTGATGAGCTCTTCTCTTTCTTATTGTTAACCTGTTGTCATTGTCACCATTGTTGTTACTCCGATTGTGCTTTCGCCTTCCTCCCACCCACCTCAAATAAACCTAGATGGCAAGTGAGAGCTCAGGAGCAGCGTGGGCAGTGTGGGGAATATTCTAGATTCAGATTGTAAGAGCTTTGCCTTTGACCTTACCTTCACCTGTCATTATCCTGTCAATGACACTGCTCCCATTGGACTTTGGTTCAGCAGAGAGTTGGGTGATTTGCCCAAGGATGGAGAGTTGGTGCTTGGAGCCTGAGTTAGCAGTGGAGCTACTCTGATGGGTCTTGACACGCCATTTCCTTCAGGTTGGAATTAGAGTGACCATCGCTGTAAAATTATGTAAAGTGAGCAGCCTGAGTATACATCGAGTTGGTCAAAAACTTTGTTTGGGTTTTCCCATACCAACTTACAGAAAAACCCAAACGACATTTCTGGCCAACCCAGTGTCACAAGGAATAGATTTTGGGGCCCTGAAGGGGAAACTTTGTTTGAACTAGAGTTTAGAAGTTTGATATATAAAGCCGAATCTAATTACCAGGATGGATTTCAACAAAAAGTTTTATGTAACTTTGAGAGTAGTGGAAGGCAGCTGGGAAATTTATTTAACCTCTCGGTGACTCATTTTCCTCCTCTGTGAAATGGGGAGGATAAAATAATGATTACTGGTTACTGGTCATTGGTTACTGGGAAGATTTGAAGCATTAAGGATGTCAAAAGTGTTTAGAACAGTGTAGTAGATACTCAATAAAGTGTTAGTTACTGGTGGCATATAATGAGTAGTAAACAAATTACAAAACATATTCCTAAAAAATAAACTACAGTTACGGAGAATCACACTATCTTTTTCTTCCAAAAGCAATTGTATCTTTATCCTTTGGTGGATCTCGGCATTCTTATTTTGGCAGTTTTACAACTTGGTATTTTTTTCATCCTCATAATTAGATCTGCTTTTATCAAACTTTTAATCCCTAGTTCCAGTAGTTTTTTTTCCCCCTCTGGGTTTCCCAAATTTATTCTCTGTGATGTGTACTCAAGTTGCTTGTAACACAGCAGTACTCTCTGAGACACCATCCTCTTTGCCAAGAACTGTTTTACATCTTACACATCTTTTGGTGTTGTTTGGTAGGAAGCATTGCATTTATTATCAATAGCACAGGTTTAAGAAATTACACTTTATGAAAAAAGAAATCTCACTGCAGAAGCTTAACATCTGTTTGTGTAGTGACCTCAGTAGGTAACTCTGAATCCCCTTTGGTAAATTTCTTTTTAAAATTCTGGCTCTTCTACTTCTAATTTGGTATAAAAAACTTTCATCAGAGGAAATTGGGCAGAAAACCTTGCCAGCATAGCTAACTTCTTGTCCTTTAAGAAATTATACTTTGATTTTAGAGGTTTGACTGCTAGATAACGAAATTATCATGGTGGAACAAGCCATAGAAATAATAAATACAGTAATTCTTCTTTGCCTATTGTGTGCTTTTGCTATTCATAAATTTTAGGGCCCTAGATATTAGATACACTTACGTAAGGCCTCACGAACGGTAATTATCTTTGGCCAAAGAGAAAACCCAAACGAATGCTAAGCTGCATTATCGCTTGGCTTCTGACATGAGCTGATAATCAGATTTTCTTGCTTAAATCCATGGTGCTCCAACAATGCTACCCACTGTCTGTGCTTCCCGATATTACCCTTAATTAGAAAGAACAGAAACACAAATCTGAATTATTTCAAAATCTGGTTTCCATGGTCAGTGGTTTGAAGGGCTTAACTTTATTATAAATAAACCTGGCTTTATTGGCTAATGAAATCTGAAATGCGAAGCCTGGGATAGAGGGAGTGTAATACTCTGATGTTTACACATCAGAATAGCCAGTGTGGGCAAAGTGTTTTGTAATAAATCATTGGATAATTGAATTATGATTCCTTTGTCCAAGTACGATCTAAACCCCAAACACTAACAGGAACCTGGAAGGAACTTTATATTTTCTTGAGAAGCAATGTTTGTAGGTTTAATAACATATGTACCCATAGCTATCCAAAAGCCTTTTATTTAATGTCTCCTACTTTAGTAATTTTTTTGCTTTGACTTACTGGAGTACATAGTTACAAGTGTGTGATGGTCTGGCCCTTCACACATATATATCCCTCAACAATTTAATATTAAATATTCACATTGGACTTTTTTTCCACAGAGAATAATGTGCGGGCTGGCATCTGAGTGAGGCAGATGATAAGATGGGAGATGGGTTGTACTTTTATTTATAGTCTTGTGAAAAGAGAGCTAACAATAAGGGAGAATGCCTGATCTCATTTGAAGGGCTAATTAATAACCAAGTGGAGATAGTAAATTTGTTCCTCTCCTGAAAACAAACTAACTCTTAGAACCTCTGTCACATAAAAGGAACTCAGATACTCTTGACAAATATATATTTGTATGTAAGTGTGTGCAGTGGCTCAGTCGTATTCTACTCTTTGTGACCCCATGGACCGTAGCCTGGCAGGCTCCGCTGTCCATGGAATTTTTCAGGCAAGAATACTGGAGAGGGTTGCCATTTCCTTCTCCAGTATATATTCTTTTAAATATATATGTATATATATATATATATTTATACACATATCCTGTTTTACGTATTATATATCTCTATCCATCTGTTCTGTATTTTTGTGGATGGTGGGGGCCTAAGGATCTATGTGTTTGTAAACTGTGGCTCTGATCCCTTTTATTCTCTGTTTAATGTTTTTTTTCCCTAAGATTCCATCTTTTTTCTTTGTGAATGTTGTCTTTTTCGTTTTAACCCTTATCAGTATTTCCTCCACTCATTGTTTCACCAACTCTGTGCTGGGCACTTTGCAGTTACATTCTCCCTTAAACATTCATAGCAACAGGAGTTACTCTTAAATCCTGTTTTCCAGATGAGGGCATTGACATCAAGAGAGATAGAACAATTTCCCTAGGATCAGAGATGCAGTAAAAAGTGGAGGGCAGGATTCCAGCTCCGGCACTATGGTCTTCAGTGCTGTGCTGTACTGTCCTGCCAAACTGTATGTTAGTTTCTTTTTAGATTATCCCCTTTGTCTTCACTGTGATTTTGTTTCATTGATTGGGGTAGATGCTCCTTTTTCTCTGGTCACCAAGGACCAGGGTGAATGTGTCTGGGGTTCAAGCTTCTGTGACTTAAGTGACTCATTATGGAGGTATTTGTCTTAGGTGGGGAGGATGAGGGTAAGAAGTGTTGCCTTTACTACTTTCTGACAAATGTTATATGTTTTTTTGTCCCTTGTGACTCTGAAAAAATTGGGAAGCACTGCTTTAAAACAGAAACATTCACCCACAAGGATAAAAAACAAAGACAAAGAGAGGAGACGATATCAAGTAAGCATTTTCAACAATTTTTTGAAAGCTGTGAAGTTGATTAAAAAGTCACAGGAGGAGTGATTTCCCAGTGCAAGTCTACACAGGGGTCCTACAAGGAGAAGTGAGTCAATTCATCTACCTCTGAGAAAACTGGAACTCGAAGGTTTCACATATTTTCTAAAGCAGGGCTAAAATAAGGGGCTGGTGACAGTTTGGAGGCAGGGCTCCACTTTTCCTTAGCTCAACCTCCAGAATCAGGACAGAGATTTTGTTGTTCAGTCACTAAGTTGTGTCTGACTCTCTGAGACCCCTGGACTCTAACATGCCAGTATCCTCTGTCCCCAACCATCTCCTGGAGTTTGCTCAAATTCATGTCCATGGAATCAGTGATGCTATCTTATTTCATTCTCTGCTGCCCGCTTCTCCTTTTGTCTTCAATATTTTCCAGCATCAGGGTCTTTTCTAGTGAGTCGATTCTTCACATCAGGTGGCCAAAGTATTGTTGGAGCTTCAGCAACTGTCCTTCCAATGAATATTCAGGGTTGATTTCCTTTAGGATTGACTGGTTTGATCTCCTTGCAGTCCAAGGAACTCTCAAGAGTCTTCTCCAGCACCATAGTGCAAAAGCATCAATCCTTCGGCACTCAGCCTTCCTTATGGTCCAACTCTCATCAATGCATGACCACTGGAAAAACCATTGCTTTGACTAGATGGACCTTTGTCGACAAAGTGATCTCTCTTCTTTTTAAAATGCCATCTAGGTTGGTCATAGCTTTCCTTCCAAGGAAAGATTTATTATCCAGTAAAATTAAGTTAGAGAGGGACACTGGCCTCAGAGATAAAGTGGGATCTCCAAACAGGGGTTTCCTGAAATTTAGAAAGTAACCCTTTCTCCTGTTCTGTTCCCTGAGTGCCATCAACCAAGCAACTATTTCCCAGGCTGGGCTTTGGAGGAATCTTCTCTGGAGAAACCAGAGAAAAACCCTCACATTCTGACATTGAGGAGTCTTTCATGGAAAGGACAGGATAACTGACTCATGCCACAGTGAAGCCCAGTAATCAACAAGGCTTCCAGTGAGTCCAGAGTTTGCAGTCAGCCTCTTAGTGCCTTACTATTAAATATGAATGGATAGCCAAGATTGCCAATAACTTTTGATAAATTTCGGTTTTTAGGAGAGTTTTTCTGCTGATGCAACTTTTGTTAAAACTGTGTATTTTATGGAGGGTGAAATACGAAGATACATTTATGATAGATTATTTTGAAACATAAATTTTAGTACATCTAGAGTTGATGATTTTTATAGAATAATTTTCCTAAAAATATTTGACTGTGCAAATCCATTCTATGTAAATCCAAATTTCATTTTAAATTTAAATTTAAATAGTGGCTTTGTCATGTTTCCTCTGATATTTCTTGTAATTTGTGGAGGCTTTATAAGAAAATGAAGGTGGCTTAATGATTTTCATATAATTCAAAACACTTGTTATGTAATTCCTTGGTGATCTTCCTAATCTAGCCCCCAAAGAGAGGCTGGTTTCAGCTCCTTACTCCATGGCTCACTCTGTATGTTGACAAGACCAAAATACCTTTTTATTTTAGTTGTAAGGGTTTGTAGTTTATCTTTCACTTTTGGAATGAGTAAATTACCTAGGACTTTTTGGCTCAACTGGTTAGGGAATGTGTCAACAAGGTGAAGTGCACATCATTCTTATCAGTACAACCCTTATCAGAACTGATCAGTTTTCCCCAAGGTGAAATAGACTATTCCATGTCCACAGACTGCATTTTGATCCTCATATCACAAATAGAAGTCTCTAAGAACCAGACAGAATTGGCAAAGTAGTAGAGCTCACCCAACTCAAGCTGTCTCACCAAAAAGTAATTTAAAGTCAGCAGACACTTGTCTTGTGTTTATGAGATGGCTGTAGCCACTCCAGACCCTGCAGTCTCTTACTGTCAAACCTTGACCCTGGTTGCCTCAATGAAATCTCATTACATCACTTTGGTTCTGAACTTCAAACCCTGCAGCTAATAGCATTGTAATGTGCTGATGTGTCAGATCTGAGCATCTGTTTTATTCCTGAGGTTTAGGGGAATCACTCACTTAAACTGTATGGATCAAGATTTTGAGTTGTGTCAGTTTAGTTCAGTCACTCAGTCGTGTCCAACTCTGCCACCCCATGGACTGCAGCATGCCAGTCTTCCCTGTTCCTCACCAATTCCCGGAGCTTGCTCAAACTCATGTCCATTGAGTTGGTGATGCCATCCAACCATCTCATCCTCTGTCATCCCCTTCTCCTCCTGCCTTCAATCTTGCCCAGCATCAGGGTCTTTTCCAATGAATCAGTTCTTCGCATCAGGTGGCCAATGTATTGGAGTTTCAGCGTCAGCCTCAGTCCTTCCAATGAATATTCAGGGTTGATTTCCTTTAGGATTGACTGGTTTGATCTCCTTGCAGTCCAAGGGACTTTCAAGAGCCTTCTCCAACACTACAGTTCAAAAGCATCAATTCTTTGGTGCTCAGCTTTCTTTACAATCCAACTCTCACATCCGTACATGACTACTGAAAAAACCATAGCTTTGACTAGACGGACCTTTGTTGACAAAGTAATGTCTCTGCTTTTCAATATGCTGTCTAGGTTGGTCATAGTTTTTCTTTTTTTTTCTTTTTCTTTTTTTCATAGTTTTTCTTCCAAGGAGCAAGTGTCTTTTAATTTCATGGCTGCAGTCACCATCTGCAGTGATTTTGGAGCCCAAGAAAATAAAGCCTGTCACTGTTTCCATTGTTTTCCCTTCTATTTGCAATGAAGCAATGGAACCAGATGCCATGATCTTAGTTTTTTGAATGTTGAGCTGTGTAGATTCCCAATAACTGTTTCTGGGAGTAGAATAAAGATATATAGGCAATGAAAAGTAACAAACATACTTCCCATTGGTAGTATTAACAGAGGCTGCAACACTTTGAGAAGTCAGCTTTGGGTAAGAGAAAAGCTAAAGCTTTACACCAACCACTTGTCCCTACACCCAGCTTGTCATCAACGCTAACTTGATCACAAGGTTTGGCTGAAGTTTACTTAACTCTAATGCTACCTTGAAACATAGCTCAGTGGAGAGAGATTAGCAGCAATCAAGATCACATGGGGCATCACCCTACTCCATTGAATGGTGGGTGATGCTTAGTGTCAAATAGTAGCTTTATTCAGTATTTGTATTTAGACACCTGGGGTAATATTCTAAGTGGCCACCATCAGTCACAATTTGAATTTCTGCTCGCTGAAACTCCATACTTATTTCTGATTGCAAGTCTTCATGCCCAGTTAAAGAATGGTTCTGGAAACTTCCCAAGTAGTTCAGTGGTTAAGAATCCTCTTTTCAATGGAAGGGATGCGGGTTTGATTCCTCGTCAGAGAACTACAACCCCACATACCTCAGAGCAACTAAACCTGCGTACCACAATTCCTGAGCCTCTGCACTCCAGAGCCCAAGAGCCACAACTGGAGAGCTGGTGCACCATAACGGAAGATACCCATGATGCAGTGAAGGATCCCAACTGCTGCAACTAAGACCTGATGAAGCCAAAATAAATTCATTAATTAAAAAAAAAGAATGGTTTTGGATTTCAGAAAAACCAGGTTTAAAAATTTCTCTGCCAAATACTAAGGCTATTGAGGAAACCCAGTCCTTTCCTTTTGATCTGCAATGGTGGTCTATTTCTCATCCTCCTAGGAGACAAGTGCTCAGACAGAGGAGTTCCAATTTTTGTACCCCTCTTCTCTTGCACTCTAATAACAGTTGCTGCTAGGTGTCCTGAAGCCCATGCTTCCCCTACAGATTGCCAGGAGAGAAAGAAAACACACCTTCATTGGCTACTGTACTTATAATGGTTCCTAAAACCAAGCAAGGAAACCACAGCGATCTTGGCAAGCAAACAATTGAAAGTCCAGGTGCTGGCAGTATGCAGAGCCCCAGAATCAACATGACTTGGGAGGAGAGGGGGCTGAAGAACAAAGAAAGGTGCTTTCATTCAGAGAAATTTATTTCTTTTAAATATTTGCGATCTGCAGTCGCTCAACACAGGAGGCCGCTTGGCACGATTTCTCCACAAAGGGGCGGGCTGGGTGGTAACGAGCAGATGCTTGAGTGGCCTGTGGTGTGAGGTGTACCATCCGTCAAGAAGATCAATATTTGTTGTTCTTGTATCTTTGTGGTGAAAGTTTGCTCTTCTTAAACAAAAGAAAGGTGGGGGTTGTGCTTTAATATATAGAGCATGGGTTTGACTTCAGGCGGTAAATTAACTGAGAGCAGCAAGGATTTCACAGGCAGGACCACGTCCCCACCTCCCCTGCCCCATGATGACATCTTCCATGTCTGAAGCTGTAAGATGCGTCTAGCTCATGACACTGACTGTCTTTTCTCCATGCATTGTTTCTTGTTCCGGTTAGACCATACCTGGATGAAAGATGCAATATGAATGTAGTACTGTATTATTTCAGAAATCTGTGTTTTAAAGGGTTCATTGATCCAGTTCAGTTTGACTCAGCATGTGTCTTGTGAGGTAGGGACTGTGCTAGGCCCTAGGGTGGCCAGGATGAAGAAGACAGGGAATTGCCTCTTTAGATTTTTGATGCCTCATGTTCCTTAATTTGTCAAACAGATTACAGAGGGAGCCCTTTGAGATCAGGGGTTGGGAAAGGGATAAATAGATGATGGGTCATGATCAGCCTCCTATACCATGGGAAAGATATTTTATTCTTTAGATAAAAGTGTGTTTTATGTCTTTATTGTATATACAAATCATCTGGGAATTTTTAAAATTAATTTTTATTGGAGTAGAGTTGCTTTACAATGTTGCGTTGTATTGTACAATTTCTACTGTACAGTAAAGTGAATCAGTTATATGTATACATATGTCCTCTGTGTTTTGTATTTACTTCCTATTTAGGTCACCACAGAGCACTGAGTAGAGTTCCCTGGGCTATACAGTATGCTCTCATTAGTTGTCTATTTTACGTGTTTGCTAAATTGCTTCAGTTGTGTCCAACTCTATGCGACCCCATGGACGGTAGCCAAAATCAAAATCAGCCTTTGATTTTCCATTTCTGACCATGATCATGAGATCAGATGCCAGGCCCAGGATGATGATAGTGATGAAGAAGGAGTTTTTGGAGTCGCGACTGGCCTCCTGAGCAACTGGGACCTTGCCTCGGCTGACAGGTGGAGTGTTCCTCTTGCAGCATGTGTTAACTCTTTGGTTAAAAGTAACAAATATACCTTTAGTTAAAATAACAAGGAGGGATTAGTTTGCTATTTTTGCCTTAAATAAACCAAACCCAAGTGGCATGAGGAGAAAAGACACTGAAATATCATGAAGCTAAACCAAATTTCTTATCAGCTGAGCAGAAGTAAACTCCGGGAGTTGGTGAAGGACAGGGAGGCCTGGCATGCTGCAGTCCATGGGGTCACAAAGAGTTTGACATGACTGAGCGACTGAACTGAACTGAGAAGAAGTTAGGAAAGGAGACAATTATGTGCAATGGACCTTAGCAGATACATATATTGAAGTAGATCTGTATATAGAGCTTTTATTTGTTTGTGACCTAGAATAGAGGTCTGAGCTTGAGGAAAAGGTTATGGAGTCATTCAGGGGTTGTAAGAAAGTCTTGAGAGTGGATGAGATGATCAAAAGAAGGGAAAAGAAATGAGAGCTGAGACTGGAACTCAGAGGGATAATATTTCAGGGACACGAAAGGAGGGGGAAACTGAGAAGGCATGTGACCAAGAAAGGTGAGAAAGAGGCAGGAGCTGCCAATTGTGGAGGAGCAAGAGGAAGAGGAGACCAGATGATTTATTCTCTGTTTTTGAATATTTTCAATCAACCGATGAGAACCCAGAGGGTCAGTCAGCAGAATCTTATAGAAACATATTAAAGAAAAATTGCAGATAGTAGGGTTGGTAACTAGCCAAAACTTATGGTCTCCCACTTCTCATTTTCCTTGGTACTTCCCAAACCAAGGATTGAACCCAGGTCTCCTGCAATCCAGGCAGATTCTTTACCATCTGCACCACCAGGGAAACCCTACATGTACACACCAATACAGATGTAAATGCAGACAAGAGTATGTGTGTGTCCATGCACACAAACACAAACACACACATGAGCAAACACAAGTCATGCTGTCCAGAGACCCCTATGACAAGACTGCATGTAAGGAGATTGTGCCACAGACCGCAGAGTCAACCACCACTTACTAAAACCTACCATGTTCTGGATGTTCTGCTAGGTGTTGCGGGGGGAAGGGGGACACATGGATAAGTCTGTCAATGTGATTATCCTTGAAGATCTTATAATTTAGTAGAGAAATTGGGAATTTATCAAAAGACAAGAGAGCTGGCTGGTATGAATTCTATGACACAGTTCAAATATTTATTAAATGCTGACTCTGCACCAAGCACCATGCTGGGAACAGGGGAACAACAGTGAGAAAAGCCAGGGGAGTGTAAAATTATTTCTAACGGTGAGGCCTCATAAACTTTCAGCTTTTTTATGAGCCCTGGTGGCTCAGATGGTAAAAAATCTTCCCTGCAATGCAGGAGACCTGGGTTCAATCCCTGGGTCAGGAAGATCCCCTGGATAAGGAAATGGCAGCCCACTCCAGTATTCTTGCCTGAAGAATCCCATGGACAGAGGAGCCTGGTGGGCTGTGTCCATGGGGTTGCAAAGAGTAGGACACGACTGAGTGACTAACACATTCACTTTCACACACTGACTAATAGTAGCTGGGTGACCTTGGCATTCAGCTGGAAGCTCTCCTGCTGGCCTCAGTCTGGGCAGTAGCTTAGGGAGCATGGCCTGGAGAACTATAAGAAGGGTCAGGAAGGGGAGAGGGAGAGCTGGGGTCTTGTTCTCCTCACTCATCTCACTTCACTGGCAAACCATGGTTCTCTCTTTTTCTAGAACTGAGAGTGAAGTGCTTCTCAGTCCCTAAACATGCCCTGGGAAGCTTCCTGTGACTGCTACCTCTCACCACCATTCTGCTGGCACTGAGGGTAGCTTCAGCACAATCCACTGGCTGGAAAAGTCTTCCCAAGGTTAGAGACCCCTGTAGCATAGATCCTGGAGGCTTCCGGGGAAGACTTATGTTTGTTCCTCCCAAGTATAATTGGGCTTCCCTGATAGCTCAGTTGGTAAAGAATCCACCAGCAGTGCAGGAGGCCTGGGTTTGATCTCTGTGTTGGGAAGATCCCTTGGAGAAGGGAAAGGCTACCTACTCCAGTATTCTGGCCTGGAGAATTCCACAGACTGTGTAGTCCATGGCGTTGCAAAGAGTCAGACACAACTGAGCCATTTTCACTTTCACTTTCCCAAGTATAATTAGGAGAGATGAAATGGCTTCAGAATATCATTGTTTGCTCAGATGTATCTCATGTCAGTCTTAAGAATTACCTCATAGCCCACCAGAGGTGGATGAAGCCTGACTAGGCCTCGCCCAGATAAGTTTGCATTTCCTGGAGGCTTTCTTGCTCTTTCTCTACCATTTCCAAAGGCTCCCGGTCTTCTCACAAAACGTGTGAGAAGACTCTCGGATTCTGACAGGATACTTTCAGGCTACTTCCTCTCCTGAAGAAGCCGTGATTCCCACTGGAACCGTGAAAGCTTCTGCGTCATTCTCGCTGCTGTCTTGCAAAGAGCTTGGGGTGGGGTCTGCCATCCACCCAGGCCTGGGTGAAAACCACTTTTCATGGGTTGACAGTACAGACTGGGTGGAGGAGGGGTGGAATTTTCAGTCGTTTGGCTTTTGGAGGAAAATAATGCAAACACAAACCCTGGGCTTAGTTCTTAGGAAATTCAGGAAGGGTCTCCCGGAAGGGGAGGGGAAGAAGGATGTTTGTCAATGTGCCCGTGCTCCCCGTGCTCACAGAAATGCTTCCTCCTTTGTTCCTACTGGACTCTGAAGAACACAGCTCTAGCACAAAGCCAAGGAGGCACTGGCAAGTAAAAGCAACAGTGTTTTCTAATCTCCCTGGATCAAAACCACACAAGTTTCGATTCTGTGAAGACTCTTCCTTAGCATGCTGGATTAATCACACGGATTAATATAGCAAGTCGCCTTTACTCACGGTGACTTCTAGGCTTTGTGCTGGCCACCCTCCCTCTCTGGCCCCTCCCTCCCGCCCCCACCTCCCACCACTTAAATTCTGTGGAAGTCTGAGAGAACAAAAGGACTGGAATCTTCTATGAGTGCCCAGGCCATTGGGACCATTGGCCCAGCCCCTCTGGAAGGTGGGCTCCTGTAATCTCTCCGTGTGTAAAGTACTTGTTTGTACCTCTGTGCCCCCGGGGGAACTCACGGTGTCCTGTGGGCCCTACATTCTGCATGATTTCCTGTGAGTGAAAAGCTGCACGTTGCTGTCCTTCACATGTAAACCAGAGCGAAGACTGAATGAAAGCCAGTTAGGACATGTTGAGGGGTATCCGATAAGGCCCTTGCTTAGATAGATACGCAAATGTTGGTCCCAACCCTTTTTGGCCTGTTTGACTGATAAGATCAGTCAGCCTATGTGTGATTCAACAACAGCCATGACAACAGCTAAAGTTCGTTGAACTTGACTATCTGCCAGGTATTGATTGAACACTTCACCTGAAGTATTCATTTCACCCTCAGAGAACCCCTCTGGGACAGCATATTATCCTCTGCATTTCCTGACAGAGTAGCTGGCGTCAGGGATGCTCAGCGTCTGGATAGGGGCTTAGGCCACTGCTAAGCGGTGGGGCTGAAATAGCTCAGTCACTCTCCAGAGCCTAGGATCCTAACCTCCGCTGATGCTTTTTCATAGCTTGAAGCCAGTTTGTTTACGCATTTTTTGGCTGCAGCGGGTCTTCATTGCTACTTGTGGGCTTTCTCTAGTTGCAGCGAATGGGGACTTCTCTCTAGTTGCGGTGCCCAGGTTTCTCACTGTGGTGCTTCTTGCAGAGCATGGACTCTAGGGTGAGCAGTTGTTGCACTTGGGCTCAGGGGTTGTGCTCCCAGGCTCTAGAGCACAGGCTCAGTAGTTGTGGTGCACAGGCTTAGCTGCTCCATGGCATGTGGGATGTGAACCCATGTTCCCTGCTAAGGCAGATTCTTAACCACTGGGCCACTGAGGGAAGCCCTCATTTAAGCTTTTTTAAACCATTACCTTCAACAGTGAGATAAATACTTCTAGGCTGTGTTTTAAGTTTATTACTGAATTGTGCCTTCTTCACAGTGAGGAAATAAAATGGCAGTTTCTGTTCTGAGCCCACAGTGCATAGTTCTTATCATTCATAGGCTGGAAAACCCTGATTGAAACCTTGTAGGACAAAACAACAGAGAGGGAGAAATGCATGGAGGACAGGGGAGCGGCTAGGGAGGGGAAAGAAAGCTGTGAAATGAACCAGCAGGTACAGTTACGATGGCATCTTGTCCTTGTCTGTCCGAATGTCATTGTGATGTGGGGAAGGGACTTGTCTGTGCTTTTTGTCACCTCTCTTTTGCACGGCATTCTTCTCCCTCCCCTTCCTTCCAGGGTGAGCATCCTTTCTTGTGCCTCCACCCACTTGGTCTCCTCTTCAATCTGACCAGCAAGGAAGATTCTGCCCTCTCCAGGGAGCTTCTTGGCCTTGTATATCAGAGCAGGGTGATGGGAGAGCAAAGAAGCAGACCAAAAAAAAAAAAAAAAAAAAATCCAAAATGTATGCAGAGCAAGAGAAGAAGAAAAATGACAATGTCAAGGAGGGCAGAGAAGGAAGGGCGAGGGAGCCTATCGTGCTGGCTGGTGTGGAGGAGGGCTCTGGGGGCTTGTTGTGGGGAGAAATGGAGGACTGTGTTGCAATATAGGAGAGAGCAGGAAAGGGAGAGAGTAAGGAGAAGCAGGGAGGGAAGGGGAGAAGATGGGGAGGAAGTCAGGCGAAAAGGCTTTTAAGGAATTTGTTGTGTGAGATGGTTATCTAGCATCACTGACTCAATGGACAGGAGTTATCTCTTGAGCAAACTCTAAGAGATAGTGAAGGGAAGCCCGGTGTGCTACAGTCCATGGGGTTGCAAAGAGTCGGACACAACAACAGCAATGAATCTAAACCTTCTTCCGTCTTTCCTCAACAGACTGCAATTAAAGATTTGTATTAATCTTTTAGTCTGAACAATTTTTGGATTCCAGTTAAATTTGATTTTACTAAGACTTCTAGGCATATCTGGGTAAGAAGGGGCCACAAATGGGCTCCCCTTTTTGGAGGTTACACACCCCAGGAGATTAAAATTCCCAGGTTGTGAACATAGGTGTTATCTTTTTCTTGGTCCAACTTCAGCCCATCACTAAAATATGTGGACCTGCCAGTTGTTTCTCCTTGGATATATAAGGGGTAGTAGATCTATTTATTCACTTTTTGTTCATAATGATATTTGCAGACAGCCAACTCTGTGCAAACCAGTAGTGAACAAGGTATGGTCCCTGCCCTTGAAAGCTGGCTCCCCAGGGAAGGAAGCAGGAAAGAAACCACTAAAAACCAATAAACAACATCAGTACAGATTGTGAAAAGATCAATAAAGGAAATAAAATTGGAGCTACTTCCTGCACAAGTAACAGTTAAATCATGACAGGAAAATAAGAATCTAGTTGTATATATGGGGTCACACAGAGTCAGACACGACTGAAACGACTTAGCAGCAGCAGCAGCAGTTGTATATACAGCTCTGGAAGAAAAGTATGTTATGAATTTTCAGGGAAATGCCTCAGACATATATTTCTAATAAGATTTTTTCACATCTCTCTCTTCTTAAAAATCCAAGTATTCAAACAGATCAACAGAATTTCCCCAGTCTGAACAAGGGAGAGAAAATGGACTGAAAAAAAACCCCCAACAAACCCCTGGGGGACACACACGATGATAACCAAGGGTGGCTGAAGTCCCTGAAGGAGAGGAGACAGAGTAACACAGAGAACTATTTGAAGAGATAATGACTGGAAATTCCCCAAATTTGGTGAAAGACATAAACCTGCATGTTCAAGAAGATGAGAGGATCCCAAGTAAATAAACCCAAAGAAATCCAGGCTACAGCACTTCCTAAAGAAATGTCTGAAAACACAAGATAAAATCAAGATATTCCATTAGTTGCCCTTAAAGTGCTGGTGTAAATTTTGAAAAGTGAAGTTTTGTGTTTTCAAGGCAGGGGAAAATATGATTGGAGAATCATATAGTGATAACTGGTCCTATAACTAGGATCCAGAAAGAAATATTTGGCACATTTAAAAGAGTCTCACAGGGACTTCCCTTGTGGTCCAGTGGTTGAGACTCTGACCTCCCAATGCAGGAGGCTTGGGTTCAGTTCCTGGTTGAGGAACTAGGATCTCTCAGTCAATACACAAACAAATAAAACATCAGGATATTTTAAGAAGTGGGCATCTCACAGAAAAGAATTTAGTAAAGGGGCAATATGCTGAGAAGTGGGGAGGATTTAGGCTCTACAACTTGAGGCATGAGGGAGTTAAGATAAGGAGGCTGGAAGGCAGTGACTATTTCTAGGTGTTGTTACCAGTGCCTGGTGGAAGTTGGAGCTGTCTGCTGATAGAAATTATAACATAGAAGGATGTGCTGGAACTGTGGTACAACAATTGCACTCATCTAACACGCTAGTAAAGTAACGCTCAAAATTCTCCAAGCCAGGCTTCAGAAATACGTGAATTGTGAACTTCCAGATGTTCAAGCTGGTTTTAGAAAAGGCAGAGGAGCCAGAGATCAAATTGCCAACATCTGCTGGATCATCGAAAAAGCAAGAGAGTTCCAGAAAAACATCTATTTCTGCTTTATTGACTATGCCAAAGCCTTTGACTGTGTGGATCACAAGAAACTGTGGAAAATTCTGAAAGAGATGGGAATACTAAACCACCTGGTCTGCCTCTTGAGAAACACGTATGCAGGTCAGGAAGCAACAGTCAGAACTGGACATGGAACGACAGACTGGTTCCAAATAGGCAAAGAAGTATGTCAAGGCTGTATATTGTCACCCTGCTTATTTAACTTATATGCAGAGTACATCATGAGAAACGCTGGGCTGGATGAAGCACAAGCTGGAATCAAGATTGCTGGGAGAAATATCAATAACCTCAGATATGCAGATGATACCACCCTTATGGCAGAAAGTGAAAAAGAACTAAAGAGCCTCTTGATGACAGTGAAAAAGAAGAGTGAAAAAGTTGGCTGAAAGCTCAACATTCAGAAAACTAAGATCATGGCATCCAGTCCCATCACTTCATGGCAAATAGATGGGGAAACAGTGGAAACAGTGGCAGACTTTATTTTTGGGGGCTCCAATATCAGTGCAGATGGTGATTGCTGTCATGAAATTAAAAGACGCTTCCTCCTTGGAAGGAAAGTTATGACCAACCTAGACAGCATATTCAAAAGCAGAGACATTACTTTGTCAACAAAGGTCCATCTAGTCAAGGCTATGGTTTTTCCAGTGGTCATGTATGAATGTGAGAGTTGGACTATGGGGAAAGCTGAGTGCCAAAGAATTGATGCTTTTGAACTGTGGTGTTGGAGAAGACTCTTGAGAGTCCCTTGGACTGCAAGGAAATCCAACCAGTCCATCCTAAAGGAGATCAGTCCTGGGTGTTCACTGGGAGGACTGATGTTGAAGCTGAAACTCCAATACTCTGGCCACCTGATGCGAATAGCTGACTCATTTGAAAAGACCTTGATGCTGGGAAAGGTTGAGGGCAGGAGGAGAAGGGGATGACAGAGGATGAGATGGTTGGATGGCATCACTGACTCGATGGACTTGAGTTTGGGTGAACTCCGGGAGTTGGTGATGGACAGGGAGGCCTGGCCTGCTGTGGTTCATGGGGTCGCAAAGAGTCAGACACGACTGAGCAACTATGTTGACTCAGGAGTGAGGACTTCTGTTTTCACTATTAATCAACTGAGTCAATTTGGAAAAGTCACCTGTACTCTTTGAGCTAAAATGTATTTCTCTGTTACATAAAGGCTTGAGATTAGAAAATCTTGAATATTATCTTTCAACTCTATGTTTTCTGTAAAAGTTCCATGTCACTGCTGCTGGCGCATGCCATCTGGGTTTCAGTTATTCCAAAACTGAAGTATTTAAAGATTAAATACTCCCAGATGACAGTAAATATTCTCTTACAACCCCCAACTTAATTGACTTTCTACTTCCTCCAGATTCACCAACTTCCCCCATCTCCTTAGCAGAACATTATGATACCCACAGGATATTGCTATATGCTGGGTGTCTATTTTATCTATCTAGTTCTCTCACCAGTGAGTATTATGTTTGCCAAAAATCCGTTGTCTTTTCTCTGTGTCTTCCAGTTGTATATGTATTGTGATCATGTAACAGTTAAATATTACATGAGGGCAAAAGAGTTGTTTCTTTGCAAGTACTAAGTTGAATGGTTCAGAAACAGTTTTAAATTAGGCTTACAATTATTGATATTAGTAAAAATCTAAGAGGAAATTACTAAATCTAGAATGAATTTGCATTTAGCTCATTCTGGAAGCATCCCACTCTACTTAGGAAATGGAAACCAGAAACTGCAGGTAGGTAATTGTAGATGTGTATTATGAATGCAGCCTATGCAAGAAAGGAAACTTGAAACTCCATCAGCCCTTAGACCCATTCTCAAAAAACAAAGCCTTGGCCCTACATCAAAAGTTTGGCTAACAGTATGCAGACATATTCAGATGTATGTTTTAAATAAAAAAAAAAAAACAATATATAGGAAGAATATTTGGATTTCTTGCTTTTATTTGATTAACTGATCATTTATTAGATATAATCAAATTGGGTTAGAAGGCTTATACTATCCTTGATGTTTAGCATGTTTTTATTCTGTAAGAAGTAACTGTCACTAAACTAATATCATAAGCTATTAAAAACAGCAGCCTGTGGATTAAGACTTCGTAGACTGTTAGGTAGTTAATACTTCTGAGTCTAGGCTAGTACCTTGTGAAAGTAAACCATTTTCTTTGAAACTAATGCATTGTGTAAGATTGTGAAACTGTGTTTATCCAAGAAATGCTGGGTGGCCTGGGGGTATGAGCTATGAAATGGAAAGATATTTGCTATTGAATGACTTGCTGTTATCACTTGAGTGTTGAAATTCTATGTTTTCCTCTACAGACATATGCTTTTAAAAGGAACTCTTTTTTTTTTTTTTTTTTTGAGAAATGGTGTGTGTACTCAGTTGTGTCTGAGTCTTCGTGATACCACGGACAGCGCAGGATTTTCCTCACAAGAATACTGGAGTGAGTTGCCGTTTCCTCCTCCAGGGGATCTTCCCAACCCAGGGATCGAGCTGACATCTCTGGTGTCTCCTGCATTGGCAGGTGGATTCTTTACCTCTGAGCACCTGTAAAGCCTTTTTGAGAAGAAATAGTCCTTAATTTATTTTCACTGTGTATGAGAACTAAAGACCTTTGCTTGGTATCTGGCTGCTCCTTTGGAGACATAGCGTTGCTTTGTCATGACAGTCACTTCAAATGTCAAATACACTCCGCTGTCTCTCCTGGAAGTAACAGATGTTAGAAGATCTCTAAGACCTGTCTCTCTACATGGTAGACAGTATGAGATGATTGATGTAAGACTGGATTTGATAGGAGACTGGAAGGAGAAGGGGAACATGGGAGACGGAAAGAGCTATGGCTAGTTGACAGTTATTACGATTTATGGTTTTTTGAAAAAACCCATGTTCTGCAAAATCATATACGAAAATGGAAAAAATAAAGTTGGACTGATCACTCATAGCATACAGTTTTGGAAAGTTACAGAAATAGTAACAAGACAAAAATACTGATGCTGTTAAAAAGATATGTTGAGTTTCTGCTAAAGAACCAGAGCAGTAAATACAACATTTTAAAAACCTTTTAATTTTTGTTTATTGCATCCCCAAAGTATGGGAAATTCTCTAAATGGCCGAAGAGTACAAAGAACCATATGTACTCTTTTCTTTACATCTCATGAACCATGTGTACTCTTTTCTCTACATCTCAGGGTATACGCCAGTACTGAGATTGATCTGGCATATACCCTGAGAAAACCATAATTCAAACAGACACATGTACCTCAGTGTTCATCGCAGCACTATTTACAATAGCCAGGACATGGAAACAACCTAGATGTCCATCAACAGATGAATGGATAAAGACGTGGTCTATATATACAAAGGAATGCTACTCAGCTATAAAAAATGAATGAAATTGGGTCATTTGTAGCGATATGGATGAACCTAGAGTCAGTTATTGGAGAAGGCAATGGCAACCCACTCCAGTACTCTTGCCTGGAAAATCCCACGGACGGAGGAGCCTGGTAGGCTGCAGTCCATGGGGTCGCTAAGAGTAGGAAACGACTGAGCGACTTCACTTTCAGTTTTCACTTTCATGCATTGGAGAAGGAAATGGCAGCCCACTCCAGTGTTCTTGCCTGGAGAATCCCAGGGATGGGAGAGCCTAGTGGGCTGCTGTCTATGGGGTCGCACAGAGTTGGACATGACTGAAGCGATTTAGCAGCAGCAGCAGGGGCAGTTATACAGCATGAAGTAAGTCAGAAAGAGAAAAACAAATACTGTATATTAACACATACATATGTATTTATCTATATCAATATCTATATCATATGGAATCTAGAAAAATGATACAGATGAACCTATTTTCAGGGAAGGAATAAAAATGCAGATGTAGAGAATGAACTTGTGGACACAGTGGGGGAAGGGAGAGGGGGGACAAACTGAGAGAGTAGCTCTGAAATATATATACTACAGTGTGTAAATAACTAGCCAGTGAGAAGCTGCTATATAGCACAGACTGCTCAGCTCAACTGGGAGGGGATATATGTGTACTTATAGTGGATTTATGTTGTTGTACAGCAGAAACTAATACAACATTGTAAAGTAATTATACTCCAATTTAAAAAAAGAGCAAGTTTCCAGACCCAGCAAGGTAGCCCCCCTTAACAGCTTTTTCTGTGTTGTTTACAGCTTTTTTAAAAATGTAAAAGCAGGGCATAATTTTTAACTTTTTTCTCCTTTTCAGATGCAAAAGAGAGCACATTGTGCAAGGTGTCTGCATCTTTCATTTTTCAGTTAATAATCTATCTTGAAGTTCCTTCCACATCAGTACATTTCCTTTTTATTGCTAAATATGACTTTTAAAGAATCTTAAGGTAGTTTAATATTAGAAATTACAAAGAAGTGTTGAGGTTGCTAAATTTTGTAGGCAACGGCAAATGTATAATGATTTGGGAGATTTGCATGATTAACTTTGCAGGACTGAGCTGCTGGTCAGACAGAGTAAGAAGGGTGTGATGGTGGATCCTCCGTAACTTGCTGTGTTCAGCTATATTGCTGTGCTGTGCTTAATTGCTCAGTCATGTCTGACTCTGCGGCCCAGCAGGTTCCTCTGTTCATGGGGATTCTCCAGGCAAGAATACTGGAGTGGGTTGCCATGCCCTTCTCCAGGGGATATTCTCAGCCCAGGGATTGAACCCAGGTCTCCTTCATTGCAGGTGGATTCTTTACCATCTACTGCTGCTGCTAAGTCGCTTCAGTCGTGTCCAACTCTGTGTGACCCCTTAGATGGCAGCTCACCAGCCTCCTCTGTCCCTGGGGTTCTCCAGGCAAGAATACTGGAGTGGGTTGCCATTTCCTTCTCCAATGCATGCAGGCATACTAAGTTGCTTCAGTCGTGTCCGACTCTGTGTGACCCTATGGTCAGCAGCCCACCAGGCTCCTCTGTCCACAGGATTCTCTAGGAAGAATACTGGAGTGGGTTGCCATTTCCTTCTCCACTTTACTGTCTGAGCCACCAGGAAGCTATATTAGGGCAAGTTAAATTCAGCTGCTTTTACTAGTGGTTCAAATATTAACACATTGGCAAAGCTAGATATGAAAAAAAAATGTGATTTTCAAATGACTGCATTATACCTCATCCCTTATTTACCAATGACAAATGAGCTAATTTTCTTTATAGAAATGCACATTGTAACAGGCCATATATGAAGAATTTGAGTAATATTTAATTGTTTACCATGATCCATCTGCTTCACAGATTATGTTTTTTGGGGGAGAAATTAACTTCTTATTCTATAAGGTATTAATAGCAAAATAACAGAATAGTGTTATTACATTTTTTGGCCAACATATTTGAGAATTCTTCATATAAAAGCAGGGACTATAAGCTACATCTGATGGGTAGCAATTTAATCCAATATTGGAAAGATTATATAGAAGCAATAATAATTGTAGGTAACATTTATTGACCATTTAGCGGTGTCATTAACTCTGCTTAGCAATTTGATATGTTATTTTATTTTAAGAACACACAGCTTGTCCACTGCAAAGCTAGACTTTCAAACCAGAGTTTGATTTCAGAACCTCCTCTCACCCGAACACTACCTACTGCCTTCTGTAATTGTTGCATATGATGTGTGAGACCATTTTGTGCAGTCCCCAAAGAGACTGGGCTTTTCACAGGGATATGATGAAGAAGACTTTATTCAAAAACCACAATTTTCATGCCAAGAAAATCTTGCCCATCTTGAGATAAATGATACATTTATCTGTCTTTTCTCTAAGGGTAGATACTAACTCTCTAAATTTTCCTTCCACTGAAACATGTAGATAATAATACTGTCATTTCTTAGGGGTTACCTTTAATAGTTTCAAATAAATTCTTCAATATGTATTTGTAGTTGAGAAAATTTATGAAAAAATGTATTTGAAACAAGGAATTTAGCAAGCTATGCCTACACCCAGTACCTCTTAACTTTTCAGTCTTTGTTTATATAATTTAGAATTTGGGATATTCAGTTCAGTTCAGTTCAGTCACTCAGTCATGTCCGACTCTTTGTGATCCCATGGACTGCAGCATGCAGGCCTCCCTGTCCATCATCAACTCCCGGAGTTTACTCAAACACATGCCCATTGAATCTGAGATGCCATCCAACCATCTCATCCTCTGTCGTACCCTTCTTCTCCTGCCTTCAATCTTTCTTAGCATCAGGGTCTTTTCAAATGAGTCAGCTCTTCACATTAGGTGGCCAAAGTATTGGAGTTTTAGCTTCAGCATCAGTCCTTCCAATGAAAATTCAGGATTGGTTTCCTTTAGGATTAACTGGTGGGATCTCCTTGCAGTCCAAAGGGACACTCAAGAGTCTTCTCCAACACCACAGCTCAAAAGCATCAATTCTTTGGCGCTCAGCTTTCCTTATAGTCCAAGTCTCACATCCATACATGACTACTGGAAAAACCATTGCTTTGACTAGACAGACTATTGTTGATAAAATAATGTCTCTGCTTTTGAATATGCTGTCTAGGTTGATCATAACATTCTTTCCAAGGAGTAAGAGTCTTAATTTCATGGCTGCAATCACCCTCTGCAGCGATTTTGGAGCCCCAAAAAGTAAAGTCTGCCACTATTTCCACTGTTTCCCCATCTATTTGCCATGAAGACCATGGGACCAGATGCCATGATCTTAGTTTTCTGAATGTTGAGCTTTAAGCCAATGATTTCAATCTCCTCTTTCACCTTCATCAAGAGGCTCTTTAGTTCTTCTTCACTTTCTGCCATAAGGGTGGTGTCATCTGCTTATCTGAGATTATTGATATTTCTCCTGGCAATCTTGATTCCAGCTTGTGCTTCTTCCAGCCCAGCGTGTCTCATGATGTACTCTGCATATAAGTTAAATAAGCAGGGTGACAATATACAGCCTTGACGTACTTCTTTGCCTATTTGGAACCAGTCTGTTGTTCCATGTCCAGTTCTAACTGTTGCTTCCTGACCTGTGTACAGGTTTCTCAAGAGGCAGGTCAGGTGGTCTGGTATTTCCCTGTCTTTCAGAATTTTCCACAGTTTATTGTGATCCACACAGTCAAAGGCTTTGGCATAGTCAATAAAGTAGAAATAGATGTTTTTCTGGACCTCTCTTGCTTTTTCGATGATCCAGCGGATTTTGGCTATCTGATCTCTGGTTCCTCTGCCTTTTCTAAAACCAGCTTGAACGTCAGGAAGTTCATGGTTCATGTATTGCTGAAGCCTGGCTTGGAGAATTTTGAGCATTACTTTACTAGCGTGTGAGATGAGTGCAACTGTGTGGTAGTTTGAGCACTCTTTGGCATTGCCTTTCTTTGGGATTGGAAAGAAAACTGACCTTTCCCAGTCCTGTGGCCACTGCTGAGTTTTCCAAATTTGCTGACATATTGAGTGCAACACTTTCACAGCATCATCTTTTAGGATTTGAAATAGTTCAACCGAAATTCCGTCAGCTCCACTAGCTTTGTTCGTAGTGATGCTTTCTTTTTTTTTTTTTTTAAATTTTATTTTATTTTTAAACTTTACAATATTGTATTAGTTTTGCCAAACATCGAAATGAATCCACCACAGGTATACCTGCGCTCCCCATCCTGAACCCTCCTCCCTCCCCCCCCCCCACCCTCCCTCTGGGTCGTCCCAGTGCATCAGCCCCAAGCATTCAGTACCGTGCATCGAACCTGGACTGGTGACTCGTTTCATACATGATATTATACAGGTTTCAATGCTATTCTCCCAAATCTCCCCACCCTCTCCCTCTCCCGCAGAGTTCATAAGACTGATCTATACATCAGTGTCTCTTTTGCTGTCTCGTACACAGGGTTATGCTTTCTAAGGCCCACTTGACTTCACATTCCAGGAGGTCTGGCTCTAGGTGAGTGATCCTACCATTGTGGTTATCTGGGTCATGAACAGTTCTTCTGTGTATTCTTGCCACCTCTTCTTAATATCTTCTGCTTCTGTTGGGTCCATACCATTTCTGTCCTTTACTGAGCCCATCTTTGCATGAAATGTTCCCTTGGTATCTCTAATTTTTTTGATGAGATCTCTAGTCTTTCCCATTCTATTGTTTTCCTCTATTTCTTTACACTGATGACTGAGGAAGGCTTTCTTATCTCTCTTTGCTCTTCTTTGGCCATCTGCATTCAGATGGGTATATCTTTCCCTTTCTCCTTTGCTTTTTGCTTCTCTTCTTTTCACAGCTATTTGTAAGGCATCCTCAGACAACCATTTTGCATTTTTGCATTTTTTTTTTTAGGGGGGATGGTCTTAATCCCTGTCTCCTGTACAATGTCATGAACCTCTTTCCATAGTTCATCAGGCACTCTGTCTATCAGATCTAGTCCCTTAAATCTATGTCTCACTTCCACTGTATAATCATAAGGGATTTGATTTAGGTCATAATATAATGGTCTAGTGGTTTTCCCCACCTTCTTCAATTTAAGCCTGAATTTGGCAAAAAGGAGTTCATGATCTGAGCCACAGTCAGCCCCTGGTCTTGTTTTTGCTGACTGTATAGAGCTTCTCCATCTTTGGCTGCAAAGAATATAAGCAATCTGATTTCGGTGTTGACTATCTAGTGATGTCCATGTGTAGAGTCTTCTCTTGTGTTGTTGGAAGAGGGTGTTTGCTATGACCAGTGAGTTCTCTTGGCAAAACTCTATTAGCCTTTGTCCTGCTTCATTCTGTACTCCAAGGCCAAATTTACCTGTTATTCCAGGTGTTTCTTGACTTCATACTTTTGCATTCCAGTCCTCTATAATGAAAAGGCCATCTTTTTGGGTGTTAGTTCTAGAAAGTCTTGTAGGTTTTCATAGAACCGTTCAACTTCAGCTTCTTCAACATTACTTACTGGTTGGGGCATAAGCTTGGATTACCGTGATATTGAATGGTTTGCCTTGGAAATGAACAGAGATCATTCTGTAATTTTTCAGATTGCATCCAAGTACTGCATTTTGGATTATTTTGTTGTCTACAAGAAATGGCTACTCCATTTCTTGTAAGGGACTCTTGCCCACAGTAGTAGATATAATGGTAATCTGAGTTAAATTCACCCATTCCAGTCCATTTTAGTTGGCTGATACCAACATTCCGAAAATGTTGATGTTCACTCTTGCCATCTCCTGTTTGACCACTACCAATTTAACTTGATTCATGGACCTAACATTCCAGGTTCCTATGCAATATTGCTCTTTACAGCATCGGACCTTGCTTCCATAACCAGTCACATCCACAACTGGGTATTGTTTTTTCTTTGGCTCCATCTCTTCATTCTTTCTGGAGTTATTTCTCCACTGATCTCCAGTAGCATACTGGGCACCTACCTACCTGGGGAGTTCATCTTTCAGTGTCCTATCTTTTTGCCGATTCATACTATTCTTGGGGTTCTCAGGGTAAGAATACTGAAGTGGTTTGCTATTCCCTTCTCCAGTGGACCACATTTTGTCAGAACTCTCCACCATAACCCGTCCTTCTTGGGTGGCCCTACACAGCATGGCTCATAGTTTCATTGAGTTAGACAAGGCTGCTGTCCATGTGATTAGATTGGTTAGTTTTCTGTGATCGCGGTTTTCACTCTCTCTGCCTGCTGATGGAGAAGGATAACAGGCTTATGGAATTAATTAATTAATTAATTAATTTTGGCTGTGCTGGGTCTTAATTGCTGTGCGGGCTTATCTCTAGTTGTGGTGAGTGGGGGGCTGCTCTGTAGTTGCAATGCAATGGCTTCTCATTATGGTCGCTTCTCTTGTGGAGGAGCACAGGCTCTGGGGTGTATAGGCTTCAGTAGTTGGGGCTCCTGGACTCTGGAACACAGGTTCAATAGTTGTGATGCCTGGGCTTAGTTGCTCTGTGGTTTGTGGAATCTTCCCAGACCGGGGATTGAACCCGTGTCTCCTGCACTGGCAGGCTGATTCTTTACCACTGAAGCACCAGGGAAGCTCTCATTGTTCTTAAATTATATCTTTGCTCATTGCATGAATTTCAATCGTTCTCTATTTTTATTTGGGAACTCCTTTAATTCTTAGGTTTAATTTATGTTATTTGTCTTTATCCTCCTTACTTACTATTCACTGATGGTTTTCATTTCTTTGTCCTTTTTTTCCCCTCAGAATGGGTGCACTTTTCAAGTTTGCCCTGCATATTAGGATTCTTTCAAATACAACTAACAGAAGCCATGCCCAGGGTGGGGGCCCTGCCCTTGAGTTAGTAATGTGGTCTCACATTCCAGAAGACAATCACTGTATCTGTGTGTCATCACCATGCCCAGCGAACTCTTCTCTGAAGCCCCCAGCAGACTTCCCCTCAGGTCTCTTTGACTTTACCCAAGTCTCCCACTCTCTCCTGAACCAATCGTGGTAAAAGGAATGTGGTTCTCATTCACAGGGACTTCCCCCTGAATTGAAGACTTGGACTCTTTCTGAGCTGTGGGTACTTGAATCAAAGGTGGTTTCTGTTTGCAGAGATTATGGTTTCTGTTTGTACCAGCGGCGTCTGCTACACCTTCCTTGCTAGTGATTTGATTTTCTTGCAGTGTTGCTCATTCCATTTACTCATCCATTTACTTGATGTTGCTATTGGACATTTAATTTCCGTGGAATTGTTCCTTATCTCGCTCTGCTCTGCTTTGTCTCTGCTTACGGGTCTTTGCTGGTCATCCTGATGTTTTTAAACCATCTAATGTGCTTGTCCTTTCATCTTATTCTGTTCTTTTGCAGGTTCCTGTTTCATAAAGCTCTGTCTTGTATCCTGTTAAGGATGCCAAGCTGTTTTCTAGAATTTCCAAAATGTTTGGTTACAGGAGGTTTTTCTGAGCTTTCGGGATGATGTGTTCTCTTCCTCAACTGGCTCTATTGTATGTAACTACTTATCCATTTATACATAGCATTGTATAAGTTCATATTTTTTCATCTTTTTAAAAATTTGGCTGCACCTGGTCTTAGTTGTGGCATGTAGGATCTAGTTCCCTGAACAGGGATCAAATCCCAGCCCCCTGCACTGGGAATATAGTTAACCACCAGACCACCAGAGAAGTCCCTCATATTTTTTCGTCTTTGAGTGGGCAGAAGTATATTTCCCTTGAGGCTTTCTAGAAGGCACAACATGTGCTTTGCTTCTGTTCATTATCTACTTGGAAGTTATTTGTTCTTTTTTAGGCTTGATGCTGGGAAGTAGGTTCATAAGAGCCAAGTCTGTTCTCAGGGAATAGCTGAAATCCTCACCCTAACCCTAACCCAGCCCTTAACCAGGCCTACCTCCACCTCTATTTGGTGCTGTTCTTCCTGATATAGTGAGACCTCCCTCTCACTGCCTGATTATCTGGTACTCATGGATTATACCAGTACCAGTACCAATGCTTACTGGCAGTAAGCATTGTTACCAGGAAACTTTTCTTTGACCTGACACTTGATATGCAGGGTCTGTATTTTCTGGGATAGACTGCACAATTGCCACTCTCCCCTGTACATCCAGGCAGGGCTCTAGGGCAGGGAGTGGAGTACATGCCTTGCCTCGGAATCAGTGTCTACAATATGTACAGGAGGCTCTGCCTTTTAAATGTTTTAATTTCTAATTTTGGCCACAAACCCTTGTTCACTGGGCCAGGAGGTAGACAGGGGCAGAGGAAAAAGTCTCTTTCGTATTTTCCAATCAGCTTGGACTCATTTGCTAATTATTTAGAGATTGGATATGGCACTGATGACTGTTCTCATTCCATCTCATCTGGATATAAATGCCTCTTAAAATCTAGCCTAGGGTGTCTCTGAGGCTTAGATTTTAACAAAAAGTAAAGAGAGGCTGCACCTGGAATGATGGCTAGACATTTGCATTATTCTTCTAGTAACGTTACTCTCTCTCTCTCTGGGTACCTGATCCCTCACTCTTCTCTTTCTGTAAACCAGCTTTCTCTTACTGCTTGCACTTAGACAATCATGGACCTCCCTAAATGTGCCTGTGTTCCCTAGATCCACCAGAATTTTCCAGCCATTTGATTTATTCCCTGTGTCTAGATTTCAGATTTCTGAGAATGGAGTGTCTGAGTGGTCCAATTTGGCCCAGGATTTATCTAAACACCTGTGGGGTGTGTGTGTGTGTGTGTGTGTGTGTGTGTGTGTGTGTGACATGGTACCAGGCTGTGGGTAGTTCCCTTTCTCTAAGCAGGGGTTGCATATTTATTATTGATTGAAATGAAATAGGCAAAAACCTGAGCTCTCCCAGTGGAGGAAAGGACAGTGTGCTCCTTGCCACCTACTAAGCCTTCACTGATCAGCTCATACACAGAATTCTTCAGAATTCTCAAGTGGAATTCTGCATGGAGGGATTCAGTGTCCATTGGCCAACCCTTTGGCATCATCATGGCCATTTCAGCAGCTGCTCCCTTTGTGCCATGAAAACACAGCCTCAAGAAGTTTGAATTAGATTAACTCTCATCTTTGTGGATGAGTGAGGACTTCTTTATCTTGATCCAAGATGCAGCTGCCCCCACCCCTCTTTATTGTGTAATAAAGATGAAAATGGCTGAAAACAACTTAATTTTACACAGATATAGGAGAGCCCTCAGATGCATGGCCTTACCCTGTTTTGATCGCATCAGCTGACATCTGGTAACGTGTGTGAGCTTGGCCACTGTTTCTGGTCTGGGTTAAAGATGACAAAGATAAAAATCTTTTTTTCTGGATATATACATGCAGGGCATGTGGCTAGACTAATTGGTAGTGCTTATTATGGTAACAAGTCCATAAATTTGTACTATTAAAGCTAGCAGCCCTGGAGAAAAACACTGGACTTTCTCCCCATGTTTCAATTCAAGCATTACTAAAAATTCTGGCTTCTGAAATACCATTAAAAGGCATGTCAGAAGGTATTCCTCAGCTGACTGTATTGCTTCTTTTAAGATTATTCAACTACCTAATTCCTTTTGTAAATATTCTTTAGGAAATGGAGAACTGTGTCCACAATTTTTTAAAAAAATCATTGATTTTAGCATACTTCTCTTTTTAAAGCAATCCTTTAATTTCACTTTCCTGAATTATTTTTTTCTCAGGGTAAAAAGAAGTCAAACTGAATCAACTTTGTGATTCAAATGCCTATGTAGAAATAAGCTAAAAGAGGATATTAAATATCTCAATTTCTGTGGGAAGACTTTGTGTGTCCTTGGTATAGAAGAGTTTTGCTTTCCTTTGTGAACATTAGAATTTTTAATTTTGTTAATCACATTGGCAGAAACATTTTTACTTTGAAAACAGATCATTCCAGTTGGATTTGTACTAAAACTCTAACATGTACATATTTTATTTTTCTTTTCTTCAATGTTACAACAGCTCCGACAGGTCCTCAGAACGCTCTGTATCCTGGATGTGGAGTGTAGGTTGTAAACAGGGTAAGCAGGCAAAGGGTTCTTGAACAGTATCCTTGGATTTACCCCCTGCACTTGTCTGGTTATTTTCCTTCTGACATCTGGAAGGGCAACAGAGACCTGGTGACAGGACAATGAAGTTTTCCTATCAACGCTGACCCTCAGAAACTGACGTCATTTCTGTAATTTAATTCAGTCCCATCGTCTCTGCATGTTGTAGCTTCTGTCATGGGGTTTTGTTTAAGAGTAGATTTGTTTTTCTAGAAAGAGAGGGGGGGAATGCATATGTAACCTTTGAATATTTTTTAACTTAAAAAAGAGCTTGCATATTTTGGTCATTTACAAGCTATCTGATTAACTTGCTTAAACTTCTTAGAGAGTTTATATGGTGAGGTCATGAAGCTATACTTGGGCAGATTGGAGGACTAGAGGTTGTGTCTATAGGGCACCTACTACAGTGCTGATATCACTTATATGCAGAGTACATCATGTGAAATGCCAGGCTGGATGAAGCACAAGCTGGAATCAAGATTGCTGGGAGAAATATCAAGAAAGTGAAAGAGGGGAGTGAAAAAGTTGGCTTAAAGCTCAACATTCAGAAAACAAAGATCACGGCATCTGGTCCCATCACTTCATGGCAAGTAGATGGGGAAACAGTGGAAACAGTGGCTGACTTTATTTTCTTGGGGTCCAAAATCATTGCAGATGGTGATTGCAGCCATGAAATTAAAAGACGCTTGTTCCTTGGGAGAAAAGCTATGACCAACCTAGACAGCATATTAAAATGCAGAGACATTACTTTACCAACAAAAGTCCATCTAGTCAAAGCTATGGTTTTTCCAGAAGTCATGTATGGATGTGAGAGTTGAACTATAAAGAAATCTGAGTGCTGAAGAACTGATGCTTTTGAACTGTGATGTTGGAGAATACTTGAGAGTCCCTTGGACAGCAAGGAGATCCAACCAGTCCATCCTAAAGGAAATCAGTCCTGAATATTCATTGGAAGAACTGATGCTGAAGCTGAAACTCCAATACTTTGGCCATGTAAAGAACTGACTCCTTAGAAAAGACCCTGATGCTGGGAAAGATTGAAGGCGGGAGGAGAAGGGGATGACAGAGGATGAGATGGTTGGATGGTATCACCGACTCAATGGACATGAGTTTGGGTAAGCTCCAGGAGTTGGTGATGGACAAGGAGGCCTGGTGTGCTGCAGTCCATGGGGTCACAAAGCGTCAGACAGGGCTGAGTGACTGAACTGAGTGACTGACTACAGTGCCTGATACACAATAGGAACTCAATGCGTATTCATTCTTTTCTGCCACCTCTCTTAATATGAACACTGTTTGTAATGAGATTCAGTAAGGCATCATTCCTTGCCTACATCTCTATTAGAGTAGAAGGTCATGTGTGAGTGCTTAGTTGCTCAGTCATGTCTGACTCTTTGCAACCCCATGAACGGCATGCCAGGCTCCTCTGTCTATGTGATTTTCTGGGTAAGAATACTGGAGAGGGTAGCCATTCACTTCTTCAGGGGCTCTCATCAACCCAGGGATTGAACATGTGTCTCCTGCATTGCAGGCAGATTCTTTACCATCTGAGCCACCAGGAAAGCCCATAGAATGCCATATCCCAGACTTAATGGGAAGAGAGAGGAAGTCTGTTACTGTCACTTGATATCCTTACAATCCTTTTAGTCTTCGAAAGTTGTTTCTTCAGTTAAAAGGAGAAGGTTGAGGAGGACCATCAATTAACTTGAGTATCTGCTGAGTCTTTGAGGACCATCACATGCCAGGGGTGTCCAACCCAGCACCCCTCTACCTTGAAAGTCTGTAGAAATGCAGTTCAGTTCAGTTCAGTCACTCAGTCATGTCCGACTCTTTGCGACCCCATGAATCACAGCATGCCAGGCCTCCCTGTCCATCACCAACTCCTGGAGTTCACTCAGACTCATGTCCATCAAGTCAGTGATGCCATCCAGCCATCTCATCCTCTGTCGTCCCCTTCTCCTCCTGCCCCCAATCCCTCCCAGCATCAGAGTCTTTTCCAACGAGTCAACTCTTCGCATGAGGTGGCCAAAGTACTGGAGTTTCAGCTTTAGCATCATTCCTTCCAAATAAATCCCAGGGCTGATCTCCTTCAGAGTGGACTGGTTGGATCTCCTTGCAGGCCAAGGGACTCTCAAGAGTCTTCTCCAACACCACAGTTCAAAAGCATCAATTCTTCGGTGCTCAGCCTTCTTCACAGTCTAACTCTCACATCCATACATGACCACAGGAAAAACCATAGCCTTGACTAGACGAACCTTTGTTGGCAAAGTAATGTCTCTGCTTTTGAATATGCTATCTAGGTTGGTCATAACTTTCCTTCTAAGGAGTAAGCATCTTTTAATTTCATGGCTGCAGTCACCAATCTGCAGTGATTTTGGAGCCCAGAAAAATAAAGTCTGACACTGTTTCCACTGTTTCCCCATCTATTTCCCATGAAGTGATGGGACCAGATGCCATGATCTTTGTTTTCTGAATGTTGAGCTTTCAGCCAACTTTTTCACTCTCCACTTTCACTTTCATCAAGAGGCTTTTTAGTTCCTCTTCACTTTCTGCCATAAGGGTGGTGTCATCTGCATATCTGAGGTTATTGATATTTCTCCTGGCAATCTTGATTCCAGCTTGTGCTTCTTCCAGCCCAGCGTTTCTCATGATGTACTCTGCATATAAGTTAAATAAGCAGGGTGACAATATACAGCCTTGACGTACTCCTTTTCCTATTTGGAACCAGTCTGTTGTTCCATGTCCAGTTATAACTGTTGCTTCCTGACCTACAAATTTCTCAAGAGGCAGATCAGGTGGTCTGGTATTCCCATCTCTTTCAGAATTTTCCACAGTTTCTTGTGATCCACACAGTCAAAGGCTTTGGCATAGTCAATAAAGCAGAAATAGATGTTTTTAGACATGCCTGCAAATTGATCAGCTTTGTGTAATCATCCATCCCTGTCTGTCTATCTTTCTCCTCCTTCTCCATCAACATCATCACATATTATTTATTTGAAATATTGATTATACAACATACTCAGTGGATGCATTGTAGGTAAAGAATATTATAGATAAGGAAGAAACTGAGAAATGATAGGCATATAACACCAAAGTGTACTTTCCCTCTAGTCTAAGGGATCTTTCTTTCTTTTTAAAATGTAAAATAGACTTAAGCTAGGCAACTCTTTAATCAAGACATAATGGATATAAAATACACTGCTCATATTTAAGGGACACAAATACAAGATTTGACATACATACACCTATGAAACCTTCACCATACTCACAATAGTGAACATAACAATTACCCCCAAAGTTTCCTCATTTACTTTTGTAATCCTTCCATCCTATCTCTCCATGCCTCTCATCCCTAGGCAACCACTCATTGGTTACTTTTTTGTCACTGTAGATTGGCTTGCATTTTCTAGAATTTTATGAATGTGAAATCATGCAGTATATACTCTTTTGGAGGGAGGGTCAAGTTTCTGTCAGAATGATTATTGTGAGATTTGTCTATGCTGTTGCATGTACCAACAGTTTGTTCCTTATCAGAGCTCAGTAGTATTCCATTGTATGAATACACGAGAGTGTGTTTATTCATTCACTTGTTGAGGGGCATTTGGATTGTTCCCAGTCTAGGGCTTTTATAAATAAAGTTGGTATAAACATCTGTGTACAAGTCTTCATATGGGCATATGCTTTCATTTCCCTTGGATAAATACCTAGGATGGAAATGGTTAGATCATCCCATAGTTTAACTTTCTTCTTAACAACTCTAACTTTTTTAGAAACTGCTAAATTGTTTCCATTGTGATCAATCTGCTTAAGTTCCCACCAGCAGTGTCTGAGAGTTCCAGTTGCTCCATCATCTCAGCAACAGTTTAGTTGTTTTAGTTAGCCATTACAATAGGTATGTAATGGTTTTAATTTGCTTGTTAATGACTAATGTTGAATATCTTTTTACACTCCAATTTGCTATTGACATATCTTTTCTGGCGAAGTGTCTGTTCAAATATTTTGCCAGGGTTCCCCTTCCCTGTGTCATGGCCAGGAATCTCTTAGAAGATGGTAAGCTAGACAGTCTTAGTGCCCATCTCATTTTTCTCCTGTCTCTCTAGGTTCACTGTCCTTTTTGATTTCCCTGTTAATTTTTTTCTAGCAAATTTTAAGAAGTTTTTCCCACTTTCTAAGAAACACTGTTAAATGCATTTCATAATAGATGATTTTATTTAAATTTGGAGTGAATTATTTGAGTACATGAATGACTAATAGCCCTCTGTATCCATAGTTCCCTTAGATTCATGGCACCTAATCTATGTATTCAACCAACCAAGAACTGTGCGGTACTGTAGTATTTACTCTTGGGAAAAAAAATCTCTGTATAAGCAGACCCATGGAGTTCAACTTTGTTATTCAAGGATCCACTAGAATATTTATGTCTTGAATTGTTTTTATTGTAAAGTTAAGAAAAAAGTCATCTAAATGTAATCTGTTTATAGTTCAAAAATCAGTCAGATGATGAAACATCAGCATGTTTATGTTGAATGTGAATGAATATTCCAAGTTGTTTTTATAAAAATGTGCTTCTATGTATCTTCATGACAAAGGAGAGATAGGTTCGTCCCTTGTGGCTCCATAGTTGTGTCTCTACAGAGTTGGATTCAGCTAATACGCTGGAAAAAACTGCTGAGATCAGTCTCAGGTTCTTGCCTTCTTCCTCCTCTGCTGCCCTTCCCCTGCTGCACTGCTCCCCATTCCAGCCCCTTTCTGCCAGTGCATGCCTCACCAGCCCCTGTGAACCAGGAATCAGCAAGAAACCCCACAGAGCATCTCTTTCATTTGACAAGTGTCAAGGATCTGGCAACAACAGGATGAAGCTGCAGTCTGAAAACGGAAAAGGATAAAAGTGTTGGGGGAAAATAAAAACCCTTCTGGAAGCTCGTACCTTATAGAGAAATCTGGGCTTGAAGGAGAGGATTATAAAGATTGAACGCAACAGAACCATTTCAAGTGACCAGGAAACCTTTCTTCAGACCTCCTTAGAAAAATGTGCTGTTCAGAAGCCAGATGCTACTGTGAGCTGTCCCTGAGTGACTTCCATTTCAAGTGTATCAGTATAGCAGTAAAACACAGAATCTGAAATGTTGAGTTCTAGATAATGGTGAAAGAATTCATATAGATTTTCAAAAGGAACCTGGAAACATGGTCTGTTTCTTTGCTCTGTAAGGATGCTTTGGTTATTCTCTATGTAGGTGAGATAGGGCAAGTGCTGGGAGAGAGTTCCTTGAGAGAAGATGCACACAAGAAGTGACAAGACGTTATGTCTGCACTGCTTAGCATGCTAGCCACCAGCCCCATGCAGCAATTCAAATGTAAAGTACTTAAAATATTAAATTTAGTTTTTCACTTGCACTAGCCACATTTCAAAAATTTACTAGCTACATCTGACTGGTGGCCACTACCAAAGCACACATCTAGAACATTTCCATCTGTGTAGAAAGCTCTTAGTGCTGTTTAAAGGGATACTTACATTTTAGGGGGTTTCTCTGGTGGCTCAGTTGGTAAACAGTCTGCCTGCAGTGCAGGAGACCTGGGTTCAATCCCTGGATTGGGAAGATCCTTTAGAGAATGGAATGGCAACCCACTCAGGTATTCTTGCCTGGGGAATCCTATGGACAGAGGAACCTGTTGGACTATAGACCATGGGGTCACAAAGAGCTTTCACCAGTTTACACTTTACATTTTAGAGAGGTGGATGGTTAAGCAGAGATGATTAAGCAGTAGACAGAAAAGAAGAAAATCAGAAGTATGGATGGAGAGCCAGAGAGGGCAACATCTAAAGAGACAACATGAGCTACAAAAGTAGGGAACATACCAAATAGAGAAATGCTGCCCAGCAGACAAGGAGGAGGAGGATACAGAAGTAATTACTGGCTTAGGTGATTAAGGTTTGGTGCCGACTATGTGGAGAGCAGTTTCAGTAGTGGAGGCAGAATTCAAATAGGAGTTTGGAACGAGAAAATAGAGGTGATCAGGGTAAACCATACTTACTTTTTCCAGAAGTCTGGCTGTGTAAAGGGAAAAGAAAAATAAGATAGCCATAGTAGAGCTAAAAGGTCTGACTCACTTTGGGGTATAGAAGAAGAGATGGAAATTCCCAACAGAAACAGAAACATGGACAATTACTACAGTGTCGTATGGGGAGAAGTGACAAGGGCTGAAATGAAGAGGCCAGGTCAAGGCTGGATTGAGTTTTTTGTTTTGTTGCGTATTTTTTTTTTCTTTCTTTTTTATGTGGATCATTTAAAAAGTCTTTATTGGACTTATTACAATATTGTTTCTGTTTCATGTTTTGGTGTTTTGGCCCCAAGGCATGTGGGATCTTAGGTCCCCAACCAGGAATCAAGCCCATACTCTTGGCATTGGAAGGCAAAGTCTTAACTGCTGGACCACTGGGGAAGTCTCTGGATTGAATCTTAACAAAGAAAAGAGGACAGGAAGAGTTGGGTGAGTGGAAAGAGAGAGGAGGAACGTGAAGGAGTTCATGGTAGATGGCTGCATCAGAAGTGGTCATGCTGGGAATGGCTCCTGAGGTTGTGGAGACTGGAGAAGGTTCATGTGGTTACCCTGGCAGGTCCACAGAGGTGAGGAAATGAATGCTAAGGGAATTAATGTGGTATTCCCTTCTAAGTACCATGTAGGATTTTACATGGAGAACTTCTGCAGACAACATCTTAACACCAAATCATGACTACATGAAAGGGTAAGAATTTCTGGGTAACCTAGTAATGACATAAGTTGGGAAAGGAAGGGAGACTCTATAGCACACCTCAGCTCAGTCCATGGATGAGTCTATGCCAGTCTCCACAGAATTAATACTGATTGCCACTTCCTGTTTGCCCAACCAGCTTGAGAGTCACTTCAAGCTGTTTATTTTTCCCAGTAATGCATTTTTAGTGTTTTATGAATTGATATCTATGAGAAAATAATATTTTGCTCAAAATAAGAGGGTAGATCCATAATCAGCTCCTCTCATGTTCCAGGTTAGTGTTTATTAATGATTCTTTCAAATTGGATGCCCCAGGATTAAGTAGATTAGATGCTTTGAGGATTTAGTCATTGATTGTAACTAAGAATAACCACATTTCATAGATGATAGACTTTGTTAAGAACCATATTAGGCAGTTTGCACAGCTTACCTTTTAATCCATAAAATGCTGCAAAGGAGATATTATTCTTTCTCTTTCTCTTTACCTTTTATAAACATACGAGGGAACTGAGGCTTAAAGGAACTGAATGGGACTACTCAATGGTGACGTCTGGCATGAAGCTCAGGAATGTAGGACTTCCGAATTATTCTGTTGCCCCTACCTTTTCTGGACAAAAGTACATGGAAAACACCATGGCAGGTGCTCTTTGATCAAAAATGGAAATGTAGGAAAAAATGAAATGTTTTTCCTACAGTTAGAATTTTAGAGTAGAGAGAAAAAAGATGACAATTACAAGCCAGTGGCAGTCAAAAGGATAATGCTAATTAGATGGAATGGAAGATGCCCCTAGTTACTATATTCCGTATCGACTTCCAGGGCCCATGGGCAGGAACTCTCAAACTATGGTCTATCAAAGGTCTCGTAGTTCCTAGACTGCTCTTGTGTAATATTCAAGACAATTTAAAGTAGTTCCTTGACCTCTGCATGCTTAAAATGTATATCCTGTGGTTCCAGTCATCTCACTGGTGCTAAGCTCTAGGTACTGAAAGTGAAAGTGAAGTCACTCAGTCGTGTCTGACTCTTTGTGACCCCATGGACTGTAGCCTGCCAGGCTCCTCCTCCATCCATGGGATTTTCCAGGCAAGAATACTGGAGTGGGTTGCCATTTCCTTCTCCAGGAGATCTTCCAGACCCAGGGATTGAACCCAGGTCTCCCACATTGTAGGCAGATGTTTTACCGTCTGAGCCACCAGGGAAGTCCTAGGTACTGAGGACACAGTAAATAGCAAATAGAACCTGCCCACGTCCTCAGTGAGTTGATAGTCTAGCTGGTGATGTAGGTATTTTCCTAAATGATTAAAAATATAAAACGAAAATGACAGTTGTTATTTTATGGCACTGACTCTCTTTTTGCCTGTGAGACCTCTCTTGACTGGCTCATTAAATCAGTGCCTCCTCTGCTGATTTATTCCAGTGAGGCAGTTCTTTTTCAGCCATGAATAGGAGGGAGGATCTTGGGGGACTTGGCTATGGTAAAATGGTCTGCAAACTAAAGATATTTGGGAACCACTGACCTATAGCAAGGCCCCGAGAATTGCATTAGAGAACATTTCAATTCCCCATCTCTCTTTCTCAGAGTTCATATATTTGCATGCAGAGAACGTGAAGGCCAAGGTCAGAAAGCAGTTTGATGTAAAACCTCTCAGGAGCAAATCAGCATTGCCTTACCCTAGAAAATGCAAAAATAGATGCAAACTTAGGTATTTTTATCTTGCGCTGTGTATGTGGAATAAATGCTTATTTTCTGACTGCACAGAGATCTTTCTCTCTTTTGAGAGAAATTATCTGCTGATTAAGCCTTCTACTTTGGGGACAGTGAGCTTGAAATCTTGACTGGGCTCTTAAATCTTCATTCTAAGAGCACCAGGTGTATTTTCTGATGGAATAAGGAGGTTTTTATTTAAAGAGATCAAAAAGTTCATCCTGCTTGGGACAGCACTAACAGTACTCACAACAAATTTATGTTCACCTTTTATGCATCAAGGGCAGAGAGCATCCTGGTACTTGGCTTTGATGAGCCATATTCACATGGACTAAGTCACTCATTTTGAGAAAAAGAAGATGGAAACCAGTTTATTTAAAGAAAGGCATTTGGTTGTGAAAACTGGGCATCTCGCACTGGGTTGCAGCCTCTCAGAAGAAGAAAAAAATAATTACAGTTTACTTTAAAATACTACGGACTCCCTATCATCACCTATCTGAAAGGAAGCAAAGAAAAAGGGACAGAGCTTGAAGCTGGCAAAGAAAAAAAATCCCAACTTTTGTGAATGTATAGGCATTCAACTCACACTGTTCATTAACACACATATTGCTAACGTTTGGCAATGAAGCGGACATTTTTCTTGAGTAGGTCGAAAAACTAATTATTCACCATATGGTGGTTGGCGCAGCAACAATTGCTAAAGTCGTGGAAGCAAAGGGAAGTTGGCTGAGTGATTTCTTTGGGCAGTTTGCACAGCTCTGACTCTCTTGACATATGCCATTCATGTGGCCTCTGGAGAACAGATGGGCCAGGGCTGGGAACGGAGGGGACGTCGTGGCTGGGATCTGGTGGCAGCCCTTGTCTCTTTATCCTTCAGAATGACTTGGAGTCACATGGCATGTGAAAATAACAAGTAGGGGATTGTACTCAGAGGATTTCCCTGCCTTCTTTTATAAAGCCACAGCGTAATTTTGACTGCCTTTTCGTATTTTGTTTATTAAAGGGATCAGGGTTTTAGATGAAAGAGATTCCTTGGTTGTGGGTAGAGTCTAGCCTGTGCCAGTGACCCTTGCTCATTGTCAGCAGGAAAAATGCTGGCAGTTTGATAAGGGATAAGAAAATAGAGGGTTTTTTAAAATTAAAATTTAAATTACTCCTTGTTTGTTCTCCTCCCATTTGTAAATCTCACATTAGCAGGTTAAGATAAGAGCTGGTTCAGATAGGATACTCAAACCTTCTGAAGCGAGTTAGTATGGGTTATTATTATTATTTTCTCTTCAGAGGATCCCAGGCAGCAATGTTGAGAGTCAGATGCACATTGAATAGATACAGCTTGGGTGCTTTCTGGATATTACATTGTCCAAAAGAAACAAGATAGAAGGAGGGGAAAAGTCACCAATTAGAGAGTATCTGGGTATTAATATGCATAAAACAGATTAAACTGAAATTGTTCACTCAGTAACTTCAATTTTAATTAAGAAGCACTAGCAGTTAGGAAGGGCCTGCAAGCTACAGCCTTGGGAAGGTACTTAGGCTGCCATTCTTGCTTTGCAATGATAGCCCTGGAACTCATACTAAATATAGGGCCTTGTTCTTGGTCATAATTCTGGACTTTGACTTCCAAAGCTGACTCCTCACAGAGAGACATCTTGAATGACAACTACAGTGTTTTACATTTCAGAGCTTTTAAAAGCTTGGTGAAATTTGCTTGGTGAATTGAAGTGAAAGAATTACAGGCATTTTTTTCTTGTCTTCCTACATTTTGAAATTTTATCATTGAAAATTCGATCCTAGTACAAGAAGATGATCTTGAAACCAGGTGGTTAAACAACAGAAAAGTATTTTCTCATAGTTCTGGGAGCTGGAAGTCTGAAATCAAGCTGTGGGCAGGGCATGCTCCCTACAGGAGGGTTCTCCCTTGCCCCTTTTGTGTTTCTGGTCTTTGGCAGCAATCCTTTGTGTTCCTTAGTTTTCAGCTGCATCATTTGATCATCATCAAATGACCTCACTGGATGTCTCTGGGGCTCTTCTTCCTTTTTAAGGACACTGGTCATACTAGACTAAGGGCCCACTACTATTCCAATTGGTCTCATCTTAACTTACACCTACATTGCATCCTTAAAGACTCTTTTCAAATAGGTCACTTTCACAGGTACATAGTTAGGACTTGAATAGCTCTTTCTGGGCACAAAATTCAACTCTTAGCAGGTGCCTTGCATGGGACAGGTATGGCTGAGAAGACAGTAGCAACCAGCTATACCTAATCCTGCCCCTGGGGAGCCTCCGCGAAATAGACAGAAAAGCAAACACATACAGCGTTTTTGGGTAGTTGCTGTTCAGTCGCTCAGTCGTGTCTGACTCTCGATCCCAGACTGCCGCACGATGGGCTTCCCTGTCCTTCACCATCTCCTAGAGTTTGCTCAAACTCATGTCCATTGAGTTGGTGATGCCATCCAACCATCTCATTCTCTGTCATTCCTTTCTCCTCAGGCCTTCAATATTTCCCAGCATCAGGGTCTTTTCCAATGAGTTAGCTCTTTGTATTAGGTGGCCAGAATATTGGAGCTTTAGCTTCAGCATCAGTCCTTCTGATGAATATTCAGGGTTGATTTCCTTTAGGATTTTCAGGTACGGATAAGTACTATTTAGAAAACCAGACAGGGTAAAAATACTAAAATATAGGTGGCTATTTTAACTGGAGCAGTCAGTAAAGGACTCCTTTCCACCCCCTCAGATTTATTGAGGTGTGACTAACAAATAAAAATTGTATATACTTAAAGTGCGGAAGATGATATTTTGATACATGTATACATTGTGAAATGATTCCCAAATTCAAACTAATTAACATATTAATCTCTTCACATAGTTACCATATGTTTATTAATTTTTTTGTGGTGAAGACACTTATGACCTACTCTTGTAGCAAATTTCAAGTATACAATGCAGTATTATTAACTACAGTCACCCTTTAGTCTCCAGAATTTATTTATCTGATAACCAAAGTTTGTATCCTTGGACCAGCATCTCACCATATTTCCCCCCTGCCTAGGCCTTGGTAACTATTTTTCCACTCTGTTTCTGTGTGTCCAACCTTATAGATTCCACCTGTAAGTGAGATCACACAGTATTTGTCTTTCTGTGTCTGGCTTATTTCACTCAGTATAATGTTCTCCAGGTTTCCATGTTCATTTATGTTGTTGCAAATGGCAGATTTCCTTTTTTTTAAGGCTTAATATTATTTACACTACATAATATTAATATTTATATTCATATATATATACATTTTCATTATCATTCATCTGTTGATGAACACTTATTTCCATATTTTAGCTATCGTGAACACTGCTGTACTGCTGTACATGGGAGTGCAGATAATCTCTTTGAGATAGTAATTTCATCTCTTTGTGTATATATCCAGAAATGGGATTGCTGGATGATTCAGTAGTGCTATCTTTTATTTTTTGAGGTTTATCCATTCTGTTTTCTATAATGACTATATAAATTTACATTATCACCAACCATGTTTAAGAGTTGCCTTTTCTCTACATCCTTGCCAACACTTATCATTTGGCTTTTTGATAATAGCCATACTACCAGGTGTAGAGTGATATCTCACTGTGGTTTTGATTTGCATTCTCTGATGATTAGTGATATTGAACACCTTTTCATATACCTCTTGGACATTTATATGTTTTCTTTAGAAAAATGTCTATGCAGGTCCTATACCCATTTTTTTTTAATAATTTGTTATTGAGTTATATGGGTTATCAGTCACTTTTCAAATATATGGTTTGCAAATATATTTTATCATTCTACAGGTTGTATTTTCATTTCATTGATTGTTTCCTTTGCTATGCAGAGGTTTTTTGTTTGTTTGATGTAGTCTGACTTGTTTACTTTTTTTTTGCCTATGCTTCTGATATGATATCCAAAAAATAATTGCCAAGACCAATGTCATGGAGCTTTTCCTCTGTTTTCTTCTAGGTGTTTGACATTTAAGTCTTTAATCGATGTTGAGTTGGGTTTTCTATATGGTGTAAAATACAGATTCAATTTCATTGTTTTGCATTTGGGAATCTAGTTTTCCCAACACTATTTGTTGAAGAGACTTTCTTTTCTCCTTTGCCTTTGTCCTGGCGCCTTTGTCCAAAATAGGTTGGCTGGATGTGCATGGGTTTACTTCTTTCTTTGCTTTCTGTTTTGTTTCATTGGCCTATATATCTGTTTTATGCCAATACCATACTGTTTTGGTCACTGTAGTGTTGTAATATTATTTGAAATCAGGAAATATGATACCTCCAGCTCTGTTTTTCTTTAGGTAGGCAGGGTATTTGGTAGCTCCATACAAATTTTAGGATTTTTTTTCTATTTCTGTAAAAAATGTCATTGAAATTTTGATAGGGATTGCATTGGATCTAGATTCATTGCAATAGAGATTGCACTGAATCTGAAGATCACTGAGGGCAGTGCTCTGAAGATCACTTTGTTGGAAGTTTGATAGAACTCAAGATCAATTTGTTAGATAATAAGGACATTTTGACAATATTAATCCTAACTCATGAATACAGGATATCTTTTCATTTATTTGTGTCCTTATTTTCTTTCATCAATGTTTTATAGTGTTCAGTGTATAGATATTTGACCTCCTTGGTTCAATTTATTCCTAAGTATTTTATTTTTTGGATTTTTTATAAATGGGATTGTTTTCTTAATTTTTTGGAAAGTTCATTACTAGTATATAGGAACACGGTGGAGTTTGTATGTTGGCTTTTGTATTCTATCAGTTCAGTTAAGTTCAGTCGCTCAGTCATGTCCGACTCTTTGCGACCCCATGAATTGCAGCACGCCAGGCCTCCCTGTCCATCACCAACTCCCAGAGCTCACTCAAACTCATGTCCATCAAGTCAGTGATGCCATCCAGCCATCTCATCCTCTGTCATCCCCTTCTCCTCCTGCCCCTAATCCCTCCAAGCATCAGAGTCTTTTCCAATGAGTCAACTCTTTGCATGAGGTGGACAAAGTACTGGAGTTTCAGCCTCAGCATCAGTCCTTTCAAAGAACACCCAGGACTGATCTCCTTTAGAATGGACTGGTTGGATCTCCTTGCAGTCCAAGGGACCCTCAAGAGTCTTCTCCAACACCACAGTTCAAAAGCATCAAGTCTTTGGTGATGAGCTTTCTTCACAGTCCAACTCTCACATCCATACATGACCACTGGAAAAATCATAGCCTTGACTAGACAGACCTTTGCTGACAAAGTAATGTCTCTGCTTTTGAATATACTATCTAGGTTGGTCATAAGTTTCCTTCCAAGGAGTAAGCGTCTTTGAATTTCATGGCTGCAACCACCACCTGCAGTGATTTTGGAGCCCCCAAAAATAAAGTCTGACACTGTTTCCACTGTTTCCCCATCTATTTTTGCCATGAAGTGATGGGACCAGATACCATGATCTTTGTTTTCTGAATATTGAGCCTTAAGCCAACTTTTTCACTCTCCTCTTTCACTTTCATCAAGAGGCTTTTGAGTTCCTCTTCACTTTCTGCCATAAGGGTGGTGTCATCTGCATATCTGAGGTTATTGATATTTCTCCTGGCAATCTTGATTCCAGCTGTGCTTCTTCCAGCCCAGCATTTCTCATGATGTACTCTGTATATAAGTTAAATAAGCAGGGTGACAGTATATAGCCTTGACGTACTCCTTTTCCTATTTGGAACCAGTCTGTTGTTCCATGTCCAATTCTAACTGTTGTTTTCTGACCTGCATATAGGTTTCTCAAGAGGCAGGGTCAGGTGGTCTGGTATTCCCATCTTTTTCAGAATTTTCCACAGTTTTCCCTACTTTCTGCAATTTAAGTCTAAATTTGGCAATAAGGAGTTCATGATATGAGCGAATTTATCTATTAGTTCTAACAGTTTTTTGGTGGAGCCTTTGGGCTTCTCTGGTGGCTCAGAGGTTAAAGCATCTGCCTCCAATGCGGGAGACCCGGGTTTGATCCCTAGATCAGGAAAATCCCCTGGAGAAGGAAATGGTGACCCACTCCAGTATTCTTGCCTGGAGAATCCCATGGACGGATAAGCCTGGTATGCTACAGTCCACAGGGTCGCAAAGAGTCGGACATGACTGAGCGACTTCACTTTCACTTTAGGATTTTCTATCATGTAACCTACATGTAAGATAAGATCGTGTAATCTACAAACAGAGATAATTTTCCTTTTTCTTTTCTGATTTGGATTCCTTTAGTTTTTTTTCTTGCCTAATTGTTGTGACTAAGACTTCTAATATTGTGATTAATAAAAGTGGTGAGAGTAGATACCCTTGTCTTATTCCTAATCTTAGAGAAAAAGCTGAAAACCATTGTGTGTGATGTTAGCTATGGGTTTGTCTTGTATGGCCTTTGTTATGTTGAGGTACATTCCTTCTATACCTAATTTATTGAAAGTTTTTATCATGAAAGAATGTAGAAGTTTGTCAGATTTTTTTTTTCTGCAGCTATTGAGATGATAATGACTTTTATCCCTCATTTTGTTAATGTGAAAGTGAAAGTGAAGTCGCTCAGTTGTGCCCGACTCTTTGCGACCCCATGGATAGTAGTCTGCACCAAGCTCCTCCATCCATGGGATTTTCAAGGCAAGAGTACTGGAGTGGGTTGCCATTTCCTTCTCCAGGGAATCTTCCCAACCCAGGGATCGAACCCAGGTCTCTCACATTGTAGACAGACGCTTTACCGTCTGAGCCACCAGGGAAGTTGATTTGTGTATGTTGAACTATCCTTGCAACCCAGGGATGGGTCCCATTTGATTGCAGTATATGATTCATTTATTGTACTGCTGAATTCAGTTTGCTAGGTTTTTTTTTTTTTTTTGAGAATTTTTGCCATCTATGTTCATCAGTATTTTGGCCTGTGATTTTCTTTCCTTGTAGTGTTCTTGCCTGATTTTGGTATCAGAGTATTGCTGGCTTTGTAAAGTGAACTTAGAAATGTTTCTTCCTTTTCAATTTTTTTGGGAGAGTTTGAGGAGGATTGGTATTAATTCTTCCCTAAATGTTTGGTGGAATTCACCAGTAGAGCCACCTGGTTCTGTACTTTTCTTTTTGGGGGAAGATTTTGGATAGTTAAGGACTCTCAATGGCTAAGTCAGCAACTTGCCTGTGCTGTTCTTAGTCTTCCATTTCAAACTCACCTGCACTTCATTGCCTAAAGGATTTTCCCCAAACACTGCTTTCACCACTCTGACTTAGTGCCTCTGGAACAGAAGAAAGTTACTTTAGAAGAAAGCTTCAGTGCTGCTATCAGTGGAATGAGATGATTGTGAGAGTTAAGTGAGCTAGTTTTGTGGAAGGTACTAAGCTCAGTACCCAGCACACACACAGGTCCTTGAGAAGCAAATGCTCCAGTGTGTGAGGTTTTTCATTTTCTTCTTTTACTCCTTCTTTCTTTATACTTCTTTTGAACAAACTTTTTTCACTGTCATTCTCTTTTCTTCCTCTGTGTATTTCTTATAACTTCTCCTTCCCAATTTCTGTTAATTGAAATCCTCACCATTTTTCAGAGCCCATTTCAAAGTCTGTGCATCTCCCCACTGCATAGGGTGGGAAGGTTAGAACCCATTCACTTAAGACTTCTCTGTAGGACTTTACACCTCCAAGCCTACACTTCTACGCTGTGTCCTAACTCATCTCCCCCGGTTGGCAAGGACTATTTCTATGTCCAGCTCTTTTGTTTAATTCCTTATCTTTAGGATGCTGACACATTTGGCTGTTGTTCATACTTTTTCTAAGATAAATATTTATTTGCTAATGGACTTGAATTTTATTAACCTAATCTCAGATTTGCTGAGGGTCAGAACTGTATTTGGAGCAGTGGATTGGACATATGAGTCTTATGCTCTTTTCCTAAGAAAGGTATAATCTAAGACAGTGATTCTACAGGCCAGTCTGGCCTTCAGATGTGCACTGTTTTCCTTGTAAAGCAGATTAAAAAGAAAGAAAGACAACAAACTCACCAGAAAAAAGTATAAGTAGGTGGATATTAAGGTTTTTTGTTTTTCTTTTCAGAACAAATAACTTACATGTTTACATTTGTGTTATCTACTTGACTCTATAGATATTTGAAGTTGTTAACACCTGTTGAAGCTGAAACTCCAATACTTTGGCCATCTGATGTGAAGAGCTGACTCTTTGGAAAAGACATTGATGTTGGGAAAGGTTGAGGGCAGGAGGAGAAGTGGACGACAGAAGATGAGATGCTTGGATGATATCACCGACTCAATGGACGTGGGTTTGGGTGGACTCCAGGAGTTGGTGATGGACAGGGAGGCCTGGCGTGCTGCAGTTCATGGGGTCGCAGAGTCGGACATGACTGAGTGACTGAACTGACTGACTGAACACCTGGTCTACAGGTAGAAATGTAATATTTGAACATGAATCAATACGTGAGAGCAAGAGCAATGTGTTCCATGATTTATAAGGAACTTTCTTGCACATTGTACTTGAATCTTGTGTCAAGTTCCCAAGATAGAGGGAAATAGTTATCCTTGTTTTATGGGTGATATTACTAAGGTTCAGAGAGTTTGATTTCATTTCTGTTCACCTGTCATGAAAGAGCTAATGCTGCTGCTGTGTGTGCCCTCAGTCATGTCGGACTCTCTGAGATCCCAGGGACTATATCCCACCATTCTCTGTTCATGGAACTTTCCAGCCAAGGATACTGGAATGGGTTGCCATTTCCTACTCCAGGGGATCTGATCTTCCCATCCCAGGGGTCAAATCTGCATCTCTAACTTCTGCATTGGGAGATGGGTTCTTTACCACTAACACCGTCTGAGAAGCCCAAATGAGCTAATATTCATCCCCAAATCTTCTGTCTCTACATTTAGTTGCACCTCTATAGTCATGAAAATAGTGCATTATTGTTCAAAACTTTTACTACCTTGAATTATGGGAGGATTTTACTTCTCTGCCTCATTGACATAGGGTTGGCCATGTAACTTGTTTTGGCCAATGAGATATGAAGAGAAGTGTGTCACTTCTGTGCAGAAATTGTGAGAGCTGTGTCTTTTCCGTCTGCTCTGATACCAGCAGTGTTCCACGTAGAGCCTGCTCCTCTGCAGGAGACCCAGGATGAAGTTGATGTGGAGCAGAGCTAATGCCAACTTGTAGATGAACAGGAATATAGAATGAGAATAATTCTTTATTTCTATTAACCACAAAATCAGAGGATTGTTTGTTACTGCAGCATAAGTGAGTCTTAAACTGATGCATTAATATAGCTTGAAACCAAGTGCTAGATGATTTCTTATGAGCGAAGAGCTAGAAGAGTCTTTCAGATAATCCTACTTACATGGCTGGAGCAATCAGTCATAAACATAACACAATAATGGATGACTACTTTAATCATCCTAGCTTCCCTCCCCTTCTAGAAAAAGTCTGGTCCTGTGTTTCTACAGTGGTATCATGCTGTAGACATGTAATAGACCAGAATCTTTTCTGATTCTAACTATCTTGTGCCATATGCCAGAGAAGCAGGTTCAATCTTTGGGTCAGGAAGATCCCCTGGAGGTAGGCATGGCAATCCATTCCAGTATTTATGCCTGGAGAATTCTATGGACAGAGGAGCCTGGTGGATTACAGTCCATAGGGTCGCAAACAGTCAGACACGAATGAAGCGACTTAGCACAGCACAGCACAACCTTCAGGAACCTGATGTTTCTGAGCTTCAGTTATCTCATCTGTAAAATGGGAATATTAATGTTTACTGACCCTACATGCCAGAACTACTGTGAGATGCTCCTATCCCATTGGTGCAGGTTTCCACAACAGCGTTTGTTACACTATGTGGCAACAGTATGTTTGCTTATTTTGCTCCTTCTGGACTGGAGTCTCTAGAAGGTAGAGATGGGGTTTCATTTAGTTATTGCAATAAGACCACTCTTCAGCACAATGCCTTGCACAGAGTAGATGGTAACATGAATTGTTAGGCGAAAGTTGTAAGTCTTCTTTAAGAGTGAATGATGCATGGATCAAAGAGGCAGTAGATGTCTTGTTGACTTTCATGAAAGCATACCCAGTCATGTCTGCCTCTGTGCACTCTGGAGAAATGGGAGTGCTAAAAGTTTGTAGAGGAGTAGTCATTAATCCCTCCCCATCCAAGTGAGAGTAGATGTAAGAAGACAGAATAGAATCAAAGCCTAAATTTTACCAGCTAATGGTAAAGCTGGATGGAGAAAGGCAGTTTTGCCTGGTGTGCTTACAGCATGAGCATTAAAAGGACCAGGTGAGTCCATCCTGCACAAGAGCAGCAGGCATATAAGAAAACAGGAGCATGACAAAAGGAAAACATTCTATTTTCCTGCTTTGGAGAACAGTGATTCCTGTAGCTGGCAATCTGGCCAGTCTTACCCTGGGAAGAGGAGGAAGCTTGGTGATGGGAGAGACCTGGACATTGAGTTCCTCCTACACTTAAATATAAACACGTGGACACAAAATAGATGAGGGAGGCAGGTTATCTTTGCAAACAAAGGAGTCCAGTAAGGAACACAGATAACTACAATTCATGATGATACAAGTGGCGAGAAATAAAGCACAAGGAGGGTTAGAACAGAGAAAAATGATGAAAAAGGATACAACTAGAAAGCAAAAGATGAGGATTTAGGGATAGAAGTGGTAGACAAGCACAAAGTTGTGCTTGTCTTGGCCAACTATTGAAATAAATTCAGACCATATTGTGCCTCTATTCTGTGGGCTTGAGCAGCCAACCACTTCAGTTTAAAGTTAATGGTTACAGATTATCCAGACTTTAACACCAAGGGACTTATTGACGCTAATGGGTCTAATCCTATTAGAACTCCCTGTGCACTCCTGGGAGCGATTCCTTTACCTCCAGTAGAACTACCTCCTCATTCTTGAATTTACAAAATAAGATAAGACAGTCTAAAAATCATTAGTAACATTAACACAGATGTAGGTCTGCAAAATTAAGAACCACATCTTCTGTATATAGCTCAATCTTCAATAGGATTGACTCATTAAATTTTTTAAATGGAGTATTAAAAGTCTGATACTCATCCCAACCCAACAGTGTAAATAGAGAATGCTTTGATATTGGTCTGAGTATAAGCGAGGGTATTATAAAATCACATGAGAGTTGTTTGTTACTTATATTTTGTCATTGCTTCTATCATTGGAAAGGTGAATGAGCAAAGGAAGTACAACAACATTTTATCTCCTTTAAAAGTTTATGGCACTTTAATTTTCTTACATTTCAGAGTTATAAATCACAGTCTGTTTTGAAGTCTGACATCTTTGCCTACCCAAATGAGTCATTTCACTTGACAATTTCTTTTTATTGCCTTTGTCAAAAAGACTGTCCAAAATGAACAGTGATATTATCATATGCAATATTAGAGTCATAAAAAAGTCTTCAAAGAATATTTATTGACATGGAAAATTTCTAACAGTGGAGAGTTAGGTTAAAGACACATAAACATAAAATCATCTGTATTATTGTAGGTGTTATATATGTATGTGTATGTGTGTGTATATATGTATCTCCATGGGTACATATATACATTACACATTTTACATATATTATGTTAATATATATTATAATTATCTATTTGTAAAGAAAGAACAGAGAAAAACCAGAATAAAAATAGCATGAAAATGCTAATAGTGATTATATATTTTTCCTTTTTAATAGTTTCATTTGCCAAATTTTGTGCCATGAGCATCTATGCTTTTATTATTGGCAAATTGAAAGCCTTTCTGTTTTGAAAAGACCAATAGCATCATATGGTTTAGTCTCTTTTGGACTATCTTAGTAGCCACTGAAAGAGCAAGGTGACAAACTAAAAGATGTTAAAAATTCATACACACAAACCTGTGGCCCCTGTATTGTGCAAAGGTAGTGCCAGGAGCCCTCTGTGTGTCCCTGTTGGGTCTAGTGCCACCTCCTGTGCTGCCTCAGCCCTGAATGCGTATCTGTCTCACTGTCCTCATCGCATCATTTCACAGTCTCCTCTGCATTCCTCCCCCCACCCCCCGCCAGGTTAGGATATTCTGAAGGGCACAAACCATGCTTTAGCTATCTTTGTAATCCTAGCTTTCGGCATGGTAGCTAGAACATACTAGGTGCTCCATAATTGCTTTCAATTCAGAAATGGTCAAGAAATACAGAGGAGGACCAGCTCCCTTTCCTTCCGAGACACTGATTTCATAGTGTTGGAAGAATCTTTGGAATTGGAATCCTCACCCAGGACGGACTGCCCCCTCCACATTCATTCCATTCTGTCAGCACAATGGCTTGCCTCCTCCTAGAGCTAGGAAACCAGTGCTGGGAGAGGAAATGTATTCTGTCACAGCCTGCCTGTACTTACTGGAAAGGTGGTCCATCTAAGTGGTAGTGACTCAGTCGTGTCCGACTCTTTGTGACACCATGGACTGTAGCTCACAAGTTCCTCTGTCCATGGAATTCTCTAGGCAAGAATACTGGAGTGGGTTGCCATGCCCCGCTCCGGGGTATCTTTCCTGACCCAGGAATCAAACCAGGATCTCCCACTTTGCAGATTCTTTACTTCCGAGCCACCAGGGAAGTCATCTAAAGAATTGAAATATTCTGCTTGTTAAAAAAAAAAAAAAGAATTGAAATATTTTAGGTTCAATAAATGTTTTAACTAAATGCAACTGGACAGTGGGGAAAGGATTGGATTTGCGGGAGGGGGAGAGATGCATTCTGGTATTGCTGTAGAAATAATGAAAGCATAGCTGGAAGAAGATGACTTTAATAAAAGTGTGTTAGTGTGTATGATACTCTTTATATAGCTGGCAGAGATTGAATTTGGAATATAAGACTCTCTGATGTTTTTGTCTGCTCTGATTTCCCTTTTCCTCTGGTAACATCACCGTCCTCCCCTGCTAGCAGTTTCCTACAACTTAGGTGGGGCGACCCTACTCCAAATTTCCAGGAATGAATAAGTCCATGATCGAGATGAGTTAAATACTCATCAGAGCATTTAATTCTGCTGGGCACTGTGATGCAGGTTTGGGGATTGGCATCTGATATGAGGAGAGACCATGACATCATGTCCTGGTGATTTTACTGAAACTGATGAGAAAGAGGAATGCTTTCTCCTTGATGAGACTGCTAACCTGTTAGGATGTCAGCCTTGAGCATGGGTGACCTACCTTATCCTTATCCTTATCTCCACCAGAGGAGACTTCTTGAGAATGGAGATGATGCAGGGAAAGTAGTGCCAGAGATGGATCTGAATTCTGAGGGCATCATTTCTACACACTTCAATTCAGTTATTCCTGAGTCAAGATCTTCCTTTTTTTTTTTTTTTTCAGTGCAAAGTAATAAGCTCATTTTTTTTTTTTTTTGCTTAAGCCTGTTTGAGTAGATTTTAGTCCTTTGCAGTGAATGGAAATGCATCTAATACAGAGGTCTGTTTTCATTCCTCTGTAGGATTGAATTTCTAGCATTGGAAGAGTCTTTGGAACTGATCCACCCTCACCCAGAACAGACCACCTTTCTCAACATTCACTCAATTCTTTCAACAATATGGGAATGGAAAACCAGTTCTGGGAGAGATAAGCCATTGTACTCTTGACTGCCTGTATTTACTGGAAAGATGTCTTCAATATCTGATCTTCATCTGTCCTCTAGAGTAACAGAGGCTAGCGGTTGTTTCCCTTCAGCTATGTGAGTATCACTGAAAACCAGGTTCCTTTCTCAATCAAACTTACCTTCTCCAGACTAAATATCATCTCTCCCTTTCAGTTTAGTTCAGTTCAGTCGCTCAGTCATGTCCGATTCTTTGTGACCCCATGGACTGCAGCACGCCAGGCCTCCCTGTTCATCACCAACTCCTAGAATTTACTCAAACTCATGTCTATTGAATCTGTGATGCCATCCAACCATCTCATCCTTTGTCATCCCCTTCTCTTCCCACCTTCAATCTTTCCCAGCATCAGGGTCTTTTCAAATGAGTCAGCTCTTCACATCAGATAGCCAAAGTATTGGAGTTTCAGCTTCAACACCCATCCTTCCATTGAATATTCAGGACTGATTTCCTTTAGGATGGACTGATTGGATCTCCTTGCAGTCCAAGGGACTCTCAAGAGTCTTCTCCAACACCACAGTTCAAAAGCATCAATTCTTCGGCACTCAACTTTCTTTATGGTCCGACTTTCACATCCATACATGACCACTGGAAAAACCATAGCCTTGACTAGACAGATCTTTGTTGACAAAGTAATGTCTCTGCTTTTTAATATGCTGTTTAGGTTGGTCATAACTTTCCTTCCAAGGAGTAAGTGTCTTTTAATTTCATGGCTACAGTCACCATCTGCAGTAATTCTGAAGCCCGGAAAAATAAAGTCTGTCACTGTTTCCACTGTTTCTCCATCTATTTGCCATGAAGTGATGGGACCAGATGCCATGATCTTAGTTTTCTGAATGTTGAGCTTTAAGCCAGCTTTTTCACTCCCCTCTTTCACCTTCATCAGGAGGCTCTTTAGTTCTTCTTCACTTTCTGCCATAAGGTTGGTGTCATCTGCATATCTGAGGTTATTGATATTTTTCCCAGCAATCTTGATTCCAGCTTGTGCTTCATCCAGCCCAGGGTTTCTCATGATGTACTCTGGATATAAGTTAAATAAGCAGGGTGACAATATACAGCCTTGACATAGTCCTTTTCCTATTAGTACAAGGTTTTTCTCTAAGTGTGGTCTGCAGTGTTTTCAGATAGGATATAGGACACTCAGTTTATCCTTCAGATCATTTTTAGTGGTATGAGCATGTCCCATGCAATACATTTTTGTTTATCTGAAATTCAGGCCTACCTAGGCACCCTGGAGTTTTGTCTGTTAAATCTGACAACCCTGACCACAGAAAAGCTGGGCCAGAATCACCTGGGTGCTCTCCACCCTGAAGGTCCTGATTCAAAAGATATACACTTGTTCACTGAAGCTTGAGAATGACCGCTTTATTTCTCACACTCCTACTTGTCTTTCTCAGGCGTGCTCTTCTTAAATAATGTTCCACATTTTTGAAATGCTCAAAAGTAAAGCAATCTTAAGCAGCATCAAGGCTCTGGAGTATTTTGTGAAACATATTGAGTGCTTTTTATATACCAGACACAGGTCTAGGTAGTGAACAAGAGTACATAGGACCCTGCCTTACGGAATGGACACTGCAGTAGGAGAGCCAGGCAGTAAGCAAGTGAACAAACAAATAGATTATTATATCACTTCAGGCAGAGATAAGTCCTATGTCATTTTCTTCATGTCATATTTCTCCAAGTACAGATAAGGAAAAAGTACTGAGATTTGAGAGGTGATATTTTAGATAATGTGATCAAAGAAGGCCTCTCAGAGGAGGTGAGATTTCTGCAGAGTCTGAAGGAGGCAAGAGGTTGAGCCAATGCCAATGTCCAGGGGAAATAACATTCTAAGTGGAGGTGAGAGCAAAGGCATGGGATCTAGGAGGGAATAATCTCAGGCAGGTCAAGAGGCTAGAGTGGAGCTAAAGAGTGGAGGCTAGAGTGGAGTGTGGTAAGGTGGTAGGTGGGTATGGAGGTAAGAAGGAAGTAGACCACGTCAGATCTTGTGACCATGATTTGTTATTGTTTAGTTGCTCAGTCATGCTCGATTCTTTTGCAACCTCATTAACTATAGCCTGCCAGCCTCCTTTGTCCATGAGATGTCCCAGGCAAGAATACTGGAGTGGGTTGCCATTTCCTTCTCCAGGGGATCTAAGAGGTTTTAATCTTTCCGTAAGTGCAGGAGGAAGTCATTGGAAGAGTTTGAACAAAGAATATTTAATTTAATCTGATTTAGCCTTTAAAGACGCCTCTGGTGGCTCCATGGAGAATAGACTGAGGAGCACAAAGTTGGACATTGGACCCTGATGTTGACCTTATTGCAGGGTCTTGGTTCCTGCCTTTGGCAACCTGTTCTTGTCTTACTTTTTCCCAGTCCTCTCTAGAGCTCCATAGCAAATCAGTGGAAGAATATGAGCTCTGACACCCAATGGCCTTGGCCAGCCGTGCCAATTAGTATCTGTGGGATACTAGCCAAGACTCTCAGAGAAGGCAATGGCACCCCACTCCAGTACTCTTGCCTGGAAAATCCCATGGACAGAGGAGCCTGGTAGGCTGAAGTCCATGGAGTCGCTAAGAGTTGGAAACGACTGAGCAACTTCACTTTCACTTTTCACTTTTATGCATTGGAGAAAGCAATGGCAACCCCCTCCAATGTTCTTGCCTGGAGAATCCCAGGGATGGGGGAGCCTAGTGGGCTGCTGTCTATGGGGTCGCACAGAGTCGGACACGACTGAAGCAACTTAGCAGCAGCAGCAGTCAAGACTCTTAACTACCCGGGGCCTTGTTTTCTTAATTAAAAAAGATGAGGATAATAATTTTACCTACTTAATCAGGTTGTTGTGAGAAATTAAATTAGTAAGTACACACAAAATGCCTGGAACAGTTCCTGGCACATCACAATAATAATAAATGCCCAATAAATGTTAGATACTATGATGACTCAGCACAGCACCCTCTTTCTTTCCTTAGGACAATATTGCCCACTTCTCCTTATTCATCTCACTAATTTCTGCTCATCCTGTACACTTCCTATTGTCATAAGAAGTCTTCCCTATCACCTTTGCCCCACTTAATTAGACCCAACAAGTCACAAGTCCAGGAGTAGGGAGACACACTCTTTTGTGATGGCACAGAGTTGTATTCCAAAGGAAAGGTGGAGAAGTAGGGCCATTTTTGGAATGTTCCACCACAGAAGCCAAGAGAAGTATTGCCAAAAGGTGCTGAAACACACACTTTTGGTCATTTAAGTACCGAAGGGCCTTGTTCCAAGATAACTTAAGCATCATGCTGTGACCTTCAAGGGTGATCTTATAAGAACCAGTTTCCCTGCCGCCCAGAGTGCTGGCTCTTCTCCTGGCTGGATTTGCTAGTTTCTAAAGGGAAACGTTGCAAAAGGCAGTCTGCGGGGATGAGAGCCTGACAGGGCTGTGAGGGAGGAGGACCTGTGCACCAGTGGACACACACACACTGAGCCACGCAATGATCTTTCAGTGGAGACAACTCCAGTTGGGTGGTGAAGCTTGGGGCCACGGGGCTCAGGGTCTATAAACATCAGATCCTGTTAACGCTGCTGTTCTGGCTTTGCCAGAGTTGGTGCTCAGAAAGGGAGTCCCCACACTCTGCCCGTGAATGAGGCCCGCCTGCCAACACCAGTTCCAGCTGTGAACATGTAATCAGCTCTTCTATGGCCCCGAAAGGAGTCCCCGAGGCCTAAATTTAATTTTCATGCATATTTGTCATCTCGCTCTACTTTATGCAAACACAGTTCTGTCGCCAACACAGGCGCCAACTGTTTTGTTTGGATAATTGCTCCAAGTCAACCCCAAACTACAGGGAGCTCCCTTTTTCAGAAAGCACGTTTTGGTTAATTTTCTATTCACCAAATGATACCTTCCTTCGGCACCTCCTTCAGGGGTACAGCGATGATTTCTGTAGGCATTTTCTTCCTTTTGAAGCAGTTCAACACCGTCAGGTTTATTATCCTCCGCACTGGGTTGGTTGGAAGAAGCAAGAAAACAGGGGCACCGCGGCACCGCGGATCATTTGTGGCTGCTGTTTTTCTTCCAAATAATTCTCTATTCAACTTGTCACAATTGGCTGGTCCTAGAGTGGCTGAACTAACCCGAGTAGAGGTTTGTGGCCATAATAGAGATGAGGAGAGAGAGGAAAATGAACTCTTGGAAAACAAAGGTCTTATTTTCATGGAAATGAATAGAAACTCTGAAGTAAGGATGAGACATATGGAAAAGCATAAAATATGAACAGAACATTTTAAAATAGAAGGTCCTCAGAAACGCTCCATATGGCCCAGCGGTATTTAAGGTAACAGAAAACAGTCCATGGTGCAGCTGCAAATGTTCATTCCTGGGGTTCAGGACTCAGTTCACAAAACTGTACTTTCCACTTTGTCTTGAAGAAGGCTTCCTTTGTCTAACTCCTGGGACTAATTCTTTTAGGGTTAGGGGGAGAGTTAAACTAATAAGTTATTAATTAAGATCTGCAATTTTAATTAATTGTATTTCACTCTTAATGAAGTGATACATTACTCATAAGTCATCATCATTTCTCATCCTTTCTTACTTAAAAGTCAACAGTTATGAAATAGTTATGAGTCAATAGTTATGAAAACTTCATGCAACTTTAGAGTTTATTGAGAGCTTATGGACTCTAAATATTACAGCATAGTAATATTGCAGGGTTTATAATTGAAACATCAATCTAAAAATGATACAGGGCATTAAAATGACATCCCCTAAAAGCACAATTGACATACACCGTTAATGCTAGTCAATGACCATTATTCAAAGAGTCAACAGAGGATTTTCTAGTTTTTGCCATAGTATTAAAAATGATTTGGGGAAATTGATGTGAACATCAAATAAGGTTTGTTATTTAGAATTCTCCATAGACAGTATACATTTCAATATTTTTTTTGCCCTGTAGAAAATAAAGATAATATTTGATCTACCAGGCCACATAGAATGATCACATCAGAGTCTGTCATATGACAGACTTAGCAAAAGAGAGTGCTCCTTTTTAATATCCTGAGTTGGGATGGAACTCAGATCTCTGGATACCAGCTTTGTTTTTTTCTTGATTTGCATCTTCAGCTTGAATTTTGAAAATGAAACGTAATCAAGAGGAAAAAGAGAGAAGTATAGAACCCCACACAAAATTAATAAATCTTTTTCATATATTCAATAGCACCTCTATATTTCTGACAGTGAGCATCAAAAATCTTCCTCTTACTTATTATCCTTTTTAAGTCTGTAATCTCTGCCAGCGCTTTAACCATGCTATTGTACTGACCTTTGTTTCTTCATTTTATGTTGTCTGCACAGTCCTGATCAACTAATTTAATTTTTCCTGGTGCTAAACTGTATTTTTTTTTTTTTTTTGGCCGAGTTGACTGGATGTTTGGCTTTGTGTAGACACAGCCTTACTGTAAGTTGGCCCCTAATTCAATAATTCACCATGAAGACTGGTTTTTATCCTCAGTGTGTTGAACAGGCATCTAATCAACCATTAATTTCCTTTTTGTTGGATGAACATAATAACTATTTCTGTCTTTCTTTCTAATGGGAGACAGAGGCAAAAGGCTTAGTGGCTGCCCTAAGTCAGAAATGAAGATTGTGGAATTCAGCTTTACGAATCCCTATAGTATTTGGGATTGATGTGCCAAGAAAAGACCGGACTTTGGGGGAAAAAGAGATGGAAGAGAACTCATGGATATGTATACCTATTGGGTGCTAACCATTGTGCTAAGTACTTTAAGTCAAACCTAGAGGATTGCTTCTGCTGATGAAGAGTTTGGAAGAGTTTGGGACAAGCCTCTTAATTTCACTAGATCTACTTCTTCATTATCTGTAGAGTGCAACAGATAGAGTGGAACTGAGCAATATTTCATTTTTTCATGATACATAAATGCAATATTTCCAGTAGAAAATGAGCAATTATTATTGTTACTGGCAGCCTTGTCATTATTGTTCCTGTCTTTTGAATTCATTAAGAGGTGGTAATAAATGTTACTATATTTATGAGGATCAAAATTCTTCATAACTCCTCTAAGTAACTTTTTTATAAGTATCCCGTTTATTTAAGAGAAACAGCAGATGAAGCTAATAGCATTCTTATGAATTTAGACATCTGTGATGGAGAGATCAGTTTAAACTTATAAAGAAGCACAGTTTCAGTTAATGTGATATAATAATAGTGACTAGTTTTAGTAAAACTATTTGAAATAGACATGGAGATCAATCAGAATTGTGTTGGTCAGAAAGAGAGGTGTCTTATACATCTAAATTAAATGGAATTTGGGGTGTATCAGGCCTCAAGGAAGGTCTGAACCAGGGAATATGAGCTTTAAGACCCTCCATCTTGTGCCTCTCATTCTCTCTGCATGTCACCTTTATTTTCTCAGAGCAGCTTCTTCAATGAAAGCTGAAAACATGGCCTCCAATAATTTTCATCTCACATGTCACAGCATCCCCTCTGGAAAGGAACTGAAATATGGTCTCTTAGGTCCTAAGAACAAAAACCCATTGAAACAGTCTCATTGTCCAAGCTTGCATCAATTGCATGAACCTGGACCCATCAACTATGGAAAGGAAGTAGGGTACCATCTTGAGTGACTTTGTCATTGTAGTGAAATCTAATAATCACAAGACTCATTCAAACCACTTATAGCCATAGAATCATTGTCCTGAGTGTATGTCTGAATGGACAGACTAAAATATGATTATATGTAAACAAAACATTGCCAACAGAGATTTCTTTAGAATTTCCTTACATACTTAAATGCTTGTCCTTATAAGTTACTGCATTTATTTTGAAAATATTCACTCACAGAGTGCAACATGGTAGGCAGGGTGTTGAATTCAGAAAAGTATAACTATACAGATTCTTCCCTCAAATAATTTATATTTTTTTGTTAAAAAATGCACACTTATCTAAGACTTTCAATTACAGTGTGGTTCATGTCCATTGGGAATACAGGAAGAACTAGAGCCATTCAGAATTCAGGGAGAGGGCTGTGAGCATGAGCAGCAGAGGGAAGCTTCATCAAAACAGTAGTACATATCCTGGGCCTTGAAGGCTAATACACTGTCCCAGGTGGACAGCATTCTACATGGAGGACATTCTAAGTGGAATTGACATACAAAGGGGGAAAGAAGACCTTAATGCCAAAACATGTAGCTGAGTGTTGTCACTGGTATATTATGTATATAAGTACTTTGCCTAGCAAACACCCTTTACAAAGATGGTTTAAGCTGACTTTCTCCTATCCCTTATCTGGTTATGCTTTGTTGTGAAATAATGGAATATGAATTGGTGAGGCTTCTTTGTAGTTGCTCAGTGTCTTCTCTGCTGCTGCTGCTGCTAAGTCGCTTCAGTCGTGTCCGACTCTGTGCGACCCCATGGACTGCAGCCCACCAGGCTACTCTGTCCATGGGATTTTCCAGGCAAGAGTACTGGAGTGGGGTGCCATTGCCTTCTCCGAGTGTCTTCTCTATAGTACAATAAATGTGAATTGCTCCAATGCTGAATCCTTCCTTCATGTGCACAAAAATTTCTTTTATTTAACAGAAACTTGTTATAAGTCAAGAGATGATAAATTCAGACTTTGTTCCAGTTTTGTTATTGAAAGTTACTACTTATGTACAAAAGTGTGTGGAGCACCTTATGAGGGTGAAATTGACATATCCCATCTCTCTTATGAAGTTTGGAGTAATTTTGAAGACAAGTTGATTCAATATGCATTTTCAAGTGTTGAGTGTTATGATAAAGCAAATCTGAAGAATGATGACAACATACAGCAGAAGGATCTGAGCAGATCAGGAATTGTGAAAAACTATGGAGGGAGTAGAAACTAGTCAGAGGAACAGGGGCTGTGGACAAACACCAGATAGCAAGAAACTGTCTAAATGTCAGGAAAGAGTATGAGAGTATGATGCATCCAAGGAACTAAACAGAATTCTCTCTTTTCTTTCTTTCCCTCTTTTATTCCCTCCCTGACTCCTCGCATGACTGTGATAGTAAGGTCAGAGTGAGGGAGCTGAGATATACACTTATTCACTAATCATTCTCTTGATTATATTCTTTCAGCTTCTTAAATAATTTTCAACTTTTACTTTAAAACGATGTTTAATAAGCAGAACACCATATTTCTAGTATTGAACATAGAACAGTTTCTGATCAAGACCATCAAGTAAGAAAGCTTGCTACCTGCTCTTTGCTGTTGTTTAGTCACTCAGTTGTGTCCGACTCTTTTCGACCCCATGGACTGCAGCATGCCAGGCTTCCCTGTCCTTCACTGTCTCCCAGAGTTTTCTCAAACTCATGTCCATTGAGTCAATGATGCCATGAAAGCATCTCATCCTCTGTTGTCCCCTTCTCTCCCTTCCTTCAATCTCTCCCAGCATCAGAGTCTTTTCCAATGAGTCAGCTCTTTGCATCAGGTCGCCAAAGTATTGGAGCTTCATTATTTCATAATGGTTACTAAACCTGCTCTTAGATTTAGTATTAAATGCATGTGCTACCATCTAGTTTTATTCAATTCTGCTGTCGTACTTTATGTAGGTTTTAACCAAGACGCAGTGTTGTCCTCAGTCCCAGACCTTTGAGTTCTTTTGTGCCAGTTGTATTAAACCTTACTGACAGAATTTTCATGAACTTGTTGGTCTTCACTATTAAGAAGACCATTCAAGACTCTAGCTGTTAAACTATGTGATTTCTCTTCTCAGTGTGGAAAGTTATGCCTTTAAGAAGGAGATGCCAGTTGGTCTAGTGATTACATGTTATTAAATTAATATTTTAATTGGGTTGCCTGATTATTCTAACCCCCTGTGGCCTGGAGGTATATTCCTTAAACACAATCTCTCGCCATAATGTCTGCTGCTTCAAAGAAGTGAAAGGAGATTTGTTAAGAGAGGAGATCATCACTCAAGATCATTGCCTCGTTGGTGTCAGCTGTCAGACTAATACATTTATTTGGACAACAGTAGTTTCTGACAGTTTATAAAGTTCTCTTTCTCGGTTGTGAAATATGATGGATGTGCCACACCAGTGACCTTTACACAAGGCCACATGTTAATATTCAGGACCTTCCTTTTGTTGGCCTCAAACAATGGCTGTCATTAAGAAAGCTTGGTTTGCCAATATGCCCTCTGTTAGGATGCTGGACTACTCCTGATTGGTCACTAGGAAGTATCATGTGCCTTTGATGGAAATGACATGGAAGATGTATGGTCGAAGTGCTGTGCTCAGCACCACTGCTGTGCAGGGGAGAAAACCACTATGACCCAAATAGCCCTGCCTTCAAACAATGTCGCACCAACCAAAGACAACATATTGGGAAGAAAAATGCTTGTAAACTGCGTGTGTTAGAAGATGTATTGGCCAGACGGCCATAGGGCAATCTTTGAACTATTGAAATCTTTAGAAATATTGTTTGGTTCTGAAACAATACTTACAAACCTAATTAATCAAGCATAGATGGTTTATTTTCAGGCTTTCCACAGTGTGTTGCTTTAATGCAAGAATAGGGTCTGTTGGGTTCTTTTTGCTGTTTCACAGAGGCATGCAAAAACTCAGCATGGGCATTCATGTTCATACAAGTTGAAGCTCTAAATTTCAAAATAATATCTACATACATCTCTGGTGATCCCTTCAACAAAGGCCAGGGTTGGGGGTAGCCTGGATTCCTTTTTCAATTGTTTCTGATTCTATGTGTGACTTTTTCTTCCCACCCTTCTTAATGTTATTCATCAGCATCATTTAAGAAAGATCATCATTCCCATTGCATTCTCTGGCTTGAGGGGAAAACACGTTTGCATTTTTTCTTATAGAATAAATACAATAAAGGGTTTCTTTCCTGAATATGTGCCCTTGAATGGTGTGATTTAAAATGTTTTCCAGTCTTAGTATCTCATTTTAAAAGGGTCACTGAGAAACTGCACATTCTCATGGGGGAAAGGGTGAGCAACTTAAAAACCATTTCATGTAAGAAGGCTGGGGTGCCATCTGGAGTGTTACATATAGGCAGACAGGTAGCAGAAGCCCTTTGTGTCTCAAGCAAGCTGTGGTTGAAATAGCTCATCATTCAGATGAAAGAAATGTCCAAGTACTTGGTTGCATGCAAAACAGTGCTTGGCCAGAGTTTTAGCAAGACATGAAATATTACACTGGGTCATGGCCGTTGAATTGCATGAGTACAATCCCCAAGGGTCAATTCCTGGTTATTTATTTAGAGGCAAATTATTGACTTTGTGGATTATCCATGTGCTCCCCACTGTGTCCTCCAGGGCTATGCCACTATGTACCAGCTGGTTAGAATACCAGAGGCAGGAGAAAGGAAAGGGGTGGAAACTCAACCCACAATCACATTGCTTGTAAGCAATTCAGATTAAAGATGTGGTGGGAGGAGAGATGCTATTAGGAAAATGAAAAAATTAAAATCACTATGCAGTCTTGTTTTATACCCTCCAGAATGGCACACGTTGAAAAACACAACAAAGTAACAGCAAGTGTTGACAAGTATGTGGAATAATGGGAAGACTTATACACTGCTGGTAGGAGTTGGTAAAACCACTTTGGAAAACTGTAATATTGAAGACATGGATACCCTAGGACTTGGCCATTCTACTCCTAGAGAAACTAGAGTACATACAACAGAGGACATGTATGAAAATGTTTATAGCAACCTTTTTTTGTAATATTAAGAACAAAACAAAAAGAAATTTCATGCATATACTCATCAGTAAGGGAATGGATGAATAATTTGTAGGTATTTGTATAATGAAATTGAGTTGGTCTGTGGCTATTTGTTGGAGAAGGCAATGGCACCCCACTCCAGTACTCTTGCCTGGAAAATCCCATGGACAGAGGAGCCTGGTAGGCTGCAGTCCATGGGGTCGCTAAGAGTCAGACACAACTGAGTGACTTCACTTTCACTTTTCACTTTCATGCATTGGAGAAGGAAATGGCAACCCATTGCAGTGTTCTTGCCTAGAGAATCCCAGGGAAGGGGGAGCCTGGTGGGCTGCCATCTATGGGGTCGCACAGAGTTGGACACGACTGAAGTGACTTAGCAGCAGTAGCAGTGGCTATTTGTTTCCTTTAAACAATATGTATATGTCATCTATGGGCTTCCTAGGTGGCTCACTGGTAGAGAATCCATTTGCTAAGCAGGAGACATGGATTGATCCCTGGATTGGAAAGATCCCCTGGAGAAGGAAATGGCAACCCACTCCAGTATTCTTGCCTGGGAAATCCTATGGTCAGAGGAGCCTGGTGGGCTATAGTCCTTGGGGTCACAAAGAGTTGGACACAATTTAACAACTAAACAGCAGCATATGTCACCTATACTCTTATAACCATGATATTAAGTTATAAAATGTGAAATTCCATACATATAACAATTTTTATCCTACAAAACAGCAATTTTATATGGTAACATAATGTTTCCAAAAATAAAGTAGTTAAATAAAAGATGTTTCATGCAATGAAAAATAACCTCAGAGACTCACACAATTATTAGGGCTAGAAGATACTTTAAAGGTCATTTTAATTCTTCCATCACTGAAGAAATCAAGGCCTTCAGACAGTTATTCAATGGATCCACCAGAAACCAAATGTAGTGGCTCTCAAATTATACCTCATGTTTAAAAAATTTAAAATCAAAATATTTGGACATGCATCTGTGTCCCTTGTCTGAAGACTCTATGATTCAAATGCAACTGCATAAGGTGGATGGTGTCATGGGAGAAGGGGAAGTGTATCTGGATGCACCTGGGTGACCTTCCAGTATCCTTTTACCTGAGGACTCTGATCCCTTGCGTCCTTTTACTAGAGGAAGAGAGGTGGTTGAGTGACATCAGGAGAAGGCACATCCCTCCCCCAGAAGGCAGGGAAGGCATCCTCTTACTTAGAGTCCCTCAGCTAGGACAACTGCCTGCCCCTCTTGTGGTCATTTCATCCTCCCGCATCCCTGGCAGACATCTGTAATTTCCCTGTAGAGTGAGACACAGTCCTGGAACTCTTAAAAAATTGATGCACAGAGGGGTGCTGGTGCCCAAAATGGAAGCTTCTTAGTAGAGGATATGACACTAGAGTCAGAATGAATGATTATGGTGAACTGAGCAACATGGACTAATCCTCGAGGAAAGACTTACCTTGTTGCACCCAGGCAAGTCTGAAGAGAGGGAGGATGGAGGGGGATAAGGTAGACAGAATGAATAAAATGAGATAAACTCTGGTTGAATGAAAAGGTATTATTTTCCACTTGAGTTCTTATTGCTGAAAGAGTCCATTTAGGAGCTACAGAAGGAAAGGAAGAACATTTTCCAACAACAGCAACAATAATAATAGCATCTAAGGCTTACTGAGTACCTCCTATGTGTCACATAGGGCTCTAAACTCTTGTTTATTAACTACTTTAAAATCTGCACCTCAACCCTAAGTGGTAGTTATGACCATTACTGCCATTTTGTGAATGGGAAAACTGAGGCACGGGGCACTTAAGCAGGTTGACTTACGCAGCATAGCCCGGAAGAGGTGAACCAGATTTGATCCAAGAAGTCTGGGCTCAGAGCTTGTGCACTTGGCCTCTAGGCACTACAATGGTCAGGTCAGGGCTTGATGCCTTCAGCCTCCTCCCATCCACCCCTAGGGGAAGTGGTGATATTGAGGTGGCAGACTTCATTCAAATCCACTATGTGGTCTAAGAATACTTTAAAAGCATGTGTCATTAGAGTTTCTAATATTAAATGAAGACCTAGTTAAGGTTTAGGTTTGATGTTAGTTGTATAGGAGATGGGTTTCCCTGGTGACTCAGATGATAAAGAATCTGCTTGCAATGCAGGAGACCTGGGTTCCATCCCTCGGTTGGGAAGATTCCCTAGAGGAGGGGATGGCAATCCACTCCAGTATTCTTGCCTGGAGAATTCCATGGACAGAGGAGCCTGGAGGGCTACAGTCCCTGGGGTCACTAAGAGTCAGACATAACTGAGCAACTAACACACTTTCATGCAGGAGACGAAATAAATTATTTAGCCTCTATTTTGAGCTTCCCAGGTGGCTCAGATGGTGAAGAATCTGCCTGCAATGTGCAAGACCTGGGTTTGAACCCTGGGTTGGGAAGATCCCCTGGAGAAGAAAATGGCAACCCACTCCAGTCTTTTTGCCTGGAGAATCCCAAGGACAGAGGAGCCTGGTGGGTTACAGTCCATGGGGTCTCAAAGAATTGGACACAACTGAGTGACTAACACACAAAACCCCTATTTATGCATACAGTTCAGGGCAAGATGAGCTTTGGGAATGAATTTCCCCTGGATTTTTATTTCTCCTTCTAGGACAAGTGCCTCTAGTCTCTTCATAACATGCTGGAGTTAGAAGCCCAAGAGAGCAAAAGAATAGGTCAGGGATGCAAACACTTAGAAGTTCTGTGTTGAGGGGGAAATGCCAGCAGCAGGTGTGAGGAGTACATCACCCTGCTCTGTGGCAGCCCAGAGGGGCGCAGCATGCAGGGGGCTACCACAATTGTTTTTTCCCAATGAATAGAAAATGAATAAATCTGCATTTTTCATGATGTACCGTGAGCTATTTCGCAGCTCAAGAAAAAGATGAATTGTTTCTGTGAAAAAATAGCACTCAGCTCTGAGGTTTATCTTATTTGCCTTGAAATCTCCTGTCTGCCACAATATTATTTCAAGAGAAATAGCAACAGATGGAACACCTGTGCTACAGCTTAAGAGGCAGAGTTGCCTACACATTGAAAGAACCTGCTAAACTTGAATGTCAGGAAGAATTTCTTAAGATGAAAAACACCCAAAAACAAGTAGTTGAGAAAAGTAGGGTCTTTGCATCAGTGAGTGAGCGTGGGGAGAGGTTTGGGTTAGACTGTGGGCTTTCGTGGGACCTGATTTCAGTCAGCAGTCCTCAGGCAGGGTACTTAGCCTAAGGTGCCCTGCCTTCTTCTGCACAGAAGTCATGCTGCTTGCATCAACTGTTGGCAAAAGCATGTCCAGAAAAGTGATCAGTGCTCACTATTTGCAAGCTGTTGCCATGGACATATGTATCCCTCCCTTCATTAAGCCACTTTCCTGGTGGCTCTGTGGTAAAGAATCAACCTGACAATACAGGAGACACAGGTTTGATCCCTGGGTCAGGAAGATCCCTTGGAAAAAGACATGGCAACCCACTCCAGTATCGTTGCCTATGAAATCCCATGGACAGAGGAGCCTGGCAGGCTACAGTCCATGGGGTCACAAAGTGCTGGACACAACTGAGCGACTCACCACTTCATCAAGCCCAGTTTACGGTAGTCACGTTTCTTCTTGCACCACTGGCATTGATGGGGCAGTAGGAAAAAAACAAACTCCTTCAAAATCTAAGACCTGTGTCCCAACCCCAGCTTCTCTGGTGCTTGATTCATGGTATAGACAGATGGTTACTCTTCAACCTCAGGTTCCTCCTGAGTGAATAAACTGAAGAGTTGTGGTCTGAATCAAGTGCAAGATTACTGGTGTGAAAGCAAATAGCATAAGGAATATCTAAGCTGTAAAGTAGCAGATACTTCTGGTATCTGTCATGAGGACTGTTCACAAAGATAATGCTTGGAGGAGAGAGACATCCCTGAGGTCATGGCTCTAGCTTGTTCATGAATGTTTGGGATGTGTGCAGTTTGTAACAGTACCTGACACTTATGATAACTGAGACTGATGGCTCTACACATCATAATCCCCAAGGGGCTTACTGACTACAAGACTGGGACCCTGGGACGATGTGTTTGTATTTTTCAGAGCCTGCCAGATATTGGTGCATGAATGGCTAAGACTGGGAAATACTGAAGCAGCCTCAAGAGCCAAATAACATAACAAAGAGCACTGGAATTTCAATCCTGAGCAATGGATTTGGGCTCAAGTTCTGCCACTGTCTTGGTAGGGAGATTTGAAAAATTGAAAAAAAATAAAGACAAAGCCATTGGAAATTGCAAAAGGCCATTTCATTTCTATCAACACTCTCTGGTTGTTTAAGGCCCAGACTACTGGTCATTTCCAGATTTCTCCTGGAAATCTGGAATCAAGCTGGAATCAAGATGGCCAGGAGAAATATCAATAACCTCAGATATGCAGATGACACCACCCTTAGAAAGTATGGCAGAAAGTGAAGAAGAACTAAAGAGCCTCTTGATGAAAGTGAAAGAGGAGAGTGAAAAAGTTGGCTTAAAACTCAACATTCAGAAAACTAAGATCGTGGAATCCAGTCCCATCACTTCATGGCAAATAGATGTGGAAATAATGGAAACAGTGAGAGACTTTATTTTTGGGGGTCCAAAATCACTGCAGATGGTGACTGCAGCCATGAAATTAAAAGACGCTTGCTCCTTGGGAGAAAAGCTATGACCAACCTAGACAGCATATTAAAAAGCAGAGACATCACTTTGCCAACAAAGGTCCATCTAGTCAAGGCTATGGTTTTTCCAATAGTCATGTATGGATGTGACAGTTGGACCATAAAGAAAGCTGAGCACCAAAGAATTGGTGCTTTTGAACTGTGATGTTGGAGAAGACTCTTGAGAGTCCCTGGACTGCAAAGAGATCAAACCAATCAATCCTAAAGGAAATCAGCCCTGAATATTCATTGGAAGGACTAATGCTAAAGATGAAGATCCAATACTTTGGCCACCTGATGTGAAGAACTGAAAAAGACCCTGATGCTGGGAAAGATTAAAGGTGGGAAGAAAAGGGGACAACAGAGGATGAGATGGTTGAATGGCATCATCGACTCAATGGACATGTGTTTGAGTAAGCTCTGAGGGTTGGTGAAGGACAGGAAAGCCTGGGGTGCTGCAGTCCATGGGGTCACAAAGAGTCAGACATGACTGAGTGACTGAACAGAACTGAACTGGTGAAAGTTAAAGCGGCTCAGTTGTGTCCTACTCTTTGTGACCCCATGGACTATATAGTCCATGGAATTCTTCAGGCCACAACACTGGAGTAGGTAGCCTTTCCCTTCTCCAGGGGATTTTCCCAACCCAGGGATTGAACCCAGGTCTCCCGAATTGTGGGCAGATTCTTTACCAGCTGAGCCACAAAGGAAGCCCAGACTACTGGTGGTTCTATTCAATTCAGGCAGCCTGGCAGTTGTATCATAGAGGAAACCTGAAATTCATGTAGGTGAAACTGGGAGGCTCTGAGTTTCTGTGCTGAAGTCCATTTTGCCAAAAATCAGCTGATCAATTGAATCTCAAAATGATGGATTCTGTTGATGTGGGTAACATTTTGCCTTTGTTGTGGTGCCTTAGTGTATGATAGGAGTTCAATGAATATTGGTTGAAGAACTAAACAAACATAGTCACCAGCTGTCTCAACATCATATAAGTTGACTTTGACAATTATTCCCTATATAAAACTTGCTTATTTTCCTTTCTATCTATCTATCTAAATGTGCCTTTTTATGTAGCAAATACAAAATTACTTACTTGCCTTTATGATAAGCAGTGAAATCTCTGATGCAGAGGTAGTGAGACTGAGGGCCCTGGTGGTATTTAAACAGAAGTGAGTGATGATGGATGGTGAGAGTCAGCCTCAGATGACCTTTAAGTTCTCTTTCAACCCATAACTTCTGGAGTGTGAGGGTGCTTAAAGTGCTTTCAGGCCTTCCATTCTGTTCTTGATATTTGAACAAAAGAAAGAGGGCAGATCAAACGCTGTGGGTTCCAAGGTTGTAGATTTTCCTTTGGGATCAACAGTCCCATAGCTATTGTTTTCAAAGATTCTAGAAGTTTCTCTGCATTTGGGAAAGACTAATAGATTTGTTTACCATTTCAAATTCTGGGCTTTATGATGAAAAGGATGAGACAGTTAAGACTAAAATGAAAAGCTGGGTCTTCCTAAAGTGTTGGAGGAAGTTGAGACTTCTAGAACTCTATAGTCCGCTTAGGCACAGAGCTTGCAAACAAATCCCCAGGGCTCCAAGCCAAGTATTTAACAAATCATGTTCTGAGTTGAAGATGGTATGAGAGGAGGTAAATGATGGTGTGACTTTCATAGGGCTGGCTGCAGCTCAAAGATGCACACTGGTGGCCTGTGGTGATTCAAAAAGCAGGTGTTATGTGGAATCCAAACCATACATTTTTCCAAATTGAGTTACCAACATTTAAAAATCAGAAGCTTTTACATATATAAAAAACATATGTCTGCTTCTCCTGGAAATCCAGAAAAATCTGTCTTCACTGGGCCCACATTCCTTCAGGACAATAAAAGAAGGTCTGAGAAGTGACTGCCCCTTCTGATGGAGTATACTCCCAGGGTGCTCCCCTTGACCTCGTCTCTCATTCCTAATATTATCTGTGGGGCCTCTGGAGGCATTTCTTTTGATTCCCTACTGAAGACAAAGCTGTGGTTTATGAATGCTGTGTCCTGGTACCTAACATGGTGAACGTCTTTGCCACTTGACTGAACCTTGAGCACAGGGAATGCAAGTCTTTTTAAGAGTTGGTACCCTGGGAGACTTCTCTGGTGGTCCAGTGGTTAAGATCTCACCTTCCAATGAAGGGGGCATGGGTTTGATCCCTGGTCAGGGAAATAAGATCCCACATGTCTCAAGGCCAAAAAAAAAAAAAAAGTAAAATATAAAGCAGAATCAATATTGTAACAGATTCAATAAAGACTTTAAAAATGGCCCACATTATAAAATCTAAAAAAAAAGAATTTTTTTTTTCTTCCCAAAAGGGAGTTGTCATATCCTGGCACAGTTTCTGCCACACAGTAGAACCAAAGAAATCCAGTTCATTCCTCTCTCCACTCCACACTTCCTTACCTCTTAGGTTTTATTCTTTCCTATTTTCCAAGTCTAAACAATTTTTTTTTTCAGTGAAAAGGGCTGCTGTTAATAATTATTCTTAGATAACACATGTGAGTTGGACCCTTTGTGGGTATATTAGTTTCCCAGGACTGTCATAACAAAAACCCCAAAGTGGATGACTTAAAACAGAATCATTATCTCACAGTTCTGGAGGCAGAATTGGAAATTCAGGTGTCATCAGGATTGGCCCCCTCTGGAGGTTCTAGGGGAGAATCTGTTTCATGTCTTTCTCTTAGCTTCTGGAGGATGCTGCAGTCCTTGGTTACCTTGGCTTGTGGCTACGTCACTCCACTCGGCCTCTGCCATCACATGGCATTCTTCCTGTGTGTCTGTTTTTTCTTCTTATAAGGACACAAGTCACATTGGACTAAGGCCTTAACACTAACAACCTCAGGATTTTGCTGATGGTTTAGCAGATAATCTGTCTGCAATGCAGGAGACATAGGAGATGCTGGTTTGATCCTTGGGTAGTCGGGAAGACCCCTGAAGGGGAATATGGCAACCCACTCCAGTATTCTTGCTTGAAGAATCCCATGGACAGAGGAGCCTGGCAGGCTACAGTCCATAGATTCACAGAGTCAGACACGACAGAAGAGACTTAGCACAAAACACAGCAACCTCATCCTGATTTGACTGTATCTACAAAGACCCTTTTAACAAATAATGTATGTTCACTGATATAGAAGGTTAAAACCTCAACATATCTTCTTGGGGGACTCAATTAAACCCATAAGCTTCAAACTAGCTTGCTGACCTGAAAAAAATAGAGCCAATAATTCTATTTGTTAGATGAGGTTCTTATGAGGCTAAATGACCCGCGTGCCCAGGCTCTCATTCAGCACCTGCAGCATAGCTTGACCTCAGTAAAAGCATGGTCCGTGTCTTTTCTTCCAGTCCACGTGTTTTCTCTCCTCTTCTTCTCTTGCTTGGGCACCTGGATCCTTGGCTTCTTTGTCATTTTGTTTGCTCAGGAGAGAAACATGAAACAAACAAAATCCATCCATGACTTGATTTCATCCTTCCTGCCATTAATTTAGTAGGTGGTATCGAAGTGTATTCCTTCAAAATAGTTTACCTTTTATAGTATTTAGAGAAAGGATTCAGTCTCCAATGGCATATAGAAGACTGCTCTACATTCACCAGTACAGCACCCCCCGGGCCTCCTGCTGCCAGTATAGCTTCTTTCAAAGAAGAAAGCCTTGGAGAAGTGAGTTCCTCCCCAACACCACCCAGTGAGTGGGAAGAGACTCCACTCATCTTCACTGTCAGGCAAAACATGAACATGGGAGCCAGAGGCACACCCAAACGGACCTGGGGTAGTTTATTTCTAGAATAGTGAATGACAAAAACGTGTATTCAGGCCCACTTGGTAAATCCTATGCACCTGGAGGCCATAGGGACACACATCCAGGGACCAATGAGACTTCAGAACCTACCCTCTTGCCGTTCTAAGGGAGATTCTGTCCCATTGGTTGAGTATCAGTTCGTGGTTTCTGTTTTTCACCTCTTTTCATTTGGCCATGCTGCTGATGCTGCTAAGTCGCTTCAGTCATGTCTGACTCTGTGCGACCCCATAGACAGCAGCCCATCAGGCTCCCCCATCCCTGGGATTCTCCAGGCAAGAACACTGGAGTGGGTTGCCATTTCCTCCTCCAATGCATGAAAGTGAAAAGTGAAAGTGGAGTCACTCAGTCGTGTCCGACTCTTATCGACCCCATGGACTGCAGCCTACCAGGCTCCTCTGTCCATGGGATTTTCCAGGCAAGAGTACTGGAGTGGGGTGCCATTGCCTTCTCCATCTTTTGGCCATATTTTGCTTTTAACTTCAATAGAAACAAGCAAAATTATTTGACTCAATGGCAGATACTGTTCTAGAACATTCTATAAAAACTGTAGTTGCCAAGTTTTCATGGAAATCCACTTGTTGCCATATATTATATTGGAGGAGAGAACAGGTGTGAGCTAATGACACATGTTTGATGATTCAGTTGTTGTCTAATAATGGTGATGAGGGCAATTATCATCATCAGCAACCTAGCCTCTCACCACATGCCAGATACTGTGTTGAGCATTTCACATTATTTCATGAAATCCTCATATAACTCTCTTGGGCAGTTAATGTTATTATCCCCACTTTACAGATAAGGAGGTGGTACTAGTGATAAAGAACCTGCTTGCCAATGCAGGAGTCATAAGAGACGAAGGTTTGATCCCTGGGTCTGGAAGATCCCCTGGAGGAGGGCACAGCAACCCACTCCAGTATTTTTGCCTGGAGAATCCCATGGACAGAGGAGCCTGGTGGGCTACAGTCCATAGGGTCACAAAAAGTCAGACATGACTGAAGTGACTTAGCATGCACGTACACACAGATAAGGAAGGTGTAAATTCATAGCACAAGTTAATGTGTATAAAAATTAAGTATAAAACTGCATAATAGGATGAATGAAGAAGGACCAGAAAGAATAAGCTTTGAAATCATGGAAACCTGAGCTCAGAACCAGAAAGACTTGACCTCAAATTTCTGCTGTCTCCAGTTTCAGTTCTTTAGCTGTGATCAAGTCCCATAAATATTCTTTGAGCCTGGTATTTTCTGTAAACTGACAATCACTGCCTTGATGAGATGTTGTTGATATAAAATTCCCTGAACACAGCAGGGCTGACTAAATGGTGGTTGTGAGAATAGTGGTGGTGTTCTGACTGCAGGAGAGGAAATGTAAGCAAACAACGTGTACCTCAAAATATTCTAGAAAATGTCATGTAGAATAAGGATTAGACTCATTTTATGTAGCTCCTTTATGGTTTTATAATGTGCTGGTTTCTGCTATACAACAAAGTGAATCAGCTGTATGTATACATATATCCCCTCCCTCTTGGACTTCCCCAGCATCCCATCCCTCTAGGTCATCACGGAGCACCATGCCGAGCTCGCTGTGTTATGCAGCAGGTTCCCGCTAGCTGTCTGTTTTACATATGGTAGCGTATATATGTCAGTCCTAATCTCCTGATTCATTCCCCCCTGCCCTCCCCCGACTGTGTCCACAAGTTTGTTCTTTACATCTATATCTCTATTCCTGCCCTGCAAATAGGTTCATCCATACAGTTTTGTAGATTCCACATTTATGAATTAACATTAGACATTTATTTTTCTCTTTCTGACTTACTTCCCTCTGTGTGACAGACTCTAGGTTGATCTACATCTCTGCAAATGACCCAATTTCATTCCTTTTTATGGTTGAGTAATATTCCCTTGTATGTATGTTCCACATCTTCTTTATCCATTCATCTGTCGATGGACATTTATATTGCTTCCGTGTCCTGGATATTGCAAATAGTGCTGCAATGAACATTGGGGTGCATGTGTTGGTTTGAATTATGGTTTTCTCAGGGTATATGCCCAGGAGTGGGACTCTTGGGTCGTATGGTAGTTCTATATCTAGTTTTTTTGATAAGCTTTCATACTATTCTCCATAATGGCTAAATATTAATTTATATTTCCTCCAACAGTACAAGAGGGTTCCCTTTTCTCCACACTCTCTCTAGCATTTATTCTTTGTAGGTTTTTTTGATGATGGCCATACTGTTTTTTAGGTAACTTTATGGGTTGATTTTAATGCAAATATTTGTACAGTTTTTTGGAATTGACCAATTGAAGAGAGATTTTGAGAGCCTTCTTTGAACTAGGGGATAATGTCCTTCCTGGGCTGTAAATTGTAAGGTTGGTTCTGGGAGACTTCCACCAAAGATGTTGAGTCAGAGATTCTTCTTTTCTGGGAGGATGGGCTTGATGATGGGATGTTAAGGATGCTGGCTAGTTAATACACTTTGAGCCTTATGTATATGGCAATATAATAAAATCTGAATATGCATCTGCAATTATGGTCCATATGGGTACCTTCTGAGATAAGAACTGCTATCTCCCCATGGCTTAGATGAGGTACTAGAGGCTTATAGAGATTCTGTTACTTTAGGGAGGGAGGAGCCAGGATTCGAGCCTCCATTCTGACTCCAGGTCAGAGCACTCCTATTTTAAGATTCTAAATACGACACTAATAGCACTTGGGTACTGAGCACCACAAAGAAAGTTGAGCGCTGAAGAACTGATGTTTTCAAAATGTGGTGCTAGAGAAGACTCTTCAGAGTGCCTTGGACTGCAAGGAGATCAAATCTCTGATCAAGGGTCAGAGGACCCTCTGATCAAGGGTCAGACTGATCAAGGAGTCAATCCTAAAGGAAATCAACCCTGAATATTCATTGGAAGGATTTATGCTAAAGCTGAAGCTCCAATACTTTGGCCATCTGACGCAAAGAACCAACTCATTGGAAAAGACCCTGATGCTGGGAAAGATTGAAGGCAGGAGAAGAAGGGGACAGCAGAGGGTGGGATGGGTAGATAACATTACCAACTCAATGGACATGAATATGATCAAACTCTGGGAGAGAGTGGAGGACAGAGGAGCCTGGCATGTTACAGTTCATGGGGTCCAAAGAGTTGGACACAACTTAGCAACTGAACAACAACAGCAACAATTGTGCACTTACTATGTACTAGATGGTTTACATTTTATTATATTTTTCCCTCAGATACTTGCTTAGTTTGAAGAAATGCAAAGGCTTCACAGGTAGCTCAGTGGTAAAGAATCCGAGTGCCAATGCAGAAGACTTGTGTTGGATCCCTGGGTAGATAAGATCCCCTGGAGAAGTAAATGGCAACTCACTCTGGTATTCTTGTCTGGAGAATCCCATGGACAGAGGAGCCTGTTGGGCTACAGTCCATGGGGTCTCAGAGAGTTGGACATGACTGAAGTGACTGAGCACATACGCACACAGTTCAACACCCACTGTTGGGAATGCAATATGCATTTGAAGTCTGCATATCTTTTGAATTTGCCAGTGATGCCTTTCAGTTCAGTTCAGTTCAATCACTCAGTCATGTCCGACTCTTTGCGACCCCATGAGCCACAGCACACCAGGCCTCCCTGTCCATCACCAACTCCCAAAGTTCACCCAAACTCATGTTCATTGAGTCGATGATGCCATTCAACCATCTCATCCTCTGTCGTCCCCTTCTCCTCCTGCCCTCAATCTTTCTCAGCACCAGGGTCTTTTCCAATGAGTCAGCTCTTCCCATCAGATGGCCAAAGTATTGGAGTTTCAGCTTCAACATCAGTCCCTCCAATGAGCACTCAGAACTGATCTCCTTTAGGATGAACTGGTTGGATCTCCTTGCAGTCCAAGAGACTCTGAAGAGTCTCCTCTAACACCACAGTTCAAAAGCATCAATTCCTCAACACCCAGTTTGCTTTATAGTCCAACTCTCATATCCATACTTAACTATTGGAAAAACCATAGCCTTGACCAGATGGGCCTTTGTTGACAAAGTAATGTCTCTGCATTTTAATATGCTATCTAGGTTGGTCATAACTTTCTTTCCAAGGAGTAAGCATCTTTTAATTTCATGGCTGCAATCACCAACTGCAGTGATTTTGGAGCCCCCAAAAATAAAGTCTGACACTGTTTCCACTGTTTCTCCATCTATTTGCCATGAAGTGATGGGACCAGATGCCATGATTTTAGTTTTCTGAATGTTGAGGTTTAAGCCAACTTTTTCACTCTCTTCTTTCACTTTCATCAAGAGGGTCTTTAGTTCTTCTTCACTTTCTGGCATAGGGTGCTGTCATCTGCGTATCTGAGGTTATTGATATTTCTCCCAGCAATCTTGATTCCAGCTTGTACTTCCTCCAGCCCAGCATTTCTCATGATGTATTCTGCATATAAGTTAAATAAGCACAGTGACAATATACAGCCTTAACGTACTCCTTTCCCAATTAGGAACCAGTCTGTTGTTCCATGTCCAGTTCTAACTGTTGCTTCTTGACCTGCATACAGGTATCTCAAGAGGCAGGTCAGGTGGTCTGGTATTCCCATCTCTTTCAGAATTGTCCACAGTTTATTGTGATCCACACAGTCAAAGGCTTTGGCATAGTCAATAAAGCAGAAATAGATGTTTTTCTGGAACTCTCTTGCTTTTTCCATGATTCAGCAGATGTTGGCAATTTGGTCTTTGGATCCTCTGCCTTTTCTAAAACCAGTTTGAACATCTGAAAGTTCACGGTTCATGTATTGCTGAAACATGGCTTAGAGATTTTGAGCATTACTTTACTAGCATGTGAGATGAGTGCAATTGTGTGGTAGTTTGAGCATTCTTTGGCATTGCCTTTCTTTGGGATTGGAATGAAAACTGACCTTTTCCATTCCTTTGGCCACTGCTGAGTTTTCCAAATTTGCTGGCATATTGAGTGCAGCACTTTCACAGCATCATCTTTCAAGATTTGAAATAGCTCAACTGGAATTCCATCACCTCCACTAGCTTTGTTCGTAGTGATGCTTCCTAAGGCCCACTTGACTTCACATTCCAGGATGTCTGGCTCTAGGTGAGTGATCACACCATTGTGGTTACCTGGGTCATGAAGATCTTTTTTGTATAGTTCTTCTGCATATTCCTGCCACCTCTTCTTAATATCTTCTGCTTCTCTTAGGTCCATACCATTTCTGTCTTTTATTGAGCCCATCTTTGCATGAACTGTTCCCTTGGTATCTCTAATTTTCTTGAAGTGCTCTCTAGTCTTTCCCAGTCTATTGTTTTCCTCTATTTCTTTGCACTGATCGCTGAGGAAGTCTTTCTTATCTCTCCTTGCTATTCTTTGGAACTCTGCATTCAGATGCTTATATCTTTCCTTTTCTCCTTTGCTTTTTGCTTCTCTTCTTTTCACAGCTATTTGTAAGGCCTCCTCACGTAGCCATTTTGCTTTTTTGCATTTCTTTTTCTTGGGGATGGTCTTGATCCCTGTCTCCTGTACAGTGTCATGAACCTCTGTCCATAGTTTATCAGGCACTCTGTCTATCAGATCTATTCCCTTAAATCTATTTCTCACTTCCACTGTATAATCATAAGGGATTTGATTTAGGTCATACCTGAATGGTCTTGTGGTTTTCCCCACTTTCTTCAATTTAAGTCTGAATTTGGCAATAAGGAGTTCATGATCTGAGCCACCGTCAGCCCCCAGTCTTGTTTTTGCTGACTTTCTAGAGCTTCTCCATCTTTGGCTGCAAAGAATATAATCACTCTGATTTGGTGTTGGCCATCTGGTGATGTCTTGGGTTGTTCTAAATAACTGAGCCATCTGCATGCTATTCAAAGTCCTTTAAAAGCTCATAGAAAGTAATTTAAAGCATGTAAGTTATCTTAATACACTACTGAAGAATTAGATTTTAATTTGCATAGGTCAATGGACAGGATTTCTTACATAAAAATGATTTTTTTTGCCCTTGTTACATGGCATGCAGGATGTTAGTTCCCCAACCAGGGATTGAACCTGTGCCCCCTGCAGTCGAAGTGGGGACTCTTAACCATTGGACTGCCAGGAAAGTCCCCTGAAAATGATTTTATATGTATGACATATATTAAGATTATATATATATATATATATATATATATATCTACATACAAATGCATGCATGATATATATATATATATAAATAAAGAAAAAATCAAATCTATTATTAGTGTATATGTATGTATTGTGCAGAGCCAACATCAGATTAAAACACTTTTAATTTTCACATGGTTTGAGCTTTCTAATAAAACTCATGAAGTAATTGCCTCTTGGATTTTAAATTGTCAGTCATAGTCTAAATGGGCTGTAAAATTGTTTGTTTTTCCATGATCTCTAACTCCAGAGTAATTTCTATTCAAAGCCTTTCCCCAAATTTCAAATATGAGGCTTTATTTTAGTCACTCATTCTTCCCTCTCTTTGGAAGTTTTGAATTGTTTTCCTTGAAATTAAAAGTTTTAGGAGGATTCTGTAAAAATTATTTTGGGGGGAGGAGGTTCTTTCAAACAATAGTAAAGGAATGGATAGCACTTTATTTTCTTAAAGAAACGTGGGAAGCACATGAGCGTAACGTCAGGGGATTAAATTTTTTTCTCTCAGCTTGTTACAAACGTCGTGGATTTCTGAAACATCCAGTTATCAGGAGAGTTTTCTTTTCCTTTCCTTTTTTTTTTTTTAAGTTTTAGCGGGGCGGGTAAATTCCTCACACTTGAGCGCCACCCCGGCTCTTCTTTGTCTTCCAGGTCTTATTCTGAGGCCTTACGCTGCCATTGGCCTCTTCCGGAGAAGCCAGACCCCCTTTGCTTCGCCCAAAGTCTCCTGGAGTTCCTCAGAACTGGAGTTGGGGGAGAAGACAGCAGCCCCAGTAGGTGCACCGACCTGCAAGCCTAGATTCCCAAAGCCGGCTCCCAGGCGCGCCCGGAAATCCAGTCCGAATAGGCGCAGTTGCCATGGCACCAAAGATGCTCCCCAAGCATCCTCATTCCCCCGAGGAAAAACGGGCCCGGGGCAGACGCCTCCCTCCACAGTAGTCTGGCAGGAGCGCCCCTTCCAGGATTCACCAGTACTCCTACCCATCTCTTCTCCAAGAGGTTAATCAAGGATTGCTCCTCTTCCCCACTCCCGCCCACCCCCTCGTTTCCATACGGTTTGTTCACAGGCCCCTCCTAGGCCGGGGGTGAATGCTCACTTACACTGACCGCTGCGAGGGAATTGTTCGGTGAGTGCTGCCTATCTTCAAATCAATGCCTGCCCAGAACAACAGAAAGGGCCTCAGATGTACTGGTTTCCACAGAACCATTGTCAGGCTTCACAGAGGCCGTTTTGAACCTAATAAATAATGTCAAAAGTCTCTATCGCAGCCCAAAAATGTTCCTTTTGAAGCATTTCTAATAGTATTTTTGTTCTGCGGTGTCTCCCAGTGTCACAAAGAATTTGCACCTCACAATGGGGATGGGGTACATCGCGTGCCACTTCAGCATGTGCCGGCAGGGATGGGCCCGACCCGGCTTTGTTCTGCTCTCGCAGGTAAAGGGTTTCACTTGCCAACTTGGGCTTCAGTTTAAGGATGTTTTCTAAGGGCCTTTTGAATCTCTAAACAGAGGTTTGGAAAACATAATTGAATGTCTGTAATTTAATAGTTAACATGAAATTTGATTACTCCCCATGTGCCTAGGGGAGTTCTTCAGGCTATATTAAGGTTTTTATGTCAGAAACCTGAAGCTAGAACCTCTTTGGAGGCTCCTGAAACACATGGAACTAAGGTTAATGCAGAAGAGACACTTAGGGAACGTTTATATCAACTTGTGGTTTTAGGCAGTGTTTTCGATTTTGGTTTAAGGTCGGTTAAACATAGCAGCTTTTCACTGTGAGGCAATGCAGAAACTAATTTAGCAAATGATTTTATGAGTTTAGTTTTTTCTCTTTTTAATGTACTGTTTTTTTCACAGAGTGAAACACAAATCAATATTACCACGACATTCACACACAGTTTGAATTGCAAATTTCTTGCAGTTTTCCCACAAACTTGGATTTATAGAATTCGATACATGGAGGCTGTAAAATCCTACTGCATTTTCCCCTTCAGTTCAATATATATAAAATATATATAAAGCATGTATTACATACTATATGTAGTATGTCTACATTTATGTGGTCAGGGAACTCTGATGTTGTGTGTATTTTTTTTTTTAATATAATGCCTATAAATAGCTTGGACACTAGTGTCTTGTGGAATGCATTTGAGACAACATGACTCAAAACTCTATTCTAGATATACTAGAATCCATGTAACCCAGTAGAGGTCAAAGTAAGGGCTTCTTTAAAAAAAAAAGAGGATCAAAGCTAAAGAGAGCAGTCCTTCATAAACACCTCCAGAAACCCATTCTTCCTTGGAGGAAATGTAATGAGCTGTCTTGATTTATCTCATTTTGGATGCATATGTTTGGGCGTTTAGTTGGTCTAACTATGTCCATAGTTTAGATAGTGATGGTTCTTTACCATCAGTTCTTTACCAACATGTGCAATGTTGACTGTCATAGTTATGGGGCACAGGTGTTCAGGTCTTTCTGAGAGGCACTAGAACCTGGACAAAAATGCCCCAAGGTAAGCATAGTTAAATCTTTCTTACTGTTATTTTTTTCAATTTGAACAATTGTAACTGAGTACGAATCAGTTTTAAGAAATAAATAATATGTGTATTTGCATTGGAGTGTGACTGAGGACTAGAACAAAGTCCTGTAGTATAAAATCATTGTTGCTAAGGTTTTGGGTTACAGCTTGCTTTTGTTTTTTCAGGGGTATGTGATTTGATTTAAGGGATATTTATTACCACATGCTATAAGAGTCCTCCTAAGAAGATAATGTGTTGCTTTAGGGAAAACTATGTTTTTCCGAAAGTTTCATTGAAAAATAGTGATAAATTTTAAAAACTAGTACATGGAAGAAAAAATATTTAAGAGCATCTCTAATGAACAATGTTTACAAGTGAGGAATCCTTTTTAGTATGTAGGATAAGTAATAGTTGTGACAGATAATGTTTCCTGAGTGTGTATTTTAGAGACTGTTCTAAGCATTTCAGTTCAGTTCAGTTCAGTCGCTCAGTCATATCTGACTCTTTGAGACCCCATGAATTGCAGCACGCCAGGCCTCCCTGTCCATCACCAACTCCCAGAGTTCACTCAGACTCATGTCCATCAAGTCGGTGATGCCATCCATCCATCTCATCCTCTGCCGTCCCCTTCTCCTCTTGCCCTCAATCCCTCCCAGCATCAGAGTCTTTTCCAATGAGTCAACTCTTCGCATGAGGTGGCCAAAGTATTGGAGTTTCAACTTTAGCATCTTTCCTTCCAAAGAACACCCAGGGCTGATCTCCTTTAGAATGGACTAGTTGGATCTCCTTGCAGTCCAAGGGACTCTCAAGAGTCTTCTCCAACACCACAGTTCAAAAGCATCAATTCTTCGGCTCTCAGCTTTCTTCACAGTCCAACTCTCACATCCATACATGACCACTGGAAAAACCATAGCCTTGACTAGACGGACCTTTATTGGCAAAGTAATGTCTCTGCTTTTGAATATGCTATCTAGGTTGTCATAACTTTCCTTCCAAGGAGTAAGCGTCTTTTAATTTCATGGCTGCAGTCACCATCTGCAGTGATTTTAGAGCCCCCCAAAATAAAGTCTGCCACTGTTTCCACTGTTTTCCCCATCTATTTCCCATGAAGTGATGGGACCAGATGCCATGATCTTAGTTTTCTGAATATTGAGCCTTAAGCCAACTTTTTCACTCTCCTCTTTCACTTTCATCATAAGGCTTTTGAGTTCCTCTTCACTTTCTGCCATACGGGTGGTGTCATCTGCATATCTGAAGTTATTTATATTTCTCCCAGCAATCTTTATTCCAGCTTGTGCTTCTTCCAGCCCAGCGTTTCTCATGATGTACTCTGCATAGAAATTAAATAAGCAGGGTGACAATGTACAGCCTTGACGTACTCCTTTTCCTATTTGGAACTAGTCTGTTGTTCCATGTCCAGTTCTAACTGTTGTTTCCTGAACTGCATATAGGTTTCTCAGAGGCAGGTCAGGTGGTCTGGTATTCCTATCTCTTTCAGAATTTTCCACAGTTTATTGTGATCCACACAGTCAAAGGCTTTGGCATAGTCAATAAAGCAGAAATAGATGTTTTTCTGGAACTCTCTTGCTTTTTCCATGATCCAGTGGATGTTGGTAATTTGATCTCTTGTTCCTCTGCCTTTTCTAAAACCAGCTTGAACATCTGGAATTTCACAGTTCACGTTTTCATTTAAGTCCTTACAATGGCTTCATGAAGTAGTTACTATTGTCATTAGTGCTACTTCACATATGAGGAAGCTTTATTCTTAACTATTATATATATATTTGTATATTTTCAAGCTTATAATTATACATGCTTACTGACTCATTTGTGTCCAACTCTTGGCCACCCCATGAACTGTTGCCCACCAGGCTCCTCTATCCATGGGATTCTCTAGGCAAGAAAACTGGAGTGGGTTGCCATGCCCTCCTCCAGGGTATCTTCCCAACCCAGGGATTGAACCCAGGTCTCCTGCATTGCAGGCAAATTCTTTACTGTTTGAGCCACCAGGGAAGCATTATATGTGATATTATTATAGGGGACTGGAATGCAAAAGTAGGAAGTCAAGAAACACCTGGAGTAACAGGCAAATTTGGCCTTGGAATCCGGATTGAAGCAGGGCAAAGACTAATAGAGTTTTGCCAAGAAAGTGCACTGGTCATAACAAACACCCTCTTCCAACAACACAAGAGAAGACTCGATACATGGACATCACCAGATGGTCAACACTGAAATCAGATTGATTATATTCTTTGCAGCCAAAGATGGAGAAGCTCTAGAAAGTCAGCAAAAACAAGACCAGGAGCTGACTGTGGCTCAGACCATGAACTCCTTATTGCCAAATTCAGACTTAAATTGAAGAAAGTAGGGAAAACCACTAGACCATTCAGGAATGACCTAAATCAAACCCCTTATGATTATACAGTGGAAGTGAGACATAGATTTAAGGGCCTAGATCTGATAGATAGAGTGCCTGATGAACTATGGAATGAGGTTCGTGACATTGTACAGGAGACAGGGATCAAGACCATCCCCATAGAAAAGAAATGAAAAAAAGCAAAATGGCTGTCTGGGGAGGCCTTACAAATAGCTGTGAAAAGAAGAGAAGCGAAAAGCAAAGGAGAAAAGGAAAAATATAAACATCTGAATGCAGAGTTCCGAAGAATAGCAAGAAGAGATAAGAAAGCCTTCTTCAGCGATCAATGCAAAGAAATAGAGGAAAACAACAGAATGGGAAAGACTAGGGATCTCTTCAAGAAAATCAGAGATACCAAAGGAACATTTCATGCAAAGATGAGCTCGATAAAGGACAGAAATGGTATGTACCTAACAGAAGCAGAAGATAGTAAGAAGAGATAGCAAGAATACACAGAAGAACTGTACAAAAAAGATCTTCACGACCCAGATAATCACGATGGTGTGATCACTGACCTAGAGCCAGACATCCTGGAATATGAAGTCAAGTGGGCCTTGACTTAGAAAGCATCACTTAGAAAGTGATGCTTAGAAAGTGATCACTTAGAAAGTGATCACTTAGAAAGCCAGACATCCTGGAATGTGAAGTCAAGTGGGCCTTGACTTAGAAAGCATCACTACGAACAAAGCTAGTGGAGGTGATGGAATTCCAGTTGAGCTATTTCAAATCCTGAAAGATGATACTGTGAAAGTGCTGCACTCAATATGCCAGCAAATTTGGAAAACTCAGCAGTGGCCACAGGACTGGGAAATGTCAGTTTTCATTCCAATCCCAAAGAAAGGCAATGCCAAAGAATGCTCAAACTACCGCACAATTGCACTCATCTCACACGCTAGTAAAGTAATGCTCAAAATTCTCCAAGCCAGGCTTCAGCAATATGTGAACCGTGAACTTCCTGATGTTCCAGCTGGTTTTAGAAAAGGCAGAGGAACCAGAGATCAAATTGCCAACATCTGCTGGATCATCGAAAAAATAAGAGAGTTCCAGAAAAACATCTATTTCTGCTTTATTGACTATGCCAAAGCCTTTGACTGTGTGGATCACAAGAAACTGGAAAATTCTGAAAGAGATGGGAATGAATACCAGACCACCTGATCTACCTCTTGAGAAATTTGTATGCAGGTCAAGAAGCAACAGTTAGAACTGGACATGGAACAACAGACTGGTTCCAAATAGGAAAAGGAGTACGTCAAGGCTTTATATTGTCACCCTGCTTATTTAACTTCTATGCAGAGTACATCATGAGAAACGCTGGGCTGGAAGAAACACAAACTGGAATCAAGATTGCCGGGAGAAATAGCAATAACCTCAGATATGCAGATGACACCACCCTTATGGCAAAAAGTGAAGAGGAACTCAAAAGCCTTATGATGAAAGTGAAAGTGGAGAGTGAAAAAGTTGGCTTAAAGCTCAACATTCAGAAAACGAAGATCATGGCATCCGGTCCCACCACTTCATGGGAAATAAATGGGGAAACAGTGGAAACAGTGTCAGACTTTATTTTTCTGGGCTCCAAAATCACTGCAGATGGTGATTACAGCCATGAAATTAAAAGACGCTTACTCCTTGGAAGGAAAGTTATGACCAACCTAGATAGCATATTCAAAAGCAGAGACATTACTTTGCCAACAAAGGTTCGTCTAGTCAAGGCTATGGTTTTTCCTGTGGTCATGTATGGATGTGAGAGTTCGACTATAAAGAAAACTGAGTGCCGAAGAATTGATGCTTTTGAACTGTGGTGTTGGAGAAGACTCTTGAGAGTCCCTTGGACTGCAAGGAGATCCAACCAGTCCATTCTGAAGGAGATCAGCCCTGGGATTTCTTTGGAAGGAATGATGCTAAAGCTGAAACTCCAGTACTTTGGCCACCTCATGCGAAGAGTTGACTCATTGGAAAAGACTCTGATGCTGGGAGGGATTGGGGGCAGGAGGAGAAGGGGATGGCAGAGGATTAGAAGGCTGGATGGCATCACTGACTCGATGGACGTGATTCTCAGTGAACTCTGGGAGTGGTGATGGACAGGGAGGCCTGGCATGCTGCGATTCATGGGGTCGCAAAGAGTCGGACATGACTGAGCGACTGATCTGATCTGATTATATACTATACAATATTTTTTGTATATAAGCCATATTATTGTATACTGTGTCATTAGAACTATTATATAAGTACAATGAATATATGTGTATATTCTATCTATATAGATAGCATATATAAATTAGTTTTTATTTCATGCTATTGGTACCTAAGTGAGGTAAGTCTATAAACTCTACTTATATCCCTCTCTTCCTTGTAACAAAGTGGAGAGTGGGAGGTGAGTGTTGTGAGTTGATGACATATGATACGTCTGAACACTTTGAAGAGCAGAGATGATCATCACATAGTTCTTTTTGTGTGAAGCAACAGCATCTCTGTGAATGAAGTCTCAGAAACTTAAGAAAGTGAAGGTGGTTTTGAGGTTTGTTAAAGATGGTAGCCCTTTCCAAGATCACTAGAGCTGATCTGCATCAAAGTGGTGGAAGGGACGGGACATCATAGCGGGAGAGGTAAGGAAGAACTCAGGAGCTGGGCTGACTTGGATCTGAAGAGCCGGGAGTATGTTCCTGTAAATGTGATCTGAACTTAGCATCTCGTCTCTCTATCCTTTGGCTGCAGTATCTTCTCGGTTAAATTGGGGTAACGTTTTGTTTACTGCAAGGGATACTTTGAGGATCAAGTTTCTATCAAATCAAAGCGTTTTGAAAAGCATAACTGCAGTGCAAATGCAAATAATTATTTTGTGACTAGTATAGACAATGGTGGCGGTGGTGGTTTAGTCACTCAGTCGTTTCTGACTGTTTGTAATCCCATGGACTGTAGCCCGTCAGGCTCCTCTGTCCATGGGATTCTCCAAGCAAGAATACTGGAGCAGATTGCCATTTCCTCCTACAAGTATCAACAATAATTAGCGCAAATATCACCATCAGTTATGCAGGGCTAATGGAAGGCTTCTAGATCCAGCTGCCTTACACTGACAGTGAGTATTATTTCTGGTGACCAGGTGATCATGTCTCTATATTCTTTACCTTCATCAGAGCATTGTGGGGTTAAGTAGTACTGTAGTATCTCTTTTATTGATGAGGAAACAGACAAAGCAATTTGTTCAGTGACTTCCTCCAACACTCATGCTCACAAGCATCTGTATTTTAAAAATGAAGTAAATAGTTGATGAATTAACAAAATATTTCATTAAGAACCTTCAGTTTAGAAGAGTTCAGAGTACAAAATGACAGTTGGCAGTATCTACCACCACAAGTAACTTTTTTTTTTAAAGGTAGTTTTAAACTTAAAAAAAAAAAAAAATTTCTGGCCGTGACACATGGCTTGTGCGATCTTAGTTCCCAGACTCTGGTTTGAACCCGTGTTACCTGCATTGGAAGGTGGGTTCTTAGCCGTGGAATCACCAGGAAAGTCCCCCCAAGTTTTTTTTTTTTTTAAAGAATGATTCCAGTTGTAAGTGTATTTTGTAACGAAAGAACTTTCTCACATTTTGACTCTGTACTTAGTTTCCAAAGCTTAAAGAAGATTTGACAATCACAGATAATTTAATATACTTACGTAGCAAACTCATTAAAGAAGAGAAAGAGCTGCATTTCATTTTGAAATTTACCTTTTAAGTGGACTATTTAGAAATGGATTATCTTTAGATTTCAGGGGATAAGGTTGAATTTTGAAATATATTTAAAGATTAATATTTTAAGATTAAAGTTGAAATTTCAGTCTTACTGTTAGTCATACTACATAACAGCACTCTTTTTTCCAAAGCTATTCACAATGATTTATACTTACTCATAAAAATAATTCTGATACTCAGTGTTTATCGAGTCCTTACTCTGTGTCAAGCACAGTTCTGATTCCTTTATTATAGTACTTTTCCACCCTCCTTTAAAAAAAGTATTTTGTTTTGTTTTCTTGCCACAGTTTTGTCCATCATTCTTGCTTGGTCTCTTTTGTTTATTTTTAGCAACCTTATTGAGATATAATTTGTACACTATATAAGTCATCCATTTAAAGTGTACAATACACTGGTTTTTAGTATATTGACAATATATTTAGTATATTGACACCTATGTGTGGCCATCATCACAGTAAATTTTACATTTCACCTACTCAAACACAAATTTTATACGCTTTAGCTATCATCTTTCTGTTCTCTCCTTCTCCACTCTCCAGTTCTGAACAATCACTAATTTGCTTTCTGTCTCTAAGGATTTCCCTATTCTGGGAATTTAATATGAACAGAATTGTATAATATGTGGTCTTTTGTGACTGGCTTCCTCCACTTAACATAGTTTTTTCAATATTCTTCCATGTTATAGGATGTCAGTATATTATTCCTTTTTATGACTGAATAATATTCCACTGTGTGGCTAGACCACATTTGGTTTTTCCATTGGCATTATTTCCACTATTTGACTATTATGAATGATGCTGTGTGCACATTTTTATTATGAAAAACTTGTGTGTACAAGCTTTTGTGTAAATAAATGTTTTCATTTCTCCTGGATGCAGTCTCTGCCTTAATCCTCCCAATATTTCTGATGGCCTGTTGTTGTTACCTCTTTTTACACAAGTGGAAACTGACAAGAGGGAGGTTAAGTTACTCGTCCAGAGTCACATGGCCTAAACAAGGCAGAATCAGGCTGCGAATATAGGCATAGAGTTGGGCTGATTCAGATTTTCCTTGTTACTTCTCTTTAGATCATCTTTGCTCCGATGGGTTCTGAGACTTCCCTTTTAAAGATATCTAAGAAATTGCACAAAAGAAATAACTACGATTTAAATATATCCACCCACCCAACCTTTACCTTTCATCTGACTACATGTCAAACACATTTCCCAAAGTGAATCTAGAAAATAAAACTCTTAACAAATGTAATAACCAGCATGGAATTAACATCACTTGCATACAGTATTTTTAGAAAAGTCACATTTTTCTCACTTTTCCCTAAATTACACTTATCTTCTTAATACACAGTGTGGATGGATATTTGGAATGGCAAAGACCATCCTCAAACTGTCTATTAATTAATCCTCTTGGGGTAGATCGCTTCCCTTCCTAATTCCTCTTTGGGATAAAACCAGTATTGCATGTTAGTTTCTTCCTTCCCACACCTCCTCTAGGTTAAAGTTGAATTCTTTGAGATAGAGATTTTGTGTGTGTGTGTGACTAACAATGTCCTCTTCGCATGTCCTTGCATAGGGCCAACAATTGCTTGTTGACCCATTTTAACCTCTTTTGAGCGTCATCTTCAAAGTGTAACTGTCCTTGACAATGAAAGAGACCTTCCTATTGTCTGGTCCTTCCAGGCAAGCTATAGCATGGAGCTAAATGGCTTTCAGATGGAGGAGTTGACCAGAGGAAGGAGACAAAGTAAGCTGTTGTTCCTGAGTGACTTTGCGAAAGTTTCCCTTTTCTCTCTTAGAATGGTGCCTTTCTATAGAAGATGACAGACGTTTTGACAGGTGCAATATGCTTTGAACTGTTGTGTCCGAAAATTCTTTTGTCTTGGATTTTCCCAGCAGAGTGGTACATCTTGGGATGCTGATATGCATATTGTTTGCTTTTCATTTACTGTGGCGAAGTCTTCCTTCTCGCTTCCCCTCCACCTCTCTTTTTAGGCCCTTTGCATGCATGTGACTAACCCAGATGGGAAGACAAGTATTGGTGCAGAAACCTCTCCCTAACCTCCCCCCAGCCCCCTTTTTTTTCTCAAAATGGAAATCACTTCTTGCATAGTTTTCTCATTATTGTCAGAAAAAAAGAAAAAGAAATTACTTAGAAGGAGACAAAAAACCAGTGACACATCAGAGGCAATGACTGATAAATTAAAACCCTAATATGAATAGTACCTAATATATATGGACCATGTATCAGATACTATTCTGAGACCTTGACATGAATTGTCTACTGTGGAAAAAAGTGAAAATTGTTTATGGCCTAATAAACCCAGTCACAATCATTGTTTATATTTTGGAGCATATCTTTTTAATACTTTTTTCTTAACATATTGTATCTTTGTACTCTTTTTGCAAAAATGAGCTCATACTGCATACATTGTTCTATAAGCTGATTTTCCTCCCTATCACACTGAACTGTGGCTATCTTTGCAATATCAATAAATAGTGACCTTTATTGCTGTTTCAAAGACCTACAGAGAATTTCATTGCATAGTCATAATGCAATTCACCAATCCATTATTTTGGGACATTTTAGTGACTTGCAGATTTCACTATTAGCAAATATTTTTGTAATTAATATGATGAATATATCTTACATGTTCTTATTTGTATTCTTTTGATTATTTTTATATTATAAATTCCTAAATGTGGAAGGCTGGTTGAAATGCATGCAAGATTTAACTTTTGCTTCTCTTTGCCCTTGTCAGAAAGATTCCAAAGTATTTCACTGGACATGCTCTCTGACTTCTGGAACTTAAAGAACTGGTGATATTAAAAAAGATTTAGCCTAAACTAAAAACACACACCAGAGATCCTAAACTAAATAATTTTATGTCTTCATCTTTTGTCATGGTAAGTTTGATCTGCACAGATTTTTATGCTTTGGTATAAGTGTGGGAAAGTTTTTATTTGACAAATTAGAGGACTTCTCTTATTTTAGGAACTAAACTGGGAACTTCCAAGCACTAACTGTTCCATATCTAAGTGGATATGGAAACAGAACCTTAATATGACCCAATTTGTTTCTCTGGATGGTATTTTGGGTATTTCTGTTAAATGTGGTTGTTGCCCAGCATCTTGTCCCAAGTATGACTAAAAAGAACAGCCTGAACCAATGTAGGAGGGAATTGTTTATTAAATAAAATTTCCCTGCCCTCGGTAATACATGATTTTACTTTTTAATTTACATTTTTCCTTAGTGCTCAAAAATTTCCAGAATCAGAGGAAGAATGTACTAAATCTCCCTTTTTATTTAGAGAGGAAGTTTTGGATTTTGCTAACATAAGAAATACTTAAAGGTAATGTTGAGATGTTCAGTTATCTATCTTTCAGAACCATCTAAAGATACTCTTACAAATAGTTGAAGCACCTTAGCATATAAGCAGTAACAAACAGAAGTCAAAGAAGGTCAAGATGTGTCCAAGTCTGACATAATAGCAACTATTTAGGTTTACAGAGCATCTGAAAAATCAAAATACTGTGCCCTATGGAAAATGATGAAACACAGCATCTATGATTTAGACTGAAAAAAAAAGGACAAGAATAAATTTAAATGAGTATGGAAATAATGAGTAAAGGCACTTGTAATTTTCAAATAAGGACACATTAGGTAAAACTGGGTAATCTGCTAAAATGTGATTTTTATTTCCAATTTGTTTTTCTTGTAAATCTTATGGCCAGCTTATCTTGTTTACTTGGTAACACCACCCCTGTCAACACACACACACACACACACACATACACACACACTTTCCCACCCACCTCTGGGTTTTTTACTTTATTTTACTCAGTGGCTCTCCACAGTCTAAACTGAACCCTGGCTATGAAAAATCAGCATAAGTTATGAATTCAGCTAAGTGGGAAGAGTTACAAAGTCACTTCTGCTTTTGTTTAAGCAGCAGGATGCTGGCTGTTTGGCTGGCCGTGGGTCATGTGATCTGCTGACCTCTATCTGGGTTCCGTGACTCTGCCTAGTAACAATTGATTAATGGTGTATGGCGACTTTGAGAGCAGATCTCATCAGTTCCCCTGAGTTTGAAGACTTCCTCATTATCTTAGACCTTTCACTGCTGCCCTTAGGAAATTTTACTCACAAATTAGGTGGAACAAAGTCTTCTCAAAGAAAATTATTTTCGGTGTTTGGTCATCGGGGAGCAGAAGGCTTGATGGTCATTTACTGCATTGAAAAGGGGAGCGGGAGGCAAGTGATAATTATAGGACCCAGACAGCATTCAGGCTTCCTCCCTCTATGCTCCAGAAATGGGTTTTTAGAAGAAGCTATGTAAAGAAAACAAACAACAACAAAAAACTTGTCACTCCAGTGACAAGTTGGTTCAAACAGTTTTTTGGTGGGGAACAGTGGGATAGGATATTGATGTTTGTGCTGGCATAGAGGTTATGAGCACATTTATTTCTTGAGCTTTAATGTCCAATCGCTGCCTGGATTCAGTATGGGGGCTGCTGGTTGTCTACCCAATCTCTCTACTTCTCAGTAACAGAACCTGAGTTTTATTTAGGGCAACAATGTGCTAGCTTGAGTGTTCACATCTCCATACTTACCTGCAGCTAGAGTAGCTGTGTTAACAGCCTGTTCTGGTCAACTAGACATGTATAATATCATGTATGAAACGAGTCGCCAGTCCATGTTTGATGCACGATACTGGATGCTTGGGGCTGGTGCACTGGGATGACCCAGAGGGAGGGTACGGGGAGGGAAGAGGGAGGAGGGTTCAAGATGGGGAACACAGGTATACCTGTGGTGGATTCATTGCGATATTTGGCAAAACCAATATAATATTGTAAAGTTAAAAAAAAAAAAAAGAATTCTACTGGAAAAGCTACCATTTTCTTGATAAAAAAGGAACAGATTTGGTTACATGTCCTTTGTCTCTCATGGGCTTCCCTGGTGGCTCAGATGGTAAAGAAGCTGCCTACAATGCAGGAGACCTGGGTTCAATCCTTGTGTCAGCAAGATCTCCTGGAGAAGGGAATGGCAATCCACTCCAGTATTCTTGCCTAGAAAATTCCACGGACAGAGGAGCCTGGTGGGCTACAGTCACGAGGCAGCAAAGAGTCAGACACGACTGAGCAACCTTTGTCTCTTGCTTTCCTGCTTCTTCCTGCTTTCCGACAGATGCAGTGCCTGGAGGCGCAGAAGTCCTCTTCTGACTGTGCCGACAACAGCCACAGGTTAAGGGTGGTGCCTGTGGAGGCAAGAAGGCAGCTGGGTCTGTGGGTCTTTGATGACTTCCTGGGCTGGTTATGAGCCCTGAGTTCTTTATGCTTGAATTCCTTGTTATGTAAGAAAAATTAAACCCTTACTGGGTCAAGCCACTGAAATCTGGTTCCTATTACACACAACTGAGTACAGCTCTGATCAATGCTATTCAAATCCTGGCTCCATCATTTTCCACTTGGCTGATGCTCTCTAAAGCTCAGTTTCCTCCTCTACCAAGTGGGTGTTGACAATAGCTGTTCCTGCCTCAGAGGCTTGTTGTAAGGATGAAATGCAATAGACAATCCATGTCAAAATCACAGCGTAACATCTGATTGTGGACGATGTTGATATAAGTTAGGTATTATTAGGGATTTAGCTCTGGCTGCCATCTCCTCTGATGAGCCACTATGTTCTGTCTCTCTGATATTCAAGTTAATACCATCTTTTTAAGATCTAGATGATTAGATGTTTATTAATGTTGGGATAGCATTTGACACATGCTTATTTCCCATCTACTGTATATGTACCCAGTCCATGGACAGATTGCTAAATCAAGAAATAAGGTAGAATAAAAGCTGTTAAATATAATGGGATTATAATCTGAGGGGCTGTTTCTATTTCCAGAGGGACAAAGAAACTGGACTTTTAAAACACTGAAATAAGTTGATTTATTGTACAATGTTGTGTTAGTTTCAGGTATACAGCAAAGTGTGTGTATATATGTGTGTGTGTGTGCATTTTTATATACATAAATATACACATATATGTTTGTATTCTTTTTCACATTCTTTTCCATTATATGTTATTACAAAGTATTGAGCATATGAGTATAATTTCCTGTGCTATACAGCAGGTCTTTGTTGTTTATTTTATATATAGCAGTGTGCTCAGTCATGTCCAACTCTTTGGTTCTGTGAACTATAGCCTGCCAGGCTCCTCTGTCCATGAGATTTCTCAGGCAAAAATATTTGAGTGGGTAGCCATTCCCTTCTCCAGGGGGTCTTCCTGATCCAGGGACTGAACCTGCATATCTTGCATCTCCTGCATTGGCAGGCAGATTCTTTACCACTAGCACCACCAGGGAACGCTCTATATAGTAGTGTGTATCTGTTCATTCCGAATCCCTGATTTATCCCTTCCTCCCCTCTTTCCTCTTTGGTAACCATAGTTTGTTTTCTCTGTCTGTGAGTCTATTTCTGAGAAGCTAGAATCTGCCTGCAATGCGGGAGACGCGGGTTCAATCCCTGGGTTGGGAAGATCCCCTGGAGAAGGGAAAGGCTACTCACTCCAGTATTCTGGCCTCGAGAATTCCATGCACTATACAGTCCATGGGGTCGCAGAGAGTCGGACATGACTGAGCGACTTTCATGTTCTTTCAATCTGTTAATTCTGAATCCCTGATTTATCCCTTCCTCCCCCCTTTCCTCTTTGGTAACCATAGTTTATTTTCTCTGTCTATGAGTCTATTTCTGAGAAGCTAAGCATTTTCAAGGGACACAAACCATGATTTGATCCCAGATCATTTATATTTTACTGAATTAGAGATTTCTCTTCGTTTCCAGGGGCAAGGAATCAAGAGTTCAGCTTGTGACTAAACACACACTTTAGATTATGAAATCTTTTGAAAGCAAGGTTTGTTTATCAGGTGTTGGTGCCATTCAGAAAAACAAGGAAACTTTGGTATTTTCTGTTGTTTATAACCAGAAAATGCTTGCTTATTAACTCTTTTTATGCCAGGATGGGAGGGTAAAATTATGGCAGATGGGCAGCAATTGACTCCACTAATAATCAGAGTTTATTTTAGGCATTTCTTTCACCTTTAGATTGCATTTTTTGGTAACAAATTTTTTTTTTTTTAAATTACAGGCTTTAGGAAACCTAAGTTCTAATTGAAATTCTGTGTTACCTTGAGTTAATTATTTACCTTCTCTGGGCCCTGGTTTCAGAGAAGACTCGTTCATTACTCTGGTAATGAGAAGGACTTTCAGGGATCATGCTTTATGATTCTATGCTATTTCTAACTTTACCAACCTCCCTGGTTATACCCACGATATCCTATTTTATCTACTTCCATTTGTTTGTGACTGTCCTTCCTTTTTTGCTCTCCCAAGCAATATCTTAATTAGATATTAATTAGTCCAATACGCTTCTGTATTCTGTGATTCCATCTCTTTATATCAGACCTTGGAAGAGAGGGACAAATGGATCCAGAAGTTGACAGATGGTCTTGATTATAAACAGAAAGTACATATGTTTTTCCTCTCTATTGCGTCACCACCACCATCATCACAGTCACCACCACCATCACCATCACCACCATCATCACTATCATCTGATAGCTAAATTGTACTGATTAGTTAGTAGATGCCAGGCCCGGTACTATGCACTTAATACATATTTCTGGCCAATGGAGCATATAAGAAAGTCTCTTGGGCTTCTTAGGAAGGATCTACTTATTGCTGTCAAAAAAAGAGGCACTTGAAAAGCAGCAGGTGTTTTTACACTGTGAAGACAGGTCAGGAGAATTCCGGAGTTGCAGGGCCAGATGCCCATCATTGCTAAACAGTTCTGTGGGTTGCCCACCCCAGGCTGCTTGTTAACAGAAAAATAAATACATGATTTAAGCCACTGCTGGTCAAGTTTTCTGTCTCCTGTAAGCAAAAACATTCAAACTGATATAAATGACTATGTGCCAGACACCAAGTCTTTTATGGTCATCATCCCATTTAATGTCACAGCAATTCTAAGAGCAGTAAGAAATGGCAGCTCTGCCATTTCCCTAATTTTAGAGATGAGGAAACAAGTTGAAAAAGCTTATGTACCACATCTAAGGCACAGACTGTTAGTGACTCTCTGATGATGCCCTGTCTTCCCTGGAGGCCCTGAGTCACCTGTAGTTGGGGAGTGTCAGTATCATATCCTCATACCTCTAAGTAGCAGGTGGATCTCCATAAAGTTGGTGGGATGATTATTGAGTGAATGCTCTGCTTTTCATTTCCAGTTCATTCCACACTCTTTTTCATGTTGGCCTCACGTCAATACAAGGATCACCATCAAGGGATGGTGCTTGTTAATAAAACATTCTATTTTCCAGTGTTTCCAAATAGGCATAAAGGATTAAGAAATAAAAACTCCAAATAGTCATTTATATCATCAACAGTATTGCCATTTCATTTTATGTTCTTAGGGGAACTGCTTAGATTAGGAACACTCAGGCATCAAGACTCGCGAGATTCATAAATTCTGTCTCAAATCTTTGAGGAGATTCTGTCTCTTACTTTTTCCTCATCCCCAGAGTTACCTGAAAGGTGTTTTGGGTGGAACTGGAACAAAGCTTTCAGTCTAACATTTTGTTGTTGTTGTTGTTCCATGGCTAAGTCATGTCCAACTCTGCGACTCCATGAATGGTAGCATGCCTGTCCTTCACTATCTCCCGGAGTTTGCTCAAACTCATGTCCCAACTGAATCAGTGATGCCATCCAGTTAAAATGGAATTTTAACACATTACTGACTGGGGGATTTTTGCAGAAACTTATGCTTGTGGAGTTAATACATCTCTGGTCAATGATATGCTAACAAGTATGTATTGCATTAGAAAATTCTTTAAGTTATTCTCTTTCAGCCTTAGTTTTCTGGACTTGTAAGAAGATGAAATCTTCACTAGCTCATTCTTTCCATCACAAAACATTTATTGAACAGCTACTATGTGTCAGGGAAGGTGTTAGGTGCCAAGAACAGATAAAAAGAAGACATTACCTTTCTCCTTGAGGAGCTTAGTGCCAGTGAGTGGGAAATATGAGGAACTGTCAGAATGTAGAATAGGAGAAAATGGATTTATTAGGGAGTCGAAACAAAAATAAGGGTTAAAGGAAGAAGGTTTAAGGAGGAGAACTGGTTGGTCTAAGTCTGGGGAGAGGAAACGGACTAGCAGGCTTGAGGCTGTATGTCTGGAGCACAGAGAGCGAGGAGATCCTGATCAGAGATCAGCTTGAATAAATTGGTGGAGGCCAGACCCAAGAGCCTGGAGGCCTGGATAAAGATTCTTATTTTCTACTGATAGTGATGAAGAGGTGTGGAAGGGTTTTTGTTAGTCAGATACACTCTGAATACAGACCAAAGAGTGGAAGCAGGCAGTCCAGCTTAGAGGCCCTACAACCATGGTCTAGGAAAAGAGTGGTGGTAACTTGGACTACTGACTTCCCACGTAGCTCCGTGGTAAAGAATCCTCCTGCCAATGCAGGAGACTCGGGTTTGATCCCTGGGTTCGGAAGATTACCTGGAGAAGAAAGTGGAACCCACTTTTTGCCTGGGAAATCCCATGGACAGAGGAGTCTGGTGGGCTACAGTCCATGGGATTATGGAAGAGTCAGACACGATTGAGCGACTAAACAACAACTACGATAGTGGTTGTGGAAATGGGCAAGTGGACAGGTCTGAGGGCACCAGCTGCCAGATCTCGTGTTCTTTGCTAGCACCTCACTCTGTGCCCATGTAATATGCTGATTGCAGACCAAGGTACAGGCTAAAATGCTAGGAAACATTTTCAGTTCCAAATGGCAATTTAAAACATTGCTTTACATTAAATAAAAGAGGATATGAAATAAAATGAAACATTCATATGACATTTTAAAGCCCCGTCAGGAGACTTGAAAGACATTTTCTGCTTAGGCCAGGATGTTTTAGGCTCTACCTTCTGGTTTCCTGGAGTGTTTGTCTGTGCACTTGTCATTTGCCTCTAAGAAGAAAGGTGCTTCTATGGAATAACTTGAAAAATACAGTCCTGAGGTTTTACTAAACTCTCCCTCAGGGTGGTTTCCCCATGTAGAACCCTTGTGACATGTCCACATTGCTACAGTGAACAGGGAAAGAGGTGGCACGTGACATTGATTCATCAGTAAGGACACCAGTGTGCCTGCTCTTTCGCATGGCAGATAAGATGGGGCACCTCACCTCAATACTGACTGACAGATGCAGGGTGCCAGTCAGAGTTCAGTGTGTGGGCAGAGGTCAGCATGAGAATCTGATCCCAGCATCACTCCTCAAAGTGGTTCCACTGCCTTCTGCATGTACAACTGGACAGATCTCATCTGACACACCACACAAGCTTGGCCTGTAATGTTATGTCCTTGGGTTTTTAAAAAAATCTTTTTGCTTATTTTTTCATAGTGGAGGAAAAAAGATGATTCTTGAGAAGCATACTTTTATCAAGTGGAGGAAAAATTGATTTCTGGAAGCATATTTTGAAGTGAGTTAATTTTGTTTTCCTTTACTGTAGGAAAAGATCCGATCAATAATCAAAAATGCCTCCGAGACTTTCTGTAGAAAATGTGTCCCATTTTTGTTCTTTTGTAAATAAATTTATCATCTAGCCAAGGGTAGTGTTCCAGTGAGAGCAATGAGAGACATGAGAAGCTGACTTAAACCTAAGGTGTATCCTGGATACCTACTGGAGTCAAGTCCAGCTGAGCTCAGCCACACCCAGCAGACCCAGAACCCAATCTACAAGTGTTATTCAGTCACTCAGTCGTGTCCCACTCTTTGTGATTCCATGGACTGCAGCACACCGGGCTTCCCTGTCCTTCATTCTCTCCTGGAGTTTGCTCAAACTCATGTCCATTGAGTTGATGATGCCATCCAACCATTTCATCCTCTGTTGCCCCCTTCTCCTTCTACCCTCAATCTTTCCCAGCATCAGGGTCTTTTCCAATGAGTCATCTCTTTGCATCAGGTGGCCAAAGTATTGGAGCTTCAGCTTTAGCATCAGTCTTTCCACTGAATATTCAGGGTTGATTTCCTCTAGGACTGATTGGTTTGATCTCCTTGCTGTCCAAGGGACTCTGAAGAGTCTTCTCCAGCACCAAAGTTTGAAAACATCATTTCTTCGGCACTCAGCCCTCTTTATGGTTCAATTCTCACATGTATACATGACTACTGGAAAAACCATAGTTTTTTGAGTATACGTACCTTTGTCAGAAAAATTATGTCCCCGCTTTTTAATACACTGTCTGGGTTTGTAATAGCTAGTCTTCCAAGGATAAAGCATCTTTTAATTTCATGACTGCAGTCACTGTCCACAGTGATTTTGGAGCCCAAGAAAATAAAGTCTGTTTCTACAAGATGGAGAGCGAAAACTACTGATTGTTGTAAAAATTGTGATCAGGGTTGTTTGTTACCTGACATTGTCACAGCTGTCTGCTGTCACCCTGTTTGTTTAATCTATATGCTGAGCACATCATGAGAAATGCCGGGCTGGATGAATTACAAGCTGGAATCAAGATAGGCAGGAGAAACATCAACAGCCTCAGATATACAGATGATACCACTCTAATGGTAGAAAGCCAAGAGGAACTGAACAGCCTCCTGATAAGGGTGAAGGAGGAGCGTGAAAGAGCTGGCTTAAAACTAAATCTTAAAAAAACTAAGGTCATGGCATCTGGCCCCATTGCTTCATGGCAAATAGAGGGGAAAAGATGGAAGTAGTGACAGATTTCCTCTTCTTGGGCTCTAAAATCACTGCAAATGGTGACAGCAGCCATGAAATTAGAAGATGTTTACTTCTTGACAGGAAAGCTATGACAAACCTAGACAGCATACTGAAAATCAGAGACATTACTCTGCTGACAAAGGTCTGTATAATAAAAGCTATAGTCTTCCCAGTGGTCATGTACAGTTGTGAGAGCTGGACCATAAAGAAGGCTGAGCACTGAAGAATTGATGCCTTCGAACTATGGCTCTGGAGAAGACTCCTTAGGGTCCCTTGGACAGGAAGGAGATCAAAGCAGTCAATCTTAAGGGAAATCAACCCTGGATACTCGTTGGAAGGACTTATGCTGAAGTTGAAACTCCAGTATTTTGGTCATCTGATGCGAAGAGTTGACTCACTGGAAAAGTCCCTGATGCTGGGAAAGATTGAGGGCAGAAGGAGAAGAGGGCATCAGATGATGAGATGGTTGGATAGCATCACGGATGCAATGGACATGAACTTGGGCAAATGTCAGGAGATGGTGAGGGCAGAGAGGCCTGGTTTGGGGTTGCAAAGAGTTGGGCCTGCCTGGGAAACTAAACAGCAACAATTGTCACAGTATACCTCACTAATCCACATGGATGAAGTGGGGGTAATTTTTGATGACTGACCAATTTGAGGACTATTGGTCAGACATTTTGTAGAATGTCCCCCAGTTAGGGTTTGTATGATGTTTTGCTTAAGATTAGACTAGGATTGTGGGTTTTGAGGAGAAGGATCACAGAAGTAAAGTCCCATTCTCATCTCATCATGTCAAGAATAGATGCTATCAATATGATTTAACAGTGTTGATGTTGACCTTGATCACTCAGCTGAGGTAGTGTTCATCAGTGGTCTCTGCTGTGAAGTTATTCTTTTTATTCCACTTTTCAGACTGAACCCTTTGGATAGAAATCACTATGGGCAGCCCACACATAAGAATGGGAACATACAGTCCACTCTTTTAGGGTGAGCACCATTTCTATGTTTTTGCTAGTGTAATTTACTGAAGTTTTAATTGATTTTTATATGCAATGACTTATGTGAAATTTGTGAGTTCTAATACTTTTTTGCATTTCTTGGGTTTTTATTATAAATCATAATAGCATACAACTATGAAAATTCTGCCTTTTCTCTTTCAGCCCTTATATCTAATTTTTAAAAATGTTTATGTTGGAAAAGATCTCCAAGACTGTATTGATCAACGCTCATTAGGTCACAATATGATAAGAAATGCTATCAAATCACAGAGGTTTCCAAAATCAAAGACGTGATCGCATCTACCCATTGGTAACAATTGGCTGTGAATGGATGCAGTCTTGCCTCCTTTCTTTTGGGATCCAGTGGAAGAAGCAGCTCCCATCTGAGAAATAATAGCCTTCTGATGGCATAGGGGAAAAGGCAATTGCAGAACCACATTGTAACTCTTCAGTTCAGTTCAGTCACTCAATCATGTTTAATTCTGCATCCCCATGGACTGCAGCACGCCAGACTTCCCTGTCCATCACCAATTCCTGGAGCTTACTCAAGCTCATGTCCATCGCTTTGGTGATGCCATCCAATCATCTCATCCTCTGTTGTCCCCTTCTCCTCCCGCCTTCAATCTTTCCCAGCATCAGGGTCTTTTCCAATGAGTCGGTTTTTCGCATCAGGTGGCCAAAGTATTTCAGCTTCAGCATCAGTCCTTCAAATGAATATTCAGGACTGACTTCCTTTAGGATGGACTGGTTGGATCTCCTTGCAGTCCAAGGGACTCTCAAGAGTCTTCTCCAACACCACAGTTCAAAAACATCAATTCTTTGGCACTCAGCTTTCTTTACAGTCCAACTCTCCCATCCATACATGACTACTGGAAAAACCATAGCTTTGACTAGATGGACCTTTGTTGACAAAGTAATGTCTCTGCTTTTTAATATGCTGTCTAGGTTGATCATAGCTTTTCTTCCAAGGAACAAGCATCTTTTAATTTCATGGCTGCAGTCACCATCTGCAGTGATTTTGGAGCCCCCAAAAATAGTCTCTCACCAAAACCTTGTGTGCACCAGGACCCAAGAGAAAGGAGCAGTGACCCCACAAGAAACTAATTCAGACATGGTAACTCTTAGAGCTTCTCAATGGATGTGGCAGAGCCAGACTTGATAACAATGCCCTGAGAAGTCCACTCTGCTAATGGGAGGGTCCCGGGGAAAGCTGGCTAAAGATGAGCTTGGTAGAGAGGACAGGGGGTAGTTAGGAAAGGTATTATAAGATTGTAAGCTTCCACAAACACTAGGGAGAATGATAATGACAATAGTCACCCCTGTCTTTCTCCAATGTCTAAGAAAATGACTGAAATTGTTTTTCATTAAATATAATGCTTGCTATAGGTTTTTGGTAGCTTGTTACCATGTTATCAAAGTTCTCTCCTATTTGTAGTTTTAACTTTTTAAAAATTTGGCTTGGTATTGAAATTCATTAAAAATTTTTTTCTAACATACACTGAGGTGAACATGTAATTTTTAAAAAATGTCTATCTTGATTTTTATAAAAAAACAGCTGTTTGATCATGATACATTTCTAAAAAAATTATTTGAGAGTTTTGCCTCTATCTTATTAAGTGAAATTAATTCTAATCTTCCTATATGTCTTTACCTAATTTGGGGTATAAACTCATAGCCCCATGAAATGAATTGGGTTCCTTTCTGTATTGTTTTTAGCTCTGTAACAGTTTATCTAAGATCAGGATTATTGGTTCCTTTGAAGTTTTGCATAGAACTACCTGAGCTTAGGGTTTTAGGGAGCAGAGAGAAAGGCTCTTAGGCATACAATGTTAATATCTTTACCATGTTGGTGCATTAGTTTTCTTTTTCTTCTTGCTTCAATATTGGCTTTTTATATTACTTCCCAAAACTTAATGTGGTTAATATATGTTTCAAAATTACTGGTATATGATATTCTTGTATAGTTTAAAAGGTATCTGTTACATTTTTTTTCTAATTCTGTTAACATGTTTTTTTTTTTCTTTTATGTCAGACTTTCCACTAAAATAATTATTCCTGAAGCTTTTAGATGAAATAACCATAGAAACAAGTTTCTTCTTTTCTGGATGATTGGCCACAGGAAAATGGAATGTAGGAGATGCTGATAAAAATATGGAATTTAAGGATTGAAATCCAACTGAACTTGGGTAAGGCATTTACTTTCAATTTTAGAAATAAACTATAGATGGGAAAAAATGAGTGTTTTTTTCTCTAAAGATCATCTCCATTCTCATGAAAGAAAACTCTAAAATGGAATGGAGCAGTTAATATAGACCCAAGCAGTTAAAAATATCAGGAGAAAAGAGAGTTCAACACTGGCATATCAATTAGGACCTTGGAAACTAAAGGAGATCAGTTTTGAATTGAGCATAAAGTGTTTGACTTGATCGAAAGAATAGCAGCTGAAAACCTCTGTTTATCAAATTTGAAGAGGGTGTAATTCTGTTTTTTTTTCTTCCAGACAGAAAATGCTAAACCTTGAGAAGGATTCATTTATTCCATCCAAATGAAAATATAGTTTAAAATAAGGCACACGGGCGCGTGCACACACACACACACACACACACACACACCAGAAAAACAAATACTTCTTTCTGTTTTCGAAATTTAACTTTCTAGTTCAAATAATCAGTATCTGGAGGAATTCTGCAACTGTGTTAGTCTGAAACTGCACATACATTAGTGCTGCTTCAGACCCATGAAATAATCATGTACGAGGCAAGGGCTTCTCTTTCCCTTTCTATTCCCGCCCCATCCCCGGCAACCTCTTCCATGTCTCCCTTCTCCTCCTTATTCTCTTTCTTCTTCTTTTCCCTAATTTCTATTTTCTTTAATTTAATTATCTTATTCCCATACCCTCTCCTTATTCCTACCTTTTAGACCTTTAGATACAGCACCCTAGTATATTAGTAAACCAGACCTATTTTCGGTCATGACACTAAGAATGAAAGAATCCAGACCTTTCATTTCATAGATGAGGAAATATGCCCTGAGAGTTGAATGGTGTGCTCGAGGTTACAGAGCGGATGATGGAGCTAAAGTTACAGTTAAGATGTGTCCTCTAGCAGAGTGGTACACTCTCCATTATCATAGATTATGCCCAAACATAATGCTATGTTCATTTTTAAACTGATTATTAAAAGCAACCATTTATGTCTATTGAATTTTACCTATAGCTTTAGTTAGATAGTGTATAATGTATGCAAAACACATTCTTGTTCTTTTATTGCTTTTTAAAAAAAAAAAAAAAACCTTAGTGATTCTACATGGAAGAGGAGGGTCATAGTCTTTCTCTTATCACACTGAACCTGGGCAAGGTTTCCTAGTTGTCACCTAGTGGGTCAGTGGTGAGTGTAAACTGGAAACATGAATTCCAGCTCCCAGATGGTCTGAGACTGAGTCACACCAGCATAGAAAGAATGACTAATGTCCTAACAGCTACACTTCATCAGGTGTTGGAGCAAAATAACCTGTGTTAAAAATACTCCTCTATTTCATGTCTGCTGGGAACACATAGGTAGCATAAAAATAAACTGGAACAAGTGAGCAAACTAGAATTTACCTATGCATATAATGAATGTGAGATTTATTGGAAGCAGACAGCCTGGAAAAGTACTTGAGGAAAAGGTTTGGGTGACTGTTGACAGAGAAGAAAGGTATGCGAGGTTAGTCAAGGGGCCTGCCCTGTCCTCCCTGTGGCTCTTCCTAGGTGTGTCTCTGGGCCCTAAGTCACTTCCCCTCCCTGGGCTTCACTTTCCTCCTGTGTAGAAGGAGGAGTTCAGACTCACTGCTCTTTAAATTCTCTTTAGAGTAAGGGACTTTCAGTGGTTCAAGGCCTACAATCCTATCTAGTCCTGACCTTGTACTATTTCCTGGGAGTCTGCTTTCTGTCATTCTGTATCAGATATCAGAGGCAGTACAGTAGAGTTCTTCAAAGCTCTGTTGAGTTTTTTTTCCCTTTCTCTCTCTCTTTTTTCTTTCTCTTGATGGCCTTTCAGTAGATAGGCTATCTATTCCTTTTGTGTCTGGTGAACTCCTACTGATCCTCTAAAACCCATCTTAAGAGTGGCCTCTTGGACTTACCTCAATCTGTTCCCACAGTAAATAACTGCTTTTCTATATTTGCACAGTACTTACATCATGTTTCTATCAGAGTGCCCACTATATTGTATTGTAAATATTTGTTGCCAAGTGCTGATGTATCACATAACTCCCCTGCTCAAAATCCTTTAGGGACAGCTCATTAATTTTGGAATAAATTCCAAACTCAATCTGAAATCCAGAATCCTTTGTGGTATAAGCCCTGAGAATGTGTCATTTCACATCTTGCCAGCCAAAACGCTTTCATTCATAAAGCTGGACTGTTGAAAAGGGCTACATCTTTAGCTCATTATTTCCCCAATGCCTTAAGTAATTACCCACCCCCCACTCTTTCCCACTGCAGATGTCACCACTCCTAAGAACCTTACCTGAGCCTGCCTGGCTTCCCAGGGGCCCTCCCATGGTGCTCCATGGACCATTATTACCCCACTGAGGCCCCTGCACTGGATCTGTTTTTCCTCCACTAGACCATGGCTTCGGAAGTTCTGGATCTTCTATCTGTATATCCCCAACACCCAGATGGATGCCAGGGACTTTCTAGGTGCTCAGTAAATCCTGTTGAGTTTAATAAATTAAGAACAGCCATGGCCAGCGGTGATTCTGATAGACATTGCATGGATATTAAACACTGATTTATAAACCTATAACAAGATAGCCGAAAAGATAGCCTGTAGGGCAGGAGATGTTCATGGAACAGACATTTCAAAAACTGTGATTCTGGTCATTACTATTGCTATTGTTTGATTCTTCTTAGTTTTGGAGGGTGAAATCCAACCTGAACACACTGCTGTGCAGTTTGACTTGGGGCAAAGGTCTTCCCAGGGATTCAGCCCAGATGTCCCTCTCAAACAAAGCTGTAGCCACGCAGCACCTTGGCTTTACCATGTTATTTGTCTATTTAGGGCATTTATTTGCTGTTACTGAGCTGTGCTCTCTCAACTCTGATTTTGCATTTGACCTCAGCAGCTGTAATATAATATTTTAAGGTAGTGTACAGTTGTTTTAAAACAGCACTTCATTTTGCAGGTTACAAAACTAACAGAGACCCTTAAAATACTGCAAAGATAATGAGGACAAAAAGCAAACACCTCCACAGTTGTAGTCAGAAGTCATGTCCCTCCTCGTTTCTGGTTACTCTCCCTCTTAATTCCTGGCAGCCCTGCATTCATAGAGCTCTGGTCGCCAGCACCAAATAGTAATTTATCATCTTTCTTGGCAGGCTTCCTGCTTCATCCTGCACCTGCCTTCTTGAAAGAAAACAAGACATCAGATACTTACTCAAATAATGGAATAGCTGATCAACTAGGTTTTCACACAATAGTGAGTTATCCATGATAAAAGAACAACTTTTTTCATGTGTTATATGTGACATATGCATCCTTTCTCTTAAGATTTATGAACCCATGACTTTGAGTATTGTTAATATAATCAAACCTTTTACAGCCTCACTCCAAAGCTTAAACTTACTATCAATTGGCTGCTAGAGGGGAGTCAATCAATTTCATAAATGCTTAAACACCTGCACTTTCTTTGGATTAGGGGGTAAAAATCAATACCACGTCCTGATTTTTCTCCAAGTATAATGCAACCAAATCTTGCTTACAAGTTCAGGAGGACTTGTAATTCAGACAGCCACACTTAAAAGACATTGTGAGCCTAATCCTGAGTGGTGGTGGTGGTGGTGGTGTTTTTAATCACTTCTTTAAAAAAAAAAATCCTGAATCCTAATGAAAGAGCAAGACTCAGGAAAAAATGAGTGAAACGGGTACTGCTACTACCATTTAGAATTAAGTTCCCTGTTTGTATGTGTGTGTGTATGTCCTGTAACAAACAGTTATTACTTTGTGCCTATTAAGTAAATGTGATACCACTCCATAAAATATGCAAGACAGACAGATATGAGACAGAGGCCCAGGCTTCAGGATACTTTAATCTAGGAATGGATGAAGCCATTTAAACAACTTCCTCTAATTGTTACATAAAACAGAATAATCTAATTGCTGAGTATCTGGGAAAAGAAAAGAAGGATAAAAAGCAAAGCAAAGGAAAGAAAATGAATAAAAAAGAAAAGGAAAGGATTGTTTGTAATGCTTGTTGCTATTAGCTAGGCTAGAAACTCCACTTCTGTGATCACATTTAATTTTTGTAATATGTGGTGAAAACACAGAGGGAAGTATATATATTCTTAAAGGCTATAAATTCCTTGTTGTTGCCTATTTCTCCTTTTTTTTTTTTTTTTTTAAAAAAAAAAGATACTTCAAAATGCAGAAAAGCAGAGTCTCATAGAGGAAGAACTGTCTATTCATCAGAAAGTATTAATTAAAATTCACCTTTTCTTCCTTCTGCTTTGTGTTTTATTTAAATAGTATAAATAGAATGTTGCAGATAAACTTTCTTTAAAAGTCCCCTCCTTTCCCTTTTCCCATCCCACTCCTCACCCTTCCTGGGTCTCTAGAGGTAACCCTTCCTGGAATTTAGTGTCTCCAGTTCAGTTTGCATGTTTCTAAGTTGACCCCACTTGCTTACTCCTTGTACTTGTCATCTGTGAAGTAATGTTATTAAAACTACCTATTTTTCCTACCCCATTGGGCTTTTTTGAGCACTGAATAAAATCCCGATGTGAAAGTGTCTTGTAAGGTTGTATGTTACTGTTGAAACATTATTTATTGTTATTCTTAGAAATAATTCCAATTCTTTTCATAAACAACTGCAGTATCCTTTATACACTTAGAGTCTGCATAAATTCACTCACATACATATATTGCAGCTATCTTCTTGTTCCTCAGTAAATGAATCCACCTGCAATGTGGGAGACCTGGGTTCGATCCCTGGGTTGGGAAGATCCCCTGGAGAAGGAAACTCCAGTATTCTGGTCAGGAGAATTCCATGGACTGTATAGTCCTTGGGATCAAAAAGAGTCGGACATGGCTGAGCGACTTTCACTTCACCTTTACCCATGTAAATGTGCATTGTTAGAATCATGCCTCACCCACACTGGGTACTGAATCAAATCGTTGTTCATAGAACGCCTGGCATCTCTGTTTCCATGAGATGCTTGGCAGCTTGAGGCTAATGTCTATTTTCATTTCTATTGACCCCTCACTAGCTGGCACAGTGTTGGTGAATTGACTGGAACCAGATGTCCTTCCTTCCTGGAAGGGATGATGTCGTATTGGAGCCTGGAAAGTTATCCAGTGAAGCATGGATGAACTGGAGAATAACAAGAGAAAAAGCCAGTGATGCTGAAAGCAGCTACTCCTGCCTTCTCCTCTGCTTTTTGCCAGCTTCTTCCTAGATATGAATTTGGAATTGTCCCCTGTTAGCTTATATCTGTTTCATAATCATATTTTCTTTGTGGTCAAGTTGCAAAGCAGAATGGCTGCCAGGGGTTAGGAGAATCATTGTTTGGCCTTCCTTGGAATTTTCCCCAGATACCCTAGAAGGTTATTTTTCCGCTTTTTACACTTGGTGCGCTGTTTGATAGTGTGACACCTGGTGACTGGAGTTTTCTAGCTCTCCACCTGCTCACAAAATATGGTATTTCTTTGATCTAAAAATACTCTTCTTGTAAGATGTAGAAGAGAAAAAAACAAATTAAAAAGTTTAAATAGTCAAATTAAGCAAGCAGCATTCAAGATTAACCTGGGCTCCATCTGACGGCTGCTTTTGTTCTCCCCTCCCCCCGATCCAGGGAGGAAGAGGAAGAGACAGCCTCTTTTGCACATGCTTATCTTGACCGAATTGACAGTCCCTTGCTTTTTTCTTTGTTATTTCTTTGAATTTCTTCAGAATTTAAAAATCACAAAAGGATACAAACGTAACTACTTTAACCACAGAGAGAAAAATATCTTGCTAATCAGACTAGATAACCAAATAGAAATTAGCCATTCTGACTCCTCTGATAGCACAGTGCATACACATGCTCCTGAATGGCAGTCCTTGGCTGGACAGTCCAGGGGTGGGCCCGCTGACTAATAACATAAAGATCCAGACATAAATATGACCAATCCTGCAGATTTTGTTCCATGGCATTTCCTCCTTCTATTTTGGATATCTAGTTTTTAGGACTTTGGTCTCCTTTCTATATAAAAATACATTCTTCTATGTAATTATCATGATTTGACGTTGTTTTAGAAGTATTTTATTTATTTATTTACTTGGCTGCCTTGAGTCTTAGTTATGGCACATGGGATCTTTGTAGCTTCATGCGGGGTCTTCTGCTGTGGTGCAGACTCTTTAGTTGTGGTGCTTGGGCTCAGTCGTTATGACACGTGGGCTTAGTTGCTCCATAAGCAACATAGGATCTTAGTTCCCTGACCACAGATCAAACCTGTGTCCCCTGCTTTGCAAGACAGAGTCTTAACCACTGAACCACCAGGGAAGTCCCCATGATTTGACCTGAAAGAGACCTCTTCAAGAATGCACTTGTTATATGGTTTTAGAAGCTTTTTGTAGAAGTTCATTAAAAAGAAGACACAGTGTCTGTGCCAAGGGGTGTAAACACTATTGTAGAGAATGCTGGTAAATTTGTCTGGGGAAAGACTTTATCCTTTACTTGCAAGGTTGGTAGGTTTCCAGGTGAGAGGGGTCTTCTGTCAAAGGCCGGTGAGAAGGAGAGTTGTTTAAGATGAGCATCAAGGTTGGCCTTGATCAACAGACCTCCCAAAACAAGAGGTTCAGGATGGTGATGAATAGAATTGTTGCAGCAGCATAAGTCCCATAAAAGTCAAAGTGAATAAGTAAACTAGCCTAAGAAATTTCCAAACAGTGACGGTGGGCAGTGTGTATGGACTGTCTTTTCTCTGCTAGCTCCTGCTCTCTCTCCTGCCTTGTCCCCATGTGAGTCTCAGTCCCTTAGAAGCAATACCTGCTAATGCCATTATGTTCAGTGTCTTGATAGTGTCATCTGTAAAATAATATCAGTAAAACAACTAGTTCCCCTTCCTATCCCATAGGATGTTTTTTTTCATTTGAAGTATAGTTGATTTACAATATTTGTATTAATTTCTGCTGTACAGCAAAGTAATTCAGTTACACATACATATATATTCTTTTTCAAAAAAATATTCTCTTCTATTATGGTTTATCACAGGATATTGAAATGCAGTTCACTGTGTTATAGAGTAGGACCTTGTTGTTATCTGTTATACACACACACACACATACACACACACACACACACATATATACACATACACACATATATATAAGTGATATCATATGGTATTTGTCTTTCTCTTTTTGATTTACTTTATTTGGTATGATAATCTCTAGTTCCATCCATGTTGCCACAAACGGCTTTTTCTTGTTCGCTTAGTCACTCAGTTGTATCTGTCTCTGTGATCCTATGGACTATAGCCTGCCAGGCTCCTCTGTCCATGGGATTTTCCAGGCAAGAATACTGCAGTGGGTAGCCATTCTCTTTTCCAGGGGATCTTCCCCACCCAGGATTGAACCTCAGTCTGCTACATTGCAGGCAGAGAGATTAGTTCCTTCTTTTTTGTGTGGCTGAGTAGTACTCCAGTATGTGTGTGTGTGTGTACAGTTATCTTTATCCATTCCTCTGTCAATGGATATTTAAGTTATTTCTGCATCTTGGCTATGATGAATGGTGCTGCTATGAGCACAGAGGTGCATGTATCTTTCGAATTATAGTTTTGTCTGGATGTATGCCCGTGAGTGGGACTGCTGGATCATATGGTAATTCTATTTTTAGTTATTTGAGAAACATCCATACTGTTCTCTGTCATGGCTGTACCAACCTACATTCCCACCAACAGTGTAGGAGGGTTCCCTTTTCTCCTTTTCTCTACACCCTCCCATGGAGTTTTCTTGAGCATCAAATAAGATACTGGCTATGAAACTACTTTGTTAACTAAAAGTGTCTATTGAAATAATATTTATTGTTTTATCATATAATTCTAAGTATATTAGAATAGAACAGAATAAAATGGAATCAAAAAATATAAGGCATTTACCTACCATTTTGGTAGAAGATAAACAGGGCAGGGACGTTACCTGTGCTGTGTGTGGCTGCATTCCTAGCATCTAGCATAGTGTCTGGAATATAGAAGGAACTAGATAATTATTTGCTGAAGGAAAACAAGTGTTTCAAAAAATGACTGAAAAAATGTTGCTTGGAGCCATTTGCATAGGTACATATGGAGATATAAAGATAAATAAGGAGAAACTGTAAGAGATAAAAGTGATCATCCAATCAAACGAAAGCCCCATATGATTACAGAGTGCTTTTGCTTCAGACTTTAATTTTGGAGTTATAAATAAACATAATTCTTTTTGCTTTTAAGTCCACTCATTTTCTATTTTTCCATGGGTTAGACCCTACAAATCCCAGACTTTAAGTAAACCAGTCAAATCAAAAAGATCAAGTCACATGCTAAATTGTAGATTGTTGAATGGGAAATGTCAGGCTACAGAAATTTGTAGGCTAAACTAATTTGGAGTATATGGAATAGCATTAAAAAAAGTATTCAGTCAGCTAGTAAATACATCAGAGGGTCTACTGTGTGCCTGGACAGTGCCAGGGACCACAGCTGCCATGGTCCATAGGGCTTTTCCTTTGTTCATCCTGGATGGTTGGCTCATTTCCTTCCTTTTCCTTCCTTCACAGTATTCAAATGGGTAGTACGCTCTGAATTAAACCTCTCTCTTTTCTAACCATTTCAGCATCATCTATGGGAACATTTAGTTCATTTTACAAAGGACACCAATGACAGAGTTCATTTTACAGCCACAGGGCTGCAGCACGACTGTGACCTAAAGCCAGGTGAACCTTTCAAGTGTGGGTTTACTCTAGGCATGGCAACCCACTCCAGTATTCTTGCCTGGAAAATTCCATGGACAGAGGAGCCTGGCAGGCTACAGTCCATGGGGTTGCAAAGAGTTGGACATGACTGAGCAACTAACGTTTTACTCTAGGTATACGATTTAGAAGCATCGTCACTCTCAGATTTGAAGCTAACAGTGCAAAACATTAAATAAATATATTTCCAAGATAGGATATGTTTTGGTGGCATGAGCTTCATGAGAACTGGTTTTTATAGAGAAGGGGAGGGCATCATTTTGCAAGTCCCCGTGAAATACACAGAGGACATATATCCCACCTTAGGCCAGGTGGTAAAGGATGGGAAAGAAACTCCTATCCCTCTCTAATGAGAAATGGCCCCAGGAGACAGGTTTCAGTTCAAAAGCAAAGTGTGGGAGATATTCAAAGAAGAGATTGGCAATGTAGAATACTGACCAGGCAGCCCTCCCCAGGCTGTACTAGAAGGGTTTGGAGTCACAAAGGAGTGCGAGAAAGGAGATCAGACTAGGAGACGGACAGAGACATACAGGAATCAGAGTCCGGATTATATGGGATGTCCTGGGATCATATATAGTTATGAAGGGGCATGATGGGGTTAGCCTTATGATCCCAAATGCAGGTTAGGTAAGGCTGAGAGTGTGTGACAGGGAAGGAGAGGGACTCCTGGCTAGAAATGTGACCAGGCTACCAAGGGTTATTATCCTTTAGGAACATTTTATTGCTCTGTGGGTGCCCTTCAGGTTCAGTCCAGAAAGGAAAGATAACTATGACAAGTGAAAAGAGCTCATTAAAATGTTTAAAATAGAGAGGTATTATGGCTTCATTTAAACAACTTTTGTTCTCCCCCTGTGGATGTCAGTTCAGCTTGGCCACCTGCTGGGTCTACCTTGACTAAAAGGTATTCTTTTTACAGTAACATTTGTTTTCATTCCCCTTAGTATACCTGCATACAAGTTTGTTTCATAAAATTAGATACACAGAAAAAGTAAAAGAATAAAATTAAAATCACTGATTTCTTACTCTGAAGTAACCATAGTTATGAGTCTGCTTTCTTCAGACTAGAATGGACTGCCGCACACATCTTATTTTATTTTACTAAACTGTGCTATTTTACCTTTTCAAAACTTAGCATTATACTAAGTAAGTTCTGTTGCATAACTGGACCTCATTTCAAACTGTATAATATTCTGCCATATAGGTGTCACATAATTTATGGTTAGGCATTTTGATAAAAAGCCTCATAGAGTCTTATATCTGAATATTTGTGTGTATCTCAGATGATTTCCCCAGGATAAATCCCTAAAAATAGAATTACTGAAACAAAAGGTACAAATACTCTTAAGTTTCTTGACTGTGATTATAAGCATTCTTAATACAGGTTTATTTCTCTTCTATTAGAGTCACTGTGTCAAGAGGAACCAGTAACCATTTCCAGGTACCATGAATGTCATATTCTGATGAATTTCTCATCTATAAACATATTCAGTTAAGTTCAGTTCAGTTCAGTTGCTCAGTCATGTCCGACTATTTGCAACCCCATGAATTGCAGCATGCCAGGCCTCCCTGTCCATCACCAACTCCCGGAGTTCACTCAGACTCATGTCCATCAAGTTGGTGATGCCATCCAGCCATCTCATCCTCTGTCATCCTCTTCTCTTCCTGCCCCCAATCCCTCCCAGCATCAGAGTCTTTTCCAATGAGTCAACTCCTCGCATGAGGTGGCCAAAGTACTGGAGTCTCAGCTTTAGCATCATTCCTTCCAAAGAAATCCCAGGGCTAATCTCCTTTAGGATGGACTGGTTGGATCTCCTTGCAGTCCAAGGGACTCTCAAGAGTCTTCTCCAACACCACAGTTCAAAAGCATCAATTCTTCTTCACAGTCCAACTCTCACATCCATACATGACCACTGGAAAAACCATAGCCTTGACTAGATGAACCTTTGTTGGCAAAGTAATGTCTCTGCTTTTGAATATGCTATCTAGGTTGGTCATAACTTTCCTTCCAAGGAGTAAGCATCTTTTAATTTCATGGCTACAATCACCATCTTCAGTGATTTTGGAGCCCCCCAAAATAAAGTCAGCCACTGTTCCCACTGTTTTCCCGTCTATTTCCCATGAAGTGATGGGACCAGATGCTATGATCTTCGTTTTCTGAATGTTGAGCTTTAAGCCAACTTTTTCACTCTCGTCTTCAACTTTCACCAAGAGGCTTTTTAGTTCTTCTTCACTTTCTGCCATAAGGGTGGTGTCATCTGCATATCTGAGGTTATTGATATTTTTCCCAGCAATCTTGATTCCAGCATGTGCTTCTTCCAGCTCAGCGTTTCTCGTGATGTACTCTAGAAAATTTAAAAAGTAACTTCTGACAGAGGAAAGTCCTGAAACAAAAGTCAAGATATCTAGTTGTTATTTTCCACTGTGGCAGCAACCAGCTATTTTCCCTTAGGCCTGACACTACTTCTACAGACTCTTGAAAAATTCCCTCATTGTCTCTGAAATCACTGTGTTGAATTAGTAACCCTCAAAGTTCCTTTTAGCTATCAAATTCTAAGAGCTTATTTTTTTTCATAATACTGTAAAAAAGCTGTTTCAAGAGAAATAGAGTAATAATGTGTTTCTGGCAGATATTCAGTAAATATTTGTTGAATGAGAGGAAAAATGAAAGTTACAAACTTTGATATAGAAAGTAGTTAAATCTTTAAAAGTTTAATTAAACAAATTTTATTCTACTCAAAGAATAAATTACTGCCTGTCTTCTCTGGGTAATAATCTTTGTTAAATTTTATGGAAGACAAAAAATACAAACAAAAGATTTGCAGAACTTTTACATGAATCAGTTATGAATTTTGGTGGGAGAATTTAAAAATAAATAGGAATTACTATAACATTTACCCTTAAGGTGATTGTAATCTCATAGAGATAGTTTGTGGGCCCAGGTGACATAGCTCAAATAAAATGGTTAAGAAAAATTTAAAAGTGTAAATGATGCCACTAAGAAATTGTATAAGAAAGTGTTATGCTAATCCCAAGTGCAACCCTTAAATTTCTTGAAGACAAATATCAGAAGAAATCATATTATGTTTTTAGGAAAACTACCCTCACTTTTGTTAAGGTAGGAGAGTTCAGGGGAACACTAAGACAAGTATGAAAATGACCTGAGTTTGAGTGTGTTACTAAGACCAAAGACTTGCCTTCAAAGTCACCATTATAGTAAGGTGGCAAAACTCACCTTAACTTCTTGGAAATGGTTTCTGGAAAAGCCATGCAAAAGCAGATATGCATTTGGGATAGTTTGCCTAATAGTTTCATATTTTGGCAAAGCACTAAAGATCTCTTTGGCCACATTTAGTGAGAACCATGTGATATCCAGCAAACTAATCTCTTTGATCTTGTTATTTGGGCACTTGTTCTTTAATATTATTATTGTTAAGTTTTAATTTGCTTGGTCACCTTGTACTCTCCTCCACTGGTTAGCATATCCTCATTTTCCCAAAGAGCACTTGAGTTAAAAACCATTTACTTAAGACAACCTTTAATGCCCATGACTTAGAAAGTTCATTCAAAAGCCAAAAGAGCAGAACTAATATACAAAGCTCGGTGTATCTGGTTGCCTGGGCAAGTCGACTTGCCTTGCATATGTGAAGATATTAAATTCCTAACCAGTTAATTAAAAGAGCTTCTTCATGTGTCAGTGTAAGACCTGGTCTATAAATGGGGCATTAGGAGTTGACTCTTGTTTCAGGAAACAGCATCCTCTCCAAGTTTCTCACACTTTAAAAAATTTGTTTTTTAGAAGTGCCTACCAGTCACCTGTGCATTTCTTGTCAACAGGCTAAATAGTCTATTAAACGATAAAGTTGATCTAGTTCTAATAAAGATATTTTGGGGAGAGATAACTGGTTGGCTTTAATTAATTCAGATTATATGATTTTCCCTTTACTCTGATTTTAATATTGAAAATGTACCCATTCAATTTCAAACAGATCAATGACAATATTTTATAGAAAGGCTGTGGAGGAGTCAACAAGAGATCAAGTGCTGCAGTTCAACAGACATAGATGTAAGTCCATGCTCCATTACTTCCTAGCTAATTGACCTTGACTTTGGGTAAATTACTAATCCCTTGTACTCTCAAATGCGCCAAGCATAAAATGAGGGTGATACACTGTCCTTGTAAGGTTGTTTTCAGGATGAACTCCTATAATTCATATAATATGTTGAGTAAGAGTGTCAGATTATGATAAAGGCTCTAACAGATTATTACATTTGGCCTTGAGACAGAGGGATACCTGAAAATTTTTGAAGTGCTTTTGTGAATATTATTGCATTTGATCCTCAAGTGAGTTAAGAAGGGTGAAGTCACTAGCCACTGACAAAAGACAACACTACAATTGATTTCTACCTTCCATGCCAAAATTTTTTCACTCTACCTTAATGGAAAATCTCAAAAAAAGCCTATACTATTTGGAAACTGAACATTCTAAAATTTAAATTTATTTTATTTATAACAAAGTGATGATTCCAGGAGAGCAGTAAGGTCTTATTGAGTTAAAGATCTCCGAGTCAGGAAGATTGATCCCCTAGGGAAAGGAATGGCTACTTACTCTAGTATTCTTGCTTGGAAAATCCTATGGACAGAGGAGCCTGGCGAGCTACAGTCCATGGGGTCCAAAAGAGTTGGACATGACTGAACGGCTAACACTTTCACTTTCAAGGTCTTATAATAGTGAAATCTGAGCCCTGACATAATGCTGCATTCCAGACTCTAAAACAGAATCAAATAAGTCAATCATGACTCAGGATTCAAATTCCCATTTATGTGTTTCTATTTTTGGATTCTTTGACCTATTCAATTGGTCTATTCGTCTATTACGCTACCAAAACCACCACTCTTAATTACTACAATTTTGTTAGGAATTATAATGTCTGGGAGGTTGAAGACACTAGCTTGTTTTTCAAAACTGCTTGGCCATTTAACTTCTCATGTGAATTTTAGGATCAACTTTTTGTAGGGTTTGAATTGCAATTATGTCAAATTTATTGATTAATTTGAGATGATATTTTTATGATGTTGAATCATGTCATCTATGAGCCTAGTATATCTCTTCTTTTATTTCAATCACTTTTTGAGTCTTGCAATAAAGTTAGGAAAGGCCCAGTATGATGTTTCAATATGTAGTTTCAAATCCTTTTTTAATTTAAGAAAGTTTTCTATTTTGCTCCTTTGCTTTGGTTCTATTCTTCAGGAACTCCTAGTATCTGTATATTAGATAATCTTTGCTCATCTTTGTATTTGTCACTTTCTCTTGAAACTTAAAAATAAAAGTCTTTATTTCCATTGGTTTAAAAAAATTCCCTTTTCACCTTCTGTCTTTTAGCTCATTAGCTGAATGTTTTTTCCAAACTGTATCTTTCTATTCTTGTCTTCATTTCTTAGAGGATATTTTATTTGTAGTTCTTTCCTGAGTTCTAGCACTTAGATTCTCAGCTTTAACAATTCTGATATATGTTCTTTTTTTATATTCTATGTCATCTTCTTAATGTCTTTTAACTAATTTTTAAATAGTAAGTTGCATTTTGTGAACATACCTCTCTAGCATGCTTTCATCATCCTTGAAAATGTTATTATGCTCCATATTATCTCATTTCTTATTATAACATCATATGGGATTTGAACTTTATACTTCTCTGTCATTCAGTTTTTATGTGAAATTAGTTTTCCTGACCCTTTATATAAAGGCAGAATTTAGGAAAGCTCTTCTAATATCACAAAGCTCCTCTTTTTTTAATTATTTTTATGTAATGTTTAAAACTATGGTCTCTTGCTTCCCAAGATTTCCTTTCTCCACTTGGGTGGAAATATTCTCTTTTTTAATCTTAATTTTCTATAATTGCTCAATTTTTTTCAATTTCTAGTAGTTTCTCCAGAGTATGGTTCCTCAACTGGAAGGAAATTCATTTACATTTTGAGACTTCGTAAGGATTGTTGTTGTTCATTTGCTAAATTGTGGCCAACTCTTTTTGACCCCTTGGACTGCAGCACGCCAGACCTTCCTGTCCATCACTGTCTCCCGGAGTTTGTTCAAACTCTTGTCCATGGAATTAATGATTCCATCCAACCATTTTACCTTCTGTCATCCCTTTCTCCTCCTGCCTTCAATCTTTCCCAGCATCAGAGTCTTTTCCAGTGAGTCAGCCCTTTGCATCAGGTTGCCAAAGTATTGGAACTTTAGCTCCAACATCAGTCCTTCCAGTGAATATTCAGGGACTCTGAATATTTGCTGTCCAAGGGACTCTGAAGAGTCTTCTCCAGTACCTCAGTTTGAAAGCATCAGTTCTTCAGCACTCAACCTTCTTTATAAGGATTAAGCTGCTTCAGCCCTTTCAGTCCCTTACTTCATGCTCCTTGAACTCACTTGGTATCAGAGAGAGAATCCATTCTTAGTTTCATCTGGTTTCTCATATTGACCCACTGTGCTCCCCAGCAAATGACTCTTAGCTGTTTGAGATTCTGTTCATCATTAAATACAACCATATTTGCTTCCCTCCACTTTCTCTTTCAAGAGTGCCAATACCATGTGATTCTTATGGCTGTTGCCTAGTTTTTTGGTAAATTTAAATTTATCTTTGGTTTTGCTATTTTATTTGTTATGTTTGCTTTAATGTGGAGATTAAATAAGATTGAAAACCACACTGTCACTACCATCTGCCTAGAATCTCTAGATTGGACGTTAAAAGCAAAAGTGATAACAACAACAAATTCAGTAATTTTTTTTTATAACAGGTATACCCAAAAATATTTATTGGGTTTCCTAGGTGGTTTTAGTGGAAAGAGCCCTCCTGCCAATGCAGGAGATGCAAGAGACATGGGTTCCATCTCTGGGTTGGGGAGATCCCCTGAAGGAGGGCATGGCAAACAACTCCAGTATTCTTGCCTGGGAATCCCATTAACAGAGGAGCCTGGTGGGTTATGCTTCATAGAGTTGCAAAGAGTCAGACATGACTGAAGCGACTTATACGCAAGCACACAAGACATTTATAAGGAAATTTTTAACATAAAGGGATAGGAAAAGATTCACCATGTGGTTAAAAATCAAAATGTAACTGATATAAGGCTATTTAAATTAAATAGCCCTCAAGACAAAAAGCATTATTAGCAAAAAGAAAAACACATCATTATATAGAAATAACTCATCAGGAATATATAGTCAGAAATTTGTATTATTTTAAGAAAATAATGCCCAAATTGTATAGAGAAAAACTGAATAAACTACAAGGAGAAACTGACCAATATGAAATTTAAATGGTAATTTGTAACATATTACTCCCATATACAAAACAATTATTAAAGTTGACCCAATAAAAATATATTTAGAATCATGATAAGATAATTACAGAATACCTTTTTTTTCAAAGATATATGGAAATTTCCAAAATATGAGTCTGTTGAAAGTCACAAATGAAAACTCAGTAATTGAATTGAAATTACACTGACCACATTCTTCAACCACAAAGCAAAATAATTAGATAAAAAGTTTATCTCTCTCCCCATATCTACATGCTTGAAAACTTTAAACACCCATAATGTGTTCTGAAACAAAGAAGAAATCTAATGAAAGTTTAAAATATTTAGAACTTGAGAAGTGAAAGTCACTCAATTGTGTCCAACTTTTCGCAACTCCATGGACTATACAGTCCATGGAATTCTCCAGACCAAAATACTGGAGTGAACAGCCATTCCCTTCTCCAGGGGATCTTCCCAACCCAGGGATCGAACCCAGGTCTCCCACATTGCAGGCAGATTCTTTACCATCTGAGCCACCAAAGAAGCAGAACTTGAGAAGGAAAACTCTTATTGCAAAACTTATAGATGCAGCTAAAGCTGTAAATGCATATGTCCAAAAGAAAGAGAAAACTAATAAACTCAAGAAAATTTAAATCAACTCAAGAAAATTTAAAAAGAGAACTACAGAATGAACTCAAGAAGGAAGAAGAGAATATTTTGACAGTAACACATATTCACAAAATAGAAGAAAAGAGTGGACTTTTAAAAGATAAAATATGTTTCTTAGAGGAGAATTATCAAGTGGCCCAAACCTAACAAGATCATAATTGCTTTAGAGTTTGTACAACCCTTGAAGTGTTTGAAGTGTGTTAGTTGCTCATTCATGTCTGACTCTTTGCAACTCTGTGAACTGTAGCACCCTAGGCTCCTCTGTCCATGGGATTCTCCAGGCAAGAATCCTGGAGTGGGTAGACATTTCCTTCTTCAGGGGATCTTCCTGACCCAGGGATCAAACCCAGTTCTCCTGTGTTGCAGGCAGTTTCTTTGCTGCACCTTTTAAAGATTCTATTTTGTACCTTGTATACAGTAATGTGGACTTCCCTGGTGGCTCAGTGGTAAAGAATCCACCTGCAACGCAGGAGACACAGGAGATGTTGGTTCAGTCCCTGGGTGGAGAAGATCCCCTGGAGGAGGACATGGTAACCCACTCCAGTATTCTTGTGTAGAGAATCCCATGGACAGAGGAGCCTGGTGGGCTACAGTCCATAGGGTCGCAAAGAGTCGGACACAACTGAAGAGACTTAGCATGCACACACACCTACAATAATGTAGAAAAATCTATGGCAGTTTTCTGAGACTCTTTGATGCTTTACTTCCCTCAAGGCTGTGTTCCTCTTGCACAAAGATATCCTTCCATGAATTTACTTCTTCTGCTATCAGGAACACAAATATTGCATGCATAGCATATGACAGTTTTTAGAAAGGCAGTTCAATCAAACACAACATGGAACAATCCAGTCTCTGGATAATAACAAGTTTTTCTCTAAAGGAGTCTTGGTTCTACAAATGCATTCACAAGTTAATTCCCATGAGAAACAAGTTCCCCTAGTGCTTTAAAGCTGTAATTCAATTTTTAAAACTTTTGAGGAATAAAACTTATACAGCAAATAAATTACTCTTCCATACTTGGGAACTTCCCTGATGACTCAGATCATAAAGAATCTACCCGCAATGCAGGAGACCTGGATTCAATCCCTGGGTTAGGAAGATCTCCTGGAGAAGGAAATGGCAACCCACTCCAGTATTCTTGCCTGCAGAATCCCATGGACAGAGGAACCTGGTGGGCTACAGTCTATGGGGTCGCAAAGAGTCAGACATGACTGGGTAACTAACACTACACTATTACAAATGGTGTACCCAGCAGTAATTCAAATGCTGAAATCTTATCCCTGCAATTTTTCTTCTTAAAGCCATGGACAGATGCACGCGGATGATCCTCAGTGTGAGCACCTCCTTCAGCTTTGAGCTCTATGGACCTCACTCTTTCCATCCAGCTTCTGGTTTTGGGTACATCTTCTTCTTTTCTAAAGCCACTCTTAACTGTGGTGTAGTCAGCCAGGGAGCAGAGGGGGTAAATGTGTCCGCTGAGCACAGTCTTGAAGGTGGTAACTCTCAACAATTTTCTTGGCTGCTTAAGAGTCTGATGAATGTGTTGTGGAGACATGGAGGAGGCAGTGGGTATCCTGGATTGTGTGATGGGATATCAGTGCCAGGCTGTGATGCTTGCATTGGTATTTACGAACACATATACACTCAAAGTGTTTAAACATATTGACTCATGTAATCCTCACAATGTTATGAGTGATGCTCTTATTATTTCATCTTACAACTTGTTCAAGGTCACAAAACTACTAAATGGGAGGACCTAGATTGGCACACAAGCCGTCTGTGCTCTCAAACCCCCTGGCGCAAAGGTAAAGTCTATTCCATGCTCCACTAACCAGAGTTGCAGGTCCCACACCCAAGCCAGGTATTGGAACATGGCTACTCTTAATTAGAAATCTAGGGTCCAGCTTAGATCCCCATTGTCTGGAGTTGAGCCGAAATTCTTTCCAGAGTTTCTCAGGGTCCAACCCCATGACCTCTCCTGGTGGGAAGTTGTGTGACCTCTAATTCATCCACGTGTATGCCCTGCCCTATCCAGTCAGCCCAGAAACATGATTATTCTGTGTTCTCAGTGCTGGAGAAAGTCAGCTCACTCCAGTGAAGTTTGCATGCTCTGTATCGCCAAGGGCTGATACCGTGAGGACACCAGCAGGGCTAGGCACAGATTTGTGGATGAATAAATGAATGAATGAGTTGATAGGGCACCAGTGTGCTAGGTACTGTGCTTGTAGTAGTGATAAAGATTGCAAAGATTAATCAGACTCCGCTCATCTCCTTCAAGAGCTCATATTCTCGTGAGGAGTTTTTGAAGGTTCATCATCCTCTCAAAATAATTCAGGACATGGATTTTGAAATCAGATAGATCTGATTCACCTGACTAATTGTGTGGCCTTTGACAAGTTATTTTACTCCATTTATTCATCTGTAGAATTGGTATGATACTGTTACCTGCCTCATAGATGTGTCATGAGGTTGTTCATTTGCTCAGTTGTGTCCAACTCTTTGCAACCCCATGGACTGAAGTATGACAGGCTACTCTGTCCTCTACTATCTCTCTGAGTTTGCTCAAACTCATGTCTGTTGAGTCAGTGATATTATCTAACCATATCATCCTCTGCTGCCCTCTTCTCCTCTTGAGGTCCATCTTTCCCAGCATCGAAGGTCTTTTCCAATGAGTCAACTCTTTGCTTTAGGTGGTCAAAGTATTGGAACCTCAGCTTCAGCCATTAGTCCTTCCAATGAGTATTCAGGGTTGATTTCCCTTAGGGTTGACTGGTTTGATCTCCTTGCTGTCCAAGGGACTCTCAAGTGTCTTCTCCAGCACCACAATTTGAAAGTGTCATGAGGATTAAATGAAATAATGCTTGAAAAATTACTGTGTTCCCCAAAGCAGCTGCCTCTGCTTTTTTTTTTATTTAAATTTATTTATTTTAATTAGAGGCTAATTACTGGTTTTATTCTTTGCTGAGGACCTGCAGGGACACCATGGGAACTGTCTTTGGCTGGATAAACCACAGAAGTCAGCAGGCATTGCATCCCACTTAAGCATCTGGCATGTTCACCATTCCCTGTTGTGTGAACCTGGATACTTGGGGAATAAAACCCCCATAATTAAGAACAGAAGTTACCTGTATGGGGTAACTTTGGAATTAATGGTGAAGGTGACTTTGGGCATTAGGAATACATATGGGCATATGAGAAAACAGGAAAGACAGCATTTTATTTTATAAATATTTATTTGGCTGTGTCAGGTATTAGTTGCTGAGGGATCTTCATTGCCTCATGTGGATCTTTCAGTGAGGCATGAGGGCTCTCTAGCTGTGGCATGAGGGCTCAGTTGCCCTGAGGCATGTAGGATCTTAGTTCTCTGATCAAGGATTGAACCTGAATCCCCTGCATTACAAGGCAGATTCTTAACCACTGGACCACCAGGGAAGTCCCAAGACAGCATTTTAAAATACAGCCTGATACTGAAGTAGTGTGACCTTCTGCTATAAATCACTATCTACCAGGATGCTGCCTCTGTCTCTCATGTTGGCCTCTCCCTCCCCCAGATTATCAACATACTGCATTTCTGTGGCTGTAATGATTGGTTCCTTCCAGGGTAGGTGGAGTCCAAAGCTATACCAGTTGGATTTTATCTCAGAACCACATGTAGGAGCTTTTGGGAAAAAGGTTCACCTTTCCCACTACATGTGAAAGTGAGATGTGTGAGATTTAGGGGCAGAGATAGGGTTAAGCTAAAGCCATCTTACAACAACAAGAGGAGAAGGGAGCCAAGATGGAAAAGAGAAGAATGGAGAGACAGGAAAACCAGGGCCTGGTGACATTTGAGTGCCTTATGGTGACATGCCTAAATCCAGCCTTGTTTCTGTTTTATGAGCTGATAAACCTCTTTGCATTTTTATCTCAAAGACTCTTAAACTGACTTTCTTAGAAGTAAAATATGAGTCCTTTATAAAATTAAACACACCTACATTTAGATATATTTGATTTTTGTAACTGGGGAAAATTTTTTATTTACCTAAACCCCAGATCATGACCCTAGCAAAGCAGAAGCTGATGTTCTATAGGGAATATTGTCATAGCTTGAACAAAAACCTTAGTGGGTGTAACACGACTTTTCTTTCTAAATGGCAATGAGCCCTGCTGAGTCAATGTTGACACATGTAACTCTTTCCTGGAAGGCAAGAAAATCTGAAAATTGACTGGTTTGCTCACTCACCCTGGCTTTTGTTTCCTAATGAACAGGTAATATTAGTCTTTCAGTATGATAACATAAAGCCGACCGATTTGCATCACTGGGTATTGTCCACCCTGTGTGTTTGAATTTGTTCTCTTATTTAATACAAGCTGTACTGAAACTGGGTAGTCTCTGTTTGTTCAGCAGCCTCTTATGAGTGCCTACCTTCTCTCCTGGTTTGGACCAGGGAAAAGATAGATGTGGGAAATGTCTGAGAAGGTTTTCTTAGCAAAGTGAACTTTCCCCAATTTTTCATCACTCCAAGGGATTTCAGTAGGACCTCTGATATCTTTAGAAATCTAGTCACTCCAGCTTGGAATAGAATTGATGTTAGTCTCTTGCTTCACTGTGTTGAGATCCTGGCCCAGCTGGTCTTAATCAACTACCCTCTTTTGCTGTGTCTTTGAATCATGACATCATATGATTGTCATGCTCATTTATTATCTGATGTTCATACTTATAAACATTGATAAGCACTCTCCAGTTTCTGCTATTTAATTGTCTGAAAAATGGGAATATTCATAAGTAACTTGCAGGTTTGTTGTGAGGTTAAAATGAGAGAAAAAATAGAGAACCTCACTGTCGATCTCCGTGAATATTCCTAAGCCTGAATTGCTATCCCTAAACTCACCCCATTTCTCTTCTGACCTGTTAAGACCCCCTTAAACACATTCCCCATAAGAGGCCCCTCCCCAACCTGGTTCTCCCTTCAGTCTGTGCTCATTTCTATCCAGCACACTGTAGTGTTTATTTGTAGGTTTTCTAATCATTCTAATCCACTAAAGTGTGGACTATTTTGGAGGGTCAATTGTCTTCTACTTTTATATTCCCAAGGGATGAACCATGTCTAGAATATTAGTATGCTGTGCTCAGTTGTGTCCAACTCTTTGCAACCCCCATGAACTGTAGGCCACCAGGCTCCTCTGTCCATGGAATTCTCCAGGAAAGAATACTGAAGTGGGTTGCCATTTCCTTCTCCACAGTATCCAGTTCCAGTTCAGTTGCTCAGTCGTGTCTGACTCTTTGCAACCCCATGAACCACGGCACTTCAGGCCTCCCTGTCCATCACCAACTGCTGGAGTCTACCCAAACCCATGTCCATTGAGTTGGTGATGCCATCCAGCCATCTCATCCTCTGTCATCCCCTTCTCCTCCTGCCCCCAATCCCTCCCAGCATTAGAGTCTTTTCCAATGAGTCAACTCTTCGCATGAGGTAGCCAAAGTACTGGAGTTTCAGCTTTAGCATCATTCCTTCCAAAGAACACCCAGGGCTGATCTCCTTCAGAATGGACTGGTTGGATCTCCTTGCAGTCCAAGGGACTCTCAAGAGTCTTCTCCAACACCGCAGTTCAAAAGCATCAATTCTTCGGCACTCAGTTTTCTTTATAGTCAAACTCTCACATCCATACATGACCACCGGAAAAACCACAGCCTTGACTAGACAGACCTTTGTTGGCAAAGTAATGTCTCTACTTTTGAATATGCTATCTAGGTTAGTCATAACTTTCCTTCCAAGGAGTAAGCGTCTTTTAATTTCATGGCTGCAATCACCATCTGCAGTGATTTTGGAGCCCCCCAAAATAAATTCAGCCACTGTTCCCACTGTTTCTCCATCTATTTGCCATGAAGGGATGGGACCAGATGCTATGATCTTAGTTTTCTGAATGTTGAGCTTCAAGCCAATTTTTTCAGTCTCCACTTTCACTTTCATCAAGAGGCTCTTTAGTTCTTCTTCACTTTCTGCCATAAGGGTGGTGTAATCTGTGTATCTGAGGTTATTGATATTTCTCCCAGCAATCTTGATTCCAGCTTGTGTTTCTTCCAGCCCAGCATTTCTCATGATGTACTCTGCATATAAGTTAAATAAGCAGGGTGACAATATACAGCCTTGACGTACTTCTTTTCCTATTTGGAACCAGTCTGTTGTTCCATGTCCAGTTCTAACTGTTGCTACCTGACCTGCATACAGGTTTCTCAAGAGGCGGGTCAGGTGGACTGGTATTCCCATCTCTTTCAGAATTTTCCACAGTTTATTGTGATCCACACAGTCAAAGGTTTTGGCATAGTCAATAAAGCAGAAGTAGATGTTTTTCTGTAACTCTTTCTTTTTCCATGATCCAGAGGATGTTGGAAATTTGATCTCTGGTTCCTCTGCCTTTTCTAAAACCAGCTGGAACATCTGGAAGTTCATGGTTCACGTATTGCTGAAGCCTGGCTTGGAGAATTTTGAGCATTACTTTACTAGCATGTGAGATGAGTGCAATTGTGCGGTAGTTTGAGCATTCTTTGGCATTGCCTTTCTTTGGGATTGGAATGAAAACTGACCTTTCCCAGTCCTGTGGCCACTGCTGAGTTTTCCAAATTTGCTGGCATATTGAGTGCAGCACTTTCACAGCATCATCTTTCAGGATTTGAAATGGCTGAACCGGAATTCCATCACCTCCACTAGCTTTGTTCATAGTAATGCTTCCTAAGGCCCACTTGACTTCACATTCCAGGATGTCTGGCTGTAGGTGAGTGTGAGTGATCACACCATCGTGATTATCTGGATCGTGAAGATCTTTTTTGTATAGTTCTTCTGTGTATTCTTGCAACCTCTGCTTAATATCTTCTGCTTCTGTTAGGTCCCTACCATTTCTGTCCTTTATTGAGCCCATCTTTGCATGAAACGTTCCCTTGGTATCTCTAATTTTCTTGAAGAGATCTATAGTCTTTCCCATTCTATTGTTTTCCTCTATTTCTTTGCATTGATCACTGAGGAAGGCTTTCTTATCTCTCCTTGCTATTCTTTGGAACTCTGCATTCAAATGGGTATATATTTCCTTTTCTCCTTTGCTTATGGCTTCTCTCCTTTTCACAGCTATTTGTAAGGCCTCCTCAGACAGCCATTTTGCTTTTTTTGCATTTCTTTTTCTTGGGGATGGTCTTGATTCCTGTCTCCTGTACAATGTCACGAACCTCCGTCCATAGTTCATTAGGCACTCTGTGTATCAGATCTAGTCCCTTAAATCTATTTCTCACTTCCACTGTGTAGTCATAAAGGATTTGATTTAGGTCTCCACAGTATATCTATACATACACATTTGAAAGAGAGACAAGTCGATTTTCAAATTAAAAATGCCTTCTTCATTTGGAACCCTTAAATGAATAGTTGCCTTGGCTCGACTTATTTAGCTATGAAGACTCCGCTGGAAAGAGTCTAAATCGGATTATTTTGAGTACTTTATTGTTGGCTTACTGTAATATCAAGTCATGATATTTGAATAGTGAGTGGAAAACATCATCTTGTTGACTTCCATATATGTAAATGAGTAATGAAAGTGTGTATTGAAAATTCCTCATATAATGGCTACACATTTGATAAGAAAAGCCAATACATTGTTTTAAAAAGACAATGAAGTTGTTTTCTTCTATTAAATGCTGCTTCTTATAAATTCTGCATTTACATCTCAAAGGAGTTTTTGATGCTAAACATAGAATAAAATCCTGAGGAAAGTATGTACACCAAAGCGATTAATAGAACAGGTTTTATAGTCAGAAAGTCCTGGATTGAAGTACTCTCTCACTGACGATTACTTGCAGCATGACCTTGGGAAGATTACTTATCTTTTTTCAAGCTTCAGTCACCTTATCTATAACAGGGGGCTTATAATAGTGTATGTCAGATAGAATTGTTGGCAAATTGAAACGATGATACACTTAAAAGGGCTGAATACAGAGCTTGGCAATCAATGAACACTTCAGAGCTATTAGCTATTTTTTCTCTTTTAAACTTAGTCTTGTTTAGTTCAGTTATGGCTGCATGATCATTTTAATACAAGCTTTATATTTCTGACTGGTACAGCCAAATCCACCTGCTAGAGAGATGAATATACAGAGTAGTGAAGAAGCTTGGCCCAGCTGGACTGGAGAGAATCAGGGAGAGTCCCAGTGGGAAAGTGATGGGAGAGGTTAAAGATGGGAATCTCATGGGAAAGGGAAAGGATTGGGTTGGGTATCAGGAGGACAAATTAGCCTGGGAATATTCATGGGACGTGGAGGATCAGAGTTTTATTTCTCCTTTCTCATTTCAAACTCGCAGCATTCAAACATTTTATTCCTGAATGGAAAAATGAAGTTACTTCTTGGAATTGTGTGTGAGAAATATTGGTTTCATAAATGATATACTCATAAAATTTTCTTTGATGTAAAGTAAATAGAATATTAGCCAAATTTCTTCACCAGAGCTCAAATTATTATATGGTGTCTGGAACAAATGAAATGTTTGGTTTTTATTCTATTGTTTTCAAGCAAAAATGAGTCTGAGAAACTGCAAAACACTTAGCTATCTTATGTTGCATTGCAATACTTACATTTCTAATATATTTTCTCCATGTCATTTCATTAAATATTAACTCAAAATATCAACTGATGAGACTGTTAGTAACAATTTGTGTGTGTGTGTAGAAAATGGTACTTGTTACAATGAAAGAGAGGCTTTCATTTTAGCAAATTAAGAAGTCATGGGTTTAAAATTTGTTATCAAATATTGATTTTATAGTTTAGATTTTCTTTCAAAGACCATAAAAATTTTTTGTTTCTTTCAAAGCATAGTTTTACCAAGATAAAATATTAAAGGAGCTGAAATAAATTATTGAAAATAAAGCAAAATATGATAGCCTTATTTAATCAATTAAAAAAAATTAACTATGCATAATAAAAATTAAGCATACTTCTTAATGAATGAAAAATAAAGACTGAGAAATTTCAGACCCAGAGGAGTTTTATGTTTTCTTATACTTGTAATAATGAGCCTCTGGGCTCACACTGAGTAGGCAAGAAGATTTTTAAAAACATAGTCCAAATGGTCATTTTAAGCTTTTCATTTTTATTCTTCTCTGCTTCCTCTTCCCCAGATTCAAAGCCTCCATCTGTTGGGTCCAAAAGTGGGTTGTTTACTCTGACCATATGAACAGATAATCCCTTTCTCCCAGGTCTATGTCTTTAAAAAGATATTAAATCTTTGCACGGTTGAACTATTTTTATGACTTCATTTCCAATATTTGGAATGTTTAGGTTCCAAGGGTTATATCCACACTGTCAACAAATAATGACATCATTTAAAAAAAATCAGTTTAATTAACTTTGATCACATATGGTACAGAGTCATATGGCATAAGTTCATTAGAATATATTCTGACATTCTTCCAAATCATTTAAATCCTAACCCCTTAAAATAGAATTAATTGCTAAGGAGGTAAATTAATGTATGGTAAATGTTTATCCAGTGAAATTTCCCTCAGTAAAATCACTTCAATTTCCAGTTATGTTCTATTAAAACAGACTGTCAAACTGATTTTATCTGTATTGAGAGGGTTGGTGTCTTCAATTGCATGGCATCTTTCTGCTTTAGTGGGTTTTTTTTTTTAGATTAAGTTTTTTTAACTTTTATTTTACTATGTTATTTATTTAAAATTTTTATTTTTAAATTGTATTTATTTATTTATTTTGTCAATGCCATGTGGCCTGCAGGATCCTAGTTCCCTGACCAGGGATTGAACTCATGCCCCTTGCATTGGGAGTACAAAGTCCTACCACTGGACTCCCAGGGAAGTCCTTGCCTCAGTGTTCTTTTTTTTTTTTTAATTTTATTTTATTTTTAAACTTTACATAATTGTATTAGTTTTGCCAAATATCAAAATGAATCTGCCACAGGTATACATGTGTTCCCCATCCTGAACCCTCCTCCCTCCTCCCTCCCCATACCATCCCTCTGGGTCGTCCCAGTGACTAGCCCCAAGCATCCAGTATCGTGCATCAAACCTGGACTGGCATCTCGTTTCATACATGATATTTTACATGTTTCAATGCCATTCTCCCAAATCTTCCCACCCTCTCCCTCTCCCATAGAGTCCATAAGACTTAAAGTGATCATTTCTTAGAGTTTACAGAATGCTTCCATGTTTTAGCTTTTAAAATACTAGCTTATTTTGGATTTACTTTGAGTGACTCTGTAAGCTTGAAATCAAATTGACTATTTTAGAATAACTCAGTAATTGGCTAGCAGTTGGATTACTGCTGATCATTTCTACTCTGTCAAAAATATGGCCAAATTAAATAAATGCTATCCATTAATTTGGCTGTTTTATTGACTGATACCCATCTGTCTCATCTGGATTTCCTTCACTCACATTTTGGCCCATGCAGCTCCTTCAAGACCCAACTCAAAAGCTACTGCTTCCCTCTAGTCTCCAAATTTCTCTCCTGGACTTTTCCTCTACTGTCTTAAAGAACTTGATTGAGGCAGGTATTAGGCATTGAGCTGCCAATAGCTGTTTTTATATGTCCCCTATGAAGCCTGGCGTGCTGTGATTCATGGGGTCGCAAAGAGTTGGACACGACTGAGCGACTGATCTGATCTGATATGTATTATCTAAATTATTACTCATTGAGGGCCAAGTTGATTTATTTTTTTAAATTTCTCTACATAAAAGCATAGGTGTCTATTCATTAAGGCTCAGTAAATATTTATGGAACAAATTTATTTGGGGCCCAGTATTTGGCTCTTACAATGACTAATCTTTGCAGTAGATTCTACTTTATGTGAAATAATAATCACTATTAATTTTAAAGTGCTTAGAGTGCACCCAGAATGTAACTAGGCTCTTAATTCATGCTATTTCTTTAACCTTTGCTATTACTGTCTATATTAGGGATTGTTTTTATTTTTATTTTTTTCACGTGAAAAATGTGAAGCTCAGAAAAGTTAGTTAACTTGCCTATGATTGCTCGGCTAGTATTTGACAGAAATGGGATTCAATGACACATCTTTCTGACTCCAGAGCTTGTGCTCTTCTGTGAAACAATTATGTCCCTCGAGAATTACTATCATTGGACAGGTAAGAACATTGGAGTTAAGAGAGCTTAATAATCTTGCCTAAGACTTGAGTTGTGTCTGACTCTTTGGACCCCATGGACCATAGCCCACCAGGCTCCTCTGTCCATGGGATTCCCCTTGCAAGAATACTGGAGTGGGTTGCCATTTCCTCCTGCAGGGGAACTACCCAACCCAGGGATTGGACCTGTGTCTCCTGCATTGCAAGCAGATTCTTTACTGCTGAGCCACCAGGGAGGCCCATATAACACATAACCACTGCTGAAATTTCTCTAGTAGATGCATTTTCCAATGTCTGTTTCTGATTATTTTTTCTTATCTCAAGGTAATTGTATTAGATGCTTTTTATACTGTTGGAGTGGGGTTCAACTTTTGAAAAACACACTCTTTATTTTTTTAATAGATCCTCTGGGATTACTTAAACAATTTTATTCACTTCAGACATTTATTGGTTGCGTTTGTCCCTGATACTTGGAGGAAATAGGATAATACAATAATATCCACTTTCCTTTTTTTCCCCCTTTGCTTCAGTTTACTGCTTCCCATTAAATATGTTCTTTTAAGAGATGAAATAATATATTAACTTCTAAAATCACCTCAAGTAAAGACCTACAGAGATGTCCATGTACTTTGGAATCATCATTGCTTATTTAGCAGAAATATTAGTTTAATGATATATATTAAACTCTATATATTATTATATATATAATGTATATGTTTATATATAAATTAAATTACATCCAAGTAAAAGATAAATTGCATTTATGACTTTGGAGTCAAGATAACAAAGAAGGACATTTTGTGTATAGTTATTTATAATATAGTTTTATATGTCATTAGCACCGTCTTTGATCAATTCTGCCTTAACACTAACTTAGGGGTTTTTCACCTCCATTTTCTCCTTTCATTGAATGCCAGGTGGCTTAGATGGAGAAATAGACAGTTTACCCTTGAACAAAAGACATTAAAATTGCACAGGTCCACTTATACAAGAATTTTTTTCACTCAGAAATAGTATAGCACTATATGATCCCTGGTGTGTTGAATCTGTGGATAGGGAACTGCAGATAAGGAAAACCACATGTATGGAAGGCTGACTATAAATTATGCCTGGATTTGGGGCTGTTTGGAGGGTTGGTGCCCATAACATCCTTCCTCCTACCCCCATTGTTCAAGGGTCAACTGGATTTAGAATGGACAGATAGTAGTTGTCAGAGCAGGTCTTCAGGTACTGAGAATAATCATATGGGAAGATCCCTGTAGTCCATGGAGTGAATACCATTCCCACACTCATCTAAGCATTTGTACATGAAGCAGCTGCACACAGACCCAGTCACACTAAGCAGATGACCTCAGAGGGGATGCCATGCTGCTGTGGTGGGTGCCTGGAGCAGACGGACCTCATCTTCTCAGAGGACATCAGCTCTTTCCTAGAAGAGCCCTTCATAGGTTGACATCAGCCCAAACCCCAGCAGGCCAGGGAATGGAGCCTTTTCCTTTTCAAAAGGGAGGACTTCTAAGATCAAAAATTCTAGGTGGTTAAATGTTTCATTTGGTGACATCAGAAATGTGATCTACTGGAAATGAGAGATATGAAAGCAATCAGAGCTCAGATTCTTTTCTCCTCTTGTCTCTTCTATATCCCCAGTTCTCACCTTGGCTGCATGTTGGAATCAACTCTGGGTGCTTTAGTGAATATGGAAAATTGGGCTGCATCCCCAGAAAGTCTGATATATAGGCATACCTCCTTCTACTGTGCTTTACTCTATGGTGCTTCATAGATATTGTATTTTTTATAAATTGAAGATTTGTGGCAACCCTGCATTGAGCAATTCTACTGGTGCCATTTTTCTAACAGCATTTGCTCACTTCATGTCCCAACGTCCCATTTTGGTAATTCTAGCAATATTCTAAGCCTTTCCAAAATTATTACATTTGTTATGGTGACCTGTGATCAGTGATCATTGATGTTACCATTGTAATTGTTTTGGAGTGCTATGAACTGCATCCATATAAGACAGTGAACTTGATGAATGTTGTGCATGTTCTGACTGATACACTGACCACCCATTTCCCCACTTCTTTCCCTCTCCTCGGGCTCCCCTCTTCCCTGAGACACAACAGTATTGAAATTAGGCCAGTTGACAACCCTACAATGGCCTCTAGTGTTCAAGTGAAAAGAAAAATCACACATCTTTCACCTTAAATCAAAAACTAGAAATTATTAAGCTTTGTAAGGAAGGCATATAGAAAGCTGAGATAAGCCAAAAGCTAGGTTGGCCTCTTGCACCAGTTAGCCAAATTGTGAACGCAAAGAAAAGTTCCTAAAGGAAATTAAAAGTGTTACACATACATGACAAGAAAGTGAAACAACTTAACTGACGGAGAAAGTCCAAGTGGTCTGGATAGAAGATCAAACTTGCTACAACATTCCCTTAACCCGAAGCCTAATCCAGGGTAAGATCTGAAAATTCTTTTCAATTCTGTGAAGACTGAGAGAAGGGAGGAAGCTGCAGAAGAGAAGTCTGAAACTATCAGAGGTAGGTTCATGAGGCTGAAGGAAAGAAGCCATCTCCATCACATCAAAGTGCAAGGTGAAGCAGCAAGTGCTTAGGTAGATGCTTCAACAAGTTATCCAAAGATCCAGCCAAGATAATTAATGAAGGTGGTTATACTAAACAATAGATTTTCAGTGTAGACAAAATAGCCTTCTGTGGGAAGAAGATGCCATCTAAGACTTCTATCATCAGAGAGCAGAAATCATGCCTGGTTTCAGCGCTTTAAAGGACAGTCTGGTGCATTAATATTTGTTGAAACGCAATATTCATTTACCATTCTGAGAAATCTTAGGGCTCTTAAGAATAACATTAACTCTATTCAGCCTATCTTCTTTTAATGGAACAACAAAGCATGAATGGTAGTACATCTATTTACAACACAATTTACTGAATAATTTAAGCCCACTGTTGAGACCAGGAACAAAGACTTCTTTTCAAAATATTACTGCTCGTTGACAGTACACCTTGTCACCCAAGACCTCTGATGGAGATGTATAATGAGATTAATAGTGTTTTCATGCCTGCTAATACAACATCCATGCTGCATCCTATGGATCAATGAGTAATTTCAAATTTCAAGTCTTATTATTTAAGAAATACATTTTGCTAAGCTACCGCTGCTGTGGATGGTGATTTCCCTGATGGATCTGGATAAATTAAGTCTTCTGGAAAGAAAAAAATATCACTGTTCTTAGATGTCATTAAGAATTTTCGTGATTCATGGCAAAAGGTTAAAATATCAACATTAACAGAAGTTTGGAAGAAGTTGATTCTAACTTTCATAGATGATTTTAAGGAATCCAAGACTTCTGCAGAGGAAGGAACCACAGGTGTGGTAGAAATAGCAAGAGAAGTACTGAATTAGAATAGAACAGAGGTGGAACTTAAATGTATGACTGAATTGCTGTAATCTCATGATAAAACTAAACAGATAAGGAATTGCTTCTTATGGCTGAGCAAAAAAAGTGGTTTCTTGAGATGGAATCTAGTCCCGGTGAAGGTGCTGCAAAGATCACTGAAATGACTATAAAAGATTTAAAATATTATATCTTTAGTCGATAAAGTAGTGGCAGGGCTTGAGAGGGTTGACTCCAGTTTTGAAAGAAGTTCTACTGTGGATAGAAACTGTCAAACAACACTGCACGTTACAGAGAAATTGTTCATGAAAGAGGAGTCAACAGATGGGGCAAACATCATTGTTGTCTTACTTTAAGAAATTGCCACAGCCACCCAAACCTTCAGCAACCACTACCCTGATTAGTCAGCAGCTATCAGCATAGAAACAAGACCCTCTACCAGCAAAAAGATTATGACTTACTGAAGGTCCAGATGATAGTTGGCATTTTTGAGCAATAAAGTATTTTTAAAGTAAGGTATGTAAAAAAAGTTAAGGTATGTACATTTTTCTGACATAACTGTTATTGCTCATTTAATAGACTACTGTGTAGTGTAAACCTGACTTATATACGCATTGCATGCATGTTATGTTAAGTCACTTCAGTCACGTCTGACTCTTTGCAACCCTATGGACCATAGCCCACCAGGCTCCTCTATCCATGGAATTCTCCAAGCAAAAATACTGGAGTGGATTATTGTGCCCTTCTCCAGGGGCACAACCCTGGAGATCCCAACCCTGTGGGATCGAACCCACATCTCTTGAGTCTCCTGCATTAGCAGGTGGATTCTTTACTACTAGCGCTACCTGAGAAGCTATATATGCTTTGGGAAACCCCAAAATTCATGTGCAATAAAACAGACATTGCCTTATTGAAGTGGGCTGGAAATAAGCCCACCATATCTCTGTAACTGGAATAAATGTAGCCTATAATGGGATTTTTAAAAAGTTTCCCAGATAATTCTATTGTACAGCCAACATTGAAAGCCACTGCTTTGAAGTACCCATTTCTTGCTGATATCATGTATTTATTTTACTTTCTTCTTTTTCTGGCACTGCCATAGATAACATCCATGTTTCTCTAAAAACTAACTTCACCTTATCCTCTCCAGCTGGGAAAAGGAGACAAACCTAGGTACTTTCATAAAATTAAATCTAGTGGCTGAGAATAATTACCAATATATCATTAAGCTTATTGTGGCTAGAGGTTTGCCAACAAAAAGAAAATTTTTCTAATTATCAGAAGGGCATGAGAAATCATTAAATGTGTAATTATAACATTATTAATAATGTGCCTTTCGGGAAGATTTTTAAATTGCAGATGGTAGGACACTGAATAAAACAGGGCATTTTTCCTGAGTACCTAATTGGAATTATTTTAATGATTACAAAAAGTATACTGTGAACGTTTTTGCAGAGATCAAGGCATTGACAGCATGAGAACATTTGCCAACTACTGTTTTTTTTTTTTTTAAGCTAACTTGTCTTCTTCATCTTCACTTAATTTCGAATACGTAATGCATTAAGATTTTCCATAACATTGACAAATTCATTGATTTCCCATAGACATCCAGAGTTTATTTCTCAAAAGCATTTATTTATTTGGCTGCATAGGGTCTTAGTTGTGGCACACAGGCCCCAGTGCCTACAGATTTCAGTCGTTGTGACATGCAGGTTTAGTTGCCCTGCAGCATGTGGGATCTTAGTTCCCCAAGCAGGAACTGAACCTGAATCCTCTGCGTTGCAAGGCAGATTCTTCACCACTGGACCACCAGGGAAGTCCCAGAGTATTTAATTATGATTGATGATATGATAGTAAATGATAGGTAGTTAAGAATGTTATAATGCCAGAGATCATGATTTCCATAATAGATAGGTGCCACCAAAATTAGATTTAAGTATAATTTATATTAATAAACTTCCTTTTAATGTTTTAGAAAAATTTAATATTAAATGCAATTTTATGGTGAATCTTTATGTAAAGTAAATTATTACAAATGTATCTTTTGTATATATTTGGATTCCCATATGTTAGTTTTTTCCAAAGTAGCTACTAAAATATTGCTTTTCATGTCTTAAAAAAGATGTTTAATCACCTAACCTAAATTGATTGCCATATATTTCTACTCCAAATGTTAAGGTGGCAATATCTTGTGAGTACACATCTGATGCTTGCTTTATTGCAGATGGTTAGTGGGATAAAATGACTTCTCAAAAATTAGAATTTTGGTGTTTAGTGACCTTTTAAGACTTTTTTTAGCAGGAAAAAAGAAGTCATTTGGAAAACTGTCATAAACATTTTAAAGTATGGCAATATTATTAAAAATAATATTTCATAGGCTAGTTGAACTTTTCTGTGCAAAATACTACTATAAAAGAAGATATTGTCATGGTTATATCAGTGTAGAAAATACAATCTAGCTATTATCTGGACTTTCTGCTGTATAAATGAAGACTGATATGAACTCTAGAGAAACATTTCACACCACCAACTGAGAGATAATAAATTTAGATAAAGCACAAACACAATCTACAGTATCTTTACATTTAGAATGGGGCTTTCCTCATAGCTCAGTTGGTAAAGAATCCACTTGCAATGCAGGAAACCTTGGTTTGATCCCTGGGGGGGAAGATCAGCTGGAGAAGGGAAAGGCTACCCACTGCAGTATTCTTGGGCTTCCCTTGTGGCTCAGCTAGTAAAGAATCTGCCTGCAATGTGGGAGACCTGATTTTGATCCCTGGGTTGGGAAGATTCCCTGGAGAAGGGAAAGGCTACCCACTCCAGTATTCTGGCCTGGAGAACTCCATGGACTATATGTCCATGGAGTTGCAGAGTCGGACATGACTAAGAAACTCACTTTCATCTCAGAACAGGTGGGTCTCAGAGCTGAGTTCTGGTGCTGAATTTGGAAGGCTTCTGAGAAAAAAGTTAACATTTACTTCTTTTGTTGGCTTATTGGAGTCAAGAGGTTGGAGAACTTGTGTGAATCAAGTTCTAAAAGTGGATGGGAATTCCCTGGTGATCCAGTCTTTAGGACTTCCCACTTCCACTGCAGTAAGCTCTGGTTCGATCCCTGGTCAGGGAGCTAAGATCCCACATGCCAAGTGGCTCAGTTAAAAAAAAAAAAAAAAGGAAACCAAGCCAAACCAAACTAAAACAAAAGTTCTAAGACATGAAATAGTAAACTCCATGAGCCAAATTAAGGAGAAGGAAGAGGATAAAAAACACACCCACCATGAGAAAATATTTACCTCTTCAATTGTCTTTGGAAGAGCTTACCAGATAACAAGATTCAGCAAGTGTTTAGTTAAATATATAGATACAAAACTGTGGGACTTAATGAAGATCGTTCCTTGAAAAGGATTTATAACATTAGGCTAAGTAGCCTTGAAAAAAACGAGTCTAAGGGACTTGCCTGGTGGTCTAGTGGTTATGAATCCACCTTCCAATGCAGGGCACATGGCTTTGATCCCTGATCGGGAAACTAAGATCCCACATGCTGTGGAGCAACCAAGCTGGAGCATCACACATAGAGAAACCTTGTGCTTTGATGAAAGATCCCACATGATGCAATGAAGATCCTGTGTGCTGCAACTAAGAGCTGACACAGCCAAATATGGATAAATAAATAAATAAAAATTTTAAATGAGTTTAATATACATTTCAAGCTTGTTTTTGATCCTGTGTGTTTCAGATGGGCTTCCCTGGTGACTCAGTGGTAAAGAATCTGCCTGCCTTATGCAGGAGACACAGCCTCGATCCCTGGGTCAGAAAGATTCCCTGGGGAAGGAAATGGCAACCCACTGCAGTATCCTCGCCTGGGAAATCCCATGGACAGAGGAGCCGGTGGGCCACAGTCCATGGGGTCGAAAAAGTATTGAACACGATTTAGTAACTAGAACAACAACAAAGCACTTCTGTTAATGTCAAGCCCTGAGGGCAGAAGCCATGCTGTCTATACCTCCTTGTCCCTGCAGTGCCATGCAGAGTGCTGAACTCAGAGCAGATCTTGCTGAATATTTATTAAATGAATGAATGTAGAATTTTAAGATGGGAAAGACTTTTAGAGGTAATTTTGTCCAACCCTCTCTTTTAAAGACCAGGAAAATGAGACCCAGAGAGAAAAGTGACCAGCCAACAACGGTCACGTCTCTCTTAAGATCAAAACTCTGGCTGGGGCCTGAGATTCCCAAACTCATGTTCCAGTGCTCTTTCTATTTGGCCTTCAGAAGGTAAAGAATTCTGCCAGCTAGTTTTCAAATTGCCCATGGAAAGTGGTCCAAATGGCAGGTGCAGCCACCGGACACAGTTACTCGATCTGTTCAGTTGTATTTACTTTTCAACATGTTTACTTTCTGAACCGGAGAAGCCAGCTCCATTAGGTGAATGACTAATCCACTAAAAGAAGTCTAAATAAATGAAGTGGCATCTCAGTGGCGTGTGATGTGAAGAGTAGGGAAAGGGAAAGGCAGGAACAGAGGGAGGATACAGGAAGAAACGCCTAATAAAAAATATTTAAAAGCAAAACAGCCACTTTTTTCACCAAGATTTAAAAGCAATGCCATTACACATGACTATTAATTTTATATTATCAGAGCCTAAGACACTGACTCATTGGAAAAGACCCTGATGCTGGGAGAGATTGGGGGCAGGAGGAGAAGGGGACGACAGAGGATGAGATGGCTGGATGGCATCACCGACTCGATGGACGTGAGTTTGAATGAACTCTGGGAGTTGGTGATGGACAGGGAGGCCTGGCGTGCTGCGGTTCATGGGGTTGCTACGAGTTAGACACGACTGAGACTGAACTGAACTGAACTGAAGACATTACCTAAAATATAATTGCTATTCAACAATTTTGTTGTTGTTTTTTAGTCTCTAAGTCGCACTAGATGCTTTGCAACCCCATGGACTGTAGTCCTGCCAGGCTTTTCTGTTCATGAGATTTCCCAGGCAAGAAAACTGGAGTGGATTGCCATTTCCTTCTCCAGGTGACCTTCCTGACCCAGGTATCGAACTTATGTCTCCTGCACTGATAGGCAGATTCTTTACCACTGAGCCATCTGGGAAGCCGGTCCAATAATTGAACTTTATTTTTTAAAATATAAAACACTTCTGAAATGAGCCTAGTTTTTTAAATATACATTTTATCTCACAACATTTTGCTGAAATAACTGATTGAAAAGCAAAAAAAAAAAAAAAAAAAAAATCAATGTACTAACTAGGAGTTTGTAGTTAACTAAAACACAATGCACTTTTCCAGTATTTTTTTCCCACTGCATTGATTGGTATGTTAACTAATTTATTTAATTAATTTATTTAATTAATAAATTTAACTGATTTATTTAATTCCTAAATAATTTTAAAATAATTTTTTTGAAAAATTTCAGAATGCAGAAAAAGAAAGTTAATAGCATATGAGTGACTTCTGTGTTGGAAGTGGTATTTTAGAAATACTTCCTCATGTATATTTCCTTTCAGTAAACCAGTTTATCTTCCTGCATATCAGAAAACATTATCATCCATTCATCTGAAAAATATGCGTACTCATGGTGAATTTGTAAAAAAAAAAAAAAAAAAGAACAATGCCATTGTGTATTTTGAGGCCAAATAATTTTTTTTTTTTACTTTACAATATTGTATTGGTTTTGCCATACATCAACATGCATCTGCCACGGGTGTACACGTGTTCCCAATCCTGAACCCCCCTCCCACCTCCCTCCCCATACCATCCCTCTGGGTCATCCCAGTGCACCAGCCCCAAGCTTCCTGTATCCTGCATTGAACCTGTACTGGCTATTCATTTCTTATATGATATTATACATGTTTTAATGCCATTCTCCCAAATCATCTCCCCCCTCCCTCTCCCACAGAGTCCAAAAGAGTGTTCTATATATCTGTGTCTCTTTTGCTGTCTCGCATACAGGGTTGTTGTTACTATCTTTCTAAATTCCATATGTATGCGTTAGTATACTGTATTGGTGTTTTTCTTTCTGGCTTATTTCACTCTGTATAATAGGTTCCAGTTTCATCCACTTCATTAGAACTGATCCTTGTCAATAAATTTGATCGCTTTTCCCAAAATACAGTAGAATATAGTAATAAATAATGGAATAAATAATAAAGAAATGTAGTAGAAATCTAATTAAATATTTACATTTCTGTAAGTGGTTTTTGTCTCTTCACAATGATTGAAAGATATAAGAACGGCATTCTACCATGAGCAGTTGGTTATGTCAGTCATTCATTCATTCTTTAATCCATTCAGTAACATGTATAAGGCATCTGTTCTGTCCCAAATGTTAATATTAGACAATCCAGACACAACGATTACTCAAAAAAGTAGTAATCCTTGACATCCAGGAGCTCACAGTCTTCCTGGAAAATTGTACATATAAGTAATTTCAATGCAACATAAGATATGCTTTGACAGAGGTGTATACTCTCTGCTCCTATACCAAGAAGACGTGATTCGGTCTGTATATGGAGCAGGGTGGGGGAACTCAGAAAAGACTACAAGGAAAGTGTAATGTTTGGAGTGAATCTTGAAGTAGGAATTGATTGTGTGTGTTAGTTGCTTAGTCCTGTCTGACTCCTTGCGACCCCATGTACTGTAGCGCACCAGGCTCCTCTGTCCATGAAATTCTCCAAGCAAGAATACTGGAGTGGGTACCATTCCCTTCTCCAGGAGATCTTCCCAATCCAGGGATCAAACCCACATCTCCTGCATTGCAGGAAGACGTTTTACAGTCTGAGCTGCCAAGGAAGCCCATAGTATTCCTGTTAAAACAATGATTTTACTTAATTTACAGTATTACATAAAAACTGCTGTAGGCCATTACACTGCAGTCCAACTACTGTTGTGTCTGGTTGTATCGTTACTTAACTCTAGTTAATCAGGAACATGTCTGTCACTTCTGAGCTCCAGAGTTGGTAGGTAAGGATGTGAGAACTCTGGAATTAGATGTCTCATCTCAAATATCCAGCATCCAGACTTTCCAGCACATCTTTCCTTCTGTGTCTTAGTTTTCCATTTACCAGTGGTGATAATAATAGAAGCTACCTCTGGAGCTGACATTAAACCCTGCATGGTCTCACCAGTTACTTCTGGTTGGCGTCTGCTCATATCACTTTATGTCTGGGTCATCGAGGCTGTGAGGCATTTTGACGGTCTCTTTGTCTGACCCAGAGTTGTTGTTATGGCTAAATAAGAATGGTTACATGTATATGTATGGCCGAGTCCCTTTGCTGTTCACTGGAAACTATCACAACTTCATCGATCGGCTGTACCCCAATAAAACTTACTTTTTTCACTTAGTAAAAAAGAGAAATGCATGTTGTACATGTCAAGGACTTATCTTAGTGCCTGGTACATGGTGCATCGTGTGTGCTAAGTCACTTCAGTCATGTCTGACACTTTGTGACCCTGTGGACTGTAGCCTGTCAGGCTCCTCTGTCCATGGGATTCTCCAGGCAAGAATACTGGAGTGGATTGCCGTGCTCTCTTCCAGGAAACTTCCTGACCCAGGGATCAAATCTGAGCCTTTTATGTCTCCTGCATTGGCAGGTAGGTTCTTTACCACTAGTGCCACATAGAAAGTCCTGGTGCATGGTAACATTCAGTAAACACTGATGTTTTATTAATGAAGTATCTGAAGGGTTTTTGCACGTGATAAAAGATCTATAATGGTGGGTTGAATGCTTTAGTTTTCAGAGCTGTATTTACTGGTAATATAGCCTCTTTATTTTTCCTGACTTCTTTCCCCAGTTCTTCCTCAACCATTACTGGAAGTTCAGGCACATTTTGTCTCCAGTTCCTACCTTCATCCTGATAAAGCAACAGTTTTTGCCATCTGCATCCTCAGGGTTTCCTTCTCAATTCACCAGACCAATATGGTTTGGAAGAGTACTGAGAAGAGAAATCTTATTTATACCCCCCATACCCCTTTCCAAGAGAAATCACCCACTTTTCTCATCCACAGCTGATTGGACCAGAGATGGATATCTGATCCAAGGAGAGTCAATCTTAAGCTGGCTATCTAACCACCTATGGCCAATGCAGAAAGATAAGCTGGACTAATCAGCTTCTTTCATGGTGGGAAACATGAAGGGAATTTTCCACCTGGCAGTACAGCTGAAGGTGAGTGCTAACTTAGCATGGCAGCCCAGGGATATTTGCACTTCAAAATCGTGAGAAACCAAAAAACATGTGGAAGATAGTAGGAGGAAACCAATTTGTAGAAAGAGAAAGAAGTCCTGAAAGTGATGCAGAGAAGAGAGATAGGTGAGAGATTAGACAAAAGGAAGAGGAGAAACAAGAACCAAAGCTGTTCCCAAGGACTTCCTGGGACCCTGATGACATTTTGGTCCTGTTCTGATGAAGATGATGATGACAATAATGATAATATGTAGAATTTCTGGAGCATTTTGTATGTTTTAGGCAGTATTTTAAGCATTTATATGAAATAACTCAGTGCTCACAAGAAATTCACAAGGCAGGTTTTATTTTATCCGACTTTTATAGAGTGCCTATTTGCAGCCTAATGGAAATCCCTCATGTGCATTTAATCTTATCTATATGTTTTTGAGAAAAAATACCTAAAAACTCAAGGAGTCATCTTGAGTGCTCTTTCTAAAGCACTCAAGAGAGGGGACTCAACCACCACCTTCAAGGGTTGGTTTGCTACACAATGGAAACAAACTGATACACCTACTATGGAATAAGCACATTCATTATCAAGAATCTTTCTAACTACTATATGAGTTAAGCATATGTCCATTTTATAAATAAGGAGTCACAGTTCAGCTAGTGAACCTGCCCAAGGTAGCGAGTGGGTAAGTGACAAAGCTGGCTTGAAATTGGTTCCAGGACCTGGGCTCTTTTCACTGAACCAGTGTTGTCTCTCATCTCAGTTTGGTTTGATCCCCTTTTTCATCTCCATTGGCATCCCCAACCTCTCCCTACACACACACACACACACACACACACACACACACACACACACACATACAGCATTGTAGAGGACCTGACATTTGAAGTTCCAACCCAGCCCACCAGGAAACACCAGCTAACATGTTTGCCAAGGAGGTTCTGTCATAACAAATCTATAGGCTGTGTGATTGCTCTCAGGACAGGTTGCACATGTTATACTTCAGAGCACATGAGATTTAACTCCAATATATCCAAACCCACACGTCAACAAGCCACTTAAGGAATATTGACATTAATGCAGCTGTTTACAATGAAAAACTATATTGTTGTTGTTCAGTCACTAAGTTGTGTCTGACTCTTTGCAACTCCATGGCTTTCCTGTTCTTCACTATCTCCTGGAGTTTGCTGAAACTTATGTCCATAGAATCCATGATGTTATCCAACCATTTCATCTTCTGTTGCCCCCTTTTCCTTCTGTTCGCAATTTTTCCCAGCATCAGGGTCTTTTCCAATGAGTCGGCTCTTCACATCAGGTGGCCAAAATAATGGAGTTTTAGCTTCTACATCAGTCCTTCCAATGAAAATTGTGTGGTATTTCCTTATGAGGAATAATGTACATTTTGCAGTGTCTGAGCACGGGATGAAGGGTGACGTGTCCCTGGACACTCTCGATTGGACACGTGCTTGCGCCTGCCAGGTCTACAGTCCTTCTGGTGAGCATGATTTTTTGGTCTCACCGATTTAATGAAAGATTGATTTTCTTCCTTCCTGGCCAAAGATAAACCTCATGAAATGGTGATTTAATTCACAACACAAAGGCATGAAAGCCCTCCTTAAAATTAAAAGGAGTCTTCACACAAAAAAGAGCACATTCATTCACAGTAATAGACCACTTTATTTTTTCTTAAAGGCAATAGAACTTTGCTAATTCTCACTAATGACAGAGGGTGCCCATTGTAGAAGAACCAATTTTACTGATTACTGAATCGTATAAAATATTCTGAGAAAGAAATGAAATCTTGGTCATTCAAGACCCTGTCGTGGATCCATGTGTCTTGCTGAGAAATAGGCAACCACTGCTGTTTTAATTGGGAGAATAATCAGGTTTGCAGTTTAGTGAACTGAGATAATCACAAATACCATCCAAGTGAAAACGTACATTTCAACGATGATTAAAGAAGACACTTTCAGGTGATAAAAACCAGCAGATCCCATGGCACAAATCAGCAACTCACTGACTTCAAGGTAAGTGTTTTTATAGATGTGTTTAGTTTTCAGGCCATTGGGGGAACTAGGTTTTTGGTTATACTTGAAAGAGTCTGTTCATCTGGCAAAATCCAACCCAGTAATTTATTATCTCAGTGTACACTTAGAATCCCCATATTAAAATCCATATTAAAATGTCTCATTTGACATGAAAGGTTAAAAGCAGATGTAAAGTTAGAATACAGACCAGACTCACAAATGCATATAATGGATGACTAAGGTGTTGAAAAGTAGTGGTTAATCAAAATGTTTAAATCAAATGAATTAGTTTATAAAATGAAGAAAAACAATAAAGCATTCAGGATTTCATAAAATATTATCTCAGAGCCCTTTAACAACAGCAACTAGAAGGTGGATTCTCCAGAGAAAGTCTTGCATTTGACTGAGAAGAGTTTCTTATTCTTTTTCCAGGGTCACTATGAGCATTTCTGAACTTTTTTGCTGACATATGGAACCACCAGAATTGGCAAGAATTTTAAACAAGCTATTTCAAAGATAGTGCAGGTATACATATTTTAAGTTCAAATTTCTTCATTACTTTATTTTTAAAAGCACATAAATTCATCATGTAAGTGAGAGATTGTTGTAATTGGATCTCCAAGCACAGTATTAACCTTATAGGAATTCACTTGTCATGTGTGAAAAGCATTCCCCTAAAAACTTTGCGTTTATGAGATCTCAATGCTCGCATCAATATTGTTAGGGGTTTTCCAGGTGGCTCAGTAGTAAATAGTCCACCTGCCAATGCAGGAGATGCAGGAGACATGGGTTCAACACAGGACACAAGAAGACATGGGCAGATCCTCTGGAGGACAGCATGGCAATCCACTCCAGTATTCTTGCCAGGAAGATCCCATGGACTAAGGAGCCTGGTGAGATACAGTCCACAGGCTCCCAAAGAGTCGGACATGACAAAGTGATTGAGCATGCACACACAACACTGTTAGACAAGTTCTAGGATTAAAGCCACTTATAGATGAGGAAAGTGAAGTACAGACAAGTTACATAACTTGATTAAACTCTCAGGCTAGTAAATGGTGGAGTTTGAATTCAGACCCAGGTGATGTGGCTCACTCTATACTCAGACCTCTACCACCTTGATACCATTACAAGGTGCACCTATATGTGTAGGCTTCCATATGGAAAAAAAATTCTTCTGAAAATCATTATAAACATTGCTGCTGTTCAGGTGCTAAGTTGTGTCCGACTCTTTGTGACCACATGAACTGCAGCATACCGGGCTTCCCTGTTCTTCATTGTCTCCTGGAACTTGCTCAAACTCACATCTATTGAGTCAGTGATGCCATCAAGGCATCTCCTGACACTGTCTAAGTTTGTCATAGTTTTTCTTCCAAGTAGCAAGTGTCTTTTAATTTCATGGCTGAAGTCACCATCCACAGTGATTTTGGAGCCCAAGAAAATAAAGTCTGTCACTGTTTCCATTTTTTCCCCATCTATTTGCCATGAAGTGATGGGACCAGATGCCATCATCTTAGTTTTTTGAATGAGTTTTAAGCTAGCTTTTCCACTCTCCTTTTTCCCCCTCATCAAGAGCTTCTTTAGTTCCTCTTTGCTTTCTGCTATTAGAATGGTACCATCTGCATATCTGAGATTGTTGATATTTCTCCTGGCAATCTTGATTCTAGGTTGCGAGTCTTCCAGCCTGGCATTTAGCATGATGTACTCTGCATAAAAGGTAAGTAAGCAGGGAACATAAGTGAAGTAAGTAAGTAAGTGAAGTCACTCAGTCGTGTCCGTCTCTTTGCAACCCCATGGACTGTAGCCTACCAGGCTCCTCTGTCCATGGGATTTTCCAGGCAATAGTACTGGAGTGGATTGCCATTTCCTTCTCCAGCGGATCTTCCCGACCCAGGGATCGAACCTGGGTCTCCCACATTGTAGACAGACATTTTACCGTCTGAGCCACCAGGGAAGTCAACTTTGTCTAAAGAAAGATCATCTTAATTATTAATATTTCATGAAAAAAAATCAAATTTGAAAGCAACTTCTAAAATGAGTATCTTACTGTTTTTTTTATCTTAACATTGAGCCTCTCTAGATGCTCTATCTTTAGCCATTCAGTTACCACATTGGAGAAAATGTTGACAAATCCAGCTAAGTAGGAAATGGGATGTGATGTGTCACAAAGCCTGCCAGGGGTGTGAAATGAGCTGCCAAATTGATTCAAGTTGTTTTAGTACAACAAGTCTGGAACATCTGGGTCTTGAATTACACAACAATTAGTGTAAAAATGTCAGTAGTATTTATGGAAGTCTATTCATATCCTATAATTAGTTTGCTTTATCCCAGAACATTTATGATGTTTAGGCAGACAGATTCTTTCAAAGTGATTTTTAATTAGTGAACTTATAGACATGAAAATTTCTGCATTTGAATATGAAAATTTGCCTATTCTTTTAGTATTTATATATTGATACTTTCCTAGGTAGTGTGGGGCTACAAAAATGATCAAGTTGTAGAACTTATGGACCAATGGGGAACGGTCAGGGATAGTCAGGAAGTTTGGGATTGACATGTACACACTGCTATATTTAAAATGGATAACCAACAAAGACCTACTGTATAGCACAGGGAACTCTGCTCAATAGTATGCAACAACCTAAATAGGGAAAGAATTTAAAAGAGAATAGATACATGTATATGGAATATCCCCTGGAGGAGGGCATAGCAATCCACTTCAATATTCTTGCCTAGAGAATCCCAGGGACAGAGAAGCCTGGTGGATTACAGTCCATGGGGTCACAAAGAGTCACAAAGAATATATATGTTCATGAAAATATCTGCAATACCAAATAAGGCAATTAAAAACTGAGAAATACAGTGAGTACTATTGATTTTTAGAGAAAGGAGGAATCTGAGAAGATTCTTAAAGGACATAGGGGTTTTTATTTTATGACTTTTGATTAAAGTATAGTTAATTTGCAACGTTACACTATTTTCAGGTGTACAGCATAATGATTCAGTATTTTTATGATTATACTCCATTATGTTATCATAAGATAATAACTATGATCCCCTGTGCTATATATTAAAGCCTTGTTGCTTATTTACATACAGTTGTTTGTGAATCACATACCCCTGTTTGTCCCTCCCCACTCCTCTCTTTGGTAACCACAAGTTTGGTTTCCGTATCTGTGAATCTGTTTCTGTTTTGCATATGCCACATCCTCTTCAATGTTTCTTATTTATAGATTTTTTGACGATAGCCATTCTGACAGGTGTGAAGTGATATCTGTTTTTTGATTTGGCTCAGATGGTAAAGAATCTGCCTGCAATGTGGGAGACCTGAGTTTGAACCCTGGATTGGGAAGATCCCCTGGAGGAGGGCATGGCAACCCACTCCAGTATTCTTGCCTGGAGAATCCCCATAGACTGAGGAGCCCGGCAGTCTACAGTCCACGGGGTCACAAAGAGTTGGACACAACTGAATGACTAAGCACACAAGAATTTGTGATGTTGAGCATATTTTCATGTGCCTATTAGCCATCTGTATGTCTTCTTTGGAAAAAAAAGAAAAAACATCTAGTCAGGTCTTCAGTCCACTTTTTGGTTGGGTTTTTCTTTTGATACTGAATTATAAGAGCTGTTTATATTTTTTGGATGTTAACTGTTGTTAGTCACATCATTTGCAAGTATTTTTCTGCCATAATATTTTCATTTTGTTGATAGTTTCCTTTGCTGTGCAAAAGCTGTTGGTTTAATTAGGTCCCAATTGTTAATTTTTGCTTTTGTTTCCTTTGCCTTGGGACACCAATCCAAAAAAAATATTACTATCGTTTATGTCAAATTATGTTCTGCCTATGTTGTCTTCAAGGATTTTTTATGGTTTCCACTCTTACATTTAGGTCTTTAAGGATTCTGAGTTTATTTTTGTACAGTATGTGAGGGAATCTTCTTTTTAAAAAAAGATTTATTTTTTTATTTATTTGGGTGCACCAGATCTTAGTTGTGGCCCTCAGAATCTTTGATCTTCATTGCAGTATACAAACTGTTAGCTGTGGCAAGTGGGATCTAGTTCCTTGACCAAGGATTGAACCCATGCCAAGAGTCTTAGTCACTGGACCACCAGAGAAGTCCCTGAGAATGGTCTAATCTCATTGTTTTACAAGTGGTTGTCCAGCTTTCCCAGCACCACTTGTTGAAAAAAATGTCTTTTCTCCATTGTATATATTCTTGTTTGTTGTAAATTAATTGATTATAAGTGCATGGGTTTATTTCTGTTCTCTCTATATTCTGTTCCACTGATCTTTGTGGTTTTGTGTGTGTGTGTGTGTGTGTGTGAGAGAGAGAGAGAGAGAGAGTGTGTTGATACCATGCTGTTTTGATTACAGTTGCTTTGTAATATAGTCTGAAGTCTTGGAGGGTCATATCTCCAACTTTGTTATTTTCTCAAAATTGTTTTGGCAATTTAGGATCATTTGTTCCATATGAATTTTAGAATTATTTGGTCTAGTTCTGCAAAAAATATCCATAGGTATTTTGATAGGGATTGCATTAAATCTCTAGATTGCCTTGGGTAGCATAGCCATTTTAACAATATTAATTTTTCCAGCCCCAAAACACAGGATATCCTTTCATTTCTTTGTATAATCTTCAGTTTTCTTCATCAGTATTTTATAGTTTTCAGAATATAGTTCTTTCACCTCCTTGGTCAAGTTTATTCCTAGATATTCATTTTGGTGCAATTTTAAACAGAATTTTTTAAAACTTTCTCTTTCTGATATTTCATTATTAATGTATAGAAGCACAACAGATTTCTCTATGTTAATCTTGTAGCCTGAAACCTTGCTGAATTCATTTTTAGATCCGATAGTTTTGGGATGGAGACCTTATAGTTTTCTATATAAAGTATCAAAGGATGTGGGGCTTTTAATATGTGTATGTGGATTGGGGAAGATAATTAAAAGAGAAGGGAACAGCAGGAGCAAAGGCGAGCCATGACAGGGAAACAGAGTAAGTGACCTAATGTTTTAGTAATATTAAATATGTGAGAGAATTGGGGGAAAAGTTCAAGAAAAGAAGTAAAACACAAAGTTGTATAGAGACCTGTCGTCTTCCAGCATGCCAAGCAGTTAAGTGGGACGTGATGTGCACCAAGGAAAGTGGGTGTGGGCAGGGTGGTATAACATCAAGTGCTCTTTCCTCACTCTTACCACAACCATGCCGTGCTCTTCCTTAGCAGCCACAACCCTCAAAACTTACCATGACAAATCTCTCCAAAACAGTAATCAAACAAGGAAATTATATAGAAGACTTGATGAATAAAACTAATGAGATTATTCTAATAGGCAAGTATGGGATACTGCCTAAGCATATGAAAAAGTTATAAAGATGGACCGTATTATATATCATAAAGAAGATATCAACAAATTTAAGGAATAGTGTATATAAGACCACAATTAAATTAAAGATTGATATTGAAAAGATAATTTTTTAAAACTATACATTTGGAAATCTAAAGCATACTTTGAAATGATTTATGAATTATAGAAAATATGATACTGGAAAGTATAAATATCATGTGAATAATAAAAAAGATATTTATAAAACCTGTTGGACACAGCTATAGTAGAGAAATTCACAGACTTGAATGCTTTCATCTAGAAAAAAGATAGGTCAAAAGCTAATGAATTAAATAACGTAAGTTATACAAAGAACAACATAAGAAATCCAGAGAAATTAAAAAGAAATCCAATATACTAATATAACAACAAAATAGATGAAAAATAAAATAAATATAAAACTGAGAAAATCAACAAAGAAATCAACAATACCTAATTTATTTAGAAGACCAATATTCCTGCCTTTGGTAGGATCAATAGAGAAAGAGAAGAAAAACTTCACTGATGTTAGAAATGAAAACAGGGACATAATTATGAATGCAACATAAATTTAAAAGATAATAAGAGAAAATGACAAGTATCTTTATAACAAAATATTTTGAAGACAAATCTCTAGAAAATTATTACAAATAACCAAAGTAGATGCAAAATAATGTAGAAATCTGAGTGGTCTTATAATCATTAGAGAAATTATATCTGTAACTTAAAATCTTCCTACAATAAAAACACCATGCCCTCATGATTTTTATAAACTCTAGAAAATAGTCAATAAATAGCTAATCCTAATCTTAGATCTTTCTCCAAGGGGAAAAAAAGTTTTACTACTCAGCTGATTTTGGGAATTTGTGTAAGCTTGATATTAGTAGACAAGAAAACTATGAGAGGAAAATTAAATATAGCTCATTCATGGAGATTTCCCTGGTGGTCCAGCAGTTAAGGCTTTACCTACCAGTGCAGGTGATGTGGGTTTGATCCCTAGTTGGGGAACTAATATCCCAAAGAACCAAAACCTAAACCAGAAGCAATATTGTAATAAACTCAAACCCTCTGAGCCAACAGGGAATCCCCCAATAAACTCAATAAAGACTTTAAAAAAATAGTCCACACCAAAAAAACTTTAAAAAAAGTGTAACTCACTCATGAATGTAGATGAAAAATTCTAAAAATTTGCCGGAGCCAGCCGGCAAAGTCGATCAGGTCCCGAGAACGTGCACGGTGGGGCTAAGAAAGAAACTAAAGCAAAAGACTACAAAGATGGGGTCGAGAGGTTCAGACACGTCACCACGAAGGGACGCAGTCTGACACCAACTTTATTCAACATCTCATATTTATACAGAAAAGCGTGAGAAAGACAAGACAGTTGACATTTTTTCTTAGTTGGCCTATGCATCTTACAAACAGTTACAAGAAATCTTGAGAGCATGGGAATGGCTCCCTGTTATTATTTCTTACACCAGATAACATTTCTCTGTGCGTGAGAAGTTTGCACAGAACTCCAGGTGCCTGCAGTAAATAAGCACCTAATCTCTGGGGTGGCGGGACAGAGAGCTATGTTTGCAAGCAAACCCTCAAGGACTGAGGCAGCTCCCAGAGCTGTGTCCTTCAGACAAAGGACCCCATTCTCACGGGCAGCTCCCCACAAAAATTATTAGCAAAGCTCATTTAGAAAAGCACTCTGTAATTTGAGCTCATCCCAGAAATGGATGTTAGGATTATCACTAGAAAATTTATCATTGTAATTCATCATATAAAGAGATACAGAAAAATTAATACAATTAAAGCACATTTGCAAAAAAATTCTCCTAGCAAACTAGAAATAGAAGAAATATGCTTCATCTGGCAAAAGATCGCTAATAAATATTTACTGCAAACACTAAAGTCATTCCCTTATAGCTATGAAATAAGGCAAAGATATTTACTATCACCATGTCTAATCAATCCTATATCTAAGACTCTAGACAGCAATGACAAGAAAAAGAATTGAAAACTATAAAAATGGGAAAGATAAAAACAGATGTCATTCCCAGAGAGTATTTAAATAAAATCCAAAGTGATTTACAATTTAAGAATGAACGGATTAAAATAAATTGAGCATGTTTGTAGACTGAGTGAAAGAAGATGATGGAGAGGAGGAGCCTGGTGGTACTGCAGAAGATGAGAGAAATGATAAAGCAAGATTCCTGAGAAAGAAGCAGGACAGGTAACACTCTTGGGCTTGATCCAGTCCCCTCCTGGTACCCCACACAAGGTAAGTGCACTATTGTGTTCCTAATTTGAGGTGGGGCATCCAGGTAGGGACAGGAAGTAGATTCACTCAGGGATGGGAGAAATTTTCCTTGTAGGCAAAATATATTTACACAAGGGAAATGGGGAAAGTCTCATTTGTAAAGCTAGTATTTCTTTACTAGTATTTCTTCTCTGTGGTCTTCTCTTCATCCTATAGTCCTATAGGTCCCATTCCTATAGTACATTATTACCTGGGAGTACTCGACAATTATCCCCTCCTGTCTGTAAGACCCATGGACATGCTGGTTGCCTCAAATGTTACCATATATAAAGTTGTGTCTGCTCTAGATCTTTCCTATATCTTGAGCCCTAGGAGCTTGCTGAAGCTACTCTCACTGCTTTCTTATCTGCTTCATAGACTTTTGACATAAATTTCAAGCATGTCAATCTTTATTACAGTCCTCTGTGTCGTTGAGGATTCAGTGAGAGAGACAAATTCTGCCCTCAAGTTGCTTAATATCAGAAAAGATCCTTAAAGTCTGCTATTCAGTCTCCTTGCCCCAAGGTCAAGGAATCACAGACATTGGCATTGAAAGGGAGGATGGAAAGGGATTTCCCTCATTATAAATGCAGAAAGCCAAAAGGACCCACTGATTAAGGGGTTTGTCTATGTCCACAAAATCAATGAGAGCCTGAGCCTCTGACTCTCTATTAGTACCTTTCCCTACATCATGATACTACCTTGAGAAACTACTATTTGGAAGATTGGTGTGAAGTATAATAGAATAGGGGTCCCCAGCCTCCAGCCCACAGACCCGTACCTCTTGTCAGATCAGTGGTGGCATAAGATTAGAAATAAAGTGCACAATAAATGTAATGCACTTGAATCATCCCTAAACCATTCCTCCCCCTTCCTGATCTGTGGAAAAATTGTGTTCCACAAAACTGGTCCCTGGTGCCAAAACTACTGGGGACCACTGTTAGAGGATATAGAAGATGAAAGTATAGTCCCGGACCTTCAAGGCTGCATAAATAACATAGCAGAGCCCCAGGTAATTATATTATTGAGGGTTTTTTAATGATTAAAGTGTATATAAGTGAGTGCAGTAGACAACTCTTGAAAACTGGGAATGGATTTTATTATTTTTATTTCTTTATTTTCCAACACAGTACCTAGAACATAGTAGGTATTCAAAAAAATGAATGCTATGTGGATTTTTTTTTGTTTTTTTTTGCAATGTGGATTTTGAACCTCAAAATACTTCATGAGTGTTTTGTTTTGTTGGTAAATGTGCCTCTGTGTAAATGTGTTTGGATTAAACATTTCCTAGAGTCTAGGACTTAAACTGGATGTTTTCTTTGAGACAAGAGGTTGCTGTATGTGATATTTTTCAAAATCATGACTGCATTAAAAAAAAAAAAAGACAGAAATACAAATGACAGAGTTCTCATTCTGCCCATATTAAACATGTACATGGAATGTTCTAGAACCTTCTCTATAGGATAATGTTCCCCCATTTTATTTCAAGCATTTATATGGCTTTGGCCAAAATAAGGCTAGTATTTCCTGAATCATTTGACATTCAGCTGTTGCTGAAGATGTTGAAACTACAAGCAAACCTGCTAATCGTTGGCAACAAAGCAGCTTAATCCTGGCTGACCAGCGATTTGTTTTGGAGCCTTTGGAGCAACAGAGAGATTCAAGTTGATAAAAAGAGGTAAATAGTCGGTTAGAGATTAGAAGCGGGGGTTGGGGGGTGGGGTGGGGGGAGGAAAAGACTTCTTTCTCCCAGACCACACACTGATAGGGAATCTTCCTTGAGCAATTGTTCAAGAATGTTTCATGTTTCTTCCTCCTGCCCCTCTCCTTGGCTTCACTGCCCATTCCTCCCCCTTCCTCAGCTATGGAAGGTTTGATTGATACTTGTCACCACTGATAGAGAAAGATGCTTCAGGAAAAAGGGGGGGAGGGGCCTTGTCAAAAGCAGCAGTAGTCAAAAGATGATTCCTTCTTTCTGTGTGTTTTGTCTCTCTCTAAATCATTCAAATCTGGGTGGCATCTCGGATAACTGGCATTTTGACACAGCTTAAGGGATTGTCTCACTAACACTATTGAACTGAGGCTGCCACCCTTTAAAAAAATGGATAAAGAAGCTCTTTAGTATAATCGGATGTGTCTATCAGTGAAAAGCAGTTTCACGTAAAAGGCCTTAAAAATTTTTCAGCAGTTATATTTATTTTTGACCTATTATTTTGTTTCACCCATCTGTAAGAGTACTCTTTATGAGCTTAAGAAAGGGCAAAGCTCTTTCTTGGATTTCTCTAAAGAATATGCATAATAGCTTGGTGGATGTTGGTTGTTTACATGGCTGAAGCAGCTGGTCGAGAAGGTAGACATGGAATTTTCTAGGCCAGAAAATGTTTGCCTTTGTCAGAAATATTTTTATTGTCAGGGTGTGGGAGGAGCATTACAAATTTAGGGTGGTCTGATTATAACCCCAGATAAGCTACTGCCAAATAAAAGGTCTTAGATAAGTCATGGAAGCACACTGAGCCATGTTTATCCCCAACCCCTAAGGAATAAGGCAATAGAGAGGTGGTTCTTAACTCCTTTTAGCTTTAGAATCAGGTAATTGTTGACTTATTTTTTTAATTTATACTTTTTAGTAGCATTTTGCCATTCATGGTCTTCTTGAATGGAGACATTAATTGAATTTTAAAACCTTAGTTCGATTCAACAACTGGTCATTGGTGCTTTTGAGGCAGACACTGTGCTGAGTACCTCATGGTGTGTGTGTGTGTGTGTGTGTGTGTGTGTGTGTGAATAGGTGGTGCAGATACTAAGGTGAGTTCCTGCTTCTTATTCTCAAGGACTTGGTAGTTTTCACATCTCTTGTTGGTTTACTGTCTTATTTTCTGTTAGTAAGATGCTCTGAATGTACAGTTGCTGTATTTAGCAAACAGGATGCCCAGTTACATATGAAATTCAGAACAATGACTAATAGTTATGCAGTATTTTGAATATACTTAGACTAAAAAAAATTATTCGTCATTTATCTGAGATTCACATGTACCTGGGCATCCTGCGTGTTATCTGGCCACCCTAAATGAATTCACCCCTGAGCTCTTCCTCAGATTCCTCTGTTGTGGGAATAAGTTCAAATCCAAGGGAAATTAAAAATAACAGTGGGTAGATTTTTTTTTTCCTTTGATAGAAATGCAGGAACCACTGCTACCTCAGGAAGAATCACATTTCTAGAACAAATGTTATGCTGCCACCGACCATAACACAGGTTCAGAGGAGAGGGAAGGAGCAGAAACAGAGAAAGGTGTCTTGATGCCTCTGCCAGGTTGACTCTGAGTCCATGCTTGTTGCTCAGTGCCCATGATCTGTGAACTTAAGCACAGCTACAGCTGGGGCTGCTGTAGCAAAGCTCTACAGACCAGGTGGCTTAATGAAACAACAGAAATTAATTTTGTCACAGTTCTGGGGGCTAGTTCAAGACAAAGGCATTGTCTGGATTGGTTTCTCCCAACGCCTCTCTCCTTGGCTTGCAAATGGCTGTCTTTTCCCTGTGTTTTCACATGGCCTTGCCTCTATGTGTCTGCACGTCTGAGTCCAAATTTCCTCTCATTATAAGGATACTGGTCATATTGAATGTGAGGCCTCCCTTATGATCTCATTTAACTAAATTATCTCTTTAAAGTTCTTATCTGCAAATACAGTTACAATCTGAGGTGCTGGGACTTCAGCATATGATCTGTAGGGGACACAAATCAGTCCACAACAGGTAGTATGGAAGGAAGGACTCTATTATCTCCTCTCTCAGAGGAAGGCTTTTGAGATGTTTGTCTTCTTAGGAAATTTAGAAATTTTCAGTGTAAACAGTTCCAGTCCCAGGTCAGTTCATTTTCCCCATCCAATGTGTACAAAAACTCTTAATTTCTATTTCTTTATTGAGCCCTGTGTTCCAAGTCTTGGGTATTTTCATCCTGCTCCAGAAAGTATCAAGTTTGTGATGGATGGTGCTTTGTTGGAGGGGTCACTTAGCTAGGTTGTCAAATGGGCCAACCTACTTTCTGTACCACCAGCCCTCAGATCCAAGCCTTTAGACAGGACCTGAAAGACATTGAGTTCTATAGACACTCTTACCTAGGTTCACTGCCTCTTGTGGGCAGTTCTTGGACAGGCAGAGATGAAAAGTGACTAATCTTCAGGGATTACGGCCTTTCTGTTAGATAACTCATTCCTTCTCCATGAAGAGGATAGGCAAGGGAGAGGGTAAGAAGCCAGGAGTTTTACTCTCTTTGGATCCCTCCATGTGGATTAAAACCTGAAAATGTTGTGTTAGTATCAGTATCAATATCAATATTTGCTAGTATTGGTATCAGTAGATAGTATTTCTATTAATATTTGCACTAGTACTGGTGTCAACATTATTATCAGTATCAGAGTCAGTATTTGTTAATGTTAAAATTGGTGTTGGTGTTAGTAATAATGCAATGAAATGTCCATATTAATATAATAAAATATCTAGGACCATTTCTTAGCACAAACAGAGGCCAGGAAAGGTTTATTTCCTTCTCCTTCACTCTCCCCTTCACTGAAATGTCTCCTTTTGTTTTGGAAAAGGATTGATCATTTCTCTTCCCTTTGATAAATACTCATTGAGAGTCATTTGAGGGTCAAATGATCTGCCACTGCAGGGTATTGACTTTGGTGGATGGAGAAGATTTTTGGTTGAGAACTTTGAATAGTAGGTTCGTTCTTGGGGAACATGGGGGAGCCCCTAACAGAAAAGGGACCACTTTTTGACAGTTTTTGTGAGGTTTGGTCTGGGAGAGATGAGTAGAGGGGTCAGGATATTGGAAATGTGGCATGAATATGGACACCTTCTCTCCAATGGCCAACCTTGCGGAGACACAATAGAGAGAATGGAGAGCATTTCAGGGGAGTCAGTGGGACCAAGTGTCTTTGGGTTTTCAGTGGTGTCTCTTTATGATGAGAGTTGTTTCCATAGACAAATAGTGGCAGTTAGGATGTTCTATCTTAAGATGTCTTGCCTGAGGAGAACCTGCTTTTCTGCAGGCTTGATTTTGATCTTTTTATGTGAGCAGGCTCATTACTCTGGATGTGTGCTCAGTTATTAAGTTGTGTCCAACTCTTTGCAACCCCATGGATTGTAGCCTGCCAGGCTCCTCTGTGTATGGGATTCTTCCAGCAAGAATACTGGAGTGAGTTGCCATTTCCTCCTCCAGGGAATCTTCCTTACCCAGTGATTGAACCCACCTCTCTTGTATCTCCTGCATTGGCAGGCAGATTCTTTACCACTGCCCCACCTAAGTAGCTAAGTACATAACTTTATATATTACTCTGGATACATCTTTCAAATAACAGCTCATCAGCCTATTTTTTAAATATAGAAAACCTCTTGCTAGATAAACTAGAACTTTGTGAGGGGAGGAACTGAGCTGTCAGTGCTGAAATGAAAAGAGACACAGTCTGTAGAAACTGCATTTATCAGTGTTTTGGAAAAAGGGATCTTTAGATGATTGTTATATGCCATGGTACCTCCCTCAAAAAGTTAGGTACTTGTTATATAGAGAGGCTCAAGAGGGAGATGATATATGTATATATATAGTTATGGCTGAATTGCATTGTTGCATGGCAGAAACTAAAATAACATTGTAAAGCAATTTTCCTTCAATTAAAAAATAAATGAATAAAAAGTTAGGTATTGTTCAACAAGCCTTCACAAAACATCTTCAGTGGCACCTGAGTCCCACCACGACAAAAAGAAAAAGAGAGATCACAGATTTGTACCAATAGACTGTACAATGTGATTTTCCCACTTATGTTCTGTGATATTAGGGAGAACTAATATTCTAAAGCCTATGAACCCTGTCATGGCAGCTCAGGTTCAGAAAATCAGGTCCTCCTCAGGCAAGACATCTAAACAATATTATAAATTATTTTAATTACATAAATACTTAAATATATGTGAATGTACATACACACAGACACACACACACAGTGGGTTACCAAAGACCTACAAGCATTTCTGGAGCCAATTAAACTCAGTAGAATGTCTAAAAAAATCATATAAATTATACTTCAGGCTATCCAAGTAGATGGTAAGGGCAAGTATTTTTCTATATAGAAGTATATAGTAAATGAAGACATAGTAATAGAATTAATAATATCTTACCATTTCTTATCCCCTCATGATTTAGTGGATATAGACAATGATTGTTGGTGGCTGCTGACATCAAGAAAAAGAGAGACAGATGTTGTATACCTTCTGACAGATGTACTCAACATCATCCATGAATTAGTCTTGTCCTCTCCCCTAAAACTGAAATGGAATCTGGTCATCCAGGAATAATAGAGGACTGAGGAACATAGTCAGCAACACCAGAGAGATGTCATCAGAAAAACTCAGACTATTTAGTACATTAGAGAACAAATGACTTCTTTTCTTTGACAACATTGAAAACATTACAGGAAAAAGATAAAAGAAGGGAATAAAATTAAAAGAGAAATCTATCAACCTATTGCATTGTATGGAACCACATTTAAGTCCCAATGTGAACAAATAAACTGTAAAAAAGAAAAAAGAGAGAGAAGCACGTTTATAAAGCAATCAAATAAATATGAACATTGACTAGATATTTAATGATATTAAGGAATAATTATTAAATTTGGTGGATAATAATGACACTGAAATTATGTTTTATAAAGGGTCAAGTCAGATACTCTTTCACCTAAACACTTGAAACTGTAAACAACTACATGGGCAAATTAAAGAAGATCTAAAAAATGGAGAAATACACTACATGTATGGGATCAGAATATCCAGTATTATGAAGACAGCAATTCTCCTCAAATTGATCTATAGATTTAATGCAATCCAAGTGATAATCCTAACATGCTTTAAAAATAAATTGATAGGCTGATTCTAAAATGTATGAGAAGAGTGAAGTATTCAGAATAGCCAAAACAGTCTTAAAAAGCAGAAGGTTGGAAGGCTTGTACTACCTAATTCAAGGCTTCTATAAAGCTACAGTAATCAATAAAGTATGGTATTGGCATAAGGTCAGACTTATAGATAGGAGGAACAGAATAGGGAGTCCAGAAATCGATGCACACCATATGGTCAAATTTTCCAAGGAATTCATGAGAAAAAAAGTAACAGATGGGTTACCTGTATGGAAAAAAAGAAGGAACATTAATCCTCACCTCACACCATCAACAAAGTTTAATTAAAAATAAACCAAATGCTTAATTGTAAAGAGGGAAAACTGTGAAACTTCTAGAAGAAAACATAGGAGAAAATCTTTGTGACACCGGATTATAGGTGAAAATTTCTTAAACAGGATACAAAAAGTATACTCTTTGAAAGAAAACAATTATTAGAAAAATATACTTTATAAATTTAAAAAGTTCTTTTAAAAACACAAAGAAGCAAAAGGGCAATTTACAGACTTAAAAATATTTGTGAAACACATATTTGACAGAGGGCTGATGTGTTAGTTATCTATTACAGTACAACAACTTATCACTGAAACTCGGCAGCTTAATAAAGCAACAAACATTTATTACCTTGCACTGTATCTGAGGTTTGAAAGTCTAGGAATGCCTTAGCTGTATTGTTCTGGCTCAGAGATCTTTCACAATATTGCAAGAAAGCTGTCATCAGGGCTGCTCCATCAGGAAAAAATTAAATTAAAACTGCAATACGATACTACTAATACACTCATCAGAATGTTTAGACTAAAAAGACTGAAAATGCCGAGTGCTGGTGACCAACTGAGACTGTCATATACTGTTAGTAGGAATGCAAAATGGTACAGTCACTTTGGTAGAGTTTGACAATTTTTTTATCAAGTTAAATACATACTTTCCATATAATCTGGCAATCTCATTCCTAAATATTATCTAAGAGAGATGAAATTATATGTCCATTCAAAGACAAAATTATATGTCCATTCAAAGACTGTGCAAATATTCACAGCAGCATTATACTGCTAAAAGCTAAAATCTGGAAATAGTCCATCAACTAGTGAATGGACAAATAAATTCTCGTGTATTCATACTATGAATAGGGCTTCCCTGGTGGTTCAGATGGTCAAGAATCTCTGCAATGCGGGAGACCCAGGTTCAATCCCTGGGTCAGGAAGATACCCTGAAGAAGGAAATGGTAACCTACTCCAGTATTCTTGCCTGGAGAATCCCATGGATAGAGGAGCCTGGTGTCCTCCAATCCATGGGATCACAGAGTCAGATATGACTGACTAATATAACATATTCATACTATGAAATACTTACACCAATTAAAAAAAGAGACTGAATTGTTAACGCACAAATCACAGGGGTGAATCTCAAAAGCAGTGAACAAAATCAAACACAAACTATATAAGACAAAAGGAGAAACTATAGTGACAGAAAACAGATTAGTTGGGACTAAAGGCTAAAGGAGAGAATTGTCTACAAAAGGTATGAAAGATCTTTGGCAGTGATAGAAATATTCTGTATTTTGATCATGATAGAGGTTACACAACTATAAATAACTATCAGAATTTAACAAGCTGAATACCAAAAATGAATGAATTTTATTCTGTGTAAATTATACCTCAATAGAGCTATTAACAGAGTAATTTTTTTAGAGACATGCTGAAATATTTACAGATGAAAATATGTTTCATATTTTCAAATTTGCTTGTTTCAAATTTGCTTCAAAATAATTCTGAGTCTGGGAGAATGAGTAAGAGGTATATGGAAGTAAGATTGGTTAGGAGGTGATCTGGGTTGAAGTCAGGTGATGAGGACATAGGGGTTTATGGTTTTTTTTTTAATTTTCATATTTTAAAAGAGGTTTCCACAATAAAAATATTTAAAAACAAAAGCAAAACAAACCACACTGATTAATTATATCTGAATCACATTTGTTCAGAGCCTTTGAATCTTTCCAGGCTATCCATCTTGGACAAGCAGAAATGTGAAAGAGTAACAAAGAGTTCTAACAAAGAGACTCTAAAATATTTACCTTGAACAAGGTAGAAGTTGATTTCTTTATAAAATAAGATAGAAGTCAATTTTGCACTCATTAACTCTTCAAGAACTAAGGGGGTAGTCTAAGATGGGGAGGGAAGTCCGTTCCCTAGGATCATGTGGTGGCCCAAGTTCCTTCTATCTTGTTCCTCTGCCTCTTCCAGGATGTTATTTTTATTGTTGAAGCTGACCTGCCAGCACCATTTCAGCCAGTGTAAAAGAAGAGAGTAAAAGGCAGTATATACTTTTTTCAGAGATTGCTACTACTCACATTCCATTGGCAAAAACTTAATCACGTGTCTCCATTTGCGAATGAGGCTGGGAAGTATACCCTCTGTGTGGATAGCATATTAGTTTGCTGGACATTTTCACGTGCACACATACACACACACAAACACACAACTTTTTATGTACTGTTTTTTAGGAGTAGAGGGTGAGTTACATCAAGATGTGTACAGTAACAGTGATAGAGGAAGCATGGACTTCACGAAATGAAATAGAACACATAAAAGAGGCAAAGGGATTTATGTCTTGGGCAACAGCACCTGGAAATCTCAGGATGATGGTTCTGCAGATAAGAGAGGAAGCAGATTCTAGGTGAGGGAAAGTGGAAGGAGTCGAATTACCTGTGTCCAACTGTGTGGAAAAAGAATGTCAAAAAGAAACTCAAAGTTTATTTGGGTGAGTTTGGGAAGTATTGAAAATATAGAAAATTATATAACTAGAAAATGAAGTGGCTGTCTCGAGGTAGAAATTGGATAAGGGGAAAATATAACCATAATTCATGACTTGGCTCAGCAAAGAACATTTACTCAGACATAGTAATATGAATATGTGATATTGATTAAAACAAAAATTATGATAATATAAAAGTTGGAATAATGAGAATGGAAAGATAAGCAGGAGGAACAGAAAAGTGATAGACTGTCAACTCTTGAATTAGGAAGACAATAGAAAATGTCAAAATTGACATAGCTGCAGAGGCATATTGTTTAAAAATATGGAAGACAAAGCTAAGAGGCCACAGACGAATTGCTTTTAAAGCGTGGGGCTGTGTGTGTATTTTTTTTTAACACACTTGTTCTATTTATCTCAGTAAACTATGTGTATGCTGTTCTTTGATAAACACAAAATCGAATCTCATTGGAAAAGAAAATGTTTGTAGCATAAAAACTGAAAATCAGTAGGAGCGAAAACACATCTCTCCATCTCACGTTTATAAAATTAATTACTGAACTGAAAGTAAACAAGCCAGAGGGTTGACTGGCCACGCACGATGAGAAAGAGTGACACAAAGGGATGAAGGGATGAAAGGATGATAGGGAGGAATAAAAGGCTGAGCCCCTAGAATCTGCTAGGAGGTAATTTCAGGAATGAGAGCTTCCCTGAAGATTGTCCCCTGAGACTTAGCCTTTGAAAAATGGTCCAAATTCTGTGACTCAGTACTGGCTGTTGCATCAGTATGAGTCACACTTGGGGCATTTTAAGAGTGGATGACACCGGTAGAATTTTATTGCCTGCAAATCATCTTTTATTAATCTTACGTCCTGAGGATTGTGTGATATCAGCTAACAAATGGAGACCAGAGATAGAAACTTTGCAGGATAGGTGCTTACATTCACAGCATTCTAATGAATTTTATACATATAATATATATATATGTATATATATAAAGATTGAAGCTGAAGTCTGTTTCATTCTCTTCAATGTCTCCTAGATCATGTTGAAATTAGCATATATAATGCATAAATGGAGTTTCAATGGGTATCATGCCACCTAATGAAATAAGTGAATTGAAAACTGTTGGTTTTTAAGGACTTTTTGTATTTCTGAGTGAGGTTAACAGCCTATATACTCAAATATATGTTATTACAGATTACTGAAGCTGCATCATTCCATAAAACACAGATAGATATATTGAGTACATTCTGAAGAGAGTTTATTTTTAAAAATCAGTATTTCACATTCTGTCAGTAACCTCTCACACTGAAACCACATTAGGGGTTGTATTCGGTTCAGTTCAGTCGCTCAGTAGCGTCTGACTCTTTGCGACCCCCTGGACTGTAGCAGGCCAGGCATCCCTATCCATCACCAACTCCCAAAGCTTGCTCAAACTCATGTCCATTGAGTCGGTGATGCCATCCAACCATCTCATCCTCTGTTGTCCCCTTCTCCTACCTTCAATCTGTTCTAGCATCAATGTCTTTTCAAATGAGTCAGCTCTTCACATCAGGTGACCAAAGTATTGGAGTTTCAGCTTCAACATCAGTCCTTCCAATGAATATTCAGGACCGATCTCCTTTAGGATGGACTGGTTGAGTGTCCTTGCAGTCCAAGGGACTCTCTAGAGTCTCCTCCAACACCACAGTTCAAAAGCATCAATTCTTTGGCACTCAGCTTTCTTTATAGTCCAACTCTCACATCCATACATGACCACTGGAAACACCATAGCTTTGACTAGATGGACCTTTGTTGGCAAAGTAATGTCTCTGCTTTTTAATATACTATCTAGTTTGGTCATAACTTTTCTTCCAAGGAGTAAGTGTCTTTTTATTTCATGGCTGCAGTCACCACCTGCAGTGATTTTGGAGCCCAAAATAAAGTCTGACACTGTTGCCACTATTTCTCCATCTATTTGCCATGAAGTGATGGGACCGGATGCCATGATTTTTGTTTTCTGAATGTTGAGTTTCAAGCCGACTTTTTCACTCTCCTCTTTCTCTTTCATCAAGAGGCTCTTTAGTTCTTCTTCACTTTCTGCCATAAGGGTGGTGTCATCTGCATATCTGAGGTTATTGATATTTCTCCTGGCAATCTTGATTCCAGCGTGTGTTTCATCCAGCCTAACGTTTCTCATGATGTACTCTGCATACAGGTTAAATAAGCACAGTGACAACATACAGCCTTGATGTACTCCTTTTCTTATTTGGAACCAGTTCATTGTTCCATATCTGGTTCTAATTGTTGCTTCCTGACCTGCATACAGATTTCTCAAGAGGCAGGTCAGGTGGTGTGGTATTCCCATCTCTTTCAGAATTTTCCACAGTTTATTGTGATCCACACAGGCAAAGGCTTTGGCATAGTCAATAAAGCAGAAATAGATGCTTTTCTGGAACTCTCTTGCTTTTTTGATGATCCAGAGGATGTTTGCAATTTGATCTCTGGTTCCTCTGCCTTTTCTAAAACCAGCTGGAACATCTGGAAGTATTGTTGAAGCCTGGCTTGGAGAATTTTGAGCATTACTTTACTAGTGTGTGAGATGAGTGCAATTGTGCAGTAGTCTGAGCATTCTTTGGCATTGCCTTTCTTTGGGATTGGAATGAAAACTGACCTTTTCCAGTCCTGTGGCCACTGCTGAGTTTTCCAAATTTGCTGGCATATTGAGTGCAACACTTTCACAGCATCATTTTTAAGGATTTGAAATAGCTCAACTGGAATTCCATCACCTCCACTAGCTTTGTTCATAGTGATGCTTTCTAAGGTCCACTTGACTTCACATTCCAGGATGTCTGGCTCTAGGTGAGTGATTACACCATCGTGATTATCTGGGTTGTGAAGATCTTTTTTGTACAGTTCGTCTAGTGACCCTCAAATTTCATTGTCTGTCCATGTTACTATGCTTTTTACCAAACTTGAGGAGAAACACTGTGAAACGGAAATAGAGAGAAACAATCCATCTTGATTAAGTCAGTTGGAAGCATTAACAGTCGATTGCAACTCAGATAAAAAGAATTTCTCTTTGTTTCTATGAAAATGAGGAGATTAGGAAAAGGGAGAAATGCTATCCATGAGGATAATTCTTCCTCACTTAAAGTGCTGAGGGCTTTTCCAATGAGGGTCACTAAACCCGTTTACATCACACAGAATCCAGCGTTGCCACCTGCTCAGAGTAAGAGCACACTGAGTAAAAATAACAGAAATGAATGCAAGAACTTACCCCAAAATGGGCTTGCTTGAAGATGAAAGTGGGAAGCCAAAAACACATTTGCCTTTGCAAACATATGGGTGAAGAATAGAATTGTTATTGTTCTGAATGTTTTCCTAATCAAACCTGAGCAGACTTCAGGAAAAAAAAATGTGTCTTTAATAGGAAGATCCCCAAAATGACTGTGGGGAAAAGAAAAATCAGTCTTAATTCCCTTTGTCATAATTTAATACTTTCTTCTAACTGTTACATTTGTCAACAATGTAAAAACAAATTTATTGCAGATCTGAAATTTGGATTCATTTGTATGTGTGTGTTGCACAAAAAAACACTTTGTGGTTTATATACATGTAGTCATTCTCTAGATTACCATTTCATGGTACATCGCACACCAAAGCAAGCAACCTGTGTCTTTCACGCACAAGTGTGAGGGGTTGGGGAGGGCTGAAAGAGGGATGTGGGAAGCCTTTAGCCCCAGAATGGAATCAGATAAAGCTAGTGGCTTACTATTAGAATGCTAGCTTTGTCAAAGTCCTAGCATCTTCAATAGGACAGCCCTCTCTCCGTTTGTTACCCTAGCGCCCCTTTTGTGCAAACAATTTCCCATTGGTATTACCCAGAGCTTGGAGTCGATAGCTGACTAGCTTCTTTGCCTGTACCATTATTTCCAGCAAGCTTGCTACATCTGCAATAAATCCTGGAGGATTTGTGGGTGGACTGAGAAAATATGAGTGACAGAATGAGGTGATAAGTCCTGGATTCAGCTGAAACAAAGGCTTGTCCATTCTGTCCCGATGTGTCCGAGTCACTGGTCTCTGAAGATTTGATTTGATCGAGTTTTTGCCAGCTGTCCCGTGGAGTTCAAGCAAGTTCAAAATGAAGCCCAAGACCTTTTCTTTCACTCTCTGTTAAGCTTGTCTCTGAGTACCAGTGATGAAAATCTGTCTCTTTCTTAGTCTTTTTATGTGGTGGTGGTGAACACTGGGTATTCAAGGTGGGTCAGCTGTGCCAAGGAACTGTTTTAAGTGATAGACCCAGATGAAAAGGCAGGCTCTGGCTTTATACAGCAGCCATAGACTGTTTTCAGGTGTGGAAGCAAGGAATGTGGTTTAATCAGAATTTCTCAGCCTGGTTGCAGAGGGTCTCTGATGAGCTCTTCAAAGCAGAGTTGTTTTTTAAAGTAAGATCAAATCCACAGCTCTCATTTAATATAAGTTTTTCCTCCTCTTGGGTTTTATTTTTTCTCTTATCCAGAAAAGCTTAACTTAGATATGGTGTCTGTTTATCAGTGATAGTTCATCAGGTACCTTGGGCTATTCAGCCCAAGGTTTGTGTCTGCCCTACACAAATCCATATGTTGACGCCCCTAATCTCCAAGTGATGGTATTCAGAGGTGGGTCTTTGGGAGGCAACTAAGTTTAGATGAAGTCACGAGGGTCCCACCCCTATGGTAGAATTGGTGAGCTTATAAGGGGATGAAGAGACTAAAGTTCCCCCCTCCTTTCTCTCTCTCTCTCTGCCTTTCATGTGAGGCTACAGCCAGAAGACAACCATTTACAAACCGAGAACTCTCACCAGACACCAAATAAGCTGGCACGTTGATCGTGGACTTGTCAGCCTCCAGAACTAGGAGGAATGAATGTTTGTTGGTTAAGCCATACAGTCTCTAGTATTTGTTGTAGCAGCCCAAGCTGAGTAAGAGGGTCATTGTGGGCCAGCTGTGCTCTGAGCTGGGACTTGGATGGATGGAGCAGTCTCTGTCTGGGACATTGTCTGGACGAAAATGGGAGAATGATAAATCATGCAATGACTCTTAAAATCTCTTGCAGAGGAGATGTGTGTCACTTCCACTCACATTCCCTTGACCAAAGCATGTCCTGGAGTGAATTGTTTCATCATTGGGTAGGGGAAAGATAAGCATTCCATTAGAAGGAAACAGGATAGCTTGGAGGCACTCTGATACCGTCTCCGGGAGCCCTTTGTTTCTCTGTATATAAATAAGGGGAGGAGATTAGATGTTTGATTCCTCTCAGTGACACCGTGAGCCTGAAGTTCTGGCTCCAGAGACTTGGTGGAGATGTTCCAGGGTGGAGAAAGCTCCAGGGCCGTCACAACATGGCTGAGGTACACGTGTCACAGCCAAATAATTGTTGTGGAAAGATGGGGGGGAACCCACAAGGAACCTAGGATACACTGTTTCCAAATGTTACACTTCCTTTAAATCAGAAATAAATTTTTTCTGCCTTCCATGAGGAATAAAATGATTTTTAATCGTATTTCTGTGTGATACAGAACACTTAAAGAAAAGATCTGAAAGATCTAGTTATTCTAGAAAGAACATATACACAACTACCACCCAGTTCTAAACAGAACATGCCTGGTATTCCAGAAGGACCAAGGTGCCTCTTACCAGTAACATCTCTTTTTTTCAATTTTATTTTTTGTATTGGAGTGTAGTTGCTTTACAATGTTGAGTCCCTTTCTGCTGTACAGCAACGTGAATCAGTTATATGTATTCGTACATCCTCTCCCTCTGGGGTCTCCCTCCCACACCCCTCTTCCTCCTCCCTCCACACTTAGGTCACCACAGAGCACACAGCTGAGCTCCCTGTACTATGCAGCAGCTTCCCGCTAGCCAGCTGTTCCATACACAGTAGTGTATCGATGTCAATGCTAATCTCCCAGTTCATCCTGCCTTCCCCCTCCCCACTGTGTCCACATGTTCGTTCTCTGCATCTACATCTCTATTCCTACTCTGCCAGTAGGTTCATCTGTACCATTTTTCTAGAAATTCCACATATATGTGTTAATGCATGATGTTTGTTTTTCTCTTCTCCCCTTGCTCATTTTTTTTCTTAAAGATAATGGGTAAAGGCTTTCTTAGAGTTTCCTGCAAACAAGCTCTAAGACGGAAAGTTATAGGCAGAAGTTTACTGGGGATGTTCATGGGATTCACACCTGGAGGAACGTCAGGAAGGCAAGATGAGAGGAGCGAGAAGTTGGTCCACAAGGTGGTTGCCCCAGAGGCAGTGCCCAGTCCCACAGGAGTCTCTGAGCTGGGTTAGCCCTTCAGAGTTGACCTCAGTTGAGGCAAATGGGACCAGGCTTTCTGGTCCACATGGGCCAGTTATTAGACACAAGCCAACCCCCAGGGAGGGCATGTGACCTTGGGAGTACAGTTCTCTGTGGCAAAGGGTAATGCCCGGTGAGAGACTGGCTGAGAGACATCACCAGAAAATATTCTCAGCAGCTTTGAGTAGTGTTGGGTCCTGTAAAGGAGAAGCACACCAGCCATGACAATAGCTGTTATGGTTATTACTTCCTTTATATACTCTTAAATTTCACCATTCAAGTGTGTCTCATGAATTTTTTAGAATATCTGGCTTGTTTTACTTAACATGATATTTATTTTTAAGATTTAGCATTGTTACCTGTGACTGTAATTCGTTCATTTTCATAACAGTATTTACCTATTTTATTATACCCTGATTTATTCAGCTTCCCTCGTGGCTCAGATGGTAAAATGTCTGCCTGCAACACGGGAGACCTGGGTTCTGTTCCTGGGTCGGAAAGATCCCCTGGAGAAGGAAATGGCAATCCACTCCAGCACTCTTGCCTGGAAAATCCCATGGACGGAGAAGCCTGATAGGCTACAGTCCATGGGGTTGCAAAGAGTCGGACACAACTGAGCGACTTCACTTCACTGTAGAGATGGGTTTCCTTGGTGGCGCATGGTAAAGAATCTGCCTGCCAAAGCAGGGAATGCCAGAGACACGGGTTTGATCCCTGGGTTGGGAATGTCCCCTGGGGTAGGAAATGACATCCCACTCCAGTATTCTTGCCTGGAAAATTCCATGCATAGAGGAGCTTGGTGGGCTACAGTCCATGGAATCACAAAGAGTCGGACATGACTGAGCACACATAGCCCTGCAGAGACAACACATTTGTGCTGCCTCCCGCCTTTGGCTGTATACAAATGCTGCTGCAAATGCCCTCATAAATGGCTCCTGGTACACATTTTTTTACTGAAGACCCTGATGCTGGGAAAGATTGAAAGCGGGAGGAGAAGGAGATGACAGAGGACGAGATGGTTGGATGGCATTACCAACTCAATGGACATGAGTTTGAGCAAGCTGTGGGTGATGGTGAAGGATAGGGAAGCCTGGCATGCTACAGTCCATGGAGTTGCAAAGAGTCAGACACAACTGAGTGATGGAACAGAAAATGGTTGATTTACAATATTGTGTTAATTTCAGGTATGCGGCAGAGTGATTCAGTTATATATTTTTTCAGACAATATTCCATCAAAAGTTATTATAAGATATTGAATGTATTTCCCTATGCTATATAGGAAATCCTTGTTGCTATTCATTTTATATATAGTTGTTTTTATCTGTTAATCCCACACTCTTAATTTGTCCCTTCCTCTCCCCTTTGGTAACCATATTGTTTTCTATGTGAGTCTGGTGCACATTTTTATGTGTGTGTGTCTCTAGGGTAGCCAACCAAGGAGCGACATTGATGGGATTTGGGGCTTTACATACTTTCAGCTTTCCTTAGTGGTGCCAAACAGCTTACTTTCCTGACAACAATGTTTGTATGTTTCCATTGTTCCACATTCTCATCAACACTTAGTATTTTTGTTATTGTTGTTTGTTTGCTTTTTTTAACTTTATTTTTTAATTAATTAATTTATTTTACTTTACAATACTGTATTGGTTTTGCCATACATTGACTTGAATCCGCCATGAGTGTACATGTGTTCCCCATCCTGAACCCCCTCCCATCTCCCTCCCCATCCCATCCCTCTGGGTCATCCCAGTGCACCAGCCCCGAGCACCCTGTATCATGCATCAAACCAGGACTGGCGATTGTTTGCTTTTAATGTAGCCATCTGTTGGGTATCCCTGTCTCATCATGGTTTTATTTTTCATTTCCTTGATGACTAGAACTTTTTCATATTTTTTTTTTATCCACTTAGATTTCCTCTTTTGTGAGGAGCCTATTTTTGTCCATTTTTCCTTTTAGTTTCTTTTTCTTATTCAATTAAATAAGATCTTTATATATTTTAGATGTAAGAAATACTACAAATTAGCTAAATATTGCAAAATCCCTTTCTACTCTATGAGTACCTTTTTCACCCTCTTAAGTCCCAGAAGTTCTTAATTTTAAAGTAATCAAAAATTATTAATTTTTCTTTTGGTTAGTGCTTTTTTAGGATCTCTTATAAAATGTGTTGACCTTAAGCTTATAGAAGTAGCATAGATTTAGATGCCTTGTGAAATATATTGTCTCATTCAATTTTGTGATGAGAAGGTATTGTGTGCTATTTTTTCATAAAAATGCATTTTGAGTATCTTGAGAGAGAAACGATTTTCTTTTCAAAGAAATCAATGTTACCCTCATTTTAAGTTCAGATTCTTTTAGTTCTGACTATTGAATTCACAGGGAAGTGGTGGTAGTTATTTAAACAGAAAAGAGAAATCAATCTGCAAGAATTTGCAAATGTTATTCAAATAGGTTAAGTTTGTGAAGTTAGAATCTCTTTTCAGAGACCTGATCATTGGACTAGTTAAAAGGGGGAAAAAATTGACTCTTAGCAGGAGGCAGCAAAGAAAATGTGTTGGGTTCAAGCTGGAAAAATGAGCAGATCCAGAAGGGTTTAGATGAATTCATGAACTGATGGCTTTATAATGGGATTATTTAAGGAAGTTGAGAGTTTTATAGGGTCTACCCATAACCTTTTAAGACCTATGTCACTCGGGGCAGTGGCTCCCAGCAGTTCCATAGAGACCTATCCCATCAGATGTTAGTGAGGCCATTTGACCCTAACGTATTCCAAATTGCTAATTTCCTTTTCCTCTGTGCATCTCTCAGGGCCAAGAATGCAGGCATGAATTTAAGATGGTGGAGGCTGAAGCTATGCCTTCACGTTGGAGTTGTGCATCTGGCTGCTTTTGCCAACTGAAGGAGTGATTCGTTATCACTGATGCTGTAGCTTCTAGCAGGAAGGTGAGCTGGTCCTGAGGGTGGCCTTTCCCCCACCTATATCCTTTCTACCAAAATAACTTTCTGCTCTCTGCCCCCTACCCCTCTGGCCTAAAAAGTTGGTGCTCATCTTTCCTAGGGGTACATCTCAATTTTCAGTAGACATTTTGTTACTCTTATCTGTGCTATAACAACAAGGTCAAGAGTCAAGGATATCAAGCAACCATGCCCTTCCTTTTGTCACTATCCTGTGCAGGTCAGGAAGCAACAGTTAGAACTGGACGTGGAACAACAGACTGGTTCCAAATAGGAAAAGGAGTTCATCAAGGCTGTATATTGTCACCCTGTTTATTTAGCTTATATGCAGAGTACATCATGAGAAACGCTGGACTGGAAGAAACACAAACTGGAATCAAGATTGCCGGGAGAAATATCAATAACCTCAGATATGCAGATGACACCACCCTATGGCAGAAAGTGAAGAGGAACTCAAAAGCCTCTTGATGAAAGTGAAAGAGTAGAGTGAAAAAGTTGGCTTAAAGCTGAACATTAAGAAAATGAAGATCATGGCATCCGGTCCCACCACTTCATGGGAAATAGATGGAGAAACAGTGGAAACAGTGTCAGGTTTTATTTTTCTGGGCTCCAAAATCACTACAGATGGTGACTGCAGCCATGAAATTAAAAGACGCTTACTCCTTGGAAGGAAAGTTATGACTAACCTAGATAGCATATTCAAAAGCAGAGACATTACTTTGCCAACAAAGGTTCGTCTAGTCAAGGCTATGGTTTTTCCTGTGGTCATGTATGGATGTGAGAGTTGGACTGTGAAGAAGGCTGAGCACCGAAGAATTGATGCTTTTGAACTGTGGTGTTGGAGAAGACTCTTGAGAGTCCCTTGGACTACAAGGAGATCCAACCAGTCCATTCTGAAGGAGATCAGCCCTGGGTGTTCTTTGGAAGGAATGATGCTAAAGCTGAAACTCCAGTACTTTGGCCACCTCATGCGAAGAGTTGACTTATTGGAAAAGACTCTGATGCTGGGAGGGATTGGGGGCAGGAGGAGAAGGGGACGACAGAGGACGAGATGGCTGGATGGCATCACTGACTTGATGGACGTGAGTCTCAGTGAACTCCGGGAGTTGGTGATGGACAGGGAGGCCTGGCGTGCTGCGATTCATGGGGTTGCAAAGAGTCGGACACGATTGAGCGACTGATCTGATCTAATCTGATCTGTACTACTTCACATGGGGATTTCTTATGTTTGGAAAACTCAACTTATCATTGTGTTGCAGTATCATTATTGGTAATTTCCCATTCGTGTGTCCTTGTCTCAGGTAGGGGTTCCATCTGAAAAGTGAAATTTCAACTTCAGTTTCAGGAAAGGATGTTATCAAACCACTAATTAAAAGAAGAAGTCCTTTTTAAAGTCATTATGAGCTTTAACTGCTCATCTCCCAAAGTTTTGATAAGGTTAAACTGACTTTAATCACAACTAGAAATCAACTTTTTCTTAATAGTCTTCACAGGGGCCCAGTAAATATTGTTTTTTTACTGCCTTGGTTCTGAACCAAATTGAGTAAATAAAGCAGTTGAATATAGTAATATTCAAATATACTAAATATAGTAAATATATTCAAATATACTAAATATAGTAAAAAAAAAATCCTGTAACAATATGTCCTGTGATAATGTAGGATAGCATTTTAGAAAGTTCTCCCGGGTCAGGAAGATCCCCTGAAGAAGGAAATGGCAACCCATGCCAGTATTCTTGCCTGGAGAATCCTATGGACAGAGGAGTCTGGCAGGTTACAGTTCATGGTGTCACAAAGAGTCAGGCACGACTGAGCAACTTCACTTTCTTCCTGTCCAGACTCCTTTCTCAAATTGCAGGGGGAACTGTGGAGAGAAGGGCAAAGCCAGGTGAGGAAACTTCTGGAAACCTCATTTTGAGAAAGGAATTGAAGGATGGCTCTCCATATCACTAGTATTCTCCTGGACCAATATCCCAGAGTCAAAATATAAAAACAGGTGCTGAAAATCTGGGAGAATCTAAAGTCGCTGCCACCATCCTGGAACTCCCAGCCAGTCACAAAATCTTGACTCTATCACGCTCAGTGATGTGATGCTAGGATAGATTTAGATCACGCACTGGAACAGCAAGACTGCCAGCTAGCTGCTCAGGCTCACCTGTGCATATTATTCCATCAATATCATCATTGCTGCTGCTGCTGCTAAGTCACTTCAGTAGAGTCCAACTCTGTGCGACCCCATAGATGGCAGCCCACCAGGCTCCGCAGTCCCTGGGATTCTCCAGGCAAGAACACTGGAGTTGGTTGCCATTTCCTTCTCCAATGCATGAAAGTGAAAAGTGAAAGTGAAGTCGCTCAGTCATGACCCCATGGACTGCAGCCCACCAGGCTCCTCCATCCCTGGGATTTTCTAGGCAAGAGTACTGGAGTGGGGTGACATTGCCTTCTCCATTAGTTGACTGCATATCCTATGAATGAATTGTTTAATCCCCACTTACTATGTTTGGTTTAATTGCTAAGTTGTGTGCTACTCTTTTGTGACCCCATTGGCTGTAGCCCACCAGGCTCCTCTGTCCACTGAAAGGCAAGAATACTGAAGTGGGTTGCATTTTCTTCTCCAGGGACTGACTTTGTTAGGGCTGGGTTGTTACTGCTAGTCCTTTATTACTGAGGAGGCTATGTTGAAGGGAGTAAGTAGTTCAGTTTGACACAGCTAAGCCTGTTGGTTGAACCCAAGATTTATACCCCAGATATAAGCAATACTCTCCACATTAGAGTTAGGGCAAGGATAACTAGAATAAGACTGATGGTGTGGATGAGCAAAGAACTTCCTTTGGACAGTCCTCTTTGAAAAAGAAGAATGGAAGGGCTGAGTGAAGCACATGCAGTTTTTTCTTTCCAGATTTTCCAAAGAAACTCAACTGTTGAGACCTAGGGTCTTCTCTTGACCAGACAGAAACTAAGTGCCCTCTGGGTATTTTCAGGATTCATGATCTCCAATTCGTCTACACTTATAAAATCTTAGAAAGAAGCAATGCTTCTTATAGGGACAGATCTGAAAAGTAAGTAGACAATAAATTTATCCAACTCATTAGTTCTTGAAAGGATTTTGTTCATTTGTTTAAAAACTCATTAGTAAAAATCTTTTTTCTTTTTTTTGGAAAGTGGAGATCCAAGCAGAGACTCTTAACTGAAGTGGGTCTGGGAAGACACAGATTTTTGCAAGCCTCAAAGGGGCTCTGAGGTCACTAGGACGCTCCTAGGGCTCTACAGGAAATTGTTACTCAGGAGAAACAGAAAATTTTCACTGGATTAATCCAACGCTGCAAAAATCTAGATTTCCAGATTCTGTGGTTTTAGACTCCAGTAGAGTTACTTTTCCTAAATTATTATATTTGGTTATAAAGTCTTCAGCTTACACTAACAGAGGTTATGAAAAATCAAAAAAGCATAAGTATTAATTTTATTTATTGTAAGGATATTTACTGAGACTATTGTTTGCCACCACATCAAATGGCCCATGGGAGAAATTTCTTTTAGATTCCTATTTCTAAGAATAGTTGTCCTTTTTCTAAGCATCTGGATTGTTTTAATCAATAGACATTATGAACTTTGAAAATAACTGTCTTAGTTCATTCTGGCTGCTATAACAGAATCTCACAGACTGGGTGGCTTATAAACAACAGAAATTTCTCATAATTTTGATCTAGGGGCTGGGAAGGTGCTGGAAGATCCAGGACATGAGGGTTCATGTCTTGGTTCATAGACAGCTATTTTCTTGATATGTCCTTACAGAAGGAAAAGGAAAAAGAGCTCTCTGGGTCATCTTTTAATTTTATAAGGACAGTATATATATTTTATAAAGGGACAGCCCTCCGATTCATGAGAGCTTCACTCTTAAGACCTAATCACCTTCTGAAGACCCCACCTCCAGATACTATAATATTAGAGAATAGGATTTCAACATATGAATGGGGGTGGATATAAACATTTAGTCTGTAGCAACAACTGCCTATATTTCTCTCTTGAGCTGGCTGCTGAAAAGTTTAGAGCTAGATCAGTAACCCTACCTGAAGCAAGTGGCTGCACTTCGTGCATTAACCCCTGCCTTTTCTTTATATTTCTTACTCTATCCTTTGTTCTGTGTATTAATTAGAAGTCTATTTTGGCAAGGGACAGAAAACCTAACTCAATCTACCTGAAGCTGAAGATGAGATTGATTCCACTCAAGACACACAGATGAAAGGGATTGATTTCCAAAGGAAATTCAAGATAGACTTAGCAAAAGAAAAGAAACAGAGACACCAAGCAGTATGACAGGAATTTAATGTCTGTCATAGTAGCAACACAGCTGCTGTGTTTCCCAACCACACATCAAATTACCACTAAATTAAGTGAATGAAAGGAAGATTCTCATTCCCCAAAACTCTGAGAAATGTATCCTTTTTTCTCACTTAATCTATTTGGATTAAGTGCCTATGCCTGAACCAGTTTAGTGGGAACACTGCTTGGCTTAAGCAATCCTTCACCAGTGAAATTAACGCTAGGGTAGAACCGTGTAGAATTGGTTCTCTTGACCTTACCATTCCTGCTCAACCCTTCTTATACAATTCTGCAGAGTTTACCTGTTTCATGGGCTTCCCTGGTGGTTCAGATGGTAAAGAATCTGCCGGCAAAGCAGGAGACCGAGGTTCGATCTCTGGGTTGGGAAGATCCTTTCTAGAAGGGCATGGCTACCCACTCCAGTATTCTAGTCTGGAGAATCCCATGGACAAAGGAGCCTCACAGGCCACAGTCTGGGTCGCAGAGTCAGACATGACTGAGCAACTAACACAGAACACTTCATTCAGTTCAGTTGCTCAGTTGTATCTGACTATTTGCAACTCTATGGACTGCAGCACGCCAAGGCTCCCTGTCCATCACTAACTCCCAGAGCCTACTCAAACTCATGTGCATTGAGTTGGTGATGCCATCCAACCATCTCATTCTCTGTCGTTCCCTTCTCCTCCCACCTTCAATGTTTCCCAGCATCGGGGTCTTTTCCAATGAGTCAGTTGTTCGCATCAGGTGGCCAAAGTATTGGAATTTCAGCTTCAGCATTAGTCCTTCCAATGAATATTCAGGACTGATTTCCTTTAGGATTGACTGGTTGGATCTCCTTGCAGGCCAAGGGACTCTCTAGAGTCTTCTCCAACACCAAAGTTAAAAAGCATCAATTCTTTGGTGCTCAGCTTTCTTTATAGTCCAACTCTCATATCCATACATGACTACTGGAAAAACCATAGCTTTGACTAGACAGACCTTTGTTGGTAAAGTAATGTCTCTGCTTTTTAATATGCTGTCTAGGTTAGTCATAGCTTTTCTCCCAAGGAATGTCTTTTAATTTCATGGCTGCAGTCACCATCTGCAGTGATTTTGGAGCCCCAAAAATAAAGTCTGTCACCATTTCCCCATCTATTTGCCATGAAGTGATGGGACCAGGTGCCATGATCTTAGTTTTGTGAATGTTGAGTTTTAAGCCAACTTTTTCAGGCTCCTCTGTCACTTTCATAAAAAGGCTTTCTAGTTCTTCTTAGCTTTCTGCCTTAAGGGTGGTGTCATCTGCATATCTGAGGTTATTGATATTTCACACAACAGTTACCTATTTCATATCTGTTTCTTTGCAGCTTTGCCCTAAGCTAGGATGGGTCAATCAGATAACTAATCCCTACTCAGCTGGTAACTTCCAGATAACAAAATGCCTCATTTACAAGTCTCTTAAAAACCCATCAACACTATTGCATGCATCTTTTCCTCGCCATGTGTGATTCCTTCTTCCTGGAATTCCTTTCTCCTTCTTTGTTAGCTGGTTTATTCCCCCATATCCTTTATTTATTTATTTTTTAAACTTGGGATCTTAGAGGCAGTCTAATAGCCCTAGTGTCTTTTTTAAAAATTATTTATTTGTTTTTGGCTCTGCTGGATCTTCATTGCTGCAAGGGCTTTTCTCTGGTTGCGGTACACTGGCTTCTCATTACAGTGGCTCCCCTTGATGTGATGCCCGGGCTCTAGAACATGAGGGTTTCAGTAGTTGCTGCTCCTAGGCTCTAGAGATACAGGCTCAGTAGTTGGGGCACATGGGCTTAGTTGCGCTGTGGTATGTGGGATCTTCCCAGACCAGGAATCAAACCAGTGTTCCTAGAACAATGGCAGGCAGATTCTTCACCACTGAGCCACCAGGGAAGCCCCCTCCATATCCTTTAAAACCTCACCCAGTCTTCACCTCCTTGAAGCTGTTCCTGGGAGCCCAGATTGCACCAAAGGCTCCTCCCCAGTAGTTTCAAACCACTCTGGGTTTCTTTTGGTGGCAGTGCTTTGAAAACACATCTGTCTCCCATTAAATCCCCAAATTGTGGATGATAGCAAGCACCGCATTTTATCTTTCTATCTCCAGAAGCTAGCAGTGTGCTTGGTATGACAGATGTTCAATAAAATATTTGTTGAAGTAAACTGAACTACCCTTCCCAAGGTTGATTGTACTAATCAGTATTAAAACAGACAAAACAGCAGGTGCCCAGGAAGGAAATAAAAAGAAAACACAGGCTTTGATCACCCACCAATGGGATACTTGCTTCTAAATAATTCAAATTGATCCAGAGTTGTTCCTAAAAAATGCCAAACAACTGGGCAGTTCATTGGAAAAGTCAGCCAGTTGGCATCATGGAAACCAAAACACTGAACCAGTGACTTCACTAGACTTGTGACTTTTCAGCAGGTGTCCAGGCAGCCTGCGATGGAAGAAGTTACCAATCACTCTTTGTTGATTCTGACTTTCTCCTGCTTCCCTACCTGCTCCCCCACCCCGCAACCTATGCAAAGGTTTTAGCATCTGTGTAAAAATGTAAACATTTAAAAACATTCAGTTTTCACAATTGGTTGGAAAATTGCCTAAACTGTCCTCCATAGGAAATGGCAAGTTAAACCAAGTTGTTCTAAAGCGCTAGCCCCTTTCAGGTTTTGGACACGTGGCCTCTCTGGCTGAATGGCAGAAAGTCTGAATGTGTAAAAACAGCTAAAAACAACCACCCAAACAAGACAGCCATTCTCACTCCCCTCAGACCACCGCTCGGAGAGGCTGCTGTCCGACGGGTGCTCCATGCTAAATAACCCCTATTCTTAGTTCACCGTGACTTGGTGGCCTGAGCCAGGTGAAAAGACAATCGATCCAAAGAGACTACTGGTGCTCAAAGCTTCACTAACGAGGTGAATCTTTGCTAATCCCAGCCAGCATTGTTGAGTACTAAGTGCCACTCTCTAAAAATATGTCTTTCATGTAAAAGAAAAATTAAAACAAGGTGGGGGTGGGCAGAAAAAGAGTCCTTTAATGGACTATTTTATACTTTTGTTGTGTTGCGTGCTTTCTTGCAGGCGACTTTTTGGCAAATCGGGCATCTTCAACCGGGAGAACTTGGCTGAGTACAAAAGGGCTTTTGAAGCGGTGAGTGTAAATTCAGACTCCTTTTTTTTCTTCCTTCCTTCCTTTCTTCGCCCTCTCTCTTCTCCTGTGTCTGGAGACCGCTCAGCAGAAATAATAAGCGCCATTGCTTGCAGGCCACGTCCCATGAATTACTCAAACATCAGATGTAAGTTTAGAATGGAGGCACGTTTTATTCTTTTCTGCAGAAGTTTTCCTATCCATTCTTTACTTACATGTCATGGTAAGGCTAAGCGATGTCCAGCCAGTCAGAAAACACACACAGAGGAGGCCATTAAACAAATTAAAAGGAATGGGGATGACTAATACAGTACTCTTGGAATCTCCCAATTTGATTAGTCTGAGTTTAATACACAGAAGCAGCGCCGGAGAAAGAGGGGAGGCGAACTGCTCTTTAATAACCTGTACAATTAAATTATGGTGATGAATTTAACTATTCTGGGCTTCTTAAAGGAGTCTTATTATCCGATTGCTTATACAAGAAAGTCAGTTTTTCAGCAGGGTTTCTAAGTGCATCCCTGGAAGGCTCATGGTGGCAATTTTTATGCTTTGAAAGCTGTTTCTTTCTCCCTTTTATTAAATAGAACTGCTTTTCTATTTCTAAAACTTTGTGAAAATTATCCAGATAGTTCTAAGTCCTTTGGGGTCCTTACCTTTCTTCAGTTCTTCAGAAATCTGGAGTCAGAAAGGATAATGTGTGGAAAAGGGATTGGTTTTCCTTTTTCCTTGGGTAGCTGTAGGCAGGCACCTCAGGGTTAATTTTGGTCAAAATCCTCACATGCTTTAGATTTTGGAGAGCATCCTGCTTCTTTCTTTGTGGTGGTTTAGTTGCTAAGTCGTGTCCAACTCTTGCGACCCCGTGGGCGGGTAGCCTGCCAGGCTCCTCTGTCCAAGGGACTCTTTAGGCAAGAATACTGGAATGAGTTGCCATTTCCTCTCCAGGGGATCTTCCTGACCCAGGAATCAAACCCAGGTCTCCTGTACTGCAAGGAGATTCTTTACTAGCTGAGTATAAGGGCAACCCTTATGGAGGCCCATTTTGGCTCAAGAATTGAGCCGTTTTCACCAAACATCAAGGGGCATGTTGTGTCCAAAGCTGAGATGGTGTGTCTTGATTTTCTAGTGACCAGGCCACCGTATTTGTTTCATTCCTGGGAGTCATTATTCTATTATGAAGCAATGTGTGCACGTCTATCTTCCATTTGCCTATGTTGGAAAGTTATAGTTCAGGCATATGCTGTGCCAATACAGGTTTAGGGCACATTCCCAGAAACTATTGAATGATGAACTAGGAACAAGGATCAGGAGAAGTTTGAGTACCGCTGGCCTCAAGCATAGCTTCCACCAGATGTCAGCCAGTATAAAAATTAGCCCTATCTGATTCCACATCATGAGAAAGTGATGAAAATGATTCACCCACAGTGACATCACTTTCCAGTGCAAATGGTGGCACTGTCTTAAAGAGTCCTGAGAGAGTAACATAGGATATTCCCATATGGTTACCAGATTCGGCTTTGTTTCAAGGGAGTGGGGCATGGAGGTTAAGAGCACAGATTCTGAAACCAAACAGCCTGGCTTCGAATCCCGGTCCTGCCATTACTGGCTGTAGGATCTTAGGCTTGTTGTATACCTGTCTGTGCTTCAGCTTCCTCATTGCAAAATATGGATGATCATGATACCATAGAAAGTTGTTATAAGAGTTCAGCGAAGACTTCCTTGGTGGTAGAATGGATAAGAATCCACCTGCCCGGGACATGGGTTCAATCCCTGTTCTGGGAAGATTCCACATGCCACAGGGCAACTAAGCCCCTGTGCCACAACTACTGAACCCCGTGCACCTACAGCCTATGCTCCAGTAAGAAAAGCCACTACAGTGAGAAACCCGTGCACCGTAATGAGGAGTAGCCCCCACTCGCCACAATTAGAGACAAGCCCATGCAAAGCAAAGAAGACCCACCACAACCAAAAATAAAAATAATTAATTTTTAAAAAGAGCTCAATGACACATGTAAAACCATAGAACAGCTCAAGAGTTCTGAATGGGGGCCTTACTACTTAATGAGAATTCGCTGAATTCTCTATGCTAAACCTTTATGTGTATTATCTCATTTTACCAGGTCTCCTGGATTGCAGGTGGATTCTTTACCAACTGAGCTATGAGGTAAGCCCTATCTCATTTACACAACAAACCTAAAATATAATTCTTATTTTCTCTCTTTTAAAGATGATAAACTAAGGCCTGGTGAAACTAAGCAACTTCCCCAAGGTCTTAGGGATAGAAAGGAGTAAATCACAGAATTAGGTCTAGGAAATTGGGTGTTACATTTTGTGTATTAGTTTCTCAGTCATATCTGACTCTTTGCAACCCCATGGACTATAGCCTGACAGGCTTCTCTGTCCATGGAATTCTCCTGGAAAGAATACAGGAGTGGGTAGCCATTCCCTTCTTCAGGGGATCTTCCTGACCCAGGGATCGAACCCAGCTCTCCTGCATTGCAGGCAGATTCTTTACCATCTGAGCCACCAGAGAGGCCCACCAGGAATGTGGGTAGTCTGACTTTAAAATACATGTGCTTAGCCGTTTCTTATATAGTGTATATTTGAAAATATTTTCCTGGTCTCTGTATCAACCAATAGGGGAGAAAACAGTGAAACCATCAACCAGCATTTTCAATAGCTTATATTGAATGAATGAGCTGGGGGGAAGTACAACATGGCAGCAAGGAAGGAGAGAAAGAGATATGCCATGATGGCTGATAGAGACAGCAGGACATCAGGCATCTGGCATGTGGAATGGTGGTAAGCAGGTTAAGTAGTAGCAGATCATCAATGTCCAGCATGCTGATCTAAGGTGGTCACATGCTAACTGTAGTTATCCTGGCTACTTTGTCCTGCCTGGAGTCTCAGTATGTACTTATTAGCTGTCTGACTTAATCATCTACTTGGCTTGGGTCATGGTGTTTGGTCACCTTGCCAGGGATCAGCATTGAAAAGATATTCTAGGGCAGAAGTAGCAGTGTTAGTTGTCCAGTCATGCCCAACTCTTTGTGACCCCATAGACTGCAGCCCACCAGACTTCTCTGTCCATGGGATTTCCAGGAAAGGATACTGGAGTGAGTTGCCATTTCCTTCTTCAGGGACTCTTCCTGACTCAGGGATCGAACCTGTGTCTGCTGCACTGCAGGCAGATTCTTTACCGACTGAGCTATGAGGGAAGCCCCCTCTAGGGCAGAGTCAGCTAATAAACACTGTCTCTTTCTCATGATCGTACATCCAATGAAACCTGAAGAGTTGTGCAATTATCCATTAGATGGATCACAGTTCTCATGATCTGTGTGAGAAGACTGGAAGTGGAATAGAAGTAGGAATGATTCCATTTTTTTCCTGTTGGATTCTAAAACTCTGGATTCTTGAACTTTACTCCACTCTCTATGGCAGTCTAGGCCACGTAAACACCTGGAGCTTTATTCTCATTGTGGTGAAGACAGGCACTCAATTTTTAGGGCATTTGTATTTTAAAACATCTAGTTCACCAATTTTTGGCCAGCATGGGCTTTGCAATATTGAACTGTCATTTCATTATGGTTTAATAGGTGTAATATTGAATAGTGAGCTAGCACATAAATGGAGTATACATTTTCTTTGTGATTTGGGATCAGGGTGACTTTGAGTTTTGCCCCACCAATTTTAGAAAAACCAAGGGAACCACAGATAGACCATTTATAGAGATTATATTGTTAAGGAAAAAATTATTCATGACACTTTAAAAGAATGATAAAGAAAACTTTCTTGAAGAGGAGCTACTTAATACAATGAAATTTTGTGTTAGGGGAGAGAGATTGGATTTAACTCCAAATACAATAAGGCCAAGGAGCCAGGGTAGGAGAAGAGCCAGTGGGTGTGGAATTACTAAGAGGAACACCACAGGTAAGGGAGGATTCTGATAAACCTGACCTAACAAGATGCTTGCTAAAGGCAGGCCAGAGTGATCAGATATGCTGATCAGGGTGATCTGGGGGTTGGTGGAGGATAAGGAACTTGATCAGAAATCAAAGGTGACCAGACATCAAGTGTGGGGATTCTGGTAAAGCTGAGTTAGCAGTCTTCTTATTAGAAATTGACTCTAAAAGGAATAGCATTTTTTCAAGTCTAGACATGGACAGTGATCTGAAAATCTGGACAGCCAACCTCTAGTCTGGATTCATAATCTCATTGATATGGGACAAGTAGATGCAATGCTTTGCCTAGCACATTTGAAAATGTGTGTAGAATGTTCTCTTGACTCAAATTCACCATCTCTTTTCATTCTCTTCCCAAATTTGTAAATATTTAGAATAGGCACAATATGAGTAAAAAGTAGGACTCTTTAGGGAGTTCCTGCAATGAACCAAACAGGTTCATTGAGAGAAAATTGAGCAGGAGGCCAAAGTGGAGAAGGAGCCAACAGTAGTCAGAAGGCAGGAAAAGTGAGGTGCTGATGTTGCCCACCTCTGCCTGCCTTTTCTTGGCACAGAAAAAGAGCTTCAAGGAGGGAAGGGAACACTGACTTAATGGAAGGTGCATGCATGAGTGCTCAGTTGCTCAGTCCTTTCCAACTCTTTGCAACCCCATGGACTATAGCCCACCAGACTCCTCTGTATTTTTCAAGCAAGGATACTGGAGGGGGCTGTCATTTACTTATGTACAGAGGCAAAAAAAAAAAAAAAAACCCACAATGAAAAAATCTAATGAAAGTTCATAAGGGATCTTTGCTTTCTTCATGAAGGTCTTAGATACAAGGGGAAAGTCAACATTGTCTTATCATAGCACTAGACAATCAAATCTGCATTTTAAAAATGGCAATGTCTACATGCCAGGGGTCCTCAGGCATAGGCTTTGAGATTTCTGAGCTACTACCAGGAATCATGATTTAGCAAGTCCAGAATGGGAGGCGCATTTTCTTTAACACATGATGTTGTCCATGGACTGTATTGAGAGAAGCACTGTCTATGCAAAATGTCCAAGGAGGGAGTTGGGAGACCGGGATTTCAGCTCTCTCACTGGTTCCCCGTAAACCAGTGATGATCAGATTTATCACTTTGCTCTGTGCCTCTGTTTCCTCATTTATAAAATGAGGGCATTAAACTAGATAATTCCTGATAGACTATAGTTCGTAATTTTACATAAAGGACATATAAATGCCCATAAAATACAAAAATACTGACACGTGAATTTGAATAAAATGCTCTCACCACTCTCAGCAAATCATTCAACTGGTTGGTACTTGAGGTTCAGTCCATAATTGAAGAACTGGATTAGACTGGATTAGCTCTACAGCCATGGTGGTGCTAATTTTCTCAAAGGACCATTTTGTTCCTGGAAAGAAGAGGACACACACTTCAAAGCCTTTTTTTTGGGGGGGGGGTGCAGTAAACTGTCTTTGGATGCCAATTATTAGGCAATACAAACAAACACACCCATGGAGGTTGTGCAGTGGGAACTTTAATTATTAACTCATAAGGAATGGGTTCAAGAGATCCATTTGATGAAATTCAGATTCTCAGCACAAAAGGAGATTGATGTTAGCTTTTGAATTGGGTTATTACACCATGTTCTTTCTTTGGATAAAATTCCAGGAAAAAAAAAAAAAAAAACTCTGAACACCAAAGCTACTGTGAAGATTTTGTAGATATCCTTGATACAAGCCAATAAAATCTGGATCTGGTTTATTAGGAATAAAGTGGTGCTGGAAGAAGACTTTGTGGGTTTGCTACATGACACTGCAGTAAAATATCTTGTCCCAAACTTACGGATTAGAGACTGAAACTTTGCTACTCTGAGCCTTTGTTTCCTCATCCATAAATAAAGGGGGAATGTCATATACTACATATTAACATTTGAGGAATAAATGAGGCATATTTGTAGGTAGGAAAGTTAAACAGACAAAAAGGAAATAAGAGCTCTGAAAATAGAATTGCTGTTGTCATCACTACTGTCCTTAAAACTGTGGGTTACTCATCTTTGGCTCATTCTGTCAACTTCCTGGCATCACCTTGTCATTTAAGTACTTCGTCACTTACCCACGAACCAGACTTCCTCTGCTCTGTTACTTCCACCCTATCACCTCCTCAGGCCCCCTACTTCCCCTCTTTCACATGGCTCTCTTCTCTTTTTCCTGTGATTGCAGACTGAGACATCCTTGAAGGCAGGAGATCTATTTATTCATGAAATTGAGTAGCATCCTCCTGCCTAAAATTTGGGAAAGAAGAAAAGAATGAATGGTTGGATGGTATCACCAACTCGGTGGACATGAATTTGAGCAAGCTCCGGGAGTTGGTGATGGACAGGGAAGCCTAGCGTGCTGCAGTCCATGGGGTCGCAAAGAGTTGGACACGACTGAGTGACTGAACTGAACTGAAAGGAATGAGTGGATGATGCCTATTCTTAGAAAGATACTGAACTTGATCTTCATCTTTTGACTTTCCATTCTTCCCTAGCTTGTGCCCTACATAATTCTTTCTGGTCACCCAAATAAGACTTTTCATTATTTTAGGATCCTATAGTGCTTTTGAATTTCCTATAGTGCTTTTGAGGTTGTTTGAATTTCCTCCCTGAGTTTTCCCTACCACCTTCCCTTTTCTGTGTCCCTCGCATTGGGCTTCCTTTGTCATCTGAGGCCTACCGAGTAACTCACCTGCAATCAGGTGCATTCCTCAGCCCCAAGATATCAATGATAGGAAGGAGAAAGGGGATTCCTGCCTCTTTTTCCCAGCCTGAGGCACAGATGGGCCCCAAGGCTTAATCTTTGTTTTTTTCTTCTCTCTCTTGTTAGTCTCACAATCTGAAATCTTATCAAACTTGCATACCATTGTTTCTCTAATAACTTTTAAACTTCCCTTTCTAGCATTTATTTCTGTTTCCCAACTCCTCAATTTCTTGAAAGTATGCTTCATTAATTTGTATCCCCCAACTCTGTGACTTACTTGCAGTGAGGTCTGAGACAGTTCATCTTGTCTGACCCACATTCCCATCTGTAAAATGGGAATGAGAGTGATAGCTGTGTGACGTGGTTTTGTTTTGTTTTGTTTTTTTAAGGTTTATCACAGTTAATCTTTCACTGTGGCTATCACTCTTTTGATCTTACAGATGAGAGAACTGGGGTTCAGAGAGCTGAACTGACTTGTCCCAAGTCACACAGCTAATCCTTGTGAGATAGGATTTACTCCCAGGGACACCTATCCCGTGTTACTTTTTAGTTGACTTTCCGGTGTATGGTATGAAAAATGATTTGGGAAACATCTAGCTCAGTGCCAGAAACAGCAGGTCCTAATTAATAGGGGATGGAAGGTCAAATGCAGACTTGCAAAACTGGACAGAACAAAAAGACACAATGTGTAGATCATATTTCTCCAGCTCTTCCTCTCTGAGCCCACTGCTGTCTCTCCCTCTGTCCAGAAGAAAAGGCAGTCCTGGCACCACAATTCAGCAGCCCCAGAGTTCAGCGGGGAACAAAGCCAACATGAAACAGAGGTGTTTTTGCTCCTTGAAGTCCGACTCCCATCCCAGAATCAGTGGATGGCCTGATTCCTTCCCCTCATCTCACATCACACATCAATCTGCTGTTGATTGGATCTAGATGAAGCACCCTTTCTAAGGAGCAGGATCAATTTAGCCGATTTATCTGATTTAGATGCTGCTGAGATTAGTTCCTTGAAGCCCAAGATTAGCAAAGGGCAAACGTCTTTATGTGAATTTGTATTTAATTAAACTGCTCCTGGTTTGATTAGTAAAATTCTTACCCTGGTTGCCAAACACCGGTGTGAGCACAAAAGTGACCCCTGAAGTTGGACAGCCATGGTTAAATCTTGCCATCAGGCCAAAAGAGTGGCTCCTGGGAAAGTGAAGATTTTTTTTTTTCCCTTCAATAGAAATGGATTTCAAATATAATTTACTGTTTCTACCTGGCGAAAGGGCATTTCTCCCCATGAATCCATCGGATGCTGAGATGAGTGCCATTTCTTTCCAGAAGGCCATGTTTCCAAATTAACTTGTTCAGATGCTAAGCAGAGAAGCAGCCGGGCTGCTAAGAAGAACAATTACTTTCCCTGGGGTTGCCTACATGCTGGTTTGTTCAGCTCTCTTTATGTTCCAAACCTTGGCTGGCTCTGGAATGGTGGTTCAATACTGGGGGGGCTCTGAGTTTTTATTTCAGCCCAACTGGTGAAATGAAAAATGAGAGCCTGGCGAGAACCTTGTCGTGTGCCAGGTTTGTGTAACCTGCCTTGGGGGCCTCTCAGGCAGACACTGTGTGCATTGTGTGCACATGTGTGTGCAAACATATGCACACACAGAGCACATCTTGCTCAACATCAGTGCAGCCCTGGATTGTAAGTGATGGTGCGTTTGGATGAAAGGCCATTTCTGCTCTGGTTACAGCTTCCACCTGGCCAGCACTGTCAGGCAGTCTCCGCAGGAGGACTGGACCAGCCTCCTTTGTCCATGCTCTTCTCTGGTGAAGGGGCAGCTCAAGGTAGAGGCTGACAAGGACAGGGGGTGGTGGTGTGGCTCCTGTGCGCCTGCTCCATACTGTTGCTGTCAAGCTCCCGGCCCCCAAAGTGCTGCCTCTTTACGGCGTGCTGCTGATGCCAGTTCACTCTCAGGGGACGCAGGACAAAGGCGCATGCTGGATCTTCACGTTTTTGAATGAGGATAATCAATCTTACTCTGTGTATAGAATGAAGCCAATGTCGGGGAAGAGCAATAAACCCTACCAGCTGCTCGGGGGCATTGGAAGGCAAAGGGGAAGGGGGGGGGCTGGGGGCTTTTTTTTCCTTCCCCAAACCTGTGGGAACAGATTCTAGAGTAGATTACTACACAAAGAGGGAGTGAGAGGAGAAAACATATTGGTATAGAATGGAGTTGAATGATCTGTGTTCTAAGGAAGATAACTCTCTTATGAAAAAAATCAAAATCAAGCTGTGTGTGTTTAATAACCACAGAAAGTTTTTCACAAACAGGTCATCTCTATGACAGGATCTAGGTAACAATCCCAGAGTCTGTAAGACCTCAGTTATGCAGCCAGGTAAGGTGATTTTGGGAAAGGAGAACTTAACTGTGGACAAGACTATGTAGAGTGTTTAAAATATTTTTCTGAGAATGTAGGACAAAGTAATGGTGACTGCTGCTGGTAGCATCATTTATTATTGTTTTTGACATCTCCCACCATTTCTACTGTGCTTTCCTAAGAACCTCATTTCCAAAATATTATCAACAGGTTTGTAATAAAATAAATAGTAGAAACATTGAATGAGATGAAACCAAGTCAGTTTCTTCATGATCTTTTCAAGCTTTTCATATATTGATGCACATGAGAACATGTCATGGACGGAGGAGGTTGGTGGGCTACAGTCCACTGGGCCACAGACAGTTAGACAGGGCTGAGCAACTAAGCATGAATGCAGAATCTCCAAGAGATATGGTACTAGTCCTTTAAACATGTATTTAACTACAGAAGGTTTTACTTGATGAGACCTCACAGAACCAACATTTGGCAGAACTTGCTTTGAACACATTCATGTGAAGGCTATTTCCCCTGGAATTATTTCAAAAGGACATATCTCCAAGTCAGCCTTCACAATGCTTGGAGGGTCATAAGATTCTCCAATTTGGAGGTCTTAAGACCAAATCCTGAAAGATGATGCTGTGAAAGTGCTGCACTCAGTATGTCAGCAAATTTGGAAAACTCAGCAGTGGCCACAGGACTGGAAAAGGTCCGTTTTTATTCCAATCCCAAAGAAAGGCAATGCCAAAGAATGCTCAAACTACCGCACAATTGCACTCATCTCACATGCTAGTAAAGTAATGCTCAGAATTCTCCAAGCCAGGCTTCAGCAGTACATGAACCGTGAACTTCCAGACGTTCAAGCTGGTTTTATTTATTTATTTTTTTAAAATTTTATTTTATTTTTAAACTTTACAAATTGTATTAGTTTTGCCAAATATCAAAATGAATCCGCCACAGGTATACATGTGTTCCCCATCCTGAACCCTCCTCCCTCCTCCCTCCCCATACCATCCCTCTGGGTCGTCCCAGTGCACTAGCCCCAAGCATCCAGTATTGTGCATCAAACCTGGACTGGCAAGCTGGTTTTAGAAAAGGCAGAGGAACCAGAGATCAAACTGCCAACATCTGTTGGATCATGGAAAAAGCAAGGAAGTTCCAGAAAAACATCTATTTCTACTTTATTGACTATGCCAAAGCCTTTGACTGTGTGGATCACAAGAAACTGTGGAAAATTCTGAAAGAGATGGGAATACCAGACCACCTGACCTGCCTCTTGAGAAACCTATATGCAGGTCAGGAAGCAACAGTTAGAACTGGACATGGAACAACAGACTGGTTCCAAATAGGAAAAGGAGTATGTCAAGGCTGTATATTGTCACCCTGCTTCTTTAACTTCTATGCAGAGTACATCATGAGAAATGCTGGGCTGGAAGAAGTACAAACTGGAATCAAGATTGCTGGGAGAAATATCAATAACCTCATATATGCAGATGACACCACCCTTATGGCAGAAAGTGAAGAGGAACTAAACAGCCTCTTGATGAAAGTGAAAGTGGGGAGTGAAAACGTTGGCTTAGAGTTCAATATTCAGAAAACGAAGATCATGGCATCTGGTCCCATTGCTTCATGGGAAATAGATGGGGAAACAGTGTCAGACTTTATTTTTTGGGGGTTCCAAAATCACTGCAGATGGTGATTGCAGCCATGAAATTCAAAGACGCTTACTCTTGGAAGGAAAGTTATGACCAACATAGATAGCATATTCAAAAGCAGAGACATTACTTTGCAAACAAAGATCCGTCTAGTCAAGGCTATGGTTTTTCCAGTGGTCATGTATGGATGTGAGTTGGACTGTGAAGAAAGCTGAGCGCCAAAGAATTGATGCTTTTGAACTGTGGTGTTGGAGAAGACTCTTGAGAGTCCCTTGGACTGCAAGGAGATCCAACCAGTACATTCTAAAGGAGATCAGTCCTGGGTGTTCTTTGAGGGAATGATGCTGAAGCTGAAACTCCAGTACTTTGGCCACCTCATGCGAAGAGTTGAGTCACTGGAAAAGATTCTGATGCTGGGAGGGATTGGGGGCAGGAGGAGAAGGAGATGACAAAGGATGGGGTGGCTGGATGGCATCACCGACTGGATGGACAAGAGTTTGGGTGAACTCTGGGAGTTGGTGATGGACAGGGAGGCCTGGCGTGCTGCAATTCATGGGGTTGCAAAGAGTCGGTCACGACTGAGCAACTGAACTGAACTGAACTGAAGATCCCTCTTCTCGTTTGGGATTCAGTGTAGGAAGTGGAGACAGTCTATGAGAGATGGAGAACTTCACAGAGAGCCTGTGAATGGGAATCTATCAATGGCAAGAGAGGGAAACCTGCCTCCCCTTGGTAGGGGATGGTCTTCATTACACCTGTTGAGTCTGAGACCCAGTGGAGTGGGACAGATAAAAACTGGCCAAGCACTCCCATGTGCCACATCATATCTCCCACGGGCCATCTAGTTCAGTCTTGCACATAGCCCTGCGAGGATTACCATGGCCATATTATTGCTGAGGAAACTAAAGTTAAGCAGGTTATCCCACGGTGTAACAGTTTAATGAGTGGTGGAGCCAGGATTCAAACACTTACAGTGTGTCCAGAACAAAATGAGGCAATCTGACTTTTAGCCACCGGGCTATGTTGACATAACTGGATATGCTGCCTCATCCAAGTCACAGTTTACTTGAGTCTAGGATTTTGCTCTCCCACAGAGGAGGAAATCCTCTGGGATTTCAAGACTAGTGGGGTAGGAGTCTAACTGCCTGGGGAGATGTGGGCTGGGTTTCAGCTAGGGTTTGGGGTGCTTGACCATCTAGTGCCTATGCAGCAAAGGAACTTATACTTAAATATGGAGAGTTGTGTTTGCAGTTGCCACGTGGCCTCTTCTTTGGAAAGTTACCCTCATACCTTGCAATGATAACCTCGAGCCCCACTACTGATTATTCTTTGCTTTATCTGGAGAAAAATTGTTTTTGAGAACAATTAGTTTATCCTACAGGGTGTGCATGCATGCTCAGTCACATCTGACTGTTTGCAACCCTATGGACTGTAACCCACCAGGCTCCTCTGTCCATGGGATTCTCCAGGCAAGAATAATGGAGAGGGTTGCCATGCCCTCCTTCAGGGCATCTTCTCGACCCAGGAATCAAACCTGCATCTCCTGCGTCTTCTTCACTGCAGGTGGATTCTTTACCACTGAGCCACAAGGGAAGCCTTTATCCTAAAGGGTAATCCCCTATAAACCTTTCCCACTGACTTATAGAAAATCTAGACATTTTTTATAGGAAAAGAAGGATGGGAATGGAGGACACTGGACAGTTCTACTCATAAGAATTCTGCACATTTCCCTATGGTTACAGGAATTATTCCATTCTACTTTGTTGTAGACCTTGGGAATTTTGTATATCAGGTTAGATTCTAGGAAGGACCCAAGGTTGCATTTTTATTTAATGCTCTCTGGCTACTTTCTCTCATGGAAGTAACTGTAATAAGTGAACCCCAGTGCCTGCTGTTATTCACCCTGGGCAAACTTTGGCATCTGATAACATGTCAAACCCCACGAGGTGGACATGCTGGCCAGCAGTGCCCTGTTGCTTCACCTCAGGTGGCCTCATCCCAGAGAAACTGGTTCGGATTAGCCAACCTGTCTGCTATGCAGGACAGGTGGGCTCCGAGTCTTTCAACCAGTTAGTCAGTTGATCAACAGTACTTCTTAAGCAAAACTGACCAAATAAGACATTCAAAGCATGTCTGAAAGCAAGGTTTATGCCTTCAGAAGATTGGGAGGCTCTGGTCAGGGAGAAGATGCACATGTGTGTGTCTGAGCACGCACACAGACACACACATGGTCCTAGTATACAATCGGAAGATGCCATGAACATAGCATGTGGACAAATGGGAAAGTTAAAAAGGAAAGTATGAACCTGGCCATGGAGGGAGATTGAAACAGTGTCTGTTGCAGAAGGCAGATGACTTGTTAAATAAAACCTTGAGGAGTGGGGAGAACCAAAGCAGGTTCAGCCTCCACTGACTTGTTTCAAGTAAAACCAGTGGTTCTGGGAGTAGTCTATAGATCCAGGCCAGTTCTGGGGTGGTGGTGAGGACGTTGAATCCCTAGCCCTTTAGTGACAAAACTAAAGCTTCTTAAAGGCAGGAAAAAAATCTGACTCACCAGGTTATCCTAAGCATCCTATTCTACATAGCATTTCTGGTATATGGCAGGCACCCAGTGGATTTTTGATGAAGGACTAAATTGATCCCTGCATCATCCTTAGCATCTGCCCAGGAACTCCTGTATGTACCACTGAAGCTCAAGTAGTAGCAGTGTGACTGATGGAGAAGAGTTAAGGTGAAATGTGAGACAAGAAAGAGAAGCTGCTCTATAAAGCAATCACATCAGCCTAATTTTGGTCTCTATGTACATTTTTTCTTAAAAGCCTAGTATAAGTAGCTTTATTTCCTTATCTTCTTATAAGCAGATGTAATATTCTTTCTTTTTTCTCCAGGAAGGTTTAAAGTCTTACACAGGGTTCCGCATGGTGATTAAAATACAATCTGTGTTTCCTGTTTGGAGCCTTGATGCAAGACTATTTTTTCTCATAACTTAGACAAAACTATATAAACCACCACCCCTCAACTCATGTCTCAGTATTTTATTTGCTGCATTTGATGAAAAAACTCAGCTTTAGAATATCTAGACCATGGATCCTCTTTTTATTTTTAGAAACCAAAAACTGAAATTGAAACATATGATCATGGTGGTCTGAGCTCTCTCTAAATAGGAGGAACATTGACTCAGGAAGACTAAGGTAGGAAGTCCATGGTGTCTGGATTTACTAGAAATGGAAATGGAGGCAAATGACTCCCGGGTCTCCAGATTCCATTGCTCATGGGCAGCAGGTAGACGGTTCATATGGCATATTTCAGAAAGCTGGCATTGTCCTAAGAAGCAGACACATGGACGGCATGATGTGGTGCAAAAAGGAACAGGTTTGGAAATGAAACAAACCTGAGTTTAAAAATAAGTGTGGCCTTGGTCAAATTCTTTTATGTCTCTGAGCCTCAGTTAGCTCATCTGCAAAAAGGAATAACAAAACTCATCTCACCAGATGTTGAGTAATTAGAGACAACACAAGCTACAATTGTGACATGTACTAGACATTCAAAAAATGGTAGCTTCTATTTTTGATTGACATCTTGTCACCAGAATGAAGAGACATTTTTCTTATTTCCTGATACCCTTTTTTGGAACAAAATACAGTGGAAATTAAAAAAGAACATAATCAAGCAAATTTTGGGGTACACATGGTACACTGATGGATACAAAAATTTTTAAAGGACACAAATTTGTAAAATGATGATTTCTAAATTTCCACACCACTTAGATGTATATTAATTTTTATGTAAATCACTTATTGACAAACAATTGAACAAATTACCTTTTAATTTTACTTTTATTGGAGTGTAATGTTAACACAGAAAAGTACACATAGGAGCAGAAGGCTCAGTACACTTTTACAATCAGAACCCACTTGTGTCATCAGCACCCACACTGAGAAAGAATATTCCAGCACCTCAGAAGCCTTGCTCCACTTCTTAGCCATATCTTGTCACCACCACCCCCAAATGTGACCACCATCCTGACCTATAACATTATATTGAGTTGGCTGAAAATTTTGTTTGGATTTTTCCATGACATCTTATGGAAAAACCTGAATGAACTTTCTGACCAACCCAATAGATTACAGAATAATATAATATTAATATATATTATAGAATAAAATATAAAATATTATAGAATAATAATAGAATAGAATCATACATCAGTTACATTTTGTGGCTGGATTGAAAAAATCACATTTTTTAATGTCAAAAGAAACTATGTGGACTAGTCATTGAAATGTTTGAGCTGATCTGGAAACAATGATTTTTCAGATTTGACCTGCCTGAAAGGCAATAAGCACTAGTCTAATGAACAGAGGTGCTGAGTTGCTTCAGTTATGTCCAACTCTTTGTGACCCCCATGGACTGTAGCCCACCAGACTCCTCTGTCCATGGGATTCTCCAGGCAAGAATACGGGAGTGGAATACTCCAGGCAAGATACCCTGCAGGAGATTTTTGCCTGTTTTGTACTTTTTACATAAATGAAATCTTGGAGCATGAGCTCGTATGTCTGGATTCTTTTATCGACATCATTTTTCTGAGATTTCTGAGATAAATGCTATTGGGAAAACTGGATATTCAGATGCAAAGTAATTAGACCTTAGTCTACACAAAAATTCACTCAGAAGGTATTAAAGACTTAATTGTAAGATCCAAAGCTGTGAAACTCCTAGAAAAAAAAAAAACATAGAGGAAAAGTTCCTTGATAGTGATCTGGGAATTGACTTTGGATGTGACGTCAAAAGCACAAACAATAAAAGCAAAAATAAATGAATGGGATTATGACATATCTCAGTCACCTCCAGGCTCTGTAACAAATGGCCATAGACTGGGTAGATTAAAAAACAAGAATTTATTGCTCACAGTTCTGAAAGCTGGGACATCTAAGATCAAGGGGCTGCAGTTCAAGTGTCTGATGAGGGCCTTCTTTCTGGTCGGTAGTCAGCCTTCTTCATGTTGCATTCTCACATGGTATAGACAGAAAGAGGGAGAGAGAGAGAGAGAGAGATTATCCCTCTTCTTATAAGGACACTGATACAGGCTTGTCTCATAGCTCAGTTGGTGAAGAATCTGCCTGCAATGCAGGAGACCCTAGTTCAATTCCCGGGTCAGAAAGATCCACTGGAGAAGGGATAGGCTACCCACTGCAGTATTCTGGCCTAGAGAATTCCACGGACAGAACTGTATAGATTATGGGGTCACAAAGAGTCGGACACGACTGAGCGACTTTCACTTTCACTTTTTCATTTCACAATTCATGAGGGCTCCACCTACGTGACCTAATTATCTCCCAAAGGCCCCAAGTTCTAATACCTTTACAGCAGTGGGGGATCAGGATTTCAGCATGTAAATCTGGGGAAACATAACATTTAATCCATAGCACTGCTGGAACTTATATTGAAACTGCAGTAGGTATATAGATTAATTTGTGGGGAGCTGATATGTTCACAACATTGAGCCAATTCATGAACATGATATGTCTCTCCATTTATTTAAATCTTTTTATTTCTCATATTTCATTAATATTTTCATAATTATTTCATTAATATTTTCATAATTATTTCATTAATATTTTTTAGCTTTTAGTATAAAAGTCTTACACATCTTTCTTTATATTTTGGTATTTATTATATTTGATTATTTTGGTGCTGTTGTAAGTTATAAGTTTTATTTTTTACATTTTGTTGATTACTAGACACAAAACAGTTTTTGTGTTGTATAAAAATAAAACTTTTGCTGTATATTGACCTTCCTTGTATCTAGCAACCTTGCTATATTTATTTGTCAGTTCTAAAAGTTTGTAGATTCTTTTGGATATTCTAAGTCCACCATTAGGTAATCTGTCAACAATGTCAATTTTATCCATTCCTTTTCAATCCTTTTCCTTTTAATTTTGTTTGCTTGTTTTGTTGCACTTTCTAGGACAGCTAGTATAGTATTGAATAGAAACAGTGCAAGTGGGGATTCCTGATCTCAGGAGAAAGTTTTCAATATTTGTCATTGAGAATGATGGTTCCTGGGGGTTTTTTAAATACATATTTGAGCTGGTTTTCTGTTGCTACATCTCCTTTACAGTAAATCTGGCTTCAGAAAGATTCCAGTCCTTGTGTGTGTGTTTAATTAATTTATTTTTTATTGAAGGATAATTGCTTTACAGAATTTTGCTGTTTTCTGTCAAACATCAACATGAATCAGCCATATGTATACATATATCCCCTCCCTTTTGAAACTCCCTCCCGTCTCCCTCCCCATCCCACCACTCTAGGTTGATACAGAGCCGCTGTTTGAGTTTCCTGAGCCATACAGCAAGTTCCCATTGGCTATCTATTTTATATATGGTAATGGGAGTCTCCATGTTACTCTCTATGGCTCACCTGATTAGGTCAGGCCCATTTAGATAATCTGTCTTTTGATTAACTCAACATTAACTGATTAGCAACTTAGTCACAAATGATATCCCATCATATTTACATGTTCTGCTCACACTCAGGGAGAGGGAATTATACAGAGAATACACCTCATTGGGTGGAAATCTTGGGGATCATCTAAGACTTTTGCCCACCACAATATTCTTTATTAAGTAATACATCTATAGCTAGTTTGCCAACAATTGTTTTCATAAATGGCTGTTGCTGCTGCTGCTGCTAAGTCACTTCAGTCGTGTCTGACTCCATGCAAATGGCTGTTAAATCTTATCAAATGTTTTTTCAGCGTCAAGATGACCAATATTTTTTTCCTTTTTTTAATGTGTGAAATATATCAATTTTTTCTAACTCAGTTGATTGTGAAGCTACTCTTAAAGATAGCTAGATCCAACTTGCTAATGCTAGTTTGAACCATTTGAAGTGGCTAACATTTGACAATGTTTGACCTACAATGACAGTTTGTATAGTTCAGCCTAATATGTTTTAAGTTTTGTATCTTTTAAAATGAAATATATTAATCTAACTTTTCTTTCTTAAAATATTCATCAGCCTATACAATTGAAGTTATTCACTGAGTGTGGAAGAGTTGATGCTTTTGAACTGTGGTGTTGGAGAAGATGCTTGAGAGTCCCTTGGACTGCAAGGAGATCCAACCTGTCCATTCTAAAGGAGATCAATCCTGGGTATTCATTGGAAGGACTGATGCGAAAGCTGAAACTCCAATACTTTGGCCACCTCATGCAAAGAGTTGACTCATTGGAAAAGACTCTGATGCTGGGAGGGATTGGGGGCAGGAGAAGAAGGGGACGACAGAGGATGAGATGGCTGGATGGCATCACCAACTCGATGGACATGAGTTTGAGTGAACTCCATGAGTTGGTGATGGACAGGGAGGCCTGGCGTGCTGTGGTTCATGGGGTCGCAAAGAGTCGAACATGAACTGAACTGAGCGACTGAACTGAAATGAACTGGCCTCCTAAAGTGTTAGCAACTATGCTGCCTTTTTCTGTTCTTTGGAAGAGTTTGTTCAAGCTTGGTATTATTTCATTCTTTTTTTTCTTTTTTTAAATTTATTTATTTTAATTGGAGGCTGATTACTTTATAATATTGCATTGGTTTTGCCATACATCAATGTTTGAATTAATTCACTGGTGAAGCCATCTGGTTGCCTGCCAGTACTAATCACTTTGAAAGATACTCTTCCTTCAGATGATCTAACTGATGCAGATAAAGTCTACATATACAGGTTAAGATTTCTAAACTGTAATCTCGGATGATTTTCTGGACCAAAAAAGTGGTGATGATGAAAAAAAAAAATATGATGGGTCAGTCCAGTAGAGAAAAATTCAGATATAATCAGGTATTGGTCCAACCATATTCTGACTATTCCAGTATTTTACATTAGAAATAGGTGCTCTGGAAAAAATTTTTATAGACAATTTTATTTACAAAGCAGAAATAGAGACACAGAGGTAGAGAACAAACATATGGATACCAAACCAACAGGGAAAAGGGGGGATGGGACAAACTGGGAGATTGGGATGAACATATATACACTACTATATATACAACAAACAACTAATGAGAACCTACTCTATAGCACAGGGAACTCTACTCAGTGCTCTGTGGTGACATAAAGGGAAGGAAATCCAAAAAAGAGGGGATATATGGCATGCTGCAGTCCATGGGGTTGCAAACAGTTGGGCAACAAAAAATGTATACATATAGCTGATTCACTTTGCTGAATAGTAGAAACTAACACAACATTGTAAAGCAACTATATGCTAATAAAAATTAAAATAAAAAAGGAAAACTTTTTCCTTCTCATGAAAATGCTTTAGGATTTACTGTAACAGCTTTCATATGTAACATATAGTAGTGTTAATTATATTTATCATATTGTACATTAAAAAATAGGTGCTCTAATATTGGTGATCCCTCAGGGAATCTACTGTGAAGAAACAAAAACTTTGACTCACATTGACCCCATCCAATATCCCAGCTTCTTCGATTCATGTGCTCAGTCATGTTCAACTCTTTGCAGCCTCGTGGACTGTAGCCCACCAGGCTCCTCTCTCCATGGAATTTCCCAGGCAAGAATACTGGAGTAGGTTATTATTTTCTACTCCAGGGGATCTTCCTGACTGTGGGATCAAACCCAGGTGCCCTGTGTTGGCAGGTGGCATTCTTTACCACTAGCACCACCTGGAAATCCCCTTCTTTGATTCATAGCAGGCACCAATTGGTTGCCTTTCAGAAAGTGTGTGTACTTGGGAAAGGCCAGTGAATCTGCCTTGCTGTGATTCTGCTTCAAAAAGGGAAGAATAAAACAGTATACATCATAGAATTTCTCCAAGCGAGGCTTTAACAGTACGTGAGCCATGAACTTCCAGATGTTCAAGCTGGATATTGAAAAGGCAGAGGAACCAGAGATAAATTGCCAACACCTGTTGGATCATCAAAAAAGAAGAGAGTCCCAGAAAAACATCTACTTCTGCTTTATTAACTATGCCAAAGCCTTTGACTGTGTGGATCACAACAAACTGTGGAAAATTCTGAAAGAGATGGGAATACCAGACCACCTTACCCGCCTCCTGAGAAATCTGTATGCAGGTCAAGAAGCAACAGTTAGAAATGGACATGAAACAACAGACTGGTTCCAAATTTGGAAAGGAATATGTCAAGGCTGTCTACTGTCACCCTGCTTATTTAACTTACATGCAGAGTACATCATGCAAATGCCACGCTGGGTAAATCACAAGCTGGAGTCAAGATTGCCAGGAGAAATACAAATAACCTCATTTACGCAGATGACACTACCCTTATGGCAGAAAGTGAAGAAGAACTAAAGAGCCTCTTGATGAAAGTGAAAGAGGAGAGTGAAAAAGTTGGCTTAAAACTCAACATTCAAAAAACAAAGATCATGGCATCCGGTCCCATCACTTCATGGCAAATAGATGTGGAAACAATGGAAACAGTGAGAGACTATTTTGGGGGGCTCCAAGATCACTGTAGATGGTGATGGCAGCCATGAAATTAAAAGACACCTGCTCCTTGGGAGAAAAGTTATGACCAACTTAGGTAGCATATTGACAAGCAGAGACATTACTTTGCCAACAAAGGTCCATCTAGTCAGAGCTATGGTTTTTCCAGTAGTCATATATGGATGTGAGAGTTGGACTATAAAGAAAGCTGAGTGCCAAAGAACAAATGCTTTTGAACTGTGGTGTTGGAGAAGACTCTTGAGAGTCCCTTGGATTGCAAGGAGATCCAACCAGTCCATCCTAAAGGAAATCAGTCCAGAATATTTATTGGAAGGACTGATGCTGAGCTGAAACTCCAATACTTTGGCCACCTGATGAACTGACTCATTTGAAAACATCCTGATGCTGGAAAAGATTGACAGCAGAAGGAGAAGAGGACGACAGAGAATGAGATAGTTGGATGGCATCACCGACTCAATGGACATGAGTTTGAGCAAGCTTTGGGAGTTGGTGATGGACAGGGATGCCTGGTGTACTGCAGTCCATGGGGTCACAAAGAGTCAGACATGACTGAGCGACTGAACTGAACTGAACTGAACTGAGAATTATGAGGATTCATTTAGATAATGGATTAACCCAAACTACCACAGTGACTTGCCTACAAGAAACATTCAATAAAAACTAACTTTAAGTATGTTTATCTAGTCACTTTGTTTTAGAAGCACTGTGGTTTTCAGGAACATGTATTCTTAGCACAAGAAACAAATTTGTGGGTGATATTTCTGAGGTGTTACAGCAACCGTGTCATTTTCTAGCATTTAACTGTGTCTTCTTTTGCCTATTTGACTATAATATTCTTGAAGGAGGGGACATTTTCTCATTCATATTTATATATCCATCTGACATAAAACAGGTGCTCAATAATCTCTACTAAATGATTAAGCAAAAAAAAAAAAAAAAACCCCAAAGTATCAGTGACAAATTTGTTCGATTATGACATTAAGTTTTAGGAACATATATATTCCTAAAAACTTATATTTAAAAGTTCATACTCCAAGATTTATAAGTGCTTTAGAATTGGGGTAAGTTGACATTTTCAGTACAGGTGCAAAAAGAAACCATTCTGCAAGGAAAGCTACCTTACTAAAATAATGAACAATACTTTATTGGTGCATTTATGAGAGACAACTTATACATACCCGGGTTTATTCATCGCAATCTTAAAAATACTTCTTCTCTAAAGGAACCTAGACTACAAAAAAGTAAATAAAAAGCAAAGTTTTAATTTCACAATGAGATTGCTTCTTGGATATTTTTAGAAAGCAGAAGGATATTTTATGTACTAAAAATATTTATGGTTTATTTTTAATTCAAACATAACTGGTTATCCTGTGTTTTTGCTTTATACAGCAACTCTAAATACATCATTTTTAGTGGTGGAATCTCTTGAGCCAATCTATAACAGAGTGTACTGTGAAAGCACAGTTTAAGAATCACTATTTTTTGTTCCCAAGTTTAGAATGAAAATTCCATTTGTTCTACTCACAGAAAACTAATTCTAAGCAAAGATTTTCTTTTGAAAATCATTGAAAGTGAAAATCATTGAGTCGTGTCTGACTTTGTGCAACCCCATGGCCTATATTCTCTAGGGAATGGAATTCTCTAGGCCAGAGTACTAGAGTGGGTAGCCTTTCCCTTCTCCAGGGTATCTTCCCAACCCATGGATCGAACCCAGGTCTCCTGCATTGTAGGTGGATTCTTTACCAACTGAGCTATCATGAAAGCCTTAAAATCAGTGAAAGGAGGATGCAATTTAAAGCCAATGGTTTTGCTTCAGTTGAGCCACAAAATGGATTTATTTTTTTAAGATTTAGCAAAAATTTGTTTTGGCTGTAGTGGGTCTTTGTTGCTGCATGTGAGCTTTATCTAGTTGCAGTGAGTGGGTGCTACTCTTCGTTGAGGTGTGTGGGCTTCTCACTGCAGTGACTTTTCTTGTTATGGAGCACGTATTTGCAGAACAGGGCTCAGTATTTGCAGCACAGAGGATTAGTTGCTCTGAGGCATGTGGGATCTTCTCAGACCAGGGATCAAACCAGTGTCCCTTGCATTGCAAAGCGGATTCTTAAACAGAGACCATGAGGGAAGCCTTCAACAATGAATTTCTGAAAATAAGTAAACTTTTGGGTAGCAAGTAGTTAGGTATTAGAGCTCCCTACTAAGGAAACTTGCCTTTCAGGATGAACAAGAACAGAGGATTATACACCAACTACTCTCAGTGCCTTTATTGAGCCCATCTTTGCTTGAAATGTTCCCTTGGTATCTCTAATTTTCTTGAAGAGATCTCTAGTCTTTCCTATTCTATTGTTTTCCTCTATTTCTTTGCATTGATTGCTGAGGAAGGCTTTCTTATCTCCCCTTGCTGTTCTTTGGAACTCTGCATTCAAATAGGTATATCTTTCCTTTTCTCCTTTGCTTTTTGCTTCTATTCTTTTCACAGCTATTTGTAAGGCCACCTCAGACAGCCATTTTGCTTTTTTGCATTTCTTTTTCTTGGGGATGGTCTTGATTCCTGTCTCCTGTACAATGTCATGAACCTCTGTCCATAGTTCATCAGGCACTCTGTCTATCAGATCTAGTGCAATAAAGGACAGAAATGGTATGGACCTAACAGAAACAGAAGATATTAAGAAGAGATGGCAAGAATACACAGAAGAACTATACAAAAAAGATCTTCACGACCCAGATAATCACAATGGTGTGATCACTGACCTAGAGCCAGACATCCTGAAATGTGAAGTCAAGTGGGCCTTAGGAAGTATCACTATGAGCAAAGCTAGTGGAGGTGATGAAATTCCAGTTGAGCTATTTCAAATTCTAAAAGATGATGCTGTTAAATTGCTGCACTCAATATGTCAGCAAATTTGGAAAACTCAGCAGTGGCCACAGGACTGGAAAAGGTCAGTTTTCATTCCAATCCCAAAGAAAGGCAATGCCAAAGAATGCTCAAACTACCACACAATTGCACTCATCTCATATGCTAGTAATGTTCAAAATTCTCCAAGCTAGGCTTCAGCAATATGTGAACCATGAACTTCCAGATGTTCAAGCTGGTTTTAGAAAAGGCAGAGGAACTAGAGATCAAATTGCCAACATTCACTGGATCATTGAAAAAGCAAGAGAGTTCCAGAAAAACATCTACTTCTGCTTTATTGACTATGCCAAAGCCTTTGACTGTGTGGATCACAAGAAACTGTGGAAAATTCTAAAAGAGATGGGAATATCAGACTACCTGACCTGCCTCTTGAGAAACCTGTATGCAGGTCAGGAAGAAACAATTAGAACAGGACATAGAACAACAGACTGGTTCCAATAGGAAAAGGAGTACGTCAAGGCTGCATATTGTCACCCTGCTTATTTAACTTGTATGCAGAGTACATCATGAGAAACACTGGGCTGGAAGAAACACAAGCTGGAATCAAGATTGCAGGGAGAAATATCAGTAACTTCAGATATGCAGATGACACCACCCTTATGGCAGAAAGTAAGAACAAAAGAGCCTCTTGATAAAAGTGAAAGAGGAGAGTGAAAAAGTTGGCTTAAAGCTCAACATTCAGAAAACTAAGATCATGGCATCCAGTCCCATCACTTCATGGCAAATAGATGGAGAAACATTGGAAACAGTGGCAGACTTTATTTTTCTGGGCTCCAAGATCACAGCAGATGGTGATTGCAGCCATGAAATTAAAAGCCGATTACTCCTTGGAAGGAAAGTTATGACCAACCTAGACAGCATATTAAAAAGCATAGACATTACTTTGCCAACAAAGGTCTGTCTAGTCAAGGCTATGGTTTTTCCAGTGGTCATGTATGGATGTGAGATTTGGACTGTGAATAAAACTGAGTGCCAAAGAATTGATGCTTTTGAACTGTGGTGTTAGAGAAGACTCTTCAGAGTCCCTTGGGCTGCAAGGAGACCCAACCAGTGCATCCTAAAGGAGATCGGTCCTGAGTGTTCATTGGAAGGACTGATGCTGAAGCTGAAACTCCAATACTTTGGCCACCTGATGCGAAGAACTGACTCATTTGAAAAGACCCTGATGCTGGGAGGGATTGAGTGCAGGAGGAGAAGGGGATGACAGAGGATGAGATAGTTGGATGGCATCACCGACTCAGTGGACATGAGTTAGGGTAAGCTCTGGGAGTTGGTGATGGACAGGGAAGCCTGGTGTGCTGCAGTCCATGGGGTCACAAAGAGTTGGACACGACTGAGTGAATGAACTGAACTGAGCTGAACTCTCAGTGCCTAGCTTTGTGGTTTTTTTTTTTTTTTTTTTTTTTAATTTTTATTAACTATAGTTGCTTTACAGTGTTGTTTTATTTTCAGCTGTACAGCAAAGTGAATAACCCAAACATGTTCATATATCCCCTCTTTTTTGGATTTCTTTCCTATTTAGATCACCACAGGGCATTGAGTAGAATTTCCTGTGTTATACAGTAGGTTCTCAGTAGTTATCTATTTTATTCATGGGATTTTCTAGGCAAAAATACTGGAGTAGGCTGACATTTCCTTCTCCAGGGCATCTTCTCAACCCAGGGATCAAACCCGGGTCTCCTGCATTGCAGACGGACGCTTTACCATCTGAGCCACTAGGGAAGCCCATTTTATACATAGCAGTGTATGTATATCAATTGCAATCTCCCAATTCATTTCAGCATCCCCCAGCCCTCTTTGGTATCCATAAATTTGTTCTCTACGTCTGTGTGTCTCTATTTCTGCTTTAAAAATAGGTCCATCTGTACCATTTTTCTAGATTCCACATATATACATCAATATATGATATTTGTTCTTCTCTTTCTGACTTCACTCTGTATGACAGCCTGTAGGTCCATCTACATCTCTGCAGATGATACAATTTTGTTCTTTTTATGGCTGAGTAATATTCCATAGTATGTAGGTACCACGTCTTCTTTATCCGTTGTTCGGTCAGTTGGTTTGCTTCTGTGTCCTGGCATTGTAAACAATGCTGCAGTGAACATTGAGGTACATTATCTTTTGGAATTATATACGCCCTGGAGTGGGATTGCTGAGTCATATGGTAGTTTTAGTTTTAGATGTTTTTAATTGGTGCAGTCACTGTAGAGAACATGTGAAGGTTCTTTGAGAAACTAGCTTTATGGTCTCAATATAGATCGATATCAGAAAATGCTCTGATATAAAAATTCCTTCTTGAGTTTCAGTGAACCAGTGAATAATAATTTTCTGTCTACATAGACCTTTTGAAGAGCTTGTTCTGAAGTTTCCCCTGTCCTGATTTTTAAACAGGTGCGAAACACAGCATGTCTTTTTATAACATTTAAGTGATCTGTGTTTAGTTTCCCGACATGAAGGTAAAACTATTATTTACTGCCATGTCCATTACAGAGATAATGATAGAAACAGTGAAATAATATAAAACTAATAACAGTTTATTTCTTGGTTGTTCCAAGATATCTTATTTTATTAAAATGAACACTATTATTTATATCTGGTAACATATCCCTGTAGCGAGAATGAACCTCATTTATCATATGCTCAGTTCAAGGTCCATGGACGCAGAGAATAAGACACAGGGCTAAAGGGCGAAATAAGAAATGAATGTCATTGGGCTAAAGGATGGTGTAAGTTGAACCATCAAAAACAAAAAACAAAAAACCTGAAACTTCTTAATTTACACTCTTTAAAAAGGCTCTAATATTTCAAACAGGGATGATAAATTAAGAAATAATTTGGGGAACAAAAAGCACTGAACTGTAAATAAAATGGGGCTTCCCAGGTGGCACTAGTGGTAAAGAACCCGCCTGCCAATGCAGGTTAGATGTGAGACATGCTGCTTTGACCCCTGAGTTGGGAAGATCCCCTAGAGAAGGGAATGGCAATCCACTCCAGTATTTTTGCCCATAGAATCCCATGGACAGAGGAGCCTGGCATGCTACAGTTCATAGAGTCGCACAGAGTTGGACACAACTGTAGCAACTTAACACAGTAAATAAAGTGGAATTTGCAGAGAATTTCCAACTAGGGATTCCTTTTAGTACTGCTGCTGCTGCCAAGTCGCTTCAGTCGTGTCCGACTCTGTGCGACCCCATGGACTGCAGCCTACCAGGCTTCTCCATCCCTGGGATTCTCCAGGCAAGAACACTGGAGTGGGTTGCCATTTCCTTCTCCTTTTAGTACAGTCTGAGCCAAAAAAGACCATAACAAATCAAGGTTATAAACTGGACTTTTAAAAGCATAATTAGAGCTATGGGAGTGACTTAAAAGTGGAACATACTTTGGTCCGAGAGTAGTAACTCTGAGGTCATACTCAAGAGCTTGACTCTTGGTCTGGGCATACAGTGATAACTACAGTTACAGCCTGGCTCAGATGGTGAAGAATCTGCCTGCAATGCAGGAGACCTGGATTCTATCACTGGGTCAAGAAGATCTCCTGGAGAAGGGAATGGCTACCCACTCCAGTATTCTTGCCTGGAGAATCCCATGGACAGAGGAGCCTGGTGGGTTACAGTCCATGGACTCACAAATAGTCAGACATGACTGAGCAACAAACACTTTGACTTTCACAGCCTTTATTAATTGGCAAGACCCTTATGAGCAAGAATGTAAAATAACCTAAAATACTTCAATAAAGCTTTTAAAAATAACCTAAAATAATTGAACTTCTAGCAGACCCACACATAAACTTAATCATGCCCCTGCTATGCCCTAGTGAGGATCCAATAGCACTAATCTAGATTATTTGTTTTTATTGAATGAGGCAAATTCATTTTTCCATCTGTCTGTTATTGTCACCCATTAATAAATACAGAGAAAAAGACATGATTCTACCATCCATGCTAGTCCTCTTTAAGTTAAATGGACCTCTTTTGTAGGGCTAATTAAAACAAGATTTATTTCCCCCCTTGTTCTCCAACCCCTACCCTCACCTCCATCCTGCCAAAGCTTGTCCTATGGTTTTTACTTTGTGATAAGTTAAACCACAAGGTCGATCAAGCTATAGCTGGCTGGCCCTTGTGCCCTGTGTAAACAGATTTTCTCTGCAATGCTTTCCCCCATTTTGCTGGGCATTTTGTTCTCTCTGGTAACTACTGAACAAGGTTTCACAAAGCCAAGACAGAAAAGGGGGCCAGGGACCTAAAACGGATGAAATGTCCTGTACCAACACTCCAAGGGAACACCAGCTTCACACACATGACTCTGCAGAGCACACTCTGTGTAGCAGTTACCACTGCACAGCTCAGAGAGGGAGGGAACCAGCGGCAAAATCCAGTGGGCAACATTCAATTCTGAGACACAAAGACAACTGGCAAGAAAAAAAAGAGAGAGAAAGTTTCATTACAAAGAACCAAAAAAAAAAAAAACCTCTGCACTGCCCCTGGGTCATAGCCATGGATTTCTATATAGAAAACGGTTCATTCATTGCAAAGATCCAAACTTTAATTTGGCATAATGCTGGTTCTTCATTTTACAAAGTGCCTTTCATCATATTGACCTGAAGGTTCTTATTAAGCATCTGAATTAGAAAATAATTGTTCAGAAAAATGAAAGCTAGAAGCTGCCATAAGGGGAAAAGAAGCAGACCAAATTGGTTGCCTCTTTTGAAACTTCATTTTGACTGCAGTGCAGGGAAACACATTAATGCTTGCTTTTCTGCATCCTTTATGGGCCGCCTTAGAAACCGCCAGTAAGGCTTAATTTATAGAAAAAGTGTTCAAATTCCTCCTGAGCTGCACTAGCTGAGGGCATTTTTGCATCCTTGGGGCCCTCTGAAGTGTGCCCACTGAGCCAACCTTGCCCTTTCAGAAATAATGGATTGGGATGCTTGCTTGTTACTTTATCTATTAAACTATGGATCTCACATCCACTTGCCTGAATGGCATTGAGGCTGAAAAGGTCTGTGTGCTTTCTGTTCATTTGGCAAAATGAAGGACCTTTCTACTTTCTTCCCCATGGTCAAAGGAAGCACAGCTTCTCCCTGTAGCCCATGATTTTTGCAACCACATTAGTAGACAATTTTGGGGAAAAAAATGCCTTAGCCTCATGATGGGATCAAAGACATAAGGAAGGACATTATGATCTCTCTCATAAACATATAAGGGTGTTTCAAGATGTTGTCAACTTAGGCAAAGAAGCATTTTTTTTTTCCTTACAAAGCACAATTTATACAAGGTATGTTTCTGAAGTAGTATCTGTGACATCAGTCCTGACTCTGTATGCACATTTAATGTTAGTCTATATTTCCTTAGGGCTTCCCAGGTGGTGGTGGTATTGTTAAGAACCCACCTGCCAATGCAAGAATCATAAAAGATTCAGATTCAGTCCCTGGGTCAAGAAGATCCCCTAGAGGAGGGCATAGCAACCCACTTCAGTATTCTTGGCTGGAGAATTTCATGGGCAGAGGAACCTGGAGGGCTACAGTACATGGGGTTGCAGAGTCGTACACAACTGAAGCAACTTAGCACGTATGCAGACATACTTCCTTAACACAAAAATATTTATAAATAGCTTATGTTTCAGTTTCATGTTCAGTATGTAAAGGTCAAAAAAATCAAATGGAAAACATAAAGATAAAAATCACCCATAATCCCACCACCTGAAATCACCACTATTAATATTTTAGTGTATGACTTTCCAGACTTTTTTTATCTTTCTCTGTGTATAGTAATCAATACAAACTGTATTTGCATTTTTTAAATCAAAAGGCAATCATACTGCACATACTGTTTTGTAACCTGTTTTTTTGTTCTTCAACTACATATCATAAATATCTTAAAATGTTAATGAACAATTCCATATTTTAATGACTGCAAATTATTTCATTATATAGTTTACCAGTTTATTCAACCAATCTACCTTTTGTTGAGTATTTGTGTGGTTTCTACTTTTTCACAATAGCTAAGTCATGTCCTACTCTTTGTGACCCCATGGACTGTAGCCCATCAGTCTCCTCTGTCCATGGGATTTCCCAAGCAAGAATACAGGAGTGGGTTCCCATTTCCTCCTCTATGGAATCTTCTGGACCCAGGGATCAAACTTACATCTCCTGCATTATTGGCATGTACATTCTTCACCCCTGGGCCACCTGGGAAGCCCAATATATATCAATACAAAGTTGCAATAAATATATTTGTCTTATACTAATCTTTCTTTTAAGATAAATTCCTAAAATGGAATTTTTAGACCAGAGGATGTGGGCATTTTAAATGTATAACGCCAAATTATCCTTCAGATGGGATGCACCAATTTAATCTTCTACCAATAATGCATGAGAGTGCCTTGTTCACTCTGCCCATGGCACTGCTGGCTATTATTCCATTTTTATGTTGGCCAGTTTCATATACAAAAAAAAATTAATTTAGCCTATCATTTTCAAAGCAACAGAGCTGATTCTGGGTCATAACATCTCTGTTAACAGCCATGATTACCTCTACCTTTTCTCATAGTGCCTCTTTGAAATTGATGAAGATCCATAAGTTACTTGATTGGAACCAGAAAACTCAGAACTCTAAGAATTACCTATTCTTAGAAATAATTTTAAATGTGTGAAGGATGATACACATGATTAAAAATAATTCAGGAAAGTGGTTGGATGGCATCACCAACTCAATGGACATGATCTGAGCAAACTCTGGGAGAAAGTGAAGGACAGGGAAGCTTGGTGTTATACAGTCCACAGGGTTGCAAACAGTCAGACACAATTGAGTGACTGAATAGCAGCAACAAAAGAAAAATGCCGCCTCCTTTGGTTGTCCAGCATCCGATACTAACCCTCAGAGCATCATCCTGATTGCTTTTCTGGATAATCCCCCACTGTGTGTGGGTTTTGGGAGGAGACACTGCCCGCTTCCATTGTTGGATCTGAAGAGAATACAGCTGCACAACCCCTTAAGTAGGTCATAGGACCACCCTTGGCCAATCAGATATGCTTTTCTAGGATTTTGACTCTTGAGGGAAAAAAACACAGAAGGTGATGTCGATCATACATCTTGAGCAGTAGAAATGTACTTCTTATAGCTTAGTCTCCCAGAGTTCTTGCTCATTCTAAGCCTGGTCCTCCTAAGAGGCCTCCATATCCTTCCAAAATACTCCCTTCTGCTTAGGTTGCCCAATTATTTTTCTGCCCAATTATTATATTCTTGCAACCAAGAATTCTGACTACATACAAGTGAATAATGTGATTTTTTTTTGAAGTTGTGGATACTAAGTAATTTTTCTTCCATCCCTAAAATTATATCACTCCCTTTAAAATCTTTTTTTTTTGGTATCATAAGGAATGTATGTTAAAGCTCAACTCTCAAACATGATACATGTGGAAGATTTTTCTTGTTGTCTTGCAGGATGAAAGCTGATACCTACGCCTACACCTAGTTTGCCTGGCCCATTGCAAAATCAGAAAATTGTATTCTCTACCTCCCTGGAATCTCAGCTTTCATTAAGGGACTTACCTTATTTACTTCAAATATGTCTTGAGAATAGAAAAATACCATGGGACTTTCCTCAAGCTTGCTAAGGTGACTGCAAATAGCCACAAATCTCTGCAAATACAACAGACTTGGTATTCAGAGCTAAGATTGCCCACAAATGCACTCTTTTCTCTTTTGTCTTCTCCTCTTCCTCTGATTTGTTTTTTTCTGTTAACAGGATGAAGCCAAAGTAACTTATTGCAAATCATTCAAGTCAAGCCCCCAAAATACATATCCTGTGTTTGTTAGCCAAGAGTCCCCCAACAAATATATATTATCCAAGTTTATATATTCTTTCTATCAAGAAGATAGGGGGACTTCATGGCACAGTGGTAAAGAACCTGCCTGCAATGCAGGAAACTCAGGTGTGATCCCTGGGTCGGGAAGATCACCTGGAGAAGGAAATGGCAACCCAATCCAATATTCTTGCCTGGAGAATTCCATGGACAGAGGAGCTTGGTAGGCTACAGTCCATGGGGTCACAAAGATTCGGACACGAGCTGAGCTACTAATACTGACTGACCAAGAAGATAATAATGATGATGAACATAGCAGCAATTAAGATACTAAGTAGTTATTAAGCACTTAACTGTGAAGTATTGCTATGTTCATATGAGTTCATTTGATCCTCACAATAATCCTGTGATAATAATAATAATGATTATTAGTAGTAGTATTTTTATTATTATACTATTATTATCCACATTTTGCAGACAGGAAAGATAAGACTAAAAGTATAAAACCCTAGCTCAATATACACAAGTAGTAAATGGCGATGCTAATACCTAGACCATCTGATTCTTAACAAGTATTTGTGTTTCTGAAGCTACAGTTATCTCGAAATTTCTCCCAACGTTTCTGTCATTTCATCTGATGAATTCTTCAAAGGACTTTTCTCCTATTAGAGGAAGACTCCACAGACATTTAGACACTCAAGTCTTTAGAGGTACTTGTTGCAAATCTTGTGGTGAGTTTTCACTCCTTTCAGATAAACCGGATGGAGTTTTGTGCATCTGGGGTGTTATATAGATAGACACGGTCGGCCACCAGGGGCAGGCTTCTGCTACTTGTTGGAGAGCAGACATTGGGTTCTTGGTGTCTGAGGTAGTTCCTCCCTGACTTCTCAGGCCTGAGAAGGCCTGGAAGTGATGGAGGAAGGAGTGAGAGAGGCCAGGAATGCCACTGAACGTGACAAAGAGAGCCCCTCCTCCTCCAGATCCTCCGGCTTTATTTTGCTCTTGTAAATTGCATCCACTTCTACCCAGTAATTTTCCAATACTGCATCCCAAACCTGCCATTTGGTGAGCATTGAACTACCAGTGTCTCTTTTCATGGGTCAAGGCGTTGAAACTGCTGTTGCTGGCTTGGAAAAGAGGACACCCCACAGTGTCTACTATTTGCTGAAATACTTTCACATTTTCCCCCTCTCTTTTTTTTAATCCCCTGGGGTGAAAACTTGCAGACAATAACCTTGTCGCCTGTCACGTTCCAGTATAAAATGTGCTTCTTGCAGACAGATATTCTTGAACCCACCCAAGCCTCTAACCTTGCCCTCTTTCACATTGTCATGTTCTGAGCTGGGGGGTTACCTCACAATGCCGTTTTGTACATGAAATGGAATCGCTTATGTTTTCATTTGAAATTTCAGTGCCTTGTGCTTAAAATTTTGACTTGAACACACTAAGTGAACTTGGTTAAAATATATATGTACATATAAAATATATGTTTTTACTCTTAGTTATTACAGAAGGAAAAAAAGTGGTTTCTGCACATGTTGAGTTAGGTGTAAAATGCCCTGAGCATGACATTAAGGCCTTTCTGAAATATAGACAGACAAACGCACGTGAAGGTTTAGCTATCCTCTAAATTATGTTTTCCTTTCTGATTTCTCCTGTCACCAAATGCAAACTGTCAGTTCACAGCTTAGTTCAGAGAGATTGGCAAAATGAAACTTTTAGAAATAAAAGTTATTTCTTTCATTCTTTTACTCTTTGATATGCCAGAGTTTTAGACTGTGGTCAACCCCTCAATGAAAATACATCTAACAAGTTTGGTTATTTAGATCCAGTGAAGACTTGCAAGAAAAATAAACCAGATACTTTTTATTGGAGTGAAATTTGCCAAACACATCCCAACTTGGCACTCTGAATTATCTGAGGCTTCAAACTGGTTTTGTTGGAATGTTTTCCAATGATTTTATGTCAGGGGAAGGAACTCATGAGGAGAAATAAAAAATTGGTATTGTTCATCTCAGAGAGAGTTCATTTGGGAGAAAATGACTGTAAAATCTACTTTTTTATACCAAATTATGACTTTTTACCAATATCATTAATTTCAGTTAAAACAATAAGAACAACAAGATAACAACAAGGAAATAACTACAGAAGCAAAGTTGGTCTCTTGAGCTTTGAATCATGTTCTTTAATACATTCCTTTCCTTTCTAATTCAAGCTACATATTTGGAAACAATGTCATATGAAAGAAAAATGGAAATTGAAGAGATGACTAATTATACATTTAAAAATATCTAGAATTCTTATTTTAGTGTTCATTCTATTTTAATGTTTGGAGTCACAAGGTTCATTTATTTTTTTCTCAACATTTTATTGTGGACATTTTCAAAATTCAGACAAGATAAAAGAATCATACAGTGGAGACCCATGTACCCACCACCTAGATTCTACAATTAGCATTTATCTTATTTGTTTCAATATAAAGCAGTCCATTTTTCCATCCTTCTATCTAGCCATCAATCCATTTTATTTTTGGCCATATTTCAATGTAAGCTGTGGACATCAAGAGATTCCCCCTCAAAACACTTCAGCCAGCATGCCTCCAATTAGAGCTCAGTTTTTGTTTGCCAACTAGTTGATTTTAAACATACTTTATTTTTGCCCTATGTTTTGAGGCTCTCTACTGACATTATCCCTTTTCCAGAGTTTCCTATCTTCCTTTTGTTATTTCTTCGCTTTTCCCAATTGTCCTCATCTCTTTTTCCTTAATCTTTGTTACCTCCAGTTTCATTCCTGTTTTTTAGAAACAATATTTCTCAGGTCAAATGCTGTATATGCCATGGCTAAGAACAGACTTGTGTCTAGTAAAGATGACAATGTTTACAGGCAGCTATGGGGAATTTGAAAGTCCAGTGCTGGTCAAATGTGAGTGTGCTTTGTTGAAATAGTCAAAGTAGACCCTGACTCTTCTCACCCACTAATGAAGGTGGTTTGCTTGGAAGGTGGTTAAGGCAAAGTGCCTTTCCCAGGCTCGTAAGCATGTGAAACTTAAGTAAAGGCTTGTATTTAGCATCAAATCCCACAGCAGGTTTTCAGTTGTTTCTCTCCTATGTGTGTGTGCATCTGTGTGTGAGCATATACACTGTGCGTTGTTTGTGTGTGCGTGTCTCCCCATCACATTTGGGACCCCTGTGACTTACAATTCAACATGGGGTTTGTCACCAAGCCTCTTTAGACTGTCAGCTTTATTGGTGCGGCTTTTTTAAAGTTTGTTTTGTTCCCTATGCTAATAAAGCTTGTCTCTGCTTCAATCAAAGCATATTATCTCTCCCTTTTTTTCCCCCTGCATGTAAGGCAGCAATCTGTTCTGTTTAAATGCCTCATCATCTTCGCTCTCCTCATCCCTGTTTCCCTAGATTTTCGAGATTGTTGACTATTATGTAACAGATGGCCCGCCAGACCTCCGACTCTTTGCGATGTTGGCCAGCTTGGCTCAGAAAAATCGCAGCACTGGAGTGAATTTTCCCAGGCATGGGACGCTCATGAATTTTAACTCTTCTGCAACAAAGGAATTCAAAGGGGGTAAGAGCCAATCTATCAGGAGCCGAGGCAATTAAAAGATGTAGGTTGGCATTCTGCTGCAGAGGATTCCCTTCTCCAGTTCAGAATATTTAGACTAGATTAGGTCAGCCTGGCTTCCATTCATCACTGCCTTACCACAAACATCAAAACAAGGAGATGACTCAAAAACAGAAGCCAGTGGGTTTTTAGTCTTTAATGATAAAATGTTTGTATGGTTGTGTTAAGAATATCCTGGGGAAGGGAAGAGGGGCCATAGACAACATCCGACCTGATCTTCCCAAGGACAACTCCATTGACCTCTGGAAGTCACCACCTTTACAGACTTGGATTCTCCACCCAAGGCCTGGGTTTTAGGTATGTTAGAGCCCAGGTTGTTTGTACTTCAGCAACTATTTCAGTGTATAAAGATAGACCTGCAAAGTAAAGAGATGAGACAATGGAGTGGTAGTTATTTGTCTGTTTTAACAGTACAGGAATAAACAAAGAAGAAAATAGCTATTTTTCATAGTTGCATTGTTATGAAGTATTTTGGGCATATTTGCTGGACAATTTTTTCACCCTATGTTTACATTTTATTTTAAATTACATACCATATGTGTGATTTCATTGCCTCTTTTTTTTTAAAAAATGAGATGTTAAAACAGCCCCTTTGCTGTGGTCCAGTTCCATTCCTAGCTCTCTCTGAATCTTTATCAGCCCATATTTGCTTACAAGTTTTCTGTATTTCCTTCATTCCTTCCGTTTTTCCTTCTTTCTTTTCTCCCTCCCTCCCTCCCTCCCTCCCTCCCTTCCTTCCCTCCTTTCCTTTTGTTTTAAAGAGATGGGTACACATCATAATTCTTTTTTGGTCACTGGGCATCTCCTTATTTTGTTTCTTTTTTTTTTTTTAATTTTATTTTTAAACTTTACAATATTGTATTGGTTTTGCCAAATATCGAAATGAATCTGCCACAGGTATACATGTGTTCCCCATCCTGAACCCTCCTCCCTCCTCCCTCCCCATACCATCCCTCTGGGTCGTCCCAGTGCACCAGCCCCAAGCATCCAGTATCATGCATCGAACCTAGACTGGTGACTCATTTCATACATGATATTATACATGTTTCAATGCCATTCTCCCAAATCTTCCCACCCTCTCCCTCTCCCACAGAGTCCATAAGACTGTTCTATACATCAGTGTCTCTTTTGCTGTCTCGTATACAGGGTTATTGTTACCATCTTTCTAAATTCCATATATACGCGTTAGTATACTGTATTGGTGTTTTTCTTTCTGGTTTACTTCACTCTGTATAATAGGCTCCAGTTTCATCCATCTCATTAGAACTGATTCAAATGAATTATTTTTAATGGCTGAGTAATACTCCATTGTGTATATGTACCACAGCTTTCTTATCCATTCATCTGCTGATGGACATCTAGGTTGCTTATTTTGCTTCTGTTTTTTGACCTCAGCTCTATATGTTTCCTCTGGAGGAGGGCATGGCAGCCCACTCCCTGTTCTTGCCTGGAGAATCCCATGGACAGAGGAGCCTGGTGAGTTGCAGTCCATAGGATCACAAAGAGTCAGACAGGACTAAAGGGACTTAGCATACTGTGTGTTTACTGACCCTTTAAATATTGATGTCTGTCATATCTGAGTGTAGAAGCAGAATTGGGATGGTTCTACATGTGTTTAAGCCACCATCTGGAGCAATTGGAACAAGAACTCTGAAGTTATTTTTCTAACCTGGAATAATAAATGGCAAATTCAAAAGTTGTTCCTGCAAGCCACTGAGTAACGTTGTTTGAAAATATGAAACTTTATGGATCATACACATACTTGGACAATAATAATGTCATCTGCTTCAATATCATACTTCATTGATGAAGAAATTGAGGGCTAGAGAAGTGAAGCAATGACGTAAGGTCATGCAGTGGATGGGGCAGAGTTAGGACAAGGGCCCTCTTTCTACTTTGGTATCTTTTTCTTGTGCTTTGCAGAGTATGATATTAATTAAGTATCTACTAAGTGCTGGACCCTATGGGGAGCAAATGCTCATCTGAGAAACAACACACATGCATGATTATGCTGAACTGCGTGGTGTTGTGGAGAAGGGAAATAAGAATGCTACCAAGATCAGTGATTAGCCCCATAGAAGGGTTGGAATTTGAGCTGAATCTTGAAGGACAGAATTAAAAAATAAATGGCAAGGAGTGGGTTGATGCAAGAGAGAGGCAAGAGGTGAGCAAAGCACAATGGAGAGTGACTTGGCTTGTCAGGGTCAAGGAGGAGCTGGTCTGACTGGCTCAAGACGTGAGCTGCAACATCAGTCAAAAGTGAAATGGAGGTGATAAGGAGGAGGATGACAAATTTTCTTTTTTACTTGTTTTCTTGTGGGGAATATGTCATTTTCTGGGAAAGAATTTTGAATGAGCATCTCAGAAAAGGATCTTATCCAAATCCTTTATTCACCCCCACTTGGCTAAAATTTTGGAAGAGTAGGACACGAAACAAATATGTATAATTCATACTTAGCTTTTAGGTAGATAGTCTGAATTGTGACTTTCTCAATGACAACTCCTTACCACCATCATCACCTTCACCATTACCAACATAGTTCTTCAACATCACAACCCATAAGAATATCACTCACACCACCACCACCACCAAACATTACCCGATAACATTACCCTACCTTCAACATCTTGACCACCACCAAAACCAATATCACTCTACTACCTACCAGCTGCTGCTGCTGCTAAGTTGCTTCAGTCGTGTCTGACTTTGTGCGACCCCATAGACAGCAGCCCACCAGGCTGCACCATCCCTGGGATTCTCCAGGCAAGAACACTGGAGTGGGTTGCCATTTCCTTCTCCAATGCATGAAAGTGAAAAGTGAAAGGGAAGTTGGTCAGTCGTGTCTGACTCTTCGCGAACCCATGGACTGCAGCCCACCAGGCTCCTCCGTCCATGGGATTTTCCAGGCAAGAGTACCAGAGTGGGGTGCCATTGACTACCCACCAGCACTCCTACTCAAATAACTGAAACTGTCGGTTCTCCGAGAAAAATCTTTAGAGGGGAATCTTTCTAAATAGAGTTTCTTAGAGATTTCTACCAAGAAAACAAGATAAGAATGAGCAGAAACAATACATATAATTCAAAGAACCTAAGAACCAAAGCAATATGGGACTTTAAACCACAGATGATTTGATTAACATCCTGAAGGGGAAAATCTGACAAGCAATACTACATGAAAATAACTGAGAATAGATACTTTCCAAATTATGACTTTTAGTTCAGTTCAGTCGCTCAGTCATGTCCGACTCTTTGCAACCCCATGAATTGCAGCATGCCAGGCCTCCCTGTCCATCACCAACTCCCGGAGTTCACTCAAACTCATGTCCATCGAGTTGGTGATGCCATCCAGCCATCTCATCCTCTGTCATCCCCTTCTCCTCCTGCCTCCAATCCCTCCCAGCATCAGAGTCTTTTCCAATGAGTCAATTCTTCGCATGAGGTGGCCAAAGTATTGGAGTTTCAGCTTTCCCATCAGTCCTTCCAAAGAACACCCAGGACTGATCTCCTTTAGAATGAAACTGGAGCCTGTTATACAGAGTGAAGTAAACCAGAAAGAAAAACACCAATACAGTATACTAACGCGTATATATGGAATTTAGAAAGATGGTAACAATAACCCTGTATACGAGACAGCAAAAGAGACACTGATGTATAGAACAGTCTTTTGGACTCTGTGGGAGAGAGAGAGGGTGGGATGATTTGGGAGAATGGCATTGAAATATGTATAATATCATATATGAAACGAGTCGCCAGTCCAGGTTTGATGCACGATACTGGATGCTTGGGGCTGGTGCACTGGGACGACCCAGAGGGATGGTATGGGGAGGGAGGAGGGAGGAGGGTTCAGGATGGGGAACACAGGTATGCCCGTGGCGGATTCATTTTGATATATGGCAAAACCAATACAATATTGTAAAGTTAAAAAATAAAATTAAATTAAAAAAAAAAAAAAGAGAGAGAATGCACTGGTTGGATCTCCTTGCAGTCCAAGGGACTCTCAAGAAGCTTCTCCAACACCACAGTTCAAAAGCCTCAATTCTTTGGTGCTCAGCTTTCTTCACAGTCCAACTTTCACATCCATACATGACCACTGGAAAAACCATAGCCTTGACTAGACGGACCTTTGTTGACAAAGTAATGTCTCTGCTTTTGAATATGCTATCTAGGTTGGTCATAACTTTCCTTCCAAGGAGTAAGCATCTTTTAATTTCATGGCTGCAATCACCATCTGCAGTGATTTTGGAACCCAAAAAAATAAAGTCTGACATTGTTTCCACTGTTTCCCCATCTATTTGCCATGAAGTGATGGGACCAGATGCCATGATCTTAGTTTTCTGAATGTTGAGCTTTAAGCCAACTTTTTCACTCTCCACTTTCACTTTCATCAAGAGGCTTTTTAGTTCCTCTTCACTTTCTGCCATAAGGGTGTTATCATATGCATATCTGAGGTTATTGATATTTCTCCCTGCAATCTTGATTCCAGCTTGTGCTTCTTCCAGCCCAATGTTTCTCATGATGTACTCTGCATACAAGTTAAATAAGCAGGGTGACAATATACAGCCTTGACGTACTCCTTTTCCTGTTTGCAACCAGTCTGTTGTTCCATGTCCAGTTCTAACTGTTGCTTCCTGACCAGCATATAGGTTTCTCAAGAGGCAGGTCAGGTGGTCTGGCATTCCCATCTCTTTCAGAATTTTCCACAGTTTTTTGTGATCCACACAGTCAAAAGCTTTGGCATAGTCAGTAAAGCAGAAATAGATGTTTTTCTGGAACTCTCTTGCTTTTTCAATGATCCAGCGGGTGTTGGCAATTTGGTCTCTGGTTCCTCTGCCTTTTCTAAAATCAGCTTGAACATCTGGGAGTTCACGGTTCACGTATTTCTGAAGCCTGGCTTGGAGAATTTTGAGCATTACTTTACTAGCATGTGAAATGAGTGCAATTGTGCGGTAGTTTGAGCATTCTTTGGCATTGTCTTTCTTTGGGATTGAAATGAAAACTGACCTTTCCCAGTCCTGTGGCCACTGCTGAGTTTTTCAAATTTGCTGGCATATGACTTTTAACTGGGATATAATTTAGAGCTGAAAAAGGATGTTTTAAAGATAATTTTGATTTGAGAAATATGCTAAATGTATAACAAGTCAAAGCCAAGACTAATTGTATTTATGCATCAGATTTTGTGTATATTCCCTAAGAATTCAAAATCCTTCTCTTTCTGTGTGAACTTTTCTAGATACCAAATAATTCACCAATGCCTCACAGTAATTTCTAACTCAGGAAAGTTTATTCTCCCCTAGTAACAGATGGCAGAGAAGGCAATGGCACCCCACTCCAATACTCTTGCCTGAAAAATCCCATGGGTGGAGGAGCCTGATAGGCTGCAGTTCATGGGGTCGCTAAGAATCGGACACAACTTCACTTTCACTTTCACTTTCATGCATTGGAGAAGGAAAGGGCAACCCAGTCCAGTGTTCTTGCTTGGAGAATCCTAGGGACACGGGAGCCTGGTGGGCTGCCGTCTATGGGGTCGCACAGAGTCGGGCACGACTGAAGCAACTTAGCAGCAGCAGCAGTAACAGATGGAACACTGCAGCCTATGTTCTACTTTTGTCAGTTTTGTAATGCTATACACTGCCACCATACCCACACCACCCCCGACCCAGTACATGTTCAACACCTACTTTGTGTTCCACATTGGCAGGTGTAAGTATCAATATCATCAATACAAACATTGGATTCTGACATAGCTTCAGAATCACCAAAGAATTGACAATGCTTGGAAAGCAGAGCCACAGTCTCTATCTAGGTACATGGGTAAGTATATCCATCAGGCTGTTTGAGGAACAAATTCTTATTCTGACTGACCTATTAAGTAGCTGGTAGCTCTGGGGGAAATTCAGTGAGCCACTCAGATTCCCCTTAGCTTCCAGGGCTTGCAAACAACAGCAAAGAGCTTGACACTTGGTTATGCAGCCTTCTGGGGACAGTCCCCATCCAGTGATGGATCACTGTGAGATAATTAGGCCCAGTTCCCTCACCCCAATTCATGGCCATTCTACCTCCAGAGCTCTGCAGCCTTGGTCAAGGCTGAGTTGAGTCCTCACTAGCTTGACTTCTGCCTCTGTCCAAACCTGCTTCCCTCCCAACCTTTTGATCTGCAACCCACTCCCGAAATGACCTAAACACTAAGCCCAGCTCATGGTCAATTTCTAGGAAGACCCAGCATGCAACAGTAGCTCTAGTCCCAGCCTCAGTTCCTTTTTCCAAGGATCTAATGAGGTGGTTCAGTAAATTCTATTTGAAAATCACAATGTTAAGTTCTCTTTACCTTTTATAAATCTTCAATTGAGCCACCTTGTAGCTCACACCATAAAAAATAAATCCGCCTACAATGCAGAAGACCTGGGTTTGCTTTCTGGTTTCGGATGATCCCTTGGAGAAGGGAATGGCAACCCATTCCAGTATTCTTGCCGGGAAAATCCCGGGGACAGAGGAGCCTGGCAGACTATAGTCCATGGGGTCTCAAAGTGTCAGACACGACTGAACGACTGATATGTTCATATTGTAAATCTTCAGTTGAGCCACCTAGCATGGACTTTGAGAATACAGACTGTGAAGGCAGACAGACTTGGCTTAGAATCACAACTATATGATCAGGACAAAGTGATTTTAACTTATTTCATTTCAGCTCTTCCATCTGTAAACTGAAGATAATAATAATAATTATCTAACTGTTCTGCTAATCAGAGGAAACAATATTTAAAGGGCTTGGCTCAGAGGTTTACTTGGAGAAAATGTAGCTATGTTGTCTATATCTGCAGCAAGCAATCATATCGTGTTGGCCAAAAAGTTTGTTCAAATTTTTCCATATCATCTTACAGAAAGAATTCTTTTGCCAACCCAATAAAATGTCAGTACTCTCATGTTTCTGGAACAAATACAAATCTCCATGGAACAGATAATTTTTCCCCCACAGGAAGAGGATGGGGAAAACATTCAGGGTTCCAACTAGCTGGCATCTTTAGTATTTGTCTGGGGATTTGGATAGGTGTTGAGTATGAAAGGAGGTAAGGTAAAGAAAGAGGTTCACACAGGATATGAAAGACAGAGGCTAGGTCAGGTAGCAGTAGACAGTAACTGAAGTCCTAGGATATGGGCCAAGAAGTCATTTGGGGCAGAGGGAGTTGGAAAGTCACCTTGTGCCAGAGGTTGGGTTGCAGATTTAAAACACAAAAATCATTTGGTGTTCATGGAGGATAGTGAAGACTGGCCTGGCATGGCTTCTGTGGAAGGCATGAATAGAGAAAACCTCTAATAATAGTAGAGAAATGAGATGAGTACAGAAAAACTCTAATAAAACTCTTATAATTGGTAGGAAAGGGGATCATTTAAATAAAAAAGAACGAAAAGGGAGGAACCTTAAACTCTGAGCAAGGTTACCAACAATAGCAAAAAGTGATCACTTAGAACAGCTCTGATATGTAGCCATTGCTGAAGAAATACTTCGATTGCTTGATTTATTGATTGGGAAAAGGGAGGGAGGTGAATGGAATAAACCAATGAAGTATGTTGAGAGAAACCACACCCCGTCTACTTGGGTTCCTCCTATCAACTCTCCCACCTTCTGTCTCATCTGACTCAGCTCTGGTCCTGATCCCAGGTCAACATGCCCTGATGCCCCTCCACTCTAGGTAGCATGAAACGCAGGAATCATGGTCAAAGTCTGAAAAATCAATAGTTATTCTTCCCGTATTCTTCCCATGATCTCTTTTCCTGGAGTCCCAAGCACTCTCCTGACCTTGTATCAGCATTCTCCTTCTCTCCCCATGTTCCTACCCCCAGTCCATGACTCTGCTGTTGGTCTTTAAGTACAGTTTCCAAGGACACAGGGTACAGTCATGGTGCTTATCATGGATAGTGACTAATGCATGGAAAGACCACTCCACTGACCCTGTGGGTCCATTCAGCTGATGTGATCATCCCTCTTCCTCCACTACTCCCTGCAAAACACACCCCAGACTTTGTAGTCATGTGGCCAATATGACTTCCCTAGGGGAAGGTGACATTTCTTTCTTCCAGAAAGTATGAAAGGCTGTGCTACTATCCAGCAAACTAGCAAATTCATTTGTAGAAATAGTTCCAAGATATATTTTAAATCTTACAGCCTAGAAGTCCTATGAATTACTAATAATTAGTCCTACCAATAGTAATCATCCAAAAAAAATTAATTGGATGATCAGGGTGATGAGTATGATGATGATGATGATTACTCCTGCCACATGTTGGGCTCTGTCCATAGCACTTTTATACATAATCGCATACATACATAATCACGTTTATACTTCACAACAACCATGCAAGGTAATTTTGTTCCCATTTTACAGATGAAATATCAGAGCTTTGAAAGATTAATGTATTTGTCCAAGAGGACACAGTAAATATTTGCAAAAAGTTTAGAACAGTGCTTGGCAGATGAGAAACACTGTGTGTTTGCTAAAAAACAAAAACACCCACAAAAAAACAGGGTAAATGAGTTGCAGGATCAAAATTTGGACCCATCTCTCTAATCCTAAAGCTGGTGCTCTTTCAATGGCATTACACTGCTCTCAACCTATACCATATTGCCCATTCTGTGGGCTGCCCTGTGTGAAGCACTGGGGTGGGAGCAGCATGGGAAAGTGTGAAGATTAAGTCAACAGCCTTTGAGTCTTTCTTCCTCTTCCCCTTCTTTTCTTTCCTGCTCCTCCTTCCTCTGTCCCTTGCTTTTGTGAATAGGTACCAAGCTCTTTTCACATGTCAGGCTCTGAGATCAGCACCTGGGAAGCATGGGGTTGCTCCCCTCAAGGTGTTCCTGGCTCCACACTTCAGTGGGTTTATAACTTCATTGGGGAGCTTGAACAAATAGAAAACTACGCCAGAACAAAACCAATGGATGACAACTGTGAGTGGTATGATACACTAGAAGTAGTATTTAATTCAGAGAATGGAGAGAAAGGTTTGCAAAGAATAAGAAGCAAGCAGAAAGTGACACTTATAAACGGCATTTTCCCCTCCCACAAGTCAGATATTATTCTGTGATTTTTTTTTCTGATACTAAAAATAACTTAGTTTCATTGCCCAAATCATTTAAGCCACAGAAGAATCTAAAGAAGCAAGAAAAATCAAGCAAAGAATATTCCTATAAGTATCATAGATAGAGGGTCCTCCTGTGTAGCTCAGCTGGTGAAGAATCCATCTGCAATGCAGCAGTCAGTCAGTCAGTCAGTTCAGTCACTCAGTCGTGTCTGACTTTTTGTGACCCCATGGACTGCAGCACGCCAAGCCTCCCCGTCCATCACCAACTCCAAGAATTTAACCAAACTCATGTCTATTGTGTCGGTGATGCCATCCAACCATCTCCTCCTCTGTCATCCCCTTCTTCTCCCACCTTCAATCTTTCCCAGTATCAGGGTCTTTCCAAATAAGTCAGTTCTTTGATCAGGTGGCCAATGTATTGCAGTTTCCGCCTCAACATCAGTCCTTCCAATGAACACTCAGGACTGATTTCCTTTATGATGGACTGGTTGGATCTCCTTGCAGTCCAAGAGACTCTCAAGAGTCTTCTCCAACACCACAGTTCAAAAGCATCATTCTTTGGTGCTCAGCTTTCTTTATAGTCCAACTCTTACATCTATACATGACTACTGGAAAAACCATAGCCTTGACTAGATGGACCTTTGTTGGCAAAGTAATGTCTCTGCTTTTTAATGTGCTGTCTAGGTTGGTCATAACTTTCCTGCCAAGGAGCAAGTGTCTTTTAATTTCATGGCTGCCATCACCATCTGCAGTGATTTTGGAGCCCCCCAAAAATAAACTTGGCCACTGTTTCCCCATCTATTTGTCATGAAATGATGGGACCAGATGCCATGATCTTCGTTTTTTGAATGTTGAACTTTAAGTCAACTTTTTCACTTTCATCAAGAGACTCTTTAGTTCTTCTTCACTTTCTGTCATAAGGGTGGTGTCATCTGCATATTTGAGGTTATTGATATTTCTCCCTGCAATCTTGATTCCAGCTGTGCTTCATCCAGCCCAGCGTTTCTCATGATGTACTTTGCATACAAGTTAAATAAGCAGGGTGACAATATACAGCCTTGACATACTCCTTTTCCTGTTTGCAACCAGTCTGTTGTTCTGTTGTTCCATGTCCAGTTCTAACTGTTGCTTCCTGACCTGCATATAGGTTTCTCAAGAGGCAGGTCAGGTGGTCTAGTATTTCCATCTCTTTCAGAATTTTCCAGTTTATTGTGATCCACACAGTCAAAGGCTTTGGCGTAGTCAATAAAGCAGAAATAGATGTTTTTCTGGAACTCTCTTGCTTTTTCGATGATCCAAAAAATGTTGGCAATTTGATCTCTGGTTTCTCTGCCTTTTCTTATCTTTTTTTTTTAAAGCATTATTTATTTATTTTTTACTTTACAATATTGTATTGGTTTTGCCATACATTGACATGAATCCGCCATGGGTGTATATGTATTCCCCCTCCTGAACCCCATTCCCACCTCCCTCCCCATCCCATCCCTCTGGGTCATCCCAGTGCACCATGCCTGAGCACCCTGTATCATGCATTGAAGGTGCACTGGCAATTCGTTTCATATATGATAATTTACATGTTTCAATGCCATTCTCCCAAGTCATCCCACTCTCGCCCTCTCCGACAGAGTCCAAAAGACTGTTCTATACATCTGTGTCTCTTTTGCTGTCTCACATACAAGGTTATCATCACGATTTTTCTAAATTCCATATATATGCATTAGTATACTGTATTGGTGTTTTTCTTTCTGGCTTACTTCACTCTATAATAGGCTCCAGTTTCATCCACCTTATTAGAACTGATTCAAATGTATTCTTTTTAATGGCTGAGTAATATTCCATTGTGTATATGTACCACTGCATTCTTATCCATTTGTCAGCTGATGGACATTTAGGTTGCTTCCATGTCCTGGCTATTATAAACAGTGCTGCGATGAACATTGGGGTACACGCGTCTCTTTCAATTTGGTTTCCTCAGTGTGTATGCCCAGCAGTGGGATTGCTGGGTCATATGGCAGTTCTATTTTCAGTTTTATAAGAAATCGCCACACTGTTCTCCATAGTGGCTACACTAGTTTGCATTCCCACAAACAGTGTAAGAGAGTTCCCTTTTCTCCACACCCTCTCCAGCATTTATTGCTTGTAGACTTTTGGATAGCAGCCATTCTGACTGGAGTGAATTGGTACCTTACTGTGGGTTTGATTTGCATTTCTCTGTTAATGAGTGATGTTGAGCATGTTTTCATGTGTTAGTCATCTGTATGTCTTCTTTGGAGAAATGTCTGTTTAGTTCTTTGGCCCACTTTTTGATTGGGTCGTTTATTTTTCTGGAATTGAGCTGCAGGAGTTGCTTGTAAATTTTTTAGATTAATTATTTGTCCATTGCTTTGTTTGCTATTATTTTCTCCCATTCGGAAGGCTGTCTTTTCACCTTGCTTATAGTTTCCTTTGTTGTGCAGAAGCTTTTAATTTTAATTCAGTTCAGTTCATTTCAGTTCAGTCACTCAGTCGTGTCCGACTCTTTGCGACCCCATGAATCGCAGCACGCCAGGACTTCCTGTCCATCACCAACTCCCAGAGTTCACTCAAACTCATGTTCATCGAGTCGGTGATGCCATCCAGCCATCTCATCCTCCGTCGTCCCCTTCTCCTCCTGCCCCCAATCCATCCCAGCATCAAGGTCTTTTCCAATGAGTCAGCTGTTTGCATGAGGTGGCCAAAGCATTGGAGTTTCAGCTTTAGCATCAACGCTTCCAAAGAACGCCCAGGACTGATCTCCTTTAGGATGCACTGGTTGGATCTCCTCGCAGTCCAAGGGACTCTCAAGAGTCTTCTCCAACACCACAGTAACTTTAACCCTAATTTTAATTAGGTCCCATTTATTTATTTTTGCTTTTATTTCCAATATTCTGGGAGGCAGGTCATAGAGGATCTGGCTGTGGTTTATGTCAGAGAGCATTTTGCCTGTGTTTTCCTCTAGGAGTTTTACAGTTTCTGGTCTTACATTTAGATCTTTAATCCATTTTGAGTTTATTTTTGTGTATGGTGTTAGAAAGTGTCCTAGTTTCATTGTTTTACAGGTGGTTGTCCAGTTTTCCCAGCACCACTTGTTAAACAGATTGTCTTTTCTCCATTGTATATTCTTGCCTCCTTTATCAAAGATAAGTTGTGGATAGGTGTGTGGATTTATCTCTGGGCTATCTATTTTGTTCCATTGATCTATATTTCTGTCTTTGTGTCAGTACCATACTGTCTCGATGACTGTGGCTTTGTAGTAGAGACTGAAGTCAGGCGGATTGATTCCTCCAGTTCCATTCTTCTTTCTCAAGATTGCTTTGGTTATTCGAGGTTTTTTGTATTTCCATACAAATTGTGAAATTATTTGTTCTAGTCCTGTGAAAAATACCATTGGTAGCTTGACAGGGATTGCATTGAATCTATAGATTGCTTTGGGTAGTATACTCATTTTCACTATATTGATTCTTCTGATCCATGAACATGGTATATTTCCATCTGTTTGTGTCCTCTTTGATTTCTTTCACCAGTGTTTTATAGTTTTCTATATATAGGTCTTTTGTTTCTTTAGGTAGATACATTCCTAAGTATTTTATTCTTTTCATTGCAATGGTGAGTGGAATTGTTTCCTTAATTTTTCTTTCTGTTTTCTCATTGTTAGTGTGTAGGAATGCAAGGGATTTCTGTGTGTTGATTTTATATCCTGCAACTTTACTATATTCATTGATTAGCTCTAGTAATTTTCTGGTGGAATCTTCAGGGGTTCCTATGTAGAGGATCATGTCAACTGCAAACAGTGAGAGTTTTACTTCTTCTTTTCCAATATGGATTCCTTTTATTTCTTTTTCTGCTCTCATTGCTGTGGCCAAAACTTCAAAAACTATGTGAATAGTAGTGGAGAGAGTGGGCACGCTTGTCTTGTTCCTGACTTTAGGGGAAATGCTTTTAATGTTTCACCACTGAGGATAATGTTTGCTGTGGGTTTGTCATATATAGCTTTTATTATGTTGAGCTTCAGTTCAATTCAGTTCAGTCACTCAGTCGTGTCCAGCTCTTTGCGACCCCATGAACTGTAGCACGCCAGGCCTCCCTGTCCATCACCAACTCCCGGAGTTCACTCAAACTCACGTCCATTGAGTCAGAGATGCCATCCAACTATCTGATCCTCTGTTGTCCCCTTCTCCTCCTGCCCCCAATCCCTCCCAGCATCAGAGTCTTTTCCAATGAGTCAACTCTTCGCATGAGGTGGCCAAAGTACTGGAGTTTCAGCTTTAGCATCATTCCTTCCAAAGAACACCCAGGACTGATCTCCTTTAGAATGGACTGGTATGTTCCTTCTATTTCTGCTTTCTGGAGGGTTTTTATCATAAATGGATGTTGAATTTTGTCAAAGGCTTTCTCTGCCTTTTCTAAAACCAGCTTGAACATCTGGAAGTTCATGGTTCACATATTGTTGAAGCCTGGCTTGGAGAATTTTGAGCATTACTTTACTAGCGTGTCAGATGAGTGCAATTGTACAGTAGTTTGAGCATTCTTTGGCATTACCTTTCTTTGGGATTGGAATGAAAACTGACCTTTTCCAGTCCTGTGGCCACTGCTGAGTTTTCCAAATTTGCTGGCATATTGAGTGCAACACTTTCACAGCATCATCTTTTAGGATTTGAAATAGTTCAACCGGAATTCCATCACCTCCACTAGCTTTGTTCGTAATGATGCTTCCTAAGGCCCACTTGACTTCACATTCCAGGATGTCTGGCTCTAGATGAGTGACCCCACCATCATGACTATCTGGGTCATGAAAATCTTTTTTGTATAGTTCTTCTGTGTATTCTTACCACCTCTTCTTAATATCTTCTGCTTCTGTTAGGTCCATATCATTTCTGTCCATTATTGCGCCATCTTTGCATGAAATGCTCCCTTGGTATCTCTCTTTTTCTTGAACAGATCTCTAGTCTTTCCCAGTCTATTGTTTTCCTCTATTTCTTTGCACTGATCAAAGAAGCCTTTCTTATCTCTCCTTGCTATTCTTTGGAACTCTTTATTCAAATGGGCATATCTTTTCTTTTCCCTTTTAGTTAAACAAAAATGGGCTACAAGACAATGTGCATAGCAAAATCTAATTTGTGATATATAGAAGTATATTGTTTGCACAGAAAAACATCTTGAATGAAAATGTGAGTATGTGTGCATGCATGTGTGTGTGTATGTAGTGTGTAATTGTATACACACCTATGTATGTTTAACTATCAGTACCTAAATAATAATATTCTAGACATTTTGCATTAATGTTTTATTTTATTCTTATACCATATTTGCCTAACCATTGCTCTATTTTTGCCCACTTAGATTTTTCCATATATTTTCCTAGTGTAAGTAACTCTTGCAATGAATATTCTTATGTATAAATCTCAGTGGAGGGAGGTTTATTTCTGATAAACTCTGATAAAATCCTTTGGGCTGATGACCTTTCTAGATTTTTCTCCTGAAAATAATCAAATAATCAAGTAATGCTCCTCTCACCTCTATATGACAGTGCTTATCTCTCATATTATCATTCACAGTTGGCATTAGCAATATTTGAAATCTCTGCCAGTGTGACAGGTAAAACGAATAGTTTCACCCTGCTAATTTGAATTTTTTGGTTATTAGTGAGATTGAACATCTGTTTGCATATATTAGCAATTTGCGTTTCTTGGTTTGGGAATCGTAGTTCATGTTCTTGTTTTTATTTGACTGTTTCCTTCTTTAAAAGTTGATTTATAAGAATTTGTTGGATGGTATATATAATAATCCATAATATTCTTATATGCAATAAATAATTTCTCAGTTTCTTATTTGTCTTTTAAATTTAGTTTCAATTTTTATTGCTGTACAAGAATTGTTTTCATTCCTTGAAGTCATTTAAAGATGCTTTAAAATCATGTATAACATTTGTAAGTAATCTGTTGGGCATTTTATTGAAATCACAGCCTTAACTGATTATTGATAAAGTCATATGGTTTCAATATGATACTTCAAATATAACATTAATTTTGAAAGGACAATATTTTGCCATTTTTAAACAAGGAATATTGTGTGCCCTTCCATATATTTGTGTCTCCTTTTATGTCTCTCAGTAAGTTTAAGAATATATTTTTACACAGATAAAAAACTCTTGTAAGTTTATTTTTGGTTATTTCACATTTGGTATTTCTTATGAAAGGAATTTTCTTTCAGGAAAAGTACCTGTTTTATGGGAAACTAGTAAGAGATAGTGGTTTTGAGCACATTTCTTAGTCCTTTTTCTCTTACTTTGTTAATTTTTCCAGTTAATATAGTGAAGTTTTCTAGCACAACTGTAAATGGCAATAGGCTTGCATCTTTGTTTCTAGTGTTTAATCTGCCTTCAAGTTCTTGAGCCATTACACTGATTCTGACTTCCAGAAATATGTTAATAATAGCTCTTTATAATGGACATTTTCCCTGGTATTAATAACTGAAACTAACGTTAACCACTGGGTGTGATTGCCATGACTTTTCAGATAGATGACTTTATTATATTAAAAAGTTACCAATTCCTAGTTACAATGCAAGCTTTTCTCGATTATTTTAAATCAAGGGTGGGCATTCATCTTTTTTGGGTTCTTTCTAGAGAGGACACAGAAAAGGCCAGAGCAGTGGACCTTCCTAGCAGCCGGTTGTCATGGCACTATTCTTTTCTGCTTTCAATAAGCCAGCCATCTCTAGGAGGTTTGTCATATCAGAACCTACCTTGTATTTTTATCCAGAGTCCTGAGACAGATACAGGCAGCAGTGCAGCCTAGACTTCTTCCATGTGCTGCTACCTTCCACATGCTCTTTCACACACCATTTCTAGCAAACATCTGTCAATGTTCCTGGCATAGTGATGACATTCTTCTATAGCATTAACTAAAGACTTCATTTAGTTTTCAAATTTCCCCCACCTTTATTTCTATATTGTGGAGGTGGTTTCAATGGGGGTTAGGAACAGTGGAAGTGATCACTTTTGAACACATTGCCATCTGATCCAGAGTTCCTCATCACTTGTCACCAGTCTGTTAATGACAATTGGCCATCCACTTCTAGTACAAAAACCATGCTTTTTGATATACAATATGGAAGCAAGTGAAAGAGGAATTCAGCTTTCTCTGTCATCTATTAGTCTTTCACCAAGCAATGGGTATCAGTTTTTTTGAATATCCAATTAATTTTCTGTGCTTCCATTCTTTTTAAAATTAAACAATTTATTTTATTTATTTGACTGCATCAGGTCTTAGTTGTGGTGTTCAGGCTTAGTTGCTCTGAGGCATGTGGGATCTTTGTTCCCTGATTAGGGATCAAACCCAAGTACCCTGCATTGCAAGGCAGAATTCTTAACCACTGAACTACCAGGGAAGTCCCAACATTGCTTCCATTCTTCATAGATAGTCTTTCTATCATGGCTGAAAGAGTAGGAGTTCCTACCACTGGCCAGGTATCTACCTTGACTTCAAATAAAGCAGACAGATTGGCACTTACCTTGAAGTACTGCCTGACCCAATATTCGTAAAACTGTTTTGCATGCCTGAGAGGAGCTCTGCCCAGTAGGCATATAATGTGAGCCACGAATGGTAACCATGAGTATAATTTTAAATTTTCAATTATTATTTCAAAAGTTGAAAAGAAGCAAGTGAAATTAATTTTAATACTGTTTCATACACTTACTTTGTTTATCCAATATATTATCATTTGAACATGTAATCAGTGTGAAAATTTTTTCAAAGTGATATTTTACCTTTTTGCTATTATCCTAAATCTTTAATTTCCTTCGTGCATGCATGTTCAGTTGCTCAGTCATGTCCAGCTCTTTGTGACCCCATGAATTGTAGCTTGCCAGGCTCTTCTGTCCATGGAATTTTCCAGGCTAGCATATTGGAGTGAGTTGCCATTTCCTTCCCCAGAGGATCTTCATCTTCTGGATCCAGGGATCAAACCCACATCTCCTGTGTCCCCTGCATTGTGGATGGATTCTGTATGTGGCACAGTGGTACAGTGGTAAATTCCTTCAGGATATCTCAATTCAGGCCAACCATTTTTCAAATGCCTGATAGCCATATGTGGTGAATGATTACCATATCAGGAAATAGTTCCAGTGCATTAAACATAGGATAACGTTTTTAAAGTTTTTCAGTTCAGTTCAGTCACTCAGTCGTGTCTGACTCTTTGTGACCCCATGGACTGCAGCATGCCAGGCTTGTCTGTCCTTCACCAACACCTGGAGTTTACTCAAACTCATGTCCATTGAGTTGGTGATGCCATCCAACTGTCTCATCCTCTGTCGTCCCCTTCTCCTCCTGCCTTCAATCTTTCCCAGCATCAGGTTCTTTTCAAATGAGTCAGTTCTTCGCATCAGGTGGCCAAAGTATTGGAGTTTCAGCTTCAACATCAGTCCTTCCAATGAACACCCAGGACTGATCTCCTTTAGGATTGACTGGTTGGATCTCCTTGCAGTCCAAGGGATTCTCAAGAGTCTTCTCCAACACCACAGTTCAAAAGCATTTGTTCTTTGGCACTCAGCTTTCTTTATAGTCCAACTCTCACATCCATACATGACTACGGGAAAAACCATAGCCTTGACTAGATGGACCTTTGTTGGCAAAGTAATGTCTCTGCTTTTTAATATGCTTTCTAGGTTGGTCATAGCTTTTCTCCCAAGGAACGTCTTTTAATTTCATGGCTTCAGTCACCATCTGCAGTGATTTTGGAGACCCAAAAAACAAAGTCTCTCACCCTTTCCACTGTTTCCCCATCTATTTGCCCTGAAGTGATGGGACCAGATGCCATAATCTTCGTTTTCTGAATGTTGAGCTTTAAGCCAACTTTTTCACTCTCCTCCTTCACTTTCATCAAGAGGCTCTTTGGTTCTTCTTCACTTTCTGCCATAACGGTTGTGTCATCTGCATATCTGAGGTTATTGATATTTCTCTCAGCAATCGATTCCAGCCTGTGCTTCTTCCAGCCTGGCATTTTCCATGATATACTGTGCATATAAGTTAAATAAGCACAGTGACAATATACAGCCTTGAAGTATTCCTTACCCTATTTTGGAGCCATTCTGTTGTTCCATGTTTGGTTCTAACCATTGCTTCTTGACCTACATACAGCTTTCTCAGAAGGCAGGTAAGGTGGTCTGGTATTCCCATCTCTTGGGGAATTTTCCACAGTTTGTTGTGATCCATACAGTCAAAGGCTTTGATGTAATCAATAAAGCAGAAGTAGATGTCTTTCTGGAACTCTCTTGCTTCTTTGATGATTCAACAGATGTTGGCAATTTGATCTCTGGTTTCTTGCCTTTTCTAAATCCAACTTGAACATCAGGAAGTTCACAGTTCACATACTGTTGAAGCCTGGCTTGGAGAATTTTGAGCATTAATTTGCTAGCGTGTGAGACGAGTGCAATTGTGCAGTAGTTTGAACAATTTTTGGCATTGCCTTTCTTTGGGATTAGGATGAAAATTGACCTTTTCTAGTCCTCACACACTAATTCTTCCTCAAGGTCCATAGTTAGTGTTTTGAGATAAGTGGTGAGATTCTCATTCTACAGGTCATATCTCTCACCTAGTTCTTCCAATTAGACACTGTCTCTGACCCAGACCTAGGACAAATGTGCCCAAGGGCATCTCAGGGCTATCCTGAGAAGTGACTTCCTGCCACCTGCCAATGCTGGCAGCCTGCTGTCTGGCTCTGTCAGCTGGAGGATCTGAGCCTTTTGCACTCCCTGCTCACAATAACTTGTCTGCAAACATTTGCCAACTGGCTGAACTTTCTCTCAGGTTACCTTCTTCATAGAGGATGGCTAGGGCCCACCAGCATCACAGAGCAGGTGCTGGCCTGCACAAACTGTGACAATGTCTCCAAAAACCTCTAAATTGGAACTCCTGATATGTACCAGTCTCCACCCAAACCCCCATAAACAACATTGCAGACAAAACATTGGTTTGGCTAAAAATTTCATTTGAGTTTTTCAGTAACATGTTATGAAAAACCCAAACAAATTTTTGGCCAACCCAATATACCCAGAAATTGATCACTTTCCGCGAGTTCACTCCTAAACCACTTGATTCAAACCACCATCACCTCTTAGGGGCTGTCACAGTCATTTCTTCACTGGTCTTCCTGCTCCACCCTTGCATCTCTTCAGAATACTCTCCACATAGCAATCAGACTGATCCTGTGAGCATGCAATATAACCCAACACTTCTTGACCTACTCCTTCCAGTGGCTTCCTCTTCTCACTCACAGTAAAAATCTCAAGTCCTTACATCAGCCTAGAAGACCCTTCCCGATCTGACCTGTCATAGCTTTCTCTCAGGACCTACCTCCCTGCTTTCTCACCCTGCACCAGACCTTCTTGTTCTTCCGTCACCCCACCAGGCTGGTTCCCAGCTCAGAGCCTTGACTGGTGCTTCTCCTTCCTGGAGCATGCATCTCTAAGATAGCCACACAGCTGGCCCTTCTATATCCTCCAGGTTTTTCCTCAAATGTTGAGGGTGTTCCTCACAGTCCTACTAAGAACAACCCTTTACTTATATTCTCTATCTCCTTTTTTTGATTTACTTCTTTTCATGGAACTTATTACCATCCAACATTTTTTACAACACACGCACACACACACACACACACATACACACACAAACACAAATGTTTACTCCTCAATTCCCAGAAGCTGCACAGGGCTTGGCACATAATATGTGCTCAATAAAAATATTTGTTGAATAAGTGAATGAATGAGTGAATGAGTAAAAATAGTGGTTGGAACCTTGCCCTAAACTGCCCTCCCAGGTCTCAAAGGAAACAAAAATGCCTTGATGGATGCAGAAAGCCTAGTACCCTGCATGTCAGGCATGCCGGTTCTACTTTCTTATGAATTCTGAAATGTATTTATTGTGGACCCTCCACAAGTCACACTGCCTGTTCCTTTTAACAAGGAGTGAGTGGTCACAAACAAACAGAAGGAAGAGCTGGCAGAGTGGAAAAGCAAAGTTGTCTGTACCCCATTGGCTTGGCCCCTTGAGAATTCCAGGCATTTCAAGCTATGGTTGTGGCTCTTCCTCTAGCCTGACCCATATTTTGTGCCTTTCACAGAATTTCACAGGAAAAAATAGCAATAATTTTTATATATAATACCATGGCCACCTTGAGCAGACATGAGGGCTGTATGTACAAATACAAAATGAAGTAAAGGATTGAGGCAATTTTTTAGATAACAAAACATCCAGAATCTATCAACTAGATGGTTTCTTCAAACTAAAAATTTTCTAAAATTTCCTCACTTGTCCACTTCATTTTGAAACTACACCTTTAATGGCCAGTTCATGTGTTCTCAAAAACCCAGAAATACATCACACCTCTGTTAGGTAAGGTAATTTCCATCTAAATCTCCCTATACAAATGTTAGAGTGCTTGTGTTATTAGTTTCCTACAGAGTTGAAATACAGATGTCTTGGGCTACAAAACATAGTCCTGATGATATTAGAGTCAGAAAAACTAGAGGGGCTTATTTTTTCATCCAGTAAGTGTCAAATCTCAAACCCTTGGAGGCAGCAATTGTTGAACATTTGGGGCATTTGAATCAGATTTCACACTCGAGAGATACTTAAGGATCCAACTCCTGTTGGGTCCATGGGAAATGGCAGCATGTTTGCTGGGGCAGCCTGCCAACACTGGGCCACTGAGTCAGATCCCCAAGCCAGCCTTCCCTCCTCCCTGCATGCTGATCTGGCCTGTCTGCATGCCTGCTCTGGCCACATGGCACAGAAGTCCTGCAGACTAAGGACTTTCCTTACTGAATGCAGCTCAGTGTTCTTAGATTTTATGAGAGCTCCAGTGATACAACATTTCTTTGAATGATATTCTTCCTAAGACATGACTGCAACATTCCAAAGAGAAGATTTTCATTCAGCTGGCTGACCAGGACCATGTCAACTCTCATTCTTTCTTGTAGGTGAATTTATCTTCCCTCAATGGTAAAGAAACATCTTCAGCCATTTCTGAAATTAAAATTAAACTTCCACTTGCATAATTAAGAGTATATTATTTTTGAAACTTATTTGAAGACTAATCAGTTATGATCTCTGACTAAAGATGGTAGAAGGTGACGTATTTCTATTTGCATTATTTTGATAGACTATATTTAAAATTTCCATTCTATTACAGATAGAGCTTCTTGGAAATTATTTGAAAGCAGGATTTAAAGAAATCTGAGCCTCTACCCACTTTAATTGACATAAGTTTTTTTGGCCAGATTTGATTTCCCCAGAAGTTCAAAATATGAACCACAGCACAAAATATTTAATCCACTAACTTCTGAACAGTACGAAAAGACAAAAAGATGTAACACTGAAAAATAAACCCTTGATGTCCATAGGTGTCCAATATGCTACTGGAGAAGAGTGGAGAAATAGCTGCAGAAGGAATGAGCCAAAGCAGAAACAACGCCCAGTCGTGGATGTGTCAGGTGGTGAAAGTAGTCTGATGCTGTAAAGAGCAATATTGCATAGGAACCTGGATTATTAGGCCCATGAATCAAGGCAATTTAGAAGTGGTCAAACAGGAGATGGCAAGAGAGAACATTGACATTTAGGAATTAGTGAACTAAAATGGACAGGAATGGGCAAATTTAATTCGGATGACCATTGTATCTACTACTGTGGGCAAGAATCCTTTAGAAGAAATGGAGTAGCCCTCACAGTCAACAAAAGAGTCTGAAATGCAATACTTGGGACTTCATTTCTCAAAAGCAACTGAATGATTTCTGTTTGTTTCCAAGGCAACTATCCAATATCACAGCAATCCAAGTCTATGCCCCAACCACTAATGCCAAAGAACTTGAAGTTGAATGGTTCTATGAAGACCTATAAGACCTTCTAGAGGTAACACCAAAAAAAAAAAAAAAAATGTCCTTTTCATCATAGGAGACTGGAATGCAAAAGTAGGAAGTCAAGAGATACCTGGAATAACAGGCAAGTTTGGCCTTGGAGTACAAAATGAAGCAGGGCAAAAGCCAACAGAGTTTTGCCAAGAGAACACATTGGTCATAACAAACACCCTCTTCCAACAACACAAGAGATGACTCTACACATGGAATCACCAGGTGGTCAATACTGAAAGAAAGTGAAAGTGAAAGTGAAAGTGAAGCTGCTCGGTTGTGTCCAACTCTTTGCTACCTCGTGGACTGCAGCCCACCAGGCTTCTTCATCCATGGGATTTTCTAGGCAAGAATACTGGAGTGGTTTGCCATTTCCTTCTCCAGGCGATCTTCCCAACCCAAGGGTAGAACCTGGGTCTCCTGCCTTGTAGGCAGACTCCATACTGTCTGAGCCACCAGGGAAATCCAATACCGAAATCAGATTGATTATATTCTTTGTAGTTGAAGGTGGAGAAGCTCTACACAGTCAGCTAAAACAAGATTGGGAGCTGACTATGGCTCAGATTATGAACTCCTTATTGCCAAATTCAAACTTAAATTGAAGAAAGTAGGGAAAAACAGTAGGCCATTTAGGTATTACCTAAATCAAATTCCTTGTGATTATATAGTGGAAATGAGAAATAGATTCAAGGGATTAGATCTGATAGACCGAGTGCCTGAAGAACTATGGACGGAAGTTCGTGACACTGTACAGGAGGCAGTGATCAAAACCATCCGCAAGAAAAAGAAATGCAAAAGGCAAAATGGTTGTCTAAGGAGGCTTTACAAATAGCTGCAAAAAGAAGAGAAGCAAAAGGCAAAGGAGAAAAAAAGATATACCCATCTGAATACAGAGTTCCAAAGAATAGCAAAGAGAGATAAGAAAGCCTTCCTCAGCAATCAATGCAAAGAAATAGAGGAAAACAATAGAATGGGAAAGACTAGAGATCTCTTCAAGAAAATTAGAGACACCAAAGGAACATTTCACACAATGATGAGCACAATAAAGGACAGAAACGGTATGGACCTAACAGAAGCAGAAGATATTAAGAAGAGGTGGTAAGAATACATAAAAGAACTATACAAAAAAGATCTTCATAACCCAGATAACTACAATGGTGTGATCAATCACCTAGAACCAGACATCCTGGAGTATGAAGTCAAGTGGGCCTTAGGAAGCATCATTACAAACAAAGCTAGTGGAGGTGATGGAATTCCAGCTGAGCTATTTCAAATCCTGACAGGTGATGCTGTGGAAGTGCTGTACTCTATATGCCAGCAAATTTGGAAAACTCAACAGTGGCCACAGGACTGGAAAAGGTCAATTTTCATTCCAATCCCAAGGAAGGGCAATACCAAAGAATGTTCAAACTACTGCACAATTGCATTCATTTCACACACTTGCAAGGTACTGCACAAAATCCTTCAAGCTAGGCTTCAATAGTACGTGAACCATGAATTTCCAGATGTTCAAGCTAGATTTAAAAAAGGCAGAGGAACCAGAGATCAAATTGCCAACATCTGTTGGGTTATCAAAAAAGCAAGACAGTTCCAGAAAAACATCTACTTCTACTTTACTGACTATACCAAAGCCTTTGACTGTGAATCACAACAAACTGGAACATTGTTAAAGAGATGGGAATACCAGAGCACCTTACCTGCCTTCTGCAAAACCTGTATGCAGGTCAAGGAGCAACAGTTAGAACCAGACATGGAACAATGGACTGGTTCCAAATTGGGAAAGGAGTATGTCAAGGCTGTATATCATCATCCTGATTATTTAACTTATATGCCGAGTACATCATGCAAAATGCCAGGCTGGATGAAGCACAAGCTGGAATCAAGATTGCCAGGAGAAATATCAATAGCCTCAGATATGCAGATAAACTACCCTAAGGGCAGGAAGTACAGAGTAACTAAAGAGCCCCTTGATGAAGGTGAAAGTAGAGAATGAAAAACCTGGCTTAAAAGTCAACATTCAAAAAACTAAGATCATGCCATCCAGTCCCATCACTTTATGGCAAATAGTTGGAAAAACAATGGAAATAGTGACAGACTTTATTTTCTTGGGCTCCAAAATCACTGCAGACGGCAATTGCAGCCAGGAAATAAAAGAAGCTTGCTCCTTGGAAGAAAAACTATGACAAACCCAGAGTATTAAAAAGCAGAGACATCACATTGCTGACAAAGATCCTTATAGTCAAAGCTATGGTTTTTCCAGTAGTCATGTATGGATGTGAGAGTTGAACCATTAAAAAGGGTGATTGATAAAGAATTGATGCCTTCAAACTGTGGTGCTGAAGGCTCTTGAGAGTCCCTTGGACTGCAAGGAGATTAAACCATTCAATCCTAAAGGAAATCAATTCTGAATATTCATCGGAAGGAGTGATGCTGAAGCTGAAGCTCCAATACTTTGGCTATCTGATGAGAATAACTGACTCATTGGAAAAGACCCTGATGTTGGGAAAGATTGAAGGCAGGAAGAGAAGGGTATGACAGAGGACAAGATGGTTGTATGGCATCACTGAATCAATGGACATGAGTTTGAGCAAGCTTCTGAAAATAGTGAAGGACAGGGAAGCTTGGCATGCTGCAGTCCCTGGGGTCAAAAAGAGTTGGATATGACTTAGGGACTGAACAATAACAACAGACTTCTGGAGCATTTAGCTAAAGGTTTTGAGATACAATACTATGCTGAGAAACCTTTATCCATTCCCTCTGTCAATCCATGAACATTCTACTGTTACCTTCTAAGTTTCTTATCTAGGTTTCTTCTAAGAAGTAATTTAATAATGATATAAAAATAGTTATACAAATATAAATAATACAATAATTATAACACTATTAATGAATATTAAAATATTTATATTAATCATATAAATATTATAGTAATGATAGCAGTATAGGAATAGCTGTTATTTATCTGTTTAATTTTCACAAAGGACCCATGATGTTGATATTTTTATTATCCTCATTTTACTGATGAGAAAACTGAAGCTTGGAGAAATGAAATTATGTACCTTAAGTCAAACAACTGATATTTTAAGCGCTAGGACCCCTTCTCTCTCTCACTCTTGCTCTGATGATTCAAATATTCTCACTTCTAGAATGTGCTTGATTGTTTCCCACACTGATTATTCATCATATCCTTCTGGAAATGATGAACTTATGCATATGTTCTTTCTCCTGATTCATCCCCCAAATTCACTCCCGAAGCCCCAGCTCCATGCCCCCTCCTCCGTGAGGGCCTCCACAGTCGTCACAAGCAGGATTAGTCACCCTCTCTTCAGTGTTCCTCTTATGTCTTATATGGACTTCTTTTATTGCACTTTTCACTTTGTCCCAGAAATATGCTCCCTGCCTGCCCCTTGAACTCAGCTTTTTAGCTTTTCTTACTCATGCCTGTGTCTCCAGTGCGTGGTGCAGTGCCCAGTTCCAAATAGGTGCTATACGAAGGATAGTTTTATAAATGTAATGTGTTTCCCCAAAACAAGAAATGGCTCTTCTGTGTCTTTCGTCCTTGCCTGCCACTCCTTCTTCCCAGGCCCCTAGTGCTGTGGGGTTTCCCCAGTTGATAACTGAGTGAGATGTCCAATGCTGATTTCCCCAGAAGCAGAAATAACCCAGGTTGTACCACCAAAGATGCTTAGCTGATAGCAAGGCCAAAGGGTAAGTCGAGATTGAGCTGGCACAATCTATTGCCCCCATCTACCTATCATGAAGGGTAGTGCTTAGCTTGCAGGTAAAAGGTCAGAAATGGTGACTCCATGTATGTGCATATACACACTTGTGTATGGGGTCATTCCCTTCAGCTCAATTTATTTATCTTTCAACTAATGTTTGTTCATTGTCTCTGTATTCCATGCATTGGGCTAGGTGCTGGGAATATAATTTATATAGATAATGCAAAGGTCAGATAATGGTCCCTGCCCTCATGGAGCATACAGGTGACTGGAGGTATGGAGGGATATGACCATTGATTTTATTCTCTGACGAGTTATCCAGATCTGTCAGATCATGATTCCTCATTACTTATTGGCCAATAACCTCCACACTTCTCTCTGCTGCCACAGTCTCTGTTCTAGGCTCTTCCTTCAGGCTCAAGGTCAGACATAACAACTACATGTAGTGGCTGGGCTGCATCCCAGTGGCTCAAAAATGGCGAAGGAAACCATATTCATAGCTGATAACCAATATTTCCTGAGTGGTGCTCACACACCAGGCCATATGCATCTCCTCATGGACTGTACCATTTAATTATCACAATGAGCACTGAGGTAGATGCTCTCATCAAGCCTGCTTTGATACCAGAAATTGCTAATGACATTTAAATAGCTTAAGGAAACTTCCCAATATTGAACAGCTAGTAAATTGAGGAGATGGAATTAAGATCCAGACTGTTAGAACGCAATGCCCTTATGCACTCAACCATAACTACACTGCTGCCCTCAGTGCCAGTGGCAACACAGGAGTCCAGCAGGTTGCATCCACGTCAGCTTATCTTTTGTAAAAATGTGTTTTATTGAAATGTAGTTAATTTACAATGTTGTGTTAGTTTCTGTTGCATAACAAATTAATTCAATTATATATATATATGTATATATATACGCACACACATTATTTTCCATATTCTTTTCCAGTATAGTTTATCACAGCATATTGAATATAGTTCCTTGTGATATATAGTAAGACCTTGTTGTTTATCCATTCTACATATGATAGTTTGTGTCAGCAGCTGCTGCTGCTAAGTCACATCAGTCGTGTCCGACTCTGTGCAACCCCATAGATGTCGGCCTACCAGGCTCCCCTCCCTGGGATTCTCCAGGCAAGCATACTGGAGTGGGTTGCCATTTCCTTCTCCAGTGCATGAAAGTGGAAAGTGAAAGTGAGGTTGCTCAGTCATGTCCAATTCTTCATGACCCCATGGACTGTAGCGTACCAGGCTCCTCCATCCATGGGATTTCCCAGGCAAGAGTACTGCAGTGCGTTGCCATTGCCTTCTCCAAGTTTGTGTCTACTAATCCCAAATTCCCAATCCATTCCTCCTTACTCTCTCCTTGGCAACCACAAGTCTGTTCTCTGTATCTGTGAGTCTCTTTCTGTTTCATAGACCAGTTCGTTTGTGTCACATTTTAGATTTCAATTATAAGTGCTATCATATGGTATTTGTCTTTCTCATGTCAGTGCATCTTAATTATCAAAATAGTACACTTTTGAGAATGAAAGAAGGAACTATTAATAATTATCCTCAGGATAGCAGATATAAGCTGAGACTTTTATAAACAATTTCAGGGCTGTATCTTCAGGAATGTGTACAAATCACAGAAATGTAAAGTATTAGATACATTGGTTTCCTGAAATTCATAACTTACAAAATCTAGTGTTCTGCGTTTATAAGGCATAGCTTATGAAATCTGGTTTTCTTATAGTTCTAGGTACTTAAAGGCATCTAATGCTTAGGGAGACAAGTAAATTACAAAGTATACAAAAGGTCCACATATTATCTAGGACCAATTTTAATTGTTATTGGCACTCATGCCATCGAGTTAATGATAGAACCTATCATTAACTGTAACGAGCTACAGGGCATTATGTTCTCTTTATACTCACACCTCTCAATAGGCAGTTTCATTCACTTATTCATTCATTCTTCACAATATTTATTAATCACTATATGCCCTTTCTGTGTGTATAGCTGCTGGAGATAAACAAGATAAATAAGTCATGGTACCTGGCCTCCTGGCTTTTGTAGTTAAAGTGAGGGAGACAGACATGTACTATGTACATGGTAACTACACTGGCATGATGTCCCCAGGCAAGAACTCCCTCTAAGCCTTTGGAGTTCTGAAAACACTAGCTATTTACTATCATAGATTTATGTCCCAAATTCAACATTTTAGAACACCAAAGTTTTATAACAATGTATAAATAAATATACAGACATTGGGGTAAAAAAATAAGCAAATGATCAATATAATAAGGAATAAGTAACCTGTAGATGGATGGCAGCCATCATTTAAATCCTGAAATATATATTAAGCAAAATTAAGTGCAAAGAGTTATTCTGGGCCAGTAACCACTCAATTGAAAGAGTATTTCAATTCAGTTCAGTTCAGTTTAGTTCAGTCACTCAGTCGTGTCCGACTCTTTGCAACCCCGTGAACTGAAGCACACCAGGCCTCCCTGTCCATCACCAACTCCCCGAGTTCACTCAAACTCACGTCCATCGAGTCAGTGATGCCATCCAGCCATCTCATCCTCTGTTGTCCCCTTCTCCTCCTACCCCCAATCCCTCCCAGCATCAGAGTCTTTTCCAATGAGTCAACTCTTCTCATGAGGTGGCCAAAGTACTGGAGTTTCAGCTTTAGTATCATTCCTTCCAAAGAACACCCAGGACTGATCTTCTTTAGAATGGATTGGTTGGATCTCCTTGCAGTCCAAGGGACTCTCAAAGAGTCTTCTCCAACATCACAGTTCAAAGCATCAGTTCTTCAGTGCTCAGCTTTCTTCACAGTCCAACTCTCACATCCATACATGACCACTGGAAAAACCATTGCCTTGACTAGACGGACTTTTGTTGGCAAAGTAATGTCTCTGTTTTTGAATATGCTATCTAGGTTGGTCATAACTTTCCTTCCAAGGAGTAAGCGTCTTTTAATTTCATGGCTGCAATCACCATCTGCAGAAGGGTTTGTAATTCTCATGACAATATTTTAGTGTAAACACTAAAATAGTTGGAGATTGAATGGCATTTTGAAAACAAGATGGAACTCTGCTGCTGCTGCTGCTAAGTCGCTTCAGTCATGTCCGACTCTGTGCAACCCCATAGACGGCAGCCCACCAGGCTCCCCTGTCCCTGGGATTCTCCAGGCAAGAACACTGGAGTGGGTTGCCATTTCCTTCTCCAATGCATGAAAGTGAAAAGTTAAAGTGAAATCGCTCAGTCGTGTCCGACTCCTAGTGACCCCATGGACTGCAGCCTACCAGGCTCCTCCATCCATGGGATTTTCCAGGCAAGAGTACTGGAATGGGGTGCCACTGCCTTCTCCGAAGATGGAGCTCAGAGTTAGGCAAATCTGGATTTGAATCCAGTTCCTAAGTTACTTAAACTCTCTGAACCTCACTATTCTAATCTGTGCAGTGAGGATAAAAACATCTTGCAGTGAGGATAAAAAACATCTAATAGGAATGTAAAGAACCTACTGAGGAACTCAGTGAGGGAGGGGACTGGTTTCGTCACGTGTACTATTGAATTCCCAGCATGTTAGCCAGCAGCTCCACACAGCGAAATCTTGCAAGTTAACGAGAGAACATTGCTGGCAAAGGATGAATGCTCAATGTCTCATGACTATTTTTATTAATAATGCTTGCTGGTATTAGGGGTCAGGGCCGAGGCTGGGGCAGGCAGGTCACCATGCCCACAGTCTGACGGCACAGCTAGGCTTTCTGGAGGGTCAGTATGACATATGGACTATAGCAGGCACCTTATCACCCCAAATTTAAATGTCCTCAGGAGGTGAAGGACAGCTTTATCAACACCCCATTTTGGCAGTAAAAATCTGCTCTGTTTGACTCTTCTTATCAGCAGGGGCAGTGATATGTTCACATATTGATCCACTGTTTCACAAATGTTCTTTTAGAACCCAAATTCCAAGTCCAGAGCATCCCATGACTGAAGTCCTGTTCGTGTTGCTACCTACGTGGATAGCTAGACAAAAAAGCAATTGTTTCTATAAAACCTGTCCTGATTTTCACAATTTCCACAAGTGAATTCAGTCATATTTACCAAGAGGACTCAAATGCTATGGGTAGAACTGGGGAGGAGGCCCTTATTTGTTCCCAAAAGCAAGTATGGGTCTTTGAACTAAATTTGGAGATAAACGTATTTTTTCAGTGAGCACTAAAGCATATGCCCACTACTACATTAAGTTTTTTATGTTATCTAAACATCTTATTATCTCATTAAACTATCCATATAATTCTGGGAGGTGAGTAATATGATTCTATCTTTACAGATGGGTACCAAGACCAGAATCAGCTGTGAATAAATTACAAACTTCTTCACATGCTCTAAATAAAAATAACATCTACACTGATTTTACTTTGTCACCCATACAACTGTCTAAGAAGCTCTTTTGCCTTTATGAGATAAAGGTAATAAACTTCCAGTAAACATAGGCTTTACTAAGCTGTACTTTGGGCTGAAGAACTGATGCTTTTGAACTGTGGTGTTGGAGAAGACTCTTGAGAGTCCTTTGGACTGTAAGGAGATCAAACCAGTCAATCCTAAAGAAAATCAATCCTGAATATTCACTGGAAGGACTGATGTTGAAGTTGAAACTCCAGTACTTTGGCCACCTGATACAAAGAGCTGAGTCATTAGAAGAGACCCTAATGCTGGGAAAAATTGAAGGCAGGGAAAGAAGGGGATGACAGAGGATGAAATGGTTGGATGGCATCACTGATTCAATGGGCATAAGTTTGAGGAAGCTCTGCAAGATGGTGAAGGACAGGGAAGCCTGACGTGCTGCAGTCTACGGGGTAGCAAAGAGTCGGACACGACTGAGCGACTGAACAACAACACCACCATCTTTGGGTGGGAGAGGGCCAGATACTCGTAATATCACATTGGAACCCTGATTAGGATACCGAAAGATCTCCAGATTATTTTATAGTCATAATCGAAAAATGATCCAATGACTATTGAGAAATCTAGCAGATTTTACAACTTGTGTTATTCTGAGAGCATTTGGCAGTAGGACCTCTTCATAACAAAGAAGAAAGTAAGAGTGTGAGAGATTAGAAAGTGTTAATTTAGATGTTAATATAAAGATTTCATTCCTTTTTGTGAGGTAATATGTGACCGATCAGAACCAAATGCCATTTCCACAGCGTGTTTTTAGTTCTTAGAATTTATCGGTGAGACTGAAGTTCAGGGTACAATTTGTTATCAACAAGGACCAGGTCCATTGGGTTACGATTATGCCAGGATGCACTCATTAAATGTTTTGGGGTTCCGTTTTTGCATGGTTTGCAAGTTTTCTTGCTTACCCTGGTAAACACAGAGTCATTTCCACAAACCCTGTATCTGACTGATAAATGGCCTGAGCAACTTGCCACAGGAGTGGACATCTCTGCTTTGGGATTCATAGAAACAGTCAAGGATACATTTTTAAGTGAGGTCCAAGCTTTCTGTCCTCAACAACTTTGATTCTGATTGTCCTGGATTCATAATATCAATATCATGCTTTGTAGTTGATAACGTATCTTTATACCCAAGTCTCTTTGCTTTTTCCATTCAGGGAGGCAAATACGCAAAGAAACTGGGGGTCAAAGAAGGTAGCTGACTTGCCCAAGGGATATAAGTAGAAAGTGAGAGTTCAGATACTTGAGAGTTACATGGAGAATTTGATCACTGGGCCCCAACTCCAGAATGTGTGACTCTGCAGGTCTGAGTGGGGCCTGAGAACTGGCAGTTCTCACAAATTCCCAGGTGTTGCTGATGCCACTACCGCTCCAAAGATCCCCACTCTGAGAACGACCAGATTAAAATCCAGCTCTTCTGATTCCTAAGCCTGGTCTCCTCTCTACACACTTTCCTACAAATGGCTTTCTCCTCCAGCCATTTAAAGTTCATCTTTCTCTAAAGTATAAAATGCAAAATTTCATTTGAACAATTCAAACCATTACAATTGAATATCTTCCACCTTATTTGAATGTTTTAACAAAAACAGAAAACATTTTTGTTCTACAGGTAGAACAATCACTAATCATGGTTTTAAAGACCAAAGAAAAAGAAAAGAAAATGTGAACTGTTGAACGTATTGTAGTATTCATATAAATGGCTCTACTGAAATGAGACATTTAATAGATAAAGCAAAGGCATAGTTTGGTTGGAATTGGTATTTTCTGGCCCCAAACTGTGTGTAAGCATTCACAAAATGAGACGTGTTTGAAAGATTCTTTAGCACCTAGGAAAAACATATTCGTTTCATTTGAAAAGCAATAGTCTATTCCAAATTTTCAATGTGAAACTTCAACTTAACTTTAAACCAAGGTCGTTCAAGCCAAACACTATTGACATTTGGGCCAGATGTTACTTTGTTGGGGTGCAGGAGGGAGGAAGGTCGGTCTGTGCATTGTGGGATGTTTAGCCACATCACGGACTTCTACCCACTAGATTCCAGGAGTACCTCCTTATGTTGTGACAACCAAAATGGCTCTAGACATGACCAAATATTCTGAACCAAGACTTTATGAGGAGGGAACACAAATTGAGTTCCTGTTCCATTCTTCAGGCTGGGCAAAGTATTTCCATGTAAGATAATTGAGTTGTTTCATTTAATGTGATTTGAAAGATGCTGGGAATGATATCAACCCTAAAACATCTTTTCTTGAGTGCTGTTCCTGAAGTCTCACTAAATGTGTTTTTGGTGGGGAGCTTCTAAACACTGCTTGTCTGTTTCAACGAAATTCTTCAAAGGTGCAGGAACACTGGAAGTTATATCATAGTATCACTCATACTTCAAGATGACTTCAGTTTAGGGACACTGGATAACCAAAGAGAGGCAAGGACAAGAGAGTCCAAATTTTTTTTATAGCTTTGACCATGTTGATACTTATAAATGTGATTTTTCATTGGTTTCTCTGCTCTGTAGTATTTCGTGGTGTAGTATATTCATGTATCCTGGACATGTGTGCAAGATACTGATTCTAGCATCAAAACCCTGTACTGAACATTATCAGATATCTGACATCACTGGGCTTTTTATTTTTACAAACTGGAAGTGTTTATACTCTCTCCCTGTTGCTTTATTGAATTTTTCTGATTACTATTTTTCTGATTCTGGTGGTATTATTGGGGTTTTAATTCCTCTCTGTGAATTACTTATTCATAACCCCTTCTCATTGCAAGGACCTGGAGATGTGGAAGAGATTGTTTTACCAGTTACCTAATAATTAATGAAATTGTTTATATATTTTAAAATTGCCTTTAGCCCTTTAATATTAATTTTAAAAAATCTGTGGCTTATCCATTTGTTCATTGCGCTTATTTTTACAGAGACGTTTAATTTTTAATGTAGTGTCATTTGTAGTTTTCATTTGTGGCTTATGCTTTTGTATCTTATTTCTGATATCATTGTTTATCCAAATATTTAAAAGATTTTTTCTTCTAAATGTTAAAGTTCTGCATCTCACATCAAGAACTTTGACCTATCTAAGAATTGCTTTCTTGTGAAAGGTGAAGATTTAATTTGGCCTTTTTCCTATTATACAAGCCAAGCGTCCTGGAACCAAATAGTAAATGGTTCTTCCCCCACCCACCGCACTGATGTATAATGGCACCTCTCTCATACACTAGATTTATAACGCACACACACACATCTGCATGCACACACACACACACACACACACACGGGCTTGTTTCTGAGTTGTCTATTCTGTTTTATTAGTCTGCAACAATATCACCCTGCTTTTATTAATGCTAAACTCATTCTATAATAACTCTTAATATTTGACCAGGCAAATATCTTCTTCTAATTCATCTGCAAAATTGTCTTGATAATTCTTGACCCTTTATTCATCTACATAAATTTTAAGATTGGCTTTCTGTCAAGTCCATGAAAACTGTCAGTGTTGTGACTAGTTGCATTGAATTTAGATGTTTATTAAATGAAAATTGACATTTCTGTGATATTAAGTCATCCCCTAATGACATATATCTGTCCAAAGATTATCTTCCCTTATGTATTTCAACAAATTTTATAATTTTATCCATAGGGTCTTTCACAAATTGCATAACTTATAGCTACTTAAATAGCTGTTTAGATTCACAGATAATTTATAGTAACTATTGTATTTTGGAAAAATTTCCTTTTATATTCTGGATATAAGTACTTTATAAAATATATGCTTTGTAAATATTTTACCTAAGTCTATACCTAACTTACATTTTTTTGGATTGGAACTACTTATGACCTATACAATTCTAAGTAGAAATTAATAATCGATATCCTTATCTCTAATTTTGAAGGGAATGTTCCTATCAGTAATTGTAATGTTTGCTTTCAGTTTGAGGCAGATTCTCTTTATCAGATTAAAAAAGATTCTTTCAATTCCTATTTGGAATTTAAAATAATGATTGCATTGTATTTTGTATATATTTTTTTCAAATGACCATGTACTATTTTTTATCTTTTATTCTGCTCATGTGATAAACTACATTAACAGTATTTCTAATATGAGATTATCTTTACCCTCCTATGATAAATCCTACATCTAAACACACACACACAGATTTGGGTTCTATTTACTTGTATTTTATTTATGATTTTTTGTATATATACTCATGAAGGAGATGTGCCTTTTAAGTTTTCTTTCTAATACTGATTTGTCTACTTTTGCTGTTAAGATGTTCTTAGCCTCATGAGAGGAGAAGGCAATGGCAGTGTTCTTGCCTGGAGAATCCCAGGGATGGGGGAGCCTGGTGGGCTGCTGCTGTCTATGGGGTCGCACAGAGTCGGACACGACTGAAGCAACTTAGCAGCAGCAGCAGCCTCATGAGATGTTTTAGGAAGCTTTCCTTCCTTTGATGTTTTCCAAAATTTCATATAGCATAAAAATTGTCTATTCATGGTTTCTCCAGTTCTTTTTTATAAAAAGGAAAATTTGAATATAGGTCAAATTATATACTGACTATAAATAAATCTGCTCAGGCCTTCTAGTTTTTCTTTAGTTAATTAGAGTAATTTGTATTTGACTAGACTGTTGTTCTGGAGAAGGCAATGGCACCCCACTCCAGTACTCTTGCCTGGAAAATCCCATGGACGGAGGAGCCTGGTAGGCTGCAGTCCATGGGGTCACTAAGAGTTGGACACGACTGCACGACTTCACATTCACTCTTCACTTTCATGCATTGGAGAAGGAAATGGCAACCCACTCCAGTGTTCTTGCCTGGAGAATCCCAGGGATGGGGGAGCCTGGTGGGCTGCCATCTTATGGGGTTGCACAGAGTTGGACATGACTGAAGCGGCTTAGCAGCAGCAGCAGCAGCAGCAGACTACTGTTCATTTAAATAACTTAAAATTTTATCTTGCACTAAGCAGTTGATCACTTTACATTTTTAGCTATGTTTTCTATGTCTGTACTTATTTGTTCCTTTAAACTTCCTGATTTTGTTTATTTTTTCTCTCTTTTTTAAAATTAGTCATGCTAGAGAATTATTTTACTAGTCTTTTCAATAAGACAGCTTTGGTTTAGTTGCTCTTTTTCTTTCCACTAATATATTTTCTTTATTATTTCCTCCCTTCTACTTACTTTAGGTTTACAGTGTTACTTCTTTCCTAACTTTTTGATTTAAATATTTAGCTCATTAATTTTTAATCTTTCTTCCTGTCTAACTTATGTGTTAAACATCATAAGTTTTCTCTACATACTAGTTACATGCCACAATTTTTAAAATGTAGTGTTTCCATTCTCATTTAATTTAAAATATTTTGTAATTCAATAGCATTTAAAACAGTAAATTATTTTAAAATACACGAGGGTGGGATGATTTGGGAGAATGGCATTGAAACATGTATAATATCATATGTGAAACAAAAAAATAAAAATAAAATACATGTTGTTAATTTCCAAAACATACAAGAGGTTTCTAGCTACAATTTTACACTTTTTTTATACTTACCTATGTCTTTGGAAGGAATGATGCTAAAGCTGAAACTCCAGTACTTTGGCCACCTCATGCGAAGAGTTGACTCATTGGAAAAGACTCTGATGCTGGGAGGGATTGGGGGCAGGAGGAGAAGGGGACGACAGAGGATGAGATGGCTGGATGGCATCACTGACTCGATGGACATGAGTCTGGGTGAACTCCAGGAGTTGGTGATGGACAGGGAGGCCTGGCGTGCTGCGATTCATGGGGTCGCAAAGAGTTGGACACGACTGAGCGACTGATCTGATCTGATCTGATGTCATGAAGAAAAATCAGACCTGTACTTTGATTCTTTGGTACTTTTTGACATTTGCTTTGTGATATTGTGTGTGGTTAATTTTGTAAGTGTTCACTGTGTGATTGAAAAGAATACCATTTCCTAATTTTGGAGTGCAAGGTTCCAATATGTAAGATATGTATTTGCATTTTTAATTGTTTTTCAAAATGTTTTGTGGCTTTACTAATTCTTTTGCATGTTTAACTGACCTATCAGTTTCTCCACTGTTAATATGCTTGTGAATTTGTCATTATCTAGTTGCTGCTTTATACAGTGTGAATCTAGATGGTATGGTTCTTACTGTTCAGGATTGCTATAGTTTTATGATAAATGATTCATTTTAGCATTATTCCTAATAATGCCTTTTCCCTTCAATCATGCTGCACTTACTTTATTTTGGTAAATATTTTCCTAGTATATACTTTCCCTTCCTATTACTTTCAATCTTCTATTATCATTATATTTTAGTAATGTCTCTTGGAATAATCCTTAGCTGGACTATATAATTTAATTCAACTTAAGGATATTTGTCTTTTGACTCTGAAGTTTAACAAATTCTTATTTATTGTGATTACTGATATATGATTTCTTTTAGTTGTTTAGTTTTTAGTTTTATTTTTTCCATGCCTCCTCTTTCTTCTTCTTCTTTTTTTTTTGTTTTTTTTTTTTTGTTTTGTTTTTTGGTGCTTTCTTTCTCCCTGCCTTCTTGAAATTAATTGAGTTTTCTTTTATTCTCTCTTTCCCTACCATTAAACTTTAGAAACAGTATCATATTATATGTATTGTGTATGTATTGAACAATATAGTGATACATATGTATTGGCCCTTGAATAATGAAGGGGATAGGAGCACCAGTTCCCTGTGTGATCAGAAATCTTCACATAATTTTTGACTCCCTCCAAGATTCCCTGGTGGCTCAGACAGTCAAATGTCTGCCCGCAATGCCGGAGATCTGGGTTCGATCCCTGGGTCGGGAAAATCCCCTGGAGAAGGCAATGGCACCCCACTCCAGTATTCTTGCCTGGGAAATCCCATGGACAGAGGAACCTGGTGGGCTACAGTCCATGGGGTCGCAAAGAGTCAGACACGACTGAGCGACTTTACTTTCTTTCACTTTCAAACTTAACTGCAAATAGCCTACTGTTGACCAGAAGCCTCACTGATAAAGGAAACAGTTTATTAACACATATTTTGTGTGTTACATGTATTATATACTGTGTTATAAAAATAAGTTATTAAAAAAAGTAAGCTAGAGAAAAGAAAATATTAAGAAAATCATCAAAGAAAATAAATTTGTAATACTATACTATATTTATTAATACTGTAAGTTTATATCATCTATTTCAAGGTGAATCATGTCAGTGCCTGCAACAATATTGCCTTATATGATGCGACATGCTGTAGATATCATACTTATTACTAACATTAGACATCAGAAATTAAAAGACAACATGAAAAAGAAATTCATACTTATTTACAGGAATAAAAATTCATGTATTAATAATGAAGAAGCAGCAATATGGTTGCTTTGTGGTAGACTTTGTGTGTGCTCCTGCTCAGTCGTGTCAGACTCTTTGTGACACTTTGGGCTGTATAGTCCACCAGGCTCTTCTGTCCATTGGATTTCCCAGGCAAGAATACTGGAGTATGTTACCATTTCCTTCCCTAATAGTAGCCTAGAGTAATCCATGTGATTGCTTCATGGTAGTCTAGCCTATACAGTAATAAATGGTTATTAAAAAAAATTATTGGATACAGTATTACAGTCATAATACAGTTTTGAAGGCATTGCTACTGATTTTTAAAAAGCACTTAATTGTGACAATAAGCTGATACAAAATTTCTCCAGTTGTGAGAGAGAGAGAGGAGACATATGGTATAGTAATGTAATTCTTTCAAAGCAAAGTTATAAAACAATAAGAAAATTAGCACATTGCTAATTTTATATTAAATATTGCTCACCTTATGCCTATGTAAGGACAGACTAATATCTACATACATTTGATGCATTCATGATATACCTTTTTCTTAAATTTTTCAATAGTTCCTGGCTATATGGTTTATCTGCTGGTTTTTTCAAGTTGTGAATCTCCAAAAATTTTTCCAATATATTTATTAGAAAAAAAATCCACATATAAGTGAACCAACACAGTTCAAACCCATGTTGTCAAGGGTAAGTTGTATTTTATTTGCATACTTTTAGTGGGTACTCATAATTTTTAAGTCTGTATTCCCAAATATAAAGTATAACAATATTTCTACATTCCTCCTGAACAAAATGAAACACTTAGATCACCCACTCCTTAGTTTATGTTATTTTTGTCTAAATTGTAACTCCAGTATGTTTTTTTAAAACCTTCCCAATTGGTCTTCTTTTGAAAAACAGTTCATGTTTGTTTATATTTTCCCATATGTTTGGCATTTTATTTTTCCACCATTGTTTCTTGCATCCTACTTCCTTCAGTTTCAACTTCCGTCTTATTCAAGTCCATCCTTTAGTAACCTTCTTTGACTAAGTGTCTCTGATGACAAACTGCCTCAGTGATTACATGTCTGCAGTATCTTTATTGCACTTTGACTCTTGAATTTTAGTTAAGCTAGACATTGTTCCACACCCTTTACTGACTCCGATTTTTGTTGCTGGAAAGTCTTTTGTCAATCTAATTATCATTCTTCAGGAGAAAATATATTTTTGTCCTATTGCTATATTAAAATAAGTTTTCTCTGCAGTTCCATTATGATTTATCAGATGTGGATTTTACCCTACTTGGTACTAATGTGCTTCCTTAATCTATGGATTCATGTTTCTAGTAAATTTTCAAAAATATCTTCTAATATTTTCTCATTCTCTTCTTAATACCTATTGAAATGGTAATATATCACTATATTCTATACTTCCTGTCACTAACATGCCTTTAAAATGTCATACATTCCAATTTTCCATCCTTTTATGGAGCATTCTGTGTGATTGCCTCATATTTAGTTACAGATCAGTATTTTTTGTTTCTTGTATATAATCTGTTGTTAATTTGTGTATCAGATTTTTAACTAAGGTTATATTAGGCAGTTCAATTTAGTATTCTTTCTGAGCCAGTTGTGTTTTAGTTTTCAGTCTATGTTGAAAATAAAGATTTTTGTTTCCTATTTTATAATCTCCTTCAGACATAATAATATCTGAAATTATGGAGGTGCTAATCCTTTCTTGATTCTCCCTTATAGGGGATCATTCCCTTATGTAATTTGTAATTTTTGACTGTGAGTTCATCTTTATCTATATTTTCTTTCTTATACAGATAAAGAAAGAAATACCTCACATGCCAAGGTAGAAGTGATTCTGCATTCCATGCAATAGGTTCATGTGTTTCTGGCTTCTATCTAAGACAAATTCTTACATGCATTTCTTTGCTTAGATTACCAGTGCTATGTACATTCCAAGACCATACCTGCAGCAGTTTCAAGCTTCTGCAATATCTGATATTTCTGGGGAAAGTGGTGACTTTTTGTTCTGCCTAGAGCCCCAAGGCAAGACCAACATTCTTGCTGCTCTCTTGACTTTGTGGGTGGGATTCTTACATGGTGAGGCAGCCTCACCAGGGTAAGAATCTTATGCATGTGCTTCAGCTCCAGTGGCACATTAAGCAGTCCCGAGGCCACATCCTCTCTGTGTTCTTTCCCTACAGGAACAGGAAACCCTAATTCCTAGCTATTGGGATATGCATCTGAACTGCTATCTTATTCATCAGTTCAGTCTTCATTCTGACTCTTCATTCTGGCATCTAGGAGTTTCTCTTTATTTTGAACTCATGTATGTTTAACTCAATGATGTTATATTTTATCTAAAAAGTGTGTATTTAGTCCAGGAAAGGGCTTTGTACTGGATCTGTCTACCATGTTGCCAGAACCGAAAGTTCTCATTTATACAGATATATTTGTGTATAGTCTTTTGCCATGTTTTAGCTATGATCTATCTAACTTCCTTCTACCTCAGTTTCATCATCCAAAACATGGGATTAATCATACCTACTGCATTTGACCATCAAAAAAATTAAATGGAATGATGTATATAAGTTAGACACAGTGCCTGCTATAGAGTGGTTACAAAATACATGTGAGCTGTTGATTAAGTGGGATTAAGTATTGTCAACAAACTTTAATTATGTTGAATATCTATTACTCCACTCATTTTACAAATTATTGCAATCATTATTTATTTATTTTTAATAAACACAAACTTATGTTTTTATGTAATGTGCTTCTTTTATTCTCCAGAATCTTAAAGGGAATAAAAACCCATTTGTCTTACAATATCTTTTTTCTGATGGTTTTTCAGTATCTGTAGAGCCCATGATTAACTAAAGCCTCCAAATTGAACAGATAGTGTGTTTTGAGCCCAAATCATTTATGTATCTGCCACTTGTCTGCCAGCCTAGCCACCTCTCTGAATTGATATGATATACCTCAATCTGAAAGCCTTTTCCCTGTGTTGTGGCTTATGCAAAAAAGATTTTTAAGGATAAGGTTCAATCTGTCCAGAAGGTGTTTCTCTTATAGGCAATAGGAATCTATGAAAAGATTAAAAGCCAAGAAATCCATTTTGTATTCTTAAGAGATAGCTGTTTTTGGAAGATGGGCTGGAGAAAGATGTACCAGACAGTATCTAATGGGCCCTAAGATTCCTACTCCCTCAATTGTGTGTGTTGTAGAATAATCTGTTCTTGGGTGTGGGAGGAACCTGGGAATATGATGGGTTAGCCACTCCTTTGGTTATGATGGCAAGTCACTCCTGTGATCAAGTTGTATAGTATATAAGAGTCTATCTTGGCATACTGGGCCAGAGGAAGGATGAAAGTCAGTGAGATTATGCTCCTACTGACCTAAAAGAAAGCAACTCTTATGTTTCTGAAGGGGGCTTTGTGACAGGAACAGTAGGTGACTCTGGCACCAAGAGCAGCCCCCAGCTGAAGGCCAATAAGAAGCAGAGACCTCAGTCCTACAACTGCAAGATATTGAATTCTGCCAACAGCTCCATGATCTTGGTAAAGAACTCTGAGCTCCAGAAAGGAATGTAATCCAGTCAACATCTTGACTTCAGCCTTGCGAATCGATAATCCAGCCAGCCTGTACCTGGACTTCTGACCTCCAGAAACTGAGATAATAATAGTATTGTTTTGGAATTCCAAAATGTTGGTAATTTATTACATGTCAATAGAAAACTAATACAAAAGAAAACACCAGAGACAGAGAGATTAGTTGGGTTATCAGAATAGTCCAGACCAAAATGGGAAAGATCTATATTAATACTGAGTCTATTGGGATGGAGATGATAGGAGCATTGAAAAAAGATTTATTAAGAAAATAGACGAAATAACAATCACTCACTAAATGTTAACCTGGCATATCCCAGAGTGACCTGAAGGATTTTGAGTAAACCTTGATGGCTTTAACTAAATTGGGGAAAGTGGAGGTGAGAAAAGTTTTATTTGGAAATCAATGAGCTCAGTTTGGGATTATAATGGACAGTTTGGCAGTTTAGCGAAAATGGTCATAATTATTTCCCTATCCATACTTCTTTGCACTGAGACACTACCACCAAAAAGTGGAATCTATTCTATCCCTCTTCTCACACCTCGTGAATCTGGGCTGGCTTTGAGGCTTACATTGGCCAATACGAGGCAGAGGAAGTAATGATGGGCCACTTGGAAGTCTAGGCATCAAGAGGTCCTGAACAGTTCACTTCTTTCTCTTGGTCAATGGCTATCCCCATTTTACAGATAAAGAAATGGAGATTTCTGAGTTTTAAAAGTTGCTTGAGATCACTCAACACATAAATTGAAGGGCTAGGGTTCAAACCTGGTTTTCTAACGTGAAGCCTTTTGCACTTTTCACCCACTCCCACATCCCAGGTGAAGTTCTTTTCACGTGTACAACTGAGTTGGGTCCTCACCACTCTGTGAGGTATTATTCATCATTTTAAAACTTCCTATGTCTTATGAAGCTTTATGTTTGTCCTTTGGAACATGTTTTTATACAGATATATATCACCCTGTCTAAAATCCCACGGACACCCTCCACATGGCCCAAGAAATAGGGCAGGACCAGACAGGGTTATGCTTCCAAGTGAGTCACGCTAACCTATCTTGTCATTAGAGATGGCTCTGAGTCTTTATCTGCCCACAACCTCTAATTAATGATCATTTAACTGTACTGTCAACTCTGCTTAAATCTGAGTGATACCAGTCGTTTCTTCCTTGGGCCAGCCAATAGCAAATGGGGAAGGCATTCATGCATGCCATTGTCCGGATGGCTCTGGGCCTATAGCAGCCCAGTTTAATGGGCATTCAGAGCTCATTAGGGAGGAAACACATCGGGAGCGACCGCTCCGGTGCCACACGTTGCAACTAATAGCCCTGACGAACAGAATCGTTTCTGTTTCTGCTCACTTGTTGTGAAATCCTTTCAATGTCAACAAGTGGTCGTGTCGGCAGGAGCCCGCCATCCTGCCCAGCAGTTTTATCCGTTGCTCTCCTGAGCCAGACTTGTGTCCTCCTCCATTGTCCAGTCCCACAAAGGAGCCTGAGCAATCACAAAGCCTTCACAGCCATTCATCATCAGCTCACCGATTCCGCGGGCAAGGCTGCCCACCAAAGTGTGGGCCCGTCCGTGGGCCTGGCATGTGTGGGTCCAGAGGCAGGACACGAGGCCTGTGGCGCCCTGCCTTGGGGATCCAAACAGCACAGATGTATAAGGTTGGATTTCCCTACCCGAGAGACCACCAAAATGACAATGTAATTTACAGAATTGGGCTCAGAAGGTTCTAAGAGCATAAAAGGAAAATTGCAGGTGTGGCAAGACTGGGTTATTCTCTCATCTGGAAAAGAAAGTGAACTCTGATCAAGGGGGATATTGCACCAAATAGGTAGGTTTAGCTACACAAAGGATATATATCCTTTTATCCAGAAATAACTTGATCCATTTGCCCAGTACATAAAAATGAAAGTTGTCTATAAAATGTCATGCAAACTTTCTAACACATATTATTAGGTTTTTAGAAAGATAAGGTGATACTTTTGTTTGTGCAATGCTCTGATAACCAGGTGGTCATATTTGCCTGAAATACAAATGCTCTAAAAAAAAACAAATGATCCTCCAAATATAGCCTCTCATACACTGGAAACATGATTTTTTAAAACTTATCATTGAAGTGTAGTTGATTTACCATGTTATGTTAATTTCAGGTGTACAGCAAAGTGATATCTGTATCACTTTTTTCAGATTCTTTTTCATTATAGGTTGTTACAAGATATTGAATACAAGATACAGTAAGTCCTTGTTGTTTATTCTATATATAGTATTGTATACCTGTTAATCAAAAAGTCCTACTTTACTCCTCAAAAAATGCTTTCTATTTTAACTCAAAGAATAAAATTTCCTGTCCTTGGATGTAATTCTTTATTCTTTCAGAGCTGTCCCCCAAAAAAGTGTCTACTGTAATTAAGTCTATACTTGACAAAGTAGGCAACAGTCAAAGTGATAAAGATCCTCTCAGCTCACTGACTAAGCTCCAGGGCTGGCCACTGTATGCCTTCTGTGTCCAGTTTCTGTATATGGTTCTATATTTACTTATTCTCTAATCCAGACCCTATTAGATTTCTGAATTGTTAGCTTCTGTGTCTGAATCCCTTGCTAGACTGACAATTGCTAAAAAGCTGTTTCTAGTTCTTGCTCATTTTAGGTGACTTAGCACATGTCGAAGAGTAGATGCTCAATGATAATTTGTTCAAGTAGTCAACGTCACTGTCAACAAGTGTACGTATGCCTTTGCATTTTCAACCTAGAGGTACCACAAAAAGTGATCGGGCTGTTAAATATTTTGGAGCATTACTTCTATTTCACAGTGCAAGTCTGGGACTTTGGGATTCATAGTTAGGTAAGTATCACCTCCTGATCGAAATACTTGGAGTAAGAGGAGCAAGTTTTGGAATATCCATGTTCTGACACACAGTATGTCCCCAAACTTTTTGGTGCTTTCCTACGATGTGGTTCCTCTTTACAGTTATCTGTTGTTGTTTTCACCATCATCATAGTTTCCAATAATTGAGCCCATATTCTATGCCAGTCACAGACTAGTAGCTAGTCTTTGCTCATTCAAATCCTCCCAGCCGTTTTTATTAATTCCATGAATATGTAAGATAGCATGATGTTTTGCAGTCCTTCTGTGTGTTATTATAGCTGCAGCCCTTTGCAAAGGCTGTGTGTCCCTAAAATATTCTGAAATCCCTCTGTGGATATTCTGTTTCAGATACTGAAGACATATTAAAAGGGAAAGGACTCCTCTTTTCTAATGGGCCACTCTGGTTTTCTTTGTAGTGCTTTTCTCATTTGGCACTTTTGAAAGATCATTGAATCACAAGTGGGTTTTACTTCTGTGGGTGAAGACACATTATGCCAAGGTTAAGCATATGACCCTTGCTCCTTTTTAAGGTGAGTGATGACATATGTTAGTTTTGAAAAGAAGTGCCCAAATGGTGACTAAAAACTCAGACTTTGAAGTGCTTTTACACTTAATAAAATAAATAAGTAAATATATATATATATATATATATATATATATATGAACTCATTGTGCTTTCCTTTTTAAATTTTTTTTTTTTTTGGTATCCATAGTAGATTAACTCTGACCTTTATAAGTGCAGTTTGGTTACTAATGCTTTATATAAATTATCCCACTGAATCCTTCTAAGGATCCTATGTAATAAATATTACCATCATCTCTATTTTGTGTACATGAAAAATTGAGGTTTAGGTAAGTTAACCAATCCGCCTAAGGTTAGGGAGTTAGAAGGTCATGGAACCAGGATTCCAGCCTTTTTCTAGTTTTTTTTTTTTTTTTTCTAATTTTAAATTTAAAAAGAATTTTTAATTACAAAACTTTTTAATTGAAATATAGTTACTTTAGAATGTTACATAAGTTACAGGTGTACAATACAGAGATTCACAAATTTTAAAGATTATTCTTCATTTATGATTATTATAAAATATTGTCTATATTCCCCATGTTAAAATATATATCCTTGCAGCTTATTTTATACCAAATAATTTGTAACTCTTAATCTCCCACCACTGTAGTGGCCTTTCCCCACTTTCCTCTCCCTACTGGTAACCACTAGTTTGTTCTTAGTACCTAGGTCTCCTTTTCCATTATATTCACCAGTTTGTTGTACTTTTTAGACTCCACATGTAAGTGATGTCCTACAGTATTTGTCTTTCTCTGTCTGACTTATCTCACAGCATAATGTAGGACTTGTGTCCTTGAGAAGAGTATATGTCTCCACTGATTCTCCATTAGGAAGCCATGGCTGAAGTTTAAACTTGTCTTGCATCTTTGGGCTGTCACAGATGGAAATGTCCTCAAGTCTCTTGCAGTGCCAGAACTCCATGTTCATGTGCTTATGTGCTCAGCTGTACCCAACTCTTTGCAAACCCATGGACTATAACCCACCAGGCTCCTCTGTCTTTGGGATTTTTGAGGCAAGAATACTGGAGTGGGTTGCCATTTCCTTCTCCAGGGGATCTTCCTGACCCAGAGATCAAACCCATGTCTCTTGCGTCTCCTACATTGCAAGTGGACATTTTACCCAATGAGCCATCAGAGAGAATCTAGTGCCAAGAGCTACATTAGCAATATTGGTCCAGTGTTCCCAGCAGGAAGTCACAGGAAGGCCTTTCTGCGTGTGACCTGCCATCTGTACTTCCAGCCATGTAAGAACAGCTTTTTGCCACCTGATCACCTCTATTTTAAAATACGGGGTTCATTTTGTTTCTGTCTTAACAATCCCCATAGCATGTCCCAGAGGAAGTAATATAGATTGTGATTAAGAGGAGTTTTTTTGTCCCATCTGCATGGGTAGGGAAGGAAGGGTTTTGCAGCACATTACTTCAGGGGACTTTAAAAAGGGTAATTTAATTGTTGAAATCAAATTTGGGGGCCCCTGTCACAAATCATTACCTTGTCTTCCCTCCATCTATCTCCTTGTTCTTCAAATTAATGCCACATACCACACACTGACCTCCATTAGCTTAATTTGGTTGAGACATTTTCCAGCCATATCATCAAGAAGAGAGAGAAAATTATGTTGGCCAGGGGACCATCTGTGGAGCACAAAATGTTCAAGAAGCAGGAATTTTTCTGCATTTTCTCATTTCTTGTTTTTGAAACTACTCTGTATACTGCTCAGGCGACTTACATATACTAACTCAGAGCATCTCTCAGATCACTGACTTGGATTGGTATGTAAGACTGGTTTTTCTCTTATCTAGGATGACATTCAAAATATTTTTATCCTCAAATCTTAACACATGAGCTACAAAAAAATGATGAAGGCTTTGGCTTAATAGATGTACATAGCTTTCTAGGGCTTTAGTCTCTCTAGCATTTCACAAGAAATGCTGCAAAATAAAGCCATCTCCAAACACACCTCAACACACGATTTTTTAATGTGAACATATTAACCAGTACTGATTCTCTCCTTCTGTAAACTAAGTGGTTTTTCTAACTTCCTTGTTCTATTGGTTATCATCAATATATTCTGAAATTAAGAAATATGATCTATAGGTTTAATGGTTACTATATAATTCAATTTATTGGCATTTTTGAAATATGTTCTAGGAATTATCACCAGAGTACAGGTAGAGTGATCATTTACCTACCAAAACTTCAATGTATTCAAAAATCCCTCCCTAGGAACTTCCTTGGAGGTCCAGGAGTTAAAACTTCACCTTCCAATGGGGGAAGTGCAAGTTCCATCTCTGGTTGGGGAGCTAGGATCCTACATGTCTCACGGCCAAAAACCCGAAACATAAACAGAAGCAATATTATAACAAATTCAATAAAGACTTTTAAAAATATATTAAAATAGAACTAAATTTAAATAAAAGGTAAAACTCCCTCCCTAAACTCCATATAGTCTTAGGGAGGAAGCCTGGTGAATGAAGCATATTGGGAAAGGGACAAGAAACTAGATGGTGACCCTGGTCCTTCCACAATCCGGGTGACTGTGCTCATGTCACTCAATCTTGAAGGTCTTAGCAGCCTCTTGTGTTGAAACAGGCCTTGGACAAAGGTCTGGATTTTCTGTCCATCTCCCACCAAGGACCCTCTAAATATCTTTTCCTCCAGTTCCTTATGTTTGGAAAGGCTTAGTCTAAGAAAGAACATTTATTAATGATTAACTTTTTGTTCATTAATGATTTATTTTCTATTAGAAGCATTCATAGTATTGCCAATCGACTGGTTCATAAACATGATACCACAAAGTTGCACTGATTTGAGGATTGTTGCTGAAATAAATAAATAATTTTTTGTGTGCAAAAGCCAAACATGATCAGACATTCTCAATTCATAGCACTCTCAGGGCCTCAAATTTTTTTTTTCATAATCCTCCAAGGCCAAAAACAATTATCTAGCCATTCTTTTTATTAAGAACTTAGACCCCAAAAATTTAGTGGGTGTTTAGGTCTATTTAGTAGCCATTTGAAGAAAAATACACCTAAACTTTTAAAATATTTTTTATTTCATTCTTATAAAACCACAGTTATAGGTGTAGGTGCCTGTTGAGCACAGGACCCCTTAGCAAATCTTGAAATCAGATCTGTAAACAGATTTTTAATAGATAATGATAAATTCTTTCTTGTTCCACATTGATTTTCACATGACACTCACTTGCATTTTTATTGTAGCACTTACAGAAAGCTCACTTTCACACATAGGATGTTATCAAAAGAAATGTTTAATGCACAGTTTAATGTTGAAATTGTGGACTGTCTTGAGCAAAAAATTTCCCTGATATCTGTACTTATGTTTTCCAGAAATATAGAAATTCCTTCAGGATTATCTGTGAGTTCACTGAGGGCCCCTCAGGCCCCTTCAGGCCCCCCTCACTCCTGTAGTCCTTAATATACAGTTGAGGAACCATAGAACTAGACAATTTCATCATAGCCAAATGCTTAATTTTCACTAGAATTTCTTAAAATTATGAAAAGAGCTCAGTGATGTCATTATGACTTTCAGAGACCCTCAAGTCAGGAACCAGTAGACCAGAGAGTCTAAGACTCTACAGAGTCCTTTTTTTTTGACTAGCAAACACTTTATTGTTTGACTCATACACATATTTTAAAACAAAATAAAGACCAAATTTATCAAACCAGAAGATTTATCATATTCCCTAAATTTGTATGCTGGATTATCTTTTTAAACTGAAGTATGGTTGTGTGGAGATAGAGCGACTGTGAGGAGATACTCCATGTCCAAGGGCAGAGAAGCCCCAGCGAGATGGTAGGTGCTGGAGCAGCGGCTGTGCAGTGCTGGAGCAACTTTGAGGAGATAGCCCATTTCCAAGGGCAAAGGAAAAGCCCCAGCAAGATGGTAGGAGGGGCGAAATTGCATTTATTTATTTATTTTTAAAGTTATTTATTTTTAATCATAGGCTAATTACTTTACTGGAGAAGGCAATGGCACCCCACTCCAGTACAGCTATATTCCCTGTGTTGTACAATATATCCTTGTAGCTTATCCTATACCCAATAGAAACAAAGAAATGCTCTGGTGGATTGTAGAATGTGAAAGAATGAAGTTAAGGAGACTCCAAGATGTGGTGCGTGAGGCAAAAATGAAATGCTACAATTTAAAATATTTTAAAACATTACTATCACTCAGTCCATAGAATAATAAAATTAACTTTGATGCTTGATCTTGAGCATTTCTATTTTTTTCACTTTTTGCACTCAATATTACTTAGCTCAGATGTTAAGCAACTTTACTAGGAAGTTACTTCAGAATACATTAACCATATTGAATCTATAGATTGCTTTGGGTAGTATACTCATTTTCACTAAATTGATTCTTCCAATCAATGAACATGGTATATTTCTCCATCTATTTGTGTCCTCTTTGATTTCTTTCATCAGTGTTTTATTTCTTTAGGTCTTTTGTTTCTTTAGATAGATATATTCCTCAAAATTGCATTTAGAATGACACTCAGAGGGATCAAAGAAACCTTATGTGCAGGAGGACCCAGAGACCCCACAGAGACTGAGACAGAACTGTGTTTGAGTGTCTCCTACTGAGGTATGGGTCAGCAGTGGACTGCTACAGGAGCGGGGCTCTGGGTGCAGCAGACCTGGGTTATGGCATAAGCCCTCTTTGAGGAGGTCGCCATTAACCCCACCATAGAGCCACCAGAACTTACACAAGACTGGGGATACAGACTCTTGGAGGGCACAAATAGAACCTTGTGTGCACCAGGGCCTGGGAGGAAGGAGCAGTGACCCCACAAGAGACTGACCCAGACTTGCCTGTGAGTGTCCAGGAGTCTCTGGCAGAGGCATGAGTTAGCAGTGGCCTGCTGCAGGGTTGGGGGTACTGAGTGTAGTGGTGCCTGCATGGACCTTTTGAAGGAGGTCGCCATTATCTTCATTACTTCCACCATAGTTTGGCCCCAGGTAAATAACAGAGAGGGAACACAGCCCCACCCATCAACAGAAAATTGGATTAAACATTTACTGAGCATGGCCCTGCCCATCAGAACAAGACCCAGTTTCCCCCTCCATCAGCGGGCAGAGAGAGTGAAAACCACAATCACAGAAAACTAACCAATCTAATCACATGGACCACAGCCTTCTCTAACTCAGTGAAACTATGAGCCATGCCATGTAGGGCTAACCATGACGGATGGGTCATGGTGGAGAGTTCTGACAAAATGTGGTCCACTGGAGAAGGGACTGGCAAACCACTTCAGTATTCTTGCTTCAGAACCCCAAGAACAGTATGAAAAGGCAAAAAGATAAAACACTGAAAGATGAACTCCCCAAGTTGGTAGGTGACCAGTATGCTACTGGAGATCAGTGGAGAAATAACTCCAGAAAGAAAGAATGAAGAGATGGAGCCAAAGCAAAACCAACACTCAGTTGTGGATGTGACTGGTGATGGAAGAAAGGTCCGATGCTGTAAAGAGCAAAATTGCATAGGAACCTGGAATGTTAGGCCCATGAATCAAGGTAAATTGGAAGTGGTCAAACAGGAGATGGCATGTGTGAATATCAACATTTTAGGAATCAGTAAACTAAAATGGACTGGAATGGGTGAATTTAACTCAGATGACCATTGTATCTACTACTGTGGCCAAAATCCCTTAGAATAAATGGAATAGCCATCATAGTCAACAAGAGTTCGAAATGCAGTACTTGGATGCAGTCTCAAAAGCGACAGAATGATCTCTGTTTCCAAGGCAAACCATTCAATATCACAGTAATCCAAGTCTATGCTCCAACCAGTAATGCTGAAGCTGAAGTTGAATGGTTCTATGAAGACCTACAAGACCTTCTAGAACTAACATCCAAAAAAGATGTCCTTTTCATTATAGGGGACTGGAATGCAAAAGTAGGAAGTCAAGAAACACCTGGAGTAACCGGCAAATTTGGCCTTGGAGTACAGAATGAAGCAGGGCAAAGGCTAATAGAGTTTGGCCAAGAGAACACACTGGTCATAGCAAACACCCTCTTCCAACAACACAAGAGAACTCTACACATGGACATCACCAGATGGTCAACACCGAAATCAGATTGATTATATTCTTTGCAGCCAAAGATGGAGAAGCTCTATATAGTCAGCAAAAAACAAGACTGGGAGCTGACTGTGGCTCAGATCATAAACTCCTTATTGCCAAATTCAGACTTAAATTGAAGAAAGTAGGGAAAACCACTAAACCATTCAGGAATGAGCTAAATCAAATCCCTTATGATTATACAGTGGAAGTGAGAAATAGATCCAAGGGATTAAATCTAATAGACAGAGTCCCTAAGGAAATACAGATGGAGGTTCATGACGTTGTACAGGAAGTAGGGATCAAGACCATCCCCAAGAAAAAAAAAATGCAAAAAGCAAAAATGGTTGTCTGAGGAGGCCTTACAAATAGATGTGAAAAGAAGAAAAGTAAAAGGCAAAGGAGAAAGGGACACATATACCCATTTGAATGCAGAGTTTCAAAGAATAGCAAGGAGAGGTAAGAAAGCCTTCCTCAGTGATCAGTGTAAAGAAATAGAGGAAAACAATAGAATGGGAAAGACTAGAGATCTCTTCAAGAAAATTAGAGATACCAAGGGAGCATTTCACGCAAAGATGAGCACAATAAAGGACAGAAACAGTATGAACCTAACAGAAGCAGAAGATATTAAGAAGAGGTGGCAAAAATACAAATAAAAACTATAGAAAAAGGATCTTCATGACCCAGATAATCATGATGGTGTGATCATTCACCTAGAGCCAGACGTTCTGGAAATGCAAAGTCAAGTGGGCCTTAGGAAGCATCACTACCAACAAAGCTAGTGGAGATGACCAAATTCCAGTTAAACTATTTCACATACTAAAAGATGATGCTGTGAAAGTGCTACACTCAATATGCCAGCAAATTTGGAAAACTCAGCAGTGGCCACAGGACTGGAAAAGGTCAGTTTTCATTCCAATCCCAAAGAAAGGTAATGCCAAAGAATGCTGAAACTACTGCAAAATTGCACTCATCTCACATGCTAGCAAAGTAATGCTCAAAATCCTCCAAGCCAGGCTTCAGCAGTACATGAACCATGAACTTCCACATGTTCAAGCTGGGTTTCAAAAAGGCAAAGATCAAGCTGCCAACATCCATTAGATCATTGAAAAAGCAAGAGAATTCCAGAAAAACATCTACTTCTTGTTTATTGACTATGCCAAAGCCTTTGACTGTGTAGATCACAACAAACTGTGGAAAATTCTGAAAGAGATGGAAATACCAGACCACCTCAGCTCCCTCTTGAGAAATCTGTATACAGGTCAGGAAGCAACAGTTAGAACTGGATATAGAATAATAGACTGGTTCCAAATTGGGAAAGGCTGTATATTGTCATCCTATTTATTTAACTTATATGCAGAGTATATCATGAGAAATGCTGGGATGGATGAAGCACAAGCTGGAATCAAGATTGCCAGGAGAAATATCAATAACCTCAGGTATGCAGATGACACCACCCTTATGGCAGAAAGCGAAGAAGAACTAAAGAGCCTTTTAATGAAAGTGAAAAAGGAGAGTGAAAAAGTTGGCTTAAAGCTCAACATTCAGAAAATTAAGATCATGGCATCTGCTCCCATCACTTCATGGCAAATATATGGGGAATCAATGGAAACAGTGAGAGACATTATCTTTTGGGGCTCCAAAATGCTGCAGATGGTGACTGCAGCCATGAAATTAAAAGGCTTACTCCTTGGAAGGAAAGTTATGACCAACCTAGACAACATATTAAAAAACAGAGACTACTTTGCCAATAAGGTCCATCTAGTCAAAGCTATGGTTTTTCCAGTAGTCATGTATGGATGTGAGAATTGGACTATAAAGAAAGCTGAGTGCCAAAGAATTGATGCTTTTGAAATGTGGTGTTGGAGAAGACCCTTGAGAGTCCGTTGAACTGCAAGGAGATCCAACCAGTCCATCCTAAAGGAAATCAGTCATCAATATATTCATTGTAAGGACTGATGTTGAAGCTGAAACTCCAATACTTTGGTCACCTGATGCGAAGAACTGACTCATTGGAAAAGACCCTGGTGCTGGGAAAGATTGAAGGAAGGAGGAGAAGGGGACGACAGAGTATGAGATGGTTGGATGGCATCACCAACTCAATGGACGTGAATTTGAGTAAACTCTGGGAATTGGTGATGGTCAGGGAGGCCTGATGTGCTGCAGTCCATGGGGTCAAAAAGAGTCAGACACAACTGAGCAACTGAACTGAACTGATAGTTGCTGTACAATATTATATAAGTTATAGGTGTACAACACAATTTTAAAGGTTATACTCTATTTATAATTATTATAAGATATCAGCTATATTCCCTGTGTTGTACAATATATCCTTGTAGCTTATCCTATACCCAGTAGAAACAAAGAAATGCTCTAGTGGATTGTAGAATGTGAAAGAATGAAGTTAAGGAGACTCCAAGATTTGGTGCATGAAGCAAAAATGAAATGCTACAACTTAAAATATTTTAAAACATTACTATCACTCAGTCCATAAAATAATAAAATTAACTTTTATGCTTGATCTTGAGCATTTCTATTTTTTTTACTTTTTGCACTCAGTATTACTTAGCTCAGATGTTAAGCAATTTTACTAGGAAGTTACTTCAGAATACATTAACAACAGCCCAATCCAACAAGGTGCCTAACACAAACAACAAATATTTAATAAAATATTAATATCTTTTCTCTAAAAAATATGAGTCTTGAATTTTATGTAGCAGGCAAGGTTTAGGCTTTCCAGGTGACTCAGAGATGATTCATATTTTCTTCCTGCCCTCAAGAGGCATACAGTTTAGGAGGGTAAATAAGATTTACATATAGTCACCTGGTAGCTCAGGCAGTAAAGAGTTTGCCTACAGTGCAGGAGACCTGGGTTCTATCCCTCAATCAGGAAGGTCCCTGGAGAAGGAAATGATAACCCACTCCAGTATTCTTGCCAGGAGAATCCCATGGACAGAGGAGCCTGGTGGGCTATAGTCCATGGGCTCGCAAAGAGTCAGACACGACTGAAGCAACTTAGCATGAATGCACACACAAAATATGTAAAGATAAAAGAACCAGAAAAGAGGTGCAGATAAAGTGCTGTGGAAATCAGAGGAGGAAAAGGTGACTTCTAGCATTTGATATATAAGTAGAGTGTCAGAGAAAAGAACTTATGAATGAACTGAGTCTCTACTAGTTTGATGGAACTTAATCCTATAGACATAAAGTGGAAAGTGTGGTCTATGAATTAAAACAGAGCTAAGAATGGATGATTCCCTTTAAGGAGGTAAGACTGCTTTTGATACCTATATGGAGAAACCCTGAGTGGAGTTTGAATTGGTGTAATATGAAATAGAGAACCACTCGTGTTATTTCCACAGTGAGCTACCTGAAGGAACACAACATGGGAGACAGATGGGAGGGATGAGAAACCAATAAGAAATGGCATATGTAACAAGGTAATAAAGACCTCAGATAGGCTAATGGCAGGGAAAGTAGAGACAAGGTCACAGATCTAAGAGATTGTAGGGTTGGCTGTTTCTCCCACCATTGCCTTGACTAGGAGGAAGACCTTGAGCAGATCTTTCTCATGCTGTTGGAGGGATTTTCCTTTCACATTACCACGCCCTCTCAAATATGCAGAGAAGAGACCATTTTCCAACTCAAGAGATGGGTGGGAAGGGAGAGGTTTACAAAGTCAATGACAGGAGGTTGCCACACGTGGTAAGTTGGTAAGTCATGATAAGTCATTTAGAAGTTGGATGTCCTAAGTCATTTCTACTGATTACTCTACCTAGGTGAGTACCAAATGCCATCATGAAGGACCATTAATAGAGCTACTCGGCATGACCATGTGTATTGCTCACTGTTGTGAAGTATCCACAATGGGCACAGGCTCAGCTCCCCATGATTTATGGGTATGACTAAGAATGATATCCTTGAGGATGGAGGCTGTGTAAGCCTTAAAAGCAATCGGTCTTGGTCTCCTTGTCCTGGAATCCACAAACTTCGCTCCTTATTCACGCTTCCTCTGGTCCTCCCATTTTTGCCTTCAACTCAAGATATCCTTACCTTCTGGGTGTAGATAGGGGAGCTGAAACTGATCACAAGTTTCTCCAGTTGCAGTATTTATACACAGAGTTCTTTCGGAGGTTTGATTTTTGAACCCAGAGACCCAAGGTTATTTTCTTCTGTCATAACCTTTACTGCTTTGTTAATGGTGATCATTGTAAGACAAAATGTGTGTGTAAAAGCATGGAGTGTTGAAGGAGGCAGCAGGGGGAGAGGGAGGGGGAACACACTGTCTAATTTATCCAAATACTGTTCTGCTGTGAGACACTGTTGAACTTGAATCTCTAGGCCTTGGTGACTCATTAGATGAAGAGGATGCTAAAGAAATGGGAGCAGGTTTAACAACAGTGGACTCAGATGTGGTCAAGCTGAGTTGGAGACACTGGAGATGTCCTTGGGGAAATAAGGAACCAAGTGTTGGGAGTGAATGACTGCAGGAGTCTCTGTTCAATGTTGAAAGCTAGGATTGTCTTTTTTTTAGAAGCGATTACTAGGAATCATTGGGAAAAAATGAATTGCTAAGAAGAAAAATGTGGAAAGAAAAAAGAAGGGAAGTAGGAAGGAGACCCAGGATACTGAATTACCAAAGTGTCAGGCTGAATGGTCCTGGATAGAAGGGCAAGAGTTATTCATGCTATAGCAAGGTCAAGGGGCTTAAGGACTGCGAAAAGGAGTTCAGGACTCAGACACTCTGATGATAATCTTGGCTGAATAGTTATCAATTATTTCAATATTGAGTTATCCCATGATACAACCTTTTTTTCTCTCTGTTTTTTAATTTTTTAAAAATATATTATATTTTTTTATTTCTCCTTATAATGCAACCTTTTTTAACCTTGGCAATAAAAGCTTGAGAATTAGTTTCACTGACTACATGATGGTGAATCAGTACTGGCTGGATGGGGGCAGGATAGATTGGCTGGTGGGTGGAGGGGAAGTAAGAGAATACATTGCATTGAAGTCATTCAGTAAATAGCATTCTGAGGAAGAATGTCTCAGATGAATCGTGAATTGCTGCAAAAGATGTATTTTTTTGTTGTTACAGTAATAGAAGCAGCATGTGTGGGTGCTCAGTCGCTCAGTCATGTCTGGCTCTTTGGGACCCCATGGACTGTAGCCGACCAGGGTTTTCTGTCAGTGGAATTTTCCAGGCAAGAGTATTGGAGTGAGTTGCCATGCCCTCCTCCAGGGCCTCTTCCTGATGTAGGGATTGAACCTGCATCTCTTGCATCTCCTGCATTGACAGGCAGACTCTTTACCAACTCAAGGTAATTAAGATTTCCCTTAACTTAGATCTAGTTGTGAATTTTTTCATGTGATAATATCAAAGGGACCTGAAGCCCAAGATGCTGTCAGTTTGGATAGAGTCACAAAATCCCAAATTTGAATCCTGTTTTTCTTCCTGTGAAGTAACAAAATGGTGTGTAAAATGAATTTAAGATTCTTTCTATTATTAACTTCCTGGATCTTAGAAATACCTCCAAGGGCACTTTCTACCGAAAAGTAGTTGATGAAAACATCCTTGTTCTTCCTGCTCTGTTCTCCAGTGTCTGAGACTTGTGTCTGACAGGGAACAGAAAGCTTCTCAGTACACTGACTATTGTAGGAAAGAGGATTCTTTGTGGTTCCCCTTAAGAAATGCTAGGGATCAGAGAAAGCTATTCTCTAACAACAAACCACAATAATTGCTTTTGTTTGTACTTTGACTCTTCTTCCCATGTCCTCTGATCAGTTACCATCAGAGCATCTGTTACAATGCTATTGACGATGTCCAGTCTCTCAGTGCCCCCTTACACTGATATTCTCTTGTATTATGGAATATGACAGACCACTAGATGAAATACAGTCATCCCTCCACTCCTCAGGTTCAACCAAGGCTAGGAAATATTTTTAAAATTCCCAAAAGTTCCCAGAAGCAAAACTTGAATTGGCAAAGAACTATTTACATAGTATTTACATTGTATTAGGTATTGTAAATAATCTAGAGATGATTTAAAGTATATGAAAAGATGTACATAGGTTATATGCAAATGTGCTAAATCTTTTAGTCCTGTGCAACTCTTTGTGACCCCATGAACTGTAGCCCTCCAGGCTTCTCTGTCCTGGGATTTTCCAAGCAAGAACACTGGAGTGAGTAGCCATTTCCTTCTCCATATATGCAAATACTATGCCATTTTACATAAGGGACTTTGGCATCTGCTGATTTTGGTTTCTTTGGGGGTCCTAGAACCAATCCCCTTTGGACTTGGAGGGGTGAGTGTATTTTAAAAGACACTTTCCCTCCTGTAAGGGCAGAATTTAGTCTTGTAAGAAAACAGTGTTTTACATTCAATGGTATGGTTCATCTAGAAAAACATAGTCATTTCAAATGAAACACATAATTCTTTTATGTGTTTTTACATGAAATACAACAGATCTCTAGGCTTGGCAAGAAAAGCGTGAGTTAAAAAATCTCTGCCTTGATCACAGTATTTGTAATTAACAATCAAATGATCCCAGTTTTTGGATGCATTGTAGATTGGTCTTCCTTTTTGCTAACATGAGAATTTTTATTTGGATGGGACTTTACATTTCTTCTGTTTCTTTTTCCTGTATCTATTCTTAAACCCCAAAGAGGATAACTCCAATATCATATTGCCATACCAGACACAAAAACAGAAAATGAGGAAAAGATATAACGAACAGCAAGTGTTCCATGACCCCAAGGAAATGTTTGTTCTTGTATCTTTTAAAATTAAGACAGGAGGGGGAAAAAAAAAACTTCACAGAGAAGTAAACCTGAGACACTGATTCAAGAGCCAGACAGTTCAATGAACAGGATAATCGGGGTAGTTTTTGACAGGTGCGGCTGCCTGCCTATAGCTGGCATATAATCATTACCATTTTAATAAGGCTCTAATAGGGGGGCTGATCATTCAATGGGGTGTGAGGATCCTAATTCAGCTCCCAATCCCACATGAATGTGCTAGAATTTGCAAGCTTTGTTTTCCTCTTTTGTACCTCTGAATGCCAATAATTACTGGCTATAGATTCAAAAATTCTTAGAACTGGAAGCTAAATTAGCTCTCCTAATACTGCACAAGAATGTCAATACTCATAAAAAAAAAAGGAAGCAAGTGGTTTTTTTGTATTCTTTTTTTTATTACACTTGTAAGCATTGTGAAGACCAGCAGTTGAAGTGGGCTGGCTTACAGCATGAATAATGACATTACTGTCCGTCTCATGAAGCACCCTCCCCCTTTCAGGAACAAAAAGTTATCCATCAACCCAAATGAAATAAGTCTTCTAAAATCATATATTTCTTTTTAACTTCCTGCTTTTCCTTGTTGCCAAAGAATCCATGTCTTCTCTCTGATCTGGTTTAGAGATAGAATTTATAAATATTCTGTAACTCCCAATTGAAATGTAAGTATCTCTCTGTGAGGAGAAAAAAAAAAAAACAAGCTTAAACTTCTCCAAAGCCTAGCTCCAAAGAGATTATTCATAGTGAAAGCACTTGGATCCTAGGTAGAATTGTAATAATAATAACTATGACATCAGATCCCATTATTTAGATAGCACAAGATGCTGGATGATTTTATCTGATCCTTCAACACCTCTCTGAATTGTATATTATTTTTCTAGCCCCATTTTCACAGGATGACATGTAGAGTGATAAACTAATATACCCTGTCATCGTTCCAGTAAGTGGATTCAAGCTGCCGATACACCACAATTTCAGTTTGTTTCTTACAGGGGACACTTGTCTTGTCAAGGTTTCCGTAGTGACCATGCCTCTCACCCCACATCTCACCCAGTGTCACAAAAGGTCACAGCCGTTCATTTCTCTGGTGTCAGCAGAAATGTTCTTCCCCAGAGGTAAGAAACCTGGCTGAGGTCATGCTCTGGCTAATGCTAGGAACCGGCTTTCAGGAACTTGCTTGAATTCCCCTCCTTCAAGCATCAGACCACGCTATCTCCAAACAAGCCGTGGAAAATGAAATCTTTGGTGGTTGATAAGTAATCTCTAAAATGTCGTTTGTCTGCACAGATGACTTGCTACATCGCTGTTCTTTGGGAGTCAGGCCAGATGCTCTGTGAGCTTCTAACACGGTGTGTCAGGGCAGCTGTGTGCCAAAAGACCTTTTGGATAACATTGCATGCATACTCACCTTAAAACAAACTCTCTTCTGTGTAGATCACTGACATGTAACCGTCTTTAAATTCCAAGAATACTGACTACCATTGTCAGATCTTATTTTGTTTAGCTGATATACATACAATTTTTTAACTAAAAGGGACTTCTGATTTTACAATTCAGCGCGCTTAAGCATCCTGACCATTGTTATAACCATTGTCATGTAGTAGTCCTGATACCACAGTCTAGTTTTCATAATGCTCCAGAATTATTTTCACTATGAATCAAAATTATTGGTGGCTGTGAGCACACACACTAAAATCTCCACAAACTCCACCCTAGCCCATGTGAACATCACTAGGAAAAAATTTTTTTAAATAATGTTATGTATTTATCTGACTGTGCAGGGACTTCTTTGCTGTGTGGGCTTTTCTCTACTTGTGGCGAAAAGGGGCTTCTCTCTAGTTGTGATGGAAGGGCTTTTCAATTCGGTGGCTTCTCTTGTTACAGAGCACAGGCTCTAGAGCATGCGGGCATCAGTGGTTGCAGTTTATGACTCTATAGTACAGGCTCAATAGCTGTGGTGCACAGGCTCAGCTACTCTGAGGCATGTGGGATCTTTCTAGACCCCTGCATTGGCAGGCAGATTCTTTACCACTGAGCCACCAGGAAAGCCCAGGAAAAGATATTGCTAGGTTTAATTCTTATATGACAGGTAGGAGTCTCATAATGGCTTTCTGATGGATCCATATGAAGCAGATAAGCCAAATGATAATATATGACCATTATCTTAAGTTTCTGAGTCTGATTCTGTGTCCTTCAATGAAAACTCTGTATTAGTTATTGCTGCCAAAGAAACTATCTCAATGTTTAGCACATGAAGGTAACAATGAGCATGTTTTGGTCTCAGTTTTTAAAGGCCGGGAGCTCAGGAGTTGCTGAGGTAAGTTTTCCTGGCTCGAGGTCTATCATGAGACGGTTGTCCAGATGTCGGCCAAAACTGCAGTTATCTGAGGCTTGCCTGGGGCTGGAAGGTTTTTGGTCCACGTGACTGTTTAGTTGGTCCTTCAGAGTCTCACCTCATGCATCTCTCCATTGGGCTGCTTAAGTGTCCTTACACATGGCAACTGCTCCCCACAGAGCTAGTGACCTAAGAGAGAACAAGATGGAAGCTATATTGTCTTTTATGACCTGGTGTCAGAAGTCACATTCCACCATTTACTCAATGGCTTAGTGGTTGCATAGGTCAGTCCTACTCAACAAAAGAGAGGACTGCACCAGCAAGAATACTGGTGAAGGGAATCACCAGAGTAGAGCCAACAGGTTAATCCTTCAAATAGAAGTTTACACAGAAGTGGTGACCTCAGGAATGAAAACCACAAGCTATCTCACCAGTTTTCTATTCATGTCTAACTTGTGGCTAGGAAATATAAAGACCTCTATTTCTTATCTAGTCATTTACTCATTCTTTCACTCAACAGAAATTTACTGAGGATCTGCCACCTGCCAGGCACTATGATAGGTGCTGCGTAGCAACAATAATAAATGTATCTAGGATGTACCTAGACAGCACATTCAAAAGCAGAGACATTGCTTTGCCAACAAAGGTCTGTCTAGTCAGGGCTACCGTTTTTCCAGTGGTCATGTATGGATGTGAGAGTTGGACTGTGAAGAAAGCTGAGCACTGAAGAATTGATGCTTTTGAACTGTGGTATTGGAGAAGACTCGAGAGTCCCTTGGACTACAAGGAGATCCAACCAGTCCATTCTAAAGGAAATCAGTCCTGGGTGTTCTTTGGAAGGACTGGTGCTAAAGCTGAAACTTGACTACTTTGGCCACCTCATGCGAAGAGTTGACTCATTGGAAAAGACTCTGATGCTGGGAGGGATTGGGGGCAGGAGGAGAAGGTGATGACAGAGGATGAGATGGCTGGATGGCATTACCGACTCGATGGAAATGAGTTTGAGTGAACTCCGGGAGTTGGTGATGGACAGGGAGGCCTGGTGTGCTGCAATTCATGGGGTTGCAAAGAGTCGGACACGACTGAGCGACTGAACTGATCTGAGGATGTACCCTCTAGAATTCAACTGCCACCTTCTCAGAGGGTACCACTGAAGTACCATCCCCTTATGGAAAATTCTCTTAACATTCCAGGTCTGATGCTCCTTACTTTATCCTTAGGGAAAACTTGACTTATTTTGCTCTGTAAGTATCAAAAAACTACCAGACCTGGGAAAGATAAATCTCCCAACCAGTGAAGAACATTTTGGCAAAAGTGAACTTGCAAAAGCTGCCATGCAGTACTTATGATGGTTATAACACAGAGAAAACCTGGTCTCTGGTTTACAATGTCCAACTCATAACATTACTTAGCGTATGGATATGCAAATTTTATGCTACTCATAAAACTGGACATGTTAATCATGTCCTATTGGATTAAAACATTGCACTAATACAAGAAATGACTTTCTCCCTTTAAACCGATGAATATCACTTCACTCGTTAGAAAAAAATGGACATAAAATAATAGATTATGTGAAAATTGAATGAAATAATTTATATATAGAACTTAGTCCAGTGCCTCAACTATAAGTGCCCCTTAAATGGTAAAATATACCAGTATATTACTCTAAACCACTCAGATAACTGGCTTTTCTCTGTTGATATTCATTTATTATCATTCTTTTTGAGGATTTCAGTGCTCAGTCAAGAATTAAAAATTCAAACTTTGAACTTCTCCCCTAAAGCATTAATCTCCCATAGTTAGTGGGCTCTCCTATGATCTAAAATAGGTGTGTTTTCTTCCACATATTTTTCAGGGTTGTTATATGATTCAGAAACTGGTTATATGACTCAGTGTAGCTGGTATTTGTAACAAATAATAGTGTCATTTTGTACTAAAACAAATGTCACTTTAGTCTATAACATAGTTTTTCATCTATAAAATGGGATGAATGTATTTATTAGTCTTCTGTCATTTAACATGTGACAATTAGTATCTTGGAAAACAGAAATGTGCATTTTGATGAAATTTCTAGATAGGATAGTCAGTGCAATTAACTTGTGGTTTCCTGCTTTTGAAAATATCCTTGCGTTTTTCACTTGTTTGATGCTGTAGCAGAGGATAGCAACATATTCTGCCAACATCCAAACTTCTGCTGATTTTGTGAGCATGACCTTTAGAACCAAACGTACGCCTTCCTTGCTTCCAATTCTGCTGAACATGAAGAAAATGTGATTTCCTGGAGCAAAATAAAAGGCTTAGAAAGAAGACTGAGAAGGCTTCTTAGATATCAAATAGCTGTTACATAACACCATTCTGATGAAGCAGTGTAAGTGAATCAGAAACATATGTATTGGGTTTCCCTTGAGTTATTTGAGGTTTCAAAATCAAGGGATTAAGAAAGTGGTAGGGGCTGCCCTTCAATTGTACAGTGCCCCTTAGATACCCCCAAGACTTGTTTTAGAGAAGAGATTTAGTTGATCCCTCAAAACTTCAGGATATTCTCCATGGACTGAGAAGTCCCCAGAATTCATAAGATTGTCTCTTATTGCCAGCTCTCTAGTCCCATTTCTAGATCAAAGAAGTAAAGTACACAGATGCTCAGAGGCTTATCTGTACTGAAGTAAAGATCCTTTCCTTGAGCTTGCCGTGAATTAAAAATAATCCTCTTTTTTTTTTCTTTTTTTCTGTTGTAAGCCAGAAAAGAAATACTGGACTCTTATTTTTTTCTTTATGGAGCTCCAATTCTGAAGATATAACCCTCAAAAAATTTTGTTAAATTAAGAAGTATGACCAGCTCATCTTTCACTTAGCTTTATTGAGTAAAGTAACTCATGCCTAAAGTTCCAAATCTCTGTCATGTTATTGGGAGAATGTCAACATCCAGAGGATGTTGGGGAATGCTTCAAAATGCTCGAATGATATTATTAAGCCATATTCTAAAAAACAGTTCTGTAATATCACCATTTAATGGGAGGGAAAGTGGAAGAAGAAATGGGATGTCCAAAAATCTAAGAACAAAAGTTTGGCTCTGAGGTCTTGGTGTTCCACGTGTTGAACAAATTCAGATTAAGTTTAAATCCAGCAAGGTTTGGAGACCATTCTCTTTGGAGCTTGGCAAAATTGGTAAATCAGCTATTAAAAAATAGGACTGAAGTGTTTTATCTGTGTTGTCCTTTGTAATTAGGCTGCTGAATAACAGAAGTATTATCACACCAGGGTTAGTGCCAGAGGATTATCCAAAGTTTTACAAATGGGATGCTAAAGTGGCCCGAACAGGTGCACACACAAAGACTAAGGGAGGGGAAAAGTAAGAGAATGAAAGCTGAGGCCTACTACTTTCAGCCACATAGTAAAATTAATGGTTTCTGTAAATGAATGGCATGGTTAGATTACCATTGAACTTGTAAAATTAGAGGAAGGAGTCAGATTCTTCATTACACTCCTTTTTTTCTTTATTTAATTTAAACGGAGGAGGTCGACCTTAATTGTCGTTTTACCTCAAAAAGAAAATCTTTTCATTGGAATAATTTTGCAGCAGGCACAGGGACTCCTCAAAAGAATCATGCTTTCTGAAATCTCTTTTTTCTCTCCTAGTCTACTCATGTGACCTGTGTGCTGGAGAGAAAAGTGAGTTCGATTTGAATGAGCTCATATTTGAGAAATTGGTGACTTTAAAAAAAAGGAAAAGCAAAACAGCTACTACCTTTAAAATAACAGTGAAGATGGAAAGTCAAATGGGCTTCATGTTGGCAAATTAAGAATATTTTTGATGAGCCTAGCTTAGAATTAGAAGCATACTCATGAATTCTAAACATCCTCAGTTGTACTTTATATTGATTTCCCACAAATGTATCCATTTTTCAAAATAATGGTAGTTCCATTCATTTGGCACAGTTATTTTTATTATTATTTACTTGCAAAAAATGTTCCAGATGATTTAACTTTGGAACTTCAAAGTCCTGAGGCTGCTATACAGAGATGGTCTTCTTCCATTTTTACCAACTCTTCAGCACTCTTTTAGCCAGCTTCCTTGGAGATGAATAGCATACATTTATTATTTGGCAGTCTGGATAAGCCTGCAGCCTTGCCTTTGCTTGAATTGTTTCAGATTTCAAGAACTGAATGGTACCAACAAATTTCCAGACCTTCCCAGAGTACCACAAGTATGTCTTTATTTTAGCCAACATAGTGTATATGGGGCTCCCCCAGTGACTCAGCAGCAAAGAAGCTGCTTGCAATGCAGGAGATGCGAGTTTGATGAGAGTTCAATCACTGGGTTGGGAAGATCCCCTGGAGGAGGGCATGCAACCCATTCCAGTATTCTTGCCTGGAGAATTCCATGGACAGAGGAGCCTGGCAGGCTACAGTCCATGGGGTCACAAAGAGTCAGACATGACTGAAGCAACTGAGCATGCACCCACAACACATACTGTATATGAAATATAGGACTTAGCTCCTGATAAATGACAATGTCTCAATACATGTTTTGTTATTGCTGTTATTATTGTTGTTACATTATGCCAACACATCCTCAATTACATCCCACTTATATGAAAACAGCTACAAAAAGAAACAGGCTGGTGTTTCCTGTATAACCACAGAATCTAGTTTGTAAGCATAACGAATGGCCATGAAACCAAGTCACTGACACCCTCTCCCAAGGAGGAAGTATACGCTCTGAATTTCATTGTTCAGTGATCAGATGATGTTGTCAACCATGTCAAAATTAGAAGAGACCAATACAGGGGAAAGAAGAGTGTTGCTTTTCATACCTTTGAGACGTTTGATTTTGTTTTTCAGTTTATGTTCGTGGATAACTCTACACACACACCCCCAAAACTAAATTTAAAGCCATAGGAATCGTATTCTTCCATTTAGCCAAGTTCTGGATGAAGCAGCTTTTGTTCAGGTGTTTGCAAATATTAGGATGAACAGGATAAGAGTGAATACTATTTCAGATCACTTATGTTAATCATGATCCTAAGATGCAAGCAGCAGAGACGTATTGAACTGATTTAAATACAAAGATATTCATTGAAAAGACAATGGGGAGCTCACAGAACTGATTAGAATGCTGGAGAACTAGGGCTTAAAATGTAGTCGTGTGGCAGGAAGCAGCATAGCCATAACTACGTTCTGAATCACATCACATACAATTACAGGTTGATCACCACTGGATTCTCAATACCCCATCTCACACTTCTGATGCTGGAACATGTTACTGTGTGGTTGCCACAACTGTGCCTGGAAATCAGATGCTGCTGCCACCAGCGTCTTGCCAGAAGGAATTCTCCCCTCCGATGTTGCTGTATATCATCAATCCCCGCTCAACTCATACCCCTGCATATGATTAGAGGCAGGAAGGCTGGGAAGGCAAATTATCAGGTACTTATAATCTCTGTGGGCAAAGACAAGATCTGCTACCCTCCAGGAGCCCTAAAACAGGTAGATTCCCAATGACAGAACTGGATAAGAGAGACTGTTAAGCATCACCTATATTCACTACCCCTATCACAAGATTTACCTCCATCAACTCAGGTTTAGTAACGTGACTAACTTCGGCCAGTTAAATATGAGTAACAATGGCAAGTATCACATCACGGCAGAGGCACTAAAAGCCAGCATATGGTTCTCCTAGTTTACTTTTCCTTACCTCTGCAAATATGGTCAGAAGGTGTTTCTTTCAGCCTAAATCCCCAAATGGCTATAGAGAGCAAAGCTTCTTTACCAACCAGTGATGGACAAGTAGTATGAGTCAGAAATCAATGTCACTATTTAAAACCACAGAAACTAGGGGAAAGTGTTTGTTACTGTACCCTAACCTTGACCTTTCCTGGCTGATGGTGGTGATTCAGCTGTTAGGCAGTCAAAGCACGGCAAATGCTCACCATAGAACTTGTCTGTTTTCCCAAACATCTTGAAACTTGTCCAGCCATACACAAACTTCCTCCTCATCAGCTCATCACTTTGTGTGTAGCTGCTTGTATGTTATTCCAGAAAACTGTCCTTGGCTGCCCTTTTTGCTCTTGACCTGTACTCTTTCAGAGCTTATCTAGTTTCTGCCTAATTACTACCCCTTTTCTTTGTTCCCCATTCCAGTCCAGTTGAAGTCAGCTCTGATCATTGGTTTTCCCAAACCTTGATTCTGAGTTCTTTCAAAGATGGAGCAATGAACAAAACAGACCAAAATTCTAGCCCTTTGAGAGTTGACATTCTAGTGAAGAGAAAATAGTAGAGGAGTGGGTAAGAAAGCTGTGGTACATATATACAGTGGGATATTACTCAGCTATTAAAAAGAATGCATTTGAATCAGTTCTAATGAGGTGGGTGAAACTGGAGCCTATTATACAGAGTGAAGTAAGCCAGAAAGAAAAACACCAATATAGTATATTAACACATATATATGGAATTTAGAAAGATGGTAAAGATGACCATACATGCGAGACAGCAAAAGAAACACAGATGTAAAGAACACACTTTTGGACTCTGTGGGAGAAGGCAAGGGTGGGATGATTTGAGAGAATAGCATTGAAACATGTATATTACCATAGGTGAAATAGATCGCCAATCTAGGTTCAATGCATGAGACAGGGCACTCAGGGCTGGTGCACTGGGATGACCTTGAGGGATGAGAAGGGGAGGGAAGTGGGAGGGGAGTTCAGGATGGGGAATACATGTACACCCATGGCTGATTCATGTCAATGTATGGCAAAAACCACTACAATATTGTAAAGTAATTAGCCTCCAATTAAATTAATCTTTAAAAATTAAAAAAAAAAAGCTGGAGGAAAACTTTTAATAAAGTTGGAAAAACTCAAAAACAAATTATAGCAAATACGTACAATGGAATATGAATTAGCAATAAAAAGGAATGAACTATCAGGTGAATCTCTAAATAATTATGCTGAGTTGAAGAAACCAAAGCAGAAGGATGAGTTATGAAGGATATGAGGAATTTTTCAGGGGTGATGAATGTGTTCATTTTCTTGACTGTTGTGATGGTTTTATGGGCATGTTTCAAAATGCATTGAATTGTTTCTTTAAATATATGCAGTTCATTTTATATTAATTATATTTCAATAAAGAACTTTTTAATATTAAAAAAAGAAAAGAAATAAAGTAAGCAAATTAAGGACAGCAGAGAATTCTATGGGTAGGTGGGAACCAGTAGTTTTCAGACAGGGCTGATCAGATACACTGTATTTGAGCACAGATTTGAAGGATTAATGAAGTGAGCCATGTGGATACATGGATGCCTGTTTTCTTTGATATAATCTCTTTTTGTTTCTAACTTATGATGGCACAGTTTGGGCCTCTGCTTACATCTTTGGTGATATCAGCCAAGGTTATTTGAATCTCTGTATAAGAGAAAAGTCTTCAGTTCAGTTCAGTTGCTCAGTCATGTCTGACTTTTTGTGACCCCGTGAACTGCAGCATGTCAGGCTTCCCTGTCCATCACCAACTGCCACAGTCTACCCAAACCTATGTCCATTGAGTCACTGGTGCCATCCAACCATCTTGTCCTCTGTCATCCCCTTCTCCCCCTGCCCTCAATCTTTCCCAGCATCAGGGTCTTTTCAGATGAGTCAGCTCTTCGCATCAGGTGGCCAGAGTATTGGAGTTTCAGCTTCAACATCGGTCCTTCCAATGAATATCCAGGACTGATCTCCTTTAGGATGGACTGGTTGGATCTCCTTGCAGTCCAAGGGACTCTCAAGAGTTTTCTCCAACACCACAGTTCAGAAGCATCAATTCTTTGGCACTCAGCTTTCTTTATAGTCCATCTCTCACATCCATACATGACCACTGGAAAAACCATAGCCTTGACTAGACGGACCTTTGTTGACAAAGTAATGTCTCTGCTTTTGAATATGCTATCTAGGTTGGTCATAACTTTCCTTCTAAGGAGTAAGCATCTTTTAATTTCATGGCTGCCATCACCATCTGCAGTGATTTTGGAGCCCAGAAAAATAAAGTCTGACACTGTTTCCACTGTTTCCCCATCTATTTCCCATGAAGTGATGGGACCAGATGCCATGATCTTCGTTTTCTGAATGTTGAACTTTAAGCCAACTTTTTCACTCTCCACTTTCACTTTCATCAAGAGGCTCTTTAGCTCTTCTTCACTTTCTGCCACAAGGGTAGTGTCATCTGCATATCTGAAGTTATTGATATTTCTCCTGGCAATCTTGATTCCAGCTTGTGCTTCCTCCAGCCCAGCATTTCTCATGATGTACTCTGCATAGAAGTTAAATAAACAGGGTGACAATATACAGCCTTGAAGTACTCCTTTCCCTATTTGGAACCAGTCTGTTGTTCCATATCCAGTTCTAACTGTTGCTTCCTGACGTGTATATAGGTTTCTCAAGAGGCAGGTCAGGTGGTCTGATAGTCCCATCTCCTTCAGAATTTTCCACAGTTCATTGTGATCCACACAGTAAAAGGGTTTAGCATAGTCAATAAAGCAGAAATAGATGTTTTTCTGGAACTCTCTTGCTTTTTCCATGATCCAGCAGATGTTGGCAATTTGGTCTCTGGTTCCTCTGCCTTTTCTAAAACCAGCTTGAACATCTGGAAGTTCACAGTTCGCGTATTGCTGAAGCCTGGCTTGGAGAGTTTTGAGCATTACTTCACTAGCGTGTGAGATAAGTGCAATGGTGCAGCAGTTTGAGCATTCTTAGTTCTCTTTATCTTACTTTTACATCAGTAAATCATTTAACCATTATAATCCCAGAGACTGTTGTGGGGCAACATTTTCTCAATCAATTGAAAATTACTCTAATGATCCATTCCACTCACATTCTCTCTTCGAAATCATCAAAAGTCCATATTTGGCTTTGTTACTAATACCCAAAGCAAAGCAACAGAGATGGCAATCGCTGGATGTAATGGAAGATGTTTAAGTGGTTGGGTGACTGATGGCCATTTTATAAAAATAAAAGAAGACAAAAGTAGTGAAAAGGTGTGTTCACTGATGTCTTCACCTCCTCTGGGAACAACAGGAGGAAGCACACTGGAGCTGACCTCAGTTTTCAAACCAGATATACATTCCTATAGCTGAGTTGTTTGAAGTTCCCTCCATGTGGTTTAGTGCTCGGTATAAGATGTCGAATAAAGCATAGTATAGGATGTCAGTGTCCTTTGGACAAAGCAACTTCTGAATTTTCAGCAGGGACAAAATTACATTTGTAAGAACAGAAAACACCCCCTGCTGAAAACAGGTCCCTTCTTGTCTTGAGATCATGTCCTTTCAAATATTTCAAGATAAAAATAGACCATGCAAACAATACCTATAATCAAATTTTCTTCCCCAGTACCTGTCACTCCCTAGACATAAGTTAACTTCCTAAGGGAATGCACTTCAGTTTTTCACTTTATTGGGTTACCATGGACCCACTGCAGGAAGCATTGAACTTGCAGCCATGCTACAGTTGATGAAATCTAAATTTTGGTAATGAGAATAAAAATATTGTCAGAATTCCAGGAGAATTCCCAAAAAATGGAGGTAAAAGTGAGTTTATGTGGCGGTCCCCTAGGTAGTAGCACTAGAGTTGAAGAATAGCAACAATATTATGTCCCTTTGTGACTTCTAAAATTTTGGTGTTGTAGGTCTGCAGTGTGAAAGGGAGGTAAAATGCAAAAAACAAAAAACAAAAAAACAACACTTAAACTTCAATGCTTTGATCCCTGCTAGTCAAATGACTTTTGGCAAATTCTTAACTTCTCTAAGTTCCTGTTTTCTCAATCTTGAAAATGGATATTAATCCATCAATTACAAATATTATGAGCACCAAAGAATTGATACTTTCAAACTGTGGTGCTGGAGAAGACTCTTGAGAGTCCCTTGGACAGCGAGGAGATCCAACCAGTCAATCCTAAAGGCAATCAACCCTGAACATTCATTGGAAAGACTGATGTTGAAGCTGAAGCTCCAACACTTCAGCCACCTAATGCAAAGAACCAACTCATTGGCAAAGACTCTAATGCTGGGAAAGGTAGAGAACAGAAGGAGAAGGGAGCGACAGAGAATGAGATGGTTGGATAGCATCACTGACTCAATAGACACGAGTTTACGAAAACTCCAGGAAACAGTAAAGGACAGGCAAGTCTGGCATGCTGCAGCCCATGGGATCCCAAAGAGTCGGACACAACTTAGTGACTAAACAGCAACAGCAACAAATAAGGATTAAATGAGTCAAACATATGTGAAGTACCTAGGAAAATACCTTCAACATGAAAAACAATCAGTAACTATTGGTTTCTTCACTGCTTTTTCTTTTACAGGTGATTAGACAAATGTTCAATGTAGTGTGTCAGAGAATTGTCCAAAGCCAGTCATCTTGTTTAAACTCTTAATTCAGTGCCACTTTAACTTGTGTAAATTATTATCAACTTTTTCTTGATTTTTTATTTTCATCAAATCAACTTTTAATTTGCTATACTGCAAGGGCAAAAAATGAGACTGATTCAAGTGAATTCAATGGAGGGGACTATTAGAGTCTAAAATCAGAACTTAGATCCTTAACACTGACTTCAGGGATTAAGGTGGAAAGGGCCCAGTCCCATCCCTTCCATGATGCCAGTGACACCCACAGGAAGTCTCACTTTCACCTCCCCCAACCCCAGACTTTAGTGGGTCCCAAGAAAAGAAAGTTGTTCTTTTATGTTTTGAAGGGATCACATGGCACCAGGAATCTCTCCAGGGATTCTCTTGACTTCCTATGGGACTTAGCCCAGAAAACCTCCATTAAGGACATTAAGGATGCTAATTGCTCTCCCGCTTTGTCACTAGCTACTACGTGGCTAGCTTGGATTAATGCAGTAGAGTGAGTAGGAAAACAGGATCTGGGGTTAGCTGCCTGGGTTCAGGTTCAATTCTACCATGTATACTTGTTGGTGACCTTGGACAAGTTCCTCAACTTCTCTGTGCTTTGGTTTCTCCATTGTAAATTTAGTTCTTAAGTATAAATTTTATAGAATAGGGCCTGGAACACCGTAAGTAGAAGGTATTTCCTGTTGCTAATATTATTAGGCTTCTTCCCAAGTGTGAGTCAATCCTGACTTTAGAATCTCCAATCCCCAGACATTTTTACCTTTCTTTCCTGTGGGCTAGCATTTTATAATGCTTAATGGATGTTTTCTACATGAGGTACTCCAACTAGCAATTTAAATTCAATGCCTCCAGATTTGTAGAATATGTTAATTACATCTTCAATTATTTTTGAAAGAAGAAGGGCATAAGCAAATAGGCAAATCCATTTCTTCATATCAATCCTAATAATTTGATATCAAATTGGACACACTTAGAGCAAATGGAACTAGAACAAAGTGCAAGATCTTTTTACACACAGTTATATACAGGTGCAATTGTTATTTTTCAACCAGAAACTCAATTTAAGTTAATTGGCTGATATGAAGAATAGCTCATTTTATGCTCTGGGGTCAGACATCCTGGATTTTAATCCCATTCCCAACGTCTACCATCTGTGTGACTCTGAAAAATCTTATTAACCTTTTACCATAGTTTCCTTATCTATAAAATGTGGATAATAATTGTACCTAATAATAGGGTTGATATAAAATTAAATGGCTTGGTATTTATAAAGCATCTAGCACAGATTCTGGAATATTGGAGTGTTGTATACACATTTGTTTAATTACATAAATAAGTATTGGGTATCCTTAGAATGACTAGCAAAGAACAGAATGATTTCAATAAGAGATTTTCCCATATAATTCTCACTGGGGTTTCTCCAACATTATCCATCAAGACCAAAAGAGATTTTATCCATTTTCCGGAGTCACTGAATAAATCCCTTTGTGATTTTGAAAAAAATGGCCCTGAACTCAGTTCTAGTATGAGTATGAGAAAGAATTCTCTGCCCTTAGAATAAGCACATTCAGTTCAGTTCAATTGTTCAGTCATGTCTGACTCTTTTCAACCCCATGGACTGCAGCATGCCAGGCTTCCCTGTCCATTACCAACTCCCAGAGCTTGCTCAGACTCATGTCCATTGAGTCAGTGATATCATCCAACCATCTCATTCTCTGTCATCCCCTTTTCCTCCTGTCTTCAATCTTTCCCAACATCAGTATCTTTTCCAGTGAGTCAGTTGTTTGAATCAGGTGGCTGATGTGTTGGAGTTTCAGCCTCAGCATCAGTCCTTCCAATGAATATTGAGGACTGATTTCCTTTAGGATGAACTGGCTTGATCTCCTTGTGGTCCAAGGCACTCTCAAGAGTCTTCTCCAACACCACAGTTCAAAAGCATCAATTCTTCAGCCTTCAGCTTTCTTTAACATCCAACTCGCACATCCATACATGACTGCTGGAAAAAACATAGTTTTGACTACATGGACCTTTGTCAGCAAAGTAATGTCTCTGATTTTTAACATGCGGTCAAGGTTTGTTATATCTTTTCCTCCAAGGTGTAAGCATCTTTTAATTTCATGGCTGCAGTCACCATTTGCAGTGATTTTGGAACCCAAGAAAATAAAGTTTCTCACTGTTTCCATCGTTTCCCCAACCATTTGCCGTGAAATGATGGAACTGGATGCCGTGATCTTAGTTTTTGAGTGTTGAATTTTAAGCCAGCTTTTTCACTCTCCTCTTTCACTTTCATCAAGAGGCTCTTTAGTTCCTCTTCACTTTCTGACATAAGACTGGTGTCATTTGCATATCTAAGGCTATTGATATTTCCCCCTGCAATCTTGATTCCAGCTTGTGCTTCATCCAGCCTAGCATTTCTCATGATGTACTTTACATATAAGTTAAATAAGCAGGGTGACAATATGCAGCCTTGACATACTTCTTCCCCATTTGTAACAAGTTCGTTGTTCCGTGTCTGTTTTTAACTGTTGCTTCTTGACCTGCATACAGATTTCTCAGGAGGCAGGTAAGGTGGTTTGGTATTTCCATCTTTTTAAGAATTTTCCACAGTTTGTTGTGATACACACAAAGACTTTAGCATAGTCAATGAAGCAGAAGTAGATATTTTTCTGGAACTCTCTTGCTTTTTCAATGATCAAACAGATGTTGGCAATTTGATTTCTGGTTCCTCTGCCTTTTCTAAAACCAGCTTGAACATCTGGAAGTTCATGGTTCATGTACTGTTGAAGCCTCGCTTGGAGAATTTTTAGCATTATTATAACAATAATGCTAAAATATATATTATATTATATATAATAATGCTAAAATTATATAATATAATATATAATTATATTATAATTATATCATATTATTATAATAATGCTAAAATTAAATATTATTTTGCTAATGTGTGAGGTGAGTGCAATTGTGCAGTAGTTTGAACATTCTTTGGCATTGCCTTTCTTTGGGATTGGAATAAAAAGTGACCTTTACCAGTCCTGTGGCCACTGCTGAGTTTTCCAAATTTGCTGGCATATTGAATGCAGCACTTTCACAGCATCATCTTTTAGGATTTAAAGTAGCTCAGCTGGAATTCTATCACCTCAACTAGCTTTGTTCGTAGTGATGCTTCCTAAGGCCACTTGACTTCACAATCCAGGATGTCTGGCCCTAGATGAGTGATCACGTTATCGTGGTTATCTGGGACAATAAGATCTTTTGTGTATAGTTCTGTGTATTCTTGCCTCCTCTTCTTAATATCTTATGCTTCTGTTAGGTCCATACCATTTCTGTCCTTTATTGTGCCGATCTTTGCGTGAAATGTTCCCTTGGTAGCCTTAGTTTTCTTGAAGATATCTCTTATCTTTCCCATTATACTGTTTCCCTCTATTTCTTTGCGTTGATCACTTAGGAATTCTTCCTTAATCTGTCCTTGCTATTCTTTGGAACTCTGCACAGTCCTGGGCTTCATAAGCTCAAAGGTACACAAGGGGCTCAAGTGGTCAATGGAACAGCGATAGCTTTTATTTCTCTGCCTCTTCCTTTCACCTGATCACACAGAACAGTAACTCCCTATGAGTCACGCAGCAAGTATCCTAGGGGATTCCAACACAAGATCTTACTTGTGTTTAAGAAATTTGCTTGATGTATGTTTTAAAAATGCTGATATTTAAATATGCTAATATGCTGATATCTTGAAGACAACCCAATCTTTGGAAATTACATAGATGTCTCAAAGCATTTCAGACACCACCCTATCCTGAACCAAACTCAAATACATCCCTTCCTTTCGCACCATACTACCTCCTCTTGAGTCCTCTGTGCTCCCTCATCTGAAAGGAAGTGTTCTGTTCAACATTTTACACTCTCTCTTCACCCCCTCCTTCCATCAGGCATGAAATCTTAGTAATTATGTTTCTAAAATGTCCTGTGATATTCCTCCTCTCCCACAGCCAGTATTCTGATCAGACCCTCTACTATTCATAACTAAGGTGACACTGAGACTTCATTATTACTTGTCCAGTTGGGTGCTTAAAATGGATTAATTGACTAGTAGAGGATCTGTGAAGTTAGAGGTATAAATTAGCAAGAACACGATATAGATCAAATTCTGATTAAATTGAAATATAACCCATAATTATCCTGTACTTTGGTTTTGGTTGATGATAAGGTCAGAGTCACCACTGATCCTGACAGCTAAGACAATATTCTTGGAAAATATCATCAGTCAGGGAAATGTTATGTGCCTGCTGTTCGTAAGCACTTCTGTTGCCTTTGGAACTAAGTCTTGATCTACACAGAATCCTAATAAGCTCAATTATCTAGCTTCCAAGCTTACAACAGATTAGGATGATTGCATTAGGTGATAAGGGAAAAGGTGAAACCCTGATGGCAAGCAAAAGTGACAGCTGACAGCAAGGAAGAAAGAGAACTGTCACAAAAAGTAAACGCAGCAACTGAAAACAGGGCAATGCTATGGCCATTTGACTTGCAGAAAATTCTGCTATCAAAAAAGATAATGTTTCAACTCTATCACAGTTTTCCACAATCGTTCATTTCTCAACCATTCCAGCTAAAATTACTCTGCATTTTCAATTTCTGTCTATTAATTGTGTAAAGTACAACCTTTACTGTCCGTAAAGCTACCTACATCCAAACTTGGGAGTGTCCTTACATTAGTTTTAGACTCTAAGTGTATGTGTTTACTAAGTTCATAGATATCACTACATTATTTTTCTTAGCTCTTCTCAACCCAGAACAGAATCCTAATTGTATTATTGATAGCCTATTCAGAAACCATTCTATAGCTTACGCATTTTGGTTTCCCTTAACTGGACTTCTTCCATCTGTCAATTTTGCATCTAGCCCACTATCCGGGAGTGTGCCCCATCTTTGTCTAAAAACAGAGAAAGGTTTTCTGTCTTGTATTCAGTACTCTTTCTGGGTGGAAATAATTTGGGAAGATATTCACAGGCACGCAGTATCTACTCTGCTCCATGGTAAGCTTTTATAATTAAGCTCTGTATTAACCCAAGTATTTTTAAAGGTGCTGAAACAAAAAGTGTTTGTGGAGTAAACAAATGTTGTAATATTTGGAGCAGCTATCTTCAAGTAAAGGTCAGGTTTCTTCCTGACCTAGTGTTCTATGATTTTCAGCTCTTTTTGAACAATTTCTCTGGGATTATAGCTTTCTGTGTGTGATATCTGTCAATTTTACTTTTTTATGTTTTTATTGGGATATAGCAGATGCATGTCTGTATAATAGAAAGTAACACAACATTAGGACTATAACTTTTAACGCACAGTTCCTCATCCTTCAGTTTTACTCAGATGCTCTCTCTCTAAATGCATTCTTTACCTTTTATTTGCCTACAGTGATGCTCATTTATTTCAGTCCCGCTTTGTTATGAGGCTCGAGGAGGGTTTCAGACTGGCAGGGGTTGTGGCAGGTGGGAGGGCTTAGGCTATAGTGCTGGCTCTCACTGGGTTCAAATCCTGCTTGAGCAGAATTACCTGTATATCTTTAGGCAAATATCCTTAACTCTGGAAGCCCTACTTTTCTTCTTTCTGTAGAGAGGCCATGATTTCGAACTTTCCATGAAGGAAATGCACTGGGAAATAAAGCACTTCGTGCAGATAGTGAAAATGTATAATTGGATGTCCATTGGGTCAACAGTGAACTTAGCAAGCTCATGTCCATGAAGAGGTGGAAGGCTGATTGGAGGAGTGTGAGCAAGACTAGAAAACGAGGAAGTGGGGAGAGCAAGTGTGTCTTCACTTATGAAAAGGCTGGAAGAGAAAAAACAAACAAACAAACAAACAAACTGGAGGAAGGTGGTTTTCTCAGGACACTTGAGCATGCCTCTGGGCTGAGGGGTAGAGGCCGAAGAGTCAGCAAAGGGAAGAAACTGATGGAGCCAGGTCTCAGAAGGGCAGGAAGACATGGATTCAAGGACTTATGTTCCCTAAAGTACTTTTCATTGATTAGTGGATGTCCTGGTCTGACACCCATAATCAGGAAGCTAGCCTGCTCACACTAAGTGCTGATGGCTCTTTATGATTGCTTTTGGCTATTCTCCTTTGTGCTTAAACATAAATACTTCTTCAAAAAGAATATTAATATGTTATATGGGTTGCCATGCCCTCCTCTAGGAGATCTTCCCAACCCAGGGGTCAAACCCAGGTCTCCCACATTGCAGGCAGATTCTTTACTGTCTGAGCCACCACAGAAGCCCAAGAATAGTGGAGTGAGTAGCCTGTCTCTTTTCCAGGGAGTCTTCCTGACCCAGGAAATGAACCAGGATCTTCTGCATTGCAGGTGGATTCTTTACCAGATGAGCTACCAAGGAAGCCCACTAAGCACATAGTTGAATCCTAAAAGGGAGGTGAAAAAAATGAAATGGACAATGTGTTTCTGGATCTCTGGGAACAGCATGTTATGATGGTTTTCGCTACCTCTCCTGAGCCCGTTTGTCCTGGTCTGAATAGAGAAGAAGAGGAATGTTAGTTTTCATCCCCCTGAGGCTCCTAGTATATGTGTGTTCATCAGTCAATTGTGTCTGATTCTTTGCAATACCATGGTCTGTAACCCACCAGGCTCCTCTGGCCATGGAATTCTCCAGGCAAGAATACTTAAGTGGGAAGCCATTCCCTTCTCCAGGGGATCTTCCAGACCTAGAGACGGAACCCTGATCTCCCACATTACAGGCAGATGCTTTACTATCTGAGCCACCAGGCTCATAGAGGCTCCTTCTAAACCTTGAAAACCAAGGTAACCAAACGGAGTTCTGCTTGTATCTCTGGGACAAGCACCATCTAATCAACACCTCCTCAGAGTCTTTTCCAAGTAGAAGCAGGATGAAGGTCTAACTTATGCCCTGATGATTTGTCAGAATTATCTATTGTTAATTGTTTATCTGGCCCCTTTCAGCATAAACTTGTTGGGTCATTTAGTTTCAGTTCAGTTCAGTCACTCAGTCATGTCCGACTTTTTGCGACCCCATGAATTGCAGCACACCAGGCCTCCCTGTCCATCACCAACTCGCGGAGTTTGTTCAAACTCACGTCCATCAAGTCGGCGATGCCATCCAGCCATCTCATCCTCTGTTGTCCCCTTCTCCTCCTGCCCCCAATCCCTCCCAGCATCAGAGTCTTTTCCAGTGAGTCAACACTTCACATGAGGTGGCCAAAGTATTGGAGTTTAAGCTTCAGCATTATTCTTTGCAAAGAACACCCAGGGCTGATCTCCTTCAGAATAGACTGGTTGGATCTCCTTGCAGTCCAAGGGACTCTCAAGAGTCTTCTCCAACACCACAGTTCAAAAGCATCAATTCTTCGGCACTCAGCTTTCTTCACAGTCCAACTCTCACATCCATACATGACCACTGGAAAAACCATAGCCTTGACTAGACGGACCTTTGTTGGCAAAGTAATGTCTCTGCTTTTTAATATGTATCCAGGTTGGTCATAACTTTCTTTCCAAGGAGTAAGCGTCTTTTAATTTCATGGCTGCAGTCACCATCTGCAGTGATTTTGGAGCTCAGAAAAATAAAGTCTGACACTGTTTCCACTGTTTCCCCATCTATTTCCCATGAAGTGGTGGGACCGGATGCCATGATCTTCGTTTTCTGAATGTTGAGCTTTAAGCCAACTTTTTCACTCTCCTCTTTCACTTTCATCAAGAGGCCTTTTAGTTCCTCTTCACTTTCTGCCATAAGGGTGGTGTCATTTAGTTTAGTTTTCCTCAAATTTGCTTACCTCATCTTATCACTGGTCATTACTGAATACTTTCAGTTTTATTTTCTTTCCAGAAAAATCATCCTTCTCAAATCTCTGAAGGAAACCCATTAAAAGTACAATAAAATAACAAATGGGTCATTCGGAAATGTATGAAAAATACTTAACTGTCAGTATAGAAAACAGCATTGGGAAGGTGGTAGAAACAACAGACAAGCTTTTAAGTCTAGTATTTCCAGGATATTTTTAGTGTGTAAATAATAACACTATTTCTAGCTTTTTTGAAAGCTGGATAAATTCACATAAATTAATTTTCTAGAGGTCTTATGAGATTCAAAAATAAGGTTTTATAAAATATTGACAATTTGTTATGAAAAACTTCCTAAAATATGTTACATTTTTCTTTCTTGGTGTCTAATATAACTGGACCTCTTGGTATCTAATATAACTGGACCTCTAATCTTTTCTTAATTGCTAAGGTTTGTTTATCCAGGATACCCTGTAGAGCTGGTGAGGTGTTTAGGCCTGCTTGCTCTGGCACTAAATGGCCTCAGGTGGCCATGGTTTCTGAAGCCTTGTGACAATTTTGTATAGGATTTATCTCTTATATACAGCCATGAGAACACAATAAAAACATTTACTCTCATTTTAAACATAATTAAAATTACTCAGTCATCTGGATTTCTAGCCTGCAGCAGATAAGAGGCTATAGCTGTCCCAGTGTCTATTTCTGGCAAAGATCCCATCTAAATCCCAGCTCAAAACCCATATGTGCTAAATACAAGGCACTGCGATAAACACAGGATAAAAGTAGTAGTGTCTGAGAACTGTGCAGTATTTTATAGAAATGCATCCTTCTTCTTCATTCATAACCCTGTTTGGTCCACACAAAATCCCAGAGAAAAAAAATTTTTTAATACATTTATTGAACATCTGCTGTGTGCCAGGCACAGGGCTAAGCTTGTGCCTTATCACTTCATTTATTCATTCAGCAAATTTTCACCAATGGGCTACTCTGTGCCGGGCCCTCTTGTAGGCCCAGGGAATACTACAGGAAACAAAAGTTCCTCCCCTCGTGTAGCTCATATTTTAAAGGAGTGACATATAACCAGTCAACCAAAGAAATAAACACACAGAGCCTCTGTTGGAAGAAATGTTTTGGAGAAAAATTAAGCAGGAAAAGAAGTAGGGAGCGCTGGGGGCAGGGGGCAGGGTGTTTTAAGCAGGGTAGTTGGAAAGGACATACTGAGAAGACAACATCTGGGAAAAGAACTGCAGGAGATCACAGAATTTTCCAAAGAGGTTACCTCTGGTAAAAGCTTTCTGGCCAGAGGAAATAGCATGTGCAAAGGCCCCGAGGTAAGAGTGAGATCTGTGTGTCCTGCGAACAGCAAAGAGCCAATGTGCCTAAAATAGAGTGAGCAAGGGAAGAGTAGTAAGAGGTGAGTTCCTAGATCTTAAAGGGCCATTGAGAGAACACTGGCTTTTATTATAAGAAAAAAAGAGAAAAAACACTGGAAGGTTTTTGAGCAGAGAGTGTTAAAATCCTATTTTAAATAGGATCACACTGACTGCTATGCTAAGAATGGATGCAGGGAGCAAGGATGGAAACAAAAAAACTAGTTAAGAAGACATTGCTGTTAATAGGAAAGAAACTTTGTATTCTATAACAAGTTAATCACTAAAGGGATATTATATTTCCTATAAATTTAAAGTATACATAATGGCTCATGACCAGGTACTCTGCCTTCCAGGTAATTAGCATTAAGCTAAAATACTTTTGTTTGGCTCACAGGAAACATCCAGACCAGGCCAACTGGTGAATGACTGCAAAAAGAAAGAAATTAATACATATCCTCTGACCTAGCTTAGTTTTGGTAACACTGCCTTAATGCAACTGAGAGAAGCAGGTAGCTTGGATTTGGAGGGTCATTATGGATATGAAAAGGGATAGGATTCAGATTACTTAGAAGATACAGAGTCAAGAGGATTTATTAATCAGTTGAGAGAAAAAAAGAATCAAGGACCACTCCAAATTTTGTGGCCTGATCAATTATAAGAATGGTATTGCTATTCATAGAAAGAGCAAAAATAATGGAAGGAGCAGATTTTGGTGGGGAGAGCATAAGATTTTTGTTTTTGCCATGTTCATTTCCATTTTTCAAATGGAAATATGAAGGAGGTAGTGAATGTGTACCTCTGGATTTTTTATTTTTTCAGATATGGAGCAGATAGGGGAGGACTGGATCAAGGATAGGAGGGGGAAAGTTACCTTTTCTCTTAAGGGAGTTGCTTAGTAGAAGAGGCAAGGGGAAATTTGTTGTTGTTGTCCAGTAGCTTAGTCATGTCCGACTCTGCGATCTCACAGACTGGAGCACCAGTCTTCCCTGTCCTTAAGTATCTCCCAGAGTTTACTCAAACTCATGCCCATTGAGTTGGAGATGCCATCCAACCATCTCATCCTCTTTTGCCCCCTCCTCCTTCTGCCCTCAGGCTTTCCCAGCATCAGAGTCTTTTTCAATGCATTAGACCTTTTCGTCAGGTGGCTAAAGTATTGGAGCTTCAGCTTCAGTATCAGTCCTTCCAATGAATATTCAGTCTTTTTCAATGCATTAGACCTTTTCGTCAGGTGGCTAAAGTATTGGAGCTTCAGCTTCAGTATCAGTCCTTCCAATGAATATTCAGGATTGATCTCCTTTCTGTACAAGGAACTCTCAAGAGTCTTCTCCAACCCCACTGTTTGAAAACATCAGTTCTTTGGCATTCGGCCTTCGGGATGGTCCAAATCTCACATCCATAAATGACTACTGAAAAACCATAGCTTTGCCTAGATGGACCTTTGTTGGCAAAATGATGTCTCTGCTTTTTCATACACTATCTGGGTTTGTCATAGCTTTCCTTCCAAGGAACAAGTGTCTTTCGTTTCCTGGCTGTTGTCACTGTCTGCAGTGATTTTGGAGCACATGAAATGAAAACTGTCACTGTTTGCATTTTTCCCCATCTATTTGCCATGAAGTGATGGGACCGGATGCCGTAATCTTAGTTTTCTGAATGTTGAGTTTTAAGCCAACTTTTTCACTCTCCTCTTTCACTCTCATCGGCTCTTTATTTCCTCTTTGCTTTCTGCCATAAGGGTGGTGTCATCTGCATATCTGAGGTTATTTCTCCTGGCAATCTAGATTCTAGCTTGTGCTTCATCTAGCCTGGCACTTTGTATGATGTATTCTGCATATAAGTTAAATAAGGAGGTGACAATATGCAGCCTTGACATATTTCTTTCCCAATTTGGAACCAGTCTGTTGTTCCATGTCCAGTTCTAAGTGTTGCTCTGGTCCTACATACAGGTTTCTCAAGAGACAGAGAAGCTGGTCTAGTATTCCTAGATCTTTAAGAATTTTCCACAGTTTGTTGTGATCCACACAAAGGCTTCAGTGTGGTCAATGAAGCAGACGTAAATGTTTTTTTGAAATTCCCTTGCTTTCTCTATGATCCAACAGATGTTGGCAACTTGATCTCTGTTTCCTCTGCCTTTTCTAAATCCAGATTATACATCTGGAAGTTCTCAATTCACCTATGGCTGAAGCCTAGCTTGAAGGATTTGGAGCATTACCTTGCTAGCATGTGAAATGAGTGCAATTGTAATGTAGTTTGAACATTCTTTGGCATTGCCTTTAGGATTGGAATGAAAACTGACCTTTTCCAGGTATGGGTGAAAATACCAGGAAATAATTAGGAAGAGAAGAGGAAACGTGGTAGAGCTCATTTTAAGTTGACCTCAAACATCCACATAAAATGTTTGGCACCGGATCATGGAAAAAGCAAGAGAGTTCCAGAAAAAAATCTATTTCTGCTTTATTGACTATGCCAAAGCCTTTGACTGTGTAGATCACAATAAACTGTGGAAAATTCTGAAAGAGATTGGAATACCAGACCACCTGACCTGCCTCTTGAGAAACCTGTATGCAGGTCAGGAAGCAACAGTTAGAACTGGATATACAACTACAGACTGGTTCCAAATTGGAAAAGGAGTATGTCAAGGCTGTATATTGTCACCCTGTTTATTTAACTTCTATGCAGAGTACATCATGAGAAACGCTGGGCTGGAAGAAGCACAAGCTGGAATCAAGATTGCTGGGAGAAATATCAATAACCTCAGATATGCAGATGACACCACCCTTATGGCAGAAAGTGAAGAGGAACTAAAAAGCCTCTTGATGAAAGTGAAAGAGGAGAGTGAAAGAGTTGGCTGAAAGCTCAACATTCAGAAAACTAAGATCATGGCATCTGGTCCCATCACTTCATGACAAATAGATGGGGAAACAGTGGAAACAGTGTCAGACTTTATTTTGGGGGCTCCAAAATCACTGCAGATGGTGATTGCAGCCATAAAATTAAAAGACGCTTACTCCTTGGAAGGAAAGTTATGACCAATCTAGACAGCATATTCAAAAGCAGAGACATTACTTTGCCAACAAAGGTCCATCTAGTCAAGGCTATGGTTTTTCCAGTGGTCATGTGTGGATGTGACAGTTGCACTGTGAAGAAAGCTGAGCGCTGAAGAATTGATGCTTTTGAACTGTGGTGTTGGAGAAGACTCTTGAGAGTCTCCTGGACTGTAAGGAGATCCAACCAGTCCATTCTGAAGGAGATCAGTCCTGGGTGTTCATTGGAAGGACTGATGCTGAAGCTAAAACTCCAATACTTTGGCCACCTCATGTGAAGAGTTGACTCATTGGAAAAGACTCTGATGCTGGGATGGATTGGGGGCAGGAGAAGGGGACGACAGAGGATGAGATGGCTGGATGGCATCACTGACTCGATGGACGTGAGTTTGAGTGAGCTCCTGGAGTTGGTGATGGACAGGGAGGCCTGGCGTGCTGCGATTCATGGGGTTGCAAAGAGTCAGACACGATTGAGTGACTGAACTGAACTGATGAACATATTACAACTCCTCAGGCAGAGTTTGCAAATATGTAACAAAAGTACAACCACCACTCTCCTTTCCAGCAACTGACGCAGACATCCTTAATCAACCACCGCACTCTCTCCCGTTAATCCTAGCTGCAGTCTCAGTCTAGCAATCCTCAGTTCAATCCTTCTAAGGCAGAGAGACTGCCTCCCCTAAAAGACCAACTGGAAACCTCTATTTCATTATTTTCTGTAAGTTTTGTCCCTGATTTAAGCAGATCTGAAACCAGGCCTCAGATGCAACTTGAACCCACAGTCTTCCAATTGAAACCACCCAACTCATCTCAGGACTTAATTAAGCTCAGTTTCTTTATATCTTTGTACAGAAGGAATTCAGTGAGAGGCAAAGAAATAGATAAGAAGAAGATATATTAATGGGCTTCCCTGGGGGTTCAGTGGTAAAGAATTTGCCTGCCAATGAGGAGACAGAGGAAACTTCACATGTTTAATCCCTGGGCCAGGAAGATCCCCTGGAGGAGGAAATGGCAACCCACTCCAGTATTCTTGCCTGGAGAATCCCATGAACAGAGGAGCCTGGAGGGCTACAGTCCACGGAGTCACAAAGAGTTGGATATGACTTAGCAACTCAGCATGCATGCAAGAGATTTATTAATAAAGGACGCTTTTGAAGGATAGAAGTGGGCAGTCAAAAGGCTCTACCCCAAGACCTAAGTAGGCTGCATTTTTATAATCAAAGGAAAAGTGGGAAGGAGAGGAAGACCAACTTCTTCCTCTTCCTTTGTAAAGATGCTGCAGGAAGAGGGGGCACAAGAGGATGGTCATGTTCTAGGTCTCAGGCAAGTTCCTGGGCAGCTAAGCAAGGGTTCTTAGCTTTGAGCAGGAAAGAACACAAGAGTGAGTGATAATAAAGGGAGAGCAGGTTTATTGAGAAACACATTCCATAGGCAGAATTCAGTCCACCTCAGAAGGTGAGAGTGGCCCCAGGGCATGGGATCATCTCAGAAAATGAGAGCAGCCCTGAAGTATGGGGTGGCTAGTTTTTATGGACTGGGTAGTTTTTTAGGCTAATAAGTGGGAGGATTATACCAACTATTTTGGGAAAGTGATGGGGATTTCCAGGAATTGGGCCATGGCCCACTCTCTGGCCTTTATGGTGGGAACTGTCCTGATACCTGTGGGTATGTCATTAGCATAGGCTAATGTATTACAATAAGCATATAATGAGGCTCGAGGTCTATGAAAATTTGAATCTTCTGCCTGCTTGGGTCTAGGTTCTAACTAGTTTTTGTCATGTCCTCAAGGGCTATGGGAGAAGGAAATGGCAACCCACTCCAGTATTCTTGCCTGGAAAATCCCATAGATGGAGGAGCCTGGCAGGCTACAGTTCATGGGGTCACAAAGAGTCAGACACGACTAAGCAACTTCACTGGCTCAAAGGCTATGCATGTATGTATGCACATGCTGTGCTTAGTCCACTCAGTCGTGTCTGACTCTTTGCGACCCCATGCACTGTAGCCTACTAGGCTCCTCTGTCCATGGGATTCTCCAGGTAAGAATACTGGAGTGGGTTGCCATGTTTCCCAACCCAGGGATTAAACCCATGTCTCCCGCATTGCAGACAGATTACTTACTGTCTGAGACACCAGGGAAGCCCCTTCAAAGGCTACCAGTTCAGTTCAGTCCCTCAATCATGTCTGACTCTTTGCAACCCCATGGACTGCAGCATGCCAGGCCTCCCTGTCCATCACCAACTCCCGGAGTTTACTCAAACTCATGTCCATTGAGCCAGTGATGCCATCCAAGTATCTCATCGTCTGTCGTCCCCTTCTTCTCCCACCCTCAATCTTTCCCAGCATCAGGGTCATTTCAAATGAGTCAGTTCTTCACATCAGGTGGCCAAAGTATTGGAGTTTCAGCTTCAGCATCAGTCTTCCAATGAATATTCAGGACTGATTTCCTTTAGGCTATATCACTCTAAATGGTTGTGCTCTGCCTCCTTCCCTCCTGTCTCAAATCCACTCTAAGAGGCTTTGGGTCTGGGCCATTTATCTTTGACATGTAGAATCCTGTAGTTAGAGAAGGCAAAAAATTCTCCTGGATGGCTTGAAGAGGGCTTCTGAGAAAAAGGACATCCTGAGCATTTTTCACTAGATAAACAAATTAGAGAGAAAAAGTTTGTTTAGGAGAGATGCTCTTGAGGATATGTGTGAGAACGAAGTAAAAGCAAGGAAGCATTGAGCAAAGGTGAACCCATAGTTCACCTTACCTGGACTAAGAGGCTTGTTATACAGGGAATGCTGTGGATGAGAGTCACAAAAGCATAACTATAAAGGTAAGTTGTCATCAGATTATTTTTAAAATACCAACTCTGTGATCTAGTTTGCAACTGGATACTGTAACTTTTTCAAAGCTGAAGAATGGCAAGAGTGTGTTTTTGTTTTCTTACAGTAGAAATAGTCACTCATTTAAAGACTAACTATAAATTTCAAGTGCTTCACATGTACCCAGTGTTACTCATTTTATTCCAGAACAACCCTTCAAAGCACGTAGTTATTATCTCCTTTTTATAATAGTTAAGGAAACTGAAGCATCAAAAGGTTATCTGATCCAGTGAAACCCAGTTGCGGATTGATTGAAATCAGGATTTCAACTATAGTTTCAACTATCGTTGGGTCATCTAGCTTTATAAGTTCCTTGGGACAAGACCCATGTTAGGATTCATTATTTTTATAAGTGCGTGCATACTAAGTCGCTTCAGTCATGTCCAACTCTTTGTGACGCTATGGACTGTAGCCTGCCAGGCTCCTCTGTCCATGGGATTCTCCAGGCAAGAATACTGGAGTGGGTTGCCATGCCCTCCTCCAGGGGATCTTCTTGACCCAGGGATCAAGCCCATGTCTTCTATGTGTCTTGTACTGGCAGGCAAGTTCTTTACCACTAGTCCACTTGGGAAGCCCATTATTGTTAGCACTGCTCCTCCAGAAGTCTATCATGGTACCTGGTATATCTCAGGCGTGATATAATCTTTCCTGATATCATCCAGAGACCCTATCTGTTTTACCTTCATATACACAATCGTCTTCTTCAGAATCCTAAAATAGCCTTAGAGTACTGCTTTACCTTGGGGATCAGTGATGACCACCCTGGCAAGTTTTAACTGAGTGTTCAGTACACACCAGGCACAGTGTTAGTTTTTTAAGGTCCATTAACACATTCAGTCATTGATACAGTCCTATGGAGGAGCTACCTGTCTACAGCTGGGGCTCAGGAAAGTTAAATAACATACCCAGAGCCACACAGTAAATTGCAGGGCTGAGGTTCCTCCCACCCCCCGAGTCTGGCTGCCTCCAGCACCTACTCCTCACCACCCCTGCTCCACTGTGTTCTTGCATTCTCCTGCCTTTGAGGCCCCAGTAATGGCTTGCTTCCTAACAGGTCCCCACAGTGGAGGATAGATTTGCTAGGCTTTGGTTGGGCTGTTTTGTGCAGTGACCAGGGCACACATTTTGTTAGACATTCGGCCTGAATAAGGGGCTCAGGCCTTTAGTCTGTGGCTGTGGAACAGAGAAAAGCTAACTGACCCAGAAGGGGATTGAACTTGTGACCTAGATTTCAGAGCATCAGATTCTAACCACTGGGCTGCAAGACAGTCCCTCTGGAGGGCTGTTTTCTGAGAGTCCTGAGCTGCATCTTAAATCTGAGGCTTTTTCTCCCACCAGCACCCCCTCCTCATTGCTGGAGATTAAGAAACTGAGGTTCACGCAAGAGCAGAGTGAGAAGAAAATAAATCGTGATTTAAATTCATGCCTCTGGACGCGTAGCTTAGCCCACTGAACCCCTCTCTCTTCATCTCTGCCACCTCCATTCTGTGATTTATTTCAGGCGATGGCCCTCTGTGTATGTATAAAAATCCCCCTGAATGCGTTCCCCTGAGGGCAGTCAATGCGTCTCTCTGAAGTTTAGCGCCAATGCTGATGTGTTGCAAAGGGATGAAAAACGTACATTTTCAAGTCTCCCCAAAGCTTCGAGCCAAAAGAAGAAAAAAAAAAAGAAAAAGAAAAAAAAAAAGTTGTTCATTCCCCTTTTTCAGCCCTCGCACTTCAAATGCTAATGAAAAGTGTGTTGTCTTGAGCCGTGAATAGGTCTAAAATGCTCTGGTTTGGAAGTATTTGCATACCGTCTTGAATAGAGAGGCAGCCCGCAGACAGGATTAAGCCCTACACATCAACTCCTCCGAAAGGGAGCTGACAGCGCTGCAGAAAATTGAGTGTCGGCAGAAACTGACTGTAAGGTGAAGGGGGAGAAATATCTTCTCCAGATATTCATCCTTTCCTCCTTTCTCCCTCACAAAAAATTTTTAAGTGAAAAAATACATAGACTGTACAAAGTCCTAGCAAAGGAATTTGCAAAAAAAAAAAAGGGGGGGGGGAATCTTACCCTATCACTTGAAAACCACTTGCATATTTTTAATTGTGCAATTCATCACATGTACACAGTTTTTAAATGGCTGGAGTTGTTTTGCATTTTTTTGGTGTTCATTTTACATTCTGTAATCACTATTCTTTTAGGCGTCTATGTAGCTTTGTAAAATAGTATTTTTATTAGTTACTTAATCTTCCTTTGTTGTTTAGTAAGTTTCTGTTAGTTACAAAAAGTATCTTCTGTGCTTATAGATTTTTGAGTCTGTTGAGTTACAGCTTTAGAATAAATTCCTTTGTGGTTTTTTTTAGGCCTAAATGGTTATGGATATTTTTTTGTATTTTTCTGCATTTTTTGTTTCTCTTTATAGTTTTATGTGTGGCTTATGATTTGTGAATTACCAACTCAGAATGATATCAAATGTGTGTGAATTTTCTAGTTTCCATTCAAATATATAATTTGTATCAATGTTAATTTTTAATGAATGCTTGTTTCTAAAATCTTTTTTTTTTTAACTTTACAATATTGTATTAGTTTTGCCAAATATTGAAATGAATCCGCCACAGGTATACCTGTGTTCCCCATCCTGAACCCTCCTCCCTCCTCCCTCCCCATACCCTCCCTCTGGATCTTCCCAGTGCACCAGCCCCAAGCATCCAGTATCCTGCATCGAACCTGGACTGGCCATTGTTCAGTCTGACTCTTTGCAACCCCATGGACTGCAGTATGCCAAGCCTCCTTGTCCTTCACTATCTCTCATGGTTTAAACAAATTCATGTCCCTTGAGTCAGTGATACTATCCAACCATCTCATCCTCTGCCAGTCTCATCTCCTTTTGCCTTCAATTCTTCTCAGCATCAGGGGCTTTTCCAACGAGTCTAACTTCAATATAATTCAACATTTCTAAACATATTTTTACTATTTATTTCATCACTAGCAAAGATTTAAAAATGTTTTAAATTATGTGTTTCCTATTTGTGTTTTCTCATGGATGAACTAACTACCTGTTCTTCACCCATTTCAATGGGTTTGATATGGACCTCCTTTATAAACTTAAATGAATCTTTGCCATTTTTAACATGAGCATTCAGATGCACTTGAGTCATTCTAATCTGTTTCTATTTTATTGTAGTTTTGTTCTTTATTACTGTAAAAGTACTTTCAAATCTTTATATTTCCCAACTAATCAGTTTTTTGGTTTGTGATCCCAATAAATATTTTGTATGGAACAATGAGCTTCAGTCCAAATGTAGGCAGTGGATCAACTTATCCTGAAGCTGAAGGTGGAGGAAGTAGAGGAAACATGAGACAGCTATGAAGAGCTGATTAAATGGAGCACATCTCCAAATTCAATATCTGGGATTCTATGACATACCTGCCCTTCCTTGTTCTCTTGTAGAACTCAGTAGTCACCAGCCCACTTGTTGGTTACAGGGCAGTATGATTTTCACTCCCAAGAAATCCCGCTTTCTAGACAAGGATGGCAAGGGTTCACTTCACCACCCATCTTTTTGCTAGCGTAACTTAGTTTGTACAAAAGAAGTTAACCATATAGTATTTATTTAGTTTTTTTTATAAATTTATTTATTTTAATTGGAGGCTAATTACAATATTGTAGTGGTTTTGCCATACATTGAGATGAATCCACCTAAAGAATTCTTTCTTGCTAGGAGTGAACTGCAGATTAAAGATCCTTCTGCTCTTTAATACCTACAAAATGGCTAGCAGCCTGCATGAAAATGTATTCAATTTATAACAACCTTTTGCCATTTGAGCTGTAAAGGCAAATGAAGAAAAACATCTAACTCTTAAAAGCAGATTAGTTAGGCATCTCCCTTCTGGGTCAGGAAGATCCCCTGGAGAAGGGCACAGCAAGCCACTCCAGTATTCTTGCCTGGAGAATTTCATGGGCAGATTAGCCTGGTGGGCTGCAGTCCATGGCATCTCAGAGTCAGAGATGATTCTGTGACTAGCACAACACCCTTCTCCTTTTGTGAATTTTAGAGTTGAATTTTCTATCAAGAAAGATTAAATGATACAAGAAATTCATTTTCTTTCTTATGAAAATGACATACACTGTTGCTTTGAAGTAGCATTATGCACAACTGGGATACCTATGGGGAGTTTTGAAATCTCTGTCTCAAGAGACCTCTTAAAGCAAGACAGCTACATACAGGTTTGTTAATGGATAAGTACAACTTCCCCTTAAAAAGATTTAAAAGCTTTCTAAAACTATTATGTTTTGGTTTTCTGTATATCATAAACTTTTTGCCCTCAAATAGCTTTTATTTATTTTGGAAATTTTCTAAAGAGACTTTTTTGTTTCTTTGTTGGCTTTGGCCAGAAATGGGTATAAAGGAGATAAAAATGCTGGTTTTTTTTTTTGTTTTTTTTTTTTAAGCTCTATCTACCTACTTACCTATCTCTCATTTACACAGTGTATCAGGTATGTGCACATCAGGACACATTCATTGAGCACCTACTGTGTACAGTGTTTTCCCCAATGTACTTCGAGGTCACAAATAGATCTCTGTTGCTCTCAAGGAAATAAAAAGATAAATCTCACTAAATGGTAGTATTTGCTATATACTAAATTAGTGGTAAAGGGCTTCTCTGGTGGCTCAGATGATAAAAGAATCCTCTTGCAATACAGGAGGCCCGGGTTTGATCCCTGGATTGGGAAGATCCCCTGGAGGAGAGCATGGCGACCCACTCCATTATTCTTGCCTGGAGAATTCCACAGACAAAGGCGTCCATGGGTTCACAAAGAGTCAGACATGACTGAGTGACTTAGCACCCAAATTAGTGGCAAAAGTAAGAGATCCAGATCTGTGTTGCTCGAAACGTAGTACATGGGCTGAGGCCAATCCCCGCAAAATATTTGTTCTGGTCTGAGGTGATACAAATACAGGAACCGAGGATAAGCACTGAGAAATTTTTATAGAAATTTGACAGAGGGATTTTATGCTTATTGAATCTCATGTTTCTGACTTTGTACTATGTATGGCTTTGTTATTTTAGATTCCTTTATTCTAGTATTTTTTCATTATGTTTTTCAAAAACATAAGTAAATGCATGGTAATTTAAAAAAGAAGCCTGATCTTTTACCCTGAGCAACACGGAGATAGCACATATCTACCTATCTATATGTATAATTGTATTATATATATAATTCAATTATGATATGTGTTAGTTGCTCAGTCGTGTCCGACTCTTTGCAACCCCATGGACTGGAGCCCACCAGATTCCTCTGTCCATGGGATTCTCCAGGCAAGAATACTGGAGAGGGTTGCCATGCCCTTCTCCAATAATTATGATATATACCTATCTATATTATATATGCCTATCTGTATTATATATTATATATACCTATATATTCTAAATATACCTGTCTATATGGGCTTACCAGGTGGAGCTAGTGGTAAAAAACCTGCCTGCCAATGCAGGAGACATAAGGGATGCAGGTCAATCCCTGGTTCAGGAAGATCCCCTGGGGAAAGAAATGGCAACCCACTCCAGTCTTCTTGCCTCAGAAATTCCATAGACAGAGGAGCCTGGTAGGCTATAGTCCATAGGCACAGAGTCAGGCAAGACTAAAGCAACTTAGCACACATGACTCAGTCAATAATCTGAATAATATATATATATAATTATATATATATATACACACATATATATATGGCTAAGCAACTTAGCACACATGAATCAGTCAATAATCTGCATAATTATATATATATAATTATATATATATACACACACACATATATATATATGGCTAAGCATCCTCTCAGCAAGAAAGTAAAGAAATACCCTATGGAAGCGAGTGCACATGGATCTCCCCTCATCCCCTCAGTTATGGTCAGAAAAAGACAGTTCTCAGTTCATTTGACACCCTCCTCTTCTGTTTCAGAAGAAATCTCCCACCTTTACACGTATAGAGACTGTCATCTCTGAAGTTATTCATTACCATAATTCAGTCTTAAGGGTTTAGATCCAAAGAATGAAAGTCACATTTCCTGCCAAAACACTAGAATCTTGCAAATATCTTAAGGAAAATAAAACTAGAAGAATGCTAACATAAAAATTTAAAAGACATACTGTCCAAGTTTGTTATATTATTTTTCAAACATATTTGGAGAAATCACGCAAAGGGCATATTCTCATTTTCCATATTTGCTTGACAAACTTCCTATAAAGCTAAAGGAAAATGATTAAAAGTTCATACCTTGATAAAATATAAATACATATTATATATTTTACAAATATGTTATTATATATTATAAATATATATTATACATTTAATTATATTGCATAAATCACATTTTACCACATACAGTATATGTGATACATTTATATAATTTATATGTGATAAAATGTAATTATGTGATTTTATAGATTATTAATATTGATACAAGAATGGATTTATGAAATTTTGGAATTGAAAGAGATCTTCTAATTTCTGCCAGGCATTTTGCAAATGCAAAAACTGCAAATATATATATAAAGTTATATATAGTTATATATATATATATAGTTATATAAAGTTATATATATAAAAATAAAGTTATATATATAAATATATATATATAGTTATATATATATAAATATATATATATAAAGTTATATATATATATATATAGCCAAACTTAAATAAGTTTGGCTAGCTTTGAGTTAAATAAAGTTACTGCTGCTGGACTTCTTAGAACATCTATTAATATTTTCTGAATAAGAGGTCTCTGAATTTTTGTTTTGCACTGAGTCCAAAGATTATATAGCTGGTCTTGATGGGCAGGTTTAACTGTCAAGGAAACATTTGCACAGAAACATGAAGGATGGAAGAGAGAAACTGAGGCTATGAAAGAACATTCAGGGCAGAGGGACAAGCAAACACCCAGCCCTCGTGGCAGTGTGCCCAGGGCATTCTAGGCACCTCAAGGAAGGTAAGACATGAGCAAGAAAGGAGGAAAAACAGCTAAGATCACAGTGATGCAGATGAGAGAAGAGGCGTGAGGACTAGCATAGGACCCTGAAAGCCATTGTGAAGATTTTCAGCTTTTCTCTGAGAGGCATGGAAACCCATGAGAAAAAGGGCTTAAACAAAGGAGTGACATGATCTGACTTATTTTCTATCAGGATCACCTTTGCTTCAGGGTTGAGGATAGATTCCAGCAGGAGTGTGAGAGTGGGGAATTGGTGGGGAGAATATTAAGGCCAAAGCAGGGAGCCCAATTAGGAGGCACTGGCATTAACCAAGCAAAAGACTATGGAGGTCCAGACCAAGGTAGTAGCAGTGGAAATGATAAGTTATTCGATACTAGATGTTTTCTGAAGGGACACAAACCATGCACGCAGAAGATTGGCTGCAGTATGTTGGAGAGGGTCAAGATGACTACAAGAATTTTGGCTTACAAATAGGAAAATGGAATTGCCAATACATGTGATAGAGAATACTGTGGATGGAATGGGTTTTAGGGAAAAACTTCCATTTTGGACATGTTAAGTTTGAAAATACAGACTGCTGCTGTGCTGCTGCTAAGTCACTTCAGTCGTGTCTGACTCTGTGCGGCCCCACAGACAGCAGCCCACCAGGCTCCCCCATCCCTGAGATTCTCCAGACAAGAACACAGGAGTGGGTTGCCATTTCCTTCTCCAGTGCATGAAACTGAAGAGTGAAAGGGAAGTCACTCAGTCGTGTCCGACTCTTTGCGACCCCATGGACTGCAGCCCACCAGGCTCCTCTGTCCATGGGACTTCCCAGGCAAGAGTACTGGAGTTGGGCGCCATCACCTTCTCCAAAATACAGACTAAACACTAGCATATAAGCAGTTAGGACTCAAGGGAAATGCTGAGGCTGGAAAACACAAATTGGCAAGTGATTAGTTGATAGATGGTATTTAAAGTTGGGGGTTGGATGAGATTCCATGGGAGGTGGAACTGATAAAAGTAGGATACAGGTCTGAGCTTTGGGTCATTCTAAAGTGAAGTGACCAGGGAGATGAGAAAATACTCCCAAAGGAGGCTACAAATTTTCAAGAATACCAGAAGCTTTTCAGTCATCATCATCCTCTTTTGATACTCCTAATATTACTACATAATATCTACCTTATAAGGATTTCATAACATTATAGATATTTAGAACAATTGCTGGCCCAGAGTAAGCATCAATAAATTATAGCTATTTATTGCTAATAATTAAAAATTGCTCTCTTAAAAAATCTCTCCAGTGAGGAAATAGGTTCAGTAACTTCTGTTGTTGTTCAATCACAAAGTGCCCAGCTCTTTGCGACCCTGTCAAATAGATGGAGCATGCAGCACACCAGGCTTCCCTGTCCTTCACTATCTCCCTGAGTTTGCTCAAACTCATGTCCATTGAGTCAGTGATGCCATCCAATCATCTCATCCTCTGTGATCTCCTTCTCCTCCTTCCTTCAATCTTTCCCAGCATCAGGGTCTTTTCCATTGAGTTAGCTCTTTGCATCAGGTGGCCAAAGTATTGGAGCTTCAGCTTTAGCATCAGTCCTTCCAATAAATATTCAGGGTTGATTTCCTTTAGGATTGACTGGTTTGACCTCCTTGCTGTCCAAGGGACTCTCAAGAGTCTTCTCCAGCACCACAATTCAAAAACATCAATTCTTCAGCACTCAGCCTTCTTCATGGTCCAGCTCTCACATCCATACATGACTACTAGAAAAACCATGGCTTTGATTAGACAGACCTTTGTTGGCAGAGTGATGTCTCTGCTTTTGAATATGCTGTCTAGATTTGGCATGGCTTTTCTTCCAAGGAGCAAGTATCGTTTAATTTCATGGCTGCAGTCACTGCCTGCAGTGATTTTGGAGCCAAGAAAATAAAATCTGTCACTGTTTCCACTTTTCCCCCATCTATTTGTCACGAAGTGATGGGACTGGACACTATGATCTTAGTATTTTGAATGTTGAGTTTAAGCCAGCTGTTTCACTCTCCTTTTTCACCCTCATTAAGAGGCTCTTTAGTTCTCCTTCACTTTCTACCATAGAGTGGTTATCATCTGCATATCTGAGATTGATATTTTTCCTGGCAATCTTGATTCCATGCTTGTGAGTCATCAGTAACTTCTAGAAGTTCCTATAGCTAATAACTGACAGAAGCAGGGTGACATCCAAGTTATTTTTTTTCTCCAAATTGCTGTGCTTTTCTCACTAGTTATCCTATATGACTTAGTTTCCAAATATTTTACATAAACCAGGAAATGAAATGTAAAATCAATAACCACCAAGCACTTCTTGAGATTAAAGTTCAAGAAACAGGTTGGAATGGAAATAGAAACCGTTATAACGAATTGAGCACTTAACATATGATAAGCATTGTGTTATTCTGTTTAACACTCATGACAGTCCTATGAAAGAGGAAATAATATGACCCTTTTTTTTTTGTTTGTTTTACAAATAAAGAGTGTGAATCTTGGAGCAGTTAAACAAGTGTTTCTAGAGATGTGTGCATGCTACTTCAGGTATGCAGTTTCAGTTTGGGATCTTGGTCAATCTCAGTATTGACAGTATTTACCAGTTCACCTGGGGACATGGTCTAGTGGCCAAAACTTTTTTTCAGGGGTGCCTCTTTATTTCTTTGCTTTCTGTTTTATAAGGTGTGGTTGACAAGTAAACATTATAAGTATTTGAGGTGTACATTGTGATGTTTTGATATAAGGAAGGTACACCTGCTCAGAGGAAGGTGAAATTCTATCAAGAATTTTCTCTGGACATTTTCTTCTTCCTTCTTACCTTCTTCTCTTCTTCCTTCCTTTGCTTCTTCCTTCATTTCTCCATTCCTTTCTTTTCCCATCCCCCTAACCCCCTCCTCCATTCCTTCTTTCCTTTCTTCCTTCCTTTCTCTCTTATAGAAAGATGACCTGAATTCAGATCCAAACCAACTTTAAACAGGGTTATCAAGAACTGCAAGATGACTCACTCCAGGGTTTACACAAGCAGAAATATTACTAACTCCACCAGATGTAGTAGATAATGAATTTTCTGGTGTTCCTTTGTTTAGTCAACTTTCAGTGTGAATTATGCAAAAAGCCTTCACCTCCATGTCCTTGTAGACCTCTGTTAAAATCCCCCTTTTTTTTGCATACACACTCAAACATTTAGTGGTGTCCAACTCTTCGCCACCCCATGGATTATAGCCTGCCAGGCTCTTCTACCCATGGGATTCTCCAGGCAAGAATACTGGAGTGGGTTGCCATTTCCTTCTCCTGGGTATCTTCCTGACCCAGGGATCAAACCTTATTCTCCTCCATTGCAGGCGGATTCTTTACTGCTAAGCCACCAGGGAGGCTCTCCTATGTTATTTTGAAACATCTGTTTGCCTAATCTGTGTTACAGTACATGCACCTTAAGGGTGGGGACTAGGGCTTTCAACAATTGATTGAAAGAACTTGGTTTTGTTGCTCACCAACAGTATGACCATAGACAAATTGTCTAACCTCCCTGGACCTGTTCCCACATCTTTGAAACAGAGGTAATAAAATCTCTTCCTTGGATTATTAGAAGAATTAAATATGCAGCACTTAGTCCATGTTGTATATGATGCTGTTCCCTCTTCCTGGAACCTATTCCCCAGATATCTGCAAGGTTAATTGCCTACTTCCCTCAAGAATCTGCTTGGATGCTACCTTTTCAATGAATATCCTATTTCCCCAACTGTCCTATTTAAATGACCATATTCTCTTTCCCTATCTTGCCCTCCCAATTCCCCTATTATGGTTTTGCTTTTTTATAGCATGCATTACATTCTCACATACTGTACAGTTTACATATTTGTTATGTGCTACTTACTAAACTAGAAATTTGATATTTGGAACTTAAGGAAATTCCAGTTTAAAACATCTGTGTCTGATTACCTGTTTCACGACTTACTAGAAATGTGACATTAGCATGTAATGCCTAAAGTTGGCATCATTTAAAATTAGTCCCTGAACACTAAACCTTCTTAATATTTGTTCCTAAAAAGCTAGAGGAATACTTCCCATGGGGCTTGTGCAAGGTTATTTGCAAATATTTGTCTCAAACGTTCTAGCTAACCTGCCACTTTTGGTCACAGCTGAGTAACTTCTATATGACAGACCTTCTTGAACATAACAATATAAAGTCTAGAAATAAGAAGTAATTACCTGAAGAGATTACCAAAATGGGCAGAATCTGTGGATGGATTGACACTAGGAAAAAGGAAGTGGCACTGAGTGAGTTTCCTGTTTTTATAGCAATCCACAATATTACCGGCTTGAAGAATTAGAAGACAGATTTCAAAGCAATTATAGGAAAAGAGGAGAGTCCTGGCTGAAGGTAATAGAGAGACAGAGTCATAGTCTGTGTATAAACTTTTGATCAAGTCTCTGGCTGATCTCTAAACTATACATGCATAATGTAGATACAAACTCCTAACAATTCATTCAAAGCTCAAAGGACTGAATTAAAATTTCATCTGTTTCCTATTGCAGGGAGAAATAATTTTATAGCTGAGTTCAGTGAAGTTAACTGAAAAAAACCAAACAAAAATCAATACTCCTCAGAGGAATATAACACTATCAAGAGTCTAGACAATGTATCATTCACAGTCTCCAGGATACAACTCAAAATTATTTGACATTTAATGGAACAGGAAAATATGACTCATAGTTAAGAGACAATGGAAACTGACTCTGATAACACAGATTTTAGAATTATTGGACAACCATTTAAAATAAGCTATTATCCTCATAATCTAGAGGACAGAAAAACCAGCCAAAAATAGAAAGCATAAAATTCAAAAGGAAATTTTATAACTGAAAGATGTAGTATAAGCAATAAAGTCACTGGATAGATGTAGCATCAGATTCCAGTACCTTGTTCAGTAAGATGACACAGGGACAAGTGTTCATTTCAGAGCCCCTGGTTGGGTCCTCAGGCAGTGGGCTTATTGCCAGCTGCACACCCAGGTGTGGCTCCTACCAGGTCCCTGGGAAGCCTCCTGCCTAGCCACTGAACACGTCCCTAGGTGGGCAGGGCTGGCCCTGGACTGTGGTTGAGGAGAGTTAGAACCAACCCACAGACCTGTTTCAGATTACACAACCAAGATTGAGGTCTGCAGACCTGATTCTGAGTCTCCTACTAGTTCCCTAGGTGGGCTGGACTGCTCCCTGACTGTGGCTGGAGAGATTGGAGCTAAGTACAGGGCCTTTTCAGGATCAATGGGGCGGGGGCGGGGGGGCGGGACACGCTACACACAGGTGTGTGTTTTATCAGGCCCTGTGTGACCAGGACAGTTTACAGACTGTGGCTGGGATGGTCCAAAGTTCCATTGTGGGGGACCTTTCAGAATCTACAGTCTGACTGAAATTGGTGGACTTGCCTCCAGAGGCTCTGGGACCACAGCTAAGAGGGGTTCATGGCCCACTTCAAGACTACAACTGGGACCAAGTTCTGTGTGCTTATTACACAATGCACAGATGAGTGTGAGTCCTCCAGGGTTCCTGGGTAAGTGGTGACAGGACCAAGATAAATGGACTGTGGCGAGTCTTCAGGAATACGGAGCTGTTTACAGATCTGTCACCAGGATCGTGGTTGGTGAATCAGCCGCCTGGCAGCTAGCTTCAGAATGGTTCTCCTCAGTCTTAGACTTTACCAGGGCTTCACTGTCTCCTACCTGGACTACAAAGCTCCCACAAAGATACTTTCGTTTATACATGCATGCTCAGTTACACAGTCGTGTCTGACTCTTTGTGACCCCACAGACTACAGCCTGCCAGGCTCCTCTGTTTCTAGAGTCTTCCAGGCAAGAATCTTGGAGTGGGTTTGCATTTCCTTCTCCAAGGGATCTTTTGGACCCTGGGATCAAACCCATGTTTCTTACATCTCCTGCATTGGTAGGTGGGTTCTACCATGAGCACCACGTGGGAAGCCCCCTTTGTCCATGGATGGATGCCAAATTATTGTTGTTCAGAGGTGGTATAAGAGAGGACATCTTATTTGGCCATCTTGCTTTCATCACTCTCCATAATGTTGGTTTTCTGATCCAATTTTTTTCTATGGCATGTTAGGTTTCTCCACAGAAACAGAATCAATTTTATGTGTGTATGTGTGTGTGTGTGTGTGTTAGTTTCTCAGTTGTGTCCGACTCTCTGCAATCCCATGGAATGCGTATATATATATATATATATATATATATATATATATATATAATTATGGAGAACGGCACGTCTAAGTCGTCAGTGTTAGCCAGCAGGCTCCAGACCCAGGAGAACTAATGGTACAGATAAACTCCATAGACCATCTGAAGGAAAATTCCTTCTTGTCCCAGGAAGTTGATCTTTTTGTTCTATTCAGGCCTTCAACTGATTGAATGAGGTACACCCACATGATGGAGAGAAATCTGCTTACTTAAACTTCACCAACATAAATGCTATTCTTATCCAAGAACATCTCCAAGTTGACACATAAGATTAACCATCATTTTATGGCTGCCTATATTATCATTGTCTTCAGGAGCCTTGATGTCACCTGGTAACAATATTTGCATTATTCCCAAGTCTGGTGGCAATGTAAGGGAAGACCCTCTGAAGCCAGGCAGTACTGAGTTTAAATCCTGACTCTGTGAGACTTTAGGCAAGTTTATTAAGCTCTCTGAAACTCATTTCCTTTTCAGTATGATTAAAATAAAAATGTCCTGGAGACATGTAGTTGCTAAAAAGATGAAAATAGTACACACCTAACAGAATGTCTGGTACATAGAATACATTTAAATAAATATTAAATCCCCTCCTTCCTTATTCCCAATTTCCTATAGTTTTCATACTCCAAGGCTATTATCTTTAGATACTTGTTCTTTGTCTTATTCAGGGATTCATTAGCTGTAAATTAGTAAAAGCCTGTCGAAATTAACTAAAAAGAAAAGTGGGGGAAGTGAGGATTATTATAATACTATAAGAAGCACCCTTACATATTTCTTTAAAAAGGAAATTAGATTCAGCTGAGCTTCACTGGGAAGGCTTTGGGGACTGGGCCACATCCATGGTATCTGCCTCATTCATTTCTCTTTGGAGGTTTCTTCCTCTTATTTCTATCTCACTCATCACTTCTCTTCCTTATTCAATTTGGTTTGCATCTAGTTTTGGTCAGAACTGACCATGTTGCAACTTGGTGTGTGGGTCATTCTCTCAAGAGCGAGAATTTGATTGGCTTCCTGACACCAATAGACTTCCTGACACCAATGCAGGTGTCCATGCTGATCCAATCAGAGGGCAAGATATGGTGCATCCATGGTCACTTAGTTTTGCCTGCCAGGAAAGAGAGTGATAGAAAAGAGACTTCTATAGGGAAAAGCACTCCCAAAATATGTCGACCATTTCTACTTCATTTTCCATGTATCAAATACTGTATGTATGTATATATGTGTGTATATATATATATTAATTTCAGAGAGATACATACTCTTTTGGGCTTCCCTGGTAACTCAGCTGGTAAAGAATCCCCGGTTTGATTCCTGAGTTGGGAAGATCCGCTGGAAAAGGGATAGCCTACCCACTCCAGTATTCTTGGGCTTCCCTGGTAACTCAGCTAGTAAAGAATCCATCTGCAATACGGGAGAGACCTGGGTTCCATCCCTGGGTTGGGAAGATCCCCTGGAGAAGGGAACTGCTACACACTCTAGTATTCTGGCCTGGAGAATTCCATGGACTGTATAGTCCATGGAGTCGCAAAGAGTCGGACACGACTGAGCGACTTTTCACTTCACATACTCTTTACTCTCCCAAAGAAGGTTTCTTCTCCCCATGCTTCCTCCAGAGAAGAAAATTCTGTTTTCCCAAGAGAACTATATTTTATTTTCCCAAGCTGAGATAATTCCAGTTTATTGAACCTCTTTTTAATAAGACATATTTAAAAACTGTTTGCATTGTTATTGTCCCAAGGGAGCCCTGTGGGCTTACTTTCTTACTTTTTGCCATGCCACTTAATTTAATTATGTCATCTTGTCATTGCTACACATAATCTCAGGGGACCCTGGGAAATAGGGCCATGCTGGATGCTATGCATTCCAAGCATCTCCAATTCTTCTCATCAAATCATAATTTTCTTCAACCTGATGCTGTTTATACAAAACAACCATTCCAAGATGGTAATGGCCACAGGGACAAATCCAAATGGAGATGTAAGGTATTATCTGATCAATTTGATCACTTTTGACAGCTGGTTCAGATAATTAGAGCAGAAAGGAAAAGATCTCTTTTTCTCCAAGGTTTGTCTTTTGGTCTAAATTGTTTATGTCACAGTTTTATATCTTCTCTTCACTTGATGGGTACACCTATGTTTTCTCCAGCCAAAGAGTTTATTATCTAGGCAGCTTAGTAAATTTTCAGCTTTAGCCATTTTTTCTGGGAAGAAAATTTTAATGGGTAAAATTATTCATTTTAGAGTGTACAAGGCCAAAATTGACTCTGGTATTTCACTTGATGAGACCAAGGATTGCATACAAAAGATCTACATACTATGCAAATGTATTTTCTATGTATATGTATAAAGTTTGGCAACTCCCTCCCCTAAGCCCTTAAGTAATGTGCTTTGATTTGAGATAGGTTAATTCAATAAAAGCTTCACTTTCTTTTCTGAAGGCATCTGAGGGGCCAATGCTGGTGTGTTATTGACACTGCCATAAAACAGGGTAATCTCACTCATTTATCAGTTTTTGCTCTGGAGGACCTAAAGCTGAGCTTATTTAGAAACTGAATTATCTCTGGCCCTCAGAGCCAGATGGCAAGTTCCTGTGAAGGTGGAGGAATATTGCTTCCAGGCGTTATTGGAAAGTAATCTCCACACCTGCCATAGCCTATGGAGCAGACTGATAAACACAGAACATGCTACATCCCTCCCACCAACCCACAGCCCCAAACAGTCCAAAGTCAGAACCAGATTCAGCATGAAATGTACAAGTGATGGCCTCCACCCTCCATGCATATCAGTCCCGTTTGACATACACATACTCAAATACTAATGCTATATTTTCAAAAAGAAAAGTTGGGTTGGCTATCACTTTCCATCCAGGTGCTTAAATAAGTCTTTTCTTCTCCTCATCATTATGAAACGGCATGGTCAAAGACAGAGAAGAATGGGTAACACTCCTGGGTACGTTTACCAGAGTATTATTAAAGAAAAGGAATTACTTTGCTTCAAAGGTGGAGATTTACAATACCTGTATAATGTTTCCAAAGGGGATAATGAAAGGTTTGGCCAGAGCTCTACATCTTACACTTACACAGGGGTTTTTGACTTGTTTGTATATGTTAAACACACGCACACAATATATCCATAATATATGGATTCCATATATCCTGCCCGCCTCTTGGAATTATCAAGAGAGTGATTCAGTACTTACCTGGCAGGAAAGATACCATGATTACAAAGGTTGTTTTCCCAGGACAAAGCTTATTCATTGCACTCTGGAGGTGCTACACCCTGCGATGTCCCCAAAGGTGGAAAACTCAACTGCATAATTTGTGGTAGTTGGGGATTGAGTTCGTGCTTTCCCTGTTTAAAAAAAAAATGAGAGAGAGGGAGATAGAGAGAAGGAGGAAGGACGATTCACTCATTTTCTCATTTAATAAGTATGTTTGGTTGAAGGGATCCAAAAACAGAAAAGACATGTCTAGTTTGTAAAGAAATCCATCTTGGAGAAAGGATTAAATTAGGTCATGATATGGATAGTAGCTCACATTATTTTTAAAGTTGTCATTGTGCTAAAATGGTTTCATAATTGTGGGTCTTTTATTTTCATCCAGAACGGCTGGATATAGGTGCTTTCGAAATTATTGGAGCAGGATGATGTATAGCAAAGACATCTGCTGTGTTGTTGTGTTGGTTATAGTTCTAGCTATCAGAATCTTATCATTTTTAAAAAGACTTGTTTGTCTATTTATTTGGCTGTGGCAGGTCTTTGTTGCTGTATGTGAGCTTCTCTAGTTGCAGTGTGCAGGCCTCTGCAGTGGCTTCTTTTGCTGCGGAGCATGGGCTCTAGGCCCACAGGCTTCAGTAGCTGCAGCTCGTAGGCTCAGCGGTTGTGTCTCACTGGCTCTGGTGCACTGGGCCAGTAGTTGTGGCACATGGATTTAATAGCTCCCTGGCATATTGGACCTTCCCAAACCAGGGATGGAATCAGTGTCCTTTGCATTGCAAGGCAGATAGAAGCTTATTATTTTTTTAATTTAAATTTATTTATTTTAATTAGAGGCTAATTACAATATTGTATTGGTTTTGCCATACATCAACATGAATCCGCCACGGGTGTACACGTGTTCCCAATCCTTTACCCCATACCATCCCTCTGGGTCATCCCAGTGCACCAGCCCCAAGCATCCTGTATCCTGCATCAAACCTGGACTGGCCATTCGTTTCTTATATGATATTATACATGTTTCAATGCCATCTCCCAAATCATCCCACCTTCGCCCTCTCCCACAGAGTCCAAAAGACTGTTCTATACATCTGTGTCTCTTTTGCTGTCTCGCATACAGGGTTATCGTTACCATCTTTCTAAATTCCATACATATGCGTTAGTATACTGTATTGGTGTTTTTCTTTCTGGCTTACTTCACTCTGTATAATAGGCTCCAGTTTCATCCACCTCATTAGAACTGATTCAAATGTATTCTTTTTAATGGCTGAGTAATACTCCATTGTGTATATGTACCACAGCTTTCTTATCCATTCGTCTGCTGATAGACATCTAGGTTGCTTCCATGTCCTGGCTATTATAAACAGTGCTGCGATGAACATTGGGGTACACGTGTCTCTTTCAATTCTGGTTTCCTCGGTGTGTATGCCCAGCAGTGGGATTGCTGGGTCATATGGCAGTTCTATTTCCAGTTTTTTAAGGAATCTCCACACTGTTCTCCATAGTGGCTGTACTAGTTTGCATTCCCACCAACAGTGTAAGAGGGTTCCCTTTTCTCCACACCCTCTCCAGCATTTATTGCTTGTAGACTTTTGGATAGCAGCCATTCTGACTGGCATGAAATGGTACCTCATTGTGGTTTTGATTTGCATTTCTCTGATAATGAGTGATGTTGAGCATGTTTTCATGTGTTTGTTAGCCATCTGTATGTCTTCTTTGGAGAAATGTCTAGTTCTTTGGCCCATTTTTTGATTGGGTCATTTATTTTTCTGGAATTGAGCTGCAGGAGTTGCTTGTATATGAAGCTTATTATTTTTAACAGGAATGCTTCTGACTATTTTCCTTTAGCTGTATTAACTTAATAAGAAATAAGTGCTAGAGGTTTTAAAGCCAGCCAGATCTGCAGTTGACTCTTGGTTTTACCAATAAGTTACTGAGTGACATTGTTGGTGGTGGGAGTAGGGGGAATCACATAAACTCTCTGACCTTTATTGTTCTTATCTATTAAATGGGGATAATAGAATTAAGGATTCTCAAAGTTTTTTTATGAGTTATATATTAGTCTGTATTTTTAAAGCACCTAAGAGAGTGGGTGGTTCCATAAATGAAAAAAAAAATAGACAGCAGTCAGATTTTATTTCATAGGAAATCTGATTGTTATAATATGACAAATTAACTGAAGGCCTCAGACAAATTAGGGATTCCCTGATGGCTCAGATGGTAGAGTCTGCCTGCAATGCGGGAGACCTGAGTTAGATCCCTGGCTTGGGAATATGCCCTGGAAAATGAAATGGCGACCCATTCCAATATTCTTGCCTGGGAAATCTCATGGACAGAGGAACCTAGCAGGCTACAGTCCATGGGGTTGCAAAGAGTAGGACATGACTGAACAACTTCACTTTCACTTTTTCTCTTTTCAGACAAATTAATACCTTTTCGAGCCCAACTCTAGAGAATCGTCTCTCAGAGTTCTTGAAATTTTTAAAAAACTATATATGAATTCCCTAGGAGGTTTTTGTTATTTTAATTCCATCTAGAAAATCATTGTATGATATCATTCTCAGTATGCTAGGAGAAAAAATGTTAAACCCAAAAAGAAGATGAGGACTTCAGGTTGCTTTTTTTCCATTCAAGATAATCTGTGAAGACTGGCATGAAAATGCAGATTCTTAATTGAACAAAGACAATTATTTCCAGATTGAAGTACAGTGGTGAATAGCTCTGTGCTCCAATTACCATCAGACTTTTATTTCCAATGGGAGGCTGAAATCACAGATGAGTTAGCCTTAATTGGGAGAAATGGCTGAAATTGTGGTTTTAATACCCTACTGTAACATCATGTATGTAGGTCATCTTTTTTCATGTATACATGACTGTGCCCTGTTTATGTCCATTTGGGACAGCAAGCTGTGATGGCAAGAGGGATAGCCTTTTTACAAACAAAGGTATAAGCATCCAGAAGTTAATTAGAGCCATAAAACTGTATAGCTTTTAAATAAAGAAGTGGAAAAGTCCATTCTTTTTTATAACTATATATGAATTCACTGACTAATGTGAAAACCTAACTCAAGATAGCATTACTTCAAGCAAGATTTCCTCGATCCTGACTATTCCTTCATAATATATTCCACTTAAGACTATCAGAGAGTAGCCCAGCCATGAATACATAGGCCCCCTCAAATTAGGTCAGGTCTAACAGATTTTCTAAAGGTTGAAAAAAATACAAATACAAACGTCAGATGAAGTCTATGCTTTTCAAACAACCAGCGAACACCAAAGGAGAGTTTGTTGTATGGTTGAGTTGGACATGGTGTTGTGTTGGCAGAGATGAAGATATGGAAATGTTATTAGTAAAGATTCCTCTTCTCAGGTTCCTTTTTCACTCCAGCTGGGAATTCTAGAATCGGACACACGAAACCTTGTCACCAACCGTGGTGAATCATTTGTGTCTGTATAGATGTTTCCTGTTTTCAAAGGGATTTCACAAATTATTTCTTTTGATTGATCCTCATTCCTCCAAACTCCAAGCTAGGTGGGGTAAATTTCATCACCTCTTTTTACAAATAAATAAACTGAGGCCCATATCCTTGCTTAGGGGGAGAGTGAAAGAGCATAGGGCTGGAACAAAGACCCAGCCTTTGATTAATAATAGCCAACCCAAAATGTCACATGTCACCAGAAAGTGAAAGTGTTAGTTGCTCAGTTGTGTCCGACTTTATGTGACCCCATGGACTGGTAGTCTGCCAGGCTCCTCTGTCCATGGGATTCTCCAGGCAAGAATACTGGAGTGGGTTGCCATTCCCTTCTCCAGGGGATCTTCCCAATGCCGGAATTGAACCCAGGTTTCTTGCATTGTAAGCAGATTCTTGACCATTTGAGCCACCAAAGAAGCCCTACATGTCACTGGAGGAACTGTAAATGACTTCCATGCCTTAGCATGTACTTCCCTGGTAGCTCAGTGGCAAAGAATCCACCTGCAATGCAGAAGATGCACATTTGATCCCTGGGTCAGGAGGATCCCCTGGAGTAGGAAATAGAAACCCATTCCAGTATTCTTGCCTGGGAAATCCCATGGACAAAGGAGCCTCATGGGCTATAGTCCAGGGGATCTCAAAGAGTCAGACTTGACTGAGTGACTGATTGTGCACACATGCCTTAACATGCCAGCCACTACACTTCCACTGTCTTTCAGGCCATGGAAACAACAAGAAAAACACTTGTGCTGTCTGTTCTCCTATAGTCATTAGCTTTCATAATTAGGGAGATATAGTTATCACCAACCTGCAGATGTGGAAACTGGTGCTCATAAAGGATAAGTGACTTTTTCAAAGTCTGACAATTAGTTAAGGGATGAAACTAGACCCAGACTAGCCTCACTGACTGATTCTAAATTCTGTGCTTTTTCCATTTGCCAGAAAAGACCCAGGTTTTTATTTACCTCCTTTGCTTCTGATGCTTTTCACAAAATGTATTCGTTTGTTCAACAAAAATCACAGCAGTGGACAAAATAGACCCCCAATCCCTGCCCCTATAGAGCTTACATTCTAGTAGGAAAAATAGACAATATACAAAATAAGTGAAAAGATACTGTATGTTTGATGGTTGTAAGTGCTATGGAGAAGCTGGAAAGGATTTTCAGGAGACAGCGAAGTTGAGATTTTAGACCAGGTCATCTGGGGAGGCTTCCCTGAAAGGTGGCATTTCAGAAAGGTTCAGAGGGAAGTGAGAGAGTAAATCTGCATTTCAGATGGAGGAAGAAGCAGTTGTCCCCAGCTCAGTGTTTGCCTGGCTTGACCAAGGAATAGGGCAGAAGTGAAGGAGGCTGGAGCTGTGAGGGTAGCGGTAAAGGAGTAAGACCACAGGTCCTAGGGTAATGAGAGGTCAAAAGAGCCAGGCTTAGGCCAACTTGAGGAGTTTTCAGAGTGAAATGGATGCTATTTGAGTGTTTTGATTAAAGGACACCGTTATTCTGACATGTCATAAGGAAAGCTCTAGGTCCATGCTGAGAATAGATGAACAAGGGTCCAAATGGAGGAAGAAAAAACAGTTAGAAGGGAAATGACAACAATAACAATAATTATAATATTATTAAATTAAAACAGGCAAAAAATGATTGCTATTGGCTTCCACCAGGAAGATGATAAAAAATGGTCAGAAAGAAATACGGCTGGCTGTACCCCTGTTGCAGCCTGTCTGCCTTGGTTGCTAAGGGTCTTGGGGACATGAAGAGGGAGGGAGCCCTCCCAGCACAAAGCTCCCAGGAGTGGCAGGCAGTCAAGAGAGAACCTCCTGAGGAGAGGGGCTGGTTGATGACCACATCTGCTCCCCAGATGCCATGCAGCAGGGTTCTCAGGGAGGCTACTCTCTCCCCACACTGCTCCTAGCCAGAGCTCCTTTCTCAGGCCATCTTTGCACCAATCCTCCTTCATCCCCTTTCTCCCTTCATAGACCTGCAGCATTGACATACCTGGCCACTGTCATCCACCTCGGGCTTCAGTAGTTCTTTCTCTCTAATGAGGTTCTTGGAACTCCAGTTGGCATATCCAATTGTTTATTCTAGCCAATAGCAAATAAAGATCCTGTTCCTAACAAAAATAAATACAAATTGAGCTTTTACTATGTGTCAAAACCTGAACTAAGTGCTATACGTGAAATACTAATATATCTTTCTAACCTTTGTGCATGCTTAGTCATTCAGTCATGTCCAACTCTTTGCAACCCCATGGACTGCAGCCCACCAGGCTCCTCTGTCCATGGGATTTCCCAGGCAAAAATACAGGAAGGGGTTGCCATTTCCTACTCCAGGGGATCTTCCCAACCCAGGGATCAAACCCATGTCTCCTGCATTGCAGGCGAATTATTTACCATCTAAGGCACCAGGGAGCCCTTTTAATCTTTACTACAACCCAGCAAGGAAAGTACTATTTTATGTACAAAGAGTATCAGAAAGATAATCAATTTGCCCAAATTCAAATAGCTGGCAAACAAAGACGTTGCCACTGAACTTAGACAGCTAGGGTATAGAATCTTAATTTTTGCTACTGTATCAATCTCAAGTCAGGTTCATGGCTCCTCTGACTCCAAGCCTCTTGGCTATTTGATGCCAGTCTGCTAATATGATTATAAGATTTTGATCACATGTATCCATGAGGCTCAGCAGGAAGCTAGTGCCTTAATGTGCTGGTACCTGAGTATTCTAGTACCATCTCTATAGTTAGCTGCTGCTGCTAAGTCGTGTCCGATTCTGTGCAACCCCATAGACAGCAGCCCACCAGGCTCCCCCATCCCTGGGATTCTCCAGGCAAGAACACTGGAGTGGGTTGCCATTTCCTTCTCCAGTGCATGAAAGTGAAGTCACTCAGTCGTGTCCGACCCTTTGCGACCCCATGGACTGCAGCCCACCAGGCTCCTCCGTCCATGGGATTTTCCAGGTTAGGCTTTCCACCAGTTCCCCAGGGCCATACAGTTCCACCTCTCTAGAAGACAGCTGTTCTTGTTTCTCTGCAAATATTTGTCTGATACCTGGCTAGTATCTTTGTCACATTTCAAAGTTTGTATTTTATCTATTTTAAGTGAAAACTATGGGATAAACTATCATGGGATGAAGAAAAGAGCCCTAAATTGGGATGAGAAGACCTGGTTTCGAGTCCCAACTCCAGCACTAAGGCAGTTGAAGATGCACTCCATTGCTAGACACAAAACCACATCTGAGCTAGTCAAGGAAAAGAGGGAATTTATTTGGTCATCCTAACTGGCAAGTCCAAAGGGTGACATTAATTTCAGACATGACTGCATCCAGGGAATTAAATAACAGAGGACCCTGTCTCACTGGATCTGTCACCTCTGTCTGCCACTGTTTGGGCTTTGCTCTTGGTATGTTCATTGTATTTTACAGTAAAGATGGCTCTCCCCAACTCCATGCTAGGTTTTTCTTAATACTGCTGCTACTGCTAAGTCACTTCAGTCATGTCCGACTCTGTGTGACCCCATAGACGGCAGCCCACCAGGCTCCCCGATCCCTGGGATTCTCCAGGCAAGAACACTGGAGTGTGTTGCCACAGGACATTACAAAAGAAACCAATCCCCCCTCACCATATTCATGTAAACCCCTAAATACAGACATGATTGGCCTTATTTGGGAAAGGTGTTTGACCATGAACCAGCTGCTAGGTCTCAGTTGACGATGTATTCTGCTGGGCAGCCTGGATGATGAGTACACCTCTGCAGTGGGGAATACAGGACAAGCTAATCAACCATCACATCAGCAGGAGACAGTTCAGCAGTAAAAAAAAAAAAAAAAAAATGCTGAGCAGGTAAATGTAACAACTTTACACAACAATCATGAAAGGTCTTCCCAATACAGAACACATGCATGCCCCTCCACAGGGCAGCCCAAAGCCTCAGCCACCTGCCACATCCAGCTCCAAGTCCTAACTACTGGGTCATATGCAGTCCTCTTCATCAGGTCCAGATGTAACTCCTGTGATACAGCAAGTCAAAACAGGAAATAAGTTACCTGACCCTACACATCTCCTCTCACTCATACACACACATAATACCCTTAGAACACATCGTACACACACACAATATACTCAGTATACATCTTGGCTTTCTAGGTGAAAGGCATTTCCTATAACAAAGGGTTAAATCAAAAGAGCAGAGACTGACTCTCCTGGTGGTCCAGTGGTTAAGAATCCACCTTGTGATACAGGGTCCCTGGGTTTGATCACTGATTGGGAACTAAGCTTCCCTGGTGGCTCAGAGGGTAAAGCATCTGCCTGCAATGTGGGAGACCCGGGTTTGATCCCTGGGTCTGAAAGATTCCCTGAAGAAGGAAATGGCGACCCACTCTGGTACTCTTGCCTGGAAAATCCCATGGACAGAGAAGTCTGGTGCAGGCTATAGTCCATGGGGTCGAAAAGAGTTGGACACGACTGAGTGATTTCACTTTCACTTTCACTTTGGGAACTAAGATTCCACGTGCTGTGGAGCAACCCAGCCCACTCACCACAGCTAGGAAGCCCGTGAGCCACAGCGAAAGATCCCACATGACACAACAGAGATTCTGCATGCTCCAGCTAAGACATGACTCAGTCACATAAATAATTAAGAGTAGAGACTATTTAGACCAAGAAATAAAGTACATCTTGTACAGAGGCATGTTACATATTGAATTGTGTTCCCCTCGGAAGAGGTATATTGAACTCCTAACTCCCAGTACCTCAGCATGTGACCATTGGAGACAGGATCATTAGAGAGGTAATCAAGATGAAATGAAGTCATTAGAGTGTGTTCTAATCCAATATGGTGTTGTTATAAGAAGAAATCTAGACACAACAGAAACACAGGTGAACATGAAGACAGCCATCTACAAGCCAAGGAGAGGGACCTGGAACAGCTTCTCCTCTCACAGTCCTCAGAAGAAAGTGACCCTGCTGACACTTTGATTTTAGACTTCCAGCCTCCAGAACTGAGATAATACATTTCTGATGTTTAAACCACCCAGCTTGTGGTACTTTGTTATGATAGCACTGTCAAATGGATATAAGGCCTCTATTGTTTTTGCCTGCCTATCATACATTCCCCCTATGGTTCTTCTGGGGACTTCTTCCCTTCTCCTCTTAGTTCATGTGGTTCTTCTGGATCTGATTCAGTCTATAGCTCCAGGAGTTAGCAATGACCCAGGCTTAATCAATCAGTGTATTCCATCCCCTGACCACAATGACTGGTCAGTGAAAACAGGCCAGGTTTTTTGCTGAAATCTTTTTCAGGAGTTGCTATGCTGGTAGAATGTAGGCCTGGAACTAGTGGTGTTCACCTTGCTAGCATGAAGTAATACCCTTCCTGAGAGTAGACCAATGCCAAGAAAAGCCAGTAAGAGAGATGGGAGTATAAGAATTCTGACAATATATAATATGAGCACCTGGATAGAAGTGTTCCTGAAATTGCATACTCCTCTACTTTTCCATATATATCCAACAATTTCTCTTTTATTTGGATTTGATTTGGGTTTCTTTCATAGCGACTGAAAGAGTTTGGATTAAATGATACTGTTCATTATTCCTAACTTCTTCCAACTGCCTTTTGACTTTCTTTGGTCACATTTTTCTCTGCTTCTTAATCCCATCCTGAATTCTCCATCTAAGAATTCTGCACACACACACACCCCTTTACACTTATGGAGAAACTCCAGTACAGAAGTGAGTTTAAGTAACATTTATGCACCTTTAATCTCCCTTCTTGCTATTCTTTGGAACTCTGCATTCAGATGCTTATATCTTTCCTTTTTTCCTTTGCTTTTCACTTCTTTTCTTTTCACAGCTATTTGTAAGGCCTCCCCAGAAAGCCATTTTGCTTTTTTGTATTTCTTTTCCATGGGGATGGTTTTGATCCCTGTTTCCTGTATAATATCATGAACCTCAGTCCATAGTTCATCAGGCACTTTATCTATCAGATCTAGTCCCTTATCTATTTCTCACTTCCACTGTATAATCATAAGGGATTTGATTTAGGTCATACCTGAATGGTCTAGAGGTTTTCCCTACTTTCTTCAATGTCAGTCTGAATTTGGCAATAAGGAGTTCATGATCTGAGCCACAGTCAGCTCCTGGTCTTGTTTTTCTTGACTGTATAGAGCTTCTCCATCTTTGGCTGCAAAGAATATAATCAATCTGATTTTGGTGTTGACCACCTGGTGATGTCCATGTGTAGAGTCTTCTCTTGTGTTGTTGGAAGAGAGTGTTTGCTATGACCAGTGCATTTTCTTGGCAAAACTCTATTAGTCTTTGCCCTGCTTCATTCCGTATTCCAAGGCCAAATTTGCCTGTTACTCCAGGTGTTTTTTGACTGCCTACTTTTGCATTCCAGTCCCTATAATGAAAAGGACATCTTTTTTGGGTGTTAGTTCTAAAAGGTCTTGTAGGTCTTCATAGAACCATTCAACTTCAGCTTCTTCAGTGTTACTGGTTGGGGCATAGACTTGGATTACTGTGATATTGAATGGTTTGCCTTGGAAATGAACAGAGATCATTCTGTTGTTTTTGAGATTGCATCCAAGTACTGCATTTCAAACTCTTTTGTTGACCACGATGGCTACTCGATTCTTCTGAGGGATTTCTGCCCATAATAGTAGATACAATGATCATCTGAGTTAAATTCACCCATTCCAGTCCATTTTAGTTCGCCTATTCCTAGAATGTCGACGTTCACTCTTGCCATCTCTTGTTTGACCACTTCCAATTTGCCTTGATTCATGGACCTGACATTCCAGGTTCCTATGCAATATTGCAAAGCCTTCCTCAGCGATCAATGCAAAGAAATAGAGGAAAACAACATAATAGGAAAGACTAGAGATCTCCTCAAGAAAATTAGAGATACCAAGGGAACATTTCATGCAAAGATGGGCTCGATAAAGGACAGAAATGGTATGGACCTAACAGAAACAGAAGATATTAAGAAGAAGTGGCAAGAATACACAGAAGAACTGTACAAAAAAGATCTTCATGACCAAGATAATCACGATGGTGTGATCACTCACCTAGAGCCAGACATCCTGGAATGGAAGTCAAGTGGGCCTTAGGAAGCATCACTACGAACAAAGCTAGTGGAGGTGATGGAATTCCAGTTGAGCTATTTCAAATCCTGAAAGATGATCCTGTGAAAGTGCTGCACTCAATATGCCAGCAAATTTGGAAATCTCAGCAGTGGCCACAGGACTGGAAAAGGTCAGTTTTTATTCCAGCCCCAAAGAAAGGCAATGCCAAAGAATGCTCAAACTACTGCACAATTGCACTCATCTCACATGCTAGTAAAGTAATGCTCAAAACTCTCCAAGCCAGGCTTCAGCAATACGCGAACTGTGAACTTACAGATGTTCAAGCTGGTTTTAGAAAAGGTAGAGGAACCAGAGACCAAATTGCCAACATCCACTGGATCATCGAAAAAGCAAGAGAGTTCCAGAAAAGCATCTATTTCTGCTTTATTGACTATGCCAAAGCCTTTGACTGTGTGGATCACAATAAACAGTGGAAAATCCTGAAAGAGATGGGAATACCAGACCACCTGACCTGCCTCTTGAGAAACCTATATGCAGGTCAGGAAGCAACAGTTAGAACTGGCCATGGAACAACAGACTGGTTCCAAATAGGAAAAGGAGTATGTCAAGGCTGTATATTGTCTCCCTGCTTATTTAACTTCTATGCAGAGTACATCATGAGAAATGCTGGGCTGGAGAAAGCACAAGCTGGAACCAAGATTGCTGGGAGAAATATCAATAACCTCAGATATGCAGATGACACCACCCTTATGGCAGAAAGTGAAGAGGAACTAAAAAGCCTCTTGATGAAGGTGAAAGAGGAGAGTGAAAAAGTTGGCTTAAAACTCAACATTCAGAAAACAAAGATCATGGCATCTGGTCCCATCATGTCATGGGAAATAGGTGGGGAAACAGTGGAAACAGTGTCAGACTTTATTTTTGGGGGCTCCAAAATCACTGAAGATGGTGACTGCAGCCATGAAATTCAAAGACAATTACTCCTTGGAAGGAAAGTTATGACCAACCTAGATAGCATATTCAAAAGCAGACATTACTTTGCCAACAAAGGTCCATCTAGTCAAGGCTATGGTTTTTCCAGTGGTCATGTATGGATGTGAGAGTTGGACTGTAAAGCAAGCTGAGAGCTGAAGAATTGATGCTTTTGAACTGTGGTGTTGGAGAAGACTCTTGAGAGTCCCTTGGACTGCAAGGAGATCCAACCAGTCCATTCTGAAGGAGATCAGCCCTGGGATTTCTTTGGAAGGAATGATGCTAAAGCTGAAACTCCAGTACTTTGGCCACCTCATGCGAAGAGTTGACTCATTGGAAAAGACTCTGATGCTGGGAGGGATTGGGGGCAGTAGGAGAAGGGGATGACAGAGGATGAGATGGCTGGATGGCATCACTGACTCAATAGACGTGAGTCTGAGTGAACTCCGGGAGTTGGTGATGGACAGGGAGGCCTGGTGTGCTGCGATTCATGGGGTCGCAAAGAGTCGGATACGACTGAGTGATTGAACTGAACTGAACTGAATCTCCCTTACTCTACATGAAACTTGAAGGGAAAGGTAGTCTTAATCTGATTTTCCCTATGTCTCCCTTTTAAGCACACATTCAACATCAGTTAGAGAAAATTTTGCCTTAAAGTATCAAGGATATTTTGAGGGAAGAATGTGAGAAAAACATAGGTCTTGGTAAACTTAGTATCACTTACTACTAAGTAATATCAAGTGAGTAAGAATGGAATGCCCCAAATACTAAACACTAAAAACGTAGCATTCCCAAACAAGTCTTCTTTTTTGGAGTAAAAATATAATCTAAAAATAAAGAATGTATAAATAGAATGCATGTGTAATTTTACCTTTGAGTATGAAATATTTGATGAAAAAAAAAATAGAGCTGTCTGTGGTCCTGAAAATCCAATTATTAAAAACATGGATACTTTTTGTTACTTTTATTACAAGAAGGATGAGACATTTTCCCATAAAAACAGAATGATTCTTAAAGAATTCTGAATCCAGATAATTAATCTCATTTTCTTTGACTTTAAGTACTCCTAGGCAGATGAATTAATTAAGGAAGCAGATTATTATTCTGACAGAGACCTTTAAGTTACAAGAATGTACAGCTACAAAGTAATAGTAAATACAAACAGGAAAAAATACTAAATAGGAACTAGTAAGTGTCATCTTCTTGATCTCAATTATAGTTTTCTAACAAGGAAAAACATTTAACTCTCATATCAAAACTTAAGTATTGTCACATAATTTTCTTTGTTAGATTTTTCTTTCTTATATTTATAAACAAGAGCCTTTTCACAATTATGCTACTTCTTTTATTATGATATTTAAATAAATGTTCTATATTGACGTTTTCTTGACGTTTTTCCTATTTTTGGCACATTTTAGAGCTTAGTTTGTTGTGTTTTGGATTTTTTTTTTTCTGTTAAAGTTAGAGGGAAAAGAAACATTTCTGCAATGTGAGCATCTATCTTAGTCACTGAGCTTTCTATAATATGGCTTCCCACGGGGTAGAAGGCAGAAGTGTACCTGTGAAGAAAGTATTACACATTCCTACTACCAATGGGGAAAGCTGAGTTTCACAGCACTTAACATTGTTCAATAAAGAAGTTGCAGGATTCAAGCTAATTTTACATTTAGTGTTAGCCTTCTTCTTGAGGAAGGTGGCCAGGTAGTAAACTCCTGAAGACTTCAATTCATATGGCATCTTCTTTGATAAAGATAAGCCATGAGACCTATGGTCAGAGCATGAGCTTTGTAGTTGCACAGTTCTGCTTTCAAAGTTTGAAGTGTCAAACTGCTCTGAGCCTCAGTTTCCTCATTTTCAAAACAAAGCTGACCATACCTGCCTAGTATAAATGTGTGTAAAGAGTTTAGCAAAGTATCAAAGATGATACATCATAATGTTCAATAAATATTAGCTTTTATATATGCTACATATGTGTGAGATATACAGATAGATGGTTACAATGAAGGATACCTAGCATATAGCAGCTTGAATCCTTAGTAAACAAAAATAAGTGGTTTGGGAGGCTTTGTGGAAGGTTATGTGATAGCTTAGATTCTCAGGTAACATCAGATGCTGATAACAGGAGGTATAAATTATAGTCCCTCTTAATTCTCAGGTGAAACTCAATATGCTTTTGTCAAACTTGGCTTAAACGTTGGTTTGCCTCCATACACTTCTCTTTGCCTCATTCCATACCCTTTCTCTTAGCAACTTTTCTTATTCCTGTGCTTCAATAATTATTTCTAGATGCATTTCTAAATCCAACCAGATTATTGTTTTTTAGAGCTGTGGACCTGTATATCTAACTCCCTAGTGGACTGCTCTGTGTCCTGGGGTCAGTATGTCACAAAATAAGCTCATTATTATGCTCTCTGTCCCTTGCACTTCATCTCCATTCCTTATCCCAGCAAATGAAAATCCCATCAACTAACCAGAAACCCAGATTCTTCCTTACCCTCACATCCAATCAGCCCCCAACTACTATTAATTCTATCTTCAGACTATCTCTCCCTCCACATCCCTTCTCCATCTCCACTCAAATCATTCACTGCCTCTGTTTTCCTAGTTAACATCTTCATCATCTCTTGTTTTTCTAAGTGAATTTACAAATGTCAATATCATGTATATCACATTTATCCTCTCTTCTATGTGTACAAACAACCCTTATGTCATAAAGAACCTAATTCAAGATTGTTGAGCCTTTCATTTTAGCTATATTTTCTCTAATATTGAATTCTATTACAAATTTAAAATTAAGCATCATGTTTTGTAATTTTAAGTATTTTCATTAAAATAAAACATGAAACAATATATTCGTGTCTTTTTTTAACTTCTACTTTGTATTGGGATATGGTTGATTACTTGAGTGTGTGTGTTCATGGTCAGTCATATCTGACTCTTTGCCACCCCATGGACTGTAGCCCACCAGATTCCTCTGTCCATGGAATTTTCCAGGCAAGAATACTGAAGCAAGTTGCCATTTCCTACTCCAGGGGATCTTCCCAACCAAGGGATCAAATCTGTGACTCTTGCATCTCCTGCATTGCAACGCATACATCTCATGCCTGAAGAATCCCATGGACAGAGGAACTTGGCGGGCTACAGTACATGGGGTTGCAAAGAGTCAGACACGACAGAGTGACTAGGGCTTCCTTGGTGGCTCAGATTGTAAAGAACCTCCCTGCAATTCAGAATACCCGGTTTGATCTCTGGAAAATATAATTATTAAATATATAAATACATTTGTAGTTCAGTTTTTTTAAAAAACAATCTTTTCCATCTCTTTCCTTCTAAATCTCCTTACCCTCTCCAAACCATCCTCTGCCCAACTGCCAAAGCGACATTTTTTTTCCAAAGCAAGAGACTTTACTAGGAAGGGGCCCCCAGCTGGACAGCAGGGGAATAAGAGAACCAGGAGGACTGCTCTCAAAGCGACACTTTTAACACAAAAGCCTCCTCATGCCATTTGTCCCCATGCTCACCCTCCTCCAATGGTCCCCTTCCTAACCTCTGTAGTTTGCCTTGACATTTCAAGGGTTTAAAAAGCAGTACTCACTTGAAAGGAGTCAAAAACAGACAGAGATCAAAATGGCAGTTTTATTAATGAAAATACAGTCAAAACCAGGCTTAGGTTTGGGGAAACAATAGCTCCCTAACCCTGTACCCCAGAATTAGATTGCCTAACAGCTGAACACCCACAGTTAGGTTTTTCCATGTAAGGACAGACTTCTATTACAGGTGGCTGGGAATACATCAGAGGGGCTGCTCTATACAGGACAGAAGAGAAATGAAGCCCAACTCCCTAGGCCTGGACAGGAGTGAGGGAAGAGACAGAGAAGCCAGGAGAGGAATGCTAATAGAAGTCCCCACTAAGGGAAACGAGAGGCCAGCAGAAATGAGGTTTCTGCTCATCACCCCAACCTCGAGAACAGACATAGACAGCAAAGCCTTTTATGTTGTCACCAGTTACTTCTCCCATACCTCCCCACCCCGCCCTCTTGACGGCCTTCTCTGTCGGACTCCCAGATTCTGAAGCTGCTTCTGCTGAAGGACTTGCAAGCTCCTGAACACATCAACTCTTCTCTTGTTTCTCTGCCCTTGCACAACCTCTTCTCTCTGCTAGGAGTGTCCCCTGGCTAGGTTTCTGCTCACTAAAATGTTCTCTCTTTCTCAGCCTTAAAGTCACAGCTGGCTCCTCTTGAAGTCTCCATCGCCTCACTCTGGCAGGATCCCTCTCTGGTGTTCCCAATGTATGTGCCACCCACCCACATCCAGCTGCCTGGTTATCTTTCCTTTGCAAGGTTAGAAGCTCTTTGAGGAGAGAGACCTACAGTTTGATCTTTGAATTAGAACAGCGCTTGGCACACAGACTACCCTCTAATAAATATGTGATGGCTGAATGAATATATACGGACCTTCATTATTTTGCCCCTTCATCATTCCATTCTCCCTCCTTATGGAAACAACAGCTTGATTTTCTCCTTGGGGAGCTAACAACTTCCTCCCCTGCCCCATACAGGGGCAACAAGATCCAATTTGAGTCTGGAGCAGAGGGTCACAGAAATCAAGAAGGGTGGTGCTTAATAATTTTGATAAAGGTGCCCAAAGGCAGCTAGTTGATAATGAAGGATGAATGTTTGTTGAAGTAAAGAAGGGAGTGAAAGGGAGAGAAGGAGGGAGGAAGGGGAAGAGGAAGGACAGGGGAGAGAGGGGAAGAAAGGAATAAGAGAGGGAGGGAGGGAGAGGGAAGAAGCAGCTTAGGATAGTGCTCTGGTCGAACCCTAGAGATCATTGGAAAGAATCTGCGGGGCTGAGCTGCAGTCTGGGAACTGTAAACCCTGGGGTCTGGACTCCTCTTACCTTCTCCACTAAACAGCCCTGTATTTAAATGGCTGCTTTCTCGCCTGGACTATTTTGGTACGTCTATTATTGGCTCCCATTTAGTGTCTGTTTATTTAAATCTGCTTTCAACTGGAACATAATTCTCTTGATGATCCGTTGATGCTGCGACACAGTAGGAATACAGATAATTGTCACTGTGCACTTTCTGCTGGAAATATAAAATTATTATCTTTAGAGCGGTGGAGTAGGGTGTTTGAGCACGGATATTAGGCAGCGCGGGCACGTGGGATTTGCAGAGTGCTAATTTGCTGGCTGCTCTGCCGGGCTCCGCGGGGTGTCATAAGAGCCTCCCCTATCCCCCGCCCCGGGGAACTCGGGAAGACACCCAGCTCCCCAGCACCCTGCCATCACTCCGCTGCCAAGAGAATGCGGGTAGCCACTCTCTCAGAGACTTGAGGATTTCTTCATGGTCATCACGGACCAAAGGGCGGGAGGCTGGTCACCGTCTCAGGCTCCACGGCCTTTTGGAGGGGTTGCTGGAACCAGGGGACAAAGTCTGAGCCGCACAGCCCCAGCAGAGAGCAGCCTGAAGGCATGCAATTAGAGCCACGACTGGCTGGGGTGGAGGGCTCGCCGCTGTGCACCCCTTCACGACTCCCTGGCCTCCCGGTCCCCTCACCCATCCCACGCCTCACCCCTTCTCCTCACCTGCTCCCATCATACACCCCCCAACCTCTTACCGCCTGCGCACCTACCTCCAGCCCTCAGCTCCCCACCCCCAGCGCGCTGCCTCCATTTACAAGCAGCATCACTAATTGCTTTTTAGGGTCCCTTTTCTGCTCTCTGTTCAAAATTCACGGGGCGTTCCCCGGCCCTTTTATGCTACTTTTCTGAACCTTTTCAGCCTCTTTTACAAACTTAGCACTTTCTGTGCCTCTTTTAGTCTTTTCGAGAAGAAAGAGACTTGAGAGAGGGTTTTTTTTTTTTTGGCAGTAAAGCTCCTTCTCCTGTACCCCCTCCCCCGCCTCTCCCCACCCCCCAGTCCCACCGCCACCCCCTCCAAAAGCACACGCATTGACCCTCCTCCCACTGAATGGGGCTTTGTGCAGGGAATTTCCGGAACATAGCCCAGTGCCCAGGCCTCTGTGAGGAGAGGAGGGGCCCAGCCGGGCAAGGAGACCCTTAAGCCCACCCCATTACCACGGTCACTGTTTGCCCTGGATTCTCTAAAAGGCCTATTGTTGCCGGTTGCCAGGTATTCCATAGCAACACTTAAGCCAAGCTGCCTACCCTATTTAGGCCCAAAACTTTTCAATGGCCTCCAAAACCCCGTGCTTGTCAGCGCCGCAGACCGCTCCTCAAACAGCCTCAGAGGGGAGGGCGAAGCCAAACCATCCCCCAGCCGTCTCTGCCTTTCAAATATCCGTGTTTGAGGCTGCTTGGGGGCTCCTTGTCATTTGCCTAGGATCAGCAGGCCAAACAATCGCAATTAAAATTTCTCTCTCCCCCGACCCTGGCATCTCCCCCTCTCTCTGCCCCCCGGCCCAGTTGCAGACCTCTCTCTAACTTAATATTCAGCTGGGACTGGGTTTCATCATTTTCTGCAAGGGCCTCCTGACTTTCCTTGTCAACCATCTCAAAGGAAATTGCTTTATTATTTTAGGAGAGTTTGGGTGCACTTCCATGCACGGTTTATGCTCCTTCTCATCTCTGGTGAAGAGGAAGATAATAGAATCAGAGTCTATGTTCTAGAAGGAATCTTAATCATGGTCCCAGATGAGGGTCTGGAGGCCCAGATCCAGGAAGAGACTGGCTTGTGTCACAAGTTATTTAGAGGTGGGGGTCCAGAGCCCCAGGTCCCTGACCTCCAATCCCATGCTTATGCTCACTAGGAAGCTCCAATGTAACATGAGGAGGAGATTGGCAGAGTGAGGAAAAAGTACTCTGTGCATCTCAAAAATGAAAATGGGAGGAAGGCAGGTTCCACATTCAGAGGAATGCATGAACCAGCCCTTCTTGCTCCTTCCTTTCCAGGTGAAATGTGAATTTGCCCCCAGCCCAGTTAAAAGCAAGCAACCCTGGAGATGTCAGTTCAGTTCAGTTTTCAGTTCAGTTCAGTTCAGTCGCTCAGTAGTGTCCAACTCTTTTCGACCCCAAGGACTGCAGCACACCAAGCTTCCCTGTCAATCACCCAACTCCCAGAGCTTACTCAAACTCAGGCTCATTGAGTTGGTGATGCCATCCAACCATCTCATCCTCTGTTATCCTCTTCTCTTCCTGCCTTCAATCTTTCCCAGCATCAGGGTCTTTTCCAATGAGTCAATTCTTTGCATCAGGTGGCCAAAGTATTGGAGTTTCAGCTTCAGCATCAGTCCTTCCAGTGAATATTCAGGACTGATTTCCTTTAGTATTGGCTGGTTGGATCTCTTTGCAGTCTAAGCTTTACCTGCTACCTTACTTTCCTCCCACTGGAGATTTATGGCATCTCTCACAGGTCCTGAATTAGATGAGGCTCAACTTAGCATTCTAGAACATTCAGCTGCTCCACCCCCACCAACCCCACACTCATCGTTTGACAGAAATCATCAACTAATTTGCCCAGAGTCACAGAGCACTTAGCATAAAACCAAGCTCTGTCCCACAGCCTGCATGGCCCTGCATGATCTGGACTGGCCCATCTCCTGTCCACCTATTGTATTTATTACCATCATAATTATTGTTTATAGATATTTGGATCTTATTTCTTATTTGCTCCATTCTCAAACATAACCTCAATTAGAACTCTACATCTTGTTTATCTTGTACCCCCAGAGCTTAGCATAGTGTCTGAAACATAGAAGGTACTCAATGAATATCTGAATAAATAAATGAAGATATTTGCTCATTGGTGGTAAATAGGAAAGTTAGAACTCAAGTCTTCTAATTCACAATGCAACATCCTTTTTCCTGAGGGCATTGTAAAATGAGAAAAGGAATAGTGTTTATGTGTTTTTAAGTCCTTCCTTATAACCCGGTGTTTCCCAAACTTTAAAAAAATTATTATTACTGCTCCACTAAATGAGCTTTAAAGATTGTCTTTACCTCATTGTCTCCTATGAAATTATCAGAGATATGTTCTATATCTAATAATGTACTGTGGTCCTTTAAAGGGCTGTAAGTCAGTGTAATGTTTAAGATTTCCCCACCCTAAGGACCAATTTTTGCCTCTTTCAGAGTGATGTCACCTCCCTTGAGAATTCATGCGATAACCAACAACAGTCACTTGCAGTAAAAGCCTACAGATTTCTGACGGTGCTATAAAACCAGTGAATTAATTCTGTGCCTGATGAAAATGGAGGAGGATTGTCTCAGAGCTTAGGTGTGGAAGAATTCTAACCATTGAAAGTGACAAGAATGGGCAGAAAGGATGGTGGATGTGTTAACTTTGGGCTTCCAGCCCAGCCCTCATATTACATACTTCACAAAAGTTTCTAAAAAGATCTTTAGAAAAACCTTTTCAGCTTAGGTAAATGTGGTGTTAAACCACTAATCGTTAACCCCTTTCCTCTTCTTATTCAGCTCTTAATCAGATTATACAAAAGCTTTCAGACATTCTTGGTTTCCAGTGCCAGTGTGTGAGGATAAAGTAGATTTTCTAAACTACTGCCTCAGAAGTCAAAATTTTTAAACTTTTACTGCTGGGTGTAGGTCCACAAAATAAATTCTTCATTAAGAAAAAATGTCAGCACTGGGAGCACCTGTGCAAGTTCAGTCTTCCACACAGACAAATGGGTTCAGCCATGAAGCCTGTAAGGAAGTCATTGCTCTTCCGAATTGCTCTCTTCCAGGCTCAGTGTGGTGGTCAGCATGGCCTGTGGAAATCAAGGAGAAGTTGCCCGTCAGAAATATGTAAAGAAATCCCAGAAAATTAGTAAGGGGAAAAGGAAAAGCAGGTAGTTTGATTACCTCTCAGAGGAAACAGAAGGAATCTGAAATCATACAACAAAAGCAGAAGGCAGCCAATGAAAAGAAGGCTATGCAGAGAAGAGAAAAACGATAACTATTTAGAAAATCTGGGTGCTACTGCTAATTAGGTGTATCATAAGTTCTATGATGAAGATTTTGTAGAATGAATAGCCATACATGTGTTATATCCTTGTGAAACTATTTTAAACTTAAAAAACAAAAAAACAGCGCTGCCTCTTGGAAGCACCTGTAGATTAAGAGCTGACATATCTATATGCTTCCCTGATAGCTCAGTTGGTAAAGAATCTGCCTGCAATGTGGGAGACCTGGGTTCGATCCCTCAGTTGGGAAGATCTCCTGGAGAAGGGAAAGGCTACCCACTTCAGTATTCTGGCCTGGAGAATTCCATGGATTGTATAGTCCATGGGGTCGCAAAGAGTTGGACATGACTAAGTGACTTTCATTTTCACTATCTATATACAGTATGCTCATTTATGCATTCATGAATTCACCAAGTATTCACTGAATCCTTCTTATGTCCCAAGCGGTGTGCTAGAAGCTACACAGATATATTATTTTCACAGCATTTTATATGAGTACCAGGTACTAGGGAGCTTCCCAGGTGTCTCAGTGGTAAAGAATCCATGTGCCAATGCAGGAGAAGCAGGAGATTCAGGTTCAATCTCTGGGTCGGGAAGATCTCCTGGAGGAGGGCATGGCAACCCACTCCAGTATTCTTGCCTGGAGAATCCCATGGACAGAGGAGACTGGTGGGCTATAGTTCATAGGGTTGCAATGGGTCCGACATGACTGAGTGCCTGTGCACACGTACATGCATGGACTAGGTTCTAGAGAATGGAATATACTCTTTGTACATTCATGATTAAAGGAATGATTATTACTTGGCCTTGCTGATACATATTATCTAAGCATGGAGTTCTTGATGATGCTACACGAACTCCATAATCTCCTTAATAGAAAAGTTAGAAGTCTATCCTCAGTATAGTGGACATCTGCTTTGTTGCCTGCCCAGCACCCTTCCTTTCCTTCTTGTCATTATAGCAACCTCCTCTTCTTAGGGGAAATAGCTCTCTTATTCCATGTGGTCCTGCAATTATTGCAATTCCGAGTACCCTTCTGTTCACCTGGATGGGAAGACAGATATCCTAGGCACAGACAATCCCTGGCCAATTCATTGCACCGGAGATGGAGAACTTAGCACCAGAGAAACAGAGAACAGCCTTCCTGTGAGTGCTTCCACCTTTTTAGAGATCCAAGTGACACCTCTGGAACCCAGGTTTCCACTTCTACTCAGGGGTCTGAGGGAAGGAAGAATGAATTTTAGAAGTTGAAGGTCCCTAAGACTCTTGAAAGCCACTGTTACTCACTGCTACCACATTGAGAAACAATGAAAGCAGAGGGCAAGTCAGCCTGAATTCTGAAAGGAAGGTCAAGGACCACATTTCTGAATATCAAGTCTAGAGTTGGATCTGAGAGTCAAGTTAGGAGTTTGGGGTTGATTGGAGAAGGTCTGGAGAGCTAATATATCAGGAACTGGCAAAAAAGGTCCTGGATGATCGAATCATACCCAATTTGGTGCCTTTGCTCATTTTATAGGTCAACAAAAGGTAAATCCAGTGACTAGGAGATCCTGATGCTGGGAAAGATTGAGGGCAGGAGGAGAAGGGGTGGCAGAAGATGAGATGGTTGGATGGCATCGCTGACTCAATGGACACAAGTTTGAGCAAACTCCAGGAGATAGTGAAGGACTGAGAAGCCTGGCATGCTGCAGTCCGTGGGGTCACAAAGAGTCAGACATGACTTAGCGACTAAACAACATCAACAGGAGGCTTAGAGGGTCTGAGGAAAGATTGTCAAAGAGTTTTAATTCTTTCTTTTAGAAATTTCTTGACTCATTTTTTTTTTCTGAGAAACGCTTATTGTCCAGGTATTTCTTTCTCTTTCTGCCATTGATGTGCCCCAGATATTTGCATTCAGCCCTTCTATTTCCTCATTCTATTGCCTTTTTCTCATCTACCCCTGTGGTAGGTTGAAGAATCTCCCTCCAAAGTTGCTCACATTCTAATCCCTAGAACCCGTGAACGTGTGTCTTTCTGTAAAAAGGGGATTTTTCAGATATGCTTAAGTTAATGTCTTGGTATGAGAGAATTACTCTGAACTGTCTAAATCAGAAGGGGAACCAGGATGCAACAACAAAAGCAGAGAAAGCAGACGTTGGGTGATGGACTTTGAAGATAGATAAAGGGGCCATAAGCCAAGGAATGGAGGCAGCTTATAGAAGCTTGAAGGGATAAGGAAACAAAACCTCCCGCTAAAGCCTCCAGAAAGAAGGCAGCTCTGCTGACATCTTGATTTTAGCTTTGAAAGACTCATTTCAGGCTTCTGAAAGATAATAAGTTTGTGTTAAGCCCCTTAGTTTTAGTAACTTATTACAGCACAGTCGAAAGCTAATATAACCCCCATTTCACCCAAATCCATTAATCTGCCATTCTGACCTCTGTCCTGAGCTCCAGTAGTCATTTGTAACTCGTGGTTTGGACATCTCCACCTTGGTGTTTTCCAGGTACTTTAAATTCAACACATGAGTGTTGTCTCCTACTCTTGCTCCTCTACCTGTGCATACTCTCATGTTAACAGCATCACCACCTGCCTGGAAGAGGCTTATTCAACCAAAGAATTCTTTGGTTCTTCTTTTGTTGCTTCTTTTCTATGAAATGTTGCTCCATCATGTTCTCTACACCAGCCTTCCGCTCCAACGACTCTAGTTCAGACCTCTACATTGTAGATTATCCTGACAGTCTACTAATAATCTCCTTGCCTCCAGTGTCTCCCAACAAGTCTACTCGACAATCTTCAGTCTTCTACTTGAAAACATAAATTGGTTATATCACCTGGGACCAACACACCTACAGAATAAAGTCCAAACCTGTTATCATAATCAAATATCCTTGACATTGTGCTCTACCCTTTTTGGTCTCATACATTATCATTCCTTCTCCATCGTATGCACATGCACACATGCACACACACACAGACATGCACTATTATCATAGTAAACTTCACACAATTCTGCCACTCAAAGGTTTCTGTTTTTAAGTACAGCCTTCTATATATAACCTGCATGCCTGTTTACCATCATTCAGTCTTCTTTGCCGGCAAACCTCTTCTAACCTTTCACTGTCAATGCCAGGGTGAAGACTTCCCAAGACCCTCTGCATTTCCAGCCAGAATGAAGAGTCCATTCTGTGATTCCACACCATTGAGTTTATGCTGTTATGATGTTTATCACATAATATCATGGTCTTTCATTTGTACATCTGTGTTTTCCCCAATAATAGGGACTGGGTCTCATTTCATCTCTCTGAAGTTTCAGTTTCACCACCTGAAACTCAGTTGGTAGCATTACCTGTAAGAGGCTAAAGGAGCAAAGTGGACCAGCAATGTACTTTTTCCTTATTCCTGGAAGGCATGAGCGGGTGTAATTTAAGAGTAATGGGGTAAAGTAAAGGAACTCAACTTCTCTGCATAACAATTTACATTTTCTTTCTCCATGGCAAGAGGTGCTTTGCAAGCTATAAGACCATTGGGTAAGCATTTTATTCTTTCCTGGGGGCTTAGTGTTTACTGGCACTGAGAATTAGTGTTTGCCCTTCAGAGATACGTTTATGTGCTTAATGAAATCAGTTAATCTTTGCATATAAAAACCAAGAATGGGATAGCCAAATGAAAACTTGGAATATGTCCCCTTATTAAATAGATCTAACACTATGCCTAGCATAGAGTATGTGTCAAATAAATAGTTCTTGAATTTAAAAAGTGAAGGATTTAGTGTTTTATATGTTTTCCCTTGGACTCTAGAGAAGTCACAATTATCGAACAGCTTTTAGATTTTTTCCCTTCCAACATTATAATTTTCCCTAATTACTCTTCAATGATTCATTACAGAAAGCCATAATCACTCCTGCAGCTCTATGTGAGGTGGTGTGGGGAGGTTAAAGCAGCAGGACTGTTAGAGAAGAGAGTGGTCCTCCCTCATCCATTTCTCTGGTTCTCTGCGGGAATCCAGGCAGTGACCCAAGGCGGAAGTGGGAGTGAGAGAGAATACAGGACACTGAGCAGCAGATTCCAAAGCTCAGTTCCAGAGAAACATGAGAGGAAAACTCCCACTGTTTCAACTACATACTCAAGGAAGAAAGTCTGGAAGGTGGGTTGGGGAAAGTAAGAGATGGAGGGGTATCAAAGTTGGCTGATACTGTTTTACAAGAGCCAATTGCTAAATTTTTCTGGATTTGTGAGCCAGTTTTTAAATATGACCACTATTAAAAGTTAAATTCAGTTCAATTCAGTTCAGTCTTTCAGTCGTGTCTGACTCTTTTCGACCCCATGAATCGCAGCACACCAGGCCTCCCTGTCCATCACCAACTCCTGGAGTTCACTCAGACTCACGTCCATTGAGTCAGTGATGCCATCCAGCCATCTCATCCTCTGTCATCCCCTTCTCCTTCTGCCCCCAATCCCTCCCAGCATCAGAGTCTTTTCCAATGAGTCAACTCTTCGCATGAGGTGGCCAAAGTACTGGAGTTTCAGCTTTAGCATCATTCCTTCCAAAGAAATCCCAGGGCTGATCTCCTTCAGAATGGACTGGTTGGATCTCCTTGCAGTCCAAGGGACTCTCAAGAGTCTTCTCCAACACCACAGTTCAAAAGCATCAATTCTTCAGCGCTCACTCAGCCTTAGCTTACACCAAAATAAACTATTCCAAAATAAGTTATATCCAAAACTGATCATGTTCTTTTTCACTACATATTATTATCTGTGCTCTTGGGGTTATGTCTATTATATCTGCAGCTGTATGGTGGAAATATTACGGAATGCTGTGTTACTAGTCAACTCTTCCCAGCTCTGTGTTCAGTGATATCATTTTGATTGCTTGAAATCAACTGCAATGGAAGGATTTCCAGATAACAGAGAATACTACAAATCAGGCTGCTATTCCCCTCACTACAGAGCCAATGGTTAAATATTTTCTAGAATATCCCTAGTGAATCTTGGTTCTAGGGCTATAGAAAAATTTAATGGAATATTACTGTACTTGAGATAAAAGGGGATTCAGGTTTGTTAAGACCATAGCATGTGAAGGCACCAGGACATACTTTTATTAATGCATTTTAATTTTTTTTACCTTTTTATTTTATTTTGGAGTATAGCTGATAAACAATGTGGTGATAATTTCAGGTGGCATTTAATAATCATCATAATAACCTGATAATATTATTGCTATTTTTATAAACAAGGAAATTGAGACTCAGAAAAGGTTTTTTAATGTTTCCAAAGTCATTCAGCCATATACCTCTTTTAGTTCCAAGGGGAGACAAAGCGATGAAGATTTGGTCCTTGATCTGTAGGAATTTAAACTTGAAGTGAGGAGTCAAGTATAGTCAAGTCTATAGAAAAAGTTTAGTCTAAATTTAACTTTTAACATAAATTGAGCTTATCGAGATAAAAATTATAATACCTCACGTGAAAAGAAACATTGATAGGATTAGTGGCAGATTGAAGGTTACTGAACTTGAAGATATAACAAAAGAAGCTATTTAAATTAAATGAGAAGGAAAAAATGACTAGAAAAATAAATAGAACATCAATCAATAGGCTGTGAGAAAAAGCATGTAACCACGTACCTAAGTAAAAACTGAAAGTGTCTGACTCTGCGACCCCACGGAGGTAGCCCGCCAGGCTCCTTTGTCTATGGAATCCTCCAGGCAAAATACTGGGGTAGTTAGCCATTCCCTTCTCCAGGGGATCTTTCTGACCTAGAGATTGAACCTGGGTCTCGTGCATTGCAGGCAAACTCTTTACCATCTGATCCACAACCTGTACCTACATAAATGGAGTCCCAAAATTGCAAGGGTTTGGTGAGAGGAGTATCTAGAAAAAAAATATTTAAAGGAATAATGGCCAATGCTTTTTCAAATTTAAAGAAAACCATAAACTCAAAATTCCTAGAATCTCAACAAGTCCTTAGTAAAGAAGTATGAAAAAATACCAAGGTACATCATAATCAAATTGCTTAAAGTCAGTTATGAAAAGAAAATCTCAAAATCAAACAGTGGGGGGAAAGACATTTACATACAAAGAAGCAAGCAAAAGGATTACATCATAAAACTTATCAGAAAAGGATATAAGTGAGAAGATAATGGAACAACATCCTTATAGCACTAAAAGAACAAGGGCAGGGCAGGTGTGTGAAACCCTGCCAACCTAGAATTCTGAACTCGGTGAAAATCTCTTTCAAAAACAAATTTATCAGGCTTTCCTGGAGGCTCAGTGGTAAAGAATCCTCCTGCCAATGCAGGAGACGTCAGTTTGGTCCCTGTTCAGGAAAGATCCCACATGCCCTGAAACAGCTAAGCTCATGTGCCACGACTACTGAGGCTGTGCTCTAGAGCCCAGGAGCCACAGCTACTGAGCCCACATGCTGCAACAGCTGAGGCCAGAGCACCCTAGAGTCTGTACTCCGCAACAAGGGAAGTCACCACAATGAAAAACCCGTGTGTTGCAGCTGGAGAGTAGCCCACACTCCCCACATTAAGAGAAAGCCAGAAGATAACAGCAAAGACCCAGTAGAGTCAAAAATAAATAAATAAAATTCTTTTAAAGACAAACTTATCAGTAGATCATGACCAAGTGAAATTTATCCTAAAAATGCAAAGATGGTTTAATATTTTAAAATCCATCAATGTAATTCACCATATTAATAGACTAAGAAAGACAAAAATACGATTAAGTCCATAGATACAAAAAACTTGTTTGGTAAGATTTAACATTCACTCCTGATTTAAAAAAAAGGAAAATCTTCAGAACATTAGGACTAGAGGGAAGTTCTTAAACTTGATGAATGGTATCTGTGAAACATTTATGGCTAATGTTATAAATTAATGGGGAAAAATTAGATGCTTTTCTGCTAAGAACAGAAAAAAAAGAAAGATTTTCAATTTTTATGTATGTACATGGTTACACATCTTTTCCTCACAGCCTATTGATGTTCTATTTATTTTTCTAGTCTTTTTTCCCTCTCATTTCATTTTAAATAGCTTCTTTAGTTATGTCTTCAAGTTAAATAATCTTCAACCATTTAATCTGCCACTGAGCCTATCTGTGTTTTTGTTCACCTGAGGCATTATAATTTTCATCTCTAGAAGTTCAAGTTAGGTTAAAAGTTAAATTTAGAGTAAACTTCCTCTATGACCCACCTCCTAGAGTAATGGAAGTAAAAGCAAAAATAAACAAAAGGGACCTAATTAAACTTAAAAGCTTTTGCAGGACAAAGGAAACTATAACCAAGGTGAAAAGACAGCCTTCAGAATGGGAGAAAATAATAGCAAACAAAGCAACTGACAAAGAATTAATCTCAAAAATATACAAGAAGCTCATGCAGCTCAATTCCAGAAAAATAAACAACCCAATCAAAAACTGGCCAAATAACTAAAGACATTTCTTCAAAGAAGACATACAGATGGCTAACACATGATAAAATGCTCAACATCACTCATTATCAGAGAAATGCAAATGAAAACCACAATGAGGTACCATCTCACACCAGTTAAAATGGCTGGTATCTGAAAGTCTACAAACAATAAGTGCTGGAAAGGGTGTGGAGAAAAGGGAACCCTCTTACACTGTTGGTGGGAATGCAAACTAGTACAGCCACTATGGAGAACAGTGTGGAGATTCCTTAAAAAATGGGAAATAGAACTGCCATACGACCCAGCAATCCCACTACTGGGCATACACACCGAGGAAACCAGAATTGAAAGAGACACATGTACCCCAAAGTTCATCGCAGTACTGTTTACAATAGCTAGGACATAGAAGTAACCTAGATATCCATAGGCAGATGAGTGGATAAGAAAGTTGTGGTTATATATACACAATGGAATATTACTCAGCTATTAAAAACAATGCAATTGAATCAGTACTAATGAGTTGGATGAAACTGGAGCCTATTATACAGAGAGAAGTAAGTCAGAAAGAAAAACACCAATACAGTATATTAACATATATGTGGAATTTAGAAAGATGGTAACGATGACCCTATATGTGAGACAGCAAAAGAGACACAGGTATAAAGAACAGACTTTTGAACTCTGGGAGAAGGTGAGGGTGGGATGATTTGAGGTAATAGCATTGAAACATGTATATTACCATATGTGAAACAGATCACCAGTCCAGGTTCGATGCATGAGACAGGGTGCTCAGGGCCAATACACTGGGATGACCCTGAGGGATGAGATGGGGAGGAAGGTGGAAGGGGGGTTCAGGATTGGGAACACATGTATACCCATGGCTGATCCATGTGAATGTATGGCAAAAACCATTACAATATTTTAAAGTAATTAGCCTCCAATTAAAATAAATAAATTAATAAAAAATTTAGACTAAATTTTTCTATTCCCCAACACTGATTGGAAGTTCTAGCAAGTACAATAAGGCAAGAAAAACAGGCATTTAAACTGGAAAGAATAATGGAAAACTGCGTTTGTAGATGACATGATTGCCAATGTGGAAAATCAGATATTAATAGTACAAAAAAAATTACAGTAAACTAGAACTACTAGATTGTAGAATACAAAATCAAATACAAAAATCAAGTGTATTTTGATATATTAACAATGAACAACTGGAAACTGATATTTTGCAAAAACAATACCATTTATAATCACATAAAAAATTGTTGTTGTTCTTTAGTTGCTAAGTCATCTCTACATGGACTGCACCAAGCCAGGCTCCTATGTCCTTCACAGTCTCCCAAAGTTTGCTCAAATTTGTGTCCATTGAGGCTGTATGCTATCTAACATACATGTATGCTATCTAACATAACATGTATGCTATATAACTATGTCATCCTTGATCCTCTTCTCCTTTTGCCTACAATTTTTCCCAGCATCAAGGTCTTTGCCAGGAGTCAGCTCTTATCATTGGGTGGCCAAAGTACTGGAGTTTCAGCTTCAGCATCAGTCCTTCCAATGAGTACTCAGGGTTGATTTCCCTTAGGATTGAGTTTGATCTCCTTACTGTCCAAGGAACTCTCAAGAGTCTTCTCCAGCACCACAATTCAAAAGCATCAATTCTTCAGCATTCAGCTTTCTATATAGTCCAAATCTCACATCCATACATGACTACTGGAAAAACCATAACTTTGACTATATAGACCTTTATCAACAAAGTGATGTCTCTGCTTTTCAATATGCTGTCTAGATTTGTCATAGTTTTCCTTTTAAGGAGCAAGGGTCTTTTAATTTCATGGCTGCAGTCACCATCCACAGTGATTTTGGAGCCTAAGAAAATAAAACTTGTCATTGCTTCCACATTCAAAAATGATATTAACAAAATAAAAATAGATGGGAAAAAAATTAAGCAGAGCCTCAAGGATTTGTGGAACAACCACAAAAGATCCAATATTCATATCAGAAAAGGGAGGAAAAAAGGAAGGGTCTTACCAGGGGGTCAATAATGAAATCAGATGAACTATATTCTCTGCAGCCAAACATGGAGAAGCTCTATATAGTCAGCAAAAACAAGACCATGAGCTGACTGTGGCTCAGATCATGAACACCTTATTGCAAAATTCAGACTGAAATTGAATAAAGGAGGGAAAACCACTAGACCATTCAGGTATGACCTAAATCAAATCCCTTATGATTATACAGTGGAAGTGACAAATAGATTCAAGGGATTAGATCTGATACACAGAGTGCTTGAATAACTATGGATGGAGGTTCATGATATTGTACAGGAGGCAGTGATCAAGATGATCCCCAAGATAAAGAAATGCAAAAAGGCAAAGTGGTTGTCTGGCGAAGCCTTGCAAATAGCTGAGAAAAGAAGAGAAGCTAAAGGCAAAGGAGAAAAGGAAAGATATACCTATTTATGCAGAGTTCCAAAGAATAGCAAGGAAAGAGAAGAAAGCCTTCCTCAGTGACCAATGCAAAGAAATAGAGGAAAACAATAAAATGGGAAAGACCAGAGATCTCTTCAAGAAAATTAGAGATAAAAAGGAAATATTTCATGCAAAGATGGGCACAATAAAGGACAGAAATAGTATGGACCTAACAGAAGCAGAAGATATTAAGAAGAGGTGGCAAGAATACACCAAAGAGCTATACAAAAAAGATTTTCATGATCCAGATAATCACAATGGTGTGATCACTCACCTAGAGCCAGACATCCTGAAATGTGAAGTCAAGTGGGCCTTAGAAAGCATCACTATGAACAAAGCTAGTGGAAATGATGGAATTCCAGCTGAGCTATTTCAAATCCCAAAAGATGATGCTTTGAAAGTCCTGCACTCAACATGCCAGCAAATTTGGAAAACTCGGCAGTGGCCACAGGACTGGAAAAGGTCAATTTTCATTCCAACCCCAAAGAAAGGCAATGCCAAAGAATGCTCAAACTACCGCACAATTGCACTCAACTCACATGCTAGCAAAGTAATGCTCAAAATCCTCCAAATCAGGCTTCAACAGTACCTTATCCATGAACTTCCAGATGTTCAAGTTGGATTTAGTAAAGGCAGAGGAACCAGAGATCAAATTGCCAACATCAGCTGGATCATTGAAAAACCAAGAGAATTCCAGAAAAACATCTACTTCTGCTCTACTGACTACACCAAAGCCTTTAACTGTGTGGATCACACCAAACTGTGGAAAATTCTGAAAGAGATAGGAATACCAGACCACTTGACCTGCCTCCTAAGAAATCTGAATACAGGTCAGTAAGCAACAGTTAGAACTGGACATGGAACAAGAGACTGGTTCCAAACTGGGAAAAGAGTATGTCAAGGCTGTATATTGTCACCCTGCTTGTTTAATTTATATGCAGAGTACATCATAGGAAATGCGAGGCTGGATGAAACACAAGTTTGAATCAAGATTTCTGGGAGAAATATCAATAACCTCAGATAAGCAGATAACACCACCTTTATGGCAGAAAGTGAAGAACTAAAAAGCCTCTTGATGAAATGAAAGAGGAGAGTGAGAAATTTGGCTTAAAACTCAATATTCAGAAAACCAAGATCATTTCATCCAGTCCCATCACTTCATGGCAAACTGATAGGGAAACAACAGAAACAGTGAGAGACTTTATTTTGGGGGTTCCAAAATCACTGCAGATGGTGACTGCAGCCATGAAATTAAAAGTCGCTTGCTCCTTGGAAGAAAAGCTATGACCAACCTAGACAGCATATTAAAAAGCAGAAACATTACTTTGCCAGCAAAGATCCATCTAGTCAAATCTATGGTTTTTCCAGTAGTCATGTATGGTTCTAAGAGTTGGACCATAAAGAAAGCTGAGCACCAAAGAATTGATGCTTTTGAATTGTGGTGTTGGAGAAGACTCTTGAGAGTCCCTTGGACTGCAAGGAGATCCAACCAGTCCATCCTAAAGGAAATCAGTCCTGAATATTCTATGGAAGGACTGATGTTGAAGCTGAAACTCCAGTTCTTTGGCCACTTGATGCAAAGAACTGACTCAATGAAAAAGACCCTGATGCTGGGAAAGACTGAAGGCAGGAGAAGAAGGGGACAACAGAGGATGGGATGGTTAAATGGCATCACTGACTCAATGGACATGAGTTTGAGTAAGCTCTGGGAGTTGGTGATGGACAGGGAAGCCTGTTGTGCTGCAATTTATGGGATCACAAAGAAGCGGACATGACTGAGTGACTGAACTGAACTGACTAAAATGGATTTGAAGAAATAATCTCTCAAAGTGTCTCAAATTTAGCACAAATCTATAGATCTAAGAAACTGAGTGAAACCCAAGGGGAACAATCCCAAAGAAATTCATATCAAGACAGAATATAAACTTTTGAAAACTAAACACAAAGATAAAATCTTGAACATACACAGTGCCTGTGTGTGCATGCACACTCAGTCACTTTAGTTGTGTCCAATTCATTGCAACCATATAGACCTTAGCCTGCCAGGCTCCGCTGTCCATGGGATTCTCTAGGCAAGAATTCTGGAGTGGGTTGTCACGTCCTCCTCCAGGGGATCTTCCCGACCCAGGGATCAAACCTCCATCTCCTGCATTGCAGGTAGATTCTTCACCACTGAGCCACCAAGAAACCCCCACAGGACCTATAGGGAAATACCAACTTATTGACTAGATTTACCATCTGAAACTGTGGAAATCAGAACAACATTTTTGAAGCGCTGAAAAGAAACTACTGCCAATCATGTTTCTGAATACTAGAGGACCTAAAATAATCCCAACAAATAAGAATAAAGTGGAAAGAACCACTCTACCCAATAATAAGGTTTACTATATACATATAATAATTAAGATAGTATGGTATTGATGGAGGGATCAATACATAGAATAATAGATCAGAAGAAAGAATCCAAAAAACCCTACATAAATACTCCCAACTAATTTTTGGCAGAGATGCTAGAACAAAACAATGGCGGAAAAATTGCCTTTTCAACAAATAGTACTAGAGCAATGGCACATCCACAGTTATAAAAATGAACCTTAACCTAAGCCTCATACTTTATGCATAAATTAACTCAAAATAGAGCATGAATGCAAGCATAGAATGTAAAACTATGGAACTTTTAGAAATAAAAATGAGAGAAAAATCCTTGCAGCTTAAGACTAGGCAAAGAGTTCTTAGACCTGACACCAAAAGAATGATCCATAAAAGGAAAAGTTAATAAATCAAATGGTAAGAAAATTAGAAATTTCTACTTTATGAACACCATGGGAAAAGGATCAAAAGATAACCTACACCCTGGGGAAAAAAATATTTGCAAACCACATATCCAACAAAAGACAGCTATGTAGGATATATAAGCAAGTTTCAAAATTCACCAGGAATCAATCTATCAATCAACCATTAGCCATCTGAAAAAATGCATATTAAAATCACAATGAGGGACTTTCCTGGTGGTCCAGGGGTTAAGAATCTGCCTTCCTATGCAGGCAACGTGGGTTCAGTCCTTGGTCGGGGAACTAAGATCCCACATGCCACAGGGCAACTATCCCATGAACTGCAACTAGAGAGCCCACTGTGCTGCAACTACTGAGCCCACACTCTAGAACCCAGGCTCTGCACCTAGACAAAGCTGAAGAACCTGCACACTGCAGCGAAGACCCAGCACAGCCAAAAAATACAACAATGATAATAATAATAAAAACCATAATGAGATATCATTATACATCTGTAAGAATGACTAAAATTAAAAATGCTTATGACAAAAAATGATGGTAGGGATGTGGAAAAATTGAATAACTCATACGATGCCGGTGGGAGTATAAGGGGGTATATATACTCAGAAGAGCAGACCACTAGAAGAAAGAGAAAATGCCATTTCAGAATGGGATCTTCATGACCCAGTTAATCACAATGGTGTGATCATTGACCTAGAGCCAGACTTCCTGGAATGTGAAGTCAAGTGGGCCTTAGAAAGCATCACTATGAACAAAGCTAGTGGAGGTGATGGAATTCCAGTTGAGCTATTTCAAATCCTGAAAGATGATGCCGTGAAAGTGCTGCACTCAATATGCCAGCAAATTTGGAAAACTCAGCAGTGGCCACAGGACTGGAAAAGGTCAGTTTTTATTCCAATCCCAAAGAAAGGCAATGCCAAAGAATGCTCAAACTACTGCACAATTGCACTTATCTCACACGCTAGTAAAGTAATGCTCAAAATTCTCCAAGCCAGGCTTCAGCAATATGTGAACCATGAACTTCCTGATGTTCAAGCTGGTTTTAGAAAAGGCAGAGGAACCAGAAATCAAATTGCTAACATCTGCTGGATCATGGGAAAAGCAACATCTATTTCTGCTTTACTGACTATGCCAAAGCCTTTGATCACAATAAACTGTGGAAAATTCTTCAAGAGATGGGAATACCAGACCACCTGATCTGCCTCTTGAGAAATTTGTATGCAGGTCAGGAAGCAACAGTTAGAACAGGACATGGAACAACAGACTGGTTCCAAATAGGAAAAGGAGTACGTCAAGGCTGTATATTGTCACCCTGCTTCTTTAACTTCTATGCAGAGTACATCATGAGAAATGCTGGACTGGAAGCATAAGCTGGAATCAAGATTGCCGGGAGAAATATCAATAACCTCAGATATGCAGATGACACCACCCTTATGGCAGAAAGTGAAGAGGAACTAAAAAGCCTCTTGATGAAAGTGAAAGAGGAGAGTGAAAAAGTTGGCTTAAAGCTCAACATTCAGAAAACGAAGATCATGGCATCTGGTCACATCACGTCATGGGAAATAGATGGGGAAACAGTGGAAACAGTGTCAGACTTTATGTTTTGGGGCTCCAAAATCACTGCAGATGGTGACTGCAGCCATGAAATTAAAAGACGCTTACTCCTTGGAAGGAAAGTTATGACCAACCTAGATAGCATATTCAAAAGCAGAGACATTACTTTGCCAACAAAGGTTCGTCTAGTCAAGGCTATGGTTTTTCCAGTGGTCATGTATGGATGTGAGAGTTGGACTGTGAAGAAAGCTGAGCGCTGAAGAATTGATGCTTTTGAACTGTGGTGTTGGAGAAGACTCTTGAGAGTCCCTTGAACTGCAAGGAGATCCAACCAGTCCATTCTGAAGGAGATTAGCCCTGGGATTTCTTTGGAAGGAATGATGCTAAAGCTGAAACTCCAGTACTTTGGCCACCTCATGCCAAAGTTGACTCATTGTTGACTCAATGGAAAAGACTCTGATGCTGGGAGGGATTGGAGGCAGGAGGAAAGGGGATTACAGAGGATGAGATGGCTGGATGGCATCACTGACTCAATGGATGTGAGTCTGGGTGAACTCCAGGAGTTGGTGATGGACAGGGAGGCCTGGCATGCTGTGATTCATGGGGTCGCAAAGAGTCGGACACAACTGAGCGACTGAACTGAACTGAACTGAAGATTTGCAAAACTGAAGAAGATAAAGGAGTACCACTTCCATAAAACAGACCCAGGTGGCCTCAGGTGACTGGAGTTTACAGATGAAAAGACGAAAGCTCAGCAAGCACTATCAGCAGCCACACAGTCAGACCTCAGAGGACAAGATGGCAATTTCATTGGCCCTGCCAGCATCCAGATCCACTTATTTTAGTTAAAGAAGCCTAATTTCTGCCAAAAAAAATTATTTCCTACAATTCTCTAACCATAAGCAGGTCCAGATAAGGTATTCAAACTCGGTGATTTTAACTCTTGAGTGAAGAGAAGTTGGAGTTGAACTTGACTCATTGCAGAGGCAGAACTCGGCAGGATCTTGCTTCCTGGGTTTCCAGAGAGGTCTGCCTTGTGCACCTCACCAAGTCTATGTCTTCAGTGACGCTTTAGTTTTCAAAGCCTTACAAACATCTTGCTAACACACTTCCTTTTTCTCCAAGTTACCAGAGTTCATTTTTGTTGTGTGGTTCTAAGAACAAAATAGTAGACTCTAGATTAGTCTTGATTATTCTTTGAGATTCTTTGAAAAGCTTCTGGGGACTCAAAGCCACATGACTAACAACGCCCTTATAGGATCCTATTCACAACTCCTTTATACTCAGGACTCACTTCCTTTCTGCCTACATCTATTCCATTTCTCTTGGAACAGGACTTCTCTCTGTCTCTTAGTTTCTGTTTCCTAGTTGCTTCTGTTGGGGCTTCCCTTGTGGCACAGCAGTAATCGCAGTGTAGGAGCTGCAGGAGTTGGGGTTCAGTCCCTGAGTCAGGAAGATCCCCTGGAGGAGGGCATGGCAACCCACTCCAGTATTCCTGCCTGGAGAATCCCATGGACAGAGGAGCCTGGCAGACTACAGTCCATAAGATCTCAAATGTTGGACTGGACATGACTGAAGTGACTTAGCACGCATGCACGCAGTGGCTTCTGTTTACTACTTAGCCTCCTCTGATGCCATTTCATTGTTCGTATTTCTTTTCAGGTGTCTCCAGCCCAACCTCCTTAGGCGAAAAGAGTTCTCTGGGTGCTGTGTTCACCTGAAGGCTTAGAGCTCCCTTGCTGGTCAGCAATCTAAAGCCATGCTACTTCTTAGATTGCCTCCAGATCATTCCTTTGGGGGGAGCATTAATCTCTCCGATCTAAATAGCTGTGGTCATATTCATGTGGCTAGAAAGCATCAAGATTTCTGCGTAAAGTGATTTCCCTCAAAGAGGGCAGTTGGTACAGCAGGTTTCATACCAGCCTTTGTCTGAGTGAGAAAGAGTTGAGAGTGAGATGAAGAAGAGTTGAGGATGGACACTAAAAGGCTAAGTTTATAAATGAGGGGTCCCCAGGGGTATCAGCAGAGGGAGCCAGGCAAATGCTTTCAAGGCTGATTAGAGAACCCTAGAGAATACATTGATAGACATTTTGTCTTGCCCTGAGTTGCTCAGGCTGAAACTGGTCTAGGAAAAACAGTCTCATGGTAACTTGGAACAACTCCAGACTGATGGGAGCCAAGCAGGTCACGGAGTGTGCAGACTAGGAGGAGCTAATGAGGGACTTGTCAGAGATCCTGAGTCCTCACAGAGCCTAAGATGGGCTGACAGCCCTGCCCCTCCCCCAGTAGTGGAGCTTTCAGGAACTTTTGTCCTCCTGTGCAGCCAGTCTCCAGCCAGGAGAGTAGCTCTGCCTTTGAGGTTGAGTCACGACTGATGGTCAAACCTGGGTGATGCTCAGTTAGGAAAAAAACCCAGAGAAATCACTCTGGCTTCAGAGAGCACATGATTCCATCAAACCAAAATAACATGGAATTTTAATAATTGGTATTAATTAGAACTTTACCCTTTGCTTTTAAACACCTAACTATAGGTCATCTTTGAGGGATTACTATGGCCAGATAATGAACTAAGCATGATATAATATATAATATTATATATCACTATATATATATATACATTATATGTCATTATATATATACATAATTTTATTTCATCTTGACAATAAGTCTTAAAAATAGGGGATATCATTCCTTTCTTACAGATAAAAAAATTAAGACTTAGAAAGGTTATATGATGTGCCCAAAGGCACACAGAGCCAAGACTCCAAATTAAGGCTGTTTAAATGAAAATCTCAGCCCTTACTGCCACATTCTACTTCATCTTTTAGATGCTAAAGAAAGCCAATAAAGGTAACATTTATCAACTCCATTTTTTAAGAGGAGCTATGCTAAGTCACTTCAGTCGTGTCCGACTCTATGCGACCCCATAGACGGCAGCCCACCAGGCTCCCCCGTCCCTGGGATTCTCCAGGCAAGAACACTGGAGTGGGCTGCCATTTCCTTCTCCAATGCATGAAAGTGAAAAGTGAAAGTGAAGTCGCTCAGTTGTGTCCGACTCTTAGCGACCCCATGGATTGCAGCCTAACAGGCTCCTCCATCCATGGGATTTTCTACGCAAGAGTACTGGAGTGGGTGCCATTGCCTTTTCCGTTTAAGAGGAGAGATTTTAGCAAAATTAAGAGATCGTGAGTCTTGTTTCAGGTCACAGTACTTAGTAGAAACTGGACCAGGACTAGAATCCAGATCTTCTGACACAAAAGAAATGGACAGGCTTTGAAATCAGATAGGCTTACATTCAAATGCCTGTTGTAGAATGTATTTGCTGTGTGTTTTAGACAAATTTATCCACATCTCTGAGCTATAAAATGGAATTTTTATGCCTACACAAAAGGGGAGTTGTAAGAATTCAAATCAATGAGACAATTTATGTACCATTAATGTTACCCTTTTTCTTCCTCTCCAAATTCTCTGTTCTTTGCACCAATCTAGATAAAATAGCACAAGCTTACATGAATATACATATAGGGAAAGGTCCAACTTACCAATGGATGGTGTTCCAGAGGTTCCATTAGCAGGTATTATTTGGAACCCAGAATGAATCTTCCAAGACAAGAAATTTTAGCATGTGTGTTGTGAATTCACTTGTGTCTCTCAAAAAAGATAGATTGAAATTCTAACCCATGGAATCTGTGAATATGACATTATTTGGAAAGTTTCTGAAGATGTCATCAAGTTAAGGTCATATTGGATTAGGGTGGAACCTAATCCACGATTAGGTTCCCTGGTAGCTCAGCTGGTAAAGAATCTGCCTGCAATGCAGGAGACCCTGGTTCAATTCCTGGGCTGGGAAGATTCCCTGGAGAACGGATAGGCTACCCACTACAGTATTCTTGGGCTTTCCTTGTGGCTCAACTGGTAAAATATCCACCTGCAATGCGGGAGACCTGGGTTCGATCCCTGAGTTGGGAAGATCCCCTGGAGAAGGGAACGGCAACCAACTACAGTATTCTGGCCTGGAGAATTCCATGGACTGTATAGTCCACGGGGTCACAAAGAGTTGGACACGACTAAGTAAGTGACTTTCACTAATCTAAGAACTGATGTTTTTTATAAGATATGGGGAAATGGGAGAGACATATAGAGAACTGAAGACCATGTGATAACAAATGCAGACATTGGAATCATGCATCTATAATTCAAAGAACATCAAGAATTGCCAGCAACCACCAAAGCAGGGAGATAAGCACAGAACAGATTCTCTCTCAGACTCACCAGATGAAATCAATCCTGCCAACACCTTGCTTGCAGATATGTTGTCTCCAGAATGGTGAGAGAATAAATTTCCATTGTTTTAAGCTACCTTGTGTATGTGCTACTTGTTACAGAAATCCTGGAAATCTAAAGTACATGATAAATTATAAATCCTGAAAAACTATGGTACATTAAGTGGAGTGTCAGCTTTTATTACCCCCAAAATAAAACCAGCACAATGTTTAGTGGGTTAAAATAACACCTATCTACTTAGCTAATGATTGTATGGGTCAGCAATTTGGGCTGGGCTCAGCTGAGCAGTTCTTGTTCTGGCTACACAAGATCATGCATGTTAGGTCAGCTGCTGAGTCATCTAGAATGTAGCCGATCTCTTGAGGCCAGAGCAGAAATAGCTGGTCTCTGCATCACTGACTCTTATCCTCCAGAAAATTTGCCTGGTTTACTTCTGATGGCAGAAGGTCAGGGTTCCAGAGGCACACAGAACAGAAACGCACAAAACCTTTTAAGCTCTAGATTTGGAATTGGCAGGGAATTTTTGTCGTATTATGGCCAAACAAGCCACAAGACCAGTCCAGATTCAAACTGGGGAAATAAATCCTATTTTTTGATGGGAAGATGGCAAAGTCATGTGGCAAATGGACTTGGACACAAGGAGGGGAACAATGGTGACTCCTTTACTGAGAATTTACCTCAAGAGGTACAGAAAGCTGCTGTTGCTGCCCAAGAGGAATCTCCAGTAGCTTTTGTTCAGTCCCTCTACCCCTCACAGATTTTAGGACAAAATGAGTGCCTCCCTTCAAAATGCCATTCACCCCTATGGTCCTGTGTGTCTGCTGAGCACCTCAAAACCTGCTCCCTGTATCTTCCACCTCTCCGCTTTATGTAGTTATTTCCAACTAGCTTTCATTTCTGCATCCTAATAAGAAAGCTCTCCACTACTCTCAGGAATAGTATCTTCTCCTGCATTAGCAAATATTTGGCTAATGGGTGTTTCATTAATGACCAAATGAGGCTTTTGAGTCAAGTACAGTAGCTGACAGTGGCTGTTCATAGTGTGATTTTCTGAACCATATACTCTGTTGGTTCTTGAGTTCTTCCCTCTTTGACTTTCTATAATAATTCACAGCATTATGTGAGAGTAAAAAGAGACCACATATATGAACATGCTTTGTAAAATATAAATGACTGTTGATATGTAATGAGCCCTGTTCCCATGGTTGAGACACCAAGCAATGGCCCTTTTGACATATGTAGCAAGATTGCTATTGTCTGCTCGTACCTGCTCTCATCTTGTCCTTCATAAATAGTAGACCACTAATTTTTTTTTTCAGACGAGTAAATGGCTATCAAAAAAAAAAAAAAAAATTCTCCAGATCCCTTTGTAGATGAATGTGGCCATGTGACTACATTTTGTGTATCAGCAGATCAAATGTGACTTCTGGGCACATTCCCTTCTTCACCTGGTCAGAACGTGGATGTGGTCATGCACCATCTTGGATCAGATTACACTTGGACAATTATGTGAGAGAATTCCTAGTCCAAGCTGATTTTAGCCAGTAGTATTCTGGGGGTCTGTTCTATATCCTACCGCCTTATATCTTAATTAGTGCGACATATATATGCCAAGAAGGTGTCACAGTTACTGTGATTTTCAGTCCCTTATTCTAAGATGCTGGAATGCTGCTCAGCTCAGTTGGCCAAAGCACAGTGCTCAGATGAGGCGTGCCACCCCTCCCTGGGCTAGATAATACTGTACTGTTTCCAGCCACCTCTAGCAACCTCCTCTGGGCTGCAAATAAGAACATAGATACATGTGGGCAAATACATCCCTACTGTGATAGGTGAGAAGATTTCAGTGAATGTGTCACCTGTAAAGAGTGGCACCGCTTGAAAGGCACAAATGAGAAGTGCCACATGACCCTACAGCCTGGTATAAGTTGGTTAGGTTATTTGGGGGGCCAGTTTGGCAGTATCTATTAAAGTTAAAAATGCTAATGCCCCATAAGTCAGCAATTTTACTTTTCAGTGTCTATCCTAGAGACAAACTCAAGAATGTATGATGAGGTGTGTGCTAAGGGAAGTATCTGCAATGGATAGTCAGGCAACATTGACAAACAATGGCTGTCTTTAGGATGTAGATGCATACTTTGAAACTTTGTGCAGCTGTTTTTTAATGAGGTGATTCATTTGACCTATAGTAGACATAATTAGCACATCAAACAAGGGATTTCACAGATACTATCAATTAGGACTATGACAAAGTAAAAATTTAAATTAAAGGCATGAGTCGATTTTACATGGATATGGCAAATGTAATGATGTCATAACTGAATTAGTTATGTTTGAGAAAAACTGACCTTCAGCATTGCACAACAGGCTCTGTTTTTCTGTAAAAACTTCAGTGTCTGAAGAATCGAATTGTGTTTGTGTCTGTCTTCTCCATACTCTGTGAACTCCCCAATAGCCTGGACCATCTTTCTCTCCTTTGCAATGGCCAGGGCTATGGACAGAGCCTGTGCATAGAAGATTCTTAATGAGATACTGCCTGTGGACTGAGTGACAATCGTTCTGACACAATGAATTGTAAGATGGCTTTTCTCAATGACAAAGAGCCCTGGAAAGGTTATGGCAGAGTTGACCTGCTTGCTCTAGATCTGCGGTTCTTGACCTTGACACCTAGGGAGCTTTGTAAATTCTTGATGCTCAGGATACACCCCAGAACAATGAACTCAGAATGTCTGTAAGTGGGACCCATGCCTCTATATTTTTCTAGTTCCCAAGATGCTTTCAACATGCAGCCAGAGTTGAAAACCATGGAGTTTGGTGATAAAACTGTCACCAGCTAGGTAAGTAATTGAAAGCCAGTCAATCTCAAAGAAGATGACAGCATCAGTAGATTCTTAGACTGTTAAGGACTTTCTTCTAGAGTATTCTTTTTACCAGATTTCTTCCGCCTTGGATATATGCCTGGCTGACTCCCTCATCTCCTGAAGATTACGGCCAAAATCCACTTTCTCACCAAGGCCTATTCTGACCACTATGTTTCATAATGCAGTCTGCCTCCAATGCCCAACCCATGGTGCTTCTGTTCCCCTTTCTTCTGCCCTAATGTTCCCTTTCCCGTGGTATTCATCATCCTCTACATAAACAATTTACTTATTAATTATCTTTTTTGTTAATGATTATCTCACTCCATTAGAATGTAAGCTTCTTGGGTATAGGGAGCTTTGTCTTTTGTTTCCCCGTAAATAGCTCAAGTGCCTGGAAGAGTGCTAAGTACACGCTGAGCACTCAGTGCATATCTGCTACGTGAAGAAAACTCAGAGCCAGAAAAAGCCTATGGGCTTGTTTGCTAAATCCAACTTTCTCATTGAACTGATGAGAAAATTATAGCCCAGAGAGGAGAAGAAATGCATTCCCAGTCATTGAGCAAGGCGGTGGCTGAACTGAAGACCAGACCCATACCTTTTCTTTTTTCTAAAAGATTTTTTTAAACTTTTTATTTTGTATTGGTGTGTTGCCCATTAATAATGTCAGTGGTAGTTTCAAGTGGGGATTCAGCCATTCATATACATGCGTTCACTCTCACACACAGGTTTACCATTTAGACATGTGCACACAAACACTTCCAGACAGTACATGTGAAAGAGGAGCCTTTGTTTCCACCAAGAGTGTTTAGAACTTCACTTTTTGCTGTTGGAGGGTGTTATCAGCATTAGGCCTTGATGAATCCTATTCAAAATTTGGGAACACCCCTGCCTGCTGTCTGTGTAATCACTCAAAACCTAGAGATCAGTTTTTACCAGGCTTTTTTTTTTTTTTTTTTTGGAGTGATTTTTGTTTTGTTTTGTTTTCCTTAATCTAGGCTGGAAAAAAAAGAAAAAAAGCCAGGAGATCTGCGCTTTGGATTTTGTAAATGAGCCCACTGCTCATCGCACTCCTCAGCCAGATAAGGCCCAAATGGCATTTGCAGCAATGCTTTGCTATCTCTCGAGCAATCCGGCTCCTACGCGGGCCCCTTGGTAACAGCTTGGCAAATCCGCAAAAGGAATGCGACTATATGGTTTGTGTGTGGACCGCGGAGTTATTACGGCTTCCAGATTGCCGAGCAGGTCATTAATCATAGGCCAAGCTAGGCCATCACAGCCCCAGCACGGTGAAAGCGCCCAGCATAATGCCAGCGAAATCACGTTTCACATACGGCTCTTGCCGGCGTAGATATGGCAGGGGGAGAGGGAAGGGAAAAAATCAGCCCCCTTTTAGGAAAGAAAACTTCTACTTATCTTTGATTTGCATTCAGTCCTCCCTCAATAGTCCTTAAGCCTGTTATTTAATTCATTTTGGTGCCAGGGTTCATCACAAAGCAAAAACCCTAAGCGAGACCTATGCAGTCTGTGACCTCCAAACCCCCTGTCTTTTCTTGTCAGTTCTATGTCATTTGTGCAGTTGCACTCCACCAATTTGAAATGCTGACCTCTTCCACAGACAACCTTATTCTCCTCTAGTGAAAGAAAGGCCTGGAGCCGACAAACCACTCAAGCGGGAGATGCAAGAAAAAAAGAGGTTGACTCAAAATCAATTTCCACAGCCCACCCAAAACCCACATGCACACACTAAACTTGTGTAATTTTTTTTTTTAATTGCTGAATGGATTTATAAAGAGAGGGATCCAAGAACAAAATGTAAAATTATGAATTAGGATGGAAAGAATGGAAGCCTAAACTCTGACCCCCAAAGGACCAGAACAGAGCCCAGGATCTCTCCACTTCCTTATACCTGGACTGCTTGAGTTTGTTTGAAAAGTTGAAAATAAAAAATGTGAGAATATAGCACCACGTCACTGGCAAAGGCAATAGAAGATAAGGCAGCTCTGGGGACACCAGAAAAAGAGGTTTTAAGCTATGCATATGTGTACATATATTCTATATATGGCTCATCTGCATTGCAATATCTTTGTGTACATGTATTGCTGGGCACAGGTCCTGACTGCCCCAAATATAGAATGAGGTAATGCCCTGTGACCTGCAGTTTTCAACAGTGAATGTATTTTTCATGTCATGTCTATCACTTTTGTTAAATTTTAGATCTTTTTCCATCAAAACCAGGCACCAGCAACATACTGTCATTTAATTAAAATCTGCATTTATTGAGCACCTACTATGTGTCTTCACTAAGCATTGAGTATATAAAGAACAATCTCTTTTCCAAATATCTAACAGTCTAGTGTGCAAACAAAATATAAAAGCTCTTTTTTATAAATATATATACATTTATATAATGTATATTAATGGGGTTTTCTAGGTGGCGCAGTGGTAAAGAATCTGCCTGCCAATAGAGGAGATACACACGATGAGGGTTTGAGGTGGGAAAAATCCCCTGAAGCAGGAAACAGCAATCCACTCCAATATTCTTGCCTGGAAAATTCCATGGACAGAGGAGCCTGGAGGGCTACAGTCTATGAAGTCATAAAGAGTCAGACATGACTGAGCACAATATATATAAATACATTGTATACAATTTGCATTTATATAAGTATATAAGTGTGTGTATATATATATATATATTTTATGAATAGAAATATGAGTTTCTCCTTTACATGAATCAGTTTTCCTTAAATTTTCTCTCCATGCCTCTATTCTAATGCTAGGATTTTTTTAAGCTGAGGAAAAAAAAAAATCTCAAGTCAGTTTGCATTTTGCTATAGACTATTCTTTCTGTTCCCTAGACTTTCTGACACCTAAAGAGAAAAAAGGAATAGTTCTCTTCTGTGTTCTGAAACTCAAGGGTTTGTCCCTATTATGAAGCACACACTAATGATCCCTTTTATTTCAGTTACTTTTAGACAATAAATGAGAATTTACAAATTGTTATAGTTGAGTGAGATGAGGCATCATGAAATTCCTGGCTCCTTTTCTTAACAGCCATTGTTCTCAGAGCAGCAAAATGCTCAGTGTAACTCCTGGTGGTCAATATGAAAATTGTCATCATTTCTCTTCTTGATACAGTGGAGTCTACTTTTTTAAAAAAGTGATTCTGGCAACTAAAAAAAATTTTTAATGCAATAAAGATCCTTTTCTTTTTCTCAGTTCTCCACTCTAAGAAAAAATCAAGGACTGTAATCAAATGAATTAGGGAACATCGTGATAAGGGCAACCAAATAACAACAGAATATGTAAAAGTTCCAGAAAAAAGTGATTCATCTGTGTAACATAAGGTCAAAGTAGGCTTCCTGGAGAAAGTGATGTCTGAGCTGGAACTTAAAGGATAAATGAATATACCAGACCAACAACAAGGATGTGTGCAAATGTAGTGAGGAGGAAAAGTAGGATGTGTGCAAGACTGTAAGCTGTTTGGTTTTGCTAGGATATAAAGATCAACAAGGATGTTGGAGATTTGATGAGGCTGCAGAGAGAAGCTAGGTCATCAGCCATTCATTAGAGTAGAAGTTCCAGTAGAGTAGCTGTCCTGTTTGCCTTATTCAGCCTCATATAGCTTAATACTGGCACATAGTGGGAAGCTCTATGGATGTTTGTAGACACGATAAGGTAACTACCTTCATGAACAGTGGGGAGACCATAGGAATGTTTTAAACAAGAGATATGAATGATTATATGTCAGAAAGATCACTTTAGTGGTAGCATGTGACATAATATGTGTCTACATATTATTTTTCAAGTACTCAGGTGACTGCAATGTGGAGGTTTGATTGGAGTGACAAGAAAAAGGAGATTAAGAGTCAGAGGTCCAGGGAGAAATGATAAAATCCTGAACAAAGGCAGAAATGATGGGCCTGAGAAAGCAGGAGCTTAACTAAGAGATAAATACAGGAGACCTTGAAAGTCCTGAAACAGTGAAAAATATATTTAATCAATACACTAGTTACATTTTCAAATAACATGCTTTATATGTTTCGTATGTTTCCTTCAACTTCCAGATCAAAGTCTTAGGGTATAATCATTAATCTCGGGGGATAGTCCAATAAATAATGGAATATTCTCCCTATTTCTATAAATTTTTCAGACTTTTTTCTGGCACCAGGTGCCAGTTGAAAGGATGAAAGAGAGGATTAGAAATAATTCTTGGATTTCTGGTTGAAGATATTGGATGAATAACAGTATTAGAAACCAAGATTCGGAAAGCAAGTTTGGCATGTTCTTTCAACCAACATATTCAGAGCCTACTAAATACCTAGTGAAGGATGGACTGAGACCCTGAGAGGTTCTAGGAATGGGAAGAAAATAGGAAAGACTGAGAATACAATTCAAACATTAATGCCAGTGCTATGGGATTAATTGCAGGTTCTATTAATGAAAGGAACTAGTTAGAAAAGATTCTCCCAGTCTTGATGGTCTGAAATTCTTGTAATCTTGAAATTTGATTGAGAGCATAATTTTGAAAGGATATATCTGGCATTCTCTCCACTCAGTCTAATTTTGGGTATACCGCTTACTAACTGTGATGTTGGGCAAAGCATTTAATAACTCTGGGGCTCGGTTTATCATCTGTAGCTCAAAAGTTTGATAGAGGTTAAGTGCTTCCACCTTTAAACATTCAATGGCACTGTCAATGATATCGATGACACTTAAAAATACAGAGAAACATAGAAGACTGAAAGGCCTGGGAGCAGAGCCAGCTTTGCTGGTGGGGGTCCATGAACTGGTACAAATCAACTCCCAGGGTGTTGTGATGTGCTCAGTTGCTAAGTCGTGTCTGACTCTTTGCAACCCCATGGACTGTACCCTTCCAGGTTCCTCTGTCCTTGGGGATTCTCCAGGCAAGAATACTGGAGTGGGATGCCATGCCCTCCTCCAGGGGATCTTCCCAAACCAGGAATAGAACACAGGTGTCCCACATTGCAGGCAGATACTTTACCATCTGAGTCACCAGGGAAGCATCTTGAGTCTCTTTGAAACCCAGTATCCATCCTCCTCTTCTTTCTTATTAACAGAATCCCACTTGCAAACTCTGGGAAATAGTGAACTGCAGCCTGTGGGATCACAAGGAGTCGGACATGACTTAGCATCTGAACAACAGCAACAACACATGTTTGCAGCAGCAACAGTCCTGGCTTAAAAGTCAATTCCTGGCTTCTTTGGCCCCTTCCATTAGCCATTTGATATAGTTTGTTTTTATTCTTTGTTTTGTCTATTCTGTAATATGTTTTATTATTTATTTATAACTTCTAATTGTATATTGGGGTATAGTTGATTAACAATGTTGTATTAGTTTCGGGTGTATGGCGAAGTGATTCAGTTAAACATATACATGCTTTTTTTTTTTTTCAAATTCGTTTCCCATTTAGGTTGTTCCATCATATTTAGCAGAGTTCCCTGTGCTACACAATAAGTCCCTGTTGGTGATCTATTTTAAATATAGCAGTGTGTACATTTCTGACCTGAGAGATATGATTGGGATTTACAGAGGGGGCTTATAGGAAAGCATTTTAGAGGACAGCAGCTTTAGACAGCTCATTATTCTTCCCCTTCTTGCCTAGAAAGCAGACATGATCTAGAACCAAGGCGGTTATCCTGGGACCACAAGGCGCCAAGCCAAACACTAAATAAGGGTGGCAGCTTGTCAGCACCTGTGGCCTGAGAGTGTTGTGGGCCAGCATACAACCCCAATAACTATATCTGGACCTCCTCCTTGGGAAGCAGGAAGGAAGATCTCTCACAGGTTGGATTTTCTGATCAAAGTGAGGATGACCTCCCTCATAGAGGGATGAATAAGCCCACTTCCCTGCAACATGTTTTGGGGAGAAACAGATATAACAAATGAGTTCTCCCAGGAGTACAAAAGAAGAAAAGCTTGTTTATAAAGACAAAATTAATTGAACATCCTCCAGGATACAGACCATGTTTTGTTCATCTTTATAGCCTCAACATTCATTAGAAGGACTGATGCTGAAGCTGAAGCTCCATTACTTTGGCCACCTGATGCGAAGAGCCGACTCATTGGAAAAGACCCTGATGCTGGGAAAGATTGAAGGCAAAAGGAGAAGAGAGTGGCAGAGGATGAGATGGTTGGGTGGCATTACCATTCAATGGACATGATCCTGGGCGAACTCCAGGAGATGGTGAGGGACAGGGAGGCCTGGCGTGCTGCAGTCCATGGGGTTGCAGAGAGTCAGACACAACTTGGTGACTGAAAAACAGCAACATAGCCCCACTGCCCAGTGTAGACATGGCATACTTTAGGGTCAAAGTTTCTATGATGTAAATAAATGATGAAAAGAAGGAAACAGTCTTTTTCCATCAAGGAGTTATTTTATCTCTATGAGAGCAAACATTCACGTCTGATGATTTGTCATTAAGTCCACTGGCCTGACTCTTCCCTCCCCAGGTCACATAAAAGCAACCCATGGGGACCTCACATAGAACACTTAGGAAGCTACTGACTATTTTATCAATGTGACTGACATCCCCTTAGGAATAAACTAATACCCAGGCTCCTGGAGTGAACTAACTGCCCTTCTGAGACCATCCATGGCCAGCAATGATGACACTGGCCCTAAAAGGTGTGATAATGCCACAGAGCTGAGGAAAGGAGCCACTGGGAGACCAGGGGGCACCCTGGGTGGTCACGCAGGAGGGCAGAAGATAAAGGAGGCTTCTCTTCTTCTCTCCTCTGCCACACTCCTCACCTGGAGCGGGGGGGGGGGGGGGGGGGGGGCGGGGGGGGGGCTCCACTAATGCTCAGATCTGAATTATCATTCTATCTGAATGCAAATATACGGTTGGTCAAAAGTTTCATTTGGGGGGTTTCATGCCATCACAGGAAAACCCAAACAAACTTTTTGGCCAATACAATAGTTTACTTGGGAAAATTCCAGGGGATAGTGAAGGACAGGGAAGCTTGCGCAGTTCATGGGGTCTCCAAGAGTCAGACACGAATTGGCCGCTGAACAACAGTAGTTTAATGCTATTAAGCCCCTACCTAGGAAACAGTTTTCATCATAAAACCAGCAGTTACCAGAAGTAAGGTAAAAAGATGAGAGGAGCAAATTTTAAAGAATTTCTGCGTTCTCCACCTGTGCTCATCTCCAGCCAGGACACAGAGGCAAGTTTCTCAAATTGCCTTAAGCTGTCACCACCATCCACACTCTAGAGCAAGGATATACAATCTATGACCTGAAAGTCAAAGCCTGTTTATGTATAAAAAATGTATTGGAACACAACTATATTTTTTAATTTGCATATTGTTCCTGCTTCTCTCATACTGCTATAGCAGAAAATATTTACTTGCAACTCTTTATGGAAATAGTTGGCTGACCCCTGCTCTAAAAGCTGTCTTGCCTTGTTGTTCACTATTTGGTTTGGTTTGGGGTTGCCCAGCATCTGAGCACCCTTCCATTGGAAGTTCTTAAGCATTTTGGTAGGAAGCAGAGTCCATCTCCTGCTCTAAAAGTGGTCAAGGTCAGACACTGCCTTCTTGGCCTCCCTTGCATCTCTGTGTCGACTAATCAGAAGCTCCCACCCCACATGTAGACTGGATGCACACATGCCTGTTAAGTCACTTCAGTCATGTCTGACTCGTTGCGACCCTATGCTGTGGACTGTAGCCCACCAGGCTCCTCTGTCCATGGCATTCTCCAGGCAAGAATACTGGAATGGCTTGCTGTGCCCTCCTCCAGGGAAATCTTCCGAACTCAGGGATCAAATCCACATCTCTTACGTCTACCTGCATTGGGAGGTGGGTTTATTTTTATCACTAGTGCCACCTGGAAAGCCCATAGACTGGATAGCTAGTGTCATAAAGAAGCAAGGACAGCAGAGAATCCATTTTTGTCACAATGGCAGCTGGGGCTATGTGTCCAGCCAACGAGTTTCCACGCAGTGGCACCGTCTCTGCTGGCAGGACATCCAGGACTGTTCTGGAGATGGTGTCAGTCTAAACAGCAGAGTCCAGAGGCTGGAGGCAGGGTGGATGCAATCTTACCCAGCTACAGTGCGGGGTGATTTTATCGATGATTTTGGCTGCTGCTCAGCTCCATTTTTTCCTGGTCACCTTCTGACTCTGCAGTTAACCTTTTCAGTAATTCTAGGAATGACTCAAAGCCATTTGATAAGTTTCTTTCCAGTTTAAATCAGCCAGAGTTGATTTCTGTTGTTTGCACCTAAGAGTTCTGACATTAAAAAAATATCTTTTTTTTTTTTTCATATTGGTAGGGTGACTAGCAGATTACAAATCAGCATCACATAACCTGTTTTGTTCTTGTGACAACCCTGGTAAGTATGGTTTTCTGCCCACTTAACAGATGAAGAAACTGAGGCTAAGTGAGGTTAAGTAATCCCTTTGAGTCAACAGTGGAATCCCTTTCTGCTGTGCCAAACAGGCAAAACTCCTTTCATAATGTCAGGCGCACGATCATTGGTTTTACTTTTAAATTAAACAAACCCCATCTCTTCTACAAAGCCCACGGAGGGCTGAAAGCTCTGTTGTGCCACTTACCAGCATCTTGTCATTTTTCACCTCTTTTATTCTAAGTCCAGGTGGCTTTATTTTTTCATTTGAAAATGTCATCACCACGTCATTAGCAATGCACTGTTACCTGACAGGAGGAAGAAGCATCCCCGGGCCATATGGCTGGGTTTAATCTACATGGTCACGGTGTAATCCCATTGAAATGGCTTCCCTTTGCAATCAAAACTGAATTTCACACTCTACCAAGATGGGGACAGCTCTCGTCTTCCCCAGAGTAATATAGATCTCCCCAGGCAGCCAAGGCCAATGGAAACGGCTTTCTTCTTGAGGCCAGCAGCAGGTGGGGGGCAGAGCTGGGAGGTCAGCGTGAATAGGAAGAAGGGGGAAAGGAGAGGTAGGAACACTTGGGGAGTCAGAGTCGAGAGTAATCCTTTGCATTCCCCGCCTACAGATTACCACTGGGGGCATTCAACCTTTGGCACCTGGGAAAAGTAAATTTGGAACAGAAGTCACCTTTATCCAATCAGTGGTCTTACCACAGTTGTTGCTTCTAAAGTTAGTTATCTGGCATATCTCCCCAGAAAGGCTAAAATTACAATCACTGTCCAGAGCACACAGTTAATCAGGATTTATCTGTATTTTAAGGAACATGTATTTTGGGTAGACATCCTCCTGTGTTCATTATGAAGCAGTTCATCTCAGTCCAGCATATGAGAATCACTGATGTAAACAGATATGAAAAAGTAATTGACCATCATTGGTGATGTAGCAGAAGGAAAGGAGGAGGCATAAATTGCCATTGGCAACATTGTTTGCTTATTTAAAATGCAATAAATGTAATACCTGATGTGTACTCAATCACTGCTGGTGAAATCCACACTGTTTATATTAATATCTGCTGAAGGCAATTGTAAGTGATATGAATCTAAAAGTCTTCAGAAAACACATTCCCTTTAACAAAACAGTTCTTCAGCTGTGTGTTGGGAACATAGTCTTGTGTAATTGTTTGGTTATAAGATTTTTCATCACAGGATTTATTCACAAATAGCAAAAAATAAAATTAAAAGAAACCTCTGTGTAAAACTACAGATCGGTTAAAGATGTTATTCAATTAACATTTAAAACTATGTTGTAGAAGACTATGTGTGGATTTAGATATGTGTAACTAGCAGACTTTGGAGTGTTTTTCTTACCTCATAAACTATAAGGTATGGGATTGCGTTGGTCTTTTCCACTACTGTATCCTGAGGGTATGGAATAGGGCCTGGGAAAATATTTGCTGAATTAATGACTCAGCTGATTAATGGTCATATTGGGTTGGCTGGAAAGTTCATTCAGATTTTTCTGTAAGATGTATGGGAAAAACTTGGATTAATTTTTTGGCCAAGCTAATATTTTAAGAAGAAAAGTGAATTATATGGTACCACCTTGTCAAAAAAACCACACATGTAGTTAGACATTGTCTGGTTTCCTTTGGCTGGCAGAATTATAGGCAATGGCTATTCTTTTCACTTATGACAAGATACTTATATCACAGATTATTTCCATGATGTGTGTGTGTGTGTGTATTCAGCTGCTTCAGTTGTATCTGACCCTATGGGCTGTAGCCCACCAGGCTCCTCTGTCCATGGGATTCTCTAGGCAAGAATACTGGAGTGGGTTTCCATGCCCTCTTCCAGGGGATCTTCCCAAAGCAGGGGCCAAACCTGCAGCTTTTACATCTCCTGCATTGAAGTTTCAGTTTGTGTCATATTCTTCAACACTATGAAAAATACGACTATTACTACTACTATTACAAAAATCACTATTTGCTGTGTGTCTTTTGAGCATGTCTGATTTTTTTTCCTTAGAAAAAGTACCTAGAATTAGAATTAGCATGTCTGTTGTCATCTGTAGAGGCTGCCTAGCAACCAATTAGCTCTTCTCTGAAAAGTATACCCTCTTTAGATGCCACAGAATAAATCCCCTTCGTGTGTGTGTTCTAGGGAAGCAAGGTAACAAACATTCCTGGGAATGGGGAGATGGGTGTAGAGCAGGTTTCTTCTTGATCGGTCCAACAGGAGAAGACTGGGGAAGGTGCCTGCCCAGTGCAGGTGCTGCTTCTCTCCCAAGCTTTGCTTCCATGTCCTTGGAAAGCAGAGATATTATAAAGCGTATGAATGCTGATGCCAGGCTAGTGCAGCCTCACCCTCTCCTAGGGCTGCAGTGCTGGCTCATTCTGTCTTTTCACGGGAAAGACCCCATCGCTAATTAATATAAACCATGAGTGTTAGACTCTCAAGAGTCTTCTCCAACACCGCAGTTCAAAAGCATCAATTCTTCAGTGCTCAGTTTTCTTTATAGTTCAACTGTCACATCCATACATGACTATTGGAAAAACCATAGCTTTGATTAGATGGACCTTTGTTGGCAAAGTAATGTCTCTGTTTTTTAATATGCTGTCTAGGTTGGTCATAACTTTTCTTCCCAGGAGCAAGCATCTTTTAATTTTATGGCTGCAGTCACCATCTGAAGTGATTTTTGGAGCCTAAGAAAATAAAGTCTGTCACTGTTTCCACTGTTTCCCTATCTATTTGCCATGAAGTGATGGGACCAGATGCCATGATCTTGGTTTTGTGAATGTTGACTTTTAAGCCAACTTTTTCACTCTCCTTTTTCACTTTTATCAAGGGTCTCTTTAGTTCTTTGCTTTCTGTCATCTGCATATCTGAGGTTTTGATATTTCTCCCGGTAATCTTGATTCCAGCTTGTGCTTCATCCAGCCCAGCATTTCTCATGATGTACTCTGCATATAAGTCAAATAAGCAGGGTGACAATATATAGCATTGATGTACTCCTTTCCCAATTTGGAACCAGTCTGTTGTTCCATGTCCAGTTCTAACTCTTGCTTCCTGACCTGCATACAAATTTCTCAGGAGGCAGGTCAGGTGGTCTGGACTTTTGAGAGTCCCTTGGACTGCAAGGAGATCCAACCAGTCCATCCTAAAGGAAATCAGTCCTAAATATTCATTGGAAGGACTGATGCTGAAGCTGAAACTCCAATACTTTGGCCACCTAATGTGAAGAACTGACTCATTTGAAAAGACCCTGATGCTGGGAAAAATTGAAAGCAGGAGGAGAAGGGGACAACAGAGGATGAGATGGTTGGATGGCGTCACTGACTCAATGGGCATGAGTCTGAATAAACTCTGGGAGTTGGTGATGGACAGGGAGGCCTGGTGTGCTGCAGTCCATGAGGTCGCAAAGAGTCAGACACAACTGAGCAACTGAACTGAACTGAACTGAACCAGTGATAGATCACTGGTTATACAAACTATACAGTCTTCACTTTAGCAGTCTTATATCATGTTCTTGAGCTTCCTAGGTAGCTCAGTGGTAAAGAATGTGCCTACCAATACAGGAGACACAGGTTCAATCCCTGGGTTGGAAAGATCCCCTGGAGAAGGGCATGGAAATCCACTCCAGTATTCTTGCCTGAAAAATCCCATGGGCAGAGGATCCTGGTGGGCTATAGTCCATGGGGTCACAAAGAACCAGACATCACTGAGAATGCCCACATGGTATCATGTTCTTGGGGCATGGCATATTCATATAGTTGGCCTGCCTTTCAAACACGACTGCATTCTGAACATCTTCAGCCAATGATATATTTTCATGAAATAGCTCAAAAGTAGACCTCATGTTTACACTCCTCCATTATTTTTGGCCAGCAGTCCATGAATTAATGAGTATATATCCAGGACAGAATCTGTCTTCAGGAATACGAGGAAGGTGGACCAGGGAAGGAGGAAATGTGACACAGAGAAGGCCATGGAGAGCATCCCTGATCTCTGGAAGCCAAACAATTCACACTTGGAATCAGTGGAAAAACAGTCACTGAGAAGCTGACCACCTGTTGCAGAATTATGAAACCTTACTGGGATTATAAACTTTTCCCACTCACTTTCTTTTTTTTTAATTGGTATCTTGGAACTTGGAAAAACTGATTGTTGGGAGGCAATAGCAGTACTCGAGGTTTGGGAGTTGATGCAAATCTAAATAATCTAGATAATCTTGAGAGATGCAATGGAAGTGCTGGCAATCCCTTGAATTTCTATAAATGTTTTTTTTTTTTTTTTGGAAAAATTTGCTTCTAAGACTTGGGAAGAGGCCACAGTTCTGAATCACTTCAGAATGCTGAGAGGACAAAGCTCCTGGAGTGGAGCCCCATGGCCAGTTCTTATACTAGGGCTCACTTTCTCCCAGCAAAGTCATCACTCCTTGGGGTATCTTTTTTGTCTTCCATGAACTGGGGTGACAACCTCCTCCCTACATCATCAGGGGCAGTGAGCAACAGCACAACTATTCTGCTCTTACCAGAGGAGGACCGCTCACTTCTCAGAGGCACTGAAACACTTGCATGTCACCAGGCAGTCCCCTTAACATCCATGAACGTGGACTCTGCTTTTGCTCACCATCCTGTGGTCTGAGTACCATAGAACAACAGAAGACAAAATTCCCGGATGTCATATGTTTCATGAATATAATTGGATGTGTGGCATATAATTTTCTGATACACAAAAATAAAAGACTAAATCCTATATCATGTTCAACTGAATTTTCTTGAGTACCTACTATGTGCTAGATACTATGCTAGTCACTTCTACATAGTCTATTTCATTCTATCTTTATAATTAGCCATGCAGACCGGTGTTATTATCTCCATTTATGCAGATGAGGAAACAAAGATTTGTGACGGATGCATGGAGAATCCCAGTCAGGTCTCTTAATCCCTAAGTTAAGTAGCTTCTAGAACAACATTTCATTCAAAGAAAATCAAAAGGAATCTAAGGAATCCCTCCCTTCCTCCCTCTTCTCCTATCTCCCTGTCTTTTCTCTTCCCTTCCTTTCATATGTTTTGAGTATCCAGCACATGCCAGAATATTCTGGAAGCAGGAGATATTCTTGGTAATACAAGGAAGATGGCAAAGAAATGCTCACATATAGTAGCATTTTCAGATGCAGACAGCATAGGTCTTTGGAGAAACTATGGGCTGGATTATGGTGGAAAGAACTTGAAATCTGAAGTCAGACAAACCTGAGTTCAAATTCTGACTCTGCCACTACCTGGGTTTGTGATCCATCCCTCAGTTTTTTCATCTATAAGGCAAAATATAATAATGCATCACCTTATAGGATTGCCCTGATTATGAGCAAAATAAGATGCCCAGAGCTTGGGAAATGCTCAGTAAACAAGACATGAAGTAGTAGCAATTTAAACCATATCCACTGCAAGAAAAGGTCCTGCTCTCCTGCCCAGACCTGGGAGGTCTGTTTATCTGTCCATCCTCACATCTATCTCCTAATGACCTCTTTCAAGCACCTTGTGCTGACTCTTCCAAAGAAGAAGCTGAGTGTATCTCCTCACATCCTGACACTGCAGAAACCACACTCAGGCGGCCTCCAGCTTCTTTGGCTTTGAAATCCCTGCTCTTTTGGCTGGCGGGCGCTTCACGGGGTGGATGGCCAATTCGCCATGGCGGTTTGTATCTGCAGCCGGCCTGACAGGCTGGGAGAGGAAGGCGTTAATGTTTTCTGACAGGCGACCCCTAATTGTGGGAGCTTTTCTTCTTGAGCTTTCTGTGAAATTCTGACTTAGGCGAGCAGCATAACAAAATGGCAGGGCATTGAGCTGGGCTTGCACTACACTGAGCTGGGTGGTTGGGCGGGGGGAAGGGGTGTCTTGGGGCAAGGAGTGCTGGCCCAGCATTATTCATGAAGACTTTCAGCTGTTTTTGTCTTTTAACTAACCTTTGAGTTTGATCAGAGGGCTGACCGGCCTCCCTTTCGCCAAAGGCCCCGCTGGCACCTGGACAATGGAGGCAGACTGTTTTTCCTGGTAAAGAGAAGAGCTGGGGGAGGCCATGGGCTGTGTGTCCTGGAGGTAGGAAGGGAGGGTTGCAGAGGGCAGCTTTACTTCTGTCCTAGTCCTGGGCAGAGGGGTGGTTATTGATAGAACTTCCAACTGCCCCAATATAGGCAGCTGCCCTCCTACTGCTGACTTTCTAGGCTCTACATCTTTATCCAGGAAAATGCACACAGCTTCTAGTTCTCCCATTTGATGTTCAAATCCCCTCCCTTCCCCTCCAAGTAGCTTTCTTCTGCTCTTTCTCCCCCCCATCCCCACCCCTCTTTCCAAAGGACTCATGGGCTGGAGTAAGACTCCAGTCTACAAGTATTTGGGTAGTGCTGGTTTATTATTATTATTATTATTATTGCAAATAATGATGCAAAGTGGGTGAGAGCAAATAAGTCAAGAAAAGACAAGGAGAAAATGACCCTTGGATGAGGTCAGAGACCCAAAGAATGCTTAGTGGCTCAGTTGGGCCGGACTCTTTGTGACCCCATGAACTGTAGCCCGCCAGGTTCCTCTCTCCATGGAATTTCCCAGGCAAGAATACTGGAGTGGTTTGCCGTGCTATGGAGAATCTTACCCAGGGATGGAACCCAGGTCTCCGGCATTGCAGGTAGATTCTTTACCCTCTGAGCCACCAGTGAAGCCCTATTATTGTAAATAAGAATGCAAAATGGGAGAGAGCAAAAAAGTGAAGGAAAGAGAAGGAGAAAGTGACTCTTGGATGAAGTTAGAGACCCAAAGAATGGTGGCAAGAGGGTTCAGGAGCACGGAAGTCATGGTGCAGCCTCCCCACCTGCAGGAGAGGAGGGAGGAGGCGAGAATGACTTGCTCTCGCTTTTGGCCTGTGCCAGGCTTTTGTCCCCTGCATCCACTTCCTGCCCGGACCCAAGGCCCAGTCCTCTCCAGCGCACTTTGCAGAAAAGTGACTCCCTTCAAGGAGTGTGGGTTGGCGCCTTTCCTCCATCTCTTCCCCAAAATAGTTCTGGTCGCCAGCGCATCAAAGGCTGCTTTGTGATCGGCGGCCGGCAGGCTGCCTGGAGGGGGGCGCACGTGGGACGTTCTGGGAGCTCGTCCCACTGCCCTCTCCAACCTCTCTGTCTTCTTTCATTCATTCTCCTCTCTTCTCTTGCTTTGTCTCTAATTCCTTCTCGTTTTTTCTGCCTCCTCTTTCTCTCTCCCTCCGTCCCTTCTCTCCTTTCTCCTCCATCCCACCCTCTCTTTCTTCTTTTTCTCTCCATCTCTTCTCTCTCCTTCCCTTCCTCCACCTTTGGCTTCCTCTCTCTTTCTCTCACCTCCTCCCTCTTCCTTTTCCCCACCTCTCGCCTCCGACCGAGTGACAAGCCTCCTCTCCCCGCCACCCCCATCACTGCCATCAGGTAGCCGGGCGAGGTCCCGGCGCGCGCAGCTGACAGCGGACGCATGCCTGCAGCCAATCACTGCCCGGATGCGCTGCAGCCTGAATAAATCATTAAGCCTGACACGCGCTCAGGGCCTGCTCTGTGCCGCAACTTGCTTCCTGCCATTAACCTACACACCCTCTTTTGTAACAACCTAATCTTGCATACAAAGGAAGTAGGAATATAACTTCGACCTGAGCTTAGAGCCCAGCTCTCATCATTCCCAGTGGGAAAAGAACGTTAGTGTCAGCGAATCCACTTCCCTCCCTCCCTTTGACTCCAGATAACCTGGAGTTTCTGGGGAAATCTGAAAACAGATCATTTCTAGGTCCAGGACTGGAGAGAAGGAGAAAAGAGTTCAGAGACTTCTCAACAACTGGAAAATAGCTTGGAGGGCATTAGGTACCTCAGAGAAGCATCCATTGTGTTCTGAAAACAGGTTGCCATGAAACAATCTGAGAGAGTTCACTCTAGAAGATATAAATTAAGACAATTAAGTCCTAGAAATGTTGACTAACCTTAATCATTTGTCCCTCCCCTTTTATTTATGAGTGCATACATGGATGAGTGAGTGAATGAGTGAATGAAAACAAGAATAGCTTCCCAACAGCAGCATGGTCTTAGTTTATCTTGGTGGCAAGACCTCTTTCTTCACTAGGTCTGGCCCTCTGGCTTCCTGTTGGGTTTGGCCACTAGGAAGCACCACTAGGAATTTGTGAGGTAGGAGGGAAGGTAGGTCTGACCATGTTTATCCCTGCTCCTCACTGACAAGGTCCTCAGGTGCTTTAGCAGTGGCTCTGCTCTTTGGTCTCAGGCCACAGCTCTTGTCAGGACCTTTCTCTCCCATAGCAACAACTCTTACAGAGATGCAGTGACAGCTTCCTCCTCTGTCCCCTGAAATCCAGAGATGCTAAGGATCCTCCCCTTGTTTCTAGTCTCTGGGTGCTGCATTTTTTTGGTTCCTTTATTTCCACCCACCTCTGTCTCTCCATTAGACTCTTTTTTCATTTGCGCTTTCAAGTGTGCTGCCGGCTCCTGCTGACTCAGTCTGGTACCCAGACTGTTTCCCTGCAGAATCTCAGGGATGTACTTGTTTTGAGTAAGATTCTCAGGGATCATAGGACCATTATCATGAAACTTCCTAGGGCAGAGGTAAACCTAGCTTTATTCAAAACCAAACTCTGGAAGAGCACTTCATCTTTTGGAACTGGGAATGACTTACTTGAAAGTTCGCAAAGTAAGTCAATTTCAGTTTTCTCTTCTAGAAAATGAGGATTTGTCCCTTGCATAGACAGATGGATAGAAAATGAAAGGGCTTTAGAGCTGCCCATGATTATATCAGCATAAAGGAATACCCACCTCTCATGATCTTCCAAAACCAGGTAGAGCGATGGTGCTGGGGACTTGCCACAAAGGTAAACCAAGACCATGCTGCTGTTGGGAAGCTATTCTTGTTTTCATTCACCCATTCACTCACTCATCCATGTATGCACTCATAAATAAAAGGGGAGGGACAAATGATTAAGGTTAGTCAACATTTCTAGGACTTAATTGTCTTAATTTATATCTTCTAGAGTGAACTCTCTCAGATTGTTTTAAGGCAACCTGTTTTCAAACACAATGGATGCTTCTCTGAGGTACCTAAAGCCCTCCAAGCTATTTTCCTTTTCCAGTTGTTGAGAAGTCTCTGAACTCTTTTCTCCTTCTCTCCAGTCCTGGACCTAGAAATGATCTGTTTTCAGATTTCCCCAGAAACTCCAGGTTATCTGGAGTCAAAGGGAGGGAGGGAAGTGGATTCGCTGACACTAACGTTCTTTTCCCACTGGGAATGATGAGAGCTGGGCTCTAAGTTCAGGTCGAAGTTATATTCCTACTTCCTTTGTATGCAAGGAAGAGGCAGAGCAGGGCAGGAGCTGGAGCGACTAGTAAGCTCCCTATCCTCATGGAGTTTACCTTCTAATAGAGGGCAATGGATAGCAACTACACAAACAAATAGGTGGGTTTTTGTTGTTTGTTGGAGTTTGTTTTGCTTCTGGTTTTTGCATAGTAGTAGATGGCAAGAAGGAGAAACAGAAAAATGGATAAAGAGTGACTATAGCCAGCAGAAAGCTGCTTTAGATAGGATGATCATGGAAAGCTTCTTGGAAGAGGTGGTATTTGAGGTAAGCTGAGCTGGGCTTTCCTGGAAAAACTACATCTATTCACAGATTTCTTTTTCCTGTGGGTAAACCTCAAATCTAGGTTGAATTGGATGCATCAACTAACTGACCAGTCCCCATAAAAATGAGATACTAGAATAACAACACCAGGTGCTCACATTTACATATAGCTTGTAATCTCCCCCACAAGGCCATGCGCTAAGTCCTTTTACATAGCATCCTGTTGCTGTGGTGGGTACCACCAGCCCCATGTTGCAAACAAGAAGATGTGGATTCTCTCATCTCACATCCCCAACTCTGCAAGAACAGTGAAGTGTTAATGCACATTGTACTCCCTCTTTCTCAGTCCTAGCCCTTTGATGCTCTAGGCAGAGAACAGACCGGTTATTTTTCCCTCTTCTTTGGTGGGCCCGGCTGCTAACCGAAGATATTTCTCCACTCCACGCACATCCTCCTCCTCGCAATTTAAAATTTTGAAAGGTAGTGTCAGGGAAATGAGATGTGCATCCCAGGAGCTCCAGTACAGCCTCTGATAATACTCGCATTCAACAGTTTTGCAGCCAGCGGCGGGTCTATTTTTTATCTTTCCTCTCCCGCCTGCTTGCTCCTCCTGGTCAATTTCAGGCGACTCCAGTCTTAACTCGGTGGTCTCCAGGCTTTTTTTTTTTTTTTTTGAATAGTTAAGATTTCTAAGTTAATAAAGTCAAGGCAGTTTTTTTTTTTTTTTTTTTTCTCCAGCATCTCCCTCCCCAAAAAGAAAGCAGGAGAGGGGGCTCACGCTGGGGAGAGGCCGCGACTGCTAGCCGCTGGGGTCTACATTTTGTATTTCGCTGACAGCCCAGGGCCGCTCCAAAGCCCGCCGCGCAGCCAATGGGCAGCGGTGATTTATGGAGCTGACTAATGCTGGCTGAATGCGGCCTGTCAGAGAGCCCTGAATGGCTTCCCTTCGCCGCACAAGCCCCGGCTTTGTGTTGCTAAGCGATTAGAGCAGATGTAATGAGATTTTGCCCAATCCCCGCTTTGCCCTTTCCTAGCTTCGGCAAAATTGTGTGTGTTTTTGTGAATTTTTAGAGTTTGCCTCCGCATTGTGGCAAACAACGGCTAACTTTGCCCCGAGTTTAACGAGACTGGATATTTCCCATTCAGAAGTGAGTAAAAGAACACCTGTCTTCACAAGGAGAAGGGGGGAAAATCCCCTTTGTGGGGGCTGAAACATTATCCTAATGTTATATTCATAGCCATAAATGACTTGCTACACTTTCTTTGCGTACCTTATCTGGAAACTTGCAAAGGAGCTAAATTAAAAGAAAAGGAAATGCATAAGGGTCGGGAAGGGGTCGGGGGTGGGGGGATCGAGGTCCGGTCCTACAAATGAGAAGATAAAAATAAAGCAGGCATCTCAAAAGCATTACTTCCCTCAAGTAAGCTCTAAATTGGCCCACTGCTGGCAGAAAGTCCGATTATTTATGGCGATGAGGAATTTACTGATTTCCCCCCCCCTTAATTACGCTCATCTCTTTGAAAGGGACTGAAGCCTCAATGTGCATTCTATAGAGGGTCATTTAGCAAAATGACATCAGACGCTGGGGCGTGCTCTGCGCATCGCGGCTTTAAAAAATGATTATTCTGTGCCACTAAATGGTATAGATGTACCAACACAGACTAGATTTTTAACTCTGGAAGACGTGCTGGCCCCCCGCTCTTTGTTGGGTTTTGTAAGATGCATTTTGCGCTCGGCTTTCCGCTTGGCTGGAGACACGCTAACTGAATCTGCAAGTAATGCAAGCGGCAAGCGAGGAGCCCACAAGAGGCGGAGTGGGATTCTGATCACGTCCTTGCTAACTGACAAGAAGCAAGCCAGCCAAAAACCCACCAATTTCTTTTTGAATCTTGGTAATTGGGTACTTTTACACGCAACTCACGCCATTCGGATAGAGTCACAAGCTTAGATAGGCCAGTGTCTCAAAGCGACCACACATTTCTAAGGCTTCTATTTATTTAAATCTAACTCCTGTAAGAAATTTATATCATACGTACCCTTTACTTAAAACCGATATGGACAGAGTGTGCAGTGGGAGAAAGGAGTAGAAAATGCATGGCTGGCAGTGAAGGGAGAAGAACACGCCCACCCCTGGCAGTGTGGACAGGGCTACCTCCCCCAAGCCCAGACTCAGGCAGCACCATCCTTTCTCCCACTCCTGATGTTCATCATCTCATCCAGACCTGCCACAGTTTCACAATGAGAAACTCAGAGTGGAACTAAGGGTTAGAAAGTGGGGTGAGGACCCTCTCCTTCCAGTTCATTTTGGGGGGATTTTTTTCAGTGTACGTTTTATCAAAAGATGATGCAGCTGTTAATCACCACCTATTTGCTAGGTGTCTGCATACATTTGCAGCATAAATGTCAAGGAAAACTATCTATATATGTAGATATACAGGTAAAGATATATCTCCTTGTACAAGTTTCATAGAGTCACCTCAGATAGGCCTGGTCACAGCACTTATCTTTGTCATTTCTGCCACTTAGCATCTTTACACCACCCTCTCCCCCTCCCTTCCCTTTGGCATTTTGATAATAACTTGGATGGGGCAGTAGCGTCAAAGAAGACTTGGAGGCAGCTGATTATTTTCATTTGTAAAAAAAGAAAAAAGTTTTATTACGAAACTAGTTTGTATAAAACAGGGTTATACACGGGATATTTTCTTTTGTAAGTTTGTAATAAAACAGTAAGAAAAAAAAAAGGGCAGTGGTAGAAATTTCCCCAAAGGCAACCTATCGAAACCAACTGGCTGCCCCTTTGTGTTTGGACAGTAGCTGCATAAACTTTGTTCTTCTTGAACAGTATTTAATAACATCATTAATACATTAACAAAGTTTCTATAAAGTAAGACACATTGGTGCTGAAGTACATCTGATGGCCTTTCAATCTCACCTATGAGGACAGTTCTTTACAAAACCACATAGGGGAAATGGCAGTTGTAAGGTGAACTACACATCTAAAATATGCAGAGGTAATAGCATTACATGTTAAAGTATCAAGATATACACATTTTAAAACATTTGTACAAAACTCTATAAATTTTTTTCTTTCTTTCTCTCTTATGTACAAAAATATCTTAATATATCCCCAAACTGGTTAGGATAGATACAAATAGATTTTTCTTATAATAAAAAAAAAATTCACAAAAGATTGGAAGCATTCTATGATCAAAATGGTGGAAAAGATGGTGTGAGGGAGTGAAGATTGGGGAGGGGGGCCCCAAGAGGCTGGGGGTTTTCAAAACCCCGGGAGGGTCGGGGTTTCAGATAGCATACTTTCACTGCAGACAAAAATCCACAGCTTTATCAGGGTGGGGCATACAGAGAGGAAGGACGCCAACCCATTTCTAGAGGGCCCAAGAACTGCGCTTTCAAGAGAGGGCGGGGAGGTCAGCTCTGCCTGTTAGCGGTGGGTGGGTGTTCCTACAGGGCGTGTGCTGCTCCCTTACGCCAGGAACCCACTGCTTTGCACACAAGCTGCAATCCGTGCATCCTAGTCATCCTAGGGTCCTAGTCACTCTATCTCCGTGAATGATTGGAGTGCAAAGATACTGTTCTGAGCGCATCCCTGTTTTGCGAGAGCCTTGCTTCTCAGGCGTGCGGCGCTTAGTTGATGTAGGGGTTGGGGTGCCTGGATTTGTTTGTTTTCTTCTTATTCTCTTCTTCTTTCTTCTCCCTTCCAACATCGCTGAGGAGAAAGCACTGAAGATGCAGGTTGTGCAGGCCCTATAACATAAGAAGAAGGGGAGAGGTTAGTGTCAACTTGGAGGCCAGTGGTGGGAGGAAGTGGAGGTTGGGAGAAAGATCTGTCAGGTACAGCGCCTTTTTTGACAAGTCTAGGAGTCGGTATACCACCTCGGTACTCCTACCCTGCAAGTCCTTGGAGACCTGGGCAAAGCCGCTCTCTGAAGCCAAGGCTGAAACTTACACGCCCGGATTTGAAAAGGACAAACTCACAAATCCTTTCAATCCACCCCTCCCCTCATCTCCGTGGGAGCAGTCGCCCTCCTACAGAAGAAAAAGAATGAAGACAAGAGAATCCCCCGGTTCCGGCCCCTATGCCACCTACCTGCTTCCGAAGTCCATTCGCACCAGGGCCTGACCCAGGCCGAGACCCTCAGAACCAGTTGGTGAAATCGAGTAGTTCTTGTTCCTCGGGGCTGAGAGGGTCGTAGGACCCCTCGTCCGAAGAGTAGGATGAGACCGGCGAGCCGGCCATGGAGTTCATGTCGTTGGAGTAGTTGGGGGAGATGGTGGGCGACAGGACGCCGGCCTGGAAGGCGGCGCTCACCGCGTCGTGCTCGTCCAGCAGCTGCTGGAGCGCGCGGATGTACTCGACGGCGGAGCGCAGCGTCTCCACCTTGCTCATCTTCTTGTTGGCCGCACCGTTGGGTACGTGCTCCCGAAGGGTGGCGAAGCCCAGGTTGACCAGCTTGACGCGGTTGCGCTCGCGCTCGTTGCGACGCGCCACGGCGGCCGGCTGCTGCTGCGGCAGGCTGTAGCCAAAGCCGCTGAAGTTGAGCCGGCGTTTGCAGCGCATCAGTTCGGGAGACGAAGAGCGCTGGCGCTTGACTTGCTTGGGCGCTGACTTGTGACCGCCCCCTGAGGGCTGGCCGTCGGCCGCGGGGCTCAGCTGTGGCGGCGGCGGCGGCGGCGGCGGCGGCTGCTGCGCGCTCTGTGCCGCCGCCGTGGCAAAGAAGCAGGCTGCGGGCGGTAGGAAGGGCTGCTGGGGCTGCGGGCCTGCGCCGCCGCTCTCCATCTTGGCAGAGCTCTCCATGCACAGCGGCGGCCAAGGAGTCGCGCGATCGGAGCGAGCGGGGACACGAGGTGCGGGACGCACGCTAGGGGTACACAGACAGGACCGGGGAGAGGCACGAACAGAGAAGGGAGAGAAGGGGAGAGATAAAGCTGGAGTCCCGAGGTAAGTTACAAAAATACAAAATCCCCGGGAGAGACTTTTTAGGGTGGGAGTGAGGAAGGTGCACACGTCTCCTCCTCCCTCCACCCCGCCTCCTCCCTCCCCTCCTCCCTTTGCAGGTTGGCTTCAGGAGCCTCGCGTGGCGCTCGCGTGTGAGGCTGCCGCTAGCGCCTTCTTGTTTTTTTTTTTTTTTTAAAGCAAGCAGCAGCAGAAGCAAAAGTCGGCGGTGAGCGCGCTCTGCTGTCTTCTGTTCTTCTCCCCTTAGGGTTGCGCGCTCTTGCGCCCGGTCTCGGTCTCTCCAGCCGCGACTCGGGCTGTTTGTGTTATTTGGTTAACCCCCTTTCTTTGCTTATTTCCTTCTTTTCACTCGCCCTCCTTGGCCGGCTCCCTGTCGCTGCGCCTTCCACGTTCCCTGGCCAGAAGTGAGAGAGTGCTGGGCGGCCGGAGTGCGGCCGCCTTTTCAACGGGACACCCAGCCCCACGCGCAGCGCTGGCCCCGCCTCGCCCCCCACTCCCCGCTGCTGCAGCGAGCGGCTGCAGCCCCCACCCCCCTCCTCTTACCGCCTCCTCCCACTCCACTCCCTAAACTCCCCCCTCATCCCCTCCCCACCCCTTTCCCCCTGCCGCCCCCGCCCCCTCCCGTTCCCTGCGCCCGTTCCTTGCAAACTCCCCATTCAGCCGGGTTTGTTGTTGCAGTGCGTGCGCCTGGCGCGTGCCGGACTCCCGGCTGAATAAACAGGCGGCGCGCTCAGGGCGGGCTGCAGCCAGGGGGTGGTTCTGGAAAAGGGGGGGCCAGCGTCACCGGATAGGCGGATAGCTCTGAAAATTGGAGATGTAGGGGTAGACAGGTTTGGGGTGACGCGTCCCGGGATTCTCCTGAAAACTTGGAAAACAGCACAGGCAAGGGTTTGGGCAGAAAAAGTGACACAGGGCAGTGTGGAGTTTAGGGACAGTAGGACTCCATTTTTCCTGTTTTCTTCTCCTACCCTACTGCCACTCTCTTTGGGGGGGGGGGGGCTCCGATGTCATTGGGAGCAGAAGCAAATTAGCTCCAGAAGTTCAGAAAGGTGGGGAGAATTCTGTGGAACTAAGTGACTGTTAAAACTTAGGTTCTGGTACCAAGGCATCCTCTCACTAACTCTGTGACCCTGTTGAGCGGCATCCGCACCGAGCCTCAGTTTCCTCGTTGGGAACCACAGAAGGTTGGGTTAGGTGGTCTCTAATGTCCCATTCAGTTGTGAGAACTAGAATATGCTCTCCAAAATTGAACAAGTGTGGAGGAGGTCAAGAAGGGAGGTGATCGCACTGGGGGTGGGGGTGGGGGGTGTGATCAGCGCTTAGACAGGTGTGTACAGCACGGATACTCTTCCAGGGTGACCTCCCGCCTGTAGCATCGCCCCCAGCGCAAGGATTATTTCCTGACCGGCTAGGGGGATGCGTAAAGAGGGGAGCTCTTTGGAGTGTACCCACCCACGGGGGATCTGAGAAAAGAGATGTGGGAGGTGATGGAGCTGGGGAACAGGGTTGGGGGAGCAGCTTCGCCGGTTGTCCGGCGCCGCCACAGGCACCTCGGGTGCCTTGGCGCAGCCTCCATCCCGCCCCAGGCGTGTGCCCGGCGGGCCGGTGGCAGGCGACTGGGAGCCGAGCCCGGCCGGGCCGCGTGCTGGCGCCGCGAGGGGGGAGGAGACGCTTGCAGCCGACGCTCGGCCGCTTGGACGGCGCCCACCCAGGCGCCCTTTCTGGGCCCTCGGCCCTGGCCCTCTCTGGCCAGAGCCTGGTCCAGCTTCGGGGCTCCTTGGGACACAGCGCTGCAGGGAACGCGGGCGCAGACGGAACCACGGGTCCCCCATCTCTGTGCCGCTCCGATGAGGGGAGAAGTCAACTGGGGCGCGTCTCAGGTCACCTTTACACAGGCTGAAAAAAGCAGAGCGTAACCATCTGGTTGATTTGTCCACTAGAAATAGGCAGTTCGGGTTATGGGTGCAGGAATGCTCTTGGTGAGGCATCCTAAGAATTGCTTCTCACTGAACTGCCCTTTGTGGAGATGGGTCTTTCTAAATGATCGTGGGTGACCGATCCTGGGAGCCGCCTTTGGTATGTGTGAGTGGCTGCGAGTGCTGGGGGTGGGGAGTGGGGCCTCCAGAGATGAATCACCTCTCTTCTCGGCCTCAGTTTCTTCTTTTGAAATAGACGGGTTTAGGAAACATAGGACTGCATCGTGCCAACAAAGCTCAGTTCTGTAAACCTCCCACCCACGCAGCCATCTCCCCGACGGGAACCTGTGGCTCGCTGACCCTGACAGGACTGAGCTGAACTCCGTCCTCTGGCCTTTCCCTCCCTGAGCCCCACCGCAGAAAAGGAGCTGAGAGGGCTCCCAGATTACACTTGTCTCCTCTTCTGGGAAGGACAAGAGGCCATGAGGCCTAAAGCAGAGGCGCACCCCCACGCTTTCTAACAGGAGGAAGCCTCGGACCACCCGGCAGAGTAAAGGGCCTTCAGGCACATCCCGCCACCCACTTGCCCCAGTTGGAAATGTCGGGTGCGGCCGCTAGGCGGCGTCCACTCCTCCTTAGTAAAATAGAGGTTGAGGGCAGGGTGCAGGGTGGGTAGCCAAGAGCAATGCATCGAAGTGCATTTTTCACCTTAGGCTACATCTTGCGCCTTGAACTCCGTTCCAATTCAGATTCTATCCTTCCACACTTGACAAAGTGTTTCGAGTTGTGACCTTAAACAGTCTCTACGGCCCTCAGTTTCCCATTCTGAACCAGACATGCACCCACCAGCTCATTTAGAAACGTCTGGGAGCGGGGAAATTTGCCGATGGCCAGCACTTGTTCTCAGTTTCCTTCCAGAGTGTGGGCTCCACAGGTACACAGAGATCCTCATTATCAGGAATGTCAAGGCCAGAGCCTACTCCCAACCTTACACACGCGTACGTGCGCGCGCGCGCACACACACATACACACACACGCCACGCAATGGGCGCTCAAATAGAAGCGCCAACTAGTGAAGCCGCGCATTGTAGTGGTCCTACGCTTTGGCCTCCACCCAGGAGCAAAGACAGCGGGTGCTGCGATCCTTCCGGCCAAAGCCACAGAACATTTGTCCCTATTCTTCCCTCCCCAGTCCAGAGCCAAAATCCCTCCCTACTCCTGCATCATCAGCCTGTTTCCTTATAGGCTTTGCAAAATCTCCAGGCTTTCTCTTTCTCCTACTCAAGTAAACACAAAGAGTGCTCCCAGCCACCAACCCCCCTCACCCCAGCACCAACCCACACACGCTCACAGACCTAAGAGAGCTGCCACTTCCTGCCCCAGGCCCAGGGGTCTCCAGCCTTTACACAGGGGGTTAAGGCAGAGGGACTCGATTTGGTATCCAGGCTCTGTTACTTAAGAACTGTGACTTTGAGCTAATAGGGGACACTCTGTCTCAGTTTCCTCATCCGCATGCCCATGGTTAGAGCACCTACCTCCAAGAGGTGTGAGTTTCAGAGAGATGTCCCTGGAGTGCTCAGGAGGAGGTCAAACAGAAAGTGATGAATTTTAATGGCCTTTTTCAAATAAGGAGGAAGGCCCTGTTCACAGAGCTCACCCAGGAAAGCGTTTGTGGGAAGAGGATCCTTGACCCCCAGCTTCCTAGAACCACACTGCCCTAATGCTCCAGCCCTTGGAGAGTCAGTGCCACCATGTCTCACTGTCCCAGCATCTGGGAGTCTTTTCTGTCCTTTTTGAGGAATGGTGGTGATGCTCACTGGCAAATGGTGGTGATAGAGAAACCAATTTTATATTTTTTTAACACACACAAACAGTAACAAGTCAGATCAAATACAGACAAGTTTCATGGCCAGCCCAGGAATGGGCTTCAGCAGAGCCAGTGGCCCTGCCCTCCAGCTGTCTGTGGCTCCAATGACACCCAGTGGGCCTGACAGTGTAAATCTCCAGGCTTTACTTGACAGGGATGTTCAAGGTCCCATTTATCTAGAAATGGAAGGAGAAGAAGATAACTCATGAAAGGAGGGTTCCGTGTGAAGTGCTCAGATGCATAGTCATGTCCAACTCATTGAGACCCCATGGACTGTAGCCCACAAGTTTCCTCTGTCCATGGTATTCTCCCAGCAAGAATACTGGAGTGGATTTCCATGTCCTCCTCCAGGGGATCTTCCTGATCCACGGGTTGAACCTGCATCTCTTATGTCTCCTGCATTGGCAGGCAGATTCTTTACCACTAGTGCTACCTGGGAACACCCAGGGTTCCATACTTTCATCCATAAATGGAGTAGTGGCACTCCCTTTGCTTACCTGTCAAGGAAATAGGATGTTGTTTGTAAATTCACTTTGCAGATCCCTTCACAATTTACAGGGGTTGCCATTGTTGTAATAGGGAGGCAGGACACTGACCCCCTTTTGTGTGAATTACCCAGAATATAGAGCTTCCCACATGGCTCAGTGGTAATGAATCTGCCTGCCAACACAGGAGACACAGGAGACATAGGTTCGATCCCTGGGTCAGGAAGATCCCCTGGATGAGAAACTAGCAACGCACTCCAGTATTCTTGCCTAGGAAATTCCATGGACAGAGGAGACTGGTGGGTTATGGTCCGGTCCAGAGGGTTGCAAAGAGTCAAATACAACTGAGTGATTGAGCATGCACACACACCCAGAGAAGTGGAGAGGTTCCTCTTTCTCCTCCCATGCAAAAAGGTCTTAGTTTCTGGATCTTCAGATCCCTCTTCTATGTTAGGGAATCCTGGAGGTAGATGATCCCTTAGATGAAAACTGCATTCGACATCAGGATCTACATGGGGAATTGATGTTCTTGGTGATGCATAGGGATCAGCCACCCGGGACACGTGAGGTGCTGGGACCCTGAATCTCCTGCCATCTTCTTTCCACCCTGTTGGAGGCCAGGCCACTTTTTCTCACAGGCTGCACTCCCGCTCCCTACTTGTTCGCTTTCTCTCTGTGGAAAGGAGACAGGCCTCGTCTCTTTCTCACAGTGGCTTCTGTGCTTTTTCTCTGGAGGGAAAGGAGTTCATGTTAAAAGTGAAACTAGGTTTCCCATTGAAGGAATCATTTAATAGAATTCTATTTAGAGTGGATCCCGAATAAAGGGCAAAGAGAATACAAAGATGAACACAGGCCTTAGAGCCTTGACTTGAACAGGAAATTTTGAGTGCAACCTTCAGTTGTGAACCCCATAAACCAGGGGGAACTTTGAGAAAAGTGAGTGTGCAGGAAATTCATAGCAGACATCCCATTCCCAGTAGCTATCATCTGTCTTGGGGTCTTTGCTGCCCCAAGCCTGTGCTGACACTGTCCTACCCAGGGAAAAGGAGAAGTTCATTACTATGAAGTCTACTCTCTCCAAGGCACCCTGCCCAAAGCTACTTCAGAAGCTGCCCAGCCTGGGTTGAGTCAACCAGCCTGGGATGGCTTGTGGGAGTAGGGGAGGGGATTTGGCTGAGCCTCTGGGTCGCAGCAGCCAGGCCTGCACCTGCATTAAGGAATCCAGGCTCCAAACCCATCTATTTGCTTTTTCAATACGCCTTACAAAGGGAGGGGAGGGGGAAAAGCTTGAAAAACAAAACAAAAAAAGCACAAACTATTATTTTCTCGTGGCTTTTTGGTGAGGGAGGGGAGCTGTGGGGAGAGGAGGAGGCAATTTGCAGCCACCCTCACAAATCCTTTTGAAGTTCTTCAAATAAGAAGTGATGCTGCAAAGTCTTTATTTATTTTTTTCTAAAGCCCCATTTACATTATGATTAAATACCTTCCTTGGATAAGCATAAAGAAAGTCGTTAATCTATATAGCTCTCCAAAGCACCAATACATTCTGAACTTTTGTAGGATTTGTTACACCCTATTTTGTTACAGTAGGCCAGCTCCTCTAGGTCTAGGCACATGGCTCTCCTCCCCTCCCCCCTTCCCCACCTCCTCCAAGAAAGGAAATAAAGTGAAGGTCTTTCACGGTAAACAAAACCAGCTGATTCTTCACAGAGAACCCATGAATAGCTGGAGAAGGAAAAAAAAAAAAAAAAACTTACAATAAATGGTGCATTTTTTCTCTGCTGGGTATAGTATTCAAGGATTGGGGCAGTATTCAAACAGAGGTCCATTTTTTGCTCAGCAAGAGAGTTTAGAAAGGGAGCGTGGGGTCCATTCAGCGCTTTCCCCCCTTCACAATCACTGGGTTCTATGAAACCTATCTTCCGTGCCTTGTCCGAGTGTTTCTGGGGACCAATTAGTGCTTTGTTGCACGGCTTCTTTGCTGAATCTTTGAGCAGCAAGAAAAAGCGCTCTCGACTCTCCCCTTATTTTGACCATTTCAGTCATTACTCAGTGTAATAATTAATATGACAACTGGACGCTCCGGTTTGTATAGAAACACCTCAGCGACAGGAGCGAGCGTGCAGTGGGTGGTAACGAGCGGCACATCAGCCCGGAGAAGCCACACACACACAAAAAGGAATGAATGGCCAGGGAGAAAGAGAAGGAATAAAGATAAAATAGTTGGCACAACGCAGAAGAACAGAAAACAGACGCGAATGCAGAGGGGAGGGGGAAGGGGGGACAATTAGAAAGGGAGGGGGAAAAACACCCGACGGAGGTTAACTTACTTTGAAACTGTTTTCTAAATAGGACCCTGGACGTGAGTGGCCGGCTGTCAGCCCAGTGCGTCCTCCCCCTCCCCCTCCAACTTTCTGAACTCTCTTGGAACTCGGTGGGGAGTGGGGGGCTAGGGTGCGGAAAGGGGGTGAAAGGAGGACTCCTGTATCCTTTAGGTTCTCCCTGAGGTCGCTTTAAAGGATGCACCCAACACACCACTCCGCCCAAATCCCCTACTCCTTGTTTGCCTTCCATTTTTGCAAAAATCTTGCTTTCGGCTAGCAATAGAGAAGATGTGGCGCGAGTACAGAAGAGAGTTGAGTGCTGAATTACGTCCCTGAGGGTAAGTTTTGGGTAGAGGGCACTTCTGATACACCCCCAACAACTCTGCGACGCTGCCTCCTGGAGCAGCGTCCCGCGGGGGCCCTGGCAAAAAGGGTCTCTCCCGGGTAGCGGGTAGCGTGCAACCAGCCTGCGCGCTGCGCCTGCGTCCCCGCAAGTGCGCCCCGGGGTGGCGACCCGCTCCGTGACGGCATAATAAATAATTAGAGGGTTTAAGCGCGTTAGACACAGCTCATGCTAATGAGTCAGATAAGGGCTCAGTCTAACCTGAAGTGACAGTTTGCATATCGCAGGAAAGAAAAAAAAAAAAAAAGCCCGGTTATTTTTCCTCCCCCTAACTTGATCGCCTCTTCTCAAATTTAGGCGTCCCCAAACCCATATTCCCCTGATTCCCTCTCCTCACAGCCCCTTGACCTCCTGCCACACACGCAACACGCACACTCCACCCCCATTTTGACCCTTCCTCGTCTTTCACCCTGCCCGGCCTCCCGGTGACAGGGCAAAATCCCTGAGTGTCTCTATCTGACCTGCCAGGAAAATTCACTCCCAGCGCGTTCGGGCCAGACTCAACCCCCAAGCGGAGATGGTTCGTGTGTCTTTCTTTGCCAAGTAGGGAAAGCACCGAGGCACGCATCCTCAGGGAAGGACTTTGAGACTCAGGCTCAGAGGCCTCTGAGAGCTCCGAGGGCCCCCGCGCTCACTAGTGCGGGCGAGGGGCGCTACCTGCTGGGGAGAGGAACGCGGGCGCCCCCGGGCCCTTGAGCTGGAGCTCCCGAAACGCTCCTGCCGTCTCCGGAAAGCAGGGGCAGTTTGCCGAAGTGACTGAGGTCAGTCGTGTGTCCCCATTGTGTGGCCACGTGTCCGGTGTCCATCATCACCTCCCCGAAGTCCGAGCTCAGCCCGACTCCTTGCGGCGCGGCCTGGGAATGCTCCCGCCTATAAATCAGCCGGTGGCTGCGAGCCGTCGGCACCTCGGCGCAGCCCTGGACGCCCGCCCCGCCGGCCAAGCGGAAAGTTTGCTCGCACCAGGTTAGCTAGAAAGCCGAGGCTGCCAGGGCCCAGGGTCCGCTTGAGCAACTGTAAGCCCCCGCGGTGGGGCAGTAAATTATTTCCTCCCTCCCCACCTTCTTCCCTAGCATTTGCAAAATCTTTGGGGGGAGGAGGTGGAGGGAGGGGAAGAAGGTAATTTTTGATACATGGTTATTGTCATGGAACCTTCAACACACAGCAATAAAAACAAAATTAAATGAGTTAATATTTGTAAAACGCTGAGAACAGTGCTGGGCATTGAGTGAACACTGTTTATACATTTGTTAAATAAATGCAGGCATCCTAGGAGATGCTCTGCTCATCTCAGAGGTTAGAAAATATTGCTTTGACTCCAAAATGATCAAGGTGGATATGCTCACTGATTGGTCAAATAGCTATTGAACATAATCAGAGATAAATAAGACTATCTGCCTTCAGTAACCTTCTAGTTTAGCAGACAAAAAAGGAAGAGTAAAAGACAAGAACGTCCATTAAATCACAGTTTGAAAACAGTGGAGAGCCCTCTACCTTCTTCCCTCATGGACTGTTAGTGTGGACTCCACCCCCCAATCCCTGCCCCTTGTCACCCTCTTGGTTAATGCAAATAAATACACAGTCTAGGTAAAAAGTGGACTTGTTGATGCAAACAGAACCAGGCCCTCTTCCCCAACCAGATGATCACTCCCAGCTTCTCCTGTGTGACAGTTCATGAGCAGACATTAATGAAGTAAACACACACATTTTTAACACCTGTTCAGTTCAGTTCAATTCAGTTGCTCAGTCATGTCCAACTCTTTGCAACCCCATGAATTGCAGCACGCCAGGCCTCCCTGTCCATCACCAATTCCTGGAGTTTACCCAAACTCATGTGCATCAAGTTGGTGATGCCATCCAGCCATCTCATCCTCTGTCGTCCCCTTCTCCTCCTGCCCCCAATCCCTCCCAGCATCAGGGTCTTTTCCAATGAGTCAACTCTTCACATGAGGTGGCCAAAGTATTGGCGTTTCAGCTTCAGCATCAGTCCTTCCAATGAACACCCAGGACTGATCTCCTTTAGGATGGATTGGTTGGATCTCCTTGCAGTCCAAGGGACTCTCAAGAGTCTTCTCCAACACCACAGTTCAAAGCATCAATTCTTCGGGGCTCAGCTTTCTTCACAGTCCAACTCTCACATCCATATATGACCACTGGAAAAACCATAGCCTTGACTAGACAGACCTTTGTTGGCAAAGTAATGTCTCTGCTTTTGAATATACTATCTAGGCTGGTCATAACTTTCCTTCCAAGGAGTAAGCGTCTTTTAATTTCATGGCTGCAATCACCATCTGCAGTGATTTTGGAGCCCCAAAACATAAAGTCTGACACTGTGTCCACTGTTTCCCCATCTATTTCCCATGACATGATGGGACCAGATGCCATGATCTTCGTTTTCTGAATGTTGAGCTTTAAGCCAACTTTTTCACTCTCCTCTTTCACTTTCATCAAGAGACTTTTTAGTTCTTCTTCACTTTCTGCCATAAGGGTGGTATCATCTGCATATCTGAGGTTATTGATATTTCTCCTGGCAATCTTGATTCCAGCTTGTGCTTCTTCCAGCCCAGCGTTTCTCATGATGTACTCTAACCACCTCTAGTGAATGTCAAATGAAGTGAAAAGGCAAGTCACTTGAAGTCAGAGACTCCAGGTTCTGGAATTTTCCAGCTCTGTGCCCTTAGGCAAAAGGCTCACCTTCTCCTAGACTATTCTCATGTACCAAATGAGGGGACTGAGTAAACCACCCCCCAATCAATCCCCCCTCCCCCGCCTTCACCTCTAACTACACAACTACACAGACAATAGAGGCATGGTCATCTACCCTTCTACTGACAACAGCTTTCCTCTTTGAGCAGACAAACATCTTTTGCTGATCTTTACTGGAAGAACCTTTAGAAGGCACATAACCTCATCCAGAGTTTCAAGATAGAGGCCAGCCCTTGCTAGTGCCAAGATTATGGCTCCTAGTGGCCAGAGGCTGAATTATAGGGTCAGCATAACTTTAGCCCTGGGGGTTAGATGGGCCATTGTCTCATGGGGATTCACATGCAAAGAAAAGAATACCATCACCCTGGGAAACAGGATTCCCCTCGACTGCCTGAGCAGATTTTGGTTTGGGATTTGGTACTTGGTAAGACGCGACGTCCTCCTTGCTGGGTTGTGTGAATCGCTCGCCACCTGCTGGTCATTTCGTGAACTGCGGCGAGGACTGCGATTCCATACCTTATACGTCTGTTTTGCAGTCGCTAAGTCGTGTCCGACTTTTTGCGACCCTATGGACTGCAGCACGCCAGGCTTCCCTGTCCCTCACCATCTCCCAGAGTTTTCTCAAACTCATGTCCATTGAATCGGTGATGCCATCCAACCATCTCATCCTCTGTCGCCCCTTCTCCTCCTGCTCTCAATTTTTCCCAGCATCAGCGTCTTTTCCAATGAGTTGGCTCTTCTCATTAGGTGGCCAGAGTATTGGAGCTTCAGCTTCAGCATCAGCCCTTCCAATGAGTAGTCAGGCTTGATTTCCTGTAAGATTGACTGGTTTGATCTCCTTACTGTCCAAGGGACTCTCAAGAGTCTTCTGCAGCACCACATTTCAAAAGCATCAATTCTTCTGCGTTGGGCTTCTCTTGTGGCTCAGCTGGTAAAGAATCTGCCTGCAATGCTGGAGACCAGGGTCCGATCCCTGGGTTGGGAAGATCCCTTGGAGAAGGGAACGGCTACCCACTCTAGTATTCTGTCCTGGAGAATTCCATGGAATGTATAGTCCATAGGGTCGCAAAGAGTTGGACACAACTGAGCGACTTTCACTCGTACTCACTGAGCCTTCTTTATGGTCCAGCTCTTATATCTGTACATGACTAATGGAAAGACCATAACCTTGACCATACCTTTGTTGGCAAAGTGATGTCTTTGCTTTTTAACACACTGTCTAGGTTTCTCATAGCTTTCCTGCCAAGAAGCAATCATCTACTAATTTCATTACAAGTAGATTCTACTAATTTTACTGCATACAGTTCAGTTCACAGAGCATTGTGCTGTCTGTATCACATCCACACAATACTTACATTAGAAATATATGAGATGCCTATTAATGTTCAGATTATAAAGCTTCATCCCAGACCTACCAAGTCATAATCTGGCCAGCTGGCCTTTTAACAAGCTATACAGTAATCATTTGGTACTCTGCAGATGGAGAATTAGTACTCTAGAGGTGTTCCAGGTGATAAGACATAGTCTTCATTATTCAGAGCTATGAAGAATTAATATTCTGATAAAGAAGTTACACTAGTTCCATAAATATACTTTCTGGGGATGAAGGGGTGTCCCAATGACTTCTGAAGGGAGTGGAGATGATTGGTAAGTTATTACAGAGATGGTCTTTGATGCTGGCCCTGAAGCACTGATGGAAATTTGCAGTGGCAAGAAAAGGTCTATGGGAGCAATCTACCCAACACAGAGCATCTTGCTTCCTTGACTTTTGAGACTTCAGCAAGCTTAACCACCACTCCCCTTTGTTACATCCTGGGTGTGGTCTGCACTCAGAACAGCTCCACCTTGGAAATCTTAACTTGCCATCCATTCCTTCTCATCCTTGTGTTTTATTATCAAGTATATTCCCAACAAGGAAAGAAATTCTGCTTTTTTTTCATTTGAAGGGACTTGTCCAAGCATATAGGAGAAGGCAATGGCACCCCACTCCAGTACTCTTGCCTGGAAAACCCCATGGATGGAGGAGCCTGGTAGGCTGCAGTCCACGGGGTCGCTAAGTCGGACACGACTGAGCAACTTCACTTTCACTTTTCACTTTCACGCATTGGAGAAGGAAATGGCAACCCACTCCAGTGTTATTGCCTGGAGAATCCCAGGGACGGGGTAGCCTGGCGGGCTGCCGTCTATGGGGTCGCACAGAGTCGGACATGACTGAAGCAACTTAGCCGCAGCCCAAGCATATGATATTTCCCCCCAATTTTATAATTAATTGACAAGTTAAAATTGTATATATTTAAGTTGTACAACTTGAGGTTTTGATTTTCATATCACAACAATCAAGTAATTAACATACTCATCAGTTCACATAATTACCATTTTATTTTTCCTCTCTCTCTCTCTCTCTCTTATGTGTGTGTATGTGTGTGTGTGTGTTGAGCAGACTTAAGATCCACCTGCTTAGTAAATTTCATTTATGCAATACAGTACTGTTAACTTTGTTGTGCATTAGCTCTCCAGAAAGGAAATTGTTTTAATCAGGGGCCTGAAGAAAACTGAACACTTAGGCCACATTTTCAAGACTTCTGACTTTGAATCTAAGAGTCAGCGACCTAGGACAGAAACAGTAGGAGTGTTCCTGGAAAACCTTCTTAATTCTAGACAACCGGCAATAGCTATCCATGCAAGTGACAGCAAATGACTTGAGTGCATCTACTAAATACGGATTAAATGGATCTTCATCTTAACTTCTGCTTAGGTTGATCTCAAAAATGTCTGGGTCACTGCATTTAAATATTTATTCAGTACACTATCATATGTAAAATAGAGAGCCAGTGGGAATTTGCCATATGACTCAGGGAACTCAAGCCGGGGCTCTGTGACAACCTAGAGGGGTGGAATAGGGTGGGAGGGAGGTTCAAGAGGGAGGGGCCATATGTATACCTATGGCTGATTCATGTTGATGCATGACAGAAACCAACACAATATCATAAAACAATTATCCTTTAATTAGAAATAAATAAATTAAAAAGCAAAATAGAAGTAAAACAATAAAAGAGCATGCATGGAGGCATCTCTGAGAATGGCACTATTTTCATTGACTCAGCAGCCCAGAAGTCATCTTTGACCTGTTTCTCACCCTCACCCACCATATCTAAATTGACTCTTTCAACCTTCCAAGTCTTTCTCAAATGCATCTCATTTTCTTTATCTCGTTTTAGTTCAAGATGTCCATTTCTTGCCTGAACAACTGTAATTACCTCTGAACTGCCCTTGCTATGCTTCCCTGCCCTCCATTCCACCAGTCGGAGTGATTTGTTATAATGCAAATATCATAAAAAGTGTTAGTTGCTCAGTCGTGTCTGACTCTTTGCAACACCATGGACGGTAACCCACCAGGCTCTTCCGTCCATGAGATTTCCCAGGCAAGAATACTGGAGTGGGTTGCCAGGCCCTTCTCCAGGGGATCTTCCTGACCCAGGAATTGAACCCAGGTCTCCTCCATGGCAGGCAGATTCTTTACTGGCTGAGCCACCAGGGAAGCTGGCAATCTCATAGAAAAGCACTGTTTTATTATATACTTCATTGGCTTGGAAATTCTTCCAGGAAAAATATTAAAAAAAAAAAAAAACAACTCTTTACTTGGTCTATAAGAATCTGCATAGTCTAGCTCTCTCTAGCTCTCTGGCTACATCTTCAACCTTATTCCCCATTGTTTCTACCATATTTGACTTTTGCGTATGCTTCTCCTTCTGCCTGGAAGGTTCCAGACAGTTCCAGATTCTTCCCTTCTATTTCATCTAGGTATTCTTAAATCAAGAAAACCTCCAGGGGAAAGCTTCATCTGGTATCATGTGTGTCTCTATCATGTTCTCTGTTACAGCTGTAAATTTGAATTTATCCCTGTAATTTTACTAATCCTAAAAAGAACATAAACTCAGGGAAGCATTTATACCTGGAACTAGAATAGTGCCTGTTTTCCAGCAAAACTTTAATACATATTTTTAGGTTGTATGGATGAATCTCACTGACTTCTAGTCCCCCTAAGTATCGTCTCAATCTTAAGAGTTCAGCTAGCTCCCCTCCTCCCACCAGTGAGACAGATGCAAAAAGAATTAGAAAAAATTCAAGGTCTAAGATCATGCATGTAACTGGGCTGCATGCCTCTCAAATTAATTACTCTATGAATAATGATCACAACCACTAAGACCGTAGCTTTCAAATGGCCAAGCCTACCGAAACTCTACAGGGACCAGGGATCTCTGAGTGGACAGAGGTGTTTATACCACCCTTGCCTTCCACAGAAGGCTCTTCTCTCACTCAAGAAACAATGGGAAAGGATAATGGGTATTTTTCTCAAGACTAACATCACCACCCCAGGTCTTTTGCTTATATCTCAGATTCCTCATCCATACAACATGAATATCCAAAATCTATCCCCCTGGATTCTAGAATGAATTAAATAAGATGGCCTCTGCAAAATGCCTAGTACTGAATAAATATTTAAATACAGAATAAGTATATGTTCCTTTCTGTTTCCAGAGAGGAGGAGACAGAAAGAGTAAAGCTGAGGGATAGCCTTTTATGTCTAATTAGAAATTCAATATGGCTTTGGGAAATTTGTCTAGGCAAGCTCCTTTATTCCTTGCAAATTTCCTTCCTTATATACATTTAAATGGAAAAGATAACAACCACAGCAACAAAACCTGTTCTCCCAATCCCATAACTAGAGAAAATTCCTCTTTCTCATTCTTTTTTGTTGTTTTTGCATGCTTCCTGACATATTTACACAATGTGGAATACAAGACTTTATGTTTTACTTTTATCAGTCATGAGTTGAATTGTGTGTATTTGGAGTATGATAAATGTTTATGATTTTAAAAAATAATTTTTATGACTATATCTATTATGTGAATAAAATATAATGTAATTAATTCCCCTATTGATGAAGTTTTCAGTTCTCCCCAAACTTTTTTGGATCTGAACAGTTTTGTACATATTTTTCTACATTCTTGATTAAACTAATATGAATGAGCACTTAGTATAATGAACCAAACACCATGCTTAGTCCTGGAATTTAGAAAGACTAAGATTTGGTCTCTAGACTGAGAGTTCTTAATCTTGAAGGAGGAGACAGAATAGTGAAAATAAGGCAAGAGAATTTATGTTTAGTTATTGATGTAAAGTCAAGATGCTACCTGAGTCAGGGAGGGGTGATCACTCCCACCTGGGGGCAGTGCTTTTTGGAAGAGGTGGTATTCGCCTTGACCAACTGAGTGCCAGCACTTACTTGTAAGCCCCACTACTGTGGCAGCTTCCCCTGGCTTTGACTTTGGATTCTTCTTAGACAGAATCTTACTCTGATCTGCTTGGATTTGGTGCCATAGCACTAGTGACCAGTGGCTGAGCCCACTCTGCCCCAAAGTGTCTTCAGCCCTGGGACTGACCTTGGTGTCCTGCCTCTGAGGCATCTGGCTTCAAACCAGTCCTTCTTGTGCTTTTGCTGCTGTAGCTGTTGTTGATGGGATGGTGGTAAATGTTTAACAACCTGCTGACTTCACTCCTGATGTGTGGTGTTTGCTGATTTCCATGGAGTAAATATTCCTGCTTTGGCAGATTTCAAGCTACCAATGTGAGTATGAAGTTGAGGACAGAGATGCAGTAGCATATTCTTATGTAGTGTTTTTACCACACAGATAAAATTGATGTAAATACCTTAGGAGCACGGATAATAAGATTTAGTAAAATAATTATGAAATAATGTCTTGAGGATTTATTACCTTTGTTTTAAATATAACTTATTTAATTTTAAGTTTATATAATTTATAATCAGGGATGTGTTTAGCAACAATCTCACAGAACTGAAGAATGAGATCTCTCATGTCTATATAAGCAGGCTTTAGTACACCATGGCTATAAATACAAGAACTGGTTCTGCCCACCTCTCAAAACTCAGCTCACCCCTCTCTCCCCTTTACTATCTACTTCAGTCATGACAGGCCTCTGTCTGTTCCTCAAAAAAGTTTCATTACTCATTGTTTTAGAGATTTTCTAAAATGTTCCCTCAAGTGGGATCCTTCTGCTCTCTCATGTTTGCATTTGGAGTTGAGCCTTCTCATAATTCAATTCTCAGTTCAAATATTACCTGGTTGAATAGGTCATCCTTTTGCATCCAACTCAAATTGGCCTCTTCAGAACAGTTTATTCCCTTTATAATATCTCTTTTTAAAACTTTATCTCTTCTTGGCCATCATTAATACTGAGTGTATCTTGTTTTTTTCCCCTTCTTGTTTAGTTATTATATTCCCCTTAAAAAAATGTGAAATCAGTGAGAGCATGGACTGTCCTGCTCACCAATGTCTTGAACTGTACCTGATGGTCCAAGAGTGTATTCAGTCACCGGGTCAGAAAGGTTCCCTGGAGGAGGAATGGAATATACGCAACAATTCGTTTAATGAGTGAGTGTATGACTGACAACGTATGAATGATACTCAGTGACTTCAACCTGATGTTGCCAAAAGGGCTAATGGCTCCAGAGTCTTCAGATTTCTATCTATGTCTATCTATCTATCTATACATATACATATTAAAAACCTTTGATCAAGTGCACTTGGTTTACCAGCTGATTTTATTATAACCCAGGGAAATGTCTGAGTTCTGCTAATAATTCCTAGAATACTTTGCCTTAAATCTTACTTTGATGGAAACCACTATGTATGTTGATTATTAGTTTGTGTGAGCATTGATTGATTGATAGTGATCTTCAGATTTCTGGGTGATCTGTGTGGGAAATGTTAGACTGAAAAGAAGCAGGCCATAGGAATGAGGTTCTAAAGAAGCTCACGGCCAGTTGACTTTGCAAGGTGTGAAACGTGGGGGTCTCCAAAATTTTTTCCAATGAGGCACTGCACTGTTTTTTAAATTCTGAGGGGGAAAGAGTAGTTCTTGCATAGATAAATCCATCTTAAATATTATTCTCACATCTCGCATATTGTTAGAAGTAGACTTGGCCGTGAGTGGCAGAAATTTCAAAATAACATGGGTTTAAACAAAATAGAAGTTAATTTTCCTCTTATGTCAGTGTCTAAGGCAGTGGCCCAAGGCTGCTGGAGCGACGGTCCATGGTGTCGAGCATCAGGCTCCTCCTGTCCTGTTCCTTCACTTTTTCGCTCTGAAAAGCGTGGCTCCCATTCCTATGCTTACCTCACAATCCAATATGTCTGCTCCATCTCCAGTCAGCATTTCTGCATTCCAACCTGCAATAAGGAGAAAATAAAAGAAGGACAGGCTTCTTTTAGGAACAATTCCTAAACGTTGCACAGACTACTCTTTGTATGTGCTATGTTGTTTCAGTCCGACTCTTTGGGACGGTATGGACAGTAGCCCACAAGTCTCCTCTGTCCATGGGATTCTCCAGGCAAGAACACTGGAGTGGGTTGCCACCCCCTCCTCCAGGGAATCTTTCTGACCCAGTGACTGAACTTGTGTCTTTTATGTCTCCTTCATTGGCAGGAGGGATTTTTACCACTAGCTCCATCTGGGAAGCCCCTCTCTTTGCATTTCTTTGATCAAATATTAGACCTATGGTCACATCTAGCTGCAAGGAAACCTGGGAGATGCTTTTATTTTGGGAAGCCTTGGGGCTGGATAGCTAATATTCTGAGCTTCTATTCCTGAGAGAGAGAGAAAGAAAATGGGGCAACTCGCCACAGATGCCACATCTTTGTTTCTTCTCCATCAAGTGGGTTAAGCAGTTCCCAAATATCAGTGTAACTACTAGGCTGACGTGTCAAATTTCCATGAAATTGGCCGGTAAGGAAACAACAAACCCAAATGAATCTAGGCAGTAAATTTCTCAGAGCACAGCAGGCAACGTGTTTTATGTTCATGTTGGCTCCCCTTGTCCCTCAAGTTCATGGGCATCAGTGCAGAGTGAATCTGGGCAGATGCTGAACACACGTTGGATCTGTGTCACAGAGGAGGAACAAGGAGCTCAGGAAACTCCGATCTTATTTAAGGATTGATGGCAACTTTCCCATCCTCCTCTCCAAAGTGAGACATTATCTTTGCCTTGGAACATATGAAAATCTTCTCTGGGTAGAGGAGAAAGCTTTATTATCATGGGGTGTCTTCTGGGATGGAGAGGTTCTCTATCTACCATGCTGAACAACATTCTGCCCTTGGACACACAGAATCTAATCTCCCAGCTCCAAGGCTGTTTGCTCTGCCAATATCCTTGAAAAGGGGAGTCCAAGACATGTAGAAATGCTGTGAAAATTACCTCTCCACATGCTCCTTTTCTAAATTCTGCACAAATGCATACCTAATTACACACGTAAAGGAATATCTGAATTTGTTTGAGACCTATAGTTCCTGTTATTACTCTAATGGTATGTTAAATGTGATTGTTTCGTGGTTGGTATTTTGGAGCCTGACACTCTATGCAGGACATTCTAAGAGACGCTGAAGCCTATTTTGCAACCCTCAGCTCAACACTCACTTTAAGGATTTATAAGGGGAGTCTAGGAGACTAACACAAATGGCAGAAATAGAAAATTTATTAGACAGAGATTTGTTAGTGTGCTGAGACATCTTTCCTTTCCACTGACTTGTGTGCTGTCACGTTTCTCCTTTCTTTTTTCCCAGTCTCCCAATTTATCCCTCCCTACCCTCCCACCCTGGTATCCATAATGTTGTTTTCTGCCTCTGTAACTCTATGTTTTGTAGATAAGTTCATCTGTACCCATTTTTAAGATTCTACATAGAAGCAATATCATAAGATATTTATCTTACTCTTTCTTCCCAGACTTCTTTCTCCTTCACCTTACAGCAAGTTAGGGAGGTTAAAAAGAACCTAACAGAGACCATGGTCTTTGTCCTCTGGAATTTAGGGGATGGATGAACTATGCCTGACTCTTGTATAAAGGTAAGAAACTCTCTAGCTTATTTGAATATTAAACATGAATGTATGGTCACAGTGAGAGCAAGCTAGACTCCTCCGTTGGAAGGACAGAGGTATGTCTTTCTTGAACGAGGCTACATGGTGAGATGACTCCAAAGAGACAATTCACTGTGGGATGAACCTCTTTAAGTCAGAGGCCGTCACTCAGACCACAGAACCATATTTATAATCCCCCAATAGGAAATCTCCAAGCTAAATACAAGACTCTCTGTTAGAGAAATAATCAGAATTGAGACATCTTTTGTGTGTGTGTGTGCCAGAGAACACCAGTACTAGATTATACCTATAGATGCTTCCATGAAGAGCAGGTATCTTCCACAGTGCAGTGTAACGGGTTGGGGGCAAAGTTTGGGGATAAAGCCCCAGGTCTCTGTCCTGTCCAATGATTTAAACTGTAAAGGGCAAGGGTATAACTCAAGGTATAAATAATTCACAGAAAAGTAAATAGACACCTTGCTCAAAGTAAAAGATATTCTAATTAAAACCATAATGAGTTTTTTCCCCCTCAAGATTTTCAAGGATTTTAAAATTTGTAAGTGCAGAAGAGGTCTCGTGGCCGGTATAAGGCCACATGTGTGGGTTCTCCTCTCACAGTGATGAATTCATAAATGTTCTTGGCTCAAGTGGTTCATATTAGTGCGAAGAGATGGTAATAGGGAAGTTAGTTCTAGGTTTTGTACCATAGCATCTTCATCAGCTTATGCAATGGATGGCTGAGGTCAATGACTTCTGCTTGATCCAGGAAAGGCTCTGAGATCCAGACCTGCCTTAGTCTCATGGTCATCAGTTGGTGTGAAGGCAAGTACTGAGCTTCCAGAAGGTCTGATAGATCTCTCATTCACTCAGATATTCTAGTCTGCCTGTGTGTACTCACCCAAGAAGGCTATAGCCCTGCTCATCCCCAGATAAGATTGATGACCATTTTGCTGTGAATCCTGACTTGGCAGATTTTTAGGTTTCTTCAAGTGATGTCTGGTTTTTCTGTGTATCTGAACCTACTTGTTAAGACTTGTCAATACTGAGGTAAGCAAACTCATATTGGGCTGGAAAAATTATAGGAAATAGATAAAATAAATAGGTAATAAATAAATAGTAAAATAAATAGAAAATAGATAAAAAATAAATAGATAAAATAGATCAGATAAAAATATTTATCTGATAGTGTATGAACTGTCCTTATGAACCCATAAGGACTGGAAAACTCTTCACAATGATTTGCCTGAGATAGTCCCAATTTATACCTGCTATGTCAGTGTAATTATCACTAGCACCACTTTCACTATCAAAAAATTCTGGTTTAGATGATAAATTATATGGTCACCCTCTGGAGGATAATTTACCAGTATCTATCGAAATGATATAGGTCCATACCTTTTGACCTAGAAATTCTACTCACAGTCTATTTTCCATACAGACATAAGCTAACATACATGTAAAATGATGCACATAAAAATTATTTATCACAGCATTATTTGTAATAGCAAAAGATTGGAAACAACAAAACTGCTAATTAACAGAGTACTAATTGAATTATGATAATTTATACAAAGAAGTACAATGGAGCTATTAAAAAGAGTGATGAGGAATCCCCTGGCAGTCCAGTGGTAAGGACTTCGAGCCTCCACCGCATGGTGCACGGCTTCAATCTCTGGTCAGGGAACTAAGATCTTTCAGGCTGCACAGCTCTGCCAAAAAAAAAAAAAAAAAGAATGAAGAAGGTATATAGTAAGCAGGATGATCCCAAGACATGTTATTAAGATAAAAGTTTAAAATGCCAAGGTACCATGTATGCTGTGCTACTATTTGAATGGAAGAGAAAGAATACATGTACACACACAAATGCAAACATATATTTGCTTTAAAGTCTCTGGAAGAAAATGATAATGTTGGTTGTCTCTGGGAAAGAGAATCAGGCAGCTGAAGGATGTGTGAGTGTGAGAGAATTTTCATTATTTATGCTTTTACTTTTGGATTTTTGATCTACATGAGTGTGTAACTCTGCAAACAAGTAAATGAAATTAAACATTATATCAAAATGGAAAAAATAAATAACAACTTAGAGATAACCAGTGTCTTAGTTTGGTCTGCTATAACAAATATACCACAGACTGGGTGGCTAAAATAGCAAACACTTTTATCTCTTACAGTTTTGGAGGCTGGGACAGGATCAAGGTGCTAGCGGATCTACTATTTGGTGAGAACCCCTTTCCTGGTTTTCAGATGGCCATCTTCTCACAGTATTATACACAGTGAAGAGCAGAGAGAGAAGAAACAGGAGTGCCCTCCTCTCATAAGGGCACTAATCCCTCTCATGAGGGCTCCACCTTCACATCCTAATCACCTCCCAAATTCCTCAGTTCTAAATACCATCACACTGAGGATGAGGCATTGCAATATGAACTTTAGTGGGGACACAAACATTTCAGGCCATAACAACCAGCAAAGAAAAACAAATAGAAGGGGTAACTTTTTTATCATAAGAGCAAAACTTGATCTGTTCTTCTATAGAAAGATTAAAAAGGAGAAAATGAAATTAAAAGAAAGTGTAGCAAATGGAAAATATGAAATAAAATAAAAGAAATATGCCCTAATATAAAAGTTGTTATAATAAATTTAAATGGGTTAAGCTTACTAATAAGAAGAAATTTTCAGATTAGATTAAAACACAAGATATGTATGTATATTATAATCTCTGTATAAATATTTGAATGTGTTGTGTTCTATATCAGTTTTTTGATCTGATCTATTAACTTCTGAAGTGAGCATGTTAAGATATCTATATCTATCTATATCTAAGAAATAAAGATTACCTATTTTTTATATTATATCTGAAAATGTTGAATATCTGAAAACAAAAATTGGCCACATGTACTTGGTCACCAAAAAAGCTTCAATAAACCCCAAAGAATCATAGTGACAAAGACTGGGCTCTTTAGCCATGAGGTAATTCAGTTAGAAATTTTAAAACTGAGAGCTAAAAACATCTCCAGTATTTTGAATTTAAACAACAGACTACTAATAACTCTTGAATTATGGAGATCATTATATTCAAAACTTAGAACCAAACAATAACAAAAACACTAACTGTATCAAATTAATGAGACACAGCCAAAGCAGTACTTAGAAACACTTCATTTTAAATGCATTTATCAGAAAACAAAGAAAATTAAAAACAAATAAACTAAGTGTTCAACTCAAGAAGTTTGGAAAAGAACAACAAAGCAAGTTCAAACACAACATAATAAATAAAAGTGGAGAAAAACAATGAACTAGATGACAACACAAACAAGAGGGAGGAGCAGTCTTATGAAATGCTGACTCTTACTGGGCAAACATCTGGCAGGATAAGAGAAAATTCAGATGAACAAAATACAAAGTAAAAAAGGAAAAATAAATATAGACACAATCAGTTCAGTTCAGTTGCTCAGTCATGTCTGACTCTTTGTGACCCAATGAATCGCAGCACGCCAGGCCTCCCTGTCCATCACCAACTCCCGGGGTTCACTCAAACTCATATCCATCGAGTCAGTGATGCCATCCAGCCATCTCATCCTCTGTCGTCCCCTTCTCCTCCTGCCCCCAATCCCTCCCAGCATCAGAGTCTTTTCCAATGAGTCAACTCTTCACATGAGGTGGCCAAAGTACTGGAGTTTCAGCTTTAGCATCATTCCTTCCAAAGAAATCCCAGGGCTGATCTCCTTCAGAATGGACTGGTTGGATCTCCTTGCAGTCCAAGGGACTCTCAAGAGTCTTCTCCAACATCACAGTTCAAAAGCATCAATTCTTCAGCCCTTAGCTTTCTTCACAGTCCAACTCTCACATCCATACATGACCACAGGAAAAACCCCCCAAAATAAGAAAAGAATGTTATAAACAGTAATATGTTAGTTTTGTTGAGACCTTGACAGAATGAATTAATTTCTGAAAAAAAAAATACAAACTGAGAAGAAACATAAAATATAAATATGCCAATAAAAGTAAAATAAATTGGACTATATTACTTTTCCTGCTTTCCAAAATTTCGGTCCAACATATTTACAAGAGGTCCTACCAAATCTTCAAGAAACAAATACTTTCTATCTTCTATAGGTTATTCCAGAAATTATAAAAATGGGTAAGTTGTACAACTCCTTGTGCAGGATTACTATAATATTGATTTCAAAATAAGATGATGGTACAAGTAATAAAATTTCAGTTTCATTTCACTACTAAAAAGAGATGGGAAAATCTTATGTAAAACATAAGCTAACCATATCTACTAGTGTAATAAAAATTAATATATTATAATCAAAGGTTTATCCTGGCATATAAGAAGAGTTTAACACCTACAAAATCTACCAATGTGATTCATTATATTAATAGATGAAAGGAAATACATCACATCATTTTCTTGGTAGATAGAGAAAAAGCATTTGCTAAATTCAATGCTTTATAATAAAAACAAGCCTCAGCACACAAAGGCAGAGAGATTTTTGTAAATCCAATGCTTGTCATAACATCAAAAACCTACATCAAGTATATTATTGATGGAGAAACTTTGGCTGCGTTCATAAATTTGGATCTAGCATGTATGTCTACTCTTGACTGCTCCTGTTTAATACAAGTGTCCACAGATTATCCAACACATTCAGGGTCAAACTAATCAATGTTTCAGATGAAATATGGAAGAGTAAGTGTGTACTGATACCCAAATAAACTTTTGAAAACATACAAGCAAGAAAGGGGACCTGACAACCAAATATTAAGATATATTACCAGATCATATTGTAATAATAAATGTAGTATGATACTGACACACAAGAAGAGATATAATGCAATACACCAATGGAATAAAATTAAGCTTTAGAGAAAGACTCAGGTACAAACGGCAATTTCATCTTGACTCAGAAAATTCTGACATAAAAATTGGGGGAAATTTTTTGCACTTGTTATAGAAAAGCTGACTTGTGATTTGGAGAGAGAAGAAAAAAAAAAAAAGCTGGGTCATTACTGTATCTCATATACAAGAGATCCAGAAAGATTAAAGATCTGAATGTGAAAGAGAAAACTCAGGATGACAGAAGAAAGAAACAGTGTCATAGCAACATAGGAATAAGGAAGGACTTCTTTAAAAAGATCCCAATAGCACAAGCCACAACATTTTTAAGATCAATTTTTTATTATATGTAAATTATAACTTTTCTCAAGGAAAGACACCAGTTGACAGTTAACTGAGAGTGATTGGTGACAAGATGATATCTTTAGTGATCTGAGAAAGGCACAAGGCCTAATATCGAGACTACACAAATTATTCCTGCAATTAAATGCAAAAGCCAGGAATCCTAATATAAAAATAGGCAAAGTGTTTGATAAAGAACTATTCAGAGCGGAGCCTGGTGGGCTGCCATCTATGGGGTCGCACAGAGTCAGACACGACTGAAGCAACTTAGCATGCATGCATTGGAGAAGGAAATGGCAACCCACTCCAGTGTTCTTGCCTGGAGAATCCCAGGGACAGAGGAGCCTGGTAGGCTGCCGTCTATGGGGTTGCACAGAGTCGGACACGACTGAAGCGACTTAGCAGCATTCAGAGTGTAGTTCTTAAGTACATAGATGCTCAAACCCACTCATTAGACGTGTGTGTGCATGTGTAGTTGTGTCTGACCCTTTGCAACTCCACGGACTGTACCTGCCAGGCTCCTCTGTCCATGGAATTTTTCAGACAAGAATACTGGTGAGGGTTGCCATTCCCTTCTCCAGGAGGTCTTCCTGACCCAGGGTTCAAACCTGAGTCTCCTGCATTGACTGGCAGTTCTTTACCAGCTGAGCCCCTGGGGAACATAACTTTTCATATTGAACATACTGGCAAGGAATCAGACATTTGGAAAAGACCATATTGAGGATACCTAGCAACAGGAACCCGTTTGCTGTGCTGGTGGGAATGTGGACTCATACAAGCCATTCAAAGGGGGCAATCTGGCATTACTTTGTGAAATTAAGGATGCATGTTTCCTACGATTCAGGACCTCATCCTTCTATCCCAGAAAAAATTCTCACACAGGATGTGAGAAGACAAGGATGAGGATATTTACCACAGTATTACTGTTGAGGGTGGTGTAAAGTTAGAGACAGCCTAGGATTCATCACTGGGGAATGGAAAAATCAAATATGGTAGTTATAAAGTGTGAAATATACTACACTAGTTAAAGGAGCAAAGAGTTACTACATTCAGTAGCATGACCATGTTCCAAGAATGTAGAAAGAAAAAAGTTAGAAACCAGAAAATCTATAGAAAATCTATATACATGGATATGCTATAGTAAATTTATACTGGGGCTTCCCAGATGGCTCAGTGTTAAGGAATCTGCCTGCCAAGGCAGGAGACACAGGTTCAAACCTTGGGTCAGTAAGATCCCCTGGAGTGGGAAATGGCAGCCTTCTCCAGTATTCTTGCCTGGAGAATCCCAGGGACAGAGGATCCTGGTGGGCTACAGTCCACTGGGTCACAAAAGAGTTGGACATGGCTTAATGACTAAACAACAACAACAACAAATCTATATTATGACATCACTCATATTCATGAAAAATATGTACACACACCAATATTTCCTTGTAGCTAATAAATCCACGACTAAATATTAAAACATGTTAAGGATGTCGTATCTAGGGGAAAGGAATGGGAATGTGGCATGAAGATAAAAGAGTATGAATAAATAAAACAAGAGACAGGCCTTGGAGGTTTTGATTACTTGCCATGAACTCAGAGATTATGATTAACTCAACTCTCTACCTGTGAGGTTAAATGACAAGTTTTTGATAACCTGCAGTGATTGGGAAATCTTCAACTTCCAAGTGAAGGTCAACTCTAAGTTTACCAGGTATACAACTGCACATCTTGCGACATGGTGCCTACCTCTTCCTGGTCGGTCAGCAAATCTCAGTGGTCGACAGGCTGAATTCTCTCTCTTTTTGTAAAAAAAAAAAAAAAGAATTTATTTATTTTAATTGGAGTCTAATTACTTTACAACATTGTAGTGGTTTTTGCCATACGTTGACATGAATCAGCCACGGGTGTACATGCATCCCCCATCCTGAACCCCCCTCACACCTCCCACCCCCATCCCTCAGGGTTGTCCCAGTGCACTGGCTTTGAGTGCCCTGTTTCACGCATAAAACTTGGACTGGTCGTCTATTTCATATATGTAATATACGTGTTTCAATGCTATTCTCTCAAATCATCCCACCCTTGCCTTCTCCCACAGAGTCCAAAAGTCTATTCTTTACATCTGTGTCTCTTTTACTGTCTTGCATATTAGTGTTTTTCTTTCTGACTTAGTTCACTCTGTATAATAGGCTCCAGTTTCATCCACCTCATTAGTACTGATTCAAATGCATTCTTTTTAACAGCTGAGTAATATTCCATTGTGTGTATGTACCACAGCTTTCTTATCCATTCGTCTGCTGATAGACATCTAGGTTGCTTCCATGTCCTGGCTATTGTAAATAGTGCTGCGATGAACACTGAGGTACACATGACTCTTTCAATTCTGGTTTCCTCAGTGTGTATGCCCAGCATTGGGATTGCTGGGTTGTATGGCAGTTCTGTTCCCAGTTTTTTAAGGATTCTCCACACTGTTCTCCATAGTGGCTGTACTAGTTTGCATTCCCACCAACAGTGTAAGAGGGTTCCCCTTTCTCCACGCCCTCTCCACACAGGCTGAATTCTTGGCTGTTCCTTTTACACTAATTTTCTTAGGGCTCACCACCACCCTTGTTCACAATAGCAACACATTGTATTCCATCCCAATTTAAATGATAGTTTAAAAAAAAAAAACAGTACAAAATTCATGTCATCAGCAATCTCATGGTAAGTGAGTTTTAATCTTATTGCATGGATAAATTTCCCCTTTAAGCCAAAACAATTTTGAAAAGAAGCTACTAAATGTTTTTCCCTAAAGCAGCAGACAACTAATTGTGCTCTCCTCCCAACACAGATCTGGGTCATTTTTATAAGAGAGGAAATTAAGAATTTTATTTTTAGTAGATGAGAAAAGAAAAAAGAAGTGCTATTATTTTGTTGTCCTAAAAATCATTGCTGTTCTTAATTTTAGAAGGGAAGGAAGAGTATGTAAGAGCCAGTGCCTTGGAACTGGGTGAAATGTAGTTTGGCTTTGAACTACTTATTTAAACTTTCTGTGTCTCAGTTTCTTTATTTATAAAGTGGGGATTCATAGGTCAAGGTTTTGGAGGGGAAAAATGAAACCACGCATGGGGAATGCTTGGCAGTGTCTACTATACAGTGTGCACTTATTTAAGTAAGAAGCTGTTATTGCTTGCTTTCATTCATTGCATGCCTCTTAAATAGCAACATAACAGGGTTGTCACATTCATTGCTCTCCTTAGTATGGCAGCAACATCAAGGGATGAAGTGATGTTTGCAAGGCAATCTTGGGGTGGAGGAAAACTCTTCATCTCACGTCTGTGTGTATGTGCAAGCTTAGTCACTCAGTCATATCCTACTCTTTGCGGTCCCATGGACTGTAGCCCACCAGGCTTCTCTGTCCATAGCATTTTCCAGGCAAGTATACTGGAGCAGGTTGCCATTTCCTGCTCCGCAGGATCTTCTAGACCTAGGGGCCGAACCTCATGTCTATCACACTAGAAAAGCACTGGAGTCCGATACAGGATATGGATTCTCCCGAGGGTGGAAGTCAAGGTCTTGCTCGTCTATGTTCAACAACATTGATTCTCCATCTGACCACAGGGAATATTAATCACACACCCAAAGACTCCTTTTGGACATAAATTATACTTCCGTCTGTATTCACAGCAACCAGTAGAAAGCCAGACACGTAACAGAGGCTCCAAGAATCCTAAACAACCCGCCCCATTTTATTTTATTTTTTTTGCCTCTTAAATTTATTATTTATTTATTTTTAATTGGAGGATAATTGCTTCACAAAGTTGTGTTGGTTTCTGCAGTACAACAACACGAATCAGCCATAAGCACATATATACCCCTTGCCTCTTGAGCCTCCCTTCCACCCCACCTTCATATCACCCTCCTGGTCATCACAGAGCACTGAGCTGGGCTCCCTGTTAAAACCCCATTTTAAAGACAAACTGAGGCAAGGACTTGGCCAAAGTTAGAGGTGGAATCAGGAGTCAATCTGTTTGTTTTGAATCCCAAATCTGAGATTTTTTTTTTTTTAATTTTTTGGCAGGTGCCTGGTCATTCCTTCAAAGAATTATGGGAGGGGAATGGGTGGATTTCTAGCAGCCTCTATTATTGGCTTGTTGACTTGTTTTCCCTTAGCCCATTACACTCTCCTGGCTAAATATTAGGCAGAGACTCAAGGCCTTGACAATCTTGATTTGTTTTCACATCTTTTCTGAACTTCTGTCTTTGCAGTGTTGTTTTGCCTGCTGGGAATGAATGTCTCGTCTCAGTGTCAGAACTGAAAAAGTGGAGGTGAATGATATCTTCCTGCAGATTAGCCCATCCCCCTATTTTATTTTCTTCAGAAGGCTTAACTCTGCCTAAACTTACTTATATGTTTGCTGTCTGTCTTCCAGAATGGTGGAAGCATGGTGGCGGAGGCAGGGTCCCCCCTGCATCTCCATCACCACCTGGCACATAAGAAAGGTCTGCAGTAGGCATCTGCTATGGTACACTTTTAAGCAGTATCCCCCAGTTACTGAGTGTTGAACTATACTGCAAGAACTCTGCGTGAGTACTAACTCCTTTCAGATTCTGTAACCTTGCGGCTCCTAGCTCACCAGGCTCCTCTGCCCATGGGATTCTCCAGGAATTCTCCTATCCCATGGACAGAGGATACAAGAATAGTGAAGTGGGTTGCCATGCCCTCCTCCAGGGGATCTTCCTAACCCAGGGATCGAACCCTCGTCTCTTATGCCTCCTGCATTGGGAGGCGGGTTCTTTACCACTAGCGCCACCTGGGAGGGTGGAGGGTGGAGGGGGAGTGGCTCAGAGGGCAAAAACTCTACTTAATGTTAAAGGTGTCACCTCATGTTTTCTCTTACCCACAGTCTTACTAAAACGTCCTGGTAAGGCGGCGCTACCATCCTCTTCTGCGTGCTCCCTCCCAGCAGAGATGTAAACAGCTCAGTGACACACTGGCTGCATTTCAACCCAGGTCGTGCTCTCACCTTTGCTCCTTAGCAACAGTGCCCAGTATTCACAACGTCATCTATTTAGTTTTCTGAAGTCAGACCCCAAAAGGTCGTTTCTTTGGTGGTTAATAGAAAGGAACCCCTCCCCAAACATCAACTAAGATACTGACTCTGCTTCTTATAATTTCATCAGGCAGCCACAGATTTACTCCAGTGGCAAAGAATCTGTGCCCAGGCTTTGGAGAGTCCTGGAAATGCCCAACCTGTCTAATCGCCAGGGCACAGGTGGTCCTGCCTCCCTCGCTGGCCTTCCAACATCCCAGGAGGACAGTCAAGTTCGGCCTCTCCGCGCCCGCCACACCCTCCCGGGCCGCTCCCCCTGCCCCTCCCCTCTGGGTGGCCCAGGTCCCGACCCAGAGCCCTGCAGCGTCAGCACAACGCCCATCGCGGGGCGTTCCTGCGGCGGGTACGCGTCAGGAGACATCTTGGAGGCGCTCCTCCCTAAAGCCAGGTTAAAAACCTCAGCACCACGTGTTGTTTGCGCTGTTTGCAAATCTCCCTGCGGCTGACGGCCGGTAACTGTAGAGAAGGCCAGTATGTCAGCTCTGGTCCTGGAGAGCCGAGCCTTGGGCAGGAAACTCAGCGACTTTGGACAGGTGAGCCTGGGGTGGGGTGGTGGGGGGCGCTTAGCTTCGCAGGGAGGGGAGTTTGCACCCCTCCCGCCGTGGAAAGAGGTCAGAGCAGTGTTGGTGTTTCAAACTCCCATCAACTCACCAGGACATTGAGAGTTCATTTGAGGAGGATGGAAACGTTTAGGAAGTTGACAGATGACACATGTGCTCAACACGTTTCCCAAGGAGAGGACATTCCCAAGGAGAGGACATTCCCAAGGAGAGAGCTCATTCAGGGAATGAGCTGCAGGAGTTGGGGATCGGCTTTCAGAGCTGCCACGGATGGACTCTCTGTGTGTCTTTACATAAGTCTCTGTCGCCTTCTTTTTCTTCTGTACATTGGTCCTTAACAATCTGGAATGGGAGTTGGGGTCCACCCGGATTTACTCTTCTGTGATGTTTACACGTGTTCTCAGCCAGGAATCAAAATGGCAAAATTGTAAGAAATTGTATCCTTTTTTTCACCTTTGGGAGAAAACGCCATGTCCCAGACTTACTCCCACCTGGGGAAGGAGAAAATTAAACACAGAGGAAAATATTCGAGAGTCAGCCTTGAACTTGGAATGTAAGAGAACCTTAAATGTGGCAAGAATAACGACCAGGGTGCATTCTATTCTCTAGAAAGTGTTCCCTGTCCCTTGAGGTGAACAACTGCAGAGTATGTTCTTTAATTGACTGGCCACATTCCCAGAATTTAGGGTTCAGACTTAAAGCCCACCCCTGGGAGATAAGGTGGGTCTATGGGGATTTGTCATCTGTAGGATTATTAAGAACGATTTAAAGACCAGGGGGGCTGGAGGCAGAGGATGATTGATGTTTTAGTATAACTAGAGAGTGTAGAAAAGTGGACTTTTTTTTTTTAATCCCAAGAGAAAGACTTCCTTTGGAAATGGTATGTAGGACTTGGGAGACAGAACTTCATGTTGAAGAGGGACGCCATGGGTGTCAGATCCCAGAACAGACCCCAGCTGTGGCGTTATTTAGCTTCTGGGCTGCTGGCTGTGGGATCCCCGCAAGCATGGCAGGAGGTTAGGGGCAACAATCTGGTTAGGGAGCCATGGGAACTGAAAACTTCATTTACAGAGCACTTAGAAGCCTAAGAATCACAAATTGTCACTATCAATGATGGCGGGGGGTGGGGGTGTGGTGTGTAAAGAGGAAGGTTTAGAGAGTGCCCTGTAACACCTGTGTGTTGAAAGCAAGCTATTTAACTTTGCAGAGCCGCAAGTCTATTCATTTGAAAGGTTGGAATAAAAATACCCATATCCTAGAGTTAGTATGAGAATCAAGTGAAATAATATCTTTAAAGCTCTTAGCACACTTTCTGGAATATAGAAGTGCCAGGGGTATCTAGCCAGAAATGATTTGTTTGTTCAACGAAATGTATCAGAATACTGGCAGGAGGAACACACACTGAGTCAAGCCCAGTGGCTGGTGGAACTTCTTAGTGGAAAGGTGATGGGCCCAGGATCAGGTGACGTGGACTCTGTGTTTAGTTTGCTGATGTTGTGTATCATCAAGAAGTCCCCTAACTGGGTGAAGAGGCTCAGTTTGGGATCTGTAAAACAGGGGGAGGGGGCTAGGACGTGGGGGAGGTGGGTAGAAAATAGTCCCTAGGAGGGCTTCCCTTGGTGACTCAGATGGTAAAGAATCTGCCTGCCATGTGGGAGACCCAGGTTTGACCCCAGGGTCGGGAAGATCCCCTGGAGAAGGGAATGGCTACCCACTCCATATTCTTGCCTGGAGAATTCTGTGGGCAGAGGAGCCTGGTGGATTACAGTCCATGGGGTCGCAAAGAGTCGAACAGGACTGAGCTACTAACACCTTTGAGTCTCTAGGACTCCAGCTCTGACAGTCTACAAAAAGACACATTTATACCTTCCTGAAGCTCTAACCCAGATAAGCAGAATGCCCTAGGTGTAGTCCAGATAGAAGGCTGATCTACACATGCAAGCACAACAATCCTGCAAGAGATGTCTGGCTCGTTCGTTCACTCAACTCAACAAAGACTTATTGAGCACCTACTCTAAGCTAGGCACAGCTAGCTGGTATAAGGTCTGCCCTGGTGAAACTTCAATTCTTTTGGAGGAGACAAGACTGTAACATTTAACCAAATGAACTTATAATTTCATGTGGAGGATAAGTGCTGTGAAGAAAAATAGAATGGGGCGACGGATTAAAAGATGAAGGAAACTCAGAAATCATAGCTCTAAATGGCACAGAGTCAGTGTTCAAACCCAGGTCTGACTCCAATACCCTGTGCTCTGCAACCACACTGCTTCCTCCTATAGATAAATTCTGCAATATACAGGCTTAGTGTGTCCACAGCAGGATTTCTGCTCTTGTTTCTGGGTGTCTTACACTGTAGATGTGTGTTTGTATAATCACACATGTGAAAACACACCTCTGCCCATGACCCCCAAAAGCGCTAAGGTCAGCAGTGAGTACCCCTGGAATATCTTTGCTGTAGATTAATTGCTTGTAGTTATGAAAACTGCTCTTTTTCCAAATATATTAACAATAGAATGTATTTGTTAGACAAAAGCAAAAAGAACTTATTTCTGTTGTTAAGTGTATTTCTCTGTTTAGTTCAGTCACTCAGTCATGTCCAACTCTTTGACACGTGCTACCATGGACTGTAGCACGCCAGGCTTCCCTGTCCATCACCAACTCAAACTCATGTCTATCTAGTTGATGATGCCATCCAACCATCTCATCCTCTGTTGTCCCCTTCTCCTCCTGCCGTCAATCTTTCCCCATCATCAGGGTCACTTCTTCACATCAGGTATCCAAAGTATTGGAGTTTCAGCATCAGTCCTTCCAATGAATATTCAGGACTAATTTCCTTTAGGGTAGACTGGTTGGATCTCCTTGCAGTCCAAAGGACTCTCAAGAGTCTTTTCCAACACCACAGTTCAAAAGCATCAATTCTTCGGCACTCAGCAGAATATAGTCTTTATATTCCAACTCTCACATCCATATATGACTACTGGAAAAACCATAGCTTTGACTAGATGGACTTTTGTTGGCAAAGTAATGTCTCTGCTTTTTAATATGCTGTCTAGGTTGGTCATAGCTTTTCTTCCAAGGAGCAAGCGTCTTTTAATTTCATGGCTTCAGTCACCATCTGTAGTGATTTTGGAGCCCAAAATAATAAAGTCTGTCACTGTTTCCATTGCTTCCCCATCTGTTTTCCATGAAGTGATGGGACCGGATGCCATGATCTTAATTTTCTGAATGTTGAGTTTTAAGCCAACTTTTTTCATTAAGAGGTTCTTTAGTTCTTCTTCTCTTTCTGATGTAAGGGTGGTGTCATCTGCATATCTGAGGTTATTGATATTTCTCCCAGCAATCTTGATTCCAGCTTGTGGAATCTTGATTCCAGCCTAGCGTTTCTCATGATGTAGTCTGCATAGAAGTTAAATAAGCGGGTAACAAAATATAGGCTTGATGTACTCCTTTCCCGATATGGAACCAGTCTGTTGTTCATTGTCCAGTTCTAACTGTTGCTTCCTGACCTGCAAACACATTTCTCAGGAGGCAGGTCAGGTGATCTGGTATTCCCATCTCTTGAAGAATTTTCCACAGTTTTTTGTGATCCACACAGTCAAACACTTTGGCATAGTCAATAAAGCAAGAGTAGATTTTTTTCTGGAACTCTCTTGCTTTTTTGATGATCCAACGGATGTTGGCAATTTGATCTCTGGTTCCTCTGCCTTTTGTAAGTCCAGCTTGAACATCTGGAAGTTCATGATTTGTTGAACTCAACGCTACTGTTGAAGCGTAACTTGGAGAATTTTGAGTACTACTTTGCTGGCATGTGAGATGAGGGCAGTTGTACAATTCTCAGTGATCAAAATTCTTTTCTTCTTGGTTGCTAGTAAAGATTTTTTTTCTCTCTGCTTTCTTTCTCCTTTTCTAGTTTTTAAACTAATTTTCTGTACCTTTATGCATCCTGAGTGTACATGTGTTTTTAAGTCACATATCTATTTGAAGCAAATAATTACAGGTTATGAGCCAGTTTAAACACATTCTGGAAAAGATTTGTCCAAGATCCCATGCTGGTCCACAGAACAGTACTGGAATCAGAATCCACCCAAGATCACATCATTTCACAAAATTCCATAAGCTTCCTTTCAGTTCAGGTCCCTCAAGCTTTGAAAAGGGGAGCTATTGTTCCAGTTGGGTCACTGGGATTTAGATTAAGGATTTTGGAGTTATTGGACTTAGGTTCACTTTACAGGCTCTGCCGCTCATTAGCTGAGTGTCCTTGGACAAGCCACTTAATCTTGCTGAGTCTGTTTCCTCATTTCAAAATAATAAGGGTGGTGGTGTCATCTGCATATTCAGGTTATTGATATTTCTCCCAGTAATATATAATATATTATATATATATATATATATATATATATATATATGCTGGTATATATATATGTACTACAACTTTATCCATTCATCTGTCAGATGGACATATCAATTGTTTCCAGGTCTTAGCTATTGTGAATAGTGGTGCTATGAATATTGAGGTACATGTATTTTTTTGAAATATAGTTTTGTCCAGATATATGTCTAGGAGTGGGATTGCTGGATCATATGGCAATTCTGTTTTTAGTTTTATGAAGGACCTCCATACTGTTCTCCATAGTAGGAGCCTGAGTTCTTAACCTGCCATGCACTGCCTGTGTGCTCTCAGGTGAGTCACTTTCTTTGGCCCATAGTTTCCCCAAAATGAGATTGTGGACAAGCCTATCTCTGTGAGTCAGTTATTCTCAAGTCCCATGTGGGCATCAGGAGACAAACGGAATACCTAGATTGAGGAGGGATTATCCACCTTGGCTGAGGAGTACAGAAGTTTTCTGAGAGAAGTACTACCCGTGGGGCTTTTGAGGAAGGGTAATGGATTTGAAAGGGGAAGAGGGTAGGATGCAGTGCATTTCCTGTAATGAGGTGTTGAAAGGGGAAGGAGGAAGTCAGTTTTCTGGAAAGGAGTTTCCTGAGGGTGAATCTCAGGAGATGAGGCACCAACGAGACTTTTGAAAATTCGAAAGAGGTATTGTATATTGTTGGCTATGTTGTTGTTCAGTTGCCAAGTCATGTCTGACTCCTTGCGACCCCATGGACTGTAGCCCACCAGGCTCCTCTGTCTATGGGGATTCTCCAGGCAAGAACACTAGAGTGGGTTGCCATGCCCTCCTCTAGGGGATCTTCCCAACCTAGGCATCGAACCTTGGTCTCCCACATTGCAGGCAGATTCTTTACTGTCTGAGACATCAGGGAAGCCCTAAATTCTGCTAGAAGCATCCAATCACTGCCAATCACTGAGGGCTGGATTGTTGTCAGTGGGAACCAAAGAAAGGCCTGACCCTGAGAGCCATTTCTGGAGAAGGTCAGGCTGGCTGGGTGGAAGTGGGGAGGTAGTGGCTGACAGAGTTCCATACATTCACATCTGAATCGCACTAGTCGTAGGTGACTTCTGTTGAAATGTTCTGTTTCCTGGAGGCCAACAGGAGAGGATAATGTTGCCAAGTGAACTAGAAATAGAAATGTTTCATCATTTCAAGGAAACTGGGAAGAACTGAAGGCTTAGTGTTCTCTCCTAGGAAGAAGACTGACATCAGAGACTGATTTGTGTGTCTCTGGCAGGGTCAGAGACAGAAAGTAGAGTCCACAGGAAGTTGTGATTCATGGACAGAGTGCTGGCATCCAGTGACATGGGCTCCACTGCTAACTGTGCAGCTCTGGATGAGTTATTTAAATTCTCTAAGCCTTCCTCTTGTCATCAATAAAAACGGCACTTGGAGAAAACCTATTTTCTAGATTGTTATCAAAATTAAATGAGATAATCCAAATCAAGTGCTTATTATAATGCTTAGGACAGTATACTAACCAGGTGGTACTAGTGGTAAAGAACCTGCCTGCCAGTGCAGGAGACATGAGACAGGGGTTGAATCTCTGGGTTGGGAAGATCCCCTGTAGAAGGGCATGGCAACCCACTCCAGTATTCTTGCCTGGAGAATCCCATGGACAGACAATCCATGGGGTCACAAAGAGTCAGACATGACTTTATAGGGCTTTTAATATATGGTAGATCAAAAAAAATTTTTTAGAAAGATAGTACTGTGGTCCATACAAAGATATATAACAGTTTGGTCTTGCTATTCATCTAAGGCTCCCTCTAATCACACTTACTGATAATTTTGGTTCTTCGCCCACACTGTTTCAGGTGAGGTTCTGGGAAAATCTGAATTCTCTGAATTAAAAGAATTTCATCAGTGGCCACACAGAGATTAAGATGCCAAGTCACCAAGAGCCTGCCCAGCCAGCCTTCTCACTGAGATAACGCAACATCCATTCCACTAATTTCATTAACTTGCTTATAAGAGAGTAATTGTTCTGCATGGAGTTTTTGTTCCCAGTTTTAGGTATATGATGTTTATTTGAAAGCACACGTGGAACTTTGTGTATTATTGTAAAACCTAATTTAATCCTTAACTTTAACATTTTAAGATTTTGGCCAACCCTTTCTGGAGTGGCAACCCTAGTCCCACCTTAATTTGCTATCACATGGCTGGAGAAAATATTAGATCCTTGACATTCTTTGCTGTTTTAAGATGTCTATCTTCCAGTGGGTTAATTGTGTGCTCTTATGTATTCTGTGACTCCTTTCCAACAATTGGTATCTCAGATCCCAGCATCTGGGAACAAGTTAATGCTCCTGCGAGCTCTTTCCTGAAGGCCAAGAAATCTTTTGTGGGTATTTTTAATATTTCCATCATTTTGAATGCTTTTATTAGTATTATATTTTAAATATTTTCTGTCTTTCTTTCATCATCTGAATACTGTTTTGATAGGGCTTGGCATGATTATACATTAGCCTGATTTCTCACATGAGGAAATTAAGAAGGTTAAGCTGTTGGTCCCAAAGTGCTCTGGTAGGTCAATGGAAGAGAAAGGATTCCAACCCATGTCTTTGGAGCTAAAAGCCTGTGTGTGTTCTAACTTTAGTATTTTCTACCCTCTGTTTCTCAGTGTTTTCCTGGACAATTATTGAACCATCATACCACCTTTAAGATCTTTTTCTACTTACCTTGCTTATTGTGTATGTGTCTATTACGTAAAAATTTGGGCTGCTGATGAATGGGGCATCCTCTTATTCATTTATTTCTCTCAGAGCCCTGATTGTACCTCGCACTTGTAAGTGTCACTGAAAGGCAATCTTTAGAGTGACTGGTGACATCAGTGAATAATTGTGTGTGTGTTAATTACTCAGTTGTGTCTGACTCTGTGACCCCATGGACTGTAACTGGTCAGGCTTCTCTGTCCGTGGAATTCTCCAGGCAAGAATACTGGAGTGGGTAGTGATTCCCTTCTCCAGGGGACTCTTCTCAACCCAGGGGTTGAACCTGGATCTCCTGCATTGCGGGCAGATTGTTTACCATCTCAGCCACCAGGGAAGCCCCAGTGAATAATTAGAGTTTTCTAAAATTGAAATATGATCTGTGAGCATCATTTAATGTTTTACTTTCCTTGATTTACTTATTTTCCCTTGCACATATACTTCTATATAGAATGTATGTAGCTCATTGTATTCCAAGGCTTAACTAGTAGAGAAAGTTCATGCTCGCTTCTTCCTTGGGGGTTTCATAGGACTGAATTGTTGAGCTGTGAAGAAAGCATTTTACCCAAGTGCATTTACTCCTATAGGAAACGAGCTATATTGAAGGCAACTCTGATCAAAATGCTGTATCGCTGATCTTCTCACTCAAAGAAGAAGTTGGTGCACTGGCCAGAGTATTACGTTTATTTGAGGTAAGTGCTCTATTCATTTCTGTTTTAAATAATGGCATAGCAGACTTCTGTGTTATCTTCTGGTTGGATGCAGTGAAAAGAACATAGAGTCTAGAACTGGAAGACTTGATTTTCAGCTTAGGCTCTTACATTACCCAACTGTGTGATCTTAGATAAGTCTTTCATTGTCTGTGAGCTAAGGTTTCTCCATTTCATAATTAGGATCATTCAGAATCGTGGTTGCACACCCAGGAAGCCAACACTGGACTCCCTCTTCCTGTATCAAACTTTGCTTGAAGTAATTGAGTTGGCCTTCATATTTACAAGTCATACCGCCTTCAGATTCAACTAAAATTTCTATCTGGGGTTGGTTGAATCCACAGATGTGCAGCTCACTGGTAGGGAGGACTGACTGTATTCATTATGCTAGTACTGCCATTTTATATGAGAGTCTTGAGCATCCAGGGATTTTGGTACCCATGGGGTCCTGGAATCAGTCCTCCACGGATACAGAAGGATGACTGTACTATTCTCTCAATGTTCCCAAAGCACTTTTTAACTGTGGACTATAGACTAACACTTTCACAGCACTTATTTACCTTGTGAAATGCATACATTTCTGATTGATCCCAAGGATTGTTTCTTCAGGCAGGGAACCTTGTGTGAGTCATCTTTATATCCTCTATAGGCTCAGTTTATATATATAAAATGTTCAGTTAAGAATGAAATAATATATGGAATCTAGAAAAATGGTACAGATGAACCTATTTACAGGGTAGGAATAGAGCCGCCGATGTAGAGAACAAGCATGGGACACACTGGGGGGAGGAGAGAGTGGGATGAATTGAGAGAGTAGCACTCACATATATACAGTACCATGTGTAAAACAGATAGCTAGTGGGAAGCTGCTGCAGAGCACAGGGAGCTCAGCTCAGTGCTCTGCCAAGACCTAGAGGGGTGGAATGCGGTAGGGGGTGGTTGGTGGGAAGGAGGCTTAAGAGGAAGGGGATATATGTATAGTTATAGCTGATTCACTTTGTTGTACAGCAGACACTAACACAACTTTGTAAAGCAATCATACTCCAATATAAAATCATAAATGAAAAAGAATGAAATTATATTTAAATGTGAGCAAAGGAAAATAGACTTTCAAAAATGCTTTTGCCCTGGATTGCAAGAAGAAATATTTTTGAACCAAATAATTTTTTACCCCTAGTACTTTAGGGGTGACTCTACCTGGTGACTAAATACATAAATAGGTGAAGAGACAGATCTCCCAGCCAGAAGAATGCCAAATAATTTAAACAGATACTCTGGAGTCAAAGAAGGAAAAGAATATAACTCTTCACTCCTTAGGTGTGGGCCATACAGAGTGACTTGATGAAATGGCCCTTCACCTCTGTGATCTTCTTTCCCTAAACCCATAACCCCAGTCTAACCATGAGGAAAACATCAGACAAATTCCAGTTAATGAACAGGGTACAGAATACTTGACTAGTACTCTTCAAGACTGTCAAGGTCATCAACAACTAGAAGTGTCTGGGAAGTTGTCCCAGTCCAAAGGAGCCTCAGGGGATATGACAACTCAATATAATGTAGTGCCCTGAGTGGGACTGTAGAGCAGAAAGAGGACATGAGACACAAACTAAAGAAATTCAAATAAAGTATGGTCCTTAGTTTGTGAAAGTGTATCAACATCAGTTCATTAATTTTAACACATCTTCAGTACTTATACATGACACTAATATTAGGGGAAATTGGCTGCAGAATATATGGGAGTTCTCTCTACTAGCTTCTTACTTTTTTGTAAATTTAAAGTTGATCTAAAAAATAAAGTCTATTTTAATGAAATTAAACCTGGCTATCCAAAGTGAGGAAGAAAAATATCTGCCTGAGAGCAAGAAATGAGTGTAGAAAAGAGAGACAGAGAGGTTTCTGAATGGCAAGCTGATCCTGAGAAAGAATATATCTGTAAATACAGGAATGTCACATTTTTGTCTTTGTATTATACGGTTCATAAGCATTTTCCTTGTGAGAGTCAGAGCTTAAGGTTAATAAATTAAATAATAGTAAATTAACAGGATGTTTTCAACCTAATAAATAAGCCACAAGTAACTATTTACCAGGACGAAATGCACCCAAGAAACATGGCCTGCACGTGGGATGGTGAATGCCAAAGTTCATTGACTGTGACAGGTTGTTTAATGTGTGCCTTTGTTTACTCATCTGTAAACTGGAACTAATGATCCATACCTCCCTAGGTCCTGGAGGTTGTATATGCTACATAAAATGCGTGGTATGACTCTGAGTCCACAGAAGATTCTCACATGATGTCTGTTCCTTTACTGCTTCCAACTGTTATCTATGAAACCCATGAGAAATCTTTGAGACTGTGTGAAGAGGAGAAAGATGTTAGAAGCCTAGAGATATTCAGGAGCCTTGATTTAAATTTTTTTCCCAAAAAAGTAAAAATAAAAAAAAATAGAATGAATGGCTTAGTGTGTATTGTGAGCATTTACAGCAAATTGCAATGACCGAGAGTCAAGGCAGGACCATTTTAAAAAAAGCAGAATAGCATAGGGTGGCAAAGAGGCAGACACGACTGAGCTAGTAATCACAGCACAGTAAGCACAGCGTAGCAGAACCAAGGGGTTATGGTGGCCACAATGTATTTGTATACTTCAAATGGAGAAGTAAGTATTAGATACAAAGCCTTTAAATTGTATGCATGTGTGCTTGGTCGCCCAGTCGTGTCTGACTGTTTGTGACCTCATGGATTGTAGTGCACCAGACTCCTCTGTCCGTGGGATTCTCCAGGCAAGAATACTGGAATGGGTTGCCATGCCCTCCTCCAAGGGATCTTCCCCACCCAGGGATCAAACCTGTGTCTTCTGAATTGCAGACAGATTCTTTATTGCTGAGCCTGTGGGGAAGCCATTTATATTGTGTAGATGATGCTAAACTTCTGGATTATATAAAATGAAATCATTTTCTGCCAGAAAAAATAAAAAGAAAAAGAATAAGGATGAATCTAAACTACATTTTAGGGCAGTATTTCCTAAACAATAGTCTATCAAATGCCACATATTATTAGGTGTTTTATTAGATGAGAGTTCCAAGGTTAAATAGGGTTGGAAAATTCTGCATCTAGATTTTGGAGACCCCTCATGCTTGTGAAAATATTAAAGAGTTTGGAAAGCCCTGCAGAGTGGAAACTTATTCAGTGTTACCTTACTCAGCATTTCCCAAATGTTTTTTGACCATGGAACCTTGTTCAAGAAAGACACATTACCGTTTTGCAGGCACTAGTATCCCATTGAACTTATGCTATTCTCGAGTTAGGAGCTCCAGACTCTCAGTTATGAGTGAGATTTGGGACCCACAGCATTGGGATTCAGACTATGTTGTCTGGAACCAAACTGTTTGGGTTGAAAATCCAGTTGTGCCACCTGTGAACTGGGTAACCTTAGGAAAGTTATTTATCCTCTTGGTGACTTAGTTTCCTCATGTTTAAACTGAAGGTAATAAGATTTTTTTGTAGGGCTGTTGTGAAAGTTAAATGAATTAATACAGGCAAAGTACTTAATGATAGTATCTGTCACATAGTAAGAGCTCAATAAATGTTTGCTCTCATTATTTCTATGCAGTATCATTTTGGAGAGTCATGGAGCATCAGAGACTTACATTCTTAGCTCTGTGACAGATAGCTAAAGGATTAAGATTAAGATTAATTGACTTGAAAAGGGATTATGGGGTAAGGAAACAATAGTTTCATTCAAATATTTGAAGTGCCATCATGGAAAAAGAATGGGGCTTCCCTGGTGATTCAGATGGTAAAGAATCTGCTTGTAATGTGGGACACCTGGGTTTGATCCCTGGGTGGGGAAGATCCTCTGCAGAAGGGAATGGCTACCCACTCCAGTATTCTTGCCCGGAGAATTCCATGGACAGTGGAGCCTGGCGGGCTACAGTCCATGAGGTCAAAAAGAGTCAGACAGAAGAATACTGCTTATTTTTTGTTACTTCACAGGCAAAAGGACAAAGCATGAAATTACAGGGAGCATATTTCAAATCACTTAAAGGCATCATCTCTACTGTAGAAGAGAACTGGAAGACATTGATTTCAAGCATTATTACTATCAAAACAGCTAGTAAAAGGCAGGGCAGAATCAATGCAAAAATTATGGTATAAATAATCTTACCTTTCCTTAATAAAGACAAAGGAAAAATCCATTCTAGTTCCTCCAAAATTGGCAATGGAGGAGAAATGTTATATGGCGGAATCACCTGTACCTGTGAGTACCTTGCTAGGTACTCTTGTAGTCACCTCCATCCTTAATGAGCATGACTGTCTTTTCCATAGCTGATTAACACCAAAGTCATCATCCCACTAAGTGGTGATACTGCCTGCCAGTGGGCTCATGGTCTATTAGACCTCAGCTAGTAACAACATCAGAATGCAGTGCAAACCTGGAGAGGTGGGATGGGTGGCGGTGGGAGGGAGGCTCAAGAGAGAGGGGATATATCTATATCTATCTATCTATCTATATATATTGGAAGTGAGAAATAGATTTAAGGGCCTAGATCTGATAGAGTGCCTGATGAACTATGGAATGAGGTTCGTAACATTATACAGGAGACGGGGATCAAGACCATCTCCATGGAAAAGAAAGCAAAAAAGCAAAATGGCTGTCTGGGGAGGCCTTACAAATAGCTGTGAAAAGAAGAGAAGCAAAAAGCAAAGGAGAAAAGGAAAGATATAAACATCTGAATACAGAGTTCCAAAGAATAGCAAGAAGAGATAAGAAAGCCTTCTTCAGCAATTAATGCAAAGAAATAGAGGAAAACAACAGAATGGGAAAGACTAGAGATCTCTTCAAGAAAATCAGAGATACCAAAGGAATATTTCATGCAAAGATGGGCTCGATAAAGGACAGAAATGGTATGGACCTAACAGAAGCAGAAGATATTAAGAAGAGGTGACAAGAATACACAAAAGAACTGTACAAAAAAGATCTTCATGACCCCGATAATCACAATGGTGTGATCACTGACCTAGAGCCAGACATCCTGGAATGTGAAGTCAAGCGGGCCTTAGAAAGCATCACTACGAACAAAGCTAGTGGAGGTGATGGAATTCCAGTTGAGCTATTCCAAATCCTGAAAGATGATGCTGTGAAAGTGCTGTACTCAATATGCCAGCAAATTTGGAAAACTCAGCAGTGGCCACAGGACTGGAAAAGGTCAGTTTTCATTCCAATCCCAAAGAAAGGCAATGCCAAAGAATGCTCAAACTACCGTACAATTGCACTCATCTGACACGCTAGTAAAGTAATGCTCAAAATTCTCCAAGCCAGGCTTCACAATATGTGAACCGTGAACTTCCTGATGTTCAAGCTGGTCTTAGAAAAGGCAGAGGAACCAGAGATCAAATTGCCAACATCCGCTGGATCATGGAAAAAGCAAGAGAGTTCCAGAAAAACATCTATTTCTGCTTTACTGACTATGCCAAAGCCTTTGACTGTGTGGATCACAATAAACTGTGGAAAATTCTAAAAGAGATGGGAATACCAGACCACCTGATCTGCCTCTTGAGAAATTTGTATGCAGGTCAGGAAGCAACAGTTAGAACTGAACATGGAACAACAGACTGGTTCCAAACAGGAAAAGGAGTACATCAAGGCTGTATATTGTCACCCTGCTTATTTAACTTCTATGCAGACTACATCATGAGAAACGCTGGACTGGAAGAAACACAAGCTGGAATCAAGATTGCCAGGAGAAATATCAATAACCTCAGATATGCAGATGACACCACCCTTATGGCAGAAAGTGAAGAGGAACTCAAAAGCCTCTTGATGAAAGTGAAAGTGGAGAGTGAAAAAGTTGGCTTAAAGCTCAACATTCAGAAAACGAAGATCATGGCATTCGGTCCCACCACTTCATGGGAAATAGATGGGCAAACAGTGGAAACAGTGTCAGACTTTATTTTTCTGGGCTCCAAAATCACTGCAGATGGTGACTGCAGCCATGAAATTAAAAGACGCTTACTCCTTGGAAGGAAGGTTATGACCAACCTAGATAGCATATTCAAAAGCAGAGACATTACTTTGCCAACAAAGGTTCGTCTAGTCAAGGCTATGGTTTTTCCATTGGTCATGTATGGATGTGAGAGTTGGACTGTGAAGAAGGCTGAGCGCCGAAGAATTGATGCTTTGAACTGTGGTGTTGGAGAAGACTCTTGAGAGTCCCTTGGACTGCAAGGAGATCCAACCAGTCCATTCTGAAGGAGATCAGCCCTGGGATTTCTTTGGAAGGAATGATGCTAAAGCTGAAACTTCAGTACTTTGGCCACCTCATGCGAAGAGTTGACTCATTGGAAAAGACTCTGATGCTGGGAGGGATTGGGGGCAAGAGGAGAGGGGGATGACAGAGGATGAGATGGCTGGATGGCATCACTGACTCGATGGACATGAGTCTGAGTGAACTCTTGGAGTTGGTAACGGACAGGGAGGCCTGGCGTGCTGCGATTCACGGGGTCGCAAAGAGTTGGACACGACTGAGTGGCTGATCTGATCTGATCTGATATATATTGGACTTCCCTGGTGGTTCAGACAGTAAAGCATCTGTCTACAATGTGAGAGACCTAGGTTCGATCCATATACTCACAGCTGATTCGTATTTTATAGCAAAAGCCAATACAACATTATAAAGCAATTATCCTCCAATTAAAAAAAATAATAATACAAAAATAAATAGAGGTTCATTAACTCAAAAAAAAAAGAATGCAATAGGCTTGATATTTACATTGGGGATACAGAGGTATGGTGTTTACACGCATTGGTTGTGTGGTGATGGAGGCAGTGAGGCAGATGGTTTCGTGGATTGGGGCCAAACAATTAGGAACATACTCAAACCTCTGTCTGCTAACCCCCCAAAATCCCACTGTCCTCAGTACATTGATCTTTCAATTCTCTGCATTTTCCAAAGTTCTCTTTATTTTTAGCTTCTACTCTCTCATGTCCTGAGCCTACTTAGAAAAATAGTCTCCTGAGAGCCTTTATTGCAAGTGGCTTAGTAATGGGCTATAAAATTAGAATCAAACTCCTGGGGGAAGTTGCAGAGAAGAGGTCTCCCTTCCTCTGCCAGAACCCCACTAATCATTTTACCTCGAATTCCCTAAGGACGGGAATAAGCCATCAGGCACATATACAGAGCTCTGAAGTGCATGATGAGTGTGCTCAGTTGTCATCATTTAACTGATGGAGACACACAGGTTCAGACTAAGCAAGCTGCCCAGGGCTAGACTCTTAGAGCTAGAAAATCCTTCCAAGTTCACCCTCCATTTTCACAGTAGATTTGAAAACAAATCTATATATGTGTTTACAGTCTAAATGTTTACAAGTACAGTCTGTATTTGTCACAGTCACTTTCTGTGTTCCCTCTCTGCCCAGATGACCCACATCCCACCCTCATAAGATACTCAATCAGCTCATACTGTCTCATTCATGCATTCCATTAACCTTCTGTGAGTATCAGCTGTTATCAGACCGTATATAGGTGTTGAGGAGACTGGGATGAGTGAAGCAGTCATTCTCTGCATCTGCAGAACGTGGAAAAGCTCAGGCTTCCATGAGCATTCTTAATCTAGGCTGGGGGAAAAATTTGTTAAGAAGTTTCTTGCAGACATAATGTTTAAGCTGAAACCTAAAGGACTGACTAGTGGGGTAAATGGGGGAGTAAATTCCAGAATGAAGAGACAAATGACTTGAGGGGAGAGAATAAACGCATGGCCACGTCATGGAATCCTTGAATCCTTTACCATCCACCAACCTCAGTGTTCCTGGGAACAGAAGCGGGGTTGCAGAGGAGAGGTTTGGCAGATAATAAGATGTTTACTACTCTCAAGTTTGGACTTTAGGTCCTGCCTGTAACTCCTGGGTCTGGTGAGCAGGACAGCATCAAGACTGAATCATGAGGGTTCCTTTTATCCTTTTCACCTTGGTGCAGAGCAGTTGTGGCAGTAACATGTTTACAGGGAACACTCCATCTTTAATCAAAATAAGAAGAGCATTGCGTTTCACTGGGGAAAAGTTCTTACAACCCAGATGACTTTTTCATCTTATTTAAACCCCCAAATATAGATAATAGTATAAAGAATGTCCATGTAACTCATTTCCTGTTTAAGCAGTAAATCATTACAGGAATGACTTAAATCCCTGGGTACCCCTTCCCCATGTACCTCCCTCCTCAGAAGTAGCTATTAATCTGAATTTGATACATATTATTCCCATGCATCTTTTAAGACTTTGTTATATAAAGATATCCATTAGGATATATGGCATAGTCTTGCAAGTTTTGCTTTTTTGAAGTAAAGTTGATTTACAATGCTGTATTAATTTCTGGTATACAGCAAAGCAATTCATTTGTATATGAACATATATACTTTACATATATAGACTTCATATTCTTTTCCATAATGGTTTATCACAAGATATTATATATAATTCCTTGTGCTATACAGGACCTTGTTGTTTATCCTGTAAGCTTTTAATCTTCATAAGATTGGAGTCATATTGTAATAGTCCGTCTGCAGTTTTCTTTTTGGGGAGAAGAAGGGGGACATTGTTTTTTTAGATTTGTGCATCTATTTCTGCTCATTCATTTTTTTCCCTCTCTATTTTCCATTGTATGACTATACTTTATTTCTTATTGATGGATCTTTAGCTTGCTTCTCTTGTGTGTCCATGCAGATGGTTCTGCCTCAAACATTTTGATAGGTTTGATGATCCAGTTATTGAATAGAGGAACCTCAGATGGAAAACTGGCACTGTTTTCAGCTGTTTACCTGTTCAAAACCAGGCATATTTGAGAAACAGTAGCATGAAGCTGACTTTCTACACTTTCATCATAAAGTTCAGTCCCACGTTGTGAAAATGTAGACGGAGTGCTGTGGTCCATTGATGGTACGTGGGTTGTGATTGCTCATGGATAGCTTGGACTGAAACAGGCCACTGGACCATTTTGATTTTATCTCTTCGGTGCCAAAAAAAAAAAAAAGTGGGGGTAGAAAGGGGAACCTGGGACAGGACAGCTCTTTCCTGTAAAGCCTTGAGAAGAGCCTGGATTAAGCTGCTAGCCCGTTTCTTCCCCAGGAAAGGGGTTACCTCTGAAATGGACACAGTTCCAACCACATGGAGGGGAAGATGGGGAAGAAATAACCCAACAAAGAGGGACAAGACCAAGGGAGGGGAAGACCAGGAACTGACAACAGAGATACTCCCAGGGGAGGCGAGAGTGGGATCCTAAAAGATGGTTTTCAGGGGGTGAATCCTGAAAGTTAACTTGAACCTGCCTGAGAACGCGCCTCTAGCATGGAGTTGGGGAGGGTCTTGAGCTCACTCTAGACTTTAATAATTGTGCTGCTCCTGTTTTCTTGAATGTTTTTGGTTTCCTATTTAGCCCAGTAGGTTTAATTTTTAGACTCTTAGTCAGCTGGGGCTGTTACTGGACCTCTCACAAGAAGAGATCAGTAAAATACACAAGAAGCCCTGCCTGTACCTCTGTGAGACTTCTCTATTTTTCTGTTATTTCTCACCCCAGATGTTGTGGCCATCCCCACACTGTTTCTGCTTTTGTCCCATTGCAGTCTTTCTTCTTTTTTTGTGCCCCACGGTTTGTGGGATCTCAGTTCTCTAACCAGGGATCGAACCTATGCCCTCTGCAGTGGAAGTGCAGAGTCCTAACCACTGGATCACCAGGAAGTCCCCAGTCTATCCTTAAAATACCTGCCAGAGTGCTTCATTGAAAACATGAGTCCAAATCTCTCTCTCTCTCTGCCGTACTACCTCTCATAGCACAATGGCAACCCACTCCAGTACTCTTGCCTGGAAAATCCCATGGATGGAGAAGCCTGGTAGACTGCAGTCCATGGGGTCGCTAAGAGTGGGGCACGACTGAGCGACTTCACTTTCACTTTTCACTTTCATGCATTGGAGAAGGAAATGGCAACCCACTCCAGTGTTCTTGCCTGGAGAATCCCAGGGACGGATGAGCCTGGTAGGCTGCCATCTATGGGGTCACACAGAGTCAGACACGACTAAAGCAACGCAGCAGCAGCAGCAGCATCATAGTTGATTTACAATGTTGTGTTAGTTTCAGGTGTACAGCAAAGGGTTTAAGTTACATATACAATACATAGACATATATTCATTCTTTTTTCAGATGAAAGTGAAAGTCTCTCGGTTGTGTCTGACTCTTTGTGTCCGCATGGACTATACAGTCCATGGAATTCTCCAGGCCAGAATACTGGAGTGGGTAGCCTTTCCCTTCTCCAGGGGATCTTCTCAATCCAGGGATCAAACCCAGGTCTCCCCCATTGCAGGCAGATTCTTTACCAGCTGAGCCACAAGGGAAGCCCAAGAATGTTGGAGTGGGTAGCCTATCCCTTCTCCAGTGGATCTTCCTGACCCAAGAATTGAACCAAGTGTCCTGCATTGCAGGCAGATGCTTTACCAACTGAGCTATCAGGGAAGCCTTTTTCAGATACTTTACCTTTATAGGTTATTACAGAATATTGAGTAGAGTTCCCTTTGCTTACAGTAGGTCCTTGTTGTTTATCTATTTTATACACAGCTTCTTAATGTCACTCCAAGTGAAAACCAAAGTTAAGATGATGGCCGATAGGTTACTCTTGGCTGCTTCTCTGCCTCGTGGCCTACTGCCCCCTGCCCCCTGCTCATCTGCGCCTGTCACACTGGCCTCACTGATGGTCTTCAGTCATACTGTGAAATGGCTGACCCCAGCACCCTTCCACTTGCTGTTCCCTTATGACTTGCTTCCTCACTGATTTTAGGTCTAGACCTACATGTCACTTGTTTATTTTTGGGGGATTTCACGACCCCATTGTTTAAAATGGCACCTCGATTGAACCTCTGGAATAGTCTGTCCCTCTTCCCTGCTTATTTTTGTATGTTCCATCTGAAGACTGTATATTTTATTTATTTATCATAGTTATTATTTGTGTCTTCCTTCCAGAATGTAAGCTCCAGGAGGGCAGGGATTTTTCCTGCTTTGTCTGCTCTTATAGCCCAGTGCTTAAGCCCTGGCACCAGGGAGGTGTTGGATTGAATGAGTTATGAAAGGCTCCTGTCTGTTTACCTGAGACCAGTGATGTGGACCATCATCTGTGACTGTCTTTGATATTGCCTCCCACCCCAGAAAGCTCTGAAACCGACAAGGACATAACTTCATTTGAGCTTATGCCAAGGCAACAGCCTGTAGGAGGTCCAAGAACTCAAGAAGCTCCCCTTTTCCAGTCTAATCTCATCTGAAAATATGCTCAGCATTTCATTCCCCTTTTGGAAACATACTTTCAGGGAAAAATCTGAGAAGAGCTTAAAGTACAGCAAATATTAAAGGGGAAGTGACTCATCAACTTAATGTGTTTCAGTTTCCAGGAGAATAATATCTGTGCCAGGTTGAGAAAGGTAGGGCATACTGACTTCTTACTGAGTAACTGTGATTGAAGCCACAATGGTGCAAGGTGCTTTCTCTCTTGCTAATGCTCATTAAGCTGCCAGATAATATGATTTTTATATTAAACATGGAAAATAAAAGTTCATAATGTCTAACTAATGTATCCAAAGGTAGTGAATACAGAACAGAATTTGAACTCAGATTAGTCCCAAAGCCCGCACCTTTTGCGTTATCATTCTTCTTTCCTTGAGAAATGAAGTGGAAGAGGAGAGGAAGGAACTTGAGTTCAAGAAAAGGTCCAGAAGCACGAATCCACTTTTCACATTTCATCATATTCATTCTGTATTTCATCTACTTGTGATGAATCCCCCTTTAGGAAGATTTTCCTCATGGATGGGAGCACAAAAGGCTTTCTGGTCAACCCTTGTTAAAATAGACCATTCTTTTCACTTTGCTTTTTTCTGGACCCCACACTCTGTTCAAGAGTCCTGAGTCATCAGGTTGTTGCTCTGCCTTCTTGTATGCAGAAATTAACTACTGGGCAAATTGTGAAATTGTCTTTGCAGTGTTGAACTCTCACTTTTCTTGCCTCTGCCAAAATGTCCACGAAGATGTGATGAGTGTGCATGGGTCAATTTTTAACTTGAATAGAGCCCTCGTTTGAAAATACAAATTCAGGGACTTGCCTGGCTGTCCGGTGGTTAAGACTCTGTGCTTCCACTGCAGGGGGTATGGATTCAATCCCTGTTGGGGAACTATGATTCCAAATGCCATGTGGCATGGCCAAATAAATGATAATAAAAATTCACTTCTTAAAAGGTAACTATGATCATATTCAGATTTGGAGGTTCACTTCTAAAGCATTTCTTAGCAACCAAAATTATTGGTATCTAAGGATCCACACTATTAAACCAGAGAAACACCACTAAGGAAATTGCATGCTAAGCTAGAGAGCTAATTGATTCAAATGGGAAAGAAATCATCTGAAGAATTTAGCTGGGTGATCTTAGCCAGAAATTTCACTCACATTAAAAAGATACGTGGATGAAACTGGAGCCTATTATACAGAGTGAAGTAAGCCAGAAAGAAAAACACCAATGCAGTATCAGTTCAGTTCAGTTCAGTTCATTCACTCAGTCGTGTCTGACTCTTTGCGACCCCACGAATTGCAGCACACCAGGCCTCCCTGTCCATCACCAACTCCCGGAGTTCACTCGGACTTACATCCGTCGAGTCAGTAATGCCATCCAGCCATCTCATCCTCTGTCATCCCCTTCTCCTCTTGCCCCCAATCCCTCCCAGCATCAGAGTCTTTTCCAAGGAGTCAACTCTTCGCATGAGGTGGCCAAAGTACTGGAGTTTCAGCTTTAGCATCTAACGCATATATATGGAATTTAGAAAGATAGTAACGATAACCCTGTATAAGAGACAGCAAAAGAGACACAGATGTATAGAACAGTCTTTTGGACTCTGTGGGAGAGGGTGAGGGTGGGATGATTTGGGAGAATGGTATTGAAACATGTGTATTATCATATGTGAAACGAATCGCCAGTCCAGGTTCGATGCATGATGCAGGACGCTTGGGGCTGGTGCATTGGGATGACCCAGAGGCATGGTATAGGGAGGGAGGTGGGAGGGGGTTTCAGGATGGGGAACATGTGTACACCTGTGGCAGATTCATGTCAATGTATGGCAAAACCAATACAATATTGTAAAGTAATTAGCCTCCGATCAAAATAAATTTATATTAAAAAAAGATATTTTGATTTTCGTTGCATGGGTAATAGTATGAAACTGTTGGCAAATAAATGGAAGTTACACATAATCTTGTCATAACATCATGATGCCTTTCATTCTAGCCTTTTTTCCTTGTGTTGGACAGAAGTTTTAAAACATATTTTAATTATCTATCACATACCTATATCCATCATAAGTATTTTCCCAAGGGTCTGTCATTTAAAAGAGAAAGTTAAATTTTAGTAATAAATATTGTCTTTCGAAAAGTTGAACTGTGATCAAAAAGAAAATAGAGACAAAAACACCCTGAGGCCCATCAGTGGAGTTGTTCAGTCGCTAAGTCATGTCCAACTCTTTGTGACCTCACGGGCGACTTCCCTGTTCTTCACTGTCTCCTGGAGTTTGCTCAAACTCATCACTGGAGACCATCACTGTGGGAGTGCTTACTGGCACTTTGTTTTTAATGGTTTCAGGGTCTCCAGTGAATGATTATAGACTACGGTCCATCTTATATCCCACTATTATGTAGTCGGGGTACAAATTTTGGTAAAAAGTTCTCCCATAAGTTAGGTCTCTAGAATTATAAAAACTGAGTCATGGGGCATACATTGTTTTTATTTTTTTAAATTGGAGCAAAATTGCTTTGCAGTGTTTTTGTTTCTGCTGCGCAATGAAGTGAATCAGCTGGAAGTATACGTACATTCCCTTCCTCTTGAGGCTCCCCCTCCTTCCCTCCCTTCCATCCCACCCCTCTCGGTCATCACAGAGCACTGAGCTGAGCTCTCTGTGCTGTACAGAAGCTTCCTACCAGCTATCTGTTTTACTCATGGTAGTGTACATACAGCATACGCTGTCTTCTGGCTGTTTCCAAGGTGAGAGGCTTCTCCCTGGGAAGGGGTGTTGTGTTACGAGGGGTGGGATAGAAGTGGGGAAACTCAATCAGTGTAGTTTCTGCCTTCCAGCCTTTAAAATTTTTTTTTCACTCTACACCCCTTCCCACCTCCTATACCACCCGGCCTCCCTTGCTGTTCCACAAATGAACATGGCCGAGGTGCATCCACTCCTATTTCTTGGCTTTGCTGTTTTTTCTCTGCTCTTAACAAAGCAGGAATTGGTTAAAGTTTAAAGTTACTTTAAACTTCTTTTAAAGTTTCAGCTTAGGTCAATAGGCGGAGCTTAACCATTTGCTTTCATCCAGAGCCAAGATGGATGACATTGCTCTTTGTTTTCATTAGAAAGTCACCTCTATTTGCAAAGAAAGCTTTAGAGCAACTGCTATCTGCTCTTCCTTCCTCCACGTGATCTTCTCTGTCTCTGGTCAGGAGTCCCCACATTGGGTTACCTGGTCAGGGTATGTTCTTCTGCAGCTGGTGCCCATGTATAATGGCTTCATCATGTACCCCTGAGAATTATGGGGAAGAAGGAGCAGGAAGCAGGCCTGTGTAGGATTGCTTCTTATTGTGTTTACTCCCATAGTGTTTTCACTTTGAGGGATGTGGCATAATAGTAATAAGAATGATGAGACCTGGTATTTGTGGGATGCTCATCATATCCCTGGCAGGACAGGGTGTGTGGTTAAAAGACCAATGTCTGAGATTAGAGAAAATGAGCTTCTCTCTCCAGCCACTTTTTTTTTTTAAATAGGTGTGTAATTGCTTTGGGCTTCCCAAGTGGCTTCCCTGGTGGCTCAGATGGTAAGAATCTGCCTACAATGCAAGAGACCCGAGTTCCGTCCCTGGGTTGGGAAGATCCCCCTGGAGAAGGAAATTGCAACCCAATCGAATATTCTTACCTGGAGAATCTCATGGACAGAGGAGCCTGGCGGGCTATAGTCCGTGGGGTTGCAAAAGAGTTGGACATTACTTAGCGACTAAACAACACTAATTGCTTTACAATGTTGTATTAGTTTCTGCTGTCCAATGCAGTGAATCAGCTATATGTATACATATATCCCCTCCCTTTTGGACCTCCCTGCTACCCAGCATCCCCCATCCCAGCCATCTGGGTCATCACAGAGCACCGAGCTGAGCTCCCTCTGTTACACAGCAGCTTCCTCTCTGGCCCCTTTTAACAAAGCATCTTTGTCTCTAATTTCGTTCTTCACATCTTCCTTAACCTCTACAAAGGATTCTTGAGAAGGTCACAGAAGATAATTTGAAACTGTAAAGTGGTATTATTTGAATATCATTACTGTATTTAAGTATCATTACTGTAATTATCCATGCGCTCTTCAACCATATGCCACTAACCATCGAGGAAAAAGATGCACTTCTTGAACTCTAAGGTTGATGAATTTCATTTCTTTGCAATTATAGAATTATTCAAGTTAAGCATTTTTTTCTGGGTACATTTTGTCCATTTTAATGTTTGGAGAAATCCTCTTTTAAAGAAAAATTAATAAAGAGGATAGTCCTTGATTTTCTTCACAAAGAACAACACTGTCAATGAAATCAGAGTTTTGAATAAGTAATAATGAAAACCACACATTAAAATTTGAGGGCCAGTTTAAGTAAGTGACTCTTTTTTTACTGATGAACTCAATAAGGGCTAAAGTATCACCAGCTAGAGACATTGTAGTTGAGAAGCTGTATTAAGTGATTATTATTTGTGGCATTAAATGCACATGAGTCTTCCCTTCTCAATGAGACTTCATGTGTCCATTCTATTAAATACTGCAAACTGCCCCGTTGCACTCCAAGACTGCCTGTTCCCTTCACCCTGCTCTGCATTGTGTTTTTCCCTAGGCTTTATCATTATAATACATAAATCAGTTATCTTTTTTGTTTGTTGTTTGTATCTTCAAAACTTGAATGTAAACTCTATTAAAGGAAAATATCTTTGTTTTGTTCACTACTGTATCGCAGCCACTTAGAAAGTGACCAGTACCTGGAAGGTGCTACATATACGTTTGTAGCATAACTGGAATGAAAAGTAATTATATAAAAATATGAGTGGTATTTGTACTGGATAAAATAAAATTTTAACTGAGCATGTTTTAGGTACCTGACAGTCTGTATGTATTGTCTCATCCAGTGTTTCCTACAAATTTATGAACCAGGTACCATGAATACCTGGAGAAGGGCATGGCAGCCCACTCCACTATTCTTGCCTGGAGAATCCCCTGGGCATAGAAGCCTGGCAGACTGCAGTCCATGGGGTGGCAAAGAGTCGGACACGACTGAGTGACCAAGCACCACAACTACCCACAAAATTACAGATGGAGAAACTGATGGTTAGAAATATAAAAGTACATTTTCTAAGGTCTCATAGCTGACATAGTTAAGAACCTTGATTTAAACCCAATAAGCCTGACTCTTGTGGACTCTATCCAAGCAGAATAGTGTTGCTTCTGTGTACCAAACTGAAATCTTATGTTTGCAATTCTAGGCCTTGAGCAGATTTCCATGTGATTAAATTCTGTGACATTTGAACTATTTCCCCAACATTTGGTTTGTTATTTGGTTTTGCAGAAGAAAAAGTAAACAATTTTTGCTGTGTTAAAGGCTTTCTTCTACTCTTATATTGGACAAAAAAAGGAAGAAAGAAAAAAAAAGAGAATTCTTCTTCCTCACTTCTCCACATTTCATTGTGTTTGCTCTGGTTTTGCGTTTGGTCTGTGTCAATTCCAGTTACTGTCCCCTTCATACTCCCTTAACTTCTCTTTTCTAGGAGAATGATATAAACCTGACCCACATTGAATCAAGACCTTCACGTTTAAGGAAAGACGAGTATGAATTTTTCACCAATCTGGATCAACGCAGCGTGCCTGCCCTGGCAAACATCATCAAGATCTTGAGACATGACATTGGTGCCACTGTGCACGAGCTTTCCCGGGATAAGAAGAAAGACACAGGTGAGAGGCAGGAATTTCACAAGGTAAATAGCTCTACATCCTCACCATAAAATAAGGGCAAAGAAGGACTTGCCTGGGAGCCCAGTGGTAGGACATTGCCTTCCAATGTAGGGGGTGCCGGTTCCATCCCTGGCTGGGAAGCGGCGATCTCATATGCCTTGAGGCCAAGAAACCAAACGTAAAACAGAAACAATATTGAAACAAATTCAATAAAGATTTTAAAAATCATGCTCGTGCTAGGTTGCTTCAAAGTTGTGTCTGACTCTGTGCAATCACATGAAAAAAACTTAAAAAAGAATAATGTCAAAGGTAATCTCAACCATGAAAGACCAGGATTTAGTGAGAGGATGTAGTTTAGGGATGCAGAATAGTGCCTGTCATAGTTAGACATTTAATAGCTGTTCCTTTTCCCCTTCCTCAAAATAGCTGTTTCTTATATTAGTTGTCTTTAGTTGCCTTCTACTGCAATTTTTATACATTTTTCATTGGTGGATTTTTATGCTCTCAAAATTTCTCTGCCTCAGTTTCCTCTGTAAAATGAAAATTTTTGAGATTTAAAAGGTCAATTCTATAAAGCCTGTGTGTAGCTTTATGTAGGGTGACAGTTACAAGGCAGAAGTCTCATCTCATGGCTTAGAGGTAGGATGGTTAGGGTGTCCAGGGTGCTTTCTATTTAAATATGGTGTCAGGACAAATTCTTTAGTAATCTCTGTTGCGTCTCATGGTCTCTCCCCATGTGCTTCTCATGAGCTGGAGCTCTTTGATTCCTTGTTCTTAGGACTTCCATTGTCTCTTCCACTAGATTACAAGCTCCTTGTAGGCAGGGAGAGTCTCTTACCTACATTAATATCCTTAGAGTTACATAGCTCTCAGCAATTATTTGTGCATGAATGACTAAATAGAGTAATTGTCAAGACTTGCTCTGCCCACTTGTTTACTTACTGAAATTGCTACCGAATCCAAACTGGTTCTGCTCTGTCACACGATGGACCAGTAAATCAGGAGACAAGTTCTTGGGGACAAGGGATAGTGACTTTATTCAGAAAGCCAGCAGACTGAGAAGATGGCAGACTGATGTCTCAAAGAACCATCTTACTCCAGTCAGAACTTGGGCTATTTTACTAAAAATAGCCCGAATTATATTTTTATGTTAAAAAGAGAAGTTAGTTGTCTATTGTAAACGTCTTGGTGCAGGAATCCTTTGTTCTTATAGGTGTCCCTGTAGGTCAGGTTATGATGTTCCTGTGAATCTCCAACAAAACAAATGTTATTCTCTGTTTTGCAACTTTTTACTCATATATGTATAAAGGCCTGAGCCCTGAGAATGGGCTATTCTGTATATTTTAAGTTCTAGGCAACATTCTTTTACAAAAGGTGGAGAGCCAGTGTGATTAACCACTGGCAGCAGAGCACAAAGGTTAAAATAACAGAAACATCTAATATGGAGTCATATTTGTTCTTCCCTATTACAAAATATTGCCCTGGAGAGGAGTTAGGGCAATAGAGTGTAGGAATTGCATGGGCTTGGCCTTGGAGAGGCTTCGGTTCAAGCCCTGCTTTTTCCACTTATTGGCTTTGAGACCCTTGACAAGTCTCTTTAACAGCCCTGACCTCTATTTTTCATAGGACTTCTGTGAGGATTAAATGAGATCTTGCATAGTCAGTGCTTAAAACAGTGCCCAGCTGGGTAAATGATAGTATGTGGTGGTTGTTGAACTGATGAGCTGTGCTAATAGATGACTAATAACTAAAGACCAGAGTTTCCATTAGGGATAATGCTTTGCGTTGTATAGTTCTGTTGATTTTGACAAATACATAATGTCACGTGTTTGCTATTTCATGTCATACAAAATGGTTTCAGTGCTCTCAAAATGCACTGTGCTCCACATGCTCATCCCTCTCTCCTTCCCCTTTCTCCCTGGCAACCACCCATCTTTTTACTGTCTCCGTGATTTTGACTTTTCCAGAATGTTATGCTGTATGAATATGGAACCACAGACTATATATGCTTTTTTAAAATATTTATTTATTTGGCCGTGTTAGGTCTTAGTTACGTTATGTGGGATCTTTGGTTGCAGACTCTCTAGTTGTGGCATGAGGCTTAGTTGCTCTGAAACTTGTGGGATCTTAGTTCCCCAAACAGGAATTGAACCTGTGTCCTGTGCATTGCAAGGCAGAATCTTAACCACTGGACCACCAGGGATGTCCCTACATCCTTTTAGACTGGTTTTTTTTGTTTGTTTGTTTCATTTAGCAGGTTTCCTTCATGCCTTTTTGCGACTTGATAGCTCATTTTTTGGTAATCACTGAAAAATGTTCCATTGTATAGATGTACCGCATCTCATTTATCCATTTTGCTCAGTCTATTGAAGGATATTTTGGTTGCTTCTAAATTTTGGCAATTATGGATGAGGCTGTTAAATATTCATATGCAGGTTTTTCTGTTTTCAAAGTTTTCAACTCATTTGGGTCACTACTTAGAAGTGATTGCTGAGATGAACTATTTTTTCCTATATAATCAAAAAATTTTTTCTATTGTAAAATCTAAAATCAAAAGCTTTTTTTTGGCCACAACATTAAAGACTAGCTCAAGAGGATTTCAGGCTTCGCAGTTGAAGTTAACATGTTAATAATTACTGCTGCTGCTGCTGCTAAGTCGCTTCAGTCGTGTCCGACTCTGCGACCCCATAGACGGCAGCCCACCAGGCTCCCCCGTCCCTGGGATTCTCCAGGCAAGAACACTGGAGTGGGTTGCCATTTCCTTCTCCAATACATGAAAGTGAAAAGTGAAAGTGAAGTCGCTCAGTCGTGTCCGACTCTTCGCGACCCCATGGACTGCAGCCTACCAGGCTCCTCCGTCCATGGGATTTTAAATGAGACATAAGACTGCACACTCCTCCCCCCACCGCCCTGCCCCACATAGGCCATTGAAACATTTTCTTTTTTTTTTTAAAGCTTCTAAAAAGCCTAAGCCCAGATTCATTTTGATCCAATATTAGCAGAGTTCCACTGCCCGCGATGCCGTAGTGCTGCGAGGCGGCGCAGGCCAGTCGGCCCGGCAGGTATGGGGAGAACTCGGCGGCGTAGCCGTGGCGGCCAGGCATCCGAAGCGTCCGTACCCCTCCGCCGGGCGTCGCGCTCATCCCGCCCGCCGCCTCCGGCCCTCGCCGCTTTGGCCGCCGAAGCCGCTCCGAATCGAAACATTTTCTAAAAGACTCCTCTGAAGCTATCCCAGGGGATCTCTTCTCTTCCTGCCCTTGCTCTCTGTGGCTGTAACCAAGACCAGGAAGTCCATCCTATCCTGGGTGTCTGCCCTTGCTGAGAGTGGCAGCCATGCATGCAGGCTCTGATCACTGGTGGGGAGCGGGGCACTTGGAATTCCTCCTCAAATTAACCCTATCGGCTTCCCTTCTTCTTCTACCTTCTGAGTGAGCTGCTTCTCTGATGACCTCCTTCTCTTGCTTTTCCGGCCACCTGCTCCCAACAGGAGCCTCAGGCCCTCAGGGCAAAGGGCCTGCCGGATCCTGGGGCGAGCTCTGCCTCTGCTGGGAGCAGGTGGAGGCCGGGCCAGCTGGGGCCCTGGGGTAGAAATTCAAAGCAATTGACAGGCAAGCAGGCAGCCCCTCAGGGAGGCAGGGAAGATGTACATAGATCAGCTGAAGGGCTGGCAGCCTGAACTGGAGGCTCAGAAAGCAGATGTGGAAGAGCAGTTAGGAGCCCAGGCTCCGGAACCAGGACATCCACTTGGTGTGATTTGGGGCAGATTATTGATCATCATAGTTTATCACTGTATAGAATTCAAGTAAGAAGCCTCTGTCTTGCAAGATTAATGAAATAACACCAGTGGTGTATTGAGGACAGCCCAGAGTACATTTAAGGGCTTAATAGAGGTTTGCTATTCTTGTGTTATCATCATTATTATAAATAATGACTTGAGCATAGGAGCCATGAAAAGCCAGCCGGTACACAACTACATTTTCAGAGGTTCTGGGAACTGGAAAATGACCTCAGAGGTCATGCAGCCCAACATCCTTCTTAATTTTTCATCTGTTAAAATCAGAGGCCACAATTTGTCTTCAGGCACAGAGTGAATTCTGTGCAGTTGTGGGCAAGCAGGTGTCGAGCACCGCTCTATGCCGAGCACTGTGTTTGGAGCCAGAGGGAGAGAGAGAGCTGGCAGGGCCTGTCCTTAGGGAGCTCACAGGCTGATAAGGGCAGCTGGGCAGCCGAGTGAATGCAGAAGAGGGGTGGGTGCTGTGATGGAGACATGGCTGGTAGAATTCGGCCTCAGTTCCACCTTAACTCTGAGGACCCAGCAAGTGTGAAAGTGAGGAAGCCCACACTCTGACATCGAGGCACCGCATCATCAATGTTGGGCTCATCAGAGGTAGAACGTGACATAGGTCTGATTCCCTGGTAGGGCCCAAAGTGGCAGGGTATTGATGTTTAACATTCGGTTGATATTTTACCTAGTGAGGAAAACACTGCTCAGACTAACCCTCCAAAACACTATGTGTCTCAGGACCCTTGTTTCTTTGGATGGTTCTTTACCCCAGCCCATATTGGTTGCCCTTCCCTGGCATGGTTTCCTGACCCTTGCACCTGCTGAAAGACATAGCCCTTTGGGTTTCTGGGTTAGTTTTTGTGAACTGGAGTCTGGGCCCAGAAACAAATTTTTTTTTTTTTTTAGGGGAAACAGCCATCCCTTTGCAGAATTGTTCTTTCCGTCAAACTCCATGGGAGGATGATTAGGAGAAGAAAGCATCTTCATAGATCTGAACCTTTGATTCTTTCATTCAACAAAGTGCCCTTTCTACTGAGGGGCTCAGATCTCAGGGGTGAGTCTGACAACAGGCTGAAGGAGGGGGAGATCTGAACCCCTCAAATCAATTGGGCTAAATCACTTTCCATTCTAGTTGTTAAACCATTCAAAAGGCCGTATGGGTGCTAGAAAATGAAAGTTTTCAGTTTCTTAATTGCTAAAGTTCCCCACCCAAAACAGCTTAAGGGAAGGCTAATTATGGTGACAAGTTAAAGAAACCCCAACCTTCTCAAATGGCTCTTGGCTGATAGGAATTTAATAGGATTTTAATCCATAGAGTCTTTTGAATACTTGAGGTCTATTCTCCTGTTCCCCTGTCTCCTGATGACCTCAAATCCTTCTTCAACCCAACATGAAAGAGTGTTAATATCTTCCATCGATTAGTCTACTAATCCTTTTACCTTTCTCTTTGAATCTTTTGCATGACATTACATTTAGCTGGTGGGGCGGGGGGGATGTAAAATTCCTACATGGAGCCAGATTGCAGCCAAGAGAAGCAGATGGACAAAATGTCTTGGCTAGACAGAGGTGTAGGATCATCACCTTTTGAGAAATTTATCTGTTTGGAGTTATTTTCCAAGAGCAATTGGACTTGAGAGTTATTTTCCAAGAGCAATTGGGTAGATTTTGTTCAAACTGGGGTCACTATAGGAGTCTTGGTGTGGAAACAAAGCACGTCCAGATTGCCAGGACAACTATATTTTCTGTGTGGAGTAGAAAGGCTATTTATTTACTTATTCATCTATCTACTACCTATCTAGCCTGGAGGTGCTTATGATTTTGTCTTTTTTATTTGGATTAATTCCTGAAGCAATGATGGAAAAATTATTGCAGAAGACAAAATAACATTATATTTATTGCCTCCTTCTTATACATTATATTTATTCCCTTACTCTTCTTTGCCCCTCTCCCCTCCCAGCCCACTTGAGTTTTTCTCTTTTCTGCTTCAACATCACTGCTGTGAAAGGCTGATAAGGCTGAAGTTTCAGATCCATCATGGGAGGAAGAAGGGTAGGGTTCCTTAGAGGAGTCTGAATAGCCCCTGGGATTGTGGGCAGAATTGTACCTGCTTGCATATATTTTAGGAGAGAGGATTTTCAAAGGGGTCATGGTTCTCAAAGAGTTGAGATCCTGTAGAGAGAAGCTGCTTAGGGCAGGAGGGGGCTCCAGATGGTCAGGATATTTCTCCATTTCTACCACCTGCACCTGCCTTTCCTCTGGCTCTTCCTCTGCTCTACTCTTCCATTTCCATCATCTTCCCTTTATCTCCCTCTCACTTCGGAACCTCCTCCCTTTCATTTCACTTGGCCCCACGTGTGTCTCAGGGCCGGGGATGCCCATGGACCTGGGTCTGCTGGAGACCTGGGATCTGCATGTTCATAAAGACATACAGGATTGATTGACAGCCTTTTCCAGTCTACCTAGATGCTTGCTACCTGTGGCAACATCGCTCTAAGTCCTCTGGCAGCTGGGGATGGGACTTTTGTTTCAGTAGCCTGCCTCATCGTGACAAGCATGCCCACAGCTAAGAGGACAAACCTGTTTGTGAAGAGGTGGCAGCAACCCTGAAGCTGGAGGCTGGCCTAGGGTTTGCCCTCTTGTAAGCTGTCAGAAGCATGTCTATTCATGGTGAGGGAAGATCCTGAGTAAATGCGGTTTCTGAGGCCAGTCTGCTTCCTAGGTTCCAGGGCTTCAAGCTGAGGAATATTATAAGATTATAAGCAGGCTTTCATTCTAACAGGAATTCCTTATTTGCGGGCCAAATCCAAAATATTTTCCCCTTAGGTTGTCTCACTGAAGCTTTGCAACTCAACTGGCCAGAGTAAGCAGATAACGTGATTTTTATTCTCCATATTAGGAAATGAGGCAGAGGTACACTTGAATGGCAGTGTGGATTTTGGAGTCTTCATTTTTCCAGTTCAATTCCTGGGCTGTAGTTTTATGGTCAAGTTGCTCGCCCTCTGTAGGCCTAGCTTTTCTTGTCTGTAAAATGAAGATACCTGTGTGCCAGTTCAGTTCAGTTCAGTCGCTCAGTCGTGTCCAACTCTTTGCAACCCCATGAATCGCAGCACGCCAGGCCTCCCTGTCCATCACCAACTCCCAGAGTTCACTCAGACTCATGTCCATCGAGTCAGTGATGCCACCCAGCCACCTCATCCTCTGTCGTCCCCTTCTCCTCCTGCCCCTAATCCCTCCCAGCATCAGAGTCTTTTCCAATGAGTCAACTCTTCCCATGAGGTAGCCAAAGTACTGGAGTATCAGCTTTAGCATCATTCCTTCCAAAGAAATCCCAGGGCTGATCTCCTTCAGAATGGACTGGTTGGATCTCCTTGCAGTCCAAGGGACTCTCAAGAGTCTTCTCCAACACCACAGTTCAAAAGCATCAATTCTTCAGCGCTCAGCCTTCTTCACAGTCCAACTCTCACATCCATACGTGACCACTGGAAAAACCATAGCCTTGACTAGACAGACCTTTGTTGGCAAAGTAATGTCTCTGCTTTTGAATATGCTATCTAGGTTGGTCATAACTTTCCTTCCAAGGAGTAAGCGTCTTTTAATTTCATGGCTGCAATCACCATCTGCAGTGATTTTGGAGCCCAGAAAAATAAAGTCTGACACTGTTTCCACTGTTTGCCCATCTATTTCCCATGAAGTGATGAGACCAGATGCCATGATCTTCGTTTTCCGAATGTTGAGCTTTAAGCCAACTTTTTCACTCTCCTCTTTCATCTTCATCAAGAGGCTTTTTAGTTCCTCTTCACTTTCTGCCATAAGGGTGGTGTCATCTGCATATCTGAGGTTATTGATATTTCTCCTGGCAATCTTGATTCCAGCTTGTGCTTCTTCCAGCCCAGCATTTCTCATGATGTACTCTGCATATAAGTTAAATAAGCGGGGTGACAATGCAGTTGTGTAAATTCTGTGATATGATTGTACAATGTGCCTGGCATAAAGGATCCATGCAAAAAGGTCAGGAAACTCATGCCTAGTCTTTTCTAAGGATCCCCAGTGAATCTCATGGTGGAGACAGAGTCAGAACCTCCAAAGTCCTGATCTTTGATAAAGAAAGGCTACCATGATGTGCTATTTGGATCAATCCAAAAGATGGTGAAGATTACAAAGAATTAGACTAAGAACACCCTTTTTCTCTGTACAGATGTGTTCCCTCAATTGAAGGAGGTAATAAGAGAATATGAAATGCTTATTATGGAATGTCAATTTGCCATTGATGCTGAGTTGAGGGAGCAGCATAGCAAGTAAAAAAGAGCAACTACTTGAAAAGAGTCAAGAGCCAGGATATGAATTCCTATTCTGTACAATGCCAGCTAGGCTTGATCTCATCTGACTTCCTGCCAGCTGGGATACCTCATTACCTCTTCTTCCTCATCTGTAAAATAGAGCTGAGATTCACTCTGTCACTTTCTGGGTCTCACAAGGGCATCATGCAAAATACTCTGTATGTTAGGATGTTTGATGGATTGCGTTGAACTTGCTTGAGTTGAAGAGGCCCTTGATCTTAGATATCCTTAAGCCTTAGTAAGGGGGGAGCTTTATGGTCTGTTGCTGTTGTTCAGACACTAAGTCATGTATGACCCTCTGCAACCCCATGGACTGTAGCCTGCCAGTCTCCTCTGTCCATGGGATTCCACAAGCAGTACTGGATTTCTTTCTCCAGGGGATCTTCCTGACCCAGAGATGGAACCCATGTCTTCTGCACTGGCAGGCAGATTCTTTACCATTGACCCATCAGGGAAGCAACTGCAGCTTAGTATCAGGCTATTTGCTACCACCAGCTCCTTGGGGTGGACACTCACCAGGCTAATAACAAATAGAGAGTTGGTGGCAGCCACTCTTTCACTGGGGCTGGCCCCACCAGAAGCCAGGGAGTCAGCTTCCTGTGTGGGATGATGTGAGGGCCCCTGGGGATGATCTCTCATTCACAAAGATGACTTCCTGTGAACATAGCTTGGGTGTTTGATATTATGCATGTGACTCTGTGTTATACTGGAAATAGCACTGGTGGTTGCCTGCCGTCTTTGGGGTCGCACAGAGTCAGACACGACTGAAGCGACTTAGCAGCAGCAGCAGGAGATGGAAGGCCAGTTTCACATTCAGATTTCTTGCTTTTTCCTCTTTGTTCTTTTCTTCCCTCCTTTTCTTTTTTCCCTTCTCTTCTTCCTCATCCTTCTGACAACATTCATTACCAAAAGCAGTAGCCTCTTTTTTGTCATCTTCCTCTTTGAAATACTTGTAACATTTGACAGCATTTTTCTCCCTGGAATCCTCTCTCTCCTTCATATTTGCTAAATCACATGGGTCTTACTTATTAAAATTCTGACGATTGGGGTTTTCTTCCTTTTTCTTTTATATCTTCTCCAAACTCAGAGTCTGCTTTACCACCTTCTTGTCATTCATTCACATTTATGCCCCAATTCAGTGGATCATTCATCCATACAACTCATATATATTGAATACCCATTCAGCGGCAGCCACATGGAGGGATGCATTAGGGAAAATCAGTCACGTGTGGTGTCTTGACTCATGTGTCTTATGGTCTAGGAGGCTGCTGTTCAGCCATGTCTGTGTAGGGATAGGGGAGTGGCTGTTTGCCAGGCACACCAAGGATCTACACTGAGGCCAGTCTTGAGCATGGTGGGGAGAGGGGAGCAAGGGTTGGGGAGGGGCTCCTGTGGGGAGACAGACATTATATGGAAGAGGCTTTAGATACATTCTGTTTGAGCCAATGTAGGTTGACCATAACTCCAGAGGCAAGTAGCTGGTAATCAGATCTCACTGCAATGTGGAATTCAGTATTTGGGAACATAGTGAACATTCCCATCAATATGTAAGTTAATAAGATAAGTGACATCTTAAAATGGCTGTAGGGAGGATAGCTCCAGTTTAGATTGGTGATTGGAATACACAACCTTTTCTTTGTTCATCATTCACTGGCATCTCTCACTCATTCCATCCATCTATTCATTTTGACACCTTTTCAGTCTTTACTTCCTGGTAGATGCCTTTTACCCACCTGGTTTCACTCTCATAAGTGAGCCCTGCCTCCACCATGCTTCCGTTTGGTCCAGGAGGAGGGAACTGGCTTGGCACCATCATCCGCATTTGGCTCACCCATTCTTGCCAAGACCTTCACAGAGAGTGTTCCTTCTTCAGAAAGAAAATGGAAGCTCCTTAAAGGAGAAACCTAATGCCCTCAAAGGCATTCATCCTTCAGGAGGTGGGCACACCAGCTCTGTTGGGGTTAGTTTGGTGAAGGCTTCTCTGCTGGGCTGGAGGCCATGGCCTCAGAAAAGACATCCAGGAGCCTTGGAAGGGGGCGGGGGGCGGGCAGGGCAGTGAACACCCTTCTATTTTGGGCCTTGGAAGCTGAGGATTTATTGCTCTCCCTGAGACAGGCTGGAGGCAGAAGTCTGGGGCAAGCCTGGGTGCCTTGCTGGCTACACCCTGGGGCTGGTGAACATCTGGTGGAGGGAGGGGGTCAGATGGGATTCAACCTGCACCTTGAACTGCTATAAATCTTCCTGGCCAGGAAGCAGGCTCCAGCCAGGCCTGTGGGGGTGGAGTGGTGGTGGTGGTGGTGGTGATGCTTTTTGCTCAGGAGCACCCCTGAACCAGCCGCTCCTCGGCGTCCGGGCTGAGCAGTTGACCCCGACTTAATGAGACTACAACGTGGGTGTCCAGGGCCAGCTCTCCCGTGGGCTGCTTCCCTTGGAGCCAAATCAATATTTATTAATGATCTGCCCCCCTCACCCCACCCCCGGATGCCTCTGGCTTCACAGAGGCCCTCTGTTGCACCAGCCTGCCTGAGTCATTCATTAACCACTGAGCCCCGCCGCCTGTGAGGCCGTGGAGGGGCTCACAGAGGCCAGCCCACCGCGGAGGTATTTGCAAAGGTCATTAATGAGCTAATCTGATTTCACTTTTCCAAACAGAAGCCTGGGTCGCTGGGGTCAGTCTCTATTCCCAGCTTTGTGAGTGAGTCTGGTTGGGAGGGGAGAGGCCTGTGACCATCACTGAAGAAGAGAAAGGGAAAAGGAAGGGGTCTTGGAAGAACCTAGAACTTGCATGTTAAAAAGCTACCACTTCTAAAGCCAGGGTGCCTGATGGAAGGTGAGGAAGACCTGGGGCTGTCCTAGGGATTTTCTATCAGCCCCTCTATATTCCTGTCTTAGTTTGTTATTTCCTCCCTCTCTCTAGATGGGAGAACAGAAATCTAAAATCAAGGGTCCCCACCCTCACTTTATTCTAAGCCAGCCCAGTGGTTCAGTGCACGAGCTGCCCCAGTTCTGATTCCAGGCCCGCCAGCTCTGTCATCTTGAACAAGTCACCTCATCTCTCTGACCTTCAGTGTGCTCCGTTAATAATGCAAAAATAATCCTGTCTACCCCCCAGGGCTTCCCTGGTAGCTCAGATGGTAAAGAATCTGCCTGCAATGCAGGAGACCTGGGTTCTATCCCCGGGTTGGGAAGATCCCCTGGAGTAGGAAATGGCAACCCACTCCAGTATTCTTGCATGGAGAATTTCACAGACAGAGGAGCCTGGTGGGCTACAGTCCACGGGGTTGCAAAGAACTGGACATGACTGAGTGACTAACACAAACGCCTGCCAGGGTTACTCTGAAAATTAAAACAGACGGTGGAAGTCAAGTGCTTAGCACAGCATTTGGTGGCCGGGAAGCTCTCAGAAAGTGTAACTTTAAAGGAAAAAAGCAGTTACTATAACCTTGAGACTGGGAAAATTGGAAGAACCCATAAGTTGATGATGGGGACATGGCTAAGTGTCCTATCCTGGCCATCAGTGGACTGCGGGACCTTACTTAACCAGACAAGTGTGTTCTGAGCCTTTTCTGAATGATGATGGGGCCCAGAAGCTACCAGGAGCCCCTGGACTTCGATGAGGGCCCCATGGCCTCACAGTGACACCTGGGTCTCCCTGACAGTCTCCCTGATGGCATCCTAGAGATTGTTAAGCTGCTTCAACCTCTGTTTTCTCTTTGCCAAGACTTAACACCTGGAGGATTTCCTGGTGGCTCAGATGGTAAAGAGTCTGCCTGCAATGTGGGAGACCTGAGTTTGATCCCTGAATCAGGAAGATCCCCTGGAGAAGGAAATGGCAACCCACTCCAGTATTCGTGCCTGGAAAATCCCATGGATGAAAGAGCCTGGAAGGCTACATAGGGTCCATAGGGTTGCAGAGTTGGACATGGCTGAGCGATTTCGCTTTGCCAAGACTTGAATCCTTTGAGTCTTTGCAACCCTCTCAAGTTCTCTGATTTTTTTTCCCACCAAGAGGTCTGAACCAAGCCATGTGGCCCAAGTACAGAGTGTTTTCCTTTTGGAGGAGAGGAAAAGAGAAAAGAAGAGGAAAGGAGAGGAGAGGAAACGAGAAATCAGCCAAAGCTGAAAGTAAGCTGGTTCTGCTGCCCTCTGGCGTTCAGCTGGAAGCTGACCAGCACGCCCAGCTCTGAACCTGGGTGGGGACAAAGAAGCTTGTCTCTGGAGCAGAGCCTTGTTTCTTTGGGAAACAGTAGGGTCAGGCATTTGGGGAGCTGAAGAAACACAGTAACTGTGCTTCCGAGAACAAGTCAGGCTGACACATAGATTGACTGAAAGTGTATTTTCATGAGTGCCCTAGCCAGCGTTAGCCCTCCACATAGGCATATGAAACCCCAAAAGGATCATAGCAGATATGAATCCAACAGCCTACATTTTTTGCAGAGGAAACTGAGCCCAAGATCAGAAAACCTGTTAACATCAGAGCAGAGCCTGTCTGAGAAGGTGCTTCTGACTCCTGTCTCCCTTCTTTCCTCCTGTTCCCTCCCCTCCTCCTCTTCCTTCTCCCCTTCATTCCTCTCCTCCTTTTTCTTCTTCCTCATCACCACTGAACTTATCCCGTCCTAGTGGTTAACACCGATGGAACACTGACTGTGGCCAGTCGCTCTGCTCGAATGTGTCCCATTTTCTCTAGCATTTAACACAAGTGTGTGCATGCTCACTCGTGTCTGACTCTGAGACCCCGAGGACTATATAGCCTGCCAGGCTTCTATGTCCATGGGATTTCCCAGGCAGGGATACTGGGGTGGGTGGCCATTGCCTCTTCTAGGGGATCTGCTGACCCAGAGATTGAATCTGCGGCTCCTGCATTGGCAGGCGGATTCTTTACCACTGAGCCACCTTAATGTACATAATGATGCAGTAATATGGAAAGACAGTTTTAATTCATTTTGTGGTTAAAGAAACTAAGGCTCTGAGAGATAAAATGCTTGCTCAGTTACACAACAGAGTAAGTGGACAGATTCCTAGCCTCACTGGAAAACATTATGCTCTGCTCCCTGTATTATATTACTGCTACTGCTGCTGCTAAGTCTCTTCAGTCGTGTCCGACTCTGTGCGACCCCATAGACGGCAGCCCACCAGGATCCCCCGTCCCTGGGATTCTCCAGGCAAGAACACTGGAGTGAGTTGCCATTTCCTTCTCCAATGCATGAAAGTGAAAAGTGAAAGGGAAATCGCTCAGTCATGTCCGACTCTTCGCGACCCCATGGACTGAAGCCTACCAGGTTCCTCCGCCCATGGGATTTTCCAGGCAAGAGTACTGGAGTGGGCTGCCATTGCCTTAAGGGCAGAGTAAAAACAAAGGCAAAGTCCCCGGAGTTTGTAGCTGAACAGTCCTAATACCGACATTCCTCCTCTATCGTGCTTTGCTTTACCATGCTTCACAGGTACTGTATTTTTTACAAATGGCAGGTTTGTGAAAGCCCTGTATGGAGCAAGTCCACAGCCTTCATTTTTCCAACAGCGTTTGCTCGCTTCCTGTCTCCGTATCCTATGCTGGTAGTGCTCACAATATGTCAGCCTTTCTCATGGTTGTGTTTGTCATGGTGATCTGAGATCACTGATGTTACTGATGTTACTACTATGACTTGCTGAAGGCTCAGATGATACTTAGCATTTTTAGCGAATAAATATTTTTTTAATTAAGACATATACATTGTTCAGATGTAACACTATTGCACACTTCATAGACTACAGCACAGTGTAAAAACACAACTTTTATATGTCCTGAGAAACCTCAGAGTTAATGTGACTCACTTTACTGTGATATTCTCTTTATCATGGTGGTCTAGAACCAAACCCCCAGTATTCCCAACATGTGTAAGTGCTCAGTTGCTGCGGTCATGTCTGACCCTTCGCAAACCTATGGACTGTAGCCTGCCAGGCTCCCCTGCCCATGGGGTTCTCCAGGCAAGAATACAGGAGTGGGTTTCCATGCCCTCCTCCAGGGGATCTTCCTGATCTAGGGATCGAACCTGCTTCTCCTGCATCTCCTGCATTGCAGATGGATTCTTTACTACTGAGCCATCAGGGAATCCCTATTTCCAACATGAATCTGTATTTATTATGTGCCAGACTCTGTTCTCAACAGATCACACATATTAACTCTTTTAAACTTATGTGTTCCTATAAAGTGGTACTTTATTATCCCCACTTTACTGGTAGGAAGACTAAAGCAGGGTTAAATATTTGTCCACTTGACTTCACATTCCAGGATATCTGGCTCTAGGTGAGTGATCACACCATTGTGATTATCTGGGTAGTGAAGATCTTTTTTGTACAGTTCTTCTGTGTATTCTTGTCACTTCTTCTTAATATCTTCTGCTTCTGTTAGGTCCATACCATTTCTGGCCTTTATTGAGCCCATCTTTGCATGAAATGTTCCATTGGTATCTCTAATTTTCTTGAAGAGATCTCTAGTCGTTTCCATTCTATTGTTTTCCTCTATTTCTTTGCATTGATCACTGAGGAAGGCTTTCTTATCTCTCCTTGCTATTGTTTGGAACTCTGCATTCAAATGGGTATATTTTTCCTTTTCTCCTTTGCTTTTCACGTCCCTCCTTTTCACAGCTATTTGTAAGGCCTCCCCAGACAGCCATTTTGCTTTTTTGCATTTCTTTTTCTTTGGGATGGTCTTGATTCCTGTCTCCTGTACAATGTCACAAACCTCTGTCCATAGTTCATCAGGCACTCTGTCTAGCAGATCTAGTCCCTTAAATATATTTCTTACTTCCACTGTATAGTCATAAGGGATTTTATTTAGGTCATACCTGAATGGTCTAGTGGTTTTCCCTACTTTCTTCAATTTCAGTCTGAATTTGGCAATAAGGAGTTCATGATCTGAGCCACAGTCAGCTCCCGGTCTTGTTTTTGCTGACTGTATAGAGCTTCTCCATCTTTGGCTGCTGGAGAAGGCAATGGCACCCCACTCCAGCACTCTTGCCTGGAAAATCCCATGAACGGAGGAGCCTGGTAGGCTGCAGTCCATGGGGTCGCTAAGAGTCGGACATGACTGAACGACTTCACTTTCACTTTTCTCTTTCATGCATTGGAGAAGGAAATGGCAACCCACTCCAGTATTCTTGCCTGGAGAATCCCAGGGACGGCAGAGCCTGGTGGGCTGCCATCTATGGGGTCGCACAGAGTCGGACATGACTGAAGCGACTTAGCATAGCATAGCATAGCATATCTTTGGCTGCAAAGAATATAATCAATCTGATTTTAGTGTCGACCATCTGGTGATGTCCATGTGTAGAGTCTTCTCTTGTGTTGTTGGAAGAGGGTGTTTGCTATGACCAGTGCATTCTCTTGGCAGAACTCTATTAGTCTTTGCCCTGCTTCATTCTGTACTCCAAGGCCAAATTTGCCTGTTACTCCAGGTGTTTCTTGACTTCCTACTTTTGCATTCCAGTCCCTATAATGAAAAGGACATCTTTTTTGGGTGTTAGTTCTAGAAGGTCTTGTAGGTCTTCATAGAACTGTTCAACTTCAGCTTCTTCAGCATTACTGGTAGGGGCATAGACTTGGATTACCATGATATTGAATGGTTTGCCTTGGAAACGAACAGAGATCATTCTGTAGATTTTGAGATTGCATCCAAGTACTGCATTTCAGACTCTCTTGTTGACCATGATGGCTACTCCATTTTTTCTAAGGGATTCCTGCCTGCAGTTGTAGATATAATGGTCATCTGAGTTAAATTCACCCATTCCAGTCCATCTTAGTTCACTGATTCTTAGAATGTCGATGTTCACTCTTGTCATCTCCTGTTTGACCACTTCCAATTTGCCTTGATTCATGGACCTGACATTCCAGGTTCCTATGCCATATTGCCCCAGAGACCGCATTCAAGCCTAGGTTGTCTGCCTGTGTAATCAGGGCCTTAACCATAGCTAGGTTGTCTCTCCCTGAGAAACGGGGGCCCTGATCTGGGCTGGGGTCAAACTCTGGCTGTTTCAGTCCCCTTGAGCAATGGCAAGCTCGTGTAATGTCTCTCCGACCTTCGCCCTGGGGTCTGGAGCCATGAGATGTTATATAAAATAGTATCTTCTTCCTTTTCTATTTCCTGGCACTGATTTTTTCTTCTTCAGGGACTTCCTGGCATTGTTATATTTTAAAATTTATTTATAGCTTATTCCTTGTCACTCTCTCTCGGATGTGAGCTCCACAGGAGTGAGGAATCCACTGTATTCACTCCTCAACATCCAGAGCCTGGCAGTATAAGTGCTTAATACGTAGTCATGAAAACTCCTTTGGGAGGGCTAAGGGTCCCCCAAGTCAGAAGATGGTACAGTGAGGAAAGGCTGGCTTGCTGTATCTCCAAGGGCAGCTGTTACTGCCAGAATTATGGATAAATTTCTGGCAAAATAGAGGCTGTGAATGAGCAGGGACAGGCAGTCTTGGAAGGCAAGTGACAGGGCAGCAACACACTAGAGAAACAGGGAGGGTCTTACAGGGGGTCCTGAGTCCTGACTGACTACAATAGGACATCCTTCCTTATGCCCTCCCAGACCCATGGAGGGAACAGACCCCATTTTCAGTGCTGACAACAGAGATCCATCATGTAAGGCCCTGGATTCAAGGAGAAAGAAAAGCTTGGAGAGAATTCAAGTGGCAAAGTGGGAAGTCAGGTCTCATCTTCAGGGAGCTAAATGCGGGGCTGAGTCATCCCAGACTCCAAAGTCCAGCATCTGGGACAGCGGAGGGCTGTGGAGCGACTTCTCCTCCCTGCCCCTCGGCTTCCTCTTCTGAAAATGGGGGTGATAATAATACCAACCTCACGGAGCTGGTATGAGAATTGGGTGAGGAAGGGTATGTAGTGTTTAGGACAGCACCTAAACAAGAGCTCTGTGAGTCTTAGCTGGAATTACTACCACAATGTCTGTTCCTGTTATTACTATTGTAGGGAGCCTGCCTTGAGAACCGGGCTGGGCTTAGGGGCATGCAGACCTCCAGGTGGGAAACTGTAAAGAAAATCAGGCAGTCAGGCTCCAGAGCCAGCCCCTCTGCCCAACCTCTGTGCTCCCCACCCCTGTACCTGGCAGGATGGATTTTGTGGTCCAGACCTGAGATCACAGCATCATCCAGGCCCAAGTTTGAATACTGAATCCACTGTTTCCAACAGTGTGTGTGTTTGGGTTTATCACTTAACCTCTCCATATCCCAGTTTTTTCATTTTCAATATGGGGATACCAATAGTACCACCAGGCTTCCCTTGTGGCTCAGACAGTAAAGAATCCACCTGCAATGCAGGGTTTGATCCCTGGGTCAGGAAGATCCCCTGGAGAAGGGAATGGCAACCCACTCCAGTATTCTTGCCTGGAGAATTCCATGGACAGGGGAGCCTGGCGGCCTACAGTCCATGGGTCTCAAAGAATTGGACACAACTGAACAAATAACACACAGTCAGTTCAGTCAGTTCAGTTGCTCAATTGTGTCTGACTCTTTGAGACCCCGAGGACTGCAGCACACCAGGCCTCCCTGTCCATCACCAACTCCTAGAGTTTACTCAAACTCATGTCCATTGAGTCAGTGATGCCGTCCAACCATCTCATCCTCTGTCGTCCCCTTCTCCTCCCGCCTTCAATCTTTCCCAGCATCAGGGTCTTTTCAAATGAGTCAGTTCTTTGAATCAGGTGGCCAAAGTATTGGAGTTTCAGCTTCAGCATCAGTCTCTCCAATGAATATTCAGGACTGAATTCCTTTAGGATGGACTGGCTGGATCTCCTTGCTGTCCAAGGGACTCTCAAGAGGCTTCTTCTCCAACACCACAGTTCAAGAGCATCAATTCTTCGGCGCTCAGCTTTCTTTATAGTCTAACTCTTACATCCATACATGACTATTGGAAAAACCATAGCTTTGCCTAGATGGATCTTTGTTGGAAAAGTAATGTCTCTGCTTTTTAATATGCTGTCTAGGTTGGTCATAACTATTCTTCCAAGGAGCAAGCATCTTTTAATTTCATGGCTGCAGTCACCATCTGCAGTGATTTTGGAACCCAAAAAACTAAAGTCTGTCACTGTTTCCATTATTTCCCCATCTATTTGCCATGAGGTGATGGGACTGGATACCATGATCTTAGTTTTCTGAATGAAACTTGAGCTTTAAGCCAACTTTTTCACTCTCCTCTTTCACTTTCATCAAGAAGCTCTTTAGTTTTTTGCTTTCTGCCATAAGGGTGCATGTCTGCATATCTGAGGTTATTGATATTTCTCCTGGAAATCTTGATTCCAGCTTGTGCTTTATCCAGTGCAGTATTTCTCATGATGTACTCTGCATATAAGTTAAATAAGCAGGGTGACAGTATACAGCCTTGACGTACTCCTTTCCCAATTTGGAACCAGTCTGTTGTTCTATCTCCAGTTCTAACTGTTACTTCCTGACCAGCATACAGATTTCTCAGGAGGCAGGTCAGGTGGTCTGGTATTCCCATCTCTTGAAGAATTTTCCACAGTTTGTTGTGATCCACACAGGGCTTTGGCATAGTCAATAAAGCAGAATTAGATGTTTTTTTCTGGAACTCTCTTGTTTTTTTGATGATCCAACTCATCGAATAGTACCCACCAATAGTACCCACACCAATAGTACCCACACACACAATAGTACCCACCAATAGTACAAATACTAAGTAAAGTATTTGGAATTATACTCAGTGTTAGTTAGTTTTTATTATTAACAGAGGAGGAAGAAAGATTAGCATCTAAGATCTATGGAAAGGAGGCTGTTAAGTGGACCTTTATTACTTGTGTTCACATAATCATCTTGTTTTGATGGAATGCAGCTGTTTCCTGTCTGATGCTCTAATGTATAGATCATGGGTGACAGTTCCCCAGTATAACCACTAGATGGCACACATGTTCTTTCCTGCCTGACTTGAGCAAAGCCAGACAGAAATAACACGCAAGCAGTGGAAAGCTACCTTTTATCATCCTGACGCTGGGCTGCATCCTTTGCCTACATTCTCATTTACTCCTCACAGCAGTCCCCAGATTAAAGGACATATTTCACCAAAAATGCTAAGCACAATTCCTGGCATATGACATGTTGCTGCTATTTTTACAGAGTTGAGACTGAGACACAGAGAGGGTGAGTAGGCAGCTGGAGCCTGGGTTCTAAAAGGTAGACACAACCGGCTGCAAGTTTAGCATCTTTTTCCCTGAAATTTCCTCCCTCTGTTCCCTCTGCACATAGAACTACAGTGCAGTCTGGTTCCTAACTTCATGGAACTTACAGTCCAAAATGTCCTCATCTCTGTTCATTCATTCCTGGGACAGTTCCGCTCTCAGTGTGCCTTCTTTCTTGAAGGCCACAGAGATCTGGGTGCTGCCACCTGCTCTGCAGGACCCAGTCACTGTGGGTCACACCATTCAGACCCCGCCTTCTCTCCCACTGTACTGCTACTGCTTCAGAGCAAGCCCGTGGGTTTTTAGGTACTGCCCAGCATCGTCAAATCCCAAACTGCTGGATGGTGTTTATTCCATGTCACCACGGCTTTGACGTCAAAATATTTTGCAAGGTTTCCTGGAGGCCCTTGGGAGGGAGATACATGAAAGGAAGATGGGTAGCAAGAGGAGGGTTCTTGGGCTTAACTGGTGCTTACAATAGAAGGCTTCCCAGGTGGCACTGAAAGAAAGTGAAAGTGAAAGCTGCTCAGTGGTGTCTGACTCTTTGTGACTCCATGGACTATACTGTCCATGGAATTCTCCAGGCCAGAATACTGGAATGGGTAGCCTTTCCCTTCTCTAGGGGATCTTCCCAACCCAGGGATCAAACCCAGTTCTCCCACAATGCAGGCAGATTCTTTACCAGCTGAGCCACAAGGGAAGCCCAAGAATACTGCAGTGGGTAGCCTATCCCTTCTCCAGGGGATCTTTCCGACCCAGGAGTTGAACTGGGGTCTCCTGCATTGCAGGTGATTCTTTATCAATTGTATCAGGGAAGCCTCGTGGTAAAGAACCCACCTGCTAATGCAGGAGACATAAGACATGTGGTTTCAATCCCTGAGTTGGGAAGATCCCCTGGAGGAGGGCATGGCATTCCACTCCAGTATTCTTGCCTGGAGAATCCCATGGACAGAGGAACCTGGTGGGCTAAAGTCCATAGGGTCACAAAGAGTCAGACATGACTGAAGCGACTTAGCATGCATAGAATGCATATTCCAAAATATATCTGGAACATATATCACATGAAATATTCTGCTGCTAAAGTAAACCATAAAACACCACTCCACTGTGCCATGATAGGTAGACAAGAGATGAATTTTGAGATCATTCAGAGAAAATCTTCAGGAAAGGGAATAGGTGAGGGAACATGTTTTAAGTGAAATACGCGAGACAGAAAAAAAAAAAAAAAACAAACAAACATACTGAATGGTATCATTTATATGTGGAATCTTCAAAAAGAAAAAAAAAGAAAAGTCATAGAAACATAAAGTAGATAACTGGTTATCAGGGGCTTAATGGTGGAGAAATAGGGAGAGGCTGGTAAAAGGGTACAAACTTTTCAGCTATAAGATGAATGAGGTCTGAGACTTGCCCAGCGGTTCAGTGGTTAAGACTCTGTGCCTCCAGTGCAGGGGGCATGGGTTCAATCCCTGGTGATGAAACTAAGATCCCACGTGCTGTGTGGAATGGCCCCCCAAAACAGATGGATCAGGCCTGAGGATCTAATGTAAAACATGGTGAGTGTAGTCAATAACACTGTACTGTATTGTTGAAATTTGCAAAGAGAATAGAACCCTCAAAAGATAAATATGTGTGGTGATGGATGTGTTAATTAACCAGATGGGGGGAATCCTCTCACAATGTGTATGTCTCTCAGACCATCATGATATATGTTTAAGCTATCGTCAGGTTTTGTTACTGGCTTATTCAACTTCAATGTTGAATAAACCAAGAAATATATACAATTTGTTTCCAAGGAAAATGAGATTTGACTTTTGAATAGGAATTTGGGGGTTATCTGGGACCCCACTTGCCAGCACCATGGGCTTGCCTCATTGGAGCTGATCCCCTGCTTCTGATCTTGGTGGCCACGTTACACCCATCTGCTAATCAGGCCTTTGCCCTTTCTGTGTTGCAGTGCCCTGGTTTCCAAGAACCATTCAGGAACTCGACAACTTTGCCAACCAGGTTCTCAGCTATGGAGCTGAACTGGATGCAGATCACCCGGTGAGCCCGTGGCCCCGCCCATGAGGCTCCCTAAGTTCCTCCCTCCACCCCCTCCACCCCCTCCACCCCCTTTCAGCAATGTGTCTTTGTTTGCTTGTACGACAAACATTTATTGAGTGTCTACTTAGACATCATCATTATCATGGTTATCTTTGAAGCAAATACAGATCACCATCCAGAAACTATTATTTATTTATCATATATGTATGTAAGGGATGTGTATTCATACATGCACAAAAACACACATGCACATATGTAAATCACCTTTATTTCTGATTTGGTCCTACCACAGAGGTTTAAATCAAGTGCTTGGGCAACACTAAACTACTAACAACTCCACCAGGTACAGTGGGGCAGTGGGGGGTGGTGATCTGGAACTGGATTTCAAAGCCTGAGAACAGCCATATAAGGAAGCAAGAGGCTCTATGAGCCGAGGGAATAGCATATGCAAAGGCTCAGAGTCCTGAAAAGTATCTGGAATATTTGGACATGAATCTCAGCAAACTCCAAGAGATGGTAAAAGACAGGGGAGCCTGGCGTGCTGAAGTCCATGGGGCGCAAAGAATCAGAAACAACTCAGTTACTGAACAACAACAACAATATTTGGGGAATGGCTGAGTTGATGTATAGGCATGAGGGTGAGAGTGTCAGGAGATGAAGCTGGGCGGTGGGTTATGGTCAGATTTTAAAAGATCTGATGTATCAGATAGAACATTTGACTGTATCCTGTATCCATTCATATTTTTAAGTAGATGACCAAGGTTGGAGTCTTATTCTCCTTTTTAGGGCAGAGGACTCTAGAAGGAGCAGCCTTCTAGAGGCTGAGAAGCAAGGCTTCTAGAGGTGAGAAATGCCACCATCGTGTTGACTGTCATTTACTCTCCAACCAGGCAGATGGTTCCTCAATCTTTAAACGACTTGGAGGCTGTTTTCATTAGCGATGGTTACTGTAACTCACTTAGAGCCTCTGCATTTTATCAGGACTCTGTTTCTCCTCCGTCTCAGCTATGTGGTCTTTACAGCTGAGCAGGTTGTGAACTTGCTCTTCACAAAGGCTCTTTTCAGTAAGCAAAGCTGATGTTCCCATTGTACTGACTGAGTGACTGAGGCACAACAAAAGTAAATGACTTCCCTAAGTCATCCTAAACTTTGGATCCTTCACCTCTTTCATCTGTGCTCATAGTACCTGAGGACAGAAGTCTAACCAGTGTCAGAAATTCAGGCCCTTTCACAGAGACGAAGAGCAAACTATTTGGGCAGGCTAGCCTTTTAAAATATGAACAGTTGTTGCTTGTTCCAGTTCAAATAGTAAACCCCTTAGAGTGGACTCAAAAGTGCAGAAAAGCGTGAGGAAGAATATGAAGATCATCCCTAATCTTAGTTATTTCTCTTTTTCTCTTGGTTCTATTCTGCTTTTTTTTTTTTTTTTTAACATGGAGAAGGTGTTTTATAAGCAGAAGCAAAAGTGAATTTCCCCCAGCTCCTATACTTCAAAACAGAAAAAAAAATCACCTGTTATACTGCCAAAATCATCAATATTTTATTAATTTATTTATTTAGACACATGTGAGTACACATGGCGCTTCCCAGGTGGTGCAGTGGTAAAGAATCTGCCTGCCAAATGCAGGAGATGCAGGACACTCGGGTTCGATCCCTGAGTTGGGACGATCGCCGGAAGTAGGAAACGACAGCCCACTCCAGTATTCTTACCTGGGAAACCCCTTGGACAGAGGAGCCTGGAGGGCTACCGTCTGTGGGGCCACAAAGAGTCGAACACGACTGAGCATGCGCGCACACAGCATTAATATACATATTTTAAGTCAGTGCTATCATGTCCTAACCCGCCCCCAACAGGAAGCTTGTAGGAGGTTTCAGTCTTTTAGTCTTAGGATGATTCGGCAGTGAATCCTCCTGCCTGTGCATCTTTATGTGAACTTCCCAGAGCTTCTTTGATTCTTATTTGTGAAATTATTTAAGGATAGAAACTGGATTTCGGGCTCCTCATATCTATTACTTAAACACCTGCTCCCTGCAAAAACTAGAGGTAAAGTTGCAGCATTTGGAATCTCGTCCCATCTTCCTGGGTAGAAAGCAGCCGAGTGGAGCCCGGGAAGAGGGGGCACACAAGGAGATGCTCTACATGCCCCATGACACGTCTGGGGCAGACCCGCTTTGCTGCCTGCCCAGGGAGATGAGCATCTCTAAAGACTCCATTTCTCAGAAATGCTGTCGGGCCACCCTGACCCCGTCCCTGGGATGTTTTCTCCTCTTCCCAAGCTCCCCACCTCCCGCTCGGCTCCGTGTCCCTTCCGCCGGCCACGTGCTGGCTCCCTCGGAGCAACGGGGTAAGAGGCCAGTCCTCAGAAACGGCCCGTTCCCTCTCCTTACCCTCGTGTCTCCTCAGAGGCACTTGGGGCTGGTCTTAAAACTCCCTGGAATTCATTTTCATTACAGACCCAGCCCATGTCTTTGGCTCCCTGGCCTCTCCGTGTCATGCTTTTTATCATAAAAATGCGATTTATCAGGTACACGGTCCCCCTGACAAGGAGGCCAGGCTCTCTGTGTTCCTTTCTGTGACTTTTCATCAGATCTCGGGAACTGGCGGGCCAAGGACAGAGTAAACCCTCCAGGGTGCTTCCCCGCAGCCTCCAGCCCTGCAGGGCCTGGCCTCGCCGCGAGGGGTGGCTCGGGCGTTCTTCCCGAAAGGACCCTCTGTTCCTCCCGGTCCCCTGGTGTTCAGACTGACCCCCTGCCCTTGGCAGTGTCCACTGACACCTGACCCAGCATCTCACTCTTGGGCTTTCAAAACAGCCCCTTGAGAAAAGAGGACAAGGAAGACTTGTTCCCAAAATGCAGGGTAGAGGGCACCTGCCTTTCAGCAGGAATGTGGAAGGAGCCAGCTCACCTGCCTTCTTCCCCAGCTCTCTCCTGCCTTCCCCCTCACCCCACCTTCCTTCCACAAACATTGATTAAGCAAATAACATCCACAGCTAATGTTTCTCCAGTGAGGACTGTATGCCAGATGCTGTGCTGAATGCTTTACCCACATTTTCAAAATTTCAATGTTATAACCTCCCTGGGAGGATTGAATTCTCTCATTTTCAGAGGAGACAACTCAGACGAGCAGGCTGTGTGGCCTCACGTGTATGTGGACTGTGTCCCAGGCTGGAGAGGAAAGGGGCTGGAAATGATTAGTGAGACCTGGTTCCTTCTGCCCTCCACAGGCCTTCGGTCATGGGGTAGAGCAGGGAGGGGTGTCCAATTTTCCCAAACGGATGCCAGAAGGGGCTAGGATACAGCCTCGCAGGCGGAATTCAAATGGGTCTAGTTATTGTTTTTTAGATCATGAATTAATTTGGTTGCTTTGGGTCTTGTGGGATCTAGTGCCCTGACCAGGGATCAAACTGGGGGGCCCCCTGCATTGGGAACAGAGTCTTAGCCACTGGGTCACCAGGGAAGTATCCCAAATTGGTCTGTTTGATCCCCGTTTCTAAAATGGACTCTCCTTTCTCTGACATCTCCCAGCCTCTGTGCTCCTGTTCATGTCATTTCCTTTCTCTGGGATATTTTTTCTTTTCTTTTTTTGGGGGGATATTTTTTCTTATCCTCTCACTTCTTTGCCTGCTGGCAAACCTGTCTTTTCATCTTTTAAGGCCCAGCTCACATACCTTGGCCTCCCTAAAGCCTTCCTCCTGAGCACTTTCTCCTGGTCAAGTTTTTCACACTGATGCTGCAGAACTAGGTGCACTGAGTTTTATACTCTGAACACAGTATCAGCTCGAAATAAATTCATTGCCTCAGAGGACTTCTTTAATGGTCATATGCACAGTTCTTAAATTGTAGTCTTTGAAAAAAATTCTCATGATCAAGGAATAAAGTCTGTATTCCAGACTATCATTTTAAGCATCTATAAGTTCCATTATCTCACTAGAAGGTTTGGAAAATCCTATAAAAATGAAACCCATTCAACCTCATGTTCCTTAAATTTATTTACCCATGGAACCCCCTTTTCATGGAATACCTAGCAACACCATCTTGAATGGTAGTGTTCCATGGAACATAGTTTGAGTTCAGTTCAGTTCAGTTCAGTCACTCAGTTGTGTCTGACTCTTTGCGACCCCATAAACCGCAGCACGCCAGGCCTCCCTGTCCATCACCAACTCCAGGAGTCCACCCAAACCCACGTCCATTGAGTCGATGATGCCATCCAACCATCTCATCCTCTGTCGTCCCTCAATTCTCCTCCTGCCCTCAATCTTTCCCAACCTCAGGGTCTTTTCCAATGAGTCAGCTCTTCGTATCAGGTGGCCAAAGTACTGGAGTTTCAGCTTCAAAATCAGTCCTGCCAATGAACACCCAGGACTGATCTCCTTTAGGATGGACTAGTTGGATCTCCTTGCAGTCCAAGGGACTCTCAAGAGTCTTCTCCAACACCACAGTTCAAAAGCATCAATTCTTCATTTGGTAAAATCGTAACACACAAAGTATATGATTAAACATCAGATTTAAAGAGATAGTACATACTATCAGTTCTAAGGTCCCTGTGGACTAGAATGGTTTGGGAGGACTTCTGGAAAGAGGGAGATCTGAGGTGAGCCCTCTAGTAACAAGGTCAATAGTTGCTGTTCAGTTGCTAAGTCGTGTCTGACTCTTTGCAACCCCATGGACACCAGGCTTCCCTGTCTTTCACTGTCTCCTGGAGTTTGCTCAGATTCATGTCCATTGAGTCCATGACACCATTCAACCATCTCATCCTGTGCTTCCCTCTTCTCCTTTTGCCTTCAATCTTTCCCAGCCTCAGGGTCTTTTCCAGTGAGTCGGCCCTTCCCATCAGGTGACCAAAGTATTGATCAAGAGGGCCAAATGCTTATCATATGACCCCCAAATCTCTATGAATTAACCCAGTAAAAGTTCATTTCCAGTGTAGGTCAAAAGGGAAGTTTCCTCTCACACTCCTGCAGAGATCAAGTCTCCTTCGATCTAGCAGCGGCACCCTCATCTGGGTCCTGGGAGCCGTCTCCATTCTGCCAGGCATGGGAGAATTGCTCCTGGGAGGTATTTATGGTCCAGGATGAAAGGTGACTCACATCCCTTCACTTCAGTTCCACTGCCTGCAGCTCAGTCACAGGGTTGCTACTCCCTGAAAAAGAGACCAGGAACAGTGGTTTAGTAATGCTGTCTGAAAGCAAAAGGGCTCAGATCTTGGGGACCATCAGCAGCCTCTGCCACATAGACCCTAACCCCATAGGTCCCTCTTCCAGTTTTCCTGGCACCTGTTGATGCTGCTGCTAAGTCGCTTCAGTCGTGTCCGACTCTGTGCGACCCCATAGATGGCAGCCCACCAGGCTCCCCCATCCTTGGGATTCTCCAGGCAATAACACTGGAGTGGGTTGCCATTTCCTTCCCCAATGCATGAAAGTGAAAAGTGAAAGGGAAGTCACTCAGTCGTGTCCAACTCTTCGAGACCCCATGGACTGCAGCCTATCAGGCTCCTCCATCCATAGGATTTTCCAGGCAAGAGTACTGGAGTGGGGTGCCATCACCTTCTCCATCCTGGCACCTGTACCTGCTTCTAAACTGAAGATCTGCATGAGGCGAGGCTTTCTGGTGGGGAAAGCATTAGCCAATACAACTGCTTGTCTGTGTCTCTTTCTACTTCTTGATTTAAATCTCTCAAATTACTTTTCAGTATTTCCAGAACATAGATGCTGAGTTTCCCTGCTCTCCAAGAAGAGCCTTGCTCTTTCCTGAAAGCAGGACTATCTTTCTAATACTTCTCTTTCCCTTTTCCTTTGCCCATCCAACCTTCTCCACCCCAGGGTCCTGTCAAGGTCTGTTCTAAGGATCAGTCAGAGAGTTGAGTCATCAAAGACTCCTTGTGCTTGTACTAAGCTGCTCTGTCAAAGCATAACTTTTAAAAAGTTAAAAACAACTGTCACACAGGTAGATAGTAAACATCTCTCAAAGATCTATGAACTCTGGAGTAAGGGAATCAATAACATGACAAGGACAGTGCAAAGGAAGATATAAGAGATGAAAACATATGGTCATTGAAAAATGGGATGCTAGAATGAGATTACAAAGATGGGTACACGTGATTAATGTCCTATAAAACAATAAAGTCACAACCACGAGTGCTTTCTGTTGGACAGAAGTCATTTGCAACTTGATCATAAAATAAATGTTTTGCAACTTAAAGGTCCGTCTAGTTAAGGCTATGGTTTTTCCTGTGTATGGATGTGAGAGTTGGACTGTGAAGAAGGCTGAGCACCGAAGAATTGATGCTTTTGAACTGTGGTGTTGGAGAAGACTCTTGAGAGTCCCTTGGACTGCAAGGAGATCCAACCAGTCCATTCTGAAGGAGATCAGCCCTGGGATTTCTTTGGAAGGAATGATGCTAAAGCTGAAACTGCAGTACTTTGGCCACCTCATGTGAAGAGTTGACTCATTGGAAAAGCTGGAGGGATTGGGGGCAGGAGGAGAAGGGGATGACAGAGGATGAGATGGCTGGATGGCATCACTGACTCGATGGACGTGAGTCTGAGTGAACTCCAGGAGTTGGTGATGGACAGGGAGGCCTGGCGTGCTGCGATTCATGGGGTCGAAAATAGTTGGACACGACTGAGCGACTGAACTGAACTGAATCTTCTTTAAGGGCTTCCCCGGTGGCTCAGCGGTAAATAGTCTGCCTGGAATTCCAGAGACAAAGGTTTGATCCCTAGGTCAGGAAGATCCCCTGGAGGAGGGCATGGCAACCTCCTCCAATATTCTTGACTGGAGAATCCCATGGAAGAGAGGAACCTGGCAGGCTACATTCTACAGTGTTGAAAACAGTCAGACATGACTGAAGTGACTTAGCATGCATGCATTCTTTCTATAAGTCAGCCCTATTGAAGCAAAATCATACTATTCAACACCCCAAGTAAAAAAATTGCTGAGATTAAGGTGAGAGATTCCAGGTGGACTGCGGGTGATGTTACGACTTTGCATCCTGTAGACTTCTCTCACCATCGTCCCATCCACTATGCCTCTCTTCTGCCTCCCCCCACCACTCTTTCACCAACAATATATTTTCCTGTCAAAACATACTTGGTTACATGCAGTGCAACCAAAATTGCTGCTATTAGCTTAATTGAGACAGGGTGATTATAAATAAATTATATGCAGTCCTACCGAAATTGCTGCTATTAGTCCAAATTGAGATGGGATGATTAGTCATCACCAACTGTAGCTTAATTCAGAGTGTCTTCTACGTGGTCACAGAGCCCTGTGGCCACCTGGCAGCCCAGGGGATGCAAGGCCAAATGCCTGAGAGGTGGGCTTCCAGGCTGCAGATCTCTTTTGCTGGTAACAAAACAAAAGTCTGTGCTGCCTAGTTGGCAGGGTTCCTTTGAACATTGATAATGGACTTGTTAGAAACTTGAAGTTGGAAAAGACCATAGTTAGAAAACTTGCCATATAGAAAATTTTTATAAAATATTAGTATACCTAATTATATAAATAACATATAATAATATATAAAATATTATGCAATATAAAATATAGTATTATATTTGGATGTGTTGATATAGCTCACTGTATAAATCTTCTGTCCATTCCCATAATGATTTGAGATGGGTTTTTAATATTATTTTACCTTTTTTCTAATTATAAAAGGGGTAGAGATAAATTGGGCTTCCCCAGTGGCTCAGCAGTAAAGAATGCGCCTGCAGTGTAGGAGACGCTGGTTCAATCCCTGGGTCAGGAAGATCCCCTGGAGGAGGGTGTGGCAACCCACTCCAGTATTCTTGCCTCGTGAATCCTGCGGACAGAGAAGCCTGGTTGCCTGTAGCCCATATGTTTGCAAAGAGTTGGACACAGCTGAAGTGACTGAGCATGCATGCCAAGATAAATTTTCAAGTCGGGATTAACATATGTTGTTGTTGTTTAGTCACTACATTGTGTCCAGCTCTTTTGTGATGACCTGTCTCTTTTGTGATGGTAGCCCGCCAATCTCCTCTGTCCAGGCAACTGGAGTGGGTTGCCATTTCCTTCTCTATGGGAGCTTCCCGACCTAGGGATTGAACCTGTGTCTCCTGCATTGGCAGGCAGATTCTTTTCCACTGAGCCACCAGAGACTGACATATACACACTGCTATATATAAAATAGATAACTAACAAGGACCTAGTATATAGCACAGGGAGCTATACTTAATATTTTGTAATAAACTATAAGGGGAAAATCTGAAAAAGATATGTATGTATATTTATTCAGTTATACATATATATAAATGTATAACTGAATCATTGTGCCATATACCTGAAATTAACATGATATTGCAAATCAGTTATACTTCAAATAAATAAATAAAAATGAAACAATAAAATAAACCCAACTGCAAAAAAAAAAAAAAAGGAAGGAAAAAGAAACCCACATTCACAGTAAAAAAAAAAAATACTGTGTATTTTTACACATTAAAAATACATTTAGAAGCCTAAGTGGCACGGAAGAATAAGAGTTCCCATTTCATACCATTGATTGGATTTGGGTGTATTTATTCTACCATTGTTTTTGTTCTATTTAAATAATCCCTCTGACATAGTTGCTACCTATTGGAATACAATGTTATATTAAGCTTTTTTTTTTTTTTTTTTAATTGGTGGAGAAATCTTTAAACTATCTAGACAAAATACATTGAAGGTAAAAGAAAAATGAGCCCAATGGTAAGAGAAATTGTCATGGGCATCCCATTCTGGAGACATCATAATAAAATGGAAATCCACCGGTTAAGCGAATTTGAATTCTTCACTCCTCTCCCTGGGTAACTATCTCAGACTTCAAACCACATCTCACCACCTGGCCAGGACGGGAAAACCCAAGTGGAGGTGCTGTTTCTGCAGTTAAGGGCCCCTCGGCAAATGGCTCTATGGGCTTCACTTTCTGTATATCTACATCAAAATATAAAAATAGATATTCTCCAAGGCAACTTTACAAGTGCCTATGCTTTGTATTTAGGGACAGGGAAAAGCCATGACCATTAAACAGGACTTGTAGTGAGGATGACTGTAAGTCAAGCATTAATGACTGACAAGCATTAAGGTTAAATTTTGAGTCTTTAAGTTTGGAGATGTGTTCTTCATTTAGCCCAGTAGACAGGTTCCTCAAAGTGTTTGTTAGCGCTGCTTGGAAATAAAATGATAGAATCCAATTTTCTTTAATTTATTTTTATTTATTTATTTTTGGACACACCACAGGGCATGTGGGATTTTCCCTGACCAGGGACCGAGCCCTTGGCCCCTGCACTGAAAGTATGGAGTCTTAACCCGTGCACTGCCAGGGAAGTCCAGTTTTCTTACTGTATTGTCCCAAAGCAACTTACTTTCATCCAGAAGAACTGGGTCTAGCAGTAGTTTTAAGTTTTCAGATTCCTAAGCTTTCCTGCTTGTAGTTAATGATTTAAAATCATTCAGTGCTTGAGGGAAAACACTATAGTTATACTTTGTGATAACTATTTTATGGAATCTTTTCTAAGCTGAATAACTGCTTAATTTGAGATTTAGTTTTGGAGTGAAAAACTAAATAATATGGAAATTTTACTTTACTTTTTCAGTGGGAAACATTTAGATTTTTCTTTTTCTCAAAAAAAGAACTATAAATATCCTAGGAAACAAACTAGGGAACTTCTTTCTCCCCTTCCTTTCTCTCCCCCTCTATTTATCCCTCCCTCCGCCTTATCCTTTTCTTCCTTGTCTATTTTAACAAGTGTTGGTGGTTCTTTCCATATGCCAAACAGACTCTGTATGCTATGGATACTCAGGTGAAACTACATTATATACATGGACCCCTGGTTCTTTGGAATTACTGGTGGAGTTGGGTTTTATAAAACAGTTCACTTCAGTTCAGTCGCTCAGTCGTGTCCGACTCTTTTCGACCTCATGAATCGCAGCACGCCAGGCCTCGCTGTCCATCACCAACTCCCAGAGTTCACTCAGACTCATGTCCATCGAGTCAGTGATGCCATCCGGCCACCTCATCCTCTGTCATCCCATTCTCCTCCTGCCTCCAATCCCTCCCAGCATCAGAGTCTTTTCCAGTGAGTCAACTCTTCGCATGAGGTGGCCAAAGTACTGGAGTTTCAGCTTTAGCATCATGAACACAATAACCAACCAACCAATCAAGTGAAGCAGAAAACAATATCTGAAAGTCAGAGAATACTTATCCTTTAAAAAGAGTCTTTAAGTATTACTCTCCATGGCATAAACCTTTGTTGTTGATTCATTAATGCCTTGGTTTGGAGGGATGGTGGGACATAGAAATTGCAAGCTAAAGTGATGGATGGTATGGTTTATTGGTAGATGCTTGGAGGGAACAAAGCAAGGTTCTAGAGTGATGACACTGATATCTTGTTTAACTAAAATACAGATTACAATCAAATTTTTTTGGAAAATGGTCTTTTTTCTAGCTTTTTTGAAATATAATTGGCATACAGCATCATGTAAGTTTGGACTTACAACCTGCTGATTTGATATGTGTGCATATTTTAAAATGATTGCCATATGTGATTACTATATATATTGTAATATGATTACCATATGTAAGGTCAGTTAACACCTCTATCTTCTTACATAATTACCATTCTTTTCCTGTGGTGAAAACATTTAAGATCTACTCTCTTATCAGCTTTCAAGTATAAAGAGTAGTATTTTAACTATAGTCATCATCCTGCACATTAGATCCCTAGAACTTGTTCATCTTGTAACTTGAAGTTTGACCCTTTAACCAACAGCTCCCTGTTTCTCCCACTCTCCTCCTCTGGCAACCACCAATTTACTTTCTGCCTATGAATTTGGCCTTTTTAGATTCCACATATAAGTGATGTCATACAGTACTTGGTCTTTCTCTAACTTATTTCACTTAGTAAAATGCTCTCAAGTTCCACCCATGTTGTCAGAAGGTTTTTCCTTCTCTTTGTATATATGTACCACATTTTCTTTATCCATTTATCTGTCAGCGAACACTTCATTTATTTCTGTATCTTGACTGTTTGAATGGGGATGCAGTGGACATAGAGGTGCAGGTACCTCTCTAAGAGTGAGTTTATTTCCTTTGGATATATACATACAAGTAGGATTGCTGGATCATATAGCAGTTCCATTTTTAATTTTTTGAGGAACCTCTGTACTGTTTTCCAAAGTAGTTATACCAATTTACATTCCCATCAGTAGTACACAAAGGGTTCCTTTTCTCCACATTCTTGCCAACACTCATCTTTTTGATAATCAGATCAGATCAGTCACTCAGTGTTGTCCGACTCTTCGCGACCCCATGAATCGCAGCACGCCAGGCCTCCCTGTCCATCACCAACTCCTGGAGTTCACTCAGACTCACGTCCATCGAGTCAGTGATGCCATCCAGCCATCTCATCCTCTGTCATCCCCTTCTCCTCCTGCCCCCAATCCCTCTAACAGATATGAAGTAATAGCTCATTGTGATTTTAGTTTCATCTTACTGATGATTAGTAATGTTGAGCATCTCTTCATGTACCTGTTGGCCATTTGTATATCTTCTTTGGAAAAATGCCTGTTCTGATCCTCTGCCTATTTTTAAATCAGACTATTTGATTTTTGTCTATTGTTTGAGTTTCTTGTATATTTTGGATATTAATTCCTTAGCTGATGAAGAGTTTGCAAATATTTTCTCCTATTTTATTGACTGCCTTTTCATGTGGTTAATTGTTCCTTTCGCTGTGCAGAAGCTTTTCTGTTTGGTGTAGTCCCACTTACTTACTTTTGCTTTTGGTGTCATATTCAAAAATTCATTTTCTAGGCCAAGGTCAAGGAGCAATCCTGAGAAAGAACAAAGCTAGAGGAATGACATGCCCTGATTTCAAGCTATATTACAAAGCTATAGCAATCAGAACATTTTAGTATGGGCATAAAAACAGACAGATGAAGTAATGGGACAGATTAAGAGCCTGGAAATAGACTCATGCACATATAGTCAACTAGTGTTTGATAAGGGAGTGAAGAATACTCAATGGGAAAGGATAGTCTCTTCCGTAGATGGTGTTGGGAAAACTGGACATTCATACGCAAAAGAATGAAATTAGACCCCTGTCTTACACCACTCAAAAAATGAACTTGAAATGCATTAAATTAAGACCTGAAATGATAAAACTCCAAGAAGAAAACATAAGGAAAATGTCCTTTTAACCAGTTGGGATCATCTCCAACTCTAAGATGTGACCTCCCCCAACCCTCAACACTGAAAGACACACTTGGCCTCTTTTCATTCAGAAATGTTTACAAATTGCTGGGGAAAGGCTGCCTGCAAGTCAGCCTCAGAGGAGAAACTAGTATCCTGTTTATGCCCTGGGGCAGAATCTTAGTTAGTCAGGCCCCTGCCAAGTTGTAAAGGTTGATATTTCCTGAAGTGAAGTGAAAAGAGTATGGAACTGAGTGATTCAAATCCTAACTTTACTGGACTGCTCTTCTCTGAACCACTGTTTATTCTGGAAAGAAAGGGATCATCACACTGGTTTACCTTACATGTTTCTTGTGAGAGTTATAAGTTCCTAGTATGCACAGACTGGCACATAATAGACACTGAGTAAATGGTATTTTTAAAGATTGCAATACCAGTAAGCGTTTACCTGTTAGTCTGTTAAGAAGTTAGGAGACAGTGCTGGACTCATACCATGGGTCAGGACTTGAGTGGCTGTTGTCTATCTTCTTCCTAGACATTTACCCTAAGAACTCTGCCTAATTTAGCACATTTATAGATTAGAAATGCTATAGATGAGATTTCTTTAAAACCCAGACACCATTTGTGCTTAGGAATCCCAAGGCAGAGCTCGCATTGAATTGAAAGTGTGGCTAGTAATGTGTCACTCATGATATCTTATGGGACAATTTATGCTCAGATTAACTGAGACTTTATTTTCAGAGTATAATCAGGGGAAGGCGAGATGAAGTGTCAGTGGTCAAAGGCCCCCATTCAAAGCATGTGTAGATAGGCCAGGTTTCAAAGCCTGAAGAAATAAAGTGTCTCCTTTCTTCCCAGGGATTTAAAGATCCTGTATACCGAGCAAGACGGAAGCAATTCGCTGACATTGCCTACAACTATAGACAGTAAGTCTGCTCTGTGTGTTGGTGGGGGATGGGGAGAAGACCATACTCTCCTTTGCCCAAAGTTGGAAAATACCAGCTTGGAGAATCCTTCCCTCTGTGTATGTTTGTGTATGTTTAAATCCTCCCTTTAATAACACACATTTAAAAATTCACCACGAGATAAAACAATATTACCCCCTACACCAGGGCCCAGCTCTCTCCCAAGCTTTGTTGTGTAATTACGCAGTGACATCTGACATAATTATAAAAGGCCTCAGTCCTGAATAAAAGAGCCTCTGGTGTTTCTGCATTAAACCAGGAAAAAGGAGAAAGAAGTATTTACATTCAAGAAGGAGTTGGCTGCTTTACTGAATTAGTGAATCATTGGAGGTTTCAGGAGAGCCAAGCCTCAGGGTTCTACTTTTATCTGATCTGACCCAGATGCGAAGGGCAATTTTAGAATGAGTTTATTTTTTTCTCTCTGGGATTCTGCCAGATTTTAGCCAGAGGAAAATGCAAATATTAAATGTTATTTGGGAAGAGAATTGTTTTGCTATTTTGAGTTCTTGGGAACTACAGAAATGCTCCCATGAGAAACTTAGTGTTTCGGGACCTGAGCTCCATTCCTGAGTTAAGGGTTTGAGAAAAGACGTGCTCAAGAAGAAACATACAGGGTTTACAACATGAGGTGATGGGACTTTAACAGCTTTGCTAGAATACGGGGAAGATAAAGGAGATGCTAACGCTTTGTATACAGAATAAAAACGACCTTCACAAGGGAAAGGCTTCCAGAGAAAATTTCTTTATCTGAATGAATCCTGGTAGTAGAAGGATCCAGAACAGTGCTGACCTTAGTCATGTCTAGACCCAGCTGGACTTTGGCTTGTGGCAAGCAGGAATCACAGAATGTGGTGACCTCTCTCCCGTGTCCCCATCATGACCCCAGCATGGTCAGGTGGACACATCAGACACAGACAAGAGTCCTTCTTCAGATAGTCAATAATAATAGCTCATTTTTAATCTCCTTGTTATGTCTGGGGCTTTGCTAAATGCTTAATGTGCATAATTTCATTTAGTCTTAATAATAACTCCCCATTTTTCAGATGAAAAAACTAAAGCTTTAGAATATCCCAGTAAATAACTTGCCAAAGTCATAGAACTGGAAGGTGGCAGAGCCTGGTTTTGAACTCAGGCTTTTTTAACCACAAAGTCATTCTCAACCACTTCCTTGAGTGTCTGGGGAGTCTCCAAGTCAGGAGACCACACTTCTCCTGATGTCCAAGGAGCTGCTTACGGGGTGCATTCACTCCTTCTTGGCTGTTGGGACTTGAGGGGGAGAAACTCAAACCACCTCTTTTCCATAAAAATATTATACCTGGTGAATAAGTGTGGAATTGGTTGAATGCCTCATGATTCTGGATGATCATGAGTTAAACTGGCTACTGAAACCCATCCAGAGATGGCTGGTACTCAAAGGCACACCAGATATTTTCAGGCAGTTTTATACCTCATGTTCAGTTCAGTTCAGTTCAGTTTAGTTACTCAGTCATGTCTGACTCTTTGTGACTCCATGAACCGCAGCACGCCAGGCCTCCCTGTCCATCACCAATGGCCAGAGTCTTCCCAAACTCATGTCCATTGAGTCAGTGATGTCATCCAACCATCATTTGTTATCCCCTTCTCTTCCTGCCCTCAATCTTTCCCAGCATCAGGGTCTTTTCAAATGAGTCAGCTCTTCGAATTAGGTGACCAAAGTATTGGAATTTCAGCTTCAACATCAGTCCTTCCAATGAACACCCAGGACTGATCTCCTTAAGGATGGACTGGTTGGATCTCCTTGCAGTCCAAGGGACTCTCAAGAGTCTTCTCCAACACCACAGTTCAAAAGCATCAATTCTTCGGTGCTCAGCTTTCACTGGAGAAGGCAATGGCACCCCACTCCAGTACTCTTGCCTGGAAAATCCTATGGACGGAAGAGCCTGGTAGGCTGCAGTCCATGGGGTCGCTAAGAGTAGGACACGACTGAGTGACTTCACTTTCACTTTTCACTTTCATGCATTGGAGAAGGAAATGTCAACCCACTCCAATGTTCTTGCCTGGAGAATCCCAGGGACGGGGGAGCCTGGTGGGCTGCCGTCTATGGGGTCGCACAGAGTCAGACACGACTGAAGTGACTTACAGCAGCAGCAGCAGCAGCTTTCATTATAGTCCAACTCTCACATCCATACATGACCACTGGAAAAACCATAGCCTTGACTAGACGAACCTTTGTTGGCAAAGTAATGTCTCTGCTTTTGAATATGCTGTCTAGGTTGGTCATAACTTTTCTTCCAAGGAGTAAGCGTCTTTTAATTTCATGGCTGCAGTCACCATCTGCAGTGATTCTGGAGCCCCCCAAAAATAAACTCAGCCACTGTTTCCACTGTTTCCCCATCTATTTCCCATGAAGTTATGGGACTGGATGCCATGATCTTAGTTTTCTGAATGTTGAGCTTTAAGCCAACATTTTTACTCTCCTCTGTCACTTTCATCAAGAGGCTCTTTAGTTCTTCACTTTCTGCCATCAGGGTGGTGTCATCTGCATGTCTGAGGTTATTGATATTTCTCCCGGCGATCTTGATTCCAGCTTGTGCTTCTTCCAGCTCAGCGTTTCTCATAATCTACTCTGCATACAAGTTAAATAAGCAGGGTGACAATATACAGCCTTGATGTACTCTTTTTCCTATTTGGAACCAGTCTGTTGTTCCATGTCCACTTCTAACTGTTGCTTCCTGACCTGCATACAGGTTTCTCAAGAGGCAGGTCAGGTGGTCTGGTATTCCTGTCTCCTTCAGAATTTTCCAGTTTATTGAGAGCCACACACTCAAAGACTTTGGCATAGTCAATAAAGCAGGAGTAGATTTTTTTCTGGAACTCTCTTGCTTTTTCTGATCCAGCAGATGTTGGCAATTTAATCTCTGGTTCCTCTGCCTTTGTAAAACCAGCTTGAACATCTGGAAGTTCACAGTTTACGTATTGCTGAAGCCTGGATTGGAGAATTTTGAGCATTACTTTACTAGTGTGTGAGATAAGTGCAATTGTGCAGTAGTTTGAGCATTCTTTGGCATTGCCTTTCTTTGGGATTGAAATGAAAACTGACCTTTTCTAGTCCTGTGGCCACTTCTGAGTTCCAAATTTGCTGGCATATTGAATGCAGCACTTTCACAGCATCATCTTTTAGGATTTAGTGAAGTGAAATTCACTTCATGTAGTGCTTTCACCTTGTGTAGTGAGGTGAAATTAAAAGACACTTGCTCTTTGGAAGAAAATATATGACAAACCTAGACAACATATTAAAAGGTAGAGACATTGCTTTACCAACAAATGTCCGTCTAGTGAAAGCTATGGTTTTTCCATTAATCAAGTATGAATGTGAGAGTTGGACTGTAAAGAAAGCTGAGCACTGAAGAACTGATGCTTCTCAACTGTAGTGTTGGAGAAGACTCCTGAGAGTCTCTTGGATAGCAAGGAGATCAAACCAGTCAATAATAAAGGAAATCAGTCCTAAATATTCATTGGAAGGACTGATGCTTAAGCGGAAACTCCAATACTTTGGAAAAGACCCTGATGCTGGGAAAGATTGAAGGCAGAAGGAGAAAGGGATGACAGAGGGTGAGATGGTTGGATAGCATCACTGACTAGATGGACAGGAGTTTGAGCAAATGCTGGGAGTCAGTGAAGGATAGGGAAGTATGGCATGCTCCAGTCCATGGAGTCACAAAGAGTTGGACATGACTGAGTGACTGAACTGAATAGTGAAGTGAAAGTCACTCAGCCGCATCCAATTCTTTGTGATCCCATGAACCTCCCAGGCTCCTCTGTTTATGGAATTCTCAAGGCAAGAATGCTGGAGTGGTTTGCCATTCCCTTCTCCAGGGGATCTTTCCAACCCAGGGAATAAACCCACGTCTCCCACATTGCAGGCACATTCTTTACCAGCTAAGGTACCAGGGAATCACCTCATATAGATGAACCCCAAATGGTTAAGTGATGTACTGAAGGGCATATCTCTCATTAGGGACTGAACTTGTCCTCCAATTTAAAGCCTGTTTCTGACCTCATCTCCGCTCATCTCTTTTGAACTTCTGATGCTGTTTTCCATCCCTTCCTTCTTTGCTTTTGTCTTTTATCTCAACATCTGTTGCAGTTGATTCTCATTCTTTGAAGGTTACTTGCTTACATTGATTTGAGACCCCTGCAAACACAAGGGATTTCCACACTCACCCCCAGATATGTGCAGAGCAAGGAAAAATGTGAGTCTCCTGATGCATCAGTTCCCAACTGAGGTCAAACAAGGCAACACTGCCTTGTTGTTTCGGCTTTTCTACTGTAAACAAGTGTTTCTTTTGCGGTCTCTTTAGAGCCATGTTTGTTGACTTTTTGTTCTTTTGGTTGGTAATTTTGTTGTTTAAAATGGCCCTCCAGCATAGAGCTGAAATTCTGTCTCATGGTCTTGAGTACAGGATGGCTCTGACATGCCTAATGGGAAAAATGTGTGTTCGATATGCTTCCTTCAGGACTGGGCTGTAGTGCTGCTGGCTGTGAGTTCAGTGTGAATGAATCAACCATACATTAAGTAAGGTGTCTTTAAACAAAGGTACATGCAAGACAAGGTTGGGATTATGAGTTGAAAATGTGATCTGGGTCCTGCATTTCACATAGGAGCAGCGGTTCAGTGTTCACTTACTCAGAGTTCATGGTGTCTTGATGGAACAGAACTTCTGTCAGTAAGGAGAATAAACTCTGTTTTGCTCTCTGAAGGTTTCCTTCCTTCCTTCCTCCTTCAGGCTTCATCTGTCTCCTCTGGCCTCCTCCTCCTACCCCAGAAATCATCATGCCTTTCAAGACCCAGTTTTGACCCTCTTCCTTGGGCTCTGCCAGCCTCCATGCCAAACAGCCCCACATTCTGGCCTCTAGCACCTTCCCAGTCATCCTCCCACATGGAGGTCAAAATCCTGCCCCTTGAGTCATAGACTCACAGGATCAGTTGATCCAATGTGTTTACTCTCTTCCAGGACACATGCCAAGAGCAAGACCAACAAACTCCATATCCTCTGGGGATTATTGAGAAAGACAGACAATGACAGAAAGAACAATACATGCGATCCGTATGACCAAAGTCAAAACACGGGTGTCACAAGGCCATATAATTAGGAACTTCAATTCTGACTGGAGGGTATTGGTTAGAGGAAGTGACATTTAGACTGAGAACTGAAGATGGAGTAGAAGTTTATCGGCCCAAGAGAATGAGGAAGGTGAACGGGAGGGTAGGTATGGTTAAAAACAGGACTTTTGTTGTCAGATGTATATTTGGGTCCAGAACTGAATTACTGGAGGCAGTCAGAAAGCAGCTAAACCCTGTTAGCAACCTCTTCTTGGCCCATCCACCATGGGATGCTCTGGCTCCTCCCTAAGAATATTTAGCAAAAGTCTTAAAACATCAGTTTGAAGAGGCACTGTCAAATTACTCTTGTGTTTAGGGGTACCAAATTATTTGCCTTGGTAATGATTACATGTATGGGGACTTGGTGTAAAATAAGACTGAGTGAGGAAGCTGATACTTTCCTGGACTATAGGTGCTGGATTATCTTGAATGCCATCTTTGGTTGGTGGAATAATTCAAAACCAGTATCTTCTCCTTAAAATACGTTTTTGTTTTTGTTTTTGTTTTATTTTTTTTGGAAGAGAGATCCCAATGGGCTGAAATCTTATTTCAAGCTAAACTGACAATTTTTATTTTAAGCCAAATTAATACTTTCTCTCAAATATCTTGGTTTATTTTACTTCATGAGATCATAGTTTGGTAAAATAATTGATGATATATTCAAAGACTGAGGATCTTGTGTAACCTAGGTCTCTTGGTAGAAGAAGATGGAAGCAAATGTGCAGAATTTAATTCCTAAGTAGACCATGGATGGACAGAGGAGCCTAGCAAGGTCACGTGATTTAGTGACTAAACAACAATAAATATTCCCAGAACATCATGGGTGTTCAATAACTGTTTGTTGAATGAATAACGAACCTAGGAGACCCTATGACAGTAGAGATTCAAAGTACCAAGTCAAAGATGGAGCTAGGGATTGTGTCTAGAACCACTTAGAAGGCAGCTGCTGCAGAGTTTGATTGTTTCTGGAGTGGGGCTTAGACTTTAGAATTTTATCAAAGAATATGCTAAATGGACTATAAGAATTTTTATCTTTTAGCCACAATTGAACTGAAACAAAAGGGGTGTTTTATCGGCTCCTATAAGTACAAATTGTAAAGGGAATAGTTGAGGTGGATCTAGGACTCCACATCTCATTCTCCTTCCTTCCCCCTGACTCTGGTGTCCTCTGTAGTGACCTTGCTCTGAGGCACTGGCCTTATCTCTCTCAGAAGTGAACCTAGCACCTCTAGGCTGACACCACAATCTGGCCAGAGGTTCTATCTCTTTTCAACAGAATCAACAAAAGTTCTTTCACTGAGTCTCATTGGCTCTGATCAGGAAATGGGCCTATCTCTCAGCCAATCACTGTGGCCAGGGAAATGAGACACTCTAATAGGCCAGACCTGGTCACATGCCCCCTCTGAAGGTAGGAAGGGTGGAGTCTCCTTTTACTTGAACCTGCAGACGAGAGGGGAGAAGGGTTCTTTACTGGAAGAATGGGAATGGGTATGGAACTCTGGAACAGCAAATGTCAACCGAGGGGATATCTCATTGCCTAGTATGTTACAATCTCCTGAAAATTTGTTGCTCTTATAGCAGAGACTTTGCTTTCTAAATGAGAATCTGTTACAGTGATAATTTCCAACTATCCAATGGTATTGTTTGTCAGCACCAGTGTTAGGTACTTTATACATAGCATTTCACTTACCTCTCCCCCATACCCTCCAAAGAGTTACTTGTTATTAGCCCATGTCCTGGCTGTATAGGTTCAGAGAGGTTTACTAAATTGCCTGAGGCTACTCAGTCAATGTCAGAGCAAAGTCTACTTACCTCTGACCTTTTCCAAAGCCTATTTTTTCTCTTTGTCAGCACTTAACCCCTGAAACAATGGTGCCTCTGTAGGCAGGTCTTTCATGGTGTTCTTTTCACAGTTCCAACACCATTATAGACCCTCTGGGCTTTTAATTCTTAAAGAAAAATTGGTCTTTTCCCCCTACCCTCTGCCCATCATTTCATGGCACATAACAGTGACTTTGCTTTAATGTCTTTGGAAGAGCCACAACTCTGAAAGGGCAAGAGGGACCTAGTTTGAAGCCTGAAAACGATCTATAATTCTAAGGTAAACAGTCTTGCCTTGTCCCAGACACTGTGTACCCTGTTAGCAAACAGGCCAGCAGCCCAGAGAACAGTCATGGGCCTTTGAACTCAGGCTTTGTTTGGTTTTCATTTTTTGCTGTTCAGAATATGGCTCACTCTTAGCTGGTTTTCAAAAGGACCTTTTGAACTAATGACGCTTGGATAATAGAGTGTCACCTGGGAGTATATTGGAATCCATAAGCCTGGGCTCTCCCCTCCCTCACAGGATCAGGATATGAGGGGTTCAGTTCAGTTGCTCAGTCATGTCCGACTCTTTGTGACCCCATGAATTGCAGCACGCCAGGCTTCCCTATCCATCACCAACTCCAGAGTTCACTCAAACTCACGTCCATTGAGTTGGTGATGCCATCCAGCCATCTTATCCTCTGTCGTCCCCCTCTCCTCTTGCCCCCAATCCCTCCCAGCATCAGAGTCTTTTCCAATGAGTCAACTCTTCGCATGAGGTGGCCAAAGTACTGGAGTTTCAGCTTTAGCATCATTCCTTCCAAAGAACACCCAGGACGGATCTCCTTTAGAATGGACTGGTTGGATCTCCTTGCAGTCCTAGGGACTCTCAAGAGTCTTCTCCAGCACCACAGTTCATGATTTTGGAGCTCACCAAAATAAAGTCTGACACTGTTTCCACTGTTTCCCCATCTATTTCCCATGAACTGATGGGACCAGATGCCATGATCTTCGTTTTCTGAATGTTGAGTTTTAAGCCAACTTTTTCACTCTCCTCTTTCACTTTCATCAAGAGGCTTTTTAGTTCCTGTTCACTTTCTGCCATAAGGGTGGTGTCATCTGCATATCTGAGGTTATTGATATTTCTCCCGGCGATCTTGGTTCCAGCTTGTGCTTCTTCCAACCCAGCGTTTCTCATGATGTACTCTGCATAGAAGTTAAATAAACAGGGTGACAATATACAGCCTTGACGTACTCCTTTTCCTATTTGGAACCAGTCTGTTGTTCCATGTCCAGTTCTAACTGTTGCTTCCTGACCTGCATATAGGTTTCTCAAGAGGCCAGTCAGGTAGTCTGGTATTCCCATCTCTTGAAGAATTTTCCACAGTTTATTGTGATCCACACAGTCAAAGGCTTTGGCATAGTCAATAAAGCAGAAGTAGATGTTTTTCTGGAACTCTCTTGCTTTTTTGATGATCCAGCGGATGTTGACAATTTGGTCTCTGGTTCCTCTGCCTTTTCTAAAACCAGCTTGAACATCTGGAAGTTCATGGTTCACGTATTGCTGAAGCCTGACTTGGAGAATTTTGAGCATTACTTTACTAGTGTGTGAGATGAGTGCAATTGTGCAGTAGTTTGAGCATTCTTTGGCATTGCCTTTCTTTGGGATTGGAATGAAAACTAACCGTTTCCAGTCCTGTGGCCACTACTGAGTTTTCCAAATTTGCTGGCATATTGAGTGCAGCACTTTCACAGCATCATCTTTCAGAATTTGAAATAGCTCAACTGGAATTCCATCACCTCCACTAGCTTTGTTTGTAGTGATGCTTTCTAAGGCCCACTTGACTTCACATTCCAGGATGTCTGGCTCTAGGTCAGTGATCACACCATCGTGATTATCTTGGTCGTGAAGATCTTTTTTGTACAGTTCTTCTATATATTCTTGCCACCTCTTCTTAATATCTTCTATTTCTGTTAAGTCCATACCATTTCTGTCCTTTATCGAGCCCATCTTTGCATGAAATGTTCCCTTGGTATCTCTAATTTTCTTGAAGAGATCTCTAGTCTTTCCCATTCTATTGTTTTCCTCTATTTCTTTGTATTGATCACTGAGGAAGGCTTTCTTATCTCTTCTTGCTATTCTTTGGAATTCTGCATTCAGATGCCTATATCTTTCCTTTTCTCCTTTGCTTTTCACTTCTCTTCTTTTCACAGCTATTTGTAAGGCCTCCCCAGACAGCCATTTTGCTTTCTTGCATTTCTTTTCCATGGGGTTGGTCTTGATCCCTATCTCCTGTACAGTGTCACGAACCTCCATCCATAGTTCATCAGGCACTCTATCTATCAGATCTAGGCCCTTAAATCTATTTCTCACTTCCACTGTATAATCATAAGGGATTTGGTTTAGATCATACCTGAATGGTGTAGTGGTTTTCCCTACTTTCCTCAATTTCAGTCTGAATTTGGCAATAAGGAGTTCATGATCTGAGCCACAGTCAGCTCCCGGTCTTGTTTTTGCTGACTGTATAGAGCTTCTCCATCTTTGGCTGCAAAGAACATAATCAATCTGATTTTGGTGTTGACCATCTGGTGATATCCATGTGTAGAGTCTTTTCTTGTGTTGTTGGAAGAGGGTGTTTGCTATGACTAGTGCATTCTCTTGACAGAACTCTGTTAGCCTTTGCCCTGCTTCATTCCATACTCCAAGGCCAAATTTGCCTGTTATTCCAGGTGTTTCTTGACTTCCTACTTTTGCATTCCAGTACCCTATAATGAAAAGGACATCTTTTTTGGGTGTTAGTTCTAAAAGGTCTTGTAGGTCTTCATAGAACCGTTCAACTTCAGCTTCTTAAGTGTTACTGGTAGGGGCATAGACTTGGATTACCATGATATTGAATGTTTTGCCTTGGAAATGAACAGAGATCATTCTGTAGTTTTTGAGATTACATCCAAGTACTGCATTTCAGACTCTTTTGTTGACCATGATGGCTACTCCATTTTTTCTAAGGAATTCCTGCCTGCAGTAGTAGATATAATGGTCATCTGAGTTAAATTCACCCATTCCAGTCCATTTTAGTTTGCTGATTCCTAGAAAGTTGACGTTCACTCTTGCCATTTCCTGTTTGACCACTTCCAATTCGCCTTGATTCATGGACCTAACATTCCAGGTTCCTATGCAATATTGCTCTTTACAGCATCGGACCTTGGTTCTATCACCAGTCACATCCACAACTGGGTATTGTTTTTGCTTTGGCTCTGTCCATTCATTCTTTCTGGAGTTATTTCTCCACTGATCTCCAGTAGCATATTGGGCACCTACCGACCTGGGGAGTTCCTCTTTCAGTATCCTATCATTTTGCCTTTTCATACTGTTCATGAGGGATAGGTCCAATATATGTACTTTAGCAAACTCTCCATAGTTTTGTTATGTCATAACAACAGATACTGGGTAAGCAGATTTTTTACCTAGCATGCATTTAAATATTCTTATAACATCCTAGGGGCAGAAATACCAAATCCAGCAAGTTTATGCCCACTCAACAAGGGATCTCAAACTCATGGTACATGTAGTAAATCCACTTGAGCTCACAGGTATGGTTGCTTTAGTTGACAATACAAAACACTATTGTTTTGCTTGAGCTTGGATGCTTTTGTTCAGAAAGAGGATGTATTCTTCACTTGTCTCAGTCCCCATCCTCCTATTATCTATCCCTGCTACTTTACACATTTATGTTAAATGCTAAATGTTAAATGTACTTCTGAAGGTAAGTGCATTTCCACACTGGGTAAAGAGTAGAAGATAGAAGAGCAGAAAAGCCCAGTGGTTTCCCAAAATGAGAAGAAATCCTTGGTGCAGTGGGTAAGGTTGCAAGCTTCTGTCCTTGCTTAACCAAGTCACATGAAAATTTCCTGTATCAAGAAGTGGAATTTTCCTCTTTCAAATAACTTATGAAATAGGAAATCCACTGTCTTCTGGGGTGGCAGCTCAGGGACTTTGGACCCATGTCCCCTCTGCCCAAGCTCCTTCACCTCCTCTGCACCTGCCCTGCTGCTGACAAATATTTCATGTCTGTTTCCTAGTGGGCAGCCCATTCCTCGAGTGGAATACACGGAGGAAGAAAAAAAAACATGGGGGACGGTATTCAGGACCCTGAAGTCCTTGTATAAGACCCATGCTTGCTATGAGCACAACCACATTTTCCCCCTTCTGGAAAAGTATTGCGGCTTCCGTGAAGATAACATTCCCCAGCTCGAAGAGGTTTCTCAGTTTCTGCAGAGTAAGTGCACATCTGGGTCAAAAGATTGGGGGCTGGGGATGGAAAGGGGAAGAGAAGGAAATTTAGGCAAGTGTGATTGTGTTCGTGCTGATGCAGGCAGGTTGATTTTCCCAGGAAAATGAATATTTCACTGCTGGGCTCTGCCTCCCTGCCAGGCCCCACCAGTATAACACTGTCATCCAAGAAAAGGCATCCAGTGTGGATTTTGCCATGTTTATATCCCTGAAAGGTTTTTCTAATACTCAAAGCCCAAGGTGCCTAGTCAGGGTTCTCCCCGCAGCTCCTGCTATGTTATGAGCTGGCTGCAGTGTGCATTTGTGTAAGATATGCACTATTGGTGCCAAGAGATCTGAGCCCTGTCTATTCATCTGGTCTTTGGAATCTTGTTTTGATCCTCTCTAGTTGGGAGAACCTTCCTTAGTTTAGTCATTTGTCAAATGGAGACCATCCACCATTTAGTCTTTCTCACAGGTAAATTGTGAGAATGAAATCAAATACTGAACGTGAAAGCCTAGCGCTCATGTGTAGTAGGTGCTCACTGAGTTTGGGATGCATTGCAATCTGAGTAACTCAGTAGGTAAACAGGTGATTAAACTGACCTGCCCATCATTTCAGGGGAGAAAAGTGTTTTCTTTTCTGCCAGGAGCTGTTGACTCAGCAAAACCAAGATAAACAGTCAACACATGTTAAACACCTACTATGTGCTAGGTAAAATGCGGGAAATTAGGGAGACAGACCAGGTTATAGGTTATAGAAGGAAGAGTTTTCTATGCCTCAGAGCTATGCAGAGACGATGTGGCCAGCTCTAGGGCAAGAAGCCAGGGAAGCTACCTAGTAGGGAGGGAAGTGGGAGCTGGACTAGATGGGGAGTGAGTTGGATGACCTTTTGAATCCCTTCTATTTAGAGTCTTTACTATTCAGCTAAAGAGAAGAGCAGGGCTTAAGCAAAATGAACTTCAACCTGAGGGTCTAAGACACATAAGCCAAGGGACAAAGGAGTCTTAAAGATATTCTTTGGCTAATTACCTGTGTTGCTATGGCCAATAACAGGAAGAATACAACAGCAATGCTAGCAGTTGTGTGTGTGTGTGCGCTCAGTCATGTCTGACTGTTTTGCAACCCCAAAGACTGTAGCCCATCAGGCTCCTCTGTCCATGGAATTTTCCAGGCAAGAATACTGGGGTGGGTTGCCATTTCCTCCTCCAGGGGATCTTCCTGACTCCGGGATTGAACCCATGTCTCCTGCATTGGCAGCTGGATTCTTTACCATTGTGCCAGCAATTTGTGGGGTGGCAGGTGGGGGTGGGAAAGAAGTATGTGCTAAGTCATTCCAGTTGTGTCCGAGTCTTTACAACCCCATGGGCTATAGCCCTCCAGGCTCCTCTGTCCACAGGGATTCTCCAGGCAAGAATACTGGAGTGGGTTGCCATGCCCTCCTCCAGGGGATCTTCCCAACCCAGGGATCGAACCTGGGTCTTCAGTGCTACACGTAAATTCTTTACCATCTGAGCAACCAGGGAAGCCAGTGGACTATATACTGCACCAGTGCCTAGGAGAGAAGTACAGTTCAGTTCAGTTGCCCAGTTGTGTCTGACTCTTTGCAACCCCGTGGACTGCAGTATGGCAGTCTTCCCTGTCCATCACGAACTCCCAGGCTTGCTCAAACTCCTGTCCATTGAGTCAGTGAAGCCATCCAACCATCTCATCCTCTGTTGTCCCCTTATCCTCCCGCCTTCAATCTTTCCCAGCATTAGGGTCTTTTCCAATGAGTCAGCTCTTCACATCAGGTGGCCAGCGTATTGGAGTTTCAGCTTCAGCATCAGTCCTTCCAATGAATATCCAGGACTGATTTCTTTAGGATAGACTGGTTGGATCTCCTTGCGGTCCAAGGGACTCTCAAGAGTCTTTCTCTAACACCCCATTTCAAAAGCATCAATTCTTCAGTGCTCAGCCTTCTTTATAGTCCAGCTCTCACATCCATACACGAGTACTTGAAAAACCATAACTTTGACTAGACAGGCCTTTGTTGGCAAAGTAGTGTCTCTGCTTTTTAATATGCTGTCTAGGTTGATCATAGCTTTTATTCCAAGGAGCAAGCTTCTTTTAATTTCATGGCTGCAGTCACCATCTGCAGTGATTTTGGAGCCCAAGAAAATAAAGTGTCTAACTGTTTCCATCGTTTCCCCATCTATTTGCCATGAAGTGATGGGACCAGATGCCCATTGGAGAAGGCAATGGCAAACCACTTCAGAATTCTTGCCTTGAGAACCCCATGAGCAGTAGAAGAGAAGCATCAAGTAGCGGTTCTAGAAACAGACTCTGAAGCCAGAGTGCTGGTAGCTGTGACCTTGGGCAGAGCTTTAATCGCTGCATCTTCTCAGGTCCCCCATCTGTAAAGTGCAGAGAATAGGAGCTCTACCTCCTAGAGTTACGATGAGGATTAATTCGTGTATATAAAGTGCTTAAACCTGTGTCTGACACATGGTGGGTATGATACAGTGTTAGCTATTACTATGGAGAAGGCGATGGCACCCCACTCCAGTACTCTTGCCTGGAAAATCCTATGGACGGAGGAGCCTGGTGGGCTGCAGTCCATGGGGTCCCTAAGAGTTGGACACGACTGAGCGACTTCACTTTCACTTTTCACTTTCATGCATTGGAGAAGGAAATGGCAACCCACTCCAGTGTTCTTGCCTGGAGAATCCCAGGTTCGGGGGAGCCTGGTGGGCTGCCGTCTATGGGGTCACACAGAGTTGCACACGACTGAAGCGACTTAGCAGCAGCAGCAGCAGCTATTACTATCATGATCATGGTCGTTACCATTCTCCTTCCAAGTCTGAAATTAGGGAGATTGAGAGACAGATACAAGAGCCAGAGGATGGGTGATCAAAATGATATTGGTATTTTATTACCAATAGAAGCTGCTTCAAGAATGTGGTATAGATGTGTAGGCAAAATGGACTTTCTAATGTTTCACCCCTGGATTAGGTAAACTAACTTGCCAATTAATTCAGTGGCACAGTATCTAGTCATTGGCTGGCTAAAAGCAGACTAGAATGTGTTCCTGTGTGGACAGTCAAGAGAGAAAGGGCAGAGAGGGTGAAGTTGAGAATATTCATTTCCTCTTCGCAAATTCTCAGTCAGAGAAGTCACTGTTCCTCATGGGGTATACCTATATGTGCTATATGGAATGCACTACAGAAAAGCTAGAATTGCTCCTTTCATATTCTTCCCTCCTGGGAAGCAGAATGAAAATTCCCTGCTACTCTGGAAACATGAGAAGTAAGGAATAAGTGTTCCACCCTAACAAACAGTAATGAAAGTTTAAATTTATTGGAAGTTTCCATGTGCTAGGCTCTAAGTCTTTTATACTTATTAGCTCTTCTGATTCTCAGAATAATCTTAAGAAATATTTCCCCACATTTTGCCCGTGAGAAAACAGGCTCAGAGAGGTGAAGTGGCCTGACCCAGATCACCCAGCTAGAAAGTACTAAAGCATAGATTTGAAGTCAGTTCTGCTTGGCGTCCACGTCCGTGCTCTTGGACAGTTGAATGTACTGCTTTCCTCCCCAGTGGTCTTCAGGCCCCTCTGGCTCCCTGTGATGGGCTCTGAGTTTTCTTTCTCCTCTGCTTCCCAGGTTGCACTGGTTTCCGCCTCCGACCAGTCGCTGGCCTGCTTTCTTCTCGGGATTTCTTGGGTGGCCTGGCTTTCCGAGTCTTCCACTGCACTCAGTACATCAGACATGGGTCTAAGCCCATGTATACACCAGAACCGTGAGTACTGTCCTTTTGCTATCAGTTTCTAGCCACAGTGAGTTGTATCTCACCTGGCTCCAGGAACAAGGCTGGGACTCACTGTGGGCTGGTCCACAGGACTCATTGCCTGCATTGTTTGATGATAGTGCAACAAGGGCATTTCATCTCTTCTGGGGACTTCCCCCATCCAAATAGACTGTACTGATTGGAGATTTAGGCATCTTCTGAATCAAAGGTTCAGATGAGAGAATGAGAGTTCACATTCAAATTCCAAAGAGACTGTAGAAAAGTCAAAGCTATGAAATGCCAAATGGGAATAGGAACAAGTGACAGCCAGGTGGTCTCAACACTTCCTGATTCCTGGATCACATCTAGATGACTCTTATCTCTTTGCCTAGGTTGGGTCTCAGCTGAAGATACAGAATGTCTGGCCACTATGCTTCTTATTTTTGCATGTAGCCATCTCCTTAGACAGCTAGAACCGAAGTAGTTTATGTGATCAGTCAGCAGGATACCTCAAATGATCTTTCCCAGCCTACAAAATTCATTACTAGAAATCAGAAAAGACCTATTACTAGTAAATCTGGCACCTAGAGTGTTAAATAAATGTAAGTTTTCTTCTGTAACCAGTGTCAGCCCCCTCCAGGATAAGACAGGAGCATCATTAATATTATTATTGTTGTTGTTACTGTTAATATTACTTCTACTATTATTATTATTTAGTTCTCATGGAGAATAACTGAGCATATTGTATCTGCCCAGGGATGTCAATACCAAGGAGAAGACTTGGGATGGGAAGTGTTTGTGATCCACAGTTCATTCAGGTGTATGGCTGCCCATAGGTGTACTGGCTCTTTTGTTCTGCATCCCACTGGGCATACGCTCAAAGTCCTCTGGCTACTGTGTTCTGTCCTGTCCCTTACATTTCTCTTCCCTTCTTCTTTTTCTCTTGTATCTTGTTTCAACTGATACCAAGCCTTACATACCCCTTATTCTTAGGAATGAGGTTATAAGACTGAATGAGTTGCTTGTTGCTTTCTGCCCATTCCTTGTGTAGAAAGACTGAGTCCTGCATAGCTTATAGCCCTCCTCCCCTCCAAGCTCTGTGCTTTTTGTTTTTCAGGGACATATGCCATGAGCTCTTGGGACATGTACCTTTGTTTTCAGATCGCAGCTTTGCCCAGTTTTCCCAGGTGAGCAGTTAATTTCTCTAGGCTTCTAGTTACAGGGTGAGACCTGGATTGCTCAGATAAATTGAACCCATGGAGGGGCTCCCATGTCCTCTGCGAGGGTGGAATCCAGGTATAGTTCTGTGACCCCATCACAGGTGGGAATGTGGTCCCATGGGGCTGGCTAATTACCAGTTCCAGGGACCACAGCATGGAGCTGGTGATTTGGTTGTCCTAGGAATTGTGTGTTATTGACTTAGCTAATTTCACCTGTCCTACTGGATGTAGTTTAAGAGCCTTTTCATCTGTGAAAACCTCCCAGATCCCCATGCAGAAGTAACCTTGTCTTCTTCCAAGTTCTCGTGGATCTTTCCCCTCATATTTTGGGTCTTTGCCACTTTCTACCTTATCAGGCAATCATTTTTGTATATGTTTTAAGTAAGTAAGATGGCATTTGCCAAGACTCTAGTGCCAATAGGCTGACTCATGGCAAAAAATAAAGAGCCAGCTGCCTTCTCACCATCATCAAGGCAGCAAGCTAAGCTTTGATTCATCTATTACAGTGGTGAGCAGGCTCAAAAATGCTTTTTGGATGAGTGAAAGAATCCTGCAAATTCTCTTCTGGCACTGAGAGGCAGCCCCAAACCATGGCTGGGCAACTGAGATGGTGGGAGAGTGGAATGGTAGTGCTGAGTAGCCCGGAGCAAGTTGCCAGTCACCACAGAAGTGGATCAATAAAGAGCCCTTCCTGATAGTCTCCTTCCTCACAAGGAGGAATAATGATCAAATAGAATGACCTATGAGCAAATGCTGGGCCAAGGATGAGTTTCACAGTAATGGGATTGTATGTGAATCACTTAAGCATATTCCTTTAGCCATAAAGAACTATTTCTACTCTTGAATGAGGAGGCTGCTACATGGTAGCTGAAACAGAGAGCAAAATTAACTGCTTACCAAACAAGGAAAACTGTACTTATGAGACACAGCCTCTCTAAACAAAGGAAACAACTGCTTTTATGTGTGTTAGATGCTCAGTCATGTCTGACTCTTTGCGACCCCATGGACTGTAGCCCACCAGGCTCCTCTGTCCATGGGATTCTCCAGGCAGGAATACCAGAGTGGGTTGCCATTTCCTCCTCCAGGGGATCTAACAAACCGAGGGATTGAACCCCTGTCTCCTGTGCCTCCTGCATTGGCAGGCAGATTCTTTGCCACTGAGCCACCTTATGTGGGCTTGGGGGAATTGCGAAGTTCAGAGATTGTTGGACTTTTAGAAGTGGGAGTGTTTAGAAATTAGGTGAACCTTTGCTGTGGAAGTGTCACCACAGGAGTAGCTGACTTTCAGAAGTGTGGTTCCTGCTGCCAAGATGTCATAGATTGCTATCAAACTAGGATTGGAAGTTTTTATTCTCATTACTAAAAGTTTTAGTTCCCAGTCAGAGGCTAAATGGCCATCCTCCTTAAGCCATTTCCAATTTGGGGATCCCCACAGAGGGGTTGGAAGTTACCTGAGTCAGCAGACAGGAGCTTCTGGCTCATCTGTGTTCCTGGTTCCAATTTTGACCTGGGCAGTTCCAAAGCAGAGAGTTATTTTGAGTTCCCTGAGCATATTCTTTTTTGATCTAAAAGCAGGACTAGTTTCCCACTGGAGTGCAGAATGGACTGGGGATGAACCACTTTGGGTTCCTTGTTTTAGGCAAGATCTGGGCTCACAAAGAATAGTGGCTATAAGAACAGGGAACCCTTTCAACCTGCATTTATTGATGATGACTTCTGTTAGACTTGGGCTTCCCAGGTGGTGCTAGTGGTAAAGAATGCGCCTGCCAGTTCAAGAGACGTAAGAGACGTGGGTTCAGCCTCTGAGTCGGGAAGATCCCCTGGAGGAGGACATTGCCTCTCCTTAAAGGGATTTTTCACGGGCTGTGCATTTGGCCTGTACAATGCTCTTTCCTCTGCTATCATCAGAGCCAATAACAGCCTCACTTTCATCAAGTCTTTGCTCAAATATCACCTTTCCAATAACGCTTTCAAATTGTGGTGCTTGAGAAGACTTTTGAGAGTCCCTTGGACTATAGGGAGATCAAACCAGTCGATCCTAAAAGAAATCAACCCTGAATGTTCATTGGAAGGACTGACGCTAAAGCTGAAGCTCCAGTACTTTGGCCACCTCATGTGATGACTGACTCATTAGAAGAGGCCCTGATGCTGGGAAAGATTGAGGGCAAGAAGAAAAGGAGGTGACAGAGAATGAGATGGTTGGATGGCATCACCGATTCAATGGACATGAGTTTGAGCAAATTGAGTGAAGCACAGGAAGCCTGGAATGCCTCAGTCCATGGGGTTGCAAAGAGTCGACATGACTTCAAGATTGAACAACAGCAACACAGTGATTTTTTAAAACCATTCTGGAGCCTTATTTAAAATCACAGCCTCAGGACTTCTCTGATGGTTCAGAGATTAAGAATCTGCCTTCCAATGCAGGCATTCGAAGGTTCGATTCTATCCCTGGTTGGGAACTAAGATGCCATATGCTGCAGAGCAACTAATCCCGCATGCCTAGAGAAGCTGCATGCCACACTTACTGAGCCTGCAAGCTGCAACAAAGACCCAGTACAGCCAAAAACAGAAGATGAAGGATAGGGCAATCAAAGCCCCCGACCCCACCCCTGCTTCTCTGGCACGCTGGATCCCCCTTGTCCCTTTCTCCTTTTGTTTCTTCTTTCCGAAGAACTTATCACCTTATGACATGCTTATTATTTACTGTTTATCCACTTAAATGTAAAAGTCAGGAATCTTTATCAATTTTGTACATTGCCCGTCACATAGAAGGCATTCAATAAATATTTTTGGAATGAATGAATGCATATTAGTAGGAAAGAAATATAATATATATGCACACACACATATATATATTTGTATATATATGTATGTGCTTTGTCTGCTGCAAATCAGTCTGGAGCAAATGCTGTAAAAGAGTCAGAGACCACTAGGGGCTTCTGAGTTGGGACCTGTGATGAGAGGTGGCCCATGACATCTCAGACTCTCCAGCTATGCATATACCTGGACAGATGTCAAGCATTTCACAGCAAGTCTCCTATGGTATCTTCAGGGGGCTTGATGAAGTCCCATCTGGTGCACCAGGAATATTCCACTTGAACTGTGGAAGGATAATCAGGACTTGAAACGTTAGACACAACCTACCGTGTGACCTTGAGCAGGTCATCTCTTCTCTGTGCCTTGGTTTGCTCTTTTGTAAAGTGAATAGAGGACCAAGTGATGGAGAAAGGCTTCCTCCATCCTTGAGATCTATGATTCTGTGAAGTGTGGTCAGGGAAGCCTTGACAGAACAGTTAAGAGTCTACCTGGGCCCTTCTGAATGTATCTAGCCACCCATCCCCTTCCTGTGGTCAAATACGAGGTTGGATCTGAGAGTCAAGGTTGAAGGTCAGCAGACCCCAGCCATGTCAGTGCTGGTTTCTCTGCCGTTACAGGAGATCGGCCTTGCCTCCCTGGGTGCACCTGATGAGTACATTGAAAAACTTGCAACAGTAAGTACCCTCTCTCCCTGGTGGATGGTGGGAATGTCTTGGGCCTTTGAAACTTTGCTGCTTTCCTGAAAGCCAGATCATTTGAAAAAAGAAAAAATCTGAATGCCTTGCTTACATTTGCACAAGTGACATTTCACATTTTGACTTCTTCTTAGTGGTTTGATTTTGAAATCAACTATATGCAGATGTTTACATGTAACTTTAAACAGTATGTCTTGAAAGCACCAACAGGCTATAATGATAGTCGTTGAGAACCCCCTTGAGTGGGTAGGTAGTCGTCTAGATTCACATCTTTGAAAAGGAAAATATTTACTTTCTACCTAACACTGGAGCCAGCATTGGATCTTTCCTTTCTCAGATCCAAGGTAGAAGTGGGAACTGGCTTTTCCCTTCTAACCAAACACTCTCTTCCCCAGGAGTGTGATGACTGTCATCCATAGACACCATGGATGAGCACCACAGCAGGGGCTTTCCTTCCTGTAGACCCCTTTCCAACTTGAGTGATTCCCTCCCTAATCTCTAAGCCACATTTTTAAATAATATGCTCAGCTTGGAAGAAAAGAAATAAAACTTTATAACGGAACTAGGGACTACAGATTAATGCACACATATCATTCAGTTCAGTTCAGTTCAGTTGCTCAGTTGTGTCTGACTCTTTGCCACTCCATGGACTGCAGCACTCCAGGCTTCCCTGACATTATGATATATCTGTTTAGAAGTTTGTGAATTTAATTTAAGAGAAGGTTGAAACCTCCCAGATCCTTTCTCACTGCCCAGCTGCTCTGAGACCTTGGGCAAGTAGCTTTTGCACCCTCACCTCTAAAAATGGATACAATTTTTTATATCATTTCCATCTCAAAAGTACATCATGAGGATCTTGAGGATCAAAAGAGTTAAATTTGTGTGGATGTAAGTTTTTAAACGCCAGATGCTGTGGTGATACAAAAAGCAACTTTCAAGGAAACTGCAGAACTTGATCGAACCTCTCATTTGTAAGAAAAAAATAAACTCAAACACAGAGCATTAAGTTACCTGCTGTAATTATGATAAAAGTATTCATTACCAACCTAGCTTCTCAAAAATAATCTTATTATTAATATACTGATCTGGGAATAGTCTTGGGCCCCTTGGTCTGCCCTTGAGATGCTGTGTCACTGTATGTATGTAACTTGACCTCTCTGGGCTAAAGATGTCTCATCTGTATGTGAGGAGCTCAGACTGACTCTGTTCTGACAGCCTTCCCAGGTTTCACATTCTCTGCTGTTGCTGCTGCTGCTAAGTCGCTTCAGTCGTGTCCGACTCTGTGCGACCCCATAGATGGCAGCCCACCAGGCCCTGCCGTCCCTGGGATTCTCCAGGCAAGAACACTGGAGTGGGTTGCCATTTCCTTCTCCAATGCATGAAAGGGAAAAGTGAAAGTGAAGTCACTCAGTCGTGTCCGACTCTTTGCGACCCCATGGACTGCAGCCTACCAGGCTCCTCTGTCCATGGGATTTTCCAGGCAAGAGTACTGGAGTGAGGTGCCATTCACATTCTCTAGTGCAATAAACAGACTTACCTAGAAACCCTGGGCCTTGGCTTTCTCTTGGCCGTACAGTAGGAAAGAAAGTGAAAGTCACTCAGTCGTGTCTGACTCTCTGCGATCCCATGGACTATACAATCCATGGAATTCTCCAGGCCAGAATACAGGAGTGGGTAGCCTTTCTCTTCTCCAGGGGATCTCCCCAACAGGGATCAAACCTAGGTCTCCTACATTGCACGTGGATTCTTTACCAGCTGAGCCACAAGGGAAGCCTGAGAATCCTGGAGTGGGTAGCCTATCCCTTCTGCAGCGGATGTTCCTGACCCAGGAATCAGTTCTAGGACCTTATTTCCCAAGCCATTTATCTGGGACATGTTGCACTGGGAGCTATTGAAAGAAAAAGACTTGGTTATTTGGGAGGCTGAGTGCAGTGACTGACAGGGTTTTAACACAGATTTTTGGATGGTGGGGATATTGAATAATAACCTTAGAACTTTGAGGCCAAATAAGGAAGCAGATAACTCAATAAAATGCAGTGATGAAGTTTATTGTGGGTAACTTTTTTTTTACCCACAAATAAGATCTTTTATTTGTCACCATTAAGAGTCTGCATTTTAAACCGATTCTTGGACTGGTGGCTCGTATCCATCAGCTCGTTCAACTTTAGCACCTGTCTCATCCCCGGTAGCTTTTCCAGAACTACTACCTTCTGTATTGTGGGTAACTTACACGCAGGAAAGGGTGGGTAGACAGCAGCCAGAGGCTTTGGCAACCACACTCTATGCCACAAAAAGGGTACGGGGGGTTAAAGGGGCCAACGCTACAAGATCAAGTGCAGCCAAATTAAAATTTATTAGTTAATTAATTAAAGGGGCCAAAGCTAAGGGTAGAATCTGATTACTAAGGGAGAAGCAGGTTCACACTGTCAGGAGTTAGGGGTTTTTTCCTCCCCCCGGAAGGTCTCATGACCATTATTTCTTGTGAAGCATTACCCATCTGCCTCAGCAAAAGTTTTTATATGTCAGATGAAGTTTTTATATCAGATAAGAAGGATAAAAGTTGATGAGGAACTTATTTGGTGCAGTCCTTGTGAGTAGACTAAAGTTCAACCATGCAGAAAAGGATAGGGTTAGGACTTCAGGCTTAGATGGAACTGACAAAATGGAGTTGGCGTGGTTCAGCCACACAGATGACAGGATACTCCCTCACTGATTCTATCATGACCCAATTTCCTACCTCCCACTGAGCCTGATGGGATTGTCTGGTAACTCCAGCCAACTTGGGGGAGCAACTCCCTCTAGCTGATGCCACAGAGAAGAAAGCGAAAGGGGTGGAGGAGTTCCTGTCATAGAGAGTGGCTTGTTGGGAGTATCCTTTGGGGGCTTCCTTAATGCTCTCCCACAACTTCCCATCATATCTTGCATTCAGTTCAGTTCAGTTCAATCACTCAGTCATGTCTGACTCTTTGCAACCCCATGGACTGCAGCACACCAGCCTCCCTGTCATTCCCTGGAGCCTGCTCAAACTCATGTCCATTGAGTTGGTGCCATCCAGCCATCTCATCCTCTGTCATCCCTTTCTCCTCCTGCCCCCAATCCCTCCCAGCATCAGGGTCTTTTCCAAGGAGTCAATTCTTCATATCAAGTGGCCAAAGTACTGGAGTTTCAGCTTCAGCATATTGCATTCAGCCAACTCTTAATTCAACAGGTAACTGGATAGGGTAAGGCATAGCACACAAAACCATGACCCCAGATCAGGCTGATTCAGAGAACAGACCTGCACAAACTCCCACCTGGGCACCTTGTCTCTGGCCCTGGGTCACCTGCTGCTTCCTTGTGTATGCTTTCAACTTGACTTTCCATTTCAGATTTACTGGTTTACTGTGGAGTTTGGGCTCTGCAAGCAAGGAGACTCCATAAAGGCATATGGTGCTGGGCTCCTGTCATCCTTTGGTGAATTACAGGTATGAACTGAACAGGAACTATGGATGGATTTGAGAGTGGTAGCTACAGCAGACCATTCATTTTCCCTTTATGCTGTCAAAACCCTCTTATATCCACTTTGAAACTGAACCTTGGAGTTTCTCCTTAAGTGATTGACCTCTTAGCAGCTATGATTTGGTCATGACTGTGGGATTTAGAAATTGAAATTGAACTGCAGATACATAGGTCTCCAAACCAGAGGGGCCTCCTGAATCTAGGATTGAACTGTGCATTGGGACATAGACAAACACATGCTAGAAAATGTGGCTGCTCCCACACCCTCTGTTGATCAACCTTACCTGAAAATGGTTGGGGTAAAATATTCCTTTTGATCCTGATTACTGTCTAGTATGTGCAAATAATTTAGTTCATCTGCATTGGGACTAGGGTATGGAAGGAATCAGGATAAGGTGGGAGGGGATGCACAAATAGCCTAGGGGATGTGGCAGGGACCAGCAGCCCTGACGTAACCATGATGACTTTCCATTTGGGACCCGCAGTATTGCCTATCAGACAAGCCAAAGCTCCTTCCTCTGGAACTGGAGAAGACCGCTGTCCAGGAGTATACGATCACAGAGTTCCAGCCTCTGTATTATGTGGCTGAGAGTTTTAATGATGCCAAGGAGAAAGTGAGGTGAGATGGTAACCACGGTGGACCAGCAGCCCTTGGGACCTCCTGACTTGACCTGGTGCCGCCAGCCTGTGGGAGGTTGGGCAGGAGAATGGACTCCAGTGCCTACAGCAGCGGCGTGCATCGGACAGTATTCTCTCCCCACCCTGTCTCTTTCCACTCCCTGTTGAGAGAAGTGCCTTCCTTTGCAGGACCCCATTTCATAGCTTGTTAGCCAAACATGATGATCCCTGCAGACAGGCCTACCACCTTATCCTTGCTCAGTGCGGCCACCAGGTCCACCCCTGAACTCTGCTATGTTCAGAGCGGCCACAGAGGTACCCCCCGTCAAACAGCCCTAGGTGTCTTCTCACCCCAGGAAGTCCCTTGTCACTTTAATCTCCCACATATGTGCATAACTCACCCCCCCCTTCAGCCTTTCAGTTCAGTTCAGTTCAGTTGCTCAGTCGTGTCCAACTCTTTGCGACCCCATGAATCGCAGCACGCCAGGTCTCCCTGTCCATCACCAACTCCCGGAGTTCACTCAGACTCACGTCCATCGAGTCAGTGATGCCATCCAGCCATCTCATCCTCTGTCATCCCATTCTCCTCCTGCCCCCAATCCCACCCAGCATCAGAGTCTTTTCCAATGAGTCAACTCTTCACATGAGGTGGCCAAAGTACTGGAGTTTCAGCTTCAGCATCATTCCTTCCAAAGAACACTCAGGGCTGATCTCCTTCAGAATGGACTGGTTGGATCTCCTTGGAGTCCAAGGGACTCTCAAGAGTCTTCTCCAACACCACAGTTCAAAAGCATCAATTCTTCGGTGCTCAGCCTTCTTTACAGTCCAACTCTCGCATCCATACATGACCACTGGAAAAACCATAGCCTTGACTAGACAGACCTTTGTTGGCAAAGTAATGTCTCTGCTTTTCAATATGCTATCTAGGTTGGTCATAACTTTTCTTCCAAGGAGTAAGCGTCTTTTAATTTCATGGCTGCGGTCACCATCTGCAGTGATTTTGGATCCCCCAAAAATAAAGTCTGACACTGTTTCCACTGTTTCCCCGTCTATTTCCCATGAAGTGATGGGGCCAGATGCCATGATCTTCGTTTTCTGAATGTTGAGCTTTAAGGCAACTTTTTGACTCCTCTTTCACTTTCATCAAGAGGCTTTTTAGTTCCTCTTCACTTTCTGCCATGAGGGTGGTGTCAGCTGCATGTCTGAGGTTATTGATATTTCTCCTGGAAATCTTGATTCTACAGCCTTGACACCTTTACCCACACTTACCCTTTTTTGTGTATCCTTCTCTAACCAACTTCCTTAAAATCACTACCCAGCCCTCTCCCCCCAAGTAGTCCTTACCCACTCTGTGATTTACTTTTCTCCCTAGTACTTATTAATGTCTAAAATCTTGTATGATTTAAGGTCTATGAGGATAGGGAGTTTTGTCCTTTCTGTTCTTTCCTTCCACTTCAGGAACAGTGCCAGACACATAGCAAGCACTCAGTATTGCTATTGTCCAGTTGCTAAGTCATGTCAGGCTCTTTGCGACCCCACAGACTGCAGCACACCAGACTTGCTTGTCCTTCACTGTCTCCTGGAGTTTGCTCAAACTCATGTCTATTGGGTCGTGATGCCATCCAACCATCTCATCCTCTGAATTAGTGAGTAATTGACAAATGTGCCAATCGCAGAGGCAATTCAGCACCAGACTGGTGGAGTGGTACCAAGACTCTGAGACTCTCAGCCCTCCAAGAAGATGGCCCTGCCATCAACCTGCTAGAGCCACACTGCTCCCAGCAGGAGATAGGCTGGGCAGAGGGTCTACTTAGACAGGGCAACCATGAATCCATTTTTACCACTTCTTTTGTTATATCTTAGCAATGATGCATAATAAATATAAGTCTTACAGGCTTCTGGGATCCCATGAAGCTGGGCATGTCAGCTTTGAATGCACCAGACTTAGGTAACCAACAGTAAAATGGTAGCCCACAAATGTACTTTCTTTGACCCCAAATGACTCCCTTTACTCTTTTCTCCAGGGCCCTTAGGTCCTTCCTGCCATTCTTTCCCATTTTTCTCCTAAATTTTCACCCTTACTGGGAACCTAGTCTTCCTGTAGCCCTAAAGGTTCCACTTTGCCATTCCTGGGACTCCTTTAGGGTTATGGATTTTTGTGAGTTCATGCATTAATCCACCAAGGTAATTATAGTCACAGGTAAGGTGGTTCAGACAGTAAAGAATCCACCTGCAATGAACGAGACATGGGTTTGACCCCTGGGGTCGGGAAGATCCCCTGGAGAAGGGAATGGCTAGCCACTCCAGTATTCTTGCCAGGAGAGTCCCATGGACCAAGGAGCCTGGTGGGCTACATGCCATGGTGTCGGACACATGTGAGAGACTAACACTTTAACTTTTCTAGATGCCTGGTAGCTATTTTGTACCAAACACTGTTCTCGGTGCTTTTCAGATATTAATTCATTTAGTTATTAAATAAGATCACAAATTGCAGATAGGGGTACAGAAACATTGAAGGGGTAAGTAACTCACTCAGAGTCATACAGCTAGTAAGTGGCTGGCCCAGGGTGTGGACTCAGGCAGTGGAACTCAGAGCCAGTACTCTTAACTGCTGAGTTGCACTGAGATTCCCATATGGACAGGCCCTTCAGGAAGTTCTCAGCCCCAGGCCAACAGGGAAGACCTTGCCAGGACATGGGCCTCTCTTTGAAATCCCACCAGCTCTGCTAGTGTTCACTTCCCCTGGTGACTTGGTGGTAAAGAACCTGCCTGTAATGCAGGAGACACAGGTCCATTCCCTGGGTCAGGAAGATCCCCTGGAGGAGGAAATGGCAACCCACTCCAGTATTCCTGCCTGGAAAATCCCATGGATGGAGGAGCCTGATGGGCTATATAGTCCATGGGGTGGCAGAGAGTTGGACATGACGGAGCGCACTCACTCACTGCTAGTGTCTAGAGCCCAGAGGAGACACAAAAGCTCTCATCTGCTGAGAGCTGGCTCACAGAATGAAAGAGAATTCTAAAGAACACAGTTCAAAAAAGGAAGGGATCTGAGCATCTCTGGGATACCCTCAGAGCATCCCGACTAAAAGAAACCATGCCAACCATTTTCAATTTCGGTATTCAAGTTCTAGCAGAGATGGGTCTGAGTTTGTTCACACACCTGGCTGCTTGATCTGAGGAGGGCTGAGTGGGCCTCAGACTGATAGTTCAATTCATATACCCGCAGTGGGGGAGGTCGATTCCCCACAGAAAAAATAAGGGGCGCCTGGGAATAAGAGGGAAGAGAGGAAGAGCAGGCAGAGCCACAGGCGTCTACTACTATTCTGGTTCATGTCACCAGCTGCACTGAGAAAGCTTTTTCCAAAGAAGAGATGGGGAAGGATACTTAACCACTTATTCTTCATGCATCCATAGTCACTAATAAAAGATTCCTCCCAGGCCCAGGAGTGATGCGCCAGGGAGGGCCAGGCCAGATTCAGACTACTCGTGTCCTTTCCCTTCTTTATAATGTATTGCCAGCATGGCCTTAGTAGTTATTTAGCTTCCTCAAGCCTCGGTTTCCTCATCATAAAATGGGAATAGTAAAATGGTACCTTCCTCTTAAGGTTTTTATGAAGACTAATTTAGTGATAATAGTTGTTAAGAGTATAAAACAGTTGAAACTTGCTATGGTTCTCAAACATAGGAGGCCCTCAATCCATGTTGAGTTTCATTCATAGTGTTGTCTTCAACTTTGGGAACCATGTTTCTTTCTTTGCATTGATGGTCAAGCATCTCAGAGCTTTTTTTTTTTCTTCTATAACATTCTTTGGCTAGGTTTTACTTACTCCTTTTATTTTGTTTAATGATAAGAATTTGGTCTTATTGTATACTGTGCTTTTATTGTAAGCTACTTCTGACATTTTGGAGGCATGACACACCTACCACATACAAAGGCTTCCCAAAGAAGACCTAAAACTCCATTTCACTTCTCAGCCCAGTACTAAAGCCCCTGGTGAGGTTTCAATGCTACTAATAACCAAGTGAATGCCACTGAAAAATCTTTTAAAATTATTTTTCCCCAAATGGTAGCCTTCATTCAGACCTATGATTTTGGTTTCAGGAACTTTGCTGCCACAATCCCACGGCCCTTCTCAGTTCATTATGACCCATACACTCAACGGATTGAGGTCTTGGACAACACCCAGCAACTTAAGATTTTGGCTGACTCCATCAGTAGTAAGTAACATATGCCCTTCGAGGCCATTCTCTCATAGAGGATTGTGTTTTCTTACCTTCGTCAGAGGAACAGTAAGAAATGTATTAAATATTTAAGAAAAGCATTTCCAGGGAAGCCACTGACTTATTGAGAGAGAAAAACTTAGCAATAAAAAGCCAGAATTGCCTTGAGTGTCCTTCTGCTTTGACCTTCCTGGACCCCATGCCACCTCTGATGACCCACCACCTTTCCACCCTGGCTTGTTGCTGCCACGTTCCTCTTTCTCCTTTGCATTTTCACCCCTTTCCCTCTAAGTGTTCACTGGACCTTACTCTGCCTGGAATACCAGCTCCTAAGGATAGATTTTTATCTACTTTATCAGCCACAGAGTAGTTCATCCATTGACCTTTTATTTTTTCTGGACAACAAGAATATTATAATAGTTGTTCTTAAAAAGTCATTGTGCTATTGTGTTCATCTCCCGATTCTTTCTAGCCTTAAAATTCCCCTCGAGCAACACTGACCAGCTCTTAGTTCCCATGCTTTCCCCTGGCCTTTGCCTATACAGTTTTTGTTTAAAATACTCTCTTTACCACTCCCATTTAGGGACCCCATCCCAGTTCATCTTTTAATCTTCATACATGTCTCTTCTTAGGGTAAGCCTGGTTTGGGTGTCCCTCCTAGGTTTTGGCCTTCCCATAGATCCCTCTCTCAGAGCACTTATCATAGGTTTTTTATTTTATTTTTATTTTATAATTGTTTGCTTGTCTGTCTCTCCAACTAGACTTTAGCAGAGGGCCATGTCAGGTTTGCTGTCAAATCCCCAGCAGTTATCCATATTCCTAAAAATCATATTAGGTACTCAAGAGCTATTGAATGAATGGAAAAAACCACCAAACGATCAAGCTTAAAGGGAGAAGTTCTAGTCCAAGGGGTGGGGAGTTTCTATCTGTAAAAATGTGGTAACAAAGACCAGAAGGGCTGGTGGGCTTGGAGTATCCCTCTCTACCCCTGTGATGTTGCTTGAGACCACTGCTAATGTGTAGAACTAGCCCATTATACTTGTTCACATCAGGTATGGCCTCCCTCCCATAACGAGCCATTTTGATAAAGTCCAAGGCTGATTCCCTCCCATAGATGCCATCTTGAATACTCAGCTGGAATAATCTGTTCACCGAAGAGGCCAGCCAAGGGCTCTGGAGGCTGGGGTGTGAGAGAGAAGGGTTAGGCCATAGCTGTTTTTTCTTCTCTCTTTCTCATTTCCCCTGAGAAAGCGAAAATACTTTAAAAGACTATTATTTATAAGAGGTTTCTAAAAATCACTGAATGACAGATTTAGGAACTGGAGGGTCCTTAGAGTTTTGTGACCTTATATAAGGCCCCATCATCTCTATACTGTCCTCAGGACCTAGGCAGGAATAAGGCTGGTCTGTCTCCAAGTCCCCTTCCACTTCTATGAAGAGTCTGTGTCCTTGTGGCCCCATGGCATGTGAGAATCTGCATGAATGAAAGTGACTCCATCATACCTTACTTAGTCTGGTGGTCTGGCGATCTAGGCTGAGTTATCTGCTTGGGCCATGCCTTCTCCAACCTCGTGTGTCTCAGAATCACTTGGAGAGCTAGTTAGAAATGGATAGTCCTGAGTTGTACTCCAAGACTATCCCTGAATGTGTGATATGAGTCAGGGATTTGTATTTGTAATGAAGCCCCAGTGAATTCTGACATGGAGTGGGGATGGGGGGCTATGTGAACCCTACTTTTAGGTTCTGTGGCTTAGCCCCTTGCGAGCATCTGTGGATGGTCATGTGAAAAGGAAACTTAAAAGCTAGTGATTTCCCTGGGGAGAAAACTATTAACTCCTTCCCTGAGAAATAGAATATGGAAAGATGAAGCTTAATTACATTAATAGCTCTTTAGCACTTCCTACAACTTGGAATCATCTGTAATGGCTCAGATTTTATCACCCTAACTAAGCTGTCAGCTCCTTGAAGGTTGGGGTAGTACCTAGTGTATCCACACACCCCACTGATTCCCTAGCCTTTTACACACTGCAGATACTTGAAGGGTGTTTGTTTACAGTATAAGTGGCTCCTTTGTTTTTCTTTGTAGGTGAAGTTGAGATCCTTTGCAGTGCCCTCCAGAAATTAAAGTGAAGTCACGGACAGAACCTAAACTGAGAATCTCTCAATGGAAATCCACCTACTTCTTTTATTTCATCTTAAAAAGTGTAACAAACAAGTCTTGATTCAAAATGACAGCCTTAAATCCTTTCGAGAGCAAGTTGGCGGGTCAACAAATAAAATCATATGAAATGACAGCATATTAATAATACCCAAAAGCATAATGGTAGATCTTTTGGGATCATCTGTGATTTAGAGATGATAATCTCATACTCTGAATTGAATTAAAAATCAATAACCTGTCACATTTCATCAAAGTTAATGAAAATTTGGGACCTGTTTTATTCAACCTTCCTAAATACTTTCATTTGCTGTAGAGAATTCCTAAAGGGGTATATCCCTCACTGTGAAACACAAGCCTATCAGAATTGAATTTCTGGATTTAATATAAATTTTAACCTACAAAAGTCTTTTTCTGTTTCAGGGAACTATGATTCTACTTACTGCTTTGTTATTTTGCCTATGTAGATTTTCTTTAATTCAGAAGCCTATTAAAATCAATACAAATATTAAAATTCATAATGTAATATCAAAATATTTCTGTATGTTTTATTATCATCATAAACACTGGTATGGAAGGTGGTAGAACTTTCCATCTGATTCAACTTGCAGTATCATTTTCCAATCAATCAATTGTCAAGTCTGTTTGGGGAGACATTTTGAAGACATTTAAGATGCAATGCATACATGCTAAGTCACTTCAGTCATGTCTGACTTTTTGCAACCCCATGGACTGTAGCCCACCAGGTTCCTCTGTTCATGGGTTTCTTCAAGCAAGAATACTGGAGTGGGTTGCCATTTCTTCCTCCAGGGGATCTTCCTAACCCAGGGATAGAATCCAAGTCTCTTAAGTTTCCTCCATTCGCAGGTGGGTTCTTTACCACTAGCACTACCCAAGAAGCCCCTTTAAGATGCAGTAGATGTTAATTAAAATCCCAGCTGGTAGATTTTCAGTAAATATTCATTGAATTAATACATTATTAAATAGCAAATCTTCAACAAATTTGAGAATTTTAAATTCATTAAGAAAAACTTTAGAGTTTTCTCAATTTTGTAGTTTCTTGGAATGAAATAATCCTCTCATTGCCTTAGAAATATATTAGCTGGATAAACTTATAACGCGAAAGAATGATCAGAGTTTCAGATTTCCCATCCATTGCAGGGGATCATTGTGATAATCTAAGTCAAGTCTGGGCAGTTGACAGATTTTGACTTTTGTTGCTTGTGCATTTTATGTGACTACACAAATATAAGAAACAGTGGGGACAAAAGCAGTGTCTTAAAAGCTTTGGTTTGAAATTCTCACCCCACTTTATCATTTTATCATGGAAATAGTTAAATCATCAATGATTTTTATAATACTTCTGCAAGTGTGATTCTCAGACCAGTTGTATCATTATCAACAGTAAATCCTAGGCACAATCTGAGCCTTGTTGTTGTTCAGTCACATCTGACTCTTTGCAACCCCATGGACTGAAGCATGCCAGGCTACCCTCTCCTTCACAGTCTCCCTGAGTTTGCTCAAACTCATGTCCATTGAGAGTCAGTGATACCATTCAACTATCTCATCCTCTGCCCCCGCCTTCTTCTCCTTCCCTCACTTTTTCCCAGTGTTAGGGTCTTTACCCAAATAAAATATCTGGGGATGGGACAGAGACTTGTGTTTTTAAGCACTACAGTTTATTCTCTTATGCCCAGCCAAGCTACCTCAAGTTTGAGAAGCCCTGATTTCTGGTGGTCAGTTCTACCACTTGCTAATGATGTCATCTTGCATAAGTCTCTTCTCCTCTTTGGACGTTAGTTTTACTCTGACAATGAGGAGTTAAACTGGATGAATCAAGATCCCTTCCAGCCTTGAAATATAATTCAAATGCTAACATGTGTCTTTAAACAGCTGTCACTAATCTATTAAGGGGTGTAATAATACCCACCCAAGTATGCCAGATGGGTGGAAAGAACAATTTGGTCTGAATGTGTCTGCGGTTTCATTGCTTTGAAAGGGGGATTTTCTTTCCTCTATTTCCTCATGCCTTTGAAGAACTCATTGACAAGCTATGATTCTAAAACTGGAAGTGGACTTTTTCTCTGGTGTTCATCCTAGGGTTCAAATACCCTGCAGAGGAACTATTTTGATAACTATTTTTTTGCTCTGCTCAGTTGCTAAGTTGTGTCCAACTGTTTGCAACCCCAAGGACTGTAGCACAGGTTACTCTGTTCATGGGATTTTCCAGGCAAGAATACTGGAGTGGGTTGCCTTTTCCTTCTCCAAGCTGTTTCTTTACTTCACATTAAAGGTAAGTTAGAACATTTCTTGATTTTGGTACTGAAATATTATAAAGTATTTTATACTGGCTATTTTATTTTGTAGTGATTTTTAGTCCTACTGAAGATAATTTAGTGTGTTCTAAGTGAAAGCTTAGGCAGGAAGAAATTATGTATTGGATGGAAGCTAGTCTCTGAAATTTTCATGTGTTACTCAGTACTTGGCTTTTTTCATCTGGATATAAAAGGTACAGCAATTGGATTCAATATATTTCCATGTGTTAGTATTATTATTTGTTAAATACACAGTAAACAGTTTTTAAGGAAACAATAGTAATGTTTTACTGACAGCTAATCTTGCTATGTCCAAAAAAATAAATATATGGAAGAATATTAAAACTGTGTAGTATTAGTGTTCAGTAAATTTCTGAAAGGAGGAAACTAAATTTTAATTCTAAATTTCTAAGTTATATCATTTAGTTGTGCTTCAGAGAATCTACCACGAAAATATCATCTTCATGAAGTCAAGAACCTTTATTATTTTTTTCACCACTGGAAAGCCTTGGCATGTTACACATGGTAGATGCACAATACTCTTTAATCTTTAAAACTTTTTCTGAGTTTAATCACAAGGAGTGTCGTGAGATTGTCTCTCACAAATAAACTATTTTGCGAGAAAAATTTGAGAACAACTAAACTTGTGATTTTCCCATTTAAAATCTATTGAAAAATATTATTCTAGGCTATGACTTTTTAAAAGAAAAATATTATCTCCTGTTTAAGCTGGGTTATGGCTAGGTAGTTTGTATCTTATACTGCTTCAACAACTGACATTTAGAAATGCTTGTTGTTGCTTAGTTGCTAAGTCATGTCCAACTCTTTTGCAACCCCCTGTACTGTAGCCTGCCTGGCTCCTTTGTCCAAGAGATTTCCCAGGCAAGAATACTGGAATGGTTTGCCATTTCCTTCTCCAGGGGATCTTCCCCACCCAGCGACTGAGCCTGCGTCTCCTGCTTAGCAGATGGATTCTTTACTGTCTACGCCACCAGGGAAGACCGTGGAAGGTCTTAATAAATGTCAATTAATAAAGGGGACAAAAATGCATTGGTGAAACTTCAGAGTTATCCACAGTGGGGCTGAAATGGTCAGAAAGCAATAAGTGACTTGTCTAAAGATTGCAAAAAATCACAGGAGACAAAATAAGAAAGCTTAGTAAAATATGGACTGTTCAAAATAAGAAGGAAAAAAAGGTGATCAAAACTTTCGCTTCTCAATGAAGTCTGCACACACACACACACACACACACACACACACACACACACATGATCACTCCCTTTTAATAGCTTTCCCATTCAGTTTCAAAAACTATAAGCCATAGTAGATTTGATACATGTTAGAAATGAAACTAGTAGTTTCTGTGCCTTGAATTTTTACCTCATTTATAGTCTTACTTTTAACTTTGCTAGCTTCAAGGCACAGTTTACCTTTTCACCTGTAGGAAGCACAATTATTTTAAAAGAATAAGTTCAGAATGAGAAGCAATTGCAGAGAAAATTGATTCTAGCTCTCCAGGGTCTATACAAGTCATCTATAACGTTATCATTGTTCAGGGTTACTCTTTAACAATATTTGTTTTGTATGTGTCTTACACACTGTTTCATTTATGACAACAATCTCTGAGTAATAGAACACCTGTGAAAAATAAAGAGACAAAATGTACCTCACTGAGAGATGGACCCAAAAGGAGATGAAACTGCAAGAAGAATAATACCTGCTTGTTTTCAGGTCTGTCTAAATGGGTAAAACGTGAATGGTGATTCACATGAACTGCAGTGTGTATTTTTTCTCAGATCATTCTTAGGAGAGAGGTGATGCCCCAAAATCAGTTTCTTTCATAGAGGTTATTAAAATTAGTACATGCTTTGGATGTCTATAGTTTATTCTTCCCAGAAGCAAATTAAAGACTATCTATTCAAGAAGAAATAAACTTAAGTCTTCTCTGAGGCTTCTTTATTCCTACAGGTTTTCAAAAAATGTCAGCTGCATCCTGTCTTTTTCTGCAGTCACCTTTCAGATGGAGAGAGTGCTGGCGAAAGGCTTACTGTCATTGTTCCTTGTGAGTTGTCAGGGGAGAGTAGAGTTTAGACTTAGAAAGAAATGATAAGGAATGTACATTCCTTTGTTTTCAGTTTTTCCCTTATGGCTCTCTTCAAATATGTGGCCCTTGGGTTTCTTTGAAAAGAAATTCATCCTATCATACACACACACACCCCATTCCTTTGACCTCTAAGAGTCTTTACAAAAGATGAGTTGGGGGCTGAGTTAAGGTCTCTACAGATAAAGACACATAGGACATACTTGGGGGTGGGGGGAGCATGTTTTAAAGCATTTTTTTGAAAGCCTCCAGCCATTGACACCACCCAGAAGGAGAGAATCAGCTTGGAACAACAGCAGTACTTGCAAAGGGTAACTGTTGGCTTAGTAAGGCTTTCAATTGTCTCTAGCATCCAAATACTCCTTGCGCCCACCAGCACTAAAGCTGTGGAGACTGCTAAGTTCCATTTCTTTGGCCTAACAAAAAATCAAATTTCCAAATGAGGAAGCTGAACCTTTCCCAAACTTCCCATCCTCAGAATGTCCTTTGGAAAGGGAGGGAGACAAGAGGCTCCTGTAAGAGTGTCATTTGGGGGAGAAAATAATTCCCCAGTGCACAGGGAAGTCTGGGATTACAAAACAGCAGATTACAGAATGGTGGTGTTATGAACATGAAGTGCCAGATAAGAGAAAATGTGCCTGAGGTTGGAGTGGAGGAGTGCATGCTAAGTCACTCAGTTGTCTCTGATTCTGCAATCCTATGGACTGTAGCCCACCAGGCTCCTCTGTCCTTGGAATTTTCCAGGCAAGAATACTGGAGCAGGTTGCCATTTCCTCCTCCAGGGGATTTTCCTGACCCAGGGATTGAACTCTAGTCTCTTTTGTCTTCTGCATTGGCAGGCAGGTTCTTTACCACTAGCGCCACCTGGGAAGAAGGTGTAAGCGAAGGGAAAGGGCCCTACTTATCTAAGCCTCCCGAAGGTGAGTGTCTCAGCACCGCGGACAGCACCCACTCCCAGCACGGGGAATCACTGACCTGGCTGCTGCTGCTGCTGCTAAGTCATTTCAGTCGTGTCCGACTCTGTGTGACCCCATCGACAGCAGCCCACAAGGCTCCCCCGTCCCTGGGATTCTCCAGGGAAGAACGTTGGGGTGGGTTGCCATTTCCTTCTCCAATGCGTGAAAGTGAAGTTGCTCAGTTGTGTCCAATCCTCAGCGACCCCAGGGACTGCAGCCTTCCAGGCTCCTCCATCCATGGGATTTTCCAGGCAAGAGTACTGGAGTGGGGTGCCATGACCTGGAAGAGGATGGGAAACCTTAAGGCTATCATTTCACTAAGCAAAAGTAAGGAGAAGGGGGGAAAAAAGTAGAGGAGTAAGTACACAGATGAAGCGGCAAACTGTCTTGCTCACTACAGGCTGAATAAATTTTGACTGGGTAAAGGCAAGGCAGGATGGACCAGTGGGTCATGGTCCCACTGGTAACAATGCATTATACAGATGAAAGTCAGGTATTATATTTTTGTTAACGGTACACACCCACATTTGAGATCGGAAGACATAGCATCTTTTAGTAGCACTGCTCTGATGACCCTGATTCAAATGCCAGTTTTTCCATCAGGTTGAACCTACTTTGACAGACTCTTAATCTCCCTGAGTTACAGTTTCCTCCTCTGTAAAATGGGGAAGAGGTACGCTCACCTTATAAGATTGCCACATAAATCAAATAACATATTATGTGTGTATATACACCTCTCAATCATTTTTAGTAACATTCTAACAATTTTAAATGTTCATTTATTGCTATTGTTCAGTCTCTACGTTGACTCTTTGTGACCCCATGGACTGCAGCACTCCAGGCTCCCTTCTCCTTCACTATCTCCTGGAGTTTGCTCAAATTCACATCCATTGAGTCAGTGATGCTAGCTAATCATCTCATCCTCTGCCATCGCCCTCTCTGTTTGCCCTCAATTTCCCCCAGATTATTATGCTGACATAAAGCACAAATGAACTCCCATGAAATTTGGTTATTATTATTATTGTGGTTGTTTTGGTCAAATAACAAGATCCCAATTGGCCCATTTTTTTCCAAAGAGATGGATAATTGTGGAAGTGCCCTACAATAAAGACTATTTTGTTTACACTTGAGAAAGGAGTTTGACTAAATCAGAATATAAACCTTTCAACACAGTCCAAATTTATGTACACATATACATAAAAGTTGTGAGCTATAAAATAAAGAAATGTACATCAACTCAAAGCTAAAGCTCTATCTTGTAAAAGATAACTTTGCAGATTGAAATGGAAGTTTCCTGTTGGAAGTTCAAAGCAATAGACTTTCACTCCTTTAATCCCATTTCTGCAATTCCCACATCATTGCCTGTTTTCTTTTTCCTTCTGGAGCTATGGCATTACCAGCACTGTTTAAAACCATAACCTCCAAAAGCCAGCATTCACTCTTCTACTAATGACACTTCCTTCTGCTAGGAATATCATGTTGTGCTCATTCTACAAGATTGTTAACATAAACAAAATTGAATTGAAATCATCATTCTCTTGATATGTTGTTTTACTGCGGAACCAACACAAGAGAATTTAGCTTCACTCTGCTGCCCAGTTTAAGGTCACCTTGGGCAGGCTTTTTATCTTTCCAGGGGCAGGAAGTAGAGATCATTAAAAAAAAAAAAGTAGCTGGTACTATGATCAAGCCATTTCCCCCTCTGAACATTTTGCTCCAAAGTCAACCCAAGGAGCAGCCAACGTAGAAGACCAGATGGAAATAACAATTCTTGCAGAATAGAATGAGTCCCTCAAAGATGTGGATGTTATAAGAAGGTATCCTTATAAAAGGATTATAGAATAAATGCCTCCAAAATTTGTCATGAGCTATATACTTTGATAGAGAGAAGAGAGACCCAACCAGTATACCAGTATACAAAGCTTAAAAACGCAAAATTTATTGCACTTTCTGGGTTTAATTCAACAAGTAGTTTATTTGGCTGTCTACTTCCTGCTCAGCCCTGGACCAGGCTCATTAAAAAGATTACTGGGAGGGCAGTTAGGCAGTGCCTGCCTCCATGAGCCCTCCACTGGAGTGTTGGTTTGGCTGGTATGTTTCCACCTCTGTACCGTCCCATTTCCTGACCTCCTTTTCTCTTTCCTCTCAGGAGCTCACTGAGCTGAAAGATATCACTTTCCATGCTTCAGTCCTAGCTCAGACTCTGTTCAGATGGAACCAAAACACAAGCTCCACTTTTACCTTTTTAATTGGAGTATAATTGCTTTACAATGTTGCATTAGTTTCTGCTGTATAACAACACGAATCAGCTGTATGTGTATGTGTATGTATGTGTATATATATATATATATCCCCTCCCTCTTGAGCCTCCCCTCCCACCCCTCTAGGTCATCACAGAGCATCGAACTGAACTCTCATTGCTACATAGCAGCTTCCCACTAGCTATCTATTTTATACTTATGGCAACCCACTCCAGTGTTCTTGCCCGGAGAATCCCAGGGACAGGGGAGCCTGGTGGGCTGCCGTCTATGGGGTGGCACAGAGTCGGACATGACTAAAGTGACTTAGCAGCAGTGTATATATGTCACTTTAAGGGGTTCAAACCTCACTGACCCAAAGATCCGGTTTTTATTTGACAAAATTAAAGCTTCATCCCCTGGACTTACAGGCCAGGGCAGTGAATTTTAAGCCAATCCCAAATTCATTCCACCCTGAAACTTTCAGGACCAGTTTCAGGGGCTTGGGAATTGCGAGTAAAGCAGGAAAGGGCCATGTGGCTTTTCTGCCTGAACTGGGAATGGTGCTGGAGGAGGAATCGGAGGAGGCAGGCTAAGAGAGTGGGAGGCATCAACATCTTTTTAATTCACAAGGGGAGATAGTACTAGCAGGAAGTGGAAAGACTTTCAGATTCACCCTGACAATTGGCACATGGTTGGGAAGGTGCGGAAACGCGGCACTCAGACCTTAATTAGCCTGCCTGCAACTGGGTTAATTAAAACCAATTCCAATACCATAGCTCCGTTTTACTGCTTTACCCGTTTTACTGTAATACGGCTGGGCTGCTGTTGGCCTTAGACATCCACGCTTTGATGTCGGCCAGGACCATGGATAGCTGCCACCCGTAGGTCCTTCTGTCCTCCCAGCCCTGGGCAGTCTCCAGTTGCACCCGGGAGGACCAGGACTGTGGCTGTCCGAATCGACTTCCTCTTGCTCTGCTCCCTCCCCACCCACCCCCGCAACTTCTGGGAGCCTGGAGTCAGGCCTTGAGCTAAGAGCCCTAGGAAAAGTCCGAGCCAGAGGGCCAAGAAGGGGGCGCCCCGCTGAGTACCCAAGTCTTCAGCGCAGGAAGTTCAGCTTCCGCACCCGAGAGGCATCACCCAGGGAGATGACAGAGGAGAAGGTGGCCACGGAACCCAGGAGACTTCAGGGCGGAGGTGATCTTGCTTTTCTCCGGAGGGCGGCTGGTTTGTCAAAGACTGCCCAAGCCCTCTAGGGGCTTCCAAGGGAGGGAAGGGAGAGAGATGTGTTAGAAGCGTCTCTGCACAGTGGAGCTGAGATTTCCCAGGACGGTAAGTTCAATCTCCCCATTTCCCCCTCCACTTCCAGTCTCTAGCCCCTGGAAATGTGGCTCTTTGTGGGGAGGGGTGGCTAGATGTGGAATTCTCTCCATATTAGTCTTGCATCTCAGTGTCCCCATTTCACCAATCACTGGGTGGTCTCCACATTCCCTCACTCCTCTCTTTCCAGATCTCACCATCCCCAGGTCCTGTAGAAAGAGCTGAGAGTAAGGTCGGGTTACCAGGGCCGGCTGGGGGTTGAGGTCTGGAGGTCCTTGCTTTTTGTAGGAAGGTAGGGAGGGAATTTGAGATCCTTCTGCTTCAGATTGGTCTTCTTTGCTGGCTTCCATTGTAAGTGTAGAGGCAGAGCTCAAGGAGAAAATTCTTCTTCTCCATCCAAGACTAAGGAAGCTTTCCACAGATACTGTCTTTGTTAAGGAGCCGGAGCTTGCTTTGTGTGTGTGTGGTTGGTGAGTGTGTGGCAGAAAGCACAAGAGGCATATTTCAATCCAACTGAGCAGCATCTTCTAAGGTTTTGGTCTCTGTGAATCCCCAAAGGGCTCAGGGCTGACCCAGGAGACAAGTCGGGGTTGAAGGCTGGACCTATGACAAGGTTGAGGGGGCAGGGAGAAACGATGGAGGAGGGGGGAGAGAAGATGCCCCTGGTATCAGAATGGGGATGCAGATACACAATATTGCCTTTGGGGATTTATAATTTAAATTATTGCTACTATTAGTTGTGGGTATCTCAACTAGAATCAGAAGCAGGAATTATTTGTGGAAGGGGGTCTGGGACTCTGAAAAGTAAAAATTCAGTTATGTTTTATCTGGGTGGTTGGGGGTTGGAGGGCATTCCAACCACCTGACACCTTCAGGCAAGTGCTAAATGCGCTAAAAAGATGAATTGGGCAGTGTAAAAAAGTATGTCAACTTGATTTCTAGCGCACTTTTTGTATTAACAAATATTTTGAAGTAAGCCAAATGTCCAACAATAAGAGATTGTTTAGACAAATTATAACCTATATACTGGAATATTGTATTGGTGGGGGTGGTGGTTTAGTCACTCCATCATGTCGGACTCTTGTGACCCCATGGACCGTACCCCACCAGTTTCCTCTGTCCATGGAATTTCCCAGGCAAGAATACTGAAGTGGGTTAGTAAAGTTAATCACATTCTTTTTGTTTGTTTGTTTGTGTTCTTAAAACCAGTATACAAGCTAAAGAATGAGAGCAGTCTCTGACCTCTATCCCAGCCGCAGTAGTAACCCTAACCACTGGTGACATTCTGGTGCTTACAAGTCTTTTTTTTTTTTCTTGTAATCACAAAAAGGAGAATACTCTTCTTAAGGAAGATTGTTGGGGGAGCACCTCAAAAGAAAATGAGGTGAATCTGTAAAAACTATCAGGGAATCCTAGGAGGTGTGGTTAAGTGAAAAAAATAAAAGCATGATCATGTTTTAATTAAAATAAAAAGCTGTCAGTAGTGTGTATGCCTATATTTAGTCTACAGGTATATTTTTTATACTCACAGAGGGAAAAGACTTTCGAGCACCAGAATGTTGCCAGTGGTTAGAGTTATTACAGAGACTGGGATAGGGGTCAGAGACTGCTCTCGTTCTTTACCTTATATAGTGGTTTTAAGAAAAGAAAAAAAATGATGTGATTAAAGACAATTTCAATTTTTTTCTGTTGTTTTTATTCTCATTATTTCAGTATTTTTTGTAATAAATAAATACCACTGAAATGAGAAAGAAACAAGCACACAAAGATGTCAATTACTGATACATCTCTCCCTTTTAGTCCTTGGAAACAAAAACCCTCTGTCTAGAATCAAAATTTACTCCCAAGGCTAAGGGAGCTTTGTCCCAGCTGGAAATTTACATGAATATGACATTTCTAAGTCCAGTGTCAGCCTGTCTATTGATGACTTAAAACAAGAGCTCAAAAATATGCATGTTCACCCAGAGGCTTATCATTAAATTTTTGTGTTTATACTTTCTGAATCAAAACTGAGTGGAGATGCCATTTCCTTGGATTAGCTATGCTCGCTAATTTTGTCTCCTTTTAAAGGTAGTTCCTGGAATTGCCGAGTGCTACATCTACTCAAAACTTTGTTCTTATAAATCTTGCTGACTAAGAAGACAGCAGAACATAGTGATTAAGCAAGGGCACTGAAGTCAGATTGAACCTTGGGTTTTCCCATTCACTGAATATATGGCCTCTAACAAATTATTACCACTTGTGTTTCTGCTCCCTCATCAGTAAGTTGGGAATATAATAGTAAATACCTCGTAGATTTATTAAGATAAACCCTTTAAAGAGTTTAGGAGAGTGCTAAGTGTCAGCATCAATTATCAACAACCCTACCTACAAAATGCTTAATCAAGGGGCAATGGAAATCAGTTAGAAGCAACTTGGATTTTTTTTTCTGGATAAAAATATCCAGCATAACCATGAAGAATGGAGCTAGACAAATGGGAATTGATTAAGGAACCTACATAGATGGGAAAAGATAATGATTTTTAGAGTCAGACGCCCTGGATTCAATTCCTGGCTTTAGCATTTATCAGCTATTTGCATGTGAGCAATTGTTACCTCTCAGTACTTTTGGTTAATTACAAAATGACAGCAATAACAGTGCCCACTTTATATAGTGGCTGTGATCATTAAGTGAATCTAAGCATTCAGTAAGTGGTAGCTTCTACCTGTTTCTTGTCCTCTACGGCAAAATTTCTTAGACACTGTCCGTTACCCACTCATATCCCTCTATCCTCTCCACTTCAGTTCAGAAAAGCTTGACTCCCAGCTACCAGCTCCTGCATTTCTCTTCCTGAAAGTTTTATCTGGATTCTAAGGCACTTTGCCTGCCCTATGGTAAAAAAGAGTGCCTGGAAATTAATAACTTACCATCAGCTTTCTTCCAATGACCAATGAGAGTTGGTAGTGTTTTTTTTTTAATGTATATAGACACTGGCTCCCAGAGTTTCCTCAGTGAGATGAAGCTCAGCTGCCCAAAGTAAGAGCTGTTGATCACACGCCCTTTAATCATTGCCTTTCCTTCCCTGTGTCTCTTTCCTAATTTTTCCATCTTCAGTTCCTAAATAAACTATTTGTACTGGAATCCTTTTCTTGGGTTCATCTTCTGGAATAACCCAAAGTAAGACAGAGGCACATAATGTTTCAGTAATGATTATAGTGGTGACTTGAGTTTCTCCTACAAGCTTCTACATTGTTTTGTTCCACGATGGCCATTCTTAAGCCTTATTCTATCACATAATTGCTCTCTTTTTTTGCTCAGATGTCTTCATTTCTCTTTCTTAAATTTGCTTTGATTCCAAGGAAATATATAAGCTCTTGACAATTGCCACTACCTGGTGATCAAGCATGGACACAATTTGGACCATTATCACTTTGTGTGTCTGGAATGTTTCGTAGCTTACAGTGTGTACTCTCCAAAGTTCTAAAATGGGACTCCAGACAGGCTTCTCATCTGCACTGAGAATACAATCACTCTCAGGCAGGAATCTGACAGGCAGACCCTGATCTTTCCTAATAATATGGCTGGAAATATGAACCTGGATTTAGACCAGTGTGTAGGTACTGCACAATCTCTGACCCCAGGCATATAGACAAAGGGAAATTGGACTCTTTTGTTCATGAGTATCTTAGAAGGAACAATTGCACACAGTAGAGCTGGTAGCCTGAAGCCACATAGGTTAGGGTTTCATCCCAGCTCTTTCACAACTAGCTATGCAACCTTGAGAAGTTTATCTTTCTAAATTCTGATTCTCCTCATTTGCAAATTCAGGATAATAATACATATATACATACCTCACAAGGTTTCTTAGCAATTAAATATGCTAATACATATTAAGGACTTCCCCAGTGGCTCAGTGGTAAAGAAATTGACCTGCCAATGCAGGACATGTGGGTTTAATTCCTGGGTCAGGAACATTCCCTGGAGGAGGAAGTGACAACCCATTCCAGTATTCTTGCTGGGCAAATCCCAAAGACAAAGAAGCCTGGCAGGCTGCAGTCCATGGGGTTGCAAAAGAGTCAGACATGACTTAGTAACTAAACAGCAAGTACATATTAAGTACTTAACACAATGGCATATGTCTAAGAAATGTCAGTCCTCATTTTAACTAATAATAATAATAACAACAACATCTTGTAGAGGAATCATAGAATACCATATAGTATACAATGAATTTATACCATCTGGACACTGGAAGAAGATTGTTGTCATCCTACAGCACAGCAATCCTCTAACTGAGGTAAGGGGAGGTAACATTTTACAGTCTACACAATTGGCTTCAACAAACAAATGTAGACATTGTTCAGCACATGTTAGATATGATTGTTGGTGTTGCTGTTGAAACTACAGGCAAATGGTAGAGCTAGCTGTTGAAAGACATAAGGCTACAGGTCAGTACAGAGCCTATTCACTGTCACCTGGCAGGTGGCCATTTGTTGTTTAGTCGCTAAGTCATGTCTGACTCTTTTGGGACACCGTGGACTGTAGCCTTACCAGGCTCCTCTGTCTATGGGATTTCCCAGGCAGGAATACTGGAGTGGGTTGCCATTTCCTTCTCCAGGGGATCTTCCCGAGCCAGGGATTGAAACCTTGTCTCCTATGCAGGCAGATGCTTTACTACTGAGCCACCAGTGTAACCCACAGGTGGCCACAGGTAACATCTAACACCAACTGAGAAAGGAGACCATCTCTCTTCTCCAGGCCAAGAGTATGCGCAGGGCCCTGATTACCTTGGAAAGGAAGGCAGGGATTCCTGGGTGCAGTCTGCCAGAGGCAGGGGTGGGTTGCATTAGTGTGGCACTGAGCTGGAAGTACATTGAGACAGAGAAGGAGCCTGGTTGCCTCCTAGGTGCACTCACAGGGTAAATACCTTGATTGGCTAGGTGATCAGTCCCCAGGATACAATGAGCATCCATATATGCGGGTCCCATTGCTGCTGGTGGAACACAGGTAACATTTATCCTAGAAATTTCTGTCCCTTATCTCCAAAGCCCCATATTGGAGACCCTATTCAGAGTGAACTCTTACATCCTATCTTATCACACTACTGCTTTATTTTAATTTAATCTTTTAGCAGTGCTGGGTCTGCATTGCTGCACGGGTGTTTTTCTAGTTGTGGCGAATGGGGCCACTTTCTAGTTGCAGTGCATGGCTTCTTATTGCAGTGGATTTGTTTGTTGCTGAGCATGGGCTCTAGGCACATGGGCTTCAGTAAGTAGTTGTAGCTCCCAGGCTCCAGAGCACAGGCTCAGTGGTTGTTCAGGGGCTTAGTTGCTCCACATGTGGGATCTTCCTGGACCAGGGATCAAACACATGTCTCCTGCATTGGCAGTGGATTCTTGATCACTGAGCCACCAGGGAAGTGACACAGTATTGCTTTCTAAGGAAACATCATTCTTGTGGCAAAGGGGCATGGTTGAACAATTTAATTCCTTACTGGAATCTTTGTAAAGTGCACCTAAAGGTAATTCTATTTCTTTTCTTATAGCAAAACATCCTGATACTCCACAATTTCTCTCCTTTCTTTCTCCTGTACTTAATATCTCTCCAACATACAACCTATGAAGCTTATCTTTCTCTCTTCTGTATTTACCCTCCTATCTACTTCTGACTTTCTGGCTCTAAAGATAACACAGTGTCATGGTTCAAAGCATAGTCTCTGGAATCATATTGGCTAGCTTTGAATCTTAGCACTGCCATTGTTTGTTTATAGCCTTGGACAAGTTGCCTAATAATATTAGTTGACATACATTGATTTTTACCTTGTATCAGGCAGGTATTAAGTAACTTGCCCAAGGTAACTTAGCTCCTCAGTGATAGAGATAGGACCTGAGCTCAGGTGACTTGGCTCCAAAGCCCACACTCTTGGAGGCTATTCTCTTCTGCTATGATATGCCTCAGTTTTTTCATCTTTAAAATGGGGATAATAGTAATACCTCCTCATGGCAGGGAATGCTATGTGCTGCTGCTGCTGCTGCTAAGTCGCTTCAGTCGTGTCCGACTCTGTGCGACCCCATAGACGGCAGCCCACCAGGCTCCCCCATCCCTGGGGTTCTCCAGGCAAGAACACTGGAGTGGGTTGCCATTTCCTTCTCCAATGCATGAAAGTGAAAAGTGAAAGTGAAGTCGCTCAGTCATGTCAACTCTTAGTGACCCCATGGACTGCAGCCCACCAGGGTCCTCCATCCATGGGAGTTTCCAGGCAAGAGTACTGGAGTGGGGTGCCATTGCCTTCTCCAATGCTATGTGCTAGTGAATGGTAAAGCTATAACTAAATTAATTTCCTCAACTGAAGTTCAGAGAAGCTAAGTTACTTCCCTAATAGTCACATTAATAAATTGCTAAAGCAAAGTGGATTTAAATTCAAATCTATACTACTTCTAGACTAGTCATTCAAACCATACTCAGCCATCTGCTAATGTTGTAGTATTAAACATGTTTCTCTATCTCTCTGGGCTTCAGTTTTCTCATCTTTAAATTCAGGATGAAAAAACCTGTCCTGTCCACTTCACAAAGTTGGGATAAGAATAAAAATCAAATATGACAATGTAACTTATAGGCCTTCAAATGGCATGGAAATAAAAGTTAAGGTACCACTAGAGCTTTCTAGAATCTTTCCCCTATGTGGCACACAGCTGGAAAATGAAGAAAGTTTGGTGGACACACCAGACACCCTCGAATTACCCGAGGACACCACAGATGACCATTTAGTCTATGGGGAAGTGTATTAAGAAAACCTATTGAGGAGAGGACAGGGGGTGACTGCCAGGGTCCCTGGAGCCAGAGGCACAGGAGAATCGGAGCACTGCCCCTGCTGCACACTGAGGATGGGAGGAGAATCTCTGTTGTACTGAAGCAACAGTGTACTTAAGAGATTATGTATGGAGAAGGAAGCGTCGATAGTTGGGCTCATGGAGAACCCAGTTACCTATACATCCACTCTTCCCTCATCCCTGTCCTAACAGAATCACTAGGATTGCCTTCTCTTAGGGAACAGGCTGCCTCATTCATTTGTTCAACAAATATTTGTTAATTACCTACCATGTGGCAGACACAATTCCAAAGAATATGAGAAAGTCTTGTGGCATCTGCATCCTGACATATAAGGACACAGGAGGCGAGACATGAAGTAAAGAATGTAATCATTTTGTGTGATAAGGGCTATAAAGACAATAAACATGTAATTGTTAATGAAAATAAGTTCTGATGATAGGTCACTATATACTTTTGGCAAATAATCTGAAGGTGTTCAAATAAATCAAAGACATTACTATAATAAACCTTATATTCTCATTTGCTTACTTATATCAATAAATACCTAAATTTTTAAAAAAAATTTAAACACACAAGTAGAAGCAATACTGGTTCCTGACTCATTCTAGCAATAAGTAAATTAGTTCTGTATGAACTAATGGAGGTTAGAAAAAATCTTAATTTACCTAATTAATAAACACATTTCCAATTAAAGTGAACTTTTATAGTTTTTTAATAATTTATAAATTTACAAATAATATTTGTACATTTTACTCAATCTAAAAGAAATATTTTAATGCTTAGGATCTTATAGTAACAAGAAAGTTTTTAAAAATACACTCACCTTTAACTTATATTCATATTTTTATTGCAAAGATAAACAAAATGCTTTAAAAAATGAAGCATGTATATCATTGGGATAAAACTCTGTATGCAATATGGAATGGAAATATGACTTTTTTTAAACAGGAAGAAACAAATTTTCTAACTATAAGCAAAGTGTTTATTCACATATTTTGAGCTGATTATGGTGAGTACCAAATTTGAATGGAATTCAGATTTCATTGGATACCTATAGAAGTATGGTCTATGGTTTTATTTTATTGTTTTTCATTTTCTTAGTTTTATTTTAAATGTCAATATTTTAATACACGAGGAATTAATATTCTTGGCAACACATGATAAAATAATAACTTCAAAATATACAAGGGGTGTGTGTGTTAGTTGCTCAGTCATGTCTGACTCTTTGCAACCCCATGGACTGTTGCTCACCAGGCCCCTCTGTCCATGGAATTCTCCAGGCAAGAATACTGGAGTGGGTTGCCATTCCCTTCTCCAGGGGATCATCCCAACTCAGGGATCGAGCTTGGGTCTCCTGCATTGCAGGCAGATTCTTTACCATCTAGGCCACCAGGGAAGACCCATAAGGGGTATATGGTTTTATGAAATTTTTTTTTTCTTTTTAAATTTTATTTTTAAACTTTACAATATTGTATTAGTTTTGCCAAATATCAAATTGAATCCGCCACAGGTATACCTGTGTTCCCCATCCTGAACCCTCCTCCCTCCTCCCTCCCCATACCCTCCCTCTGGGTTGTCCCACTGCACCAGCCCCAAGCATCCAGTATCGTGCATCGAACCTGGACTGGCGACTCATTTCATACATGATATTATACATGTTTCAATGCTATTCTCCCAAATCTCCCCACCCTCTCCCTCTCCCACAGAGTCCATAAGACTAATCTATACATCAGTGTCTCTTTTGCTGTCTCGTACACAGGGTTATTGTTACCATCTTTCTAAATTCCATATATATGCGTTAGTATACTGTATTGGTGTTTTTCTTTCTGGCTTACTTCACTCTGTATAATAGGTTCCAGTTTCATCCATCTCATTAGAACTGATTCAAATGTATTCTTTTTAATGGCTGAGTAATACTCCATTGTGTATATGTACCACTGCTTTCTTAGCCATTCATCTGCTGATGGGCATCTAGGTTGCTTCCATGTCCTGGCTATTATAAACAGTGCTGCGATGAACATTGGGGTACACGTGTCTCTTTCCCTTCTGGTTTCCTCAGTGTGTATGCCCAGCAGTGGGATTGCTGGATCATAAGGCAGTTCTATTTCCAGTTTTTTATGGAATCTCCACACTGTTCTCCATAGTGGCTGTACTAGTTTGCATTCCCACCAACAGGGTAAGAGAGTTCCCTTTTCTCCACACCCTCTCCAGCATTTATTGCTTGTAGACTTATGGATTGCAGCCATTCTGACTGGAGTGAAATGGTACCTCATAGTGGTTTTGATTTGCATTTCTCTGATAATGAGTGATGTTGAGCATCTTTTCATGTGTTTGTTAGCCATCTGTATGTGAAATTTTTGTAGGGAGTGTGTTGAGATAAAAGTTTGAATAAAGACTGTAATCCGTAGGCTGCATTATATTCCACGGCCCCTAGAGGGAGTCTCTTCCCAGTTCCACTCAAGGACAGTTTGGAAGGATGGAGAACACTCATTTGCACTGATGGTTCCATAAATTATTAAAATGCCCTGGATGGAAAGTTCACTGGGAGGGAAATGCCGCATAGTACAAATAGCACTGGATCTAACATAAGTTGAGTCTGCTTGTAACTAGCTCTTAGGCTCTCTGATCCATTGTTTCCCCATTTGAAATATGGACACAAAACCTGCTCCTCCTAATCCACAGCATGCTAGAACATAGCGATGAAGAACACAGACCCTTGGATCTGACTGCCTAGGTTCAAATCCAGCTTTGCCGCTTACCAGCTGGGTGACTTGATGCATGTTTTTTTATACCTCTGTGCCTTGTGTCATCTAATAAAAAATGGAATAGGATCAATAATAGTGCCTACTGAGTAGAGTTGCTGTGATAATTAACCAAGTTAATAATTATAAAGTGCTTTGAATAACTCTGGCACAAAGCTATTATTTTTACGTATTATCTTAGTTATTACTATCATGATAATCATTCACATGTTTATTGAGAAAATCAAATGGGACAATGCACAGGAAGTGCTTTGAGTCCTCTGGCTGCTACAAAGATAAAAGAAATACCGATAAAACTGTATTGGCTGTGGTGCTGTCAGCAGCAATTACAAAGCAAAACCTACTAAAACTGGCTTAACCTGTGAGAGGATTTCTAATTTCCCATAACACTGAGTCACCTGTGAGAGGATTTCTAATTTCCCATAACACTAGCCCCACAGATGTGACAGTGGGGATTCTGGTGCTATTACTCCAGCCCTGTCCATGAGTTTGCTTGGTCTTTTACAATGACATCCCTTATGCTCACACAGGATGGCCACTGACAGAAGCTGAAGCCTTGTTCTTCCCGTCTGCAATGGTCTGAATGTTTATGTCCTACCCCCAAATTCATGGAGTCTTCCCTGGTAGCTCAGCTGGTAAAGAATCTGCCTGCAATGCAGGAGACCCAAGTTTGACTCCTGGGTCGGGAAGATCCACTGCAGAAGGGGTAGTCTACCCACTCCAGTATTCCTGGGCTTCCCTGGCGGCTCAGCTGGAAAAGAATCCACCTGCAATGTAGGAGACCTGGGTTCGATCCCTGGGTTGGGAAGATCCCCAGGAGAAGGAAACGACTACCCACTCCAGTATTCTGGTCTGGAGAATTCCATGGACTTGCGACATGGGGGGTTACAAAGATTTGGGCACAACTGAGTGACTTTCACTTTCATTTTCCCTAAATTCATACAATGAAACCCTCAACCCCAAAGATGATATATTTAGAAGATGGTGTTGGGGGCCAGAGTGAGGCACTCGGCCCGTGGCAAAGGTCATAAGGAAGGAGGCTCGACATACGCAAAGGCGGGATCGAGCCTCAGGAGTCCCCCTGGAAATCCTCAAGCATCTACCCCCATAACCAGAGCCTGCCTACTTTACTACTTTGTGCTCTCACCTACACCTCTGACTTTACGGGGGGCTGTCCCCCACCACCTCTTTCAGAGAAGGAGTTAACCTAGAGCTCCAGTTAATAAAAACTCCTGGGCGTGACAAGAGTGTTTTAACCTACAAACTCCTCTGAAGGTTCTCTGGCCTGCCTGACAGGCTTGTCCCGGCACATGTGATTGCTCACAGCCTCCCAACCGTGAGAGGCATGAGATGCTTTAAACCTTCTAAAAACAGGTTCCTTAGAAAAGTTAGAAAACTATTAGTATAAGTATAATGGGCTGATTAGAAATTGTGTTGGTGAAGGGTTTTTCATTTGTTGAGCCAATGTTTGTTGCTAAGTCTCCACATCCCCTGCCTTTACACACATTAATGAATATATAGAAGAAATAAGTATTAACTTTTGATATTAATCATGTTAGACCTTTGGCTAAATTCTTTCCTTAACTAAAACCCACTACACCCTCACCCTATAGGGATGTAACTTTATTTGGGTGGCATCTGTTTTAAGAATAATCACCCCTGGAGAAATAAGTGTCCTGGTTGACTGACCGCTGTCACAAGGAGAGGGTCATAAATTGTCAGCAGGCCCCCTGACCAGAAGATGATGTAACACCCCTAAGACCTCTGTATACATTTGTATGAAGCACCTGACTGATAAAAGTCAGGACTGCTGACCCCGCGTGACTTTTACATAACATCTCAGTGTATAAAAGTAGACCATGGAAAATAAAGAATTGGGATCAGTTTCTCGAAGTACTGGTCTCCCCATGTCGCTCTCTCTCTCACTCTGGCTGAGTCTCCATCTGGAGCGTGGAACCCGCCATGCTTACTAACTTTGCCTGGGCTTCTAAGATCCGACCAGGGAGGCCTCAGTGTCTCCTCTCCTTCGAGAGAACGGAAGGACGCCTGCGGCCTACGTAAGTGGTGCAAACTTCTTGTCTTGAAGTTTTATTGGTCTCCCGCGTAAACCAAGCTACTCAGCCTCTTTTCTCCACTGAATTTTCCTACTGAGCTATCCTCATTCTATTACTCCTTACATCTTTAACTAATATCTAATTGAAGCTATCGTATCCTGATCCTCGCCGACGCCATCCCCACTTCGAATACCCTGGATCAGCCGGGGCTGGACCCCGGCAAGATGGGACCCTTGGGAGCTGCTTGGGTCATGAGGATGGCGCCCTCATGAGTGGGGTCAGCATTCCTTAAAGAGACCTTACAGAGATCTTCAGTGGCTCAGACAGTAAAGAAATTGCCTGCAAGGCAGGAGCCCCAGGTGAAATCCCTGGGTCGGGAAGATCCCCTGTAGGAGGGCGTGCCTAATCCACTTTATTCTTGCCTGGAGAATTCCATGGGCAGAGGATCCTGGTGGGCTACCGTCCATGGGGTCACAAAGAGTTGGACACGACTGAATGACTAACACTTCCACTTTTTCAAAGAGACCTCACAGAGATCGTGGAAAGGGAGACAGCTAGAGGAAACAGCTAGAAAACACTGGCTAAGAATCAGAAAGCAGGCTTTCACTGGAGCCCTCTCACCAGAACTCTGGTGCCTTGATCTTGGACTCTGCAGCCTCCATAACTGTTAGAAATATACTTCTGTTATTTATTTTACAGATTTTTTTTGATATGCACTATTTTTTAAAGTCTTTGTTGAATTTGTTACAATATTGTTTCTGTTTTGGTTTTTTGACTTTGAGGTATGTGGGATCTCAGCTCCCCAACCAGGGATCAAACCCACAGTCCCTGCATTGGAAGGCAGTCTTAACCACTGGATCACCAGGGAAGTTCCTCTGTTGTTTATAAGCTACCCAGTCTGTGGTGTTTTCTTATGGCAGCCTGGATGGAATAGGAAACACCTTCCATCTAATTAGCCTGCCTAAGTAAATTAGGTGCCCATCTCTGGATCAGAAACATTTGTTAAGGAAGTACCATGCACTGAGTGCCTTCATCTGGGGTGTCTGAATTGATTGCTGGTAAATGGGATGCTGTGACTAAAGTAGTAAGGATCCAGCCCTTAAAACTGGAGATGTGAGTCATGTGACATCTTAGGGTTACAGCAGGAAGTAGGTGGCATATTAGAACCGGTTAGATGAGGAAAATTTAATCAAGTGGGCATTTATGAGGTTGTGGGCAAAGCTGAAGAAACTCAGCAATGGCTAGTGCAGTGCCCAGGGGCTGACAACAACAGAGAGCCACCATTGCCCCTCAGCCTGAGCAGTCCAAAGCTCTTATTAGAACACACGCCCAGGGCATTGGATGGTGAGGGCGACCCAAGAGGATTTTTGTCCATTCATAAAGGGATGCTGTCAGCCTGCAATTACTTAGCCATGGAGAAAGCCAACAGAGTAAATACTGCAACCTTACTCTTCTTCCGGTTGCTGAAATTCACGGGGCCAGAGAGCCATTAATCCCACCAATGCATGCCCAGGTCAGAATGGAGAAGGATAAAGACGGATTTGGAGGAGCAAATGGAAGAGGGAGCACAAAGGAATACTGAGCACACTCAGACCATGAAGGGGAGGGCAATGATCACTCAGCAAAAACCATGACCTGCTGGGAAAGAGCAAGGGAAATGCTGGCTAGATAGCTAACAGGATTCACTAGAATGATCCTTATTCAAAATAACCATAGATTGTTTAAAATTGCAGACATCTCTTATTTGGAAGTAAATAAGGGAGCTGCACCAGAAGATAACAAAAGGCTGAGCTGCCACTAGTTGATGAGGAATACAGGAAAGGGGGACGTACTGACCTTTCAGAGAAAAGTGAAGAAATCCATTCCCATAAGGGATTGCAAAGAGAAGTGGCTGTTCCCTTGATAAAGCCAGAGAGGGCAAGCCTAATGAGGCCTAAGCCAGTTACATGGTGTAATTTACTGAATGGTGTTGGCTGCCTTGCAATGTTTCAAAGCAATTTTTTTGTTTGTAATACATGATTAGTAGGAAAGGATTTGGATGTTGCCATTTTCCAAAGAAAACTTGACTACACTTGGTATTAGAGAAAAATAAGTCTCCTTGGAAAGTCTCATATTTCAATGCAAAGCAGTACCCTAAGTCAGAATTTACACAATGTATTATTGCCTAATGTATGAGGATCAGCTAATTAATTCAGAACTAAATGTCAAGATAAACAGACCCAATCCCGAAGGGACTCCAAGACTTAGTGGCAACATCAAGTGTCCATTAAAAACCCTACATCAGTGATTCTCAACACTGGCTGTGCATTAGAACAACCTGGGTAGCTTTAAAATTTTTCTACACCCAGACTCTACCCTAGAGCAATTAAATAAGAATCTTTCAGTGGGGCCCAGGAATTGGTATTTTTTGAAAAGTTCTCTAAGTGGTTATAACACTCTCCAGGGGTTGAGAAGCTCTGGTCTACAGGATACTTACATCTCTGGTGGATGCGATATGCCTAAATCAATCAGATTGCTTGCTTTGCTAATTAACTCATCAGTTCAACTCAAGTAGACATCCTGGAATGTGGATCTGCCTTGCTGTGTCTTACAGCCAAATACTGAGGCCGCTCAACAAAAGGGTTAGGAGGAGGGGCTCTGAGATCAGGCTGTGAAAGTGAAAGTGAAGTTGCTCAGTCGTGTCCGACTCTTTTCGACCCCATGGACTGTAGCCTATCAGAGTCCTCCATTCATGGGATTTTCCAGGCAAGATTGCTGGAGTGGATTGCCATTTCCTTCTCCAGGGGAATCTTCCCAACCCAGGAATCGAACCTGGGTCTTCCGCATTGCAGGCAGACGCTTTACCGTCTGAGATCAGGCTGCCCACGTCAAATTCTGAGTCTATTCATGGGCTTATGTGACTTTGGGAAAATCACTTAACACTTTCGAACCTTAGTTACATAATCTGTACAATATAGGAGGGGCAATGGTAGACATTACAGCATAGATTGTTTTGAGGATTAATTTAGAATTCACAGAAAGTATCCCCCATAGTACTGATAAGGATCCTTTGGCCCAGAGATGGTGAGTAACTTGCCCAAGATTATCCAGCTAGTAATTGACTGAAGGGCTTCCCTTGTGGCTCAGCTGGTAAAGAATCTGCCCACAATGAGGGAGACCTGGGTTCGATCCCTGGGTTAGGAAGACCTCCTGGAGAAGGAAAAGGCTACCCACTCCGGTATTCTGGCCTGGAGAATTTCATGGACTATAGAGTCCATCGGGTAGCAAAGAGTTGGACACAACTGAGCGATTTTCACTTTCACTTTAATTGACTGGATTAGGATTTGAACTCGGGTCTGTCTGTCTTTGTGGCTCATTCTTTGTCAGCTGAGCCATCTTGCGTCTCTGGAATGACACTCCTCAACATTAGGACTGCTGTAACTTCTCCTAGGGGGGAAAAAAATCCTTGCTAAACAAATGGAACCATGTCCCAGGAGTGGTGCTTTCTCAGCTTGTCTCTTCCTTTCTAGGACAACACAGATCTGGAGCACAGAAGTTAAGAGCAGACATTATGGCTTTGGGCTACGGAGAGTAAGCAAACCAGTCAGGCAGTGCTCCTGGGTCCATAGCTTTCCCTGGAAAGAGAACTATTTTCTTTATAGGAGTATTTTTTATCTTGAAGGATGGGTCAGCAGTAGTGTTGCTCCATGGAGAAGAAAGGGCAATGTCTGCTGGTGGTGCTCTGCAGAAGACCCTCTCTCTCGGTGCTCAAGCAGTGAAGGGTGATGAGTGGGTGGATGAACTGCTCACAGTCCACCTCTGAGATCTGAATATCAGTGCATCCCCACTGAGAACCTGATACTTCCCTACGCTGGCCAGGGCTCCACAGCCATCGTGGTCCCACCCTCTCCTGCCCCAAGTGGGCACACTCATACGTTTTTTTTTTTTTTTTCTTTTTGAAAAGTGTGTGAAAATTCTCAGAAAGAGAATATTTTAAACCAGATTTACATTTATATATTTAAAATAACCAAGCTGCAAATACAAAATAAAAATAATAGCCTAGTCTTATTGAGAGGCTTTGTAGCCCAAGCTTTACATGTATTATTAACCCATTGAAGGCTCACCATAACCCTGTGAGGTACTGATCCAATCTTTCAGCTGAGGAGACTACAGCCCAGAGAGGTTAAATAATTGCCAGGTGAATTCTGTGGTTGATTCCTGGTATCTATCAGATCCCAGCAGTAAATAGAAGAGATACTAAATTGGGTAAATCAGGAAGAGTTTAATATTGGAACTAGATATGCTAGCTGGGCTTCCCAGGTGGCACTAGTGGTAAAGAACAGATGTGCCTATGCAGAAAAACTCAGTCCCTGGGTTGGGAAGATCCCCTGGAGGAGGGCATAGCAACCCACTCCAGTATTCTTGCCTGGAGAATCCCATGGACAGAGGAACCTGGTGGGCTATAGTCCATAGGGTCACAAAGAGCTGGACATGACTAAAGCAGCTTAGCACATACATACACTCTAGATAGAGTGGACAGGGTATAAGGAAACTGAGAAAGTATAGGCAATACCTTGGCCCCAGACATAAAAGGAAAGAGCTCTGCCAGGAGCTATGACTTTGAGTGGGGGGAGGTACCAAATACCCACAGTTACTCTCCTCCCTTCTATCTCCCTCCAGTCTTCCACAGTGCTTTCCATCAGCCGAACCCAACTGCAAGAAAGAGGACAAGAGACCCGTGATTCAGTCCATACAGGTTGACCTCCCTGGGGCATGGGAGAGGATGGAGGAGAATAGAGAATGGATCTGGAAAAGAAAACAGAAAACATTCAGCGCACGTGTTATCTCAGTTTGGACAATTAGCTCTTCTTGCTCTAGAACTTGAAATTGAAAACAGAGAGAGAGAGAAATCGTCATTAAAAATGAATACCGTTAATGGTGCATGACAGAATGTCCACCAGTTTCTGCTGCCGAAGAATCTTGACCTTTTCTGCTTCCATTTCTTCTACAAATTGGTTGCTCAGCGATCCAGGATGTTTCCAATATGTCTCTTACTTCTGCCTAATACGATGGAAGTCATTTACTGTCACTTATAACTGAAAGGTCCCTAATGAAGCAATGCCCAAATTCTTAGTATTGGCATTTAGATCACTGCATTTGTGGCTACATTCCCAACTGTACTCAAGAAAAGGATTTATGTAGAAGAAGAGGAAGCGGAGGAGAAAGGGGAGGAAAGAGAGGAGATCGGGGAAAGAAGGAGAAAGGAAGGAGGAGGAAGGGTGGGAAAGGGAATAGAAAGAGAACAAGAACACAAATGATTATAAATACTTGGAAAGTAGGAACTTCTTCAATATGATCCTGCTGAGAACCACTGTCCCATCACCCACATTCTCAGATGGCTCTTTTGGAGAAAAACTTAATTATTGGATTGTAATTTTTTAGAGTTAGCTATTTTGCTTAATTGAATTTGCTAGTTAACTGTCCATAACCTTTGAATTTTAATCTAAGCCATATTACCTGAAATCTTATATAGATCTGCAGCAGTTGCTTGAGATCCCTAAAGGGCAGAGAAAGAACTCAGTTGGATTTCTTGCCTCTCATTGAGAGAAATCAACCAGGCAATCATTTAGTTTGCAAACATTTGTCAATTACCTTGTTGTATGTGCGTGGAGGGTTCCAATCAGGACATATAAAAATGAAATGATAATGTCTTTTCATGGGAGGTGACTTACAGCCTTAGCTTTTAGTACCCTCTGCCTGGCGATATCTATTTTATACTTAGTGTTTTAATAAAGAGCTCTTTTTCCAAATTATTTTAAGATATGTCTGAACAGAAAAACATTTGTGTGTGTGTGTGTGCATTTCACTTTCTCTTAATTGCACCTGTGGAGACACCTTGGCTCTTTAAACTCCAGGTTTCTGACCAAGACCTTTCTGACCACCTGGGGGCAGCATAACCTTACACAGAAAAGCACCTTGAAGGAACCAACTGGCTTTCTGAACTCCTGGCTTTCAAACACAAGCCTTTTAAGTAATGTTTCCCAAATGATTGACTCGAGAAGTACTATATTTGAAGAAATGGTTCTACAATTAAACAAGTTTAGGCAACTCTGGTTTAATCAAAGTTAACATCTGAGATTTTACCAGAAAAGCGTATGAAATGTTCTGAGAAGTCTTGCAGGGAAGACATCTTCTAACTCGGATGGGAAGTTAATTTGATGAGAAGGCTCTTGTCATTTAATCTGTTCTCAAAGTTAATACTACTCAACCAAGACTAAAGCGTATATTTAAAGTATATCTCATGTTGATGTTTGATAGAAAACAACAAAATTCAGTAAAGCAATTATCCTTCAATTTAAAAATAAATTAATTTTTTAAAAAGGTATATCAAGTACCAGTCAGAACTGAGTTTTCTCTAGAAGAAAAGGAAAGGTAGAGAGGTAAAACTAGAAATTCACAGGCTTCAGCAGGGAAGCTAAACAGAAAATCGAGTGTTCTGAGAAAATGGGGAAATACCTCTTCATGGGAATCCAAAAATAAGACTGAGATTCTAAATAATGTTGGAGAATTAAAGCTGGAATAAGACTGGTACCTCTGACCAACACAAGGCCTTTTTAGAATAAAGTTACAACATCTGCAAAACAAAAAGTATTGCTCACCATCCAATTATACAAGGATCAAGTCATTAGCCACTGTAGTCGCTGACCAACAGTGCACCCTGAGAGGCGTGAGCATATGTGCTCAGTTGCTCAGTTGTGTATGACTCTATGTGACCCCATAGACTGTAGCCCACCAGGCTACTCTGTCCATGGGATTTCCCAGGCAAGAATACTGGAGTGGGTTGTCATTCCCTTCTCCAGAGGATCTTCCCAACCCAGGGATTAAACCCGGGTCTCTTGAGTCTCATGCATTGGCAGGCGGATTCTTCACCACTGGGCCACCTGGGAATCCCTGAGAGGAATTCAGGACAAAAAGCCAGATGAGGCATTCTGTGTTTTGGGAAAACAGGCCCCCTAGATAGTTGATATATATCTCAGGAAGAAGTTTAATGAGACGAGATTCTTGCATCTTTCCAAACATAGAAATACTCTAAAATGGTTAACTAATATATCTATCTTTATCACTAACAGTTATCTTTACTTAGATGTGTGTTTGAATGCAGGTATTCCCCAGCCGAAAATCATATATATGATGGCTTCTCCCGCTCCTGGGGACAGTTTGCTCAGAGCTATTGAGAGACTGTTTCCCAGGCTATAGTCTTCAGTAAAGTCTCTGAGTCCCTTGGACTGCAAGGAGATCAAATCAGTCCATCCTAAAGGAATCAATCCTGAATATTCTTTGGAAGGACTGTTGCTAAGCTGAAGTTCCAATACTTTGGCCACCTGATACAAAGAACTGACTCATTGGAAAAGACCCTGATGTTGGGAAAGATTGAAGGTGGAAGGAGAAGGGGATGACAGAGGATGAGATGGTTGGATGGGATCACTGACTCAATGGACATGGGTTTGAGCAAGCTCCAAGAGTTGGTGATGGACAGTGAAGCCTGAGGTGCTGCAGTCCACAGGGTTGCAAAGAGTCGGACATGACTGAGTGACTGAACTGAACTGAACTGAAAGTGTCTGAATAAAACACCAAAACCCACAACTCTTACATTGTGCATTTTATTTTTTTCAGTCAAAAGTTTTGGGTGACCATAAAAGAACCCAGAGCAGATTTCTCTCCTTCTCCACAACTCTATGAGAGTCCAGAGCCATGGTACCAGCAAGGGACCCTTATGTCCATCTGCCTCCTCGTCAAGTCCAAGTAACTCAGTAAGTCTTTCCTGTCTCAGATCTTCCATCTTGGTTGATCCTGAGTTTTATTCTGTGATGGTCAAAGAGGTACCTGAATCTGATCTCTCTAGAATTTGAAACTCTTAGTGAGTATTCTTATTTTTGTGACCATATTGTTATTTGCATTAAGTTCAATAAGAATCTGTTCTTCCTAGGACATAATTGGAAACATTGTATCACCAAGGTTTTGAATGCAATGATATATTTGAGAATATATGCAAAACCAAGTATGACCAGTTAAAGAACTAAGGTAGACTTTGGGAACAAAAAAGCCCCTTTGGCAAAACAACCTGGTAACTTGCTCACAGGATTCTCTGCATCCTTACAAGGTGAATAATGAAGGTCACTTCTTGGCAAATGTAAGAACCTCAAAATAGTTGGGGAACCTCAAGAAGAGAAGAATTCACCTAAATATGCAGGCACTGTAAGCAAAATCTGATGGCAAGTATTTGTCATAGCTTTCCTTGCCTTGAGAGGCCTTTTAAGTTCAATTTGAGATTCCTGATGAAAAGTTCCAGTGAAGACAATTTAAAAGAGCTTATATGATCAATTACACTTGTGTAGTAATCAAACCAAATTTATTGAAACCAGAATTACTTTGACAACAAATAGTCTTAATCTGGCTATATTTGATGGAAATAAGGGTCAATTTTAGAGGAAAAAAATGTTTCAGTGAATATTAAGTTCCACTGTTGTTCAGTTCAGTTCAATTCAGTTGCTCAGTCATGTCCGACTCTTTGCAACCCCATGAATCACAGCACGCCAGGCCTTCCTGTCCATCACCAGCTCCCAGAGTTTACCCAAACTCATGTGCATCAAGTCAGTGATGCCATCCAGCCATCTCATCCTCTGTCGTCCCCTTTTCCTGCCCCCAATCCCTCCCAGCATCAGAGTCTTATCCAATAAGTCAACTCTTCGCATGAGGTGGCCAAAGTATTGGAGTTTCAGCTTTAGCATCATTCCTTCCAATGAACACCCAGGACTGATCTCCTTTAGGATGCACTGGTTGGATCTCCTTGCAGTCCAAGGCACTCTCAAGAGTCTTCTCCAACACCACAGTTCAAAAGCATCAATTCTTCGGCGCTCAGCTTTCTTCACAGTCCAACTCTCGCATCCATACATGACCACTGAAAAAACCATAGCCTTGACTAGACGGAACTTTGTTGGCAAAGTAATGTCTCTGCTTTTTAATATCTAGGTTGGTCATAACTTTCCTTCCAAGGAGTAAGAGTCTTTTTAAATTTCATGGTTGTAATCACCATCTGCAGTGATTTTGGAGCCCCAAAAAATAAAGTCTGACACTGTTTCCACTGTTTCCCCATCTATTTCCCCTGAAGTGATGGGACCAGATGCCATGATTTTCGTTTTCTGAATGTTGAACTTTAAGCCAACTTTTTCATTCTCCTCTTTTACTTTCATCAAGAGGCTTTTTAGTTCCTCTTCACTTTCTGCCTTAAGGGTGGTGTCATCTGCATATCTGAGGTTATTGATATTTCTCCTGGCAATCTTGATTACAGCTTGTGCTTCTTTCAACCCAGCGTTTCTCATGATGTACTCTGCATATAAGTTAAATAAGCAGGGTGACAATATACAGCCTTCACGTACTCCTTTTCTTATTTGGAAGCAGTCTGTTGTTCCATGTCCAGTTCTAACTGTTGCTTCCTGATCTGCATATAGGTTTCTCAAGAGCCAGGTCAGGTGGTCTGGTATTCCCATCTCATGAAGAATTTTCCACAGTTTATTGTGATCCACACAGTCAAAGGCTTTGGCATAGTCAATAAAGCAGAAATACATGTTTTTCTGGAACTTTCTTGCTTTTTTTCATGATCCAGTGAATGTTGGCAATTTGATCTCTGGTTCCTCTGCCTTTTCTAAAACCAGCTTGAACATCTGGAAGTTCACAGTTCACGTACTGCTGAAGCCTGGCTTGGAGAATTTTGAGCATTACTTTACTAGCATGTGAGATGAGTGCAATTGTCCATTGTTGTTAACAGCCTTTTAATTGTCTTTGAGTTTTGTATTTAGAGGCTAAGACTTATTTCCATGAAATTAAAAGCCGCTTACTCCTTGGAAGGAAAGTTATGACCAACCTAGACAGCATATTCAAAAGCAGAGGCATTACTTTGCCAACAAAGTTCTGTCTAGTCAAGGCTATGGTTTTTCCAGTAGTCATGTATGGATGTGAGAGTTGGACTGTGAAGAAGGCTGAGTGCCGAAGAATTGATGCTTTTGAACTGTGGTGTTGGAGAAGACTCTTGAGAGTGCCTTGGACTGCAAGAAGATCCAACCAGTCCATTCTGAAGGAGATCAGCCCTGGGATTTCTTTGGAAGGACTGATGCTGAAGCTGAAACTCCAGTACTTTGGCCACCTCATTCGAAGAGTTGACTCATTGGAAAAGACTCTGATGCTGGGAGGGATTGGGGGCAAAAGGAGAAGGGGACAACAGAGGATGAGATGGCTGGATGGCATCACTGACTCAATGGATGTGAGTCTGAGTGAACTCTGGGAGTTTGTGAAGGACAGGGAGGCCTGGCGTGCTGAGATTCATGGGGTCACAAAGAGTCGGACACGACTGAGCGACTGAACTGAACTGAACTTATTTCCTAAGTGACTCCTTGTAACTATGTTGCATTATTGTAAAGTTTAATTGAATTATTAAAAGCACATTCTAAGCTTGTTTTTGAAGCTTATCTTTTTTTAAAAAAAGTATCTATCTTTAGATGAGGATTATATGCCCATGACCTGCAACCAGGAGAGTATATATACTGGAACAGATACCATGTAAAGAACTCCCTTCGAAAGGTCCTTAGCAAGTACTTTTAACTAGCTCAAGTGCAGTGGGGAAACATGAAAGAAACTGACACCTAGGTTTCTATTTTCCCAATTTAAAGGGGACCCTGCACTGGACTAGTCTATAGCAAGGATGTGCATGCATGCTAAGTTGCTTCAGTTGTGGTTGACTCTTTGAGACCCTATGGGCTGTAGTCCATCAGGCTCCTCTGTCCATGGGACTCTCCAGGCAAGAATACTGGAGTGGGTTGCCATGCCTTCCTCTAGGGGATCTTCCCAACCCAGGGATCGAACCTGTGTCTCTTATGTCTCCTGCATTGGCAGGCGGGTTCTTTACCACTAGCGCCACCTGGGAAGCCCATAGAGAGGACTGTTGACCTCAAAATCACCTTAAAACAATGTTCATATAGAGGAGAAATGACACTTATGCCAGGACCAGAAGATGACACCAGAAGCAGACAGTTATCCCAAGGTGCTAGACTTGACCCATACAATTATTTACACTATTTTCTTGATTTCTCGAACATCTTGCATATGAATCAAATGTTTTTCTATCATGGGCATGACCCTATGCAGAGCTTAAAAATGAATCCAGTTGTTGACTTCATAGTAAATTACCTACATCTAGTATTTCTGGTTTACCTTGGTGGATTTCTCTTCTCCAAGGCTCTGATTAGATGGCTCTCAGAAAGTTATTTTAGAAATAAGAAGTTATACTTCTTTTCAGGCCACTATTGATATTACTAGATAAGATCCTGTTATTTGGCTAGTCAATCATGCTTGCTATGACTCTGGCCATATATGTGACTTTTCTTTAAAAGTTACTGAAGCTAAATCAGAGCAATGAGCTAAATTTCAGTCAAAAATCATAACCACCCACTTATTATGAGGGACTCTCCCTAAGTTATGGGATGGATTTGTATGGGTAAGACCAGGTTATAGTATTTAGGTTTAAAGGCCCCATTACATCAGGGTAATTAGATCATACAAAGGATAATCAGCCTAATAACCCTAGGAAACTGGGCTGGATGCCTTATAAACAATGCAAATATATCATTATCTTTAAAAATAGCAATGGGTACAGAACAGACTGGATCAGACAACTGGGATTATACTGGACTGCATCTAATGAAAACTCTTGGCTTAAATTCTTGTGTGTGACCTAATTTGTGCTACTAGCTATATTATATATTGTATTTTGCCAATTTTATAATATCGTTGTTTTACGTATTACCTAATGCATGACCAAGTCTCTGACAAAAATAATGATGACTAAGATACTTAAAATGATTGCCCCAAAACATAGTTCCATTTACGATTAAGATTATTGTAATAGTATAACTCTAAGTTATACTTATAAATTTATACTTATAAATATGGGAAGAAGCAACTAGGGAGAATCATTTCCTGGACCATAACAGGCTAGTAAAGACAGGTGGTCCAGAGACTTTTATGGCTACTACTAACAGAGTCCAGTCCCATTGTAGCACATTGAATAACCTATCAAAGAAACCCTTACCTGATTTATGAAGTAGCCTTCCTAGCACTATGAGACAAATTGGTCATGAAGTGCCTTCCATATGCATTTATGACCAATAGGGAGGACTGTAAAATGAAGACCGTTGCTCTCCATCCTGTTCTACAAAGACTAAGTCATGAGCCAGTGCAGCTGCAGACCTACAGTGCACCCTGAAAGGAACTCACGCCCGAAAAAATCCAAGATGAAGCACTCTGTGTTTTGGAAAAATAGGTCCCTTAGATGTATATCTCAGGGAGAATTTTAATGAACTCAGATTCTTGCATCTTCCCATACACAGAAACACTCTAAAATCATTAACTGAGATATCTATTCTCTGTGCCCAGCAGTAATCTTTTACCCAAACGTTTGCTTGACTGTAGGTATTCCCTAGCTAAAAAACCATATATATGCTGCTTTCTCCCCTCCCTCTTGGAGAAGTCCCCTCAGAGCTACTAAGAGGTTGTTTCCCAGGCTATAGTCTTCAGTAAAGTTCCTACATAAAACCAAACCCCACAACTTTTACATTGTGCGTTTTTCTTCCAGTCATCACATGTAAGGGACAGTCTATCAGACAAGAGTAGTATTTTCTAAACCGTAGTCATTCATAAACATACTAACTTCATGATTTTTTTCTATCAAGATTTATCCAGTATTTTTCATAAATTGTCTTATACTTTTGTATAAATTATTAAAAAAAACTTAATATCTGAAAATTCATTGTTTTGGAGGAATAATTATTTTTCTAATGTGTAAATTTAAAAATAAATAATTGTTTATGTTCCATCTAAAGTAATATGTATACCATTATTTTGGAAATGCTTTTCTAAAGGATAAAAACTTTCCAGTGCTGTGAATAAAGAAAAGGGTACAGTTGAGACTGAGTTGTAAAAGGTTAAAACAAACCTGAGGAATGAGACTATTGGTGAGAGATGAAATAATACACACACACACACACACACACACACACATACACACACTCTGAGGTATAATTTTAAATTCCTTTCTAATGTTCTAAAAATACTAGTTATACTTTTGCTTATATTTTAATATTGTAGTTGAATAAGCAGATTATCTACTTTGATAAACAGATTATTTTTCTTAGTTCTAATAACTACAATGAAAATATAAACTGTCAAGTCAAAAGAATGACCATTATATGGAATATTTTATATATGACAATGCTGGGCTGGAGGAAGCACAAGCTGGAATCAAGATTTCTGGAAGAGATATCAATAACCTCAGATATGCAGATGACACCACCCTTATGGCAGAAAGTGAGGAAGAACTAAAGGGCCTCTTGATGAAAGTGAAAGAGGAGAGTGAAAAAGTTGGCTTAAAGCTCAACATTCAGAAAACTAAGGTCACGGCATCTGGTCCCATCACTTCATGGCAAATAGATGGGGAAACAGGAGAAACAGTGTCAGACTTTATTTCTGGGGGCTCCAAAATCACTGCAGATGGTGACTGCAGCCATGAAATTAAGAGATGCTTACTCCTTGGAAGGAAAGTTATGACCAACCTATACAGCATATTAAAAAGCAGAGATATTACTTTGCCAACAAAGTTCCGTCTAGTAAAGGCTATGGTTTTTCCAGTGGTCATGTATGGATGTGAGCATTGGACTATAAAAAAAGCTGAGTGCCGAAGAATTGATGCTTTTGAACTGTAGTGTTGGAGAAGACTCTTGAGATCCCTTGGACTACCAGAAGATCCAACCAGACCATCCTAAAGGAGATCAGTCCTGGGTGTTCTTTGGAAGGACTGATGTTGAAGCTGAAACTTCAATACTTTGGCCACCTGATAAGAAGAGGTGACTCATTGGAAAAGACCCTGATGCTGGGAAAGATTGAGGGCAGGAGAAGAAGGGGACGACAGAGGATGAGATGGTTGGATGGCATCACCAACTCAATGGACATGGTTTGGGTGGACTCTGGGAGTTGGTGATGGACAGGGAGACCTGGCATGCTGCGGTTCATGGGGTCGCAAAGAGTCGGACATGACTGAGCAACTGAACTGAACTGATATTTCAGCTTTGTGTCAATTTTAGCTTTATGGTTTTTCAGAAATCAGTTTTCAGTTTTTAAAAACATCTTTTGCTTCTAACAAGTACAATGTGTATTAATATACTACAAAGCTCACTTTACCAAGCAGCGTTTCTTCTATCCATAGATTAATCTTGGTGCTAAATAGTCTTCCATATTGTTATTTCACCCAGAAATTGAGATACAGATAATTAAACCTGTTCCAACAATATCAACCAGAAGATTATTTGATAAAAAAAAAGACATTCCCTGTAAGAATATTATCCAATAGAGCTTTCTTTGATGATGGAAAAGTTTGACATCTCCACGTGAAACAGGTAGCTATTGAAATGGAATTGGTATAATGCGATGTAGCCCAGGATCTAAGCATGAGCAATAACTGTTGTTGATGTTCAGCTGCTAAGTCCTGTCCAACTTTTGCAATCCCATGGACTACAGCATGCCAGGCTCCTCTATCCTCCACTATCTCCTGGAGTTTGCTCAAATGACTATTGAGTCAGTGATGCTGTCTAATCATCTCAGCCTCTGCTGCCCCCTTCTTCTTTTGCCTTCAATCTTTCCTAGCATCAGGGTTTTTCCAATGAGTCATCTCTTCACATTAAGTGGCCAAAGTATTGGAGATCAGTTTCAGCATCAGGCCTTCCAATTAATATTCAGGTTGACTTCCTTTAGGATTGACTGGTTGATCTTCTTGCAGTCCAAAGGATGCTCAAGACTCTTCTCCAGTACTGCAATTCAAAAACAACAATTCTTTGGTTCTTAGCCTTCCTTATGGTCCAACTCTCACATCCTAACATATGGAAAAACCATAGCTTTGACTGTATGGACCTTTGCTAGCAAAGTGATGTCTCTGCTTTTTAGCATGCTGTCTAGGAGATGCAGGAGACGTGGGTTCAGTCCCTGAGCTGGGAAGATCATCTGGAGGAGGAAATGGCAACCCACTCCAGGATTCTTGCCTGTGGGATTCCATGGACAGAGGAGCCTGATGGGCTAGAGTCCATGGGGTCACAAAGAGTCAGACACAAGTTAGTGACGGAGGACACATACACACAGATGTTTGTCATAGCTTTCCTTCCAAGGAGCAAGCGTCTTTTAATTTTATGGGTACAGTTACTGTCTACAGTAATCTTGGAGCCCAAGAAAACAGTTTGTCACTGTTTCCAATTTTTCCCCCTATATTTGCCATGAAGTGATGTGACTAGATGCCATGATCTTAGTTTTTTTTCTTTTTTTAATATTGAGTTTCAAGCCAGCTTTTTCACTCTCCTCTTTTACCCTCATTAAGAGGCTCTTTAGTTCCTCTATACTTTCTGCTATTAGAGTGGTATCCTCTGCACATCTGAGGTTGTTATTTCTCCCGGCAATGTTGATTCCAACTTGAGATTCATCCATCCTGGTGTTTCGCATGTTGTACCCTGCCTACAGGTTATATAAGCAAGGTGACAACATACAGCCTTGTTGTACTCCTTTCCCAATTTGGACCAGTCTGTTGTTCCATGTCTGGTTCAAGCTGTTGCTTCTTGATCCACATATAGGTTTCTCAGTGGGCTGGTACTCCCATCTCTTCAAGAATTTTCCACAGCTTGTGATTCACACAGTCAAAGGCTTTAGCCTAGTCAGTGAAGCAGAAATAAGTTTTTTTCTGGAATTCCCTTGCTTTCTCCATGATCTGATGAATACTGGCAATTTGATCTCTGGTTCCTCTGCCTTTTCAAAACCCAGCTTGTACATTTATAAGTTCTTAGTTCATGTACTGCTGAAGCCTAACTTGAAGGATTTTGAATATAACCTTGCTAGTATGTGAAATGAGTGCAACTGAACAGTAGTTTGAACATTCTTTGGCATTGTTATTCTTTGGGATTGGAATGAAAATGGACACTTTCCAGTCCTGTGGCCATGCTGAGTTTTCCAAATTTGCTGACATATTGAACGCAGCATTTTAACAGCATCATCTTTTAGGATTATAAGTGGCTTTGCTAGAATTCTGTCACCTCCACTAGCTTTGTTTGTATTAATAGTAATGGTTCCTAAGGCCCGTTTGACTTCACATTTCAGGATGTCTGGCTTGAGGTGAGTGACCACAAAATCCTAGTTATCTGGGTTACGAAGATCTTTATTGTATAGTTTGTCTGTGCATTCTTGCCGTCTCTTCTTACTCTCTTCTGCTTCTGTTAGGTCCTTATCATTTCTGTACTTTATCATGCCCATCCTTGCATGAAACATTCCATTGATGTCTCCAACATGATAGTCACATACAAATCACACAATTGCATAACCAAAAATTAACCTGAATAACCAATGAATTTTTCACTATTTCTGTCTGAACCTCAGATTGGTAGAACAAATTCTAACCTATTTAATTGGAGTCACACATCTGTCTCTTGTGGTAATGTTATTTTCAGGTTCTCTAACAGCAGTTAAGTTCTACTCATTTTCTTTACTACCACTTGATTGTAGTATAAAAATTGCAAATGCAACTTGAGTTCCATCACTTGATAAACATTTATTGCAAGCCTATTCTTGGCAAGATCCTGGAGATGCAGTACTAAACAAGAAAGAAATGGTTTTTGCCTTCATAGAACTTAAAGTCTAGCTGGGTGAGGCATGGTTGTATTAAGTTTCATCAATGAGAAAACGACCTTGTGAAAGCAGTGCCCCAATAATTCAGAAACTAAGGTGCCCAGAACTCCTCAGACATGTATGCTTAACTCTTGTACCCATGTAAGAGGAAACTAATCTGAAAGTCAGAATCTATTTACAATCTATTTACAAATGTGTTTTCTCTTTTCCCTACGTTTCAAGTGATGATCCCTTTCCAAGAGCTAATTATACACCCCAGAAGATTTCAACCTAGTGAACATACTCCATTTCTTAACATTTTAAAATTTTCTTTTCTTTTTTCCTTCCTTTCTTTCTTCATTCCTCACTCCCTTGCTTCTTCCCTCCCTCCCTTCATTCCTTCATACATATTGAGTTTATATTTTGTGAAGAGAGTTTATGAATATATTATATATATGAGTATATTCTTATATATATTATGAATATATTCTTTGTATAACTTTTTGATGGCTCCAGCATGCAGGCTTAGAGAGTTTGTTGCTCTATGTGTCAATCCCCTTGGCATTTTAAAGCAAGTGAATAGAGAGGTTAAGGCTCGGATCTAGCCAAGCATGTCCTTTGTATCACCAATGGATAATCTTATATGGCAGAATAGAGCCAAATTGTGCACCTCAGATATACTTGTCAATTTGATGTCTAAGACCTGTAGGCAGGGAAGTTACAATTTATAAAATAACAAGAGCTTGGCCTGGAAAGCATATTAAAATTTTGATCTTGAAGTATAATATATCACAATTACAGGGCTAGGTAGGAAATAAGAATATGTAAAAATGACTGAGTTCAAGGCCTCTGAGGATAAACTGCTTGTATTCCTATCAAGCTAGCTCCTGACTAGTTTTGCTGTCTATTAAAATAATTTGTTGATGAAGCAAAATTAGGGCAGCTTCATCTAGCTGTTGCTGTTCAGTTGACCCGATGGATTGTAGCACACCAGGCTCCTCTGTCCATGGCGTTCTCCAGGCAAGAATGTTGGAGTGGGTTGCAGTAGGTACTGGTAAAAGCATAGTATTTAGGACCTAAGATTTTTTTTAGAGACTATAAACATGTTTGAGAGCTAAAAGGAAAAAAAAGTTTTGACTTCAAAACATAAAAAGAAAATATCAGAATCAAAATTAATATTTAACTATATTCCTACAGAGTGTAACATACCAATGAATTAACTGCAATTCAACTATTTTATAGACAATTTATTTAGTTTGGGATGTGGATTATGGTTGACTTTAACATGCTTGATAGATGTGATGGGTAAAAGAGTAAGAGTACCTAGAACTCAGAAAAGAATGTCAATACCAAACTTTGCTGGCTGTCAAATTGAGTCACTGAGTTGCTAATTTGCAAGCTCTGAATTATATAATGGTTATCCAGATAAGACAGTCATGTCTAAAGAGGTCAAGTGAATTGGACAAGTTCACATAGCTACACAGAGGCATGTCCCTGACTAGAACTTTTATCTCTTGAGTCCTGCATGAGGTCTTTTGCACCCAATGTCATCTACAACTGATTTGTTGGGATACTTGTTAAAATGCATACTCACAGACTCTACTGGGCTCTGTAGAGTCACAGACTCTACACAGACTCTACTCTACTCACAGAACATCTGGGGTTCAAACTCAGAATCTGCATTTTTCCCACATAACACTGCCTATCATTTTATATTTCCAGGGACACAGCTATTTAGCTAGTCAGCTTTGGTCAGTTGATTGAGCCAATTTATTGCCAGCAAGTTGATGACTTGGATTCAGTCGACCTGTTGGTATAATGTGGACATGAAAGCCTAAAATTGGTTTCCTCTTTTTTTTTATATATTTATTTGACTGCATCAGCTCCTAATTGCACCATGCAGGATCTTTTATTGCAGTGCAACAGACTCTCCAGCTGCACAGAACATGGGATCTTAGTTCCTTGACCAGGGATCAAACTGACATATTCTGCATTGCAAGGCAGATTTTTAACCATTGGGTCACCAGGCAAGTCCCTAAAAATGGTTTCTTTTTTTTTTTTAAAAAAGACCCTAAAATGGAGAAACAATATTGTTTAGATTCTTTCCTCAACTGTGACGTTAAATGAGGTATTTCAAAGCTGTCTTGGAACAAGACCTTTGGGCATGCTAGTAAAAAAAATACCAGAGGAGAACTGTGATAGAGGGTAATTGGGGGCTGAGGTGAAAATGCTGAAAGGCTCAGAGATAAGCCAGTCACCCTTCTGGTCTCTCGTCTTTTTGACTTTTTTCCCCTAAATACATTAGTTCAAACTAGTGAATGTACAAATGTATGGAATGTTTCAAATATGTAAGTACCAGGCACTGTCCTAGGTGCTGAGGAACCCATGATGACCAGGTCAGACACAGTCCTTGACTTAAATTTGCCTACAGTCTAGCTCAGAACAAGATAAACAAGTATTTAATCCCAGCTCTACCACCAATAAGCTGTGTGACCTTGGATAAGCCTCCTCACCTCTCTGGACTTGCATTTTCTTATTTTAACCTCTAGCTCTGCCTAGCCCTTATAGGAAGCACCAATGACCTTAGAAAGTGGGAGGCTACCATCTACATGGACATTTCATTGCTGCTCATGCCTCTGTCTTCCTACCAGTCAATTTTTGTTTAATTCAGAGGTAGGCCATGCCAGGCCAGTGAAATGGCTGTCTTCTCCACATGGCCCCACCCAGGGACTCGTGGGACCAATTACATCAAAGTTTTCTTGAAATTTGCTCTCTAAATTAGCTTGTATGTGCTCTGGCTATGAGAGAGGGTCACATCCATTACCTCACGGCTGTGATGGCTCCAGCAAAGTCCCCAGGGAGCTGGGCAGCCCACCACAACCTTCTCCAAGGACTTTCAGAGGAGCAGCAGCAGGGAGCTTCCCCTGTGCTGCCCTACCGGTCCACAAAAAGAAAAAAAAAAATGACCCTAGAGTCCAAAGATTCACTTCCAAAACAGCCCTGAGGCTGAAACCAACCATGGTGGCCGACTGGTGGGAAGAAGCGGGTAAAACGACACCACGGAAAAACTGACATTTGTGGATATTAAGGGAAAATATGCATCCTTCCAATTACAAGCTTAACCAAGTCAGGAAAATTATGATGGGAGCATTTCATGAACATTTAAGTTTAATCTGGGCTTTCCCATTATTGAGTTAGTCCAGGATACACACTCTGGAGAATCCTGTATACTCCAGAGTGTCTAACTATACACAGGAAGTAATAGTGATGCATAATCGATGTTGATTTAATCAATCTGTGTTGAGCAACCATTATGTGCTTGGCATCATCGTGGGCACCAGGGGTACAATAATGAACAAAGCACTCTTTGCTTTCATGGGGAGACAGAAAATAAAACCAAAGTGGTTAACAAAAAGCTATATACACAAGTTTAGGTAATGATAAGCCTGTGAAGAAAAGGGAAGCCGGGAAGGGGTAGGAAATAAAAGAGAGGGGGAAGTGAGGGGTAGGGAAGACTGCTTGACGGAGACATACTATGAGCAGAAACTTGAGTGAAAGGAGGGGTGATCTAGAGGTGGGTATCTGAGGAAAGAGCACTTCACACAAAGGGAAGAACCTGACCCAATATCTGGCAGGGGCTGCTGTGTATTTTAGGTTCAGAGAAGTGAAGAGATGTGTCCAGGGCCACACAGCAAGTTAAGTGACAGAGCTGGAAGGTGACTCTACCTCAGTGCTGTTTCTTCTAATTGTTCCTGGGGTTAGTCATTCCTAAACTTCACTTGACTCCCCCCGTATCAGGCACACCACCCAAAGCTTCCAACAGCTCTGAGCTCTGGAATTTGATTCAAATCCTTGGAGACAGAACTTGGTATTAATACCTGGCTCTCATAAAAGATTAGATGAAGCCTGTGCCCAAAGATATTTGGGTCTGAAAGCATCTGGAGGCAGTGATGGGATTTATTTTCATTGTACTGTGGGAGCTCAGCCTCTCCCAGGCACTCTGTTAGGCTGCTGTCTCCATTTCCTTCTTTCTGGGGAGAACTGGATGCGGGAGGTGGGGTGTCAGTTACACCCTCCCTGACTAAGGAAATGTGCAGAGTGGAAAGACAGCCATTACCCCAGGCTGGCCATCGCCTCCTTAGCAACAACAGCCGTGTACACATTCACACACAAACACTGCACCAAAACAAGCAAAGGTCACTCTCTCTGGTCACTTCCAAGAATGATCTCAATTTTTCATAAAACAATGTTTATAAATTAGATGGAATCCCGGAGCAATCCGGGAATAGAAATAACCATTTTATGAGGCTTCTTGCCATTACATTATTGCTTGTTTGCCTCGAATGAGCAAAATAGTGTGCAGCCCACCTCTTTCAGAGCCAAGCAAAGACCTTTTACCAAGGATCCAGCCAAGTGAATCTGAATGGAGAGGTATCCTTGTTCTAGCAGGAGCTTCCATTTACAGCCTTTTGACAAGAAGCACCTTGAGGTCAAGGGCTCTGCCCTAGTCATTTTTCCATTCCAGCAACAAGCACAGTCCCTAGCACACCATGAGCATTTAGGAAATAATTTTGATTGTTGAAATACTGAATAAGTAACTGAATCAATGAAAATGAAAGAATGAATGAATAGTCTGATGCCCAGGGCTAGTTCCAAAGAAAATGAAGATACTCAACAAGACTACAAACACTTTTGAGCCCTTGTTATATGCCCGGGCTTTATGTGAGATGACACTGAAGACGTATTCCATGTTCTCCAACCTGCTTCCTGCTCTCACTGGCTTTTCCTTGGCCCCTCCAGACTTCCATGCTGTTCACCTGTGACACAGGCTGCTCTTCAACCCTAACTCAGAATATATTTCCCCTCTCTACCTAGAAAATGTCCACTGTTACAGCCTCCTGGATTTAATTGGCTGGCATGTTGATGAACTACACACATTAGTTGAGCTCCCTCAGAGGCAGAGCCTGAGACAAGGATTCAAGTGTATGTGGTTTATTTGGGAAAAAGGGATAGAAGAAAAGACAGTCAATGAAGAGTACATTATTAAGCAAGTTATCACTATAGACAATCAAACTTCAGTCCTATGTAAAAATTTGGAAAAACGGTATAAGAAATATGTCACCTTGCTTAACGTTATCCCACCTGGAAGCAAGAAAGTGGTATTTATTCACCAACTTAGTGATTGTTACCTGTTGCTGTCATTGTTGTTCAAGCACTTATGTCTGACTCTTTGTGACCCCATGGACCACAGCACACCAGGCCTCCCCTGTCTCTCACCATCTCCCAGAGTTTGCCTAATTTCATGTCCATTGCATCGGTAATGCCATCCAGCCATCTCATCCTCTGACACCCTCTTCTCCTCCTGCCCTCAATCTTTTCCAGCATCAAGGACTTTTCCAATGAATTGGCTGTTCGAATCAGGTGACCAAAATACTGGAGCTTCAGCTTCAGCATCATTCCTTCCATTGAGTATTTAGGGTTGATTTCCTTTAAGACTGACTGGTTTGATCTCCTTGCTGTCTAAGGGGCTCTCAAGAGTCTTCTCCAGCACCACAGTTCAAAGGTATCAATTCTCTTGCACTCTGCCTTCTTTACAGTTTGGCTCTCACAACTGTACATGACCACCGGGAAGACAATAACCTTGACTATATGGACCTCTGTGGACAGAGATGTCTCTGCTTTTCAACGCCCTGTTAATTCTCTGGCACTTTCAAGCTCCTTGAACATGAGCAGATTGGCCTTCCCTGACTTTGGAGAAAGCACTCAGACAAGCAGTGCTGATATTTACAGTCAGAAGTTACCAGGGCATAGTGAAGTGGTAAAGCTGAAGATGGGCCACTGACCACATTGGCCAACCTAACTGTTAGATGGAGAAATGGATGATCACATCCACCATAAACACCCTCCTAAAGGGACCTGACTTCTAAAGAAGACTTTGAATGGGATAATGTCTTAACACAAATGAATGCTTCTCTTATCCAGTTGGAAGACAAAAGAGGAAGTTGAGATTTGGTGGCGGAAGTGGACAGATGAGTCTCCATTTAAATATGGCAGGTGCAGGAGGCTTTCCTGGAATTTTGGGTGAGGTGAGCACTACTTTTATAACAGAGTTATAATGCAGCCAATATTCTTTACAGGCGAGAAGTTGACCAGAAATTAACTAGCCTCTATCAAACCCATTCATGTTAGGAATTTTGCCTTTCAGCTACCAGAGAAATTCTGTGTCTACTCAGAGCACTACATCCCTCAGTTGCAGGACATATCTAGATGATCAAAAGGCTAGTTTCCCTTCCTTTCTCCTCCTTGTTTGCTTACAAACCTGTAAGAGAGAGAGAACTGATAGTTTCACGGAGCTTTTTAACATGACATTAAAATCAAGAGGAAACTGAGAGGTCATCCTACAAACCTGTCATTTTATAGCCTGGAAGCTGAGGCCCAGAATGTGGAGGTCACTTGCCCAAAATCACACAATGATGAGTGCTAGGTTTGTTTTGTCAGGCAGAATTCAGTCATGAAAACTAAATCACTCTAGGTTTGTCAAGCAAAAAGTGATGTAACGCAGGGAAATACAAAACCACTGGAAGGGCCCTTCTTTTCCAGTTAGGATTAACTGATAAATGGGAATATGACCTCAAACATCTCCTTAACTCTTGAAGCTACTGTAGTTTCCATTGCTAAGACCACAGCTGCCCAACAAAGATCCTTAGACCCTCGTCAAAGTTGTTCCTGATAACAGGACAGCCCTTGATTATCTTTTAGCTGAATGAGGCAGTGTCTGTGGCCAGCACCACCTGTTGTACCTGGGTTAACACTTTTGGAGAAGCTGAAACTCAGATTAAAAAAAAAAACAAAAAAACACTGGAAAGGTTAAGGGAGCAAGAGTCAGAAATGGGCTGTCACTAGTTTGTAAGCTGTGGTTTCAACAGCCATAGAACTTTGCAAGCTGTCCAGAACATGGAAACCAGTTCCTTCCATGGACCTGAGGCATGCAAATGTCAAGAGACAACTTCAAAACCTCCTGTGCTTACTTAGCATCACATGCTGATCCTTCCAGAAGGAAATGATGGCTTCCGTCTCTTTCACCTTCCACATTTGCCACTCCATCTGGCTGGCGGGCTGTAAGCCACACTTAGCAGTGTGGTGAGCTCCCGTTTGTAGGCATATATGCAAACCTAGGTGATAGAGAGGACCTCTGCTCAGTGGTGAATGCATCTCCCAAATAACAAGTGGGGAAGAGAGGTGAGAAAGAGGGCTGGCATTGGCTGGAATTCGGTACCTGATCCCACCCTTGACAGCAGTTTTAGAGACCCTGACAGTGTAGAATTTTCAATGTCATCATTTGGTCCATCACATTCCCTGTCTTTCTGTCTCCCCCATGTACGTCAGTCTGTATTGCTGTATTACAGGTGTGTAGTGACAAATCTGGGCTTCCCTGGTAGTTCAGCTGGTAAAGAATCTGCCTGCAATGCAGGAGACTGGGGTTCAATTCCTGGGTTGGGCAGATCTGCTGGAGGAGGGCATGGCAACCCACTCCAGTATTCTTTCTTGGAGAATCCCCATGGACAAAGGAGCCTGGCAGGCTACAGTCCATAGGGTCATAAAACAGTTGGACATGACTTAGTGACTTAACAACAACATTGTCCTGAACCTCAAAGCATGTTAGTTTCACTACAATCTGGAGTTTTCTACCTTCAGGGGGAAAGCTCTGTCTAAACAATTTCCACCTGATCCCCTCTCCCTTAGCCAGAGTTAGAATTGACCCATCAAATGCCAATGGGGTCATTTCAGTGTTTGGTTCACAAACAAGTGTGCAAATTATAGGACACAGTATAACTGCAAGTCATCCATTAGAAACCACTACAGGACTATGAATTCTGTGTTCAGTGCAGTCCTCGTACCAAACTTGGTGACGAGGCTTTTAGGAAGTCAAGATTCTCAATTCTTTTTAAGCATCCCCAAGCTTCCTGTTACCTTGTTTTAAACTCTTCTGCAGGCAGCACACATTCCTAATGTCTTTCTCACTCACTAATCCACACTTACTGACAGTCACTTCTTCCTAGGCTATTGCTCTCTGTTCTGAGATGAGGATGGCATTATTACATAATTAAATTCTTGTTAACTTCTTACTGAATTAATGTTCAATCTCATCTAATTTATGAAATGCTAGAATCTATTTAAAATGTGGTGTTCCTTGTGGATTTGTTAGTGCTATTATTATTACTAAATGATACTATTAGTAATAATAATAATTATTAATGATGATGGTGATGATAACACTTCACCTTTGCACCTCTGCAGAGTCTTGGGGTCATCAAATTATTTTACTATTTATTTTCTAAGGAGGGAACGAAGACTCAGATTAGTTAAGACATTTGCCCAAGATCATCCAATGATTGGCTGCAGAACTGAAAATAAAACCTATGTCTTTTGGCTTCCAGTTCATGCCCTTTTAATTGTGTACATCGCTGCTATAAGGAAAAGCTTACAGAGGTTCCTGGGTAAGGATGACTGAGGAAGAAGGGTGAACTGAGTAAAAGGACTGATGCCATGGTGGGTCCCTCGGTGCCATCAGATAGACTAGCAGACTTTCACAGCAAAATATCCATTCTGGTTCACAGAGTGGTCTGATTTCTGAGCTTTAGAGGTAGTTAAACACTCATTTGGGGGGCTTCCCCAGTGGCCCAGCAGGTAAAGAATCTGCCTGCAATGCAGGAGATGCAGGACACTTGGGTTAAATCCCTGAGTCAGGAAGATCCTCTGGAGAAAGTGAAAGTGAAAGTGAAGTCTCTCAGTCGTGTCCCACTCTTTGTGACCCCATGGACTGTAGCCTACCAGGCTCCTCAGTCCATGGGATTTTCCAGGCAAGAACACTGGAGTGGGTTGCCATTTCCTCTGGAGAAGGGCATGGCAATCCATTTCAATATTCTGGCCTGGAGAATCCCATGGACAGAGGACCCTGGCAGGCTATGTTCATAGGGTCGCAAAAAGTCAGACACGACTGGAGCAACTTATCATGCATGCACACAAACACTTATTTCTAAATCCATCAGTCTGGCTTCCTGCCTTAAGAAGCATAGTCAGGGCTACCATCTCCATGCAGACTGGACACTGTACAACCCCAGGTGGTACCATTCCCATGATTAGGCACTGTAGATGCATGTGTTCATCAAGAAAGCTTCCTGGATGATGACAGTAAAATGTTGTGTTCTAAAAAAAATTGGTGAATTCTGATAATTTTCTGAGACCTGGAGGTACAGCTTTTTGAAGAAGGGGGGTTTTTCCTTTTTAATCTTATTCACTCAAAGCTGAATAGGTGAACAGTTGTCATGCACACAATCTAGGGTCCAGATAGATGGAAGAGATGGAAAAGAAATTTGCCTCTCATTTGTGTCTTTATCGATTTACTCATAGTTCATCCACCCATGCATTATGCATCTGTCAACTATGAATTAGCACTTGTCAAGAGCATTGCCGAAGACTGAACAACAAGGGCGTTTGCCATCTGCCTCTGTTAAGATTGAACCCTGTGCTGCTGCAGCTATTGACCTTCAACACTCCCTGAGGGAGTTGAGGGTGGAGTGAGTTACTCTGTGCTACCAGGAATCTGGTGGGACAGGTCTTTAGACAGTTGGATGTTTTCAGGAACTGATTTCATGATCCCAATCTTTGCATCTCCTCATAGGTAGAAGAGCACTAAATTCCTTCATGATGACATCTGATCTTTGTGACTAGCAGAAAATCTTGTAAAGTAAGCACTTGATTGCACTGAACTCTCCCTTCACCAAAATTTTATATAGTGACCTTCCCCTACTACCTCTTTGGAGCAGTCTCTCAGAACTAACTGAGGTGCTGTCTCCTGGGCTGTAGTCCTTATTTTGCCCCCAATAAAACTTAACTCACAACTCTCAAGTTGTGCATCTTTTTTTTAGTCAACATATTTTTAAAAACTAGACTTCAGGGGTTAGTCTGTGCTGGACAGTGTGCCCGACACTGGGATGCTTCATGCCCAGTTTCTGCTTTCTGAGAACTCAGTCTCATGGAGAATCAGACCCTATAGTGCGTGCATGTATAGCTGTTCATTCATGTCTGACTCTTTGTAACCCCATGGACTGTAGCCAGCCAGGCTCTTCTGTCCATGGGATTCTCTAGTGAGAGTATTGGAGTGGGTTGCCATTTCCTTCTTCAGACCTTTATAGCAGTGTAGGGTTTTACAGACACCCAGAGGCAGGAAATGTAACCTAGCCTCACATGGGAACAGACAGAGTGAGGAAAATCAGCAAAAGTCACTTTCCTACCCAGGTGGCATGAGGGGACTCCAGGCTGAAGGAGCAGCATGTGCAAATCCCTGGAGGTAAAAGGCTGTGTCCTCAGTACCTGCCATGTATTAGCTCATATAATCTCAGAGCAATCCTATCAGCAGAGCACTATTATTATTTCTCAATTAACAGATAAGGAAAGAAAGGCACAGATAAATTAGGTAACCTGCTAAAGGCTCAGTTCAGTTCAGTCACTCAGTCATGTCCGACTCTGCGACCCCATGAATCACAGCACGCCAGGCCTCCCTGTCCATCACCAACTCCCAGAGTTCACTCAGATTCATGTCCATCGAGTCAGTGATGCCATCCAGCCATCTCATCCTCTGTCGTCCCCTTCTCTTCCTGCCCCCAATCTCTCCCAGCATCAGAGTCTTTTCCAATGAGTCAACTCTTCACATGAGGTGGCCAAAGTACTGGAGTTTCAGCTTCAGCATCATTCCTTCCAAAGAAATCCCAGGGCTGATCTCCTTCAGAATGGACTGGTTGGATCTCCTTGCAGTCCAAGGGACTCTCAAGAGTCTTCTCCAACACCACAGTTCAAAAGCATCAATTATTCGGGGCTCAGCTTTCTTCACAGTCCAACTCTCACATCCATACATGACCACTGGAAAAACCATAGCCTTGACTAGATGAACCTTTGTTGGCAAAGTAATGTCTCTGCTTTTGAATATGCTATCTAGGTTGGTCATAACTTTCCTTCCAAGGAGTAAATGTCTTTTAATTTCATGGCTGCAATCACCATCTGCAGTGATTTTGGAGCCCAAAAAAATAAAGTCTGACCCTGTTTCCACTGTTTCTCCATCTATTTCTCATGAAGTGATGGGACCAGATGCCATGATCTTCATTTTCTGAATGTTGAGTTTTAAGCCAACTTTTTCACTCTCCTCTTTCACCTTCATCAAGAGGCTTTTTAGTTCCTCTTCACTTTCTGCCATAAGGGTGGTGTCATCTGCATATCTGAGGTTATTGATATTTCTCCCAGCAATCTTGATTCCAGCTTGTGCTTCTTCCAGCCGAGCGTTTCTCATGATGTACTCTGCATAGAAGTTAAATAAGCAGGGTGACAATATACAAACTTGATGTACTCCTTTTCCTATTTGGAACCAGTGTGTTGTTCCATGTCCAGTTCTAACTGTTGCTTCCTGACCTGCATACAATTTTTCAAGAGGCAGGTCAGGTGGTCTGGTATTCCCATCTCTTTCAGAATTTTCCACAGTTTATTGTGATCCACAGAGTCAAAGGCTTTGGCATAGTCAATAAAACAGAAATCGATGTTTTTCTGGAACTCTCTTGCTTTTTCGGTGATCCAGCGGATGTTGGCAATTTGATCTCTGGTTCCTCTGCCTTTTCTAAAACCACCTTGAACATCTGGAAGTTCACGGTTCACATATTGCTGAAGCCTGGCTTGGAGAATTTTGAGCGTTACTTTACTAGCGTGTGAGATGAGTGCAATTGTGCAGTAGTTTGAGCATTCTTTGGCATTGCCTTTCTTTGGGATTGGAATGAAAATGGACCTTTTCCAGTCCTGTGGCCACTGCTGAGTTTTCCAAATTTGCTGGCATATTGAGTGCAGCACTTTCACAGCATCATCTTTCAGGATCTGAAATAGCTCAACTGGAATTCCATCACCTCCACTAGCTTTGTTCATAGTGATGCTTTCTAAGGCCCACTTGACTTCACATTCCAGGATATCTGGCTCTAGGTGAGTGATCACACTATCGTGATTATCTGGGTGGTGAAGATCTTTTTTGTACAGTTCTTCTGTGTATTCTTGCCACCTCTTCTTAATATCTTCTGCTTTTGTTAGGTCCATAATATTTCTGTCCTTTATTGAGCCCATCTTTGCATGACATGTTCCCTTGGTATCTCTAATTTTCTTGAAGAGATCTCTAGTCTTTCCCATTCTGTTGTTTCCCTCTATTTCTTTGTATTGATCACTGAGGAAGGCTTTCTTATCTCTTCTTGCTTTTCTTTGGAACTCTGCATTCAGATGCTTATATATTTCCTTTTCTCCTTTGTTTTTCACTTCTCTTCTTTTCACAGCTATTTGTAAGGCCTCCCCAGACAGCCATTTTGCTTTTTTGCATTTCTTTTCTGTGGGGATGGTCTTGATCCCTGTCTCCTGTACAATGTCATGAACCTCAGTCCATAGTTCATCAGGCACTCTATCTATCAGATCTAGTCCCTTAAATCTATGTCTCACTTCCACTGTATAATCATAAGGGATTTGATTTAGGTCATACCTGAATGGTCTAGTGCTTTTCCTTACTTTTTTCAATTTCAGTCTGAATTTGGCAATAAGGAGTCCATGATCTGAGCCACGGAAGATAAAGACCAGACATAGTGCTCGAACCCAGAGAATCCATCTACAGAGTTCACAGTCGAGAGACACCATAGGTGCTTATTGTTTGTTGTCCAGTCTCTAGGTCCTGTCCGACTCTTTGTGACTCAATGAACTGCAGCATGCCAGGCTTCCCTGTCCTTCACTGTCTCCTGGAGTATGGTCAAACTCATGTCCATTGAGTCAGTGATGCCATCCAACCATCTTATCCTCTGTTGCTCCCCTTTTCTCTTGCCCTCAATCTTTCCCAGCACCAAAGTCATTTCCAACGAGTTGGCTCTTTGCATCAGGTGGCCAAAGTATTGGAGCTCCAGCTTCAGCATCAGTCCTTCCAATGAATATTCAGGACTGATTTCCTTAAGAGTCTTCTCCAGTACCACAGTTCAAAACCATCAATTCTTAGGTGCTCAACTGTTTTTATGGTCCAAATCTCTCATCCATACATGACTACTGGAAAAATCATAGCTTTGACTCTGTGTTTAAGAGAACCCAGTTTGGCAATTGCTGAGCATTGGAGGTGGTAAGATATGAAGCTGGAGGACTCCTGGGATGTGAGTTAAGGGGACCCTTCATGGCCTGGGTGGTCTAACTCAGGGCTGCCTGTAAGAATATGAGCCTTATGTCTTCTTTAGCTCTAGCTGGTGACTTCGCCTTTGTTTCCTGCTGCTTCCTGGAATCCACTGCCCAGTCCCCCAAGAGGCACATACCTAACAAATTGTGAGGACCCCAGGAAATGATTCATCTTCCCCATTCTATGTCTGTACTGACTCCAGAGACATTTTCCAGAAGTTGCTTTGTCAATTTTTAACTAAATTTCCATCTCTTGTTTTGTTGCTATGAAGCTTTTTTCCCCTAAATGTTGAGTGATGGGAAGGGTGACCCGAAAACCAAATTTCAGTTCTTGGAGGGCTCTGGTTTAGATTGATTCCAGTTAATTGTGAGTCTACTCTATTGGGTTATTGCATTACTCAAGTTCCAAAAAAGCTGAAAGGAATGCATACATTTCAAAAAAATCTGTTACTTGCTCTCTCAGAACTTTTTGTCAGGGTCAAAATTTATCCTTGAGAGATTATTAGAGAAAAATAAGATTAAAATTTAACTGAAAAATAACTTACTCTGTACATGTCCTAAGTGTAATAGTCCATTAAAATCACTATGCAAGTTCTTGCCACTGTTCCGAGGGTTTGATCGAATGAACAGAGAGCACTTAATTTATTTTTTTGGCTCTATCCTGGGTTCAACAATTGTTCAACCATCAGATATAAATACTCCAACTATTAAAACACCAGGTCACTGCACACACAAGTTACAAAACTTATTTTACCAAACACTAAAGTATTTCCATGCAAAACATAGCAAAAAGAGCTTAAGAAAAAGTCCCTTTGAAAACCAAAGTGGGTATTTTGCTACTGACCATGGAAAGTGAAGGGCTTCCCTGGTAGGTCAGTTGGTAAAGAATCTGCCTGTAATGCAGGAGACTCCAGTTTGATTCCTGGATTGGGAAGATCCTCTGGAGGAGGGCATAGCAACCCACTCTAGTATACTTGCTTGGAAAATCCCATGGACAGAGGAGCCTGGCGGGTTACAGTCCATGAGGCTGCAAAGAGTCAGACATGACTGAGCAACTAAGCACAGCACATGGAAAGCTAAGAACTATCCCTTTGATCCACGGCTGCCTGGATGAGCCCCTTTGTTGGAGAGGGCACTGGTCTGGGGGTCAGGGGAGTGGGGAGGAGAACTCAATACTAACCCCATTCTACCATTACCCAACCCTGAAGAGTCCCTTTACTTTGGGAACATCAGTTTCTTATCTAAAATGGATTGAATGCTATGATCTCTTGTTTCATTGAGGAAATAAGACCAAAACTTTGATACTAATATAGATAGGCAAGCCTCAAGTAAGCCTACATTATATTTAATCAGGTTTTATAAACTTATTTTTTTTTTTTTTCGTAAAGGACCAGGTGGTAAATATTTTAGGCTTGGCAGATGTAGCACTGTGTTTTGTTATATATATGTGTACATATATATATATATATATATATATATATATATATATATATATACATACATACATACATACATAATCTTCATCTACAGTTAATGGCTCACAGGTTGCCAGCCAAACCCTTGGAATTTCCTGAGCCATAAAAGCAAGGGGAATATCTTTTGCTATGATGTTTGCTCTCTTGTCCTCAGTTCCTGAAAATGCTTCAGAGCCATACAGGTAAAACAACAGTATCTTGTTATTCATAACTACTCCCTTTCTATAACTGGGTTTATGCTAATGAAATGACTTTGCCATGTGCCTAAGGATAGAGGCTGGTTGCCAAGGGAACCAAATGGAAAAAGAGGTTGGAACTTTCAGACCCACCTGATTTCTGGGGAGAGGGGAGCAGCTAGAGGTTGCACCTAAGGTCAGTGAGTTAATCAATCATGCCTATGTGATGAAGTCTCCATACAAACTCAAAAAGTATGGGGCTCAGAGAACTTCCATGTCCCATCATGGGAGGTCCCAAGCTTCATGAGACAGAAGCGTCTTTGTTCAGGACATTGCCCTGTGTATCTCTATATCTGGCTGTTGATTCATAGTCTTTAATATCCTTTGTAATAAGTTGGTAATGTAGGGAATAAACAGGTTTCCTCAGTTCTATGAGCTGTTCTGATAAATTACTCAAAACCCAAAGAGGGTGTCATGGGAGCCTCTGATCGACAGCCTGTCATTCAAAAGTATAGGTGACAGTGTGGACTTGCAAGTGGCCTCCTGAGTTGTTGGAACCTCCAACTTGCAACTTGGGGTTGTGACTGGTGTCTAAAGTGGAGGGCACTCCTGTGGGACTGAACCCTTTACCTGTGGAGTCTGTCTGTATATCCAGGTGGACAGTGTCAAAACTGAGTTGAATCCTCAGACACCCTGCTGGTGTCCAAGAATTGCTTGCTGGTATGGGGAAGCCCACACATACACACAGACACAGACACATACAGACAAGCACGTGTGCATACACGTGCACACATTAGAGTTAGGCCCAGAAACATAACTTAGCAGGCCATAGTGTTCGTGTCACCACTACTCAACTCTAAGCCATCAAGAAAGCAACCATAGACAGTATATAAGCAAATAGGCATGGCTGTGTCCCAACAGGACTCTAAGAAAGCAAGCCACAGGCAGGACTCTGTTTACAACCTGATGGAGAGGATGGCTGCAGGAATCTCATTGGGAAAAGAGAGGCTCCAGGACCCTGCTCCAGCCCCACCTCACAAAGGCCACCAAAGCTGCCCAGCCCAGCCCACCTCCGAGGAACCAGAGAACAGACTTGGGGTATGTCTCCCTCAAGGATGGGGATGAAAGAGTTAAGGAGCCAGGGACAGGCACAATTGTTTCTTTCTAGGGAAACAATTCAGACTTGGGAGCTTGCTCTGCCACACAGCTGGAAGTCATTACTGCAGAAGTTTTTAAAGTGAAAACGTTTTATTTAGGCCCCCGTGAAGGTTTTCTTAGGCCAAGGGTGAACTCTGTGCTCACGCTGCTGCTGTCCCCAGCCAAGAGCTTTGGTCAGCCCTGCCATGAGCTGTATTCTAGAGCCCTCCTTGCCCTCTTACTGACCCTCTGGCCACCTGGCCTCATCCCTCTCTCCTCCAAGCCTCTTTCATAAACTATCAGTCTGCTTAGGTCCTCTCTGGCAAGCAGGGCTGGCCTGTGCCAGTAATATGGAAAACTGTGTAGCTCAACAATGGGAACGTTTACCTCTCATCAAGCTGGGATCCAAAAATGCCAGTGTTTTAAATGAACTTAAAAGTCTCTCTTGATGGACATGAACTTGGGCAAACTTTGGGAAATGGTGAGGGTCAGAGAGGCCTGGCATGCTGCAGTCTACGGGGTTGCAAAGAGTTGGACATGACTGGGTGACTGAACAACAACAAGAGTCTCGCAAGGCTTCCCAGCTGGTGCTAGTGGTAGAGAATCTGCCTATTAGTGCAGGAGATTTAAGCCACACAGGTTTGATCCTGGGTTGGGAAGATACCCTGGAGTAGGAAATGGCTACCCACTCCAGTATTCTTGCTTGGAGAATCCCATACAGGGGAGCCTGGCAGGCTACAGTCCACGGGGTTGCAAAGAGTTGGGCATGACTGAGCGACTTAGCACACGTGTCTCTCACCCAGAGCCTTGGGTACAGATAGAGTGGGAGGGGTTCACAGATCAATGAAAAAGTCAGGTCACCACACACAGTGAAAATCAAGTGGTAAAAACAGACTCCTTCTTTCAGGCCGATTCAGACAAAGGAGACAAAGGGGTGGTTTGCCTGGTATGAATGAGTGTAAGTCTCTAAAAGTAAAACTTGATAAGCAAATGCCTTGATTTAACTAGACACCTTTTTTCTCTTTTTCCCTTACATTTAGGCTAAAGAAATTACAGTAAGGAAGTGGCTGGTGTCGGGGCTTGATAAACAGTGTTTACAGCTAACCTCCTAGTATCACAATGTCTGGGATCCTGTCAACAGGTCCATCTCGGCCACAGTTGGGTAGAATGGTGATGGTTTTAAGTTCAGGGTAACTCTCCTTGGCACTGCAGGTTCAGAACTGTCACAATTCAGTGGCATTTTTCATCTTCTGTGTCACCAAAGCAGGGGGAGGGGACTCTCAGACCCCTGATAGGATCATTTATAAGACTGGCAGTGCTGGCTTCTCTGGTGAATCTCCTAGTTTATCAGAAAACTGCTAAAAGGAGCAGCCCTTCCTCCAAGCACTAGGTTCAAGATCTAGTAACTTTAGGTAACAGTGGGTAATTCTGGTGAGGTCAGCTGTCCTTTCAGAAGCCCAGTGGCAGAGCTACATGCGGCCAGCATAGAAAAAGTGTACAGAGGATTGAGAGGCACAGACTTGGGTCTGAGCTCTCAACCAATAAATTCATCATTCAGTATGCAAATTTTGAGTAAGTCAACCAAAATATCCCAGAGTCAGGAAGGAGATAATAAGAGCCGTCATGTAAGTGAACATTTGCTGAGTTCTTACAATGTGCCAGGAATGGTGCTACATGTCTTCCAAGCGTTATATGAAGCACATGCAGCTGCTCCCATTTTACAGAAAGAACCCAAGGCTCAGAGAGAAGATGTTGTGCATCCTTCCAGGTGAGCCCCCAAGGTTGTGTCTGTGAATGCTCCTAGGAAGGGCTCCTGACTTATGGCAGCACCAGGCAGGGCTGTGACTCAGCCAAGAGCCAAGATACAGACATACTGGTTGTTAAAATTCATAAATAATCTGAGCAGCTGCTATAAGCTTTGTACATGATCCCTTATGATCCAGTCGCTCTCCTGGTGTCCCAGAACATTCTAGAATCCAGTTACTGGAGAGTTAATACCTGGCCCTGGGACCTGCTCCAGTCTACCACTGATATCAGAACTCATGAGTGGATTCCACCAATATTTGTGCTCAGTTGTGTTCAACTCTTTGTGACACCATGAGCTACAGCCGGCCAGGCTTCTTTGTCCATGGGATTTCCCAGGCAAGAATACTGGAGTGGGTTGCCAGCTCCTCCTCCAAGGGATCTTTCCAACCCAGGGATCGAACTCGTGTCTCCTGTATTGGCAGATGAATTCTTTACCACTGTACTGCCTGGGAAGCCCTGGACACCATCAATATGTCTGTGTGCTCAGTTGCTTTAGCCATGTCTGATTCTTTGTGACCCCATGAACCACAGCCCACCAGGCTCCTCTGTCCATGAGATTTTCCAAGTAAGAATACTGGAATGGGTTTCCATGCCCTCCTCCAGGGGATCTTCCCGACCCAGGGATTGAACCCAAGTCTTCTACATCTCCTGCATTGCAGGCAGATTCTTGACCACTTGAGCCATCGGGGAAGCCCAGAGCAGTTGTTAACTAGTTTGAATATCATCCCTGGCCCCAAGCATGGGCAGAACAAGAGGTAGTCTCTAGGAAATTTGTCCAAGGATATCAGAAATGTTCCTTTCTCTATCCACTTGCTAATGCTTAAAATTAGACAGAACTTTCTCTGCAATTTATTCATTTATTCCTTCATCACTGCTATTGTCTGAATGTTTATGTTCCTCTAACATTCATGTGTTAAAGTCCTAACCCTCAAGTTGATGGTTTTAGAGGATGGGAGGTACTGGGTCATGAAGGCAGAGTCCTCATGAGTAGGATTTAGTGCTCTTATAAAAGAAGGCTTTTCCACCATGTGAGGACATGACGAGAAGGTGCTATCCATGAACCAGAAAGTGGGTCTCCATCAGACACAGAATCTGCTGGCACTTTGATCTTGGACTTTCCAGCTTCTGCTGTTAAGTCGCTTCAGTCGTGTCCGACTCTGTGCGACCCCATAGACAGCAGCCCACCAGGCTCCCCTGTCTCTGGGATTCTCCAGGAAACAAAACTGGAGTGGGTTGCCATTTCCTTCTCCAATGCATGAAAGTGAAAAGTGAAAGTGAAGTCACTCAGTCATGTCCGACTCTTAGCGACCCCATGGACTGCAGCCTACCAGGGTCCTCCATCCATGGGATTTTCCAGGCAAGAGTACTGGAGTGGGGTGCCATTGCCTTCTCCTTCCAGCCTCTAGAACTGTAAAAAAAAATTTTCTATTGTTTATAGGTTACCAGTCTATGGTATTCTGTTATAGTAGCCTGAACAAACTAAGACGATTCAGTATTTGAGACATTCCTATTATATGCAACTAAGCACACAGCACAATACGTGCCATGCACCTGATTAGGCTCTGAACAAACAGCAGAATACAAGAAAAAGAGCAAGAGAGAATAGAAATAGAAAGAGAGGGCGAGAAAGGCAGACCCAGACAGAGACAGGGAAAGGAAGAGAGAGACTGGAACTTATCACCTATGGTCAAACATGCAAGCACTTGAGGAATGTTCAAGATTGATTCATTCAGCAAAAGTTACCAGCCCCCCAAAATGCAGCAGGCTGTGTTCTAGGCACAAGGAAACTACAGGAAATGAGACCAGGACCCTCCATGACTGAAGCTTCTTTTCTCATGGAGACAGAAAAACGATAGACATGAACCACTTGCAAACACAGTTAACCATAGAGAGTGAAAGAAGAACAAGGAGGGGACCTGAAGTTCAGGGTGTCCAGGGATAGCTGTTTCATTATGATAAAGATGATCTTGTATCCCCTTTCAATATTTCAGCTATTATTTAGTAATTATTAACTGGTAGTATCTATAATGTGACCATATCATTCCAGGGCAATGTGTCACGGTAGTTTATAATCTAGCCTTGTAAAACCTCATAGACTTCCCAGTTACTCAATTCACGATGCAAAGGTTTCAACAATAAATCGTAAGATGCATGAGGAGTTGGTGAGTGTCTGCATTTCCGATGGCTCTGAATCATCGTTTTGAACCATAGTTGCTATTAATTATGTCAATTGCATGGAAGGCTGAAAGTACAGAAAAGACTGAGCTGAAAGGATGTTTGGCCCTGGATACTCTTTGTAAGTAGTCTTTTCTCCTTACGAAAATATTTATGTCATTTGGTTTTCTTATCACGTCATTTTTTTAATGTAGGACAAAAAGTGTCTGTCTAATGGAAAAGGTCCTATTACTTTGGTTCTACTTAATCAAGATGTTGCTGTAATTCAGATATAAGCAATCTTCTTGTTCCAAAATTTGAGGCAAACCTCCTGTACTTTTCTTACGAAAGCTGGTCAGAACTATTGCTCAAAATCTGGCAAGACGTAGAACAAGACGTAGAACAAGCTTTTTAACTGTTGAAAATCCTGGAGCCAGCTCCAGAAAATGCTGGGCGGAGAACCTCATTGTCATCTTTGAGTTTCAGTATTGAGAATTCTCACTTCAGTGTTTCTTAATTTTAGCTTTCATAATACTGGCACTACCAAAGGGTGCCAAATTCAGTTGATAATCTTAGTGTTGTTTTTTCTTTTGCTTCTTTCTGGTTGTCATGCCCTGGCTTGAGAGGAGAGCTTAAGGAAGAGCAGCAGCTTGGTGCTCCTTTAAGTGTCTAGGTTTCCAAGGCAGATTTTCTGTTCAAAAGGCATGTGCCGCCATGTCTGTGGGCAGCCTGATGGGTAGAGCATAGATGAACTCATTAACTGTCTGAGACTGGACTGATTTATTCCCTTTTATAAACGTTCTTTGGCCACAAGTAAAGACTACTACTAGACAAGGCAAAGCCTATGAAAACTAATTTTAAGCCGACAGACTTCCTGCATTCTAAAAATACCTGAGATTTTGGCTGTGTGTAGGAAATGGAGATTTCCTTACAAGACCATCAGACTTGAGATGGATACTCTCTTTCCTGACAGCTACCTACTTTGAGCCACTAGGAAAATGTACTCATTCACTCAAATGGATACACTATTCTATTTTCGCATGATGCAGAGACATGATCTTTAACCCAACTGGGAGTGCTTTTATTACCTATTTCCTTTTATAAATATTGGAACATTCATTAAATAGTTTTTGAATGCCAGATCTATGCCAGCACTAATTCTAGACCAAAAGTTTCCAAACATTTTGGTCTCAGAACCCCCTTACATTCAAAAAATTTTGAGGACCCTGCAAAAGCTTTTGTTTATGTGGGTTATATCTATAAGCATTTACCAATTTCTAAATTAAGATGAAGACAATTAAAAGTTGATTGAAGTTAAAAAGTCCATTATATATTAACAAAAATAATGATAAAATTTAATAAAAGAGCTCTATTTAAAAAATAACTAGTGAGAAAAGTGATATTGTTTCACCTTTTTGTGAAGTTATTTAGTACCTGTTTTCATCTGACAGTTTTACCTTCACTCTGCATTCAGCCTGTTGGGATATGTGTTTTGGTTAAAGTATATTTTAAAAATCTGTTCCTCATATACTTATGTAATTGGAAAAGGGAAACTGATATGATAGCCTTTTTGGATAACTGTGTATAATCTTCTTTGATGCTAAACTAAAACTCAATTAGTAGTAAGTTCTTAAAAGTTAGCAGATTTTGAAACCATATCAATTGATTTTTCATACTCTATTTCATTAAAATCCATTGGTCTATCTTGCACTTAGAATGTATCCTTTAACATCATTTTGTAACTTCATGCATTGTCCACCATGAAAATGACAGTTCCCTGTGTTATTCAGGTAGACTAAAAGTTGACACATTGCGTTATATGATATATTCTATTTTTTTTTAAATCACACATTTGTTAGTATCACCAATTTCATCAGAAAGTGTCTCAAAGTATTGGGAAACTATCAAAATGAGGATGGCAGACGCAAAATTTCCAACATTCTAATTTTCACTTTTCAATTCTATCACAGGGCAACTACACTATCAGCTGTTTTCCTTGAAGTGACATTTTAATTCATTTTTGGGAAGATGTCTGTTGGATCCTCAGATATAAATAACCATAGTTTGACTATCAGTCATTCTTTCAAGTAACAATGGTGTTTCATGAAAAACGCACCTAGTACAGCTCATGCCAAAAACCTAAGTGGAAGTGAAAGTCACTCAGTCATGTCTGACTCTTGTGACCCTGTGGACTATAGCCTGCCAGACTCCTCTGTCCATAAGATCTCCAGGCAAGAATACTGGAGTGGGTAGCCATTCCCTTCTGCAGGGGATCTTCCCAACCCAAGGACTGAACCCAGGTCTCCTGTATTGCAGGCAGATTCTTTACCATCTGAGCTTATACCGAACAATCACATAAATGCTTTTCTTCAGCAAAAACGTTCTTTGTCATGCAAGGGGAATACTTTAAGGTTGCTTTTTTTCCACCACATAGAATGTTAAAAGGATGTGTACTCAAGGGTCACAATTTTAAAACAATAATTTTTCTTGCTTCATCAAGGACATTCTTTAATGAAACTGGATTTCTGCACCCCCTGGCCCCCGCCCCTACAAGGACATTATAGCGAGGAACACATGACTTATTCATGGAGTTTGATGGCACCGCTTGACTTGTGCTGTGGAGCCAACAGCTTTACCCACCAGTGCCTTCATACAATCATTGCAAAATATCAACATAATGAAAAAGACATTTAGTGTCTAAGTAAGGACAGAAATGATATGGATCTAACAGAAGCAGAAGATATTAGGAAGAGGTGGCAAGAATACACAGAACTACACAAAAAAACTTAATGATTCAGATAACCATGATGGTGTGAGTGATCACTTAGAACCAGACACGCTGGAGTGCAAAGTCAAGTGGGCCTTAGGAAGCATCACTACCAACAAAGCTAGTGGAGATGATGGAATTCCAGTTGAGCTATTTCAAATCCTAAAAGATGATGCTGTGAAAGGGCTGCACTCAATATGCCAGCAAATTTGGAAAACTCAGCAGTGGCCACAGGATTGGAAAAGGTCAGTTTTCATTCCAATCCCAAAGAAAGGCAATGCCAAAGAATGCTCAAACTACTACACAATTGCACTCATCTTCAGTTCAGTTCAGTTCAGTCGCTCAGTCATGTCCGACTCTTTGTGACCCCATGAATCGCAGCATGCCAGGCCTCCCTGTCCATCACCAACTCCCGGAGTTCACTCAGACTCACGTCCATCGAGTCAGAGATGCCATCCAGCCATCTCATCCTCTGTCGTCCCCTTCTCCTCCTGCCCCCAATCCCTCCCAGCATCAGAGTCTTTTCCAATGAGTCAACTCTTCCCATGAGGTGGCCAAAGTACTGGAGTTTCAGCTTTAGCATCATTCCTTCCAAAGAAATCCCAGGGCTGATCTCCTTCAGAATGGACTGGTTGGATCTCCTTGCAGTCCAAGGGACTCTCAAGAGTCTTCTCCAACACCACAGTTCAAAAGCATCAATTCTTCAGCGCTCAGCCTTCTTCACAGTCCAACTCTCACATCCATACATGACCACAGGAAAAACCATAGCCTTGACTAGACGAACCTTTGTTGGCAAAGTAATGTCTCTGCTTTTGAATATGCTATCTAGGTTGGTCATAACTTTCCTTCCAAGGAGGAAGCGTCTTTTAATTTCATGGCTACAGTCACCATCTTCAGTGATTTTGGAGCCCCAAAAAATAAAGTCTGACACTGTTTCCACTGTTGCCCCATCTATTTGCCATGAAGTAATGGGACCAGATGCCATGATCTTCGTTTTCTGAATGTTGAGCTTTTTTTTTTTTTTTTAATTTTATTTTTAAACTTTACATAATTGTATTAGTTTTGCCAAATATCAAAATGAATCCGCCACAGGTATACATGTGTTCCCCATCCTGAACCCTCCTCCCTCCTCTCTCCCTGAATGTTGAGCTTTAAGCCAACTTTTTCACTCTCCACTTTCACTTTCATCAAGAGGCTTTTTAGTTCCTCTTCACTTTCTGCCATAAGGGTGGTGTCATCTGCATATCTGAGGTTACTGATATTTCTCCCGGCAATCTTGATTCCAGCTTGTGCTTCTTCCAGCCCAGCGTTTCTCATGATGTACTCTGCATAGAAGTTAAATAAGCAGGGTGACAATATACAGCCTTGACATACTCCTTTTCCTATTTGGAACCAGTCTGTTGTTCCATGTCCAATTCTGTTGTTCCATGTCCAATTCTAACTGTTGCTTCCTGACCTGCATACAAATTTCTCAAGAGGCAGATTAGGTGGTCTGGTATTCCCATCTCTTTCAGAATTTTCCACAGTTTATTGTGATCCACACAGTCAAAGGCTTTGGCATAATCAATAAAGCAGAAATAGGTGTTTTTCTGGAACTCTCTTCCTTTTTCCATGATCCAGCGGATGTTGGCAATTTGATCTCTGGTTCCTCTGCCTTTTCTAAAACCACCTTGAACATCAGGAAGTTCACGGTTCACATACTGCTGAAGCCTGCCTTGGAGAATTTTGAGCATTACTTTACTAGCATGTGAGATGAGTGCAATTGTGCAGTAGTTTGAGCATTCTTTGGCATTGCCTTTCTTTGGGATTGGAATGAAAACTGATCTTTTCCAGTCCTGTGGCCACTGCTGAGTTTTCCAAATTTGCTGGCATATTGAATGCAGCACTTTCACAGCATCATCTTTCAGGATCTGAAATAGCTCAACTGGAATTCCATCACCTCCACTAGCTTTGTTCATAGTGATGCTTTCTAAGGCCCACTTGGCTTCACATTCCAGGATGTCTGGCTCTAGGTGAGTGATCACACTATCATGATTATCTGGGTCGTAAAGATCTTTTTTGTACAGTTCTTCTGTGTATTCTTCTCATCTCTTCTTAATATCTTCTGCTTCTGTTAGGTCCATACCATTTCTGTCTTTTATCGAGCCCATCTTTGCATGAAATGTTCCCTTGGTATCTCTAATTTGCACTCATCTTACACGCTAGCAAAGCAATGCTCAAAATTCTACAAGCGAGGCTTCAACAGTACATGAACTGAGAACTTGCAGATGTTCAAGCTGGATTTAGAAAAGGCAGAGGAACCAGAAATCAAACTGTGAACATCCGTTGGATCATAGAAGAAGCAAGAGAGTTCCAGAAAAACATCTACTCCTGCTTAATTGATTACGCCAAAGCCTTTGACTGTGTGGATCACAACAAACTTGAAAATTCTTCAAGAGATGGGGATGCCAGACCACCTTATCTGCCTCCTGAGAAATCTGTATGCAGGTCAAGAAGCAACAATTAGAACCGGACTTGGAACAATGGACTGGTTCCAAATCAGAAAAGGAGTACATTAAGGCTGTATATTGTCACCCTGCTTATTTAACTTCTATGCAGAACACATCATGTGAAGTGCCGAGCTGGATGAAGCACAAGCTGGAATCAAGATTGTCAGGAGAAATATCAATAACCTCAGATATGCTGATGATACCACCCTTATGGCAGAAAGCGAAGAGGAACTGAAGAGACCCTTGATGAAAGTGAAAGAGGGGAGTGAAAAAGCTGGCTTAAAACTTAACATTCAAAAAACTAGGATCATGGCATCTGGTTCCATCACTTCATGGCATATTTCCCATCTATTGACGGGGAAAAAATGAAACAGTGAGAGACTTTATTTTGGGGGGTTTCAAAAGCATTGCAGATGGTGACTGCAGCCATGAAATTAAAAGACACTTGCTCCTTGGAAGAAAAGTTATGACCAGCCTAGACAGCATATTAAAAAGCAGATCTTTGCTGACAAAGGTCGGTCTAGTCAAAGCTATGGTTTTTCCAGTATTCATGTATGGATGTGAGAGTTGGACCATAAAAAAGCTGAGTGGTGAAGAATTGATGCTTTTTAAACTATGGTGTTGGAGAAGACCTTTGAGAGTCCCGTGGACTGCAAGGAGATCAAAACAGTCAGTCTGAAAGGAAATCAGTCTTGAATATTCATTGGAAAGACTGATGCTAAAGCTGAAGCTCCAATACTCTGGCCACCTGATGTGAAGAACTGACTCACTGGAAAAGACCCTGATGCTGGGAAGGATTGAAGGCAGGAGGAGAAGGGGACGACAGAGGATGGGATGGTTGGATGGCATCACTGACTCATCACCGGCCATGAGTCTGAGCAAGCTCCGGGAGCTGGTGATGGATAGGGAAGCCTGGTGTGCTGCAGTTCATGGGGTCGCAAGGAGTTGGACATGACTGAAGGACTGAACTGAACTGATTATTATGAAAATAGTTTCATCTGTGGTCCATGGACCATACTTTGAGAACTACTGTTCAAAGCACTGAGGATATTTATAAAGTACCTGCTATCATGGGGATTATATTTTTCTGGAGGCCAAGCCTTGAGGGAGAAGATGATACACAAGTAAATTCATAAGCTAACTGTCAGAGAATTAAGTGCTACTATGAACGTATACTGGTTTTCCAGGTGGCACTAGTGGTAAAGAACCTGCCTGCCAATGCAGGAGAGAGAAGAGATGTGTGTTCTATTCCTGGGTTGGAAAGATCCCCTGGAGAAGGACATGGCAACTCACTGTAGTATTCTTGCCTGGAAAATGCTATGGACAGAGGAACCTGGCCAGCTATAGTCCATAGGGTCACAAAGAGTCAGATTCGACTGAGCGACTTAGCATGCACACATGTATGACCATACAGCAGAATGGTGTGCTACAGAAGAGAGACTATAATAAGAAGGTAACCTTACACTGTATGGTCAGGGGAGGTATCTTTGAGGTGATGACCCTGTAGTGGAGCTCTGATAGATAAGAAATGACCAGTCATGTAATGATCTGGAGGAAGAAATTTCCAGACAGAGGGAAGTGGTAGTGCAAAGCTCTGATGGGATTGAGTTTGGTGTGTTCAGGAAGGCAGAGGAGGCCATTGTGACTGAAGCTAGTATATGAGACGCCTAGTGGCAGGGGATGTGGATATAGAGGTCACCATTCAGAGGTCCACCTGCTAAGTGGCATATTGGTGTGCTGACTAGAGCATGGAATTTGCATTCAAGTTCTGGTTCTGTTATTTGCTAGTGGGGTGACATTGGTCAAGTTAGAGTCATTAGGTTGGTTTCCTGGGAACCAGGCTCTGAAGTTGAGATTTGCATGCAAAATGTTAACTGAAGAGGCCCCAGGGATCCACACCTAAGGGAAAGGAAGGAACATGGACTAGGAAAAGGCAGCAGTTCAGAAACTGTGATGAACATGTTAATGCTGATTGAGAAACTGTGAATCTGGGGTAGCTTTTCAGAGATACCCTGAATTGAGGCAAGGGGCTGAAACTTTGTGCCAGTTTCTTGACAAGTCAGTTGATGTGGACTATCCCCAGAGGGAGGTCTGACTTTGTGCAAGATAACTCCCTTCCCTGGGGACAGACTCAGAGGTGAACCATCAAAAGCCTATAGTTTTGGCAGGAGGAAGGGGAAGTCTTAGTGCTAAGGGGAATCTGGGTAGCACACTACAACATCCACTACACTTAGCCTCTCAGAGTTTTCGTGTCCTTATCTATAACCTGGAGACAAAAACTGGAATAATGGAGTGACTCAAATAGGATAATGTATAAGGAATTATATAAATCGCATTTACTGACAATGTGATTATGCAAATGGGGATTGTTGATATTGCAAGGAGTTTATATGACTTTAGTGTTTCTGCCATGAAACCTTTATGATATTTGAACCTACTTGCAGTATTTTTATTATACAGTAATTTATCTTAATAGCTGGACTTTTGGAGACAACACTATTTTAACAAACTAGCAGGTAGACTGCTGTCACAAATTACTGGATCACATTCTCATGTTAAGGGCTTCCCTGATAGCTCAGTTGGTAAAGAACCTGCCTGCAATACAGGAGACCCCAGTTCAATTCCTGCATTAGGAAAATCTGCTGGAGAAGGGATAGGCTACCCACTCCAGTGTTCTTGGGCTTCCCTGGTGGCTCAGCTGGTAAAGAATCCACCTGCAATGCATGAGACTACGCTTTGATCCCTGGGTTGGAAAGATCCCCTGGAGAATGGAAAGGCTACCCACTATAGTATTCTGACCTGGAGAATTCCATGGACTATATAGTCCATGGGGTTGCAATGAGTCAGACACGACTGAGCAACTTTCACTTTCACTTCATTCTCGTGTTAGCAGATAGGAGATTTGCCTGGTTCTCACCAGTAATTATTCTTTTCAGTCATTATTGTCTTGCTAATAAATTTAGGAAATGTATGGATGTGAGAGTTGGACTGTGAAGAAGGCTGAGTGCCGAAGAGTTGATGCTTTTGAACTGTGGTGTTGGAGAAGACTCTTGAGAGTCCCTTGGACTGCAAGGAGATCCAACCAGTCCATTCTGAAGGAGATCAGCCCTGGGATTTCTTTGGAAGGAATGATGCTTAAGCTGAAACTCCAGTACTTTGGCCACCTCATGTGAAGAGTTGACTCATTGGAAAAGACTCTGATGCTGGGAGGGATTGGGGGCAGGAGGAGAAGGGGACGACAGAGGATGAGATGGCTGGAGGCATCACTGACTTGATGGACAAGAGTCTGAGTGAACTCCGGGAGTTGGTGATGGACAGGGAGGCCTGGCGTGCTACGATTTATGGGGTCGCAAAGAGTTGGACACGACTGAGCGACTGAACTGAACTGAGGCTAGGGATTTCTTGAGAGGAAAGAAAAGATTCCATGATAAATAAGTTTAAGAAGTTTATTTACTGCAAATCTTCTTGGGGCCTTTAATAAGCTAATATATTTTGATCTCTAAGTATGGAATATAGCATGAGGCATAAGACACTGAATAGTACAAGAATGCATATATTTTTTTCTGTTAATAACTAAAATTCTGAAAAGCTGACTTTGAGTCATTTTGATTAAAATTGAATAAAATGATTATAGGACTTCAGTGTATCTCAAAGTTCAACCTGTCATCTAGTTTGTCCACATACCTACCCACCCTAATGTTATAGACATTCAAACAAAGGCAAATCCAAGGGTTAGTACAGTGAGGTAATTCTATTTCCAGGAAACAATTTCTGGAGAAACATACTAGACTGAGCTTGATCCAGCATTCAGCCCATCACGCTGTCAGGCACATCATCACCTCTTGGTCCAGGCAAATCACACTGACAAGTGATTCCTGATCTGTATGGAGGCACAACAATTTCTCTATCAGTATATTATTTGGCTCCTCTCAATACGTCAACAGAAGTTTAAATTTTTTTTTAAGATGTGAACTATAAAAACAAATTTCATTGCAATCAAGGCCTAATCAATTCTAGTTTCTTAAGGAAATACTTGACTGTTGGCAAGCCAGGACCTGGTCATAAGGCCCAGATAAGGTGTGGACAGGGCCTGGAATGAAGACCTTCTGATTAAATAATGGGTGAGAGGGAGAACGGGCTTCCCCAGTCAGTTCAGTTCAGTCACTCATTAATGAACCGCAGCACGCCAGGCTTCCCTATCCATCACCAACTCCCGGAGCTTGCTCAAACTCATGGCCAGTGATGAGTCAGTGATGCCATCCAACCATCTCATCATCTGTCATCCCCTTCTCCTCCTGCCTTCAATCCTTCCCAGCATCAGGGTCTTTTCCAATGGGTCAGTTCTTCACATCAGGTGGCCTAGGTATTGGAGTTTCAGCTTCAGCATCAGTCCTTCCAATGAATACTCAGGACTAATTTCCTTTAGGATGGGCTGGTTGGATCTCCTTGCAGTCCAAGGGATTCTCAAGAGTCTTCTCCAACACCACAGTTCAAAAGCATCAATTCTTCAATGACCAGCTTTCTTTATGGTCCAACTCTCACATCCATACATGACTACTGGAAAAACCACAGCCTTGACTAGACGGACTTTTGTTGGCAAAGTAACGTCTCTGCTTTTGAATATGCTGTCTAGGCTGGTCACAGCTTTTCTTCCATGGAGCAAGCGTCTTTTAATTTCATGGCTGCAGTCACCATCTGCAGTGATTTTGGAGCCCAAGAAAATAAAGTCTATCACTGTTTCCATTGCTTCTCCATCTATTTGCCATGAAGTGATGGAGCCAGATGCCATGATCTTAGTTTTCTGAATGTTGAGTTTTAAGTCAACTCTTTCACTCTCCTCTTTCATCAAGAGGCTCTTTAGTTCCTCTTCACTTCCTGCCATAAAGGTGGGTCATCCACATGTCTGAGGTTATTGATATTTCTCCCGGCAATCTTGATTCCAGCTTGTGCTTCATCCAGCCTGGCATTTCACATGATGTACTCTGCATATAATTTAAATAAGCAGGGTGACAATATACAGCCTTGATGTACTTCTTTTCTGATTTGGAACCAGTACATTGTTCCAAGTCTGGTTCTAACTGCTGCTTCTTGACCTGCTTACAGATTTCTCAGGAGGCAGATAAGGTGGTCTGGTATTCCTATATCTTGAAGAATTTTCCACAGTTTGTTGTGATCTACACAAAGACTTTGGCATAATCAATAAAACAGAAGTAGATGTCCCCAGTGGCTCAGTGGTAAAGAAGCTGCCTGCAATGCAAGGTGCTGAGGAGATGCAGGTTTAATTCCTGGGTTGGGAAGATCCCCTGGAGAAGGACATGGCAACCCACTCCAGTGTTCTTGCTTGGGAGATCCCATGGACAGAGAAGCCTGGTGGGCTACAGTTCAGGGCATTGTGAAGAGTTGGACACAACTAAAGCAACTAGCAGGCACAAAAGGAAGAAGTGGAATTTGAAGGGAAAGTGGAGCAAATGTGGAAAAAAAGCAGGTGTCTTTTGGTTTCAGGCTGTAGCAAAGGCAAGTGTAGATGCCTGTGTTAATTCTTGTTCCTCTTGTCTGCTCACTACAATACTGGAATTAATTTTCTTAGATCATTTAATGCAGATTTTAAAATTTATCAATAGGAAGTGTGCACTGTGGTTGATTCACATAAGAGGAGATGGGATAAAACATGTAATAAGGCTTTTTTTGGTTCTATGATCCTAAGATGTGCTGTCTGTTTCTGAAGAGGCCTTGGTTGGGCAGGATACCAGACCAGGAGCCAGAGACCTGAGTTGAAGTCTTGGTTTTATCATGGATTGACTGACATAGTCTTTTGGGCAAGTCACTTCATTTCTTAGGACCTTGGGTTTCCTCCTCAATCCCAGGTAGAGGCTGAACTGGATGAAGTAACTCCTAGCTCCAGCATTCCAAGTGTCTTTCCCTCTTTGACTCTTAAACATTTCTTATATTCTTAAACATTGATCCACTCCCCCGTTTATTATAGGATCAAGGCCAGAGTCCTTCACAAGCTGTTCAAGGCCCTCTAGCTTCTGACTCCATTCTGTCTTGTCAGCCTTATCTTTTAAGCTAGCCTCTTCCTATGTTGCTTGGTCATGTCTCTTTGTGACCCCATGGACTGTAGCTTGCCAGGCTCCTCTGTCCATGCAGTTCTCCAGGAAAGAGTACTGGAGTGGGTAGCCATTCCCCTCTCCAGGGGATCTTCCCAACCCATGGATTGAACCTGGGTCTGTTGCATCACAGGCAGATTCTTTACCATCTGAGCCAGCAGGGAAGCTTTCTTGCCATCTATTCAGACTCAGTTCACATGTAAGACCAGCCCAAAGTACCATCTCCATTCTGAGTTGTCCTTGACTACGTTTTCTGGGAAAGATCCCTAATCCTCTACTGCTGATGACCATTACCTTGTCTTTGGCCCTCCTTGCTTACTGGAGAGTACTCTTAGTTCTTCTTCCCCATAGAAATGTTTATCTTCACAAGTCTACTAATATATTGGCAAGATAAAATGGAAATTGTTCTTAACTCAGGACCTAGTAATGAAGAGAACATAGAGGAAGTTTTTTAACTAAAGCTTTTTGACTGATTGAGGATTTTTAAGATTTCTTATTGGTTTTAGCCACAGTGATGGATTAATTCACAAATTCTAACTTGGGTTGATGGGATGGTGACAAGCAACTCACCTCATGTGGGCCTCTTTAGATCCTTATTAATTATACTACCATTTCCTTATCATATCTAAGTTCTATGCATTCTCATAGTATTTACCAGTGCTTCATAAACACAATTTCATCCACTCCTTACAATCACTCTCTACAGTAAGAACTATTTGGTGGTGGTCAGGAAGTCTTGTCAAAGAGATGTTTAAGTCACTTGTCTTTGGTCACACAGCAAAGTTGAATTTTGAGGACTTTCTGAGTTCAGGGTCAACATTCTTTCCTGGAGTGGCCTGGAAGAACATACCATTTTTTTGTTGTTCAGTTGCTCAGTTGTATTTGACTCTTTGTGACCCCATGGACTGCAGAATGCCAGGCTTCCCTGTCCTTCACCATCTCCTGGAGATGCTCAAACTCATGTCCATCCAGTCAGTGATGCCATCCAACCATCTTGTCCTCTTTCATCCCCTTCTCCTCCTGCCTTCAATCTTTCAGTCCTTCCAGGGAATATTCAGGATTGATTTCCTTTAGGATTGACTGGTTTGATCTCCTTGCAGTCCAAGGGACACTCAAGAGTCTTCTCCAACACCACAGCTCAAAAGCATCAGTTCTTCAGCATACAGCCGTCTTTACGGTCCAACTCTCACATCCATATATGAATACTGGAAAAACCATAGCTTTAACTATATGGGCCTTGGTCGGCAAAGTAATGTCCCTGCTTTTTAATATGCGGTCTAGGTTTGTCATAGCTTTTCTTCCAAGGAGCAAATGTCTTTTAATTTCATGGTTGCAGTCACTGGCCGCAGTGATTTTGGAGCCCAAGAAAATAAAGTCTGTCTACTTCAGCATTCTTGCCTTGAGAACCCCATGAACAATATGAACACACAATAATAAGGCATTATAAAGTGCATGTCATATCCAAAATGCTACAGAAAATCTACCTACAGTGTTCTCATTTGCAGGATTTCTTTTTAGTATCTGACGAGGCTGGGCTAAAGGAGCACTCCTCATCTCATGGTACCACTGTGGACAGAGAATGATTTATAATATGGAAAAGTATGGCTCTCTACTTTGGAAAGCCTAAGAGAAATTATGCAGTAAATGCCGACAACTTCAGTCTGTAGGAATTGGTGTGGAAGAGACTAAGGATTATAGAAGTGGTTGGACTACACCTGAAAGCTACTGATTTGAGGAGACTTCGTATTATGCAGGAGAAGCAGTACAGGGATGCCCTGCAGTAAGTGATCACTGGTGACTGTCAAAGGAACATTGACAACTGTCAGTGTGACTTTGGGCAAGTCACTTAACATCTCTAAGCCTTATTTTTCTCCATCTGTGAAAGGGATACAGCAAAATCTGCTTCACATGTTTGTTGAAAGGATTAAATGGTATAATTCATTTACTGGCCAGATATTTGCTGAGTGCTTATTATAGACGCTTAGATACTAGTACAAGACTGAAGCAACTTAGCAGCAGCAGGAGCAGCAGCAGATATTGGGAATTCAGTAGGGAACAAATTAGACAAAAATATTTGCTTCCAGAGATTGTCCAGCAGAGACAAACAATAAATAAAATAAATAAGTGAGGGCTTCCCTGGTGGCTCAATGGTAAAAGAATCCACCTGCCAATGCAGAAGACACAGGTTTGATCCCTGATTCTGGAAGATCCCGCATGCAGTGGAGCAACTAAGACCGTGAGCCACAACTACTGAGTCTTTGCTCTAGAGCCTGGGAGCCACAACTGCTGAGCCCACACGTCACAACTACTGAAATCTCGCCTGTCCTAGAGTCTGTGCTCCACAACAAGAGTAACCACCACAACGAGAAGCCCGCACACCATGACTAGAGAGAAGCCCCCACTTGGTGCAACTAGAGAAAAGCACATGCAGCAACGAAGACCTAGCATGGCCTAAATAAATAAATAAAAATTAAAAATAAATAAAGCAGGTGGATTCTTTACCAGTTGAGCCACCAGAGAAGCCCTAAAATAAATAAGTAAATCATATACTACGTTAGACTTTGATAAATGTTAGGGTGAAACAGTAGATAAGGAAGTGAAGGAGAGGGTGCTGGTAGGTTAGGAGGGGTCAGAGAAGGTCTTTTTAAGAAGATCACATTGGAGCAAACCTAGAGTGTATACGGGAGCAAGCTATGTGGATAGCAGAGAAAAAGTAAGAGGGGTGGTCCTGAGGCAGAAATGTGTTCACATAAGAGTGAGGAGGTCACTGTGGCTAAGCAGAGTGGATAAAAGTAAAGAGTAGTAGGTGACGTTACAATCAGGTCTTACAGGTAATCATGAGGACTCTGGCTTTTAATTTACTGAGTGAGGTGTGATGCCTTCGGGAGGCTCTGAGTAGAGCAGTGATGTGATCTGACCTAGGTCTGAACAGCATGACTCTGGCTGCTGTGTGGGGAACTGACTGAGGGAACAAGAGAGAAAGCAGGAAGGCCACTGAAGACTGTGGTAAAAATTCCAGCCAGAGACGGGAAAGAGCCTTAGTGCAGTCACTCTGAAAAGGAACACAATTCTCCCACAGTGTTCTGTGTGGACACCCGCTAAGTACACGTTAGTGTTTTCTTGTGTATCAAGGTATACTGAGCAGCTGTGGAGACAGACTTCCCTTGCTGTTTGGTTGGGACCAGACATGGAACACCAGACGCCAACCCCCATAGGCCAACTATAGAACATTCTCTGAGCCAGCTAGCCACTGTTAAAATATTCTGGGAACTTCAGCCAGAAATAAACACTTCACTTCAGTCGTGTCTGACTTTTTGCGACCCTATAGACTGTAGCTCACTAGGCTCCTCTATCCATGGTTCTCCAGGCAAGAATGCTGGCGTGGGTTGCCATGTCCTACTCCAAAATACCTTCTAGACCCAGGGATTGAACCCACATCGCTTATTCTTCTGCATTGGCAGGTGGGTTCTTTACCACTAGGGCCGCCTGGGAAACCCAGTGGCACCATTCAAAGCAGGGAAGATGCCCTGCACACCCGAGGGATGCCAACTCAAGCCTTTCTCTTGTGGGGGAGAAGGCATGCCTTCTTTGTTTCAGCAATCAAGCAGATCACATTACAGATCAAGTCAGATTTCAGTTTCCCTGGGGATCAGGTTGGCACTGGCATCATTGATGTAGTAACACCCTGGGAAGTCCTAGCCTGGTCTCAGTTGGGAGCATAGCGACCAGACCACAAAAGAAAACAACATTCACAAGACAGTTTCCACTGTAATGAAATTCTCATTACATAGACTTGGCTCCTCTGCTACTGAGAGGCAGGTGGAAAGGTCTTTTTAATTAAATTACTATTTTAAAATGTTTCAGATTACCTTAAACAAGCATGGGCAGATGACTGGCTCCCTCCCACACTGCCTAGCCATCTGGTCTGACCAAGCCATTCCATGCTTTCAGCTGGACATACCTTCCATGAGGTCTTCACCATGGCAGCTACGTAGTTGGCTTTGCCAACCCCGACTGAAAAGCCAGGCACGCTCGCCCCATGTTCCCATGCTAAAGCACTTCATTTCAGGATTTGGTGAGCAATGCAGCCTGCCCCAGGTTATCCCAGACCTAGCAACCCACAACCATGCAAAAACACAGAGGTTCCCCTAGAGGCCTTCTGCAACAGTTCTGTGGCCAAGTGCATTTTTGGCACCTGGAAACACAGCCTTCTACTGGAAAAGTTTGCTTGCTACCCACTCTCTAAAAGCTAAGAAATAGGGCCAAGGTTGCAGAGAGGCTGTACCCATTGAAAAGCAGCCATCTCAACTGTCTCCCAAAGGGGTGAATGTCCAGGAACAGAAGTTCATGTGGCACAGCACTGGTCTGTCTTTCCTTGGGGAGCCATTAGTCTCCTTTGAAATGGTTCCCATGTTGCCTGGACTTCTGTAGCCTGTGTAGGATTGGATGAAGAATGCAATGCCATTTCTAGAACAGAAACTCTTAAGGGAAAGGACCTGGAATTGCTTTTGTGTCCATGAATGTGGTTGGAGAAGTCCGGAGAGATGGCATTACTGTGTTACTCATCCAGAGGAAGCAAAATATTGGTAGCTATAGTGACAGCAGTGGCAGGACCAGGAGAATCAATCTAGACGATATTTATTTCTTCTCCCCATGGAATTGTGCCATGACTAGAGACCATAAATAAACTCATTTAAACTTCTAGTTTCTGGAATTCACCAACCTTCAGAAGTATGACTGTAATAGGCAAAATTAAGCATACGCCCCTCCTGATGTTGTTCTCTGCTCCTAGCTTCCATACTGAGACTCCCATGAAGTATGCCTCATCTTTACTTCTACATGAACCTCTCTTCTGTGCACATTATGTAACTAAGATTTTCAGTCTTTCCAGATCGAAGCCCTTAGCAGAAGATTTGATATTTTCCCAGGATAACTTTTAACATATTATCTTCGCAAATGCAGTTACCCTACTGAGCAAACTCAAGAACAGACATGTCTATCTGTCCAAACCCAATTCCCATACTGAGTCTACCATCTTAGAATAAAAATAGATTGTGGGACTTCCTATCAGTCTAGAGGCTAGGACTCCATGCTCCCAATGCAGGGGGCATGGTCTGGATTTGATCCCTGGTCAGGGAACTAGATTCCATATGCCTCAACTAGGAGTTTCCCAGCTGCAACTAAGATCAAAGATCCTAAGTGTCACCACAAAGACACAGCACAGCCAAATAAATAAAAAAAAAATCTTAAAAAAATAGACTGTGCTTTGATGTCAGACAGACCTGCATTTGGATCTCAGCTTCTCTAACTACTAGATGGGTTGCCTTGATGGTTTTATGACCTTTTAGAAACTCCTCCTCTGTATCTCAGAGACAGTTATGCCTACCATTATGAGTTGATTACATTAAAAATACTCAGCATATGTCAAGTGTTTTGTTCAGTGAGTAGATAAATACTCAATGCAGTTCGTTCCCTGGGTCAGGAAGATTCCTGGAGATGGAAGTGGCAACCCACTCTAGTATTCTTGCCTGCAAAATCCCATGGACAGAGGAGCCTGGTGGGCTACAGTCCATGACATCACAAAGAGTTGGACAACTGAGCATGCAAGCAACAACTAAACCTTACTATGGCATCCAGAAGTGAACGATCTTTAAGAAATTCATTAATAATGCCACAAAAGTAAAAATGTGCATATGGAACAGTATTTAAGTATGTCAGAAGTAATTACCAGAATATTACATAGCCACATTAAATGACAAAAGTCTCTAGAAGATTAATAATGAAGAAACATGGATTCAATAATAGAAAGTAGTACCCAAGGTAAGATGACTGAATTAATAACCTAGAAGCAAGGACCACATTCCAGTCAATGATTTGGAGTAAGATACAGAATGCATGCTTATCATATCTGCAGATGGCTAGAGGTTAAGACAGAGAGTGAATATTTTAGGTAACAGAATCAGAATCAACAAGCATGTTGACAGTTAAATTGACAGGCCAAGAGGAAATATAGTAAAGATCAATGCAATCAATCCAAAGAACCAAGTTCTTTTGGAACCAAGAATGAACAAGGTCCATCCATGTTATTGCAAATGGCAGGATATCCTCCTTTCTCATGGCTTAATAATATTCCATTGTTAACACATATGCCACATACTCTTTATCCATTCATCTGTCTATGGACACTTAGGTTGTTTCCATGTCCTGGCTATTGTGAATAGTGCTAGAAAGGACATGGGGATGCAGATATCTCTCCAAGATTGTAATCACATTTACTTTGGATATATAATCAAAAGTGGCATTGCTGGATCAAATGGCCGTTCTATTTTTAACTTTTAGAGGAAACTCCATAGTGTTTTTTGCAGTGGCTGTATTAATTTACATTTCCACCAGCAGTGCACAAGGGTTCACTTTCTTTACATCTTCATCAACACTTGTTATCTATTGTCTTTTTGATGATAGTTTTTTAGTTTGATGAGTTCCACTTTTTTTTTCTTTTGTTGCTTGGCCTTTTGGTGTCATAGAAAGAATCTTCTCCCTATAGCTTATTCTAGGAGTATTGAAGTTTCAGGTCTTATGTTAAATCCTTAACTTCTTTCCATGTAATTTTTGTTAATGCCTCATTTTTTGAATGTCCGACTCTTTGTGACCCCCTGGACTGTAGCCCACCAAGGTCCTCTGCCCACAGAATTCTCCACAGGCAAGAATACTGGAGTGGGTTGCCATTTCTTTCTCCACTCATTCATATAAGAGGGGTAGAATTTCATTCTTCTGCATAAGAATATCCAGTTTTCCTAACACCTTTCTTTTAAGAGACTGTGCTTTACCCATTGAGTATTCTTGACTCCCTTGTCAAATATTAGTTGACTGTACATGCCAGGATTTATTTCTGGGCTCTCAATTATGTTCCATTGGTCTAGGAGCCTATTTTTATGCCAGTACTATAACATTTTGATTACTGTAGCTTTGTAGTACAATTTGAAATCAGGAAGTGATTCCTCCAACTTTGTTCTTTCTCAGAATTGATTTGGCTGTTCATGGTCTCTTGACATACAGGTTTCAGAATTGTTTTTCTATTTCTGTGAAAAATGCCATTGGAATTTTGATGGGAATTACATTAAATCTATAGATGGCTCTAGTTAGTATGGGAATTTTAACAATATTAATTCTTCCAATTTATGAATACAAGAAACCTTTCCATTGATTTGTGTGTTCTTAGTATCATTTGGCATTATACTAAGTGATATAACTAAGAAGGGGGAAAACAGTGTACAACATCACTGTATGATATCACTTACATGGAATCTAAAAAAGCCAAACTCATAGAAACAGAGAGAAAAATGGTGGTTTTCCAGGGGCTTGGGCATGAGGGGAAATGGGAAGATGTTGATCAAAGTCTACAGACTTTCATTTATAAAGTTATAAGAGGAGTACGTTCTGGGGACCTACTGTACAACATGATGAGCGTCGTTAACAATACCAAACTATATACTTGAAAGTTGCTCATGGTGACCTTAAACGTTTTCATCACGTTAAAAAATGATAGGTGTGTGAGGTGATGGATTGGCTAATGTTATGCTGGTAATCATTTTGCAATACGTATGTCATATCAACATGTCCATCTTAAACTTACAGAATATTATGCATCAGTTTTGTCTCAACAGAGCTGGGGAGTAGGAACAACATTCTCTACTAGGAAGAAAAAAAAAAAGGAATGAACAAGATGGGAAAGGATATTATAATGCTCATGTGGATAAAAAAGGCTTATGGATCTTAAGGACCAGTGAGCTCTTTAGAAACACATACAGTAGTTCAACTGCCCAGAAAGCTAATGAAAACACAGATTGTATTAGGAAAATCAGAACAGATATAATGAGAGAATTTTATATGAAACTGGTGTCCCCAAACCTAAGTGGGCATATAGACAAATCAGAGGCAAAAAAATAGGATGGTAAATTAATTTTGCATAATATTATATGATTGAAAGTACTGGGAATGTTTGAAGGCTGTCATTCTTTTCAAATACCATATATAGAGAGGGAACATGTAAGGTGTTTCCCAGAATGGGATAGTCATACCATCACCAAAACATTAATAATACATTAATAATAATGTTATTTAGTAATATGCTAATGCAAGTAATTCATATCATTAATAGCATACTGATAATGCAGTTAATATTTATTAGAAAAAATAGAAAACAACCATATCAAACCTATGATTTCATGGATATTATTGCTCAGTTTTGAGATTAAAATAGGTGTTTCAGTTACAATAAGTTGAAAGAGAAAACAGTAACCTTGTAACAGTGTTGAGTGTGGCGGGGTGGGTGGGGGGGGCGCTTCCCAGGTGGTGCTAGTGGTAAAGAATCCACCTGCCAAAGCAGGAGATGCAAGAGAAGCACGTTCGAGCCCTAGGTCGGGAAGATCCCCTGGAGTAGGAAATGGCAACATGCTCCAGTGTTCTTGCCTGGAAAACTCCATGAACAGAGGAGCCTGGCAGGCTACAGTCCATGGGGCCGCAAAGAGTTGGACATGACTGAGCGACTGAGCACACAGCACCATGTGTGGTGTGAGTACTATAGAAGTAATATAGAAACACGAACCATGTGGAAGCAGATCAGATTTCTGGGTGACCCCAGGGGGAAAAGTGAAAACAAATGGGTGGAAACTGCCTGAAGCAGATTTTAGCTCAACATATAGTACTTTCCACTCAGTACATCACCCTTATGGCAGAAAGTAAAGAGGAACTCAAAAGTCTCTTGATGAAAGTGAAAGTGGAGAGTGAAAAAGTTGGCTTAAAACTCAACATTCAGAAAACGAAGATCATGGCATCCGGTCCCACTACTTCGTGGGAAATAGATGGGGAAACAGTGGAAACAGTGTCAGACTTTATTTTTCTGGGCTCCAAAATCACTACAGATGGTGACTGCAGCCATGAAATTAAAAGACGCTTACTCCTTGGAAGGAAAGTTATGACCAACCTAGATAGCATATTCAAAAGCAGAGACATTACTTTGCCAACAAAGGTCTGTCTAGTCAAGGCTATGGTTTTTCCTGTGGTCATGTATGGATGTGAGAGTTGGACTGTGAAGAAGGCTGAGCGCCGAAGAATTGATGCTTCTGAACTGTGGTGTTGGAGAAGACTCTTGAGAGTGCCTTGGACTGCAAGGAGATCCAACCAGTCCATTCTGAAGGAGATCAGCCCTGGGATTTCTTTGGAAGGAATGATGCTAAAGCTGAAACTCCAGTACTTTGGCCACCTCATGTGAAGAGTTGACTCATTGGAAAAGACTCTGATGCTGGGAGGGATTGGGGCAGGAGGAGAAGGGGACGACAGAGGATGAGATGGCTGGATGGCATCACTGACTCGATGGACGTGAGTCTGAGTGAACTCCGGGAGTTGGTGTTGGACAGGGAGGCCTGGCGTGCTGCGATTCATGGGGTCGCAAAGAGTTGGACACGACTGGGCGACTGATCTGATCTGATCTGACTCAGTTCATTCCAATGGGTTACCACAAACGTGAAGCAGCTCTCCAACCCACAGGCTAGAGAGCACTTGGTGGGATGGAGCAGGGGAGATTAAACAGTCAAGTAAACAGCTGAACTAGGTGACTTTCAGGCCCCCTCTGGGCCTGTTATTGTGGGACTGAGTTCTCTATCAAGTTCACTCAGCACAGAGACTCCTGGCCTTTTGGTGTTAAGGAAATCTGTTGTTTGTTTCACTTTATTTGGAAAATTTTGGGAGGAAATCAAGACTGCATTATCAGAGATGCTCTGGGTTTCTATTAGACGGGCTGGTAATGACTGCCTTCAGGGCATTAATTTCAGCTAATAGCCATGGTACCCATATCCAGCTGTGACATATTAGGGGGAAGTCATCACCTCATCCATCCCCACTTAGTTTAGTCTGGAAAAGAAGACCGTGTTCCCCAATAATAAAAACAGGATCTGGGGAAAGAATGAAACTTCCCCTTAAAGGAGAAGAAAAATGTGTGTTCTCAGGCCACTGATTTTTTTACTATCTGTGCATACAGGTTTGAAGCCTTGGGCAAGTTACTTTATATCTCTGAACTTCATTTTTTTTCTCACCCTTAAAATGAGAATACAATACCAAATACCATGGATGCTAGGAGGATACATCATGTCATTTATCACAGACTAGGAGTTCATTAATTCATATATATTCTCGTCAACCCCTTTTTTCTCATCATGATTATTATTTATGTAACAAATGGAATTTTAGTAATAATGCTTCTAATTAATTTGGCCACTTATTAATTTGTTCAGCAGACATTTCTGAAGGTCATGAAACCAGGCACAGTGCCAAGTAAGCACAATGATATTCTCCATTACAGAAACTAACAATCAAGCTTGACAGCAGTCCTGTTGGTAAGTTGTTAAATTGTAATAATGCTCTACATTTAGCCCCTGCCCTGTGTGTCACAAATACATTCCCATAACATAATCTCATTTAAATTGTCTCCCAAATCCTGGGATATAGCAGCTCCAGGAAGGCAGAAACCATGTCTGTCTTGTTGATTACCACATTCCCCATCCCTAGCACAGAGTCTGGGGACATAATGGGGACTCTGTAAGTATTAGTTGAAAAACATAAAGGAAGGAATTGATGAATCAATGAAATAAGCTGAAAAGAGAGTAGTAGCATCATTTTACAGGCAAAGAAATAAAGCGTCACTGGCCTTGGTATTTACTAGCCACTGAGTAAAGTAAAAGTAAAGTAATTTTGCCAAGTAAACCACTCCTGGGGGAAATGGCATCTAACCCTTCCATTTTCTTGCATACTAACTAAAATAAGAACCAAGTAATGAAAAATAAATGTAATCTTCAATAGCAGCGGTAATAATAACGTCTACAGAATGCTTACCATGAGCCAGGCTTTGTTCGAGGAACTTCATGAGACTGTGGTGACACCCTCTTGGATGGTTCGGGTAATGTCTTTATGGCTTATTGTATCTTCATCTTGTTTCGGTGGAGCCTGTATTGTCCCTTCTTCACATCTTCTTTCAGTGGCAGAAATTACAAGCTGCTCAAAAGTAGGCTCTTTGTCTTATTCAGGTCTGCATTCCCAGCATCATGTTGTACCTATGAGCAGGTGTTCAATATACTTTTGATGAATAAATGAAAGAACGGTCTAACTGAAGGTCAGAAATGGAAATGCTCAATGGAGCTAAGAGTCATGAGAAAATCTGAAGAAGGGGCCATTTGAACAAAGCCTCAGTTGAACTTTGATCAACAGTGAGTGTGAATGATGTATTAGGGGAACTGTAAGAAGACCACACGTCCTGCCTAAAGACTGGGTTGAGATGTGGGGTGGGGCAGAGCTGGATGACCTCTTAGCCTCATATGAGATCTTCCAGTCCTTGGTGCCATGAACCAGATACTCTGTTTCAGTCATCACCCTGTTCTTTTGCCCTTTTGTGCTTTGTTTAGTTCTCCTGGTTTACTACTGAGTTCTATCTTTGCAAGCAAAGTGGAGTAATCAAGCCCTATGAGACAGATCTTCTTTCATCATATGAGAGCCTAAGGTAAGAACTGTGTGTTTTGCCCACTAACATTGGCCAATGTATGCCGCAGGAGCAGTTGTCCCAGGGGACGTCATGGATTTGTGAGAAAACAAAACAGCAAAGGTTTCAGCAGTCAAATATGTGTGGGAACTGGAATTTCATCATTGCATAACTTCCCAGAGCCTTTACTACAGAAGCCTTCATTAACACTGCTTCTGCGAAGGGGGCTTGGGGAACATGGCATACAGAGAATTCCTAATTTTTTAACCATGGGCCCTAGGAGGGGTATGTGAATGGAATATGACATAGGACTGGTGATTTATAGAACTTTATATTCTACAAGAAGTACCATATTAGACCTTATCATTAGAAAAATATTTGTCTAATTTTTACAGTCATTGGATACTTATTAATTCATGGACCTTCTGTAAATACGGCAATGTTTCTTTCCCCATACCTTCTCCGATCTTCTTCCAGAGGTTTTGTCACAAATGCTCTCTGATCCCCGCGTCTGTCCATTTTGCACACTAGAGGGCAGCGTTGAGCCTGTTTAGAATTTCCCACACTGGGGACTAAGAAAAAGTATGATGAAATTGGCCTTCCTTTTCACATAAATCAGGGGGACTAAGCACCCAGCAGCTGTTGCTCTTACTGTGAAAACCATTGTGATGGGCAGGATTTTGTTCAAAATCCCTAAATTCAAAAGTTCTCGAAAACCCCAGGCCAACAATTCTTAAAAGTTTCTCTGTCCGGACTTGCGTGCCTGGGAGGATCAAGTCTTCAGCCGGGTTCTCTAGAGGTTTGCGGGTGAGGACAAAATCATGACAGAGTATACAAAATGAACTGAATAAATAAAGAGATTGCCTTCTTGTAGCCTATCTTCAGTCTTACAAAGGTTGGAGTGGACTTGAAGCATGCAACAGAGTTTAGTCACAGAGATGCTTCTTAGCCTTTGTTTAGTTTCTGCATGAATTCTATGTGTCTCCCTAGATAGGCCCAATTATGGCCTTCTCATCTTCTACTCAGTTGTCAAGATTCACTCCCAACTCTGTATCTCCTTAAAAATTAAAACCGGAGGAGTTTCCATATCTAAATTTTTATGCTTAGCCCTGAACTCTTATGCTTAGCCCTGGATTATTAACATCTTCGTGTGACCTTTTAAGAGCTTTTGCTTATGTTCTTCTATTTTATCAACTATATTGTAGGGCCTCTATGCCCCTGTAAGGACTCAGAAGCTTGACTGAAAGAAACAGACATCTTCTGAGTTTCTACTATGTAACAGGCCCTGACTTAGGTTTTTCCATGCTTTGACTCAATTAAACTGGATTTCTACTGGCTATAATATCAGTGCCCTTTTCACAAAGTTGTAGATCATCCAAGAAGGGCATCTGAAACGGCAGGACACAGAGTGACCTTACCTCTAGGTTTGCCTATGATAGTCCTGGTTTGCATCTGTCATTGGGGCGTAATCATTAACAATGCCTCCTTTCACTCTCAAAGGCACCCCCAGCTTGGTCCAGAAGTTCTAAGGACTCTTGCATCTGTCATTGGGGCGTAACCATTAACAATGCCTCCTTTCACTCTCAAAGGCACCCCCAGCTTGGTCCAGAAGTTCTAAGGACTCAGACATTTCAGGTTTGGATTCTGGTTCTTCCACTCACTAACCGTGTGACTTCAAGCAAGTTACTTAACTTCTCTAGGCTTCACTTCCCTCCATGTAGAAATCAGGGGTGACAATGCCTTCCGAATAGGGCTGTGATGAAGATTAATGCTGTTGTTGTTCAGTCCCTCAGTTGTGTTTGACCCTTTGCAATCCCAAGGACTGCAGCACACCAGGCTTCCCTGTCCTTCACTATCTCCCGGTGCTTGTTCTAACTCACGCCCATTGGGTCGGTGATGCCATCCACCCATCTCATCCTCTGTCATCCCCTTCTCCTGCCTTCAATCTTTCCCAACATCAGGGTCTTTTCCAATGAGTCAGCTCTTTGCATCAGGTGGCCAAAGTATTGGATCTTCAGCATCAGTCCTTCCAATGAATATTCAGGGTTGATTTCCTTTAGGATGGACTGGTTTGATCTCCTTGCTGTCCAAAGGACTCTCAAGAGTCTTATCTAGTACCACAGTCCAAAAGCATCAATCCTTCAGCACTCAGCCTTCTTCATGGTTCAACTCTCACATCTGTACATGATTACTGGAAAAACCATAGCTTTGACTATATGTGTTTAGATGAATAGCTGGCACATAGTAAACATTCAAAAATGACAGTCATGATTGTCAAAATGTATTCAATCACGTGAGCAACCCTAGAAGGGCCCAAAGTGACTGCTGTGTGAAGTGACTCAGAAATGAGAGAGAAGCTAAGGAAGGAGTGAGTACTGATTTAAGAAGAAAAACATCATATGTAGTGAGTGGTGTGTTATAGCAGTGATTTTTAAGGTGTTAATCCTGGGCCAGTGGCACCATCATCCTTCAGGAACCTGTTAGAAGTGCAAATTCTCAGAGCTTCTGAATCAGAAATTTGGGGGGCAGGACCTGGCAATGTGTATTTTAACAAGTCCACCAGGTGATTTTGATGTGTGCTAACTTTTGAGAACCTTGGTTTTCCTGGAAAGGTGAGGGAACAGCAGAGAAGCTTCAGTGAGCAACAGAAAGATTAAGCCAGAAAAATTTATATACAGAAGAATTTACATTAAAGTCCAGATTTCCAGCATCCCTCACAAATTCAGAATATTTGGTGCCTCTGGGTGATCTCCCCACTGGAGCACTTTTTAAAAAAATTTTAAATATATATATTTATTTATTTTTGGCTGTGCTGGGTGTCTAGTTGCAACAAGCAGGGGCTGCTCTCCAGTTGTGGTGCTTGAGCTTCTCCTTGGGGTGGCTTCTTGTGAAGCACAGGCTCCAGGGCACGGGAGCTTCAGTAGGTGGGGCGTAAGAGCTCAGGAGTTGTGGCCTGAGGGCTTAGTTGCCCCGTGGCAGGTGGGATCTTCCCAGACCAGGGATCAAACCCACATCCCCTGTATTGGCAGGCAGAATCGTTACCACTGGACCACCAGGGAAGTTCCCAGCCACAGTTGACTACTATGGAGAAGCAGCTGCCCCTTTAACCAGAGCATGGGGCCTGCAGCTTCCCCTAACTTCCATTGAGCCAGCTGTACTTCCATGTGTGTTACCTGTCCCTGTTCCCACTCATGACTTAAGACACACCCCCTGCTTTTAGATGAGAAAGTGATGGGTTGGAGAGTTTCCATGATTTGTGTAAGTGTGTGACCCAGGCTCTGGACAGGACATGTGTTGGGGGTGGGTGGTCTCTGACCCTTTGAACAGGGTCTTGAAAGAGAAAGAATTTGAGACCCCCGAAGGCGGTCTTGCTTTTGCTGAGGTTCGTAAACTGTCCTGTGTATCAGAATCCACTGGGTCAAAGATTTTCGATGTAGCTTTCCATAGTCAACTCCCCAGTCTAGTTTAGTAGGTTGAGTGGACCCAGCTCAGGAATCCATCTGTAACATAAACTTCCTTTCTTCCTCCCACTTTACCCCCATCCATGTGATTCCAGAGAAGGCAATGGCACCTCACTCCAGTACTCTTGCCTGGAAAATCCCATGGACGGAGGAACCTGGTAGGCTGCAGTCCATGGGGTCGCTAAGAGTTGGACACGACTGAGTGACTTCACTTTCACTTTTCACTTTCATGCATTGGAGAAGGAAATGGCAACCCACTCCAATGTTCTTGCCTGGAGAATCCCAGGGATGGTAGAGCCTGATGGGCTGCCGTCTATGGGATCACACAGAGTCAGACACGACTGAAGCGACTTAGCAGCAGGAGCAGCAGCATGTGATTCCAAAGCAGGTGGTCCAGGGAACACACTTTGGGAAACATTGATTCCATGTGGAATCTATACTTCGGGATGGAGTATGCGGAGGTTGAGGTGAGAAGCCCAGAACGATATCTCATCACAGTCTGTGTGCAGAGAAGAGGGTCAGAGACATATGGAAAGTTGAGTACAGAGATTTTAATGTGGTATAAAGGTGGGTTCTAATAGCATGAGAAAGTTTTTTTTTTTTTTTAATAATATATTTGGCATATAATGTTGTGTAAATTTAAGGTGTTCTCAGGGCTTCCCATGTGGCACCGTGGTAAAGAATCCACCTGCCAATGCAGGAGACACAAGAGATGTGGGTTCTTTCTAGGTCAGAAAGATCCCGTGGAGGAGGAAATGGCAACCCACTCCAGTATTCTTGCCTGGAGAATCCCATGGACAGAGGAGCCTGGAGGGCTACAGTCCATGGGGTTGCAAAGAGTTGGACACGACTGAGTGTGCACATGCAACGGCAAGGGTTCTCATGTTGATTTCATACTTTCATAGAGTGTAATATGATTGTCACTGCATCACAATTAGCACCTCCGTTACATTATACAATTATCATTTCTTTTTAGCCAAACTTGTTAAAACAGAAAGTAATATGGTAATTATAATACTAGGGGATGCAGGGTGGGGGGCTCAGACAGGTATTGTTTAAGGGCACAAATTTACAATGAGTAGTAAAAAAGTCCTGGAGATCTTATGCATGGTATAGTGAATCTAGACAATAGTATTGTATTATATTCATCCAACCTGTTAAGAGACTAGATCTTAATCATTCCAACCACTAAAAAAAAATTTAACCCATAAAATGTAACTGCCCTGAAGCAGGTAGTCTAGGCTTTGATAGAAAATAAAAGAGTGATGGTGGCAAAAAACAAAACAAAACAAAACCAGGGGGTGAGAGATCATGGTAAGTGTTAGCAGTGAGTTATCAAGGCTGAAAGATGAGACCAAAAAAACGTCACCCTCCGTGTCTCTTGCAGGACTTAAGAGTGGTAGCGAAGAGGGAATTCACAGAGCCTAGACTCCATCTTAGGCCTGTTCATGCTGATCATGCTCGGCCACCTCTCCAGTGGACTCTGAACTCTGTGTTTAGTACCTATGGAAACGACAACAGAAAGATAAGGCCCGCTCCGGACAGGCCATAAATTTTTCTGTGACTATCGGAGTGTAACCTCGGGCTTATTGATCATTGGCCAATTGTTTAACTGTTTGAGCACACAACACGTGAATGATGGGGTTATTGGGATTGTATTTACCCTTCCTTTGTTTACGTAAGTCTCAAGGAATTTGGAGTGGTGGGTTCACACACACACACGGGATATAAAAGATTTTCACAAATGCTGGTTGGGGTCCTTGGCTAAGAGGAGACTCTGCCTTGGGCCCGCCAGTGTAATAAACTGCACTCCACTATCTGCATTGTCCTTCTGAGTGAGTTTGTTTCCTGGAACGCGTGGCTACAACAGTAGCATGTGAGTTCCCTTTGAAGGGTACTCTGACCATGTGTACACGTGTGTGTGCTAAGTTGCTTCAGTCATGTCCGACTCTTTGCGACCCCGTGGCTCCTCTGTCCATGGGATTCTTCAGGCAAGAATACTGTAGTGGGTTGGCATGCCCTCCTTCAGGGGATCTTCCCAACCCAGAAATAGAATTTGCGTCTCTTACGTCTCCTGCATTGGCAGGCTAGTTCTTTACCACTAGTGCCAGCTGGGAAGCCCACTCTGACCACCCTATAAAGAAACAAAACGAAGGGGGAGCCCTGGCCTGGGGTCCTCCCAGCCTCCGGCCTTCTCTGACTTCCTACCCTTTTCTCTACAGTTTTCTACTCCTTTCCATCTACTTACATGATTTTTTTCTCCTTCCCTTCTCTATCTCTTTGTCTCTCTGTGTCTCTTTGTCTCTTTCTGCTCTCTCTCTGTTCCTTTCTCTTTCTGGAACTCCTCCTAATACGTAACTCACAAACAATGCAAATAGTGATAGCAATTCAGGAACAAAACATCCATCACTATGCAGGGAGAATCCAGGAGAAGAAACCAAACGCCTGAAAAAAGTTTCTAAAGTAATAAGTCCTTGTCAGACTCCAACCAGCCTGGGCCTCCAAACGGAGAGGCAGAGGTATTTGTCTCCTGTTCCAAAGACAAGAGCCACAGCCCACAGAGAGGTTCCGCTCCCACTGTGCTTTTTCCTTTGACCACTGCTGTCAAATGTGCTTTGTCATGTCCTCTCAGCACCAGGCCTGGCGCATTTCTCGGTATAGTAAAAGCTAATGAGCCATATGGCTTTTGGCAGTGTCGGGCAATATACATGCTCCATTTGGAGCAGAGTAAATCCTTGGAGTCTATAGCTGTGTGCGCAGCTTCAGGCTGTCCCCTGTGCTTCATGGGTCTGTAAATATCATAGCTGTGGTCACTGCTCAGGATTATTAATATTCCAAAGGCCTGCTTTGACCCTACCCCCTACAGAGCAGGCTTCAGTAATACACAGCTTCGCATTGGATCCCATCCAATTGGAATTTATGACTGGAAGTGGCAGAAGGCCCGAGCTTTAGAGCAATATCTCACCTTCAGCTGGCTCTGCAGCTTGGACCCTGAGGACATCATGGTATTTATTCAATTCAGATCCCATTTATTGTGCTTCTAACTGTGCTTAGCACTGAGCTTAGATGCTAAAGATGGCGCCATGGCAAAGACTCAATCCCTGCTCTGAAGAAAGCCATCTGGGAAGGAGGCAAGGGCATGTAAATAAGTTCTCTTATATGCTAATAACTTTCAGGGTCCAGCCCTTGGCAGGTTTTGGAGAAAAGCCACTCATTCTTTCATTTGCATCCCCTGGAACCACTGCTATTCGAGGGTGGTCCTCGGAAGGCAACAGCACCTTGGAGCTTGTTAAAAATGCAGTATCTCAGGCCCTACCCCGTACTGACTCAGATTAAAGTTCGAGAGGCCAGCATCTAATCAGGCTCTCCCAAACCTAGATAAGTTAAAAAAAATCACCAGGTGCTGCCACTCTTAAATGCTGACACAGCAGATTTGATAGCAGGTACTTAACGATTTGGCTGATCTGTGGACTGGCATTTGGGAACTAGTGTCTAACCCTATGGTTCTCAAACTTGTTTGAATATTAGAATCACCTGGGGAGCTTTGAAAAGTCTTGATGCCCAGGCTTTACTCTGAATAATGAAATCGTAAACAAAGGGCATGAGGCTGAGGCAGCAGTAATTTTTTTCCCAGTTTTATTGAGAAATAATTAACATCCACCACCATATAAGTTTAAGGCACGCAGCAGAAGGGTCTGATTTATAGATATTGTGATTTACATATCACCATAGGTTCAGCTAACATCCACCTGCTCATATAGGTACAATAAAAAGAAAAGAAGAAAGGGAAATTTTTTCTCCTTGTATTGAGAACTCATATAATTTACTCTCTTAAAATTTTTTATGTATCTCATGCAGCAGTGTTACGTATAGCCGTCACGCTGTAGATTACATTCCTAGTACTTATTTATCTTCTAACTGCAAGTGTGTATCTATGGACCACCTTCATCCAACTTTCCCCTTTCACCACCCTCTGCCTCTGGTAACCACAAGTTTGATCTCTTTTCTATAAGTTTGTTTTTTCTTTTTATTGAGTTAGATTCCTCATGTAAGTGAGATCATATAGTATTTGTCTTCCTCCATCTGACTTATTTCACTTAACATAATGCCTTCAAGGGCTATACGTGTTGCTGCAAATAGTATGAGCCTCTCTTTTTTATGGTCAAATAATATTCCATTATATGTATTACCACACTTCTTTGTTCATTTATCTATTGATGGGCTCAGAGGTTATTTCCATGTCTTGGCTATTGTGAATAATAGCAGCACTGATTTTAAAATTTCTCCAGGTGGCTCTTGCTATTGTTCAGTTGCTCACTCATGTCTTTGTGACCCATGAACTGCAGCACACCAAGCTTCACTGTCCTTTGCTTTCTCCTGGAGTTTGCTCAAACTCACATCCGTTGAACTGGTGATGCCATCCAACCATCTCATCTTCTGTTGCCCACTTCTCCTGTCCTCAATCTTTCCCAGCATCAGGGTCTTTTCCAATAAGTCGGCTCTTCGCATCAGGTGGCCAGAGTATTGGAGCTTCAGCTTTAGCGTCAGTCTTTCCAATGAATATTCAGGGTTGACTTCCTTTAGGATTGACTGGTTTGATCTCCTTGCAGTCCAAGGGACTCTCAAGAGTCTTCTCCAACACCACAGTTTGGAATCATCAATTCTTCGGTTCTCAGCCTTCTTTATGGTATAACTCTCACATCCATACATGACTACTAGGTGAGTCTAATGTGCAGCTAAGGTAGAGAAGGCCACTGCTCTAAACCAGTGCTACTAAAGATTTAACCAGTATAAGAGCCACTGGACACACAATCCCACGGGCTCAGCAGAGTTTCAGAATTTTCAAATTGAAAAAGGTATTGCAGATCTATAGCCAAACCTAACTTTCCTCCCCTAACCAGGGCACTTGTCATCTGAGAAACTGCCAGGAAACATGGTGAAGGCTGCCTTGGGACTACCTAGATCTCTAGCATGGGGCCAGTGGAGGAAACTCAGACCTACAGTTCAATAACCTTAGTCCAGCTGGTCTTAGCTTGGAGGCGCGTTTCAATGGCTTGCTCCTTCTCTTGTTCTCCAGCCTTCCCAGAGTCCCAGAGGTATTTTCCTCAGCACCCTGGGCTGTAGACATGTTGGCTTTCTTTCATTTTCTCAAATGCATCCCTTTCCTTCCACCTCAGGGCCTTTGCACAAGCTGTTTCCTCTTCCAGGGATGTCTCCTCTCCTTCCTTCTCTCCAGTTTTTCCTTCAAGAAAGCCTTTCCTGATCCTCCTAATGAGACTACATTCCCCTACTGTACACTTATATGGCACCTTGTACCTTTCATTCATTGTATCTATCACAGCTTTAAATTGTGTATTATGCTAATATTTGAATACTTTTCTCTAAACAATTCGAATTAAGAGAGAAACCACATCTCTTTTGCTTAGAACTGTATTGCAGCCACTTGCATTGTGTCTGGAACATGGGAGGGGATCAATGAATGCCTGAGTATCCATGCACCACTCTTCTCAGCATTGGAGGTCCCAGATCCTTACATATCTTCCCTATCTCACCCCAGAACACTGCTGTTTTCCAAGGTAACCACGTTAGCCCCTGCGTCCCAGGTGGCTCAGCTGGTAAAGAATCCACCTGCAATGCAGGAGACCCCGGTTCAATTCCTGGGTCAGGAAGTTCCCCTGGAGAAAGGATAGGCCAGCCACTTCAGTATTCTTGGACTTCCCTGATGGCTCAGATGGTAAAGAATCCACCTTCGATGTGGGAGACCTGGGTTCAACCCCTGGGTTGGGAAGATTCCCTGGAGGAGGACATGGCAACCCACTCCAGTATTCTAGCCTGTAGAATCCCCATGGACAGAGGAGCCTGGCAGGCTACAGTCCATGAGGTCACAAAGAGTAGGACACAACTAAGCGAGTAAGCACAGCACACATACAATCTTTAGGTATATACCACTTCTTTTTTGGATCATCATGGGCTCCTAAATTTTAGACATGGTCAGTCTATCTGAGGCCCCTCCTCCATGTCCAGATATAAGTATTAGCATCCTCCCTCCAACCACCCAAGCATCTGAACCTCCATGGACCCTTCCTGTTTCTGCCACTTTGGCAGTGTCCTGGCAGTCCTCCAGGTGTTCTGTCTTCATCATAGTATTAAGCAGGAAATATTATCAATGTTCTAGGATATCCTGTGCTCTTTATATACAAAATGAGAATAACAGTAGCCATTGCAAAGGGTTGATTGAGCATTAAATGAGATATTCTGCATCCACAATACACTGCTCAGGCAATAAATGCTTAGAATTTTTATTACTACTAATAACTGAAAAAATTCTATCAGTAGTCACTTCGGCAGCACACCTACTAAAATTGGAATGATACAGAAAAATTACCATGGCCTCTGTGCAAGGATGACACACAAACTGGTAAAGCATTCCATATTTTTAATGAAAAATATCCCACTGGACCCCACAAAATATTTTATTGCTTCAGTTTGTACTTACTGAATAAGATGATGGGAAGCTAATATGGATTCAATAATAATCTTAGATGAGCTCACACTTTATTGGTTGCAACAATAATAAATCCAATAGTATGTCTAGAAGTGGAAAACCATGCTTATTTCCATTCTCAGAAAATGCACAACATGTCTAAGGATTTAAGGGTTCTTTGCAACAATTCCATGCCCTATTCCTCCCACACTGGGTCCTCAAGCTGAAAGTACAAGTTCGGGAAATGGTACCCATAGAGTCTCTCCTCTCTTATTTTCATTTTTTCTTAGTATGCTCTGTCAAAAGAGCTGGGATACTACCCCTTTGGTCAGAAGTTATTGCTGTTCAGTCATAAATAGGTCAGAACTCTCAGCCCATCTACTTTAGGGCCGAAAACTTGGAAGAGGTCAAAGCTGAACCCTAGTAAGGATGAGAGTTAGGGAAGGGAATCTCACTGTGGTTGTTATCCCACCAGAGAGGTTGTGACAAACTAGAGAGGAAAGCAACTCATGTGTTAATTTTTTTCACTCAGCAAGCCTTTATTGAACACCCTACCATGTGTCAGGAACTTAATTTAGCTAAGGACTTCCTAGCAGTGTGACCTGAGGCAAGTTAATTGATTTTCCCATTCTCAGATTGTTGCCTGTGAAATGGAGATGATCACTGTGCTGAGACAGGTATTCACTAGGATAATACGCACAGGGAGTGACACACAGTCCGGATGTGATGCAGTGAGTGTTCACTGCTGCTGTTCACGTGGAACAAGATGGACGCAGTGTTGCCATCAGGGCATTTTGAGTCAAATGGGACACAGAGAAAAGCATGCAGGAAATTATAGTAGCAACTGATAGAAGGAGCAGAGGGAGTGCTGCAAACACATAAAAGAGACACCTAATTCAGACTTACTGGGAAAAACATCTAAGGCTTAAACTGAGACATTACGGGTGAGTAGTAGTGTTAAAGAAAAGATTATTCTGGTACTTGTTAAAAATGGTAAGGAAGACTTTTCTTCAAGCGGATCTATTGGCAGAAGGGGAGAAAGCTCAGGCTCAACTCTAAATACCATGGGAGTGGAGATTTATAGCCAAGGAGCAGCACAGGGGGCAGAGGATGGAAAATCATGAAGAGGGTAGGATAATTCTTGCTAAACTAACCAAACAGGATTCTTGATGAGGGCAGGCCAGAGGGATTAGATACCACTGGGAAATGGTGGGTAGGGGATGAGGAGAGGTGATCAGATATTGAGGGTGATCAAATATCGAGGGTGAGGGAGTACAGCTAAATCAACTTCAGAGGATTCCAGCTAAAATTGGACTCTATGAGGATAGAGACCAAAGCCCAGGGCCCAGTCCAGCTGAGTAGAAGGCTCAGAGGAGGCCAACAAAAGCCTGGTTAGAAAGGCAAATAGAAACACATTCTCTCTTCTCCTACAAAGAACACCCCATTTCCAGAGAGGGAGTAACCTCTGTTGCACAATGGAATTACCCAGGGATCTTAACATACACTGATGCCTAGGTCCTACCCCCAGAGGTTCTGAACTAACTGGTATGGCAAGCAGTCTGAGCTCTGGGTTGGGTTTTTGTTTGTTTTCCAGATTTATTGAGATATAATTGACATATAATGGTGTATAAGGTGCAATGATTTGATCTATCTATCTATCTATATATATATATAGTGAAATGTTCATGGCACTAAAGTTCCTTAACACATCCTTCACCTCACGTAATTACCATTTTGTTATTGCTGTTACACAATATTGTTTGGAGAAGAAAATGGCAACCCACTCCAGTATGCTTGCCTGGAGAATCCCATAGACAGAGGAGCCTGGTGGGCTACAATCCATGGTGTCACAAAGAGACATGACTGAGCAACTAACGCACAACATTGTTAACTACAGTTACCATGCTGCACATTAGATCCCCAGAACTCACTGCTCTTATGACTGGACATTGGACATTGGTATCCTTTGACCAACATCTCCTCATTTCCCCCACCTCTCAGCTCCCAGCAACCACCAATCTGCTGTTTCTGAGTTGGCTTTTTCAGATTCCACACAGCATTCGTCTTTCTCTGACTTATATGACTTAGTATGATGAAGTTAACATTCACCCATGTTGTCACAAATGTCAGGATTGCTTTTTATGGCTGAGTAATATTCCATTGTGAAGGGAAAATATGCATATATACATGCATGATATTTTCTTCAACCATTCATCCATCAATGGTCATTTAGGTTATTTCCATGTTTGGACATTGTGAATAATGCTGCAACAAACTTGGGGTGTAGATATCTCGATGAAGTAGTAATTTCATTTTCTTTGGATTAATACCCAGAAGTAAAATTACTGGATCATATGGTTGTTCTTTTGAGGAATCTCCTTACTGTCTTCCATTGTGGCTATACCAATTTGTAGTTCCACCAAAGTGTACTACGGTTCCCCTTTCTGCACATCCTTGCCAGCATTTGTTATTTCTTGCCTAGTAGAAATGGCAATTCTAACAAATATGAGGTGATAGCTTGTTGTGGTTTTGGTTTGTATTTCCTTGATGATTAGTGATGTTGAACATTTTTTTATGTACTTATGGGCCATTTATATGTCTTCTCTGGAAAAAAATGTCTATTTAGGTCCTCTATTTTAAAATCAGATCACTTGGGGTGTTTTCATCTTGTTTTGTTTCTTATTAAGTCACATGAGTTCCTTACATAGTTTGGATATTAACCCCTTATCTGATATATGATTTTCAAATACTTTCTCACATTCCATGGATTGCCTTTTGGTTTTGTTGACTGTTTCTTTCACTGTGCATAAGCCTTTTAGTTTGATGTAGCTCCACTTGTTTATATTTTGCTCTTGTTGCTTGTGCTTTTATTGTCATATTTTTTCAAAAATCACTGCCAAAACCAATGCCAAAGAGCTTTTCCCCTAAGTTTTCTTCTATAAGTTTCATGATATCAGGTTGATGCTTAAATTCTTAACCCATTAGAGTTAATTTTTTAAGTGGTGTAAGATAGGGATCAAACTTCATTCTTCTGCATGTGAATATTCAGTTTTCCAAACATCATTTATTGAAGAGACCATATTTTCCCCATTGAGTATTCTTGGTTTCCTTGTCAAAAATGTTTCTGGTCACTCAATTCTATTTCACTGGTCTATATGTTTGTACACCAGTACTGCACTGTTTAGATTATTATAGCTTCATAATATAGTTTGAAATCAGAGAGTGTGATGCCTCCAGTTCTTATCTTTGGGAGGTAAGGATGGTACCACATGCAAATAAATAAATGTGACACACCACTTTAATAGAATGCAAGATAAAAATTATATGATCACTTGAATATATGCAGAAAAAGTATTTGACAAAATTCAGCATCCTTTCATGATCAAAACTCAGCAGAGTGGGTATGGAGGAATACTTTGACATAATACTTTATACTTTGACATAATAAGGCCGTATATGACAAAGCCACAACTAACAACATACTTAATGATGAAAAGTTAAAAGCTTTCGATCTAAGATCAAGAACAAGACAAGGATGCCCACATGCACCATTCTTATTCAACACAGTAGTGGAAATCCTAGCCAGAGCAAATAGGAAAGAAAAAGGAATTAAAGGCACTCAATTGGGAAAGAAGCAACTTGTGTCTGTTCACAGATGAGGTGATCTTGTTTACAGAAAAATTTAAAGACCCCATCAAAATTGTTAAAACTAAAAAATAAATAAATAAAGAATGAAATTGCAGGACTCAAAATCAAAATATAAAAATCACTTGTGTTTCTGTATACCAAAAATGAGCTATCTGACAAAACAATCCCATTTATAATAGTATTGAAAACAATAAAACAAGAATACATTTAACCAAGGAAGTGAAAGATTCAAACACCAAAACTATAAGACACTGATGAAAGTAATTGAAGAAGATAAAAATAAATGGAATGATATCCTGTGTTCATGGATCAGAGAAGCTAATATTATTATGTCTATATTACTCATATTACCAAATTACCCATATTACCCATAGAATCATTGCAATTCCTATCAAAACTCCAGTGGCATTTTTCACAGAAATAGAAAATACAATTCTAAAATTTGTATAGAACCACAAAGGACCCTGAGTAGCTCTGGGGTTTTTAAAAGTTCCCCTGGTGATCCTATGTTCAATCAGAACTGTGAACCTCTAAGTCTTTTCAAAGCCAGGATGGGGCCTTTGCCCCTAGCATATCAAGCTCTTATCAAATTGACCCATTACCTCCAGAGATACAGAATACAGTTAGCCCTCTATATACACGGGTTCCAAAGCCTTAGATTCAACCAATCTCAAATTGAAAATATTCAGGGGGGAAAAATTCCAGTGAGTTCCAAAAACCAAAACTTGAATTTCCCCACAATGTCAAGTATTTTTATAGCATTTAAATTGCATTAGGTACTTTAAGAAAGAGCTGATCTGAAGTCTATGGGAGGATGTCCATGGGATTTCCCTGGTGGTCCAGTGGTTAACAATTCACCTTGCAATGCAGGGGACATTGGTTTGATCCCTAGTTGGGGAAGTAAGATTCCACATGCCACGGAGTGACTAAGACCGCATGCCCCAACTACTGAAGCCCGCACGCTGTAGAGCCCAGGTGACACGACTAGAGAGCCTGTGAGCCACTACAGAGTCCATGTGCTGCAACAAAATATTCTGCATGATGCAAGGGATCATTCCTGTGTGCGGCAGCTAAGACCTGATGCAGCCAAATAAGAAAGGAAAGAAAGAGAAGTCCATGGCAGACACTCAGAGCTTAAATGCAAATACTATGCCATTTTATATAAGGAACGTGAGTATCCATAGATTTTGGTGTCTGTGGGGCGGGGTTGGGGGGGGATGGGGGGTTCTAAAATCAACTGTCCAACAGATACCAAGGGGCTACCGCATTCTCTCTTGTGAAGTCAATGATAATCACACTGAAGTGGAAGAGTACATGCTACTCAGACTTTAGTGCATAGGAATCACCTCGTCATTGTGTTAAAATGCAGATTTTGATTCAGTAGGTCTGGACTGGGGCCTGAGAGAATTTCTAAAAAGCTTCCAGATGTTGATGATACTGAATTTCAGACTGGAACCTGAGTAGCAAGGACCTATATCTAAAACCATTCCAGTATTTCCAAATTTGAAATAATGTTTCTTAATTACACAGAAAAGCACAACAGAAAAGCATACTCCTCAAAGACAACGGGGTATGGTATGACCATCCCTGTTTGAATGCTGAGCTTTGTTTTACGGAGGCCAGTAAGTTTGCTGTAAAACTAAGAGCTATACAACAAACTAGGTTTGAGCTATTGGTCTTCATTACAAAAGTGGAAATGTACATTTTCAGGAAACAGCTCCTTATGGAATGTCCTGAAAAGCACTGAGGAGGAAGAGGCCAGAGACGCATCCACAGAGAAATCAACAGAACATAATCGTAAATTTTAATCTTTGGATTCAGACTTCTTGGGTTTAAAACTGTCTACCATTTTCTAACTCTGTACTCCAGGCCCAGGTAATAAACCTCTCTGCTTCAGTTTCTTCATTTATGAAATAAAGAGAAGAACCTATTTCCTTGAGTTGTTGTGACAGTTAACATAATCAATGTTTGCAAGGAGCTGAGAAGAGTGTGTCTCTGGCATATCCTGGGCTTCCCTGGTGGCTCAGATGGTAAAGTGTCTGCCTGCAATGTGGGAGACCCAGGTTCGATCCCTGGGTCAGGAAGATCCCCTGGAGAAGGAAATGGCAACCCACTCCAGTACTCTTGCCTGGAAAATTCCATGGACAGAGGAGCCTGGTAGTCTACAGCCCATGGGGTCACAAAGAGTCAGACATGACTGAGCGACTTCCCTTTCTTTCTTTCTTATCACATCCTACATGATCATAAAAAGGTGGCCATGATTACCTGGTTTACCCTGGTTGTATTCTCACTTTGTAAGGTACAGACTGTGATTTTTGTGAGTTCACTGCTGGTTCACCCCATCTTTGAGAGCACTCTGCCCAAACTCCTCTGTCTGTGGCTGCTCCCCTGAATCTCCTATGATTAGATCATTCAACTCTTTGCCACATGGCTCTGCATTCAGCTACTACTGTGTACCTACTAATACTAACCACTGTGCTAAGCACCAGGCCACAGAAGACACACCTTCTGCCCTCAAGAAACTCAGGCAGCAAAGGTGAAGCAACAAGAATCATGATGATCTCTTGTGATCAGAGTTGTCAGACAGGAACAGACTGAGGTTGGAGGATCGCCGAACAGCCCCTCCTTTTGCCTTACTTAATGACTGCCTTTGGCTTTCAAATTCAGGACTGCAACAGTGTTTTATTATAAAGAGTTACCATTTGACCCGTAAACTCCTTATCTGCAGTTTTCACTTATGTAAAATTCAACAATGTAAAATTTTATTAATACTGTACCACTGAAGTCATATGTTTTCAGTCCACTGAAAATGATTGTTATAAGATAAGACTCAACGTCAGATATGCTATTTTTTCACTGCCATCTAAATCAGGAGTCGGCAAGCTTTTTTTGGAAAGAGCCAGATGGTAAATATCTCAGACTTTGTGGGCCATAATCTCACTGTCTCTACTCCTAGACAATCCATAAATGATTGGGTGGGGTTGTATTCTAATAAAACTGTTGATGAAAGCAGGCAGTTGGCCTGGAGGTCTTGGTCTGTTGATCTTTCAACCTAAGTGCCCATTTTTCACTTCACATATTCCTCACTCAAACACTGGGAAACAGTATTTCCTCACCTTCAAAGATAAAATGGTCTCACTGTCTCATTTGCATCTGTTATCTTCATTACTCATGAAATGCTTATTTACATAAATCTGTAAGCTGATATATCTAGAAAACAAAGTGTTTTCATCTTTGTCTTGAATATGATAATTCTAATAGTTAGAACTGTTTCTTACAGTGACCAGAAAATTTTCAGAAGGAAAACTCTAAGCATTGTAAGAGAATTCAACATTTTTTTGAAACTTAAATGAGGAAACTACAGAGACATCACTTACCTTTACAGGCCTCAGGGAACTGTGGTTACAAAAGTGAACTTTTGCTAAACCACCCAGTCCAATTCTGGTTTCACCATTTAGTAGCTGGTTACCTTGGGTGAGTTGTTAACCATTCAGTACCTCATTTCTTCACCTATAAAATGGGGATATTAAGGTTCCTACTTCATAAGGTTATGGTGGAGATTATCAGGTAAACTGCATAATACAAATAGAAAACATGTGTACAGTAAGCGTACCCAACAAACGTAGCTATTGCTTTTGTTCTTTTCATTCCTGAATGTGAAGCGTGACCTTACCCTGGGCTTACTTTACTTTGTCTCTACTAAGAAATATGGGGACCTTCTTCTCATGCTGCAACCCCATCAGGTGCAGCAACGATGTGTTGGTTTTACTGTGGAAAGTTAAAATTGTCCTCAACCAAATGAAAGTCAATTTGTGATCCCTCTGCTCTGACCTTGAGAACATTTCTTAAGCTTCAGCTATGCACCTTGGGGTGGCTTTCATCTACATTGGGATGTTTCTAAGGCAGTTAAATGAAACATTAAGAGGGTCATATGCATATCAGCATTAAGACCACATTGAGTATTTGGTGGATATTCTTAGAGATTTGTTTGTTCTTGTTGTTATTTTTGTTGATTCCACTTCATTTCTACTCCGGTTATCTCTACTGAGATGTGTTTTGTGGTTGGAGTTAAGGCCTAGTTCAATTCAGTTCAGTTGCTCAGTTGTGTCTTACTCTTTGTGACGCCTTGGACTGCAGCACTCCAGGCTTCCCTGTCCATTACCAACTCCCAGAGCCTGCTCAAACTCATGTCCATCAAGTCGGTGATGCCATCCAACCATTTCATCCTCTGTCATCCCCTTCTCCTCCTGCCTTCAATCTTTCCCAGCATTAGGGTCTTTTCCAATGAGTCAGTTCTTCGCATCGGGTGGCCAAAGTGTGCATTTGGTGTCTTTCAACTAAAGACCCAGAAATCCTCTCTCTGTGTACACTCTGATTTTCCAGCAATCACCATGCTTTGCAGACTTGAGTCAGGTTAGAATACTATAGAGAGAGAGAGTGATATCTAAGAGAAAGGGCAGCTTTGCTGGATAGACAGCCCTTTAATCAGGTCCTATGTGCAAATGTGCTTTGAACTATTAAGCAGGAAGCAACAATTATATATAATGTACCTATTTTTGCCTCTGGCCTATTCTCAGACAGTACTGTCTAGTAAAACTTTCCACAATAATGGAAATGTTCTATATCTGTGCTGCCCAACACAGTAGCCACAAGCTCCGTGGAATTGTTGAGTACTTGAAGTGTAGCCAGTGTGAGTAAGGAACTAAAGTTTTAATTATTTTCAGTCTAAATCATTTAAATGTCACTGGCCATGGTGCAGGGCATGTTGCATGTGTTAAAACAAAACAATCTTGTAAGGCAAGTCATATGTGCCCTCCCCCTTTAAAAAAGAGGGTGAAATCTCAGAGAAGTTAAGGAACTTTCTAAGAGTCACAGAGCTAGCAAGTGGCATGTGGTCAGACAGAATCCATATCCCCGTTTCTCTGATGTCATGCCCAGGGGTTCTTCTTCCACATCAAACTATATAGCACTGTGCTATATTGTATTATATTATACTGTATTATATTACATTGTATTCTGTTAAGTTGTTGTTGTTGTTCAGTCACTAAGTCGTGTCCAACTCCTTGCGACTTCATAGACTGTAGCCCACCACGCTCCATGGGGTTCTCTAGGCAAGAATACTAGAGTGGGTTGCCATTTTCCTCCCCAGGGAATATCTTCCCAGGCCAAGGATCAAACCTGTAACTTCTCCATTGGCAGGCAGATTCTTTACCACTGAGCTACCAGGGAAGCTCTTATGTTATGTTACAGTATGTTATATTTTACTATTATTCCCTTGAAATCTATCATTACAACTAAATATTGTTATATGGAGATAAAATATACTCTAACCCATTCTCTCTAGCAAAACAAGATTAGCAAACTTGACATGTACCGAAGGAAAGAATTCACAATTGCCTATGGATAACCCAGTAGCCCCTTTTCTCTGAAGAGACTTCAGAATAGGTCCTGACCTTGCTTTTTGATTCTTGCCACTGAGACAATGGAAGATGACCCCAAAAGAACAGTCAGCTATCACAGCAAACTGGTAGTTTGGGGGCAGTAGCTTATTTCTTCCAGCAGACTTAGATGGATTTGATTTCCCAACACATGTTTATGGATGTGCTCTCCTGCGTCCCACACACACAGAGCCATTTCCCTTTTGAACAGCTTGTCTGGTTACATCTTGTAGTAATTTATCTGCATGCTCCCTGCCAACTGGTTTGTAGGGAAAACATATTTGATGCATAACAATAGATCATTTGGGGATAAATCAAACTCTTAATGAAGTCCTGCTTCTCTTCAGCCAGGCATTTTACTCAGAAGTCTCTCTTGGGCTCTGGTGACTTGAGGAAAGGGAATGTGGGTGCCCCAATCTTTGAGACAAGTAGGCGCATAGAAAGCTGAATTTCTCTAAGACAAGACTAACGACACGGCATCCCTAGGGTCCCTTCTCGTGGAGTCCAACTGAAACCACTGAAGTTGGATTGGAGACTAGAGCCTGGAGACAGTTCAGATTAGACCTATGTTTGGAAGAAATGAGAGATCTATTTTGCCCAAAGCCTCACACTTTCCTTGGAGGGAAGCCATGGCCGCCCACACACCCTTGTCTTTCCCAGTTCCTGTAAGGAAAAAGAAAGTTACGAGGAGATAGAAAGTATAAAGAAAAGGGGGAAAGGGGCAGGGGGAGAAAAGAGTGAGCTGAACAGAAAATCTTTTTTTAAAAAAGGAAGAAGGAAATGAAATAGTCAGGAGACACTGAGCAGGAAGGATGAGGGAAAGAAAGGAGAAAAGAAATACATCAAAAGCTTCCATTGAAAACCATATGTATCAAAAATACTGTTACTAGTTGGTTCAAGTTGCGTGTCGGCCATGTGCCAAACTAGGTGCTCCTAGGCACTGCTAAGGCCCCAGTGAGACCTGCAAAGTCCACAAAAGCCTCAGTTACTGTCACCAAAGCCCTTATCCTGAGCATCTACACCACAGACGCTACTAGCGAACTATACAATCTGTCTTACAGCTATTTTTCTCTGGATATCCAGAATTGGAGGAGTCAGAGGGGGAAGGCACACTGGGAGAATCGAAGTAACTGATATAAAATGTTTAATCATATCAGTCTGTCCTCATTTGAGGACATGCATCACCCATAGACAGACTTAAATGCCAAGTAAAACACGTCTTGTGCTTTGAGTCTGAACTCATGAACTCCCCCCGGGAGCCCTGTAGGGGCTGGTATATGCTTTTCATAGAGTTGGGGGGTGCATTTAAAGCTAAATTCTGTGATTGTTTTCTAAGGAGAAAAATGAGCTGTGTTGGTGCTTTTCTTTAGCAAATGAGGAACTCTTTCATCAAGTCAACCCCTTTCCCCAGTCTTCTCTGGCTCCACTGCCTCCAGGATCAAGTCCAAACCCTTTGTCCTGAAATCCAAGGCCTTCCACAGGCTGGCTCCAGACGGCCTTATCAACAGTGTTTTTCCACCGCTCTCCACTGTGAATTATCAAGTCCAGTGAAGCTGGTCTGCGCCCTCTTTCCTACCCCAAGACACACATGTACTGGCCCTGAGAGGACAGTTGCTGAGAGGATGGCTGCTTCAGCTTCCGATGCCTTTGGTCCCAGATTCCTTCCACATGGAGTGCCCCTCGCTTCCATTAAAACTCACCCTCTTCTAAACCCTATGTAAACTTCAAAGCCCTACTTTGAAGGCCAGTCTCCTTGGGAAGAATTCTCTGACCATCCAAATCCACAGTGACCTCTTCCTTCTCTGCCCCTTCATGATATTCAGTTTTAGTTCCACTATGAAGGCGTGGGCTGCCGTCTATGGGTTCGCACAGAGTCGGACATGACTGAAGCGACTTACCAGCAGCACCAGCATGAATAGGCGGCTACAGGTTGTCATTCAATGACGCTTCAAGTCCCCGGGAAGGAGATCTCTCTGTCCTGCTATGCTTCCACTTCTTGGGCTTTCCTTTCTGGTCTCCTCCCTTCATGCCCATCAACACTGCCCAGCTGTCAGTGCCTCCTTGTAAACTGGTCTCCATCTGTCATCTCTCCTTCTCATTTGCTAGGAAGCCAGATTACCAAATTGCCCCCAACCCCAGTGTGAGAGAGTCACTTCCTCACCTCTCTTCCCTAAGGATGACAGGATGGGCAAGTATTGACTATAGTGTTTATATCACTGTTTTGTTATAAAAATTCATGTACGCTTTCTGTCTTCTCCAAGGGATCATAAGTTCCTTGAGTGTAGGGATTCAGCCATGTCTGTTTCCCACTCAGTGCCTCCAACAGTACTCAATACATGATGTACTCAATACATGTTTATGAAAATAATACTCAATAAACATTTATGAAATATATTTTTATCATGATTGCATTATTCCACTGTGCCTTAAATATAGGCATATGCTGAATGAAGGCTCAGAGAGCCTTTCTGGGAGCCATTTCTCATTTCTCCAGTCATTTCTGGAGAAATAAGAAAGATCTGAAACATTTAGGTTGGGGGGGTCTTCTCTCTCCTGTGCCTGGCTTCATTCTCACATGGGCTTTTCTCTCATGCTAGTGTGGTTCCCCAGAGGAAGTTCAGGGTATTATTTCCCTAAGCACAGTGGATATAGGACAAGTGGGGTGACTGTCTCCTAGCTCATCAACACCCAAGGAGGAGAAACCAAGTACAGCAGGTCACCAGAACTAGAACTGAGCGTGACATCAAGGGGCAAGTCTGTGCTCTCAACCTCTCAGGGCCACCTCATGTCTCATCATTGCCTCTTTTGGTACACAATTTAGTCTCCTCCCTAAGTGGATTTTCTCCACCAGGCAGCTCAGCTCACTCAGGCTTTGTCTTGCTGTGATGCTAAATGCATTTCGTAATCTCTCAGTTTTCTCCCCCACTAGCTGGCAAGGGTTGCTCAATTTTCTAATTCCAACACTGTGAGTGAAGGATGCCATTATCCTTGCCTGCTTTTCCTTGTCAGGCCAGAAGTCCCTGGCAAGCTTCAAGACGGGCCAACTTTGATTCAGGTACCATCCAGGGTGAAGTCAGCTATGGTTGAGACGTGGGTGGGCTGGAGGGAGAGGGGACATCAGAGAAAATACGGCAGCCTAAGCCCACCCTGTCAGCAGAGCCCATGGGCAGGTATAAACCTCCTTTCATTGGACATTGGACTTGTTTCTGAAGACAGACACTGTCATAGCAGGGTAGAAAACCTGATTCCTACAGACAAGCAGTATAAATGAGTACAGCAGGCTGGTGCAGAGCAATGGGAGATGGTGGCTCCAGCAATTGTTAACATGTGGAAATGTTGCCAGAACTTTCCATTTTTAAAGAGAAGCCGTAAGCATGGATTTTAGTGTGAAGTTCCTGAGTTTAAAGCTCAGCCAAACTTATCTGTTCAAGCCAAACCAAACTGATCTGAGGGCCACTGTTACCTCCAGCTGTCAGTTTGCAGCTCCTACTTTAAAAACTGAGGTCCCGAGGCAGATCGCCTGAAAGTTAGGTAAATGACCTCTGAGCAAGTGGCCCCTTATTATAATTCATTTCCTTTTACTCTAGTTATTTGCATAGTAACCGCCTGCCTCCCATTTGGTGTCTATTGACTAACTTATTAAAATGTTACTCACTTTGGATTGCTCTGCTTTTGCATCATTTCAGAATCCTTCCAACTTCTTGCCCAAGTTCCCATGGTACCACCTTCAACCAGGAGAAGACAAGGCTCCAAGGGGATTTTAGTTTGAGGTTTCATGAAAGGTCAACTTGGGAATATGATTCTTTGTTAATGACCTTCTTGTCAGGTTTCTCAAAGACCACCCAGGCCTCTGGCTTGAAGATAAAGCCAGGACTAAGGGCCAGCTGGGTAATCAGAAAAAGCAAATCTCATGCCTTGGGAGCTGTGGAAGGTAAATTTTGCAAGGTTGGATACAGAAGCCAGAAGAATAGGCATGTCTGTTTGTCTCGGGAGGGGGTGGAGAGATGGAAAGCGGAAACATGTGATTACTGGGTTGACTAGTCACAGGATTTATCAAACTTTATTGATAATTCTCTGTAATGCCCAATGATTACGGCAAATTTCCAGCAGCAATGAATCTTGGCTGTTCCTTTCAATCAGGAACAAAACTAGTCCACAGGGTAAGTGATGTTTAAGTGTCTCTCCAAGAGAAAGATGGATGTGGCCCTTGGCTAGTTTCTTCAGAAATATCTGGTTTAGGAAGAACCAATGTCTAACATTATTTTTATATGATAAGATTGGGGAGAATGAAATCCTTGAAGGCCAGTTCAATGTCATATCCCTGAGATGAGCCTTGAGAAATATAGTCCCTGCAAACCTCTCCTAGAGCATACCTGGGCTGTGGTCTCTCCTCTTCTTTTTCAAACCCTGTGGGTGTGACTGTGTGTGTTTTCTTGAAACATGGTATTCATATATTTGTATAGAAAAGAGTACACACTTGTTAAGTGTTCCTCTGAATAAATAATCACACAATGAACATATCCATATAACTACTACCCAGGCTAAGAAATAGAATACTATCAGTACTTAAGTTTCCCTACTAAGTCCCTTTCCAGACATGGGGCCCTCCAACTCCCCACATATAGTCACATCTCGATTTCTAATGCCATAGATTTAAAAATGCCTATTTTTGAACTTCATATAACAGAAACCATATTATGCATATTTTGTGTCTGCTTATTGCAATGGTCAATTCATTTCATTGCTGTGTAATATTCTACCATATGACTACAATACAATCTTTCCATTTTACTATTGATGAAGATACGACTTATTTCAAGCTTGGGGCCATTACAAATAACGCTGCTATGAAATTTTTGTTCAGACTTTAGGTACCTTTGTGCATGAATTTCTATTTGGTCTATATCTAGGAGTGAAAGTGCTGGCTTATAGGATAGATGTAGTTCAACATGGGAAGATATCATTAAGCAATTGTCCAAAATGGTTATACCAATCTAAACCGATGTGCAAGAATTCCTTTTGGCTTGGCCTTTCATTTTTTAAAGACAAACTTCATCTCCTACCTACCTCCCTATCAAGTCTTCCTTCACTCCATCACCACTCATTCACTGCCTGCTTTTGCAATTTCTTTAGCACTTAATAGCATTTTCCAAAATTCTCTGATACTGAGTCACCTAAAGAACATGCTAAAATTAAAAATTTCTGGAGACCACCCTGGTAAAGCACCGGGGGAAGCTGCATGGTTCATCAGAGCCCCAGTTGATTCTGATCATCAGAGGAGTCTGAGGAATAGCAAATATCATAGAATTTAAGAGAAACAGATAAAAGTGGTCCCAAGGTATGATCAGGAGAAGGGAGTACAGAGGATGAGATGGTTGGGTGGCATCATCGGCTCAATGGGTATGAGTTTGAACAAGCTCTGGGAGATGATGAAGGACAGGGAAGCCTGACATGCTGCAGTCCATGGGGTCGCAAAGAGTCGGACACAACTGAGGGACTGAACAGCAAGGTATGATCACTCTAGTTAGGAATAATACCTAAATATGATTGGTCACTTATTCAGCTTCACTCAATATTCTTTTCCTGCCATCCTCCTCACCATGCCCATCTCCAGCCCCAAGAATTTCAGAAAATGTAGATCCTAGAGACTTCGCCTACTAATCTACCAAGCTATGTGGCCTTGCTGTCCTTGGATAGCAGCAGCAGCACTTGGAAGCTGTTAGCAAAGCAGAACCTCAGGCCCGCCCCAGACTTCCAGAACCAGTATCTGAAGTTATTTAAGACCCCCAAGGGATTTGTATCCACAGAACAGTTTGAGAAGCATCACTTTGTTCTGTGTGTGAGGGGAAGTGCACCAGATAATTTAGGTGATCCTAGGACCTAAGCAATATAGAAAGGCACGAGCTTTGGAACCAGACAGTTTTCAGTGAGTCCCAGCTGATAGGGAAGTTACTTAATATCTACCTTATCTAAAATCATCTGTAAAGAGGAGCTAATAATCCCTACCACACTGAGATGTTATGGGGATTAATGAAGTGACCTCAGTAAAGTATCTGCTTCATAGTTAGGGCTCCCCCGTTGATGGCAATTTGCTTTGCACAGTGCCTGGTACAATAAAAAGCACTCCAAATGCTGTAACTACTGTGGTTTTGGTGGAAGTGGTACAGATAACATTATTATTATTAGCCTCAAGGAACTTACAATTCAGGAGAAGGAAACACAGTTAAGCACATAAAAAGTTTAGGGAAGATGAAAGATTATAACTACAAAGGGTTGTTATAGTTCAGTCGCTCAGTCATGTTGCGACCCCATGGACTGCAACATGCCATGCTCCCTATCTCTTGGAGTTTGCTCAAATTCATGTCCATTGAGTCGGTGATGCTATCTAACCATCTCATCCTCTGTCACCTGCTTCTCTTTTTGCCTTCAATCTTTCCCAGCAACAAGGTCTTTTCCAATGAGTTCGCTCTTTGCATCAAGTGGCCAAAGTACTGGAGCTACAGCATTCAACATAAATCCTTCCAATGAATATTCAGGGTTGATTTCCTTTAGGACTGACTACAAAAGGATCCTTCTCCAAATTGGAGATCCTACAAGAATCAAGATTCTAAGCATGTAAATATTAAATATATTTCAAGGCAGGGCAACTAACATATCTAATCATTTAGCCTATGTAAGGCACACATTTAACATTACCTCATTCGATACACCCAACTACAAATGAGACAGATACTATTCAAATTGCTCCCACTTAGTAAAGGAAAACAATAGAACCCCACAAGGTTAGCTAATTTGCCCAAGGTCACCTTAATATTAAGAGGTGGAGCCAAAATTCACTTCACTGACTCCAGAGCACATACTCTTAATGATGGTGATTCTGAACAATTTTCTTCACATGACTTAAGATTCTTAGAAAGCAAGGGAAACCACTGTGGCTGGAGTGAGTTGAGGGGCTTCACAGAAGAGACACTGATTCACCCAGAGCTGCATAGACTCAGCAAAACTGGGCAGAGAGGTATTCAAGAAAAAGATACTCTCCTAATTCCAGCAGCATTTCGGATGCACAATTACATCTCTTCACAAAGTGTGTTCACAAACACTCATCCAGGGCTTGTTGTTGTTTAGTTACTAAGTTGTGTTTGGCTCTTTGTGGTCCCCATGGACTGTAGTCCGCCAGGCTCCTCTATCCATGAGATTTTCCAGGCAAGAATACTGGAGTGGGTTGCCGTTTCCTTCTCCAGGGGATCCTCCTGACCCAGGGACTGAACCTTCATCTCCTGAATTAGCAGGCAGATTCTTTACCACTGAGCCACCTGGGAAGCCCCATTCAGGGCTACTGAGCTAGAATATAAATTTTCTCTGTCTTGATAATCTTAATGTCTATAGCTTCTAATTTAATCCTACGACTACCATATGAAGTTGCTATCTTTGTTTTGCAGGTAAGAAAAATAGAGGCAGATACTCAGAAACTCCCATTGAAACTACCGTTGAAGGCAACTACCATTTGTCCCTTTAGGAAGATCTGGAGGCTATAGAGTGACCTATCATTATGATGTGCTGGAAATGGAAGAGTTCCCTGGATGCAGAACCTACAAGAAATTCTTGGGATAAGCTGGCCACCCCGATAGAGATCTAAACACAACATCCATGCTTGCAGTAAGATGTTGCCACTGGTTAAACCAAAGGCTGTGTGTGTGTGTGTGTGTGTGTGTGTGTGTGTACATGCACACACTAAGGTAGGGTGTGCTACTCTCACCAGAGATCCAATACTCCACACCTTACCCACCCATGACCTGCTCTCTGCTTAGTCCCCAGTGACTTCATGGTCAAAGGGACAGACTCTCCTTCTCTGAACACTGACTGTAGCTCAAAATTTTCTCTCTACTCATTTCTTCCTTTTAAACTTGCTGCAGTGTATGTCTAGGGCATATGATGTGCCAACACAGAGATGAATAGAACAGGTAAAATTCTCGCTTTCAAGGAAATTACTTTATTAGCAGGGCTTTGAAAATTGCTGGGGTGAGGTTGGGAGGGTTTTGGTGGGAGGGATTCTGGAAGAGCCAGAGATTGTTCAAGTCACATTAGAACAACTTTCTGACAATCAGAAATAAATCTTGGTTCTTTTTTTTTTAAATTTTATTTAATTTTTAAACTTTACATAATTGTATTAGTTTTGCCAAATATCAAAATGAATCTGCCACAGGTATACGGGGCTGACCTTGCATAAACAGACATTGTCTAGCTCCATGGTCTGACTACTGAATCTTTCAAAAAGAGAATAACCAATAGACTGACCTTTGCTTTCACAATGTGCATGCTGTGCTAAGTTACTTTAGTCGTGTCCGGCCCTTTGTGACCCCATGGACTGTAGTTTGCCAGCTCCTCTGTCCATGGGATTCTCCAGGCAAGAATACTGGAGTGGGTTGCCAAGTCCTCCTCCAGGGGATCTTCCCCACCTAGGGATCGAACCTGCATCTCTTATGTCTCTTGCATTGGCAGACAGGTTCTTTACCACTCGAGCCACCTGGAAAGCCCTTGCTTTCACAATCAGTTGTTTAGTCACTCAGTTGTGTCTGACTCTTTGTGACCCCATGGATGGCAGCACGCTGGGCTTCCCTGTCCATCACTAACTCCTGGAGCTTGCTCAAACTCATGTCCATTGAGTCAGTGATGCCATCAAACCACCTCATCTTCTGTCATCTCCTTCTCCTCCTGCTTTCAATCTCAATAGATAATAGTAAATGTGAGGTGAATGTGGTATCTTAACAATGTTGGAAAGGGGCCACTTCTAGAGGATGTTTCTTGTAAGCAAATCCTTTCCCCAGCATCCCTCACCATACAACCCATGCCGCTGGGCATGGCAGCTCTTGTTGGATATGTTCCTGTGAGGACAATGGCAGGCAAAGCTAGTCTACATGCTAGACGGGATAAGTAAGTGGTAGTCCACGCAGGGGACAGTAATGGGAGCTTCTCAGAAGGGAGGGAGGTCAAGCTGCCTTGGTTCCCCTGCCTCTCTCAGGAGTTTGGGGGGCTTCAAAATATGAGTCCACCAATGTCTTTATGGACAAGGATCGAAATGATCAAATTCATGCATCACTGGCAGCAGGATAAGCAAACATCCAGAAGAGGCATCCCAGGAAACAGGGAGGATCCATTTCAAGTTCTGAGACGACTGAAGCTTGGCACTCCCTGACAAATGCACTCCAGCTGGTTTTGATCCACACGAGACACCAGCGTGTATGCGCGCACGCGTGTTTATATATCTGCATATTACAGAAAATGCACTTAGTAAGCAGGAGACCTCCATTTCATCTTCCTTTTACTGAACGGCAATCTCCTGGAGAGGAAGATCCATGAAATGTCAGGGAAGATTATAACTCCGGCGGTCCAAGGAGATGAGGTAGGTAGCTGGCATTTGCACAAGGGAATTTAGATTATCAGAACACCTAATTGGAAGAGATTTGGTTAAGCTCTTCCTGCCAACTTTCCTATAGATAATGGTCAAGCCGTGGGGCCATGTGTGCTCTGGATCTTGAGGGGAGCAGGCAGCCCAAAGCCTCCTTGGCCTGATGCACCCTTCAGCTTAGCAGACTCTAAGTAAACAACTGATTCCACTAATCTCGGAGGCCTCCCTCTGGTGTCTAATAAGTACAGGCTCCCTCTCGGCATTTGCCTCTTCTCCGTGGCTCCCTTATGAAATGTGATGCTAGCTGTAGAGTTGGAAGGACAAAGGAACTGAGTAAGTGTAATTTATTATCCAGGATTGTTTTCAACCTTTTTCCAATTATACACATTTTTCTTTTGGCTTTGGCAGACCTGAGTTATGAGGCTGTTCTGGTCACTAATGGGCTGAAAAAAATGGGCCCCAAGTATTCCTTAAGGGATGTGTTACTGGCCTGTAGTTATTTGCCTATGGCATTCACTCTGTTGAATGCAGTTAATTAAATGAGAAAACTAATACTGACTCCTGCTTCTCCCACACTGTCTGCTTTCCCTCCCTCCACGTGCACCAAGGCTTAATATGGGATCATTTCATTTAGGGACCAGAAAGCTGTCAGACCAACAGAGATGGAAGCCCAGACTGGGTTGGGTGCTCTCATTGGAATTTGTTTATTTGTTCACACCCACTGGGGAGAAATAAAGGGCTTAGGAAAGACAGAAAGCCTGCACTTTTAAAACTGTGGAGCAAAAAACAATGGGCTGGGTGACAGGGACTCGTTTATGACCTTGGGTTGGAGGCTGATTTGATGTGTGACCTTGAATAAGTAATTTATTTCACTGGGTTTCATGTTCCTGACTTGAAATGGGGAAGAGTCATGAGACTACCCCTCACCTTGCCTATTGGATTGGTTGTGAATCCAAGGCTCTTTTCTTCATCCTGCCCACTTACTGGTGGGCATTCTCTTGGATTCAGGATTTGTGACCTGCTCTTTCCACGGTATCAGAGGTCTCACACCTCCTCATAGCATTAGGCCTGGCATCTTTGCAGGGATCCACGAAATCCGTATCAACTTCTCTCTCAAGATCCAATCTAATTTAGCCAAAATATTCATTGGAAATTTTCTAGGTGGATGCTTTGCTTTGTGAGATTTACTCTTCTATCCAAACTCACCCAGGGCACACTTCAATCTTTATATAGGAACCACAGGCACGGCCTAAAGAGGGTGTGGGCTTTGAATATTACTCTAGTACTTCTAATTCTGACTTGCGTGAGCCACTCGTACATACCAAGCTTGGAATGGAGACGGTCAGACTGGAAATGGAAAACTCTTGGCAGACTACCTGTTACATTGCAGACACTCAATAAATAACATCCTTCGTCCTATCCTTGAGCTCTTTTGGAATTTATATAACACCTTCAACTCTCAGATTATCTTTTATGTCTGTTACACAAAGTTTTCAAATACAGAACAAAGCACATAAAGAGCTGACTCTCCGGTAACATTCTGGACATTGAGCCTTGCTTTCTTATTGAGTTCCACTATTAATTTGGAGACATGTTCCATTGGAGACAAGAATAACTTTGAAGCTATACCAAATATGTAGGGATATATGTAATAAATACTATGTAAGAATACATTTAGGAATGTAGCAGTTTCTGAAGCACAAGAAGAACCATGAAATTTTTGTGATAAAATGCTAGTATTAACATTCAAAAATTCATTATTTGTATAAAAATATACAGAAATTGAAAATACCATGTCTAAACTGTGGAAAACAATGCAATACAGAAGGTTCCTTCTTATCAAATCAGGAAATTTTCTTGTTGATTTTAAGGTACTTTATTTAGCACTGGTGGTTTCATAGCTAGTCAAGGCATGGTCTATTTCACCTTTCTTTTTAAAGCTTCCGCAGACCTTTTAAAGTAACAACCTCCCCTCCGAGACTACATTTATACTTTTGGTGACAAGGTGAAAACAAACAAACAGACTAGACTCCCTATCCCAAGGAGAGAGGTCAAAAAAATAAATAAAAATGCAGAGACAAGTGGAATTGATCAAGAAGGCTTGGAACTCTCGAAGGGTGAGTAAAATTTTAATTCTCCCCTGACCTTCCTAGAGCCAGTGCTGGGAACAGGTTCCCGCCTAGGCCTTGTCTGTCTTTGCTACTGTTGTTGTCATTTTCTTGTGGTTTCAGAACTTTTCTATTTGTAGAAGCTCAGTGCTTCAACACTGACAGTAAATAAAGTTAAGGTGAACATATTTCTTTAGAAATAGGCTCTGCCTTCTATTGCAAAGTTGTAACAGAAATATAAATACTGAGATTAGTGAAATGAATCAGGGATAGCGATATTATATTCTTAGCAATCTCTCTAAGGGAGACAGAGAAGACATACATTATTTCTTTTATACAATTAGGAAAACAATGAAAGACCAGTTACAGTATGTGATCACAACAAAAATGAATATTATGATGTCTTCCTAAGTGGTACTTTTCCACTAGGATCAATCTGAAAGCCGTGATTTTCCTATGAGTAAGAAAAACACATAGAACACATATACACATATATCCTTAACTTAGACATGATGCTTAAAGGAAAAATTAATGGGATACAACACCTTCAGCTTATGGTAGATGTCTTGCTTTCCTAATGAAAGACCTTCCCTAGATGAAAGAACCTTTAACACTGGAAACCTCTAACTTTAGATCTTTTAAGCTCTAGCAGGCATGAGAGCCATTTGCTTACTATAAATAGACTACAACCTGTGTGTGTGTGTGCTCAGTCATATCTGACTCTTTTCTACCCCATGGATTATAGCCCAGCAGGCTCCTCTGTCAATGGAATTTTCCAGGCAAGAACACTGGAGTTGGGTGGCATTTCCTACCCCAGGAGATCTTCCTGACCCAGGGATCAAACATGTGTCTCTTGCATCTTCTGCAATGGCAGGTAGATTCTTTACCACTGTGCCAACTGGGAAGCCTAGAGATTTTCTAGTGCCTAGCTTAATTTCAGTCATCTCTCTCTGTGTAGTAACCAAAAATGTATCCATGTAAAATTTTTAATTAAGTTTATTTATTTTTGAAAGATAATTGCTTTACAGTATTGTGTTGGTTTCTGCCAAACATCAACATGAATCAGCGATATATATCTATACCTATGTCCCCTCCTTCTTGAACACCCCTCTATCCATGTAAATTTGTACCAGAATTTGTTTCTGTCTTTTATGTGGTTACCATTGCCAGTACTTTCTTATATTCTGGAAGACTATGTTCATAGAGTGGCTGAACATTGTACAAGTAATGCAAGTATTATAAAAGTGATACGGTGTGATGAGCTTGGAGGTTCTTGTCCACCCTGCTGCTGCTGCTGCTGCTAAGTCGCTTCAGTCATGTCCGACTCTGTGCGACCCCACAGATGGCAGCCCACCAGGCTCCCCTGTCCCTGGGAGTCTCCAGGCAAGAACACTGGAGTGGGTTGCCATTTCCTTCTCCAGTGCATAAAAGTGAAAAGTGGAAGTGAAGTCGCTCAGTTGTGTCCGACTCCTAGCGACCCCATGGACTGCAGCCTACCAGGCTCCTCCGTCCATGGGATTTTCCAGGCAAGAGTACTGGAGTGGGGTGCCATTGCCTTCTCCGCTTGTCCACCCTAAGACACTGGAATTCTGCATCTTCCTCTTCTTCTTTATTCAGCTGTGATGACACCATTCATGTTTCCACATTCTAGAATGTCATTTCTTTAGTGCATGGGAAGTGGGAATGTGTGTCTGTGAGTGAGTTGTTGTTGTTCAATAACTAAGTCATGTCCGACTCTGCAATCTCGTGAACTGCAATATGCCAGGCTTCCCTGTCCTTTACTATCTCCCAGAGTTAGCTCAGACTCCTATACATTGAGCCAGTGATGCCATCCAACCATCTCATCCTCTGTCACCCCTTCTCCTCTTGCCCTCAATCTTTCCCAGCATCAGTGTCTTTTCCAATGAGTCGGCTCTTCGTATCAGATGGCCAAAGTATTGGAGCTTCAGCTTCAACATTAGTCCTTCCAATGAATATTCAGGGTTGATTTCCTTTAAGATTAACTGAATGAGTTAGTGTATGCATAAAAACCATTCAGGAGAAAAATAACCAAGTTTTACATTCATTAGAAAATAACTGATTAATAAACTAATTTATCTTGGTTTAAATCATTCAGCTCCACAGGACACTGTGCAAACCTAACTCTGTCAACCTCACCCAGAAACCTGGGTGTGCTGTGTGAGGTGACAAGAGTTATTTTACAGTTGGAAAAATGGAAACGAGAAGAAGCTAGAGTCAAGAACCCAGGTCTCAGGCATTTGCGTTCCACAATGTTCTCAGCAAACTCCCATTTCTTCATGTTGTATTATACCTGATTTTGTTGATAGAGATCACTCAAGACCAAAGTTCCAAACTGCAAGAGCTGGTCATCATGAGGGCATGGGGGAACCCAGGACAAGACAGATGTTCAGCATAATACGGAGAACAGTTATGTAGTCTTCAGCAGATTTCGGTGTTATTTATATTTTGTCCACAAGATGGTAGCGTACACTTTCCATTTAATGTAAAGCTGGCCTGTGATTCTAATTTCCCAGAAAGTAGAGAATGGTTTGTGTTCAGTTGAGGTCAGCCGCTCACTCTGGATGTCCTTCAGTATTTGTGTGTGTGTAATGAACTGTTGATCTGGAGTATATTTAGCTCTGTTGTAGCAAGGTGGAGTTTCATCTGAAACAAAGAAAACCCAGAAATGTATTGCATTCCAAACTTTTTAAAGGAAATTTGAGAAGTGGGAATACTTTAGACATCTAAAAACCACACACCGAGTATCAGATACTGACATTTTCGAAAATACTACCTCAGTACATCATGCGAAAGACATTCAGGATGTCAAGTTCAATTAATCTTGGGTGAAATTTTTCACAGTATCGAAGTTCCTTCCATGAAACCAGTTCAAGAGGGCTATAGGAGGTTTCCCCTCAAATCCATGGGGAAAGCCAGACCTTAGATGCTATGAAATTTCCATGAGCTAAATAAGAGGGCAGCATCAGCAAGTTGGCCTGATCCTCTGCTGTGAACCTCCCTTCCTCATCCAGCCCTCATGCCAGAGGGACAAGACACAGATGGGAAAAACATCTGGGCCTGTCTGCCTCCATTGACCAGAGGGCCTCCTTTGAGGTTCAGGTCTTGGGCTCACATCATCTTTTTTTTTTTTTTAAACTCTTTTTAAAATGAGAAGCTCAAGTGGGATTCCCTTTCATCTTTCTGTATTATTTTCAAATTAAATTAGGTCTAATGCTCTGTATCAGAACCACAAAAGCAAGGCTCCAGGGCATCTAAGCGACTTCCCATTCTGTTGTCCAGAACAGCTGAGCACCCCACCTAAGAAAGAGAGAGGGAGATGAGCCAGGAACAGAATCTGGGCCAGGATAATGGCAGAGGGGCAGGAGGGGAGCCCCTACTGTCCCAACTTTGTGGTTGCCTTTCCAGTGGGCTCCAGAACCAGGTCAAGACTTCAGCCCTCCATGGTCATATGAGCTACCCATTCCATATTCCCTACTCCCCCAAAGGCCTCCTCTGATCTAAGCTAGAGAGCTCACCTCACTGCCCCGTTGATTTCCTCCAGTTTCTTGTCTGTCTGTTCTTTTCAGCTTCAGTAACTCTGACCTGAATCAGAAACCCCATAGCTCCTGCTTTGCACAGAAGAAGCATTCATGTGTCAAATGTTCTCTAAGAAGTGATGCAAATAGAGGGTGCGGTGAATTTTTTTTTTTTTTTTTTTCAGGAGGTAAAGGAATACAGAGATGGGTGAAGAGACCATTAAAAGAGAGAGGAGAGTACTTTAAGATATAGAAAATGCTACTTCAAGTGTAACCATGGTTATGATTTGGTAACTCATCTGCTTTCCATAAAAACCGGAAATTTTCTCTTCGAGGTGAATACATTTTATCATCACATCTGCCTAATTATATGGAAAAGTCAATGGTAACTTAATGAGTTTTTCTGTTCTCCATAATCTTGATAGGGTTTTTTTTTTTTTTTTTTTTTTAATGTAGATCATACCTTAAATTATATGTGATGGACTGAATATCAGCAAGAAGAGTTCATCTCAATAATACCCCATTCTGATACTTCTAGAAGCCCTATACCTGCTTCTGTAGAGGACTATAAGGATCTGTTCATGTTAGGATGGAGCTGAGATGCTGCAGAAATGTCCGAGGATGGAAAAACCATGGAGAGAGAGAGGAAACAATGGGGAAGGGAGACCAGTGGAGGAAGGGCTGGTTCCTGGTGATTACTGCTGACTCAGTAGATGGACTGGAAAGGAACAATGGTGTGGCACCATCCCCTGAATTCTCTGCATTTTTGTGTTTGAATAACTATAAGATTGTTTTCCTTCTAGAAGTCTCTACTAATCTTTCTAGATAGTGTAAGACCAAATATGGGCTTCCCTGGTGGCTTAGATGGTAAAGAATCTGCCTATGATGCTGGAGACCCTTGACCCCTGGGTCAGAAAGATCCCTTGGAGAAAGGAATGGCTACCCACTCCAGTATTCTTGCCTGGAGAATTCCATGAACAGAGGAACCTGGTGGGCTATAGTCCATGGGGTTGCAAAGAGTCAGACATGACTGAGTGGCTACCACTACAAGGGCAAAAGGGAAGATTATAGAAACACAGTTCCTTAGGGTGGAGTTAACTGTTTCAAAGGACTCATCATTCTTCAAGTCCACTTGCTCACTCACTCAGTCACCTATTTATCATCTATCTATCTGGACTGTGCTATACATATCACCCTATAACATGCTCTTTTTATTTAATAATATATCATAAACCTCTTCCCAGGGGATTCAATATTTTTCCCTAAAATGGGATCTTTAATAGCTGCATTACATTCTATCACATGGAAGCACCAGTTTTTCATTTGCTTGGTTTTTTAGCCATTCCCTAGTTGGGCATCTAGGGCATTAAGCAGCAAATTCACTTGATTTAAGCAGGGCTTTCCTGGTGTCTCAGATGGTAAAGAATCTGCCTGCAGTGCAGAAGACCTGGGTTTGATCTCTGAGTTGGGAAGATCCCCTGGAGGAGGGCATGGCCAAACCCTGCAGTATTCTTGCCTGAAGAATTCCATGGACAGAGGAGCCTGGTAGGCCATATAGTACATGCGGTTGCAAAGAATCGAACATGACTGAGTAATACAAGCTGTCTGAAGATGAAGTGAAGATAGATCTCAAAGACATCGCCACCTCCTTGCCCACAGAGAAGGGAAAACAGGCTGGACTGAACAAGCTGAGGAGGAATACTAGCTCTGGATGGGTGAAGAGGCCACACCTTCCAACTCTGAGAGTCTCAGATTACAGCTGCCTGAGGAGTGAGCTCCCAGGCACCTAAAGTGGAGCAGGGCAGGAGGAAAAGGCAGACAAGCAACAGGATCGTAAGCTATTGTTCAAATCTCCTAAAACTGTAGACTTTTTTCCTTTGGAAAGTGGGGTCTTGGTTTTCTGCTCCAAAGGACAATGTGTGCTTGGCCTCACACTCACCTATAAAGGCAAGTATCAGTGGACCTCAGTTCACAGAAAGATTTATGTGTGGGAAACTGGTACTGCATGAGGCCCACACTTGAGATTTGCAGATGTTCCACACACAGTATCATTCCTCTGTGTGGTGAAAGTGAAGAAAATGTTCCGTTCTTAATTGAGAATCTAGGTGGAGTCACCCTGCAGGAGGCATGGCCCAAAAAAAACCCATGGATGTGGGAGGTGGGCCAGTGCCTGGACAGAATCACTCATGCAAGGAAATGAAATGGATGCTCTTTGTCTATGTGGAATGTGGAACAGATTCTCAATCTTATTACTATTGTTGTTAGATGCCCTCATTTCCTCTTTCACTTCAAATTTTGCACTTTTCAATAAAATATAAATTCTCTTCCACAGTTCTTGAGGTGAGGCATGCAAACAGGAAATCAGTGGGTTCCCATCTCTCTCTAATTCCCCCACCCCCACCACAGGCACCAGGCTGAGAAGCAACACAGAAAAGTTCAGGTAGGGGGACTTTCTTGACAGTCCAGGGTTATGACTCCAAGCTTCTACTGCAGAGGCGGTACAGGTTCCACCCCTGGTCAGAGAACTAAGTGAAAGTCACTCAGGGAACTAAGTGAAAGTCACTCAGTTGTGTCTGACTCTTTGCGACCCCATGGACTATACAGTCCATAGAGTTCTCTAGGCCAGAATCCTGGAGTGGGTAGCCTTTCCCTTCTCCAGGGGATCTTCCCAACCCAGGGATCAAACCCAGGTCTCCTGCATTGCAGGTGGATTCTTTACCAGCTGAGCCATGAGGGAAGCCCAAGAATATTGGTGTGGGTAGTCCATCCCTTCTCCAGTGGATCTTCTTGACCCAGGAATTGAACTGGGGTTTCCTGCATTGCAGGTGGATTCCTTACCAACTGAGCTATTGGCACAGGATCAGGGAACTAAGATCCCCTACCAAAAGCAAACTAACAAGCCAGTTCTGGTGGGCTTCAAGGGCTTCCCAGATGGCGCTCATGGTAAAGAACTCATCTGCCAATGCAGGAGACATAACATACGCAGGTTCCCTGGAATAGGAAATGGCAATCCACCCCAGTATTCTTGCCTGGAGAATCCCATGGACAGTGGAGCCTGGAGAGTTACAGTCCATAGGGTCGAAAGAGTCAGACACAACTGAAGCAACATAGCACACATGCAGGGTGGGCTTCAGTGGTTGTTTGTACTCACTCAGAAACAGGGAGTGCTGGGGTAAAGCACCAGGAAGAATGAACCAGAATATGCCTCCTGCCACCATCCCCATCTTTGAAATCGTAGCTCTGATTCAAATCAGTATTTGCTAATAAGCACCAGTTCCACGTCAGAGACTACTTTGGACTTGGTGATTGTGTCTCCTCAAAATTCATATGCTGAAACCCTAATTCCCAATGGGATGGGATTTGAAGATGGGTCCTTAGGGAGCTAATTAGATTTAAAGATGGTCAGAGATCATGAGAGTAGAGCTCCCAGGATGGGATTAGTGTCTTTATAAGCAGAAGAAAGGACGAGAGTTTGCTCTCTCTGCCTCTGTCTGTCTGTCCTTCTCTGCCACATGAGCATACAGCAAGACAGTGTCTGTCTGCAAACCATCCAGAAGGCCCTCGCCAGACACCAAATCTGCCAGCACCTTGATCCTGGACTTACTGGCTTCCAGAACTGTGATGATAAATGTCTGTTACATAAGCCACCCAGTCTACAGTGATTTGTCACAGCATCCCAGGCACAGTAAAACAAGGGCTGTACTAAAAGAATAATTAAAAGACACATTCACTTATGTACTCTAAAATATATATTTGTTGCCTACTGTATACCAGGCACTATGATGGGCACTGGGAGGACAATGGTGAAACAAATAAATATAGGAGCTACGCTTTCCATGAACCTGTCAGTCTAGTAGGCAATACAGATATTAGATTGAAAATGACTTTATCATTTTAGGATGTCACATTATTATACCACTTTTCCCAGATCCAAGTTCTAAAGTACCTAAGAGAGACAAGGAGTCAGACAGGTAAAGTCCATGCACTGCCTTATGACAGGTAAAGCTGTTTGGAGCATGTGGTTCGCTAAATCACCTAAGCCTGCTAATATGCCCCTGAATTGAATTTTCATGAAACTGCAGGCCTCCTTCACAGGCGAGTACAGTAGTTTAATCATCTAACTGAGAATCCCTGCAGGAAGACAGAGCCAAAATCATTCAGATCCTCTGCCAATAGCATGCATGCTCAGCTGTGTCTGACTGTTTATGACCCCATGGTGTAGCCCACAAGACTCCTCTGTCCATGGGATTTTCCCAGCAAGCATACTGGAATGGGTTGCCATTTCCTTCTTCAGGGGATCTTCTGAACCCAGGGATTGAACTCATGTCTCTTGGTCTCCTATATCAGGCAGGTGGATTCTTTACCAACTGCAATACCTGAGAAAACCCCCTGCCAACAATCTGGGACCACCTTCACCTCCTATCTGACCAGGAGCTAACCCAGGATGGCCCTGCCCTTTCTCTGGGCTTCTCCACCAAAGGAAAGAGCCCATTCCCTGGGTAAGCCCAATTGGCTAAGAACAAAAAGCCAGATGGTATAAGAGACCAGCTTGATTACTCTAGTGGAGATCCTTCCACAGAAAGTCAAAGCGATGAGGACTATACCTATTCCTTGTTGGCTCAGCTGGTAAAGAATCTGCCCACAGTACAGGAGACCCCAGTTTGATTCTTGGATTGGGAAGATCCCCTGGAGGAGGGCATGGCAACCCACCCCAGCATTTTTGCCTGGAAATCCCCATGGACAAAGGAGCCTGGAGGTGCAGAGTCAGACATGACTGAGTGACTAAGCACAGCACACACAGCACATACCTATTCCTTACTATTCTGATGAGCGCTTCAGAAGGGGAAGCCCAGGGTATCATGGGAGGACATCAGTTGAGGACTTAACTTACTCCAAGTGGGAGGGTGTGTGAGCAAGGTATGGTTCCTAGTCTCAGGTAGTTTGCAGGTTAACTCACAAGGAGAGAGACTCTTCAAACAACAGTAAGGATAAATTCTGTACTAGCATCATAAGTTAGAAACACAAGGAGCATGGAGGGACACACAATTGATGTTTGGTGACCACTGTTTACTGTTCTTTTAACTGTTCTTATGCATGAGATAATGTCATGCACAGATTGTCTACCATCTTAATATGAGAATAGAACAACTATAAAGTAAAGACCTCAGTCATACTAGGCACAAATTCCAAGTCTGAGTGGGTTTTTTGTTTGTTTTGTGTTTTGCTATTAAATCTGTTGGTTGTCTAAGAAACTACCAAATCAATTGAGCTTTATGGCATCACATAAACAAAATCCTAAATCCACCCAAAAGTGCAAACACATCTGAAAATACTTTTAAGGAGCTGTTTTTTATTATGAAATTAGTGCGTATTGGTTAAACATTTTAGAAAATACAGAAAATTTCCACCAGTGAACCTCATCCACGGTGATGGCTTTGATGAACTACTTCCTTTGCTTGTTATTATTTTTTCCTGTGCATAGTATTTATTTTGCTCTTTCAGTGATTTTGTCTTGTATGCAACTTTCTATTACCTGCAGTGGCTTAGCTCATTTGTGGACTATTATAAAATCTAAGACAAAGAATCTGTGAGAAAACAGTAAAGCTATCACAAATCAGTGAAAAGCTGCATTCAACTGCATATCTATTGAACGCCTATTCTGTACCAAGCACAGAATTGCAGAGCAACCTGCAGGCACACATGGAGTTAACTCTAACAAGAGGAAGCCCCGTCTCCTCCCCCAAACACTGGGGAGGGGCCAGCCCCCAGCTTGGTTCCCTGGCCCCTAACCCCTGCCTACAAGGGTTTGTGGCCCAACAAAGGAAATACTTGCGAGGGTCTGAGTTTTTATAAACTCAGGGCTGGAGACAGAGGGATTGGGTTAAAAAAAAAAGGAAAAGAGAGGGAGTAGACCTCAATTCCACTCCATTATGAAGAAAGGAGAGGAACAGGTAACAATTCCATTATTTAATCAGTTAATCCCTTGGCCATTTCCACCCAAGCAGTTAATATGTTATGATTCTTATTTTATTTTATAATTTTTAGAATTTCAGACAGTATACATGGAATGATAACTAGATTCCTAATTATAAAATAGAAGTTAAGTAAATAATGTTTACACTCAACCCACTTCCTATATTCTGTGGCTAGTATAGTTTTAACTTTGATTTGGGAATTCTCTATAAGATCTAGTTGTCTACCAGAACTACTCTCTGATTTCCTAGAGCTGCACAGGTGAGGTTTACTGGGAACCATCTACAGCTCTGATTCTTGGAATAGACTTTATTTATTATTTTTTGTAGGCATGGCAGACACTGCTAGTTGTTGGCCCAATGCTGATTCATTCTCCTTTCTTACTGAGTCTTGATTTAGTTGGGTGTAGAAATAGTCACAGCTAAAACTAAATTTCCCAACCTACCTTGCAGAGGAGGTTGCTTGTGTAACATGGTTCTGATCAATGAACTAATCACAGGCAGAAGTCACCAGGGGGGCTTCTCAGAAAGGCCACCAAATGGGGAAGAATCAGTAGGCAAGTGTCCCTTTTCCCTCATCTTCCTGCCTCCACGCAATGGCTGGAGTCCTGGCAGCATCTTGAGAGGGTCACATTAAGGACTGCAGTGGAGAAAGCTAGAAGGAACCAGGGTCCTTGAGCTGCCTCTCCAGCTCTGAACTGCCTGTCACTGAACTTCTTTTTATATGCGAGAAGAATAAACCTTATCTTATTTAGGCCATCACCAAATATTTGGATTTTCTGTTTTAGGTAGTCAAACAAGTTCATGACTAGTCAGTAGGTAATTGTTTTTATTGTCAATAGTTGTCAGATTTTTATTTACATGATTTTTTTAAAAATGTTCACTCCCTTGGAGTTTATTTTTATATTTGCTTACTTGGAGTTTAGTGGGCTTTTTGGAATCAAGGGCTTAAGACTTTTTCTAGGTAAAGAAAGTTTTAATTACTTTTAGCTTGCCCACTGTTCACTGCCCTCTGTATCCATCATCTTCACTTTCAAGCAGAACTGGACTGCAGTTAATTCGCAGAGCTACTGGCAAGCGCTGAGCAGGAATTCATCTAGGATAGCTCTCCTGGTCCACAATGTGTCCCACCTTTATGGCACGGTTCTCTGAAACTCTGAACTGCACAGTTCGAGCTGTCACCCCAACCGCTGGGTATCTGTTACCATCTCCTCTAGAGTACTTTGTTTGAGGGAATTCTACTCCCAGAATGTAAAAGCACAACAGTAACCAGATGACCACCACCATCATCCCTGTCCCACCAGGTCCGACCCTGCTTTCTGGAAAGAACACTTTGCAAAATGATACTGAAAGATGGAGCAGAGGACACCTTGGACTGCTATACGAAATACTGCATACTGGGTACCTTAAACAACCAACATTCATTCCTAATCGTTCTGGAGGCTGAGAAGTCCAAGATCAAGGTGCCAGCAATGTCTGGTGAGGGACTTCTGACTTGTACATGGCCATCTCCTCTGTATATCCTCACATGGTAGACAGAAGAGAGAGGAAACTCTCTATCTTCTTATAAAGGCACTGAAAGTAATATGATAGTCACTCAGTCATGTCCAACTCTTTGCGACTATAGCCCACCAGGTTCCTCTGTCCATGGAATTCTCCAAGCAAGAATACTGGAGTGGGTTGCCATTTCCCCCTCCAGGGGATCTTTCCGACCCAAGGATGGAACATGGGTCTCCTGCACTACAGGCAGATTCTTTACCATCTGAGCCACCCACCTGCCAATTATGAGAGCACAGCTACTGCTAAGTCACTTCAGTCGTGTCCGATTCTGTGTGACCCCATAGACAGCAGCCCACCAGGCTCCCCCGTCCCTGGGATTCTCCAGGCAAGAACACTGGAGTGGGTTGCCATTTCCTTCTCCAATGGAGAGAGCACTAATCCCATTGTAATAGCTCCACCCTCATGACCTAATTACTGCCCAAAGGCCAACCTCCAAATTCCATCATATTATGGTTTTAACTTGAATTTTGGGGAAAAGACAAATCTTCAGTCCAGAGCTGACAAGGTAGAAGACAACTATGGCCTCCTCAAAGCACAGAACCTATCTGATTTCAACATGGCTACCTGGTTTTCTAATGAGAATGAGATGGTTGGATGGCAACACCTACTCCATGGACATGAATCTGAGCAAACTCAAGGAGATAGTGAAGGTCAGGGAAGCCTGACCTGCTGCAGTTCATCAGGTCGCAGAGTCGGACATGACTTAGTGACTGAACAACACAAGAAAGATCCTGAGTCACAGAACCAGAGGGTAGAGAGTGGGAAAGGAATGAAATATTATCCCACCTTGCCCCATATTAGTCCAGGCTTTCTTAGTCTTGACTGGATGATGCATGGGTATGCCACTGATTGATTTTTATCAATCCAGTTCCACTGATCAGAAAATTATCAAAGATTCTAGGTTGTGTGTCAGTAGGAATGTTTAGTGTTGTGATTTTTTTCCCTCCAGGTACAATACCATAAAACTTTCATGTCTTTTTCCTGGAAGAAAAATCATATCACATACTAATGCTGTGATTTTTAAATACATTGTATAAGTTGTCATTGTGTTTTTAAAGACAAGTTGGAAGAGACTCCATCAGGAGCTATAGAATCATAAACCCATATAAATAAACCCCATAATAATCCAAAAAATGGCAGCCTATTTTATTAATCATTAGTTAAATATTCACTATAAAATATTTATAATTTATGCTATCAAAAAATAATCCCAAATATTATTTTTCTTAAGAAAGATTTACAAGAGGGAGATTATTGGGTAGGAGGTAGGATTATGATTAAAACTCTCAATATATATTAAAAACAATTGATCAAGCATCTTTAAAACTCATAATCTTACCTTTCTTAAATTCTTCTGGATCTTTTACAAACTACAGAAGTAGATGAAGTCTTCTTGACTAGTTTTTAATTCTCCTTTACTTTTTAATCTTTTTAGTAGCATCGTAAGATGTCTATGTCAGCTGGCCAAAAAGTTCGTAAAAACCCAAACCACATTTTGGCATTCTGATATCATTCTCATTGTTTACAGATAAGGAAACTATTGTTTAGAAGGGCCATTTGTCCAAGATCACAGAATAAATGAGTAGCAAATTAGAGGCAACTGAGTTAAAGCTGTCTCGGGAAGCCCAGGTTTCTCTGGCCTCAGATCCAATGCTCTTCCACCCCTCCGTGACCACGTCTCAAGCATTGTTATTTTGCACTTAGAGAAACTTGTACTCAGAAAGACACAAGAATTTGTCAAAGGCCACACAGCTAGGTAATGAAATAGATCCAGCTCTGCAATTCTTTATTAAATTGCTATTATTCAGGATCAATTTGTAATAAAAAATATAAGTAATACGAAGAACTAGTCAAATGCAGTTTAGATACAACATGCTGGAACTCTATGAGGCATAATTATGCTTATAATTTTATGGTCCCTAATAAAAGTTTCTCCCACATTCTCTCAGTGCACTCACTTTTCACTTAACCTTTCTTCTCTCAACAGAACATGGTAGAGTTTGAATTCATCCCTTACCTGAATCCAGACTTAGAGGAAGGGGCAATCAAGAAGGCAGATTTCAATGACAAAAGAATGATGAAAAGGAGAGCACCTTCCCCATGCACCATGCACCGTGTGAGGGGCAACTGGCACAGCTTGCCCAGGGAAAAATCCATTTTTGGAGTGACCTTTTCTACAAAAAGAATTTTCTTTCCCACCTTCACGCACTTGTCATTTTTATATGACTATGAGGGGGGCTTCTCAAGATATCTCTCCCCTTAACCTTTGTACTCTCTTTCATGTATTGTCCACACTGTGCTTTGAAAAATGGGATTCTTGTTCTCAATACAATGACTAGCCAGCAATTTCAGAAGCGTTTCATATCTTCCCAATTATAAAACTTAACTTTGCTATGAAAACATCTTTACAAAGACATCAATTAGGAAGCTAATGTCACAATGACCTGATCCGCCCCTGCTACTCTCTCCATCTTTACGTGGTTAAAGATGACAGTATCAGTTGTAAAAAAAATGACTCATCTGGAAAGCTGCAGCTCTGATGAAGACTGCAATGAGATAGCAAGGGGATTCCCACGTTACAGTTAAAGAGTTTGGGAGGTTTTCTCCCTCTCTCTGTCTCCAGGACCCACCCACCACTAGCCTCCCTTACTCCTTCTGTTCCCCCCACACACCAGATGCTACAATTGCTTGTGCTGTGCTGTGTGCTTAGTCACTCAGTCATGTCCAACTCTTGCAACCCCATGGGCTGTAGCCCGCCAGGCTCCTCTGTCCATGGGGATTCTCCAGGAAAAAATAATGGAGTGGGTAGCCATGTCCTTCTTCAGGGGATCTTCTCAACCCAGGGATCAAACCCAGGTCTCCTGCACTGCTTACCATCTGAGCCACCAGGGCAACTTAATGAGTGATTCCTAGGCTTTCTGTTTACTTCCCACCTCCTTCTATCACACTGAATCTTCATCTACCCACTGAGTGAATACATATTATGATGTTCGACTTAAACTTCATCTCTTCTTCAAAGCCTTTTAAAAAACTTTTCATGCTAAGAACTAATCATTTCCTTCTTTATAATCTCATTCCCATGGTTTACACAATTAGAAAAAATATCTTCACTGCACTAGGTGGTTTTCTTTTCCAATCTCTACCCTAGTTTGCAAGCTCTTTGAGAGCAGGAAAATGATGTGACTAAACAGCCTCAGCATCTACCACAGGGGTCAGCAAATTTTTTTCTGTAAAGGTCTAGATAGTGAATATTTTAGGTTCTGTGGGCCATATGATCTCGGCTGCAACGACTCAACTCTGCTGTTATTAATATAATGTAAAAGTAGCAAACACATAAACAAGTGGGTGTGGTACCTAATATTTTGTGGCAGCCTGGAAAATCAAACCAAACTTATACCCATCCTATGGATTTGTGAGTTATAAATCAAACTATCTTATTCAAACAGAGTTGATGAAACAATTAAGTTAAAAGTGACATTCTGTCAGGTTATAATTCTTGCTTAGGGTACTTGTAATAGTTCCCTAATGATACTCTAATGATTAGTGTGAACTTCAGTCAGTTTAGTTCAGTCGCTCAGTCGTGTCCGACTCTTCGCAACCCCATGAATCGCAGCACGCCAGGCCTCCCTGTCCATCACCAACTCCCGGAGTTCACTCAGACTCACGTCCATCAAGTCAGTGATGCCATCCAGCCATCCCATCCTCTGTCGCCCCCTTCTCCACCTGCTCCCAATCCCTCCCAGCATCAGAGTCTTTTCCAATGAGTCAACTCTTCGCATGAGGTGGCCAAAGTACTGGAGTTTCAGCTTTAGCATCATTCCCTCCAAAGAAATCCTAGGAGTGATCTCCTTCAGAATAGACTGGTTGGATCTCCTTGCAGTCCAAGGGACTCTCAAGAGTCTTCTCCAACACCACAGCTCAAAAGCATCAATTCTTCGGCACTCAGCCTTCTTCACAGTCCAACTCTCACATCCATACATGACCACAGGAAAAACCATAGCCTTGACTAGACAGACCTTTGTTGGCAAAGTAATGTCTCTGCTTTTCAATATGCTATCTAGGTTGGTCATAACTTTCTTTCCAAGGAGTAAGCGTCTTTTAATTTCATGGCTGCAGTCACCATCTGCAGTGATTTTGGAGCCCCCAAAAATAAAGTCTGACACTGTTTCCACTGTTTCCGCATCCATTTCCCATGAAGTGATGGGACCAGATGCCATGATCTTCGTTTTCTGAATGTTGAGCTAGCTTATAAAAACACAAACTTTTGGTTGTATAGTTCTGCAAGAAGTCAAAGATCAGTCTCACTGGGCTAACATCGAGGTATAGACTGCACTGGTTCCTCCAGAGCCTTCAGGGGAGAATCTACTTCCTTGCCTTCTCCAGCTTCTAGAGGCCTTCTGCATTCTTTGGCTCATGGCCCCTTCTTCCATCTTCAAAGCCGGAAGCATAGCATCTCCATATCTCTCTCTGATGCTCTGGTTTCTGCTTTGCGCATCACATCTTTCTCTGACTCTGACTCTCCTGCCTCCTTTTTTTAAGGATTACATCATCATTACATTGGGAAAACCAGAATAATCCAAAATAATCACTTCATCTCAGCCTTCTTAATTAAAGCTCATCCTTGAAGTTCCTTTACTAAGTAAGGTAATTCATAGGTTCTGAAGGTGAGGGCATGAGCATCTTCAGGACACCATGACTTAGCCTACCACAGTAGCTGATACTAATCACTAAGAGCTCCTATAGAAGACACTGCTCTTCTCTCCAAAAGCTGACTGCCAGCTTTAGCTGTTAAGGAGAGGGGCTGTATCATGCTCCAGTTCTGTCTCACACAAGTCCACTCTGAATCTGAGTTCTCTGAAATGGCTGTGTGTACTTTCAGGACCTGGTCTTTTCCATGGGCATGCTCAGCTGGGATGTGCATCTTAGAACTTATCTGGCAGAGTCAGTACTTTTCTTCTTGGAGTTGCAGACAGAAACAGACTCCCTTCTGTGCGAAATCTGAATACCCTCAGACTTGCCATGAAAATACAATTAACCTCCTTCTCCCCTCACTTAACAACGTTGTTAAGTTTACACAGACTTGATAAGGAGAGTACCTTTTCTCTTTGCCTAAATTCTGAGCCAGTGAAGAAAGTAGACCAGCAAGAAAGGAAGAAGAGAACTCAAAACATCACCTTTATCATTATACTTCAGAATTTAGCTTGAGGCACTAAGCAAATGGGCTTTCTACCACTAAATTCCATAATTAGATGGATTTATCTGCCCTGTACGGCTTCCCAGGTGGCTCAGTGGTAAAGAATCTGCCTACCAATGCAGGAGATGCAGAAGACATGGGTTTGAGCCCTGGGTCAGAAAGATACCCTGAAGGAAGGTGTGGCAACCCACTTCAGTATTCTTGCCTGGAGAATTCCATGGATAGAGGGCCTGCCTGGTGGTCTACAGTCCATAGGATCACAAAGAGTTGGACATGACTGAGCATGCAGTCACATATCCACCTGTCCAAGCAGTACGGATTCTATTGGCCTCTCCAGGAGGGGGGTTGCCCAAGGAAAACTTAAGGCAGAGAGGCACAGAGCGAATGAAACACCTGTTTCTCCAGGCAGCTCACACCCAAAAGGGCCTGGTTGAACTATGAATATACAGCTCCTTTCCCAAACTCACCAATAAGAATAATTACTCCACTTCCATCATGGGAAGAAAGAAACAGGACAAGATCTAGGAGGGCTCCGTTTAGTAGAGCTCCGCCCTAGTGCCAGAAAACTTCAGCATGGTTGGAAGGAAGTTCCAGCACCATCAGTTTCCTACTCAGTTCAAACAGGTGGCCATAGCTAAGGAGTAGCCCAAGACTGTTACCACTGAATCAAGAGACTGGTAACAACATTGCTAAGAATTCCTCAAACATGGCATGGTGTTTATTTTTAATTGTTTATTTTTTAAAAAAGCAAGGACAAGGTAAGAAATGTCAGTTATCTATAAATTCACTCATAAGGGATTGAACCTTAATTCGTACATGAAATTGCTTAACAGCAAGCATGGCTCACTTGGAACTATTTGCTTTAAAAAGCATGAGTGTTATGTAAAAATATACAAAATTGAGAACTTGAATAAAGCATAAAGAGCAGTCAAATGACATATTTTTACCCAGTCTCCCTGACCATACTCTCTTTCCTTACTGATGTTCCTGCAAGATTAATTTACCTAAAACATACTTAGACCACATCACTCACTCACATGACTTCCTACAGCATGAAAAGCAAACTTAGCTTGGACTTCAAGGTCTTAGTCTATCTCCAACCTTATTTCTTACGACTTTTCTTTACATACGCTTTGCTCTATACACAGTCAGCCAGTTCATGTCCCTTTACAACTGGTCACTCTGTTTTCCTTTTCAAAGGCCACTCCCTGCACCCACTTCCCACCTGTCCCAAACCTACATCCACCTTAACACCCAATTCAAATGTCACAACCCCCCAGGCTAAAAAGAATCTTTCACTCCCCCCAGCTGTCATTTAAGTCCTCTCTAGGGCCTGGACTGTAAGTCTCCTGAGGGCAGGAACTATACCTCATAGATATCTTTATGTCCCCTACTGCAGGAATGCTGCAGACGGATGCAGGTTGTGCATGGCAGCCCTGCCCTGGAATACCTAACACACTGCCTTTACATGATAAGCATTTGACCAGTAATTCCTAATAAATGAGTGAATATCAGTACAGTTCAGTCACTCAGTCATGTCCAACTCTTTGTGACCCCATGGACTGCAGCACGCTAGGCTTCCCTGTCCATCACCAACTTCCAGAGCTTGCTCAAACTCACAACCATCCAGTCGGTGATGCCATCCAACCATCTCATCCTCTGTCGTCCCTTTCTCCTCCTGCCTTCAATCTTTCCCAGCATCAGGTCCTTTTCTAATGAATGATTATAAATTAATTGACATTGTCATTATCCTCACATACCAATTTAATGAAAACTCAGTTCTTAAGATACCAAAAAGTCTGAAGTCAGAACTTAAGGAGTGATATAAAAGAGAGACAACTTGGAGAGAAGCTTAAGTTCTTCATAGGATGACATCTGGGGTCTAAAACACTCTCTAAAAGGGCATCTAATGAGAGCACACCTCCATCACCACCCCACCCCCGCCACCCCCGCCCAACACACACACACAAATACACAAGGTATACAGTTCCTCCCTAGCCTTATAGATGCATCCCTGCCAGGCCCACAGTGTATGGTCAGGAGAGCATGTCTGTGGCAGCCCTGTGCAGGCCCCACAGTTAGGCTGAGCCCTCCTCCTCCCCACCCTCACACCCTTGCCAGGATCCCTCTAGTGTGAGTGTTATCTTCCCACTCGGTTCCTGTAGCCAGTACTAGGAAAACTTCTACTGGAACAACTTCCAGTGACAAGACCAAGATTTCTTTTCATGGGAAACTACCTGGCTTGGTAAAGAAAGGGTTAGAATGCATGACAATCACAATAATGCTGGGAGCCGCCATTGCCAAGAGATGAGATTCTGAGTATGTGACCTGTGTTTAAGCTGGGGTGAAATACAGCTTGCTTATTCAAAAGAGCTCTGTCCCAGAAGAGTTATCATCACACTCAGCAGACTGGGTAGAGGCCAGGCTCACCCAATGAAACCAGGACCCTGACCCACTTTCAGTACCACATATGTAGCCAACTAACAGTAAGCAAAAAGAGGCACCCTGACAGGGTCTGGGGGTCATTTCATATCCAGGTGGCCTGACCAGGTAGGGCCCCATCTGACCTCCATGACAGAATGTGGACCACACCCACCATGCGGAAAAGCTAGCCAGAATCTAGGATGGGAGGCAGTGGTGCCCAGCATCACAGATTTCAGGTGTGGCAGCTGACAGACTTGGTTTGAATTCTGAGCCACTGCTCACAGGGGAAGTTCACTTTCACTCGCTCACCTCCACCATTTGGGAAAGTCCAGTCATGTGGTGGGGGGACTGAGCCAGTTTTCCTTTGTACCCACCAAACAGAGCAGTGGTTACGAGGACTGATTCTGGAGCCAGGCAGGCCCCAGTCCAACTCCAGTCCTGACGTTTAACCACTTCTCTAAACTTCCTCATCAGTTTTCTCATCTATAAAATGAGACTGCTTAAAATAGCACTGAATTCAGAAGGGTTTTTTTGTGAGGGTTAAATATATATGATCATGTGGGTAAGGTATTTGACACAAAGTCTTCAATTAATAATAGATACTCTAAGGGGGAAGAGTTCCAAAGAATAGCAAGAAGAGATAAGAAAGCCTTCCTCAGCGATCAATGCAAAGAAATAGAGGAAAACAACAGAATGGGAAAGACTAGAAATCTCTTCAAGAAAATTAGAGATACCAAGGGAACATTTCATGCAAAGATGGGAACAATAAAGGACAGAAATGGTATGGATCTAACAGAAACAGAAGATATTAAGAAGAGGTGGCAAGAATATATGGAAGAACTGTACAAAAAAGATCTTCACGACCCAGATAATCACGATGGTGTGATCACTGACCTAGAGCCAGACATCCTGGAATGTGAAGTCAAGTGGGCCTTAGAAAGCATCACTACCAACAAAGCTAGTGGAGGTGATGGAATTCCAACTGAGCTATTTCAAATCTTGAAAGATGATGCTGTGAAAGTGCTGCACTCAATATGCCAGCAAATTTGGAAAACTCAGCAGCGGCCACAGGACTGGAAAAGGTCAGTTTTCATTCCAATCCCAAAGAAAGGCAATGCCAAAGAATGCTCAAACTACCACACAATTGCACTCGTCTCACACGCTATTAAAATAATGCTCAAAATTCTCCAAGCCAGGCTTCAGCAATACATGAACCGTGAACTTCCAGATGTTCAAGCTGGTTTTAGAAAAGGAAGAGGAACCAAAGATCAAATTGTGAACATCTGCTGGATCATCAAAAAAGCAAGAGAGACTCAATGGACATGAGTTTGGGTAGACTCTGGGAGTTGGTGATGGACAGGGAGGCTTGGTGTGCTGCGGTTCATGGGGTTGGAAAGAGTCGGACATGACAGAGTGACTGAACTGAACTGAACTGAACTGAAGGAGGAACAAATGACATTCAATTAAATAAGCTGCCCTTTCTAAATGCAACAAATGAGGACCTGCACTGATTTCCTCTTTTATCATTTTTCAATGGTTCTTATTTTAAGAGGTAAATAGTCCCTGGCTTTTCTATAATTCTTTTTCAGCTCATATGGCTTGAGAACCTACTACTGGTCTGGCCAGGTGAACTTTAAACACACAGAGTATCTTTCAGTCCTTATGGAGGAGGATGATATATATTATCCCCACCTCACAGTTGGGGAAAGTGAGGCTCAGGCATGCTGAATGACTTGCTAAGTACATTAAGCCAATATATTTGAGCCCAGGCATGCTGACTTGACATCTCCTCAGAGCATAAGACTATTTCTACGTAACCAAAATATTGACTTTATCAATGACCCAATAAATGTGGAAATCAGATACATGCGAGCATGCTCAGTTGCATCACTGTGTCTGACTCTTTGCAACCCCATGGGCTGTAGCACAGGCTCCAATGTCCATGGGAATCTCCAGGCAAGAAAACTGGAGTGGGTTGCCATTCCCTTCTCCAGGGGATTTTCCTAACCAGGGATCAAATCCTCATCTTCTGCAGCTTCTGCATTGCAGGCAGATTTTGTTTACCACTGAGCCACCAGGGAAGCCCATGGAAATCAGGAGATTTCTGTTCTGTTTCTAAATCCATACCTGAAACTTACTGTAATGAGAACTGGGCCCACAGGTAGCCCCTAAACCTACATATCGAGCCAGTCACCTTACCTCCTAGCTGGCCCCAGAAGAAAGCAGCCCAAAGAAGCTGGTGATTTTCCCCAAAACTCTGTGCTGTTCACATGGAGATAGGAGGCTGCAAATGGTTCCTCCAGCAGAAGTAAGGAACAGAACCTAGCTAAGAACTTTTTACCATATGATCCCACTTATATTTGGAATCTAAAAAAACCCAAATTGCCAGCATCTGTTGGATCACAGTAAAAGCAAGAAAGTTCCAGAAAAACACCTACTTCTGCTTTATTGACTATGCCAAAGCCTTTGACTGTGTGGATCACAATAAAATGTGGAAAATTCTTTAAGAGATTGGAATACTAGACCACCTGACCTGCCTCCTGAGAAATCTGTATTTAGGTCAAGAATCAACAGTTAGAACCGGACATGGAACAACAGACTGGTTCCAAATTGGAAAACGATTACATCAAGGTTATATACTGTCACCTTCTTTATTAAACATATATGCAGAGTACATCATGTGAAATGTTGGGGCTGGATGAAGCACAAGTTGGAATCAGGACTGCCGGGAGAAATATCAACAACCTCAGATATGCAGATGACACCACCCTTATGGCAGAAAGCAAAGGAGAACTAAAGAGCCTCTTGATGAAAGTGAAAGAAGAGAGCAAAAAAGTTGGCTTAAAACTCCACATTCAGAAAGCTAAGGTTATGTTATCTGGTCCCATCACATCCAGAGAAGTCAATGGCAACCCACTCCAGTACTCTTGCCTGGAAAATCCCATGGGCGGAGGAGCCTGGTAGGCTGCAGTCCATGGGGTTGCAAAGAGTCAGACGCAACTAAGTGACTTCACTTTCACTTTTCACTTTCATGCATTGGAGGAGGAAATGGCAACCCACTCCAGTGTTCTTGCCCTCCTTATCTTTAGGTTCCACATCCTTGGATAAAAGCAGCCCTAGATTGAGGACTGGGGCCATGGAACTTAAGCACTGGTGAATTTTTTTATCTATGTGAGCTCCTCCCAGCATCAATTCAATACCTCATGGATAATGAAGACTGTGTGTGTGTGTGTATAATCATTACCATGTACATCTTAAATTTATACAATTTTATGTTAATTATATCTCAGTCATGCTATATAAAAATAAAATACATAAACACTATTTAAAAAAACAGTAATGTGGGTAAATTGTTATTTGCATAGTGTCATATGGAGTGATCCATATATTTTATAATTTTTGGGTTCAGTTCAGTCTCTCAGTCGTGTCCAACTCTTTGCGACCCCATGGACTGTAGCACAGCAGGCTTCCCTGTCCATCACCAACTCCCGGAGCCTACTCAAACTCATGTCCATCACGTCGGTGATGCCATCCAACCATCTCATCCTCTGTTGGCCCCTTCTCCTCCTGCTTTCAATCTTTCCCAGTATCAGGGTCTTTTCCAATGAGTCGGTTCTTCTCATCAGGTGGCCAAAGTATTGGAGTTTCAGCTTCAGCATCAGTCTTTCCAATGAATATTCAGGACTGATTTCCTTTAGGATTGACTGGTTGGATCTCCTTGCAGTCCAAAGGCCCTCAATAGTCTTCTCCAACACCACAGTTCAAAAGCATCAATTCTTTGGCACTCAGCTTTCTTTAAGGTCCAACTCTCACATCCCTACATGACTACTGGAAAAACCATAGCTTTGACTAGATGGACCTTTGTTGGCAAAGTAACATCTCTGCTTTTTAATATGCAGTCTAGATAGGCCTTCCTTGGTGGCTCAGATGGTAAAGTGTCTGCCTACAATGTGGGAGACCCAGGTTCAATCCCTGGGTCGGGAAGATCTCCTGGAGAAGGAAATGGCAATCCACTCCAGTGTTCTTGCCTGGAAAATCCCATGGACAGAGGAGCCTGGTAGACTACAGTCCATGGAGCAAGTGTCTTTTAATTTCATGGCTGCAGTCACCATCTGCAGTGATTTTGGAGCCCCCCAAAATAAAGTCTCTCACTGTTTCCATTGTTTCCCCATCTATTTGCCATGAAGTTTTGGGACCAGAACTTAGTTTTCTGAATGTTGCGTTTTAAGCCAACTTTTCACTCTCCTCTTTTTTGGGTTCAAAAATGTTTTTCATTTCTACTATGTTCCAGTAATATGACTCTTATCAGTAATTTATAAATGTATACATACTTTTCATTTTCCATTCATTTTTTATGAAGTGTCCAGATTTACACAAACATTTTCAAATAGGTAAAATATTATATCAACTTCAAGTGCTTTCTTTCCTTTGTTAAAAAACAGAAAACAGTCATTTCAACACATAAGCATTTGCTTTTTTCACATATCAAGAAGCAGAAAGGAAGTCTGTCTAGGGTGATGCAGTTGCCCAACAATGCTGTCATAGATTTAACCTCTTTCTCTCCTTCTGTTGCACTGCTTTTAAAGGAACAGCATCATTATTGCTGTCCTGGTGGGTGGCTGTTTCACCAACAGGAATAAAATCCAGCATTTCAGCTGATTAACAGAAGGTGGAAGAAATAAATGCTAAAGAACCATGCTTTCTGGGTACAGTTCTTTGAAACAGCTTTCCCATTCAGCAACTTCCATTTAGAGCTCACTGAGTCACACACACACCTAATCAAAGTCTCTGGAGCTGCAGAAAGACAGAGATAATGTATGCCAAAGAAGACTGGGACTATGTATGAGTATTAACAATAATAATAATGTAACATAGCTAGCAATAACAAATATTTATCTAGGACTTACTATATATTAGACACTGTCCAAGAGGCATTTTCATTAATTACTTCTTCAATACTTGAAACAACCTTATGAGATAGGTACTATCATTATTCTCATTTACCTATGAGGAAATGAAGGCACAAAGAAATTATGCAATTTGAAGAAAGTCTCTTGGTGAATAAGTGCTCAAGGTGCAACTGAAACAGATGGAAGAACAATTTTAACCTAGGTTTACTAAGAAATTAAAAAAGGGATCTTTTGCTTCTTTTACCTTCTATTAATAATAAGGCTTTTCACTGAAAGTCAACAAGTGTTTAACTAACCAATGTGAGTTGGGGATTTAAATTTCCAAAAGTCATGTGACAAAAAATACCAGAGTAAGAACACCAATAGGTCCATTATTTAGCAAAGAACCCATTTGATTTGGCTTGGTTATCCTAAATGATGGTCCTGGGGATGAAATTTGCCTTGATTATGAAATTACTGCTGCTCATAATATTAATCAAAATTCTCCAAGCTAGGCTTCAACAGTATGTGAACCAAGAACTTCCAGATATTCAAGCTGGGTTTAGAAAAGGCAGAAGAACCAGAAAGCAAATTGACAACATCCATTCAATCACAGAAAAAGCAAGAGAACCCCAGAAAAACATCTGCTTCATTGACTACACTAAAGCCTTTCACTGTATGGATCACAACCAAATGTGGAAAATTCTTAAAGAGATGCGAATATCAGACCATCTTACCTGCCTCCTGAGAAACATGTATGTTATGAGAAACCTGTATGTTATGTTCTCAGAAGCAGCTGCTGTTGCCTTCGCCACAGAACAGCATTTATTTGCTGATTTGGGGACATTTATGTGCAAAGTTGGCTGAGCTGTGGGGATGGTGAACTTCTTGGAATACAAGGCTACAAGTCATGGGTCATAGGTCTGTGAGGCACCTGTAAGTATAATACCCTTGCTGGTCTGTAACCTCACAGCCCTGACTCTCTACTGACTATAGCCTAAACCCAGAGGAGGCTCTGGTGCTTTTACCTGAGATGCATAGACTAAAGTCCGGCCTTCACACACCTACCGTGAAGCAAAGGTTTTCTACTGGGCTTCCTCAAAGATCTCAAGACTCACTACTTAACACATGTTTATTTGTCTGACCAACTCTTTTTGCTTAACTGAGAAAAGTGGGAGGCAGTCCAAGTCAAGTGGACATTTCTGGAATCTTGCAGTCTTGAGAGTTTTGACCCAAACTCAGTTGACTTCCAGAGACTTACTGCTGGCCTCATAAGTTCAGAGTAAATGGTTTTCTATACCTCCGGCCCTAGGCAACTGCCATGGTTCAACATTATACTGTCCTGAGAACCTTGCTAAAGAACAGGAGAACTCTAATAATGATGTAGTGGGCAGTGCCACCTCTGATTTCCCTGTCTGTTGAAAGCCTTCAGAAGCTTGTGATCTAGGGGCCTAGTCCCTGCCGACCACCTCCATCGTATCTCTTATGACTCCTTACCCTGTGTCTTATATTCCAGCAATTCCAAGCCATGTAAATCCACATCCTCCCCAATGACAGCCATGCTCTTCTTACCTGTCTGTTTTTAAGTTTCTTTGAAATGCCCTCTTCCCAGTAAATGCTCATCACCCTGCTCCTGCACCCCACCCCTTTGTTCCCTGGCTTATTGTTAAGACCCTACACTGGTATCATTTCCTTCCTGAGCCCGGTCAGTCCAGTTAGAGGCTGTGCACACACCACACTGTTTCAGAACTGTACCAGTCATGTGTCTGCCTCTCCCATTAGATGGTAGCTTCTTTAGAGGAGATACGAGATACCAAGACACTTTTATCTTTATTTTTCTGATGCCTGACTCATGGACTACAGCAAAGTAGGCTCTCAAAATAATGCCGACTAAATTAAATGAATCCATAAGCGTTTCTGGATGGGTAGGAGATTATGGTTTTTTTGTCTAGAGTTTTATTCAAAGGCAGACAGAATAAACAATGTCACAATAATAACAGTTATAGTCTATCTGAACAACTATTATCAGACAAGTATTTTCAATATATGGAACCCCTTCAGTAATAATCTCAAATAGATACTGTGATTATCCCTATTAAAATATAAGGGAGTAATTATGATGATGATAAATACTGCATATAGCAAAAATCAAGAATTTAAAATTAAGAAATTTAAGAGATCCACACAAGAGAGAAGTGAAGTATCTTTTTCAGGCCACACATAGATAATACACGTGGAACCTAGGATTGCTGTCCAGTGCAATATGGTAGTGTAATATGCTTAATACATGACATCTTATTTGGAGGTGAATGTAGAAGCTGGCCATGTTGAAGACCAACTGAAATTCCTCCAAATACCATGAAATTGAATTGCTCTACTGGGAAAACTCTGACAGCAGGAGAATCAAGAAATACTCCATTCAGTCTGGGGCTGGCAGAATCTGTGTACACATGTACTCCAAAGGCAGGAACAGCTTGTTAATCTGGCATTTAACTACCAGAAATTACTATTAATCATTATTACTGGGAGGAGTTATTGATACATAATGATGGCCCTAGGGTATTGCTTAGTCATGAAGTACCTTCTGAATCATCAAAGAAAACTGAAGTTCTGTTCAGCTGAAGTTTAGTATTAAGTCTGCTTTATTGTCTTCAATTTTTTTAGGTGTTAGTAATCACTAAATAACATAGATACATCGAACTCTCTTAAATATTTTATTAATAGTAACCAGAACCTTCCCCTAAAGAGAAAGTTTGATATTATTTCACATCTGTTTATTTTACTTGCAAAGATATGTAAATGTCTGTGTAATTTCAGAGATGCATATTTGTGAGAAAATACCCAATTCGTGGCAGCTTTTGGTTATTACAAAATTTTCAACTACTGGGTATAATTTGCTTATTTAATAGATATTTGCCAAGCATTTACCATGCGGGCAGGAGCTGTATTGAGTACTGGAGTTGCAGATGTGATTAAAATGGGTACAGTCCCTGTCCTCCTATAATAAGGAAATCCATGAAAGTTTTTGATGTTAAGGTAGGAATTCTGATTCTCAAAGATGAATGCTATCACTAGTAAGACTAAGAGTCCCAGGTTGAATTAAATAAGTATTAAAATTGAACTATAAGCACATTTCTGAGTATAGAAAAGAAGTGATCTGAATTGGGAACTGAGAAATAAGACAGTGTGGTGATCTCTTGGGGGTGGACAGATAAGCAGGAGGCATATGGTCCTGTAATGGGAAGCATTCTTTGGTCAGATTGTTGGAACCCAAGGAGTTTGGACTTTATCCTGTAGAATAAATGGAAAATAGACTTTGGTATGTATGCAAATTCATTGGTAGTGTCTACTTGAAGCACTCTTTGGGGAGCTTTATGAGGTCCCCTCTGCCTTTCAGAAAAAGTGCTATGAATGAAATTTGAGGTCCATTGATGATATTGGAGGAGGAATGACTACTCCAGTGTGAATGCATTTGTCATCCTGTCTATAGAAAATAGAAAACAATCAATCATTCCATATTTATGGGTCATCTTCCATCCCTTGGATAAAGTATTGCTCCAAACCAGACTCAGCACTTTGAGAAGGAAAGAGTTCTAAGCATCTAGGGTCTAAGTACCTAACATATGAGACATTGCTCTTAACAGTGTAGCTGCAAAGAAGCATATTCATGGTATAGTCAGTTTTCAGTACAGGCTCAAGGAGATATGAAATCCTGACGTTTCTTCATGTACCAGACTTTGATATATGGAAATGTGCTATTTTCTTACAGGACAATTCATAGACAAGGATGGAGAACTAGAGAGAGTGCTTGCATCTTTCCCTAAATCTCTGATGACAAGACACAATCAGGGCATAGGGGAAGGAGGTTAGCACCCTGAAACGATCATCCAAGCAGGCCCTCAGTAGCGTGCTAACCAACCAAATGCAGATGAAGTAGTGTGGGCAATGAATTACAGTTTTAGTTTCCCAGTTCCCTTCTCACTAAGAATCTCCAAATCAAGAGTCTACTGCTTGAACTGGCTCTAGCTGTGGACTGGCAGTCCTCTTAGACTGCTGCAGTGCTGGGATTTATTTGCTTTAAAGTTTTCTCCTAAACATCTTTAATAGGCAGATGTAAATCTGGTTTTAGAAAAAGGCAGAGGAACCAGAGATCAAATAGCCAACATCTGCTGGATCATGGAAAAAGCAAGAGAGTTCCAGAAAAACATCTATTTCTGCTTTATTGACTGCCAAAGCCTTTGACTGTGTGGATCACAATAAACTGTGGAAAATTCTGAAAGACATGGGAATAGCAGACCACCTGATCTGCCTCTTGAGAAACCTATACGCAGGTCAGGAAGCAACAGTTAGAACTGGACATGGAACAACAGACTGGTTCCAAACAGGAAAAGGAGTACGTCAAGGCTGTATATTGTCACCCTGCTTATTTAAATTATATTCAGAGTACATCATGAGAAACGCTGGGTTGGAAGAAGGACAAGCTGGAATCAAGACTGCCGGGAGAAATATCAATAACCTCAGATATGCAGATGACACCACTCTTATGGCAGAAAGTGAAGAGGAACTAAAAAGCCTCTTGATGAAAGTGAAAGTGGAGAGTGAAAAAGTTGGCTTACAGCTCAGCATTCAGAAAACTAAGATCATGGCATCTGGTCCCATCACTTCATGAGAAATAGATGGGGAAACAGTGGAAACAGTGTCAGACTTTATTTTGGGGGGCTCCAAAATCACTGCAGATGGTGATTTCAGCCATGAAATTAAAAGACGCTTACTCCTCGGAAGGAAAGTTATGACCAACCTAGACAGCATACTAAAAAGAAGAGACATTACTTTGCCAACAAAGGTCCGTCTAGTCAAGGCTATGGTTTTTCCAGTGGTCATGTATGGATGTGAGTGTTGGACTGTGAAGAAAGCTGAGCGCTGAAGAATTGATGCTTTTGAACTGTGGTGCTGGAGAAGACTCTTGAGAGTCCCTTGGACTGCAAGGAGATCTAACCAGTCTTTCCTAAAGGAGATCAGTCCTGGGTATTCATTGCAAGGACTGATGCTGAAGCTGAAACTCCAATACTTTGGCCACCTCATGTGAAGAGCTGACTCACTGGAAAAGACCCTGATGCTAGGAGGGAGTGGGGGCAGGAGGTGAAGGGGATTACAGAGAATGAGATGGCTGGATGGCATCACCAACTTGATGGACATGAGTTTGGGTAAATTCTGGGAGTTGGTGATGGACAGGGAGGCCTGGCATGCTGTGATTCATGGGGTCACAAAGAGTCGGACACGACTGAGCAACTGAACTGAAACCTATATGTTCTCCTTCCAACAAGTCTTGTAAAGGTTAAAGAAGGGACACAGAAAGTTTTGCTAAATTCTCCTTCTACAGGAAACTAGAATAAAAGTGAATTAAAACTCCAATGCGGGTTTTCATGGTCAATAACTCTTACCAATAAATATATACACCTTGTGTTTATGCAAAATAATGTGGAGAATTTGTGGAGCTCTTTGTGGAATTTGTGGAGTTCCAGATGATTACAGCCCACATTTTTTGAGCATAGTCACCTAAAATATTTGGATAATTGAGGAAAATAGCATTTATTAATTGAATTATCTGAAATGCTCCACTTCAGTGGACTGTATAGACCTATATGTAGGTCAAAAAGCAAGAGTTAGAACTGGACATGTAACAGTGGACTGGTTCCAAATTGGAAAAGGAGTACATCAAGGCTGTATATTGTCAACCTGTTTATTTAACTTTCACCATGCAAAATGCCAGGTTGGATGAAGCACCAGCTGGAATCAAGACTGCAGGGGAGAAATATCAATAACTTCAGATATGCAGATGACACCACCCTATCGCAGAAAGCAAAGAGGAACTAAAGAGCCTTTTGATGAAAATGAAAGAGGAGAGTGAAAAGTTGGCTTAAAACTCCACATTCAGAAAACGAAGGTTATGGTACCCGGTCCCGTCACTTCACAGTAAATAGATAGGGAAACAATGGAAACAGTGAGAGACTATTTTCTTGGGCTCCAAAATCACTGCAGATGGTGACTGCAGCCATGAAATTAAAAGACACTTGCTCCTTGGAAGAAAAGCTCTGACCAACCTAGACAGCATATTAAAAAGCAGAGACGTTGCTTTTCCAACAAAGGTCCATCTAGTCAAAGCTACGGTTTTTCCAGTAATCATGTATGGATGTGAGAGTTGGACCATAAAGAAAGCTGAGTGCCAAAGAATTGATGCTTTTGAACTGTGGTGTTGGAGAAGACTCTTGAGGGTTCTTTGAACCACAAGGAGATCAATCCTAATCTAGTCAATCCTAAAGGAAATCAGTCCTGAATATTCACTGGAAGGATTGATGCTGAAGCTGAAACTCCAACACTCTGGCCACCTGATGAGAAGAACCAACTCATTGGAAAAGACCCTGATGATAGGAAAGATTGAAGGCAGAAGGAGAAGGGGCTGACAGAGGATGAGATGGTTCAATGGCATCAGTTTGAGCAGGCTCTGGAAGATGGTGATGGACATGAGTTTCAGTAAGCTCTGGGAGATGGTGATGGACAGGAAAGCCTGGTGTGCTGCAATCCACAGGATTGCAAATAGCTGGACACGACTGAGTGACTGAACAACACAACAACTAATATTAGTAATGTCCTGATTATAGACCTTTTATACCAACAGGTCTGAGGACATTGCAGAGCACAGTAGATACAGTGAAAGAAAGGACCACTTTAATGAACGTGGCCTGCAACGAAAGTGCAGGACCAATTTTCACATCCTTGGGTAATACTGCCTGTGTTTAAAGTGATAGACTTACGACTTTAAAACTCATTCTGAGAAATGGGACTGCTTCATGGTGTCACCAAAATTCTAATAAGGGATAATATCCCTCCCCCAAACACTTCAGTTAAATCTTGCCACTCTCAATGTAGTAGTCATTACTGCTACCAATGCTTTTGGAGCATGCAGTTAAGACTGTAAACATTACCCCCATGTGGTTTGGGAAGTGCCATATGTCTAAATCTGCCCGTTGTGCTGTAAGTGAAAGGATCACATATTACTTCCAGGCCAGAATATGCCATTGTGATTTAGAAACCTAGAACTCTCTTGTTTCTACCATTCAAGATGAAAACTGCTTTCTCAGCCTTGGTTCCACAGAGAGGAGGTATAGTGTGGAGCAGAGCCCCCAGATGACCTGCAATATACATGAAATAAACCACTAAGATTTGAAGGTTTCTTGTTATTGCAGCACAACCCAGCCTACCCTGACTGTTATACTGGGTCAGTCACTTACTCATTTAAATGAATAAGAACCCACTCTGTGCCAGACACTGTCTTAGGCCCTCTTAATATAACTAGGCCAGTGCTTGGCTTCCTGGAACTTAGACACTAGTGGAAGAATCTAGTGAGATCTAATTCAACAACTCTTCAGCCCAGAGAGGAAGGCATAAACTATAGAAGAAAATTAACCCTTCTCCTCAAAGACAAGGCTAAAATTAGAAAACTCCTTCCTGTGATATTCTCTTAATAATATTCTCTTAAAGGAAGCCAAGTCCAGAGGGCACTGGTCCCTCTGCTCCTTCCCCAGGACACCAAAGGATGTTCAAATCCTATTTGAATTTTGAACTTTTAAGTTAAATGATTTGGAAAGCTTACAGAAGGGAATTCTGGAGAAAGAGCAGGACTTAGTAAAGTGTGAAGGTGTGAAGGAGTCTTCTCGATTGCAGAAGATAAAAATCACAGAGATGTGAAAGTGTAGGTTCTTCTCCCTCAAACCAAATGGACCACAGAAGCATCAAGTTATAGGATGAATAAATTCACCAAAACATCAACTTGAGCTCCTGAAATAGTTATTTCGTTTTGTTTAAGACTTTATAGTAGTCACAAAGGTTCATTTCCCACAGGATGAAGCCCATTTTTCCTTGAGAGGAATCCTGAGCAGATACACAAATAATTAAACTGAAATAGACCATTTTAACCCCCACTGCAGTTCAAACACCCCAGCCATCAAAGCGGGCCAGCCAAAACCAGCTGCTTAAGATCATCCTTTGAGGTTCAATGAACTGGGGCTTTGTTAGACCAGGAGTGAGAAAGGATTTCAAAGACAAGGGCCCTCCTTGGGAAATGATTTCCTGATGACCTCTTCGAATTACATGCTTTTTCTCATAATACAGTTAGCCCCCTAATCCTTATTCCCTCCACTGTGAATCTCTCCTAAGCCCCTCAGTCAGCCCCTCAGAAGAGAAAGATGGGAGGAATGGCCACATCTCCCCAACCCATGACGAAATTTCACAAATTAACTTTGTCCTCCATAACACAAAATGAGCAAGAGACAAGTTTTTCTCTTGTTTCTGACTCTACAAGCTCTGGATAACTTGAGTCTGTGTTTTTCTATAATGGTTTAATTTGAAAAACAAAAAGATGCTAAATTTAAAGACTAGTAATTATATCACTCTGAGATGCCAGCATCGCTGTCACTTTAATAGCTCCATTTACAAGAATTTCTGAAGTTTTTTTTAATATTTTGGTCATTTTGTCTGGATTTTTTAGCTAAAACAAACGTTTGAGCTTTAACATCAGGTGTTGCTTTTTTTCCCTGTAAATTATGATAACTTTTAAAATGATACTTACCATAAATTCAGCTGCCCAGCTTTGACCTAAGGCTATTATTATTGCTCAGAACTTTATCAAAGGGCTTTCTTACCTAAGGAGTTAATATTACAATACCAGAAGAAAAGGGAATAGGAGGAAATGAATATGAACCCAGTTCCTAGAAGCAAACACACACTCTGGGACTCAATATTAGTTATGCTGAGAGCGTTCATAATAATCCGTTGTTTAAAAAAAAAACAAATGCTTGCCTGGAAAACAGGATTGAGGGTGAGAATTCTGTTTTTGGACATTCACTTGTTGGATGACCTCAGGAAAGTAACTCTGTGCACAGACTGTCTGCCAGCCATTGTACAAACCATTTGTCATGAATTAACTCACTTACTCTTCATGTCATCACCTTTGTGGCAAGTATTACTATCATCCCCACTCATGAGATAAGGGAATCTGATGCACAGGGAAGTTAAATAAGTTACCAAAGGTCACAGGTTTCAAGGTAGGTCCTTGCCCTTAACTTCTTTTTTTACCACTGGAAGTTCTGGAAAGTCTCATATAGGTTCACTAGTATAAGCTTCCAAAATCTTTACTTTTGAAGACACACCCTACCGCTTTGTTTTCTAAAATTATGTATAATTCCACCAGTGACTTCAGGTTTTCTGATTTTTTTTCCCTTTTAAAAATATTTTTTTGAAGACTTTAATCAAGACCTTAGATGAAATCTTTGGCTTAGGTTAAAATTTTTAAAGGAGAAGATGAAAGATGGAGAAGGGAGAAAACTCCATCGATTATCCCTTTTTATTGTCTTGCTTTTTTAAGTTGGTTTATCATTAATTCTTGGGCATCTCAAAGGGGCCACTTTGAGCTCTATGCATGGTCTTAGTTTTCTCAAGGGGATTGAGGCATCATCAGTGCACTGAAAAAAGCTTAAAAAGATGGAAACCAACAAGAATATGTCATGTAAGTATATATTCATTCCTTTGTGTTGTTTTTGTTTTGAAATAGCCAACCCCATTAAAACAAGAATAATCTACTGACCTAACACATTTTACTTTTATTAATCTTGTGTAATGCCAGAAAAACATTACAGCATTGGGGCTCAGCTCAAGGACTCCAGAGGCAAATGCCTGGTTTAAAAACCTGTCTCTCCAACTTGTTCAGAGTGTGAGAATGTTATTTCACCTCTCTGTGCCTCAGTGAACTCATGAATAATATGACATCAGTACCTTTCTCCCAAGGTTGTTTTGAAGTCAGCATGCCATGGGATGAATATTAATCACACGATAAATATGTAATGGCTATTATTCTAATTATTTTATGATTATAAGAACCCAGTTACGGCTCTAATCATAACCTTCTCACTTTTCTGAAGCAAAACTTCTTTCATTAACTCTACACATAGGAAAATTAATTACTTAACAATTATTTTTCAGCATTTTCTGCAAACCAGGCACTATTTTAAGTGCTTTGCAAGTATTAACCTGGGTAATCTTTCTTCCCACCCTACCAAGTGGGTACTATTACCACACCCATTTTACAGGAAAGGAAATTGAGGTGCAAGGAGGTTAAGAAATCTGCCCAACATCACTATGGTAATATATGATAGAGCTGGGGTTCACATCCAACCCACTGGTCCCATAGCCTCCAGTTCTGCCCCACTCTGCTCTGCTCTGAAAGCTCACCAGCTGCTTTGCTCCTCCCCCTCCACTCCATCCCCACTCAGGACCTTTGCATAAGCAGATTTGTCAGCCTGGAACACATGTGCACTGACCTTGAATACCTATTCACTTGGATAATACCCCTTTTCTCCCCCAGGACTGGACTGTCTCCTCTGTCACCTCCTCCTTTCCACCAGGTGCTCAGCAGGTCATTCATTCATACCTCCCCTAAGGTTCATCACTGCAGTCCAGCAATCACTCCTCATTATCGCTTCTGTGCTGTTTGCCAGAGGGCCTCGCAGTGCCCTGATCTCCACAAGGGCAAGAGCTGAGCTTTAGTTTTGTTCGTGCCTACAACCATAACATCTGGGAGCACGTTAGCTTATATATAATATTTGCTCTTGTTGTTGTTCAGTAGCTAAGTCGTGTCCAGCTCTTTGTGACCCCATGGGCTGCAGCATGCCAGGCTCCCCTGTCCTTCACTATCTCCTGGAGTTTGCTCAAATTCGTGACCATTGAGTCAGTGATGCTATCCAACTATTTCATCCTCTGCCACCCCCTTCTTCTTTTGCCTTCAATCTTTCCCAGCATCAGGGTCTTTTCCAATTATGCAATATATTGTATCATAGTATAGATAATACTGTTTTTATATATTACCTAGTATTATAATATTATTTATACTATTATATTATATATTATAATATATAATATTTTTACATATAATGCATATATATGCAACTCTTATGGAGTTGCTCTGAGGATTAAATGAGCTTTTTCATGTAAAGTGTGTAGATCAGTTTTGCCCCATTGTAAGTGCTCAGAAGGACAGTTCTTATTATAATTAACTGTCATGGACCTTATAATCTGGGGGTGGGGTGGGGTGAGGACAGACAGAGCCTGTCCCCAACTACAATGCAATGGGATAAAGAGATATTTGGTCAAACAATGTGAAGTCATTTGAAGTCATTTTTGTCAATCAAAAATGGTTAAGAAGAGGCAGTTTTGTTTGATACAAATTATAGTGGTCAGAGAACACAGAGAAAGGAGCAGTTGGTTTTGCTTGGAGAAGTAAAGAAAAACTTCATGAAGAAGCTGGACCTTGATGGAATCCTGCAGGCTGAGTAGACAGTCACTGAATACAAAAGGGGAGAGATGAGAAAGCAGGACCAATAGACCAATAGAGATGAGAAAGCAGACCATGCCAGAAATGAGACTAGAAGAAACCAAATTACAGCTCTTATTCAAAGTTCATTCACAATGTTATAAGATTTATTAGTGGCTTCTGAAGAGTTAAGAGCATTCTTTTGAGTGCCCATGGACTTTGGTGCCAGACAGACCTGGTTTGAATCCCAACTCCACTATTTACTAAGTGAACTTGATCAGATGACAACTTCTGTGAGCATCATTTTTTCTTATCTGCAAAACGAGTTCAATAGGACTTTATCTTGCAGGACTGCTATAAAGATTAGAGATGCTGCAGATACAGTTGTCCTTTGGTATCCAGTGTTCCAGGATACCAGGTATCCATGGACAACAAAATCCACTGGATCCTAAGTCCCTTACATTCCACCCTCCTGAACTGTAGTTTTGCACTGTGAATACAGAGGACTGACTTTATATAAAGTACTTTGTGGATTACCTAACATATTAATAGTTTTCCATTAAGAATGGCCTGTATTAATAGTATTATTAATGTCTTGGAGGACTCAGTGCTCTATAGGAACCAACTCACTGGCAACATTCAAGGACTAGTAGCATCACCTATTAAGTCCAGGCAACTAAAGATAAATACTATGATTTCCCAATCAGAAGGCTTTAAAGGCCAAGAACTATTATGTTAAGAAGATGCACTATCCTCCCCCAAAACATCAACTAATATTTGTGTAGCAGTTTTCCATATGTGAAGCACTTTCCTATGGATTAACTCATTTGCTCATCTCAGCAGCTTTATGAAGAAGTTTCTATTATTGTCTACATTTGAGGGGAAATAAATTTCACAGAAGTCCAGGCTTCAGAGAAATTCCCATCATAGCAAGTGGCAGAGTTGGGAGGCTCAATATAATTGAAAATGTAGACAATGTCTTTGTCTATTCCTTAAAAGACTGAACACAGAATTTATTTTGAAGGTTTAGGAAGCTGTAACCTGACAGTCTCAGTTAAGAATGATAATGTGGGAGATTATACAATCATAAAATTTTGTGTGGGGCCCATCAACAATCATCTCTCTTAGTCTTCTCATTTTACAAAAAGAACATTGAGAAAAGAGCAACTGAATGACTCTCCTGTAGTCACTTTGAAAATTCATAGCTGTGCTTCTAGGTAGAGGTGGCAGATTTAACATATGCTTTACATTACACTCCATCTCCCAAACTCACTAAAAAAGACAATAAAAGGATTGATTTTAAAGACATTAACCCATAAGGACAAAAAGAATAAGAAGGAAAACAACAACAACAACATTTTGGAAGATAGAAAGCAGATGGTTGAGGGGCAACAGGCTTAGCAGACCCATGAAGCTGAAATTTAAGTTGACAGTGGGGAAGCCCAGAAGCAACCTGATTTGCACTGCAAAATACCAGAAAGTCTCAGAAAGCAGCAGCAAGAAATACCTCTGAAAGTGGGTGTGCAGCCGAAGCTGATATAGGACTTGCTAACTGCGTTTGAGAAGTGGTCCCTTCACCCTCTGGCAGAAGACTGAAGACTGACTCTCCAGTAAGGCTGTTATGAGTAAGATTCCAAACCAAAGAATGACAGGCATGACTGAAACTAGGAATATCCAACTGACAACAAGGGATTCATTACAAGCACACATTCTGAATGATGAGAATCTCAGCCTCTTGTCTCAGCTTAGTTCCTGGAACTGACAGCCATGCCATAATCCCCTAGGCTAAAGGTTGAATGACTCTGGTCTGGGAACTCTGACCCAGCCCAACATTAAGATTTAAAGATACTGATGGCCAGGTATCCAGCTGATCCATTTAGATCAGCTTAGTGACACATAGGAGTCAACAAGCCTTATCCATGTACACAGATCTTTCCTCAGCTGCTCTGTGCTTCTCTCTTAAGATGGCCAGATTTAGCAAATAAAAAATGTGATATTTAACATATACTGAAAATGTATTCATTGTTTATGAAAAGTTCAAATTAAACTATTCTGTATCTCATCTGGCAACCTTATCCTCTCTTAAATGAGAATGGGCAGCCAAGAATCACCAAATATTTGAGGAAAGCCTCAACACAAAGACAATGACTAAATCACACAAATGGGAGAAAAGGGACAAAAAGACCAAAAAAGGATGCAAAGAAAAGAATAATTTCAAAAATTCTGCCATTTCTTTTCTCAGAAATTTAAGAAAGGATGTTGTACCTTTGAAATAGGATCAGCTTGTTTTTTAAAAAAAGAGTCAAAAAACACTGAAGAGCTATTGCTAATTAAAGTTATGATAGCAGATGAAAAACTCAATAGAAGGTTTGTTTTTTTTTTTAAACTTTACACAATTGTATTAGTTTTGCCAAATATCAAAATGAATCCACCACAGGTATACATGTGTTCCTCATCCTGAACCCTCTTCCCTCCTCCCTCCCCATACCATCCCTCTGGGTCATCCCAGTGCACTAGCCCCAAGCATCCAGTATCGTGCATCGAACCTGGACTGGCATCTCGTTTCATACATGATATTTTACATGTTTCAATGCCATTCTCCCAAATCTTCCCACTCTCTCCCTCTCCCATTGAGTCCATAAGACTGTTCTATACACCAGTGTCTCTTTTTTAAGGGAAAATACAGTTATAGAAAAAGAAAACATGGGGAATGGGGCAGGGGGAGAAATAATAAAAGAAATAATTCAAGAAAATTCTCCAGGACTGAAGAATATGAGTTTCAGATGCAAAAGACCCTCTGAGCACAAAGGATGACAAAATGCCCTCAGTAATGGAAACATACAAAAAAAAAAAAGGAGGGAGGGATTGAGCTAAGAGCTATGTCTGTTTTAGTCCTAGGAGTTCAGGATGAAAGATAATATGTTAATATGTTTGATAAATATTAAACAATTTGGTTATAGTTGCTCTAGCCTAGGACTTTCCTGCTGGCTCAGACAGTAAAGAATCTGCCTGCAATGAGGGAGACCTGGGTTCCATCCCTGGCTTGGGGAGATCCTCTGGAGGAGGGCATGGTAACCCACTCCAGTATTCTTGCCTAGAGAATCCCCAAGGACAGAGGAGCCTGGTGGATTACAGACCATGGGGTCAAAAAGAGTTAGACATGACTGAGCAACTAAGCACAGTACGGCCTAGAAATAATACAAGAGTTTAATAAATCTATTAAGCTTTAAGAAATGAGGTTTTATAATAATAATGATATACATGAATAAGCACAATGTAGTGAAAAGAACTCTGGATCAAGAACCAGAGACACACATTCTAGTCCTGTGTCTGCCCCTTTGTGACTTCATACATATCACTTCATATCTCTGGACCCAGTTTCATCATGAGGGTTTAGAATTTCTAGAATCCTATTTGCTTAGGCAATCATGAAATATATGGCATTAAACATAACTGAGTACACAATTAAAATAATTTTAAAAAATCATATCCCAATAATACTTATTAAATATACAATCCTTTTTTCTTAAATTTTACATATTATTTCATTTTTATATAATAACAAATTTATATTTCTACGGTACTTCACAAGTTTCATTCATTCATTCATTCATTCATTCTCCAAATTCCAAATGATGTGAGGTATACATAATGACAGAGAAGGCAATGGCACCCCACTCCAGTATTATACAGGCATTGCACATGCTCTCTTGGAGCTTTTATTCTAATAGGGAAGATAGTAACTTTTTAAAAGACAAATAAATACATTTCTATGTAGGATAAATGTTATGAAGGAAAATAGGATTCTATGAAAGAAAATAACAAAGGGAATCACTTTTAGAGCTGGTGATTAGCAAAGGAATTTCTGAAAAAGTGGCTTTTAAAATGAGAATAAATAAGAGTTTCGGCAGGTAAAGAGTAGGAGAAACAGCTTATCAGGTAGAGGAGGAAATACATATGAAGGCCTTGAGGGGGAAATTGTGCTTTCAGGGAAATGTTGGTTGGCCAGGATGGTTGTGTGATATTCTCCAGAGGAAGAATGGTGTGGGATAAAAGACAGAGACCAGATTATTCTGGGTCTTTGAGTCCATGAAAGAAGGTTGGGTTTTATTTCTAGGGCAACAGGAAGGTACTAAATTATTTTCAGCATGGTGTGACCTCTAATTTACAATGTATGATCACTCACCATTATTTTATCTCTTTGGATCTTCAATACTATGCTTTGAGATAAGCAGTGTGTTGATATATGGCACTGAGAAAATGAAGCAGAGAGAGGTTAAGTGTCTGTCTCATGAACAGGTCCAACAGTGAGTTAACATGGGCAGACCCAGAGCAAGACTTGGGTTTTCCTACACCACTTAGTACAGTGCCTGATGCATAACCTCAATAAATATTTGTTAAATGAATGTACATCACACCAAGACATTCTAGCTACTGAGATCCATGGGTCTTTTGGTAAAGAAAAATGTGTTAAATCAGCCGCCAGAGGGAGTGTATACTTCCCCCATGTAACAGAAACATTGACCTTGGCAAAGACAGCTGGCAGGAAAAAAAATCTTTAACTGAACAAAGTGCTTTCTCCAGTTTATACCAAAAAAGATTTCATGAAATAGAACTGGCAACATCACAACAGAACCTTTGTTATGTGTTTGAGCCGGCCATCTGTCCATGAGACTCAGTTGTGGACAGCCTCCTGACTTAGAGTTCTCCTGACTTTGTTAAAAAAAAAAAAAAAAAAGTGGTTCCTCCAAAGTAAAGTGTAATGAAATGGAAGTAGCAATATTTCCTGACACGATTCAAACTGTACATGCTGAACAAAAGACTTCTTATTTTTTTCACCCAACCCTGCTGTTTTGAATTTCCTTGAACTTGCTTCAAAATAGAGCTTGGGAAGAAGAAAACTTTGCCTGTGGCACAGAAGTGGTCCAAGATGGCTACAGGAGTCTACCTGCTGAAGAGTGAGATCGAACTATTGTTTCCACTGTGCGGTCAGGGGAAAAGAACTACACACAAATGCATCTAGAAACAACACACACACACACACACACACACACACACACACACACACACACACACACAAATATGTGGTTTAAGGCATGGTTTTAAAAGATTTGGATCCTACCAGCCAACCACATTTTTCTCCATTTAATAAAGATATAATTTTGTCAACAGCCATTTGACAAAATTTTTTGTCGTTCTCAGCCAATGCGTGAACTGGATACAGATATACAGGTCATCAACTTTTACCTGAGTTGAGGGATCAAGGAAAGTTTCCAAAAGAGTCCCCTAAAAGTAAATCTGCTACTGCTGCTAAGTCGCTTCAGTCATGTCCGACTCTGTGTGACCCCATAGACCGAAGCCCACCGGGCTCCCCCATCCCTGGGATTCTCCAGGCAAGAATACTGGAGTGGTTGTCATTTCCTTCTCCAATGCAAGAAAATGAAAAGTGAAAGTGAAGTCGCTCAGTTGTGTCCAACTCTTTGCGACCCCATGGACTGCAGCCTACCAGGCTCCTCCATCCATGGGATTTTCTAGGCAAAAGTACTGGAGTGGAGTGCCATCGCCTCAGCCATCTATAATCAATCAACAAGAATTGATTGGTCAGGCACTATGTGCTAAGAACAGGATTTAATCTTGTGGGAGAAACAAACAAGGGACTGACACACAGTTCCTACACTCAACAGCCAACTCTTTTTTGTTAGTTATTAAGGATATTTTCCAAATATTCTATTTTTTAAAATTTAGAGAACTAATATCCAGGTAGTTGACTGAATTTTATTTGTTTGCTTCTGGTTGTATAAGGTCATGAAAAAACAAAGACCAGTAAGGGATCTCCTGATGGTTCCATAGTGAGGTACAGAAACTTCATTTATTTGTCTTTCCTTAAATCCTCTTACAGGCAGAATGTAGGGGAAGAGAACTGGGTGTTGGGAGAGAGTCTAGGGGACTTTGTGCTTGTCACCTTGGAAGTCTCATTATTACAAAGCTTTGTTGTTTTTAGTTGCTAAGTCATGTCCAACTCTTTGTGACCCCATGGACTGTAGCTGGCCAGGCTCCTTTGGTCATGGGATTTCCCAGGCAAGAATATTGGAGTGGGTTACCATTTCCTTCTCCATACAAAGCTTTGGGCATTTTTTTTTTAAATAAGAAGTATCAGTTCCATAACATCCTGGCCCTAAAAGCTTCTGGGTATATTACAATTGTACTTTTATATTTTCTTTTTCCATTAACTTATTTAAATAGGAATTCATGATCACTCTAAAAATGTTGGTGAGAGTGGTATTTTTGAGTATAAATGAGTTTGTGGTGAGAATGTTTATGTGTGGTGACTAGTTTCTAGCATTTCTGGTCATTAATTAAAATAAAAAATAAATAGAAGAAAAAACTTTCCAAAACAGAAGAAATTGATTTTAAAGTTTTATAAAATTACAGTGATTTTTTTTAAAAAAAAACCTTCAACATTCCAAAATGTGTATCAGAGACAACTATGTAGAAGATATTGGCTCAGGTGCTATGCAAGATTCTAAAAAGGTCTATGATATATTCTTTCCCCCTAAAGTTGTTGGGAACTGGAGAAGTGAGAAGCAGGGATGTCAAGCTCTCAAAATAGGCAATATTAAGCTGACAGTGGACAGGAACACAACAAAGCCCAGACTAAGCTTTGTAGGAATATAGGGAAGAGACATGGAGAAAGAAACAACAACCCACTCCAGTGTTCTTGCCTGGAGAATCCCAGGGATGGGGGAGCCTGGTGGGCTGCTGTCTCTGGGGTCGCACAGAGTCGGACACGACTGAAGTGACTTAGCAGCAGCAGGGAAGAAACAGCCCTTACTGCATTTGAGTGAACATGCTCTTGAGGGTGTTGGGCAAAAGAAAGAATATAAACAAAGGGACAGAGATTAGAAATCACTCTGGGCATAACTAGGAAATACTTCCATCTCGTTTGACTAGGAAATAGGTTAATTATAGGACTGTAGGGGCTTTGCAAATGGTACTAGTGGTAAAGAATCTGCCTGCCAATACAGAAGATGCGAGATGCAGTTTCAATCCCTGGGTAAGGAAGATCCCCTGGAGAAGGAAATGGTAACCCACTCTAGTATTCGTGGCTGGAAAATCCCATGGGCAGAGGAGCCCTGGTGGGCTAGAGTCTGAGGGGTCCCACAGAGTCAAACAGTCGGTGACTAGTCAATGAGTGACTAAGCATGCACGCACGCATAGGACACTACTGTTAAGCCTGGAAATATCTTTAGGATCAACTTGTGGAAAGACCTGTATGGCATTTTGAAGACTCCAAATTTAATTGAGAAGAGAGGTGAAAGGGTGAAAGAGTCCTCAGAAGTGGGCTTCAAGAAGATTGATTTGGCTGAGGAGCACAAGACAGAAACAAAACAAGAACACAAAATCACAAAAACAAAACAAGAACACAAAATCAAGGAGACAACCGCCTAACAGGGTATTGCAGGAATCCAAGCAAGAAGAGATCATGCAATGTAAACTGAGGTGAAAACATGTGGAAGGAAAAGCAGGGGGCAGAGGCAAGAGAAAACTCAGAGAACAAATATAAAAAGTGAGTTAAATAAATGGAGTGAGACAGTCACATAGTTTCAGTTTGCTAATGTAATATTTGTAGCACTTATAAGAATAAAGAAGTCAGAAGGCTGACTAGGTTTCAAAAAGGAAATGTGATTTTGGTTTTGAAAACTCATTTATGCTAAAATGCCAGCAGTACAGACAAAGAGAGAAGTCCAGCAGATTGTTGGAATTAAAGGTCTGGAATCCAGGAGGCAAGAGAGTCCTGGAGGGAAGCTCTATAGAGGTAAGGAGTGGTCACTGAGGTCACAGCAGTGGATAACACTACTGAGAGAGAGAAGAAGAGGTGGGGGAAGGGGAGGAGAGAAAGACAGCCGAGGGAAAGACTCTTTGAGAATGTTTTTCTTTTTCTTTTCCTCAGCTGAGGAGGAGTCACTTAGAAAACCTGAGAAAGACTATTCTTTGTTGCAGGAGGAGAACTACTGCTATTACAATGTACAGGAGTCATTTCAAGAAGAGGATGTCAACAGGGTCATTTTAAACCCTGGAGTGGGTAAAGGTGAAGGTGAGATTTGACAGAAGAAAAAGCTGGTTTGGGACTTACCTGGTGGTCCAGTGGCTAAGACTCTACACTCCCAAAGCAGGGAGCCTGGGTTCAATCCCTGGTCAGGGAACTAGATCCCACATGCCACAAACTAAAACATTCCGCATACTACAATAAACATCATAGATTCTGCATGTCGCAGCTAAGATCTAGCACAGCCAGATAAATAATTTTTTTTTGAAAGAAAAAGTTTGTTAGAGGAATTGATTCGAAAGTGAAGTCAGTATGGCAGCAATTATTAAGACAGATTCAAATGATGTCATTTGGGCAGAAGTCAGTTTGAAAGGATGTATGGTTAGGGGGATTGAGAAAGAGGAGCCAACCAGTGGAGACTATCAGTTCAACAACTCTAATGAGGAAGGAAACAAGAGGACTGTGGTGCCAGTTTCCAGGTTAAGAGGTATATGTGTTGATTTTACATGCTGGGAGGGAGTGAGGGTCCTTTTTAAAAATGAGGAAAGGAGCTTTTGGAAAGCATGAGGCTACCCAAGACAGGATAAATTAATTACCCAAGAGAGGAGACCATTGGGTGATCATGAGCCCAGGGGTTGCCTTCCACTTAGCAAGGAGGGCAAAGGTTTTGTCAGCTGAAGGAAAGAAGGAAAGTAGATAAAAACAGAGACAAGAGAACAAATCTTCAAGGAGGAGAGGAATGGTGAGTGAGGAAGATGAATCTTCTCAATGAAGTGGTTGAGAGTCAGCTGGGAGGGTGGGAGTGAGGGTTTGAGAATCACAGAGAAGCATTACGCAACCCCTCGGGTGGGGGTCGGGGGCTGCAATGGGAGGAAAATATAAAGGAACGAAATGACTGCTAAGTGGCAAAGATTTTTTTTCTCTCTGGGTTCCTGTGGGCCCTCACTTTCAGGCCTGAAACTGCTCCCTACCAGACTTCAAAGCCACTTGCAGGGTTGGCACTTGTAGCTTGGTAATTCCAAGCATTCAGACCATGCCACCCGACACTGCAGTGAAAGGCTTTTCCAGGTCCCTCATGAAAGAAAAGAGACGCCAAGGAGCAAGGCAAAGAAGTATCACTAAAAAAAAAAAATAGGACTGGACCCCGGCCATCTTTCTACCTCTCTCTCCGTTAACATGTCGAACCAGAGAAATGCCTGACCTCGCTTCTTGGGAAGAGTGAGGTATGTGTATCAAAATACATAAATCCTAAAAAGCCTATTGTGAAGGGCAGAGCCCTCATTATTTGTATTTTGATCACTTTTAAATATTTTTAAAGTGAGCGCTTCCAGGGGCAAGGTAAATAGTCCCATTTTGTGGGGCGCTTGATTAAATTCCAAACATATCATTTTGTGGGGTGTGCCTGCAGATTCTGATACCTTTGAGCAGGTTTGCCAAGAAAGAGCAAATGTGAGAGGAGCCCATGGAAACAAGGAAACTATTCTCCCAGTGGCAGGTTGCAGGGCTGTGCAAGGGAGAGCCATCCGACTTTTGTCTCCCCACTGAAGGGGAGATTAGAATGGAATAAATTAGCAATGTGGGCCTGAGTTGTTACTACATAACAATAACACTCTGTGCTCCATTCAAGGGATGCCAAGCCCTTTGACAAGACTCTTGCTTTCTCTTTGGACTTCACCCCGGGGGTGGGGAAGGGCACTGGCTAAGCGCATCCCAGGTCCAGAGAGAAGTGTGCCTCCCCACCCACTTACCACAGTCTCACTCTCTGCTCCTTCCCTACCAACTTCTTGCCTTCCTTTCCTTTCTGACCACCTCCACCCATCCTTCATCATGAAGAAACCTGCCCAGAAGGAAATCAAACTACTGAGCATCCACTTATAGTAGCAACCAAGGCATTCATTTACTGGACCATTATGTGATCATCACAAAACCTGAATAGACAAGGGATAGTCAAGTGATGGTCACATATATTTAATGATTGATTTGGCATTGATCCTTGGCTTGGGAATATCCCTTGGAGAAGGGAATGGCTATCCAGTCCAGTATTCCTGCCTGATGAATTCCATGGAATGAGGAGCCTGGAGGGCTACAATCCACGGGTTTGCAAAAGAGACAGACATGATGGAGCAACTAACACTTTCACTACTTTTACTTTTTTGGCACAGCTACCAACCAAACAGAATGATATGGAAGCTGCACTGGAGCCCAGGATGAGAGGCACTCACCATGCTAGGCATTACCTCCTAGTTGCTGGAGTGTGGAACTTTCATCAACTGGAACAGAATTATTTCAATGTTTAGACAACAAGGACTGTTGAATCTTGGTCCTGAGCTATCACCATATCACAGATAAAAATGGGTCCACAGAGGTTTTAAATACTTTACCCCCAAACCACAAATTGATTATAGGCTTGGGACCCAGTGACTCAACTGGAGGGTCTTTTCCACCCACCTTGCTGGCCCTCTGCCCTCTTTCCTTTGTCATTTTGTGTGTGTGTGTGTGTGTGTGTGTATATATATATGTATATATATATATATATATATATATATATTTCACATATATGATACGTGAAAGTTGTTCAGTCATGTCCGACTCTGTGGCTCCATGGATCATACAGTCCATAAAATGCTCCAGGCCAGAATACTGGAGTGGGTAGTCGTTCCCTTCTATAGGGGATCTTCTCAACCCAGGGCTAGAACCCAGGGATCAAACCCAGGGATTGAACCCAGGTCTCCCACATTTACCAGCTTCAGTTCAGTCAGTTCAGTTCAGTCACTCAGTCGTGTCCGACTCTTTGCGACCCCATGAATCACAGCACACCAGGCCTCCCTGTCCATCACCAACTCCCGGAGTTCACTCAGACTCACGTCCATCGAGTCAGTGATGCCATCCAGCCATCTCATCCTCTGTCATCCCCTTCTCCTCCTGCCCCAATCCCTCCCAGCATCAGAGTCTTTTCCAATGAGTCAACTCTTTGCATGAGGCGGCCAAAGTACTGGAGTTTCAGCTTTAGCATCATTCCTTCCAAAGAAATCCCAGGGCTGATCTCCACCAGCTTAGAGATGAAAATATGCAGTGTTCTGGAGAGGACATGCAAGGGCACCAGAAGACTCTCTCCCAGAGAACTTCTCAAGTTGCATTTATTAATCTCTGCTGTTCCCATGAAAAGTCTTCTCAGTAGTGGCAAAATGGGAGGGGAGGGAGTGAAGGAGTGAAGAAACAACTGACTGAAAAGAAAGCTTCTATTTCCTCTTTTCCCCACAAAGAGGCAAGGACCTTGTTTTATATTGTTCCTCATGGTACCCCCTGGGGGTTAACACATGGTTGACACCCAATGCAATTTGGTTGAATGAATGAATAATAATTTCTCCCGTTTCTACAACACTTTATATTCTTGAAAAGAGCCTTTACACCTGCTCTCATTGGACCCTCAAGGAGTTCAGCAGGATTACAGGGCAAACATTGTTATTTCCATTTACAGATGAAGAAGCTAAGATGCAGAGGGCTAAGATGGTTTGCCTGCATCACAAACCAACCATATTGGGCCCTGCCAGCTTCCTGGTCTGGGGCTCCTTCTCCCACAGGGCAGTGTCTCTAAGTATGAATAAAAGTTAGCATAACTGGAAACAAAACAACTTACAATTTGCAACCTACCGCATACTTAGGGTGACACTGAAGGAGTAGCAGCACACAGGAGACCTGGTCTCCCTCTCCCTCTTTCTTTCCCCACGCTCACCTCCATTCACCAGATCACCAGCTCCAGGGAAGTCCCTCATTATTCCTGTACCTCAGCCATACCACCTGCATGTAGCGCTAGCTTTATATCTTTTCATTTTTAAGTGAATTCTCCCCTTAAGTAAATAATTTAAGTAAAATTACTTAAGGGAATGATTTTTGTAGCCTATATTAATTGGCTCAGGACTCCCTTTCTTACAAAGTTCAAGTATGACATTTAATAGACGGAAAAGAATAACACGACTCTAAATAATAACATTAGTCTATCTAACTATGGACAATTCCTACTCATGAACTCCCTCTCTAGGGCCTCCAAAAGGCAAGGGGCAGTGGCCATGGCTTTTCCCTCTTTTTACCTATTACCAGTTCCTGCAGTGTGGTTTCTGGACCAGCAGTATCAGTAGAATCGGAACCTCCTATGAATGATAAAATCTTTAGTCCTAAACCTACTAGAGTCAGAGTCTCTAGAGTGAGGGGTCCAGTGATCTATTTTAAAAGGCCTCCAGGTGATCCTGGTGCACATAAAAGGGTGATGGCTACTAATCCATTATATCCTATTATTTTCCTGCCTGAGCCAGGAACACCTTGTGTTCCCAATGGGTGCTCTGGGACTCTCTGCCCACTCAGTTCTTTAATTCTTCTTCCCTCCACATGAAAACCTACGATATAGTCTTATTAATGACATTATTAACTTACCTCCTTGGAGTAAGGGGTGGACTAGATAATCTTCTGAGATTTTTTTTCAAGTCAAGAAGCTCTGATTCTTCGGGGGAGTCACAGCTAAGCAGATGGCCTTAAAGAAGAGGAGTATGAAGTTAGCTATGTGTTTATCATGCATTGTGTGCTAAGTTGCTTGGGTCTGTCTGACCCTTTACGACCCTCTGGAGTTTAGCCTGCCAGGCTCCTCTGTCCATGGGATTTTCCTGGCAAGAGTACTGGAGTGTGTTGCCATGCCCTCCTCCAGGGGAATCTTTCTGACCCAGGGATTGAACTCATGTCTCTGCGTCTCCTCATTGGCAGGCAGGTTCTTTACCACTACTGCCACCTGGGAAGCCCTGGGTTTATCATATGTGGCCTTTACTATGGCGAGGTACTTTCCTTCTATACATACTTTGTTAAGGGTTTTTATCATAAATGGGTATGGAATCTTGTCAAATACTTTTCTGCATCTACTGAGATGATCGTATGGATTTTATTATTTTTTTGGTTAATGTGGTATATCACATTGATTGATCTGCAGATGTTGAACCATCCTTACAGCATTATTTACAATAACCAAGATATGGGCCCATCAACAGAGGAATGGATAAAGAATATATGGTGTATACATATATTACAAAGGAATCCTACTCAGACATCGTAAAAGATGAAATCTGACCATTGCAACAATATGGATGAACTTTGAGGGTATTATGATAAATAATAGATATTATTATTTGTCTTTCTATTATTATATTTGTCTTTCTCAGCTAGGGAAAGACAAATATCATGATTTCACTTATATGTAGAATATAAAAAACAAGCAAACAAAAAATAAATGAACAAACCAAATGAAAGCAAACATGTAGACAGAGAACAGAAAACAGTACTAGTTACCAGAGGGGGAGTGACCAGAGAGAGGGCAAAATGAGTAAAGAGACTAATTGCATGGTGATGGATGGAAACTAAATTTTTAGTGGTAAGCATGCTATAGTGTCGGAGAAGGCAATGGCACCCCACTCCAGTACTCTTGCCTGGAAAATCCCTTGGATGGAGGAGCCTGGTAGGCTGAAGTCCATGGGGTCACTAAGAGTCGGACATGACTGAGCGACTTCACTTTGACTTTTCACTTTCATGCATTGGAGAAGGAAATGGCAACCCACTCCAGTGTTCTTGCCTAGAGAATCCCAGGGACGGGGGAGCCTGGTGGGCTGCCGTCTATGGGGTCGCACAGAGTCAGACTGAAGCTCCTTAGCAGCAGCAGCATGCTGTAGTGTACACAGAAATAAAAATATTGGGTTGTTCATTCAGGGTTTTCCATAATACCTTATAGAAAAATCTGAATGAACTTTTAGGTCAACCCAATAGAACAGTGCACAACAAGAAACTTATATAATGTTTTGAACCAGTGTTATCTCAATAAAAATTAAATTATAAAAAAAGAAGACAGAAGAGAACTTCTGCCTGGTAAGCTTCCTTTGCTACAGGCTCCAAGGCTGGAGTAAAGTGAGGACATAGGCCAGTTGCCAGCTCTTAGTTACAGCCCCAGGAGATCTTTGATGTTCTCCCCTTGCAGTCTGGGGTCCCTGTTTTAAAGAATTTATCAGAATGACCTAGACTTAGCAAACTTGCTCTATGTACCTTGGACAAAATATCCGCTGAGTCAATTCTGTGAGGAGCCTTGGATTGTCAGCCTAAAAGCCTGTTTATAGTTGACTGCCTCTGGCAAACTGCTATCAGATGCAAAAAAAAAAAAAAGTGTCATAGGTTTGGCATATACTAAATTATCCTCAGCATTTGCATTAGGTAGGTGGTCAAGCAACAGCAGGTAGCAAATACAAGAGGAAGAATCTAGTCCCTGCCCCACTTCTCCTTTACCACCCCCTCCCTTCTTTCCCAGATTCCCACCATGAAAAGACAACCTAAAGGACTCAAAAGAAGGATGACTTCTCCACACCTGGATATTCTCACACAGTTAAGAAAGAAAGAACCCAATCTCTGTTCAGTTCCTGGGTTCTGATATGCTTTTCCTTTCTAAGCTTCTACAACCTACTGCTCATGACTTCATTTTGCCAACCACAAAATGTAGCTAACTGCTAACCTTCGGCTTTACTTTCCTCCCTCTTCTAGGTTCTTTGAGTTATGAAAGCACAATGAGTGAATGGAGAGACGGTCGAGTAGGATAAGATAAGAATGTTAACAATCTCCATTGAAGACAACAGGCAAAGGTCCTGGAATTGGAGTCATGAGACTTGGGTCTCCAGCCAGGGCTTTGTCACTGGTGAGCTGAGAGGCTGAGGCAGGTTACTGCCCCACTGGGTGTCACTGCAAAACAAGGGGCTTGAGCAAAACAAATCTCTGGGCTGTTTTCCAACTGTTTGATACTGTGAATAGAAAGACAGAACATAATTATGTCTTATTTGGGAGCTGCATTGCCCTTGTCTGAAAACTCAAGTTTGGGGACAGCAAGTAGACTTCACTTTGTTTACCAATCTGTTCTAGCTGTGTTGATTGCCTGAAATGTGGGAAAGGGTAGCGTAAATGACTACAAGATCTTCCATGCGAGGGCAGGCAGTTACATCCCTAGTGCCTCATTTGTCTCTTTTCCTGCTCTTTCACAGCTAATAATCCTTCTGTGAAACTTTTAATTGCATCTAGGCTGCCTAAAATACAAGTACCATCAGATCATAAAGTCCCATGCCCAGTACAAAGCCTGTTACCTGACAAGTACTCAGTAGCATTTTTTGAATGAATGAATATGGGTCTGTATACTAAGGGCCTGTCTAGAGCGATAGCACAACCAAAGGAGAGGACCGCAATAGCACTGGACTCATATAGAGAGAACAGTCCTATTTCACGTGTTGTCTAAGGGTACTTGCTAACACTGGTTTTTATTTTCTCTGAGACTGAATGTCAGCTCTTAACTTGATAGAGGAGAGTACAGCAATGATGGGAAGAGGAATTTCCCTGGGATTCAGTGAACACTTCATTTGGATATTGCTTCTTTCTTGAATGCTTTCACTGAGAGTTTGAATAGGAGGCCATCAGCTTGAGAAAAGATTTAAAATGGATCCTAGCTGCTCCTTATTGCTCAGATTTTCCAACCACAGGTGAAGTTTCCCTGTGTCTTGAAGACCTCATTCTGCTCCCCTGTACTCTTCGTTTGTGTTGGAGGGGGCACATTATTATAGTTGGGTATTAAGCTTTTCGGAAGGCTGAGAGAGAAGGAGGCTTTCTTGGTAAGCCTGGCTCTGTGGCTTGGCAGTCACACAAGAAAATGACTTTATCCCCAAACCAGATGTTCAAGTTGTTTTAATAATATCTTATGAGCCCTCCTCTAAATAAAACAAAAACTCACTCTATCAGAATGTTCCCTGGGATTAGGAGGTTGATCCTTGCTATCTGGTTTTACCCACCAGAGGGTAGCACCAAGACAAATTTGTAATAAATCCCTGACAAAATTCAAATTTGGTTCAGGATGATTTACTCAGAATTCTGTGTGAAAGTATCAGTACCTGAGAACATCAAAATAAGTCCCTAAATGCCTCATAAAATTTCTAGGTAGACACAGGTCTCTATTTATTACCAGAAATAATGTTAGGACATTGAATAAATCCCCATGAACTGGGACCGGTTCACATTTTTCTTGCACAATCAGTTTACCTGGAATCTTAAAATGAGGTTTTCCAGTGTACAGGAAGTTGGCTTCCATGATTGTTATAGTTTTTCTTTAACTCAACCATTCTAAGACTTTTTGTAGGAATCACTGACTTGTCCAGACTTTTCAAATTTGCATTTAATTGTCCTGCTATCTCTTCAAGAAAATTAGAGATACCAAGGGAACATTTCATGCAAAGATGGGCTCGATAAAAGACAGAAATGGTATGGACCTAACGGAAGCAGAAGATATTAAGAAGAGATGGCAAGAATACACAGAAGAACTGTACAAAAAAGAGCTTCATGACCAAGATAATCACAATGGTGTGATCACTCACCTAGAGCCAGACATCCTGGAATGTGAAGTCAAGTGGGCCTTAGAAAGTATCACTACCAACAAAGCTAGTGGAGATGATGGAATTCCAGTTGAGCTATTTCAAATCCTGAAAGATGATGCTGTGAAAGTGCTGCACTCAATATGCCAGCAAATTTGGAAAACTCAGCAGTGGTCACAGGACTGGAAAAGGTCAGTTTTCATTCCAATCCTAAAGAAAGACAATGCCAAAGAATGCTCAAACTACCACACAATTGCACTCATCTCACACGCTAGTAAAGTAATGCTCAAAATTCTCCAAGCCAGGCTTCAGCAATAAGTGAATTGTGAATTTCCAGATGTTCAAGCTGGTTTTAGAAAAAGCAGAGGAAGCAGAGATCAAATTGCCAACATCTGCTGGATCATGGAAAAAGCAAGAGAGTTCCAGAAAAAACATCTATTTCTGCTTTATTGACTATGCCAAAGCCTTTGACTGTGTGGATCACAATAAACTGTGGAAAATTCTAAAAGAGATGGGAATACCAGACCACCTGACCTGCCTCTTGAGAAACCTATATGCAGGTCAGGAAGAAACAGTTAGAACTGGACATGGAACAACAGATTGGTTCCAAATAGGAAAAGGAGTATGCCAAGGCTGTATATTGTCACCCTGCTTATTTAACTTATATGCAGAGTACATCATGAGAAAAGCTGGGCTGGAAGAAGCACAAGCTGGAATCAAGATTGCTGGGAGAAATATCAATAACTTCAGAGATGCAGATAACACCACCCTTATGGCAGAAAGTAAAGAGGAACTAAAAAGCCTCTTGATGAAAGTGAAAGAGGAGAGTCAAAAAGTTGGCTTAAAGCTCAACATTCAGAAAACAAAGATCATGGCATCTGGTCCCATCACTTCATGGCAAACAGATGGGGAAACAGTGGAAACAGTGGCTGACTTTATTTTTTTGGTCAAAATCACTGCAAAATCACTGCAGATGATGATTTCAGCCATGAAATTAAAAGACACTTACTCCTTGGACGGAAAGTTATGACAAACCTAAACAGCATATTCAAAAGCAGAGGCATTATTTTGCCAACAAAGGTCCATCTAGTCAAGGCTATAGTTTTTTCATTGGTCATGTATGGATGTGAGAATTGGACTGTGTAGAAAGCTGAGTGCCAAAGAATTGATGCTTTTTAACTGTGGTGTTGGAGAAGACTCTTGAGAGTCCCTTGGCCTGCAAGGAGATCCAACTAGTCCATTCTAAAGGAGGTCAGTCCTGAGTGTTCATTGGAAGGCATGATGCTAATAACCTGAAACTCCAATACTTTGGCTACCTCATGCGAAGAGTTGACTCATTGGAAAAGACCCTGATGCTGGGAGGGATCGGGGGCAGGAGAAGGGGACGACAGAGGATGAGATGGCTGGATGGCATCACCAACTTGATGGACATGAGTTTGGGTAAATTCTGGGAGTTGGTGATGGGACAGGGAGGCCTGGCGTGCTGAGATTCATGGGGTTGCAAAGAGTCGGACACGACTGAGTGACTGAACTGAACTTAACTGTCCTGCAATCATCAGTGGTGGCTTCTGACTCAGGGGCACAACCCAGAGAGTCAAAGGATGACCCACTTGATCCTTTGGTAGGATTATGGGTTTTCTTTGATTCTCAGGGACCTCTATGTTTACTTGTATATTTTCACATAGCATTCTGTGCCTATCTCCCACAGAAATATCCTAATTTTGTAATTAGACAATTCTGATTAATGTCCAGACCTCCTGTAGTAGCCCTTTATGGACAGGAATCATGTATATCTTATCACTTCAACCCCTAGAAAGACTCTGTCTCAATAAACACCTATTGAAAAATGAATAAATGATTGGATAAAATAATGAATGAAAAAATACAGCTAGAAATCAGCATTCTTTTTAGTAAGGTTCTTGAGAAGTTGTAAGTAAACTGCAGTTTTTTCTTAATTAATTACACAAATATTTGTTGAGCAATAGGCTCTAGGCACTGACAGATACGTTTCTGTCTTTAAGGAACTCACAGACTCTAGGGGGAAACAGACGAGAAATTAGACCATCACAGTTGATGCCACATGAAAAATAAGAGCAAAGGGTTTTGTGAAAATACAAAAGCAACATCTGGCTAAGTCTGGAAGAGATCAAAGATGACTTTTGAGATGGGGTGATGCCAAGTATTTAGAGTAGGTGAGGGAAAGTCAATTCAAGAAATGTCTTTAACAACAGATCTTCAACACAAGAGGTGATGTGTTTGGATTCCTCCTTGTGCAAAAACTCCCCGTAGGGTCAACAGCCAAATAGGGGACACAGTTTGCAGGGAAGTTGAGAGCAGAATCTCTGGAGGCAGACTGTCCTGGCAGGAATCCTGCTTCTACCCAACCCCTAGGCTGTGTGACCTTGAATAAGTGGCTTAAACTCTTTGTGTCTCAGTCTCTTCATTTTAGAATAATAGTATTATCAGCCTCATGGGATTGCATGAGGAATAAATGAAATGAAATATGCAAAGCTCTTAGAATAAATCTTGACACATGGAAAGACCAAATACCAGTTGTTATTATCATTGTCATCGCAGTTGAGTACTTCCCAGATGTGGCACATGCTGAGGGCATGGTTTGGCTCTCTCTTTGAAAGAGAGAAAAATGAATCAGGGAAGGATCACACTAAATAAAAAAAAAAAAGTGCATCGACCATGTCTAAATAATGACCACTGATTTTCACCCACCCGCCAATACTCCATGGGATAGTTCTGACATCACGGATTGACTGGAGAACAAAATAGAAAATCTATGCATCTAAACATATCATTTTCAAACCTGCCTCCTCAGTGCCTGGAACAGAGTGGAGAATTAAATCATCATCATCATATTTATAAATATGTGAAGACCCATCTACCTTTCCAAATTAAACACTGTTTGTCAAATCCACTAATCAAGTTATTTATTGAGCAACTTCTACAGCAGGAGACATGCATGATTCTTGCATTCTTGATTCTTGTCTGAAGAACTCAGAATCTCATGAGGCAGACAGATGTGTGAACAGAACATGAGAGTATAATAAATGTGGTGGGGACCAGAGGGATGGGACTTCCCAGGTGGTGCTAGTGGTGAAGAGCACCCCTGCTGATGCAGGAGACACAAGAGACACGAGTTAGAGACCTGGGTCAGGAAAATCCCCTGGAGAAGGGCATGGCAACCCACTCCAGTATTCTTGCCTGGAGTATCCAATAGATAGAGGACACTGGTGGGCTACAGTCCATGGAGTTGCAAAGAGTCAGACATGACTGAGCAACTAACACTTTCACTTTCAAATATGGTGGGTACCAGAGGGATGGGGCTTCCCGGGTGGTGCTAATGGTAAAGAAGATGATGCAAGAGACACAAGAGATGTGGGTTCAAGCCCTGGGTCAGGAAGATCCCCTGGAGAAGGACATGGCAACCCACTCCAGTATTCTTGCCTGGAGAATCCCATGGACAGAGGAGCCTGGTGGGCTACAGTCCATGGGGTAGCAAAGAGCTGGACATGACTGAAGCAACTTAGCACACACCAGAGGGATGTCTGCATGAAGGGCCACTGGAGCACAAAGGAGGGGGCAATATGCCCACCTAGGAGTCAGGAAATCTCCAAGGAAGATAAGTAGGAATATGATGAGCAAAATGGGGAAGGCAAGGTCTCCCGAATTCACTGTGCTGTACTCACTAGGCAAGGAAAGCACCTTGCCACAAGGGTGCTCAATAAATAGACATAGTATCACTGAATGGGTGAATAAAGAGGCTAGCTCTTCCTACTGCCCATCCTTCTCTATCCCCTCCTCCCAGAGACATCTTCCCACATGCTCTTTTCAACCCCACGGGGAACCTCCATTACATTACTCATCCCTTTCACTGCCTGGTCTTCTGCAAACCTCTCAAAAGCCTCCTCTATTATTGCTCAACAAACACAGGTGTCCTGGGTGAAGCATAGAGCGTTTAAATCATGAGGAAAGCCAGACACAGTGAGCATCTCCCACTAATTTTTCACTGGAGAAATGTGAAGTGCTGAATCAGGGGAGGACAGAGTGTGCTGTGTGGTCATTGTAATAGCCATGCCATGTCCCACCTGGCCTTTTCCCTTCACCCTCCCTTCACAGAAGAGTGTCAGGTCTGCTGAGTTTCACATCTACACCCAGAAACACAAAACGCACGCCCCCGTGCCAAGAAGGCTCCTTACCTTACCCCCATGCCAAGAAGGCCCCCGTGGCTCCTTACAACCTCATCAGAAAGAAAGGAGACCCTGAAGGAATCTAGGAAAATGGGACCTCCAAACCATCCCACAGCTGCAAGCAATGTAATGCTTTACTTAGGGCCAGACACTGCATCCTGGCCAATCCATCCTTTCACTCTGCATCAGCGCCATCCCCTCCCCATCCTTTCTGCACCCAGATTTCATTCTCCGTGCTAGACAGCCAACAGTTTAAAAGGTCTTCCAAAAAAAATCACATTTCCTTCTCTTTTCATCCCCAGAGCAGGGTGTATCCAAACCACGTGGCAACTTCACTCCTCATAAATCAATTGTTTAATTGACAGAAGAGGGGATTTGTTTAGAGGCTCTCAAAACTCAAAATTTCATATGACCTATCTTCCCCAAATGCCCAGAATACCTTGATAGTCTATTGTTTTCACAGGGACTTTGCAGCTTCCAAGGTCTGGAGAAGGGTCAAATGCCTGAACTCCAATTTTCTCCCCATTTCTCTGGTCTGAGAAGACAAGAGTATCATCTGGGATTTGTGGCCAAGCGTAATCTGTGTGGCCTCTTTGCATGAGGAGGAGATGGAATGTTTGGATGAACAGGTTTTTTTTTTTTCTTATCCATAGATTGCCCACAATGCTATGCAGAGAAGTGTCCAAGTTTTGGAGTAAAACAAAACAAAACACACAAAAAACTTTCAAATATTTGAGGAAGCATTTTAGAAAGCACTGGGGGAAGAGAAAGTGGTAAGATTATAGAGGAAAAGAAATGGAGAAAGGAAGAGAACTGAAGCAGAAGGAACAGAGGAAGACAGGAAAACAATGAGAAGAGGCCTATGTCCAGAAACATCTATCTTTGAGCAGATCTTTCATTTAAATAAAATGCTAAGTTCAGAGAGGAGCTAGTGAAAACTCATGCACTGATTTCTATAGAGTCTTTTATAATATCATGGACTGATGAGGCATCTAAGAAGTGAGCTATAAGTGAAAGTAAAGTGAAGTCACTCAGTCATGTCCAACTCTTTGTGACCCCATGGACTGTAGCCTACGAGGCTCCTCTGGCCATGGGATTTTCCAGGCAAAAGTACTGGAGTGGGTTGCCATTTCCTTCTCCAGGGGATCTTCCCAACCCAGGGATCAAACCCAGGTCTCCTGCATTGCAGGTAGACGCTTTACCATCTGAGCCATCAGGAAAGCCCAGAGAGAGAGCTATGCTATTTTGTAATTAGAAAATGTGTGTTGTTTAAGTAAGTTGATAAAGCCTATGATCTCAGGCACATTCTCACTAGGCTGGCCTCAGCTGTATATCCTGTCTAGCTCAAGTTCAACCACATCTCACCACCTCCTCTGTAATCACTATGGTGCTCATCACCATAATCTTCCTCCTGGAGAACTGCAATTGCATCAGAAAGGACTGGAAAGTCCAGGGTCCCCAGTCCTGAACACACTAGAATCACCTGGGTATCTTTTAAATCTACAAAAGCCTGGACCCCACCCCAGATCTGATACATGGTTAAATGAGCATCTCTGGAGGATGGCCTTGGGCATTTTTCAAAATGCCTTGTTTTTCAAAAAGCCTTCCAGATGATTTTTCTTTGTTTTTTTAAATCATTTTGTGTATTTCTTTTGGCTGTGCCAGGTCTTTGTTGCTGCATAGGCTTTTCTCTAGTAGAGTGGCATAATGGCTACTCTCTAGTCATGGTGCTTGGGCTTCTCATTGCGGTGGCTTCCCTTGCTGCTCCATGGGCTCTAGGACATAAGGGCTTCAGTGGTGGTGGCCCAAGGGCTCAGTAGTTGTGGTTCCCCAGCTCTAGAGCACAGGCTGAATAATAGCTGTCGAGCATGGGTCCAATTGCCCCTAGGTATGTGGGATCTTCCTGGACCAGGGATCAAACCTGTGTTTCCTGCACTGACAGGCAGTTTCTTTACTGCTAAGCCACCAGGAAAGCCCCAGATGATTCCAATGAGCCTGCCAGGGCTGAGAATCACTACTGTAGGCCACACTCTGGGACACCACTTATTCATGTATTCAAAAGATAATCCTGAGTGCCTACAGGGTATCAGGAACTGCATCCATGCAAAGTCTATCCAGTACTCACCAGGAAAGTTCAGGCCTAGATTCTCCAAGGGTACCATGGTGTAGTGATTGGGGTCCACAGCCAAGTCAGTAGGATGTCATGGGGCTTCATCTGGTCTCTGTCACTGAATTACATTAGGATGGTGCAACAAAAATCAAACAGCACACCCATGGTATTTTTATTGGGCTTTTCTTTCCCAAATGCACCTCGCCCATCTTTGCAACATAACAGTATAATAATTTGGGGGCAGGTGTCATCTTCCTGGTTTCATTGAGGACTTTGCTCCAGCAGTGCTGGCCTTTCAGTCCCTTGGCTGTGTACCCCAGGGCCTTTGAACTTGCTCTCCCCCTGCTTGGGAATCCTCTCTCACTTAGTCCACAGTCCAATCTAGAGAAACCTTATCTGACCACTCAGATACCCTTCCAGTTACTCTCTATTGTATCACCTTGTCTTATATTCTGTGGGCTTCCCTGGTGGCTAATACAGTAAAGAGTCTGCCTGCAGTGCAGGAGACCTGGGTTTGATCCCTGGGGTGAGAAGATCCCCCGGAGAAGGAAATGGCAACCCACTCTAGAATCCTTGTCTGGAAAATTCCACAGATGAAGGAGCCTGGCAGGCTACAGTCCATGGGGTTGCAAAGAGTCAGACACGACTGAGTGACTTCGCTTTTCTATATTCTGTACAGCACATATCACCATCTGAAACTGTGTGATTTGTTTGTTGATATATTGTCTCCTCCCCTCTCCAGTTGGATGTGAAAGAGCTTAGGACACTGCCATCCTCACTGCTAAATACCCAATACATGATTCAGTTTCTATTTTAAGGCTATTCCTCCTATTAATACAGAGAATGGACTGCAGACAGGCAATATGGAAGCAGGGATATGAGCTGTTGGAATAGTATGGCCCACAGTAATGGCAGAAAGTGACAAGGAACTGAAGAGCCTCTTTACAAAGGTGAAAAAGGAGAGTGAAAAAGCTGGCTTAAAACTCAACATTCAGAAAACAAAGATCATGACATCCGGTCCCATCACTTCATGGCATATAGATGGGGAAAAAGTGGAAACAGTGACAGATTTTATTTTCTTGGGCTCCAAAATCACTGCAGATGGTGACTGCAACCACAAAATTAAAAGACACCTGCTCCTTGGAAGAAAAGCTATGACAAACCTAGACAGTGTATTAAAAAGCAGAGACATCACTTTGCCGACAAAAGTCTGTGTAGTCAAAACTATGGTTTTTCCAGTAGTCATGTACAGATTTGGGAGTTGGACCATAAAGAAGGCTGAGTGCCAAATAATTGATGCTTTCAAACTGTGGTGTTGGAGAAGACTCTTGAGAGTTCCTTGGACAGCAAGGAGATCAAACCAGTCAATCCTAAAGGAAGTCAGTCCTGAATATTCATTGGAAGGACTGATGCTAAAGCTGAAGTTCCAATACTTTGGCCAACTGATGTGAAAAGACCATGATGCTGGGAAGAACTGAGGGCAAGAGGAGAAGGGGGCAACAGAGGATAAGATGGCTGGATGGCATCAGTGACTCGATAGACATGAGTCAGTGTGAGTAGGAAATGAGCAAATTCAGGGAGACAGTGAAGAACAGGGAAGACTGATGCGCTGCAGTTCATAGGGTCTCAAAGAATCAGACATGACTCAGTGACTGAACAACAGCAGTGATGGTGGTGGAGACAAAAAGAAGACAGCATATTTCAGAGATACTCAGAGATGGAACCAAAGCCTTGATCACAGGTTGGAGTAAAGGACGAAAAAGAGATTACAGGTTGATTCTGAGAAGACTGCTGACAGGGAGCTGGGTGGATGGTTGCTCTGTATCTGAGATGTACATGACTGGCGGGCCTCAACTGACTTATACACACCTCTTCTGTTTCTCTGAATTACACCTACACCCCTTTAAATAGTGTCTTGTGCAACAGGTACCCACTGGCGTCCTACAGTCCCTTCAGATGGTTTTAAAATTAACTTTTTTCTCACGTACATTTACATGGTTCAAAAACCTAAATGATGTCTTATAGAATAAGGCATACATTGAGAGGTCTAGCTCCTACCCTGTCTCTAACTACAGTTATCCACTCATCTCATCATTTTTAGATATCCGATTATATCAGCTTTTCTGTGCAACAAACTTATTGGCTTAAAGCAACAATTTAGCTTGTGATTCTGTTGTGAACTAAACAGTTTTTTGGGGGCTTGGTGACCTTGGTGGACCTGAGTACCCTCCGTGCTTCTGGGGTCATGGTGGAAAGTGGTGATCTAGGCTAGTGTGGTCATACTGTATTCGCTTAGGTGAATTGCAACTACATGTCTTAGAATTCCCTTCCCTGTATAATTCTTTTTTTTTTTTATTTTATTTTTTTTCTAATTTTATTTTATTTTTAAACTTTACATAATTGTATTAGTTTTGCCAAATATCAAAATGAATCCGCCACAGGTATACATGTGTTCCCCATCCTGAACCCTCCTCCCTCCTTCCTCCCCATACCATCCTTCTGGGTCGTCCCAGTGACAACACAGGATATTTGCAAGATATTTGGGGGTGGAAGTGAAGTGGGAGTCATTATGCTTGGAACACTGGTACAGAGCCTGAGGGACCAATTAGCCCACGTGCTTTGTCACAGATCCACAGGCTCAGCCTTCTGCTATGAGGCAGCAGCAAGACCCACAGCTCCTACAGCTTCCATGGATCCCCTCCTTCTGCCTCCCTGAGGCCTGGGCCAGGCACACGCATGGCTCCACAGCAAAGGGAGTAGATGGAATGGAAGACAGACACGGCTTCCAGGTTGGCCTCCATCTCTCTTGCTTTGGGTTCACTTTTTCTTTTGAATAATCTACGCTGCTGACCTTGGATGACTTTCAGGAATAGCATCAGATAGAAAAGCAGCAGGATTCGATAGTGTTTATTAGCTCTTCTTTGTGGTCTTTGACTAATGACTTCCAGTTTTACAACATTTAAACCCTACAGTAAGTCTCTCATTCTATGCCACTCTGCAGTTGACATGTTGCTAGCTAGTTTAGGGGTTGGGATATGAGGTAGGCAGCTGGGTCATATGTCTTTCACCATCCATCATGCTAGCCCAGGCTTTTTCACATAGCACTCGGTACTGCACGAGCAGCTAGAGAAGGCAGCTCCCAAATTCTGCTTGCTTCATATTGGCCAAAGGAAATTATATGGCCACGTCCAGAGACAGTGTGGAAGGCACAACTCATGGAGAGTAGATAAAGAGAAGTGTGAGCAGATAAGGCTGTTACTGCAAACAATGTGCCTTGGCACTTTTGTTGATTTCTTCTCTATCCTCTTTATGGGAACACAAGCAAATATGAACATATATTTTACTTTCCCTCTTTTCTCATGTGAAAGACTGAATATCATATATATGCCATATATATACTTGGGATTTTGCCTTTTTAACTTAATAACAAACCTAAACAGTATCTACTTTTCTATTCTTTTATAAAACTGCACAGTATTTCTTTTCATGACTGCTATAGTTTGCTTCATCCGAACCTTGTATGTGGACACTTGTTATTTCAAAAACACTGTAAAGAATCAACTTGTACCTGTGCCATTTTATTCATGCTGCTGCCTTTTTAATTTAGAATATTTTATAGTTTCCTCCATGGATTATTTTATGGGGCTGAGATTTCTCCCTTGTCTATAGTTGTCATGTTGGTGTCATATGGTCTGGGTATCCAGTGCCTTCTTGATGCTGGACGTTGGGAAGGTCATCTATGCACTATCCTAGGGTAGCTATTCTAAAACTTTAATCTACAAAACATTCACCTGAAAGACTAAGTAAAAATTAATATTCCCAGGTCCCCATCCTCAGATTCACTGAGAAGTTGTTTCAGAGTAAGCTTGGTATCTGTATTTTAAACAAGCATCATATTCCCAGGTCCCAGTCCCCAGATTCACTGAGAAGTTGTTCCTGAGTGAAGCTCGGTATCTATTTTAAACAAGCACCTCAGATACTTATGAAGCAGCTGATGTGCTGCACACAGAGAAGTAGGTTTGTAAATACTGGTTACCTGGAATTACAGAATGTCAAGTGTACCAAGGGCTCACAAGAGCAAGCTACATTCTCCGGCGGGGGTGGGGGGGTGGGGGGGTGGGGGTGGGAACACACCACAATTTAAGGCAAATGTTCCTTTGTTGATTCATTCATCCTGCCTCTCTTGATGATGCCCATCCCCCATGATGTATTATGGGGTGGAAGTTGTTTTAGCGATGGGATAAGGGCACAGAATTAGAAGGTGATTGTGAAAGCTTGTTCAATTTGTAAAGAAGCCCAGCAAGAGGGCTCTGAGATGCCAAGAAGTAGCTTGAGTTCAACGGAGTCTTCTAAGACCCAAGCCAGATGGGGCTCTGTCTTTCTTGTGTTCCCCCTGCTTACAACATTATTGGCTGAACAGAGTAAATCCCAGTAGTGCCTGACAATGAGACACTAAGGAGAAAAGACCAATACAAAGTTCAGAGAGAGAAATGAGATTCAGGAAGAGGGGAGGGCCTCCATTATTCAATCGAGGGCTTTAAGATAGAGTTGGACAGGTTTTCTGTGACTGCCCGTGTGACCTGGGTCTCTTGTTTCACACTTAATCCACCATGCATTACATAATGATTATCAAAGAATAATTCCTTCCTTGTGCATTCTTAGAGAGCAATTCTCCCTGCCTCTGAAACACATCTCCCATCTTTTTCATGTGGTCAATTGATTCTTCTGTCTCTGCCTAGCAGGCTGAAAGCTCCATGAAGGCAGGACAGTGTCTGAATTTTGCTTCTACTGCTTGCCAGGCTGACTAACTGGTGTTCCAACAATGACTCAAACCAGACATTATCTAGATAGGAATATGTCATACAGTACCTGGGTAGGACAGAGCTAACTAGGTATGACCATACAGAACCAGAAACTAGTCTGTTGAAAACTTTTCTAATCATCACATACACATAAGGCTGTAAGCAAAAGATTCAGTTCTCAGAGATCCTTACTCACAACAAACTTGGAAATGCAGTTTATATAATTATAAATGTCACATGCATTTATTATTTTTCTTTTTTTTATAAATGGGAAAACAAAGGAAATAATATTTATCATTACACCTCTTTCTTGTTAAGTACAAACCTGTATTGCTACTATAAATAAAGCTTATCAGTACATTTTTTTTCCATTCTCTTTTCAGAAAATAAATAATATTTACCATTGTCATATGAAGAAACTATCAAAAAATATTCAATCAAAACTCAGTTAGAAAAAATATTATATCAATGTGCCAGGCAGCTAACAAAAATTTTTCTTTGTGATATATGTGTTATTTGTCAACTTTTAAAAATCTGTGATTTGTTGTGATTTCTTTTCCTATAAGCACAATTTTATATTTTTCTTAATGAGCATCTCCCCCAAACCAAAATCTGCCTGTGGTTACGCCCCATGAACTTTCTGTACACACTTAGGTAATGAGCAGTTGTACCACTACTTTAAATTGAGAACATAGTCTCAGATTAGAAAGTTTAATAAGTCTAAGGTATCATTAACACATCCTAAAGTGACATAGGGCTGCTTCCTCTTTCTTTAGTGTGCATATAGTTCAGAAATATATATTGAGTATATTTGGAAAACTGCAATCAGATAGGGGAAGGTTGGTTGATTTCTTCTATATTTTTCTACCGTATGCATTTCTTCTCCACCCACTTCCTAGCTGGCCATCCGTTTTTGCCCCCTCGAAGGTTAGAAAGGAGTGGTGAAGAAAAGCCTTAATGGAACTGCATTGGGTGGCTTCCTGTTCTCTGGGCCTGGCAGATTCTGTCTCTATGGAGGTATTTCAATAGGTTCACAAGATGTTTTGCACTGGGTTCCTCTCCCTGCAATTCCTTTGATTCTGGCAGATGTGGACACAATATACATCTCTTTTGAGTGGTTGCTCTTCTATAGTATATGGGGTCACAAAGAGTCAGACCCAACTGAGTGACTTTCACTGAGTGGTTGCTCTTAACTCCTCCCTCACCAAAGTGCCCACCTCCAGATTCTTGCTGCTGGGATCCCCCTGTACCTCTAGGATCAGAAACAACCCATCTCTTTCTCTTGGTTAGTGAATGTTTGGTCCTTAGAAAATCCTCTTGCCTCCTTTCCGCCAACATGCCCTGGGAGTACAGGCTAATCCCATTAGGGAGTTCTTTCCTTACCCAGCATGAAAATGATGGACAACCTTCATCATCTTACAGGTTCCCTGGGAAAGGGTCAGACTCTGCTCCCAGCTACACAATGCTTTCCTCCCAGTCTCTCTCTAGAGGCAAAGAAATAATAGATCACCTGCCACTCCTCCCTTTTCATAGTCTTGATCTGGCTGAGAGGTAAAAAATTCATTGACCATTCTTCAGGATCATTTCCTTTGTAAACATTCAATTGGTGGTATCTCCTTTTGGAATTTTTCCATTGACTGAATGTTGGGACCTGGTCATAACTTCAATTTCAACATCCTGTTACAGCCTGAATCGCCTTTGCTTCATTTCACGGTATACAGCTCCTTTGTCCCTTGGATCACTAAATTGACTAGTAATTAAGAAAGGCATGGATACTTTTAAAATGATATCATGTGTCCAAATTAGATCAATCTTCCTCTCACATTTGCTCATTTTTAATTTCTTTGAAAGGAATCAAATTGCACTAAAATACTTTTGGCCAATGCATGAGCCTATATAAATACAAAATTCAGTTCAGTTCAGTCACTCAGTCGTGTCCGACTTTTTGCCATCCCATGAACTGCAGCATGCCAGGCTTCCCTGTCCATCACCAACTCCTGGAGCTTACTCAAACTCATGTCCATCGAGTCAGTGATGCCATCTACCATCTCATCCTCTGTTGTCCCCTTCTCCTTCCATCATCAATCTTTCCCAGCATCAGAGTCTTTTCCAGTGAGTCAGTTTTTCGCACCAGGTGGCCAAAGTACTAGAGTTTCAGCTTCAGCACCAGTCTTTCCAATGAATATTCAGGACTGATTTCCTTTAGGATAGTCTGGTTGGATCTCCTTGCAGTCCAAGGGACTCTCAAGAGTCTTCTCATTGAGTATGTATAGAGTGTTTCTTTTGTGCAAAGCAGTCTACTGGACACACAAAAACCAACACACAACAGAGGTTATGTGAAGGGAGGTTGTTTAAATCATTCTACAACTATTTCCCACCCCAACAACCATTTTTTTTTTTCCTCAAACACTTCCCCAAATCCAGAGAAGCTAAGGCCAGACTGGTAGGAATATGTTGCTAATGACACATCAATGATGCCCTTCAATGTAGGATTAAACCCTGAGTTTAATCCTGGAACTGAAAATCTATCTCCCTCATGTTCCCAAAAGAGAATTACCCTCTTAGCATCTCTTGTTCATCATCTCACAGGTGCTAGATTCCAGTGTGGTACATCCAATGTGAATTTCACCATCTCTCCCTGGCACCTGAACCTTCTTGATTTCCCGTGTAGACTCTCATTTTGAAATTGGTTGTATTTTTGAAAGTAGGCCTCTTAGGCTGCATGATTTGATGCAATTCTTCACAGGTCCGAATGCTAATACAAGTTGGTGACTAATTCCTAAGTCTTAGGAAAAGGAGTTTTTCTAATTTGGGGTTGCGTTTGGCAAGGATCCTTTTCAAGAGCCCTGCAAGAAGACAGAATTCCTTTTCTTGAAGTGTTAACTTCCTCAATCAAGACAGGCTCTGTTGGGAGTTCGATCTCTCCCCACGGCTCTTAGCTTTAGTTGAGGGGGGAGGGGGAGGGTGGGTAAGCTGCTTTCTTGGTACCCTGGGGAGAATAAGGAGTGACCTTAGATGTCTTTTCCCAGAGACTTCTGGGAAGAAGTTCCAGCTGCCATTTTAGTTTTCTTACAGACAGTATCTTGTGTCTTTTTTTTTTTTTTAATGCCTTCAAGGGGTAAAATCAAATATATCTTCTTTATGGCCATGCCAGGTTTTGCATTTTGCTTAGCACTAAAGGTTTTCTTAAGGTCTTAAAACACGTGTCAGGGGTTTTAATTCTATAAAAAAGAAAGAACTGGATGTTCTGAAGGCAGACCACATGGTCGCCACTTAAAAGTACAAGTTTATAGCAAATGGCTGAAACTTTCTAGTAACACTGAAATGATTTTGTATAAATGTACTGTTTCCAAATATTTTTCAGGATTCATTTGGGAATGATTAAGCTAATATTACATCTTTTCAGTGTTATGAAAAAGATGACTTTCAATCAGAGCTCTCTTTAGTGATTTCATCGAATCACTAAAGATACAGAACCAACCTGGTCCTCTTCTCCCCCTGGTATGTGAAGAGAATGAGATTTTGTTACTAGGGCACCTCAGGACACTCTGGGTGTCTGCTATGTATCCAAAAGAATGAAGAACATGCATCCTCTGGAACTCCCTGGGGAGTTTAGAACTGACTTTTAGTTACAGCAGGGTATTGCTATCCGGAGAATGAAATGGCATCCCACTCCAGTACTCTTGCCTGGAAAATCCCATGGATGGAGGAGCCTGGAGGGCTGCAGTCCATGGGGTCACTAAGAGTCGGACACGACTGAGCGACTTCACTTTGACTTTTCACTTACATGCATTGGAGAAGGAAATGGCAACCCACTCCAGTGTTCTTGCCTGGAGAATCCCAGGGACAGGGGAGCCTGTTGGGCTGCCGTCTATGGGGTCGCACAGAGTCAGACATGACTGATGTGACTTAGCATATAGCATAGCATAGCACAGTATCATGCCCATGACAACCTTGGAACTCTCAGAAGGCATGCCACCAATTTGCTCTGCAGTCCCAGCAAGGATATGCTTCATTGCATTATACAAATATACAAATGAAATGAAAAGGACTGGTTAGAACCATCTGGGAATAGGTCAAGAGAGGAATCTGAACATTGTCGCCAGCCAACAGCTGAATGGGTGTTGTGAGGACAGTGTGCCTATTGGGGGGACCCCTGCATGCATTTGGACAATCTTATGCTGACAGGGAAGTCTCCTGAATGTTTTATGTATTGGTTACATTCCCATGAATGCTAGCCTGAAGTCACTGATACATGACAGAGAGAGACACAGCTTACCCAAGGTAAGATCCAAGAGAGGAAAAAGCAAAGCAAATTCAGATAAAAGATAATTTGCAAATTTCACCCACATTGGAGAGGGCAATCTGCTTTACTCGGTCTACCAATTTAAATGTTAGTCCTATTCAAAAACACCCTCAAAGAAATACCTAGAAGGATGTTTGACTGAATATCTGGGCATCCTGTGGCCCGATCAAGTGAAATCATCACAGCTGCACCCTTTGTCAACTCGGCATCCACATGCATCTCCTTAAACCATACAATCTCCAAATGAAATCAGTAACAAAATCATAATTCCACCCAATGTAACTATCCTGCATTCAACCTAAAATGCACTAATCCCCTCCCTCGAAGAGGAGATCAAAATCCTTGGGTCATGTTTATTCTTCCCCTTGATAGCTCATAACTAAAATACTATGACTTAGGTTAACAACACTTAAAACACTATGATATAAAGTCTATGCATCTTATACTAATGATAAGGAGATAAGAGAGGGAAGAAAACAAATTCACTCACACATAACTATAACAAAATAAAGAGTAAATATGCATGACAATTTCAGCCCTTAGTTTTTTAACTGGTCATGTGGTTGTAACTGGTATTTATAACTACCTTTATCCCGTACCCATATCATATTCCCTTTACTTTCAGCACCAATTTCAGCTGGTGGGATGATCTAAACTTATTGCTAGAGGGTCTGAGCCATTACTAGTCCTACTTGGATTGAGTTGTCCTGGTTTTCCACTGACCTATTCATAGGGCACGGTAATACTAAGAGATGGCCTGAGGGATCTCTGAAATTCCAAGCATACTCTTCCTTACCTGCATTGTGGAATACCAGTCCAATGTCCTCTTGGTGGTCAGGATTATTTCCCAAATCAGCTGAGCAACTCTCTTCTTTGCCTGTTGATTCGGAGGCATTGGGCAGCAGTCTTAACTTCCAGTTCAGTGAATCTTTGTTGCATCTCTTAGTGAAAGCCTTCCTCTTTTTGGAGTTAAGACCTCTAGACCAGCAGAGCATAAGGATGTAGGAATAGGAAGCAAAAATGTAGCTAGTGGATCACTAGGGGTGCTGCCACTGCCATTCCCACCACTTATTCCACCTGTGGATCCTGGATCTCAGACAAACAGCGCATATATTGGCTGCTGATTCACAGCATGTATAGCCTTTCCCTGGCCCTGCCACATATTGCCACACAGCCGACACCATAACTGAGTCTTCAAAAGACCATTTCAACATTCAAGCCAGTTGTTCCAGACTAGCGGGGAACATGGTAACACCAGTAAGCAGGGGCCCACTGCTGCACTTCTTTGGCTGTGAAGTGAGATCCTTGATCAGAAGCCCTGCTGTGTGGGACAGCATGATGGTGGGGAGGCATTCTGTAAGTCCACAGATGGTAGTTTTACGAGAAGCACTGCACACAGGGAAGGCAAATTTGTATCCAGAGTAAATGTCTATTCCAGTAAGTACAAAATGCTGCCCCTTCCATAACAGAAAAGGTCCAATGTAATCAACCTGCAGCTGACCAGACAGCTGGCTGATCACCCTGGTGAATGGCGCCATAGCCAGGACTCAGTGTTGGCAGATGGGCACTCAGTAGCAGCTGTGGCCAGGCTGGCCTTGGTGAATCCATGTTGCTGAGCCCTCACATACCCTCCATCTGTGCCACCAGAGCCCCTTTGTTCATGAGCTTATTGGGCGATGACAGGCTATTTGGAAAAACAGACTAGTAGCCATTGAATGAGTATTTCTATCCACCTGATGATTAAAATCCTCCTCTGCTGAGGTCATCCTTTGGTGAGCATTCACCCTAGGCTAGGAAACAAATTTCTTCAGGTTTTGTGTTTTGCCCATTCAGAGAGGTCTCTCCACAGACCTCATCCCCAAATTTCCTCATCAGTAATTTCCCCATTGAATTCTTTCCAGTCCTTTACCATCCAGTCAAACCACTGGCCACAGCCTATATGTCAGTATTTAATTGTCTGCCTGGCCATTTCTCCTTCCAAGCAGAGGGACCAACCAGGTGCGCTGCTCAGAGTTCCTCCACCAGTAAGATTCCTCTTTACCATTGTCCTTCAGAGAGATTTCAGGAAGGGACTGGAGTGCTGCAGCTGTCCACTTTGGGGTGGTAACTGCATACCGTGCAGAACCTTCTGTGGACCAGGCCTGAGTCTTGTCAGCTGATGGTAGGGAACTCCTACGAGACAGGACAGCAGGAGTGGGGACTGCGGGAACATATGCCACTTCCTCATGTAACTTAGTTGTGCCATCAGGGACCGCTTGGACTTGATCATGTAGGTACCACTTCCATCTGATGATAAAGTGCTTTCAAGCATACTCAGCTTTATACCTCAGTGGGTCAGATAACACTTAGTTCATGGTGGGCAGCTCATGTCATATGGTAACTTGGTGAGCCATGGTTGACTGTTCAGTCTCTACTAAGGTAGGAGGTCAAGAGCTGTTCCCCAGAAGGACCACAGAGAATAGCCACGTTGTGTTGTGATGCACTTGTAGAGGCTTGCGTGCATGTGTGTGTCTAAGACACTTAAGTTGTGTTCAACTCTTTGCGACCCCATGGACTGTAGCCTGCCAGGCTCCTCTTGTCCATGGGATTCTCCAGGCAAAGATACTGGAGTGGGTTGCCATGCCCTCCTCCAGGGGATCTTTCGAACTCAGGGATCGAACCTGTGTCTCTTACATCTCCCACATTGGCAGGTGAGTTCTTTACCACTAGTGCTACCTAGGAAGAGGGCTCTAAACAGCATCCCTGTCTGGCACTGACACTTCAAGCACCACTGGATCTGTTGGTTCAAATGGTCTGAATGATAGAGTAGCTTTCTAACCACCTGGACCCATTGCTGAGCCTTCTCTTGTTTGGGCCCCACTCAAAACAAGCAACTTTTCAATTCACTCAACCATGGGGCTGGAGGAATACGTTGCCTCCAAAATCTAAAAAGGCCTTCTAGGCATTGTGCCTCTTTCTTGGTTGTGGGAGGGGCCACATGGCAACTTATCTTTCACCTTGACATGCTTCATACAACCGGATCCCTAGGAGTTTCACAGAGATAGAAAGCCCCTGAATTTTAGTTTGATTTATTTACCATCCTCTGACATATACATTTCTTACTAATAAGTCTGCAGTAGTTGCTACTTCTTGTCTGCCAAGTCCAATCAGCATAATGTCATCCAGGTAATGATACCTTGTGGAAGGAAAAGGCAAACTACATAAAACACAGAGCTGGGGAGCCGCTGAAGCCCTGACGTAGGACAGTGAAGGTGTGCTGCGGGGCTTATCAGCTGAAAGCACACTGATTCTGGGATTCTGGCATGTCTGTGGAGATGGCAGACACAAAGGCACCTGCAGGTTGACAGCCACACACCAGGGGCCAGGAGGTGTGTTACTTGCTCAAGTGATGACAACACATTTGATTCAGTAGCTATAACTGGAGTCAGCACCTGGTTAAGCTTGCACTATTATCCACATTCACCAAGATCCATCTGTCTTCTGCAGAGACAAAATGGGCAAGTCAAATGGGGATGTGCTGAGGCTCACAGCCTCTGCATCTTTCTGGTCCTTGTTGGTGGCACTCATCTCTGGAAACCCTCCAAGAATACCGTACTGCTTTTGGTTTACAGTTATCCTTGGTAGTGGAGAAGGAAAAGACAACCCACTCCAGTATTCTGGTCTGGGAAAGCCCACAGACACAAGAGCTTGGCAGGGCTACAGTCCATGGTGTAGCAAGAGTTGACAAGACTTGGCAACTAAACCACGACTATCCTTGATAGAATCAGTATGAGCAGCTTTCACCTAGCCTTTCTCATGATAACAGCCTCACTCCACAGGCCAGGGAACCAGGGTAGGGGTTGGGATTCTGCCAGCTGCTGAGCATGTCTATTACTATTATGTATCCAGAACTGAGGAAATAACCACAGGCTGCGTTCAGGGACCCAAGCGCTGTAGACATGAGCTGAGATTCCATTAACCACCTAGCCTCCATAAGCCCCTACTCTGAGTGGTGGACCACAGTAACCTTTTGGGTCTCTTGGAATTAGTGTCAGCTTGGAATCAATCAGTATCCAATAGTCCCTAAGTCCTCTGAATATTTCATTTTCCCTGGTGTAGTTACCGTGGTAAAAAGCTGTAGGTCCCTTTAAGAAAAACTGGGATAAGATTAACAGCAAAATTTTGGGTGGTGTCCTGTGGTTCTTCCTCATTGGGACCCAGTGTCCCTCCCACCCCCACCATTCAAGGATCTCTGTAAACTGACTCAAGAATTGGAATTGATTGAGAGGCTGCAACTTTCTGTTTTTACGATTCAAGTTAGACTTCTGTTCACTTAACACTGACTTTGCTTTATAGAAGTTTCCTTTCTATATTATAAATCTTGGTGTCTTCCTCCCTGAGTTGTGCTTGCTTTCCATGCCTGGGGAGCCTACTAGCGTTCCCCAGATCATAAGGGCTAGCATTTATTTTGTGCCCACAATTACCAAGCACTGATCTGAGTGTTTTACCTGTATATTATTTATCCCTCACCCAACTCTATATGTTAGCCACCAGGGCTCAGACAGTAAAGAATTTGCCTACAATGCAGGAGACCTGGGTTTGGTCCCTGGGTCGGGAAGATCCCTGGAGGAGGGCATGGCAACTCACTCCATATTCTTGTCTGGAGAATCCCATGGACAGAGGAGCCTAGTGGGCTACAGTCCATGGGGTCGAAAAGAGTTGGACATGACTGAGTGACTAACACTTCACTTCAACTCTATACAGTAATTAGTGTTGCTTATTATATCCCCTTTTCAGATGAAACAACCTGTGGTACACAGAAGTGAAGAAAGTTCCCCAAGGTTGCATGGGCAGTAAATAGTATAACCATCTTGTAAACCCAAGGGGTCGAGTTCCAAAGCCCATGCTTTCTGCTGGCATCTCTAGGCTGAAGAAGGAAGAGGATGAAGAGACATTCATGAATCTGTGGTTCCTAAGACATTTTCTCTTTTTTTTTCTGAATCGTGTCAGAAAAGCCATCTACTCTAAGGCAACAAATCTAGTTGCTTCAAATCCCATTAGGCTACTTATCTACATCAACCTTCATCATGCCCTCAGATCCTCCTTCTTTCCAAGACTAATCCCTCTCTCTTTAAACTAAATCCTATAACTTGTTTCCATTAAAAAGAACTTTTAAAAATTCTCTTGCCTATATCTTTACTCTCTATCTCTCCTAATTATTTTCCCTTCCCACAGGTATGTTCCACCTTTAATGAAAAACAACAAAAAGCAAACAAAAAATTCTCAAGGTTATGTATTTCTCTAAGTCCCATTCTATCTTCTGCTTTCACAGTTGCCAACTGAATATCTACAACAAAGAGTCTATACCTGCTGCCTTCATTTTAAAACCATTCATTTCCTTTGTGACCCACTGGACCCTGTCTGGTGTCCCTTGTTTTACCACCTGTTACCTTCAACTGGTTCCTAATCCAATGATCTCTATATTCACTCGGCACTGATGAGGGCTTACACATTCTCAAAACCTCCTCTCCTTGGTTTATGGTATTCCTCTTTCCTGGTCCTTCTTTTCTCTGTGCCTGTCACTTAAATCTTGGTGTTTCCTGGGGTTCTGTTCACAGGCCCTTTTGCTTCCCATTCTCCATGGTGAGCCATGTAATGTCACTACCATGCTGATCTCTTCCCAGTCACACCTCCATCCCAAGCTCTCTCCAGTTCTGGACTTGAGTACTCAAGTGCTTCTTGAACATCTACAGTTAGATGTTCTGCAGACATGGGAAATTAATCTCCTCATCTTCTCATCAGCAAACCCCTTCCTTCCCATTGATCTAGATGCTCAAATCAATAACCTAAGAGAAACTCTTAGCCCTTCACTCTCTTTTATACCCAAGTTATATAAATTTTACTTCTTAAAAATATATCAAGACCACCTGTTCACCATTCCACTGCACTGCCCTGCCTTACACACCTCTCCTTTCCCACTCACTAAGCCACTACAATGACCTATGTCTTCCTGCCTCGATCTTACCCTCTCAAATCTGTCCTCCAGAGAGACCTCTCTAAACCTCTCCTGCCACTTTCCTACTCACATCTCTGTAGTGGCTCACCTATTGCCCAAAGGATGAAGTCTAGACTCTTTAGCAGGTCACAGAGAGTTATTATCCATGATCTGATTTCTGACATTTTGCCCAATTATTTCCTACACTCCCTAGCCACCACTATTTATAATTCCTGGAACATACCATGCTATCTTACTTCTGTGTCTCCTTTGTTCCCACTAGCTTCTCTCTCTGAAATTCCATCATTTATCCATTTGAAAATTCTTGAGCTTTCTTCAAGCCTCAGCTCAAGAGTCACTTTCTTTATGGAGGTTTTTGTGACCCCCTCATGCTGTCTAAGATCTTCCTTCTTCCATGCTTCCATTTTTTTCATAGTTATTTGTACATCTGTAGCCCCATGGCTACATAAATAAATAAGAACCCCAGGGATCTCATTTATTGGTTCACCAAAAATTCCTTGAGCTGGTCACTGTTCAAAGCAGTGGAGACACAGCAATGAATGAACCACACAAATCTTGTCCTTGGAGTGCCTGCATTCTAGCGGGCTGTGTGGGTTTACATTTCAGTAACTTTTTTGCTGTATAAATGGTTAAACACTTCTACAATTTCACCTTTAAACCCAACCTTGGGAGATGCTCCTGGAACCCAGTAATTCACCTAAGTATTTCAATCTCCTTCAAGCACAAGGAAGAAAACTCACAGAATCCTTAAAAATGTTTTTAACTTGGAAGTCTCCTGGCCTAATCAAGAGTCCAGATATCTTATGATGTCACTGAATGTGATAAGAAGCAGTTACCTTGGTGAAGAAATTAACCAAACTGTGAATATATTAACATGCACTCAAAGCCACTCTGCTTGAAAGAGACCTGCATGTCTCCAGAACTGGTGAGGAGAGGTGAGAGGCAAGGAAGATAACCTACATGATAAAAATGGCCAGTAGCAGAATATGAATAAATAATATGTGGTAAGTAAGGACAAATGATACAAGGAGGGTCTGTTTGGTTACAAGGCTCCTTTCTTGGTCCAAGAGGAAAAGGGGACGACAGAGGATGAGATGGTTGGCATCACCAACCCAATGGACATGAGTTTGAGCAAGCTCCGGGAGTTGGTGATGGACAGGGAAGCCTGGTGTGTTGCAATCCAGGGGGTTACAAAGAGTTGGACACGACTGAGTGACTGAACTGAACTGAAAGCAATCTTGATCAAGTAGCTACTGTGTGTTTACTATGAGATGGCCCCACTGCAGGTCTGATGCTCTGAGGACAAGGATGAGAGGTTCCTGCATTGTACCTGCCCAACAGAAAGCCATGGGCCTCCATTAGCAAAAACTGAAGATCCCAACATAAAACATTTAAGAACCTACACTACACCTGGCATGTGTCACCTCTGCTCTCCTGTGTCTTTGGTAAATGAGGCAAGTATTATAACACTCATTTTACCCATGAGGACACAAGTTCACAGAGATTAGGTCATCATTTTAAGGGTCACATCTCTGGCAAATGGTGGAGCTTGAATTTAAACCCAGTTCAGCCTGATTCTTAACACAATCCACAAGCATGGCCTGGATAACTTGATGGGTTGGGCATATGTAGACTTGAGAGCATGGGGGTCTGTCTTCTCTGAGCAGCAATTTAAGCCTTCTTGGTTATAGGGGATCGGGTAACTGAATTTCTGGAGATTCATCCCTGGCCAGTCCCTTGTTGATTTAATTCACCCAATGTGCATTCGATTGTGTTATAAAGGATTTGAACATGCAAAGGCTTTTGAAAACAATAACAAGAAAAAGGTTCTCCAGCCCACACTTAGGTTTGGCAGGCTGAGCTCTGGCCTGAGGCAGGGTGTGAGAAAAAATATAATTAGCATCCACTCAGGCATAGAGTCTCAGGCCACAACTTCTTACCCTGGTATTCATCAATGCACATTTAGCTCTGGCCAATGTACACAACCCTGAGGCTCCACAGCTTCTCCCTCTTCACCCACCCGCTGGCTCAGACACACAATGGAGCTAAAAAGAGCCTTCAGGTAGAGCCCTGGTCCCATTAGCTCACTCTGTGGCAAACGAAGGGGAAAGTGTTTGGGATGGCAGGTTTTCCCATCCCTGGAAGATCTGGATCCAGACAGACACCCAGACAGCCGCCCAGCATTCTTTGGTGGGGAGGATTCCAGCAGGCAGCTTCTTAGTTTGGTAATTGCTCCGGCACCACAGGGGGCTCCTCTGGCTGAGTTGGGACTCCCCAACTACAGCTGCACCACCATCCCTTCCAGTCTAGACAGTCCCTCCCTCTGTGCGCTCCAGGAACGCGGTACCCAGAGACAGGCAGAGGCCTTTCACTTCTCTGTCCCCTTTTAAAAATGCTTAAAATAAATTGCATAAGGTTACAAAGAAGGCCAGTAATATTTAAATAGTTATCAAAGATTTGAAAAATCAAATTTGTCATGGGGTCATATACGTGCTTAACAGTGAATTAAACAACAAGGTCTCACCACCCCCATTTTTACTTAAACCAGGATTAAATTTCAAGATCAGAAAAATTAATCTCAATAATTACCATAACAGCACCCAGCATTGTTCTTGTAGAGTTTTAAGCATTCCACCACTGTAATAATTTGTTCTTTCACATTCATTCATTCGCTAGTTCAGTCATTCTACTAAAAAATGTGTACTGGGCAAGGTATTATGATCATTCCTGACCAGAGGTCAGAAAATGATGTGCTTTGGATAAAGCTGACCATGGCCACTCATTTACATTTGGTCAGTAACTGCTTCCACATGATAACTTCAGAGTAAAATAATCACACTCGATGCAACATGACTTTCAAAGTCAAACATATTTGGTATCTAGCCCTTTACAGAAAAAGTTAACTGACTCCTGAACCAGACATGGGCCTTACTCTTAAGGATTTTTTCATAGTCCACAGGAGAAAAAAGATAAAAACAAATTTCAGTGCAATATTATGCACCAACAAAAATATGTCTAAGGTGTTGAAATTACTGAGAGAGGACTGAAGGGTAAGGTGTAAGAAAGGTTTCTTAGAAGAGGTAACATGTGAGTTCCATTTTGAAAGAATAGAGGTTTATCATAGGTGACGGCTTTCTGGGCAGAGGATATTGTTACAGGGAAGAACAAAATCTAACTCCATATTGGGTCTGTTTCTTTTACTTTAACTTTGCTTCCCATTGCTTTTGTTCACTAAAACAATACTGTCCAGACATAATGGCCTGCCTCAGGGAACTCTACTCCACTGTCTGAATGTTAAACCAAAATGCCTTTGTTCTAGACCGTGTCCACCTGTGGATTGCTCCAGGAAGAAGAAATTAACACATGCCTTCCCAAGGCTGGTCATTCCAGGAGATATCTGCAAGATTAATGGCTTTTTACTTTACTTACTCACTTCCCCGCCTCTCTGTTCTATAAAAGAACCTGGCATCCAGACCCCAACAAGATGGTCATTTTGAGACATTAGTCTGCCATCTTCTCTGTCTGCTGGTTTTCTAAATAAACTCCTATTCTTTGACTCAACACCTCGTCTCTGATTTATTGGCCTGACATGTGGTGAGGAGAGACATCTTGGACTGGATAACAATATTACATGATCAAAGGTAGGGTGACATAAACAGCATTATGTTCTGGAAATTATAAACACTTCACTATCACTGAAATGTAGAGCTCTAGAGGGGAGTGACAGGAGATGACTGAAGAACAAGGCAGGATCAGACCCTAAAAGAAGTTATGTGTCATGTTAAGGAGCACAACTCTTCTTCCATAGTTACCAGCAGTGCCATCCAAAAGAACTTGCTGGGATGATGGAAATTTCTACAGCTGTAAAGCCAATATGATACTCACCCTCCAACATGGTGACTGAACACTTAAAATGTGGCTATTATAACCAAGGCACTGAACTCTTAGTTTTCTTTCATTTTCATTAATTTAAATAGCCACATGTGGCTAATCACTACGGAACTGAATTCCTTTAAGTGATGGAAAGTGAACTGATTTTCACACACTGAGATGGAGTGAAAGCAGTCATGGACCATATGTAAACGAGTGGGCATGGACAGTCTTTTCATGCACATCATTTTCTGGCCCCTGGTCAGAAAGGATCATAATACCTTGCTCAGTACATGTTTTTGAATAGAATGAATGAATAAATGAGTATGGAAGGACATACTTCCAGAAACTGATAGGAGTGAAATACTTCAAACTTTACCACCAAGAGGAACAATGCTGGGTGCCATTATATATATTGAAATGATCCTTCATGATCTTGAAGCTTAATTCTGGCTTAAATCAAAAAATAGGAGGGAGATCTTGATATTAATCCACTATTAAAATCCATTGCTTGAACAGACAAATAGGTTACCAAATCTCCTCTTTAAGAAGATTATCCTGGTTGTGGATAAACTGAAAGAAAATAAGACAGGAAAACCAATGTAAAGACTAATCAATTTTTCTGAAAAGAGAAGATAAAGTTCTAATCAAAGGCAGTAGTGGTTGGAATAGAGAAGAGGGTGGTTTTGAGGTATATTAACACATAGGACTGACAATTCAGTGATTAATTAAATTTAGCGATCAATTAAATTTGGGCTATGGAACATGAAAGAGTTGTTTAAAACACCCCATTGGTTCCTGGATGGTGACTGGATAGGGAGGTGGATGTGAAGATAGGAATAAAGGATGAAGAGAAGGCTGGTGGTAGGGGAAGTATAGATAAGGAAGATGCTAAGTTGAGTTTAAGTTGCTTGTGAAGTTGGGTACCTAGGTCTAGTGAGAGGTCTGGGTTGAAGATAAAAATTAAGCACATTAGTAAGTACCATGTAATCCAATAATAATAATAAAATAATAATAACTTCTAGTCTTGATTTTCCTACCAACTTGCTGGATGATTTTGGACATGTCATTTTTTTGTGTGACCTCAGTTTCATCATCTGTACAACAGAAAGGTGTTGAACCAGAGGTGGTGCAGTCACTTTTTTCTCTAAAGGGACAGACAGTAAATATTTTAGACTCTGAAAGCCATACTTGGTCTCTGTTGCACATTTCATTCCTCCTCCTCCTCCTCCTCTTCTTTCTTCTTTTATAATCTGTAAAATATAAAAAAAAAAAAAAACATTCTTAGCAAATGTTTTGTATAGAAACAGAGCTATAGTTTTCTGATCCCTGGACTAGATAATCTCCAAGATTCTTTTCAACCATAAATTGCTTTGGTAAGTTATTATGTGAGCTTCCCTGAAAAAAGCGGTCTTTTTCCAGTAGTTTAAATATACTTTTAGTGGAAACATAACATAGATCAAGAAAAGTAGGCAAATCACATGTGGACATTTTGATTAACTTCTACAGAGCAAATGCATCCAGACAACTACCACCAAGATCAGGAAGTATTATGCTATCAACACCCTAGAAGCTCCTTTCATTTCTCCTCAAGGTCATCACCTATCTCTTCTTCCTAAAGGCAGGCACTAGTCTAACTACATGGATTAGTTCAGTCTCTCTTAAACTTCATGTACTCCTAAGTGTTGGGATTTAACTTATGTTTATAAGATTCATCCATACTGTTGCACAGAGCAGTAGTTTATTTTCATTATTGAATAATATACTATAATATTATCACACAAGTAACTTATCCATTCTTATATTATTGTATGTATTTGGATTGTACATCAGCCTTGACATACTCCTTTCCCAATTTTGAACCAGTCCGCTGTTCGATGTAATGTTCTAACTGCAGCTTCTTGATCTGCATACAGATTTCTCAGGAGACAGGTAAGGTTATCCGGTATTCCCATCTATTTTAAACATTTCCACAGTTTGTTGTGATCCACACAGTCAAAGGCTTTAGCACAATGAGGCAAAAGTAGATGTTTTTCTGGAATTCCCTTGCTTTCTCTATGATTCAACAGATGTTGACAATTGGATCTCTGACACAATTTTCCAGACCCAGCTTGTACCTCTGGAAGGTCTCAGTTCACATACTGCTGAAGCCTAGCTTGAAGGATTTTGAGCATTACCTTGCTAGAATGTGACATGAGAGCAATTGTATGGTAGTTTGAACATTATTTGGCATTGCCTTACTTTAGGACTGGAATGAAAATTGACCTTTTCCAGTCCTGTGGCCACTGTTAAGTTTTCCAAATTTGCTGACATATTGAGTGCACCATTTTAACAGTTATCTTCTAGCTCAGTTGGAATTTCATTACCTCTATTAGCTTTGTTTGTAGTAATGCTTTCTAAGGCTCACTTAACTTTACACTCCAGGATGTCTGGCTCTAGATGAGTGATCACACCATCGTGGTTATCCGGGTCATTAAGATCTTTTTGTAAAGTTCTTCTGTGTATTCTTGCCATCTCTTCTTCATCTCTTCTGCTTCTGTTAGGTCCTTGCTGCTTCTGTCCTTTATTGTGCCCAACTTTGCATGAAATGTTCCCTTGGTATCTCCAACTTTCTTGAAGAGATCTCTAGTCTTTCTCATTTTTTTTCATACTTTATCCTTAACAATTAGATACATATTTTAACTGGAACTGATATCTATGTATTGGGTGAGGTGGAGAAGTCAAAATTTAGTTGTTCCATATGTATAGCCATTTGGTTCAGTGACAGTTATTGAAAATTTCTGCACTATATACAGTATTTACATTTGTCATATGTTATGGTAATGTATGTGTGGGTCTTTGTCTGGAGCTTCTCTTTGTGTTCCTTTTACCTACTTATCTGCCTGTGAATGTATCCCTCTACTTTGTTAGGTCTTCTCTAAAATCCCTTAAAAATATTTGCACATCTTTTGCTAGATTTATTTCTAGACATCTGATGTCATTTAATGCAAGGGTCCCCAACCCCTGGGCCACAGACTGGTACCAATCCACTGAAACATTTTCTGCCCTGTCTGTGAAAACCTGTCTTCCACAAAACCAGTTCCTGATGACAAAAAGGTTGGGGACTGCTGATTTCATGTTATCCAAATAATATCTTTTGAATTTTTTCATTTTCCAGTTGGTTTGTATCTTAAATACAGAAATATAATTAATTCTTATGTATTGACCTTATTTTCAATAACTTCCTGCATTCAACTTACTGATTCTAATTCTAGTAATTTTTTAAAGCAGGATTTTATGAATCAACTACTCCTCAATAAAAAAGAAGAAAAATTAAAAATAAAAGCAGGATTTTATTTTCTCCACAAGTTTTACAGCCACAATATATTAAGAAAGAAAAAAAAAATTCCATGGGTAACTAAAGTATGAATAAATTCCTGATTTTAATTTTCTCCCTGCCATTATCAGCACACTGACATGGCATCTGAATGAATCACAACTGGATTTCAAGGACTCACCCTGCCCTTAGATGTCATCAATCCTGCTTACTTAGTGTCAGCAACTGTGAAACCAAGCATAATAATAAGCCAGTCCTAATCCAATCTTAGTGTGACTTCAAATTGTTAATAAATATGTCTGTGCCTGTAGGTATACTTAGGCAAAGGGAAACCTACTTAGCTGAACCACAAAATTTAATGATCAATAAGGCAAAAAAAATAATTTTCTGTTGTTTCTGTTTTGCTTTGTTTAGTTTCTTAAGGAATTTTCTCAGTGAAGATCAGCAAAGGAATGGCCAACAACTTCCAGTGAAATTTTGCTGCCTAGTTCTGTTAGACACTGTAGTCATAAATGCAGACACTTATTAAGATCAAGGAGGAGGCCTTAGAATTAATTCAGCCCCATAAACTTATTTTAAAAATAATTTTTAAATTGAGGTAACACTGAGCTATAACATCATATAAGTTTCATATATACAATACTGCATTTCTACTTCCATAGACCCTACAAGGAGCTCAGCATCAAAAATTTACTTTCCATCCATCACCAATACACTTTTTTTTTTTTTTTTTTTAACAAATGAGGAAATAAATTTATAGTGAATTGGGCTTCCCTGGTAGCTCAGCTGGTAAAGAATCCACCTGCAATGCAGGAGACCCCGGTTCGATTCCTGGGTTGGGAAGATCCACTGGAGAAGGGATAGGCTACCCACTCCAGTATTCTTGGGCTTCCCTGGTGGGTCAGCTAGTAAAGAATCCACCTGCAATGCAGGAAACCCCAATTTGATCTTTGGTTCGGGAAGATCCCCTGAAGAAGGGAATGGCTACCCACTCCAGTATTCTGGCCTGGAGAATTCCATGGACTGTATAGTCCATGGGGTCACAAAGAGTTGGACACATCTGAGCGACTTTCACTTTTACAAAGTGAATTATTCAATGTTTCAGAACTGGTTAGCAGCAGAGTTAGAACTACAAGTCAAACGTTACCACTTCTAGTCCATTGCCTTTTCATTAACCCACACTGTCTCTCAGGCTCAAGAGTAAGATGCAACTGAGGACACAGGGAATGCTTACGCTTGGAGGTGTGTGGAGAGATTTCCATGATGTGCAGTGTTGAGAGCAGGGCAGGAAGATGGACATTCACTAGCTCTCTCTCAAGAGCCAGGCAATAGCCAAAGTATTTTCTATATATTTTTTTTAACCCTCTCTGAAATTTATAAGGTAGCCATTACTATTCTCACCTTGCAGGTGAAGCAATGAATCTCAGCACTGTGAAGTGGTTTGCATAAGAACACATGTCTGGGGAACCCCACTCTCATCTAGAATTGCTTAAATCCAACCCATGAGATTTTTTTTCCCTTTTATTGTTGAGAAGTGGAGATAGGGAGTTTTACACTATAAAAAGTTTTATTTTTTAAATACTGTCAAGAATGATCAGAATTACAACAAGGCATGAATTTGGCCAGCATCCCCATTTCTAAAAATGACTGAAGACAGTTGGAGATTTTGAGAATTCTGGGTTTGAGTCTCATTTCCAACACTGGGCTACCCATTCACCTGAGAGTCCACCTTGGGTTTCACAAGGATGTGACACAGGGATGCATTTTAGGATTCCAGAATGATTGCTGGCAATGGGATAGCAGCTAGTTAGATGAGTATGTTCTGCTTTGGTGATCCATAACTTTATATACAGCATTTTTGTTACCCCATAAATCAGAGATTTAAAATTCAGCTTACAAAATTATCCCTCAGACAAAATGATATCTTTAGGAAACATACATATCCAACTGCTTTATATTGCCACCTTCTCATTCTGCATTAATTAAATCAATAAATTAATAAAAGACTTGCCACAATAATCTGGGACAGTCTACACAGTATGTGGATTAAAATCAGCTATGGGATCATGTTTGTAGAATACTGAACACAGTGCCACTACATTTATTCATTCATTTATCCACACATTTATTACTTTAAGATATTTATTGAGCACCTGTTATAAATCAGGTCCACAACTAAGTGTTGAGGAGACCCAGACAGATAAGACACATCTTTGTGTTATAATAACTTGTAAATTACATGGACACATGCAAGTAAACTTATCATTAATCATGACTCAACTGATAAGTTCCCAAGAGAGGCACCTGCAAAGTGCTTCACGAACACTGGGAAGGGATTGGTTTTATCTGCTGGTAGGGAAGGGGGAGGGAAAGGCAGTGTCAGGGACAGCTGCACTGAGGAAGTAATCATTATTTATTTATTAAAGGGTTATTATTAACCTTATTTTTAGCATTTGAACTTTTATTTTTATTAATAGTTTGAGATAGTCACATGCCATACAACTCACCCTTTTAAAGTGTATATATAGTTCAATATATTTGAATTATTATTAAAGCCAAATGATTTGTTCTACAACTCATGACTAACTTCCAGATATCATTTCTTAATTGAAGTATAGTTGATTTATAGGGCTTCCCAGGTGGCTCTGTGATAAAGAATCTGCCTACCAATGCAGGAGACACAGGAGATGAAGTTTCAATCCCTGGGTTGGGAAGATCCCCTGGAGAAGGAAATGGCAACCCACTCCAGTATTCTTGCCTTGGAAATCCCATGGACAAAGGAGCCTGGTGGGCTACAGTCCACAGGGTAGCAAAGAGATAGGACTTAGTGACTGAGCATGCATGCAATTGACTTATACACTGTGTTAACTTCTGATGTACAGCCAAGTGACTCAGTTATACACATATATACGTTCATTTTTATATTCTTTTTCATTATGGTTTAATTCCAGGATATTGAATATAGTCCCCTGAGCTACACAGTAGGACCTTGTTGTTTGTCCATTCTATATGTAATAGTTTGCATCTACTAACCCCAACCTCCCATTATCTCTTACTTGAGGACCTTCACCTGCCTTTTCAATGGCCTCCCTGACCTGCCCTTGTCACCCCACAGCATCCACATAGCAACCATATGATTTTTATAAAACAAGTCAATGTCTTCTTTGCTCAAGTCCTCCAATGTCTTTTGAGTGAAACGAGAGTGAAATCTTGATTCCTTAGATAGCCTTATGATGCAGCTTTGGCTGCTTCTTTCTTAATTGCCCTCTAGCCCCACCTCCCCTACAACCCATTAATACATCTTAGCTACTCTGGTTTTGTTTCTATTTATATATGACTTCTTTCCAGATGTCAGATTTATACAAAAATACATCTTTAGAACTTCAAAATATTTATTGTTGAAAAAGAACCTACAATCTTAAAATTAAAAGTCAAAGAATGCTTTCCTGCTTCTAGTCTCAGGGCCTTTGCACTTGCTATTCCTTCTAATTGAAGTGTTCTGCCCCAGATCTCATAGAACTGTGCCCTCCTCTGAATTAGAATCTCCATCACTGAGAGGTGTTCCTTAATCACTTCAGCTAAGCCACCACCACCACTTGCCCCACATACATTCACACACACACTTCTCTTTACTCCATTACCCTCCTTTCTCTCTTCTTCATTACCTTACTTACTACCAGAATCACTGTTTGTTTTCCATACCCACTCATTTTCATAAGTAGAATCTTAAGTACCGTCTAGTTAGGAACTGGAAAAGGCAATGGCACCCCACTTCAGTACTCTTGCCTGGAAAATCCCATTGATGGAGGACCCTGATAGGTTGCAGTCCATGGGGTCACTAAGAGTCAGACACGACTGAGCGATTTCACTTTAACTTTTCACTTTCATGCACTGGAGAAGGAAATGGCAACCCACTCCAGTGTTCTTGCCTGGAGAATCCCAGGGACGGGGGAGCCCTGGGGGGCTGCCATCTATGGGGTCGAACAGAGTTGGACACGACTGAAGTGACTTAGCAGCAGTTAGGAACTATGACTATTTCTTCTTTGCTTCTTCTCTTCAGGACCTAGAATAGTGCTTGTGTGCGAGTGTGTTAAGTTGCTTCAGTCATGTCTGACTCTGTGCAGCCCTATGAACTGTAGCCTGTCAGGCTCCTCAATCCACGGGATTCTCCACGCAAGACTAACTGGAGTGGGTTGCCATGCTCTCCTCCATATCCCTCAGTTGGATATTCCCAACTGAGGGATTAAACTCATGTCTCTTATGTCTCCTGCATTGCAGGCAGGTTCTTTACCACTAGGGCCACCTGAGGAGCCCCAAAATAGTGCTTAGTAAACAATAAATGGTGATGATGGACAGGGAAGCCTGGCATGCTGCAGTTCATGGGGTCACAAAGAGTCAGACATGACTGGGAGACTGAACTGAAACAATAAATGATCAAGTGAAAAAGGGGAGAACTTACAATAAAAGTTCTTAAAGATGCTACTCATTTTAGCTAATTATATAATAAATTTCTTGTGTTGGTAGCAAAAGTTTTAGGGAGATAAGCACTAAAATTATGCAAACCATTACACAGCAACCTCTTGAGACCTTCTTGTTTGAGATGACATCAGTTCAGTGGAATGGCTGAGGATACAAGGAAGACATTTTCCCCATGTGGATCAGTAAAAATCACAGAGTAAATCTTGGCTTTTTGATTCTGTTTTCATTGACATTCCTTGATTTTAACAGCCAATTTGCCCAGCCTTCCTGTAAAGCATTTTAGGACATGGGAATGATGATGTATTTAGGGAACTGTCAAAATGTAAACTGCTGTTGTCATAGGTTTTCAGCAGTCAATCCCCATGAAGCAGTAAAAGCAGTGTTCATGGCTTGGGTGTCAGAAACCCCAACCAATGTGTGCCTTGTAAACCTTAAAAGGCCTTTTAATAGCTTTAAATGTGAACTTTTGGTCTTACAATGCTTCTATATGATCCCCAAAGAAATCATAAACATGGTGAGCTGTCCCTCCACCTACTAGGATGATCGCAGATCTTTCCCCTAATACTGGCCTACTGAAGGTTCCCAGAGCTGTTTATTATTCCCATATGGCCTTATTTATGGGAGAAAGGTCTGGTGATCTCCCACAATCTGGGCAGTACATATCTTCAGATTTGGGGTCAAAGGGAACAGCCTGGACTCTGAACATGAATTTTTGGTTTGAAGAAATCTTCTCAGTGTATATTTCCAGTCCAGAGCCTGGAGGTGGAAAGGAATTAATAGATAAAGCAGTTCATGGGGAGATTAAATGAACAAAGCTGTAGAAAATAATTGGCCAACTCCTGATTTTAGTAGGTGCTCAACAAATGATAACAATTAGATATGATTGCATCTATATTCTACCATTTAATCTGTTGTGTTAAAATCTGATTGTGTGTCTTTCTCCCATCAGATAAGAGACTAGTGGTCAGGGGATTGATTTCTGTAGCAACAGAAAGTAGCAAAGTGTCTGAAATGCATTAGTCATTCAATTTATGCTTCCTGACCTAGATAGAGCACTGGCTTCTGAGTCCCACACTATCACTGTGTAGCTATGAAACCTTGGATAACTTTTCTTAGCCTTACCAGGTCTCAGTGTCCTCATTGTAAGAGGAAGAGATTGGATTTTATGGTCTCTAAGGCCCTTTCCAATTCTAGCATTCCATGGCTCTACTTAAGCAATGTTATTAAACTAAGGAAGATTATTAGGAACTGTTGGAGCCAAATTCCATTTCTCTTCGCCTGTTCTGACCAAGTCTTCTACAATGATGAATTATCCAAGCTAATTTCCAAGCAATCTAAGTGACTGTTTTGCTGTTATTAAGATTCCACTTTGGACATTCAGAGTTTATTCCAACCCAGAAAACATGGTGGAAAGTGGAGATGGATATGAACCAAATGGTACCCTGATCACATTGCCTATTCAGCTTCCTAACAGCCTATGTATGGTTCATAGAGGCAAATGGTCCATGGTATCAGTTAGTAAATATTTAATAGTTCAATTAAAACACTGGTTTTTTAAAATGGTTTAACTCAGTGCAGCAAATAATTATTGTGTGTCTATTGTGTGCCAGGTACTGATTAGATTCTACAGATACAGCATAAATGAAAAAATCAAAATGTATGTTGACTAAAGAATGCTATCTGCAAGACTGATACTTATTCACAGCCAAATTAAACATCTCTTTTCCAGATAGACAGCTAGATGCAGAAATCCAAAGCCAAGCCAGTTAATTCCTAAAATGAGTGAAATACAAGAAATACAAGTCTCTAGCTATCACCTGTGATCACATGTGCAAATAATTAGCACAGAGCCTAGAATTCAGTAAGTGTTATTTTCCTTCTCCACCTTGTTCAAGTTGACACCTAGAAGTTAGTCATTCTGCATTCCTCTACCACTCACTCCCAGGTTGTCAAGTCTGCCTTATTAATATTGCTGTATTTTAGCCACTTCCCTATACTCCAACTTGTAACAACCTTCAAGCTTCTACTATCTCTCTTATTGCATTAATTTTCTAAATTTTTTCTACTGCCTGTCTTGCCCCGCCCTCCCCCCGCGCCGCCCCCCGCCCCCCCCATTAATCTGCTTTTTAAAATGAGGATGTAGTGTTTTTTTTAAGTTCAGATCTGTACATTCCAACTGCTTCAGCCAGAGGCAGAGAAGAAGGGACAGAGTGTATAAACATCTAGAGAAATAGCAATCAATAATTGGTGGTTGCTTTTCTCTTTCTGACTTACTTTACTCTGCATGATAGACTCTTATCAATGCATGTATGTGGAATCTAGAAAAATGATGCAGATGAATCCATCTGCAGGACAGGAATAGAGATGCAGAAGGAAGGAATGGAAGTGTGGACACAGGCCGGGGCAGGAGGGTGGGATGAACTGGGAGACTGAGACTGAAATATGTGCACTGCCATGTGTGAAACAGACAGCTAGTGGGAACTCCTGTAGAGTGCAGGAAACTCAGCTCGGATGATCTGTGGTGACCTAGATGGGGGGGGCATGTGAGGGAGGGCCAAGGGGGAGGGGTATATGTACACACAGAGCCGAGTCACTTCGTTGTACAGCAGAAACTAACACAACATTGTAAAGCAACTATACTCCAATAAAAATAATAATAAAATAATTTTTAAAAAGCAATTGGTGGTTGAATGCGTTTAGGATGGAGTGGCAAAATTTATGGAAGAGTCAAGAATGACTTCCACTTTACTTAGATGGATGATGGTGTCACCAAAAGAAGAGGCATGAAGGAGGAACAGATTTGGTGAGAATGATGGCAGAGGGAATGCTATGTATGGCTTATCATTCTAGACTCCCCAGTTGCGGGAAGTGTGGCTGCTGATGGCTCATCTTGATAGTCTCCCAGGAATGGCCAGCATCAACTGTTCCAGTGCCTCTCTCTCAGCTCACAATGATGCTTTCATTTTGACCAAGTAATGGAGGGAAAAAAATGCCAAACTAGGTTCATGGTTTGGTCAACTTTATATGTGGGTGCAAGCCAAAATGATTGTGATTGCATAACAGCTCCACTCAGGAGTAGTCCTAAAAGACGGTGATAAAAGAAACCCCCCTCAAGGGCCAGAACTCCAGGTGGTGCATGTGATTATCATAGTGTCTAACCTAAATCAAAAATATCAATTATTGTATGGCGCTATGTTTCCAATAGATAGAATACAAGGTTTCAGAACCAGGATATGGAAGAAGGAACAGCCCCACTTACTGTCATTCCCACTGATCCCTCCCCAGAATTCTGTGCTTTCTAACACTCCAATTTTAGGTTCTTTGTGTCTAGAGGAGTCTGTTACCAGAATCAGAAGGCTCCCACCAGGGGATGTGACTTGAATCCCACTAAACTTTAAGTTATGGCTGCTGTCTAGTCACTTCAGCACACTTGTACCAAGAGAACTGCAGTCAAATACAGGAATCAACATACTGTCAGGAATAATTATCCTGATTAGAAAGAGGAAGAACTACAGTTATATAGTGAGACCAGGAAGAACAGATTTGGCAATCTAGTTGATCCACTAGGGCATCTCTCATGGTTCCTTCATTCAATTTTGTCATTAAACAGATGGGGAAAGCAAAGCCTGAGAGGGACATTATGGCCAGAGGATCAGACCACTCAAAGAAGATGGTCTGAGTCACCATTCCAGGTAAGTTACTTAGACTTGCAAAAGTGCAAAGTGAGAGGAATTCAGTTCGAAAGGCTGATAGAGGAGGGAGATGGTACTTGGATGCAGTGTCAAGACTAGCTAAAGCAGGATGCAGGGTGGTTATAATTTCATCCCACTGATGTTCCTCTTGTAAATTTTCCCAGAATAAAAGGCAAAACAGAATCCTGACAGGAGCTATTCCCATATGAGGAGAACTTACTAGCAGAAGTGAAAGGATCTGATATTTTAAGAGGTGAATTGCTTTGTTGAGGTACCCGGATCTCCCCTTCAGTAGTCTTACAATGGCCACGAGCATCTCTGCTGACAGTCCACTAAGTCATCTCTCCCTGGGAATTATCCTTGGCTTATCCTTTGCTAATCTCTTGATGGACACCATGACAGTGTTTCTCAAAGGGTTGCATGAAGACTCTAGGCTCAAATTCACTCAGGGGTGCTTCCAGGTGTACTAAACTAGAACTTCCAAGGCTGGGATAAGAATAGCCATTTTTAACACATGACTTTTATGATAAACTGGTAATGCAATAAGTAAAATATTTATCTGAGTTCTATGAGGTATTCTAGCAAATTAATCAACCCCCAGGAGGGCCTTGTGGGAAATTCAGATTTATAGCCTGTACGTCAGAAGGCTGGACTTGCAATTGGCACCTGAAGTGGAGGACAGTCTGGTGGGACTGAGCCCTGAACTCGTGGAGCCTGATGCCATCTCCAGGTAGATTGTGTCAGAATTCTGTTGAACTGTAGGACATCCAGTTGGTGTGTTTGGTGAATTGCTTGGTGTGCTGGAAATACCCCCAGTCCCTCTACTGGGATTGGGTTCAAAAAGTTAAATATGTATATGAAAAACCCACTGAACAGACGAATGCAGCAGATGACAGCACCATTTTAAAAAAGCCTAGTCTGTACATGGACAGTCATCACAGAGTTGGGTGGGGGTGGGAATGAGTAAAGGCAGAATGGCAAAGACAAGTTTTCTGATGTAACTGGTTAAAATAATCAAAAGGATTAATTCAACTCAGATGTAGGGAAACCTGTCAAAAAAAAAAAATAGTGAAATTATTTTATCCCTTTATTAGGTACCTAGCTAGATTTTTCTATTCTCAAAATCAATTCAAAACCATTTCATATATTTTAACTGAAAAATAAATTAAAAATTCCCCCAAAAGATTCATTTTGCATTGCCTACTCAGTTTTCACACTTGACAGAAATAACTTGCCAATTATTTCATAACTACTGTGATTTTTTGATGATAGCTACTATGATGGGGAAAAAAGAAACAAATGGTTATTTCTGCTTCTTAGTAAAGTGTTATTGTGATAGCTAAGAGGCAAATTACATAATAATGCTTCTTTAAGTTGCTTAGAATTATGGGATGACATCATGGTCAAAGTCCTGCAGCCCACTGCATGTCTCTGATCAGAATGCATGACTTGTGCATGAAGTGACTAACTAAGGTTTTGAACACTTTGGAGGGGGAGTACAGTGGAGAAGAAAGACATTAATCTTCAGCTTCAGTACAATTAATTTTTTTTTTATTCAGTGAAGACTTGTTTTTCTTGACCAGGCATCCAACATTTTCAGATGACACAGAATGGAAAGTGCCAGAAACCAGAGAACTGGCAAAGCTGAGATGGGAGAAGAGAGTCTACAATGATTGACAAGTTAAAAGAAATTAAAACTGGCCTTTCTAATTTGATGATCATGGGACTTATTAATTGCACAACACTGATAAGAATTTGACCTTAGGTGGGTAGCAGTTCTCAGAAAATCCTGCAATAAAGTCATAGTCAATAGTCAAAAGTACAAAGAAGGCATGTGCTGTTGGCGCAGATTATAATTAAAAGTTGACTTGCTGGTTATCTTGGGTTAGCCATGTTGACCTTGGCTATACTGGATCTACATTATGAAAAAAGAAATTTAGAAAAGAATATAATTTAACTTTTTGTGAATGGCCAGAAAAATAACAGCTATAGAGATTACCTGTTATAAATACATTACTATTAATTTATTAATTCTAGTAAATTAGTAACAGGTAGCCTCTGTAACTGATTTGCTACACACCAGGCACTGTGCTAAGAGCTTTACTTGTGTCTCATTTATTTCTGTCACAATTCTATGAGGTCAGTACTATTATTAGATCCATTTTCTTTTAGGTAAGGAATCAGAAGTTTAGAGAATTTTAGAAACTTTTCCACATTCATACTGGCTAATAATAGCAGAACAAGACTTTATACTCAGGTCTGTTTGATTCCACAGCTGCTTCTTTAAATCACTAGGTCAGGTGATTATTGAGATATTTTGGAAATTCTCTAAAACTCTCAATAGAGTTAACAAGAACCCAATATTCTATTACCCATAATTTCAGTGATTGTCACCTCTATGCATCTATCTTTACAGTTCAGCACTGAGTACCATTAAGCCTTTTAAGGAATATAAAAGTACACTGTCTGCATCTTTAAATATCTCATAAATGTACTATGATGATTTAATTGCACAAACAAACAGAAAACCATACAAAAGAGTTTTGTGATCAAGAACTTAAGTCACAGTTGGCTTGGTTAGTTCACACATTAACACATTATTTCAAACACATTGACATGGTGGTCAAAATACAAGAAGAGAAAAACCAAAGAGATGTGGTTAAACTGTATATTTAACAAAGGAAAGCAGGACTTCCCTAGTGGTCTACTGGTTAAGAGTCTGCACTTCCTCTGCAGGGGGTGAGGGTTCAGTCCCTGGTTGGGGAAAGAAGATCCCTCATGCCATGCAGTATGGCAAAAAAATAATTTAAAAAAATGTTTTTAAACAAGAAAATCATTTCAGAGAACTTGAAATGGAACAATAACACCGAATAACAAACAGATATACTGGTTCTGGGTCTAGAAACAGATAACAGTAATCAGAAGTGTGGCACCTGCAGGCTAAGATTGAGAAAAAAGCACTGTGTCAAAGGAGGAACTAAAGTTAGGCTCCAGCTCATAATATAATAGTTATTCCAAAGAAACTTGCTGGCTACTGCTGTCTACTGTGCTAGGCTTATAGGATGTTTAGGTTCAAGGGAAGAAAGAGGGCATAGACATAACTTTGGTACAAACATTTAAACAGCCATCCAAGCTTGGTGACGGATAAGTGAAGACTGCAGTAATACCGCCACATAGAATCCTGTCCCAACACTCGAAGACCCACTTCTTTTAAGTTGTAGGCTGGGGAACAGATTGAGGCCATTGACAAGGAGGAGTGATTTCACAGAGAGAGAGAGAGAGAGATAAAACACCACCCTCCCCCCAAACTTGGGACTTCTTGGTGGTCCAGTGGTTTAAAATCTGCCTTCCAATGCAGAGGACATGAGTTCAATCCCTAATCAGGGAACTAAGAGCTGCATTCTGTGGGGCAACTAAGCCTGCGTGTGGCAACCAGAGAAGCCAGCACACTGCAACTAGGGAAACCTGGGCGCCACAAAGAGAAAGCTTTGTGCCACGAGAAGCCCACACACCACAACTAGAGAAAGCCTGCACTCTGCAATGAAGGCCCAAGATGAAAATCTAAAATAAAAAAAAAAAAATCAATCCACTCAAAAAGAACCTACATATCAGTATTTCAAAATACTTAAAGAAATCTAATGATGTGCAAGACCACTGTAGAAAATACTGTAGATTGACTTCCTTAACCTCCCTTTTACTTTCCTTCTTCTACTAAGGAAGCTAGAAAAAGAAATATTCTCCCAGCTTCTCTTACAGCGACAGGAGGCCATGTGGCACTCTCCTGGACAAAGAGACTAAAGCTGAAGTTCCTGGGGAGACATTTTTCCCCTGAGTAAAAAGAAAACCTCACTGACAGAAGGCCCTTTTGACTTTCACACATTTTCTTGTCTGGAATGCTTGCATGATGCTTCGAAGCACACACCCATCTTGGGAAATGAGGACAAAAATTTATGGAGCAAGAAGACCTAATAGACCTGGATATTTGGGAACATTTTTGAGTAGCAGCACAGCCCTGCACCTCTTACCCTGAAACCTCTTATCATGTTGAATAAAAATTTCTGCTCACACATACAAACGCACAAGCTTCCTGCATTATCAACATCCCGCACCAGAGTGGTACATTTGTTACAATCAACGACCCCACAATGACACATCATTATCACCCACAGTTTATATTAGAGTTTACTCTTGATGCTGCACATTCTATGGGTTTTGCAAAATATACAATGACATGTATCCATCATTATAGGATCAAACAGAATAGTTTCTGGCTTCCCAGGTGGCACTAGTGGTAAAGAACCCACTGCCAATGCAGGAGACTTAAGAGACTCGGGTTTGATCCCTGGATTGGGAAGATCCCCTGGAGGAGAGCATGGCAACCGACTCCAGTATACTTGCCTGGAGAATCCCATGGACAGAGGGGTCTGGTGGGCTACAGTTCATGGGGTCACAGAGAGTTGGACAGAACTGAGCGACTGAGTACGCATGCACAGACAGAATAGTTTCACTGCCCTGAAAATTCTCTGTGCTCCACCTAATCATCTCCTTTGCTCCTAATCTTTACGTTTCCTCCATGTCTTTTCCTAGTTTGGGAACTTATTTCTTTTTAGCACTGAATGATATTCCATTTTATGGCTTTACCACAGTTTATGTATCCATTCACTTACGGAAGGACATTTTAGTTACTTCCAAGTTTTGGCAATTATGAATAAAGCTGCTACAAATTATGTGTGGACATAACCTGTCAATTCCTTTGGGTAAGTAGTAAGGTCAGATCATATGTTCAGAGTATTTTTACTTTTGTAAGAAATTGCCAAACTATATCCCAAAGTTGTAGTACCATTTTGTATTCCCACCAATCAGTGAGAATTCACATTGTTCCCCTTCCTTACCAACATTTGATGTTGTCAGTGTTCTGCATTTTGGCCACTCCAACAGTTGTGCGGTGGTATCTCATTGTTTTAATTTACATGAAAACCAAATGATACGTAATGTGAAACATTTTAATATACTTATTTGCTGTCTTTACATCTTCTTTAGTGAGATACCTGTTCAAGTCATTTGCCCATTTTTAAATCAAGCTGTTTGTTTTCTTATTGTTAAGGTTTAAGAGTTCTTACATATTTTCGATAACAGTTTTTTAACAGGTATGTCTTTTGCACATATTTTCTCTCAGTCTCTGACTTGATTTCTCACTCTCTTGAAAGATATAAAAATTTTAAGTGGAAAATGTCATTGAACTTAAACCTACAGCATGGACACAAGAGACACAACTGAACAGTGTAGACTGGAAGACAGGCCTGAGCAAATCACCTTAAGTTGGAAACCATTCAATGCTGTTAAAATACATGAAATAAAGAGTGAGAAACTCTAACAAATGTCTAACAAGACCTCAATAAGGAGAGAACTGAGGAAATGGACAAAATGTGATCATCAAGGTAATAGCAGCTAAAGTTTTTCTAGAATTGAAGAAAGACATAAGAAACTCATCCCAACACACTGTGGAAAACAACAGCATCAAAGACAGAGAAAACATGTTAAAAAATACTAAAACCAAAAGATAGATTTTCTATAGATGAATGAGCTCTATAATTAGATCTAGAGAAAATTTTTTCACCAGCACTAAATTTGTCAGAATACAGTGAAATGTCTTTGAAGTGACAAGGAAAATGATTGGCGAGAGTAAAACTCTATATTTATCTCAATTATCATTCAAGAGTATGGGTAAAATAAAGATTTTTTTTTTACACATAAAAACAGATAATTTACTAGTCACATATCATAGTAGAAAGATTTACTGAAGACTCTAATGCAGCAACCAGAAATAAAATCTAGGAGGAAGACATGGAAACCAAATACAATGGTAAGCCAAAAAAAAAAGTATTAATCAAAAACAGTGACATATTTCTTATTGTGGAGGGAGAGGCAGGTGGGTGAAGAATGTTAAAAAGTCTAGTGGAATTTTTTTTTTCCCAAAGAAATAGCTAATTTTCCTAATACTGTTTATTAAATATATTATGTTCTTGATAGAACTGAAATATCATCACATATCAAATTTATATACATGGTTCATGTTGGACTTCTTACTATCTTCCCAATGAGCTATTTGTCTTTTAGTAAACCAGTATCATACTATTTTGATTACGGTAGCTGTGTACTACATTTTAAAATCTGTTTTGAGAAATTTCACCCTTTTTTATTTTCTAAAATCATCTTATCCACTTTTATTATTTACTCTCTAAGCCAGGGGTCAGCACAACGTTCCCTATAAAAGGGCAGACAATATTTTAGGCTTTGAGGGCATGTAGTTTACAGTTTTACTACTCACCTTTACCATAGTTGGGGCTTCCCTGGTGGCTCAGAGGTTAAAGCATCTGCCTGCAATGCGGGAGACCCGGGTTCAATCCCTGGCTCAGGAAGATCCCCTGGAAAAGGAAATGGCAAACCTCTCCAGCATTCTTGCCTGGAGAATCCCATGGATGGAGGGGCCTGGTCAGCTACAGTCCACAGGGTTGCAAACAGTTGGACACAACTGATCGACTTCACTTCACTTCACTTTACCAATGTAGCATAAAAGAAGTTGTAAACAATATGCAAATTGTTTTATGTAAATGAACAGACTTGGTTATATTCCACTAGCACTTTGTTTGCGAAACAGGCAGCAGGTTGGATTTGGCTGGTAGCCAGAAGTTTGCCTTGCTCTTAACTATTTCTTACTTTCAGTTTGTTTTCAACACTAACCTGGCTTTTCCATATCCCTTCTGGGTTGTTTTCAGGGCTGGATAATCATCTAAATATCTGCTTTCCATGTGGTCTTGGCTGTCTCACCACTGTAATAGCATCACTTTTGAAGTCTACATAGGGGACTTTCTAGTTGAGGGAAAGAACAATCTCTCCCTCATTTTTATGACTCCAAGATCTAATAGAGGGTTTCATACAGAGTACATGCTCATTGAATACTGTCAGAAGAAGAGGAAGAGAGAAGAATCTGGAATCTAACTCTTGTTTGACAGTGTGGAAACATTCTTGCTCAGATTTATAAAAATAAATTAATGACAAAATGAAGAGACAAGTAAAAGCACAACCGTAGTACAGAGAAATAAGGGTTGGTATTAACATAGGAGCGCAATGGTAATTTATGACTGGGACGTGGAGGTCGAAGAGAATATCATGCTTAAACAAAGACACAAAGGATGAACAGAAATTTGCCAGGCAAAAAAGGAAAAGAAGAAAAGGGAGGATGCTTCAGAAAGAAGGGAAGGCACACCTAAAGGCTAAGAGGTGAGAGAGAGAATGACTGGTCTGCAATAGTTGAGTGGGCCCAGAATTTGGGGTGGGATGAAAAGGGAAGCAGAGGATGGGTAAATAATAGATTCAAGGAGGGAGAGGGTAGGGAGCAACCTATAAATCAAGTTTAGGCATAGGAGCAAACTTATTTTTCTAACAGGTTTCCCAGGCTAAGAGCGCAAAGCTCTGGATGAAGTAAAGACAGATGTATGCAAGCCAAGAAAGATGCTAGAGTCGGGCACACTGAATGGCCTGAAGCAGGGGAACAGGATGAAGCACTGGTGTCAGGGACCAGAGAAAGGACAGCCACTCAGCCAGTAGAGAACATCTGCTCACAACTTAAGTAGGAACAAAGGGAGGAGGAACACACACACACACACACACCTAGAAGCTTGCCTGCCAAACAGTCATCAGTGTGGGATTCTCTTGTTCTGTTCAGGCTCTCCTGATCAAACACACAGCAGCCACACCATATGCTCTCTGGGACAGAGAAAGGTTTCAGCAATTGCCGGGCGAGGGAGGGGGAGCTGGAGGGGAACATCTGCTCTGTGAAGAGACTTGAAAAAGTAATCTTCTAATCGCTTGGGGAAAACATCTGGGCTGCACACCCCCAGACCACCAATGGCGTGGTAAGTGGAAAAAGACTGGGGGAATGGAAGAGGCAGGAGACAGAGTAGATGCAGAGTGAGCTGTGGGCTAGAGGAAGGACACGGGCTCAGGGAGAATGGTGTGGCCCTTTCGGAGACATTGATCACTTGGGGGCTTTCTCAGGCAAGGACCAAAGGCAGTTGAAATGTTCACCCACAGAGGTCACTGAAAAGGCTCACTTGGTCCATGGCACTTGGAAAACCATGCCCCACCTTCCAGACTTCAGAGGTCTAAAAACATCAAGCGGTGAACAGCTATCATGAGAAAGACAGAACAAAGCTTCTAAAGGTCCTACCCACTTTTAAGAAGCTGTGCGTGGAAAGGGAAGGAAAGAGCCAGGAAAACTTTTTGAGATGAACAGACAGGACTCCTTGAATCTGGCATGTTACTCATGTTTTAGCCCCCTCTTCAGTCCACGCATTCATGTGGAAAATTCAACTTGAATTACTTAAGGTAGATTAGAACATCACAGGTTTTCTTCAATTCATCTATCAACGAGTAAACTGAGTTTGTTTTTTAAGGGTTGCCCAAGATTCTGATGCCAATTAAGTGAAATAACTTGGAGTAATTAGGAATTACACAGAATTCTTCAATCTTCAAAATTTGGGAGTTGAGGAAAATGGCACACAGGGAAGTAAAATTCCTTTCAAGAATCACGTGACTAGTGAAAGTGTAGATCCTGGACTGGATCAGGTTTTCTGACCTTGATTCTGGTGTAGGTTTCCCCAGCTATTCAAGCGTTCCTATGAAACCTTTCATAAGCAGAGATGGCATAAAGGGAAGAAGCGGTTATCTTAGGACACATCTTGCTAACAGATGCGCAAAATAAATCAAGATGAAGCTCAGATGCAGTTATGGCAGCCTGGTGCTAAGATGCTGAGTGTGGTTCCCCCGCAAAGAGCTTGGCTGTGTCACTCTCGCTACTGGGGGTGTGAGCTCCCTCTATTCAGGCTCCCATAACACAAACATTAAATGCTGTTCTTTCTCCTTGTTTTTGTAAAACCACAAATCCTCTTCAGATTTTTTTCCATTGGTGAAAACAGGTACTAATGTAGGTAAAAGTGAAGTGGTATAAAGCGAACTTTTGAAAAGCAGGGGATATCTGTATTCCTTCTAGAAGCCCATTTTCATTTTTTCTTTCCTATGTAGAAAGGCAAGAAAAATCCTTTCTAGTTGGCAAGGTAAGATGGCCAAACAGGAATTAATTAGAGAGCGATGGAAAAGCTAAGGCTGAAACCAAGAGTTTGCTTACTGACCATATAACACCAGGATATGGGAGAGGCCAGTAGGGAGACAAGAGAAAGAAAAGGTCCTTTTTGGGGAAAGAAATCTAGATGAGGTGGCAGGGGTAACTTTTCCCTACTTATGAATAAGTTCTAGTTCAGACACATCTTTGCGCTCCATTTTGTGTCTCCTTTCTGCAACTTCAAGGTAGAACCACAGGGCACCTCTGCAAACCTGGGGCCCACTGCAGTTGTAGGAAGGAAGGGCTGCAACGGCAATTCTTGGGGCCAGTGAGAGGCATGGGCCTGGTTATGTGGTACTGTGCTGTCATCGAATCAAGATACTACTTTAGGTTCTTTATATCTTCATAACAACCTCTAAAGTGGGAGTTACCTTCCTCACTTTACAAAAGAGAAAACTGAGGCTCAGAGAGATCACACACCTAGTAAGTATAAAGGGAAGGCTACAGGAGATCTCTCATCTCCTCAGATCACAGATGCTTTGGGGTCCACGACTGGAGTTAGTCATGCTAGAGTTCACTGCATGTGGCTTATTACAGTCACATCACATATTGCTACCCACTGGTTGCCCGTTTCTCTATCCAAGGTTGTATATTTGACAAACCAGGTTAAAATGTTCCAACAAAGGGCAGCAGATGAACACTATCCCAAAAGGGCAGTCTTGTGTGTGTTTGAACCTGCTTAGGCCGCGCTCTGTTCACTGCAGCTGGTGGTCCAGACAGTTGGGCATGCAGGGACCTGGAATCAGAGCCGGCATCTGAGAGGAGGGCAGGTGGGAGAACAGGCCCACATGCAGGAGCTGTGAGGGTGTTCAGTTCCACCTGCAGAACCACACATGGAAGGAATGGCAGCAGGCACAGGCAGTGAGTCAGTGAAGCAGTGGGCATTGGCGAAGTCCAAGGGCAAACACAGCATGTCCTGACCCAGGGAAGGGACGTATTGAAAGGGGATGCTGGGAAAGGACAAGCATGCATACTTGAACTTGCTTGACTAACGGATGGGACTTCTGCCTAGGCACGCTCAGCTTCAACGGAAACACATTTGGAACAGGAAGCGAAAAGAATTAGCAGAATACAAGAGCAGGCCATGCCAGGAAACCCAGCAGACAGGCAAGAGGCAGCTGGCCTGTGGGGAGCAGAGGCCCATCCACCAGAGACAAGGACCATAGTTCTTGGAAGGCGACTGGAAACAATGCGAGGTCTGCAGCTTGGCTGGGTTAACGAGGGAGAGACTCACCCACAGCAACAAGTTGGGACTCCGATTCCCAAGAGGTCAGGAGAAGCTACTCCTTTACCTGATTTCAGCCCATTCCTCAAAACCTACCGCATAACAGACATTCAGATTATAGGAGCCTCTAATCCCTTATTTTGAAAGACAATAATTTGTATCCTTCTTTAAACCCCAAAGAGTTTCCCCAAACATCATTATGTAGCAATGTTGCAATCTGTTAAGGATTTTGGCACAAATAAACCAACAGTATTTTAATAAGTTTTCTAATTTTCTCATGTTGGTGTTAGTCACTCAGTCATGTCTGACTCTTTGGATTCCATGGACTGTAGCCTGCCAGGCTGCTCTGTCCATTGACCTCTCCAAGCAAGAATACTGGAGTGGATAGCCATTCCCTTCTCCAGATCTTCCCAACCCAGGGATCAAACCTGGTCTGCGGCACTGCAGGCAGATTCTTTACCATCTGAGCCACCAGGGAAGCACTGAGTGAGCCGTAGACAAGGACAAAACTGTGAGACACATATGTTTTTTACACAGTCACCTCTTTCAATATCCTTCTTATCTTCCGATCTGATCTTTCTCCCAATGAATGAACTTTCTGAAGCATGTCAGGTCCATCGACTCTTCTTATAAGCTTTTCCATTTTCTTAGGCAACGTCATCACAATGTGGTGAACATGACAATGAAACACATAACATGGTGAAATAATGAGATGCAGTTACATTCAACCAGTCAAGATGCAGCTGTAACACACTTGTGGGTGTTCTCTCACCTACAATCACACGTGACTTAAGCCATTTTGCTTCCATGTATATACGGATGTTTTGTGGAGGAGGGCAGTAAATATTTGAGTAATGAGAGTTTAGACAGTGAGGGATTACTGTACAAAAGAGAAGCAGGTCTTGGAGGTAATAACAGTAACAGATAAACCTGTGATTTACAATGTTTGAGTCCTTTTTATGTGCCAGGCATAGGAAAAATTATTAATCTTGCAATAAGGCAATGGATTTGTAAAGCACAGGGTTGCTCTATTTCAAGCTTAGAAAGAGGCTGTAGAGACAACTGGAACTCCTGTGTCCAAGAATAGATCCCCAAATATCCAAACTTGATGAGGTGAGTAATCATGGCCCATATAGTCAAAGCTATGGTCTTCCCAGTAGTCATGTATGGATGTGAGAGTTGGACCATAAAGAAGGCTGAGTATGGAAGAACTGATGCTTTCAAATTGTGATGCTAGAGAAGACTCCTGGAAGTCCCTTGGAGAGCAAGATCAAACCAGTCAATCCTAAAGGAAATCATTCCTGAGTACTCAGTGGAAGGACTGATGGTGAAGCTGAAGCTCCAATCCTTTGGCCACCTGATGTGAAGAGCCAACTCACTGGAAAAGACCCTGATGCTGGGAAAGATTGAGGGCAGGAGGAGAAGAGGGCCACAGAGGAAGAGATGGTTGGATGGCATCACCGACTTGACTCAATGGACATGAATTTGAGCAAAACTCTGGGAGGTGGTGACGGATAGGGAAGCCTGCTGTGCTACAGTCCTTGCTGTCTCAAAGAGTTAGACACAGCTTAGCAACTGAACAATATTTATTATCAAGCACACACTTTATTGCCTCCATTTCACTGGTGAGAAAACAGAGATACCCATGGGTTTCTTTTAGGATCCTCAAAATCTAGGGTCTTGAGTTTCAAAAATCTGAACTTGAGATAATTCTGTTCTCATGAACATACTTCCGATTTACCAATGACAAGATGATGTTTTTCCTTACAACTGGTGAAATCATTTTGTTCAAGGTTATCCTTGAAATGAAGGAAACAAAAATTCTCTTGTATCCCTCAGTGTTGCTCTGATTGCAGGTGGACAAGCACCATCTTGAGTGATTTCCCTTCTCCCACCTTCTGGGGGATGGGAGAGAAGAGGGCGCAGACACATAGACACCAACCTGGCTTCAGTCACTTCTGGGAGGCATGGCGCATAAGATCTGTGCCACAGAGAACAGTCCACTGGGGCAGGGCAGGTGGGGGGAGAAGCAGAGAATCTTCCATTTGTTGGTCATAGTTTTCTTACCTGTATCATTCCTGAACTCTTCGTAATTGACACATTCTGATGACTATCAGTTATCGCATGCTAAGGATGGAGTGTTTTTTTGGTCACACCACACAGCACACAGGATCTTAGTTCCCCGACTAGGACCCATGCCCCCTGCATTGGAAGCACAGAGTCTTAACCACTGAACTGTCAGGGAAGTCCAAGGATGCAGAGCTTTTAAAAGTAACAAGAACTTGCTCTCCTGGCAGGGCAAAGGAGTTAAAATTAAAAATCTGACAGAATAAGAACCACAGCCTTGTTCTTTACAATTGCTTCCTAATTCCACTTGCTGTGCCTCTTGCTGTCCTGCTCATGAGGGCAATACCGATTTTCCTGTACTCTCCCTTCCACAAATACCTTTCAGGCTGTGGGTATCACTCTATCTGGTTCCAGACCTCTGATACCCTCCTTTCCCTAGTCTGCTTCTACCTTCATACCTAACTCTGCCCTAGCTTAGAAAAATAAGTGCTCACTAAATGGTAACTGTCAATATGGAAATGCCTCAAAAGCATGTAAGACTCCAACCCCCTTGGGTGGTAAAACTAGACTTCCTCAATCATACCGTCCATCTCCTTGGCCTTTAAATTCCATTGCTCTTTTCCCATCCCATTTTCCCTTAGCTACTCATTTGTCTTAAGACATTATTAATGTCATATCACTCTTTTGATCCGGATAGGATTTCTCACCATTTTGTGCCCTTAGCTAGGTGGCTTCAGTGTAGAATGCCAGTTCAAACCCTCCTGCCATTTTTCACTTGGCCAATCCCTACTCAGTCTTCAAGACACAGCTCATGTACAGACTCCTCTCTGGAGTTTTCCCTGATGCCCTGAGCCAAAGGCGGTTACCACTTTTGGTGTTCCCAATGCACTCTGCTCATACTCTCTACTGTTATATTGTAAGTCATCAGTTTACTGCAAACGCCAAGAGGACAGTGATGTGTCTTGTTCATCTCTGTGTTTCCCAGTTCCTTGCGCCTGATAATACAGATCAGTCAGTAAGGACTGCTTGATTGAATGAATGGATATCTCAATTGCTGTCACAGTGTTGATATGGAAACTCCATTAAAGTCCCAAGAACAAATACTCCAGAATTCATCTTGGAACTGATTCCTCAGATCAATATTCAGAATCATTTTCTGTGGCACTCCTAGACCTTCCTTCATTTGTTCATACTGCTTTCATCCCTTTGGAACTCTAACAAGACAAGAGGTGTTCAGTGAATGCCATCTCTGCTTCCAAGAGAAATGCTTTCTTGGCCTCTCATGAATCCTTCAGGGATGCCTTCTCAAGAGCTATAAAATGCTCTGATAACGGATACCAGACCTGCAGTCATCCAGTTACTCTGCTCAGTGTACTTGTATGTGGTGGCTATCATTCAAGCTGTCCTGTTTTCACATTTTCTTCCCTAGTCCTTGCTAGTACGTGTGCATATGTGTAAATGCATGTATGTGTGTTTTCACTGACATTTGATAGCACTGCTAGATTTCTACCATTGAAAGTCAAAATACAAAAATGAACCCTATATACTCTAAGTAGTTCAATGATTGCTGAAGAGCTATTTACTCCTCTCTAACTCCCCCCTAAAAAACCATACAAAATAAACAAAAATATCACTGCCTACTTTAGTTTTAAAATGTTTCTAACTTTCTATTGTACAGAAAAATAAATCAGCCATACATATACATATATCCCCTCTCTTTTGGATTTCTTTTCCCATTTAGGTCACCACAGGGCATTAAGCAGAGCTCCCTGTACTATATGTTCTCATTGGTTATCTATTTTATACATAGCATCAGAAACTAACACAACATTGTAAAGCAACTATATTCCAATAAAAATTAATCTAAAGAATTTATCCTAATGACAAATGCAATTTGGAAATTTATTCCATGGAAGTGATCAGAGCTATGCAAAACAATTTATATACAAAGATGTTTAGAGTAGCATTATCTGTAACAGAGAGGAAAGAAACTCATGTTGATTATGAATAATATTAGTATTTAAGATTTGGTGTTAAATAAAAGCAGCATGTCATGAGACAAAAAATGAAAATAAAAATAAAATGTTTCTAACTTTTAGCTGGTCTAGCCTACCTCTCATCAAAGTATTTATGAAGCGCCTAGCACTTTGGTGTCCCAGATACTCAGAATTATTTATTTCATCTTTTTCTTGCCAAAGAAACTATATATACGCAGTATATATACAAGCTGTTTTTGGCAGCACACATCCACAACAATGGGCTTTTTACATACAGGTAGAGAGTCGAATACTATTTCTAATCTGCATTTTCAAAGTTACTCCCACAGAAGTAGCCAAAACACATGAAGAAGACAAAGAGATGATAATGAAATCAGATAATTAAACTTCTCAGCTCCTATCACACTCCATGATTAGATGTGTTTTCATATTTTGGAATTCCCCATTAAGGAGAAACTCATTAGAATATTAGATTTATCAAGTTTTAAAGGTATACAAAGGTTCATATAGTCAAAGCTATGGTTTTTCCAGTAGTTAATGTATGGATGTGAGAGCTGGGCCATAGAGAAGATTGAATGTCGAAGAACTGACGCTTTCAAATTGTTGTGCTGGAGAAGACTCTTGAGAGTCCCTTGGACTGCAAGATCAAACCAGTCAATCCTAAAGGAAATCAATCCTGAATATTCATTGGAAGGACTGCTGCTGAAGCTAAAGTTCCAATACTTTGGCCACCTGATGCAAAGAGCTAACTCCTTGCAAAAGACCCTGATGCTGAGAAAGACTGAAGGCAAAAGGAGAAAAGCGGCAAAGGATGAGATGGTTAGATAACATCACCAATTCAGTGGACATGAATTTGAGCAAACTCCAGGAGATAGTGAAGGACAGGGTAACCTGGTGTGCTGCAGTCCATGGGGTTGCAAAGAGTCGACACAACTTAGCAACTGAACAACAACAAAGGGTACCTCCTTTATGCCAGGCATGCCAGAGGCACTGGAATACAAAAGCAAGTGGCATCAGCAAAATCTTTGAGGAGTTCTCAGTCCAGTGGGAAAAAAACCAAGGTAAGAGGCACTTACAATCTCCTGGGGGCAAGTGCTTTAGTCAAGGGAGGTTCAGAATACCACAAACATGGAAAGGTACCTCATGCCTGCCTCCCCAAGTAGGTCAGGGAAAACTGGGAGATTGAGGAAAGAAATTTGATTTTGTGCACAGTGACCAGAAATATGGTTGGGACAAATACTCGGGGAGAGAATATATTTATTTCCAATGACAGGAATGAAGTCACTGCTGGTAGCTTTTCCATCTCAAGACTGTTCAAATGTTACTTCTTAAATGCTTCCTCCCATAACTACCATACTTAATTATAAAATTTTGTCTTACCATCACTCCTGAACTCCTGTTACCCTACTCCACATTTTTTAAAAATTTTATGAAATACTCTTCACTTTCTGCCATACTATTAGTATATAACTTGCTTTTATATTATGTTTAATGCCTCTCTCTTGCCTTCCCCTCAACCTGTAGCTAGACTAAAGTTCCACAAAGATAGGGGTCTATTTTCATTCAACAACATAGTCCAAGTACCTAGAACAGTGCATGGCACAAGAAGGCATTCAATAATGAATTTTAGAGATGCAACTAATTCAAAAAGCATAAGGATCTGATAGTTCACTTTGAGTGAAACTTTAAAAATGACTAATGTTGTTCCCTAGACTAATAATTACTCATTGTCATAGAACTGAGGAATTCCAGGAAAAAAAAATTGCTCCATAAAGAGCAACTGTGCATGCCCCTACTTGTCAAACAAACAAACAATAAGGGCCTTCCTAGATGGGATGAGTGACTTCTCTGCTTTTGTCTTATACCTGACAGCCAATTTGACCCCTCAGCAAGTTTACATATTAAAAATATTTTAAAAATGTCCACCTTCTCCATCCCAGAGGCCACAACCCAGGTTTAGACCACCACTGTTTCTTAGTAATATCAATAAGCAGCTCATGGGTGCTCATTCTGACCTACCTCCAATCCATTCTCTGGTCTAAAGCAAGAGGGAGCATTCTAAGGCACAAAACTGTTTCAGCTTAAAAACTTCAAACACTCCCATTTTCCTTATGATAAAAACCAAATTCTGAAACATGAATTATGAAGAATTGATTCAGTGCCACTGGCTCATGAGAGTTGACTGTGCACCTCTTCCCAACTCGGTAACTAATAGACTTATGTGGGTCACTTGAAATTAAATTTGCCAAGGTTGGAGTACATTTATCTCATGGAAATTGGGAAACGGTAGAACTCAGAGCTTTTTAATCCAAGTAACAGCTTGTACAGAAACATAGATAGATAGATAAATTTGGTGTGTTAATGTCTTAGTGAGGATTTTTGTATCTATGTTCAAGGGATGTTGATCTATAACAGGTTCTATCTATAACAGGTTCTCTTGTTGTGTTTGTCTAATCTTGGTATTAGAGTAATAATGGCCACATAAAATGAGTTGACAAGTGTTTCATTATCTTCAATTTTCTAGAAAAGTTTGTATAAAATTGATACTATCTCCTCCTGAGATGTCTGGTAAAATCTGCAAGTGAAACCATCTGGCCTGGAGGTTTCTTTGCTGGAAGACTTTTAATTACAAATTCAAGTTTTAAAAACAGATTTAGAATTATTCATATTTAGAATTACTCATATTTTATATTTGTTCTTGTATGAGTTTCAGCAGTTTGTGTTTTTTAAAGAAATTGGTCCATTTTATCTAAGTTGTCAAATTTCATGGCATAGCATCCTTATTCTTTTTAATGCCTGTAGGGTCTGTAGTGATATCCTCCTTTATTCCTGATGTGGGAAATTTGTGCAACTTTCTTGGCCATTTCAGTTATAGGTTTACCAAATTTATTAACTTTTTAAAGAAAAAAATTTTCTCATTTATTTTTTTCTATTTTTTCCAATTTATTAATTTCTGCTCTTTATAATTTCCTTAATTTTTTTTGAGTCTAGTTTGCCCTTCAATTTTAATTTTTAATGTATTATCCTAGATTACCAAAAATTGGTATTTTTCTAATATAAGCATTTAATACTATGTGTGTGTGTGTTAGTCGCTCAGCCATGTCTGACTCTGCAATCCCATGGACTACAGCCCACCAGGCTCCTCTGTTTGTGGAATTCTCCAGACAAGAATACTGGAGTGGGTAGCTGTTCCCTTCTCCAGGGGATCTTCCTAACCCAAAGACTGAACCCAGGTCTCCTGCATTGCAGGCAGATTCTTTACCATCTGAGCTTCCAGGGAATTCTATTTAATACTAAAAATTCCCCTAAAAGCACTAGCTTCAGCAGTATTCCATAAATTTTGTCGTATTTTCACTTTTACTCAGCTAAAAAATATTTTCTAATTTCGCCTGTGGCTTCTTCTTCAACCTACAAGTTATTTAGAAGAATGTTTTGATTTTCAAAATATTTATGAATTTTCCAGGTATCTTTATGTAGCTGATTTTCTAGTTTAATTATTTATGGTCACAGTATGTACTCTGGATGATTACAATTCTTTTAAATGTGTTAATTTATTGTTTTCATTCTTCCTGTGACCCAGAATATATTATTTTGGTGACTATTTCATGTCCACTTGAAATTTTCCATACTAGCTGGGTAGACTGTTCTATTAATGTCAATCAAGTCATTTGATAGTGTTGTTCAAGTCTACTCTAGTCTTGTTGATTGTCTTTCCAATTGTTTTATCTATTATTGATAAAGAGAATGTGAATTTTTCTATTTTTCCGTTTAGTTCTATCAACTTTTACTTCATGCATCTTAGAGCTCTGTTACTTGGTGTATGCACATTTAGTACTGTAATATCTTTTTGGTGAACTGACCTTTTCCATTATGTAATGTTTCTCTTTACTTCTAGTAATTTTATTCTAAAGTAGACTGTATACTTAATATACTCACTCTGCTGCTGCTACTAAGTCACTTCAGTCATGTCCGACTCTGTGTGATCCCAAGATGGCAGCCCACCAGGTTCCCCCATCCCTGGGATTCTCCAGGCAAGAACACTGGAGTGGGTTGCCATTTCCTTCTCCAATGCATGAAAGTGAAGTCACTCAGTCATGTCCAACCCCTAGCGATCCCACGCACTGCAACCCACCAGGCTCCTCTGTCCATGGGATTTTCCAGGCAAGAGTACTGGAGTGGGTTGACATTGCCTTCTGCAATATACTCACTCTAGCTGTCTTTTTATCAGTTTACATAATATATATTCTCTATCCTTTTATTTTTAATCTATCTACATAAGATGGTCTCGATAGAGGACAGAAATGGAATGGACCCAACAGAAGCAGAAGATATTAAGAAGAGGTGGCAAGAATAAATGGAAGAACTGTACAAAAAAGATCTTCATGACCCAGATAATCACGATGGTGTGATCACTGACCTAGAGCCAGACATCCTGGAATGTGAAGTCAAGTGGGCCTTAGAAAGCATCACTACAAACAAAGCTAGTGGAGGTGATGGAATTCCAGTTGAGCTATTTCATATTCTGAAAGATGATGCTGTGAAAGTGCTGCGCTCAATATGCCAGCAAATTTAGAAAACTCAGCAGCGACCACAGGACTGGAAAAGGTCAGTTTTCATTCCAATCCTAAAGAAAGGCAATGCCAAAGAATGTTCAAACTACTGCACAATTGCACTCATCTCACACGCTAGTAAAGTAATGCTCAAAATTCTCCAAACCAGGCTTCAGCAATATGTGAACTGTGAACTTCCAGATCTTCAAGCTGGTTTTAGAAAAGGCAGGGGAACCAGAGATCAAATTGCCAACATCCGCTGGATCATCGAAAAAGCAAGAGAGTTCCAGAAAAAAACATCTATTTCTGCTTTATTGACTATGCCAAAGCCTTTGACTGTGTGGATCACAATAAACTGTGGAAAATTCTGAAAGAGATGGGAATACCGGACCATCTGACCTGCCTCTTGAGAAACCTATATACAGGTCAGGAAGCAACAGTTAGAACTGGACATGGAATGAACAACAGACTGGTTCCAAATAGAAAAAGGAGTATGTCAAGGCTGTATATTGTCACCCTGCTTATTTAACTTACATGCAGAGTACATCATGAGAAACGCTGGGCAGGAAGCAGCACAAGCTGGAATCAAGATTGCCGGGAGAAATATCAATAACCTCAGATATGCAGATGACACCACCCTATGGCAGAAAGTGAAGAGGAACTAAAAAGCCTCCTGATGAAAGTGAAAGTGGAGAGTGAAAAAGTTGGCTTAAAGCTCAACATTCAGAAAACTAAGATCATGGCATCTGGTCCCATCACTTCATGGGAAATAGATGGAGAAACAGTGGAAACAATGTCAGACTTTATTTTTTGGGGCTCCAAAATCACTGCAAATGGTGACTGCAGCCATGAAATTAGAAGATGCTTACTCCTTGGAAGGAAAGTTATGACCAACCTAGATAGCATATTCAAAAGCAGAGACATTACTTTGCCAACAAAGGTCCGTCTAGTCAAGGCTATGGTTTTTCCTATGGTCATGTATGGATGAGACAGTTGGACTGTGAAGAAAGCTGAGCACCAAAGAATTGATGCTTTTGAACTGTGGTGTTGGAGAAGACTTGAGAGTCCCTTGGACTGCAAGGAGATCCAACCAGTCCATTCTGAAGGAGATCAGCCCTGGGATTTCTTTGGAAGGAATGATGCTGAAGCTGAAACTCCAATACTTTGGCCACCTCATGCGAAGAGTTGACTCATTGGAAAAGACTCTGATGCTGGGAGGGATTGGGGGCAGGAGGAGAAGGGGACGACAGAAGATGAGATGGCTGGATGGCATCACTGACTCGATGGACGTGAGTCTGAGTGAACTCCGGGAGTTGGTGATGGACAGGGAGGCCTATCGTGCTGCTATTCATGGGGTCGCAAAGAGTCGGACACAACTGAGCGACTGAACTGATCTACATAACTATATTTAGAGTAAGTTTTGTGTATGTAACATATAGTTGCAACTTTATTTTTAAATCTGCCTCTATTCTTTAATTGATTTAGATTTAATGCAATTATGGATATGGTCACATTTACATTTCCCATTTTATTATCTGTTTTCTGTGAGTCCTCTCTAGTTTTTTTGTTCTTCAGTTCCCTGTTTCCTGCCTTTTAAAATTTTGAATATTTATTATCTTATTTCAATTTCTCTATTGGCTTCCTGGATATTTGTCTTTGTGTGACATTATTATCTTTTAGTGATTGTTCTATAGAGATTATAATATTCATGCATAACCTTTCAGCATGCATGCACAATAAGTTGCTTCAGTAGTGTCTGACTCTTTACGACCCCATGGACTGTAACCCACCAGGCTCCTCTGTCCATGGGACTCTCTAGGCAAGAATACTGGAGTGGGTTGCCATGCCCTTCTCCAGGGGATCTTCCAAACCCAGGGATCAAATCCACATCTCATTGTTAGAGAGGTTTTTTACCTCTAACACCACCTGGGAAGCCCAACACAGTATGCTTAGAGTTAATATATCACCACTTCAAGTAAAACAAGCTTTACAACCAAGTAGATCCCATTAGTCTCCTCTTTGATATATATAGTCATATGTGTTACATCTGACTATATGTATATGGTCATATGTGTTACATCTATATATATTGAAAATCTCATCAGACGATGCTATACATTTTCCTTTCAACAGTCATGCTGCTGCTGCTCCTGCTGCTAAGTCGCTTCAGTCATGTCCGACTCTGTGCAACCCCATAGATGGCAACCCACCAGGCTCCTCTGTCCATGGGATTTTCCAGGCAAGAGTACTGGAGTGGGTTGCCATTGCCTTCTCCAACACATTTTTAAATAATTTTAAGATGAGAGGAAAAGTCTATTATATTTACTGAGCTATTTGCTATTTCTGTTGGTCTTTATTCTTGAAGTTTCTGGTATAATTTTTCTTCAGTCTGAAGAATTTACTTTAGCACTTATTTTAGAGTAGGTCAGCTGGTGACAAATTCTCTCAATTTTCTTTCATCTGAGAAGGTTTTATTTTCATTCTGGAAGGATATTTTTGCTGGATAGTGAATCCTGGGTTGATAGTTCTTTTCTTTCAGCACTGCAAAGATATTGTTCCATTCTGTTCTAGTCACTCTGGTTTCTGATGAAAATTTCACTGTTAATTGACCTATTGTTCTCTTAACCTTTGTATTTTAAAGGCATTGAATTTTCGGGTGGTTTGTTACACAGCAATACAAAGATACTCATACCCTACAATCCACACTGAAGGTCATTTAGTTCTTCGAAAGCCCTTCACCTTCTTCTGGGATTTTGCACATGTGGTTCCCTCTTTGTGAAAACTATGCCCTCACACATGTTCACACTCCATTGCACCCTCCCAAATGAGCCATACTATCTCCTCACTTTTCAGCTGTTTGGGGTTTCTTCCTCCAAAAGTAGCTCTCATGACTTTACATTAACAGCCCCTTATTATACATTTCAATAACAGACTGTGCTTTCCACATCTTATTCTTACAACGAAATAAAACGGGTACTGAGCACACACTACATACTAGGTCTTGTTCTAAATGTTCTGCAAGAGTCTATGAAACAATTCAGTTATTGCCTCTCTTTTCCCAAGGAGGAAACTGAAGAACAGAATGGCTAATTTATCTGCCCATAATCACAGAGTATAGTTAATTAGTGGTTGAGCCAGGATTTGACCCAGACAGTCAGCTTCAGAGCCATGTCCTTAGCCACTATTTTAAGCTGCTTTCAACTTACCCCACTGTATTATAATTAATCTTTATGCTATTCTGTATAGCCAATAATATTTGTAAAGAAAAGAACTATGTCTAACTTACTTATTTTGGGTATCTTTAATGCTTAGCCTAATCCATGAAATGTAGATGGCAATCAGTAAATATTTATTGACTGCATAGCATCAGAACACTGTTTTCTATTTCTCTTGTTATCTGTGTGTTGTCTCTATATTTTGAAATTCTGGAGGTCAAGGATTTTCAATTTTCATGTATTTATCTCTATGGATTCAGAAGCCTGAAATATGATAGTCAATAAATATTTTGAGTGCATGACTGTTGAGTAAAAAGAAAATATATAGTACAGAGGGTTAACATGTCTTACGGATCAAAAAAAAGACACAGAGGCTCACTTAGAAAAGCAAGGAACTCAACATCAATAGAACATAAATAGAACCCAACATCAATAGAATGGTAAGTGCAAAAAAATAAGAACCAAGTCTTCTGGAATCAATTTTCTATCAAAGGTTATAAAACTCACCAGTTATAAATGGGATATAAATTAGAATATACCATTTTTTGTCTACTAAATTATCAAACTGAAGTTAATAATATTCAATGGTAGCAAGGTTATAGTGAAATAACTCTAGTATTATCATGCTTGTCGAGATTTAAATCAGTATATTTGTTTCAATACTTACCAAATATATTTACATAACAGAAACTATTTTATAAGAATCTATTCCTAAATAAATAATGAGAAATATGGAAAAAAAGTAGGTGCCTATGTTAGTTAAAATGGTCAAAAAAAATCAGAATTGACCAAAATTATATAGCTATTAAATTTTTATTTTGAAAGACTCAGAGACATGCTTACCACATATATGCATTTAAAAAAAAGAAAAAATGCCTGAGAGAAAATATTCCAAAATGTCAACAGTGATTAACTGTGAGTGACAGAATTATAAGTGATTTCAATTTTCATTTTTACACTTCCCTGTAGTTTTAAATTTTTCAAACATTGGCATGTATTTTTCTTTAATCAGATTGAAAACAATAAATGTTACCCAAAAACTGAGAACTAAGTTTGCAGCTGACCACAAGGCCCTTCATAAATAAACAAGCTGGAGCAAGCCATTTCAAGAAAACAGACGTCATAACTGACAGGGTGGTGGGAAAACATACAAGCCAAAGGCCTTTCTCCTTCAGCAAAGTGAAGATTAGGTTGCTAAAGACACCCTGGGAAAGCAGTACAAGCATCAAGGAACACAGGGATCCAAGACTTGTTGGAAGGAGAACATATAGGTTTACATCTGCCTATTAAAGATGTTTTGGAGAAAACTTTAAAGCAAATAAATCCCAGCACTGCAGCAGTCTAAGAGGACTGCCAATCCACAGCTAGAGCCAATTCAAGCAGTGGACACTTGATTTGGAGATTCTTAGTGAGAAGGGAACTGGGGACCTAAAACTGTAATTCACCGCCCACACTACTTCATCTGCATTTGGTTGGTTAGCACGCTACTGAGGCCCTGCTTGGATGATCGTTTCAGGGTGCTAACCTCCTTCCCCTATGCCCTGATTGTGTCTTGTCATCAGAGATTTAGGGAAAGATGCAAGCACTCTCTCTAGTTCTCCATCCTTGTCTATGAATTGTCCTGTAAGAAAATAGCACATTTCCATATATCAAAGTCTGGTACATGAAGAAACGTCAGGATTTCATATCTCCTTGAGCCTGTACTGAAAACTGACTATACCATGAATATGCTTCTTTGTAGCTACGTTGTTAAGAGCAACATCTAATACGTTAGGTACTTAGACCCTAGATGCTTAGAACTCTTTCCTTCTCAAGGTGCTGAGTCTGGTTTGAAGCAATATTTTATCCAAGGGATGGAAGATGACCCATAAATATGGAATGATTGATTGTTGCCTGTTTTCTATAGACAGGGTGACAAACGCATTCATTGCACTGGAGTAGTCATTCCTCCTGCAATATCATCAGTGGACCTCAAAATTCATTCATAGCACTTTTTCTGAAAGGCAGAGGGGACCTCATAAAGCTCCCCAAAAAGTGCTTCAAGTAGACAGTACCAATGAATTTGCATACAGACCAAAGTCTATTTTCCATTTATTCTACAGGATAAAGTCCAAACTCCTTGGGTTCCAACAATCTGACCAAAGAATGTTTCCATTTACAGGGCCATATGCCTCCTGCTTATCTGTCCACCCCCAAGAGATCACCACACTCTTATTTCTCAGTTCCCAATACAGATCACTTCTTTTCTATGCTCAGAAATGTGCTTATAGTTCAATTTTAATACTTATTTAATTCAACCTGGGACTCTTAGTCTTACTAGTGATAGCATTCATCTTTGAGAATCAGAATTCCTACCTTAACATCAAAAACTTTCATGGATTTCCTTATTATAGGAGGACAGGGACTGTACCCATTTTAATCACATCTGCAACTCCAGTACTCAATACAGCTCCTGCCCGCATGGTAAATGCTTGGCAAATATCTATTAAATAAGCAAATTATACCCAGTAGTTGAAAATTTTGTAATAACCAAAAGCTACTATGAATTGGTATTTTCTCACAAATATGCATTTCTGAAATTACAGACATTTACATATCTTTGCAAGTAAAATAAACATATGTGAAATAATATCAAACTTTCTCTTTAGGGGAAGGTTCTGGTTACTATTAATAAAATATTTAAGAGAGTTTGATGTATCTATGTTATTTAGTGATTACTAACACCTAAAAAAATTGAAGACAATAAAGCAGACTTAATACTAAACTTCAGCGGAACAGAACTTCAGTTTTCTTTGATGATTCAGAAGGTACTTCATGACTAAGCAATACCCTAGGGCCATCATTATGTATCAATAACTCTTCCCAGTAATAATGATTAATAGTAATTTCTGGTAGTTAAATGCCAGATTAACAAGCTGTTCCTGCCTTTGGAGTACATGTGTACACAGATTCTGCCAGCCCCAGACTGAATGGAGTATTTCTTGATTCTTCTGCTGTCAGAGTTTTCCCAGTAGAGTAGTTCAATTTCATGGAATTTGGGGCAATTTCAGTTGGTCTTCAACATGGCCAGCTTCTACATTCACCTCCAAATAATAAGATGTCATGTATTAAGCATATTCCAAATGGCACTGGATAGCAATCCTAGGTTTCATGTGTATATCTATGTGTGGCCTGAAAAAGATACTTCTCTCTTGTGTGGATCTCTTAATTCTAAATTCTTGATTTTTGCTATATGCAGTATTTATCATCATCATAATTACTCCCTTATATTTTAATAGGGATAATCACAGTATCTACCTCAGATTATTACTGTAGGGGTCCATATATTGAAAATACTTGTCTGATAATAGTTTTTCAGATACACTATAACTATTATTATTGTGACATTTTTCTTCTGTCTGCCTTTGAATAAAACTCTAGACAAAAAAACCATAATCTCCTACCCATCCAGAAACCCTTATGGATTCATTTAATTTAGTCAGCATTATTTTGAGAGCCTACTTTGCTGTAGTCCATGAGTCAGGCATCAGAAAAATAAAGATAAAGTGTCTTGGTATCTCCTCTAAAGAAGCTACCATCTAATGGGAGAGGCAGACACATGACTGGTACAGTTCTGAAACAGTGTGGTGTGTGCACAGCCTCTAACTGGACTGACCGGGCTCAGAAAGGAAATGATACCAGTGTAGGGTCTTAACAATAAGCCAGGGAACAAAGGGGTGGGGTGCAGGAGGGGGGTGATGAGCATTTACTGGGAAGAGGCCATTTCAAAGAAACTTAAAAACAGACAGGTAAGAAGAGCATGGCTGTCTTTGGTGAGGATGTGGACTTTACATGGCTTGGAATTGCTGGAATATAAGACACAGGGTAAGGAGTCATAAGAGATACGATGGAGGTGGTCAGCAGGGACTAGGCCCCTAGATCACAAGCTTCTGAAGGCTTTCAACGGACAGGGAAATCAGAAGTGGCACTGACCACTACATCATTATTAGAGTTCTCCTGTTCTTTAGCAAGGTTCTCAGGACAGTATAATGTTGAACCATGGCAGTTGCCTAGGCCCGGGGATATAGAAAACCATTTACTCTGAACTTATGAGGCCAGCAGTAAGTCTCTGGAAGTCAACTGAGTTTGGGTCAAAACTCTCAAGACTGCAAGATTCCAGAAATGTCCACTTGACTTGGACTGTGTCCCTCTTTTCTCAGTTAAGCAAAAAAAGTTGGTCAGACAAATAAGCATGTGTTAAGTAGTGAGTCTTGAGATCTCTGAGGAAGCCCAGTAGAAAACCTTTGCTTCATGGGAGGTGTGTGAAGGCCGGACTTTAGTCTACGCATCTCAGGTAAAAGCACCAGAGCCTCCTCTGGGTTTAGGCTATAGTCAGTAGAGAGTCAGGGCTGTGAGGTTACAGACCAGCAAGGGTATTATACTTACAGGTGCCTCACAGACCTATGACCCATGACTTGTAGCCTCGTATTCCAAGAAGTTCAGCATCCCCACAGCTCAGCCAACTTTGCACATAAATGTCCCAAAATCAGCAAATAAATGCTGTTCTGTGGCCAAGGCAACAGCAGCTGCTTCTGAGAACATAACAGTGTAAAGAAGGAACACAGAAAGTTTTGCTAAATTCTCCTTCTACAGGAAACTAGAATAAAAGTGAATTGAAACTCCATTGTGGGGTTTTCATGGTTAATAACTCCTAACAATAAATATATACACCTTGTGTTTATACAAAATAATGTGGAGAATTTGTGGAGCTCTTTGTGGAATTTGTGGGGTTCCAGATGATTACAGCCAACATTTGAGCATATTCACCTAAAATATTTGGATAAATGAGGAAAATAGCATTTATTAATTGAATTATCTGAAATGCTCCACTTCAGTGGACTGTATAACAGTTCTGAATTACAATTTTCCAAGAAATAGTGCTTTGAGAAAGAACAGATTGACATTGGAGGAAAGAGATGGGCCTCTTCAATAAAACCCAAGATATATATTTTTAAAAGATTCAGAGACATCAACCATTAAGCAAAGGGTGATATGAAATGCTTTTTACTGTCATTCTTGAGGATGTGCAGATCTCCCCACCTCCATGAAGTAGAAACAAGCTCCTTCAAATTCAAATCAGACTACCTGAATGATCACAGTTAAATCCCATTTGATCTGGAAGAATGAGAGCAATGCATCTGCCAGAATATTAATAATGAGTTTGGTCATTTGGGCCTAGAGAAGAAAGTCATCCAAAATCAAACAAGGATGGAGTTTTTGAAGGAGGCTACGATGGAGCCGGTCACAGTGTATTAACGATCTTAGAAGCATTTCTCTAAAAGCAGCCAAGAAGGCACAAATGGATTTGAATTTTCAGAGAACAGATAATCCAACTGAGTGACATCAACTTCGAAATTAATGATTAAAGCCAATATGTTAGCCATTTTTCTCCTCCTTTTCTGTGTCTTGGGTCACTAAAATATCCCAACATTTTAGTACAATTTCACTGCACTGAGAAACATACATCATTTATGGACAGTCACCCAGGTACTGGGAAGGTATCATAATGGTCCAAATTACCTAGTTTTCTTGCATCTCTTCCATACTTAGCTTACCTCAGAAGTATATTCACCCATGCACAAATACGGATACACAGTAGGCTTCCCAGTTGGTGCTAGTGGTAAAGAATTTGCCTGCTAATTCAGGAGACATAAGAAATGTCAATTTGATCCCTGGGTCAGGAAGATTCCCTAGAGAAGTATATGTCAACCCACTCCAGTATTCTTGCCTGGGAAATCCCATGGACTGAGGACCCAGGCAGGCTTATAGTCCATGGGGTTGCAAAGAGTCAGACACAACTGAGAACATGCACACGCGTGCACACACACACACACACACCAGACAATGCGGTTAAAATTCTTTTGAAGCTTGTTAATGGATTATAGCAAAGTATAGCACTATTTTTTGTCACCTAAAGACTAAAGGTACACTCAGATTGGACCCTCAGGTGCCTGGCAGCTCCACAATTCTCTTCATATCAAATCTCAACACTAAATAATATTAACTGACCTTCTAAATGTCTTCTGTGGTTAAGCTTCTCCAAACTTACTGAAACTTCCTAGAAAACACAGACTGGGGTTCTACCTTCTGTTTGTTTCCTCTATAGCAAAGTATGGGTAATGGAATGGGCTTGATGAAAATTACATGTGAATTGACTTGTGCACATGCAAACATGTTTGTTTACGGCATGAACCAACATATTGTTTACAATATGGTCCAATCAGACAAATCAATCTGAAAAGACAAAAGGTTTAACAGTATCTTTTGTAACTAAGAAGTTGGCACTTCAAGGGTAATTATGTATCCTTGGATGGGGTCACTGCAGCTCTGAGCCCTAATATTTTATAGCTCAAGCCATATTCCTAGATCATTACAGCAAGACCTAGAGCTCAAAGCTCAACTTCTAAGAAGTGAGTACAGGAGCCCTCTCTGCTCTAAGAAATTGATTAATATTTTCTATCTGTCAGTTTTGGCACATTTTACTGTGAGAACACAAGTTCTGAAATCCCAAAAGAGTCCCAGAAGATTACCAAGCTAATCGACAAAGCAGATCTGGCTTTGGTATATATAAGGGGATACATCCCGGGGAATTTTGCAAAATTTGAATATATGGAGTAAGCAGCTCTGGTGATTCCAAAAAGGCCAAGGGAAACAAACGAGGCTTTATTTGGGGTTATATAAAATCAGACCATGTCAGGAACATAAATCACTGGGGGAAACATTTCAAATCCAAGGTAAACCATAGCTAAATGTTCTCTGTCTGGACAACTTGCCATCCAGGAGATCTGAATTTACCCAAGGTCAGAGACAGGACCTGGAATAGAACCCTTAATTCCCAGTTTGCAGGCTATAGCTCAAAGCCCAGGTTAAGGATTACATCCAAGGCTAAAACAAGCATTGTATCAGAAATCTGTACAACTTCAGTAAAATGAAACAAGTTCATTGAAATCACAGAAATCCCATCTTCAAACAACTGATTTATAGGATGTGATGAGTTAGAGGGGCAAAAATGAGACTACAGCATTTATGTGACATGAATGACACCCTCTGAAGTGGCTCTTGGGGAAATTCCTAGGGATAGGCAAGCCACTGTGGGTATAGTGGAAACCATGGCTTAAGATACTCTTAGGAAGACTTAAGCCAGTCAGATCCTCATGCTGGTATAAGGCATGAACACTGACATGTTCATGCTTTTAACACTATGACCAGACACAGATATTGCCCCAAACTGGAAATGACAAATTCTTCTGAAAAATAAATAGAATTGTTTAAAGGACTTTGGAAAGTGCACACATCAAATGAAACTTGCTGGTCTTGACAGAGCCTATCTGTATTTGATGACTTTGCAGCCATTCAGAAGAATCTGTCTTAATAGCCACTTTGCTGAAGAGGAGAATAAATAAATACAGAACGTCCTGACTTCACAAAGAAAGGGAGCTTAGCGATAACAGGAGTAGGGAAGAGAAGACAGTCTGATGAAACCAAAAGGAGAGGAAGGGAGACCCTTTCCAGATTGAAGACAATTTGCCCCTTAAAACTGACATATTACCTATAAAAGTTAGACCAATAGTATCCAGCATAAACATTTATCTAGATAAATAGTATCTGATATCTAAACTGTACCTAGTATTTCACTTTTTAAAATGCTATACAAATATTATCATGCTACATGTGTCACTGTAAAATTTCCTTTTCCACTCAATATCACATGTATGTGCTGCTGCTGCTGCTAAGTCGTTTCAGTCGTGTCCGGCTCTGTGCAACCCCTGAGACGGCAGGCCACCAGGCTCCCCCGTCCCTGGGATTCTCCAGGCAAGAACACTGGAGTGGGTTGCCATTTCCTTCTCCAATACATATATGTGCACTAACCTAGTATTTTAACTGTTGGATAGCATTTCATCTTATGAATAGACCACAGTTTATTTATTCATTCTCTTACAGATGGACATGAAATTGCTTCCAAACGTCGCTGTTACCAAACAATGCTGCAATAAACCTTCTTGTTCATGTGTCCCAGTGCACCTGTAGCTAGATTCCTGAGGGTATATACCTAGAAGCAGAGTTGCTGGGTCATGGAGTTTGCACATCTTCAATCTCACAAGATAGTGCCAAATTACTCTCAAATGACCTTCTTATCCTTACTCTGCTTACTCCACACACTTTCCCAAAGCACGAGACATGAGAAAAATAACAAGATTTTGCAAGAAATAGTCAGCAAACCAGTGTTCTAAGCTCTGTGGCTTTAAGATAACCACTGAAAATTTCTGAGTCTTAGTTTCCTCAACTGTAAAATAGGAATGATAGCACTTTGTTTTTTTACTTTATTCCCTGGGCTTTAGTGAACAAATAAAATTGTGATAACTAATGAGCTTTAAAAACTAGTAAGTGCTGAATTGTGTTAATTATTTTTAATAAGCAGACACACATAAATCAGTCACCTTCATTCATTAAATATGAGTCTCAACTTTGTAAATATGCTTCCCAGGTGGCACTAGTAGTAAAAATTTGCCTGCCAATGCAGGAGATGTAAGAGATGCAGGTTCAATCCCTGGGTCAGGAAGATTCCCCAGAGGATGGCATGGCAATCTTCAATATTCTTGCCTGGAGAATCCCAGGGACAGGGGAGTCTGGTAGGCTATAGTCCATAGGGTTACAAAGAGTTGGACATGACCGAAGCGATTTACCATGCTACTATGTAAACAGCCAACAAATGGAGACTTAGCTGCTACTCAAAGAACAGGAAGGTTAGTAACTACATTTTTTTTTTTTTTAATTCTTAACTGCCATGGTGCTAAGCACTTTACAGGCAACTCCTGGTTATTTATCATTCTAAAATTCACTTGCCAATGGGTTTTTTGAAATTTAAAGCAAAATTTTCAAAAGAACACTATGATCAAGTGATATGGGTTCAAGTTTGCCTAAAAATCAAGTATAAGGGAACCAACATACATAGAGTATTGGCTATAAAATAACAGAAGTTGTGCCAAGTCGTTAGTTTTGTATATGCTATGTAATACACTCTCCTTCACAACCTTGGAGTGTAAAGTTCTAATAATCTCATCTCACAAATGGGAAGCTTGAGGTACTGGGAAGTTAACTAACCTGCCTGAAGTCACACAATTACAACAGTGGAATCAGGAGTTGGTTTGAACTAGGAGTGGTGCTGCTGCTGCTGCTGCTAAGTCGCTTCAGTCGTGTCCGACTCTGTGCGACCCCATAGACGGCAGCCCACCAGGCTCTCCCGTCCCTGGGATTCTCCAGGCAAGAACACTGGAGTGGGTTGCCATTTCCTTCTCCAATGCATGAAAGTGAAAAGTGAAAGGGAAGTCGCTCAGTCATGTCTGTTAGCGACCCCATGGACTGCAGCCTACCAGGCTCCTCCAACCATGGGATTTTCCAGGCAAGAGTACTGGAGTGGGGTACCACTGCCTTCTCCGAGGAGTGGTGCTACATACTCTTTTTATTACTTTACAAGTGTATGCAGTCTCCATCACCACTTATAGCACTGAGTCTATAGGAAAGTTTGGCTGTTCGGTCGCTAAGTCGCATCTGACTTTTTTTGTGACCCCATGGACTGTAGCCCGCCAGGCTCCTCCTGTCCGTGGGACTCCCCAGGCAAGAATACTGGAGTGGGTTGCCATTTTCTTCTCCAGGGGATCTTCCTGACCCAGGGATCACACCTATGTCTCCTGCATGGGCAAGTGGCATCTTTATCACTGAGACATCTGGGAAACCCCCATAGGAAAGTGGATGCCAATAAATGGCAACAAAAGGTGGTGGGAGCTCAGAGAATGTGTGTGCCCCCGGCTACAGCCACTTCAATCTCCCACTAACTCAGAAGCAGTAAATGTGACAACTTGAATATCTGCTGTCTTTCCAGCAATGCCCTCAGAAAACATTAGTAAACAGAAGGAACTATAATGAGAAAACATTTCCCTGAGATGAGAGAGAAAATTGTTTCCCAACCCTGTCATAGTAGCGTAACTATTCTCATAATGGCTAACATCTGTATAGTTCTCAATAGCTTATATACAGAGGTATCTGTAAAATGTAGGAAGATGAAAGGGAATTTTGATGTATGATGGTTTGGACCTTAGAGGCTGTCTTCTCATCCTTTTTTTCCTTTCCAAATAAGATATTCATAAATCAGTATGTCTGCACTATATAAATTACTATAAACCTGAAGTTATGAGAGAATTCTTGAAATCATACATGAAATTAAATAAGTCCCTTCAAGGACAAATAAGTCCCTTCAAGGACAATGGGCTTCCCTGGTGGCTCAGAGGTTAAAGCGTCTGCCTGCAATGCAGGAGACCTAAGTTTGATCCCTGGGTCGGGAAGATCCCCTGGAGAAGGAAATGGCAACCCACTCCAGTATTCTTGCCTGGAGAATCCCATGGACGGAGGAGCCTGGTGGGCTACAGTCCACGGGGTCGCAAAGAGTCGGACATGACTGAGCAACTTCACTTTCACTTTCTTCTTTCAAGGACAAAGCCCCTTCTCACCGAACTCCACTACGTTGTGTTGATTTCAGAATTATTTTAAATGGAATTTTATTTGAAGCAGTGATAACCAATTAGGACAAGTAATAGGACGAAAGTTTCCGTTCACATTAGCAAAAAACAAAACTCTAAACTACCTATGAATGAACACAAAAACAACAAAAAGTATACACCAAATCACACTTACGAACATAGCCTGGTTTTGATATCACTATTAAGCTAGCCTTATGAAGTATGTTGGATGGTTTCCTACCTTTCAATATTTTTTGGAACAGTTTACATAAGATGGGAATTATCTGTTCCTTGAAGGTTTGCTGGAACCCACCCATAAAGTTATCTGGGTCTGGTGCCTTTTCTTAGAAAAATCTTTGGCTTCTATTTCTCATACTTTTTTTGTTTGTTCACCTATTTTATTAAGCTTATTTTGATAATTTATATTTTCCTAAAACACCCTACTTATTTAGGTTTCAAATTCCTTGGTACTAAGTTGCCCATAAAATTTTCATAATTAAAAATAATTTAAGCATTTTTGTTTAAGTCTCTATTTTCATTTCAGATTCTGTGTATCTGTATTTTCTTTCTTTGATTTTTCCCTAGAGTACTGTTTATTTTACAGCACTTTTCAAAGAAGTAGCTTTTGATTTTGTTAATCAACTACTTTTGGTATTTGTGAATTTCTTCTAATTTATAAAATTTTGCTTTTATCTCAATTTGTTGGCTTATGCTTAAGTTTTACCTAGTACATTATTTACTATACCAAATAAATTATTTTGTGTATACACAAACACACATCAACATACACACACACACACACACTTCCTCCCAGGTATCTCTCCATCTGTCCCTGTTTAAAAGCCCTGTTCTTATCTCAAGATTTCTCCCTACATCTTTTAAAAGACCTTGTTTATTTGAATTTCTTTTCTTTTTGGTTTACTAACTCTACTTCTTAAGATGATAGTATTTCTATTTGTTAGGTTTGCTGTTCCCTGCTGAAGTACAGTTGTTTCTCATCTGTTTGGTAGTTTCCAGTTGTGGGTTCAACCTCTGCAATGGAACCCTTATCCCTGTGCCCCAGGTTTAAGTGTTGTCCATCCGGCTGTGGCTTGTAAGTTGGGTTCTTACTGAGAAAGCAGTCGTAGTTTAGTGCTGGCACCTCCACTCTCTTGTTTTCTTCTACAGACTGGCCTCTGGACTATTAATGTTTTCCCTCATTTTGAAATACAATTGTATTATTCTAACATTTAAGTATGTCTTCTATTTCATTTTTTTAGGTTTAGGCCAAGAAGATTTCAGTTTATTATTCAATTTATTTGTATTTCTATATTCACCTTATCTAGCTCAATATGATAGTAAGTACCTGGCTAGAAAAGGTTCATGAGATATCTTTTTTGTGTGTTAAAAACAATTATTTGTAACATGTAATGCTTTTCCTTGTTTTCTTTCTTATGTAATAACATCTACCAGTGCTTATAATTTTGCTTTTACAATTTAAAAGATGTGCTACATACGTTCCCTATCAAGAAACAAATAATTAGCTTCATAAAATTTAGCTTGACATGCTGTCTTTTAACAAAGCAAATTTGCCCATGGATGCTTTCAGTTAAAACTATCATATATGATCCACAATTTTGTTGGCCAGTTCAGTCCAGTCGCTCAGTCATGTCCGACTCTTTGTGACCCCATGGACTGCAGCATACCAGGCCTCCCTGTCCATCGCCAACTCCCAGAGAACTCAAACTCATGTCCATTGAGTCGGTGATGCCATCCAACCATCTCATCCTCTGTCGTCCCCTTCTCCTCCTGCCTTCAATCTTTCCCAGCATCAGGGTCTTTTCAAATGAGTCAGTTCTTCACATCAGGTGGCCAAAGTATTGGAGTTTCAGCTTCAGCATCAGTCCTTCCAGTGAATATTCAGGACTGATTTCCTTTAGGATGGACTGGATAATTTTCTTTTCATAAATACCTGTGTACATAAATAACATACATGTATGAACTATATAATCTTATACTGTATTATTCTGGTTTTCTTTTATTAATTCTATAAATTAATACTTATAAGATTATCAAAATGATTTTGTAACCACTAGTTTCTTTTATCTCAGTTTTTTTATCTCAGACCATTTCATGGTCTTTGTTGACAAAATCCTGCATTTCAAATCTAAGTTATTTGTAACATAATAATACTGGTCATTTCATATTTTCAATTCTGAAAAAAATTTGAAATTGACTTTGAATTTGACTTTGACTATAGTCATATTTATATTTAACAATATTTTGGTCTTATCTGCTTTCTACTTTCACTGGCTTCAATTCCTATGCCCAAAACTTTCATATATTTACTTTAACAGACTTGATAATTTTGCTTTGCTTCATGTTTCAGTAGTTTTATTGTTCAGTTGCTCAGTAGTGTCAGACTGTTTGCAACCCCATGGGCTGCAGCAGGCCAGGCCGCCCTGTCCTTCACTATCTCCTGGAGTTTGCTCAAACTCATGTCCATTGAATCTGTGATGCCATCATCAGTAGCTTAGAGAATATTTTCATACATAAATATTCAAGAGGGTGCATGGTTAGTCCATTTTCCCAGTGTGTACACACACACACACACACACACACAACTTGCTTATCCTAACATCTAATGCATGCATCCTCAGTCACTCAGTTGCATCTGACTGTGACCTCACAGACTGTAGCCTGCCAGGCTACACCACAGGGGAAGCCCTGACATCTAATAAGCATGGCTATATTTACACAACATATTAATTCAAAGTCATTTTAGTACTTTCCCGTATGAAAGATTGCTTGGTGGCAGTAGTGGTAAGTAATCTGACTGCCAATGCAGGAGACACAGGAGATGCGGGTTCGATCCCTGGGTCAGGAAGATCCCCTGGAATAAGAAATATCAACTTGCTTCAGTATTCTTGCCTGGAAAATTCTATGGACAGAGGAACCTGGCAGAATATAGTCCATGGGGCTACAGAGTGTTGGACACAACTGAGTGACTAACCACCAGCAGCATATGAAAAGAGTAAGGTAAGTTGGTTGGTCATAAAATTCTTTGTCAATAGTTATTTTCCCTCAAAATTTTTCAAATATAAAATTTATTTCTATGACGAAGAATAAGCTTAGATTTGTTCCATTATTGCTTTTGCTGCCTGGATGGTCAATGAATTTTTCTTTATCCTCCTAGTCCAGAAACCTTAGCTTTTCACTGGTTTTCTCCTGGAAAGGAGTGAGCCTTTAAATCATTAAACATGCCTCACTTCACCTCAATTAAGGTTATTTTGTCTTACACCTTTAATTTATAATTTGATTCTATTTGTGGGTTTTTTCTTTTTTTTTTTTCAGGAGAAAAATTTATTTTTATTTTTTTGGCTCTCTGGTTTTGGTTTGCATGTCTGTCATCTTCTCTTTCAATTTTTAGATTCCTTTGAGCTTTATTCCTACAGTCTAGGAAAAGAGCTCAAATTTAACTCTTAAATCACTTACTGGATTTTGCACAGATTGATTATGCTCTCTACTCCCTCTAATTTAGACTTTAAGGTTTTTAATGTAGTTTCAATCTTTATCTCATCAGTTCCTTTTTCATGTCCTATTCTCTTTTTAATTTTATTATCATATCCTGTTATATTTCACTTTATCCTGTTAATTTCACTTTGGTACATTTTAATTGCTGCCTGCTCTTCCAGAAGGATTTTATTGTGTCTCTTTAGATGCAGCATGGTGCTAGTTAGCCAGTTTTAAGCATAACAATGAGGACAGCACCCTAGGGCAGTGTCACCTGAAGTGTGGTATATACGCAGGTACAGTCTGAAAACTTTGTTACCTGTCAGCAATAAGATGAGTAGCTTTCCTCTAAATTGTTATTAGTACACAATGAGATAAGAGAAACACTCACTACTTCTGTACTTGTTTCACTGCTGACTGGTGATAAGCAGTCCCCAAATTAGTGCTGTTCTGAACCACACTCTCATTGCTCTAAATGTATGCAGGGTAACAGGACAGAAGGAAACTGCAGCCCTCAGCATTCCTTATTCCTTTCCTGTCCTTTAACACTCAGCCTTTAGACATGTCTACGAAAGATGAATGAATTTCTCGAAACACTGTACTTTCAGTTGTATTTTTTTCTAGCAGTTTTGCCTATACTTTAAGTAGTATACTGTAATAGATCATTTTCTGAAATAGGCTCTCCCTTTGAGTCTTTTGATACTTGTCCCTTACCTTTATTCTTCAGTATTCTTTTTTTTTTTCTTCAGTATTCTTTTGCATCCCCTTCATGGACCACAGCCTTGTTGTGGTAAAGGGGCTTGCATAACTCAATGAAAATATGAGCCACGCCATGCAGGGCCACCAAGACAAATGGGTCATACTGAAGAGTTCTGACAAAACGTGGTCCACTGGAGGAGGAAATGGCAACCCACTTCAGTATTCTCGCCACCAAGAACTCTGTTAACAGTATAAAAAGGCAAGAAGATATGATACCAGAAGATAAGTACTGCCCCCTCAGGTTGAAAGGTGTCCAATATGCTTCTGTGGAAGAGTGGAGGGCAATTACTAACAGTTCCAGAAAGAATGAAGCAGCTGGGCCAAAGTGTAAATGACACTCAGTTGTGGATGTGTTTGACAGTAAAAGTAAAGTCTGATGCCATCAAGAACAATATTGCATAGTTACTTGGAATGTTAGGTCTATGATTCAAGTTAAATTGAACATGGCCAAGAAGGAGATGGCAAGATTGAACATCCACATTTTAGGAGTCAGTGAACTAAAATAGACAGGAATGGGCAAATTTAATTCAGATGACCACTGTATCTACTATTATGGGCAAGAATCCCTTAGAAGAAATGGAGTAGCCCTCATAGTCAACAAAAGAGCTCAAATGCAGTACTTGGGTGCAATCTCAAAAAGGACAGAACGATCTCTGTTCATTTCCAAGGCAAACCATTCAACATCACAGTAATCCAAGTCTATGCCCCAAACACTGATGCTGAAGAAGCTGAAGTTGAATGGTTCTATGAAGACCTACAAGACCTTCTAGGACTAACACCAAAATAAAAAAAAAATGTCCTTTTCATCACAGGGGATTGAAATGCAAAAGTAGGAAGTCAAAAGATAACTGAATGAAACTTTGGCCTTGATATACAAAATGAAGCAGGGCAAAGGCTAATAGAGTTTTGTCAAGAGAACACACTGGTCATAGCAAGCACCCTTTTCCAACAACACAAGAGACAATGCTACACATGGACATCACAAAGTTAATATCAAAATCAGACTGATTATGTTCTTCACAGGCAAGGATGAAGAAGTTCTATACAGTCAACAAAAATAAGACCTGGAGCTGACTGTGACTCAGACTATTAGCTCCTTATTGCAGAATTCAGGCTTAAATTGAAGAAAGTAGGGAAAACTACTAGGCCATTCAGGTACAACCTAAATCAAATTCCTTATGATTATACAGTAGAGGTGACAAATGGATTCAAGGGATTGGATCTGGTAGATAGAGTGCCTGAAGAACTATGGATGGCAGTTCATAACATTTTACAGGAAGCAGTGACCAAAACCATCCCAAAGAAAAAGAAATACAAGAAGGCAAAATGGTTGTCTGAGGAGGCTTTATAAATAGCTGAGGAAAAAGAGAAGAAAAAGGCAAGGGAGAAAGGGAAAGGTATATACAACTGAATGCAAAGTTCCAGAGAATAGCAAGGAGAGGCAAGAAGGCATTCTTAAATGAACAATGCAAAGAAATAAGGAAAAACAATAGAATGAGAAAATGTAGAGATTTCTTCAAGAAAATTGGAGATATTAAGGAAACACTTCATGCAAGGATGAACATGATAAAGGACAGAAATGGTAAGGACCTAACAGAAGCAGAAGAGATTAAGAAGAGATGGCAAGAACATATAGAAGAACTATACAAAAAAAAGGTGAACAACAACAATCCTTTTTCATAAATCTCCATAGTGGTCTCCCACTCCTTTATTCATTCTTGAAAATGGAAAGGTGTTTTCAGACAGAGTGTATGGTTTGTCTTGGGCTTATGCTCTGTCATCTAAAGGAAAAACCTCCTTTGCATCTATACAGTGTGTGGGTATGAGAGAGAAGGTGAAGCTGTAGTGAGATTAAGTCAGTGAGCTTCATTCCTATCCAATCCCTAGGTTCTATCACAATTTCACGTAACACATCTCTTCCCCTATACTTATCACCTTGCTTTTGATATTCTGAACTCATATTTATTTAAATCTCAATGTCCATCATCTGTTGTATTAGAGTTCTTTATTTCAGCATCTGCTTCCTCTGCCACATACATACACACACATACCACATACAGACTTTTCATTTTACCAGAATGTGTGTGTTGAATAGGAGAAGAGTACCAACCTATGGGAATTGCACCAGAGGTGAGGAACATGGGAGAAAGGTGAAGCTTAAAGGTTCTGGCACTAAATCAAATGTCAGTGGGGATCCTAGGTTTTTTTTTTCCCCCAATCATCTTAGGAAATCACTAAGAGAAAGGGAGAGGCAATACTTTAGGATAATTCCCAAATTTTTCTAATGTGGATGATTCAGATGGAGATACTTAAGGTAGTATTTATTGAAGGAGGGGCAGATTTGGCTGGAAAGAGGATGACCTGGGTAACATACATGGAAGTATTCTTATATCCAGGTAAAAATTTCTAGTAGGAAGATGTTTGTATTCTCTAGAGCTATGGGTAAGAGTATAGATTTTAGAATCATCAGTATAAGGGTAATAACAGAAACCAGGGTCATGAGTGGGACCAACATCAACAGACTAAGAGAGAAGGCCCAGGAATAATCCTTAAAAAAAAAAAACTACTAAAGGGTCAAGTATAGAAGGAGGAACAGGGAAAATGGACAAAGACATTGCTGCTGCTGCTGCTAAGTCGCTTCAGTCATGTCTGACTCTGTGTGACCCCACAGACAACAGCCCACCAGGCACCCCGTCCCTGGGATTCTCCAGGCAAGAACACTGGAGTGGCTTGCCATTTCCTTCTCCAATGCATGAAAGTGAAAAGTGAAAGTGAAGTCACTCAGTCATGTCTGACTCTCAGCGACCCCATGGACTGCAGCCCACCAGGCTCCTCCAACCATGGGACTCTCCAGGCAAGAGTACTGGAGTGGGGTGCCATTGCCTTATCCGAAGACATTGCTAGAGAGATATAAAAACTATCAGAAGCATATAATGATGGGAATCAAAGGAAGAGACCATTTCAAGGAAGAGGGAATAGCCCATCGAGACAAATGTCCTTTCAGAGGGTAAGCCAAGTAAGTATTTAAATCAACCCTCTTGATTCTGGAATTACATTGACTACCAGCCTAGATTCTCAATGTTATTCTGAGTTGTTTCTAAATCCTTTAATTTATATGTATCTTTGTGGGAAATCAAGAAATTCTGCAGTAGAAGCTCTTCTCCAGCTGACTTTCAAAACAGAAGTCTACACTAGAACTGGGTTTTTTGTTTTGGTTTGTTTTTAGTGTTCTTGCAATCCTTCTTTTTTGGTCAAGGACCATTTGGTTGCAAATAATAGTATCCTATTCAAATTGGGGTAAGCCAAAAGTAGAATGTTTTTAAAATAATACAAGTGCAATTCATAGAACCCAAAGTCAGGAAGTCTAGTGAGGCCTCATGGGAAACTGGAATGAGGAACTGGAAAGTTGTCAGAGACCAAGATAGCTACTTTCTGTCTGTGTCTATCTCTCTCCAGACTCTGTGGTCTCTAGTCTCTGCTTTTCTTTGTTCATCTTCTTCATTCATTCCTCTGTTCAGTCTAGAGCTCTATTTGTGAACAGGAATGAAAATGGCCCCCAAGGCAGTTCTTCCTACCCTCTCTCTTTCAGCATCATCTGAGCCCACATAGCACTCCCGGATCTCTATTCCAATTTTCTAGGAGAAAGAAACTGATTGGCCAAGTTTGGACCATGTGTCCATTCTTAGTCCAATCAGCTGTGAGTGGGGGTAAACGCTGTGCTCTTTCTTCATTCTGAGAATGGAGAGTGCAGGAGAGCCCACTCTGAAGAGGAACAGGCAGGTAAATTAACTGAATTGTTTCATCATCCTCATGTTACCCAGTTCCTTTTTCTGCTCAACTTACTGTCTTTATCTTTCATCTTATTATATTTTGATTTCAGAATGTTCTCTTCTCATGATTCTCTGCTCTTATCTTTAAAAAGCCAGTGTTTATTTGCATCTTATTAAAAATTATTCTGGTTACCATGAAAAATAATTTTTGAAGATAATGATCTGTATCTTCCAATCCTCAAAGCATGTTCCCTTTTTTCTATAATAAATTTTCACAGGCCTGGAGGATTTCTCTTTTATATAGTTTCATACTCTTCAGAAGTTTCTCTTTTCTTCACCTGAAAAGAGGACAAATCTATAGACAGTGTTTGCTAATAGAGGACATGTGTTTTGCATTTGTGTCTATTCATGAAGGTGTGGAAGGGAACCCCCTTATCAAAATATTACGGGAGGGAGCATGAATTGACATAAACAAGTTCTTGCCCAAACATCATTGTCTATTTGGCTTTCTTCTGGTGTTTGAGAGATGAATTTATCCACCCTAGTGCCTTCCCCACTTATTCCTTAAACTAGTCAAGGGGAGAAACATTTATACTCCCCAACACGCACAGTTCCAGAAGATCAGAATCCTCAAGTTATTTTTATCTTTAATTTGTCAGAGCTTCATATAGTATACAGTAGATGTTCAGTAAAGGTTTTAATTTGACTCTTTCTAAAATGCCAATTTGACCATGTCATCTACCTGCCTGCTGACTATACTTTAACGTGTCCCTGAATGCAGAGAGAATTCAACTTTCTTAGTTTGGAAGTCCAAGACCTTAATAAATTGGCCCCTGCTTCTCCCACTCTTAGGACAGAAACTTTAACTATATCCTCATAGACACCTGATGGGTCATGCCAATCTACCTGCAGTTCCACTGTATGTGTGTACCCTCACACTACCATGTCTGCATGACCTGTGTCGTTCCCTCTCCCTCAAATCATTTCCCCCTCCTTCTGTCTGCATGATAAAATCTCACCTGGCCTGGTAGCTGCAGGTCCACCAAAATCTCCAACATCAGATGCCCATCCTCTCTTCCCCCAAGCACCTCTATTAATGCACCTAACGCATCTTGGTGGAATTCCTTTTTTGTTTTTCACTTGTCTGTTTTCTACTAGACTGGGAGCTCTGTGGAGACAGGGACCATGTACTTTTCATCTTTGTAAAGAATCCGCCTGCAGTGCAGGAGACCTGGGTTCAATCCCTGGGTCAGGAAGATCCCCTGGAGAAGGAAACCACAAACCACTCCAGTATTCTTGACTGGGAAATCTCATGGACAGAGGGGTCTGGCGGGTTACAGTCTATGGGGTAAAACAGGTAGACATGACTGAGTGACTGAACAACAACAAATCTAGCTTCTACTAGGCACCGAGTTAAGAATTCCATAAATGCTTGATGAATAAATCTATTAGTGTCTAGATATTAAGCTTGATGATATAAAGACAAATGTACTTAGATTAGTAAAAGAACTGAAAGTCATTATTTAAATATTAATTAATCCACTAGCTAACTGTTTGGTATAACACGATCAACTAATTTTCAGGAAGCCTGAGGAGTTAAACAGCATCTTAATCCTAACTCACAATAATACATCTGGATCCATGAATACCAGTCAGCTATAAATTATGTGCTTGGAGAGGTAATTAAATGTGTGTGTACTGGCAAAGCTTTTCAGCCTTCTCTTTGTCACATGCAACAAGAGAAAATGGATTTTTCCAGTAGCCCGTGAGGGAAATACTAATAAATACCCTCTTCTTCTGTACAACATTTTAAAGTTTACAAGGTGCTTTCATATCCCATGTAATTTTTAACACAATTTTGTGAGTCAGAGTATCATAAACCTACTTTACAGACACTTTTAAGGCTCAAGAAGTAAAATGATCACCAATTTTAGTGATCTAAGTACATTTTTTACCAATCTAAGTACATTTGTCTTTATATCATCAAACTTAATATCTAGACACTAATAGATCTGTTCATCAAGCATTTATGGAATGCCAAAAGGTCATGAACGTAATACTCAAGCTCAAATCTTCACCTTCTGTGTTTAAATCAGGTGCTCATTTCACTTTATCCGTTAGCAAAGAAACCCATGAAACAAATACATTCAAATACTTGGTTCCTGGACAACGACATTATTGGTAACAATTTATTTGGTTTACATTATATGTGCTATTCAGAGGGTTTCACATCCTTTCATTTGTTTCATAAAACAGCCCTGAAAGTAGGTGGGACAAATGCCCTTATGTTTGTTTAGCTGACAAGAAGCCTGAAGTCCAAGGAGTCTAGGTGATTTTCCTTGTTTTTGTTTTCAAAATTAGTCAGTGAGAGACCTGCTTCCTGATTCTGTGCTCCAGCCATTTCCCTTGTTAACCAGTATCTTAACAGCAATTAAAAGGCTCAACAGTTATCAGAGAGATAACCCACTCTTGAGAAATCAGGAAAGATAAATAGATACAATTAGCTCATGTCTAGACAGCTCTAGACTTGTCTCAATGGCAGTAACACCCTATGATGCTGTCCCTTTTGTCCTAATTCCTCAGGGGAGTATCCAAAACAGACCTGTAATACTCCATATGATGCTCAATCTACAGCACCTTAATGTTGAGTATAAGATGCATTTCTACTTGAATAGGAAGTCCTATACGATCATCGCATCTGGTCCCATCACTTCATAGAAAATAGATGGAGAAACAATGGAAACAGTGAGAGACTTTATTTTCTCAGGCTCCAAAATCACTGCAGATGGTGACTGTAGCCATGAAATTAAAAGACACTTGCTCCTTGGAAGAAAAGCCATGACAAACCTAGACAGCATATTAAAAAGCAGAGACATTACTTTGCCAACAAAGGTCTGCATAGTCAAAGTTATGCTTTTTCCAGTAGTCATGTATGGATGTGAGAGTTGGACCATAAAGGGGGCTGAGCACCAAAGAATTGATGCTTTTGAACTGTGGTGTTGGAGAAGACTCTTGAGAGTTCCTTGGACTGCTAGGAGATCAAACCAATCAACCCTAAAGGAAATCAGTCCTGAATATTCATTGGAAGGACTGATGCTGAAAGTGAAGCTCCAATACTTTGGCCAGCTGATGCAAAGAGCCGAAGGGGATTATAGAGGACAAGATGGTTGGATGGCATCATCAACTCAATGGACATGAGTTTGAGCAAGCTCCAGGAGATGATGAAGGACAAGGAAACCTGGCATTCTATAGTCCATGGGGTGGCAAAGAGTCAGACACAACTGAGTAATTGAACAACAACAGGGAGAATTCAAACAGTTATCTTTTCAGTTCAGTTGCTCAGTCATGTCCTACTCTTTGCAACCCTATGAACTGCAGCACGCCAGGCCTCCCTGTTCATCACTAACTCCTGGAGTCCACCCAAACCCATGTCCATTGAGTCAGTGATGCCATCCAACCATTTCGTCCTCTGTCATCCCCTTCTCCTCCTGCCCTCAATCTTTCCCAGTGTCAGGGTCTTTTCCAATGCTTCTATACTTATGCACACAGACAACAAATAAATACACATATGACTTTGCATAATCATCCCATGTACACACAAACTTTATATTTAGACACACACACACACACACACACACACACCCCTTTTTATTGTACTTACTTTCCCTAACAGGAAGGCACATATGGACACTTAAGACACATCCATATCCCTCTGGAGGTCTCTCCTGTTCATTTCCTATCCCACACCCCTTCAACTGAATACACTTTTACTCACACACAAATGCCAGGTTTCACAATGATCAAGAGTCCTGTCAGCTGTCAGGTCCTGAATGTGCATGGTGAATTCTCTGAACTTCACTCTAGGGACTGAGACTGCTCCTCAGGCAAGGCAGAAGGGAGGACTTTAGACCTTGCAGTAGGGAGACCAGGCCAGCAAGTCCGAATGTAAGATGAGGAGACTCTCTTATTAATAAAGTCAAAGGCCAGAAAACAGTGCAATCAAGGGCACCCATTCACAAATATCTCCCTGACTCAGATATCACCATACTTCAGAAAATGTCCCTTGCAAGCTTAGTTTGGACATCTTTAGGGTTCTTCTTCACCTGAGAAAAAGTCTACCTAGAGTAGAAACCACTGAACATTGGAAGCAGACCTCAATTTAAAGCTCAGATCTACCTCTTAAATCCTATGGGCTTCAGTTTCCTCACGTGTAAAAATGAGATGATAATACCACTGAGTGTTACAATGAAAATTAAAGAGTGACAACATATATAAAGTACTTACCCACAGTCTCTGACACACAGTAGGTCTCAATTAATAATTGAGTGTACACTCAAACACATGAGATGTTACACAAAGCCAAGTTGTCTAAGAGAATATATGGGTGCTTTCACCCATATATGGCATTTCGACTGTACTCCTCATTGCAACGTATTTTTAAATGGGAGGAAAAAACAAATACTGGATTCTTAGTACAAAAGGAGTCAACGATTTCAGAATTCTTTGCATGAGGCTTTGATTTTCAAATAGCTAGGGAAAAAAGAGAGACTGAACTTATCCATTTAAGTTTTGAAAAAATAATCCCAGATTTCCCAGCAAAGATAACAAATGGGGTCCAAGAATCTGGAGACACAAGTGCTTAGAAACCTGAAGTTAGGGGAGAGCATAAGGAGTATTCACAAGGCAAACTGTGGTAACAAACAGCCAGTGTATGTCTTATGTTGCCCATAGAAATATAAGAAAAGGATCTTTCAAAGATCAATTGATATTAGTAACTTGAATGGTCTACACATCATACCACCAGGCAGTGAGGTCCTTATGAGAGAGTAAAATAAATTAGACTTGGAGTCAGAATGTTTGGAAAACTTATGTAAGCCTAAGTTTCCCCATCCACAAAATGTAAAATGGGGTTGCTATCTGTTTTCACCTAGTGGGTTTCCCTGGTGGCTCAGATGGTAAAGAATCTGCCTGTGATTCAGGATGGAACCCTGGTTCCATACCTGGGTTGGGAAGAGCCCCCTGGGGAAGGGAATGGTAACCTACTTCAGTATTCTTACCTGGAGAATTCTAAGGACAGAGGAGCCTGGTGGGCTACAGTCCATGGGGTAGCAAAGAGTTAGACATGACTGAGCAACTAACACACATACAATGTCTTATTATAAGGATTAAATGAGATATGGCACATACTGTGCTTAGAACAAGGCTTATAACACAAGTAGTGAGAGCTACTATTTTTACCCAACTCATAGGTTTATTTTAAAGGTGAAATAAATACATTATAAAATATTAGTTTTAGTTTTACAAAGCACAGTTAATATCAGCTCCTAACTCATAAATTCACTTTCAGCCAAAGTGGATCTCTATAAATTTTTTTTTTTTTTTTAGTTTTTACATCTGAAAAAGTAGAATGCGGGTATACTCTTCCTTTTTGCTCCCTACCCCTCTCCTTTCATAATCACCTAGCTCTACTGTGCTTCATTAAATAGAACCATTCCCACCCCAGCTCCACAAAATATCCAAAGGAAACACGATTTTACCCAGAAACTGCTCACCAGTGATATTTGTAAAACATTTTTGCTCATCTGTTCAGCTTCTTGGCCAAACATGGCCATCCTACAAAGCTGTACTAAAGCATGAAATAAACCTTTCCATAAAACATTTAATAAAGCTGTAAAAGTTAAATAGCTCATAATAAGCAACTATATAAAATATGTAGCTCAGGTCTCCGTCATTAATTTTCCTTAAGACTTAGAGAAAAACTCAGGACAGTCTTTCAAACTGCCCAGCTTACAGTGTGGAATTGAATCAAGGGTATTGTTCCCAGGATTCTCTGTATTTTGAAGCCAAACAGATTTCACAATTGTTTCACTGAATCGAATCTAAGATGATCAGATTCTGCTCAGCGACATAAAATTAATTTGCAGAGACTTCACTGAATCCCTTGGGATTCCTGCATTAGGTTGGAAAAGAGAGTGGAATTTTTTTTTTTTTTTTTTTGCTTATTTCTCTAAGTGTGATTTTAAGCAAGAAATGGGTATTGTTTTTGGCTGCCCAGCATCCAGTTCTCCTTCCTAACAGTGTCCTCTTTCCTTTCACGAAGATTCCATTATATGGATAATTGGAGATTTGGGGTGTACCAAAAACACAGGTGCCACCTTGCCCTAGACAAGGATGAAGCATGTGACCAAGCTGATCAGATCTTGCCTCCCAGGCAAGATCACTACTGTGAAACTGATCAGAATGATAGCAACAGGACACAGACAGGAAATAAACAGCTGGCGCTCACTGGTCGTCTCATTAAACAGTGGCATGATGAATCCCTTCAATGGCTCTTACAACTCACCCCACAGACTGGTTCAGATTCCTCTGCTCCTCAGAGTCCAATATCCCAGACTTCTCTGATTCTGTGAGTACCTTGTGTCCTTCTGTATCCCTCTAATAAATTCCTTTTCTTCTCATAGACAAAGTTGCCTACAGTTGTTTATTACTGTTTAGGCCAAAGGATCCTAATTGCCGCAGAGTATCAAATAATTGTTGTCTCTGATTCCTATTTATTTTCAAGAAAAGAAACAGACATGGTGCAAAAAAACACCACCAACGTAAGAATTATGTAATGATAATTTGCCTACCGCACCATTCTCTCCATCCAAAAAACGACGACGGCTAAGGTTTGTTTATCACAAATTGTACTAAAAGAGACTAAATCAAATGGCTGTCAACAATTATGGAAAGTATTTAACAAAAGGAAAAGCATACAGTTTATATTGAACCGTTTAACCGAGGAGGTATCGACAAGAAATTTCTATTCCATACAAAATTATGTTAAATCCCCTAATAGCTGAGAACTTCATATAAATATTTGCCTAATGGCTTGAAAGGCACTGAGAAGAAATGAAACCCCTGTGAATTGAAACCTTATAGATTACAGTTGGTGGCTCCAAACTGTTTGAGGTTAAGAGGATTTATGATTTATAAAAGGCCAGCATTGTTAGCCCTTGCATAAAACAGCTACATCTCACAGGCTCATTTTTACCAGGAGCAGCTCCCTGGAGCCAAAATGATATACAAAATGCAGTGCCAGCTTCTATACTTTGTTCAAATTCCCTCGCCTTTCAGGCCAAGATATCTTAAGTGAAAAAAAAAAAATCAGAAACTTGGGAAGTAAACTGGTATTTAATACAATTCCATCAGCTCCTTTTTTCTCCCCTGACGTCTTACTCACTGAAGAAATCTTCATGAAGGAGAAGGCAGGGAATTGGTCTACATGCATACGTGATGTATTAAATACCTGAGAGACCATTTGCTTGCTGACCTTGCCAGGGAGCCAGGATGCAGAACAAGCCTGTAACGAGGCTTGAAGGCAGCCTGAAGCCATCACCACTGAATAATGGCTGCTGTCTTTTTAAAACTGTCGGAGGTTCACATGGTAGATTTCCTTCCAGTTTCCAGTGGTATGAGAGACACCGCCAGTATAAATCTTGTTGTCACAAAAGAACAAGTTATAGTATATATTCAACCACACACACAAAAAAACTTTCAAATAACATTAACTTAAACCCACAAAACCGAGGAGAGTCAGAAGCAAAGCTGAACCTCTGTCCTTAAGTCACCCCACTGTGTTTAGATCTTGAAGAATGCCCAGCTCATCAGAGGGGATCACCAGGGCTGTGGCTGCACAATACCAAGACAGTAAGTCAAACTCGTTGAAGAAGAGGAAAAAGAAAAGAAGAGGAAAGGAAAGAATCTTGTAGCTCAAGTCTGGTTGACATTTCTTCTGTAAATTTTCATCTCAGTGTGGACCTAAACATTCTGTCCGACCCCCACACTGCACCAAATGCTGAAAGAAAGGGAAGATGAAGCTTGATGCAATTTGGAGATTTCATTTCTACCAAGCAAAGGTTTTTATAAAAGTGTTACTATTATATGATTGAGCAATGTATTGATATCTCCTTTCTTGACTCATTCATGAATGAAATGTAGTTTTCCAAAGTCACATGACCTAAATCCTTTGGAGGCCTGTGTCTCTTTCGAAATCCATTCTGAAGAACTACAAGAATTATCCACTTTGAGATGGAAATTCTGTATCTGAGGCAGATATATCTTAATCTTAGTTGAAGATTAAGCTCAGGTTAAGGACCTGAGCTTTAAAGCCAAAATACCTGGGTTTGAAACCCAACATAGCAGTCACCTGAATCAGCTGAGTAACATGGGACATGGAGCACACCTCTCTGAGTGATGAATATTTCACTTATAACATGAATGGAGTAACTCACAGGGTTGCCAAAAGGATTAAACAAGAGATTTGTGAAGTTCTTAGCACTGTGCCAGGGCATAGTAAACCTTCCATAAATGGCACCAACTACATCTATGGGCATCAGAATTTCCAAAGAGGAAAAATAAGACAGGACCTCTTGAGGTCAGTACTGGGGGATGCTGAAAGTTTCTAGATGCAAAAAGAGTTTACTGTCATTACATGGAAAGTAACTTTCACACAAGGAAAAGGCTGCAAAAGTGAATCATTCACTTCACAAATATGCCAGCTATGTGCCAGGCAATAGGGAATTTGAAGACAAGTAAGATAGAAATGGCTTCCCTGGTGCCTCAGAGTTAAAAAATCTGCAAGATATTCAAGAGATGCCAGTTTGATCCCTGGGTCTGGAAGATCCCCTGGAGAAGGAAATTGCAACCCACTCCAGTATTCTTGCCTGGGAAAATGCCATGGACAGAGAAGTCTGGCGGGCTACAGTCCATAGAGTCACAAAGGTGAGACATGACTGAGCAACTAAATACACACACACAAGATAGAAATGGTCCTCGCCCTCTAAAAGCTAACAGTCTAGATGGCATGCAGACAAAGAAACAGGCAGTTACAACAAGCGGTCTGCTCAGGGTCCCATCTCTCACATACAGCCCCCGGGCATTTCCCCAACTCCCACCACCCCAGAAACTACACCAGGCCCTCAGGCTCACATCCCACTTCCTGCCAATCCACGAAGAGGATTTGACATATTTGCCCCAAGCCTTCCTGGGTCACAAGAGCTTCAGAAGATGAGCAGTTTCCAACCAACTGAGTCTTAGAACTTGACCTGTCCTAGGCTGCTACTGTAAACAGAGTTATACCCCTTCAAAATTCATATGTTGAAGTCTTAACCCCCAGTAGGAGAAGGCAACGGCAACCCACTCCAGTACTCTTGCCTGGAAAATCCCATGGATGGAGGAGCCTGGTAGGCTGCAGTTCATGGGGTCGCTACGAGTCAGACACGACTGAACGACTTCACTTTCACTTTTCGCTTTCATGCATTGGAGAAGGAAATGGCAACCCACTCCAGTGTTCTTGCCTGGAGAATCCCAGGGGCGGGGGAGCCTGGTGGGCTGCCATCTATGGGGTCGCACAGAGTGAGACATAACTGAAGCGACTCAGCAGCAGCAGCAGCAGCAACAACCCCCAGTACCTCAGAGTGTGACTGAACTTGAAGACAGGGCCTGTACAGATGCAATTAAGTTACAGTGAGGTACCTACCATTTCAAGTGAAAAGTTAAGTGTTAGTTGCTTAGTGGTGTCCAACACTATGACCCCATGGACTGCAGCCTGCCAGGCTCCTCTGTTCATGGAATTCTCCGGGCAAGAATAGTGGAGAGGGTTTTCATTCCCCTCTCCAGGACCCACGGATCAAACCTGGGTGGGTTTCCTGCATTGCAAGTGGATTCTTTACCACAGAAACCCAACCATTTTAAAGTAGGCCATAATTCAAGATTGAAGGCGCAGGAGAAGGGAGCAGCAGAGGATGAGGTGGTTAGATAGCATGACTGACTCAATGGATATGAGTTTGAGCAAACTCCAGGAAATGGTGAAGGAGAGGGAAGCCTGGCGTCCTGCAGACCATGCGGTTGCAAAGAGTCAGACACAACTCAGCAACTCAACAGCAACAATTCAAACTGACTTGGGTGCTTCTAAGAAGAAGAAATGTGGAGACATAAAAAACAAAACACCAAGGATGTGTGCACAAAAGGCCACAGTGAAAAGGCAACCATCTTCAAGTTGAGGAGAGAGGGCTCAGGAGAAACCAAACCTGCCAACATCTTGATATTGAACTTCTAGCGTCCAGAACAGTGAGAAAATAAATGCCTGTTGTTAAAACCACCCAGGCAGTGCTACTTTGTTGTGGCAGCCCTAACAAACTCATGCTGTTGCTTTCCTACATGAAGCAGGAGACTGTTGTTCAGGCGCTAAGTTGTGTCTGACTCTCTGTGACCCCATGGATTGCAGCATACCAGGCTTTCCTTGTCCCTCACCAACTCTCGGAGCCTGCTCAAACTCACAAGAAGTAGGGGATACAGTAGAGAAATAGGAACCTTTGTGCCAGAGAGGGGACAGAAGTATGTTGAGTAAATGACAGACAATATTGAGGCTAATTTCAGAAGCATGTGATGCCCAGTGAAATGAGCCATCTCTCTAAAAAGTTCTGCTTAACAAGGATACTGCCCAACATCACTTTCACCCATCCAAGCACTTTTCACACATAATTATCAACAATTTTTCCAATGGGATATTTTCCTGTTCCAGCGAGCCCAGCCAGATGTCTGCAACAGAAAGGTGTCAAGCATCTAATACTGTATTTTACTGAGCACACACTATAGGACAGCCACTACTCTAAGCACGTAACATGTTCTAATGAATTTAACCTTCACTATCACCTATGCACCATTCCCTAGGGTTTCAATAATAAATTACCACAAACTGGGTGGCTTAAAGTGACAGTAATTTATTCTTTTGCAGTTCTCAAGTCCAGAGGCTAGACTATAAGCTGAAAAACCCAAAATTAATGTGTCAATAGAGGGCTTCCCTGGTGGCTCAGGTGTAAAGAATCCGCCTGCCAATGCAGGACATGTAGGTTCAATTCCTGGGTCAGGAAGATCCCCTGGAGAAGGAAACAGCACGCACTCCAGTATTCTTGCCTAGGAAATCCCATGGACAGAGGAGCCTGGTGGGCTACAATCCATGGGGTCAAAAAAGAGTCAGACAGTCAGACAGAGTCACAAAAGATCAACAGCTGAGACATGCTCCTTCTGACATCTGTAAAGGATAATCCTTCCTTGCCTCTTCCAGCATCTCATGGTTGCTGGCAATTCCTGTTGTACTTAGCTTGCAGCTGTATGACTCTAGTCTCTTCTTCTATTGTCACATGGTACCCCCTCTGTCTCCCCACACCCACAGCGTTTGTTTTCTTGTAAGGACACCAGTCATGGGACTAAAGCTCACACGATTCCCTTAATTTAACTAATTTCCTGGTGGCTCAGACAGTAAAGAATCTGCCTGCCAATGCAGGAGACCCTGGTTCAATCCCTGAGTCAGGAAGATTCCCTAGAGGAGGAAATAGCTACCAATTCCAGAATTCTTGCCTGGAGAATCCCCTGGACAGAGGAGCCCGGCTGGACAGAGGAGCCTGGCGGGCTACAGCCCATGGGGTCCCAAAGAGTTAGACATCACTGAGTGACTAACACTTTCACTTTTCACAATTTAATCAGGTACATCTGCAAAAACCCTATTTCCAAACAAGGTTACATTCTTAGGTTCTGGCTGGACATGAATTTGCGGGCACACAAAGCAAGCCAGCTTGTTACTGTATCAGCTTTAGAGATGAGAAGATATGGACACAGAGATGGAATCCCTTTCCAAGTTCGCCCAGACAATCGATGGCAAAGCCAAGATCCAGCTCCAAAGCCCATGCTCTTAACTGCTACACTTAGCTGTCTATCAAAAAATATTTCCCAGATGAATGAATAAAATAATCAAAAATGGCAGAATGCCAGCATGTTCAGTGATAGTACCCCAATTTCCCTCCTCCTCATTCCCTTCTGAGCCCACTGCACCAGCCTCACAAGTACTGTCCCTGTACCACTTCTATTTTCTCAAGACCATATGATTATTAGCATGTCTTTTCAACACACAGATCTGATCATCTTACTACAGTTCTTAAAAATTCAAAGTCCTAACTTAGCATAGCAGCCAACGGCCTTTACCTTTTGGACTGAACGCTCCATACAGACAGGGATTGTGTGCATTTTCCCTCCCCACTGTGTCCTTAACAACAAACACAGGTCCTTAGTACCTATTAGGCCCTCAGAAATCATTGTTAAGTGAATGGGGAAATGAATGAATGAATGAATGAATGATCTGAGGCAACTTACATTTTCCAGTCTCAGTTTCTGATGCAACTGAGTGTCTCTGCTGATGCTGTGTCCTATGCCAGGTGTATCTGTAATCACCATTTAGGACCCTGCTCAAACCTCCCTTCCTCATTAGGTACATTCAGACAACACACATACAAACACCACATAAATTGCATCCACTCACAACTTTGTAACATCACCAACTTTCTTCCCAAGTCCACTCTTGAGGGGTCCTTAGGGCAGGGGTTGTGTCTTCTTTGTTTTTTTTATCATCAAGGATTATCAGAGAGTGGACACTCGACAAATGTTTGCTGGATAAATGACTGAATGAACAGTCTAATGTCCATGTATACATAAACAGAGCCTTATTTCTATTTTGACTAGGGCTTGACTGTGCATACACAGAATCCAGTTCTCAAATAATGAGGCAACTTCTTGGCTTTCCAAACTACCCAAGTGCAGATGTCACACAGCTAAGAGAAGGCTGAAGCTGAAGACTTGGTTCAAAAACAAACATCCTAGAGATAAACTGACTCCAATGCACTGGAGGCCCTGGCCCCTCCCTGAATTCCTCTGTGTCTATGTGATGAGTAAGTGAGGTGAAGAGATGAAGAAACTGACAGCCCTGAGGACTGCTTTTTACATAAGTGAAGTAACTTTATAGCTCTGTTGCTTTTTGATCACATCTGGAGTCCATTTCAAAGTTATAAGCCCACTTACTCACTTCCCACTTAACGTAATTGTGGGGATAGTGTGGCATGGAGATGGTGAGTATCGATTTTGGAATTGGATAAACCAAACATGCTCTGGTGACACCATCTGTAACACGCCTGTGAGTAGGTAGGAATATATGTAAGCACAAATGTGCCTCTCTGGGCCACACATCCTCTTTTCATCTGTTTTGTAAATCTTCTTCACAGCATGACTCTCTCAAGAGTTACCGACAGGTATTTACACATACACCCCACTTCCTCATCTCACATTCTCTCCAGAACCCCAGTGAGTCTCTGTCCCCTCAGACTGAGGTCACTTCCATCAAGTTCACCCCATCCTGCACGTGGTCACCTCCCTGTCATTTGACATTTCAGCACTAAAGTCCACACATAAGGACCAACTTCCTTGCTTGAAGTATCTCTGGGCTGCTATTCACCCCACTGTCTCCCAGGCTATCTCTCTCCACCATCTCCTGGGCTGTCCTTCTGGCTTCATAATCCTGGCATGACTCAAGACTCAGGCCAAGCTCTCTTTGCCTTCCTGTCTTGTCCTGGGTCTTGTCCTGTGGTCACTGGGTCTTGTCCTGTGGTTTTAATAGAGAGGGTGATGACTCTTCCTGTCCTGGCTTTGTCTGTGGACTTTTCACTCACCTACCTAACAGTTCTCTAGCCAGAGAGATAATGTAACATAGAAGGAAGCATGGGACCCACAGAACCAGAGTGCCTGAGTTCAAATCCTTACTCCGCTACCTTTGTGCTTCAAAACTTTGAGAATTTATAGAGCCTCTTTCCTCATTTTTCCCTTCAAATGGGGATAATGCCTCCTAGGATTTTTTTGAAGATTAAATAATTTGATGTATTTAAGGAATATATACCAGCCTTAAGAACATGATGGATACTCAATAATGATAGCAATTGTTACCAATAATAGCAATAGGAATGCCTTCTCTTAGACATCATAGAGTCATGTTAAAGAGTCAAAGTTAATGTCCCTAAAATAGAACTCTGGTTCTCCTATTAAAATTCATTTCTACTCTGGTTTTCTCACACCCTTATCATACTGATGCATTTTATTTCCTTCATATAATTTAGTACTATATGAAATTTCTTTATTTATGTCTTCAATTGTTCATTATCTGCACCACCTCCAGCTAAGAATCTAGTATTTAAGCTTCAGGAGGGCAGGACCATGTATATCTTGTTCACTGTTGAATTCTACCAGTTCAAACAGTGACTCATATTAACATATAGATATTCAATACACAGCTGCTGAATAAATGGATGGATGAATGAGTGACTGAAAAATGGGTTTGGATTTGGTACCTATACCCAGCACTCACTAGTTATGGGACATTAGGAAAATATTTAACTCATGAGCCTTAGTTTGCTCACCTTATCCCATTAAATGGGATAGCAATGCTTCATTATATAGGGTTACTCCTTGGAAGAAAAGTTATGACCAACCTAGATAGCATATTGAAAAGCAGAGACATTACTTTGCCAACAAAGGTCTGTCTAGTCAAGGCTATGGTTTTTCCAGTGGTCATGTATGGATGTGAGAGTTGGACTGTGAAGAAAGCTGAGCACGGAAGAATTGATGCTTTTGAACTGTGGTGTTGGAGAAGACTCTTGAGAGTCCCTTGGACTGCAAGGAGATCCAACCAGTCCTTTCTGAAGGAGATCAGCCCTGGGATTTCTTTGGAAGGAATGATGCTAAAGCTGAAACTCCAGTACTTTGGCCACCTCATGCGAAGAGCTGACTCACTGGAAAAGACTCTGATGCTGGGAGGCATTGGGGGCAGGAAAAGAAGGGGACAACAGAGGATGAGATGGCTGGATGGCATCACTGACTCGATGCACATGAGTCTGGGTGAACTCTGGGAGTTGGTGATGGACAGGGAGGCCTGGTGTGCTGCGATTCATGGGGTCGCAAAGAGTCGGATACAACTGAGCGACTGAACATTAAATGCACTTGACACGCACAGCAGTGTCTGGGCTAGATGGAGTAAGGCTTCACATGTGGCAACGAAAAAATGAAAATAATCATTCCTATGAACCACAGAACAATCTTTAAGAGGAATTGGCACCTAAGGAGCATGAGTCGAGACACTGCAGAAAATAAAAAGTCTGGCATATATAGAATCATGGACTTTTAGAAAGGAAGAAAACTCCAAGAAGTCTTTTCATCTGTTTCAGCTAACATAACAGGCAAACACGTGTCTGGAGAACTAGCTGATCTGTCCAAGTCCACAGACATAAACACAGAACTAGAACCTAGATTCCCCAACTCCATGTCTATTAAGCACAGCACATTGCTCTGCCTTTCTCCAATTACTTTGACTTGACAATCTACATATAGGTACCTCATACATGAACTTCAGGTAGAACTGCTTTTCCTATAAGGAACGTCAGCTACCATACGTTCAATGTTGTGCTTGGTGTAGAAGAAAACAAGTGGAAGACACATTTCCAACTCTCAAGGAGTTCTTAGCACAGACTAGAGAGGAGGAGGTTTGCTCACACTGGTCACTCAACAGACTCAGTTGGTTACCCGACAGACAGATGTTAAGTCCCTGCTCGGCGCCAGAGTCCAGAAATGCAGCTGGTGAGTCAGAGTGAGGCTAGGCTACTGTAACAAGGAGGACTGAAAAAAAAATTCAGTGGTTTGAAGAAAACTGAAGTGAATTCCTTTCTCTTGTAACAATTCGAGGTAAGGTTTAGGCTCTACTCCACTTGGTTGTCTGGAGACTCTGATTTCTTCCCTCATTTTCTGCTGTCCACCGCGACTTTGGCATCCATCCTCTGCATGGTAGACACTGGGTCACAGTTGCAGGAACAGGAAGCAGGAATAAAAGTGATATCCATCAATTGTGCCTGCATTCTCTTTGTAGAAACTTCATCACGTGGCCACATGTAACTACAAGGGAGGCTGGCCACATGTAACTACAAAGGAGGCTGGACAATGAAGACAGCTGGTCAGCCACGTGCCTGGCTATGAGCCTATCACTGTGGAAAAGACAAGAATGGGCCTGGAAAAACAGTGAGCCATCTTGGCCTCAGTGACAAAGCCTTCACAGTATCCCATGCGTGCTCACCATTTAAGGGAAGACAGAAAATAATCAAATCCTTATAAACTATGTAACTATGTATGAGTTATTTAATCTCTTGTGCCTTAGTTTCCTCACTTGTAAAATAATATTTGTTATTACCATCACATTATAGTAATTATTGATATTAGTGTATAATAGTTTCCTTTGTTACAAAGATTAATTGTAAGTGCTATGCAATAAGCACCTACTAAAAACAGCCAACACTACCTAGGGGTTTGGGAAAATATGCAATAGGAGGTCAGGCATTTTGCAAGTAGTAATCTAGGTGAGTTGCCTAGTGTGGCTACTTAGGATTTTCTGGACAAAAGCACAAACATTTATTATACCAAGTAATTCAAGAGCATCTATGTTTATCTTTCAGTCTATGAAAAAGCCCAACCATAACTAAGTGTACCCAATATGCCAAAAGAGAATAAATGTCTAACCAATAAATCTCTGAGCTGCTGCCACAGGAGTAGGTACAAATATTATTCGCATTCTATACATGCATATACATGGAAAAGACTGATACTGGAAAAAACTGAAGGCAAAAGGAGAAGAGGCTGGCAGCAGATGAGATGGTTAGATAGCATCACCGACTAAGTGGACAAGAACCTGAGCAAACTCCAGGAGATAGTGAAGGACAGGGAAGCCTGAGTACTGCAGTCCATGGGTCACGAAGAGTCGGACATGACTCAGCCACTGAACAACAACATGTGTAGGGGAAGTACTAAGGGAGAGCAGGTAGGAACCTCCATCTATATACTCTCAGGTGAATATTCCTATTCCTTTGTACCTCTTCTTTTGTGTTTCAAAATCCACTAGTCTCAGTTCTGAGTCTCCATTACACTATGAATTTGGTGTACTCATCATGGTCATTTTGGGGTCTCCCCTCATAACCAGCACTAGGTGGGTTCCAGGTCATTAAGGAGCACTCTGACACAGGGAAGCCCCTTTATTCACCAATCACTGTGGAGATCGGTTAGTCCTGACTTGTCTTTTCTCTGTTCAGATGGTCCCCTCAGGTCGTGGGATCCAGAGAGCTCGGTGTTTACTCTTGGCCTCCTCAGCCGCTGTCCCCTCTGGGATCAGGCCACTTCCTTGGAGCACTGCCAGGGAGTGATGGCGAGAAAGCGCCTACTTACAGAAACCACAAGCCTCTACCCCTTCCTCCAGTCTGAGAACTGTTTTTCTTTTAGTCTGGGAGAATCTCACGCCTTACTATTTCCTCAGGGCCGTTCCCCCTCTGCTCAAACTTGCTATAAACTACAGCCTTAGAAAATTTCTTCAAGGGCACAGAATTTTGAAAACAAAAGCCAGGAAAAGGTCGTTGTTTGCATTCTTTTCTTCCCTGTCACACACCTGCCTGAGTCCTGGGAAGCAAGATTCTCCGCCTGCCTTAACTGAGGGTCAGCAAACGAGAAAACTCAGAAGATTACCTCGCTGCCGCGGCACCTGTGTTTCTATCCAACCGAGAACTGGAGCCACTGCCATCAGAATCTCTTCAAAATTGCCTCTTTCAGAGATGATGGGTTCCCTCCCTACACTCAGACACCATGATAAACGTGAAAGGCTGCAGCAGCAGCAGCAGCAGGCCGAACACCCGAATGAGACCAAGAAGCATGCGCGCACGCGGGACACCGGAAGGGCCAAGAAGCGTGTGTGCGCATGCGCTTGTTGCGTGCGCGGGTGCGTGTAAGTGCCTGTGTGTGCGCATGTGCGTGCCCATGTGCATGTGCATGTGTTCGTGTTTTAGTTTTGTTTTCATTACGAGCTGAACAAAGTGACGATTTGCCTAAATTGTTGATGTTTAAAATTCTGGAGTTCTCATGTTAAATCAACCAATCTGGTATTTCTTTTGGGAGGAAAAAAAATGAACTCTCAAAAAATACTGAAAATGTATTCCCACATGGCGACACGAGCTGAGCAATGTGGCACCCCTTCAGGTCAAGCAAACTCGTATCCTCTGATTTCCCACAAACAGCAACACTCCTAACTCCCTACCATCTAGATATGGAGCTGGATGCCAGGTACCAGTAGTAATTGTGATGTCATTTTCTATCTGTAGAGTTCTAAAGAAAACAACTATGTTATGGACACATGTTCCATGCAGAGAAATTAGAGATAGACAATAAGTCACCTTTGCTTTAGGAAAAGTGGGAATGAGGGCATTTCCTTGTGTAAGTGAAAACCATTCTTATATGTTGAATATGCAAGTGAAGTGTGTCTGGATTTAACAGGACAAGTTATGAGTAGGATTGTCAGATACAACATGGGACATGAGTTAAATCTGAATCTCAGATAAATAACAGATTTTTTTTTTTAATATATCCCAAATAGTGCACGGGACATACTTAAAAAAAAATTATAGTTTCTCTAAAATTTAAATGTAACTGGGCATCTGGGGTTCTGTTTGTTAGATTCAGCAACCACACTTAAGAGGCCATTAGAAAACAAATGTCTTCTCACTCATTTCCTTTACCTGTTGTCCACTTTTTGCTGTGGTTGTGTAGGAAAGGGGTAGAAAAGCCCTGAGAATCAGAAACTATTTGAGAGCATTTGGCAATGTGCTAGAGAAAAAGAACCTCCTTCAACTTGGACATGGACATTGAACAAGTGAAGATGAGGAGAATGAGGCTTCTTTTCAATAGTGAACTTAGCACTAGAGGGAATAAGTTTTGCATGAAAATATCAGAGACCATAAGAACATATAACACCATAACAAAATCAGCAGAAAGTAGAAAATTAAGGAAAAATATATGTGGACCAGATTAGAACAGAGACAATTCTTAGACACACCTAGTCAAGGGATTTTAGCTAATTCTTAGGAGTAATTATAAATTAATATCTGCAATATAGTCTCCCTGGTCATATATGATTGTTTGTGTTTAGCATTACATAAATTAGATGTAGTTCCCACTCCAAAGAACATAGCCATTCATTCTCCATTAAACTTTAAAGAATCACTTTACAGGGACTATCTTAGATAGATTTCTGGGCTAAGTGGGACTAGGTTCTACATGAACAATCCAGTAAAGAGGTGGGTTCCCAGATTAATATTTGGGAAAGAGCTTCCCTAACAGAAGACTGTTTCAGGGCTTACAGTATGGAATGGAAATTTGAAAATAAGAATGGCAGAGACTTCCTTGATGGTCCGGTGGCTAAGACTCCATGCTCCTAATGTAGGGCGCCCAGTTCAATCCCTCATCAGGGAACTGGATTCTACATACCACAACTAAGACCCAGCTCAGCCAAATAAATAAATAAATATTAAGAAAAGAAGAATGGCAGCCTCCCTGACATCCTGTGACCTACCATTGAGTGACCAGAGAAGGACGTGTTAAATTTCTGCAACACAGTGTAGTGAGCCTGTGATAGATGTAGGTATGGATGATCCAGGGGAGGGAATTCTGTCCAGGACTGAGGTATAACTGGAAGGCTTCCTTTAACAGGTTATGCCTGAGCTGAATCTTAAAGGATAAACTGACTGTGATCCAGTGACGAAAGTGGGAAAGTGCATTCCAGGCAAGGAGGTCATTTTGAGTAAACCCAGAAGACAGGAGAGCCCTGATGTTGCCTAGAAGGCAACTGACTAGCTGCCAAATGCCAAGCAGGGAGAGGTGAGAGATGAGACTGGAGAAGAGGTCACCAGGGCCTTTTGTGGCTTTGCTCAGAAGCTCAGACTCTCAGATTCTCCTTTGTAATCACTAGCAAGCTACCAAAGCATTTTAAGTAGAAGTGATAAGAGTCGGATGTGAATTTTATGTCAACTGTAAGGAAAGAGCAGACAGAATAGCTGTATGGAGACCACTTACAAAATTATTGCAGAGGTTAAGATGAGGGTTGATCAGGGCTGGAGCCATAGCGCGAGAGAAAGGGATGAAATGAATGGATTTAATACATAATTAGTAGATAAAACCCAATAGGATGTGGCAGTTGATTGAGTGGGGGAATATGAGGAGTCTTGGATGAGATCAAGAAGCCAAGGATGACTTCCAGCTTGGGTGATTGGGTGATGCCAACTAAAATAGGGGATACCAGAGTGGGAAGATGAATTTGGCCTTGGACGTGCCAAGTTTTGGATGCCTGTGGAATATCCAGATGGAGATAATACAGGAAGTAGGGCTGTTTGTAAGATCTTCAAAGTCCCAGGCACTCTTATTTCTGGAAGCCCCATCCCACATCATAGCAAATACATTAAACTTTACCCACATCCCACATTAGATCTAACTATTCAATAAAAATGTGAGAGGATTTTTATAATTCTGATTTTTTAAGTTATTTGCAATTCATTTAATTTTTGACTGGTTATGTTTTTTAGTTGTTTACAAATTGACCTTTTAAAGTAGTAAATTTACTTTTGTAATGAAATTGACATGCTTCTATATTTTAAATTGCATATTAACTTGGCTTTTTCAGTGTTGTTTTCATATTTGGGAGTTAATTATTCATTTATTTAGGTCTCATAGGAGTCATAGGCCCTTGAAAAGCCCGTAGGCTATAACACCACGCCAATCACACCTGATATAAAACTACATTATGAGTAGACAGTTGAACATATAGGTCTCATGTTCAAAGAAGATACAGGTTAATGAGGCAAAAATATGTAAGTTCTAGGTAAAACCATAAGGTGAATTTAACTGGCCCAAGAGAGAAGAGAAGTAGACTAAAGGAGGGAAGAACACCAACATCTAAAAGAAGATCAGAGGAATGCATATTTCACAGAGGAGATGGTGAAAAGAATGAAAATGAGGGAGAAAATGAAAGCAGAGAACCAAGGGAGCAAAGAATATTAAAGGGATCACAGGTGGATCATTGAAGTGGTACCAAGTGAAAAGGAGTGGTCCACCCAATACAGCAGGGACTGAAAGTGTCTAAAAGATTGGGCTAGTGCTCTTACCTGCTGTAGGGAGGCCATTGTAGATCATAGAGGGAATTTCTCTAAGGACAGGGAGTTGTGAAAACCAGGGGTTGAGAGGGTTAAGGGATGAAAGACAGATGAGAAAGTAGAAGTAATAAATGTAGAAGTTTGGAGAAGATAGGATAAATGAAGGCCAGTAGTTGGAGTGAGATGTTGCTCAAATTGAGGTTGTTGGGTGTTTGTTTAGAATATAAAAATTTTGAGTATAGGAAATACTTATGAGCCAAGGAGAAATCTCCAAGACGGGGGGCGGGGGTGGGGGGGTGGTGCGGAATATTAAGAGAGAAAGGATGTAAGTTCTAGGTTCACAGAGAAAGGATTAAATTGGTGGAATAATGGCCTAGAAGAAAGGGGTGGAATGGAGCAGGAGCCCAGAGCCAATGTCTCCCTTAATTAAAGAATGTCTTGTCTCCTGAGGACAGTTGTTGGGAATTCAGCATAAACTCATTTGTGTCATTATTTCTCAATTTTTGAATATGTCCTGTCCCCCAACAGGACCATGAAGTCCAGGGAGGCTCTGATCTCTTAATCCAGCCCTTTTTGACACATACAGTGGAAAAGACCTCTTTTTAGGGTTAAAGGATCTTCAAGATCATGTATAAAGTTCTCTTTCAATCATTTTTTAGAAGAAGAAATTTCAAAGAATATGTTTATGTCTTCTAAGAATATAATAGTGAAAGAGATTCTCCTGTTTTCAGGGGTAAGAGTATCTCTTTCTTTGTCATTCACATAATTAACAGAGGAAGGGGAAAGGAGAAAGAAGTAGAGGGTCCATAGCCTAAAAGAAATAGAATCTCCTTTTCTAATCAGTTACATATCAATCATCTGTGAGTTTATCCAAACTCTGTTTCACCCTATTTATTCCATTCATTCATTCAACAAACGTGTATGGGTTTGGCATTGGGGTTCCAGGTTTCCATGAGGAGTGACCAATTCCAAATGAGTACTATTCAATACCTGATGCCGTTCTCTCTTATTTACCCTCAGATGCTTCCTTCCAACTTCAAAGAGTGTCTCACTGCCCAACCATTCTAGAATTTGATGAGCAATTCTCTGTTGACCCTTGCCCAAGCGTTTCCTCTCCACCACAGAGCAGATACAAATACAGTTCACTTTGAAGAGTCTTGGGTTGGCTTTAGAAAGGGAGTGGGTTTGGATTGGTTGTGTGGCATGAGCTACAGAAGATGAGAAATGAGCAAACTGACGTGATCCCGTATTAGTCAGGAAAATTCTAAGAAACTGTTCCCAAAGAGAGGTGGTAAGAGGACTTTTTCTCCTCTATTAGACTTATATAACTGGTAAAATAACAGGCTGCCATTTTAGAATAGTTGGTGTTGGCATGCTATTGTGAAAATTACATGAAACTATTCTTTTTAGAAAATATTACTTCAAGTTTTAGGTTAAAGCTTGATGCCAAACACAGATGAGTAGTTGGTTTACACAATTATCGCCTTTTTCTTAGAAGTAAGGGCAAAACCTCAAAACATGCCACAGCAGAAAAGCTATTTCTGTCACTGGCTAACAATTGAAGGACATCCATAAACCTTTGGAAATTAATATCCCCCAGGAAAATCTATTTGACGAAAGTCACAAGGAAGTTATTAACTAGAGTTAAGTCACTGACAAGAGATATTATTAATGATCTCATCAAAATTTCAAGTGCATTTAACTATCACATTGCAAGCCTTATTATTGACGACCCAGCGAATATTAAACTATTTTACAGTAGTTACTTGGCTAGAGATCAAATGAAAAAAGATGAAAAGCTTAAGTTCTAGGTAATTCCCTAATTTTTTAGGCTTCACGCAATTAAAAAGTTCAAGTCATTAGCCTTTCTGTCTCCTTCTCCCCTCAATCTACCGATTGCTAATACAGTCGGTTTCTTTTAATTGTTATTTTTTCCTTGTTTCTCTTCCAAATGCTGATGCAGGCAGGACGAAAGTCAGAAAAATCCTCCAAGCCTTGGTTTTCCAACAGCAGTTCAGGAAGCACAGTTTATTTTCAGATTGGAAGAGACACTTTCAAGTACACTGGGTCTTTAATCGCCTTCCCTCAAAGACGTTTTCCACAAGGGAAAGAGCCATTCTTCTTCCCACTCAATTCTCTCTCTCTGAGATCTCGACCCAACATTTAGGTTGACACCGGGTTAAACTTTATGCTTTGCCTTTTAGCACCTTTGTCAAGTGCTAAAGCTTGATCGAGCACTGATGTTGTGTAATAAAATGTATAGCTATAAAGATACAAATATAGTGCCTTTTTTGAAAAGAAATCTTTTCAGAACTAGAGTTTTTAGAAGGCTTTTCTAACCTGTAAGTTGATCTGATTACCTAAGACAATTTTGTCTCACTTCAGAGCCCCAGGTTCAACAAATCCATTTGTCGAGCCTATTATTCATAGAACACGGTACGAGGAGCTGGAGAGACAAAGGTAAATGTGAGACGGTTCCTGGCATTCAAGGAGATCCAGAAATAAAAACAGGCCATTCAGTACTATGCAATACGGATGATACAAATGGTATGCCTGAAAATCTAGGACGCAGAGAAGAGCGGAAACCCGGCCCCACATGGAAGGAACGAAGGGCAGTGCAAGAAAAGCGCCCTGAAAGGGGTGATGCCCCAGTTGGACCTTGAAGAGTGGGTAGGAATTAAGAAGGAAGGAAACTTGCCTTTCTTAGTGTCTAAAATGAGCAGGTGCTATACATGGTTTTGCATGAAATCCTTGCAACAACCCTAGGGAAACATTATCATCTTCTCCTATTTGTAGATAAGGAAACAGGCTTAAAGAGAGCACACAAAATGTGTTAACTTGCAAATAGCAGGCATAGCACACCAAGCTTCTGCTCATAACCACTGTAGTCTGCCATCTCTGGTGTTAGCCTCCATCCTTAGTCCCTAGGTCTGCCATTCGCATCTCTGCAAAACTTTTAGAAAATCTCTCTTCACACACAGACTTGGCAAACCACTTGCTATGATGTGTTTCAGCCAGTATTCTGTGGGTCACTGTGGACTGGCCGCAGAAGATCAAGTATCCTCTGGGAGAGAAGCCCACCTGCAGACTCAGGAACCCTCGTTTCCATAATGAATGACACTCGATGCATGGACTACATCCTTTGACACTTACTAAACCATGCTTTCCCTGCTGATTGGTCTAGTCATCTGTAATAAGATGGAGGGTTTTTTCCTATATGGAGCTGGTCAGAGGATTCCTTAGGAGGAAGGACAATCTTTGGTAGGAAAATGTTTTGAGAAATCATCTTACAATAGATCAGTCTCCAGGGGGCATACATGCCAGCTGGTGCCAAAGCTTGCAAGAAAGGAGTTTTGCAAATCCATATAAGACAAAAAGAATGTAATTGATCCTAATGTATTGGAGGAAGAAATAGAGGGGAAAGGGAGAGCAATGTAGGTGAAAGAGGCAAGGGAAACAAGTGGTGTGATGTGACTTTTCTGTGATCATCAATTTCCCATCTAAATCTCTCATCACACTTCATGCTCAGTGAGATTATTGGACTTGTGAAATCAGTGGAGGAGCAGCTTCTGTATGCAGAAACCCAAGTGGAAAGGGTCCCCAATAGATAAGCCATAGTTCCCGAAGAGACAGCCAAGAAACAGCCAAGAAATGTGCTTTATGTGTATTTTGATCAATCACAGGGTTTTTCTGTTATTTTCATTTCTTGTTGTTTTCAATCTAAATGAATTTGACAACATTGTAAAATTCAGCAGACCTCATTCAGACTTTTAGCTTTTCTTAAAAATAAGTAAACACAATGTGGCGATTCTGCATCTACAACACCACAGGGAAACAATTGACAGGAGATGGATAAGGTTGCCTCTTGTGTGATGCACACACTCTCCAGTTTCCCACAGTCCCCACCACTCCCTTTCCCCCTGAGTGAACCTAACCAGTTTCCTTCATTTACCTTTCATGTGACCCCTGCTATAAGGCTGAGAAACTATGACAGATCTATTGGCGGTGGTAATTTCTTCTTGAAGGAATCTATTGGGGGTTGCAGGCAATTTTTTCTTGAAGACAAGGGTTATGCTTTGTTTCTGCAGCAAGAGAAGGAGAATAATTATTAAATAATTATTAATATTAAGCAATTTAAATATGCTGAATCTTCTCATCCTCACAAAAACCCTGGTAGGTAAATATCACAATTATCTAGGTTGTACAAATGAAGAAACTAAGACTCAAAAAGAAGTTAAGCCATTTGGCCAAATCCAGTCTTCTGTAGATGAAAATTAGGTTGAAAATCTGAGACTCCAAGGAGTCCACATGTTGCTCTGTCTTAGCCCAGGTGGTGCCAGTAGTAAAGAACCCACCTGCCAATGGAGGAGATGTAAGAGTTACAGGTTCAGTCCCTGGGTGGGGAAGATTCCCTGAAGGAGGACATGGCAACCCACTCCACTATTCTTGCCTGGAAAATCCCATGGACAGAGGAGCCTGGTGGGCTACAGTCCACAGGGTTCCAAAGAGTCAGACAAGACTGAAGCAACTGAGCAAGCACTCACACCACTTCTCTGCCTGTGAGATCCACTATGCCTTTTGCATTGTCCCACAGTGCCCCCAACTAATTGCCTAGTGGGTGGACACTGGTGGCCTTTATAGAGGCAGCTGGTGGCAAACTGTGCAGAATGCTCTGGCCATCTGCTCAAGTCCTTTCAGCCCTGAAACAACTGGACTGCTGTTGGAGAGTTGACAAATCTTGGTACCCTCTCCAGGGATTCTGTCCTTCTGTTCTATGACATGTGCTTCTTTGTCACATTTTTCCATAACATATCCAAGATCTGGAATAATGGTGGGGTAGAGGGAAGATGAGGGGCTTGGAATAAACTTGGAGAGGTATAGCCACAGGGACCAGCCTTTGAAAGTCATGTAGCTTTGAGATCAATAATTGAGGAATAATGATTGGGCAAAATGGAAGAAAGAAAAAAGGAAGCAGAGAGAGAAGGAAAAGGCTAATGGATAAGAATAAAGACAGTCCAAAGAAGAGAGAGAAGCAGAAAATAAGAGAAAGGAGGACAAAGAGAACTACATAGGACTCACCGAGGGAGAATCATCCCAGCAAATAACACAAAACCTTCCACTGGAAAGATGAGAAAGGGAGAGGGAGAGCTTCTCTCCTGATCTTAGACCATCTTTCCACACCATCTCTCTCATGTGTCATCATAAATCCTTTCTTTACATCATTTACCATACACAACCTCCACTCTGTTCTTTATATCCCAAGCCTCGATAAATCTTCTCATCTTGTCCCTTTGTCAAAAGAGACAAGTTTGAATTTTAAAAAAGAACTTTACTAAGGGGAGACAGAAAGAAATATACAAAAACATGGCAATTGGCAAAACATACCACTATAGTATTCTGAGCTGAAAATAGCTAAATCTGATCTGCAAGTTGTCTGATCCAACCTGAGTTCTATCTTTCATTCAACCAATATTTACTGAGTATGTATTATGTGCCAAGCATTGTCGTAGGTGCTGGGTATAAACCGGGGAGCAAGACAGGGAAGTCCATGGCCAGGTTCCTTTCTCCTGTCATCTTTTAGTCTATATCTTCTTCTGCCTACACCTGTTTAGAATGTTTTGCTTACAAGTGCTGAAACTCAATTTAAGCCAGCTTAAGCAAAATTTGGAATTTATTGGCTCATATAAGTAACATGTCAGCTTCAGGTGTGGCTAGATCCAGCATTCCAATGCTTTTTTTAAGGAGTTTTCTCTCTCTCTCTCTCTCTCAGTTCTGGACACCTCTTTTTGGCCTCACTTTCAGACAGGTATTTTTTGTATGGTGGCAAGATGATTGCTGGCAGCCCTAAGCCTACCATGACTTTACAGTGCCTGTTCCCAAGAGAAGGAGGAAGCATCTTTATTAAAATGACAGTAAGAGTTCAGTGGAGACCTCTGATTGGCCTCACTTGGACTCACATCACCAACCTTGAGTGAATAAAACAAATTTCAGTCCCACATTGTCCTGACTTACACAGTGACCATCACAAACATGAAATCACAAGCAATCATGTACAATAGTATCATCACTCTTTTCTCTTGTCAATTAATTAGGGTCTAAGAATTAGACATTTTTGAGCACCACAAATCAAAGGGAGCAGGAATATTCCTAAACTCAACTGAGTTGAAGGACATATCCTATGAAGAACTGGCTCTCTGGCCAAGCTCCAATTTCATCTTCTTAACCCCTCAGATTCTCCTCAGTTGACATTGATGTGTCTTCTTTGTCTTTGTACCATCTAAAGAGCATGATAGCGTAGTTTGCCTATAGCAGGGACTCCAAAAACATTGGTGAATGCAGTAGAGGAGAGGAAACAGGGAGAGAAGAGGAGTGAGGCAGTAGAAAGAAGTAGGATGGAAAATGGAAGCAAAGGAGCCTGATACAGAGGCTCATAATGCCATATCCTGAAGTCAAATGTCCTGATGATCACATCACACATCCCATTATCTTGAGAACACAGTCAAGATACCCTGAGTCTTTGTTAGTTTCATCATAGATAATGAGCCCCCTATACCTCTCTTCTGGGAGACATGAAAATTACAGGGAGTGATGGTTGTAAAGTTCTTTAGCTGAGTTCCTGATATATGACATTCATTTAATAACTCCTGGTATTATCTGTCCTTTATCCCCAGTGTTAGTGTTGAGGGTGGGGTTTCGGGAAGGGGCTAGGTCAGGCCCATTAGGGCCTCAGCTGCCTCTCAGAGATCATGAACAGCTTTCTGAAGAGGTTAGAAATGTGTTCTGGAAAAAAAAATCTGCAACCAAAAAACTCAGACCATTTCTAGAACCCAATCCAAACCAAACCTTCCTGAAGGTCATAACGTGTTCTGAGGTTTCATTCCACTATTTTTCACTTATACAGTCCTCAGCCCTGCCAGGGCCAAACTAGGATTTGAGCTCAGCACAGCCAAACACCACAAGGGGAAAAAAGTCCAAGCCCTTTGCCCTGAATGTACTTCCAGCCCAAGAGAGAAGTGAGAGCCCTGGGAAGCCCTGGGCAGCCAGCAACCCCACCAGCCACCCAGTTGCTTTAGAGCATCACTCTGCGCAGGTGCTGACTGCAGCCCCCAGCTTCCTCGGGTACCACCACCGTCACAGATGCACAGAAGGCTCACAGTGGTCCTTGAACTCTGGCAACCCAACCGCAGGCTTGGTGAGAAAGGAAAGCTGCCAAAGTGGGATAAACTGCTTTTTATCTGGCTGCTTTTTCCAGAAAGTATCTTCCCTCCAGCAAGGCCAGTGTAGAGTGTAGTCACAGAGCTGATTTGTGCCCACTTTCTTTGTGGAGAAGAATTCCACTGTACTCAGTTCACAGTGTGTTCACGAGTTCACTTCTTGCAAAAGTAACTGTACTGACAGTGAAATGTGATGGGCCCATTTAAGAAACTGAGTGGGACAACTGTTTAGAGAGAAGGGGAGAGGAAGAGGAGAGTGAGAACGAGGGAGGGAGAGAAGGAGGAGAGAGAGGGAGAGAAAAAGAGAGAGATGAGAGCAACCTTTTGGAGAGAAATGGATGCATTGTGCTGTCTTGTAACCTGTGCTTTCCAGTGACACTCATGCATTTTGCTGGAAATGTGGAGAGTACTTAGAGGAAGAATGGGTTCTAGGAAACAGCCTTTGTGTACTTAAGTTGACAGGAATCTCTTACTAAGATGGGTAGAAGAAGCAGAAGAAGCAGAGATCCCACAGCCTTGCCCTGTGCTGTACTCAGTTGTATCCAACTCTTTGTGACCCTGTGGACTATAGCCTGTCAGGCTCCCTTGTCCACAGAATTTTCCAGGCAAGAATATTGGAGTGGGTTGCCATTTCCTACTCCAGGGGATCTTCCTGACCCAGGGATCAAACACATCTCCTGCAACTCCTGAACTGGCAAGCAAATTCTTTACCTACTGAGCCACCTGGGAATCCCACTAAGATGGGTACATATATGCCCAGTTGCTCAGTCATGTCCAATACTTTGTGACCCCATGGACTCTAGTCCTCCAGGCTCGTCTGTTCATGGAATTTTCCAGGCAAGAATACTGGGGTGGGTTGCCATTTCCTACTCCAGGGAATCTTTCTGACCCAGGGATCGAACGAGTCTCCTGTGTCTTCCACATCGGCAGGCAGATTCTCTTCCACTGTGCCACCTGGGAAGCCCCACTAAGATAGGTAATGGCCATCAAATAGGCCAATATTTAAATCATTGATAAAATTGTGTGTGTGTATGTGTGAGAGAGAGAGAGAGAGGAAGCAGGGCATTTTCTGAGATAGAAAGACAATCGATTATCATATATTTATGATACTTATTATTTTATATTATATAATATATAAAATATTATAATTGATATATTTATTTATATAATAAATATTTATTATATATAATAAAAATATATAATTAATATATTAATTTAGTGACTTAAGAGTTTAGAGATAAACAATTCTCAGTTTGAATCCTAGCACAACCACTTACTAGCTGAGTGACTTTGGGAAAGCTATTCAACCTTATATTTCTCATTTGGAAAATGGGTATCAACTAAAACCAACTGATAAGGATTAAATGGGATCACATATGTAAAGTACATGGTGTTGGGGACATCATAATTGTTCAATAAATAACTGTGATAATAAAATTATTACTAATGATATTATTCTCAAAGAGGTCTAGAAGTCCAAAAAAATTAGGAACCACTGATCCAGGTAGTTGCCAAGACCAATCCCACTTTGAGTAGTGTGTGCACCTTCCTAGCCCAAGTTTCCGATCTGCATTCAGCCCCAGGTACCTAAGAAGAGAGAGAGAGTTACTCCCACCTCTGGTCTTCCTCTTGGTACCTCCTTTTTCAACACCTACACACCCATATGCTCACTCTGACCAAGTATAGTGATTCTGAGGAACATGGACTGCCGAATACTGGAATCCAAAGTTTGAGAGTGGTCCCTATAGTGAGGTGGGGTCAGGACAAGAGTGTGACAGCCATGCTCCACAGAAGTGGTTCTCAAACTTGAGTCAGCATCGGAGCCACCTGAGAGCGTGGGGAATGTGGATCATGGGTGTATACCTCGAAGATTTGAAAGCAGGGCCTAGAATAGGTGTTCGCATACCCATGGTCATAGTATTGATAGCATTCTTCACAATGGCCAACTGGTGGAGACAGTTTTGAACTAAGTGTCCGCGGGTAGATGAATAGATAAACACAATGCAGAATATGTGTGAGAGAGAGTCCTCAAACTTAGAGGACAGAGAATAGAATGGCTAGCAGGGGCTGGCGCTAAAGGGAACGAGAAGTCGTTTAATGGGTAAAGAATGCTGGTTTCCTAAGATTAAAACAGTTGTGGAGATTGGCTGCACAACAATAAGAATATGCTTATCACTACTGGGCTATATACTTAAAAATGGTTAAGATGGTATATTTTATGTTATGAGCATGTTTTACCATATTTTTTTTAAACAAGGAAGAACAAAACACAGATAACTGGGTCCCACCCTCAGAGCTTTGAGTGGGGCCTGAGAATTTGCCTTGCAAATAATTTCTCTGGAGATCCTGATGCTGGGCCTCAGGAGCCACACTGAGATCCAATGGGCTAAGGCTTAGGAGCATTGCCAACACCACAACCATGGCTGGGAGCTAGTATCTTAGAACCGGGAGCCACTAGAATGGAACTGCAGTCTAAGTCCTCTGGGATTCCATTCCAGATGCTAGATGGCTCGCAGGCTCTTGAGACGCTGGGAAAGGAAGGAGAGAGACAGCTAATGTTTCTAATACAATTACTTCACTCAGCATTTAGCCTGGAAGCTCTCCAAGAGAGGGACTTGGGGCCCCTTAAAACAGGGGCTCTCTTTAACTTCCTGAGATCTCCCCTTGTTTCTAAGCATCAGGTTTTTACACCTGATGTTAATTAATATTCCTTAATTCAAATTAGAGGAGGGAATCTACGTGCAAACTTGAACCACAAAAGGCAATCGTCAAAGTATTTATGGAATACCAACTTTGTACAACTTTAAAGGGATCGAACTCCAGCTATTCTTTATTAATTATTACCGCTATTATTGTGAAAAAAGATCCAGTGCATAGCTGGCAAATAATGAATTCTCCATGTAGGTGATTTTCCTCCCATCACCTTGTTTACCAAAGTGCTCTTCTACCCACCTCTGTCTTCCTCCAGGTCCCTAGCCCTCTTTTCCTCCTTGGGCAAATGACTTTTGCTAATACTTATTAGAGATTATGATGAAATTTCTCAGTTTCCCATCCTACCCCCACAGATGAAAATATGCTCATTTCTCTCAATATTCTTATTCTCTCCCCTCCCATTTTAAAAGGAGAAACGTCCCCAGAGGCTAACCCTTCCACCTGTGCTCTGTTTATCTCTGCCTTTGGTCTGCTCAGGCACTGACATCCGTCACTCCTGAATCTCTTCTTCCTAAATATTGAGCCTCTCTCTCTCTCTGATTCCCTCACTTTAGAAAATAAACACAGACTTAAAAAAAAAAAAATCAAACAGGCCAACAAAATGCCCCCTCCACCCTCCATCTCCATTAGCTCCTGCTCTTTCCCTCCACTCCCTTCCCAGGCAAGTTCTTGGAAATCTAGGCCACCCCTTGCTGATTTCACTTCCTCCTTTCCTCACCCACAGCAGGCTGGCGTCCAGCCACCTCTCCACTCACTCTCTTCTTGTCAAGGTCACGCTGACCTCTGTATTTACAGACCCAATGGAAGCTCCACATGCCTCACCTTACTTGACCTTCCTCAGGCATTTGGCACCAGGGAGTTCTGCCTCCTGCCCTCCTCTTCCACTGACTCTGTCCTCACGTCCAGCTCTCTCCCACTCGCCTCTGCTCTGCTGCCCCATGAGCACTTCAAAATCAGTGTCAGAACCGAGCTCTTTGTTTTTCCCTCCAAACCAAACTGTCCTATTTCTTTTTTAAAAGTGCTTTTAAATGTAAACTTTATTACCCATTCCATTTCTATTAAGTATTGAGCTCCAGAGAAAGCATTCCAGGATATGGTAAAAATCTGTGTGATCTGAAGGAAAAAATATGCCCATTGTGAAAGATACGGGAAGAAGTCCTTACAGATGGGAGGCCAAGAATTCTTTTCCTATAAAGTTTTGTAGAACGAGATGCAGGTCTATTTCCTCTTCTGTCTCTCACTCTTGATAATGAACCACCCACTGGTTCACTCATAGCAGACACTTGGAAGTCATCCCTGAGTTTTCTTCCTTTATGCCCCATATTCAGTTGTTCTCTGAATTCCATGATCTGTGTTCCCTTAACTGCTTTGAGATTCATCTGGGTCATTTCTTTCCACTATTGTTACCCCTTTTATAACCCTCATCCATATTGTTTCAATAGTAGGGAACATCTCCAGCCACCCCTGACACCAAACTCTCTGCCATTAAATGATGTGAAAGTGTTAGTCACCCAGTTGAGTCCGACTTTTAGCAACCCCATGGACTGTACTCACCAGGCTTCTCTGTCCATGTAATTCTCCAGGCAAGAATACTGAAGTGAGTAGCTATTCCCTTCTCCAGGGTGTCTTTCCAACCCAGGGAATGAATTCAGGTTTCCTGAATTGCAGGCAGATTCTTTACTGTCTGAGCCACCAGGGAAGCCCCATCTTCCATAAGGAAAATGCAGTAGAACATAGTGGTTAAGGGGCCGGACTGCCTCTGTCCAAATCTAGACTCAGCCCTTTACCAAGTGTGTGATATTCAGCAAATGATATGTCTTCTCTATGCCTCAATTTTCTCAACTGTAAAATGGGGTTATAATAATGGTAACATTCCTTTTAGGATTCTTGTAATATCAAATGACTTTGAATTACTTAGAATAGTGCCTGGGTAAAGCCATATGCTGATTAAGTATTAGTTATTATTATTACAATATTTGCTGCCATCAGAGTAAACTTTAAAATAACTAAAATTAATTAAGTCACTGCTGCTGCTGCTGCTGCTGCTAAGTCACTTCAGTCGTGTCCAACTCTGTGCGACCCCATAGACGGCAGCCCACCAGGCTCTGCCATCCCTGGGGTTGTCCAGGCAAGAACACTGGAGTGGGTTGCCATTTCCTTCTCCGGTGCATGAAAGTGAAAAAATAAAGTGAAGTTGCTCAGTCGTGTCTGACTCCTAGCGACCCCATGGACTGCAGCCCACCAGGCCCCTCTATCCATGGGATTTTCCAGGCAAGAGTACTGGAGTGGGGTGCCATCGCCTTCTCCAGTTCTACAACGTGGCAGACAAGTGTTATGCTCCCTACTTGCTGCTTCATCTCCATTTCACACCCGGCACAAATTCATACTCCAGTCTTAAAGCACAAACCATGTACTCTTGAATTCCTGAAATTTTGTACATTATTTCTCTGTGCCTGGTATGTTCTAATCCTTCTTATGTACCACATAAACGCCTATTCATCCCTCAAATGCCCTAGATTGTGAAATCTGGCCATTTTCTATTACCCCCAAATAGATTTTAAAAATCACTAATTTCTATATACTTCTGTGCCTCACATGTATGTATGTGTAAATCCATGTAGGTATGTAAATATATATGTATATAAGTGTGTGTGTACACACATAAAATCGTGCTATGTTGTTGCATGTGTATATCTCTCGTTCTAGAATATAAGTTCTTAAGGACACAAATTATCTCACTTACGTCCCGGTAGACTGTTGTTGTTTAGTCATTAAGTCATGTCTGACTCTTTGAGACTCCATGGACTGTAGCCCACCAGGCTCCTCTGTCCATGGGATTCTCCAAGCAAGAATACTAGAGTGGGTAGCCATTCCCTTCTCCGGGGGATTTCCCAACCCAGGGGAATCCCGAGTCTCCTGCATGAGCAGGTGGATTCTTTACCACTGAGCCACCTAGGAAGCCCTCCAGATAGATAGAGCTGGCAGATAGTGTGTCCCTACATTCACATTGTACACTCCTGCGTGCCTCGCTATTTCCAAAATCGTATTTGTAGCAGACGGTCTCCAGAGATGGCCATCATTCATGTCTTCCCTTGTTGCACGCACATGTTACTCCATCTATCTAGAATTGGAGACTTTTTCCTCTCCGTTTGAATTTAGGGTGGTCACATCTCTGCTTTGACCAAAAGAATGTGGCAGAAGTCATGTTTTGAAAGTTGGAACTTTCAAGCCTAGGCCTTAGGACAACTGGCAGCTTTTTCTTTCCCCTTTAAAAAAAAGCAGCCACCATCTCAGAAGCCCAACCACCCTGAGACCACCATGCTGACAGGCAGCAAGATCTGTGGACCAGGGGAGGCTGTCTCCTCCCCATTTTCCTTATCACCACTCTCCAGGAGAAAAGCTTGGCCATGTTACTGGGCCAGTCTGCTCCCTTCCTTAGGTTAACCAAGTGTTCTGATTTATCTGGAAATTTCAGGAATTTAACACTGACAGTCCCACATCCCAGGAACCCCCTCACCCAGGGAAAACCAGGACAGTTAGTCACCCTGCCTTCTGATTTCAGTCACTGTTAATATGAATCTCTGAGCCAGTCAGCTGTTACCCCCAGAAAGCTCTAGGCTGGAAAAGGACACATTACCTCTAAGACCAATTTCCTCACAGGCCAAAGAATCACCCTGTAGTCCATTACCCATCTCCCGTCATGCCCAGACACCCGATCCCATGGAGCCCTTCAGAGCTTATACAATGAACCCAGATGATACAGTGAGGACTGTTCCAATGTTATGTAACAGAGACTGTCTCTAATTATTCAATTCCTAGTGAAAGAAGAAACCTAAAAGTTAAAGCCCAAATGAAGTCCCCTTTTAAAGCTCATAGTACATAAAACCAAAAATCCTCTCCTCTCCAATTTCTGTCTCTGTTTAGTTTCAACCTAATGGCATTTGGGTTCCTTGGGCATCTCCTGCATTATCTTCCAAAGAATTAATAAACTCTTCTACCTCTTAAGGTGCACAGCTTCAACTCTGCCCCCACCACCTCCTGGTGAAACCACCCCAAGCAAATCTGAACCCTGGAGCGTGGGGGTCCCCTCAGCACCCATCATATAGGTAATTCATACCTGGGATGCTGTTGTTGGCCGTGAACAAACACAGAGACGTGATGCTGTCTAAGAGAAGAGGATTCAGAGAAAAAATAGAGACACTCACACAGAAACTTGAAAGGTAGTTCTTCTCATCCAACCCAATGCAAGACAGAAGGAATTATTCCAGGGGTCTGTTCTCAGTTTGTGACTCCCCATTCCCAATGTCCAGGTACAATGATTTAACTCATTTCCTATCTTTGAAGGTTCGTCCAATTTCTCCTTATATTTGAACTTGTTTCTGTGCATTCTGAGAACCTTGATTGAAGTACCCTTCTTAAGAAATTGCCTACTAGGGAAGGTACTTTTCCCTACACCAAAGAGTCCATTCATTTGGTTCCCTGAAATCAGAATCTCACACAAATGGAAAAAGCTTTCCACAAAGCACACATTAAATACAATGTGAAAATGAGTTCTGAGGACATAACTGGGTAGATAAGAAGCACGAGCAGAGTTCCTTAAATTTTAATGACTAAATTGCATTTTTACTCATTTATCAACTTTTTAAAATATTAATGCTGTGAGATCTCTAACAGCATTTCTATTTTAGGGGGAAGCTTCCTCAGACATGGATCATGGTGTGATTTAAGATTTATGGAATTCCAGAGCGCTAGGAAATATATCTGCCCAGAAATATAGCCCTTATTATGATTCCAAAACTGCAAAAAGGTGGTAGATGAACACACAATGGATGGATCCAAGCACATTAGATATCTTTTCTAAATAAAATACTCCCCCCCAAAAAATAAAATAAAACCCTAAATGATTCAAGGATGACAGTGAAGTGACAATCTCTACATTTGAGTGTGAGTACGGAAGTCGGATTTTGTAACCACGATGCTTATATCCAAAGTTCACCATCGCCATGAACTTCTCTCTCACTAAGAACAATTGCCACTACTGTGCTTGCCCAAGGAGGTGGAAAGGGGTGCTTCTTCCCCATTTCACTTTCGGGCCAAGTGCAGACACAGGAGCCTCCCTTCTAGTCCGTTCTGCCACTTGAAACCATGCTGGAATGTTTAAACAAGACTTTTCTAAAGGCTCAGGAATAACAAAAGGAAAGAAAATGCAGATGTAAGCTGAAGTTCTCCCTATCCTTTTGTTCTAGAAGAAATTCCTTTAAACTGCATTCTCTGCCTGCTCCGTTGCCAATTATCACAACCTGGGGAAGTCCAGAAACTTGTCAGGACCCTACAGCCTCAGGTCTCTTCTGCCCCAGGTGTCCTGCTCGCAGATGATGCTTCTGCTTTTGCATTGAATCAGACAAAACACAGAAATCAGCATCTATTCACATTCCCCAAAGAGCGTGCACACTCACACATACACACAGCACAGCATTGCCCAGACTACTAAAGATTCTCTACAGGAGTCCAGGGGAAATGAGGGCTTACATCACATTTTCAAGCAAGTGCAAAAATCCCTTCTTGAACATTTTTTTATCCCCGAGTTGCCTACCCACTTTGGCGCCAGCAGGCATCTTTCTATCTTGCCCTGGAGCCGTGCCCAGGCTCCTTCACTCACCTCTCATTCCTTGCTCCTTCTTGTGGTCTCTCAACCCTTCATCCCCTAAGGGGCTGCATAAGTTCCTTTCCATGTATTATGCAGAGCACTTTAGCAACCACCTTCTGCTATTTGAACGTCTGCTTGGAATTTCATCCTCCACCTCTGTGTATTTATTGAAGGGTTCCTTTCACATGGTATAGTGTATTTCTAAGGATAATTCTGCTGAATAACACTTCTGATGCATTGTAGAGAAATAAACTCAGAAAATAATGTAAAATTAGAGAATCTACTTTGCAAATACTGCCTGCCCTCAGTGGTCATAGACCTGATTCTATCCAACTTCTGGTCTGCCTGTATTTGGGGGAAAGTGTGTAGAAACCATCTGCTTCCAGTGGCACAAATCCCTTGACATTTAGACCCAGGGGACTGCAAACAGGATGAAGAAGCTCAGGAGGTGGTGGTAGTTTTGTTACTAAGTTGTGTCTCTCAGGACCCCATGGTCTGTAGCCCTCCAGGCTCCTCTGTCCATGGGACTTTCCAGGCAAGAATACCAGAGTGGGTTGCCATTTCCTTCCCCATGGGGATCCTCCTGACCCAGGGCTTGAACCTATGTCTCCTCCAGGCAGTCTCCTGCATTCTTTATCACTGAACCACCAGGGATTCCCAGCTTAAGGGGTATCTTTTAGTAATCTGGCTTTCCATCTGAGGATTCTCTTGATTGATTCAGGAAATCCCTCCTTCTGAGAAAGCCAGGCCTTCTCAAGTGGGTTCTCAAGTGGGCATGACTGTCCCCAGTAATCTATATATGGTCCCAGGGTAGCGGCAATATCAGGACCAGGTTCATGTGTGCGTGACCTGGGCAGTCACACAGGCTCCCAGCTCAGAAGAGCACCATACTTCGTTTAATGTTCAGTAGTTCCCATCTTCAAATTCTTAATAGTCCGGACCTCCCTGGTGGTCCAGTGGTTAAGACTTTGCCTTGTGATGCAGGGGGAATGGGTTTGCTCCCTTGTCCAGGAGCTAAGATCCCATATGCCTCGTGGCCATAGAAACCAAAACGTAAAACAGAAGCAATATTGTAACAAATTCAATAACTTAAAAATATATGGTCCACATCAAAAGAAATCTTTAAAAATATCCTTAATAGTCATTGAACATTTTTATTTTGCACTGCACCCCACAAATTATGCAGCTGTTTCTGCCCAATATTTAGATAAGAAGTACACACACAGGGAACAGAGAGTTGGTCTTTCCCTTACAATGGGCTTGGAAACAGCAGCAGCAATGACCTTAGTAATCACTACATATAAAGTTTCTTTATCAGATGAGAAAATGGAACCCCAGAGATGAGAAGTAAATGGTCCCAGAGCTCAGAGCTCATTGGTGGGAAGGTCATTGCCTTGTTCAACCCCAGGGGGCCAGCTTCATTACCTTAGAGCCACAGAAGTCAATATCCACCTTATTTTCTCTGTGAATAGTGGTCGCTTGGAGAAGGAAATGGCAACCCACTCCAGTATTCTTGCCTGGAGAATTCAATGGACAGAGGAGCAGGACAGGCTGTAGTCCATGGAATCGCAAAGAGTCAGACACGACTGTGCAACTAACTCTCAGTGGTTCTTAGCAACGAGAACCTAATAACTCAGAACCAGGTCTCCAAACCAACTCGCTCTCCCCCAGCACCACTCTAGCTCTGGAACACATCCTGCCTTCTGAAGCTTTTGTTCTCTTTCCTGTGTCTGCAAGAAAGAGCACTCGGGCAGAGCAAATGTCATATTGGACATGTGTAGGTACAGGTACCCAGAGAACTGGGGAGGATTCTAAATGATGAGGGAAACCAGAAATCCATAAAGAAAAGGAGGCTCAGGGAAAAATGTCTTTGTTCTGAATTAAATTTCCTAATGCTGGCAGGAAAATGAAAACACTAGAAAGGCAGAGTCAGAGTGGGTGGCTGACAGCTGTAGGCAGCTGGAATGGAGGGAAAGAATAGGAAGACCATTACTGTGCAGCAGTGGGAAAGGACCTGGAAATAATGAATGTAAAACCCCACTGAGGAGCGAGGTGACACAATTAGAGACACATAATGGGCCAGTAACACAGTTACTTAGTGCCTTTATGCTCTGCTAAGGGAGTTTTAATTTGCTACTAAGAATTTCAATGTGCTAACTTGTGCTGCCCCAAGAAAGGAACACCCTGTTCAAATCTCAGGATCATTTGAACCAGGTTTTGAGGCTTCTCCAAATAGGGCATATCTGAGTCCACCTCTGACAGGAGGTTGGATGGAGAAAAAACTTGCCTCGGGAAACAATCTTCTTGTATTCAAGTGCAGTCATTGTCTGGCCCGTGGGATGCCTCTGGTGTTTGGGAATTCTCTTTCTAATGGGAGATTCAAAGAAAATTTTAAAAACTTACAAACTACAACCCAGATTAAAGCTCAGCCCCAGGGGTAGTATCAGATGGGAAATATGATTTAGAGAAAGAGCATCTCTGAACATTTGGAGTAAATTTGAAAACAGAACCATCTGTTGAATAATCGGATCCAGTAGACTCCACACTTTGTACCACCAGCTGCTGTCGAATAGATTATGAAACCTTGCTCTACTAAGCCTGGTTTCTTGTTTCAGGGTTAACTTGGGGCAGAACTGCAAGGCTGGAGGGATGAATTTCTGGGGTCTTTTCATGTCAGCATTTCTTCTAGGTGCACACCTTTCAATTTGGCCATCCGTAGTAGATGGAAGAGTAATCCCAAGCTGGATATGTGAGGTTGGAAGAGGAGCATAAAGAAATCAATACCCTCTCTCCTCTGCTCTCTCTTGAGTGTAAATTCTGGCTTCCTCTCCTACTTGCCCTTGTGTTTCTCCACCATCGCTCCTCCATGACCCCGCATGGTTTGGGGGTACTCTCGGAAATGACTAGGGAAGGGAAGTTGAAATGGATGTAAAGACCAATATTTCAGGGCTTTTTTCTTTACTTCTGGCTTTGCCTAAAGATATGAAAAGATGTCAGTAATCATCTCAATGAAAAGACAAGAGGAAGAGAAGCCAGAACAGTCTCCCCACTTTGACTCCACAACTTTTCTTATTTCCTTGGTCCATCTTTAGCTCCCCAAACCCCTGATCTGAATAGGTCTTGCTGATGTTGATGCTGAACTATTCTGGAGTGGACATATGAAAGGTCCCTGTTGATTTCAGTTTCACAAGACAACTCAGACTTGTGAGAATCTGAAGCAGAGAGCTTATTTCATTTAAGAGCTTTCTTATATCTGGTCAAAATGTAGGTTTGTCCTCAAAGGGTGTCTCAAACTTCTACCTCCTCTGCATTTCTGGCCTGGATGACAGACTTCTAACTGGTCTTGTCTTCCCCAAGCTTGCTCCACCTCAACTCTATCTCTAGCCAGTAACAAGAGGGATCATCAGGAAGTAAATTCAAATGATGCCATCCTCTGCTTCAAAGCCTCCCATGGCTTCTTTGCACCTAGAATAAAGTTAAACTCTACATGTCGTATATGATCTGGTCTATATATGATCACTCATTTATTATCATTCTTCCCCTCGCTCACAGCAGTTGAGACACTAGCCTTCTTGTTTCTTGGATAGGGTATTTTGGTTCCTAGTTCACTAATGGGGAAACCAAGGTACAAGGACATTAGCTAACTTCCCACAAGTGTTCAAACACACCAAAGGAACTTCAACTTAAGCCTTCTGGCTTCCCAGTCTGCCAGGCTGCCTCTCATTATCTCATTTGATGTTCACAGTATCCCTGGGAGGTCAGAAGGACAGGGTCATAATCCCTGTGACATTCCAGGGAAATCTTCACGTTACAGAGATGTGTGCCAACCCTGGCTGGGAAACCGTGATCTGCATGGATAAAACTGGGAAGCAAGATTTCCACGGGTTCTCTCAGTGCCACACAAGTGGTAGGATGGGCCTGTCTAAGTTGCTGGCCTGTCTGCAGCACAGACAAAAGATGGATTCGTGCTTTCTCTAGCACCACATTCCCCAGTGTCCAAGTCACCACCTTTACCTTTCTGCTGCTGCTGCTGCTAAGTCACTTCAGTCGTGTCCAACTCTGTTCAACCCCATAAACGGCAGCCCACCAGACTCCCCCGTCCCTGGGATTCTCCAGGCAAGAACACTGGAGTGGGTTGCCATTTCCTTCTCCAATACACGAAAGTGAAAAGTGAAAGAAGTTGCTCACTCATGTCCGACTCTTAGCGACCCCATGGACTGCAGCCCACCAGGCTCCTCTGTCCATGGGATTTTCCAGGCAAGAGTACTGGAGTGGGGTGCCATCTCCTTACCACTGACCCCCCACTTCCCACTAAGTCCCTGCACAGGCTCGGTGCTCCCTCCAACCATCATCCTCTCTCACCCCTCCACTCTTCAGCCCTGAGCTGTGAGCCAGGCTGCCACATTCATATCCCTACTCTAAAAGTACTAAGTGGTGTGGGACCTTGGCAAGTTTATTTAACTTCTCTGTGCCCCAGTTTTCTAGTCTGTAAAATGGAGGTCTTAAGTAAAGCTGATCTCGCAGGAGCGTTACGAAGATGAAATCTACCAGTATCTACAGCGTACTCAGCACAGGGCACAGAGCAAGTGCTGTGCATCTGTGGGCTGTACTCATCACCATTTGTCTTTCTAGGTCAACACTCCTCTGGATTCTCTTTTCAGCCTCCTAGTAGGCCTCCTAACTTCCATCTTGCCTATGCCCTCCACTCACCACTGAGCTTCTTAACATATAAAATGGGCCATGTCACTCCTTGGTTCAGGACTCTCAAGGGTGTCCTACTTAACTTTGGATGAAATCCCGCTGCTTTGCCCCAGCCCGCAAGGTCACCACCTGGCCACTTCATCTTTCCCTCACCTCACCTTATGCCATCTCTGTTATGGTCATTTGGTTACAGCCTTACTGGCTTTCTGCCAAGTTCTAGACCATACTAAGCTCTTTTATACCCTGGGCCCTTTGCACATGCTGTTCCTGAGTCTTAAACTCTCTTCCTCTTGTTCTTCATATCTTTCTGGCCTCAGCTTACCGCAGCCTTCCGTCTATCTTATTTCTGTCTTGGTCCTCAAATGATTTCTTCGTAGCACTTACCACACTTCCTAATTATTGCCAGTATTTGTTTCTTTGCTTATTTCTGTTTTTGCAAATATTTTTTTCTCTTCACAAAATGAAAATATCATGAACCCAATGACTGTGTCTACCTTATCACAGCAGTAAAACATAGTAATGCCCAGAACATAGACTGTTGAAACTGTATGATCATGAAATAGGCAATATTTTCTACTCACTTTTGGATAGATGGATTTAAATGCCAGCATGAGAACTTCTATAAACATTCAAATCCATTTGAGCTTGTCTTGAGACATGACTTATAGAAATGACAGCATGTGCTTATATCTAGCACTATTTCTAATCCCAAGGATTTTATTTCTCTTGCAGTTTTTGACCACAGCTTCTATTTTAGAAAATAAATAACCAGGGAAAAGTTTCAAAGATGCTTTAAGAAACCAGTTTTGAAAAAAGTCATTATTTCTTTATGCTACACACACTTATGCACAGCTTTTAAGCACAAAAAGCACATCTTCCCAAAGGAGGAAACAACAAGAGAGGAGTGATGGTTATACACATACAAATTGGCCTGAATAACTGAAATGTCACCCATGAGATTCGATGAAGAGAAATTAAAAGGGAATTTCACTAAATTTCTGTAAGTTTTAATGAGACCTATTGAAATTGGTTGTGTTACTCAGAGGTGAAGCTTTGACAATGTGTGTGTATACGTTTGTGTGTGTGTAGCAGAAGTGGAGGGCAGATTGTTAAGGCCAGAAAAATCTCATCAGACCATGATGCAGTCCTGCTGACTGGCACAGGTATTTTGAAGATTTCCTTTGTTTGTAACTCAGAAAAAGCCAATAGGTTGGATTCCTTCCTTCCTTCTTCCCCCTAATCTTGATTGAGTGTCTGCTATATACCAGTTTTTTACCAGGTACTATTTAATTGAAAGTGATAAAGACCTAGTCCCTGCACTCAGGAGGTGGACATATTGGTAGAGAAGGTAAATCCTTGAACAAGATGAACCCAAAACATCACAACTATAAAAGCAAGTACAAACTACAATAGTGGTGTGATGAATTTCACTTAGGGGAAGCTAAAGCACAGGGTTGTGGTTAGGAAGGCTTCTCAGCAGCGGTGACAAACTGCACTGGGCTTTGACGTTTCTACAGGAATTGGTGCATGATCAGGTGAGGACAGGCCAGATGGACAGAGGCAAGAGCCAGGCAGAGATTCTGTACCACCACCCTGGATCCTGCAGTGCTCTCTCTGCCCTGGTTTCTGACTCCCTCTCTCCTCCTCTCTTGGCTCTGCAAAATTGACTTGCATCTCTGCAGTACAAGGAAAGAGCACAGTCCTCCAAGTTCAAGGCTCTGCTGCTTCCTGGCTAGGTGATGATGCAAGCTACCTGACTTCTCAGAATCAGGATATCAGTCGGTTTCTTGATTGAATGAGGATATTATCCACCCACTTTGCAAGATTCTGTGAGCATAGTGGTAGAGATGGCAGTATGTGTAAAGCTGCACTTGCGCTTGATGGGACTCATAAAAATCCGTACTCACTACCAGAAGGGAGAAACCAGGAGCAAAGGCCCCTGGTGCTGCAGATGGATGACAAGGCCTGCACTGTTCCATCCTCAAATGCTAGAAGGTTTAACACCCAGAGCATGCCCCTCCAAAGGTGCCTGTCAAGCCCATCAGCCCACATGTCCATGCTTCTCTCTGACGCAGACTTTCTGTGGCCTGGTGGTCATGCTGCCCTGCCCTAGACGTGCATCTGCCCAGGATCACAGAGATGTCAGAGGAAGCCGCTCTGACTCTGTCCAGGCGCAACCTGACACTGGAGCTCCCTATCATCAGGGAAGAAACATGTGGGATGAATTAACGAAGCCAACCCTGGAAATCAACAGCAAGCAGACTTTGGTCAACTCCCAGATGATGCAGTGAGATGGCCCCATCTCTGCCCAGTGCTGTGGGGGCCTCAGAGCACACCCAGCCTCTCCTCTTTGGTCAACCCTCAGGCCTCGGGATGTGGGATTTGAACCCAGGTGGTCTGGCTCCTGGCTAAGGAACTGATGGCAGGGAGAGAGAGTAACAGAGCAAGGCAGAGTCAGGACCTCATGGAAAGAGCAGGCTCGGAACTCAGCTACATGTCTGCATGTCAGAAGTACGAGGGAGCCCAACCAGGAGAACAGTTGAAGACCCATTGTTCATCCTCATGGTCCAGGCCGAGTCAGGGCTGGGAGTCCCCACATAGTCAAGGGACAGAACACTTGTAACTGTAATTGCTCCATCACATTTAGAAGTGGCTCTTTTCCACCTGCCCTGGCCCACAGGTAAGTCTTTCCTGCAAGGGTGACAGTCCTTGAAGTTTCTATAGTCAGATATGACTTAGCAACTGAACTGCGACCACAAGTGAAGCAGTAACTTCTTTCCAGCCACACAGTTCTCCAGGGGGAATGGAACCAAGTTATGGACATGATACTGCTTCTTCCTCCTCCCATCAGCCTGGATCCTCAGCACCAACTCCTCTCCTGCATTGATTGCCCTGACAGAGGACGGGTTCCTTGTGGAGACATGTTGGTCTCTGCAGGTGAAGTCCTGTGTCAAGAGTATAGTCAGTGCTACCAGGTGTCTGCCAAGAGCTCACGCATGCCACCCATGGAACTCCCTCTTCTTTTAAAGGACATGATGGAAGAGGCTGGTTAAGGAGAAAGGATGAGTAAGAAAGAGGATGCCCCGTGCCTAATAAAGCACTTGAAATGAAACCAGGAAAGATTTCTCCTAACTGAAGACCACGGTCTCAGACCAGGTTGGCAGACAACTGCAGCTCAGGTGCTTTGGTGACGTGCTGCTGCTTCTGGTCCAGTGAGATGAGTGTCTCTCCTCCTTGGGGAGACAGATTTATCTCAAACAGACTTAAGAAAGGAAGGTGAAAAGTTTAAAAAAGGGTTCAATGCAACTGGCATTGGAGTGGAGTCTTGGATAACTTTTGGAAATTCCAGTGGGATTATTGCCTTTGCTCTCATCAGACTTCGTCACCCCTCTTTCTGCCAGAGCATGCTTCTAGCATTTTCCTGGCTCAGCCAGTTTCCCTCTGAAGGTGATGCTTCACAGTGAGGCTGTCTTCATGTCCTTGTCTCTGTGCCCAATGGCCACCACCATCCATCCTGCCCTGGGAGCTTCCACATCTGGGCACACTTAACTAGGTTGTGAGATCAGAATGGTGGAGGGAACACCAGGGTAACTGAAGTGGTGAGACGTGGACCACTTTGAGTAAGGGTTCCAAGAGAGGCAGCCATACACTTGGGCAAGTTCTCCCAGATACAGTCTTCACGGGCCCCCGACCACTATGAATAGTGGATTTACAGTCACACGGGGCTTCCTTTCTTTTCTTTCCCCTCTCAATTGTGAAATTCACCATTTTAACCATTTTTAAATATATATAGCTCGATGGCATTACATACATTCACATTGACCTACTGTGTTTTTTTTCCACTGAAGTACAGTTGATCTATAAAGTTTGACAGTTTCAGGTATACAGCAAAGAGATTCAGTTTTGTATACATACACATGCATATATTCTTTTTCAGATTCTTTTCCATTTAGGTTACTACAAGATATTGAATATAGTTCCCCATGCTATACAGTAGGTCCCTGTTGTTTGCTTTGTGTATTGTACATACTGTTTTTTAAAAACAATCATCTTTTTAACTTGGCATCTTCCTTCCTATTCTCTCCCTTGCAAATATCACACTCTTAACTGCACAGCCCCTGTGAACAATCTAATGTGTGTCTCCTGTCATTTCCTCCATGCATCCATAATTGTATTGAGAAATGTATGTTTATATTGCATATGGAAAGTGGTGAAAGCCTTACAAAAATAGGATGTTGTGCATGCTTTCCTGCTTTTTGGCTTTTTCACTCAGCATTTCTTCGTTGGAATTCCCTCCAAATCAAGCAGCAAGCTCTAAGTCAATCTCTGTAATGGCTTAATCCGTGGTTTGACTGTACTATAATTTATTCAACCACCCCCTCTTGGTGAGCATTCGGTTTTCCTGTGCTCCACATGGCAGCTGAAATGCCACTCACAGATTGTGACTCGACTGCTGAACGCCCTCCAGAGGCACCCTCTCACTTAAAATGAGATGCAAAGGCCTCATGATGGCCTTTGAGGCCCTAAACGATCCCTCCAGCCACACTTCCCACTGTCCTTTCTGTTCCAGCATTCTCTGTCTCACCCAGTCTGCTGTGGCCACACTGGCTTCCTTGATACTCCTCAAGCCTGACACTCTCACCCCAACCACTGTGCCTTTGCACATGCTTTTCTCGCTCACAAGTACCAGCACAGTTCACCTCCTTACCTTCTCAAGACTCTATCTCTAACTTCCCGGTCCAAATAAGCAACTCCCCTTCCCTTTAATTCTGTCTCCCTTCCCTCCTTAACTTTTCTCCCTAGCACTTATCACTCACTTATTTGTTGGTATAGAGGAAAACAATAGAATGGTAAAGACTAGAGATCTCTTCAAGAAAATTAGAGATACCAAGGGAACATTTCATGCAAAGATGGGCTCAATGAAGAACAGAAATGGTATGGACCTAACAGAAGATGAAGATATTAAGAAGAGGTGGCAAGAATACACAGAACTGTACAAAAAAGATCTTCACAACCCAGATAATCATGATGGTGTGATCATTCACATTCACCTAGAGCCAGACATCCTGGAATGTGATGTCAAGTGGGCCTTAGGAAGCATCACTACGAGCAAAGCTAGTGGAGGTGATGGAATTCCAGTTGAGCTATTTCAAATCCTGAAAGATGATGCTGTGAAAGTGCTGCACTCAATAGGCCAGCAAATGTGGAAAACTCAGCAGTGGCCACAGGACTGGAAAAGATCAGTTTTCATTCCAATCCCAAAGAAAGGCAATGCCAAAGAATGCTCAAACTACCACACAATTGCACTCATCTCACAGGCTAGGAAAGTAATGCTCAAAATTCTCCAAGCCAAGCTTCAGCAATATGTGAACTGTGAACTTCCAGATCTTCAAGCTGGTTTTAGAAAAGGCAGAGGAACCAGAGATCAAATTTTCAACATCTGCTGGATCATGGAAAAAGCAAGAGAGTTCCAGAAAAACATCTATTTCTGCTTTATTGACTATGCCAAAGCCTTTGACTGTGTGGATCACAATAAACTGTAGAAAATTCTGAAAGAGATGGGAATACCAGACCACCTGACCTGCCTCTTGAGAAATCTGTATGCAAGTCAGGAAGCAACAGTTAGAACTGGACATGAAACAGACTGGTTCCAAATAGGAAAACGAGTACATCAAGGCTATATATTGTCACCCTGCTTATTTAACTTATATCCAGAGTACATCATGAGAAACACTGGGCTGGATGAAGCACAAGCTGGAATCAAGACTGCTGGGAGGAATATCAATAACCTCAGATGTGCAGATGACACCACCCTTAGGGCAGAACACAAAGAACTAAAGAGCCTCTTGATGAAAGTGAAAGAGGAGAGTGAAAAAATTGGCTTAAAGCTCAACATTCAGAAAACTAATATCATGCATGGCATCCGGTCCTATCACTTCATGGCAAATAGATGGGGAAGCAGTGGAAACAGTGGCTGACTTTATTTTGGGGGGCTCCAAAATCACTGCAGATGGTGATTGCAGCCATGAAATTAAAAGATGCTTACTCCTTAGAAGGAAAGTTATGACCAATCTAGACAGCATATTAAAAAGCAGAGACATCACTTTGCCAACAAAGGTCCGTCTAGTCAAGGCTATGGTTTTTCCAGTGGTCATGTATGGATGTGAGAGTTGGACTATAAAGAAAGCTGAGAGAAGATTTGATGCTTTTGAACTGTGGTGTTGGAGAAGACTCTTGAGAGTCCCTTGGCCTGCAAGGAGATCCAACCAGTCCACCCTAAAGGAGACCAGTCCTGGGTGTTCATTGGAAGGACTGATGTTGAAGCTGAAACTACAATACTTTGACCACCTGATGCGAAGAGATGACTCATTTGAAAAGACCCTGATGCTGGGAAAGATTGAGGGCAGGAGGAGAAGGGGACGACAGAGGATGAGATGATTGGATGGCAACACCGACTCAATGGACATGGGTTTGGGTGGACTCCAGGAGTTGGTGATGGACAGGGAGGCCTGGCATGCTGTGGTTCATGGGGTCGCAAAGAGTCGGACACAACTGAGAGACTGAACTGAACTATCTGACTCTCCCCATTAAAATGTAGACTCTACAGGGCAAGAATCTAACTGTTCTGCTCAATTTTATATCCTGGGTATCTACAACAGTGCCTGGTACTTAATGCTGCTGCTAAGTCACTTCAGTCGTGTCCGACTCTGTGAGACCCCATGGACTGCAGCCTACCAGGCTTCTCCATCCATGGGATTCTCCAGGCAAGAACACTGGAGTGGGTTGCCATTTCCTTCTCCAATGCATGAAAGTGGAAAGTGAAAGTGAAGTCGCTCAGTTGTGTCTGACTCTTAGCGACCCCATGGATTGCAGCCTACCAGGCTCCTCCATCCATGGGATTTTCCGGGCAACAGTACTGGAGTGGGGTGCCATTGCCTTCTCCCTGGTACTTCATTGGGTTTAATAAATAAGTATGAACTCATCTACTCACTGAACAATACAGAGCTTATTCCATGGGATAAAAGAAACAGTGTTGTCCTTGTTCAATCCAGACTTATACCTATCTGGTCCCATTATAGAGAGCTCTGTGTTCAGTAAGTTATATGAACCAGTACTGTGATAATAGTGCATGGTACCTGA